>NC_138179.1:11087872-13839636 GCF_964165515.1 Mesoplodon bidens
GGTGAAGGTGGTGAGATGGGGCTAATGGCAATGATGGAGGTGATGATAAAGATGGCGGAATGTGGTAGGGAGTGGTGGAGGTGGTGTTAATATTGGTGTGAGTGGGGACAATAATGTGTGGTTGTGATGGTGATGATGGTAGTACTGGATGATAGTAATTTGGTGGTGATGGTATTGGTAGTGGAGTGATGGTGACTGTGTTAGTTTTCTGTTACTATGTAACAAATTATCACAAACTTAGAGACTTCATGCCCACTTTGTATCTCAGTTTCTGTGGACCAGGAATCTGAGTGGGCCCTACTGTGTCCTCTGCTAAGTGTCTCACAATGCTGAGATCAAGGGGCCAGCAGGGCTGCATTCCTTACTAGGGCCCTAGGGAAGAATCTGTGTCCAAGTTCCTTCGGGTTGTTGGCCGAATGCAGTTCCTTAAGGTTGTAGGACTGTGGTCCTATTTCCTGCTGGCTGCCGGCCAGGGCTGCTCTTTGCTCATAGAGACATTAGGCACCCCTTCTCATGCTTTCCATAGCATCCTCGCCAGCAACGCAGGTTGAGTTCCTCTCCCACTTCAGATCTCTCTTTTTCTGCTGTAGCTCTCTGACTCCTGCTGGACAAAGTTCTCTGCTTTTAAGTGCACATGGAATTAGAGTGGGCCCATCTGGATAGTCCTGGATATTCTCCCTATTTTGAGGTCTATAACCTTTATTGCATCAGCAAGACCCCTTTTTCCAGATAACATGCTCACAGGTTCTAGGGACTAGGGCATGGACATCATTGGGGGAGGGTGTTCTGTAGTGATGACGATGGTGATGGTGGTGCAGTGGACCCTCTCACTTCTGACAAAGACGTCCCTACTCCACTGCTAGATCAGGTTCTCATTGGCTCAGGGTCTGGGCCTGCGGGTGGCACAGCACTAGCGAACATGACTGGCTAGCGAGGACTGGGCTGCAGGTTTGGGGGCAGGGAAACCATACAGGAAGGGATGAGAATGTCGGCCATACTTGTGACCCTCACCAATCCTCTTGTTCTTCACCTTGACCCTGAAGGTTGTTCATTAAACATATGTCTCCCTTTGTCCCCAACCTATTCTGTAAGCTTTGGAGGACAGAGATTCCTCTCATTCTATCCTTCCTCACAGCTTTGAGCTCAGAGCTCGCTCTTGGTAGAGGGAAAAGGATGGGTAATTGATAGTTGTTGAGTGTTACTGTGTGCCAGGCATTTTTATATTTATTATCTGAGGTGTACCTCAGTATGCCTAGTTTATATCAAGGAAACCGAGACACAGAGAGGGTGGTGATGGTATTGGTAGTAGAGTGATGGAGATGATGGTTATGTTACTTGCCAAGTGTACGTGGCTAGCAAGTTGCAAAGCCAAGTTATAAATGCAGCCAGTTATTTTGTTCTGTGGCAGTGTGCTGCCTTCCATTGTAGATGCTCAGTAGAGCCCAGTCACCAGCTGCCAGATGGAGAAGAGAGAGTGTGTACCTGGAGCACGCCCCCACCCCGTGGCTTTCCCTAGTGCTTATCTGAGGCTCTGAGATTGTGTGAAAGGTGGGCAGTTGGCTACAAGATAGCTGTTACTCCTTAACCAAGTCTGTCAGTGCATTGATTTGTTTCAGCCTGTTTCACATAGGCTTTTTCCAGATTTAATGCATGAAACAAACATTGTGTTTGGCTGTCCTGGGAGAGAGATGGAAGGGAGGTTTAATCACTCAGTCTTATTGTCAAAGAGGCTCTGTGTGTGTGTGTGAAGGGGACCCTGCTTCTGGCACCTGCCACTGCTGTGGCTGCCACTAGAAGGACTAGCCACCCCTAGTCACCGGAGGGCATGCTAAGCAGCTGATTCCTCTCCCAGGCTCTGGCATCCCTTTCCTATCCACAGGACCCAGCTTAGCTCCCATGTCCAACGAACTCCCCGCTTCCCCCTCCCATCACCCTCAGAGATCGCACAGACCCCCAATGTGTCATGGCTACAAGGTTTGTTAAAAATTGTCTTTTCTAGTGAGTGGTTTAAAATTTATTTCAAATTATTATTACGGTCATACTGTCAGATAAAGCCTGAGCCTAGATCAGAAGTCTTAACTCCTGACTCCTGGTATGTAGCTCTTTCCCTTAAGTGGGGTGACTTCCCTGATAAGGAGGGAGGGTCTAGTGGCCAGTTGAACCTGCAGAGACTTGGAGAGGAGAGGATACAGAAGAGACTCAATGTGAAGAACTCATGGCCTTGAGCATGTCTCAAGGGATGCTCCATAGCCTGAGCCCAAGGCCCGGAGCATGTGTAGGGATTCTGTGCAACCTGGTGGCGGGGGGCAGGTGGTGATGAGTTCTATGGAAGCTACATCCCCATGACCTACCCCATCCGCCTCAGAGCCCAGCTCAGCCACACTCTTGAACGGGCACCCAGGGCAGTGGTCCTCCAGGGCAGGCTGACCCAGAATTGCTGATACCTGAAGATCTAGGATATCAAAGCAGTTAGAGCAAAGAGACTGCCAGAGGGACTGAAGCTATTCATTTGTTCATTCATTCAACAAATATTTAAAAAGCCAGGTCTACCTTGTCCCCTGGTCCCAGGACCACTGGACACTGGAAAACAGGCCAAAATGCACTGATGAAAATAATGGCTTTGGTCATGCAAACTGCAATGATGGTAATAACATTAATGCAGTCGATTAAATATGACCACAAATTCTTTGCAAAACTCTCCCATCAAGAGATAAGATCTTTTTCCCCATCCCTTAGGTCTCAGCTGACTTTGTGACTTGCTTTGACCAAAGCATGTGTTCTGGGGTCTAGGTCTTAAGAGTCGTTGCAACTTCTGTTTCACCCTCTTGGAACTTGGAGTTCATTCCATGAAGAAGTCGGAAATGATTGATCACAAAGAGAGGGAGGCCCAGCGTCTCAGAGATCCCAGCTGAGCCCAGGCCCCAGGCAACCCTCAACTGAATGCAGGGGCTTGAGCAAGACCAGGTTAGCACTGCCCAGCCAGCCCGCGGCATCACAACAAATAATGAACCGCTGTTGCCTTATGCCACTGTGTTTTGGGGTGGTTTGTAGCACAGCAGTAGATAACCGAAACAATAAGGTATATTTCAGGTTTTCCTTTTTTTCCTGATAAACTAAAATGTTAAACTTCCTGATAAGTACCTTAGGCTCTGTAAATATAGAAAAAGCACTGACAATTTTTATGTACCTGTGGTCCAGGCTTCCATTTATTTAAAAGTAGAGACATGGTGCAAATATTCTAACACTCAGGAAGATAGAAAACAAAGTCAAAGTTGTCTTCCACACCTGGATCCCCAATCCATTTCCTCAAAGGTAAAAGCTGTTAGCAGTTTCTTCTGGATCCTTCAAGTAAAGATAGATTATATGTACACTTGCAGAGCTACAGCTATGCCGGTATCTATGCTTGTCTCCTTTTTTATTTGCAGCAACTGTATAATATGCACTGTTTTGCATTTTGGTGCATTTTGTTTGCTTTTTTTTTTTCTGCTAATGATTTATCTCAAACACCTTTTTATCACCTGAGACCTATTTCATAGTGTCTCACTGTAAAGATGGATTTATGCAGGGGAGTTGCATTGTTTCCAGTTTTGGATGTACATATAAACACATCTTTATGTACTTTTGCTTAAATATCCACGGATAGTGGTTACATACTCTGGATCAAAGGGCATGTTCATTTGACATTTTGACAGGTACATTTATTTTGCAACTCCCTTATGAAAAGGGTTGTTTGACCATTTATAACAATATCTACCTTTGTATGCTTACAAATGTATTATCCCATTTGAGCCCCACGATAGCATGTGAGTTGGTCATCTTTCCATTTTATGGAAGGAGAAACTGAATCTTAGAGAGCTTGAGCACATGCCCAAGGTCACACAGTTAGTAAATTTTTTTGTTGTTTTTAAAACTTAAAAGCATTAACCTTCCATAGGGACCCGAGAGGCTGGCAAAACCCAAACGGAACACATACTAAGAAAATCTCGTTCCAAAAGGAGTACCGAGTTATAATTGTCTCATGCATTTAGTCCTCTGATAAATGGAGAGCTGATCTCTCCAAAACTTGAGACTCTGCCGTTAGGAAGATGTAGGCTCATTGTAGGTGGGTAGGAGCAGCAGGCTCAAAGAGGCAGGGAGAGGCTGCTTCATGGAAGAGCCCTGCCTCTAGGCCCTGTGAAGCAGAGATGAGCCATGAAGGTCTGGCCTGATGTCTCCCCGATGGGACCATGCAATGTTCCTTGGCCTGAATTCAGGCTGGGGTTTGGCTATGGGAGATGCTCCCCTGAGAGATGCAGCTGGGAGCTCAGGCCTTGGCAGGGCAGCGTAGGCCCCCCACAGGGGACCGGACTGTGATGAAGTTTTAAACTGGAGTCTCTGCTCTGACCCTTTGGGAGTTAGATCCTTTCTGTTGCCCCAATTCCAACCCTAGATTTGACTGGGTGAAGGGCAGAGGTATTCTTCCCAGGGGGATTCAGGAGAAGGGATATGGGGATAAGGGAACTACTAATGCTGAGTACCTGCTTTGTGCCCAGCATTCTACATGCATTGTCTCCTTGAAGTCTTACATCAATTATAAGAAGCTCTCATTATCCCATTTCAGAGATATGGAAGTTGAGGCTCAAGAGTCCAGTTTTTAGAATTAGGCCTCAAGGTCTGGACCAGGTTGGCAGCTGGGGTGTTGTGTTGTCAGCTTGAGCTGCTGTAACAGATACCAGAGACTGAGTGACTTAAACAGCACATATTTATTTCCCACAGTTCTGGAGGCTGGGAAGTCCAAGAACAGGGGGATGCAGGTTCAGTGTCTGGTGAGGGTCTGCTTTCTGGCTTGTTGGTGACCGCTTTCTCTCTGTGTCCTGCCATGGCAGAGAGAGACATCATCTCTTCATGTCTCTTCTTATAAGGGCACTCATCCCATCATGAGGGCTCCACCCTCATGACCTAATGACCTCCCAAAGACCCCACCTCCAAATCATTACCTTGAGGGTGAGGGCTTCAACATGTGAATTTAACTTTCAGTCCAAAGCATGCGTTCTGGGACTCTGTGCCTGAAGTTGTTAACCCCTCCCTGCCTGGGGCCATATTTGGTGCTTAGGAACGGAGCAGGCCACAGCCTGCACCTGTGGACTGAGACTGGCAACCAGCCAACGCCTGAGACCAGTTGACCATATTTAGGGCATCCTTCCTTGCTCTACCCACTGCCCTGCATTCTGCTCAGGAAGGTTAGGTAACATATCCAATGACTCTAGCTTTGGGCGGTAGAAGCCAAAACTGAATCCAAAGCCTGAAACTTTCTGCCAGATGAGCCTGGCGGAGTGGCATGGTGGTGGAGCTCAGGCTCTGGCTGGACCACCGGAGTTCACACCTGGGGTTTTGCCACACGGTCGCTGTAGTGACTTTGACCAAATTAACCTCCCTGCTCCTTGGAAAGGGGATAAAAACAGTACCTCCCTCGTTGGGTTATCGAAAGCATTACATAGGTTAATTCATAAAGAGCTGAGAACGATGCCTAGCACAAGGTGGGCACCCAAGAAATGGGGATTACTTTCACGACTCCATCAAGTATGCCAGGGATGAAGCAAGACCAGCTCCGGGAGAAGAGAAAGGGTGGGGAAGGTACCTCCGTGAAGTTGATTCTCCTCTCTGGGTGGAGGCTGTCCCGAGTCTCATAGCTGGAGACCCAGCATTCTCTCTGCTATGGACCTGCCAAGGGTCCCTCTGGCAATAATGCAGTCACCTCCTCTTATTCATCAGGACCAGACACCGAGGGTGACAAGGGCAAAGAGAGCAATTAGTCCTCCCACCTGGAGGACTTCTTTTCTTTATTTTTTAAAATTTTTATTTTATATTGGACTGTAGTTGATTTACAATGTTGTGTTAGTTTCAGGTGTACAGCAAAGTGATTCAGTTATGCATATACGTATATCTGTTCTTTTTCAAATTCTTTTCCCGTTTAGGTTACTACAGAATATTGAGTGGAGTTCCCTTACAGTAGGTCCTCGTTGGTTATCGATTTTATATATAATAGTGTGTATATATTAATCCCAAACACCTAATTTATCCCTCTGCACCCACCTTTCCTCTTTGGTAACCGTAAGTTTGTTTCCTATGTCTGTTTTGTAAATAAGTTCATTTGTATCATTTTTTTAGATTCCCCATATAAGCGATATCATATGGGATTTGTCTTTCTCTGTCTGACTTACTTCACTAGTATGATAATCTCCAGGTCCATCCTTGTTGCTGCAAATGACATTATTTCATTCTTTTTAATGGCTGAGTAGTATTCCATTGTATGTATGTACCACATCTTTATCCATTCATCTGTCGATGAACATTTAGGTGCTTCTATGTATTGGCTATTGTAAACAGCGCTGCAATGAACATTTAGGTGCATGTATCTTTTCGAATTATGGTTTTCTCTGATATATGCCTAGGAGTGGGATTGCTGGATCATACGGTACATCTGTTTTTAGTTTTTTAAGGAACCTCCATACTGTTCTCCATAGTGGCTGTACCAATTTACACTCCCACCAACAGTGTAGGAGTGTTCCCTTTTCTACATACCTGGAGGATTTCTGATCTATAGGAGTGAGCCGCGGGGTTAGGTGCTCTCTGCCTGGACAGTACGTGGGGGGAGGGGGTGGCAGCGGGACTGGGACACTGGGGGCCACAAGGTGTGAGGCATCATTTCTGCTCCAGTGGCTCTACCAGTGAACACAGGCCTTGTAGCCAGAGCCCTCCTTAAATCCTGACTCTGCCCCTTTCTCTGTGTCACCTTGGCAAGTGACCAGCCCTCCGGGAGCCCCCGTTCTCTCTTCTTCCATAGGGCGTCCATCCATTCAGTGCAGCCAGCACAGAATAGGCCCTCGGTGGCTTCTCCTCCTGGCCGCCCAGCCCTTGGACTGCCCTCTTCCTGTCTCAGTGCAGCTTTTCATTCATTCGTAACCCCCTATGGAACATCTGTTTGCCAGGCACTGGGAGGCACTGGGGATGTGATGGTGATTAAAACAGATGCACCTTCTCCCCTCAGGATCATACTGACCTTGAACTCTAAGTCCAAGGGTGGCGAATCACAAAGGGTGGTGCTGGGAACGTAGGGGCATGGGTGACCTAGAGCTGCCCCAGGAAGGTCAGCTGGGGCCTGGTGCAGCCCTTGAAGGGAGTGGGCCTAGGGGCAGGACATTCTGGCTCTACAGTCTGTGTTCTGGATGGAGCCCTTGGGCCAACTCTCTCTGCATCCCTCCCTCCCCACCCCTGGACAGCATCTCCCTCCAGCTCCCTGTTGAATGGAGACCCCTCTAATGAGCTTTCCCTCTGGTGGCCCCTAGGATCCCACTGCCAGCTGGCCCTATCTGTCCCTCTTCCTAGATCGCCCAAGCACATCTGATTCCATCAAATCCAATTTTCTCCATTTCCATCAGGACTCCTGCCCTGGGGGGTTTGAGCCCGGTGGCAGGATCAGCTGTCTCAGGGAGGACACCCCCTCCCACTGCTTCCTGAAGCAGGAGGGCTGCCTTCTCTGATCTGCTGAGCCTGGTGGGGAAAGGCAGCAGCGGGGGAAGAAGGATTGTCCTGGGAAATGGTGCTTTTTAGTTGTCATGGCAACAGTTGCTAGGTGTCACCAGGAGGAGGCTCTAGAGGTTGACCTTCCCCCCAGCAGGGAAAAAAAGGCAGGGCTCTGAGAGGGACCTAAACTCTTTCCTTGCGCTGAGCTTTTCTGCCTCATTCATTCATTCCTTCATTCATGCAATACACATTCATTTATTACCTTCCATGTACTGGGACTACGTAAGTCTCTGGGAATTCATGAATAAATTAGTCTCTGTCCACAAGGAGCTCAAACAGTAGGGGAGAAAAAAAATGCAAATAGAGGATAATATTGGACTGCGTAAGGGCTTCATTGAAAATGTACACAGGGCACTAAGTGAGCAGGGCAGGGGCACCTAACCCTCCTGGAAGCTGGGCAAGTTTATCAGGCAACGTTCCATAATGGGGGCGACACTGGTGCTGAATATTTCAAGTGGGTTAATAACCAGGTGAAGGCTGCTCCGCCTCTGGGAATAACTCAGCCAGTCCTGGAGATGCGCAGCAGCTTGGGAATTTGGGGGTAAAAGTCATCTGGAATATTCGTGGTATGGGCTATGTATGAGGGAGGGGCAAGAGAGAAGGCTGGGATGGTCAGCAGAGGTTGGATTACCAAGTGTCTAAGCCACGGGGACTGTATCCTTCAGGGGAGAAGAGAAGCTGCCGGTGGGAATTGAAGGGAGGGAGCGTCAGGTTATAATCGGAGACAGAGGGATACAGCTCTGGACGTGGGCCACGTGGATGGGTGGGGCCTGCAGGGTTACCTTGGGAAGTTGTTCAGGTTTTTGTGCCACTTGAATGCAATGGGTTGAAGGAAACGGGAGGGAACATCTGGGCTGACTTCCAGATTCCTGGCTTGGGGCCAGGCAGGGGCAAACACCTGAAATAAGGGGAGAGGGAAAAGGGGGAGGTGGTGGCCCAGCAGAGCAGAGGCAGTAAGTTCAGTCTGGGCTCATCCAGGTGCCTGCAGGGTGCACGGGGCAGATGTGGGCAGACGGCTATGGACCCTGGATGGCCGATGAGGGGCCCAGGTGTGCACAAGGGTGAGGCCAGGACCTTGGGCCACAGAGACTGTCAAAGGTAAATGGATAGAGGCTGAGAGGAAATGCTTAGAGAAGGGGGGGTGGGCTGGAGCGAGTGGTCAGGAGGGAGTGAGCCACAGGGTCAGATGCTACCGAAAAGGCCGGCAATGCGAGGACTGAACGGAGTGCATTCGATTTGGCAATTAGAGAGCACCTGGGGGCTCTGCCGTAGAGGCTTCTGGGGAACAGTGGAGGCAGAGGCCAGAGGCAGAGGGCCGAGGAGTGCCAGGATGGGGGCGGTGCTGGTACCCTGTTAACCTCTCGTTCAAGGAGATGGCCGCCCAGGGAAGGAGAGTCGGGCTAGCGAGGAGGGCAAGGCGGGGGGATTTCTGATAGCGGGAAACTCCAGTTTGTGGGGCAGAGAGGAGAAGGTGCTGGAGGGGAGATGGAGACACAGGGCTGTGGATAAGGATGGAGAAGCAGCAGTGTTGCCAGCCACCCAGATCTGTTGCTGTGGATTCACACACCAGGCAGAGGGAGTTGGTGTTGCCTTTGGGAGGAAGCTGGGGTGTAGATTATGGACCGTGGGGGTGGGGACGGGAGGGGAGCAGGTACTAGGAGATGGTGGGTGTGAAGACAGAGGGGATACGGGTGTGTGTGTGTGTGTCTCTGTGCGTGTTTGTGTATATGTCTGTGTGTCTGTGTCTGTGTGTCTCTAACTGGAGGCATCAAGTAATCCCTCTGGGACTAGATTGTTGTGGATTTTGGAGCCCAGATTGTTTCATTAGTAAAATGTTCAGGTTTTTGTAATCACTTGAACGAAAAGGATTATGTGGGGTGGTGTGTGTTTGTGTGTGTGTGTCTGTGAGTGTGTTTATGCTTCGGTCCATAGGTATGTGTCTGTATGTGTCTCTGTGTGTCTGTGTATGTCTGTGCGTGTTTGTATGTTTCTGTGGAGGTGTGTGTTTGTGTGTATGCATGTGTCTTTGTGTGCTGTGGATGTGTGTATATGTTTATGTATGTGTTTGTGCATGGGTCTTTGCATGTGTGTTTATATGTGGGTATGAATCTGTGTGTCTGTATCAGTGTGTGTGTACTTCCATGTGTCACTATGTGTCTGTTGGGTGTGTCTGTGTGGGTATGCTTTTATGTATCTACTTATTTGTGTATCTGCTTGTGCATGTGATTCTCTGTGGGTATGTCTGTGTGTCTGTGTGTCTCTATGCATCTGTGTGTGTTGGACTGAGGTCATAGAACATGTGTCAGAGGTAGACCCTGAGATATCATCAAGGCCAACATCACTCCAGTTCTTCAAAAGGAGGGACTAGCCCCAGAGACGTGGAGAAACATCCTCAAGGTCACAGAGAGCAAAAGACAGAATCGGCTGGACCCTGGTCTCCAGCAGATGAATTCTGCACATCTTAAGCTCACAGGATAGGGGCCCATGGCTAGGGTTGTGGGAAGGGGAGGCCACCAGAGGCCTTGCAGCCTCCTGGCACCACGGGGGCTGGTGCTTTTCTCTCTCAAAACTTACTTGAGTTATATAAAAAATTGTCCCCCGGTCTGAACCTGGAGGCCCAGCCCAGGTGGACCATCGTTACCTGGGGACTCATGCTCATTTGGCCTGGGCCTTGGGAAATGCCCATTCTGAATGGAATGACTTGGTGGACCAGGGCCCCAGAGCCCAGCCCTCTGCCCACCAGCCCAGCAGCTGAGGGCTGACTCCTGCCCGCCCACCTGCCCAGGGAAAGAATCGGGTACTTGGAACTTCCTTGAAACATTAGCGCTCAAAGCTCGTGTGAGACAAGCCCTCTCCACACAGCCAGTCAGAGTGGCTTCACACTGCTGCTACAGCTGGAATTTCATTTCCATCTGGATGTTTCGTTTTGCCATCTAACTTGGTGACAAATCAAGGTGATTTGTAGGAAGCAAGCCTGCAATTAGTGTGACATTCTCATCCCAAATGCTAGCCCGTTATACACCCTCGCATTACTGCCTTGATCTCACTCAATGGATATCCATGGATTCAGAAATATGGCTGGGTGGGGGAGGTCTGAAAAGCCCTCGCCCACCCCAACCCCCAGATTCAGGTCATTTCCATTGCCATGGGCAAGAGTGGATCTAAAATCCTCAAGGCTGTTTCTAAACATCTAGCAGGAAAGCCCCCTGCTGCAAAGTTAGCCAGCACATACTTGGGATAAATGGTACTTACTTCCCTCAGAGCAGTGTCAGCCGATAGAAATATAATGTGAGCCTCATGTGTAATTTAAAATTTGCTAATAGCTACATTTAAAAGAGTGAAAGGGATGAGTAGAACTAGTTTTAATAATGTATTTTATTTAGTCACTGTATCCAAAATATCATTTCAACATGTAATAAATATAAAAATTAGTAATGACATGTTTGAGATATTAAGCATTCTTTTTTGTATTAAAACCTTGGAAATCGACGTGCATTTTACATTTACAGCCCTTCTCAATTCATACCAGCCACATCGCAAGTGCTCAATCACCACGTGTAGCCAGTGGCTCCTGGTTTGGACGGCCCAGCCTTGGAGAATCTCTCTGGTGCTGCCAGCCACAGGGAACGAGGTTGTTCTAGAGGATTCTGAGCTGGGGGCTCTGGATCTCAGTTTTCCCATCTGTGAACGGAGGGTGACACTCCCTGTTCTTTGGCCTTCCCAGGGCTGTTTTCAGGGTCTCTCAAAGTCAGGTGCCCTGAGCACTCCCATTTTTCGAGCTCTTCTGAGAAATGATGAAAGAGGGTTACAGAATGGTAGACGGTGTTGAATATTTGCATTTAGTGAGTTAATCTTTCAAACACCCTAAAATAGTAACGTGTTTATATAAGCTCATTTGGAAAGCAAAAGTCTACATCTGAGGCTAAATCTGAATATGAGGCCCCAGCTAAATGTCCCTCTTGCTACCCCTCTCCATTGCCCACTACAATAGGCTCTTAATGTATGAAAAACAAGTATGGAGACTTCCCTCGTGATCCAGTGGTTAGGACTCCGTCCTTCCACTGCAGGGGTCCCAGGTTCGATCCCTGGTTGGGAAACTAAGATCTCGCATGCCTCGCGGAGTGGCCAAAAAAAAAAGAAAAAAGAAAAACAAATATGTTATGTTCTTTGCAAACTGTAAAGTGTAGTACACAGTCTTGGGGTGGGTGGGAGAGTTGGGGTCTTCACATTTGCTAAGAAAGAACCAAGGGTGCTGGAGGTTTGCTTCTGGGTTGATGCTGGGGCCAGGTCTGTCTCATGCTCCACTCAGAACACTCTGGGGTTTCTGGAACTCTTGAAGCAGGGAGGAGTGGAGAGAGGGGCCTCCAGAATGGGGACTAAGTGCATGTGTGCAGGGAAGGGAGGTCCTCTCCTTGTCACAATAGCAAATTTCTAGATGGTTGTGGCTCCTTAGGCCCATTCCTTCATGCTTTGGAGGAAATGTCAAGGCAGCCTGGGTCTAAGCCCCAGCAGTAGCTGGGCCACTCCCTCCCTCCCTCCCTCCCTCCCTCTCTCTCTCTCTCTCTCTCTCACACACACACACTTGCTGACCTTTTCCTCCTTTCGGCCTATTCATGGTGTGGTTTAGGGAGAGTTGCTGCACGCCAGTCACTTGTAAAGGGAGATGACCCTCTTGTCCTAGAATCACTGTAAGATTCACAAGGACAGAGAAGACAAATGAGTTTCTTCTCTGGGGATCTTCTTGTCCCAGCTTCAGTCTTTATTCTTAACAAGATACAACTTGGTGCCATAGAAAGAATATGAGATTTGCAATAAAGAGACTCCAGTTCAAGGCTTGGCTTCCTATTGAATTCTACTTTATGGTCCTTGGTTTCTCCATTCTGATGCCGTGTCAGCTCCAGGAGGATAGGAGTCCAGCTTGCTAAGCATGGTGTCTGACACACATTCGTGGCATAAATATTTGAGGACGGATGAAATGTGTGTGTCTGGGAAATGGGCTGAGTAATAATACCTGCCTCATTTGATGGTTCTGAAAGCTGAATGAGGAAACATCTCTCTCTCTCTCTCACACACACACACACACACACACACACACACACACACACACACACACACACACACACACACACACACAGTCTCATCCAGCTAAAAGTAACAGATTGGCTATTCAGAAATTTAAACTTAAAGGAACAGGGAGGTTGAAGACTGAACCAAGGTCACAGAGCATGGTGAATACAGAGGTGGGAGAGGAATTTAGGTCTTGAATCACAGGGTCTCACCTTTCTTATCCTACCAACTGTTTGAGAGAGACAGAGACAGAGACAGTGAGAGAGAGAGAGGGAGAGTCTGTGTTGGGATGAGAGGTCTTCCTATGTGATATACACCGAATACCCTTTCACTGGACATTTATCTAGGAATTACTGTTGGTCTATTGTAAAGTGTGTCTGCTCCCAGAATCAACAAATTTTTATGGGTGCTCTTGGCAGCCACCAAAAGAGGGGAGAGGAGGAAAAGACAGAGAAGCTGTGATACTAGCCCTCAGACATCCGTGGTCTAGAAGGAGGTCAGGATGCAGTTTCAAAGCATCGTCCCCTTTGAGCAGAGAGCTGGCATAGCATACCGGAAAGAGCACTGGGCCAGAGCTAGACGACCTGGGCTCTCGTTCCAGCTCTGACATGAATTCCTCTCTCTGGGTCTGAGTTTTCTTCTGTGTGAAGGTCAACGTTCGATGCCAGAGGACGTCTTCAGGCCTGTCGAGCACTACCTTGAGCTTAAGTGGTAACAGCTCATTCCAGTACCTTCCAGCCCAGAACACAGCTACCTGCAGATTCTGCCAGGTTGAGCAGCACTGAGGGGCAGGCTTGCTGTTGAGGGGAGGGAAACTGGGTTCACTTCACGAAGGCATCCACTGCCCCAGGACAAGTCACTTAGCAACAGTGAAGATGCTGAAGCTTCACTTTGGCCCAAGGTGAGTTCAAAGGCTCCCTGATGCGGCTCATCCTAGTTGATGTAGGAAAATGACTCCAGGCTTAGGTTAGGAGTCTGGACCTCTAAGACCGGCCTTGGTGCTGGTTACTCTGAGTTCTCCTCTCTGGGCTCCAGTTTATTTTCCATGAGACGATGCAGTTTGCTTCGATTATCTCAGAGTCCTTAGCACAGTGGCCTTCCGTGTCATCTCCTTTCCGTAAGTCAAGGTCGAACCTGGCTGGGGGTATCTGGCTGGTGGCCCGCTTCCATAGGCAGCTTGTTTACCTCTCCAAAAAATCAGCACTGATTGTTAAGGTTTTCTTATCTGCCAGCAATAAACAGAGATCATTCCTATAGAGTAGACCTCAGGCAAATCTCAAGCTATTCAGACATTGATTTGCAAAACAAACAAACAAAAAATAATGAGAGAAAAATAACCAAACAAAAACCCACTTATTGAGTTGCTGTTATATGCCAAGTACTAAAAGTTTGCCCTCCGTCTCCAATGGACTGTCTTCTTTTAGCTCTCAAGTCTTGGCTCAGAGGTAAACATCTTAAGAGGGGCTCCCATTTTAACCGCATTTTCAAGGGGGAAGCCTGAAGGTCAGAGTAACCATTTAAAACTCAAGTTCAATTATGTCATTTCCCAGCTTAAAACACATCAGTGCCTTCCGCCTGCACCTCAAGTGAATCCACACTCTTGCCCTTCTCTCCCCGTCTCTCCCTGCACTCAGCCTCCTTTTTTCTATGCTGCCTGGCCTTTGCCAGAGCCTCACACATGCCAAGTTCTTTCGATCTCATGAACCCTGCACGTGCCGGCTTCCTCCTGGGAAGCTCTTCCCAGCTCTTCAGCTGGATGGCTCCTTCGGGTCCTGAAGATTTCAGGTTAAATGCCATCTCCTCAGAGAGGCCTCTTAGGAGAATCCTAAGTAGTTCCCTACTCTCAATTGGTCGTTATCAAGGCACCATTTGCATCCTTCATAATACATTTCATGATTTAAATTTCTTATTTAGTTGCTTTCATTCTTTTTCTTTTCTTTCTTTCTTTTTTTTTTTTTTTTTTTTTTCGCGGTACGCGGGCCTCTCACTGTTGTGGCCTCTCCCTTTGCGGAGCACAGGCTCCGGACGCGCAGGCTCAGCGGCCATGGCTCACAGGCCCAGCCGCTCCGCAGCATATGGGAGCCTCCCGGACCGGGGCACGAACCTGTGTCTCCTGCATTGGCAGGTGGACTCTCAACCACTGCGCCACCAGGGAAGCCCGCCAGTGGCTTCTTAATGGGAGGACACAGAGAAGTCTAACTCTTGGTCACAGTGGTCAGAAGGCAGTGTGAGGAAAGAGCAGTGGTCTTGGACCCAGATAGATGTGGGTTCAATTTACAGCACTGAGAGTGACTAGCCGTGGGACCTTGTGCAGTGACTTCGCCTCTGATAGTTTCCTCACCTGTAAATGCTAAGGAAAATATTGATCTGAAGAGTAAAAAAAGGAAAACATGCAAAGCACCATGTTTTGCTTGAGTTTTCACTGAATGATGATCGTGATGATGGTGATGTTGGTGGTGCTGATGGTGGTGAGGGTGGTGGTGGGGATGGTGAGAATGACGGTAATGATGACAGTGGTGATCATCATCACGATGGTGCTGCTGCTACTGATGGTGATGGTGGTGGTGCTGATAGTGATGGTGGTAATGGTTATGATCGTGATGATCATGAAGACTGATCACAGTCTGCCCTTATCCTTCTTTGGAAAATGAAATCTCCCTGATTCTCACTAAAGATTTAGGCAGAAATAGTCAAGAGATGGGTAGGGAAGGAGAAGAGGAATGACATAGATAGTTAGCTCCTGTTCCGTGCCATCTACTACAGTAGGCTCATTTGCATACTTTTTTCTTCACTTAATCCTCGGAAGAATCCTTTGAAATATCTTACATTCCATATCTTATGAATGAGAAAACGGAGGTCAGAGAAGTTCAGTTGCTTGCTTGGATTCTTACAGTGATGCAGTTGTAGAGCCAGGATTTGATCCCAAGACTCCAGAGCTCAGTCTTTTCTCAATCAAGTTTCTCATGAACTCATCTGGGCATGATTCCAAAGCTTCTCAGCATCTTTTACATGGGCACATTCTTGGATGAAATCCACCCCACTACCATCCCAGCAAAGGTGCCTGGGAAGAAGTCCCAACAATCACACCTTAAACTCCATTGACTTCCATAGGCATCATTCATTCCTTCATGTATTCTATGATCCACAAATTCACTGGTGTTCATTGAGCCAGACACTACTTTTGGCCCTAAGGCTAGAAAGAAGCAAGAGCAGTGAGATGAATGGTAGATAACAGCAGCATGTTTGTTTGACATGCACTCTGATAGTTGTAAGTCATAGGTTGTATGTAGATGTGTCCATCTGTATCCAGTAAGGAGAAAGAAACCATATCAGTTTTTTTTTAACCCAATAGAATTAAATCAAAAGAATTGTTACTGGGAATAATGACTTGTTAACCAGGTAACTTAAAGGACAAAGAGAGAATAATAAGTTATCACAGATAGAGCAACTACAAGAAGCAGCCACCACCCCTAGGACTGGGGGGAAGAAAATGAAGATGTTGGAATAAGTAGAACTTTGCTCAGAGAGGATTCTTCAGAGCTGAAACTCAGCCCTCTGAGGAGGGGGCCCTTTCCTTCTGGTGTTGGTGGTTCCGAGCATGGACGAGGGAACATGTAGGGTTGAGACTTCTGAGGAGGGACCACCACCCAGCTGATGCTGGTGTTTCTGACAGAGTACAACAAAGCATGTTCTGAAATTTCTGGGAGAAACTGAAACTTGGATCCAACTGATATTACTGGACCAGACTACTACTTCAGGGGTGGACAAGCAAGACTGGGCGGATGCTGACAGGAAGAGGAAGGAGACAGGATGCCTACAGGAAGCAAGCTGGATGATGGGGCTGCTTCTTCTTCCTCCCACCTTGCAGCCTCTCTCTAGTTCCCCCTTTTGGCAAAGTCCAACAGGGATCCCGCTGGTAAAGCAGAAAGGAGGTTTGCAGTGTCCTATCATAAAGCAGTGTACAGGAGGGTGGATTTGAAGCTGAGAGACAGTCATGGACAAGAATAGAGACCCAGAATGTTGAATGAGCTAGAGAAGGCTTCCTAAAAGGCATGGCATCATTTTCAGAAGAGAGTCTGAATCTTGAAGGATGGGATTGGGACTGAACCAGAGAACCAGGGTACATGCCAGGCAGACAGGAGGAGATGAGGTGGGAGAGGTAGGTGAGGGATGGGCAGGGGGGGAGTCTCACTCTGTTGCATCCTGGGTCTCAAGCCTTGAAGGTTAGGACATCAGGATTGGCCTTTGAGGTGAGGACAGAAAAAATGGCCTAATTCACATGCCCAATTTTATCCTCTCAGTGATCCTGTGATTAAGACTTTTTTGTCTCCATTTTATAAAAGAGGAAAGTAAGACTCAGAGGGAGAAATTTTCTGTTGCACAGCCCCAGAGGGAGCCACTGGTGGTGTCACTATGAGAATGGTGCAGCCTGGCAGTGTGAGGGGTTTCACCTGCATGGCTGCAGGGGGCAGTCCTACACCAAGACCCCGCAGCTAGTAGGCAGGGTAGTTATAAGGAGTGTAGAGTCCTCATACACATCCAGGATCTCTTTTATTCCTCTCGTGCTAGAAAGTCTGTATATGAAAAGTAGAAATCACACATACACATCAACTCCTCCAGGGAGCAATATTTGAAATCTCATCTCCAGAAGCCCCATTTCTTTTGCATTGCCCCATCCCTTTGGGATGCTTGGATCAAATGGGCCAACGTCAGCATCAACAAAACGTTCCAGTAGTTAGAGAATCACCAGCTTCCCAACTCTAAAATCGGTGGGGGCACCTGGAACCAGAAGATTACCTAACCCCTTCTAAGTGGGTTCAGAGTCAAGGAGACCAGTAGATGCCACTGGATCTTGAGGGCCAGCTACTGATTTCTCAGCTTACTTGGCAGTTTACAAGATTCAGTCCTTGGTGCTTGTTAGAGCTAATTTCACACTTCGCTGTCACTTGTGTTATAAGGTGAGAAAAAGTACAGTCCTGCTAGCAAATCCTCGTTTAAGGAGAAAGAGAAAACGCCTTGGCTCTGGCATCACTCAGGGAAAGAAGCAACTACCAAGTAGAGATTGCTGAGTGCAACTCATGACTTAGGGATCCAAGGAAGAACGGGGTAGAGTGGTTGGGAAATTCCTTTGGCCCCAAGGCATGGTGTGACTTCCAGTGGTTTACTTCACCGCATCCAGGTGACACCACACAGGGTCCTTTATGTATCATTACAGGTGGGTGACATCAGAAAGAACATAATCCAAATCCCATGGCGAATCCATTGGTGATTTACTACATAGCTCTTCTTATAATTTGGGAAACTTATCCATAGGTCCTTGCTGGCAGCTGATACTATTGAGTAATTTACAAGTAGCTACAGCAGCTTTACAGAGCCCTGAGGCTAAAGCATCAGACAAATCTGTAATAGGCTCATGCTGGCCCTGTCATGCAATGAGACACTCACAAAGGAGGAAGCAGCTAAGGCGATGGAAGCTTAATGTGATAAATGTCCTAAGTTTAGGGCCTGTTCTGGGCTCTAGAGATACATAGGCATATAAGGCACACTCGCCACTCTCTGGGGTCCCCTAATCTGGTTAGGGAGACAGGTTGCGTATAGAAAAAGATCAGTCACCGTGGAAGGCAGATGAATGCCAAGTAAGCGGCAGAGGCATTAAGTCCCTCTAGAACTGAAAAGCCCCATCCAGAGCATCAAGTTAGACTCTTGTTATTTTCAGAGGAGGGAAATTGAGGCTCAGAGAGGGGTATGACAGAATGAATGGCCAGGGAGGGGCAGAACAGACTCTACTGAAACAGCAAGTTTCCGTTCTCTCCTGTTGCCAGTACACAATACCAGACACATCCAGATAATGTCCTATCAACTTATTTAAGTGTTGTCAACCTCACTTTATATAGGCAGAACATGTGGCTCCAAGAATCTAAGTGACTTGCCAAACTTCACTGCTATTAAACAGAACTGGAGCTTGATTTCAGTCTATTTGACTCCAAAGCCCATGTTTTTGCCATCATAGCCTTGTTGATGGCACCGGAGATCAAGGAAAGCCCCAAGGAAGAGGTGGTACTTGTGCCGTCCTTTTAAGGAGAAAAAAACAGCTGGCATGTGGCCGTCGGGGGAAGGAAATGTTAGTGGTGTTCAAGGGTGGGAATGTGGGGGAAATGAGCACGCGCTACTGACTTGTAGGGAAACTGTCTTTAGGCTGCAGGTGCCAGCATCTTAGACGGAGTAGAGATGCTTTTTCTGAAATGGCCACCTAACTAAATCATCATACTAGACATGAGCCAACTAGTCAAAACCATACCGAGTCAGGAGGAGAGCCTCCTGTAAGCCAGCCCCTTATTACCGGGACGTCTGCTGACCTACCAGTGAAATTTCATGGGAACCTACCTGACTCA
Organism: Mesoplodon bidens; assembly: GCF_964165515.1. NCBI lineage: Eukaryota > Metazoa > Chordata > Mammalia > Artiodactyla > Ziphiidae > Mesoplodon > Mesoplodon bidens. Next base: position 11,106,895 of record NC_138179.1, read on the forward strand.
ATCTCCCTGCATTAAAATGGTGGGCAATGGTGGACCTTTGGGGTACCTTGAAGATGGGTAACATGATGGGGCTAAGATTAGGAATTTTCTCTAGGTTCCCAACCTTGGCTATCTTTTAGGATCATACGAGGATACTTAGAAAATCCTGATGTCCTAGATGCACTCTAGGGATTCAGGACTGACATGTGGCCTAGGCATCAGGTGATTTTAATGTGCAACTAGGGTTTAAATCCATGGCTGTCCTGTGTCCCCCTCCTGCAAGTTACTTGGGCATCTTTCTGTCTCGCTGATACACTGAGCTCGGCCCTCCTGAGACCAGTCATTCCCCAGATGGCTGCCTCTGGTCATTCATGTATTCATCCAAATTCAACCATGTGGTCATTTATACCCTACAAGCTAAGCTTTGGGGATATCGTCTGTGATGTGTGAGTAAATATTTAACAACCAGCTTTCTGGGGAAACAAAGGCCTGATTTGTAGTGTTTTTCGATTTCCTTGTTATAAATACTCCCACCATGACCCATTTCATGGTCACTGAATTCGGAGTTAGGAATAATGCACACAGTTGGCTCTTTCGAGCCAGTGTGAGCCAGCTCCCCCACACCCCTGGGTAGAGCAATAAGTGGAATTCACCCCACAGCCTTAAGGTAGGCAGAGCCTGGTTGGGAGAAGACATATGTGTCCATACACAGTTTACAGAAATCTCAGATATGGAGTGCTGGGCAGATGGAGGTAAATTCCACCCGGCAGGGTCAGGGGAGCTGAGCTTCAGTGAATGAATAGGTGACCAGAGACAGATCTTAGGAATCAATTTCCTCAGTTGCCCCTGCTTTCGTTTTTCTCTAATGGTCTCCAAATCCCCACGATGTCATAGACAGTCAATCAGAGCATCTGACCAGGCTGAGCTAACTGGTGTTTGACATTGAGAAGACATAATTCTGCCCAAGAGAATTTACAAGTCACTTAGTCTGTGAGGCATTAGATCAGTAATATACATGATTCCGTTAGGTTTTCCAAAGTGTTGTGGACAGCTTCTGGGCCTCTAGTTCAGAGCTGCTGACCTGGTCCATCCAATCACAGGAGATCATGAGAAACTGAGGGCCAGAGATCCAGAGTGACTTACGTTGGCGGCTCGGGGCTGGAAGGAAAAGTCGGGCATCTTTCTTCCCAGACCTGTGTTCTCATGACTCCGCCACAGGGCTGGTCTTAAAGGTCAGACACCTCCCGGGCAACATTTTATTCATATACTAATATGAGGAACATCAGTTCACTTGCTTCGAACAAAAGGTTCCATGCAGAAAGGAAATCCAATCTTGCGTCTAAATTGCTTCTAGTAAGCCCACAATTGGCAGCCCCAGTGATGATCCTTTCAGGCTGTAATTGTGTAAAAAATGGATGCATTCCCATAACCAGGAGGAAAGACCAAATCTGCCCCCACTTGGTGGTGGTTAATAATCTCATAAAGTTATTAATGAAATGAGCAGAGCTTCCTGCAGGTGAGGCTTCTTCATGGAACATTGGGGAAGCCAGTAGTCCATTGCCTTGGAGAATTCTTCCCTGCCGGGTTATCATCTCCTGGAGGCCAGACCTCATGGGCTGGCTGTGAGTGCCCACGTGTGGGATATTGCCAAGGGCGTAGCAGACCCTTACACCATGCAGAGGAGGTGATGGCCCACTTAGGGTCACTTTACACAGTGTGTGTGTGTGTGTGTGTGTGTAAATACATGTAGCTTGTGGCAGTATGGACTGGAGGATCTGGAATTGATGTTTCATTTAAGAGGCAGGGTGGTGTCTTGGAAAGAGTACTGGGATGGGAGTTAGGAACTCTGAGACCCTGTCCTGGCTCTCCCAAGCTGGGAGACCTTGTGTGAATCACTTCCCCACTCTGACGTCTCTTTGTCAAGAAAGCAGAAGAGGCGTTTGAATTAGAAGAGCCTGTAAGGTTCCTCCTGCAAGCTCCTTCTTTCTGGTCTTTGAAGTGACTACTTGAGATTCAATTAATAGAAAAAAATATTTTTTCTCCTGTGTCAACACCAAGCTTTACACTGTGAACTCATAAAAACACAGAAGAATGTTTCCATTATAACAGTCAACCCTAGTTAACTACATCACAAGTCACCCATGTGCTTTAGAAGCTGTTTGAGCTGGAAACTAGAGAATGCTACACTTCTAGAACTACATTTTTTACCCCCCTACTCTTTTTACCATAATGACCTAGAAATTCGGGGTTAGGATTTTTGGTAGAGTTCTCGTCCTTGAACCATTATCTTTGAACTGATAATTAAGTGAATACTATTATTCATCGTTAACTTATTTGAAAAATGATTGTGTGTGTTTAATGCTTTGGGAGAGATCTTAGCTAGTGTTCCAGCTATTTCCTCTCAAAGTCCTCAAAATCCTAGGTAAAACGAATTGTTCCCCCTTAAGTATACCCAAATCTCTTGGTTCAGGTCTCTCATAATAACTCTCCTCACATTGCACTTTATTTGGTTTCCTATAGACCATCCCCTTCAAGACACTGTGAGTCCTTCCAGGGCAGGAACTGAGTCTTATTCATCTCAGGGCTCCCCTTTCTCCTTTATGTGTCTGGCTCATAAACGTTTATACAACTAAACTGAGTTGTGCTCCTTATGGGAAAACAGAAGTAGCCAACTAACTTAAAATTTGTCTTCAGTGCTTGTTGGTCTTTGATAGGACATCCTCCTCCAAAAGGTAATCGATCGCAACTGTTCTTATGCTTCAGCCATCTCTTCTAGTCCAAAGCTTTCCGAATCTATAATATCAGCTCTGAGGCCAACCCCAAGACCCAATCCCGATTACCTGATAAACACTAAAAAAAAATCCTAACGTTTGATGAGCATCTATCAATTTGTCAGTTGCCAGACAATTTCATATGCCTCAACCCTTAGAGCAACCTGCATTCATTTTCTCTTTTTTGTAGGTAAGGAAACAGAGGCTCAGAGAGGTCCTCAGAGCTACTCACACAGCTAATAAGTGGCAGAGCTGGGATTTGAACCCAGGTCTGTCTGGCTCTTTTGACCATAGGCTGTCGCTTTTTGGATGTCCAGATGTAACTTCAAGCTCAAGAGACATCAAATCAAGCTCCCCACCTTCACCTGCAAACCAGTGCCGCTTCTCTCATCCCTATTCATTCAGACACTAGGTCAAACCCTCCAAGACAGTCTGCGCTCCTGCCTCTCCTTTCCTCCTTCAAGTCAGCTGCTCACTAGTGGTCCTTGCCTGGATCTCTGAAGAGCCTCTTTCCTCTGATGTCCACTTCCACTTCCCTAGGTTGGGTTGGATCACCAAACCCAAGGTCTCCTGCAGACATCTCCTCATTGGCCTCCAGATCACCCACCTGTCTCTTTAGTTTGTCCTGCTCCCCACTGTAATGCAAGTTTCTCTAAAATGTTATTTTGAATATTTCACTTTCTTGATCAAAGTCTTTGCCATGACTCCTTTTACAGAAATGAGCCCAAACTCCCAGAATGCTAAAAAAAAAAAAAAAAAAAAAGGCATCATTTGAATCTCTAGTAATGGGCCAGGGATTTGCCTAGTGCTGTTTTTATTTAATTTTCAGAATAAATATCTGAAGTAGGTCCTTTCATTTCAATGCTGAGTGAACTGAATTACCTGTTTCAGGTCCAATTAAGAAGTGGTGGGTATAGAACCTAGGTGTGTGTCTACCCCTCCTTAGCCTGATACTGAAGAAACCCTTCCCAGTTGGGCCCTGGTCTCCTTTCCTGCACTATTTTCCATGCTTCCACTCAGATGGCACAATTCCCTCTCTTCTGTAAGCACCTTTGTCACCTTTGTAATGTCATTCTTTGTGACATCCTATCCCCCTCACCCTGGATGCCAACTTTTCCCACTGGGCTGATAACCTACACATCCTTTGATGCTTAACTGGTATTTCTCTGTCTGAGACTTTCCCCTTCCTCCCTAAGCTTAAGCTCAAAGAAACCTCTCCCTGCTCTTGAACTTCTTATCATTACTACTCATTTGCCCTTAACTGGAGTTGCCCTGTTTAATCATCATGTCTTATTAAGCAAGAGAAAGGGCTTCACATTCAGACGGACGTGGATGATGTTTTAGGAACAGTCTCTGAGGTGAGAATTCTTTTCTGAATGATGGATTAAGAAGGGATGCCAGGAGAAATCGTAAGGAAGACAGGACGGGGAGAAGGGGAGAAGTGAGGCAAGGGAATAATTTGGGGCTAAGTCCCAGCGCACCCTGATCCTGCAGGGGAGCCCTGGAGTGTAGATTACACCTCAGAGCTTGTCCGTGCCGTAGGCAAGGTTGCTGGGCCTTCACGCTCCAGCCATCATTGTCTAAGGGTCCCTCTGGGGACATTGAACTCCCAGGCCCCTATAGGTCTCTGTGAGCAATGGCAAAGTGGATCTAGTAGCCCCAGAATGGGCCTCTGTGAGGGAATAGTAGGAGCAGGTCATTAGAAGCAAAAAAAAAAAAAAAGAAAAAGAAACCCGTAACAGCTGGAGGAAAGGCACACAGAAATGATAGAGGAGTCTGAGTAACTTGGGTGGAACTTTGACGGTGTCTGCTTGGGCTGGCATGCCTGGTTTGCAGGTGTCTTAATCCTTCAGAGTCTCAGTTTCTCCAGCTGTAAAATGGGGTTGATACCTACTCTGTGGCAGGATAAAGTGCCTGACACATAGTAGTCACTCAGTAAATGTTCACTGCTTTCCTTGGAAAGAGGCTTCTGCTTTATGTTATATGTCTATTCCACACCTTACCATACGATCATGTTATAGTCCAAAACGTGCTGTATTCCTTCAGCCACAGGCCCTTCCTTCACAAACCCTCTCCCTTTCCATTGCCTTCTTGCTTAATACACAATTACTAGTCCTTAAATCTCACTTCAGATGCTACTTCCTCCAGGAAGTTTTCAATAAGTTTATCTCAATGAAAGTGGGAAAATAAATTGATCAATTAAAAATAAATCTCAGTTAAAGTGATTGCCTTTTCCTCATTTGATTTCTGGAGCCTAATGATGTAATGAATGAAGAGATAAATGAAAGTATGAGTGAACACAAATGATAAGCCCGTGGAAGGTGGAGCAGAATCCTCCGGGTCACTCCTTGGCACTTGTAGGTAGCAGGTGCTGAGTAAATGCTTTCTGGTTGGTTGGTGAATGGATGAGAGGACGCTGGAATGGGATTCCCAGGCCTGCATCCTCATCCAGGTTTATTACTGACTGTGTGTGCTTGTAGGCAAGTCAGCAGCTTCTCTGGGACTCAGGTTCCCCAAATGTCAAAGGATGTGTTTGAAGGGCCTTCCTGGTGCCAGGCCCTCGCTCCCAGCAGGGATCATCCGGGAAGACCGTTTGGGAGAGGGATGCTGGGGGTTGCAGAGATAGAAGGTTGTACATTGCACTCCCATCATAGGAGAGTCCTTCTGCTGGGGATGGAGCACTGGAAGGGCTTAAGGAAGAGGAAAGGATTAGCTACAGTTGGCACTCAGCGCACCAAAGCAGAGTGTGGTGCTCACGGGGGCAATGGCTTGGTTCAGCACTGTGTCTTGCCTGGCTCTTCTTTCTCCCTGATTCTGGCACAAGTGGCTCTGCTACTCCATAGCTCTGTGACCTTGGGCAAGTGAATATGCTGTATAACTTCTCGATTGTCTGATCTTTACAGTGAGGTCCATAGGATTGTAGGAATGAAAAGACTTAATACGTGTAAAGTGCTTAGACGAATAATCAGCATATATTGTAGTAAAACCTCAAGGAGCATTAGCTATTGCTGCTGCTGCTGCTTTTGCTAATGAGGAGGGCCCTCTGGACACACACAGCTCCCCCATCTCTGATTCTGCCGTTTGGCATTTGCCTGACCCTGCAGTGTGAGGTTTACCACTGGGGTGTGGTGGAGAGTGAATGAACTTTAAGGTAAGGCAGACCCAGATCTGAATCCCAGTTCCACAGCCACTTGGTCTCTCTGAGACTCCCATTCTTATTTGTATAATGGGGGATTAAGACTCACCTTTGAGGATGACCTCGAGGGTTAAATATGTATTTGTGAAACACCTATTGCTTAAAAGGCCCGGTGTGAAACCTGGGGCCTCTTCCCCACCAGCAGTGCCCAGGGGCTTTAAAGGAGAGTGAGCAGCGAGGTGTCTCCCGTGACATTGTTCTTGTAGATTTAAAGATAAATTTATACTGTGGGTAATAAACGTATGGAACTCATCACCCTGGGACCTGGCAGGGAATGAATATGAATAGGCCCAGAAGAATTTAAGAAAATGGATGAAGGCTGGATCATCTATGAATTATTACAGCAGCATTTCCGAGAAAATGTGCATTTAGGAGTCGTGGTCATGCTGAGATGCTCTGTAGGAAAAGAGATAAGAAAGAAATAGCTTCTGTGGTTAGAAACCTTTGTGGAATTATGCTTCCTATATTCCACTTCTACAAGGATCTTCACATTCATATTTGTTCAATTGCTGATTCAGCAGATATTTAGAGAGCGTCCTGTATGCCAAGGCACCATTCTAGGCACTCGTAATACAGCAATGAAAAAACAAGGATTCTTGCCCTTGTGTAGCTTATAATCTAGTGAGGAAGATAAACGATAAGCACATAAACGTAGTAAATGATGAAATTACATGGTGTGTTTGAAGGTGAAAATGCACTGAAGAAAAGATCAAACAAGTTAAGGGGGATTGCAAATGCTGGGAATAGGAGGTTGTGATATTCCATAGGGTAGTCAGGGAAGCCTCACCTTTTTTTTTTTTTTCACAAATTTATGTATGTATTTACTTATTTTTGGCTGCGTTGGGTCTTCATTGCTGCGTGCGGGCTTTCTCTAGTTGAGGCGTGCCGGGGCTACTCTTCATTGTGGTACGCAGGCTTCTCATTGCGGTGGCTTCTCTTGTTGCAGAGCATGGGCTCTAGGTGTGTGGGCTCCAGTAGTTGTAGCACGTGGGCTCAATAGTTGTGGCGCACGGGCTTAGTTGCTCCACGGCATGTGGGATCTTCCCGAACCAGGGTTTGACCCATGTCCCCTGCGCTGGCAGACAGATTCTTAACCACTGTGCCACCAGGGAAGTCCAGGGAAGCCTCATCTTGAAGGTGGCATTTGAGCAAAGAAGGAGGCAAGGGAATTTGTCAATTGGCTGTTGGAGGAAAGACCCTGAGGCTGAGTGTGCCTCTCTGTTCCCAGAGAAAACTTGCGTGCCTGGAGATCCTGAAGGTGGGGAAAAGGAAGAAATAAAGTCCTGGGGGTCTGGTCGACCACTGTAAGGGCTTCAACAGCACCAGCTTCACATGGGGGAGTGACGTCATCTGACTTATACAGCATAAAGACACTGAGAAGTCCTGCAGTAGAGAGACTCCTTGAACCTAACCCAGCTTCTCCCCAAATATTTGACAGTGGAACCTCTTTTGTTTCCCATAAAGCCTTTTAACATCTTTATACATATTATACCCCACCCGCTTCCCTTGGAGTTTCAGATGTTTGTTAAACTTAATATAGTGTTTCCCCAACCGGTTCCCCTTGGAATCTTTTAGTTTCCCTTAAAGACCTGTTAACATCTTGCTTAACCAGGGTTCTAAAGCCTTTCTATTCGAAGTGTGGCCCGTGGACCAGCAGCGACAGCATCCCCTGGGAGCTTGTTAGAAACACAGAGTGGCAACCCCCTCCCCAGACCATCAGTTGGCACGCTGAATTCCTGTGAGTGTTGAAGTCCCAAAGTGCTGCTCTATGGGACATACGTTGAGAAATGCTGGATTAGAGAGAAATAGTGAAAGGGATAAAGTGAAGTTTATAGCACTTTATAGATGGTTTCCAGAGTATCCACTTGCAGTGTGGACTCGCCAGGTGTTCTTGGAGCTGACTGAGCTGCAGTGTCTTCCTCACATCCCTACATGCCTTTACTAACTCATCATGACTCGAGGCCTTTATTAAAATCCTCCTGGGCTCCCCTGGTGGCACAAGTGGTTGAGAGTCTGCCTGCCGATGCAGGGGACACGGGTTCGTGCCCCGGTCCGGGAAGATCCCACATGCCGCGGAGTGGCTGGGCCCGTGAGCCATGGCCGCTGAGCCTGTGCGTCCGGAGTCTGTGCTCCGCAACGGGAGAGGCCACAACAGTGAGAGGCCCGCGTACCGCAAAAAAAAAAAAAAAAAAAAAAAAAAAATCCTCCTGACACCTGCTCAGAAGAAGCCTCGACCTCCTCTTGGAGTGATGAGCCCCATATGTTTACCAGCCTCATCTAGGTTCATACTGCCTATTGCCGCCCCCAAACGACTTGTCCCTTCTGCCTCTTAGAATGTGCCTCCTTTCAGTGTCCAGAGTTCCTGGCACTCTGTAGGAAGACATGCAGATGTTAGGGGCTAGGTCGGTGCTTATGGCGGAGGTCAGGGTCAGAGAGGTGACCCTTGCCTTTTCCTGTTTCCTCCACGCTTGTAAAACTCCAAAACATCCCTTTCTGTTCTTTGTGTCACTTTGGTTTTTCCTGCTCAGCAGCCAGCTGCAGTGGTAAGAACAGGTGCCTCGGGGTTGAATGGACTGGTGTTTGCATGTCAGTTTCCTTATTCCCTAGTTGTGTTGCCTTAAGCGAGTCATTCGGATCCTTAAAGCCTCTTTCCCCCAGCTGTGAAAGAGCAGTACAGGTATCAGCCCTCTAGAGTGGTTGTGAAGACTATGTGAGAACAAGTTAGGAAAATCCCTCTTGGGCCTTTTATGTACTGGGGACCTTTGGATCCTAGACAAGAGACTCAAATCATAGAAGCTGTAGGCTAACAATTGCTCGGATGATGGAGGTGTGTTTGATGGACTGGGATGGAATAGAGTGAAATGGCACAATGGTGGCACCTGATAAGAAACACAGTGATTCCTGGTCATCTCATTGACAGGCGGTGCACTGGACCTCCTGCCTAGGTCGGTTTGATGGACACCAACAAGCTCCCCAGCAAGCCTTGCTATCCTTGCTGTGTGTACTGGGACCAGTGAGAGAAGCATGGTCTTCCCCAAGAGGAGAGAAAGAGCCAGCACCTGCAGGTGCCCATGGGCCCTCAGAGTGTCCCCTCCACTGTGCAGGCCAACTAAATTTCGATTCATGTGATTGTGACCAAAAGAGTCATGGGGGTTACAGTGAAGAAAACCTGTGTATTTGTTCTGAGCTTGTGTGTGCCTGGATGTTCCTTTTCATTAGAAACCAAAATAGAAAAGGCAAGTACATGAAGAGGTCTGAAAACTGAGTGACAGCCATCAGTAATAGGCAGTATGGAAACACCCAGCCCTAAGCACTATTGACATCTGGAGCTAGATAATATTTGGTTGTGGGGTTCTGTCCTGGGCATTGTGTGATGTTTAGCAGCATCCCTGGCCTCTACCCACTAGATACCAGTAGCACCAATCACAAGTTGCAACAACCCAAAGGTCTCCAGACCTCGCCAGATGTCCCCTAGAGCAAGTTCACCCCCAGTCGGGGGAACCACTGACATAGAGGGTGCTCAGTAAATGGTCCCTATCTTCTCAATCCAGAAACCAAGCCAAATACCACAAGAAATGTTTACCAGTTTTCATGCCTAGCCTCCTCCTCCTGTTGCCTCATGGGAAATTGGTAGCAAGTGATACCCACGGGAACTCCAGGTGACCCTCATCAGACTCAGAGGTGGCCTCGGTGGCAGGGCTCAGACACTGCCCTGCTCTCCTGCTGCTTTTTTGGTCCCGTATCTGGTCTCTAAAGCCCAAACACAGTCAGAACGGATGCCAGCCTGGCTCACTGGGACTCACACTGATTGAAAACTTTCCTGGGCATTCTTGGCTGTTGCGAACGTTCCATTTCACATTTATTTATTATTATATTTTGAAAGATGCTGAGATTTAAGACTCATCCAGGAGACTGTGCTTGCCAAGACAGAATTAGGAGAAAATGACAGAGGTAGTAAATATATAATTAACTCTTTTCTTAATGCCTTTTGCTGGCACTCTTGATCTCGCTGCACAGCCTGAGAAACTAGTTCTCTGGAATCGCCAGGCAGCTAGAAACCAATGACCATCATGTTTGCATATTATGTTTTTATATAACGTGTATACATGTTTGTGTGTAGGAAGTTAAGTGGAGAGCCACAAAGATAAACATGGGCGCACACATATTCTCAGGTCCTGATTGACTTTTGGTTGATTGGTCGATGAACTCATTGGTTCCTTGAGTCAACAAAGATTTAGTGTATACCTATTGTGTGTCAGGCACCATGCTATTTCCATCCTGCTAAAATCTGTCCTTAACTATAAGACATTGAGTTCCTGTACATATAGACACAGCGCTCGTGCATGTGATGTTGGGGGAGTTCCGTGCATACACACGTACACATACCCACGTATATAATGGGGTTCAGAGAAGTCAAGTAACTTGCCAAAAGTCACATAGCTATTATAAGTAATAAAAGTGGTATTTGATCCAGGTCTGTCTGATTTTCACTACCATATACAACCTTATTTCAAAGAATACTTCCCAAAGGAGGTGATATTTGAGCTGAATCTTGAGAGGTAAGTAGGACTTTACTGGGTAAACATGGCAGGAAATAGCTCATCCAAAGGCTGGTGGGGTGATGATTTAGGAATTCCAAAAATGAAGTATAGGGAGACTGCTGGGTGCTTTGAGAGGAGCTACAGGAGACAAGCAGGGCAGGGCTTAGCTCAATGAGGGTCTTAAATGCCAGGCCCCTCACACAACTCACGGCAAAGTCTGGCTCATGTCTGACCAGGAGGTGCGCTCCTTCCCTCTGGACCCTGAACAGTTCCTACTCGGAGCCCCCGCCTCCAGCCCGGCCCAACAGCACAAGTTACAAGGTGACCCCCAGGCCCATTAGAAACCAGGCAGCACTTGATTTCAACCAGTAACTTGTCACCAGCCTTCTCTTGCCCAGGAAGCAGGAACCAGTTAATTGCAGGGTGATCGCCATGTTCTTGCAGAGCATTTAATGTAGCATGTAATTGCAGGGTAAATAAATACAGAGCTATTTCCAGCTCTCAGCCCAGTGCTGTGAGCGTGGTGGTAATTACGGCTGGCGATTGGCTTGGTGCAGTTTCTAAGCAATGGCTCCAGGCCTGAACTGGGTCAGCCCTCATTGCAGGCCCTGTCTGCTCCCAGGAGAACCAGGGTGCTGATCTATCCAAGCTTCCCCTTTACTCAGGTGCCCAGGGCCTTGAATGGCTGCCCTGGACTCCCCAGTACTCTAACCCACACTTGCATCTCGGGGTCCCTCAGCCTTCTGATTGGCGCTAACTCTCCCTCATAGTAGTGGTTCAGATGTCCAGGCACGGAATCAGACCGAATTGGGTTTGTATCCAATTCTGCCACTTACTGGCTGTGTGACTATGGACAATTGGTTGCACCTCTCTGAGCCAAATTCTTCATCTGTAACAGGTAGATGAAAATCATATATATCATAAAGTTGGGGGGATTCAATGAGATAATGCATGTAAAATGTTGAGCCTGTGACCTGGCCCAGAATAAGTGCTACATGTTAAGTAATCCTTCCTCTTTTCCTTCTTTCCTTTTCATTCCTTTCCTTCTTTCTTTTTTCTTTTTGGCCATGCCACTCGGCATGTGCGAGATCTCTTCGTTCGCCGACCAGGGATCCAACCCGTGCCCCCTGCCGTGGAAGCGTGGGGTCTTAACCACTGGACCGCCAGGGAAGTTCCTCCTTTCCTTCTTTACCTCTCTCTCTTCTCCCTCCCTAAGGCAGTTGTGTAAGAGAGGAAGGACATGCATTTTGGAGCACAGCCGACCTGGGTTTGAGTCCTGACTGCACCCATTACTTGCTGTTTTGGCCTTTGGACAGTTACTGAACTCTGGGCCTCAGTTTTCTCATCTGTTAGGTGGGAACAGTAACACCTCTCCGCCAAGTTACTGTAAAGATCAAGTGAGGTGAAGGTTCTTTGTAAACTGCAGCCAGTCCTGCTCAGAGTTTAACCCCATGTCCCAGGTTGGGTCCCCCAGGAAGGAGAGACTCTGAGAGGAGATTATCTTGCAGTAGGTTTGTTAGGGAGCTCTCTTAAGAAAACGCTCGAGGAAGGGACGGAGAGAAAGCAGGATGGGCAGAGGGGGAAGCTGAGAAGCAGTACAATCTCAGTGGACACCTTAGCCGATGCCATAAAAGGAGGTTTGAGTATGCAATGAGCCTTCTGAATTGTCCCAATTTGAGACAAGCGGTGCAGGTCTCAATACCTCCCCATCTGTCTTGCACTGGATATGGACCGCTCTTGTGGAGGGGCATCATCTTGGACAAAGCAGCTCTCTGCAGCTGAGGCAAGCCCCATCGGGAGCTGGCATCTGAGAGCTTTCTGTAGTCAGTGACCCCAGCAGCTGGGAGTAAGCACCTCCTTCCTGAAGAGGGACCTGGGAAGTGCATCACTGCATCCCCACAGCGTGCTGCCTCTCCTACCCAGACTCTCAGAAAAGTACCTCCCAAACCTGAGTTCCTTCCTCCCCTCCCCCTGCCATCCCCATCTCCATATTTTATTTTATTTTATTTTTTATTTTTTGGCGGTACGCGGGCCTCTCACTGTTGTGGCCTCTCCCGTTGCGGAGCACAGGCTCCGGACGCGCAGGCTCAGCGGCCATGGCTCACGGGCCCAGCCGCTCCGCGGCACGTGGGATCTTCCCGGACCGGGGCACGAACCCGCGTCCCCTGCATCGGCAGGCGGACTCTCAACCACTGCGCCACCAGGGCAGCCCCATCTCCATATTTTTAAGGCTCATTCTTCTACTCCCTTCTCGTCTCCCCTTTTCTTCTGAGCCACTGAGTCATTTCTGGATGTTCTAGTCTCCGCTGGGAAACTTCTCTGTTTTGTAAACGCTGACCTTGGCCAAGGGGCAGGAAAGGGGATGAAGACCAGCCCTCGCCCTCAGCTGACTTCCCTCTTCCCCAGCTCAGAGCTTTGCTCGAGCTCTGTCTGTCCTGCAGCTCTTGTCCTGAAAACACCTGGCTGTGGGTGGAGGTGTGTCTTTCTGTCACCCTTCTGGTACCTATCTGCCTCTGCGTCTGTGGATCTAACCTCCAGTGCCTGTCCCAGTGTCCTTGTGTTTTGTGTCTCTATTTTTTATTATTATTATTATTTTCATGTTATCTGGCTTGGCTTTGAGCCCTTACCTCTTGCTGCTGCTGTCTGAGAATCTGCAAGGCTCACCGAGGCTGGGGCTCAGCTCTGAGTCCCAGGTATACTAAGAGGCTTGGGCTAGTGTGGTTGGGACCCTGAAAGTCGAGGGTTGACCATTTATGTTATGTCACCTTGAGAAATGACCTTGGCATCCCGGAGCTTCCAGTCTCATGTTAGCCAACGTGACTGGCCCTTGCGCTGCAGAAGTGCTGTGAGGAGGAACAGGTCGGGGAGTTTTTGTAGGAGGGGTGGGTTTTTGCATCTTTTTCTGACCGTGGGGCCTTTCTGTCGCCTCTTACACCAAGGAGACCAGGTAGGGCCCAAGCTGGTACCTGAGGGGATCGTGGCAGGGTGGGCTGGTGCTGGCTCCCACTCGGCGTGGTGTCCTTGGGTTGTGATGACTGTCCTTAGCTCCCCAAGGGACTCTGTGTATGGAGAGGATGCCCAGGTCAGAGAGTGCCCCTGGGCTTGCTGGAGCTCGGCTGGGTAGAGGTGAGGAAGGTGGGGTCTCTGATGGCCTCTGGTGATCAGCTGCCACAGGGAAGCTGTGAACTCTTGAGAGCAGTGTCTCCATGACCCACTGCCAGGCACAGAGCAGCAGCTGTGACAGGCCTCACGCGGGAGAGAAGGAAGAGCAGAGGCGGGCCAGCAGCAATGGTCACTTTCGTGTTCCTAAGAAAGCGCCAGCCCGGGGTCCCCTCTGATGGACTGGTGGGAGGCCTGGGCCCCAAGCGTTAGAGGGGGTCTTGCATTCATGCCACCTGCTGTCCACGCTGGTCACACTTGGTCACCCATGGATATGGGGAAGTCACCGCTGGAGGAGATCGAGGCCACAGTACCGGCTGAGTGTGTTTTTTCTATTTGGTTTTATGTGTGACCCATGTGTAGAAGTCCTGCAAGTGGGGAGGCACATGGGAACCCCTCATGTGTGTCACCTCCCCTGGCAACACACACCAGCATTCACTGGTGGGGTCAGAACCCTTGCTGCTCTTTCCCATCAAACCCCCGTCCTTCCCTGTGATGTCCCCATAGGCAGCTCTCCCCAAGGCAGGCTTTGTGGCATCTGAGAGGAGCCAGCCCAGCAATGACACCAGAGTCATCCTGGGGCAGCCTCGCTCTCCCAGCATGCTGCGACCATGGGTACTTGGCACAGGTGCTGTCAGAGAAGTAAAACCATGAAATAGGACTCGTCCCACCATCCCACCCCACCCCACCCCATCCCTGTAGCTTGCTGTGAACATGGACTCTGGCAGGCAGGGTTCCAAGCACTTTGTAAGAAGGGAGGCCAGGGACTTCCCTGGGTGGGTCCAGTGGTTAGGACTCTGCACTTCCATTGCAGGGGCACAGGTTGGATCCCTGGCCAGGGAACTAAGATCCCTCAAGCCACACAGTGAGGCCAAAAAAAAAAGAAAAGAAAGAAAGGAGTCCATCTCATCATCGCAGTGAGCATGTGAGTCGGAGGCAGCCACTCCTTATTGCAAAGCTGAGGCAACTGAAGTCTAGAGACAGGGCAGGGCGTCCTGGTCATGCAGCCAGTAAGGGGCAGGCTGGCCCTGGCAACTGCCCTGGACGGACCTGGCTGTGCGGTGAGCAGCTCCAGGCCGTCTGCTCTGTGCGCCCTCATCTGGCCCTGGGTTCCCATTTCTCTGACTCAGCGAGAGGCCCTCTCTTTGCCTTTATGCCTGTGTGTGTTTGGCTGGCAGTGTGTGTGCTTCTTTGTCCGTCTGTCTCTGAGGGTCTTGTCTATGTGTCCATGTGTCCGTGTGTCTGCCTCCCCTGCCATGGTTGTCCCCGCTGTCTCTTCACCAATCCCTCACCTCTGGGCCTTCCTGTCACTCTCACCTCTTTTGAAATCTTGTTATCGCTCCCAGCTACTTGCAGCTTTAAAAAGAGCCCTGCTTTTTTTGGAACTTTCATGGTTAAAATAAAAGAGGCTGGGGGGAAAGAGGTTTCCAGGTCATACGGTATTCTAGAAAGTTCTCCAGGAATTCTTCCCCTCTCAAGCCAGCTGAAAACCTGACCTCAATAGAATGAACATTTTCCTGAGAAGCTTGGTAACATTGGGGCAGAACTCAGGCAATCGAGGCTTCTAGAAGCTATAGCCCAAGCCATACGGAGTGGCCACGTCCAGCATGGAAGCCACCCAGCCCTGGCCACTGGCAGATTCAACCATCCAATCCGGGAAAGATCTGGGCTCAGTGAGGCCTCAGCCATGAACTCACTCCTGTGCCTACCTGGCCCTTCCCCAGTTCAGTATCTCAGGGGCTGGTGCCAGGATACAGGGTGCCAGGACCCTGCATCCCACAGACTCACAGATATGCCAGGATCATGGCCAGGATTTCCACAGCATGCGGTGTTGCAAAGGGCTGGCAAAGCTAGTTGAACCCGCAGGCCAGGCAGGCAGCTGCTGATACTATGCTTCCAGGGCCAAAAGGTCTCCTGCCCCAAATAGCTCTCCATCCTGCTCAGGGAGATGCAGGAATCCTGTAACAGGATGGGGCTCCCTTTTCCTGGGAAGAATCAGTGTCACGAGGCTATTGTTGGGATAGGGCAGACAAGGAAACCTAGGTACACTCAGGTATAATTGAGGGACATCACAGCCGCCCCTGAGCACAGATTCTGATGTGGCCAGAGGGGCAAAGGGGAGTAAATGGGTATGGGATGTAGGGAACTGAGGAAGGATGTCCCTCCAGAGAGGACTCCAAAGGGGAAGATTCTGTAGACAAATGCCTCTGATATAAGGCGTAGAGAAACCATATCCTCTGCCAAGCACGATGCCTGGCTCGTAGTAGGTGCTCAATAAATATTTGTTGGATGAACAAATAAATGAGTGCAAAATCTGGGCACAGAGTGTGTGCCTTTGTGCTTCTTTATTCTGGTGAACTTGAAATCATTTCCCTCTCTGGGGTTTAACTCTCATTTTATGAAATGGGCACACCACCAGCTCCCCAGCCTATGTCACCAGCCCATTGAGATGATGCAGGCAGAGGTGCTTTGAAAGCGTCAGATACAGGGAAGCTTCATCATTCGCCACTTTCCCTCCAGCCACCCCTGGGGTCAGCCCCCAGAATCCATTGTCAATAGCTAATGCTTTTCAGCAGTGACTCTGGGTTAATTGGCTCAGGCAGAGAGTCCATAGGAAATGCCCCTGGTGGCACCCACAAGCCCTCTTCTCGGTGTGCGGAATATCTCTCCGGATTAAGTGTGCCTAATGCCGCCGTTTGCTAGATGGGGTATAAAGACAGCAGGGCCAGCATGCAGCTGCGCGTCATTTGTATCCGAAATACCAGGGCCAGCTGCCAGGCTGTAATGAAATTCCAGCAAGGCTTGTTGACATTCCAGAGGCATCGCCACAACGAGGTTAGATTATAAGTTGATGATGACAAGCAGACGCACAGGAAAATGTCAAAATTAGCATGACCAAGCACGGGCACCCTCCTCTCTCCACCATCCTTTGGCACAGACACGTCTCCCTCTCCTGCTCACTTCTGCCCCCAGAACCGCCTAATCTCACCATTTGGTTTGAAGAATATCATAGCGAGAGCAAGATGTCATGGGGACTGCCAGTGTCTGTCTTACCCTTCTCCTCAGGCAGCCTGATGGAGGGAAAACAAAGCAGTCTCCTGATGAGGCAGTGACCCTGGCCATGTCACTGACCTTGGAGCCTCCCTTGGCTCATCTGTCTGTGATGGAGGATAATGACCCCTTCCTCCTGGAACTGCTGGGGATTGGACCGGCTCACACTTGGGTGTCACCGGGTGCAGGGTTCAGCCATGCCACTCACCTTCCTCTGTCCCCGCCTTCCTCCTTGGGCCCACCCTGGGCTCTTCCATCAGAAGGGAGCAGTGGGAAGATGCTGCACAGATGAGGGGGGAAAGCAGGTTGGGCTGGTACCAGGAGTCCATGCAGGATGAAAACCAAGGGTTGGATCATGGGGGCCCTGACCTGGAAAAGCTGTTGCGGGGATGGCGACACACAGGTGTGATTCTGAATGTGCGGCTGGACCCGCTGTATGAGGTTGTGGAAATAAACTCCAGGCATGTTACAGGCATTTCACAGCCTGAGACTGAATTAGACCAAGTAACACTGGTACCTTTGACAAGACACCTTTAGCTGAATTAGATTATTAGACTCACTGAAGAGTTATTTGAGAAAGGGATGAATACCCCGCTTTACAGATGACCCAACTATCTGGCTTGGGGTTCAGAGAGGTCAAGGAAGAGGGCGGAGTCTAGGTTGGTAGGAGGCCGAAGGGATTTCAAGTAGAGGTGGCCTTCAGGTAGGTAGAGATTTGGGGAAACCTTCAACTTAACGTCAAGGGAGCTGATGGAATCCCTGAAGATGAAATGTGGCATGCGAAGCCCAGAGGTCTAAGGACAGGGCCTTGAGGGGATGTAAGACGGAGAGTCAGAGGAGAGATACTGAGAAGCAAGGGTCAGAGATGTAGAGATGGCTTGAGAAGGCAGGGATGTGGGGCCCAAGCCAAAGAGATGGAACACGTGGTAGAGGAAATGATCGATGGGACCAGAGCAGAGAGGTGGGATCAAGGTCTCCAACTGAGTCAAATGGATTTTAGTGGGCTCGTCTGAAACTCTCTTTACTATTTATGACCTTGATTCCACAGGAGCGTGAGTTATTAAATCCAAAAAATTGGTGTATCGAATTGATTTTCGAGTTCTGGCCCACAGAGACCTGCCTGAAGTTTTTTTCTCTTCTCTTCTCTTCTCTGGCTCTGACTTTCTTGGCAAACAGGTCAGGACTTTGAGGCATTCTGAATGGAAGTGGTTCAGATTCCAGAGCCTGGTCCAGGACACGGGGTTAAAAGGGGAGATGAGAAAGCTGAAGGGGAGAAGAGTGAGCTACACTGCCTGGAAGAGGTCTTCCCAAGAACCACTCTGCCTGCACAGGGACTGTGGTTGCTGATTTTGTTCAGGCTTCGTGCTCCCCTGTCAGCAAAGGGCTTTCTAGGCAGGGAGGGGCTAAGGATCCAGAGGGGAAAACAGGAGACAATCTTAGAGTTAGAACCAACATCAAATTTGATTAACTTTCAGGCATCAAGTCATACACTCATTCACTGAGTCAGTGTTTAGGGGGCACCTACCTTGTGCCGAGAATGTAGCAACAAGCAAAGCAGACACAAGTGCCTGCCCTCACAGAGCTCAGGCTCTAGAGAAGAGAGATGACCAATGCACAACATACAGAAGTAAATTAGACAGTACAATTAAAAAAGGAGATAAAGTCCAATGGAGGAACAATGAAGCCAGACAGAGGACAGGAAACACTGGAGGGCCTGAAATTAGAAATAGGGAGGCCAAGAAAGGACTCACTGAGAAGGTAACATCTGTAGGACTTGGGCACACAAATGAAGGGGTGGATATGAGGCAACCCACAAAGTCAGAACTAAGGCTAAAAAAGGTGGCCTCAGGAAGGAGAGAAATCAGGAACCTCCAAGTATCCAGGAGGGAAGAATTCATGGGCAGACTCTTCAGGGCTGGGCCCTGTGGATGGATGGGTTCCAATCTTTCTATCCTCGGAGCACTCAGTTCAAGTCAGCTTCTAGGAAAAGAGAAGCTGGCTAGGCTTGCCCGAGCCTCCTGCCCACCTGTCAGAAAGCACATGGATGGATACTTCCACCAAGATGCCATGTCACAGGAGCTGGGTCCCCAAGGGGAGACCCAGGCATGTGCAGAGGTGGGTGCAGGCAGGCAACCACAGCTGAGGTTGCTAACTTCACACACACACACACACACACACACACACACACACACACACACACACACACACACACACACACACACACACACACACACACACACACACACACACACACACACACACACACACACACACACACACACACACACACACACACACACACACACACACACACACACACACACACACACACACACACACACACACACACACACACACACACGACAAGAAAGCTCAGAGATCATTGAATTTGCCCCCTGGCTTTGCTGCTGGAGATACTGAGACTCAGGAATTGGGAAGGAATTACTCAAGGTCACTCACCGAGGAAAGGGGAAGCTTGGGACTGGACTGCAGGGCTCCTGATTCCCAACCCAGAATGCTCCCCACTTTCCAGTACTTCCCAGGGAACAAGTAAGAAGGTGGAAGGAGCCTTCGAAAGCATCCCATGGAATCTGCCCATTTTTCGGATGGGGAAACTGAAGCCAGGAAGCAGATTGAGAGAGCAGGGGGTAGATCTCAGTAAAAGGCAGTACCAGTCTCTGCAGGAGATTATGGGGAAAAATAAGAACTTTCCTTCCTTGGACCAGGTGGCAGGATGAGACTCGGAAAATTTTCCTTGTCTGAAGCAAATATTTACAGATCTCTGGGGACCAGGGCCTGGCAAGCTATCTCTGAAGTTCAGTGTGGCCAAAAGGGCCCTATTTTGGTGGCACATGCTCTGTAGGAAATGCCCCCACGATCACAGCAAACGCGCTTGCCCAAAGGAGGGCCTGTTTGCCATTGAGGCCAAATCCTATTTGTTTTAAATAAGCCTGTGTGTAAACGCTGGGCTGCGGCTCACGCCCCAAGGCGGCCTGGTCAGAGGAGTGAGCAGGGCTGAGCCATTGCTCTGTGTCTATATGTTTAGGAGGTCGTGTGATGCAAAGTCAAATACACCCCGGAGTGGAGGGAGAGCCGCAGAGCTCCGCTTGGTGTGAGCACAGTAATTGAAAATGAGAGCCCTCCCACCTGCCCCATCTTGACTCTAGAATTTGCATCCCTGCTTTGCCAGACAGCACAGAAAAGCACCTGATGGCTCCAAGTCTGGTCCTGCTCCTACAGTGAGTGCAGTGGCTTGGCCATTCTGCAGGGCTCTTTAAGTACCGCTAGCCACTCTCCCCACCCACACTGTGGCAGCTTGAAAGCCTGGGACCACAGCACCCGAATTGGTGACTTGCCTGTCTGGCGCTTGCCTTTTCCCTGGGCCCTGGATCCTCGGCATTTAGTGTCTGTGCCTGACCCCTTCAATTTAACCACCTCTGGTCCTCCTTTAGAAGCTTCTGGGACTTGAGCTCCAACTCAGCGCTGAGCTCTGTGTGTTCTACGTCCATCTCTGCTGGGAAGGTCTCTGCTCCAGCTTCAAGCCCAGAAACTCCACTGGCCAAGCCAGAGAGGGGATGCAGAGATTCAGAGCATCCTTCCTTCGGGCACGAGAGGCCCTCTGTCTCTGGGTGAGCCGTGTCCAGGGCTGGCCTCAGGCATAACTCTGATGCTAGCCACTTGAGCTGGGTAAGTTCTGCTGGACCATCCCTCACCAAGCTCAACTCCTAATTTGTGCAGAAGGAAGTTATGGCTCCGAGAGGTAAGAAGCTTCACAAGGGTTGTCTGCATTCTCCTTTTCTTCCACTCTAGCTGTCCAGGACCCCAATCCCCCACAGAATGATACAACACCTAAAGCTTTCCACTGTTAACACGCTAACCCCTATCAAAATGGAGCTGTGTTCTCTTCTTTAGAATCAGCTGTGAGGCAGGAGCTAGTCTTATAAACGAATCCTTGGTAAAGTGTGGTACACCGATCACAGATATCTAATGGAAATTTCCACTGCCTTTGCTTGGTGGAGTGGCAGGTACAAATTTCAGACTATAAAGGAGATTTTTGGGCTTCCCAGGTGGCTCAGTGGTTGAGAGTCTGCCTGCCGATGCAGGGGACGCGGGTTCGTGCCCCGGTCCGGGAAGATCCCACATGCCGTGGAGTGGCTGGGCCCGTGAGCCATGGCCGCTGAGCCTGCGTGTCTGGAGCCTGTGCTCCACAACGGGAGAGGCTGCAACAGTGAGAGGCCCGCGTACAGCAAAAAAAAAAAAAAAAAAAAAAAAAAAAGGAGATTTTTTTTTTTTTTTTTTTTTTCCCAGAAAGGGAATGCTTTCTGGTGCTCATGAAATCATGCTGGCTAGTTGGGAACCACAAGGCCTGGACCAGTCCTATGTAAAGGACTTGGAGGATATTATTCTGAGCCTGGAGATCACTGGGGGTCTTGCAGTATCAGCTGACTTGTTTTATTTTGTTTTAAAAAAAAATAAGTAACTACTCTTTTTGCGTTTAGAGCCCATAAAAGTACTGGATAGGAGTATTTTCCCTCCCTCCTGCTGGGTTTCTACTGTGTAAATGCACCCATCATCGAATGTGTATTGATTTCCTATATGTCAAGTTGTTGTTTGGGACCTGTGTGGGATTCACACATGGATAAGGCGCGACTCTCTGCCCTTAAGAGGTCTTGTAGCATGGGTGATAAATAGAGGGTATAGTGGTGATGAGAGTAAGGACATTTGTAAATCTGTGGTTTGAAGTTTATAGTTTCTGGCATTACTGCCCCAGTTTCCTCATCTGTAGCCTGCCCGTGTTGTTACGAGGATAGTAGGAGAAGAGGGGTGTGAAAGCATCTGGTAACTCTAAGTGCCCTGAGCCTGGCTATTATTACCACCTCTATTGTGTTTCTCAGTCTTGGATCAGAATTATTACAAATGTCAGTGAGATCACAACTCCCATTTTCATGAAGGCAGGCCAAGAATTCCCGTCCCTTCCCCCTTTCCTGATTAAACCATGGATGCGGATTGTTCTAAATCCATGGCAAGGTCTGTGTCTGAAGACCCACATTTGAGTTCCAGTGCTGTGTTGTGCTGTCAAAACCCCTTAATCTCTTTAGAATATGACTTTTTTTCATTAATGCAGATGAGATAGGTAGATTCATGGATAGACAACTTTTGAATTCTCTGTTTCTGCTTGTGTGTTCTTACATCTCTAGAGGCATGTCTTGACACAAGCTTGCGTTCCTAGACAGTTAACTCCAGCCATTGTGGTCCCTTGCTTTCTCCTCATATCTCTTATCTCCCAGGGGAATTTTAATTATGCATGTGAATGGCAGGCCAGGGCCAGGGGTGCACCAAACGGCCACCTTCCGGAGCTAGTGTGAGTATGTGTGCATGTGTATGTGATGAGTGTGTGCACAAGCACATGTGTGTGAAATGTACTCCTTGGAGCCCTTGGACTTGCCAGAGCTCTTCCCCAGCTACCAAACATCCCTGCTCAGGCCTCCTGAAGATTGCAGCAGGGGCCAGGTCCAGGGACATAGGTTACTGTGCTCCCGCCTGGCGCTCCATCTTGTTTGGACCAGGCAGACTGCTGCATGGACAACCCAGGAAAGAAAGGCAGGGGGAATGGGGTGCTGATAAGCACAGCCGGCTTGGAGCCCCACTGCCCATCTTTGGATTTTGTGCTCAGCCGGCTTCTGGGTTTAGCTGTGAATCATTTCTTCCAGAGGACTGGATGCCAGTGTGTGCCCTTTGAGTGGCATGCACATTGCACGGGCATCCTGGTGGGAAGCATAAAGGAAAGGAAGTGAAGCAGGCAGATCAGGGGAGAAACTAAACCCTCCACGTCCAAGCTTGGCTTAGATTTGATGGACAATAAATGAACCAGGGGGAGGCTGACTGCGTCCTTTGAGGATGGGGGGCCAGCGAGCCAGCGGTCAGCCGGGGTGACTCAGGATACCTGGGTTTATTCTGAGCATCGCTCCTGGCCTATTGGGGGAGGGGGTGGTCTCAGACCCTCCCCTCTAACCAGGATGCTACCTGGTATAATGGAAAGAGCGAGCAATTTGGAGTCAGCCCACCTGGGCTGCTTTCCTGGCTGGCTCTGCACTTGTTCCCTGTATAACTTCAAGAGAATTGCACAGCCTCACTGAGCACATAGAACTCTTCATCAATCCTCCCGCTCGGGTCAGCCTTATGTTTCCTGGGGACTGTCTTCAGGTTGGTCCGATGATGTAACGCCCTCAGCCTCTGGGACCAGCTGCCGTGTTGGCTGCTCAGCCAGAATCTGCCCACCTTCCCTGCCTTGTGTGGTCTTTGCAGCCCAGCTGTGCTGTTGGTGCCAGCACCGCTGCTGAATTTCCCTACCTTGGGCTCTGCTCAGCAGGGGGCAGCATGTTTCACAGCTGGGTTCTGGCTCCACCTGTCTCTGAGATACGTTTGCAGCACAGCATCCATCTGAACAGACTAAGCAGAGCCAGGGGCTGGTCAGGATGAAACCAGACCTCAGAAAGTCCTCGTGGGGAATTACCACGTTCTAGGGGATGAGGAAAGGCATCCATCTCCCCTGGTGGTTCTCAACTGGGGGCAGCTGTGCCAGCCAGGGGACATTTGACAATGTCTGCAGACAAGTTTTGTCTGTCATCTAGGGGGTAGAGACGTAGAGACAAGGGATACTGTTAAATATCCCATGATCCACAGAACAGCCTCCCACAAGGAATTAACCAGCCCCAAATGTCAACAGTGCCAAAGTTGAGAAACACTGATCTAGCCTTAGAACTGCCGAGGAAACAGGCAAGGTTGAGATAAACAGGACTTGGCATTGCCAGACCCTTGTGGTGCTGGCCTCTGTGTGGTGCGAGGGAGCTTGGACCACTAGTCACCAGTGGGTCTTTCCCTCCCTGATTCCCTCCCCTTCCCAGCTCAGTGCAGGAAGATGCTTCTCAGTGGGGCAGTGGGGCAGATGCTTTTGGTGCCTCAGACACATCCCCTTGGCACCCACCTTGCACTAGCTGCCGAGGGCATCCTGCAGCAAACACGTGTGGCTCTCTGCTGAGGGCTTTCTCTCAGCCTACAAGCAGGACAGGGAGGAAGTGCCCTGGAGCTTATGTCCCTGGGAGCAGCCCCCAACCATTGATGATGAGAGTTGGGGGATAAATACCCCAGCATGTTCTGCACTGTTTCCCAGAGGTCCCAGAGGGACCGAGCCTCAGTGGTCCATGGTGGTAATGGGCTCATTAATGCATCCTCTGCTGCTTCCTTCTCTTCCTGTTCTCACCTCCCAACTCCACTGCTGATGCTTCTTGGGATCCACTTCACAAGCAGACTACTTCACTCCTGTGTCAGAATTTGTTTCTGGGGGCAGCCTAATCTAGATAAGCAGCAATCTCTGTGTGCCTACAGGAACAAACCCTGCTGCTAGCAGATGTTCTTACCTGTCTCCTTACGTCATCCATCCATCCATCCATCCATCCATCCATCCATCCATCCATCCATCCATCCATCCATTGTCAGCCCATATTTATTGAACACTGATTATGTGCCAGGAACTGAGGATTTCATACCCATTTACAGATGGGGAAACCGAGGCTCCAGATACACATGCACTAGTTCAAAGTCCCTCAAAAAGTAAAGGATGCAAATTAGACTAGAACATAAAGCCGGAACCCCCCAATGCATTTCATGCCCGTTATACCTGCCAGTTGTTTTTCAGCTGTCTGTGCTCAGAATTACCTGGAGAGCTTTACATAAACAAAGATGTCAGAGCCCCACTCCAGAATGCATCACCATCTCTAGGAGTAGGGCCCTGGCTTCTGTATTTGTAAAAGCCCTTTTTAAAGTGCATGTGCACACAGAGCGAGGAGTCTGCATACCCCGCGCACTGCCTGACTTGGGGGCAATGACTGCAGGATGAAGAAAGTGAGAGGAAAGCGTTCCCTTCCATAATTGGGACTGAAACCGAAGGCTGACCATACATCGTCACCCATCATGCCTCCCCGTAACCCCTGAGCGAGGTTGACACACAGTGGGCCAGGCCAGCTCCCTATCCCTGCAGAATCCCCTTGCCCAATTCCACCTAGACAGGCTGTCTGTGGTCTGCATGGCTTGTTTTCCGGTTGGGGTTTCCTGACCTGCCGTATGGTAAGCCCCTGTAAGGCATGGAGCTGATGGGGGCTGCTCCCTGGCAGACAGGAGCTTTCTGGCATAGAAGTCCAACGGCCCCGAAGACCCCCAACTCCGCTCTCACCTCTGCCTGCCCCCTGAAAGGGTTAGAGATGGAGGTTTTTCAGGCTAAATATAGAGGCAGGCCATTAAGAAACGGCCTCTCCTCCCCTTCCCCAGTCTCTCTGGGCTTCCCATGTGATGTTTAATTGCTCTAGCAATCTGTTCTGTTTCTCCCTTGCAGTGCATGGAGGAACAGCAGCCAGAGCCCGTGGTGAGAGGCTGCTTTTGGAGACGGGAACAGCTTTTAAGACGAAGAAGGAGGCTTCCGCAGGGCTCAGAGCGCATTGCAGTCGGGCTTTATTTTTAGAGGTCTCCTCAGAGCCTCGGCCCCCTGCTCAGTGCTTGCCAGTTGCTAGAACCGGCTCTGGAACGGTAGGGCCACCGTTTTTAGTCTGAACGGCATAGCAGGAAGGGCTTAAAGTCAGGCAGACGTCGAGCGCAGTCCTGGCTCTGCCACTTACACGCTTTGTGATTGTGAGAAAGCCAGGAAGTGCCACTCACTTCTGCAAGGTGGGCGTGAGGATGAAGGGAGAGGACTTGAATGCGTAGCCCATGAAAAGCACTTAGTATGGATCGGTCACATAGTAGGTCCTCCATATAATATGGCCATTGGCAAGAGTTCCTGGGCTTATTGGCCGCACGAACTTGTTTTTCACATCTGTAAAATGGAGCTAGAACAGTACCTGCTTTCAGAACAAGCTCCACAGTTTGCAGGGCTCAGGGCACGATGAAAAGGTGAGGCCCCCTATCCAAAAATCATTAAAAGGGCCTCCCTGGTGGCGCAGTGGTTGAGAGTCCGCCTGCCGATGCAGGGGACACGGGTTCATGCCCTAGTCCGGGAAGATCCCACATGCCGTGGAGCGGCTGGGCCCGTGAGCCATGGCTGCTGAGCCTGCGCGTCTGGAGCCTGTGCTCAGCAACGGGAGAGGCCACAACAGTGAGAGGCCTGCGTACCGCAAAAAAAAAAAAAAAAAAAAAATCATTAAAAATTTCAACACAGAGATAGCAGAGCATTAAACAAGGCAGGGGACCCTTCTGAGCCCAGGGCCCTGTGCAACTACACAGGAATTAATAAGACAGTGTATGTAAAGTGATTATGGCACAGACGGTGTTTATTACTACTGCTAATTACGCATGAGGTATATTGTGGGAGCTGTAACTTATCCATTTTGCTGTGACACACATAGGGAGAAATAAATAGATTGCGATCGGATTTTATAAGCTTCCAATAGCAAGCTCCAGCACCGAGACTTTTTGGGTAACAGCAGGGAGTTGCAGTAGGTAGTTGGGCCATCTTCAAATTGTGTTGAAGAGTTCCAATCAGAGCATCGTGTGGGGAATGGAATGGAGGCATGTCTAGGGAGAGAAAAGAATTAGAGACACCCAAGGCATCGCTGCTGGGTGATCGGGGGGAGATGTTAGTCACAAAAACAGGGAACCAGAAAAAGGAGATTTAGGGGTGGGGTCTATATAAAGCAGATAACTAATAAGGACCTACTGTTTATCACAGGGAACTCTACTCAATACTCTGTAATGGTCTATACAGGAAAAGAATCTAAAAAAGAGTGGATAGATGTATGTGTATTACTGATTCACTTTGCTGTACACCTGAAACTAACACAACATTGTAAATCAACTATACTCCAATTAAAATAAAAAAAAACCCGAAACAAAAAACCCCACAGGCCTTTGGAAATGGGAATAGGGTTCAGATGACTGCTGGGATGAAGACTCAGTGGGGGGGTGGGGTAGGAGGGGCTCACGGAGACCCACGTGGAAGTGGCCGATGTGCCAGAATAGATGAAATGATCAGTGCAGAACACGTTTCCCGAGTGCAGGGATTAGGGCTACAATAGAACCGGAAGTCAACTCTGTACAGAGTTAGCGAGTGCATCTGGGAGCTTTGAACTGATCTAAGAAAAGGGGGAGGAGTCGAGAATGTGCCATTCCTGTAGGGGGAGATCCTGAGCTTCTGTGATCCTTCGTTTCTGCATCTGTAAAATGAGTACAATATCGTTCATTGTTGAAAAGGTAAAATGAGAATGCCTGTAAACCATGTTTCATAATATGGGATAAGTGCTGATGAGCAACACAATTTAGTCCCCTTCCTGCTTTAACTTCCGATTCTTGGATCTTGTTAGGGAACTCCATTCTGTTGCGTTACTGATCTTTATGATGGTCAAGATATGTTCATTTTCAGAGTGATTTTGGTGTTATACAAGCTTTACATACACTCTCTCTGATCCTCACAGCATTCTGCAGGGACAGTTGGTATCTCACTTTGTGAATGGGATGCTCAGAGACGTTAGGTATTTACCCAGGGTCACACAGCTACCAGGTGGCATGCTGGCACTCCAATCCAGGGCTGCCTCATTCCAAAGCTCACACTATCTTCATTACGTAGTGGGAGCGGGACAGACAGGACGAACAACCTGCAAGACCTCACCCTCCAAAGCTTGGCTCTTCTCCAGCCCACCTGCTAACAATACCACCTGCACAGGTACAGAGATGGAGCAGTGAACACCTTGTTCTGCAGAATCATTCATCCTAGGTAATGTGCTATCCCCGTGTCACCAAAGCGCCTTGAACAATGGGCCACTCACGGGGCTGAGGTTCTTCTCCTCTATGCAAAGCCGGCCCCATGAAGGACTGGCAGGGTTAGCATCTCACCAGCATCATGGGAGGAGGAGGGCTGAACTCTGTTCCTCCAGACTATCCATTCCTCCTGGGCTAGTCACTTTCCTATTAAGAGAGGAAGGCGACCCAGGCGCTTTCATGTGATTCGCCAGGTCTCCTGCCGCTTCCTCAGGTGACGGTCAATGAGAGGAAATGCTGTGGGAAGTCACAGAGTGAGCTGGTTAGGAGCGTGACGTCTGCAGCCAGCCTGCCTGGGAATTCATCCAGGCTCCGTCACTTCCAAGCTGTGTGACCCTGGACATGTTACTTAGCCTCTCTGTGCCTTGGTATCCTCATCTTTAACATGGGAATAAGAATGGTACCTAATCTCATAGGTAAGTGAATCAGCACAAGTACATGTTGATCCTTATTATCATTTGTTAGTGTCAGGGAGGCCTGACCATCCTGAAAAGAGGCCACTTCTTCCATGAAGTCTGTCCTGATCTATGCCTCTTGGATTGCGCCCATCCTTTTGTGCTTGGCCTTGAGCACAGTTACCTGGGTGGCTGGCTTGTTTCCCTGGTAGTCTGGGAGCTGTGTGACACAGGGATGATGTGCCTCATTTATCTCCAAGCTTCATCCTACGCAAAAAGCTCCATAGTGGAGTGTAAAGGCGTGAGCTTTAGAAGCAGAAGTATTTGTTCAGTATGGCTCCCAGCTCTGCCGTTCACCAGCTGTTTGATCTGAGGCAAATTGCTTAACCTCTCTGAATCTTGGCTCTCTCATCTATGAAGTGGTGTGCCGGTCCCGTCTCCATGAGCTAGCATGTGGGCGTGTCTGAAATAGCGTTGGACACATGATAGGCTTTCAGTGAAAGCCACTTGCCTTCCTTTGCTCTTTCTCATTTTTCACTTCCCCAGAGCACGTTGATCACTACATGCATTTTAAGTGGACTGTGGGAGGTGGAATTCAGAGGCTCCGGGAAACTTTGTTCCCTCAGTACCCACCTAAGCACCAGCACAGGGATGAGATCCATCAGTACTTCGTCCCTTTAGACAAGGAATCAGAATTTCTCTCTTGGAAATCATAAGCAGGTGGTCATAGAAGATTAAGCTGGAAGGAAAACTCAGGCCAAGAGAGGGACAGAATTTCCCCCTGAGACCACAGCAGCAGGACAGGAAGCCCGTGTCCTGATTCCAGCCTTAGTCCTCTTCCCACCTTCCCAGGTGTCTGCCTGGAATGGATGGGGTCTCACTCTAAGCCGCTTCAATATGTTCCCCTTTCAAATGAAATAAGGTTCGGGAAATGGTCCGAGGAGTGTGTGAGGCAGGAGAGAGCGCGGTGGCTGATAAACACAGTCAAGGGAGCTGGGCTCCCAAAGAGGGAAAGTGGAAGTGAAAGGAATCAGAAATCACCCACTTCCTGGTTTTGCAGAGTGGTCCCACTTGAGAGAAGAGGGTCTCACTTGGCCATCTTGGGAGAATGATGTTCGAGTTTTTGCCTCATCTGACCCTGGTCACTGACCCAGGTCCTGGGAGTCCTTTGCAACTGGGGACAACACAAGACTGTGGAAGGTCCCCACCAGGCAGATTCAGAGAGGTCAAGTGTCTGTCTGATCCCACCACCACTCACCAAGTGTCTCAACTTGAACTTGTCTGACCTCTGATTGCTCATTGTGCAGTGTGGGGAGGGGCAATACCTGCTCTGCTGACCTCATCAGGTTGCACTATCAGTGAGTAGACTTACGGAATCAGAAGGTCAGAGCTGGATTGAGTTCAAGAAACACCTGCTCCAACATGGCTAATTGGTTTCATCTGACAAATTCATTCCAGCCAATGGGTGGTGGCTGCCACGGGCAGTGTTCCAAGGCTTCAGCTGGGTGCAGCATGCATAGTGCGGTGATCGATTAGTCATGGCTGCCGTGGGCACAGTAATGGGCCGTTGGGGCCTGTGTGCTGTGTAATTTTCTCTTCCGAATTTATCTCACTGCTTCATTTTGCAAGGAAGGAGATTGTAGCTCAAAGAAAACAAATGACTTAGTCAAAATCACCCAGTTATTGAGTGACAGAGACAGGCCAATTCCCAGATTTTCCAGTGCCAGAGTCAGTGGTCTTTCCATTAAGAAAGCTGTCAGTTATAAAACCCTTCACAAATGTCATAATGTCTTATTGTCTTTCTCTGTTGGCCTCTGTTTGCCTGAAAGTCGGTCATCTGCAGTCTTCCTGATTGGCTCCAGAGACCCACATTTGTGAAATCCTCAGAACTCCCCATTACCAAGATGTGTTGCATTAATGTTTTCATTTAGACGCTGAAAACTGATGATGCTGGTGATATAATATATATTACACATAATATTATATTAATATATAGTTATATATACTATACATGTTTATAACATGTAGTACACACAATATAGCAATAACATAATTTAGCACCTATTATGTGTCAAGTACAGTGGAAGGGCTAGCCTGCCTCCTGCTCAATTCCACGCGATGCATATTTAAGTCACTTTCCCTCCCTGGGCTTCAGTTTTCTCATCTGAGTGATGAAAGCACAAGAACAGATGCTTCCTCTCCGGGCTGACATTTTCCTCTCTGTGTTTCACATCGTCAGCACCTACTCTGTGCCCAGAAATGGGGAAATGGCACAGGACAGAGACCAGCATGTGAGTCCTTGGTTCTTTGCATTGAAAGCGCTGAACCAGACGGTGTGACCCAGATGCCCCCAGAAAGCAATGCTGTCACTCAGAGAGATGGACAGGAAATGAGATGGGGAGGCAGGGAGGCAGTGAGGCGCGGAAGAGGGCTGGTAGAGGCGTGGTGGGGAGCAGAGGTTTGGCCTCAATACAGCCTTGACACCCCCCACCCCCCACTTACTAGCTGTGCAACCTTGGGCCAGTAGTCGCGGACCCCTGCCCCCTCTCTAGGCCTCAGCTTTCTTACCCATAAAACTTGAGCTCTTATTACTGGTGCTGAAGGGGACCTGGGAGGGTGGAGAGGGCACAGACGTGCAGGCTCAGTGAGCAGTGTAATGCCTGGCACTCCAGGTCCAGATGTGGCAACGAGTGAAGTGGAAAGATGTCTGGGAGGGAGGGGGGAAGGGGGTTTGTAGTTGAGGAAGGCTTCCTTTAGGGGATGGCTTAAAGTCAGCCTCAAGGAATATATTAGTTTGGGCTGGGAGATGTGAAATGACACTAGTCATTTTTTACCCCAAATTATTCTCTCCTCTTTAGCCCCCATCTCTCTGCCTCTTCGGAATGGAGCATGAATATTAAGCACATTTTTCATACACTTTGAAGAAAGCCAGACAGGGCTGGCAGTGCCTCGGTGAATCTCTTACATATTTCAAGAGCATCCTGTTGGGTTGAGGGTGTGGCAGCTGTGTCTCGGTCTTTCTCTCTCAGTAGCCCCCAGTACAAGCTGACATGAGCGCTTTATTCCTGACCCAAAAATGATAGCGGAGGATACACCCCATGTTCTACACACCCTGCAAAATGTTGTGCCATTTACAAGGCATTAGGAAAGCTACAGAATTCACTGAGACTCTGGGATCACGAACAGACTGAGCCAGCTCTTTGCTCTCCCTGGAACATATTCCTCCTCCCCATCCATCCTTCCATTTGGTCATTCATTTGTTGGTATTTGAGCATCTACTGTGTACTAGGCACTACACTCCCACCTTCAAGACGCTACTTGGATGTCACCTCCTCCGGGCAGCCTTCCTTGATATCTACCCCCCCCCCGCCGCTAGGCTCAAAGCCCCTCCCCTGTATTCCCCAGTGCATCCCATGTTTGTTACATATCTTGCATGTTCTGTTTCTGTCCCTGCTTTCTCATTTGACTGTGGGCTCCTTGATCTCTTTCACTAACAAACGGTAGGAGCTTAATAGGTGTTTGAAAGGCCCACAGAACTGGACAGTTTCCCAAATTGGCTTCTCCCTGGCTGATGCTGACCACTTCCCAGACGTGGAGGCTGGAAAGCAGATGTGGGGAGAGGCTTTGGGCCTGAGGTTCCATGACTCCTTCCTATATGAAGGGGCCCCAGGGGGCTACCCAGCTCCCTTTGATTGAGGTTTGTCCTCCCTCCCAGATATGTCCCTTATACTATCCCACAGGATCGGGAGGGTGGGCTTTGTGAAATTCTGCTAAGGTCTGAGCAATCATCACTTGAGCAGGCAATTATGCAAACCACCCAGTGATCTTTTCAGAACAGCAAGCCTGCTCCAGAGGAGAAACGCAAGCAGGATAAACACCCATTTGGCTGCCTCGGCAAGGCCGAGGATGATGCAGGCACCTTGTTTGCAGAGATTGCATTACTGTGCAGCTCAGCCTCAGCCAGGTGGGGTCAGAAGGCGGCATTTCCCACCCTGCTCCCCCCTTTCCCAGGGACACAAGCCCATGAGCTCCCTGCTCTATTCTGGCCTCTGCCACTGTCTGATTGCTGCATCTGCACACCAGGGGAGCTGCCCTCTGCCCTCGCCATCTCTGCTGGGTCCTGCACAGTGCTGAGGCTCTGTCCACCCCGCCACATAGCAGCATGACCGTGTCCCCTCTCGGCAATGACCCCACCCCTTGCCAATGGCTACACGTTCCCCTCACCCACATGGCTCATGGTCTGGGTGTCTCTTTAAAGATCCTTTTCCAGCTGTCATCAAAGCTGATCAGATTCTTCTGGCACTTCCGTTCCCACTTTTCTCATAGTCTTTCCTTCCTTTCCCTTCCCCTGTCCTTTCTCTCACTGGGGTCGCTACCTTGGCCTGGCTTTGGTCACCTCTCTGCGGCCCTGGTTTTGAGGTCCTGCACTTGCATGTACTCATGGCTGCCTGCATCACTGACCTCATTCAGATATGTAGCAAGTAGCACTTATTGGGCGTCTATTCTGGTCCTGGTGAGGGAGTGGGTCTGGCTCTCAGGGAAGTTACATTCTAGGGTGGGACAAGTGATCCCAAGTGTACAGAGCATTAGAAGAAAGAATGGCCTTGAGAGGCCCTAAAAGTGGGGAGGCAGCCCCCCAGGGACCAAGGAATGCCTCCCTGAGGTGTGGGTTTGAGTGGATATTTGAAAGATTAGTAGGAGGTAGGTGAAACCTGTTTAAGGAAGAGGGCTACGTGTATGGAAGTCCAAGGCAAGAGACCTGGACTCATTCCAGAGCCTTGAAGTGCAGTGCAGCCGGAAGATGGAGGTTGGGAGGAGAAGTGGTGTGTGATGGGGCCAGAAACATCAGCAAGGGCCTGATCATTGAAGGCTCTGAAACTACAGTTAAGGAATTGGGGTTTTATCCTGAGAACGGATGAGAAGGGCTTTATCAGTGATAGTGTCCCTCCATGGGTCTAGTGATCTAGAATCAATCCCCAGTTAAGCATTTAAGAAAGTATCTCATTCACACCACTGTGTATGTTGGTGAGGACTCTCTCATTCTCAAGTGATGGAAACCCAACTCAAGATGGTTTGAGAAAAAAGGAAATGTATTAGCTCAAGGCTTGAAGCATTCAGGCAGGGCTGGATCAAGGGGCTCAAGTGTCCTCCATCTCTTGGTTCTGAGGTCCTCTGTGTTGGCTCCATTCTCAGACCCTCATCATGAAGTGGCAAAGACGGCTGCCAGCAGCTGCAGGCGAACACTGCACTGCCTTAGTTTCCCCAGCAGAAAGAGAGTGACCTTTCCCAGTAATTTCATTAAGAGCCATAGGATTCGACTCTGAATCCATCCCACTTATGTTAATTGTTCATTCCTGAACTAAAGACTGGAGCCAGGGGGTGAAATAGCTGATGGATCAGGCTGGGTCATATACCAGGCTGTAGATTTGCCCAGGCAGAACCCATGGACCAAAAGGAGAAGAGTGGTGTTCCCCCAAAGAAACATTGGGTCCATCATTAGAAAGATGAGGAATGGATGCTGGGCACACAAGAACAGCCGGGGTCCACTGCAGTGAAATTGTTTCTCATCAATCCTCAACATTAAACCTTCAGCTCCAGCCAGGCTAGATTCCATTTTCCATGGACCCCTGAGGGGTCTCTAAGCCTTTGTGCTTGAGGTTGCCTGGCCAGGATGCCCCTGGATCAGAAGAGACACTCAGCATCCAGATGGATCAAATGCAGAGCTGTAGATGTGTAGGGATAGATGGATGTGTGAGCAGGGATGTGGTCGAGTTTGTGGGAGAGTGGCTGGATTCCCAGGAGGTCATTCCAGAATCCAAGCTAGCTTCAGGGTATTTTCCTGACTTTTTCAGAGGCTCATTCTTTCTCTTTGGGATTGGTGGAGAGGGGGACAGCAAATCCCCATTATTCTGGTTGTGAGACCGAAGTAAGCAATCAGGGCAGCAGCTGCCAGGTCCATGGCAAAGTGGCCATGGGCACAGGTGACCCCTCCCTCTCTCTGGAAGCCTCTCTACTTGCAGGGGCAGGCAACCATCCCCTGGCAGTCGCCTCTCAAACCACAGGATGCATAAGGTGTAGCCATCAGGACCAAGATGAGCAGCTCTCCTGGCTGGGGAGGAGGTCAAGGGCTGTGTGATGTCAATACTTGAGAATCTTGGGTGCTTCCGACCAGTGAAGAGGCTAAGAGTTGTGTACAAGCCAGCCTGGCTCTGTGCCAGCCTTCCCGGGGCAATTCCTGGGATGCTCCTCACTGCTCACATTTAATCCTCATCTTCCAAATGGCTGGAGCTCTTCTGCAAGATCTATTTTCTAAAACTACTTCTCTGATCGGCTTTCCTGCTTGGGTCACTGCCCAAACATTCTTTCAACACCAGGGCCTTCCTTTATTTAACTATTCTTTTGTTTTTTTGCTTTTTTCATTCCAGAGCTGTTTCTTGAGGCCCTACTCTGTGCCGGGCTCTCTACCTGTGATTTGTATCTACCTAGTTTTGTGGGCCCATTGCTCATTATAAGCTAATGACAGCCCTTCAAGTGCAGCATTTGGCTCAGTGGCTACTCGGGAGATAGAAATCACGTCTGTCATTTTGAACAGAGAGAATTTAATAGAAGAAAATGTAACTAGAAATAAAATTGTTAACCAGATAAGTGAAAGAGTCAGGTAGGACACTAAGGTATAAGGGAGATAGCCATTTCAGGAAGCAGCCACCAGCTCTTGGACTGAGGGAAGAAAGGTAAATAGTTGCAATCACTAAAATGCAGAAACTTGGAGGTGGGCTGCAGTGAGGCGCAACCTCAGATCTCTAGGGGGAGGTGCTACTTGGCTAGTACAGGTGTCTCCAAGCTGAGACGTGGTGGGGCTGGACCCAGACCACTGAGGAGGCGGAGCCTGCAGGCTGATGCTGGTGTCGTGTCCGCTGGTCAGAGGGGAGTGCCTGCAACTTGTTCTCCAAGTGTGGGGAAAACTGCACACTGGGTTCAGCTGCGGCTTTAGGAAGGAACCACCTCTTCCAGGATGAAGAGGCGCTGCTGGGGCAATGCTTACAGGAAGAGAAGTAAGCAGGAAGCCACTGGGAAACAGCTGGAAGAAGTCCCTTCTCCTCCAGCCTTGCAACCTTCCTCTAGTGCCTCCTATTGGCAGAACCTCAGCTGGACCCAGCTGGCAAAGCAGAAATAGAATCTGCAGCCCTAACAAGACAAAGTAGCACAGAGAAGGGCGGGTTTGAAACTAAGAGACGGTAACTTAATAACTGGCACATGGGAGACCCGTGATTTCTCATTGACCGTGGTCCTAATGGTGCCTAGAGCAGGGCTGGTTAGAAGGTGGTATTGGAAAGACACTGGATTTGGAGTCAGCGGACCCAGATTTACCGCTTCATGGTGCTGTGACTTATTGATCAAGTCAGCAATATCTCTGAGCCTCCGTTTTCTCATCTGTAAAGTGGGAAAATAACCTCTGGCCTACCTATCCTTGATGGGAGGAGGGAAATCATTGTCATACAGTATGTGGAAAGACCTTGCACCTCGAGACGACTTTCAAGTACAAAGTAGTGAATTAATGCTCAATAAATACGTCCCTGCAGAAGAAAGTTTCAGTCTATTTAGGGCTTTGGACATCTTCTTAAAGCACATGTCCCTTGGAGCCTTCAAGGTTCTTATAAGCAAGAAAGGCACAAACTAGGCTTCATGTCGGGGAAACTTCCCTGACAATGAGAACGTTGCATGCTGTAAAGCAAACCGTCTCTTCTCAGAGATGAGGTTCTGTTGCATAAGACGCCTCAAATAGATTCAGACAAAACACTCGCAGCTTTGTAGCAGAGCTGGGGGTGGGACGTCGGAGGGAATCAGGCTGCCCTTGTCCTTGGGGATGAACAGCCAGAGCTGGTGAAGCTCTTCCCCACATCTAATTTGGAGGCGCATTTTACAGCTCCCCTGGCGCCCTGTGGGAGTTAGAGATGTTGCCTCTTCCCATCTTAATGATGTTTCGCTTTAACAGAGATGTTTCTGCTCCTCGGAGCTCTGCACACTGCTTCGAGGTAAGATTCCTGGGATGCCCCTGGGTGAGACTGGGAGCTTAGACGCAGAAGCTGCCTTGGAGCAGCAGACAAAAGTGGAAAGGCTCCCACATGTACAGTCTTGCACACTCTGGGTGGTGAGACTGAGGCCCTGGTCCCACGTGCTTGTGGACTTCACACAGGGCACTGAGGGCACAAACCTTTTCCCCCTCCCCATCTCTGGGCCGGGGGACAGTCCTGCACTGCCTTTCATGGACCACTGCTGCATCCCACCTCCACAGAGGCAGGTGGGCAGCTCTTCTTGGGTCTCCGCTCCACCTTTTGGATTTGATAAATTTCAAGGCCACAGAAAATTTGAAATAGTAGCACAGTGAACACCTGTATTCCCTTCACCTCGATCATGAATTGTTAACCATGTGCCACATTTGCTTTCTTTCCCTCTCTCTCTCTAGTTGAAAGTAATTTGAAGATATCTTGATTCTGTGCCTCTGTTTTTTAAACTTCTTAAATCGAAATATGATATATGTGCAAAAAGTGCACTTCTCATGTATGCACAGTTTGAAGAAATTCCACAAATTGATGATATCTGTGCGCCTAATGCTTCCCTCCCCTGAAGCATATTGAGGGTGATGCTGAATAAAATAGAAGACCTTCTGGTGAGAAAGGTGTAGGATAGGCACTCACAGGGTCTGCCACATCATCCTAGGGCCCTGCTTTCTCCCTTAGGCTGGAGAAACAGACTTGTCACATAGTGTAAAGGAGTTCAGGCCATAATAATATACAGCAAAGAAGCAATAGCTTCCAGTTCAGCACAGGGTTTGTACCAGAGAGACTTAGATTGGAATCTCAGCTCTACTTCTAACTTGCTATGTGATCTTAAGCAAGAATCTTATCCTCACTAAGTCTCAGTTTCCGCATCTGTACAATGGGTATAATAATGGCATCCACCTCTTGAGATTGCTGTGAAGATGAAAGGAGGTTTTATCTATCTATCTATCTATCTATCTATCTATATCCCTTATCATGGTACCTCATTCATAGCATGTACTTGGGACACATTATTAATAATAATATTATTATTGTACTAATAATCTTGCCAGATAGGCGTTACTGCTATTCCCATTTTATAGCTGAGAAAACGGATGCCCAGAGAGAAAAAGAACTCTGTGACACTTAACTAATAAGCGACAGAGCCAGGATTCGCAGTTGGGTTTTTCTGACTCTAAACTTGTTGCCTACCCATGAATTGATCAGGCCCGGACAAATGAGAGACTAAATCATACCTCAGAAGATCAATTTGTTAACTGACAGTTTTATAATAGGAGATGTGATTGCTAAGCAGCCAGCGAGCTGGTGCCAACAGGTCGGCACTTCTTCCCAACAAGAAAGTGCAAAAGACAGCAGGGACGGTGCTGAAGACCTAAGCCTCCCTCAGGGCCATCCTGCGCCCCAGCCCTTGCAGACCCCCAGAAAGCACTGGCCCCAGAGGAGGGGCGCTGGGTCTCATCAGGACTTGCTTCCTCTCCTATCCTGTGTCTTTGTCCCTCCCCTCCCCTTTCTGGGCTCCAGCCCTATGTGGTGACAGCAGTGAGGGTGGGAAGTGACGGCAGGGGTGATGGCTGAGGACCCCGCTGCCTTCTGCCCGCTGGGACTCCAGGTCCTGCTCGTCGCTGCCCAGCTCCCCACCCCACCCTCCCTTCAGCGTTCGCGGGAGGGTTCGCTGTTTGGTTTTTTTTTATAACTTACTCCACTATTACTTTATTACTTTTCAAGTAACAGCAGCAGAATAGATTTTGTATCGATATTGGCAGGGAGAACAGTGGTCTGCATTTATTATAGTCTGATTTCATTTCTGTATCCCTTCCTTTCGTGTACGGGGGAGGAGGTTGGTCCTCCTGGAGGTCAGTTTCAGCTGGAGGAATGGGCCGAGTTTCCCAGCACCCCCAGGTCGGCACTGGCAGCGGGGAGACCCTACCTTGTCATCAACTCCAGGGTTAGTTGGGCCGAGAGGGAAACTGCAGTTCCTTGGAAGGCACGCAGCCGGAGCGCCTGAATAAGAAGGATGTCCCTGCAGGTCTCCCTGATGTGCTCTCGGGGGTAGCTGCTTCCTGCTGGGTTTCAGCCTCTTTGAGCAGTCGCCCCTGGCATCCTTTGGGCTGTTCTTCTCTGAGAACCCAGGCTCCTGGCTGGAGAAAGAGTGAGGCCTGCCTTAAGTCTGCGTTTAGCCACTGACAAAGGGGCAGAGCCTGGGGTTGACTACAGCAGGGTTCAGACACTGAAGCTCTGATTTCGAGGCACATTCCTAGCCTCTCTGAGCCTCCATTTCCCATAGGAAATGTGGACAGTGATTTCTATCTTGGAGGGTTATAAAATAATAACTAATTCTCAGTGAGCCTTCACTAAGTACCAGGAACCATGCTAAGTATTTTATTGGACTATCTCTTCCAATTCACACAATAGTTAGTGTTGGTACAAATACGACCCCTCATTTATAGATGAGGGAGCTGAGGCTCTTATCTGCCCATAACTTTGCATTTATGTCAAGTAAGGCTGGAGAGGAGACCTAAGAAATCGAAAGGAAGAGATAATGTGTGTTTCGTGAAAATTAAACTAATGTGTACTTTGAAATAACCTCATTCATCCTTTGGGTCTCTTGGATTGGAAACAAAATCATAGGCATCTGAGGCAGCATAGGAAGGGTGTATAGTGTCTTTAATGTTTTTGAAAATGAAATTTAGAAAGGAATAAAAGCATACATTCACTACAGAAGCATTGGCTGAGCATCTCCTGTGTCCGGCATGATACCAGGCTCTGCAGATATGAAATGGACAAGTGGTCTTGGGCGAGCTCCTGGCCTATCTCCAGCAAATAGCCACCGTGCATTGTGACATCTGTGCTGACTGGGGTCCACAGAGGAGTGACCAGCCCACTGGAGCCAGGGAGAAGCACCAAGGAGGTCTTCCCAGAGTGGGCAGCACACGGATGTTTGCACTATTATAGCACAACTACTCCACCCGCAGCAGGGATTCCTACAAGGCTGAAGAAGACTCACCCACAGGTCAGGGAAGGTCAAACAATCTGACCGCTATCTGGTTTTGCACAGCCCACAAGCTAAGAATGGTTCTTACAGTTTAAAATCATTGAAAAAAAATCAAAAGAAGACTAATATTTTGTGTTGCCTGAAAATTCGATGAAATCCACATTTAAGGGTCCTTTAATACAGACGTATTGGCACACGGCCACACTTATTTATTTACATGCTGTCAGTGGCTGCGAGTGGTGGTGACAGAAACCTTTTGACCCACAAACTTAAAATATTTGCTCTTGGGCCCTTTACAGATACAGTTCCTTGACCTCTGCTGTAAGTCGTCATCTTCACCGTGGTCCTTTACCTTGGTGTACGTATGTGTATCCATATATTTATTTATTTATCTATCTATCTATCTATCTCTCTATATATATACAGTTTGTACTATCTCCCCTTTATTTCTTCGTCTACTCCTCCCAATTTCCGTGGGAGTGAGAAATTAGCAATCCCTCTTTTCGGATGCCCAGACCGAGGCTCTAGGAGGATAAGTCACTTGCCCAAGTACACAGTTAGAAAGCAGGGGAGCCGCCCAGGCCCTGGACTCCAGGTTTTCTAAAGCCAGGGCTGCCCTGCACATCTTGTCTGCATGGCACACACAGTGTGTGTGAGGCCACGGCACCACATGGTCAGAGGCCAGCCGGCGTTTGAGGTGTGAGCCTGTGATCCTGATGGGGGCGGCCATCACAGGGGAAGAGCCTTCCATCTGGAGGATGAGGCGACCTTTAAAGTCCTTTTCAACTCTCTGAGCCATGGCTGTGTGGTTTCTGGCCAGGGCCGCGGAGGCCCAGGCCACATACCGTCTCCAAAGGCTCCAGCAACAAGACGAGGCTCTGGATGAGGCCTCCCTCACCGTGCTCCAGCCTGACTCTCTGTAGTTCCAAGCGCTGGGACTCACAGAGTGTTGAATCTGTTTTCTCCAGACAGAAGTAAAGCGACCTGGACAGAGCAGAGGTTGAGATCAGCATAAAGGTTACCGTTCACCTCTGTTCTTCTCCCCCCTTGCAGAAT
Source organism: Mesoplodon bidens (assembly GCF_964165515.1). Classification (NCBI taxonomy): domain Eukaryota; kingdom Metazoa; phylum Chordata; class Mammalia; order Artiodactyla; family Ziphiidae; genus Mesoplodon; species Mesoplodon bidens. The sequence continues at coordinate 11,146,898 of NC_138179.1, forward strand.
GTCCCCTGTGGCCCCATCAGAGCCCAGCCTTGAATGCCTACCCAGCATGGGGTGGTGGAACAGGCATGGGTTTTGGAGTCACATGGACCCAGATTCAAATCCTGATTCTGCCACTTAGAGTGTGTGAGACTGGGGCAAGGGACCTCAGTTCACTCAGCATCCATGTCCTGTTCTCCAGAATGGAAATAATAACTACTTATCACTTAGGGTCAAAAAGGTGAAATGGAATAAATCAGCACCTAGCATGTGGCAACGTCCTGTAAATACTAAGTATAACCTTAGTTCACACTTAAAACAATGGGAAACCAAAAATATTTGAGTGGTGAAAACACATAGCATGTAACTTTAAAAACTCCATCCAAAAAAACCCCATCCAAGCAAACTGTATAACTATATATAACTATATAACTATATATAACTATATATAACTATAACTATAACTATATATATATGTATATATGTATATATATATATACATATATATATGTGTGTGTATATATACATACACATATATATATACATATATATATATATACGTATATATATATATATATATATATATGCCCTCAATGGTCCTTTTGACTAGAAAATAAAGTCTTACACAACAGCTTATCTTTGTGTTTAACGCCCTCTAAATATTTTCAAAATTCATCTCTTTGAAGGGTGGGTGAAAAATTCATGCATCTCTAGTTTCAACAGATTCTGAGCAATCGATCTACTAACCACCCCCAGATATAGGATACATCTTCATTCTGTGTGACTTTGGCATATGAATGTCCCTGTGTCTGACAGACCCATCTCTATTGCCCTGTTTCATGAACTCCTATTCATCCTTCAAAACCCAGCTCAAATATAACCACTTCTGTGAAGGTTTCCTTTATACCCTCATCAGTTCCTCTTCCATGTGCTACAACACTGTGTACATAAGCCTTATTAGAGCATTTAGTCACCTGTAATTCGGTTCACTGTTGATGTTGGAGCTTTTAAGGTCTGAGTAGAGGCACACTCAGAGCAGTAATCAGAGTAAAAGACCAATGGAGCAGTGCCTTATTCCCAGAGAATCGGCCTGTACCTGCACAGACAGGCAGTGCTCTCGGTACTCATGCCAGAGGGGAGGGAGGCACAGAGGGGAAGTGGCCATGATATTGTAGGTCTCCCCATGAGATAGTTCTCATAGTTTTCCTTTGAGTTTGCTTTCCATCTTGATTAAAAATATGTGCTGTTTACACTGCTGGAGGGCAGCTAGAACTGTGAATTGCTTTCCAACCTACACACTGGATTTCACGTCCTCTCATGTTTCATGTCTTATCAGATATCTGAAACTTCCAGTTTTCCTCCTTCACTCAGTGGAAGTCAGAACTTTACATCGTAATCTCCGGGGTGCAGGTGCAGGGGAAGGTGGGTCTCTGGGCATAGTGATGGGTGGAGAGGGCGCATATGTCCCATCTCTTCCTCTTCCCCCCCAGATGCTACACTTATACACTCCATCCTTCCACGTTCTCTCCAATCTTAGTTCATGTCTGGTTACTGGGTCCTCTCTCTGACACCCTCTCCTGTGTGTAGGTCCATCTCTGCCAGCTGCATCCCTGTAACTGGTCCCCCCTCTCAGCCTTCCCCACGGTCCCATGTGGAGCTGTCTGTTATTAGTAAGGTTTGCCTTCATGTTGACTCTTAATTTACACTCTCTGGATGGGAGGTCCTTCTCCATCTCTTCTCATCCACTCCCCAGCTAGGGAGCTGTTGACCCCAGTAGACTGTGGGTTCCTAAAGGTCAATGCATGTGTCTTGTCCATTTTTGTATGACCTCATAGCATTGAATACTGTGCCTGGCACATAGCAGATATACTGATGGTTAAATGAATATGTCTTGATGACCACGCTTATAGTAAGTCTAGATCTGTTGAGAAGAGGTCTGATGCAAGACCAGGTGAATCAGTTTCCACTTCCTGTTAGAATTCAAAGAAATACTAGCATCTCTACTATGGCAGGGAGCACCTTGAACTTCTGACACCCCATGACCTCCCTCCAGCCTTGGGTTCCCCTGTCCCATCATCTCACACCCATGGTGAGGCGGGAGGGAAGAGTCTCTCAAAAGACAGACAGATGGCAATGTCAGCAGCCCTCCGACTATCTCTGAGAGAGTCCATGTAATCGTGCAGGCCTGTGTGCACGACGAGCTTGGGCTGGAGCATCCACCTGGCTGTGACACACAGAGATCAAGGGAACCGGTAATAGGATCTGGTCCCTTCCTCCCACTCACCACTTAGAAGGTGCCTAGCACCATAATCACAGTTAATGATTCCCATGCCCCGTGGCATGTCGTATGCTAGGGTCTGATGATCTCTGACTTTCATCTTCACCGCTGGGGGATGCCTCCCAAGCAGCACAAGTGGAATTTCCCTGTCAGAATCTAATTATGTATCTCTATGCTCTAATCTCATTGTGTTGTCCTCTTTGAGACTTGCAGCCAATGGGGCATGAATTCCAGTCTTCAGGGCGCGCTTTAGGGATCCGCTGCCTGCTTGCTGTTCAGGCCAGAGGCTGACTCTGAAAGCAAGCAGATTGTTGGATGGCAGATCAACTTGTTTTTCAACAGGGAGATGAGTCGGATCGGAGAGCTTCTCGTTGCTAAACTTTCAGGGAGACCTAAACAGACCTGGAGAAGCTCCAAGGGATTCACTGAGGCTACCGTGGCTTCCCTGTCATATTAGCTACATGTGGCCTAGAGAGGAAGCTCAGGGCTGGGGTGGCATCCTCCATCTTTGTTCCACGTTACTCTCTTAGCATCTGTTCACCATGCCTGACCCTGCTTGTTTGGGCCTTCTTAGTTGGCAACTTTGCTGCCCTTTCTCTCATTTTCATTTTCTCTTGCCCTGTGCATTTATGCTCTAATTCCATTTTCCTGGCACTGAACTTGTCTTCTGCCAAAACAATTACACCTCCTCGGGACCTCTGGCTGCCCCGAGTCAACAGCCCTCCCAGTTCACTCCTCCAGTGTTGCCCTGTGCCAGCGAGCCCACCAGTCCCAAGACCACCAAGAACGATTGTAAGCCCTCCCACCTGTGCTGAGCTAGTCTGTGAATCGTTTACCCATTTCATGCTTCCAGCGATTCTGTGAAAGAGATATCACGATGCTATGAGGCTCTGGGAGATTAAGTGACTTGATATCAAGACCCCAGGTGGGTAAGCAGCCCACGCAAGCTTCAAGGTCAGGCTCCCGTCTCCAGGGTTGGCTTCTGTCTTCTACAGAGTTGCTTTGTCTCAGGCAGCAGTAACCACAGATGCTTCAAAGAGTAGGGATGTGCCCAGCCCTTGAGAGCTGGCCCAGAGGTTCAAATGGACCCTTGGCCACCCTTGACAGGGCAGTGGTCTCGTTCTGTTGGGGAACCCAAATGGCCATCTTCAGGGGAGAAGCAGGGTGGAGCTGGGGTTGTAGAAGGATGGCCTTCCAGCCAGTCCATCTTATGGATGGTGGAGATCATCAACAGATCTGCCTCATCACTTTGCCCTGGAGGAACGGATTGCGGCCAAGAAGGACAGTGGTAACCATGACCGTAGCCTTGGGTCTGAAGAGCACTTTCTAGTGTGCAAAGGACTTTCACCACTATTAGATTATCTCAGTCTCAGGGTGTGTCTCCTGCAGGCAACCCTGGAAAGCAGGCAGGGCAGAAACGTTCCCAACTGGCACATAAAGAAAGTGCGGCTCAGAGAGAGGGGGGCACCCGCAGTCAGCACCTGCTGGAGGCTGGTTCTCTTGGTGTTCCTTCCTCTCCCCTGCAAGTTCTCCTCTCCGATCCAGCCCTAGCCTCTGTCACGGCCTCACCTCCTCATCCGCTCCTCCAGCTCTGCTCTGTCTGCCTCTTTCTCTGAGCATCAGTGCCCTCTCTGTAAAATGGGTATTTCAGCGCATTCCTAATCATCAGGCTTCTCCTTGTGTCTAATGAGATGTGAATACGAAAAGTTCTTGCTAAGCTGATGCTATTTCCTTCTCTGATGACCACCGTCACCGTCACTATGCTGAGCCCAGGGCTGGGTGGCCTAATAGGCTTTCCTCTCCCCCATAAAGCTCAGACACCAAAGGGCCACACCCGCAGGGTAAGGATGAATCAGGTATTATGCCCCCATGGGAAATGCAAGGAAAATAAACAATCTTAAACATAGGCACTGAGCGTAAGGGGTCAATAAATTGCTGATGAAAATTTAGAGCCATCAGCATGTTTTTATATAGGTTTTCAGATTGAATTTAGACCGCCTGGGTGATCTGAAAACCTCAAGACAAGAATTTCATGTAGAGTAAATGTGGATTGTCAGCAGTGTCAAGTCACAGATCTTATCTAGAACCCTCCTGTGTTCTAGGATGCAAACAGTTCCCAGAAACAAAATTCTAAGAAAATGAACACCCAACAGGTAAAAAATAACTAAATTACCGGGAACCAAGACACCCTGGGAGCAAATCAGAGGAAACCACTGCAAGGACTTGACTTCCTGGACCTCATTTTCCCCGCCAGTAAAATGGGATCATAACCCCTGCCTCACTCAGAGGAAGTGAGCCAACGTGGGCAGTTTGCTTTAGCAGGGGGCCTCGTGTGTGAAAAGGGTGCTCAGAGAGAGGTGGCAGCTGTGATATTTTCTCCATCTGTTTGTCTAATATTATCATTCAACGCATGCTGGATTTTCCCCCCTAATACAGCCCAAAGAAAGGCGATATAAACAGAAACTCACAGGATGTGGTGTCAGGAGGTTCAGATCTGAAGCCAAGTCCCTTCACCCCTGGGGTCAGTAACCTCATCTGTCAATCAGGGCGGTGGTGTTTTCACATTCTCTTACGGTGCCAGGTTGAGGATGAACCGGCGAGGGCTGTGAATGCATTTTGCAAACTATCAAATGCTCCACCTATGTTTACTCATTTCCTCTGTCTGCACCCCCATTATGTTTCTGTCCTGAACATGTTGGGGGGTGGGGTGTCAGAGATGAACTGGGGACATGAGGGCACATGGGGAAGTGGTGATTTCTGGCTTCATTCTGTGGTTTCTAGTTACGATGCCAACCTTCTTCCCTGGGCTTTTCCCTCCCTTGGGACAGGAGCAGACAGATTGATACCTTTCATTGTTACTATTCTGGGTGATAAAGGAATGAAAGAGTGGTTTGGAGTTCCGAAGTTCTGGCTTTGAGACTCCCTTCTGTCTTTTCCTCATTGTGCGAACTTAGCTCATTCCCCTTTCTCAACCTTAGTTTTCCTGTGTATAATACAAGGGTGTGAGAATTCAGTGGGATTTTGTTTGGAAGATAAAAGGTTGGAGCGTATACCTTCTATGATCTCGTGCTAAGTTAACATCCTGAGACTTTGGGAGAGAGAAATGCTTCGGGAATGGCAAGGTCCAGTCATTACTGCGGAGAGCCCAGGTCTGGAAACAGCAAGTGTGAGGCCCCCCGTGGTGCTTTGAGGTCAGCCCTGTGACACGAGGCATGGCTTCTAAAACTGCGGTGGCAGCTGGCCTCCACTGCCCTGCTGATGAAGCAAAGAATAGTCCTTGCCTCCAGAGCTATCCACCCTGAATTACATCTTAGCACACACAGCATCTTCCTCTGGCCAGTGTGAATCTGGGAATAAAAAAAGCCTGACCCTTGAGCTCGGGGCCCCCATCTGTCTCTGCCTCTTGTTTCCATAGTGATCGTCCCTGAGGGATGACCTGCCATTCACTCATCTGTGGCTTCACGTCCCCCATCCAATTCCTGCCTTCTGCACACATGTTCATCACCCAATCAGAAAAAGGACAGACCCGGTAAAGCAGAAAAGGAACAAAGAGGCAGGTGACCTGGGTTGCTACCTTGGCTTTTCCACTGGCTGCTGTGTGACCTTGAGGGAGACCCTGTACGCCTCTGGGCTTCAGTTTCCTCATCTGTGAAATGAGCGCTCCATCCTTAGGTGACCTCCAGAAGTTCTGAGACGTTGTGGGACTGAAGGCAGGTCCCTGCTCAGTTAAGGGGAAGCTGAGCTCCTCCTTCACAGCGAGCAGGATGGGTGCAGAAACGAGGCTCTTCAGGATCACGCCTGCCAAACTGGGCCCAACCTCCTTAGCATCGCAGCCCTCCCAAGGCTCCGCCTCTACCAGAGCCCCGCAGCGACGCTGTTCTGTGCGCTCTGCATAATTCCTTCCTTTGCTCAGGTGCTCCTCCAACCTCTGGTACCTTTCCTGCTCTTCCCCCTCCCCCACTGGTGACCTCCCATCCAGCTTCGAAAACTTGGTCCAGCTTCGGTCTCCTTGTGCAGCCTTCTTCGACCCCTCTCCTGCCAGCCCAGTCCGTGTGGAAACCTGTTTTGTCTGTTCCTGAGTCCTCTATAGTATAGCCTTGGTGATGCCCTATGGGAACGTTGTGTCTGTATATTTCCCCGGCCACGTGCCCATTCGCAACCTGGATTGCACCGTGGTCACAGGGACGGCAACAAAATGGCCTATCTTTGGCAAAAGGCAAAACCTACACGATCGTAGCTGCACTGTCCTGGCGTGAGCGCGTTCGGATCTCTGGAAGGCCCTCCAGTCAGGCTATACAGCCTCTCGCTTCTGTCTGCTCCAGGCGTAAGCGCAGGCGCTGCTCCCCACCAGGACTTGCTTCTGCCTCCTTTTCATTCCTTTTCCTCCTTTTCTCTGCTCTGAACCAACATATCCCTAGAAACAACCGCCGCTATGAAGGTTGGCGTCTCTTTGGGCCACGACTGCTGACCCAGTTTCTTTGCCCCCTGTGGGGAGGACACTGGGCCAGAGACCCCCAACTTCCACCCCAATCCAGTATCCCGGGTGTAGCTGCATCTCTAAGTCCAGGGCTGAGAGCACAGGGGTTTCTGCTGACCTTTCTTGTGGGGTCCCATTCGGGATGAGTTACCTGGCTCCCTCCGGGGAGCTCCTATGGATAGAGTGGGACTCCCGTTCAGCCCCTGTGGTGTACTAGGGCTCCCTCCCTTCAATAACTCTACGCTTTGTGCCCCTGCTCTGGGCAGATCCTGTAGGGCTCCCATCTGGGCGGGGCAAATCCACTGCTTTTCTTCCAAGAGAGTCTGGGACGGGAGAGAGCTGAAGAACCTCCTCTCTGAGTTGGCTGCAAAGGTCCTCCTAGCTCATCCCCCAAGCCTCTTCCTGGGGCTCCCTGCAGGGGCTGAGGCTCTTCTGGCCCATTTCGGGGGGTCCTACCATTTGGGTTCACCTGAGTTACTGCAGTTCGCTCCCTGCGTCTTTTCTTCCCCCTGCCCTCCGGTCTGATCTCCTCTCCATCCAGAGTGGATGCATATCCTATGCTCCCTGGCTGAGAATTTCAAAGGCTCTTCATTGCACTGAGAATGAATTGCAAACAAACACCTCAACCTGGCTCACAAGACCCTGCAAGATCCTCCCCTCCCCTCTCTCTCCAGCCTTATTGCACACACCTCCCCAGCCCCCGCCGACCGCCATTTTCTCTGGGCTCTGGCTGCACTGGCTTTCTTCTGATTTTCTGGGGAGAAGGCCTCTGGGCCTTCACACATGCCCTGCTGTGCACTCCCCCCAAACCCTGTCATCATTAGATCTCAAGTCAAACAGCAAGCTTTCCTTGACCACCCCCCACCAGCCTAGATCAAGCCCCCTGTTGTGTTTCTTTAAAATACCCTGAACTTCCTATGGCTGAGTAACAGTCCATTGTATATATGTGCCATATCTTCTTTATCCATTCATCTTTCGATGGACACTTAGGTTGCTTCCATGTCCTGGCTATTGTAAATAGAGCTGCAATGAACATTGTGGTACGTGACTCTTTTTGAATTATGGTTTTCTCAGGGTAAATGCCCAGTAGTGCGATTACTGGGTCATATCGTAGTTCTATGTTTAGTTAAAAAGAAACGAAATTGAGTTATTTGTAGTGAGGTGGACGGACCTAGAGTCTGTCATACAGAGCGAAGTAAGTCAGAAAGAGAAAAACAAATACCGTATGCTAACACATATATATGGAATCTGAATAAAAAAAAAAAGGTTCTGATGAACCTAGGGTCAGGACGGGAATAAAGACGCAGACGTAGAGAATGGACTTGAGGACGTGGGGAGGGGGAAGGGTAAGCTGGGACGAAGTGAGAGAGTGTCATGGACATATATACACTACCAAATGTAAAACAGATAGGTAGTGGGAAGCAGCCTCATGGCACAGGGAGATCAGCTCGGTGCTTTGTGACCACCTAGAGGGGTGGGATAGGGAGGGTGGGAGGGAGACGCAAGAGGGAGGAGATATGGGGATATATGTATATGTATAGCTGATTCACTTTGTTATACAGCAGCAACTAACACACCACTGTAAAGCAATTATACTCCCATAAAGATGTTAAAAAAAAAAAAAACAACCCTGAACTTTGCCTTCACAGTCTTATCCATTTGCAACGATTTGTACTGTGATTACTTGAGGAATAACTACATCTCCCACTAGACCCTAAGCTTTGTGACGGCAGGAACTGTATTCTTGTGGACTGTTTTACCCCTAGCACTGTACCTACCACAGTGCATTGCTGTGTTCAGTTTACAGTTTGTTGGAAGGAAGGGAGGGGGGCTGGAGGGAGAAGGAGGGAAGGCGGGAGGGAGGGGGGAAGGGTGCGGACTGTGTATTGCTCGTCTCTGTAGCCACCATGCCCTAGCCACCATGCCCGGCTTTGTGAAAGCCAAAGGTTGATAGGAGGAGGGGAGGGGCTGGCTGGGTCCAAGGTGACCACTGAGTCAGGGCGATACTGGATACACAGTTCATCTCTGTGGGGATCTTGTTGGAGATTCCAGCCACGATGGATCCATGCTCTGCCTTTGCGCCTTGACTTGGAGTCTCCACTCCTAAAACTTAGCCTTGCTCAAAGAGAAGAGCCTCTAGAACGCAGAGATGCTTCAGGGTGACCCCTTGGATGGCTGCCATTGCAGCCGCGTGATGGCACAGGTTGACCAACCGGCTTGTAGGGGGAGACCAGAATACGTAGAGGTGCCCACCTAGATCGTGGAGTAATCCAGCCTGAAGCCTTCTCTGGCTGACACTCCTGAGCGCATCTTGCTGACTGGGAGGGGACGGGTAGTCGAGTGGAAACCTCATGGTCCCTGGAGTCCGGCATGCCACCCAGTCCGTGCTGGTTGCTTCTGTGTGACCTCGGACAAGGACTTACCAAGGACAGCGTCTGTCTCCTAGGGCGGAGAGAGGAATTCAGTGAGAGAAGGCCTTAATGCAGGGGTAGACACCTTCCCTCCCCTCTCCCTTTCATCCCTGGTGTCCCTTACATCAGGTCCTAAGGATCACCTTGATTGGAAGATTGATACCTTGGCCTTCTTTCGGACAAATGAGATCCCTGGTTTCCCCAGTGGTGACCGGCACTTCCAGCCACTCCTCCATCCCTATTTACAGCGCATCGGTGAAGCGCACTGCTGTGGAGAGGATGGAGCCCACTCGTTTCTTGAGTCAGGGTCAGAGGGGGGCAGCACTGGCCACACCCCCTGCTCTGGGCAGTGGCGGGTGGACATCTCTTTAACCCACGGTGCTCTGTTCGCACTGCCCACTCACCATCCCTTCGGTCTTCATTCCAGCCCTGGCCTTGCTAGTGGGTCTCCCCAGCTCTGTGGAATTCACCCAACTATGTAAGAATCCAGCAGTCAGAGCCATTTCGCCTCCAGAAGCCAGAGGGACCCACACGCTGGCACGGGCATTCTCTTGACTCATTCACGCTCTGTTTGCTTTTTATGGAGGGGCGCCAGGGAATCGGAGGATTCGGTGCTGGTGCCAGCCTCTCTCAGCTGACATGCCATGTGACCTTAAATAGCCTCTCCATGTCTCTGGACTTCCACTGTCTCATCTAAAAACCAAGAGACTGAAAAAAGGCAAAAATCACTGGGCCTAGAGCCAAGGGATGCTGCTTCTAGTCCTATTCAGTTACCAATGACTGTGCAGCCTGGAGAAGGTTGCTGGACCTCTCTGAGTCCTTCTTCTGCTGCACAGGACCATTGGGAGGATGAACGAGGTAATCATGGGATGGCTGTGTATTAACTGTGAGATATTCGACAGTCAGGAGAGAAGGCATCCTTGCTGTATTTAAGGAACTTTCTCTTTCTACCATCTTGTGACAGTGGGTCTAGAGGACAGCAAAAACTTATGTCCCATGCTGTATTGAGACGGTAAGAAGGGCTGAGGACCCAACAATGGGCTGGCGGGGATGACAGAGCGTGTATGTCCAGTGAGCTGCTGAAATAACCTGGGGGCGGGGGGTGAGGTGTCCCCTGGTGATACCCACAGAGGTCGTGATAAGTGCATCTCTTCTCTGGGTGGTGGTTGACCCCAGACAGTGGGGAGGGAGTATAGACCAGCATCTGGGTTCACCCTTCGTTAACTGTGCAGCCGTCGTAAACTTTCTCCATCTTTATGGCTTTCATTTCTCCATTGGCAAAACGGGGTTAATCAGAGGGGAAGTTGTGAGGGTACCCAGACATGATGCAAGACAAGGCTTTCACCGTATTAAGGACATGAGAATACTTTATAAATCTCAGTGATTATAGTGTAGGGAGCAAGACACCCTTTCCAGAAGGGGTTGGGGAGAGCTGGTAGGAGCTGGGCGGGGTTCAGGACCCTTACCAGCAAAGTGGATGATCTCCAGGCTCCCACGTGGTGGCAACAGCCATAGGGGCATGGGGGTGGGGGGAGGGGGGAGAGAGCCAGAAGGCTGACAAGGGGAGTGGCCCAGCTAAAGAAGGCAAAGACTCTGTCCCCAACTTATCCAGGTCCTGGTCAGGACACCAGCTCCCTCTTCCTGGCCTCCAGCCCCTGCAGCACCAAGCAAAGCTCATTTTCTCCTCTTTTAGGGAAACCTTCCAAACTCCCATGCCTCAGCAGTAGCAGGAGAAGGAAAATATTTATAGGATTCAGCACGGGAAGCCCCAGGCAGATATTTCAACTTCAGGTAGCTCCGGAAACCCATCTGCCCTGGGGGTCTTTTCAAACTAGGACAGAAAAGGAGGGGAAAAAAAATGTAAAGGCTCTAGGTGATGCTTCCTCAGAGATTTGGGCCAAGCCTGAGGCCGGTTCCCTAAGAAACTCTTTTCATTCTGATCCTTGACTCTCAGGCACCCCAAATCACCAGCAAGGGAGGGAGCCCTAAATGTCAGCATCTGCTGTGTCCCAGGAAGCTTGCTTCTGGTAATCTTTTAAAAGAAATCCTAAAGGCAGTTTTTTTTAAAAGTCCTTTATGAATTGAATATCCATGGCTTGGAGGAGGGATGGATTGGGAGTTTGAGGTTAACAGATGCCAACTATTACCTAGAGAATGGATAAACAACAGGGTTCTACTGTAGAGCACAGGGAACTATATTCAATATCCTGTGATAAACCATAATGGAAGAGAATATAAAAAAGAATATATATATGTATAACTGAATCACTTTGCTGTATAGCAGAAATTAACACAATATTGTAAATCAACTAGACTTCAGTTAAAAGAAAAATATCCATGGCTCATTGATTTAGAAGACTGGATGTTTGGAAGCATCATGAATCCCTGACAGTGGGATGGGGTTGTTTAGGTAAATCACAACGTCACCATTAATACAGTGTTGACAGCAGATGGGAAGTTTTGTTGTAACACTAAGCAGGAGACAGCAGGAAGCAATATTGTATATAAAGGATGACCTCAGCTTGAAGATCCTTTGCATAGAAAGAAGGCAAGGAAGTGCCCGAGATGTTTTTGAACTAGCGAAGCACAAGTGATTTATTTTTCTTCTCTTTTGTCAATTCGCTTCAAATTCTCTGTCCTAAGTATGTGTTGCATTCTGATGAAAACAAAACTAAAACGCAAGCTCTGGTTGAAAAGAGGTGTTTGCCCGCAGCAGGGGTGGCCCAACGGCCAGGTTGCCACCTGATGAAGAGGGTCAAGGACCCAGCCTCCCAGAGTCACTGAGGGAGGGAGAGGGCCAGACGGGAGGCCCCCAGTTATCTCCACTCAAGCTTGGTGGAAAGGGGTGGGCGTTCTTTGAGCACCTACTGTGTGTCAGCGCCTAGGCTAGGCACTTCATGTGCCCTGTTCCTGCATACACGGTAACCTTAATGGACAGCCCTGCTGAGTTCAGTCACGTGCAAATGAGAAAACAAAGGCTCAGAGGGATGTGGTAATGCCTGTCTCCTCGCAGCTTTATAGAATGATGGTGATTGATACTGAAGTGATCTCAGAGTTCATGCCCTCATCCTAGAGTGGAGGAAATGAGGCCCAGAGAGGGTCAGAACATTTTTCAAAATCACCCAGCAGGAACCTGGTGTTCTGTGGGAATTCGGCTCATCACGTGACTCTTAGACTCCTCCTCTGTCCTCCCAACCTCAGTGCCTGGTAGCTTCCCTCTGGCCTGCCCAGCTTAAGTCTGGCTTTCCCCCAGACCCTCTGGAAGCTTCCTCTCTTGCCTCCAGCATGGCCTCGGGTGGGCAACCTCAGGCCCTGCCTGGTGACCACTTACTTGCAGGGGCCACTCCTACGAAAGCCCTGGCCAACACTGTGGAGGCCCCTGTCCTGAGATCAGGGGTGGCCTTAGAAAGAAGTTAACAAAAGGGTGGGGGGAGAACATCCCCAGCACAGGGTGAGGGTGAGGTCAGCCTCCCTCCATCTGCTCTCTTTAGCTTGACACCCAGGAGGCCAGACTTTTCGGGGCACTGCCACCTGAGATGGGGCTCTGTAAGCCAGTTGCTGACCTCTGGCTTCCTAACCCCTTGACTTGTCCTTTGGCCAGTTGGATCACAGACTCCTGCACTGCCACTTCTGCTCCCAGACTCAGCCTGTGCTTCCCAGGGTGCACCGGGACCTGCTTCTGAGTGGGTTTTGTCCCTGCCTGGATGTGGATGAGCTTCTTCTACACCCTGTGGAGAGACCCTACTTCCAGCCCGGTCACTCTTCTCTCCTGTGCTGCCCCGGCACCCCACTGCACCCCACTGCACCCCACCCTCTTACTCAGGGCTTTCATTCAGTACTGTCACCTACGAAGGAGAGTTTAGTCAGGGCGGAAGCATTCTTCAGTTTCATTAAGGCCAGGAGTGCTAGGATATTGGCAATAATGTCAGTAGGTAACATGTCAGGAACATTTATGATGACCTTTTTGACTGTTCTAAGCGCTCTGCGTGTATTATCTCCTGTCACCCCACAGTGACCCTTTGGGTTAGGGACTGTCATGTCCCCACTTTACAGATGGGAGGACTGAGGCTCAGGACCACACACCTGAGATTGGCAGAGCCTGGTCTCACTGAGCCTGGTCTTACTTAGCTGGTCTGTTGTGCTACCTCCCTGGACACAGGACACAGCTAAAGATTTTGAGTTTATATTAAGAGGTCCCAGGAAGCATGGCAAGTAAGGGGCACTTAGAGGCCGGTTCTCTGACACTTGTGAATTAATTGACTCATTGCCTTTACTGGTCCCAGAGTAGTACGGTGGTTCAGAACACAGGTGTGGGGTTGGACAGCCATGGCTTCAAATCCCCCGTCTGCCACTTACAATATGTGTGACCTCAAGAAAGGTATTTATACTCTCTATACTGCAGTCTCCTGATTTGAAAAGTGGGAGGAAGATTTGATAGGATGCTGGGAGATTAAATGAGATCTTGCTTATCGAGTGTCTAGCGCAGGCTTGGCAAAGTAAGTGGCTGTTTTGGCATGGTGGTGCTGCTTGCTTTCATTATTACTCATTACTATTGCTTTTCATTACTGTTCCTGGTTAAGTTCATTATTAATAAATAATAGCATTAGTTATTCATGCTATTACTGGCTTCTATGCCACATTCTGGGATGGAAGATGAATTGCACCATGCCACCCTTGCACTCTGAGAACCCTGACCCAGAGTTTGGGAGAAACACCCAGCAGGTTGTTAGATCACTGTAATAGAATAGAACCACTAAAACCAAATAATGTTCTTCTCTTGGTAAGAACAACTGACAGCTCCAGTGGAGGTTAGACAGAGGAGGTGCCATTTGAGTGGGTTTTAAAGGATGAATAGGAGTTTGTGGGGCTGAGAAGAAAGGGAAGGGGACAGTGTATGTGAAGGAACACAGAGGGGGTGTCAGTGGAACACAAGGGTTTGGAGAAGAGCAAGCAGGCCTGTGTGGCTGGAGCGCGGGGTTTGTAGGTGAGGGTTCACAGGGACCAGGCTGGATGGCTGGTTGGGGCCAGATTATGATAAGCTTTACAGAACAGGCTGCTGGCAGGGTCTGGCCTTTAGGCGATAAGGATCCATTTTCATCTGTGGGCTGGTACCTGCTAAGACCCTTCTAGTACTGTTGCAGGTGGAGTAACAGAGCGACCAAAGGGCAGGGACTGCCTGAGAAAATGAGAGGAAGGGAAAGGCTTGAGAAAGAGTAAAGAAACAGAAATGGGGTGTGTGTGTGTGTGTGAGTGATGTTCTTGCTTAAGACGACTGATGATTGGGTTCTATTAGAAGCATCTGTGGGACTTACAGGCTGAATTTCCCAGTAGGAAACTGGAAATTGGCAGCATTAACATCCACTCCTGCAGGATGGCCTCCCTGCATCCCCTGGATGGGTCAGGTCCTCTGTGCCTGTGGCCCATGCCCTTGGCACTTGCCTCTATCACAGCCCTGATCCTCTGGGTTTTGATGCCCTGTGGACTTGCAGCCTTTCCGTTCAACCAGGGGCTGTGTCTTCTCCATCATTCTATCCCCAGGGTGTAGCATGGGGCCTGGAGCACACAGGCACTTGAATAGATACTGGTAAAGTAAGGAGAAAAAGCACGTTTGAGTCTGGAAGTTAGAAGTCAGGCTGGCCAAGGCGAGCTGGGGTTATTCTGGGTGAGCAAGGAGGAGGCTGTGGCCTCAGAGAATCAGCCCCCAGGAATGAGTCACCAGGGAGCACTAATGCTTGTTTGCTGAGCCCTGGCCTGGGTGTCAGATCACAGCCCTGCCAAGAGTGTGCTTCCAGGGAAGCTCGGCTTCTCAAGCCACAGTGACCTCCCATCTCAGAAGGGCTGTTCTGGAGAATAGGAATTAGTCTCGTTCAGGACGGCTGCAGAGGACTGAACTAGAACAAGGGTCTGAGAAGCATCAACTACAAGGAAGCAGCTACTGACCTGAACCATCAAGTGTTTTCTGTTAATTAAAACAAATACAGAAATGATCAGCTCAGCTGCCGTGGGAGTGATGAGCCCCCGCTCTCCAGATGTGCCCAAGCAAAGTGGGGTGCTATCCAGGAGATGGGGCAGCAGAGGCAGCCCTAAGGCTCTTGGGTCTGTTTCTAGCATCCAGAAGGGACTTTATTATTAATAGTCTGTGTAGCTTGCCCTCAAGTGCCTTCTCAAAGGCTACTGTGAAGCCGGAATGTATGCGGACCAGCAGGTGGGACCTCAAACTCCTTCTTTCCTTTTAACTCTGCATCTGTTTCCCAGAGGAGCTCTCCAGAGCACCTCAGGGTGATCTTGCTGATTTTTCTCTGTTTTATTCCCATACTACGTTGGCTCTAGCTTCCTGGACTGGGGCAGATTCCTGGTACGGGGGACCCCGGAGAAGGTGACGTTCCAAGTCACCAAACTACTAACCCTTCAAAGCCCAGTGCAGTTAGCGAACCCAATTCCTGCTCTGTCCCGTACTCGCCTCGCTCCGAGTGTGAACTGACTCATCTGAAAACTGCCTGATCTCACTGACCTTGGGCTGGGGGGGGCTCTTGTTGTGTGTTCATTGAACAAACATTCACTGGGTGGCTAGTATGTGCCGAGCACTGTAGTAGACAAAAGACACAGAAGGCCCCTGTCTGGAGGGGACAGAAAGGAAATGTGCAGTTTCACCTAAATGCCCAGCGACAGATCAATGGATAAAGAAGATGTGGTACATATATACAATGGAATATTACTCAGCCATAAAAAGGAACGAAATTGGGTCATTTGTAGTGAGTTGGATGGACCTAGAGTCCGTCATACAGAGTGAAGTAAGTCAGAAAGACAAAAACAAATATCATATATTAACGCATATATGTGGAAGCTAGAAAAATAGTACAGGTGAACCTATTTCCAGGGCAGAAATGGAGATGCAGATGTAGAGAACGGACGTGTGGACACAGTGGGGGAAGGGGAGGGTGGGATGAATTGGGAGATTAGGTTGGACATAAATGCACTACCTGTGTAAGCTAGATAGCTAGTGGGAACCTGCAGTATAGCACATCTTGGTGCTCTGTGATGACTTAGAGGGGCGGGATGGGGTGGGGGTGACAGGGAGGTCCAAGAAGGAGGGGATATATGTATACATTTAGCTGATTGACTTTGTTGTACAGCAGAAACTAACACAACATTGTAGAGTCATTAGACTCCAATAAAAAAAAAAAAGAAAATGTGCAATTTCAAGGCAGACAGTAATAAGAGCTTTGGTGCAAAGGGAAACAGAGTCAAGGGATGGTGATTGGTTCTCATTGAGATTGGGGATGTGAATCAGGGGTGGCCTCTTTGTTTTTTTGTTTGTTTTTCTGTACAGAGGCCTCTCACTGTTGTGGCCTCTCCCGTTGCGGAGCACAGGCTCCGGACGCGCAGGCTCAGCGGCCATGGCTCACGGGCCCAGCTGCTCCGCAGCATGTGGGATCTTCCCGGACCGGGGCACGAACCCGCGTCCCCTGCATCAGCAGGCGGACTCTCAACCACTGCGCCACCAGGGAAGCCCAGCGGGGGTGGCCTCTTGGAAGAGGTGACTTTCCAGTTGAGGACTGAATAAAGAGAGGGAGGGAGCGCGCGAAGGTCTGGGGAAGAACATTCTAGGCAGAGAGAACAGCATGAGGCATGGTTGGCCGTGTTGGCTGCAGTGGAGACAGCAAGGAGGGCCACAGCCGAAGGAGGTGAGATGGGTGCGGAGGACACCAGCCGGCTTGTGCGCCGCCTTGGGGAGGGTGTTAGGAAGAGTCTTTAGAGGGTTTTGAGCGGAGAAGCGGCAGCATTGCGGGCTGGTCGATCTTTCCGTCTCCCTCTGTCCACACAGAGCCTCCGATGACCCCTCCAGTCTGAAATGTTTCTAGAACAGCACTGTCCAATAGGAACAGAACGCAAGCCACAAATGCACTCTTAAATTTTCTCGTAGCCGTGTTTCAAAAGTAAAACAAAACAGGTGAAAATAATTTTCGTGCTATATTCTATTAGGTCCCATATATCCCCGATATTATCATTTCAACATGCAATCCATATAAAAATAGGAAAGGGATGTTTTACCTTTTTTTTCACACTAAGCACATCTCAGTTCAGACCAACCACATTTGAAGTGCTCAAGAGCCACATGTGGGGCTTCCCTGGTGGCGCAGTGGTTGAGAGTCCGCCTGCCGATGCAGGGGACACGGGTTCGTGTCCCGGTCCGGGAAGATCCCACATGCTGCGGAGTGGCTGGGCCCGTGAGCCATGGCCGCTGAGCCTGTGCGTCCAGAGCCTGTGCTCCACAACGGGAGAGGCCACAACAGTGAGAGACCCGCATACTGCAAAAAAAAAAAAAAAAAGAGCCATATGTGGCCAGCGGCTCCTGTGTCAGACACTGAGGTTCACGTGGAGCTCTGACACCCCAGGTGTCTGGTGGGGGGAGCACCTGGGTGGAGGGAGGGAGGGGAGGAGCCCGTTCTGGGTCACTGAAGGAAGGTGGCCTTGGAATGGATCCTTGCCTGTTCTGGGGAAACCTGTCTGCCTGGCTCAGCTCCTTTTGGGGAAGCAGAGAGGATATACATGGAGCCTGACAGACCCAGCATGACTTGTGTCTAATCAGTTCTGAGACTTTAATAAAGTGCCTTTGTAAAGGTCTACTGGAATCAGCAGCAACATCACTTCTTAAGGGGGACGTGGAGAATGCCAAACTGCCGTGCTCCCGTGTCGTCTGCTGGAGGTCCTCTCCACGGCCTTACCCTCCGAAGCTTATGGAAACTGGCCCACCTTCAGGGGTCCCTGATAAAGACACAGACCTACTAGAGAATGGACTTGAGGATATGGGGAGGGGGAAGGGGAAGCTGGGACGAAGTGAGAGAGCGGCATGGACATATATACACTACCAAACGTAAGGTAGATAGCTAGTGGGAAGCAGCCGCATGGCACAGGGAGATCAGCTGGGTGCTTTGTGACCACCTAGAGGGGTGGGATAGGGAGGGTGGGAGGGAGGGAGATGCAAGAGGGAAGAGATATGGGAACATATGTATATGTATAACTGATTCACTTTGTTATACAGCAGAAACTAACACACCATTGTAAAGCAATTATACTCCAATAAAGATGTAAAAAAACAAAAGAACAGTCCATCCCAGCGTTCCTTTTCCCAAACTGCCCCCGCTGGCTGGCTGGTGACGTGGAGGAGCTGAAGGACCCTCCCAGTTGACAGCACACAAAACAAGACCCTGATCAGCTGGCGTCAGCTCCCCAGGAGTGCTTGCTGGGATGGAGAGGTCCTCTGCTTTGCCGACAGGGGCTCCTAAGAGTTGAACCAGCCCTCCCCTGCATCAGGCCAGAGGAAGGGATGTTAAGCGAACTGGAGAGGGCAGCCGACATGAACAGGAGCTGCAAAAGAGCCAGTCAGGGCTCAGACTTGGGCAGGGTGGATAGCGAAAGAAGGAACTGGCAGTGCTTCTCAGCACCTCTGCCCCCCTGCCCACAGGGAGAATGATGTTTTTGTACCAAGTAAACTGGACTCTGTGGCTTACAGTATTTTGCACGCTCACAGGCAGAGGTGGTGGATTGGGCCTCTGGTTCCAGCCCCTATCCTACTACCCCGAGGTCCTAGGGGATCTGCATCTCAGCCCGCTGGGATACCAGATCTAAATTCTGAAGCAAACTGAATCAGGGGTGTCAAAGGAAGGCCTGACTGACAAGCTACAGGTGGATTTTTGGAACTATTTCTGGAAAGCTGGCCTTATGCAGTAGCATCCTTTCTATGTATAGCCCAAATGAAACACGAAAGGAACCGGGCCAGACCATTCCTCCCCAATAAGTCCTGAGATATGACAGATGCAGGGGAAATTTGTAAGTGATAGAATTCAGTCTTCACTGCTTTCGGGATGAAGAAGGGATTCCTGGCAAATTTGCAACCTCTGCTACTTAACAGAATTGCAGACTCCAATAACTATTCCTTGCTGCAAGTTTTCCTTAACTAGCTTGAAGAGCAGCAGATGGCCTGAAACAAAAAGTTGGTTACATGTAGCACCCATTGACAGTGGGGTCCAATAGGATGGTCTGAGTCATGCTACCATGAAGCTTCTAGAGCTAGCTACTCAGAGATAGAGATGGAGATGGAGATGAGGACAGAGTCAGAGATGGGGATGGAGATGAGGATGGAGATGGGGATGGGGATGGAGATGAGGATGGAGATGGGGATGGAGATGGGGATGGAGATGGAGATGGAGAGGAGGATGGAGATGGGGATGGAGATGGGGATGAGGATGGGCATGGGGATGGAGATGGGGATGGAGATGAGGATGGAGATGGAGAGGAGGATGGGGATGGGGATGGAGATGGGGATGGAGATGAGGATGGAGATGGGGATGGGGATGAGGATGGAGAGGAGGATGGAGATGGGGACGGGGATGGAGATGGAGAGGAGGATGGAGATGGGGATGGGGATGGAGAGGAGGATGGAGATGGGGATGGGGATGGAGAGGAGGATGGAGATGGGGATGGAGATGGGGATGGGGATGGGGATGGGGATGGGGATGGAGATGGGGATGGGGATGGGGATGGGGATGAAATAGCTGTGCTGCCTTTAGCTCATTATGACCCAAGGTTTCTCTTTGGCTGTGTCCAAAAGCCACCACACCTTTTCCATTGTGATTTTGTGAAGTATTATTATTTTATTTTATTTCATTTCATTTCATTTTAATTTTTCCTTCCCAAACCTTGTCATAATATAGGCACTAGGCAACATCCCTGAAGCTTAAGCTATTTTAGGCCAAGGTAAAGGAAATGCTTTGCACAGCAGGCAGTAAACCTAGAGTTGGATGCACAGTGAATCATTAGCAGGCAGGAAGGCTCAGTCTGGTGCTGCCTTCCTGGGCTGAGCAGCCTGCGCAGAGGGCACTGACTGCCCTCCAGGGGCTTGACCCCCAGGGCTGCTGCCAGAAGAAGCTGCTGAGCTGACCCTGAAGCGGGATCTTCTGCCCCCAGCCTGCCAGCTGTGTTGTCCTTTGCTTAAGTGAGGGTCTTGGCAGGGAAGCCACCGCTCTGATCCCCTTCAGAGCCCCGGAAGTGATGAATGCAAATGCAATCCAGGGCTACTCGGTGAACATTGAATTAACTGTAGAAAATTAACTAAATGGGTTGGTGAGTGAAATGTAAATGAGCCCCAGCTCAGCAGGAGCCAGGAAAGGGATCACAGTGGGAGGTGGAGTCAAGTAGGAGGCTGGAAACTTGGGAGTGAGCGGTAAGCAAATGTACAAAGCCTTGTAAACAGCTCACAGAGGAGCAAGGGCTGGGATGTGAGAGCCTTAATGAGGGAAGCAGTGAACCCGCTCCTGCAGTTTCTGAGGTTTCTGATAACGCAGTGAAGGGTCTGGGGAGAGGCAGGGATACAGGTCAGGTCCCAGGACCCTGAGCGCTGTTCTCCTGGACCTCATTTAAGGCGGTGCTCTTTGGTTGCCAAGAAGGAAGGTTCACTCAGGCTGACTGGAGTAAAAGCATGGGAGTGGGTGGGTGATGATGAAGAAGGCAAAGACGGATTTCATGGGAATCCAAGAGCA
Source organism: Mesoplodon bidens (assembly GCF_964165515.1). Taxonomy (NCBI): domain Eukaryota; kingdom Metazoa; phylum Chordata; class Mammalia; order Artiodactyla; family Ziphiidae; genus Mesoplodon; species Mesoplodon bidens. Next base: position 11,167,580 of record NC_138179.1, read on the forward strand.
AGCAGCCACATCTCGCAGACACTGGAGCCGGAACAGCACAGGTGGTGGGACCCCAGGAGGTGGTCCTTTAGGGTCTCATCTCTCTCCTGGAGTCCCCTCGTCTCTCTGGGAATCTGCTCCATTTTCCTGCTTGCATCAGCTGACTCCCTGTTCTGACCCCTAGTTCCTGCATCCCTGTAACTCTGGCCCATCGCAGCCATCTTCCAGCATCCCGAGCACCCCTCAGGGCTCCCCTCCTGGAGCCTGAAGCCTGTTGCTCTCCATTTCCAAGAGTTGGATCTGGTGGTGGAGCTCATCTTTTGGAGTGAGGCTCAAAGCCCTTGTTTTTGGTCAGTCTATGGTCTGTCTGCACTTGGGCCGGGTACTTAACTTGATCCAGTCAGAGAGGGGACTTGGATGGGTGGTCCGGTCCTATAGGGCATAGGTATATAATATATGGAGAGAAGCATGGGTCACCTCGGAACCTCCATCCCACAAGGGTGAGAAATACATCAAAACTGTACTGTCCTGGGCTTCCCTGGTGGCACAGTGGTTGAGAGTCCGCCTGCCGAAGCAGGGGACACGGGTTCGTGCCCTGGTCCGGGAGGATCCCACATGCTGCGGAGCGGCTGGGCCCGTGAGCCATGGCCGCTGAGACTGCGCATCTGGAGAGGCCACAACAGTGAGAGGCCTGCGTACTGAAAAAAAAAAAAAAAAAAAAAATTGCACTGTCCTTCCCCCACCCAGCTTCTGGTCAGCTTCTGCCCCTATGGGAGTGTCCCCACCCTCGCTGAGAATCCCTGTGGCACGGGGCCCCTGGTGCTGGTGAGAAGGGGTGTACCCCTCAGAATGTTGGGTTAGAACACCAGGAGAGGACCTGGGAAGGGTCACCAGTGGCCAGGCAGATATGGACATCTCTAAATTAACACAGATTTCCACGAACCAGGCTAGGTTGTTCTGCCTCTGATACACAATCGTTGTGGCTTTTTCCAGTTGGCAGGAGGAAAAGACACAGGCTAAGGCATCGAAGTGCGTCCCAGGGAAGCTTTTCTCCCGTATGTTTTTCTTCAACTTTTGGTGCCTCCTGCTGTTTTCATGCTATATCACTCACTAGCGGATGACACATGGATGCACAATTAGCAAACTTAGCGGACAGATATTATCAAACAGCTGATAACTCATGCTTGGATTTGTTATCATGCTGGTGTGTGAATCAGCCCACGTGTTAATGGCTGTAATTTGATGTGCCTTGCACATATCATAGTCACATCTAACCGATGACATGGTCTCTTGAGTCTCAGGGATGGGGTGGGAGGGCAGGAATAAAGGCTATGGAACTGGTTGAGCTTTCTGGATTGCTTCACTGTTTCCCAACTTGTGGGGTGACATTGGACAAGTGTCCTCTCCTCTCTGAGCCTCAGTTTACTCATCAATGAAATGGCAAGAAATAGTAGTAATACTTCCTCCAGCGTTTTTGTGAGGATTGAATAAGCTTTTCCATGTAAAGCACTAAGCACAGTGCTTAAATCCTAATAAGGAGTGACTTACATTTGTATTTTTACAACTCTCAGTTGAATTAAATAACGGTATTTTTGCTTCTGGAAAGAGGAAAACAACTTTCAGATACTCAGTCACCTAAACAAGGTTGAGAACTTCTTACTGAGAATATCATCTTTGGGGCCCCCAAAACATCATTGCAAGAGATCAACCAATATCAGAATTTATTTTTCTCCATATTTGGATAAGAATTCATTGGAATTTGAGCCTTTTGCACCTAAATAATCTCTTCCTTTGGGGACACACAAATATTTGGAGACATCTTAGGAGCTTTTAAATGCAGAAATAAGTCAAATCTTGCACTGGCCAGGACAATATTCTGAAATCCAGAAGGGCACCCACGCAGCTTTGGGTGGTGTAAGGGTGGGAGAAACAGGACGGGGAGTGTCGTCAATGGATTATGGCCTCCATGCCAGGAGTCCAAGATGGACCAAGGCAGGTTAAACCAGAGCTCCAGCCCAGGAGCACCTGGGCATCAGGCCAGTTCCCTGGATTTGGAGGAAGCACAGATGGATCAAAGCTGGGCCATAGGATCAGAGCTGTACCAGTCACAAGAGCGACGTGGTGCTAGCTCCAGCACTTGGAGCTGGGGCTCCTGAAGCCAACCTGTGTAAGGTTAGGGTGAGCCTCGGAGACCAGGGTCAGGCTGGGCTGCAGACGAGGCCAAGTGGTCCCAGCTCTGGGGAGAGGAGGCCTACTATCCCCAGCCCCGGGCTCCCCTGAGGGGAGTCCTGCAGTGTTGGAGACAGAAAGTCCCCGTGGACTTCTCCTTTGTTCTATACACCAGAAGTAGGGGTTCAAGGATTCCTTGGATGTGGTGGTCCAGTGATGTCTGGGGTACCACCTGCCTTCCCTGGAAGAGAGGAAGAGAAGTGTCCTACGTGGAGTCCCTGTGCTGCATTAGATGCTTACATCCTTTCCCTTGTGCCGTGCTCCATGCAGATTGTATGGTGGCATGACCACCACCCTTTTGAAGATGAAGACCTGGGCTTTGGAAGGGTTAAGGAACCAGGCAAAGATCACACAGCTGGGCTTGAATCCCAGTCTGCTGCTTCCAAACCCTTCCTCTGCTGCTACACTAAGCGTGGTTTCTGGAAAGCTCTGAGGTATCAATCCAGCAGCAGGTGACCAGAAGAGCAGGGAAGGCAGAGTAAACCCAGCCCTGGGGTGCACTGGCTCTACATTCTTCTCCCCAGCTGAGGGCAGAGAACAGAGAGCTGGGAGGCTGGGGTGATGGGCCCAGGGGCCGCTGACTGCTCTGATATGTCAGAAGGCAGGGGACACTGAATGAGTGACTGCTGTGGCATGTGTCTGCATGATTGTCACAGGCTGGCCCTTTCTTCCTTCACTGTCCCCTATCTCCCCCGCAGGGTGTGAGATCTGGGTGAGAATAACTTAGAATAACAGGGTGCTCGCTGGCCCAAGGCAGCGGCAGCAGTGAACTGAACAGCCCGAGATGGTGGGCAGCTTTGTCAAACACAAATGTGCAACTGGCACTTGTGTCCCCTCCCTACTTCCTGCAGGTCAGTATCCTGGACCAAATCAAAGAGCCTTCTAAAAAGGCAAGAGAAGGGGATGGAGGGAAAGATCACACCAATCTCCGCACTCCTCCTGTTTACACTAGGCATGTTCCTAGACAACTACAGGGAAACAGAATTTTGGCAAAAGGAAATTGGACTTTAAGTCCTCTGGAGAGGCTCCCAATGAAAGGAAGTATTTGGTGAATCCTTCTGTAGCAAGACTGCATTTCCTCCGCCCTCTGATGTCTCCACGTTGAGATGCTGAGATATTGTCAGTGTAGTTCCAGCTACACCAGGAAGACTGTAAATGCTCTGTTCCAAATGCCAACCTGAACTGGTGGGCAGCAGGCGTGACTCCCGCTTCAGCCAGCAGAGCGAAAGGGACCAGAGCGTGGCCACCCTGCAAGCCTGACCCCGGAGCTGCGGGAAATTGATGAGCACCCCCAACTGTCTGCCGGGAGGCAGGTATCAAAATGTTCCCACCAACATTTGGTGACAAAGTGGTGACAGCTGCCATTTATTAAGGACTTTCTAGGCCAGGCCCTGTGATGAGCCTTTTATAAACACACTCTCTGTTGAGCTTTCTAACAGCTGAAGAAACAAATCAAGGGGGGTGGTGGGGGGTGGGGAGGTGGAGGGCGTTCAGACCTGCTCAAGGTCACACCACAGCGGGTAGTGAAGCTGGGAGCTGACTCTACCTGAGGATCCTGGAAGCTTCCCCACGGCTTCTGCCATATACATGCTGGGTGGGCGTAAGGTATGGGAGGAGATGCTGCTGAAGTTGTTCTAAAACTCACTCTGGTCCAGCCTGGGCTCTCAACCCACTGACAGTCTCCCTCTGTTCCTCCTTTTATCCTCCTTCTTTTTGCCTCTCTCTTCCCTCTTCCTCCCGCTTTCTTTCTCCCCACCACACATCTTATGTCAAGAAGATTTTTAGACCTGTTTGGACCACATCACGCAAGGGATGTGGTCCAAACAGGGAATCCTGGATTTCCCTTTCCAACTGATGCTCGCCAGAGACCCACAGACTTTGAGCCCCACTCCACCACCCTAAAGCCTCCTTTATAGAGATGGGAAGTGTAGCAAGGGGAGTTATGTCCCCTATAAATAATTTTAGAGCCCAGCCACTTGGAGGAGCTGTGCATTTTTGTAGAAGTGTGTGCATTTGGAGTCAGGTGATTTGGGGCTAAGACTTGTCTCTTCCGTCGTATCTTGTGCCACCTTGAGAAGTCATTTTCTCCAAGCTTGGCCTCGACTTCCTCATCTCCAAAATGAGGCCCTTGGACTGGGTGATGGATAAGCTTCCTTCCGAGAGTACCAGTCTGTACATTTCCTATAAATGTGGTTGGGTAGATGGATAGAACAGGCAGCCTTGGAAACTTGAAATGTGCCTCAGGCATGGTCCTCGTTCATCAGCCTGTCATCTGCCAGGGGACTCGAAGGTCCGAGAGAAATGGGTTCCAGTTTCTCTCTTGGCACAGAGCTCTGGCTGGCATGGGGACATCGCCTGCTTTCCATCTTCTGCTGGTAGATACTCCTGGCCCTAAAGTCCTCAAAGCCAAAGGACTCCCACACTCCAGGAATCCTACAGGCTCTGCACTCTCATGCTTCCCTGTTTGCTGAGTCAGTTGCCTGGTGGCCGGGATCTCTCCCCTTTGGTTTTCTAAGGTGGAGATAGAACTGTGAGAAAGGGCTCCCATGCCTGCTGGGTGCTTGGAGCTGGAGCAGATGCATCTGAGGGGTAACCTTCACTGCATCTCCCACACAGCCTGGTGGCTAGGACCACAGATCCCAAACCAGCTGGGAGGGGAAAGCAAATACAATCTTCTTAGAAGCTAATCAACAGCCTGTGTAAGAAGGGGGCTCCCTCTGTGGCCTCACTCAGTCTAAATCCTATATTTGCATTCAAGGGGTGTCAGGGCTGGCCCACGAGCACTGGAACTCCAGGGTTTAAATGCTGGCTTTACTTTTCACTCTAAGTATGATTTTAGGAAAGTTAGTTAATTAAGTGTCCATTTTCTCATCTGATAATTAGGGAGGGGGTATATGGATATTTACTTCCCAATATTAAGTTTACAATGATATAATATTTATAAAATACGTAGTAGACAGCCCGACACATAGTTTCATATGTGCAGGATGTGTATTATTTTATGATCCTATCAATGTATCCATGTATGTCTTCCCCTGATAGAATTAGGATGTTAACTCCTGGAGAACAGGTGTCTGCTCTGAGTGGCTGCTGTCCCAGCATCTGGAACTGAGTCAGGCAATATCATTGAACAAAGAAATACGGTTTGCCAGAGATGGAGTGATTTCCTAGATTGCTGGGCTTTCGGTGCTGAAACCAGGAAAGTCCCTGGTGAAGAGGATGTGTTGGTCACCCTACAAAAAAACAAAAACAAAGAAGGGAGGAGGGAGGGAGGGAAGAAGGAAGGAAATTCCCACTTTACAAATGAGAAAACCAAGCCTCAGAGAGTTTATTGAACTTGTCCAAGACCTCACCATTAGCAAATAGCAGAGCAAGAGTTTGATACTAGTCTTCATCACCAAGCAATATGGAAGCTGTGGAAGTTAGCAGTTTCATTAACACCTTGCTGTGTGACATTGGCCAATCTGGCCTCAGTTTCCCCACCTGTGACATGAGCATCTTGGACAGTGCTCAGGAGTTAGATGAGGGAATGAAGCCCTGTCCCTCTCCAGCCTTAGGGAGTTCCATTAATCACCGATGAGAGGCATGTGCCTGAGAATGCTTCCAGACGCATCAGCAACTCTGAGCTAACCCTGAGCACCAGTTGCACTTGGTCATTTTCAGCATTGCTCTTGGGTGGTGAGAGGCAGAGAGGGGCCGCTTTAGGCGGGATGCAGGCAGAGCCCGGCTGACAGCACTCACCTCTCCCTCTCTCCCTTGGAAGGTCACTGTAATGAGCTTGGTTTGAGCCATTTATCTTGCAGACTCCCCATTTTGTCAGAGATTTATGCGAGGCCATCAGAACTGATCATGCTGTGGCAATAATTCCCCATCCAAACTCCAAAGCCCATTTTCACGGGGTCTTTAAGATAATTAAAAGCAACTCTATCATCTTTCCTCCTGAAATACAAAAGCGTCTCCCAAATGAGCCGGCTCCAGGTCCTTTGCTTGGAATTCTCCACATGGACCTCTCCTCCTCCGCTGTCCCAATCCTGCCCACGCCCATCTCTGCAGGAAGCCTCACCTGCCTCCTGCGCCACCCAGTTCCTCTTGCCTGGAAACTCCCTGAGCACATATAGTCTGTACCACTGATTTGGCCTTCCTTATACTTGCCCCATCCCCTAACCATCCCAGCTTTTGGGAGCTGGGTCCAGGCAGGAATCCTGATGCTGGGAAGATCATAGGCCACCTGACACCTTTCCAAGACCACCTGCATCCAAGTCTGCACCTTGTTTGTAGCCCTGGGAGGAACCCGGGTCTTGGCTGAAGGTGTGAAATGACCTGCGATTTCTTTCTCTTCCACCTTCTGTACTCATGTTGCCCAGGGACCCAGATGGCCAACCCCCAGCCCCAGCCCTGCTCAAGAATTCTGGTAGAGCTAACAGTGATTATGGCCCACCTCCACTCCACTTTGTGTCATCACAAAACAGTAGGGGCAGACTGTCCGTCAGGTCCCTGGACTGGCCCTTGTTGGTAGCCAGAACCCCAGGCTAACTCCCAGCCAATGTCCCAGGATTCCAGGAACTCCAGGAAGAGCAAAGTCCCCTCCAGTATGACTCGTGTGTGTAATAGCATCTTTCTGAGTGTTCTCCCATAATGCCAGCATCTCCAAATCAAGCTCTTACTTCCAATACAGGTTTTGAAAAGTAGATCTATGCTTTAATCCCATTTCTGAAAACAGAATCCTATTTTCTAAATAGTTCCCATAGTCAGGGAAGGTCTACTCTCTTCTGCTTTCTAGAAAATCATTAATGGGCAGTGGTTTCTAATAATTTTACTTTTTTGTTTGTTTGTTTGATTTCTCCCAAGCTACAATTCTCCTCCAGGCTAATAGTTGATAATCCATAAACAAGTTCAAATGAATCTGAAAGTTTATTTTTAAAAACCTGTGGGAAATCTTTACAAATTTTATTTTAGGTAAAGAATTCTTCTTCAGTGTAGAAAGAGCTGGTTCGGAATGATGCACGTGCTTTGTATCGGTAAACGCATTCTTAGCATTACCTTTCCTAGTTGTTAGGGATGCAAAGATATAAAAAAAAAGTTTCTACCCTTAATGAATATGTCATGTAATTGGGCAGATAAGTTACTTACATAAATACATTATTTTTCAAACATGGAAAATGCAGCGTGGAGCTTCATATAGGGTGCTTTGGGAACTGAGAGAAGAAAAAGATTACAACTGACTAGGGTAATCAGCAAAAGATTTATGGTAATATATCATTTGAGAAAGGCTTTAAAGTATAAACCAGGTTTGGCCACGCAGAGTCAGAGGGAAGGATATTCCAGGGAAGGAAACAGCATGAGCAAAGTCAAGGAAGTGGGAGAAGATGGAAGCATGGGTAGTTCAACCTGACTTAAGCAGAAGGCACAAAAAAGAAAATTAAAATTGGGGAGACGGGTTGGGAATGAATGGAGAAAGCACACATTATTCAGTACTGTGTGTGTGTGTGTGTGTGTGTGTGTACGTGTACGCACATGAGGCTTTGTGGTCTAGTCACCTAAACCACTAGATCTTAAGGCCCTGGAGGGTCAGAGACTACATCCATCTTAATCGGTCTTCCTCACAATGTCTAGCGCAGTGCCTGACACAGAGGAGAGGCTGTAATTAATGTTTGTGGAATTATGCTTACTGCATCCAAAAGGCAATGGGCAATCATGGCAGTTTTTTGAGGATTGAGGGTGATAGGACTTTTTTTTAAATTAATTTTTATTGGAGTGTGGTTGCTTTACGATGTGGTGTGAGCCTCCACTGCATGACAAAATGAATCAGCCATACACATACAGATATCTCCTCTCTTTTGGACTTCCATCCCATGTAGGTTACCACAGTATATTAGGTAGAGTTCCCTATGCTATACAGTATGTTCCCATCAGTTGTCTATTTTATACATAGTATCAATAATGTATATGTGTCCATCCCAGTCTCCCAATTCCTCCCACCCCACCCCTTTCCCTCTTGGTATCCATACATTTGTTCTCTACGTCTGTGTCTCTATTTCTGCTTTGTGAATAGGATCATCTATACCATTTTTCTAGATTCCACATATATGCATTATTATACAATATTTACTTTTCTCTTTCTGACTTACTTCACTCTGTATGACACTCTCTAGGTCCATCCATGTCTCTACAAATGACCCAATTTCATTCCTTTTTATGGTTGAGTAATATTCCATTATATATATATATGAAGATGTACATGTATATATAAAGAAGATGTACCGCATCTTCTTTATCCAGTCCTCTGTTGATGGACATTTAGGTTCCTTCCATGTCCTGGCTATTGTAAATAGTGCCTCTATGAACATTAGGGAGCATGTGTTTTTGTGAATTATGGTTTTCTCAGGGTATATGCCCAGTAGTGGGATTGTTGGGTCATATGGTAGTCCTATTTTTAGTCTTTTAAGGAACCTCCATACTGTTTTCCATAGCGGCTGTATCAATTTACATTCCCAACAGCAGTGCAGGAGGATTCCCTTTTCTCCACACCCTCTCCTGCATTTATTGTTTGTAGATTTCTTGATGATGGCCATTCTGACTGGTGTGAGGTGATACCTCATTGTAGTTTTGATTTGCATTTCTCCAATAATTAGTGATGTGATCATCTTTTCATGTGTTTGTTGGCCATCTGTATGTCTTCTTTGGAGAAATGTCTGTTTAGGTCTTCCACCCTTTTATTATTATTATTTTTTTTTTTGCGGTACACGGGCCTCTCACTGTTGTGGCCTCTCCCATTGCTCCGTGCAGGCTCAGCGGCCATGGCTCTGGGCCCAGCTTCTCCGCGGCATGTGGGATCCTCCCGGACCAGGGCATGAACCCGTGTCCCCTGCCTCAGCAGGCGGACTCTCAACCACTGCGCCACCAGGGAAGCCCCTTCCACCCATTTTTTTGATTGGGTTGTTTGTTTTTTTGATATTGAGCTGCATGAACTGCTTGTATATTTTGGAGATTAATCCTTTGTCAGTTGCTTCATTTGCAAATATTTTCTCCCATTCTGAGGGTTGTCTTTTTGTCTTGTTTATGGTTTCCTTTGCTGTGCAAAAGCATTTAAGTTTCATTAGGTCCCATTTGTTTATTTTTTATTTTATTTCCATTTCTCTAGGAGGTGGGTCAAAAAAGATGTTACTGTGATTTATGTCAAAGAGTGTCCTGCCTATGTTTTCCTCTAAGAGTTTGATAGTGTCTGGCCTTACATTTAGGTCTTTAATCCATTTTGAGTTTATTTTTGTGTATGGTGTTAGAGAGTGTTCTAATTTCATTCTTTTACATGTAGCTGTCTAGTTTTCCCAGCACCACTTATTGAAGAGGCTGTCATTTCTCCATTGTATATTTTTGCCTCCTTTGTCATAGATTAGGTGACCATAGGTATGTGAGTTTACCTCTGGGCTTTCTATCCTGTTCCATTGATCTATTTTTCTGTTTTTGTGCCAGTACCATACTGTCTTGATGACTGTTGCTTTGTAGTATAGTCTGAGAGGGTGATAGGACTTGGAAATGAATTTTGGAGCAAAGGGCGGGAAGAAGTTGCAATGGCTTCAAGATTTTAAGGCTCAAGGACTGAGAGGAAAAAGGTGCTATTAGCAGAAGAGTGAAAGTCAAGAGGAGAAGCAAGGTTGGAATTGAAGGCTCTGCAGAAGAGGTAGTGTCTGTGAGAGCTGAGGCTTGGGCCTCATTGAAATACCAAGAGGATGGTACCCAGCATGTAGTGGGGAAAGCAAAGCTGAAAGTTGATTTTGGTGCTTCAGAGGTCGCTGATGACTGCACTAGATTTCTGTATCTGTTGGGGCTCTTTCTGCTGCAAGTAACATAAACCCCAATAGACTGGCTTATGCAAAAAAGGCTCAGTTAACTGAAAGGGTCAGCAGATAGGGATGCCATCAGGAGTGACATGATTCAAGGATTCATGTCATGTCACCAGAATCAGATTATTCATCCCTCCATCCTTCAGCTCCATCGCCTCTACGTTGGCTCCATTCCCTTGCGGTGATGAGTAGTTGTAAGTAGCTCAGGGCCTTCACTCTCTCAGGTTTAAATACAACATCAAAGAGAAAGCATATGCCTCTCAGCACCCCCAGAAAGTCTATGTGCCCATCCCCAAACAAATCACTAATTGACATAGGCAGAGGTCATATCCTTCACCCTTGAGTTACATGTGCAGCCTGGGCAAATCTCATAGGTTGAGAGGAGGAGGTGATTCTCTAGGGGGAGAATTGGGGTATGATGGAGAGAATGGGGAAGAAGGGAGAGCCAGTGCTATGGAGAGTGGCAAAAACAATAGACGTTTATTACAGCGACCATCGGAGAAAGCATTTCAGCAGAGTGGCAAGAGGAAAACCAGCATTGAAACAGTTAAGAATTGAGTGTCACAAATGAACCTATCTATGAAACAGAATCACAGACATAGAGAACAGACTGGTGGCTGCCCAGGGGGCGGGGGTTGGGGGAGGGATGGAGTGGGAGGTTGGGGTTAGCAGATGTGAGCTTTTATATAGAGAATGGATAAACTACAAGGTCCTACTGTATAGCACAGAGAACTATATTAATATCCTATGATAAACCATAATGGAAAAGAATATTAAAAAAAGAATGTATATATAGATGTATAACTGAATCACTTTGCTGTACAACAGAACTTTGTAAATCAACTACACTTCAATTTTTTAAAATTGATTTAAAAAAAGAATTGAGTGTGAGGTTAAGGTCCAATAGATGTTCATTTGAGAAGCAGAAAAATGGGCTAGCGATGGAGGAGAAATGGGGAAATGTCACCTTGGATATGGATAAATCTGCTCATATTTGTAGAAGAAAGACCCCAACGTGAAGAGGAAGACATCGAAGGTGTGAGAGCTGCCAGGACTGCAATGGAAGGAGTTCTGTTCCCAGGAGAAGGCAGGACGGGATGGGAGGGAGAGCAGAGAAGACAGGGGCCCATTCATGTTTCTGAGCAGGGGGTTAGGGGTGGAATACAGAAGAACACAGGCAAGCTTATGGTGAATGATGGGCTTTCTTAACACAGGGCACACCTATGAGAGCCAACATCTGGAACGGAAGCCTTTGCGCAGCTGCTGAGCCTCACTTCTCAAATTACTGGTCTTGTCACTGAACATTCACTCAAGCTGTTTCCTGTGAAACATATGGCACTTCCTGCTCCCACTTTAGGGAAATTGCCCCACTTGATTTCATCTCTGATGCCCTTGACATCCGACAGGCAGGGGTGAGGGCACAGCACTGGCCACTCGTATGCTACCTGCCGACCCCAGTGTTTGGTTGGGCGCTAACCTTTTGGGTTAAGTTAAGGCAGCCACAGCAGATCACATGAAGCATTGGAATCATGGTAGCTCATGCCCTCCGGAAGTGTCTGTTCCCAGGATACAGAAAAGGATGACACAAGCCTATAGGCATTCTTGTCGACAGGTCACCCATGACTGCTTGATAAATATTTATCTTCTCATGGCCATGGACCAGACAGCTCAGAAAATCATGGGTCCCTCTTTAGCTTCTCAAAATCTCATCAGAGCAAGACATCTGGATGTCATGGAAAAATTACGGTGTTTTTGTAGTCAGTCTGGTCTGGGTTTGAATGCTGGCTGCCATGGCTGTGTATCCTTGGGCAAGCTACTTCAGCTCGCTGGATGTACTGGATGCCACTTGTGGGCCACCCCATACCATTTGGCCCCAGATGTCCTTGTTCTCTGTCACTTTTTTTGCTTCTCTATTAGAAGAACCCTGCCAACCACTTAGCCCAGTGGTGTGGTCGCCATCACCATCTCCTGATTTCCAAATACCACAGATTGACTGATCCTCCCCTGGGACCGAGAGTTAGGCTTTGTCGGAGTCTTTATTGTACCTGACCTGGAGGAGGCCACAGACATACAGCGTCCAGGTCCAACTTAATTGGACCCACAGAGGCTCTGGCCTCCCACTCGCTGCCTAGAGAGGCTGGATAACATAATGGGGAAGGATGGAGGAGTTAACACCCCATGAGGTCGGCTTTGAGCCATAGGAGACAGGAGACCAAAAGAAGCCAGGCAGTAAACTGCCTGCTGTCCTGCCCACGTGCAGAGGTCATATACAGCTTCTCCAGGACCACCCTGTGTGGTGGAGCAAGCAGCTGTGCGTCCTTGGGATGTTTTGGCAGCTTGGTTATGTACCACCTTGGACCTGCCTCCTTTCCTACCCTCCCCACTTCCTTCCCCCCATCCATGCTTCCCTGGGCTTGTGCTTCCCAATCAGTACAGTGTTAGCAAGAAAGTTTGCCTCGGGCTCTGTTTACTAGGAAACCCAATCCCATCTTTGAGCTTTAGTTTCCTTTTTTTTTTATAAAATCAAGCTAATGATATCTATCTCGCGGGGTTGTTGGCAGGATTAAATATCATGCGTATTAAACACCAAGCCTAGAGAGGCACATTGCAGGTACTCAATAAGTATAAAAAGTACCATTATCGGCAGTTACAACATGATGATGAGAATTGCCATTTTTGGGGGTGTCTGATCTCTGCCTAGCATTTAATCATTTTATTTATATCATTGTTGGCACCAGGAACATCTTAAGCATGGGGAAGAAAACTAAGTGTGATTTTTATGACAAATATGAAGAGGAATCTACATGAAGCTTCTTTGGGAATCTTATCTAATGATTAAGAAGGAAGGAGATACTGTTTTAGATTTGTTATATAGATAGAATTTGGTAGTTTGGGCTGATGGTATTAATGTCCTAGAATTTGGTTTATCGTAGAAAAAGATTCAGGAGAATCACACTGGGTTAAAAGGGAAATATTTTCCCCTTTTGATGCCGTAATAAACAAAACAGCAGAAGTTAAGAAACAAGAAAAGTCCCTTGGTGAAGAATTTAATTTAAAAACAAAGGTGTTTCTGCACAGCAAGAAACAATCAACAAAATGAAAAGGCAACCTACGAAATGGGAGAACATATTTGTAAATCATATATCTGATGCAAGCTTAACACCCTAAGTATATAAGAAACTCATACAAATCCATAGCAAAAAAGCACAAATGGTCTAACTGAAAAATGGGCAAAGGACCTGAAATGACTTTTTCCAAAGAAGACATCCAAATCACCAACAGGTACATGAAAATGTGCTCAACATTACTCATAATCAGGCTAAGGCAAATCAGAACCATGAAGAGATATCACCTCACGCCTGTTAGAATGGCTACTGTCAAAAAGACAAGCGATGACAAGCATTGAGGAGGATGTTGAGAAAAGAGAATCCTTGTACACTGTTGGTGGGAATGTAAACTGGTGCAGCCACTATGGAAAACAGTATGGAGGTTCCTCAAAAAAATTAAAAATAGAACTACCATATGATCCAGCAGTGCTACTTTAGGCATAGATCCAAAGAAAATGAAATTGATATGTTAAAGAGATATCTGCACTCCCGTGTTTGTTGCAGCATTATCCACAATAGCCAAGACGTGGAAGAAATCAAAGTCTCCATAGATGGATGAATAGATGAAGAAAATGTGATATGTGTGTGTGTGTGTGTGTGTGTATAATTCAGCCATAAAAAAGAAGGAAGTCCTGCCATTTTTGACAACATGGATGGACCTTGAGGGCATTATGCTAAGTGAATTAAGTCAGACAGAGAAATACAAATAGTGTATAATCTCACTTATATGTGGAATATGAAACCATTGAACTCATACAAACAGAGTAGAATGGTGGTTGGGAAAATGGAGAGATGTTGGTCAAAGGGTACAAACTTTCAGTTATAAGATGAATAAGTTCTGGGGATGTAATGTACAGCATGGCGACTGTAGTTAACAATACTGTACTGTATATTTTAAAGTTACTATGAGAATAGAGCTTTAATGTTCTCACCATAACAACAGCAGCAGCAAAATGGTAAATATGTGAGGCGAGGGATGTGTTACCATCTCATTGCGGAAAACATTTTGCAATATACATGTGTATCAAATCATCCCATTCTAAACCTTAAACTCACACAATGTTCTCTGTCAATTATATCTCAGTAAAGCTGGAAAAAAAGAAAAGAAAACAAAAATACAAATGTGTACTTTATGAGTCATCAAATGGGACTTGACATGGGATAGGCACAACCATTTTATCATTAAGCCATTTTGGTTAAAATATATGTTAAAAGTTGCATTGTTACCTAAGCAGAATAAATTTTGAGAAATGATAATAATAGTTAACATTTTGGGGAAAACTTACTCCATGCCAGGAGCTGTGCTGAGCTCTTTATATACTATCTCGTTTCATCTTTCTAAAACCATTAAGGTGCCAAGTCGTCTTGGCTCTCCACAAGTCCCAATAAGGAAGCTCAGAAATCTGTGAGAATTGGCAAAAATCGGGGGATGGCGGTGGGTGGTGCTTTTGCTTCTGATTAAAAAAATGATAATCTAGACATACTGCTGAAATGGTAGAGCAGTTAGATGTAATTTAAAAATACTGATGAGATTCTGTAGTTTCTCTGACCGTTGCCTTAAGCCTGCGGTTTCCACACAATGATTCCAGGGCCCTGAAGTAGGGACCACTGTCAAGGGATGGGGATGTTAGATGATGTTCTAGCCCTCCTACCTCTGATTTCAGTAGAGAAATATGTCTTCAAGCAGTTAGCATAATGGAATTCCATATAAACTTTCATTGGAACACAGGGTTCCACAGCTTTCAATATTTGAAATGATGGGCATGGCATGGGCTTCTACTGATAAGTATATATGTTAGCTAGCCTGAGAATACATTAACCCCTGGTCCAGGTAGTGACTGCACTGCACATGCCAAGGGCAAGGTGAAATCATGCAAAGGGCTGGATCTGCTTTGGGCAGAGACTGATGCCAGTGGTCCACCCTAGTATCTGTTCTAGTTCTCTCTAAGGCCCTTGGTTTCTAGCTGGGCACACGATCTCTTGCACACATTAAGACCACATTTCTCAGCCCCCTTTTGTAGACAGGTATGGCCAAATGCCTAGGTCTGGCCAGTGGGATATAAGCAGAAGGGATCCAGAAACTGCCTTCTTTCCCCACCCTCTTCACCCTGCTTCTTGGAACAGTGGAGCAATGACCAAAGCACATCCTAGACTATGAGGACTAGGATGGTGCCTGGTCCCTGGGGACTTGATGGCCCAGTGTTACCTACCCCTGACTTTGGACAGGAGGGAGCCAGTGTCCATCCTGTTTCAACACCCATAAGTGTGGGGTTTCCTTCTTCTTTCAGCCAGCTGAATTCTAACTGGTAAGCTCATTTGTAGATTAAACCGAGGTTCCTGATCCAAGTGTTATCCTCTCTCTCTTTGGATGGTAAAGAAAGGCATATTCCTTTTTTCACTCTCCCTCAAATGTCTCCTCAAAGGGCTTTTTTTGTGTTATGGAAACTCAGCCTCACGTGGGGAATGCGTTATAACCTTGCCAACAGGCACTCATTCTGGATGCTAGTGGACCGATAAGCACAGTTGCCAAGACACTGTTGGCATTTTCTCTTCCCTCAGCTGGGCTTTCTCTGCTTTTTGTGGTTTTGCCCATGGACATGCTTTTGCACATGCTCGAAACAGCCTTCACCCCCTCTCTACTTGACCCATTTCTCCTCATCCTTCTAGATCCTGTCTATGTGTCACCTCCTCAGAGAAGCCTTCCCTAATGCCCTGAAGTAAAACCCCATGTGTTTTCTTCATATCTTTGTTACAGCACTTAGGGAGATAGTACAGCCTTCTGTTTACTTTCAGAGAGGCGGTCTATCACAGTTGATTATCCAGTGGCATTTATGGAGTGCCTACTGCCTACCAGGCCATGCGCTAGTTGCTAGATAGGCAATGATGAACATAACAGATGATCTGTTCCCTGCCCTCTTGGAGTCTATAGTCTGGGGGAAAGACAACCAATAAAAATGCAGTTAAAAATTGTGATCAGTTTTCTGAAGGAAAGGAGAGTGGGATTCTGTGAGGAAGAAGAGCCAGCTTGGAGATGGGACATCTGCATCATCTTAACGGAAGAATAATGCAAATTCTCTCCGATGAAGTGGTAGTCATGCCAAGAATCAGCAGGTAAGAGGCCAGGTGGTGGTACCAGGCGGGTTTGGATGTGCACCCTGGCTGCACCACTTCTTCTTAGCTGTGTGACCTTGGGCCGGTTGTTTAACCTCTCTAAGCCTGATAGGTAATAGCACCTGTCCCATGAAGTCCAATGCACTGTGCCTGGCACACAGCGAATACACAATAATTGTGGTCTCTTGTTACTTTTGAGTGTCTATTAGCCATCTAGAATATGGATGCTCTGAGGGCAGATTCTTCTCCTTATTCCTTTTTGCATCCCGGGCAGTGGATATGTAGATGGCATACCGAAAAATCATTTAAATAATAATAGTTAATGTTTACTGGACTCTCCTACATGCCAGGCACTGTTCTTAGCACTTCATGGGCATGAACTCATTCAGCATTCGTAACAATTCTATGAGGCTGATGCCCCTGTCACCCCTAGATTACTGATGAAGAAACGGAGACCCAGAGAGATCACATAATTTGCTCAGGGTCACATGATTGGCACGTGGGGGGAACTAAGGTTCAATCCCAAGCAGCCTGGCTCCAGAACCGCTACATCGGGTTGATTCTGCAATGGATGAAAGAAATCTATCCATCATTTCAAAGAAATGCAGCCTCCCTTGGCCCATGTCCTTATTAGGGTGTAGGCTCTCAAAAGGTATACTAATTTGGGAAATGCATTCCCCCCCAAATTATATAATAGTCACTTCTACATGCTCTTATTAACTGTGGTAAATGAAGAAGTGAAACAAAATGCAATTAAATTCTTCACCTGTTCGTTGGCTGTCAGTAATGGGACTCTGCTGGGGCTTTGGGTGACATGGCATGTGTGTCTGAGCAGAAGCAAGACATCTCTCCCGAAGCTCATACGCCTGCACCTCCCCCCTCCCCCGCCTCTTTCCAGTCTGTGGGCTCCACGCCCCATGCTCTGTGGTTCCTCCTGGCCTCTGGTGAATTCTGCTGTCTTCTTCCCTCTTTCTTATTAAAACACCTTCACCCGAAGGCATCTGCGAGATGAGGAGTACGCCTGCCAACTCACTCTAGGAAGCCAAAATGCTTAAATTGCTTCTTTTATTTTCAGAAAAGTATATGCTATTTAGAATGGAGAATGGCCTTACCTTGTCCTTGTGGGCCTGCTGTTCTGGGATATTTTGTTAGAAACGACGAGAGAAGATAATGCTTTACATGCCCACAGCTCCTCTTGTTACAGAAATTGTAATAAACTGCTGAGAGTGCAGACAGCACTGCTGTTCTCTTGATTAATGTCTTCTGAGGTGTGGGGATACATCTGCCTTTAGCTGCCTCTCCCAATTATCCAATTATGTAAGGGGGGAAATTGTTGGAGACAAACGATTGGCAACCCCCAATGGCACTGTCAAATGGGGATGTGATCTCCAGGCACCCCATTCAGCAGCTGATCTGTGTGCTCCTTGTGTGACTCAAAGCTGATCCTGAACTGAGAAAATAACTAAGGGGACAGATAGGGAACATTGGGTAAGCACTGGGGAGAAGTATGGAAGAAATAGAGGGCTAGGGCTAGAATGACCAAGACCATTTCACTAGAGAATTTCACCACCCAGTACATTAATAAGTATTCATCGAGATTCTACTAAGTGTTTAACTCTGGGTTAGGTTTTGGACATAGGACAGTATATTAGAATCCAAAGGCCTGCTTTGAATGTCCCATTCCAACCACTGACTGAAGACAATGGGATTGTCTGAGACTCAGTTATTTAATCTGTGAAATGGAATAATAACATTTCTCATAGTGCATCTTAGCCAGTACGTGTGGTTGCAAGTAGTAATAACCCATTTGAGTCAGCTTCATTAAGTCAAAAACTGTTGTAAGGATACAGTGGTATGTGTCTCAAGGAGCACAGGGAAGGAAGTACTGCCAGTCTCATGGGGTTTGGAATCAGGAACTGAGACACTATTAGGAATGGAGTTTGCTAGTCTTTCTCAATCTCTCCATTTCTCCCTCTCTTTCTCTCTCCATCTCTCTCTCTCTCACCTTCTCTCTCTCTCTCTCTCTGCTTTTCTCCATGTATTTGCTTAATTCATATCTCTCTTTCTTTGTCTCTGTCTCTGTCTCTCTCTCTCTCCTTCTCTTTATACACAGCAGAAAACAGATACTCTGATATGGTACCCTGGGCCTCTGGGTCTATGTCATCACAAGTCCAACAGTCACTGAAATTTTTGAGTCCAAATTACAAATAACAAAGAAAGAGGATCTGGTTGGCCCAGGTTTGGTCAAGGCATTGGACAAACCGTGTAGCCTACTGTCCAGTCAATGTGGCCATGAAGTCAGCAGCTATGAGAAGGGAGTGTGGGCAGACTTTCTAAGAAGAGGTGTCAGGGCAGAGAGTGATGAAGACAGCTCTGCATGCTGGGCCACTGTAACGAGTCAACTGGATGATGGAAAATTCCCCAGTAGAGCCTATGAGAGCTCAGTGTCCAGTGCTTGCCAGCAAAATCTACTACAAAAGATGCTTAAAATTCATTGTGAGGGACAAGGCCAATGCATACATAGGGTGTCAACACAGTGTCCTGCACTAAGTAGATGGTATTTTCATGTTTGCAAGGACTCCGTCTTATACTCAAGTCTCCAATGTGTCGGGTTGATTGTTGATGATCAGTACATGCTTGCTGAGTTGAACCAAATGAGAAGGCTAACATTAAACAGGACCCTATGATGAAATGAAAGACAGTGTGGAATTAAACTCTAAATCTTAGGGCACACTCTGAAGATACCGTGGTCTTTCAGGGGTACGAGGAGGTGGCCAGTCGGCTGCAGCAGGTGGCCGAGGGTTTAGGGAAAAGGCAGATCTCCATGGTGCCTTGGAGATACACAACCTGGGGAGGCATCCAGGAGAAAGAAAACAATTCAAGACAAAGAAACAACACGAACGAGGACTTTGAGCAGTGCTGGGATGGGCCTGGCATGCTCACAGGAGACAGGGATGGCTAGAGGGGCCGAGGGAAAGAATGAGTGACAGGTCACAGTGGGAAGCAAATTGGGACAAAAGTGGTGATGTTCAGAGACCACGGAGAGGCAGGCCAAGATGATCAGATGGGAGGAGCGAGGGGCTCCTTGAAGGCAACTGGCAAGTGAAGCTGCCAGCCCCTGCCTTCCCCAGCTCTGCTTAGCTGCAGGGGCTAATCCTGCCCAGTCCCTGTGTCAAAGGAAACCAGAGCCTAAGAAGCCCCACTCCCATCAGGAGGAGGGGCTGCAGTCAGTCCCAGTATCCCTGGGCCCACTGAGCCTTAGACCTCATCACATCAGCCTTTCTGTGGCCTCGGCTTCTGGGGTTCCTGACTTGCCCCCCATTCCCATTGCCCTGATTCCTAGCCTGTTGGGTCGAGAACCTGATTCCCTGCCTCATCTAAGGCAGCCCCCTCTCCCAAAGATCAAATCTTAGCTCCACGTACCCAACTCTTGGTAGGAGCTGATGACGTCCTAGATAGAACCTAAAACCAAGAGAGCATCTTCCATCTGATTGGAGAGACCCTACCCCAGAGATCAGACACCCCTGAACATCCATCAGGCCAGTGGTCCCCCAACTTAGGCATATCTCATGGACTCTGCAATTTAGAAGGCAGGGCCTGCTGGCCAGGCAGTCACTCTATCCACAGCCCCATTCAGTACCAAATGACCTTCCTGTCCCCAGCAGCCTCCCCATTAAGATACGAACAAGCCTTGAAGCCAAGGCCACAGAGCTGATTACAGATTTGTTTTCATCTAAATGATGCAAAATTCTAGAGAAATATAGAGTGTCCTGTGAGACACTTCCATTCCAGCAGTCCCATGGGAGAGGGTGAATGAAACCAGTAGTCTCAGGAGGGGTTGGGCAGTGTACTGTTTTGCCAACAGCATGATCTGATGTACTCCCAGGTATTTGTAGAACATGCAGTGAGAGGGCAGCTTTTGTGCCTCCACCTTGAACCTATTTAAATACTAACAGGTTTCACACAAATGGAGAAGGACACATATTCAGCCTCAGAACAGATGCATTTCCATCATGGCAATACCTCCACTAGGTTGCCCAGAATGTTAAGGGGAAGTATTTGATCAGCATGGATGGGAGGACCCAAGTTTACTGGGTGAACTTTGCAGGGTACCACAGGTCTCCTGGTTGGAAAGGCATCCCAGGCACCTGACAAGGGACCAGATGTCAGCCAAGTGTCAGCCTCTTTTAAGAGCATCAGCCCATGTCCACCATCTCAGACCTGTCCTGGATCATTTCCCCCTTTGTCTGACGGCAGACCAGCTTCTCTCCCTGCCCCAGCAGGGTGGGGACTGGCTCCAGGACATGTCACTGACAACCACCTTTCTCCCATTTGCCACCACAGGCGATGGATGGTTGACTGAATCCTGTATTTACAATCTCAAACCCCACATACGAATGCCACCCTCTCCAGTGCCCTACTTTACATATTATCTATCCTCCCACATCACTCTGCTGAAGTACATGCACTGAACCCTCCTTATCTGTGTCAGCACACGTCTCTGAAGCCAGGGGCACAGGATGAGCTGTGATGCAGGAGAGAACATCGCACGGGTGGATGGGTAACTCTAGCCTCTGATGAATGAGAATTTTCTACGTGTCCAATATCAGAACTTCCAGTGCAATGTGGAATCAGTCATGGCTGCCTTGGGTCTGAACCAGGGCTGGTCTGAGTGTCTGTTAGGAACAGCGTTTTCTGAATGCCCTGGTCGGTGGTGCAGTAGAAAGAGCAGGGCCTTTAGAGTCAGCCCCGAATGAGTTCCAGTCCTAAGCTGTACCACTTAATTGTTAGAACATTTACCTTCCAGAATTCTTCATTTCCCCTCTCAAAGAGAAGAGTGCTAAGTTACCTCCTGGTGAAAAACACTCTCTTTAAGTAGATGGCTCAAGCAAATTGCCTGGTACGTGGTATTAGTGCTTAATATATGTAACTGTTTTTCTCCCCATAAGAAACATCTGTGTCCAGTGATGGGACTCTAAGCCTGTGCACATTTGGGGTGATTCCTCTTTCTGAAGTTCTCTATCCAACCCAAGATTCTCTAACCAGTTGAAGAACTCAAGATGTCTGCAGCCAGCTCACAGGGGAAGAACATTCTGTAGAGATGGCTACTTGCCTTCTACTTCATGTGCGTTTCTGCCTGCAGGGACGTTGTTCTGATGAAGTGCTGTGACCCAGAGAAGACGCAATGGCACAGCCCCTAGAATGCTTTGGGAAGAATGCACCGCGGGAAGTGAGCCTGGAAGGGTAGTGCGGCTTTTGCATCTGACAGCATCTGTGCCGAGGCCTTCCCGAAGGCTGTGGAATGTTCTTCAGGTGGTGCTAATTCATCACGGGGAACCACGCCACAGGTCGCAAAAGCACTACTCACCCATCCCAACGAGACGGCATGTGGAAAAGGCTGAATGTGGTGGTCCTTATGGTGTTTCCTAGGACTCCTAAACTTACTCCTGTTACTTCTCCGGGTTAGAACAGCAGTTCTCAACTCAGGCTGCGTGGTCAGGAGACTTAGAAAATACTGATGTCCTAGCTGTACCTCAGAACATTTGAATCAGAGTCTCTGGGGATGGATCCCAGGGATCTATATTTTAAAGCTCCCCAGATGATTCTAAAGCGCAGGCAGGATGGAAAACCACAGCTTGACACCAGTGCTTCTCAAATGGTAATGTGCATACAGATCACTTGGGGATCTTGTTAAATTGCAGATCCTGCTTTGGTAGGTCTGGGGTAAGGCCTGAGACTGTACTTCTAGCGATGCTGATCCGGGAGCACACTTGAGTAGCAAGGTCTGCAGCCTTCCCCATCATCATAGCCCTAATTATTGGAACTCTAGCGGCAGATTCAGCCCTGTGCTTCTTTCTCGGGACCAACCCTGAGCAGGAGAAACCTACCTAGCTCGAGCCCCCCTCCTGAGCTCAGGGTCCAGCCCCTTGGCTGAGTCTCACCCATCAGCAGCAGGTGTTTTGGAAGTTGGAATCTCACCTCATGTTCAACCCCCAGTTATAAAATTCAACTCTATTCCCAAATGCCATCATTTACCCAATCTGGTACCCATAGAACACTGTGGCATAGAATTTTAATAGCTGGGAAACAACTATAAACCTCTTGCAGGTTTAAATAAACTGGGGAAATCTGGGCAAACCAAATTTGAAATTTGCATAGTTTTCTTTACCATAGGATTTATCAGACCCTTCAATATGCAAACATGTGTTCTGAAATCTAAAGCAAATAGCGCTTCCCAAATTTATTTTACTACAAAATACTTTGTTTGGGGGATACTTAATAACATTTCGTAGACCTGGTGAGCTATGAAACCCATTTTGGAAAATGCTACTTTAAAATTTTTTCTACAGACTCGAGACAAGTATAGGGATAGATTAGTATGGAGATGGCTAGTTGGAATTTTCTATGAGCATGCAAGAAAGGAGAGCCCGCCATGGACCATCATAAATTGTTCATGTGTCTGCAGCCATGAGAGAGGAAGACAGGGCCTGAGAAAAAGATGGTCCAAGGTGCTCATTTGCTGTGATTTTGAGAAATAAGGGGGATAATTTTTATGGCTGCTGGAAAGGAATAAATTGCTGCCGTGTTCATGACACTGAGGAGAAAGGTTGAAGCTAAAATATTCTTGCAAAGTCAAAGGTCTCTCGGGAGATGGGCCAAGGAAAGGGATGCTGCTCTGTTGAGGATGTAATTTTCTCTTTTCCTATTTGTTATTTTTGAAATAGAAAAGATTCCTGGACTTGTGGTGGGGACAATGCAAGCAGGGCAGCCTGCTGTACATGGGCAAACATCCTGTGTAGAATGCAGCAGGATACTTGCTGTGATGTTTGTTTCTTCATATGGATTTGACATTAAACTGCTGGAAATTAATGAATTTGGGGAAAATGCAGCATCTTAACAGTTCTGGCTGAATTTCTTCACTTATATTCTGCTCCTTGAAGAATTAGGGTCTTAATTTTTTTCCCAAAACATGGGCTCCTAGGGAATTCTGTCCAGTGGTTGCAAACCTGTTAGCCATAGATAGAAAGCCCAGAGGGTGTGTTGACTGTTGAAGCCCTGCTTACTCCCTAGACTGTGGCTGGACGATGCTGGTACCTGCCCCAGCCCAGCACGGATGTTCCCGTCTGGGCCCAGCCACACCTGCTGGACACAGAGCCGTGAAGTCAGGATACCGGCTCATCATCCCTGCCCACTACATTGCTGAAGTGGACTTTCCACTTTGGAATTTTGATACCTGCTTTAGAATAGAGACAACTTCAGAATTAGGAGCCTCTGGCATTGGGTAAATGGGAAGGTGTACATTTCAGGAGGCGCCAAGTTTACTTTCGTGTCAACTGGATTCCATGCTGTTGTGCTGGATTTATTTTCTTTTCAGGTGCTGTGTGGGTTAAGGCTTAGTTGCACTCAATAGAAACAACTCTGGGTAATTGAAGGGGAGGGGATTTATTACGAGGTCTTAGGTGGCTTACACAATAATTGGTAGGGCTGAAGGGATAGGATAAGCTCTCAGCAACGATTCCCAGTCCTCAGAATCAGACCTCCTGCTGCAGTAGATCTTTCTTGCCTCTCCCCCCAAAACTCAGATTCCAACTTTGGTCTTGTACAAGTGCATCTGAGTGAGAGGACCTGGATCACAGTCAGATCCCTAGGCACAAAAGAGTCTGGGAAATGTCATGTTTAACTTTCATGGTTTCTGCGGTACCGAAAGACACACAGCAGGGAAGTCAGAACAGTTGCTGAGTGAGCACATCTCCTGTACCCATCACTGGAGTGAGAGCACAGTCACAGTGTCATTATCATTAAACGATTGATGGGACCTATTATAACCACGAGGCAAACATCCTACTACTGATTGGAAATGCAGTACTGCTGATGGGAGCAAAGCTTCCAAGGCAATTTCGCACAGTCCCGGAAACCAGGTCAATATCACTACACCTCTGTTTACCAATATCAGGACATTTGTGACACCGTCAAAATGCTGCCTCATTAGAATTCTGGAATTTCGCGGGACTCCGGGGATGAGCCTGTTTAGACCTCTCATTTTGTAGAGCTTATCACACAGTTTGCGAAGGCTTCATTTTCAGACCTGTCTTCCCAGCTAAAATGGGGGTTTGTGGGAACTGTGTCTTAGTCATCTTTTGATCCCCAGTGCGGAGCTTGATTCCAGGTGCATGGTGGGTGCTACTAATCAAAGAAGGGAGGAAGAGGGGGAAAATGAAAGAAAGAAGCTGAGACCCATATCGGAGAATTCACCTGTCTGGGGACTGGCCCATTGCCTTTGGGAAAGAGCCAGGTAAAAGCCCAGACACCTTGTCTCTATATGGCATCTTCCCTCCCCAAGGTGGGAGGTCAGGGTCAGGAGAAATAGCCACAGTGATGAGGCTGCTGAAGGGATGTCTCTTTTCCAGAGTCTTCTGTGGCTACCACTGCTGCCACAGTCCCAGAAGTGTGCCAGGTTAGGAGGGAGTGAGGTTAGGAAGAGGCGTGAGTGAGCCAGAGGGAGGCATTTACTGTAAAAACGAGAGCCTCGCTTCTGCCCCTGAAAGATGCAGAGCCTGAAGTACAAAACCAGGAACTCTGGCATCCAGAGAGAAGAGGAAGAGGGGAAGCAGATCAGAGGAGCAAAAGGGAGGGCTTGGTCCTGGTGGCACCCCTGCGAAGGGCTGTCACTCTCAGCTGGATTCTTTCTGGGTTTGTTGAAGCCTGATGCGTGAGGGAGGCACATAAATGTAAAGAGCCAGTGCTTGGGACCAGGAACCAGGAGGCCATGAGCCCATCTCCCTGTCTCTCCAGCTTGCTTTGTATTGCCTCCTGTGGTCTGTAGGCCAGCCTGGTTAAAGGGGGAGATGTGGTGCTCACAGGGGGAAATTTGCAGCCTTCTGCATGGGAGTGGCTTACAGCACAGCCCACAAGACAGTTAAAGGGCTCCAGGGGCAGCTCACCCCCTAGATTCCTCCCTCCACAACCTTCTCCAACATCCTATGGGCTGCCTTATACCTCACTGGGTATGGATAAAACTGTCTATTAGTGAACCTTTATTGTGCTTTGGTAAGGAAATTGTATGGAAATTGATGAAGCATTGCTGTTCTGAGGTTCAGTACTTTTCACTAGGCTGATGAATAACCTAACAGGGATTTTTTTTTTTTACCTGTCATAAGTCAAAATAATACAGTTAGTATTTAGGTTGACATTTGGGGGATGGTCATGTCTGCCTTCCTCCCCAGGCTTGACTGGTTGGTGAGCACACACTGGCTCCGTTCCCCTCCTGTGCTTGAAGAATGCACGTGGATATTATTACTGTGTGGTTAGGGTGGTGTGCAGAGGAAAGAAACTAGCTTTGCTAATGTCTACTATGTGCTGAGTACCATGTGTTATCTTCGTTAACTTTTTAAAATGCATAATACCCTGGGGGAAAAGGAGTTTCCAAGCTCATGTGATCAATGATTAGACTCCCAGAAATTAAGGTAGGGTACTCTCCCCTCCGCCGTAAAGGATTACACCATTTACTCATTCAGTCACCTGTGAACACTGCCTTGTGTACAGGTTGTACACTGCACAATTCTAAAAGGTTCAATTCTTGTAGACGACGCTGAAATTTGAGGTTTATACCTGCACAGTTTAATGAAATATCTTAAGTTCTGGGAGTAGGGAAGCGGGAAGATACAATCTTATATAATAGCATGAAGATATCTGTATATGAAGTGCATATTATAGAATATCATTATGATTGAAGTTTGAGCACAAGTTTCAGGGTTTGAAATTTAAGTGAGACAGTCAGGGACTTCCCTGGTGGTGCAGTGGTTAAGAATCCGCCTGCCAATGCAGGGGACACGGGTTCTATCCCTGGTCTGGGAAGATCCCACATGCCGCAGAGCAACTAAACCTGTGTGCCACAACTACTGAGCCTGCGCTCTAGAGCCTGCAAGTCACAACTACTGAAGCCGGTGTGCCTAGAGCCCGTGCTCTGCAATGAGAAGCCGGCACGCTGCAACAAAGAGTAGGCCCCGCTCGATGCAACTAGAGAAAGCCCGCGCGCAGCAAGCAATAAATAAATAAATAAGACAGCCATCCTCCGTATCTGATGCTGGGTCTCCCAGGCCCTCTTGTAGAGCAGAGACTTAGACTTTCTCCAGAGGTAATGCACAGAATCACATCTCCAGCCTCATCCTACTGACTTTTGGCTCCTTCCTGTTGGCTCTGATTTTCCCGGGTGCATTGCTCAGATGTAGTGCCTCCCCTTCTGCTTTGTCCATGTCAGAGTCTGGCCATCCTCTGGCTTCAGCCACACTAGCTTGGTTCTCACATGTTCCTGACGCTCGCTCTGGGGGTCCACCCCTAATTTCAGCTTCATTACTCCTACCGTGGTGCTGACAGCTGGCAGCCGTCTCGCCCCATTAGGTGGCTGAGCTAAGATGCAGAGGTAAATGCTTGGATGTGCCGCCTCAGCTGAAAACTTTTCTGTGTCTTCTGTTTGGGAAGTTTTTTTAGCGCTTGGAATCAGCCTTCTGTTGTGCCTTCAAACTTGAGAATCTTCGTCTTTGGGGAATGAATATAAATTTGGGAAACAGACAAAAGTCATTGGAGAAAGGGGGTAAGTTGAGTCAATCAAAGTAAGATGTGACTATAAAAATGGAAACTAGTATTTTTGTATGCCCTGTAACCTGTCAACGGTTATGTATTTTCTCCATTTAGAATGGAGACAAAAATTGAGACACATTCTCCAAAATAACTGTCCAATACTCATCACAATTTCCGAGATCATGAAAGAATGAGGGGTGGTTACAGATTGGAAGAAACTAAAGAGATATGACAACTAAATGTAAAATTGCATCTTAATTGGCTCCCGAGGCAGAAAGAGGATGCTAGGGAAAAACTGATAAAACTCAAATGATGTCTAGCATTTAGGGAATAGTACTGTACCAATGTTAATTTCCTGGTTTTGATCATTGTACTGTGGTTCTGTATGTTTTTAACATCGGGGGAAGCTGGGTGAAGGGTATAGATGAACGCTATACTAGTTTTGTAGCTTCTCTGTAAGCCTAAAAATATTTCAAATAAAAAGTTAAAAAAATAAAGAAATGTGGGCAGGGCACCCCACCTGGGAATAAAAGGAAATGTCATCCTACTTGAAATCCCTTTGCTTGCCGGTAGGTCCTACAGTTGCAGGGAAAATATGTCACCCTCTCGTGAACTCAGAGCATTTTGCTGTCACTGACTTTTCCAGCTTGAGGATAACTAGTCTACATGACCGTATCTGTCCCGATAACCTACATTCATCATCCGTTGTCAGTTTCTACCATGGCATTCCTGGTGTCAGTACACTTCCACTGCCCATCCTCACTCTCACACTTGTTTTCCTGGTCGCCATGATTGTCCACTCAACAGACCCCTTTCCTCCCAGAAGCCTTCCCACAATTGCATTTACGGGGCTAGGTTCTAGCCACTGGTGGGCTCCCCCATCCATAGGCTCCAGCCCAGTCAGACCCCAGCCCAGCCCTTCAGCTACCAAACAATAGCCATGAAACTAGAATTTCAGATGCATTTGAGTGAAAGCAATATTGTTGAACATAGCGTGTAGCTTTCCAAGGAGGTGGTTTTGAAATGCAACATGCTTTAACACGTTATGGGTGCATTTATTGCAAAAGCAGTTTTCCTACTTTATAGCCATGACTTCTGTGTGTTGTAAGTGGCTTCAAACTTGATTTCCAGTTTAAGCCAATTAAAAGAGCTGGATAAAGACACGTTTTATTCAATTCAAACCCATTTGTTAAATACCACCATGGAGCAGATGCTGTACTATGGTCATGGTAGCACAAAGCTGATTAAGAGATGCTCTTTGTCCTTGAGCAGCACAAAGTATGGTGGGATGAGTTGCCACAATATGAAGTTTAGTGTGAAAAGGGAGGTAGGGAGAGAGGGAGAGGCTCTTGGGCAAAATCACCCTTTTCCCTGGAGCAACAAAAGGGCATTTGATAGATGCCGCACAGAAGATCAATGCCATTGGAAGGAGGAAATCGTCTCTGAGTGTGTCTCATCTTGACACTCAATACTCAGAATAGCAGCTCATGTTTCTCTCCAAAGTTCCTCCTTTTCAATGTCCTTCTCCTGGCCACACCTGCAGATAATCCGCTAAGTGATAATATCCCTTTAACATGGTATGACACTGGCTCTCCAATGGGCCTGCCCATCGCATCATCATCGCATCATCTGGGGAGCTTCAGTCAAACTTCATAATCCCGGAGCCTCCACCCATCCATCCCAAGATCCCAATTCAGTAGGACAAAAGAGCCACCCTTTATTAGCATCTGATTCATTTCAGGATTGGATGTCCTCCAATCACCCTTTAACAAGAGGGTGTGCATTGCTCTGGGAACTTGCAGAGAGCAGCACAGGGTGAACAACAGGGAGGGCCAGGGCCACCTTGTACAACCCCAGGGGGCGCCAGCCCCTCGGAAAACAACACGAGCATTGACTCCTATGCTGAGATCTAGTAGGCCAGGGTCACAAGTGACAGTGTGGATTGTAATCTAGGAGGTAAACTGTTTCCCATATCATAAATGGTACCCCTTAGCCCAGAGAGGATTCGGATTGGTGAGATGCCCAGAGAGCCGAGATTCTGTCGCAGTGAGGTTGGAGCCACTTCTGAAGCCAGAGAGGAACTTACAGTACCCGCCAAGCCACAGAGAGCCCCTGACAGGAACCGGACCGTTGGGCTAATGCATCCTCTGGGAGCTCTGAGCCCCTGTGGGCCGAGTGTGTAGACCCTTCCCATCCTCCTCTGTCAGTATTTTGTGTCCACTGCACAGTTGAGGAGTAACGATGAAGATCCATCCCCTGGCTGTGCCAGAGTCACTTGACTTTCTGCATATGCAGAATCAGAACTTAACTTGGCCTGGCAGGGAGGGAAGATTCCCGCAAAGAAAACATCTGATAAAGTGGGTTGAACAGGTGGGGAAAATAAAGCTGGTGATGGAAAATAGGAGGAATATTGCGGAAATGAGTTCCATTTCTGCACTGGCTTGCAAGATGCCATCCTAGGGGAAGAAACCTTTGGACCAAGTAGAGAAACACAGTCTTGGCCCAAAGACAGGTTAAGTAGAGCTCCTGCTCACCCATTCCTTTGCCCTCTACCCTCTACCCTCAGGCAGAAAGAGAAATCAGAAAGAGTACAAACCAATAGCCCCCTTGCCTAGAGGCAATTAGAGGTAGGTAAGATAACTATATAAATACAGCAACACATTCACATTTGAAAAATACTGTTCCTCATTGAATACCTCCTATAGGCTAAGTACTTTGCATTTTTTATTTCGTTCGATCCTCATAATGACCCTGCCAGGGCAGCTACCATTGTCTGCATTTTACAGATGAAGAAACTGAGGCTCAGAGAAGTTAAGTGTCTTTGCTGCAAAGTGATGCACCTAGCAAGAGGTGGATTCAGATTTTGAATTTAGGTTTCTCGGGGTCTAAAATCCGTGTTCTTGCCTTACCACTCTTCTGCCTCTTATGACATGATTTTAAAAGAATACCAATATTTCAGGGCACGTGGGATAGACACTGGTGCACAGCATCATGGAGGGTAATCAGAGAAGATTCCCCACCGGGACAAACTCAGCCTAGGAAGATATCCAGGTTTCAACCATGCCTGAATTATGAAGGCATTTAAAGAACTCTTTGCCTGTTGGCCCTAACTAAACTAGGCAGCCTCCTAAGGGCCAGTTTTGGCTCCATCCTTTTTTTAAAAGAAGCCCTGTCTCCCATGAACGGGGGTCTTTCCCGCAAGTGGTGCCCACTGCTTCAGTACTTACCGGTGGCCAGGCAAGGGGTAAGCACATGGCTTGGAGGAAACATTCAGTCCTTTGCCATAACATTGCCACTAACCCCACTTACTCATTTGGACAAGTAGAGGAGTGGAGGGTCTCAACTTCTTGCTCAAAGCCATGCATTTAGAAAGCCCAGAGCTTGGATATAAAACCCAGGAGTCCAATACCAGAGACTGACCTTTCCCGATATGGGACAGAATTACAGGATGGGTAGCAGAAAGCGTTATCACAGTGTTCTGTGCGTTCCGGGAGTTCAGACAATGTTTACCACTCATGCCAACAGTCAGAACTGGAAGGGCCTGGGAGTTTACCAGGCCCCCTCCCTTGTGAACTGCCGGGGAGACTGAAGCCCAACAAGGGCCAGTGTCTTGTCCATCGTCATGCAGTGACTTAGCACTAAGCTGACCCCAAGTCAGTAGCCAAGATGTCTTGAATATAGCACTTCTCACCCACTCACGTGGCAAACGTCAATTGATTATTCACTCCACTAAGATTAACCCCATGTTACAGATGAGAAAACTGAGGACGATTGAAATTAAGGGACTTGCCCAAGTTCACACAGCTAGTGAGTGTTGAAGCGTGGATTCAAACTCAGGTCTGAATAACTCCAAATGTGGCCTCTTATTATTATTATTATTATTTTTTGCGGTACGCGGGCCTCTCACTGTTGTGGCCTCTCCCGTTGCGGAGCACAGGCTCCGGACGCGCAGGCTCAGCGGCCATGGCTCACGGGCTCAGCCGCTCCGCGGCACGTGGGATCCTCCCGGACCGGGGCGCGAACCCGTGTCCCCTGCATCAGCAGGCGGACTCTCAACCACTGCGCCACCAGGGAAGCCCCAAATGTGGCCTCTTAACCACGAGGTGATGTCAGTGTGACTCTCCTAATGGTGGCACCAGGTGAGAGGCGAGAGAGCAGCCAGGAGGGCACAACTCGCTCTGCTGGTATCTGTTCTGTCCTCAGAAATATGTAATAATGGACATCATGAGGTCCAGTGTGCATGCATGTGCATATACACGCACACGTGCGAGCATACACACACACACACACGGCTTCTCTTGGCCTCCCTCCCTTCTCTGCTTCCAGAGTCCCAGCAGACTTTCCCACCCTTTATCCAAATGTACTCTGGGTTTGTACCCAGAAGCTTAATTTCACATCTGGCAGGAAGCAATTGCACAAAGTTGCTGAATCCTCCACCGCCTCAGGGGACTCATCAAACCCCATCATCCCAGAAGTGTCAAAATATTTTCCATTTCCCAGTAAAAACAAAAGTAGCAAAGAGTTGGAATGTCCATAACAATAAAAACCTAAAATCAAGCAGCTTTAAAATAAAATATTCCTTAAGGAATAAATGGGGCTGTAAGTTTTGCCCAAAGGGGATGTAGCTGACAAAACCCACATACGTGACATGGACTAAGGTGAGGCTTTGGAAGAGGAAGCTCTCCAAAACCCACACCAAATGGAGAGAGCCACCAGTTGGCATGGTTTTATGAGCTCAGGGTAGGATTGGAATGGGAAAAAGATTTATTGAGTGTCTTCTGCTGCAAAATGCATATCATATGTAGCATCACCGAATCCTTACAGCACCATAAAGTCTGACCCATTTTACCTATTTTGTGGATAAGAATTCCAGACTAAGAATCCAGAATCCTGAGATTTTTATCCTGGGTCTGCTACTAACTGGCTTCACAGGCTTAAATTAAAATATAGAAGTCTAGAATGGACTTTGAGATCATCAGCTATCCCCTAAAATAGTGAATAGCCAGCCTATGTCTGGCTACCTTCCTGGATTTTGCCCCTGGCTGATATTGTTAATTGATCATACTGCCCTTTCCCAGAAATCCTGGATGAAATTTCAGAATCCTTCTCAAAATAGCTTTTTAGGTGACCATATTGTATACTCTGGAATTGCCACAGGAGATAAACTCTACTTGCCATACCTGACCTAGGTCCAGTCTTTATTTTATTTATTTTTATTTTTTATTTTTTGTGGTATGCGGGCCTCTCACTGTTGTGGCCTCTCCCGTTGCGGAGCACAGGCTCCGGACGCACAAGCTCAGTGGCCATGGCTCACGGGCCCAGCTGCTCTGCGGCATGGGGGATCCTCCCGGACCGGGGCACGAACCCGTGTCCCCTGCATCGGCAGGCGGACTCTCAACCACTGCGCCACCAAGGAAGCTCCCCGGTCTTTATTTTTAAGATGAGGCTATCAAGCCTCAGAGAGGAGCAGTATCCTACTTAAGATCACACAGCAAGTAAGACACAGACACGTCACAACTCAGGGCTTAGGGCCCAAAGTACATTACCCAACACAGACCCTCGTAAAGGAAGAGATCCTGCAAGCCACATGTGGAAGCACAGCTCATTTCCATTGCTTTTGGCCAAATGGATTTAAGT
Organism: Mesoplodon bidens; assembly: GCF_964165515.1. NCBI lineage: Eukaryota > Metazoa > Chordata > Mammalia > Artiodactyla > Ziphiidae > Mesoplodon > Mesoplodon bidens. Next base: position 11,200,062 of record NC_138179.1, read on the forward strand.
TCTGGAAATAGGCCCTTAGGCTCTCCCTTCCAAAATGCCCCTTCCAGCTGAGCAGCCATGATGAACACGGTACCTAGCCAGTTAATGTGTGCCTGGCATTAGCACAAAACTAACATTTTATTTCCTTTCTACAGGATGTAATTTCTTTGGAAGTTGAAGTGTAATGAAATTGGTGTTTATTATAATTAATAAAAGCCCCAGAACTTTCAACTGGGTCATAAATCTTGCAGGGAAATCCAGTACAGCTGTAAGAGTCATTCCTTTCCCAGAAGGAGCTCCTCAGAGGAAGGAAGCAGCAGGCTCCCTCCTCCCAGTGTGCCCAGTGCACCCTGAGGCACCTGGTTCTCTGCTGTCCATCTCTTCAGGTCATAAGCAGAGCACAAGCAGCTTGTGACTCTGCAAATGGGAGAAATGTACCTTAGAGCAGCACCTGTAGATTTGGCTCGAGTGTGAGCATTGCCTGCCTTGTCAACTTAGCAAAGGCTTATCTTGAAAAATAAAACTATGTGCTTTCTATGTGCCAGGACTGTGCTGGAGAGAAGGAAGATACTTCTTCCTTCCTACCCAAGGACACCTCAGGCGCTCATATCTGGTGGAGAAGGCATGCTTGCAAGTAGACATGGACAATTCAGTGTGGATTGCACAGGTATAGTAGCATAGCCATAGAGTGGTTGACCTTGTGTTTGAATAATGCAGAGAGTGATGGAGATTACGTAAATGAGAAAGGAGATAGTAGTGAGAAGGGTTTTAAAAGCTGATTAGAGGTTACCACGTGGACACAAACATTCTTCCAACGTGCTCATCACTGCCTCAGGGTCTTTTTTGCACTAGCTGGTTGCTCTGCCTAGAATACTCATCCCAGATCTCTGAGTGGCAGGTACCTCCACATTTAGACTTCAGTTCAAATATGATCTCCTTGAAAGGCCTTATCTCCCACCCTACCTCATGTTTCTTCTTCCTAGTCTTTTGCTATTGTATCACCTTTTCTGCTTTCCTTTACAAAGCTGGCCACTCCGTGAAGTTACATTATTTATTTATTTATTTCCTGGTTCATTTCTGTTTCCCAGATGGCAAGTACAGTGCGCATGCTGTTAACACGAAACTTGTCTGGTTTATTCACTACTGTTGCCCCCAAACCTAGAACAATTCCAGGCACCCAATGGACAATTAATAAGTAGTCTAGGCAAAGATTCATGAAATTGCATGGCTCATTATAAGAAACTTGTTTTGAAGCAGATTACAAAATTGCATGCAATAGCAGAAGGCAAAATGGTATGTGAAGATGCCAAAGCAAAAGAAAAATAAAGGCAGAAAAATAAAATCCCCACTTACTAGCTCCAGGGAGAGGGACAAGAGAGTAGAGAAATGCCTAATAGAGAAGTTGTGATTTGTTTTGTTGTACGATGTGCACTGTGAGCCCCCTTCTTCACCCTCCCCCTTGAATTCTTTAGTTAAGTCTTCACAGCTCATTAAAATAAATAAGCAAGTAAATAAAAACCCACCAAGGCAGGAGTGGGGTTAGTTGTATGGGTTTCATAAGCCTTAACATCTTGCTGGAGGTGGGTAGCAAATTTGGTTTTTGCTTCATAATAGCTGAAACAAGAGGGGAAAATGGAATTTGATAACTTTTAAACCCCAGTGTCTATGAAATAAACTCAAGGCCATTGCTCAAGAAAAGCTCAGGTTTTCCTGGACCTGAAACCTGAGAGAACTTTCCCCCATTGGTCCTCAGAAGGGGAAAAATGTTATGGTATAGTGTACTCAGTAGCATCCCTTAAGTATATTCAAGAGAGAGTTTCTCTATAGCATCTTTTCTTATAGCAGGCCAAAGACCCAATGCCAAGGTGCAACTTAGGAAAAACCTTTCAACAAGCAGTCAAAACTATGCCATTTAAGCTCACCTCTGATGGGCTGACCAGAATGAGATAGAGAACATCTTAGAGAATGGAATATATTTAGGTGCTCCATTGTTGGATGCGTATATATTTACAATTGTTATATCTTCTTGATGAATTGACCCCTTTGTCATTATATAATGACCTTTGTCTCTTGTTGTAGTTTTTTATATAAATTCCACTTAGTCTGATATAAGTATAGACACCCCTGCTCTCTTTTGGTTTTTATTTCCACTGAATATCTTCTTTCATCCCTTCACTCTGAGCCTATATGTGTCCTTAAAGCTGAAGTGACTCTCTTGTAGTTAGCATATAGGTGGGTCTTGTTTTTTTAATACCTTCAGCCATGCTATGCCTTTTGATTGAAGAATTTAATCCATTTACAGCTAGAGTAAAAGTTGATAGGTAAGGGCATACTAATGCCACTTTATTAATTTTTAGACTATTTTTTGGTTCTCTTATTGCCTTCTTCCTCTCTTGCTGTCTTCATTTGTGAATTGATGACTTTCCATAGTGGTGTGCTTTGATTCTTCTCTCTTTATCTTTTGTGTATCTTCTGTAGGTTTTTGCTCTGTGGTTACCATGCGGCTTACATAATGCATCTTACAGATATAACAGCCTATTTTAAGTTGATAACAACTTCAATTGTGTGCAGAAATTCTACCCTTTTATACCCCCACCACGTTTTATGTTTTTGAGGTCAAATTTACCTTTTTATAGTATATATCCATTAATAAATATTATAGTTATAGTTGTTTTTAATACTTTTGTCCTTTAACCGTTATACTAGAGTTATGTAGTTCATACACCACTGTATTACAGTATTAGAGTATTCTGGATTTGACTATATAAACTTACTTTTACCTATGTGTTTTATATTTTCATGTTTTCATGTTATTAACAAGCATCACTTCAATTCAGCTTGAAGAGCTCTGTGCAATATTTCTTGTAAGGCAGAGCTAGTGGTAATGAACTCCCTCAGCTTTTGTTTGTTTGAGAAAGGCTTTATCTCTCCGTATCTGGAGGACAACTTGCTGGGTAAAGTAGTCTTGTTTGGCAGATTTTTTTCGTCCAGCACTTGGAATATATCATCCCACTCTGTCCTAGCGCTCAAGGTTTCTGCTGAGAAATCCACTGATAGCTTCATGAGGGTTGCCTTGTACGTGAGGAATTTTTTTCCTCTCGCCGCTTCAAAAATTCTTTCTTTGTCTTTGATCTTAGACAGTTTGATTATAATATGTCTCATCGAATATCATTTGGGGTGAAAATTTCAGGAGGATCTATGAGCTTCATGTACTCAGATATCCAAATCTCTCCCCAGATTTGGAAAGTTCTCAGCCATTACTTCTTTAAATAAGCTTTCTCTCCCTTTATCCCTCTCTTCTTCTGGGACTCCAATAATGCATAGATTACTTCTCTTAATGGTGTCTCATAAATCACAAAGACTTTCTTCACTCTTTTTCATTCTTTTTCTTTTTCTTTTTTTGCTCTTCTGAATGGATAATTGCAAATGACCTGCCTTCTGTTTAACTAATTTTTTTCTCCTACTTGACTGAGTCTGCTGTTGAAGCTATTAAATTCTTCAAATAGCCACAACATGGAAGTAACCAAGTGTCCATTGATAATATGAATGAATAGAGAAAATTATATATATGTATGTATACATATATTCAACCACAAAGATAATCCTGCCATTTGCAACAGCATGGATAGACCTTGAGGGCATTATGCTAAGTGAACTAAATTACACAGAGACTTATGTGTGAAATCTAGAAAAAGCTAAATTCCTAGAAACAGAGAGAGGAATGGTGGTTGCCACGGATTGGGGGTTGGTGGAAATGGGGGAGATTTTGGTCAAAGTGTACAAAATCTAGTTGTAAGATGAATAAGTTCTGGGATCTAATGAACAGTATGGTAACTATGGTTAACAATACTGTATTATATATTTGAAAGTTGCTAAGGAGTTAAATGTTCTCACCACACACACATACACACACACACACACACACAAGTAATTATGTGAAGTGATGGGGGTGTTAACTAACCTTATCGTAGTCATTTCGCAATATACATGCATATCAAAGCATCACATTGCATACCTTAAACTTATACAGTATTATATGCCAATTCTACCTCAATAAGGCTGAGGGGAAATAGAAATGGAAAGCGCTTAGCACCATGGTAGCATATGGTAAGCACATGATGAATGTTGGTTAACACCATTATCTCACATCCTAGGTATTGGATAAAATTCAGCTGCAGTAGAAGACTTTGGTAAAGCTTTTGAGGAAATGCAGATGACGTACACAGTTTGAGTGTTTACCCCAATATCATTTCGAGAAATATAGTCGGAATGGTTGTCGGTTCGAGTTATACCAGACCCTGGGGTCAGCAAATGGAGACCTACCCTTGCCTACCCTGTTCCCCACAGAAGCCATTCTAATGCCTGTATCTAATGACCTCCTGACCTCTTTCTCACATCTCTTAGGCAGAATGATCTCTCCCTGGAGAAGAGAGAACTACCCGAACAAAGCCAGCCTTTTGGCCAGCAGTGTCCAATAGAACTCTTTGCAATAATGGAAATGTTCTAAACCTGCACTGTCCGATATGGTAGCCACTAGCCACAGGTGGCCATTGGAAACTTGAAATGTAGCTAGTGAGAGTGAGAAGCTGAATTTTATTTTTAAATATTAATTAATTTAAATTTAAATAGCCACTTGTGGCTAGTGACCACCATATTGGACAGTGCACCTTTAGAAGAAATGTGAGCTCCATACTGGGGTCATGGGAGGTGGCCACACCCTGGGGTGAGTCCAGCTCTAGGCAAATGCTGGAAGAAAGTTACATTTGTTTAGGAGACATTGCCCTTCTCCATCCCCCTTTTCTGATTTGCATTAAGGCGGCCAGTGCTGGTGAGGGGGTGAGCTCCTGGTGGAGTGAGTCCTAATGGTCTGACTCTGACCTTTGCATCCTCAGGGTTTAACATGGAGCCCATCACCTGATGTTCATGAACTCAGGTTGAATCTAGCTAATTCTTCTCTCATCTGTTGGGCTTGTCACATCTCTGCTGCAGTGACAACTGATTACCTGTTCCGAGGTGCCCAGCCTAACAATGGGCAGTAATGAAGATTTTAAAGACAGGTGTGAAAATCTGATTGAAAAGGCAGATGTAGGCAAGGAATTTCAACTCACATAGTATTATCTCTGTAAGAAGCCACGCTGCCTTCTCATTGTGGAAAGGAGATTTTTTTTTTTTTAACTAAGAGATTTGTTTGCCATGGGTTAAATTAAACCCATGTTCCAATATAAAATGCAACATAATTCAAGTCAATGTTAATAATGATGGGAAATCTTAAGAATTATCTTTCACAGTAAATTACCTCTGAGATTGCAGGTACTCCTTATCAAGAGTAAATTCAGTGTAACACTAAACATGCAGAAGAGATAAATTATGGAGAGAATTCCCCTTCCATCATTTGGTGCTTCCTAGTTTTGAGCGTCAAGTAGCAACTGTGATTTCAGGGAAGTTATTTCCTATCTCTGGGCTGTAGGTTCCTCATCTGAAAAATGAGGGGGCTTGAACCAGATGCTCTCCAAGGAGCCTTCCAGCTCTGAAAGTTTATCAGTCTCAGATTCCATGAAACTGATCCATCTGGCATTTCATTCTCTGGTGCCCTCGCCACAAGAGAGGAACCTGCTAATTTAATAAACCGAGTGAGCTCCTAGGAGGCAGCTGTCAAGAGTAGGTTCTCTCCAATCCCCTCTCCACTCAGGAAGCATTTGTACTCAGCAACATGAATTTGCGGCTGCTGCATTTATTCCTGAGGCCAGGCTTGGGGAGGAGGGGCTGCAGGGAGGGGGAAGACGACCCTCTGTGTCCCTCTGCTTCCCCCATGCAGTGGTCTCCTACCCCATCCACACTGGGGACTGGCTGTGACAGAGAACCCCCAAAGCTAGTGATGGCTTCAGAGAAATGATCTTCTCCCTCTGCCCTCACCCTGCAGCCCTTTCCACTCACCCACCCCCATATTTAATGATCTCCACATCTCTATCTGACATGCGCTCAGAGCCGCAGTTCAGGGAGGTTGTTTTTTTTTGCGGTACGCGGGCCTCTCACTGTTGTGGCCTCTCCCGTTGCGGAGCACAGACTCCGGACGCGCAGGCTCAGCTGCCATGGCTCACGGGCCCAGCCGCTCCGCGGCATGTGGGATCTTCCCGGACCGGGGCACGAACCCGCGTCGCCTGCATCGGCAGGCGGACTCTGAACCACTGCGCCACCAGGGAAGCCCCAGGGAAGTTAATTGTACTTTGATTGCCTTCTTATCCAGGGGCACCTACATTGCCTCTTGTGACTAGGAGGCTTGAGGACAGATGACGAAGTCCTCTGACCCCTTGGCACCTCCAGAGCTGTCTCATCCACGCCCTGCCTCTCCGCACCCCCACTCCCGCCCCCAGCATCACACTTCAACAGCTCTCTCCCCTTCTGGTCCACGCAGTCCTGATGCTCTGTGTGGCCAGCAATGCTCTTTTTGCCCTTGCCTCTGGGAATCCCAGGGCCTGGAGCCCTAATGGGGATACAGGATGGGCGGGGTAGGGTTAGAAGGGAAATGGATTTCATGGCTTGAGCTGAGGGAATCATGGAATCTTATGATGCAAAGGGACCATGCAAGAGGAAGGACCTCCAACTTCATATTCTGGCCGTGTGAGTTTGCAGCCCTCACACTTGCTTTGAGGGGCCTTTGCCCTCACTGTCCCCTACCTGATCTGCCCTCTACCTTGATCTCCACTCCCACTTTTTCAATCCCCTTTCTCTTCTTTATCCAATTAACTCTTATTCCTTTAGAATTCAACTCACTTATCACACCTTCCTGCAATCTTTCCCTGACCTCCCAACAGTTTTATCATTTTATTTATCTGTATATCTATATTAATATTAAACTAAAATTACATTACATTATGTTCAATATTTTGTAATAACCTATAAGAGAAAAGAATCTGAAAAAGAATATATATATATATATTCGTGTGTGTATATATATATATATATATATATATATATATATCTGAATCACTTTGCTGTATACCTAACACAACACTGTAAGTCAACTATACATTAATAAAAATTTTTTTTTGGTTTTTCTTTCTTTCTTTTTTAATTGGGGTATAGTTGTTTTACAATGTTGTGTTAGTTTCTACTGTACAACGAAGTGGAGTTCTCTGTGCTATACAGCAGGTTCTCATTAGTTTTCTGTTTTATACATATTAGTGTATATATGTTAATACCAATCTCCCAATTCATCCCACAACCCCTTTCCCCCCTTGATGTCCATACGTTTGTTCTCTATGTCTGTGTCTCTATTTCTGCCTTGCAAACCGGTTCATCTGTACCATTTTTCTAGATTCCACATATATGCATTAATATATGATATTTGTCTTTCTCTCTCTGACTTACTTCACTCTGTATGACAGTTTCTAGGTCCATCCACGTCTCTATAAGTAACCCAGTTTCATTTCTTTTTATGGCTGAGTAATTTTCCATTGTATATATATGTACCACATCTTCTTTATCCATTCTTTTGTCAGTGGGCATTTAGGTTGCTTCCATGACCTGGCTACAATAAAAAAATTTTGAAAATAAAATTACATGACATTAAACTAATCTGTCTATTTAAAGTGACCTATATTAAAAGAATTGACTTATAGATCCCACCGAAAATGCTACGTGCCCTGCTCTGGATTAGCTCAGAAACAAGGTGGGGTCGAAGCCTGCAGGTGGTCAAAACCAAGAGGTCCAGAGGAGGCTGACCCGGCGCTTCATGCCTGCCCAGAGCCTATACCTCTGCAACCTCTGGCTGCCCATCCCTTCAGGCTCTGACACTTGGGCCTTTGAGAAGTTCTACTTGGGAACAGTGAAGACTTCACTCCTCTTCCTTCCAACCCCAAGCACCAGCCACACCGAGTATTTCTTTGCTGCCTCCGTAGTCTCCAAACTGCTGGTCACTGCCTGAAAGCTACCAGGGTCTCTGGAGCCCTTGCACAGGAAGTGCCTATTCACACCTTAATGACTGCCTTCTCCTCGAAGCCTTCCTTGACCCCCCAAGACATTCCATAGTGCCTTCTTCTGGGATCTCAAAGCACACTGCTTACACTTGGGTGAACCCCAGTGTCACTGTACTATAAGTATCTATTTGCATGTCTGTCTCCCTCCACTAAACAATAAGCCACCTGAGGGTAAGGACCCTTGTCACGTGCCAGTGCTTGTCATAGTACCTGGTGTGTAGCAGGCACACAAAAGAACGTTCCCTTAGTTAATGAACGAGTGAGTGGTGAGAAAAGTGTTGGAAGGTTCACAGAAGGTCATGGGCTTTCAGCAGTGCCTGTGAACACTGCTTCTATGTGGGTACAAGGTAGCCGATTCTATGTCTTTTCTCCTGTTTCTACAAAATTAACATGATGAGGCTCTCAATGCTGTGTAGCTCCATGGACGGCTCTCCCCTGCTCCCTGATTCCAGTAGAGTCAGAAAAAAATGCCTTCCTTTTCCTTTGGTAACTTCATCAGTTCTTTTCAAATGTGAATACGCCTTCAGATCACCTGAGATCTTGTTAAAATGCAGATTCTGATTCAGAAGATCTGGGGGAACCTGAGAGTCTGCGTGTCTAGCCGATGATACCAATACTGCTGTTTCAGGGAGGATACCTCAAGGAGTAAGAACTTACTCCATTTCTTGTAGAAAGAGTGATATTTTCTAATCAGAAACCTCAAAAACCAAAGAGAACAGTGTTAGTTAATTGAATGTGAGCTCTGGAGTCAGTTAGACTCAAGTCAAATCTGGGTCCAACTGCTTTACTATCTGCATGAACTTGATGTATTTTCTTAACTTCTTATAGCCTTGGATTCTTCATCTGTAAACTGAAGCGATGATCTGCATCCCCAGGGATATACTGGTGTGTGTGCATGTGAATGAGGATTCCATGTTGAACATACAAGATACTTCCAGCCTCATAGCAGGTCTTCAGTAACTAGCTATTTGTTCCCTTCTAAATGGAGCTGGTTTCCAGATTCACTGTTTGCTCCGTCTGATAAGTCAGACTTCTCTTCCTCCATAATCAAAGCCCCTCTCTGGAAGACAGTTACATTCCTGCGCCTGACATCAGGAGTGGCCACGGGCCTTGCCATGACCACTGAGATGTGTCTGGAAGCATGTGTATCACTTCCAAGCTAAAGCTTCAAAGGCCGGTGTGTCTTCTGCCATCTTCTCTTCATCTGTCTTCCATGAGACTGTCAATAATGGAGCCAGGGGCTGCTCCTTCGGCCAGGGTCCCAAAGTAAAGGTGACATGGAGCAGAGATCTAATTAACCTGCAAGGAGAAAATTAAATAAGAAGCAAACCTCTGTTTTTGAAAGAGCTGCTAAGATTTGGGGGATTGTTTATTACTGAAACATAACTGGTCTGTCCTAACTGATAAATCCTACTGCACATGTATCGCCTTCCTGTTTTCCTCTCTACCTTATGCAAGGTACTGAGATGGTCACTGAGATTGCACAGATGAATATGACAGCAGTTATGTCCTCAAGGCATGCAGGGTTTAGCAAAGGAGCCACAAGTGTGAATTTCCAAGGATAACACAAAACTAAATTCAGTTAACCTGAGTAGGTCTGTAATGGGGGAGCTTCTGGACTGCAGAAAAAGATTGGTGAATCCTTCCCAAGGAATTAAGGAAGAGTTCGTGGGGGATGGCTAATTTGAGCCAGGGTTTGAAAAATGATCTGACCTTTGATTGGACATCGTAGTACGTAGAACATAGCACACAAAACAGTGCATTTTTAAATCAGAATATGAATTCCAGCCTTGACTCCAGCACTTACTTGCTGTGTAACCTCAAGCAAGATACATAACTTCTCTACATGTTTCTTTCCTCCTTTGCAATACAGGGCTAATAATACAGCTCAGCATGGGGGTGGGTGCTTAAATAAAATATTCTATGTACAACACTGCTCTACGTACATAGTTTGTACAGTAGACAGACTAATATGTAATAGAATAAGCCTGTTTTATAATGGGGTGGATGGTAACACCTGCTTACATTTTTGAAGGCTTACTTTGTTTTTAGTACTGCTTCGTACTCTGTAAGTATCATGACATTTAAGCCCTTCAGAATCCTGTGCAGTAGGTACTACTGTTATCCCTGTTTTACAGAGAAGAAAATAGACTTCAAAAGATTCAGTAACTTGCTTAAGTACAAACAGAGAGCAGGAGGTGGGCATAGGGAGCCTGGCTCCAGCCCATGTTCCTAACCATCCACAGTCCTGCCTCCCTGTGTGGCAGGAGTGACCTGAAACCCTACCGTGTGTGATGAAGCTCTTAAGTTGGGAACAAGGGTAAAATAGATGGGGCGGGAAGAGTTTTTGAAGCAGCTCATCCTGGGATTACAACACGGGTTGAGGTGATAAAATCTTTGAGGCTGCTCTCACCACAGCCCTGTGTTCCTGTGCTATTACACCTTTTGCAGCTACACAAGGAATGATCACACTCTTTTCACTCAACACAACATATATCAAATATAGGCAAGGCCCCCAGAGAAATACAAAACTGAACAAGACCTGCTCTAGGCTTAGGAATTTGGTTTTATTCTTTGGGCTTTAGGGAACCATTGAAGGGCTTTGATGAGGCAACTAGAAGAGTGAATCTGGGCTCTGTGGGGATCGTTCTCACCGTTGTGGAAGATACATTGAAGACATAAGAGCCTGAATGCAGAGAGGCCAGGCAGGAAGCTAATGGGATAGTCTAAGATCAGTAGGAATAGAGAGGGTGAACCAAATACTGGAGACACTCCAAGGGTGGAATTCACAGGCCTTCATAATGCTGGGAGAGGGGGCGGGATGGGAGGGAGAGGCCGACATCGAGGTTTGGAATCTGAATGGATACCAGTGGGAAAGAGAAGGCAAGGACTGTTTACAGAGGTGTGAGCAGGGGGAAGAGAAGCAGCGACTCTGGAGAAGCCTCCCAGGAACAGAGCCCAGTAGGGAGTTATTACTACCCCTGGGCCTCAGGAGCAAGACGAGGACAGGGTGCCACCAGACCCATGGAGGAGTTGTCACCTTAGAACTCAGCCCCTGCCCGTACAGAGCGAGGCTGGGAGGAAGCCGGTAGGATGAGGGGGCAAATATCCCGACCATTCTTCCTTCCAACCTTTTTATCTCCCCTTGCCATGCCCTACCTTCAGCCAGAGGGCGAGGGAGCCCAGATGGCATGGTACCTAGAGGTCAGCCTCCTGATGCCCAGAGCAGAGCAGAAGAAGGCAGAGAAATGACCGGTGTGGGGTTGCAGACCAAGAATGCCCAGCTCGGTGGCTGGGCAGAGGGATAGTCCAGTGGTTACCCACTGGGCTCTGGAGCTGGACTGCATTGACTTGAATCCTAACTCCTGCACTTACTAGTGTTGTGACTGGGGGTGAGTTACTTCAGTTTTCTCATCTGTAAAGAAGACATTTGATTGTTGTAAGATAGAGCATGGAACACAAGTGCTAAATACATGTGAACTTTGTTCTGGTTTTTTTTTTTTTTTTTTTTGCGGTAGGCGGGCCTCTCACTGTTGCGGCCTCTCCCGTTGCGGAGCACAGGCTCTGGAAGCGCAGGCTCAGCGGTCATGGCTCACGGGCCCAGCCGCTCCGCGGCATGTGGGATCTTCCCAGACCGGGGCCCGAACCCGTGTCCCCTGCATCGGCAGGTGGACTCTCAACCACTGCGCCACCAGGGAAGCCCTGTTCTGTTTTTCATTCTTTGTTCTACAGAACTAATGGTCTATCTACTATTGCAGGGAATGCAGAAAGAGATGCTGGTTGGGGGTGGGGTGCTGTCTTAAGTCTTGAGTCTGGTTCTTACGGAGTCTCCGGTGTTTGTGGCCCGTTCATGGGGAGATGGCCAGTAGGCAAGTTGACATGTGCATTGGGGCTGAGAAGAATGGTCATAGGGCTAGAACAGATTCAGGGCTCATCTGTGCAGGGGTGATGGTTCTTAAGACAGGGCAATGGAAGGGACTGTCCAGGGACAATCTGTGAGAGGGAAGGGTTTGGAATCTTTCTGTACTTTGTGAGGCTACTGATCTATATTTGCTCTGACTTAATCCCCCATTGCGGTGAAACAACTACATAATCCTCTGTCTGATTCTTCCTGGGTACAAGTCTAGTTATGTATTAAATGTCTGGACACAACCGGAAGCAGAGTCTGCAGTCTTTGTATGGAGCCAAGTCAATTGGCCCACTTGTTTCATTCAGTCATTTATTTATTCATTCATCAGAATTTTATTAGTATTCAGATGCAGGACACCATACAAGAAGATGGGGGAAAGGAGTAAAAATAAGCAATGAATGCCCTTGGTCTCCCTAGCAGCTATTACCTATTTAAATATATTGAAATATACTTTACCATTTACTGTGGCAAAGCACATATTCTTGGGCTTTTGTGAGCTGAGAAATAATGTAGAGCTTAGCTCCCTAGATCAGGAAAGCAAAAGTAGCATAAATTTGATGTGGAACTCAGATCCCAACCTCAACACGTGGACTACTGGATAACAGGAATATTTCCCGGGAAGCGACGGTTCTCAGCTAGGTGCATAGGCAGTCAATTCTGCAAAAGTCCTTGAATTTCACATGGCCTTTGGATGCCACAGTTTATCTGTGGGGCTGAGCTGGACTGCTGTACTCCTTGCCCTCCCAACTGAGTGTGAGAAGCAGACCTGGTTCAAATTGCAAGTTCAATGACAGCTGGACCATGAGCTCTGCTCGGGTGGAGACTGCCTGTTTCACACACCCCTCCCCCACAGCGTTCCCTGTGCCTAGCACAGTGATGGTCATACAGTAGGTGCTCCACAAACAATTGTTGAATGAATGAAGATATAGGGACTTTAAGACAGCATAGTTAAGAAAATGTAATGTTTATTAGAAAAGGTGCTTTACCATTTGTTGAGCTGTGAGAACTTGGACATCTTACTTAACTTCCCTGTGCTTCACTGTCCTCATAGATAACATGGGGATAATAATTACTCCCCTCGTAGAGCTGTTAAAAGCATTGAAATAGTGCAATCAAGCGCTGGTCCCTGGTAAATGGATAGGGAGTTCAGAAATATAAATTACTGCACTGTTAGGATTCTTATCATTGTTTACTAGGTTTAGTTTTAGAACATTTGGTTGGTTGCAGATGTCCTGGTTTGAAAAGGATTTTGCCAAAGTCTTGTTTCTTAACCACATGTCGGATATGAAGTGACAGGTATCCTAGGCACCCACAGCGGCAATGTCCCGAGGGCCCTCCCGGGTGGGAGATTCCATGTGCAGGACACTGCCGCCCCCTCCCGCTGTGCACAGCTTCTCGAGGAGTGGAGTGGGTACCTCCCCTGCTTTATTTCCCTCTCATCATGACCCCTGTCAGTTAGGGAAGATTGTAACTGTAGTCTCATTTTACGGATGAAGACAGAGGTACAAAGACAACACAGCCAGTAAGTACCAAGGAGAGAACTTGAATCAAAGTCTTCGGGATCTTGGTCCCATGTCCTTGGAAACAAATGTTCCTGCTGCTCATTTAGGCCAGCTTTTTGTTCTTTATTTTTATTTTTATTTTTTTTAAAGGGAATTCCTTTATTTTATTTATTTATTTATTTATTTATTTATTTATTTATTTATTTATTTATTTATTTATTTATTTATTTATTTATGGCTGTGTTGGGTCTTCGTTTCTGTGCGAGGGCTTTCTCTAGTTGCGGCGAGCGGGGGCCACTCTTCATCGTGGTGCACGGGCCCCTCACTATCGTGGCCTCTCTTGTTGCGGAGCATAGGCTCCAGACACGCAGGCTCAGTAGTTGTGGCCCACGGGCCTAGTTGCTCCGCGGCATGTTGGACCTTCCCGGACCAGGGCTTGAACCCGTGTCCCCTGCATCGGCAGGCGGACTCCCAACCACTGCGCCACCAGGGAAGCCTGGCACTCATTTTTTTTTATCGAAGTGTATTTAATTCACAATGTTGTGTTAGTTTCAGGTGTACAACAAAGTGATTCAGTTATATATATATATATATATATATATATATATATATATATATATATATATACACACATATATATATATTCTTTTTCAGATTCTTTTCCATTGCAGGTTATTACAAAGTATTGAATATAGTTCCCTGTGCTATACACTAGGTCCTTGTTGGTTATCTATTTTATACATAGTAGTCTGTATAGGTTAATCCCAAATTCCTAATTTATCTCTTCCTGCCTTTTCGCTTTGGTAACCATAAGTTTGTTTGCTATGTCTGTGAGTACATTTCTGTTTTATAAATGAGTTCATTTGAATCATTTTTTTAGATTCCACATATAAGTGATATATGATATTTGTCTTTTTCTTTCTGACTTACTTCACTTAGTGTAATAATCTCTAGGTCCATCTATGTTGCTGCAAATGGTATTATTTCATTCTTTTTTATAGCTGAGTAATATTCCATTGTGTGTGTGTGTATGTATGTATGTGTGTATATATATATATATATATATATATACACACACACACACACACACACACATACCACGTCTTCTTTATCCATTCATCTGTTGATGGACACTTAGGTTGCTTCCATGTCTTGGCTACTGTAAATAGTGCTGCTATGAACATTGGGGTGCATGTATCTTTTCGAATTAGAGTTTTCTCCAGATGTATGCCCAGGAGTGGGATTGCTGGATCATATGGCAACTCTTTTTTTAGTTTTTTAAGGAGCTTCCGTACTGTTTTCCATAGGGGAGGGCAGTTATTTTTTACAAGACAGGAGCACTGCCAGGAAGGAGGGGCAAGACTAGTAAGAGGTGTGCCCCCTGGTAAGACAGGGAGAACGAGCTGTCCAAAGAGCATGTGTTGACCAGCAGCAGGCGACTTTCACCAGAGGGCACTTCGGGCAGAGGGAACAGGGTGCTGGAAGTCCCACTGTTCAGAAGTGCTGGCCAGCAGACGGCTGACCTGAGGGAAGTCTGTGGCCAGCAAAGAGATGGAGGAAGACTCCAGTGCCAGTGGGACAGCCAGAGAATTAGGAAGTCAGGGTGCCTGGGACACTAGGAAAGAGGTTGTCGCGTGGAGGGTCAGACACAGGGAACAGGGACACATCTATCAGATTGAGGTACAAAGCCGAGTCCCAGACCAGGTTCAGCCATTATCAGAACTGAGGCTCAAGGTCAGGGGGCCATGGTGGGAAGAATGGTTGACTAGAAGCTAGAGTCACTTGGTTTAGCAAATGAAATGGAGAACACCCAGTTAAATTTAAATTTCAGATAAACAACAGATTAATTTTTAGTATTAAGTATATCTCCTGCAATACTTGGGATATACTAAAACTGTGTTGCTTCTCTGAAACTCAAATTTAACGGCACCCTGTATTTTATCTGGCAGCTCTCCTGAAGCAGAGACCAAAGGTGCTTGCATTCCTCCTGCTCAGATCAGAAGGGTATAGTGTACGTTGCGAGGGGTTCTGAGAGCAAGTGGGGTCCAGCCAGCTCGGGCAGAGACAACATCCTCTCCTCCTATTCAGGTGTCCCTAGATGCTTCCATCAAATCCTAGGGGCAGAGGCAAAGTCAAGTACAGGGTGATTGAGGTTAGAACCTAGAAGATGCCAGACCCAAAGCCGCTTTAGCCCTAGTCTCCAGGCCAGTAACTGGGAAATCTTACGAGGTGAGAGAGACTGAAAACAGGAACATCCTGGAAGAGGAAGTCCAGAACCGGTCAGACTAGGGCAAGTTCAGCTGCCCGGCTGAGATATAGGTCTGAGGCTCTCCCTCCCTAGTGCCAGAGGCCAGAGGCTTGCGGGAGGGCGTGAGAACCCCAAACTACTCTCTCCCAAACGGGGAGCTTGGGACATCTGCCTGCAGGTGCTGTCATGGACACACAGAATTCTCAGCCTTTGGAGGCGTTGGTGCCTGGGTCTGAATCCTGGCTCTGCTTGAGGCTTCAAAGAACAGCATCAGATGTTTTTGCATATGGTATTACTCCTTTTAATCTTTACAACAATCCTTTATAAGACTGAAATTGATACTAATACCTCACTTTACAGATAATGATCCTGAAGCTTAGAGAGGCAAAGGAACCTGTCCAAGGTCACACAGTGTTAAGTGATGACATGAGAAGGACCCCAAATCCTCCCTTTTCTACTACCCCACATGCCTGTCAAGGGCATAGTAGGAGGGTCCCACACCTCAAGTCAGAAAGCCTCTGCTTGCTCCTGGCTCTGCTCAGCCACCATCCAACCATATCATCATGGCCTAGCCTCTTCCTCGCAGGTCAGATGCTCAAGTTCAAATGAAAGACTATGCCCTCCAGTTTTTTCAAGTGGAGACAAACACTTACAACTGTGCACTCTGGGTCAGAGATCAAATCCTGCCACTTCCTAGGTAGACTTGTTTTTTAACTCTGAATTCTGTTTATCTCAGCTGTGATGAGAATTTTTATAAATAATAAAAGGGACCGTGTATGTGAATCTGCAACATACAAACGGTGCTTTGTAAATGTTCCTTTTATTCTTTGTCTTCAAGTGTTTTGATGTTCCTACAACTTGGAGGCTAGCCTGCAGGCTCTGGGTAAGTGAGTACCACCTGTCAATGACAAAGCATTGTGCCTCCAGCTTTTAGCGAGGGCCACTCCTGAATCCCAAAGCAGAGTGACAAACGCATCCAAGGCAGCCACTTTCCTGGGATTTACCCTCACAGACAAAAACTTCCACCCTATGGGAAATTATCCACAGCTTTGCACAGCACTGGAAATCCAGTCTCTTTCGCACCATGCCCTGCATGATCTGACCCCTTCTGGCTCCCACCCCACCTCTTTCTTCCTCTTTATTCAAGCCACAGCAGCCTTCCCGGTATTCTGAATGTGTGCGCTCTTCCCTGCCTCAGGCCCTTCCTGTGCCCCGTCCCCCAGGTTCCCATGTCCAAGTACCAGCTCCAAGGTCTCCTATGCAAGGTGATCTTCTCACACCACCATATCTTATGTAGGCCTTTTCCCAGACAATCACACCATTCCCATTCTAGTTTCTTCTAAGCACGTATCATTATCTGAAATCTCCTTGTGTGTTCATTGCTTACTTGTATTTTTTGTCCCCACCAAATCGTTCCATGAGAACAGGTATCTGAAGCATCTTGGTGATCCCTGCATTCCCAACACAT
Organism: Mesoplodon bidens; assembly: GCF_964165515.1. Classification (NCBI taxonomy): domain Eukaryota; kingdom Metazoa; phylum Chordata; class Mammalia; order Artiodactyla; family Ziphiidae; genus Mesoplodon; species Mesoplodon bidens. Next base: position 11,217,145 of record NC_138179.1, read on the forward strand.
AGGGAGGATTGCCTGGTACATAGTAGTGCTCAAAATAAGCTTGTGCCAATGAATGAATGAATGAATGAATGAATCCATCCATCCATCTATCCATCCATCCATCCATCCATCCATCCATCCATCCATCCATCCATCTATCCATCCATCCATCCATCCATCCATCCATCCATCTATCCATCCATCCATCCATCCATCCATCCATCCATCCATCCATCCATCCATCTATCCATCCATCTATCCATCTATCCATCTATCCATCTATCCATCTTGGTGCCTGCGGTTGCTGTCTTATCTCCGTTTACATCTCCTTGCCAGGCCCGCTTAGACTGACCCTTTGTTCAGGCTGTCTGTGGGGTCTTGGCTTCCCTCCATTTGGGGGCTCCATAGCTTTATGCTCTGGGATGTGCTGTCAATGTCCCACTACTGACTTCAGGCCCAGCTCCAAGATTCCCAGGCCAGGCTTCAAGGTTGTCCATGAGACAAGTCAGACACACACGAGGCAACAGAAGACTATTTGCATCCCCTTCTGTCTGAGGAGAGAAAAGTCCCAATCTCTCCTGGCTGAGATCTGGCTGGTCCAGCAGGGCTGGTAGCTGCCAGGGTTGGGGGTAGGGGGTGTGCTGGGGAGGGGGACTGAGCCTGCAGGTGGGAGGTGAGGAGGAATCCCTGAACAGCATGGCTCATCGGGAACATGTGCTCCCTCCCTGGTCCTTTCGGGGTCCACGTTCCTCTCTCTCCCTCTGCAGAATGTGACTCAGACCCCATACCTCACCCCACCCAGAGGTGGGTACGGCTGACAGACTAATCACACCCTTTGCTGTGACTCAGCGTCCTGCTCCCCCTTGCTGCCTGCCGTCTGCTCATCAGAGCCATCCAGGGTTGTTTACCATCACCTCTAGCCATGCATAATTCATCAGCCTCCCTCTTTCCTGTGGCCATCTTTCCCTGCCTCTCCCAAATCATTCAGGTGGCTGAGTCCTCCTCCTCCTCTGAGGGCTCTGAGAACGCAGAAGCCCCTAGCTTACTGAGGAGGCTGCCTTGTGAGAAGACACCTTCAGACTAGGATGGAGAGGGTAGGAGGGGGACCTGTCCTGATCTTGAGCAAGACAAGCGTGTGTCAGGCAAAAATGTCGCCACACACCTCTCCCTCTTTCCCAGCCCCTCCCTGCCCACGGGGTCTTCTCCTGCATCATCCATCCTGGAAACTGGGAAAGTCAGCAAGTCAGACCGAGCAAGGAGGAAGGAGGCTGGCACTGGGGAGAAGCTAGAAGCAGTGTGACAGGGAACCCTGCTGCCTTGCTGCAGTCAATTAGAATCGACCAGTGTTCTTTCTTCAAGTGCTGCCCAAAATAGTTTCCATGTGAAGTGTGCTTTTAATTATCCCAAGGTGGTGACTTGCCCCAGTCTGACCCAGCCCCTCCCTGTCCCAGCTGAGCTGACAGAGACCCCCACCCTCAGGAAGCATCCCAGCCCCACCCAGACCCAGAGCCCCTCCTGCCAGGGTCCTGGGAACTCAGTCCTCCCAGGGGGTGGAGCTAGAAATCCCCTTGAGCCACAGACCTGGGATGTATCTGGGAGAACCTGAAGGGAGCCTGGGTGGGGAGGGAGGAGACTGTCACTGCCTTGATCATGGACTCCCACGACTCACACAGGAGGAAAACCAGTCCAGCAGGGGCAGCGGATCCCCCAGGGCGACATTACCCGTCAACCACAAAGCAGAGTGCCTCCTGCTCCCGCTTTAGCGAGGGCCAGCCCTGAATCCAAAACCCCAGTGAGAGCGCTGCTCTGACAACTTTGCATGTATTCACTCACTGCATCTCCCAGTGACATAGGGACAGTTCTGCTCATTTTATAAATTTATTTATTTATTTTGGGATGCGTTGGGTCTTCGTTGCTGCACGTGGGCTTTCTCTAGTTGTGGCCAGCGGGGGTTACTCTTCGTTGCGGTGCGCGGGCTTCTCATTGTCGTGGCTTCTCTCGTTGCAGAGCACAGGCTCTAGGCGTGTGGGCTTCAGTAGTTATGGCGTGTGGGCTCAGTAGTTGTGGCACGCAGGCTCAGTAGTTGTGGCACACGGGCTCTAGAGCGCAGGCTCAGTAGTTGTGGCGCACGGGCTTAGCTGCTCTGCGGCATGTGGGATCTTCCCAGACCAGGGCTCGAACCCATGTACCCTGAATTGGCAGGAGGATTCTTAACCACTGTGCCACCAGGGAAGTCCCTCTGCTCATTTTAGAAGGGAGGAAACTGAGGCACAACTGAGCCATCAGATAGCTTGCTGTCACACAGCTGGTGGACGGAAGAGTGGCTGGGATTAAATTCAGGTGGCCTAGCTCCAGGGATGTGCTCTTAACACTGGCATCCCACAGCCCCTCGCTCCCATTTGCCTCTAAGCCCTCACCCACAACTCTAGGCGACCACTAATCTGAATTCTGTCTTTATAGATTTGCCTAATCCTGACATTTCATATAAATGGAATCATGCAATATAACTAGATTCTTTCACTTAGCATATTGATTTCAAGGTACATCTATGTTATAACATGTATCTGTATTTCATTCCTTTTTATGGCTGAACAGTATTCCATTGTATAGCTATACCACATTTTACATTTATCAGCTGATGGACATTTGGGTTGTTTCCACTTTTTGGCTATCATGAATAATGCTACTATGAACATTTATGTACAAGTTTTATATAGAAATATGTTTTTATTTCTCTTGGATATGTAATAGAAGTGGAATTTCTGGGTCATATGATAACTTTATGTTTAACCTTTTGATGAAGCATCAGAATGTTTTCCCAAATAACTGCACCATTTTACATTCCCACAAGCAGGGTATGAGAGTTTCATCAGAGGGTATGAGAGATGGTGTCACACCATCACTTGCTATTCCTTTTCTGTTTTATTATAGCCATCTCATTGTGAAGGGGTATCTCCTGTGGATTTTAGTTTGCATTTGCCTAATGGCTGCTGATCTTGAGCATCTTTCCATGTGCTTATTAACCATTTATATATCTTCTTTAGAGAAATGTTTCTTCCGATTCTTTGTTCATTCTTTACTTTGGTGACTTGTCTTGGATAAAAATTTATTTATCAAGACTTGTAAATTTATTTCCCCAAAATGTCATAAAATTATAAATCTTAAATGGCATTACTTTTTTAAACATCTTTATTGGAATATAATTGCTTTACAATGGTGTGTTAGTTTCCGCTTTATAACAAAGTGAATCAGCTATATGTATACATATATCTCCATATCTCTTCCCTCTTGTGTCTCCCTTCCTCCCACCCTCCTTATCCCACCCCTCTAGGTGGTCACAAAGCACCGAGCTGATCTCCCTGTGCTATGCAGCTGCTTCCCACTAGCTATCTATTTCACATGTGGTAGTGTATATATGTCCATGCCACTCTCTCACTTTGTCACAGCTTACCCTTCCCCCTGCCTCTGTCCTCAAGTCCATTCCCTAGTAGGTCTGCGTCTTTACTCCCATCTTGTCCCTAGGTTCTTCAGAACCTTTTTTTTTTTTAGATTCCATATATATGTGTTAGCATATGGTATTTGTTTTTCTCTTTCTGACTTACTTCACTCTGTAGGACAGACTCTAGGTCCCTCCACCTCACTACAAATAACTCAATTTCGTTTCTTTTTATGGCTGAGTAATACTCCATTGTATATATGTGCCACATCTTCTTTATCCATTCAGCTGTCGATGGACACTTAAGTTGCTTCCTTGTCCTGGCTATTGTAAATAGAGCTGCAGTGAACATTGTGGTGCATGACTCTTTTTGAATTATGGTTTTCTCAGGGTATATGCCCAGTAGTGGGATTGCTGGGTCATATGGTAGTTCTATTTTTAGTTCTTTAAGGAATCTCCATACTGTTCTCCATAGTGGCTGTATCGATTTACCTTCCCACCAACAGTGCAAGAGGGTTCCCTTTTCTCCACACCCTCTCCAGCATTTATTGTTTGTAGATTTTTTGATGATGGCCATTCTGACTGGTGTGAGGTGATACCTCATAATAATTTTCATTTGCATTTCTCTAATGATTAGTGATGTTGAGCATCCTTTCATCCAAAAAATGGGCAGAAGACCTAAATAGACATTTCTCCAAAGAAGATATACAGATTGTGACTTGTCTTTTTATTGTTGTGTTGTAAGAGTTCTTTATATATTTTGGATACAATACCCTTATCAGATATATGGTTTGCAAATATATTCTCGTATTCTGTGGATTCTATTCACTTTCTTGATGGTGTTCTCTGCAACATAAAATAATTTAATTTTCATGAGGTCCAATTTATCTTTTTCTTTTGTTGTTTGTGCATTTGGTGTCATATCTAAAAACAATTTTCTGATTTAAGGTCATAAAGATTTATGCCTACTTTTTTATAGAATTTTATAGTTTCAGCTATTACATTTAAGTCTTTAATCCATTTTGGGTTAATTTTTTATTCTATGTGAGGAAGGGGTCTAATTTTATTCTTTTGCCAGTGGCTACCCCATGTCCCATGTCATTTGTTTTTGTAAATAAAGTTTTATTGGAACAGAAAACACCTATTCATTTACATATTCTCTAAGGCTTCTTTCATGATGATACAGTGGCAGAGTTGAGTAGTTGCTATGGAGACCAGAAGGCTCATAATGTTGAACTATTTACTGTATCAACATTCACATAATTAAGCTCCAAAATATATAAACAGTTCCTGAAGCTCAATATTAAAAAAACAAATAATCCAATCAAAAAATTGGCAAAAGACCTAAATAAACATTTCTCCAAAGAAGACATACAGATGGCCAAGAGGCACATGAAAAGCTGCTCAACATCACTAATTATTAGAGAAATGCAAATCAAAGCTACAATGAGGTATCATCTCACACCAGTCAGAATGGCCATCATCAAAAAATCTACAAACAGCAAATGCTGGAGAGGGTGTGGAGAAAAGGGAACCCTCTTGCACTGTTGGTGGGAATGTAAATCGATACAGCCACTGTGGAGAACAGTATGGAGGTTCCTTAAATAACTAAAAATAGAACTACCATATGACCCAGCAATCCCACTACTGGGCATATACCCTGAGAAAACCATAATTCAAAAAGACACATGAACCCCAACATTCATTGCAGCACTATTTACAATAGCCAGGGCATGAAAGCAACCTAAATGCCCATCAACAGATGAATGGATAAAGAAGATGTGGTACATATATACAATGAGATATTACTCAGCCCTAAAAAGGAATGATATTGTATCATTTGTAGAGACGTGGATGGATCTAGAGACTGTCCTACAGAGTGAAGTAAGTCAGAAAGAGCAAAACAAATATCGTATATTAACACATACATGTGAAATCTAGAAAAATGGTACAGATGAACCAGTTTGCAAGGCAGAAATGGAGACACAGATGTAGAGAACAAACGTATGGACACCATGGGGGGAAAGTGGCAGGGCTGGTGGCAGTGGTGGAATGAATTGGGAGATTGGGATTGACATATATACACTAATATGTATAGAATAGATAACTAATAAGAAAAAGAGAAAAAAACCATTCACATAAGTAAATAAATAAATAAAATTGCTGGCCCCTGCTATAAATATTCATCAAATAAGTGAATAAATGAATAAATACAATTTAATGAGTATACCAATGTATGGCTATCAATAGTACTTTCATAGCTTAGAGAAAAAGGTCCCTAGCTCTTGCTAAGAGCAAACAGCTTCAGTGACTTACAGTAGAACAACCTCCTCACGTGGAAACCATGGGGCTGGAGATGCGAGTTCAAGTCTCAGCTTTGCCCCTTCTAGAAGTCTCCTTGGGAAGGAGCCATTAGTGTCACTCTCCCTAAATCCCATGTCCCTTTTCTGCTTTCAGAAGGTGCTAACCGTGCCAGACCTCTGATACAGCTGGGGCTTTGGCATCCCTCTTTGCACTTCCCCGTCTGCCTTGTCAGGGTACTCTTCCCAGAATGCCCTGAATGTGAGGACACAGGGGTGAGCACAGGGGGCAACCTCCACGGCGTCTACCTGTGGCAGCAGAAGCCCTCAGGCAGCTGTCAGAGCAGCTGCAGCCAAGATCTCTCCATGAAGCTCCAAAATACCACACTGCTCACCCTCTAAGAGACGTCTCCCCAGTGGAACCTCAGCTTCTCTGCTGGGGAGCAGTACCCTTTCTCTGTGTCCCATTGCCTGCCTGCCTTCACAATAAATCTCACAGCCTTTCTAATTGGGCTTTTGCTTGGCTCTTTATTAAAATGGCCCATGGATGCTAAAAGAGCCTGGTCTTTGGAATTTGACGGTGATGACTTCTAATCTTACTTCTCCTTGACTATATAGCTCTGCAACCTTGGCAAGTTCATTTTATTCTCTTTGAGCCTTAAGTTTGTCCTCTGAGGAATGGGGGAGAATGATAAATATATAAGGTTACTGTAAAAATGTACAGACATAGCCTAAATAAAACATCATTATGTCGGTCCCAGTGGGGACAGGATCAGCAACTAGGAATCACTGATAATATTCATATCCCTCTTAAAACTGGGTAATCCTCAGCCAACCTGACCCAGACATAGCAGCAAATATATGAATTTTCTATTAAGCCTTTTCTGTCACTTCTGTGTTTGGTCCCTCTTCTGTGCTCACATGACATGTCATATATATATATTTTTTAACATCTTTATTGGAGTATAACTGCTTTACAATGGTGTGTTAGTTTCTGCTGTACAACAAAGTGAATCAGCTATACATATACATCTGTTCCCATATCCCCTCCCTCTTGCGTCTCCCTCTCTCCCACCCTCCCTATCCCACCCCTCTAGGTGGTCACAAAGCACCAAGCGGATCTCCCTGTGCTCTGCGGCTGCTTCCCACTATCTATCTACCTTACGTTTGGTAGTGTATATATGTCCATGCCTCTCTCTCGCTTTGTCACAGCTTACGCTTCCCCCTCCCCGTGTCCTCAAGTCCATTCTCTACCTCTGTGTCTTTATTCCTGTCCTGCCCCTAGGTTCTTCAGAACCTTTTTTTTTTTTTTTAAATTCCATATATATGTGTTAGCATACGGTATTTGTCTTTCTCTTTCTGACTTACTTCACTCTGTATGACAGATTCTAGGTCCATCCACCTCACTACAAATAACTCAATTTCGTTTCTTTTTATGGCTGAGTAATATTCCATTGTATACATGTGCCACATCTTCTTTATCCATTCATCTGTCAATGGACACTTAGGTGGCTTCCACGTCCTGGCTATTGTAAATAGAGCTGCAGTGAACATTGTGGTACGCGACTCTTTTTGAGTTATGGTTTTCTCAGGGTCGACGCCCAGTAGTGGGACTGCTGGGTCGTATGGTGGCTCTATTTGTAGTTTTTTAAGGACCCTCCATACTGTCATATCTTCATCACAGAATTTTTGCCCTAAATCTCTGTCTCCTAGATAGTAATTGTCTTTGGATAACCAAGGTCTAGAATAGTAGCTCGTGCATAATGCTCTCAATAAGTGTCTCAATGTCAGCATTCACTTTATGGGTTCTTTTCTTCCCACATGACTGACGTGTCCAAAGGACCGCACATCCAGAAATCACTGAGATCCAAATGAATGATATTCTTTGGGTCCAAGGTTGCCTACCCTAAGCTCTTGGGAGGTTTGGACAAAATTCAAGTAGCATATTTCAGAGACTGGCTCCTTCTTAAGACCTGGAGTAGACTTTGTGAACTGTGATCTCCATCACGTGAACCGTGGTGTCTAGATCCGTGGCATTTCTAGTCCTCACCTTTTCACCTAATTCATTCAAGGCTGCCCCGACTGGTAGAGAGATCATTTCTGGGTCCCACAGTTGATGGGACAATTGGGAACTGGAGAGTGTTAAAGGAAGAAAACAGAAAGATGAAATTCAGGAACAGCCAAAAGAAATATGAGATTGTAAGAAATTAGAAAGGAAACTCAGGAAACCCGGAAAGATCAACATTTAAAATGCATGTACTCTTTGAGTCCCCCAAATCTCACTTCTAGGAATTCATCCTAAGGATTAATCCTGCATGTGCTCAAAGATAAATGCAAAAGGATTTTCATGGAAGCATTGTTTTTTTTTTAAAGATATGTATGTAGAATTGGAAGCAACCAAAATTTCCGTCAGTAAAGCACTATGAAGATATCCATACAATAAAACATGAAGCAGACATTAAAAAGGATGAATTTAGGAACTTTCATAAACTGATGTTGAGCGTGTACCTTGGCACAGACATTTTAAAAAAGTGGCAATTTCACTCCTGTTTACCCGAGAAAGGTCCTTATACGTGTACCAAACGGAATGCACAAAGCATTTCTATTTGTAATGGCCCCAAACTGGAGACCGCCTAGAAGTTCATGAGCATTAGGATGGATAAATCAATTCTTATATAACCATACGTTGGAGGACTATACAAATAAAAATAAAGAGCAGCTACACAGAACTACATAAATGAGTCTTACAAAATGTTGGGCAAATAAACCAGACACAGAAGAATCTATAATATATGATTCCTTCTATAGGAAGTTCAAAATCAGGTAAAACTAATATATATTTGAAGTTGGGGGAATGATTACCCTTGGAGAGAAGGAAGGTGGTAGTGATTAGGAGGGGATAGGAGAGAACTGGATGAGAGGGAGGGAGGCTTGCAGTGGTCCATGTATTGTTCTCAGTGGTGGTTTCATTATTTGTGGACTTTTCTGTATGTTTGTTCTATTTCAGTAAAAAAATAAAGCCAAAGTTAAAAAAAATCCACCATCTCTTGGAGGAAAGAAAGTAGATTATAGCACAATATGTAGTAATATCTCATTTAGGCTAGAAAGGGAGAGGTGAACTCTGAATGGAAAATTCTGGAAAGGTATGCACCAAGATGTTAAGAGTGGCTCTAGTCGGAAGGAGCGTTTTCACTTGCTTCCTTATATATTTCTATGCTGCTGAATTGTTAACAGTATCTATTACTTTTATACAAATAGAGAAGATGCTTCTGTTGTGAAAGATGAAGAAAGCAGGGTCCTAATTCTGCTGACCAATCCAGCAACCTGGATTGGTCAGCCCAAGGGAAGCGGAGCAGAATGAGGCTTATAATTCACGTAACTAAAACCATCTCCTGTAGCTCCTGACCACAGCCTGGTGTCGATGTGCGTTCTCCAACCTGGGGCATCAACAGCTTTGATGCATCACTCCAGGTCCCCCAACTTTATTCCTGTTCATCTCCTCAGTTGCTAGGCAATAGGTAATTAAATTTTGGAAAGCCTCCTCCACCCTGGTTGTATGATCCTGGAAACTGGACTTTGCATCTGACAGTCTTAGAAAGCAAAATTCCACTCCCCTCAGCCCCCCACCCTCTGGCTTGCAATTGACTCACAATTTAATTAAAAAGATTCCAGGGACATCTGGTCTCCTTTCCTAGGAGTACATTTGCAGTTGGCTTTTCTGGCGTGTTTTTATTTGCAAGCCGTGGATTTATTTACAGAGACAGAGAGACTCATTTTCCTCTCTTAGGTATGTCTTTGTGGTCTTTATTAACGCTGTGTTTCATAATCTCTGATTGTTCCTCTGCATTGTAAGCTGCTAATGGTCTGTTCCTCCCTGTGTTTTGCTCAGTCCCTGAGTGACCAGTGATGCCATCAAGTTGCCTGCCGCCCTGCTGACCCCGCCCAGAGCATGGGGTGCCTGCTCACTGCTGGACGATCCAGAGCACAGCGCCCCCTGACCAATCCCCAAGCCCCATGCCCCTTACCATCAGAAGTGTCTTTAATAGTCACAACATAAATATAGAAAGAGCTTTTAGAGAGATATGCCTGGCAGAGGGAAGTGGGGAAAACTGAACCAGGAGCTGGCTGGGTGATCTCTAGCAAAACACTTGCCCTTTCTACTACTCTGTTCTACTTGTAAAATAAGTAGTTGGACTTAACTAGCATTTCCCGAACGTTGGGTTCTTTCCAAACTTGCATGATTTGTTCTGTATCCGCATGCCTCCTATACTATTTGTTATACAATATTCTTCCTTAAATCGACTCTTTTCACCCTTCAACGTGTGTATTTATAATGGGAACTTTAAATCACTCTATGAATGGTAAAATATTATTCACCATAAATAGAAGGTAACTGTAAAAATAAGTATAATGAAAACAAAACAGCGCTGCTCGCTTGTAGCTAGAAGTTTTCTGCCAAGGTTCTGTGCCCAACTCTTGTTCTCTCTTTGTTAAAAAGGAAAATTAGCAAATGTTTAGAGACTTGCAAGAGGCATATTAATACCACTTTGAGGCTTTCTCCTTAGACAATACCAGAAGGACTGAAAGAGAGCTGAGAAGGAAATCAGTGCCTGATTACAGGATAATGTAAAAAAGAACAGTGACCTTGATCATCTTGAAAGTTTTCTGGTTCTATCACGGGAGAACAGACTGTAGCAGAGACCCATTACAGACTCTGGAAGTTGATGTTGAGTCCATTTCTGCCAGGGCTCTTCTCTGAGTTCTGATAACCTGTGGGCATGGGTGCCCAGGGAGGGGATGCTGTTAAGGAATATCTTTGATTAGTCACTAATGCATTCACTCATTCATTCATTCATTCATTCAGCTATGGAAGTCCTGGCTGGGTATTACGGGAAGAGCTGGGGACACCTAAGTCGATCTGAGTTCAAATATCGGCCTGCCACTTACTAGCTATTTTACCTTAAATACATATTTGCACCTATTTCTTATCTATAAGATTGGGATTAAAAAGACATATCTGGGCTTCCCTGGTGGCGCAGTGGTTGAGAGTCCGCCTGCAGATGCAGGGGACACGGGTTCGTGCCCCGGTCCGGGAAGATCCCACATGCCGTGGAGCGGCTGGGCCCATGAGTCATGGCTGCTGAGCCTGAGCGTCTGGAGCCTGTGCTCCACAACGGGAGAGGCCACAACAGTGAGAGGCCCGCGTACCGCAAAAAAAAAAAAAAAAAAAAAGACATATCTGAGATGCCTTTGTAAGGATGAAGTGGAATTCTCTGGTCCTGAGCATTCATAGTCTTGTGGGAAACACTGAAATACAAAACTAAACCAGAATACAGTGTGCTCCAAATATTAAGAGAGGATGTCACACCGTGTCTGGAGGACGCTGAGGATGGAGCAGCTGACACTGCCATAGAAGAGGCTTCATTTTTGCTGACCTTGAAGGGAGGGGCTTCTTTCAAGGGAAAGATCACAGAAATGAGATACTGGGCAGAAAGAAAGCTTGAGGAAGGGCTGAAGAGGTGGGATGTGTGACGTAAGTCACACGTCCTTGAGCAAGGAGCAGGGCGGTACAGCTCAGGCATAGAGCTTAAGGAACCGGTTAATGCAGGAGAGACCCGGAGAGGTAGGGAGGGGCTGCGTGTACAAAGAGTTAAATGCCACCTTGTTTATTATACCACTGTCTCCACCTGCCCCTGATTGCTTTTGTCCTTGAGGCTGAGTCAGAGGCAGTTACCACTGAGGGTCCCTGTGCAGGAATATTTCATATATGGTAGCAAGAAACCATTTCTGGTCACAGCAGTACCTGAGTGAAAGCACAGAACTTGCTACGGAGCTAAGTGGTAGTGGAAGCAGACAAGACAAGTGTGGAAACTTATTACTTTCACCCAATCAGTGGTAGCCCTCTTACCCTCCTCTAGCAGGCAGAGAGGTTGGGAAGAGAAGAGGCAGGCTACTCAGAGTTCTTGCCTAAAGAAAAGGCAATGTGTCTTATAAAGTTTTCATAATGATTCTCCTGTACTCTCTGCATTTCTAATGCAAGTGAAATCCTTGCTGTTAGATGCATAAGCCTCAACAAACCTCAGTCTGCTCACGTTTAGAATGGGAATAATCATCTCTGGACTGCTTCTATGAAAGGGCTGCCGTGAATCTCAAAATTAAGTAATGCGGGCTTCCCTGTGGCGCAGTGGTTGAGAGTCTGCCTGCCGATGCAGGGGACACGGGTTCGTACCCCGATCTGGGAAGATCCCACATGCCGCAGAGCGGCTGAGCCTGTGAGCCATGGCCGTGGAGCCTGTGCTCTGCAACGGGAGACGCCACAGCAGTGAGAGGCCCGCATACCTCAAAAAAAAAAAAAAAATTAAGTAATGCATGTGAAACCATATGCTTCAAAAGCTGTAAAACACATAATCAATGTGAAAAAAATATCCCATAGCTGTGATGTTACTGCGTAAACTATTTTGAAACCTCCATTTTTCATTTAATATTGGGCCCTAAACGGATCCCATGTTTCTGGAAACTTTGTCTTTTTAATGTCTGCCTTCCATCCCATAAAGTGAGTATACCCTAAGTTACTTAAACACTCCCTATGATTGGACATTAAGATTGTTTTCAACTTTATGCTGTTAAGTCTAATGTAAAAATACCCACCTTTGTACATACAGGGGTTTTTGGACCTTTTTAAAAAATATCTCAGATGATTTTCTTGGCATAGATGAATTATTGTGGCACAAAGGAATGAATAGTTTGCAGACCTTGGATACACACGGACAGATGCACTTCAAAAGGATGCTGCTAATTCAGCCTCCCACTGATAGTACGTGAATGTGGGCCCTGGATCCTCGGTGACCGAGGCTGTAAACCCCTGAGGATAGGGACCCCGCCTTAATTGCTCATGCTTGTACCTCCCGTGTCCAAGGCAGTGTGGGGAATGTCATTGGGACACAATCATTTCTGCTGGCAGAATAAATGGTCATCCGGGGTCTCCCTCACCAGGCATGTACCTGTATACAGGACAGACTAACTTTGAACTTCATAATGGCAGTGAAAAGTATTTCCTGAAAGAATGAACTCCTGCTATGGAAACAAAACGAAATAAAAACCTAAGGATAGCAAGATGTCTTAGAAGGCTCTGCTATGGTTACACCATTCTGGTATTAGCTGCCCATTCCTTCTAGTTGGAGAATTACTCAACCCATAGTCTAGCTTCTTAGAGAGAAGTAAGCAATTTCCATATTGTATACAATATAGAAAAGTTTACCATCGGAAAGAAGTGATCAGATGCAGGATTGCTCAGCCCAAGCTTTTTTTTTTTTTTTTTTTTTTTTCGGTATGTGGGCCTCTCACTGCTGTGGCCTCTCCCGTTGCGGAGCACAGGCTCCAGACGCGCAGGCTCAGCGGCCATGGCTCACGGGCCCAGCCGCTCCGTGGCACGTGGGATCTTCCTGGACCGGGGCACGAACCCGTGTCCCCTGCATCGGCAGGCGGACTCTCAACCACTGCGCCACCAGGGAAGCCCAGCCCAAGCTTTTTAATACTTTCAGCATTTCATTCCCATTTCTGGGTAGGGTATATGCTCCCCAGGAAGGAGGGACATTAGACCCCTTGAATCTGACTGCATAGGTGGTCACTGACTCTGCCCCAAAGAGGGGATCAGCCCCAGAAACAAAGGCAGTGCTTATCCTGTGTGACTTTATTCCCCAAGCTCAAGAATTCTGAGCAGCCCACCCTTCTCTTCCCCATCCTCTCTGCTTGCAGAGAAGAAAGAGAAAGGGCTCATGTGTATTGAGCAGGCATTATGCCTTATCTCATTTCATCCTTAGAAAAACCTAGAATGTAGGGACCATAATCTCCATGTCAAAAATGAGGAAACCAGGGCTCAGCCTTCCTCAGAGCCCCCCAGCTGGCAGGTGGCAGAGAGCCAGGATCCTAATGCCATTATCCCAAGCTGCTGTCCCCAAGCCTCTATGATGCTATGTAAGGAAAATATATAAGAAAAACCACCCCCCACCATATCGTCGGGTCACCTTGCCCCTCTCCTTGCCAACTGTGCTTTTGTTGACTTGCCGGATGCCAACCATCACCTTCTTACCCACTCTGCCTTCATAAGGTCTTTCCTAGTAGCGCCCGTCAACGGGGACCTTGTGCTACACTTCAGATCTGTCAGTTGCTCCCAGTATGGTACGGGTGAGCTACTTAAACTCTTGACCGAACTTCAGTTTCTTATTGTAATAGAAGACAGTGATACCCCTACCTCTCTCCTGACCTGTCTTCCCTCGACCCTTCCCTTTCCCCTCATCAACTGCTTTCTTTCCCTCCTTCTTTCAAGACATCTTTGTTCAGCCTACCAAGCGCTGGACATTGGGCTAGATTGTATTGGGCTGCAGGCCGAACTAGGAATTAAAGCACAGCTTCTAGACCTGGAGAGCCCCCTTTGTACCTTTTTGATCTGGGGCAAGTCATTCACCATTATTACTTCTTGTATTGAGGTGAAATTCACATAACATAGCACACCATTATTATTATTATTAGTTTTTGCTTCTCATCTCATGCTGTTTAAAATGATTAGGGGTATTTGGGCAGGTGGACACAGCCGCCCCTGCATTTCTAAAACCTGGCACAGTGAGTGACACTTAATGAAAGCAAATTCCATGAATGAATATGTTTTATCCTCCTCATGACAGTTTCAGCTCCTGGATCGTCTGGGCCATGTCAGTATTGGAGCTGGAAGGAACCTCGGTGAACTTCTGAATCAGTTCGTTCACGTGGCTGAGCAGGGGCTCAAAGGTCACACACACTGAGTTAGTGACAGGACTGGGTCTCTCTACGACCACAGTGTGCACCCCCTTCCTTGTGTCCAGCGTGGGGCAGTGGTTGCCACTACCTTCAACAACCCGTCTGTACTGGTCTAGAAGTTGGGACCTGGGTGAGGCCAACACAAATGCATGTTGTCCCTGGAGATTCCCAGAGGGAACCCAAAGGTCTCAGGGACATTCTTTTCCATGATCCAACCCCCGGGAAAGGCAACTGTGGCCCTGGCGCTGGCTGGAGAGCACCTGGGAGATAGGAGAACAGCAGAGATGCCCCACCGAGCCGCCCGGCCCCTGGCTGCCCAGGGGGCTCAGGCTGTCTTTGATTCCCGAAGATGACTCAGCTGCGAAGCTGCTTCCGCTAACCCCGGCGTTAATGAGGTCTTTGAACGAAACAAAATTCATATCTGTAGTTGACAGCGCAGAGGGAATTGCTCCTGGGTCTGCAGTGCAGAGCCCTTCATTAACCATTTCTCTGTAACCAGCAGGCTGGACTCTGCAGGGCGGCCATGCAGAGGGGTATAGAGAGGGGGCCTTGCTGTGGCGGGATTGTCATCCCAGGTGCTACTCGTTGCCCAGTACAGATGTTGGTCCGTCATCTGTAGAGTGAGGTTTGCTGTCTCTCCCTTGTTGGTTGGTTGCTTAGTTGCACAAATTAACACATGCAAAGCATGTGGGCCAGTGTCCTCCTCTGAGTAGGTGGCCTAAAATGAGGGAGAAGTGTGGACATGGGGGTGGAGGCCAGCCCAGGGAGGAGGGTTGCCCTAGTCTACCCACCTGCCTGTTGGAATTCTGCTGAGGACCAGAGCTCAGCGTCCTCCCAGGACTCGGTACTCCTGCAGGTGTTACCTGAACTGTCCTTGACACTCACTAGACCCTTGGTTGTAAGCCTGAGCAGCTGGAAGCGCTTTGCTGTTGAGGATGCTGAGGATGCTTGATCGAGCACTTGCTAAGTCCTGGCTTGGTTCCAGGTCATTCCATGTGCCATAGCAGAAGCAGAGTCAGAACTCTAAAGCCCAGAGAGAGTAAATGACTAACCCCAGGTCACACAGCCATATGGGAACAGATAAAGGTCTCCGGCCTGGGGTTGGCTAACTCTCAGCTCTTTCCCTACTATAACAAGGACCAAGTTATGCTCACATATGCAGGGGGGATCTCAGAGCATCCATCCCTCCCCATTCCTGCCATCTCATCTACCTTCCCAAGGTCCTTGCCTTGCCCACTTGGTTATTTACAAACATCTCTCCTTTGGCCAGACTTTCTGTTGCCTGCATCCCCTTCCACGCCCCCCTCCCTCATCTTAGAGGAAGAACACTAGTTGCTTATCTAGTTGCCTAACTCACTGTCTTCCCAGCAGGAGCCTGAGTCAGAGGTTCCTCCTGCTTCTCTTCATGAGCAGCAACCGGAGGGAAGTGGAGGACTGGCAGTCCCCACCCCCGGCCCTGGAGACAGCACAGACTTTCTGAACCTTGACAGCCCTCAGCTAACACACACGCACAGGGGAGGACAAGCCCATAAGGGGAAAGCTCATCCCAGGCCGATGACAAATGGGAGCTGGCCATTCGTGTGACAGAGGTCCCCAGATCTCAGCCCCAGCTGACTCAGCTGTGCACACACATCATTAGGACCATCCACGGGGGACACCTGCCCACGTGTCTGCAGGTTGGCACATCTGGGCAGCATGTGCAGCAACTCTGCTCATTCTGCAGCTTCTCCTGTAGAGAAATCACATCCCCCACCCCACTGACCCTTGCACCATGGAGTCCTGGGGCACGATTCTCAGACCCCGTGTTCCGCTGTCCTCAATGGAACAGAGACACTCAAATGGGCACATGCCCGGAGCATGCGCGTTAGACACACATGCACACCCCAGAATTACATCACCGCACAGCGTACTCCTGGGTGTGCACATGCACACAGCTGCACACATGCATGGATGCACACAAACACACACCTGCACCAGTAAATGCCACACCGTGCACCTCAACCAGTGATAAAGACAACTGACTTTGTAGTGTGAGGCCCTCAGAAGAGTCTACTGAAAAGCTGTGTGAATTTGGGGAAGTTGTTTCTCCTCTTTGGAGGAACAGTGTCCTTATCAGAAGACAGCAGGTAGGGCTTCCCTGGTGGCGCAGTGGTTGAGAGTCCGCCTGCTGATGCAGGGGACGTGGGTTCGTGCCCCGGTCCGGGAAGATCCCACATGCTGCGGAGCGGCTGGGTCTGTGAGCCATGGCCGCTGTGCCTGCATGTCCGGATCCTGTGCTCCGCAATGGGAGAGGCCACAACAGTGAGAGGCCTGCATACCACACACACAAAAAAAAAAAAAAAAAAGAAGACAGCAGGCATAGGGAAAGGAACTTGGCTCTGTAGTCAGACAGCCCCGTGTGTGCATGCTGACTCCCCAGGCTTTCCGGGCAAGTCACTCAACCTCTCTGTATTTCAATTCCTAGGCTGTAAAATCAAAATTATTAATGTACATTGGACTTGCTTAAAGTCCAGCACCGTGCCTTCACGTAGTTGGCACTCAGACACCAGCTCCCTTCTGCCATCCTTTCCCCACTTACGTTAGGTGGTCAACAGCCTCTGATCCCCAACAGGAAGTGGGGGGCCTAGGTCATTCTGAGGCCAGTAGAGGTTAAGCTCATAGCTACCTCTCCCCTCCTAACCCTGTAGATCTTCTTCCCCCCTACATGGGACCACAGTCCACAGTGATCAACGATAAAGACACAAAGAAAAATTCCTGCACCACTGATCTCTAGGGCTTCATGTATCTAGAAGATTCGAGAAGAATTGAACTGCTTTGGCAAAGGGCCGCATTGCTCTCCCAGAGAGAACATGAGCTGTCCCTGCTTTCCTTATTAAAAACAGCCACACTTGATGATGGATGGAAGCAGGGCTCCTTTCTCTGTTAGCACAGCCAGCTGGCTGACTAGCATCCTTTCTCTGTCTGACACTCAGAAGAGAAGCTGGGATGATTTAGTCCAAGTGGCACAGGGCAGGCCTGAGTCACTGATGCGGGCTGGGGGCACTGGGAACTGCAGATCACGTGCTTGGCATGTGAACCGAGGCAAAGGCGACTGGTTGCTGGACGGTGTCTCTCGTCTGACCCCTGAAGGTGGACACTCTCACTTCAGCCATGGGAACAGCAGCAAGACGTCTCACTGAGTAGCTCTTTTCAATTTCCCACACTTCCTCTGTGAACTAAGCGGATCGGTTGTTATCCCATTTGGGAGATGAACAGACCGAGGTTCCTAAGAGGCTGATCATCCATTTAGAGAAGTAGTTCTCAACTGTGGGTAATTTTGCTCTGCCAGGGGACATAGGGCAATGTCTGGAAACATTTTTGGTTGTCACAACTTGGGGAGATATTGGCATCTACTGGATAGGGGCCAGGGATGCTGCTAAACATCCTACAAGGTGTAGGACAGCCCTACAGCAAAGAAGTGTCCAGTCCAAAAAAGTCAATAGTACTGAGATTGAAAACCCTGATTGAGATCTTTAAACACACCCTCAGTCTGCATCTTCTAGAATAAGAGGCACGAGGATTAGTGATACCTTTCTTTTTTTTTTTTTTGAGTTATGCGGGCCTCTCACTGTTGTGGCCTCTCCTGTTGCGGAGCACAGGCTCCAGACGCGCAGGCTCAGTGGCCATGGCCCGTGGGAGCCAGCCGCTCCGCGGCATGTGGGATCTTCCTGGACGGGGGCACGAACCCATGTCCCCTGCATCGGCAGGCGGACTCTCAACCACGGCACCACCAGGGAAGCCCGATACCTTTCTTTTTTTGTTGCTGTTTCTGTTTTTGAAAACTGGGCACTGAATTAGACAGGAAGCTTCCTTCACTTTCACACTGGATGCTCCGTCAGTAGAGCTGACTCCACAGCTTCTCCTCCCAGGGTTGCTCCAGCATCATTGTCTCTGTCATGTCACCCCTAGTGCAGGAGGGAGTCCTCCTTGGGCACTGGGGACCACAGTGACTGCTTGTCCCTTCCCACAGGAGACAGTTCCTCCCAACACCCTTAATTTCTGGAAGAGAACTTTGAAATCATTTGGTTCTCTGTACCCCTTTTGCAATCTCTACCTTTTAGAGAGGAGGAAAATGAGGTCCAAGGTCACTTCTCTTAACTCCTCCACCAGGGATCTTTCCATGGCATCCTCTGCCCGTCCATCCAGACCCCTGGAGCTGACTTGTGTTGGGTGTGGTTTTCCCAACCCTGCCCATAGGTTAATGGGCTGGAATGGCCAGGTCCAAGTCATTTTGCTGGGATTGGATATCTGGGCTCAGGTAATGGCACCGAGATGCTGCATGCCCCAAGTGCCAGGAAATAATGTGATCCAATGACCCAAACAGAAAACTCAGACTCATTCTGGCAATGGCATCTCTGGATGCCTGGGGGCCCAATGCAGAGCGCCTGCAACTTTTGATAGAGTCCATTCTGTCAAGAGCACCAGCAACAATTTTACCAGCAGAAAATATGACTCTATTATATGTGTGCTATCCAGTTACAACCCAAAGGAAACATGCCGGTGAACAAACCCCCCCGAAAACAAAACCCAACAACAGGCCGTCAGACTAAGTAGATCAGTGGTTTTCAAGTTCTCCCCTTAATATCTTTTAGCTATTGTTCACTCTCTGTGTCATCAGCGGGTACACACTAGCAGACAAGTGGTAATTGCTGCCAGGGGGCTTAAGGAAATTTATGCAAGAAGAACTAAATACAGAAAAAATGGTGTCCGTTAACTGTCTTTCTGGGTGTTGGGGAAATGAGAGCAAATAGGGGATGGAGCACAAGATACTTTGGTCCAGGTCATAGCGTTTCAATCTTGATTTCACTTTATTTTATATTTGATCGATGCACGGAAGTTCTCATGAACATACAGTTTAATGAGATGAAATGGCGACGACACAGGTGCGTTTGTCTGCATACCTTGCTTCCCTGCCACTCCCCCCCCAACCTCAACACTGATTCCCAAACCCCAGTGTGCTGAAATTCCTGCTTATTTGGAGCACCAAGGGGAGCAATAATGGGGGAACGGTAGGCACAGTTAGACTCTAAACTGCGGTAAGGCCAGGACTGTCTTTCAGGATGTGTTTCTTGCAAGTAGCAGTACATCTGCAACATGTCAGAATTCAAAACATACTTTGTGTCCCTGCTCTCTGTCTTGTAATTGCTCAGAACTGTAACAGTATCCGCTGATTTCTCTGCCTTCAAACTTACCTCCATCCAATCCCCACTGCAGCAAGAGTGGCCTTCCTAAAACGCACATCAGATCAGCTCCCTCTTTGAATGAAGTCCTCCTTGGCTCCCTACTGCCTTTGAGATACACTCCAGTCTCTTTTTCACATGAAACATTTTTCTTTGCCTGAGTCCTGCTTCCTTCTCCAGACTCAGAGATTTCTATTCCCCTTCTCCAGTCTCTGGTGCAATCTTACAGAACGTCTGACTTTCCTCTTTCTTCCCTTGGTTGACTCTGAATCAACCTTCCACACTCAGCTGAGATCAGCTCCTCAAGGAAGCCTTCCGTGACTCTCATCCATCCTTGATTCTGGGAGGCACATAGCATGGTTTTTAAGAAAACAGACTTTGGTGTCAGACAGACCGGGGCTTGGATCTTGGTTTGAGCATTTACTGACATGTGACCTTGAGCAAGTTACAAGGCATCTCTGATTCCTCGACGTCAACTGCAAAGTGGGCGTGATAATGATCTGTGCCTCCTAGGACCATGTGAGGGTCAGTTGAGACTGTGAGTAGAGCGCTGGGTGGCAGGCATGTCCACTTAGGTGGACAGCGGGTTGCTCACAGATGCTCCTCTTCTGCCTCTGAATCCCAGGTCTCACCACAGAGCTCCTGGATCCAGCCCAGAGTTGTCCCGGGTACAAGTTTGTGAATGAGGGCACTAATGAACGGGCACATGTATTCACTGATGTAGAAGAGTGAGGGATCAAGGTCTACCCCTGACTTTAACACAAATTAGTCATAAAAATGAGGCCAATTTTCAGAAATATGAATGCAGAAATCATCCAGGAATCAACAAGTGAGCAGATCTTCCGAGATGCATTATCTTGGCAGATGAGTTAGCATCTCCTGATGGCTAGTTTCCTTAGCTGCAGAATCAGAACGATGTCTACCTGCCCCGTGGGTGAAATGGATAACGTGCCTAGAATGTCCTTAATAAGTATTATTCGCCCCCCCCCCCCATCCCTTCCTGTGCTTTCCTATTTTGCTTGGTGGAGCCCCCAAGCTGAATGTCATGCCCGATAACGCTGTGGACCCGGGACTAGAGCCTGCCCCCCACCTCCCAGGCCCTCCCATCCCTCTCACCTGCACCACCCAGCGGCTGCCTGGAATGCCCTGAGGAGGAGGAATTGGAAATGACTATGTACTTGAAATGCCCACGTTGTTATTTCTGCTCTTTTATAAAAGCATGAGGCAGGTCGGCTCTGCAGAATGTTGTATAAACATCCAGATAAAAAGATTAGTGAGAAACCCCTGAGAGCATCAGAGCTTCTAAAGCCCGCTTTGAGGCCGGGAGGGGTTGGTACCTCAGTGCCGGCCTCGGTAGCTTTGAGGTTCTAACACACCTCGTTCACGTGGAAACAGGAGCTGATGTTACTGCCTCTCCCGAGCAGTGGCTAGTGCCTTACTGAGAGGATAGTGAAGAGGAAGAAGAACAGGACCTCAGGGGCTGAATGTGTAGGAGGGAAAACATAGGAGACCCTCTCCCCACCGGGTAACCCGAGCTGGTTGCCCCTTAGTTGGCACTTTTTGATCGTTGGGGATACAATGTAAACCCCATAGTGCTACAGGCTTATTTTGCTTCTAGCAATAACCCATTCTTTTTTTTTTTTTTTTGCTGTACGCGGGCCTCTCACTGTTGTGACCTCTCCCGTTGTGGAGCACAGACTCCGGACGTGCAGGCTCAGCGACCATGGCTCACAGGCCCAGCCGCTCCGCGGCATGTGGGATCCTCCCGGACCGGGGCACGAACCCGTGTCCCCTGCATCGGCAGGCGGACTCTCGACCGCTGCGCCACCAGGGAAGCCCAATAACCCATTCTTGACCTCTTTAGAAAGGGCTCCTGCAGCCAGCTCATTTGATCCCCAATCTAATGGACTTTCTGGCAAAGGTGGTAGTGACTTCCACTTTACTTTAGCAGCTACGCCCCGAGCAGTGCTGACCCCCTTCTTCTTGGAAAGGCAGAGTGGGTCCTGGGAGGAACTCTGGCTGCATCTGCTGGTTGGGAGGCCAAGGAAGTCTTCACCTCCCAGAGTCCAGTCCTCTCTTCTGTCAAGTGCGGACAACACGCACACATCATAAGGCACACGGAGTGAGCCCCTCTGTCCCCACGTATGTGCATTTGCATCTCCTGCCTGGAATGCTTCTCCAACTTTCCTTCCCCACGAATCCCTTTTGTCTAAAGACTCTTGCTCGAAGCCTCCCAGACCACCCTCCTCGGGACTCCCATCCCCGTGCTTTCCTTGACACTGACACGCATCTCAGGGCTTCATCCCTGTCTGTTGGCTTATCTGCCTCACCCTCTAGGGTCCTCAAGAGCATGGACCATCTCACTTTCCTCTCTGCCCCTGGCACCCGGGAAGGTGGGTCAATTAAGGAATGCTGGCTGATACATTCATGAGGAGAGCAGGCTGTGTCCGGTTTACCGTTGCAAACTGAGGGCACCGTAGACCCTAGACGCTATCTAGAGTAGCGGGGAAGGGGGAGTGTACCCAGGGAGCAAGACCAGTCTCAAGCCTGGGGTTTGTGTGTGCCCGGCCACGGCGGAGTCCAGGAGCCGAGGGTTCCAGGAAGAGGTCACAAAGGGAGCGTCAGTCCAGAGAATGGAAAGTGTTGATGATATAGGCTGTTCACAATCCCATTGACCCAGGACTTACTCATACTAGATGGTAACCTTGTCGCAGAGAGCTGGATGCTGAACTGGGCCGGATGGATAAGGCAGGTTAACTCTCCCCACTTGGTAGATGAGAAAACTGAGGCTCAAGGAGAGCAGGTGGATTTTCCCCAGAACCCATGGCAACAGTAGAGCCTGAAGCTAATAAAACCCTTTCTGCTTTGAGACTCTTCTTTCTGCCCCACCAGGTGCCTCCCAGGGGTCTCTGTTTCTGGGAGAGGTTGTGAAAAGTTCATCAAAGCTGGTTCCAAATCCTCTAGGTGCCTGGGTTGAGACGTGCTTGGTGGTAGTGGGGACTCTTCCCCCAGACCCTGGGAAGGCTTTCCTGGGGAAAACCAGACCCCGATTGAGTGCCTGGGGCGGGAGGAGATGCCATTGGTAGGTTGGAAAAAGTGTACTTTCCTGGTGCTCCGGGCTCAGCCTTGGACAGAGGAAGCCGTGGATCCTAAAAGTTGCTACCGGGAATCCCAGCTGCTCACAGGTGTAGGCAGTGAAAGAAATAGACAGTGGTGGTGTGTGTGGGAGGGTGCCCATGTGTGTTTAACAGAAAACATCCTGCTTTGAAAGGAGTCAGATTGGAAATGTCAGTTAAAGTGACTGAAAAATACTCATTAGGGTGGGTTGGCCCCAGACACGTCTTTCATTTACCTGCTGAATTTAGAACTAACTCATTCATCGTCATTGGTCCCACTCTCTATGCACGAGATTCAACAGAAGAAGGCTGGAGGCCGTCAGAGCTCTTAGTGAGGCCAGCACAACGGGGGATGCGCCCTTAGGAAGGGGAAAGAGCTCATCAGGTCAACCCCCAGCAGGACTGGGCAGGTGAAGCAAGTAGACATGGGTAGAGACAGGATGAGTACTCTAGCCAAGCTTAGGCGCCGGCCCCATGGCCCGTGTTTACTGTTAGCATCTGCTGAGTCCCCTTCCATGGATCCCATCAGGGAGGCTCTGACTTCCAGAACCTGCGCCCTGTCTGGCCCAGGAGGAGGGGCCCAAGGCCAGAGCTTGTCTGAACATCCTGTGCTCATTTTGCCCAGATATGGAGGTTTTCTTTCTTTTTTTTTTTTTTTTTTACATCTTTATTGGAATATGATTGCTTTACAATGGTGTGTTAGTTTCTGCTTTATAACAAAATGAATCAGTTATACATATACATATGTTCCCATATCCCCTCCCTCTTGCGTCTCCCTCCCACCCTCCCTATCCCACCCCTCCAGGCGGTCACAAAGCATTGAGCTGATCTCCCTGTGAAGGTTTTCTTAAATGCTCTTTTGACTTTGCACTTTGTCATTTTGTTTATGCCCAGTATACCTGTCTGTCACCTCTGGCTTTTGGAATCTTAGACATTTTGTCTGTCACTCAGAAAAACAATAGCGGTGGACTTTGCATGAATTCTCCAGAGTCCTCCACCAATTCAAAAGTCAGGAAAGGAAGAAAAAGCCCATTTTTGCTCACAGCTGTATACTGATAGGAGCTTTGGCAAGGTTGGAGACAGGGGCTACAGCCTCATCCTTACAACCTTCTATTCAGATATTTACAAACATTTCATCAGAGTTTCCAATTCCTTGTCACAATATTTGATAAGATATTGACTTTTTTTTTTTTTTTTTTTTTTCTGTACGCGGGCCTCTCACTGCTGTGGCCTCTCCCGTTGCGGAGCACAGGCTCCGGACACACAGGCTCCGCGGCCATGGCTCGCGGGCCCAGCCGCTCCGCGGCATGTGGGATCTTCCAGGATAGGGGCACGAACCCGTGTCCCCTGCATCAGCAGGCGGACTCTCAACCACTGCGCCACCAGGGAAGCCCTGACTTATTTTTTAAAGATTTATTTTATTTATTTATTTTATTTATTTTGGGCTGTGTCAGGTCTTAGTTGCAGGATACGGGATCTTTGCTGAGGCACGCAGGATCTTTCATTGCGGTGCGCGGGCTTCTCTCTAGCTGCGGTGCGTGGGCTTAGTTGCCCCGTGGCATGTGGGATCTTAGTTCCCTGACCAGGGATCGAACCCGTGTCCCCTGCATTGTAAGGCCGATTCTTTACCACTGGACCACCAGGGAAGTCCCTTATCTTATATACTGGATATATGAGGTTGTTTTAATCATATGTATAAATCTCGTGAGAAAGATGAATGTGGAAGGAAAGGTGCTAACATGAAAGGGCCCCTATGTAGCCAACACTTAAAATATGTTCATTCCGTTATCCCAGCAGGCCAATGAGGCTACACTATCCCCATTTCTCAGCTCAGAAAACTGAGACTTAGGGGTGAAATGAACAGCTCAAGGTTGTACAACTACTCAGTGGCAGAGCCACAGTCTGTCTCCTAAATGTATGTTCTTCCCACTGCCCCATATTTGCTCATTCATTCAGGGCCCCTCTTTTTTCTATTCACTGCATATCTCAAAGTTCCATGCTGCATTTAAATTCATATGTGCATCCTTCACTCAACAGTATAAAAGCATTCTGGTGATGTCAGTTGTATAGCAGAATGATGGAACGTGACTCTGTTTGCCTTTGGCATAAATGATAAATTTGGAAGTAAGTTTCCATGAAAGGGAAGAAGAGCTCACCATAGGCTATGATGACAACTGACTATCAATTAATATAACTGCATATCAATCAAATAATAGAATTATATATCAATGGCATGGCACTTGGCTTTTGCAAACTTTACCAAATTTTGGAGATTTCTGTTAACTCTGGAATTTTTTCCAAAGCCCCAGGTATTCTAAGACTCATCACTTTATCTCCTGGACTTATTTTTCCCCAGGATCTGTTCATATTTTTAAAGTGGTTAAAGGTTTGAGCTTTGGAGCCAGCTTGTAAGTGAATCATGGCTTCACTGCATGCTAGCTGTGTGCCTCAGTTTCCTCCTCTGTAAAATGAGGATACTAAAAAAATGGGAATTCTGAGATTGCTAGAAAGAATACATTAATTTATATGTTATGAAGATTATCAATTATGAAGATATCTAGTACATAGTAAGTGCTTAATAAATGTTGGTAGCCATTATAATCTGATATTTTGCAATCACTAATAGAATTAAACAACAGGATGATACTTTATATTTGGCAACTGGATAGTTCCTAAAATTGGGTGAGGGAATTCATTTCTTCCTTTTCTGATACACAAAAATGAGGGTCACTATCGTCTCTGTGAAATGAAGTTTTGGGGGCTGGTGACTCTCCATCCTCACCTGGCCATCATCTTCATATCTGTATGGCCATCTACCATCTCTGTTATGGCAGAAGCACCTCTGTCACACCAGAAATGTTTGGGGCAGAGAAGCTGGGGGTCATGGCTCTTGTTTACTTGGATGCCTATGACAGCCAGTCTCACATTAAAATCCATAATTAAGCCCATCTCAGTCTGCCCTCATTTCTGCAGTCTGTGTGGTCCTCCCATGTGTCATGAAGGTTATGACCACATCCCAGCCAGTTTGGGAAAATCTCAGATTCACAAGGAACCCTTACATTTGGCTTTGTCATTTAAGTCCAAGTGCTGCAGGAATCTTGCAGATTTTTTAATTCAAATTTTATTTCCACATATATTTGATTCATAAAGCTCATTTAAAAGAACAATATGCAAATTAAATATATGCTACAGATCAAAATTTAACCACAGATACCTTAACTTGCCACCAGACCACTTTCATGCAGTTCTTAGACCTCTTCTCCCCATAGTTATGCATCCGTATCAGAAATTATTGAAAATGAGTCATCAGTTATGAAGGTTTCATCTTAGCGCTGATTTTTTTTAAAGACACATTTCCACCTGAGCATCTACATCTGTGAAATTACAGTTCCACAGCACAGAAACACAGTCTCATGTTCAATTAAGAGGCAGGCAAGGAGAAGGTACTTGGCTTCCACCATGGCCCGATGGTTGGTTGTGCAATTATAACCGATTGTAAAACTCATCAGAGTCATGATAATGTCACACATCAAGATAACGCTGGCACTTACTCTAAGCTTCGCCTCTTCTTGTCTGACTTTTGAATGCATGATAAGAGGCACAACTTAACTGTTACAAACTGTAAGAGATTCGACTTCCAAGCTCAATTTTCCATCGAGTTCCCTTTCAAGCTCCTGCATCCATTTAATTGAAGAATTATCCTGAGATTGCCAGATGAGCTATTGGAGACTGGAATCATTTGCAGCTCCTTCTTTGCATGAATCAGGGTTTTCTCCGTGCTCTGAGAAGTTGAAGAAACTAGAGGAATAAATTACATTCTCGGTTTTCTGGTAGCCTGATTTCAAAGGTTTTATTATGTTTATCAAAACAATCTCATAGTCCTCAGTGACTCTTATTATAAATGAAACTAAGTGATTTACATTGGAACTTATGATATAAATGCATACAATTAAAATGCCACAGTAATCTGTTTTCTATATTGGGCGTCCCGTGTGCGATTCCATTCAAGAAAAACACACATATTTTTTAAAGTTTTGAAAGCTAATTCTAAGAACTACCCTTCAAACAGTGGTTCAGTCTCATCCTTAGCATTCCTTCATTCACTGGCCACCTACCATGTGCCCCCACTCTTCTGTGCTGTTGGGACACAGCAGCGAACAAGACAGATACGGTCCTGGTTCTCATGGGGTTTACCTTCTACCGGAAGAGAGACCATCAACAAGTCAACAGGTAAACAAACAAGACCATTCCAGATGAAAAGTGTAACGAAGAAAGTAAAGAGGGTGAGAGTCACTGCATCTATGAGGATGTGGGCCGAGGACTGGGGACCTCTGTTTTTCTCTGTTGAACACCTGTTAGATTCACTGTGACCAAGGCAGCCAAATCCATAGTTGGAAAGCTCAGCTCTAACTGCTCCAGATGGCTTCCTTTCATCAAACTGAAATCCATCTCCCTGGAATTCCACCCATGTCCTCTGCTTCTCCTCTCTGGGGCCTCTCTGAACAAGTCTGATTTATCTTTCACAAGACGGCCCATCTTGTGTCGGTACACAGTGGTGGAGACTCCTGGGCTGTCTCTCTCCCAGTCTGAACACCCCCAGTGCTTCCCTGTGTCTCTGCCCACCTGGCCAGCACTCCGGCTCATCACCATCCCTCCGAGAGTGTAATGTCAGGTCTGAAGTCACTTTACGTGTAATCAAGGCAGAACAAGATAATCACTTCCTCCTTCTTGATTCTCTATTTCTCCACTCTCAAGCTTGTAGCCATTTTTTTCCCTGGTTCCACAATACCATGGCCACCTCTCTGGCTTACAGTCAACTGAATTTCCCCAGAATTGTCTTAGATACAGATGCTGACACATATCATGGACAATCGCGGTGTTGTGTTTAAACCTTCATGCTGGACGTTGCAGAATCATCTCAATTATTTCCTGTGGTGAAGACTAAACCATCAGTAACAACTGCTCAGAAAGACTGAGGCCAGTGAACGTGGCCCTGGGAGCGTGTCCATGTTCCTCCTACTGGCTGCACCCTCCCTGTGGACAGCATGTTCCCAACGCCTGCCTTTTATTGTGTAAAGTGACATTTTCTTTGGTGGGTTTCAAAATGGGCCCCTTTTGGCATCAAGTAGGGCCCAGTGGTTCAATCGTTCTGGATCTGGGCCCTGCATTCATTGTAACACTGCAGTCTGGGCACACCTGTCCCTAACTGCCTTTCCTTGGGTGGCTAATGACCTCCAGCTCTTTAGGCTTACAGTCTGGCTTTCAGCCTCTTATTGCAAAAAATATATTAAAAGGTCCATTTAAGTGTCCCCAGCCTCCCACTAGCCTTTTCACTCCCTGAAAGCATTTTCCCAGAACAACCGGAAAGTCACACAAGGACCTCTGGGAGCCTGTGGTGCACTTTCCCCCACCTGCCAGAAATTTTCTCTGTCTCAGTTGCCTGTGCATTTCTAGTTGGTATCTACCCCTTGCCCAGGAAAAGGACTGTCTCACCTGTGGACTCTTTCTTTTCAAGTATCTTCCCTGTCCAAGTGGCTTTCGGGTGCTGAAAACTAAGGGATCCTCCACTTGCTATAAAGCCTGGTTCATGCTTCCTGGAACTTTCATGATTGTATAGCTGTCCATCATGTATGGCATGTCACTCCTTCATGACAGACTAAGATGCTTCAGCCACCTTAATGTGCCTTTAGAAGAAACCATTTATTCTTTCAACCAAATAATCTTGGCTTTGTTTGTGTGTGTGTGTGTGTGTGTGTGTGTGTTGTGTGTGTTATATTCATTCCCAGGTACCTGAAGCAATAACCTACCTAGATTCAAATTCATATCCTGGGTCTTTATTGAAAGCACCTACCTATTCTTACAATATAGGACCACGGATTTCTGGCCTATATGACTGAGCAAAATCTCACTGAGAAGCCAGAGTTCTAACTGGTGTCAACATTCCTTCTCAAGTTCCCACCTGGCTGCCCTGGAAGCCACCTGTAGACATGAGAATATGACCATGTCAGGGCTTCTTTTAAAAATATTTTCTTAATATTGAATAGCTTAGAGCTTTCAGGATAAACTCCAAACATCTTAACTCAGCGCTAAAGTTCTGTGACGGACTGAATGTTTCTGCTCCCCCTAAACTCATACGTTCAAACTCTACCCCACCCCCCATGTGATAGTATTAACAGGTGAGGCCTTTGGGAGGTAATTAGGTTTAGGCGAGGTCATGAGGGTGGAGCCCCCATGCTGGGATTAGTGCCCTTATAAGAAAAGGAAGAGACAGCAGAATTTCTTCTCTATGAAAACACAGCAAGAAGGCAGCTGTCTGCAAGCCAGGAAGAGTGCTCTCAACAGGAATCAAATCAGCCTGCGCCTTGATCTTGGGCTCCCCAGCCCCCAGAATTGTGATAAATGAAGTTCTGTTGTTTAAGGCACCCCGTCTATGGTATTTTGTTATAGCAGCCTGAGCAGACTAGGATGAGATTCATGAAGAACTGGGCTGTCTACTACTTCTCTGTCCATAATTCTCGTTCTGGCCTTGCAGAGTTATTCCTAGAGCATGCTGAGCTCTTATACTTCTCCATGCCGTGGCACGAGGCACCCCCTCTACCTGAAATGACATTGCTCTTCTCATTCGTTGAAATCCATTTCAACCAGCACTTCCCCCCAAAAGCTTTCCATGAGCCTCTGAGGAGGGGCACTGTCCAAGTGCCCTGGCATCTGAGTGGAGCAAGGAGGCTGGATCTGGAGTGCTGGAAGGAGCAGGAGGCTGGGACCAACTGCCGCTGCTGGAACCGATCACTAGCTAGGGTAGCAAGGACAGGCACGGCAAGCAAACCAGGAAGGAGACGACCCTTGTCCCTCCTTTCCAGTCTCCTCCTAGTGTGACCTATTGGCAGAACCTAACAGCAAGCCAGCTAGAACCATCCTTGTTTACCCAAAACTAAGGGGGTTCCTGGGATGTGGGGTTTCAGTGCTCCAATGGGGACAGTTGTGGGCAAACTGGGACAAATGGTTCCCCTAGAGCCAGCAAGCAAAAGAGAAATGTGATTTGCAGAGTCCCAGTCCCAGACTTATGTAGTAGAGTGTAGAAGGGTGGATTGGGGGCTGGGAGACAGTGAGTAAATGACTATCACAATGCGTGATCAATTAATATTGTTTGAATTAAGTACTGCATTGTCTGCATGATTTGGGAAATGCTAAGAACTGTGAGACTCTGGGTGTTGGGAATGTGATGGCGAGTTTATAATTTAAGGCCCTAAGCTAGGCCCTTCACCCAATGTTTCTATCCCACTACAGTCTCTTAAACATCTGTTTCTGTTGGTAGCTCTGTTTAGACCTATTGTCTTGGTTGTCTTCTGGATCATTTCCTAGGTTCTTCTGAAGTTAGATACTCTTTGTCGCTCCCCAGAGCCTGAAGCGTGGCTAGCACCTGAATCTCAGAGGCACCTATTAGGGCCAATAATGCAGCCTATAGTTAGTCATGTGGCTCTTTCCAAGAACAGCCCTTCAAGGAATGTATACAGAATCAAACGAGTCTTACTCGTTAAAGTGTGGTCCACTGGCATCACTTGGGGAACTTGTTAGAAATGCTGAATCTCAGGCCCCTCCTCTGACCTAAGGAGTCAGACTCTGCAAAGATCCCCAGGTAATTTGTATGCAATTACCAACTGAGAAGCATCCATCTAGAGTAGAGATTTTCAACCTTGGCTGCCCTTTGGAATGACTTGGGGAGCTTAAAGACATTCTGATGCCTGGGTGATAACCTCAGAGATCATCAGTTGGTTGCGGGTGGGGCAGACAGTAGTTTTTTTTAAAGATCTCCAGGTGATTTTAATGGGCAGCCAGGATGGCAGACGACTGATCCAGAGCCTGAACGAGATCCCAAGGCACCATACTGTTAGCTATCCAATTATCTTGCTTTGACTGTGTATAGAGGCACAAAAATGAAATAACTGAGGCCCAATATCCTTGTTCTACAGCAATTTAATGTTATTTCTGAGGCTGCAACTGCTGTCTCCCAACTCCTCCTGATTCAAGTCCTGATACAGAACTATCACTGAGTTTCTATTGGCATTTGTAGTTATTTATATATGAGAGGATACTTTAAGGATGTGTCATCAGATATTTGATCAAACTAAGGATGTTACTGAATAACTAGGAGAATTATCTAGGAGTAAAGAACATGATCTGGATGAATCATGAATGCAGAAACGCAGCTGGGCATTCATTCAAGCAGGACAAATACTCTCGAAGACAGGAGAAACTGTAGAGGCTGCCCAAATCTTTTTGTTTCCTAAAGAGCCCAGCAGTTGGGAATTGCCCCTTCTATTTCCTACCATTTCAATCCAACTTTGTCTAATTCGATAATCATTTATTAAGCATCCATGTGCAAGTTCCTTCATGCAGAGGTAAAGACACAGGACTGCTGCTTTAAATCTTTAGTAGAGTCGAATAATGGTAGAAGACTTTATATATATATATATATATATATATATTTATATATATATACACACACACAAACATATATATATATATATATATATATATCCTAAATTCCATTAGAGAAGAGTAGATAAATCAATATATGGGCTTAAAGGGAAGTATGCCACGTCCAAATGCAAGCAGATGAGTTACCAAATGTTTTTGGTGGAGGCTTGAGGATGGTCTTGAAGAAGAGGTTGGGTTTTCATGTGAACAGATGGTGGGAAGAGTAGTTCAAAAAAAGGGAACAGCAATAAACAATGACCTGGATGTAGAAGTACTTGGGTGAGGTGATGTTGGTGAAAAACAGAAGATGAAGCTAGATGGGTAGATTGGAGGCCATGTTATAGAGGGGTGTGCAGGCCAGGGCCAGAAGTTAGAATGGATTGATAGTTAGTTAAACAGGATGGATCACTAAAGAGTTTTCAATTGATTTAAGCCCTGTGGAGGGTGAATTAAGGTACTTACAGGGCAAGATTGTAGGCAGACAACAGAGCAATGTGCCAACAATCCTGATCAGAGTAAGGTGATCCTGAAGTAGAGTGGTGTTTGGGGGAAAAGAAAGAGTGTATAATATGAAACTCATTGAATCTAGGCCTTAATTAGCATATTTAGGAGAACATTTATGGAGTAAGTAGACATTATGTTTACATTGGTTAATTGAAAGTACATTTCCCTGGAGCTAAATTACAGTGAATACTATTAAATCACAATTAAGGTCTACCTGGTTTCTATACCATTATGGATTTTGTGGGTGTTAGGACTGGCTCAGTTTATTTCTGGGCAGCATTAGTTTTCAAATTTCCCAGTATTTGCAAAACTAACTGGAAACAGCCACTCAGAGCCACCCTGAGGCTACTGATTGAGCAAGGCCCCAAGTCCTTAGCCCTTCAGGATGACCCCAGCTACCAAAGAGCATGAGGGGGGTTCAGGGTCTGGGACAGCAGCACTTGTCACCATTTGGGGATTCGACAGACTCCAAGAGAGATGGAAATTATTTTTCAAATGAAGGCTTATATCACACACCACGGAAGGAGCTAGAAGGCCAGAAAATCCATACTGAACTAAAGCCCATTGAAGTTTCAGCTCAGCGAATCAATGTAAAGAATGAACAAAAGCTGTAGGAACACAGATATAATTTATCGATCCCTTCAACTAGCGTTTATTTTGCCTTAACCATTGAGTCCCAGGTGTATTAAGTACAGTGGAGTAAAAACAATGGAAAAGATATGAATGAACAGACTCAGACTCAAATTCTATCTTTTTGCATTATGTGACCTTGGGAAGCCCGCTTAACTTCTCCAAGTTTTAGTTTCCTCAACTATCAAATGGGCATAATAATAGTACCTGCCTCTCAAAGTTGTATGAGGGTTAAATAAGTAATGATATATACATATACATATTACATATATATGTAATAGCGTAAGTATATGATATATACAATTATTAATAATTCCATATTTTATATAAACACTACTAATTATATAATGTGCGATAATTTATGTCTATGAGTTGTTCTAAGAGCTCAAATCTTGCCATCTATAAGAAATCTTCTCTAATAAAGCCCAGATCAATATATACGTATATATTATACAGTGTCTGGAACATAGTGAACTCTCAATAAAGTGGTGGTAATTGAAATAGCTTTTTTTTTTTTTTTAAGAAGATGTTGGGGGTAGGAGTTTATTAATTTATTTATTTTTGCCGTGTGGGGTCTTCGTTTCTGTGCGAGGGCTTTCTCTAGTTGTGGCAAGCGGGGGCCACTCTTCATCGCGGTGCGCGGGCCTCTCACTATCACGGCCTCTCTTGTTGCGGAGCACAGGCTCCAGATGCGCAGGCTCAGTAGTTGTGGCTCACAGGCCTAGTTGCTCCGTGACATGTGAGATCCTCCCAGACCAGGGCTCAAACCCGTTTCCCCTGCATTAGCAGGCAGATTCTCAACCACTGTGCCACCAGGGAAGCCCGAAATAGCATTTTTTATTAGTCCTTTACATTGTGATGGAAGTCAGAATAACATAGTAAAAGGTTGTAGAATTTGAAATCAAGCACTAGAACTTGAGTCCAGGCCTCTAACATTAAAAGGTAGCTGTGTGATCTTCTGCTAGTCACTTGCCTTCTCTGAACACAGAATGGACAACCTAGATCTGAGTATAAGCCAACATGATCTTGTGTAAACCTAAGTGTTGATGGAACAGACCTGCAGGGTGGGACAGGGAGGGGGTAAACAACAATTAAAATGACCTGAGGCATACCAGAAAAGATTTCTTAGAGTTGACAAGATTTGAGCTTAGAGCAATTTATAGACATTAATGGAGAAGAAATAAAGAGAAATATGTATAAAGGACTGATGATTGGACATTTGCAATTCACGTGTGAGAGAGATAGAACACATTTGCCTAGAAGTGGAAGAATCTTGCTCAAATGTGACTAGGGGAAGAAAAAAAATACTATGTGCTGTAGTTCTAAGTGCTTTAGGTCTTTCGATGTATTTTACCTTCAAAGCAAGCTTATGAGATGGGTATGCAATTAACCCCTTTTAACAGGTAAAGCAACTCGTCTAAGATCACACAGCCCACAACTGGGACATCTAGGACTAGAACCCATATAGTCTGGGCTCAGAGGCCACATGCTTTTAACCATTATGCTATGTTGCCTCTGAGGTCAGGCCAGAAAGATGGGGATCTCTGGAATTACAGTCTTACAACGTGAAAGGTCCATGAGAACAGAGGTCACACCTGTCATAATCATTATTACACTCACAGTGCCTGGCACATGATGGAGACTCAATAAATATTTGTTGAAAACATGAATGGAAACACTTAGCAAAGCTGTCTCTTCACTTTTTTGGAAGACTGTCCTGGGCAGGGCCTTCCAAAGTTCTGTGACCTGGCCAGTGTGATGGACAGAATACTGCTTGGGCATAGCAGGACTCTCAGAAACTTCTTAAATATATGGGAAGAGGATAGTCTAGTCCACCCAAGAGACAGTGGCAGCATTCTCTTGGGGCAAAGATGAATTTGTTGCACTGAGAAAGAACAGAAATGGTATCATTTTATATCTTTCTAAAATAGCATAAAAATGTTTCATTGGTTACCTGATGCCTTGGAGCAACAGTAACTTAAGGGCTTGGGAGGTTCACTCCCTTTTCCCTTCTCCTGTGTTATACCGGTCTGCATTTGTTCAGTCATCACAGGCAAAAGAGACTTACCTTCCCCCTTCTCTTCATAATCCTGCCTGTGATGGGAAGACTGTAGTTGAGCTGGCATCTACCTTGCTTTACATGAGACAAGAAGGATCTATAACAGAACCCACTAAAAACCAATAACAGGTCCTGGACTGTATTTAATGAGCTTCTAGAGACCTCCAAGGGAAGAAGATTCATCTAAAAAGGAACCTTGCTTGGAAGATGTTCAGGGTAAGAAATTGAGCGCTCACATGGGTACAATGTCCTGGACCTTATTTAATGGGCTTCTAGAGACCTCCAAGGGAAGCAGATTGATCTAAAAAGGAACCTTGCCTGGAAGGTGTTCAGAATAGGAAATTCAGTGCTCTCATGGGTACAATGTGGTCTTCACTGATAGCTATTAAAACACCATGCTGTGGCTCTGCTATAAAATCCCCTCTACCTAGAGGGGGCTTGGAAGGAAAAGGGTAGTGATTAGGATATGATCAGTATAGAAACTGATGCTGCCAGCAGACTGTACTACTTTAGCAAGAATGATAATGGCTTATATAGGCCAAACAAGTCAAATTCCCTAACCATGGCTCTATGCAATAGTTTATTTCAAGCCACCAATATGCTTGGGAGGCAATACTAGGATCTTCGTTTTATGGATGAAGAAACCAAATCACAGAGAGAAAAAGCCAAGTCTAACTCTTGGTCTGATTCTTTCTACTTTTCATCTTACTGCTTCTACCTGAAACCATTACCCTGACATTTGATGGAGGATATATAGCTCCTGCTGCTGCAACACGTAGACCTTCTTCTCAAACACACACACACACACACACAAACACACACACACACACACACGGAGACATATGTTATATATATGTTAGTTTCTTCCAACCACTACACGGTATTTCTTAATATCTATTTACCGTATTTTACTTGTCCATATACTAACAATGGATTCCTATGTTGGCTCTAATTCCCCACTAAAACAATCAAACACACTGCAAAGAAAATGTTGTGTGGGCCTTTGAAAGAAACCGCACAAGAATTTCTCTGGTATGTATTTCAGAATCTATTCTCTGGAATATATTTATATATTGACCTGCAGTAAATATATTCTGGAAATGAGGTTACTAGGTCATGTGGCAAAAACATACTTAATTTCATCTTTAGATTTTTTTGTTAATAGTAGATGTGAACATGGCACTTTTTAAAGATAATGCGTGTCAGTGGTAATGTCTGGCAGATGCTAAAGTTTTGGGGCGTTGCAACAGCCTATTAATTGGCTTAGCTGGGTGTAAATAAAGGGTGATTTTGTAG
Source organism: Mesoplodon bidens (assembly GCF_964165515.1). Lineage (NCBI taxonomy): Eukaryota > Metazoa > Chordata > Mammalia > Artiodactyla > Ziphiidae > Mesoplodon > Mesoplodon bidens. The sequence goes on from NC_138179.1 coordinate 11,252,955, forward strand.
CATTTAGCCCCGGATTTGCAGTCTCCATCTTGCTGCCAATGGAGCTCTCCAGTGTCTTGAACTGCTGTTGTCTAGAGGGTGGCATCTCAGGCATCTCATTAGGCTTCCTGGTCAACCAGGGGCTTAATATTGAGCTTAGTGTTATTAGCATACTGAGATCTCCGCTTGCTGTTGATGATTCAGGGCCATGGTTCTATGAGTGTTTGGATTTTCTTTGATGATATGAGAAGTCAAGAATTGTGGAGGACCCATCTCCCACCACTCACAAAACCAGCTATATTTTGGTACCACTTTGCTAGTGTATCTGGGTCAAAACTTGACTATGTTGTTTCTACATGAGGGGAGAATAAAAGAACAAAACCCTTAACCAACCATGTAGATCCTCCTTCCTCTTTTAAGTCCAGAAGCAGGTATCTGGAGAGGAGTTGAGATGATGATAAGAAATAACTTCAGTGATCCCTTTCTGTCGACTACAATGGACCACCATGTCTTTTATCTCCTTTCCCCCATCTTCCACAATAAGGCTTTGGGGACAAGCAAAGAGAGGGCAAAATGTAAAGGGACCGAAAAAAGAGGCTGGGAAGGGAATTGAGGGGTGGTTTGCAGCTGCTTCAAAGAGGAGTGGTTCCAAGTCAACAGAACAGGGAGACCTTGTTTTCCCCCCTCCTCCCCCCTCTCCCCTCTTCAACCTTGTTTCTGGGCCTTTTCTCTCTTCTGGAGCAAAATCCTGACAGTGTGCCATGCACTTGCAAAAGGATAATTACATCTGTATCCCTGGGAGAGACAGGCCTGGTGTCAGCAGGGAGGAGTCTGATGTGGATGCAAATGGAGCTAAGTGCCCGCATATGCAAAACACTGACAGCTCCGGAATTAAATCAGTGACTAGAAATTTCTCTGACCAAAACTTCCCAGAACTCTTTTTTTTACCTTGGGTCAGAGAAAGATTTAAAAAAATAATAACTTTACCAATCTGCCCAGTTATGTTCTCTTCCAAAGGAAGAGAAATGACTAAAAGCCCTTTAAGAGAAGGGAGTGTGTCCTTGTCTTCAGGGCAACCCAGAACTTAGCACCAGGCCGGAACCAAGGCAGGGGCTTAGTGGATATTGTGGAACTTTCCCAGGGCTGTGCTCGAGGTGACACTGAATCCACAAGACAGCCAGGAGGGATCATCAGGCAGTACCTTCACACCTATTTCCATCTCCTGTGTGGGGGCGGGAAGTTCTCCCTTATCTAGTCGTCAATGAGCAGGTGCCCAAAACTCCAGACTTGGAAGGAGAAGAGGTACAACACAATTTATGCTCAAATGTAAACACAAGATCATCAGGATTTTCTTAAAAGGGCAGACAAATTCATAAACACTTATTTTGAAATGCAATTATGTTTTCTCACACCATGAGGGAGATGCTGTAAGAAAAGATGATAGTACTAGATACTTAGCTGTTAGAGATGGGAAGGGCGACATGATTGCCTTCAGGCCCAATTGGGACTCATCTCCCAGTCACACTCATGCCAAGAACAGATGAAAGGCTTTGTTTTTACTTTGAGAAGAAAAAGGGCAAAAGGGAGAACAGGAAATTGATGCCTAGGAAAGAAGGCCACCCTGCCTCCCTCTTCCCTTAAAATAAGACTCAAGAGAAGCAATTAGAAGAGGTCACTAACAACAGGAAATGACAAGATGGCAGATGTAGAAGTCTGGACAAGCCATCGTGTTGTAAGTAGACCTTAGCTATAAGCCAATAAAAATCTGAAGAGACAGGATTTCAGCTTAATAGAGGAAGAGCTTTATAACAAGTGGGATGAAATTTTTTTTGAAAAAATCAGTTATAAAAAGAGCTGCTTATGAATATGCTGAAATCCTCTTTTGGGGGGATATGTTTAAGCAAAATCCCTCTCCCTTTCAGTGATTCTAGAGAAAATATTTCTGCTTTGGGTTAAAAGGTTGATGCTATATGATATCTTCTAATTCTAAAATGATTGTATTCATATAATTTTAAAATTCAATAACAGCTCCTGAGTAAAAATGTTTAACATGCTGTCCTGCCTTGAAGCAATTACACGACATCCTGTTCCTATCTTTCCAGCAACCCCAGGGATTCAAACTGCTTTCTCTCCTCTGCATGTTTGGAGTTTCTCTCCTCCAGATGATTGTAAGGCAGGATGGGACACAGCAATATCAGGTATTTCCCCATCCTACTATCTCTGAAAATATACAAAGGGGACCTTTTTATTTGGGGGATTTTTTCCCCTATTTTTCATGATGTAAACGCAAATAGCAAGAACCCAAGCTAACCAAGAAACAAGTCAGTTTCCAGAATCCTACTATGGACTTACTTTCTATGTACCTGACTCCATTTCTTACATGATTTGCAGTGAACACAGACATTTCTGACCTTTTCTTTTATAATAACTGAAGGTGGATCTAATCAACTCTCTTCTTATCCTCAAACCCCATCCTTTTCTTGTCTAGGTGGGATCTGTCTCAGGGAAAGCCCTTCTCTGCAATGCATAGCCTGAAGTCACAGGCAGGGTCCAACTCTCTATGGAAGCTAGTGGTCTTTGCAGTTCATCCTGGTTTCAAGTACATCATTCCTATCTCAGGAAACTCCAGTCTAGGAAAGGGAATGCCCATTTTTTACATACCTACTATATTCCAGGCTCTGAGACAGACAGTTTATATCCCTATTTCATTTAGCCCTCACAAAGACCCTAAAAGTAGGTGCTTTCTCTACTAGAATACTTCTCCCTTAATTTTAGTAGTCAAAGCCCCTTGAGAGCCCTGAGTGATGAGATATGACCAAGACTGGTCTGATGATTAGAATCTTCAGAATCTTTGTTACCTGCGGTGTGTTCACTTATATCATGGGGGTGGGCAATGAAATATCACAAGTGGGACTAAAAGGAATATTTTCATCAATGCACAAATAAGTAACACTATAATGGTGTACCCTCTGTTGCCAGTTTATGCTCTCTTACAGCATCATTTCACAGTTCATGCCAAGGTCACCTCCACACTCACATTCCCTGCTAACAGGCAGCAGAAGAGAAGTAAGGACTGAGGCTGCCAGTCAGCCTTCATCAGTTATTCGTATATTCTTCTCCTTGGAGGTCTCATCCAACAATCTTACCTCTTCCTTATATATTTTAGTCATAGTAAAGCACCTGCCCAAGAGCCGGGTTTCCAGATGGATTTGAACTCCTTTCATATTGGGGCACAAATGATATCATTTGAATCCCCTACCCCACCCCCTAAGCTGAGCCTTAATAGATCAAAAGCAAGCCAAAGTTATATAGCCTTATATATAGATAAGGGGATAGCTGAGGACTAAATATCCTCAGACAAAAGAAGACTGCAGTAAGTTGTTATGCAGTTGTTCTTGTTTAATAGATAAGGCTGTTTGGGTTGCAACAGGACCTAGTCCTATGGAACTAAAATAAAGTAGATGCTAGCAAAACATGCAGTCATTGGCTCCCTGTCCTATGTTCTTTATGCAGTGAGCTCAATTTAGCTCCTCCAATTGTGATTATCTGCTTTTAGGCAAACCCACAGCCAATAATAGCATTTTATTCCCACTTTATAGATAAGGAAACCGAAGCTTGTAGAGTTTCAGTAAATTTCAAGGCTGTGTGACTCCAGGGCCACATTAAATGTTCAAGCTATTTAGGACACACAGAAAAGACCCCCTCCATCCCTTCAGTAATCCACATGCTGTCAAGATTCAAGGGCACTTCTGTATCCAGCCCCCACCACAAAGACTTCCAGTCTCCTGCAATACATAAAGCTTTCTCCATTCTCTGTGCCGCATAATTTAGTACCTAATTATATATTGTCTTACAGTATTCTTCTAATTGCTTCAGGTGTGTTTATTCTGTTTCTCCATTAGGTTTATCACAGGGATACTTGAGTTGCAACAGGACCTAGTCCTATGGAACTAAAATAAAGTCGATGCTAGCAAAATTTTCCTTTTACATCTCTCCTTTTCTAACCCATCCTTTTCCAACTCCACCCCTAGAGCATGACAATCAAATCATAATTGGAGCATAGATGCGTGGCAGTAATACAGTATTATGTAAAGGGCACTTGAAGGGAAGTAGGGCCCCTGTGTCTCAGTCCTGCCTTTCCTCCTTGTAACACTTCCTTTCCTCTGTAACACTGGGAGAGCCAAATGCCCTCACTGGACCAGTTTCCTCACAGATGAAATGAAGGCATTGAGCTAGATGATCCCCAGTGTTCTACTGGCCCCATGAATCTCTCTCTGGTAAAGGAAAAGGGGACCCTTATGAAAAAAATCCAAGGTGAGATCCCTGGATCCTGCGTATGGTTGGTGGACAAGTTGGAGACAGATGCTATAGCCCTGATTTTAGAAATAGATTAGAAGCAGTTCCCAATCATGCCTCAGTCGCAGGGATACCTCTCTGCCCTCCATCACATGCCATGTTGGTGGTAGATGCTTGAACCCATTGGGAGATCCTAAGAGGTGTCACAATTATGTAAGCTCTGCTGGACTGCTGAGTTTCAAGGGAAGGCCAGAGGCAATGTTCTTTTTCTGAGGAGTGAATTATAAAAGGTAATCTTGATAACTGCGTTGTATCAATCTCATCAACTGAACTGATCATTAAAAGCTAAAAGATTGGATTCCCCAAAAGGGTATTGATAGACTGCGTAGGTACCTCTACAGGGACCCATCATAATTCAACATTAGTTCATGTACCATGAAAGGATCCACGTAGTTAATGGAATTTCGTTGGGATTTGAGGTTTTTCCTGAGCTGTTTAATTTGCCTCTATCATGAATGACTTCTTGAATTAAAAATTAAATGGACTTTCAAGTATTTAATTAGATACGTCTATTACTGAAGTGGGGAAAACAACTGAAATTCACCTTAGAAATTTTTTATTTAAAGGAACACAGTACATCTTCAGGATTACAAACATTTTGCTGATAGATTTAGATACAGCCGCTTTTAGGGATAAAACAGTAGCCAGAATTTTCTTTTGTGGTTCTGACCTTCGATTTGACAGTCTTAAAGGCACCTTAGCTTTTTATCTTTTGGAGCTTTAAATGCTTGTGAATCTCACCAAAACCCATTACGAAATTATGAAACTGATGTAGAATGAGGGTAAGCAATGGTGAACTGCCAGACGTAGCAAGTTGAGAAGCTTCTAGAGGAGGGAAGAGCTTTTCCCTGCCCTCATTAGCTATGAGGCAGGGTAGAAACAGTGTGGCAGGTGCATGAAGTTCTGTAGGAAACCCAAGGGTCTTCCTGGTCTGGGTGTGCCGTTGCCTCAATCAAGTTCTTCTTTAGGGAGGGAACAATAGTTACTCCCATAAGACTCCTTCTCTGACCAGAGGGGATTCCAAGTGCCTTCTCTCTTCCATCCACTACACCCGGGGATCACCCCCCCTTTAAGGTAACTCTCTCAAATCACTCATTGCTTTGGGTTCTTTTTATCCCATCTTCCTTGCTCATGGGCCATGTTGACCCCCTTGCTGCCTCTAAAGTCAAGACTAGGGCCCTTCTTATTATATAGGTTTTACTGCCGTACTTTGCAGGGAAGTAAGCAACGAATGCAGAGGGGGAATGGAAAAAAATAAGACACATGGTAAATTTAGCTAAATTCCAGGATGACATAATGACAATAGCAAGTGTTTATGAAGGACTCGCTATGTGCTGGGCATTGTGTCCCTCTTTCTATATATATCATTTTGTTCAATGCTGTTCACAACCCCATGAGGTATCGTTATTATCCTCATCTACCAATGGAGAAACGGCGGCTCAAGGAGATTATGTGATTTGTCCAATGTCAAATAACAAGCAAGTGGCAGAATTGAGATTGGAATCTGATTAAACAGCCCATGCCCCTAACTGCTACACTGCCTCTTTTCTAAAAAACGAGCAAACTCAAACAAAAACTATATACTTGTTGATATCTGTCTGAGAGGAAAGTCATGGAAAGTCTTCTCTTCAATTTCTTTCTTCACAGTATGTTTTCAGACATCTTTCTCCATAGTCCTTGGCCCCAAAGTGAAAGATATGCTGTTACCTATCTCAACGAATGCCCCCAACCTTGGTGCATGGGCCCACCTGGGCAGTCAAGGCCTGACATAAAAAACCCTTTGTCTCAGGTAGTCTGTTTGGAGCCCTGAGACCTCCAGTTTGGGGAATCCTATGCCCCTGTCCCATCTAGGAAAGGTCCCCACAGGCCACTTCCTCACAATCTCCATGTCTTCTCTACCTTTCATATCACTCTCCTGGGCTACGTCCTCATTTGTAACCAACTTCCTGGATTTGGAACAACTCACTCACCTTAATTTCAACGTCCTGCAGCTAGTGTTGGGGACAGGGGTAGAAGGCAGACCTGGAGAAGAATGGTACGTCCATAGAATGTAAATATCAGGGCAGCCACAACAGATCAGAGACCAAATAAACCAACAGAAAGGACCTAGGACAAACGTGATGGCATGGGGTAGAGTTAGATGAGTGATGAAGTCCTTAACAGCCAACAAGAAGACATCAGGTGCTGAAGCCTGGAAAGAACAGTAGATTGAGGGTCAAGAGGATCTGCTGCTATCCAACCCAACAGAGGCCTGGGACTCTGGGTTGTTCATCTCTGTGGTCCAGGGTCTGCAACATACAGATGAAAAGCTTGGTGAATGAAGGACAAGAAAGGACATATAAATAAACCAGAGAAAGAAATATGGCCAGTACTCGTCCGAGAAGAGATGCTGGCACCAGCATAAGACAAACAAAGCAGTCTGATGGCTCTGCTATCACTTGTGGACATGGCTATGGACGGAGGGCCACTGAGTTGAGGGCATGGAGGGTGAGAGGTAGGCATGGCTTTCTGGGGCATGGGCTCTGAGACACTCATCTGAATCTGGACTCCAGATACACATCTGCTTTAAAACTTACCTTGACTCTGTGATTTTCAACCTTCCCTGGGTCCACAGGTTGCCATGGTCATTTTGTGTAGGTCCTTCTGGACTTGCCTTCTGCAGATGCAGCATGGCGAAGGAGAATGGACATGGGCTTCAGGGGCTGGGAAACGTGGGTTCAAATGCCTGCCTGGCTAGGTCACTTACTAGCCTTGCATCACTGGGCACGTGAGTTACCCCTGAAGCCTTGATGAGGAGCAGGATTCTCAAATGCTGTTGCCACTGGTCAGAGTGCAGAGCAGAAGGTCAATCGCGTTAGTTCCCTTCCCGTGTCTTTAGGAGGCACAGCCAACATTTCTCCAAGGTCACGGAGAAAATCGCTGGCAGAATCTGGAACTGAACTTGGGTCTCCTGTCCACAAACTGCTGACCCTCTACATGCAGATACTTCTCGACAGAGGTGAGCATCGAAGATAAAAGTAAATTCAGACTTTGCCAGCGAGTGCCCGTTTGATGATTGCATTGTTGAAAATCTGAAACTAAATTTATGAATAAAGCTTCCCACTTTCAATTATGTTGCTTGCAGCAGAATGATCCCTGAAGTTTCAAAAAAGTGACATTTTTGCCACCATGATACAGGGCGTGGTGTTTAGAATTTCCCCAACTTTGAGTAAAGCTATGAAGAGGTTGTACCCACTCATTTCCATACCACAGCCTGTTTGGTGGGCTTAATGGTACCCAGCCAAACATCGTATCTGTCCTGTGCTTCTTTCTGTCTAAGTTAATGAGGAGAAGGTTCCGAGCAAGAGTGAACGTAGCCATTGATCAGTACAGAACTTGGAGTTTCTCTCCCTTCCTCCCCTCTTACAAATCCAAGGAATAACATTAAAACTGGGGTTCAGTTGTCTTCACTGACTAAGAATGTTAGAAAAAGAAAAGGGTGAGAAATCTGGAAGGATTTGCTTCGATGATCTATTGAAATAAAGCAAAAGATGATGGAGAGTTCACACATTTAAAATTTCTCAGGAGCTCATAAGGCAATCACTAACAGCCATTCTAGGCATTAGAATCATGGCTCAGAGGATCTGGCTATCATTTATTGAGCATTCACACGATGTCAAGTTCTGTGTTTTTGCAAACAAATCCAGGAAGTCGGTATTATCATTCTCAGTTACAGAAGATGAAACTGAGGCTTAGAGAGTCAAGGCATCTTGGTCAGAAACACATGGCCAGCATGTTGTCAAGTCAGGATTCTCACCCAGCCATTACTATGTCTTTCTAAATCCTGTGATGCATCCTCCACATTTCACTACCTTCCTGGCTCAATTGAAGACTGGCCATAATGTCTCACAGCCTCGGAGCTGAAAGGGGCTCACTCCTTAACATGGAGGCTTTGGGTTCCCCCACTGAGAAAGGCGGTGCTTGGATGAGTGACCACTAAGGATCTTTGTCCTCTAGATGATGAGCACACATGAACTCCATCAGGGCTGCCACTGCATTTCAGTTGACAAGCTAAACAGTTGTCAGTAACCTTGGGAGGACATGAGTTTGCTAATGGATATGTTTTACACCTGACTTGGGGATAAATGGGGGAAATCTTAAGTCTCTTTGCACATTTGGTTACATATCACCAAGCCTTGTGGTGAATTAGACTTGGGACACAAGCCTGGCTCTTCTGCTCTTTGTTTGACTTGCTGTAGCACCTGCTGTCTCCCTTTCTTATTCTCTGCACAGTCTTTTCCTGGAAATGGCCTTGTGCTCAGGCCTAAACATGGTTTCCTGGGTCTATCTGGATGCTTCAGCCCAGAGGACCTGAGGTTGAAATGAACAGAGCCCTAACTCTGTAAAGGGCTGAGAGGCTGGAGTAGACTTGACAAAGATTGGCCTCCAGATCTGGCAGTACTTGGATAAGAAGGCTTCCTGTAGAGCTTAAAGGAGACATAGCTTAGACCAGCAGCGGAGAACTTTTTTTCTTTGCAGGCAATAAACTAATTGAGCTAGATATCTGAGAGGTCTCAGAGTTAATCTGAGAGATGGGGGAGTGAGAGAATAGAAACATATTCAGTAAAGGGAAACTGATGTGAATAAGAGGATGGAGAACTTTTAAAGGGCTGATATTGAGATGGCATTTGACTAAGAGATCCAGGACCATCCAAATCCCACCAAGACCGGCTGAGTCATATCTTCCCAAAAGGTCCTCATGGGAAACGTACACAAGAAGGCAAGGGAACAAGGTCAGCAAAAGTACATGCTTTATTCGCCGGAAGCTTTGGTTCTAAAGCCCAGTGCAGAACTCCAAGCAGAGCTGTTTGTACCTAGATTGGAGACAGCCTGGGGTCTAGGTTTAGACCTGTCTGGGTCGTCTCCTGGCCAATAGAAATACAATGCAAGCCGTACATGTAATTTTACATTTTCTAATAGCCACATTTAGAAGATGTAAAAAGAGACAAGTGAAATTACTTTTAATAATGTATTTTATTTAACCTCAAATATCCAAACTATTTCAACATGTAATCAATGTCAAGATGTAATCAATAAAAAAATTATTAACGAGATAGCTTACATTTGATTTTGTATTGGTACTAAGTCTTCAAAATCTGGTGTGTGTTTTATACTTACAGCCATCTCAGTTTTCAATGGAAATACTTGATGTGCATTTATATCTCATAAAAGTCACAATTGAAAAAGTAGGTTTGCATACCAACTTGTTCCAAGCATACTTAAAGGTCTTCCAATAACTGAATCTAGTAACAGTGTTTTAAGTTAAATGTAAATTAATTAAAATTTAAAATTCAGATAGTCACATCAACCATATTTCAAGTTCTCAGTAGCCCATGTGCCTACCATGGGCAGCTCAAGTCTACGTCATTGCCTCATATCTGACCGTGACCCCCAATGAGGGTCTCAGGTTTGTAGCCCTGGAAAGTGGCCGCAAAGGGACTTCAGAGGCAGGGCTCTGAGCCTCAGGTGACATACAGATTTCCAAATGACAACCCTAGGAACTCCAGTAGCTTCTCTTTCCGGATCAGATTTGCAGCTTCTGCAGGACTGGATTAGGAACAATAATAGCGATGCCTGTACATTGAGTTTCTACTCTGTGTCATTGTATTTGATGCTTTTTGTTACTCAGAGAGGTCAAGTGACTTGCCCAAGGTCACACAGCAGGTTAGTGTCAGGTCTAGGATTCAAAGCCAAGTTTGTTTGACTCCAACACTGTTGCAACCCTGCCTCCCCTGGCAGCCCCAATATTAGAATTTCAGGAACTGCAGTGATGCCTGGGCTTGCATTTAGTCCACTTGTCATGGTTATGGCCACATTAGAAGACGACTTCATTCCAGAGGGTGCCCTTGGCATACCAGGCCTTGACCACAACCAGAATTAATGGAGTTCTCAGTAAAGAACATAAATGCAATTATTGTCTTGGAATGAATGTATCTCCTCTCCCACTGTCACAGTTTCCTAGCTCTCCCTAAAAGCCCTCAAAGGCTGACTTCATGCTGGACCCAGCATCTGCCCAGCCTCTAATGGATCTGAACTGTGTTCATTAGGCAGCTTGCCCATGAGCAGCTGAGAGAGGAGGAAAGGGCAACAAAAGCATACCTTTAAGCTAAAGGTTAATTTGTTGTGCTTTAAAAATAATCTGATTACAGACTGAATTGTACAAACATTGTCGCAAATGTGAAAGAACGCTGCTGCCCCCTCCTTCCTGGAGCTGGAGATTTATCTCCCACTCCCTCTATGAAGAGCTCTTGGGGAAAGAGTAACTCTCAGTCCACAAGCTTCAAAAAGCATTTTTCCAGGTCTTTTCTTAAATAGCAGGCAACTCTCCTAACCTAACAAACTCCTACCCCACCAGCATGGTGCTTTGTCTCCCAGCACAGCTGAACCTGGGCTTGTAGACCCCGAGGGATAAGGCAGCCTGAGATCACTCACTTCTAGACCTGGATACAAACCCTGTGAGCAAAACAGGGCTTTGGAGGGCATGCCTGGTTCTAGGTGCTATAAACAATTCCAAATCCAGTAGAACAAACATCAACCAAGGGCTAGTCTAGGAAAGATGGTGGGATGGTAGAGGAATCAGGGGGCAGACACTGACATGAAGAAATGCCAATAATAAGGTAGTGATGAAGAACATCATCTCTAGATTAGGGTTCCTCAGCCTTGGCGCTATTGACATGTTAGGCTGGATGATTCCTTATTGTGGGGCAGGGGACGGTCCTGTGCCTTATAGGATGTTTAGTGGCATCCTTGACCTCTCCCACTAGAGGCCCATAGCAGCCCCCAGTCCCAAATTGTGACAACCAAAAATGGCACCAGGAATTGCCTTTATCCCTGGGGGACAAAAATCATCCTGGTTGAGGACCATTGCTCTGGAGCCACCCAGTTTCCAAGTCCAAACCTATCACTCACAATGGGTGCCCTGGGCTGGCCCCCCAACCCCTCTGAACCACGCAGTTCTCACCTCTCTAAAATGAGGAGAAGGACACCTCCCTCCTAGAGGTGCTGTGAGGTCGCAGTGAGATGATATATGCAAAGAGCTTAGTAACAATAAAGCCTAGCTCGTTTAGGTGAAGAGTTTAGGATGCATTTTTTTAACATCTTTGTTGGAGTATAATTGCTTTACAATGGTGTGTTAGTTTCTGCTGTATAACAAAGTGAATCAGCTATACATATACATACATCCCCATATCTCCTCCCTCTTGTGTCTCCCTCCCACCCTCCCTATCCCACGCCTCTAGGTGGTCACAAAGCACCGAACTGATCTCCCTGTGCTATGTGGCTGCTTCCCACTAGCTCTCTATTTTACGTTTGGTAGTGTGTATATGTCCATGCCACTCTCTCACTTCGTCCCAGCTTACCCTTACCCATCCCCGTGTCCTCAAGTCCATTCTCTACGTCTGAGTCTTTATTCCTGTCCTGCCCCTAGGTTCTTCAGAACCTTTTTTTTTTTTTTAGATTCCATATATATGTGTTAGCATACGGTATTTGTTTATCTCTTTCTGACTTACTTCACTCTGTACGACAGACTCTAGGTCCATCCACCTCACTACAAATAACTCAATTTCGTTTCTTTTTATGGCTGAGTAATGTTCCATTGTATATATGTGCCACATCTTCTTTATCCATTAAGCTGTCGATGGACACTTAGGTTGCTTCCCTGTCCGGGCTATTGTAAATAGAGCTGCAATGAACATTGGGGTGCATGACTCTTTTTGAATTATGGTTTTCTCAGGGTATATGCCCAGTAGTGGGATTGCTGGGTCATATGGTAGGTCTCTTTTTAGTTTTTTAAGGACCCTCCATACTGTTCTCCATAGTGGCTGTGTCAAGTTACCTTGCCACCAGCAGTGCAGGAGGGTTCCCTTTTCTCCACACCCTCTCTGGCATTTATGGTTTGTAGATTTTTTGATGCTGGCCATTCTGACCGGTGTGAGGTCATGCCTCATTGTAGCTTTGCTTTGCATTTCTCTAATGATAGGATGCATTTCTGAATCAGCACAGTTAGTCTAGTTTACAGCAGAGCGTCGGTATTCCCATCGTGGAAGATGGCATTTTCCCAACGTGCCTGTGACAGTGCTTTCCACATGCTCTTCCCGATCCTCCCTCCACTCCCACAAAGAGGAGGAGCCTATTTCCTCACCCCTGGCTTCCAGGGGGACCCCTCTAACTGCCTTGATGCAGAGAATGAGGGGAAGGGATGCCACAGGATTGCCGAGACCGGGTCATAAAAGAGACAGCTTCACCCAGCTCTCTCTTGGACATAAGCCTTGGGAGTCTGAGCCAACACATAAAAAATCTGGTGACCCAGGAGCCACATGCTGGCCAGACCACGTGGAGAGAGACCACGTGGAGAGAGAGAACTTCAGTGCCCAGCCCTGGCTGTCTGAGTCTTCCCAGCCCGGGTTCCACACACCTGGGTGAACAAGGCTTCAGGTGGCTCCAGCCCCATCCTTTGAGCTGCCCCCGGTTGGCACTGAACAGAGCAGAGATGGGCTACTCCTGCCAAGCCCTGCCCAGATTGTGGATTCTTGAGCAAAATGAATACAATTGTTTTAAGCCCTGAAGTCTTTGGTTGGTTTGCTGCACAGAAATAAATAACTCTAGCAACAATTTCACTGGTGAGAAAACCACTGATCAGGAGGTTACATAGCTAGTGAGTATCCAGGCTAGAATTTGAACCAAGCATCTTCTGCCTCCCAAATGGTACTGTTTCCCTTTCATGGAACTTACCCCCAAGATGGCAGGGGGCTGACCTGATAGGTGGGAATCCAGGACTCAGCCGAGGACAGCATCAGTAAGATGTGTGAACAGGCTGTACATCTGTATGCAGCCCGTCTGTATGCAGAGGATAGGACCATGGCAGGAACAAGGCAGGCCTCAGCCCTAGAGAGTCTGGGGAAACAGGGGGACCCTGAAACAGAGAAAAACAGAAGATTCATTTTCCAAACATAAGCAGGGTCAGGGTGGGCCAGTATCCAAAGCACGTTCCAAAGCAAGAGGCTGTCTGAATCCCAAATGCCTCAGGGAAGGGTGCAACCTGAGCTAGTGGTGCTCAGCCTTGGCTGCTGGCATCCCAGGGAGAACATCTAAGAATCTCAACGACCCGAGTCCGGTGACATCGGACCCTCTGGGGCAGAACCTGGACATCATGTTTTTTAAGGCTCCCCCGGGTGATCCCAGGGCTGCTGCTTTGGGGATGGGGTGGGATGAGGCTACAGGTTGGGTCCACGCAGCACGCCTGCCCTGGGGCAGATGGACTGCGGAGGCTGGAAAGAGGCAAGGTTTGAGCATTAGCTGCAGTCTCTGGTTTGCTTTATGACACTGTGTGGTGAATTAAAAATCAAACTTCATTTGGCTCCCAGTAAAGCTGGAGATTCAACAGATGCGGGGACTAGTAAAGGCCCCATTAATATGCTTCCTGGCAGAGATTCCATCTGATTCAGTGATGTGAATTTAGGCAGATGGGGAAGTGTTGCCTTGGCTGCAGGAAGGCGGTCAGAAGGAGGTTCTTCCCCCTCTGTGGTTGGTGGGTCGGGGACAAGGACCGCCCTCCCTTTCAAGACTAAGAGAAGAGCGTTAGTGAAACACCACCGTTTGACTTTTCTCACCTGATGTCTGAAGTAGGTGGGCATCAGTCGACAGCAGGGTGGAGTGGAAAAGGCAGTGGCAGAGCCGGGCAGACCTGGGTTTGAATTCTGCTTCCCTCTGTTTCCAGGACAGGAGAAATTATTCTATTTCTCCAAGCTTCAGTTGCCTCTTCTGTCAAATGATCGTAATGGGATCAGGAGGAAATGCGCAAACATGTGTGAAATACCAGCACAGGGTGGACACTGATAACGTGGGTTGCATTCATTCATGCATGCATGCGTGCATTAATGCATGTGCTTCTACCTTTGTTATTCGTCTCTTTTTTCTCTCCACTCCTCTTTACCTCCTCCTTTGTGAAATATTAAAAATGAGAAGCAGGTGCCCTGGAAAGGAGCCTGTAGCCACGCATTAGATTCGAAGCTTCTCCATCTGTCCAAACTCCCTCACCCGCTTCACTGGGTGGGCTCCTACTTGGGAAACAGTTGACACGTTACCTGCTTTGGAAGCCCCCTGTCCGCCCCATCTCCGTAGGAGTCTCTCTTCTCTGTTCCCACACCCCTGTGCTTCTTCTGTGTAATAACATCCATCACGCTGGACTATAATGGCCTACCTACCTGTCCATTCTCCCCATAGACTGTAAGCCTAGCCCTGGATGTGGCACTTCATAAGCACTCAATACAGTTTCTGTGCAATAACTTATTCAATAGACTAATGTCACACCCCTCAATTGGGCCTCAGTTTCTCCATGTGTAAAGAGGGTTGGTGTAGCTGTATTCTAGGAATAGTTCCAGCTCTAGTATTCCATCTCTCCGTGGAGCTAGAGAGCAAGGAGAGGAAAAGGAGGAAACAGAGACAAATCAATTCATTTAGGAAGTGGTCATGAGCGGACCTCATGTCATCACTAAGGGATGCACATGTCACATGACATGGGGGTCATCAGGTGAGCAGGGCAGTGCCATCAGGCCTGGGGAAAAAGCTCCCCAGGCAGCAGTGGACAAGGTTGCTCAAGGAATCACAGGTGGGTCAGAGGAATTTGGATTCTTCAAAGAGGGGCAAGTGGAGTCAAGACCTTTTCAGGAACCAGAACAAAGAGAGTCAAGATATATGGCTGGGTGGACTGGAACAGGTTTGAGCTAAGGAGCTACAATCCAGGACCTTCCATGAGCAAGGCTGCAGGGCCAAAACTCAGGGAACAAAGTGATATCTGGTGGCAGCCTGCAGGGACCATGCTCCAGTTGGGACCAACCCAGAGGCTGAAGTTCCATAGGGTGCCTCTGCCTTGGCCAGGTTCTGGGGAAATTCAGGAGCTGACCAGGGAGGGAAGCCTATTAGGGCTGGGGTACCTCTGCGGAGCCCAGGTAGGGAGCTGGGAAGTTAGGGGAACTGAGGCCTGAGATGGCCAGTATCTCTGGGGAACACACTCAACTCACACTCCTGAAAAAACCTTCTGTGAGAAACACACCCGCAGCATACCTACACTGTCAAACCCGACACCCCAGCATGGAACCCACACCAACTCTGAATCTGATACACAACAAGGCTGGCCTCAGAGACTCACAGACGCAAATGTACTACTTTTCCATTTTGTTTGACATTTATGAACCACTTACGTGCTAGCCAGGGGAGCCCATAGAAGAAAGAACTATAGACTCTGTCCCCAAGGAGCTCAGAGTACACGTTTACATCAAGTATACAAAGGCACCAACCCAGACATTGTATAATGCGCGTGTACCCATACCTGTTTATGAATCCCCATAGATTTCTATATAGACGCACACAGAAGATCATGAGTGGTCATGCAAGCACATAGCTACATATGCGGGCCACGCACACACAGAATCCCAGTAGACAGGCAAATAGAGCTCCTGGAGTCCATCCACCTTGGCTTAGCAGGTTGTGGAATTCATTAACCCTCTTCCCATCTGCACGCCTGGGGTAGAAACATTGCTCTGCCCTCATTCCCATAAGAAAAGCCTTCCAGGCCTTTTACAAGGACATTATTTTATGGCAACATTGTTAGCTGACATTTATGGGGATTCAATCAATAAATTAGATATTGCTTGTAATGATGCATGGCTGGCTCACATTTGCTTAAGCGCCTTAAGGACTCAAACCGCAAATTGGGAGTTTTAGATTTCTGCCTCTTTCCCTGTACTACGTGTGTGCACACATGCATACACACTATTGCTTGCATAAAATGTCATTTTAGTCATGCTGGCAAGTAGTCTCTGCTTACATTTTTTCTTCTTTGCTTCCCATGGAGGAATCTGAGTGTATGATGGGGTTGTAGGGACTGTAGTTTCAGGACCTTAAAAGGTGGTACCTTCTGGAAGGAAAGAATGGAACCGCGACTGCAGTGAAACCCCCATCCCACTGCTCTCCTACCCCTGGGCAGAGGAGAATAGAGTCTGGATTCAGAGACTGAAAACTTTAATTTCTCCACTCAAGTCCCCACTCTTTGCCAGCCACAGGCCCCCTTGAGTGTGCTCTGTGAATCCATCCATATCTGAGTCAAGGTGAGGCTAGGATTAGGAGCTGAAGGGTGGCCAAGAGAATGCCCCACAGAGGCCGCCATCTTTCTTCCCCAACTATGCCTGACCACCCGTTCAACCTTAGAAACCAATGGGTTCTGTGAACATTGTGGTCATAGAGTAAAGCAGCTGTTCTCAGGAACTGACTACTCTTGAAAATACAGAATATGAAGCATGCTAATGTCACGTGTCAAATCGTCTTTCACTTCCATCACCTTATCACTGGCTAAGAGGACTACCTTTTTTTCAAAACCTGGCTTAATGTTGGCACTCTGGGACTGGGTTTTGTTTTGTTTTGTTTTTCAGTGAGTGGGGGTTGAGGACCATTTTGGGCAATGGATATCACCCCATTTTTTGCTAAGACACAGTTTGCAGCTGAGTGGCTCAGCCTGACTTCTCCTTTTAGGAAACATAAATTCCATCCATTCTGGTGGATGTCACTAACATCCCCAGTTTGGGCTCTTCGCTGTCTACCTTTGGGTTCTTTGCACCCCTCTCCCACCTACTTCTCTACCAATCCAATGTCTACAGGCCTTTCTAGGACCACCCAACGGTCATCGTCTCATGAAGGCTTCCCATGGTGGGAACCTCATGGATGAGGCTGTCTATCCTACACCAAGGTGCCAGATCTCCAGAGATTGACCATCAAGGATGTCACTGGCCCTGGCACCAGACTAGGACATCAGCAGCCCATCTAGAGAATGGATAGGGCACACGAGAAGCCTCCTCTTACCTTCTGAGTGCTGGAGGCTGGAGCCCTGAGGATGAGAAAGGGCCCAGGACGCCCCACCAATCCTGCCAAGGAGGCCTGTCCCCTGTCAGAGGTGCAGTGATGGAGGAACACGGCAGGTTCAGGGGGGCCCAGGTAGAAAACCCTGAGGATTCCGAGGAAAGGGAATCTGCCTGCTAGGTAAATGGGATCAGTTAGACCATCTGTGTTACACTCACTCACAGTCCCCTAGAAGTTCTCTCAGTCATTTCCTCATCCCTCTGGGGGCACATGGAATTTCCGATGCTCTCCTGAGCCTCCCTGGGCCCCAGGAGTCTTGAGGGGGCCGCCAACATTCCTCTTCTTCCGCCTCCCCAGGCTGGAGCCATGTGGAGGAACACGAGCATCTTGGTCACTCTTCCAGGCAACCCTCCTCACTCTGGAAGCCAACGTAGGTTCCCTCTGGACTACCCAGAATGCTCACCAGCATCTTATTCTCTTGCTGTCTGCTCCAAGTCTCTCCACATCCAGCTCATGGACAGGTGGGGGTGGTGGGGCGGGGGGAAGTAGCCCTGGTAGAACTTCTCTGTCTGTTTAAGTCTGGACCTATGCTCTTGACACTCTAAAGGCCTTTTTCTTCAAAGCTGTTGTCTTGTTGATTTCAAGAGTCTGTGATGAAATTCAAAAAACTGGCTGTTTGCTCAAGTACACGGTGTGTTGCCATAGTAAGCCTACCTCAAGGGCAGTTGGTAAAGGATGCCCTGGTCCCTGCTGGTCCCTCAGTGAGGGTGTGGGAAGGCAGGAGTAACACTAAATACTTGGAGGAAAAATTCATCTTTTAATGCATCACAATATCCGGTCACATGGGTACAAAACAAAACCTTACGATAAAGGGTTTTCTGCCTGACAATGGAAGTGTGTCCAGGGTAGTGCAGGAATGGAGATAAAGGGACACCTAACTCTCAGGGGGTTAGAGGGAGGCAGTAATGGCAGCTTTACAAAGGTGGCAAGTGACCCATAACTGGGTTTTGAAGGATGAGTAGAAGTTAGCCAAGCTGGCAGGGAGACAACACGTACAGCGGCATGGAGGGGAAAGCATGACATTAGGAACGCCCGTTCTGGATACACTTCGGAGTTAGGAGTATGGGTTGGAGTTCCAGCTGCACCACTTCCCAGCAACCCTAGGCAAGTTGCTTCACCCCTCGAGCCTCGTTTCTTCCTTAGTAAAATGGAAATCTCCTGGGAGGGTGAGTCCAGCAGACCGAACATCAGGTTCTGACGCAGTTGTAAAAACAGACCCTCCTGCTTTATTGAAAAATCCAAGACCCCATTTGGATTCAGTAAGAATGCGTGCTGTGATCTATTCACGATGTCTGCAAATGCACAGGAGCAGAAGAAGAAACACAGACATCATGTCTTTAGCATTCACGGGTTGGTGACTAATAGAAACTAAATATTAGCTAATGGGGATTAAATAAGACAATGCCTGCAAAAACATTCTCACAGTGCCTGGCACGTGGAGGAATGTGATGAGCTCGAATCCTTTCCTCTCTAGGAGTTGTTTGTTTATGTGATCACTGAGCAAGGGGTGAACTCTCGTCCGATTTTCTTGGGAATCCTTGCAGTCTGCCTGGATCCAGGCCCCTGCCTCTCCTCACCAGCTCCACGTGCAGACCGAAGAGGTGGGCCAGGGGTGATAGATTCAGAAGAGAGGGGCTGAGGCAGGCAGGCCGTGGGGCCGGGCATGGGACTGTAATGGTCTGTAATTGCTTTTCCAATTGACCTTCAGGTTGAAATAATCTCATTATGTGAGTTACGGAACCTTGTGAACTTGGCCTGTGAAAACAGTGTGATGGGAATCTATTCCCTTTCATAAAGGCGGGTGCAATTTACACACTTTCCTCATCGGTGCCTTCCTGCAAAGGGACCCCTGCTCCCTGGGCTGTCCTTAGGCTGGGACAGGAGAGTCAGTGGGACAGGAGTGTCATTGATTCTGGAAAAATAAATCCAAAAAGGGAAGGTTTTTGTACCCTTAATTGCTGTACTGGGGCGTGTGTGTGTGTGCGCGTGCGTGCGCACGCGCACGCACATGTATGGTTTTTTTGGAAATTGTCCCTCCAAGATGGGACTGTTATTTAAGGGTCCACATATTAATCCTTCAGTGTATACCCTCATAATCTCTTTCCATGAAAACATCTGTCTCTCTCCTGTTCTATTATAGGCCATTGTAGCAGCATCTCCTTCTCTGAAAGAAAAGATCCTAAGACTTGGCCACTAACTCACGTCCTTTGAACTTAGACAAACCACTTTGCTTCTCTGGGGCTGAGTTCCCCTGTCTGTCCCATGGGTTAATGATACCTGTTCAAGTGACCTCATGGAGCTGTTGTGAGAATCAAAGGAGCTCAGAAGACATCTTTGAGGAGAAGGGAGTTGGGTAACTCTACGGTAGTATGATGTCCAGACCAGTGGCTCCCAAACTTGGCTGCAAACTTGGGATCTTCAAAAACTATGGATGCCTGGCACCCACCCCCAGACATTCTGATATAATTGGTACAGGGTATTACCTGGGCATTGGGATTTTTAAAAGCTCCCTAAGTGATTCTAATGTGCAGCAGAGTTTGGGAGACATCAGGGAAGACTGTCCTCCACAGTGAGAGCCTTCTCTAAATTCCCTGAAATGCCAAGAGATGCCCCTGCCAGAAACATCCTAAGACTCTGTTTGGCCCACTGCCAAGAACATCCCCAAAGCTTTGCCCCATAATCTGCCTCCTAATGAACCATGAATGAACTTAAAAGATGTCTCACAACCCAGACTGTACAAGTGATTTTTTTCCCCAAATGCATAGATGTAGTCCACCTGCAAGAATTAAGGTTAATGTCTGTGCTGGGAGAAAATACATCTCAAGTCCTTTCTTACTCAGGGCCACCCTCCACCAGCCCCCCCCACCCCCAAGAATGTAAGATCAGCAGAAGGAGCTCAGTTCCTAAGTGGAGTGAGAGCAGTCCTTGCTTTATTGAGAAGAATTCTGAGAGCTAGTTCAGGTTCAGCAGGAACATGTGCTGTGATCTATTAGTGATGTCTGTATGTGTGCAGGAAGGGGAGGGACGATACACATGTCAACTCCAGCACTAAATGAAGTCAATGACCAACCCCCTGCTATGGTGTGGCAGCTGCTGCTTCTCCCTCAAGGTGAACTTGTCCTACTTCAACTTTGGGGCTGGGTTCCCTGCTATATTCCAGAAACTTCTGAGGGATGTCAGTCCTTAGTATGTGGGTTTTCCATACTCATGTCAACTCATGAGATCTGTGTGCACAAAGGGTACATAAACATACTTACACAGAAGAGGGAAGGAGAGAAGCCGCCCGCTCGTCCCTTTTTATATTCAAGCCTTCTTACCCTTTCCTCCCTTAGTTAAAGGCTGCTTCTAGCAAAGGCTCAGCCACTGACAGGGTGGGTTTTAGGTCATGCTCTCCCAGATGTGTGCATTAGATGCCTGGAAAGGATTCTTATCCTCACGAGGGAAACCACCCTGCTGGGGCCTTCCCCAGTCCAGGCATGTACCCCAGCAGCCACCATCTCCCAGTGTCCTTTCCCCCCAGAGGGGTCTATCCCTGGGGTCCAGGCATAGAGGAAGGGTGGGACACCAGCTTTGGAGATCAAGGCCCCCAGTGGCTTGCAGGTATTCAGGACTAAACTGGGAGGTAGATCAATCTAAGCAGAGCCAACACAGGAAGGAGGGTGCAAGCGAGGCTGTGACTTGGATCCAGAGGTCACTCTGAGAGGTTCTCAGTTCCAAGTGTGATTAGAAAGGAAGAAACTCAGGACCTTCGCTGCCATGAGCCAGCCACTGGGTCCTGGGGTGGGACTTAGTTCCTCACCCCCGGGACAGGAGAGAAGAGGGTTGCTGAATTGTCAGGCAAGACAAGACTGGCGCAGAAAAAAATGAATGAATGAACGAATATTTTGAAAAATTTAAATAAGCAAAAGTCTGATTCAGAATCTGAGCAGGGCTGGATCTCTGGATGGGACATCAGAGGGCAGGGTAACAGGGGAAGAGGGAATGTGGGCAAGGGGGGTTGGTCCTAACACTGGCTGAATCCATATCATGTGGCTGCAATCACTGTGTGAGACTCCCCCTCCACATGTATCTCTGTAGCGCCCCCCGCCCCCCGCCAAGGGAGACAACACGATAGATAGGGTCAAGTAGTAGCTTCCATATTTTACAGATGAGGAAACAGAGGCTCAGAGAGGTTAGTGATGCGCTCACCACCACACAGATAGTGAAAGCTGATGAAGGAATGGGCATCCCGCTCATCTCAGTTCTCACCCCACTCCCACCACTCATGGTTCCCTGAGGGTCCTCTCTACATGCCTTGGCGCTAGCTGCTTTTCCCCCCGGGTCCCCCTCTCTCCACAGGAAAGTCCTGTTGATGTTTACAAAAGCCCCCTCAGAGTCATGTCCTCTAGGAAGACTATCCTTTGCCTACCTTTTTCATTCATTTATTCATCCTTTTAGCATCCTCTTATTGAATGCCTGTCATGTACCAGGCACACCACTAGACACAGAGACATAGCAGGAAGCAAATCAGATGTGGACCCAGCCCCCATGGAACCAAGAGTGTAATGAGAGGACAGATATTAAACCAAGAGCCAGGCACATAGTGATATAATGACCACTGTAGAGAGCGTATAAAAGGGGCACTTAATTGGATTGTATCCAGGATGACTTCTTTGAGGAAGTGGCACTCAAGTTTTGAGCTGAAGGATGAGGCATGCTGATGACCGTGACACTGACTGATATTACTGAGTACCTCCTCCATTCCAGGCATTTTTCAAGTGCTTTGTGTGCATTAGCTCATTTCATCTTCACAACAAGCCTATGAGGTGGCACTATTATTAGGTCCATTTTACAGAGGAGGAAACTGAGGCACTGAGAGGTGAACTAACTTGCCCCAAATCACTCAGCTAATAAGTATTAGCTTAGTAGCTAATTAGTCAGTATTTATTTGTATACAACCACCTGATTCCAGACCCCTTGCCCTTAGAGGGAGAAAAGGAAGAAAGAACATTGTGAAGGTTCTGGAAAAATCATAATAAGCAAAGAGGAGAAGGTAGAGATGGGGCTAGAGATGCTGAGCCCCTGGGCCCTGGAAGGGCTTTAGATTTTGTTCTAAGTGTAACAGCCATCCACCCATTGAAGGGATGTGAGGGAGTGGCATGGTTAGATTTGCAGGTTAAAAAGTGTAAGGTTGAGCAGTTACTGTTGTTTGAACCATCACTTTGTGATGAAGGTGTGTTTTGTTTTGATTGATTTAGAAGACTGTAATTTTTAAAAAGTGTAAGTTTGCTTTAGTGAACAGCTGTGTGTAAGGAGGGTGTGGGAGCACAGCTTCAGGGTGGGGTGGGGATGCTGCTTAGAAGTCAGCTTTAGTAGTTTAGGGAAAATGGGAGGGACAATGAGAGAGGGAGGAGAAAGGCAAAGAGGGAGAGAGAGAAACAGAGGCTGAATCACTCCCTCTGGTGGATCCTGCACCTTCTCCAGGTATTTTGTGTTGTAACTGATGGATTAAGTCCTTGTCCTTCCTGGGCAGGGAACTCCAGGAGGGTGGCAGTTTTGAGCTGTTCTGCCACCTCTGCCTCAGTAGCAGCTGGCATGGGGCCTGCCCCCAGACAGCCAATATTTGTTGACTGCCTGAATGAATTATGAATAAAGGACTTGATGACAATAAGCCATTCCCTTTGGCTCAACAGAATCCACCTCTGAATCCTACCACCTGCTCGGTATACCCAGAACCTTCCTCAGAAAGCACACCAAACTGGGGTCTGCTTCTTACCCAAACAATAGGGAAAAGTAGCCCTCAAGCTGGGCACATGGCATCCTGTAGGGAAAATGGCGGGCTGATGGAGCATCGCCTCATTTTCCTGGAAGGTAGTGGGGATGCCGTCTGGGGCTGTCTTGGCTGGCAGTGGTTCCCTTCTGCCTCTGGGCTCATGGCAAAGTAGATGGGCGGGCAGGGTGGCCAGCTTTGTCTTTCAGGTGAACAGGGAGGGCTGCCTTGTCAGTAACTCAAATCGGTTCTCAGATTTAGGATGCGATATTTATCAGGGTGATGGCAGCATGCAAACATGAGCCTGGCTTCTTGGGTGTTCTGCAGATGCCGTCACTGTGGTTACAGCACACAACTTCTTGAGCAGAACTGTGGTCAGAAAGCTTCCAACTAGAACCGACTCAGACGCCAAATCTCTGACAGCCAGAGAGCCGGTGGGGCTTGTGTTGGCAAAGGAGAGAGGCTCCTTTGGCATGAGACCCCATCCAGGATGCAGGGAGATCAGAAAGCCAGCCTTCAATGCAGAGGTACCTTAAGATGGCCGAGGAGAACATAACTGTTCAGAAGGCCCGTCCTTGACACCAGATTTGGGAATCGAGAGATCTGCATTGCTGAAGAAGTCATCACACTATCTTTGAAGGAGCAGGCTCTTTAGATGTCACAATAAAATTCTCTGGGCAAAAATTCCTCCAATTTTCAGGAATCTGTTGATGGTATAAAGCAGGAGTTGGCAAACTTATGGCCCACTGGCCAAGTCGGCTTGCTGCCTATTTTTTCTATGGCCTATGAGCTAAGAATGTCTTTTACATTTTTAAATCGTTGAAAGCAAGTCAAAAGAAGAGTAATGTTTTGTAGCATGCAAAAATTCTATCAAATTCACATTTTGGTATCCATAAATAAAGTTTCGTTGGAACACAGCTGCACCCATTTGCTTAGGTATTGTAAGCAAAGCAGCAGATTTGAGTAGCAGCAACAGACTCCAAATGGCCTGCAGATTCTAAAACATTTACTGTCTGGTCTTTTACAGAAAAAGTTTGCTGATCCCTGATTTGCATGCTCAATTCTTGTGTCTGTGAATATGAGTACTTCTCTGTGTTTCAGTGGAGCTGGAGTGCCCCTGGGGGTGGTACCTGGGGGAGTGAGAATGGAGGTGAAGGCTGTGTGTCTACAGAAGGAGTGCGGGTCTAGGAAGGAGCAGGTTGAGATGAAGAAAGATGTCTGTATGGTGGTTCTCTTGACTGCTAAGTGTGTGCAAGTATGTGTATCTGTGTGTGTGTGTATGTGTGTATATATGCGCAACACGGAGCAGGGAATCAGAGCAAGATCAATATTTTTGCCAAGTGTGTTCCACGTAATACTAGCTCCAGGACATGGTAGGTGTGACTTTATAGAAATGGATTTGGTGGTCAGGTAAGCATGGGAAGCACCCGGGAAACAAAGCAAGGCAGGTTTCTTCCCCACAGGCCTTGTGAGGACTTTTATAAGCTTACATTCATCATGATTTTCTGAAAGGGGAATGTCAGAAAAAGCATTTTACAACCTATTTGATTGTAGAGAATATTTAATATCCCATGATCCAGTGATACCAAGGGGCCCCCATGTGCTGTATCTACCATAGGTTATCTGCTGCTGGGACTTTTACTTACCATAAAAGAACTGGAAGGCTATCGCAAGAGGAATTCCAGTCATCTGGTCCATTGGTCAGTGGGCAACATTGATACTCATTGTGTTCTAAGACCCACCTCAGTCCCTGTGATCTCAAGGAGAGGTTTCACTGTCGGGGCATTTGGAAATTGGAGCTAGTGTCAGGAGTGGCAGATGGGAACCTTTGCTGAGAAAATCAGACTATCCCATTACTATTCAAAGGGTGACCCATGAATCTACGGACCAAACTCCCTTCTCTGAGAAGCAGGCTGTCACCTGGGACATGTACCAGGATTCTGAGAACCTGATCAAT
Organism: Mesoplodon bidens; assembly: GCF_964165515.1. Taxonomy (NCBI): domain Eukaryota; kingdom Metazoa; phylum Chordata; class Mammalia; order Artiodactyla; family Ziphiidae; genus Mesoplodon; species Mesoplodon bidens. The sequence goes on from NC_138179.1 coordinate 11,277,944, forward strand.
CAGAGGGCATGGCAGAACCGACCCACCATCTGCAGAGGTTTCCTGGGGCAAAGTCAATATCACACACCAGAAACACAGACCCACTGGAATACCAATCTGAAGGAGCTAAGCAAAGAGGAATAATAATAATAATAATAATAAAAAGGTGGCCCTTGAGAGAACTCAGAAGCCTCAGACCAGGGCAACAGGGATCAGGAAAAAAAAATGTTGAGGGAATCAACTCAGGATTCGGTCCCAGGATCCAGAGCTTAATCTGATGGACTAAGGACCTAGGTTGGTAAAAAGAGAGCAAAGGCAGATGCAGAGTTATATCTAAGAAGGAGTATGGAGGGCCAAAGTGAATATTGTCAGGTCTCAGGGGTTAATACAGAGCTGAAAGCAAAAGCCCCCCAATCCAGGAGATGGATAGAGGAGGAACAGATCAAAGGCTGAGGAGCAAAGCTGAGAACGGACTCACAGGTTCAATAGTGCTGCCATGATGCCCAGAGCATCAGGTGCCTCTTTGGGGCACATGTTCCCATATTGACCTGATTTAAAGTTGCAGAGCTCTCGTGGCCCTAGACTGATGGGCAGCCTTTTAAAACATGGCCTCCTCCATCCTCTACACCAGCAAAGCCCTGGTCACGAACGAAGACTCTTGCTTGTGGAGTCTTAACCTTGATCTCCGTACATTCTCCTTCTCTGGGTTCCCCTTCCGGCCCTCGTTCACTCATTCCTTTGTGGATGCACTGCATACTTACCCTGTGCAGAGCAGCGTGCCAAGTGGGTACCCAAGCAGTGGGTCCCTACCACATATAAGAGAAATTCACTCCAATCCCAGACCAGAGACTCACTTTGTAGGAGGGGGTTGGGCTGCAGGAGCAGGGTTTTGAATATCTGTCTCATCTCAGCAACAGTTACCTTCCCCCAAGGGTTTCCCTGTGTGTTTACAATGGTGCAATTAAATGTCTGGATAAATAACAGTTATTAATGGGTAAATATCTTCCTAATGCTAAGCACAGCCCGGGCCTCCTGACATGTTTGCTGGACTCATTTGTTTATTTAGGTCTTAGGGGAAAATGGGACATGCGGATAATAACAGGCAAATTCTAACACATCTTTCTGGCTGTTTAAATAGGGAAAGGTCTGGGGCTGACTTCGAGGGGAGAGGACAGGGAGGGAGGCTGCTGTGAGTATTTTTAGATCTCGCCTCACAAAAATCACTCACACGCAAATACTGGGATCTCTTTCAATGCTTCTCTTTGGGCTATTAAAGCTGTGGAAATCACACAATTGAGCTACCTTTCCACCTCACACTGGTAATCTTCAAATAAAAGGCTCCTGGGCTGTAGTTTAATCTGAATAGATGGTTTGCCAAATTAAAAAAATGCCAGTTATGATAATTAGGAGAACGTACTTGTGGAGTTTCCAAGGCTTTATCTTTCTTACTGCTGGTGAATTGGAGGACACATTTATCTTGCTAGGGCTTGCTTGTCTGAACGGAAAGCAGGCGAGGGAAATATGGATTTTGTGGGTGAAATGAATTATCTGTCAGAGAAAACAGATTTCTGTTCTTGTGATAAATTTGAAGCCGAAGCCTTTAAACAAACAAACAAACAAAAAAATGTGTCAGCCTTGGCCGGGGCTTTCATATCCTTATTTCAATGATTTCATCTTCTAGGAGTAAAATTAGGTGTCTGCTTCATCAACCACAGTGAACTGCCATGCCCTGGGGTACACGCTTGTAGTTCTCTGGCCATGTGTCATACTGCAACTGCATCCCCGTTTGGGAAAATCTAAGATGTGGGAATCCATATTCATATGGACCCGCCCACCCTCCCTCCTTCCACCACACACGTACCCAGAGGGAAACAGCCTGGCTTTACTTATGCATGGAAAGCTGGAATTGCGTTTATGTCTAATTTTTAGTTACACAGGTTTCCTCTCTTTACCCTAATGTTTTCAGGGTTAGGGTTAGGGTTAGTTAGGGTTAGGGTTAGGGTTAAAAATAGAGATCAGAGATGTGGAGTGCTTAGAAATTCCTATGTGCATTACCCACCAGAGTTTCTCTGTGAGCCAAGCTGAAGGACTCTAGACCTTCAGGATAACTTCCTTTTCCTTCAGCGTGTCCTCATTACTGAGAACAAAGGACCAACTTATGTAGATGCATGAAAGAAAGAGAGGTTTACCAGTTATCCAAAGGCGGTGCTTACACTGAAGATTTCTTTTGCTTTGGTCAAGATGGTCAAGATTTACTTTGACCTTGACCTTAAAAACAAGGTCAAGGAAGAAGCATGAGGCTGTCGGTGTGCCTCCAGTGCTTTGCTGGGGTTTCTTCAAGGGGCTGAGGATTCATTATGGAGTTGCCTGCCCTCTCTCCCATCCCTCACAGAAGAGCCCAGGATAAGAAGGGAAACTGCCAGAAGCATTGAGCATGGATGCTGAAGGGTCAACAGCTGCATGTCCCTGACCCCTAGGCCAACAGCAGACAAGTGCTAGGTTTTCATTTAACTGTTTTCTTTGTTTCTCCTTCTGTTTCTAGAGGATCTCCTGATTGAAGGAGTTACTATTTCAAATCAGGAAAAGAGCAAAGATTGGGACACAATTCAGGGAAAACTGGGGAGCTGATACTTTATGTCTTCCTGGAATTGAAATGGGTTCGGGACACTTTTCGGAGAAAATTCCTCATGCTGCTTAGAGATGGACCCTTGGTTCACCTTCTCTGTGGGCCGGGTGGCTGGCAATTTAGAAAGCCTATCTCTCCAGTGTTCTCAAACTTCATATTTACTTTGTTTTTAAAGGCTAGAGATCTGATTTGCTCAGGATATCAAAATGCATACCTGCCCTCCAGGCCTTTTCCAAAGAACTATCAATTGCCTAATTTTTGCCAAAGCTAGCCTGAAAAAAATGCTATTTTGAGGAATCATTTGAATAATATGTGGTTCCTACAGCCCTCCAGATCAGCTCTATCCAACAGAACTTTCCGTGATGTTGGAAATGCTTGATGTCTGTGCTGTCCAAAACACATGAGGCTATTGAGCACTTGCAGACGAGAAGCTAAATGTTAGATTTTATTTGCTTTTAGTTAATTTAAACTTAAATAGCCATATGTAGCTAGTAGCTATCATATTGGACAATGCAGTTCTGGATAATATCAGTGGCAGAGCCGCTGTTTATTGAGTGCATAGTGTGTCAGACAGTGAGTTGAGCATCTCCAATGTATCATATCCTTTAATCCTCATGTCAATTTTGTATATATTTATATATATAAATTATATATATATATATATATATATATATATATATATATAAAATGTTTTTACTGAAGATTAAAGCTTAAAGATGTTGTGTACTTTCCAGGGTCCCTCACATAATTAGTGGTAGACCTGGGGTTTTAATCCATGTCTAGTTGACCCGAAACCTGCCCATGTGTCTCACCCCATGTTTTAGTTGAACTTGATGCAAAAGCAAGACAAAACACAAGGACGCCCTTTGACCATACTTCACTGCCTACACTGATTTTACTGGGTTTCACTTTATGTAATTTGTACTATGCAGACAGTAGTCTCTTTTCATTGAAGAAATATAAAATTGTATTATAACATTTAATATTTTGTCAAGCCGTACATGGCCTCTTCAAAATTTTAGTTTACTCACCTCTCCTCTCAATCCGAGTTAACAATTCACTTTATCTGAGCTGTCCTTGAACATTTGCTCTTGACTTGCATTGGAGAAAGTGTCTTACAAAAAGGGATTACGCATCGTGTGGAGAGGTTGGAAAGGATGTAGTTTGTTATACCACATCCCACATCCCCATCATGAATACTCACAGGATAAACTGCTTTCAGACCTAAACACCAAGAGGACTGCTGTTAACTGGGCGATGGCATGCATTTTCCAATGCTAATAATGCAACGGACTCTATTACCCTTTATGCTTTGGCCACCAGGAACGTCAGAGCCAAGTTTTTCATTTCCTTTCAAAAACTATGTAGGAAGCTGTGGTTTGTCTGCCTGTTTTAACTTTCTCCTTTCACTCAGTCTTCCCCCAAGCCTGTATTTCATCTTTTCATTATGTCGGTATATCTGCATGATCAGCTTCAAATCCTTTGTGCAGTGTGTGGGTCTAGAAAGTTCAGAATTGTGACCCCATGAGAAGCTCAGTCTCATCTTTGGTGAGGATGGGATCACCCAAAACACCCTAAGGCCAATGTGTTTTATTTATAGAACAGTGACCATTTCTCCTTCACAGGGAAGATTTAGGAACAGGGAACCTCAAGAAAGAGTAACCATTTGGTGCCAGAAAAGGTGCTGTACAAATACCATCTTTGGCTCGAAAGAGTGGAAAAATGGCATTAAGCAGGCAGAGAGTATAAATGATGGTGTACAACCTGGCTCTCAGAATTTCAGATGATGAGAGCACCAGTTCTGTTGCTCTGCATCATAACCAGTCCCTGCGATGTTTTTAATATACTCCAGCTAGAAGTTTCCTGATTCATTATCTGCATCCAGGGGTGGCATCAGAACTGGGGAATGCTTTAAGGAGTAACAGAAGCAGAACAAGTCAGAATCCCCAGATCTATCTGGGAAGGCAGGAAGGTAGCCATTTGGCTTAGGCAGGTGGGGACTGCTCTCAACCCAAAGAGGCAGAACATATGTTCAAAAAAATACGGTGGAAGCACGTTAATTATCTCACCCCTGGATATGCTGGTGGGAGAATTAATATTTGAAGCGCAGAAATGTGTGAGAGGGTGTGATGACAGGTATGGGCGTCATATAAATGGGTAAAACCATGAGGCAAACAGGGACTTCGACGTGTGGCAAGGAATTGAATTGAATTGAATTGAACCGCATTTAGTGCTTTTTAAGTCAGTGCCCAGTCCGTGTAAGCATGTTGACTTGGGTAGCCTGGCCCAGTTCAAGCACGGGAGGAAGCATCTCAGGAGAAGTCAACCCAGCTCCCAGGTCTCTTCTTCTGAACTATCAGATTGAGAGGCAGCCCATGAAATAAGAGGAAAGTGATCATCTAAAGCCATGTTACTCAGAGTGTGTGCTCCTGAACTAGCAGCTTCGGCATCACCTGAGAGCTTGCTAGAAGTGCACCCTCTCTAGCCCTACCCCAGACCTTCTGAGCCAAGACCAACCTTTTAACCACATCCCCAGGTTATTCCTTTGCCTGTTACGTTTAGAGAAGCACTGTTCTCAAGCAGCTTCCTCAGGACTCTGAAGTCTGTGACAGTATCTTAGGGCATCCCAGGCACCCATCTATGCATTTATCTGTGAAACATTTACCAAGCATCTTCAAGGAGCAGGGAATGTCCTGAGCACTGTGGGGATGCAAAGAGACACATGACTTTGTCTCAGTCTTGAAGTTTAAAGTCTGAGTGAGAAGTAGGAGGAGAAAAACACATATACACAGGGAAACAAGTGGAAAAAGTCAATGTCATAAAAAGTGACAAAACAGGGGGTTGGATGGAAGGATGGATTGTGTTGGATCAGGAAGTCAAACAGAGTGTTTAGGAGCTGGGGCTGCAGAGAGCAGAGCTGGTGGTGTCAGAACACAGGCAGGTGGTCCGATGCAGTCCCAGTATCTCCCCCTGAAATGTGGCACATCTTCTCACTTGATGGCTACCTCTCCCTCCAACCAGGTGATGGATTCTCATTTTTCTTCTCTCTTTTTTTCCCCTGAGAAAATCTGTCACTGACTCCTTCCTTCATCAGATCTTAAATGAATGATATCAGCTTCAAGGGTAGTACTTTGGGCCAGATTTTGATAGACAGCAAAGCTTTCTGATGAAACAGAATTCTGAGCCACGGTTAGTGTATTGCAAATGTCCTTTCCCCAAAGGTTTTTTTTCATCTCACCACTTAGGTTATCGCTCCTTCTTCCTGTGTAGGAAGTTGACGGAAGAGATCCTTTTCTTTGAGAGACAGTATACAGCATGGCAGTTAAAGGGCAGCTTCTGGAGTCAGACCAAGTTAGCTGTATAACCTGAGAAAGTTTCTTAACGGCTCTGTGCTTCCCTTCCCCATCCATACGGTGGGAATCATAATGCACTTCCCAAGAAGGTGTTTGCAAAATAAAAAAATGCTATGTGGAAAGCACTTGGAACAGTTCTTGGCGTGAGATACATATGGGGTTCAATCATGTCCACTATGGTTATTATCCTCCCCCCAAAGTTTCCTAAAATTTCATGAGAGCAAGAGTCACCTGGAATGTGTGTTTTTTTAAATTAATTTTTATTGGAGTATGGTTGCTTTACGATGTTGTATTAGATTCCACTGCACGACAAAATGAATCAGCCATACACATACAGATATCCCCTTCCTTTTGGACTTCCATCCCACGTAGGTTACCACAGTGCATTAGGTAGAGTTCCCTGTGCTATACAGTATGTTCCCATCAGTTGTCTCTAGTATATATAGTATCAATAATGTATATGTGTCCATCCCAATCTCCCAATTCCTCCCACGCCACCCCTTTCCCTCTTGGTATCCATGCATTTGTTCTCTACGTCTTTGTCTCTATTTCTGCTTTGTGAATAGGATCATCTATACCATTTTTCTAGATTCCACATATATGCGTTATTATACGATATTTGCTTTTCTCTTTCTGACTTGCTCTGTGTGATACTCTCTAGGTCCATCCACATCTCTACAAATGACCCAATTTCATTCCGTTTTATGGCTGAGTAATATTCCACTGTGTATGTGTACCACATCTTCTTTATCCATTCCTCTGTTGATGGACATTTAGGTTGCTTCCACGTCCTGGCTGTTGTGAATAATGCTTGGCATGTGTTTTAAGGACATCATTTCCAGGATTGTCTCCCCAGAATTCTGACACTGTGGATGTGAGTGGTCCCTGGAATTTACATGTTTAACAAATACCTCTTGTAATTCCTATTGTCCGGGAAGTTGAAGAGATACATTTTCTAACACGCCTGTCCCCCTGGAAGTGGATAAGGCAGCTGGAGTTGTTTCCCATCTTTTCTGTAGGGAATCAGTGTCTGTTTCTTGGGCAAGCTGTGCTGGGAATCTGTACACACCGAAGGAGGAGGCAATGATGCAAAGTGAAAAGCACAAAAGCTTTGCAGTCAGACAGACCTTGGTCCCCAACGCGACTCTCTCCTCCTGGAGGTGTGATGGCTGCTGCTTGGAGAAGAGCTGATACCCTGCAAATCCCAATGTGCAAAGGGAGTGGTGCGCTTTGAACGGAGCTTCCCCAGGGCATGGCAGCAGCAAGGCAAAGCTGACAGAATGTTCCAGTTTAGGAGCTTGGGAGGGTCTGGCCAGGGAGTAAGTGTAACCAGGGAGACAGGGGTCAAGGCCTGAGATGCAAATGAGGCTGAAGAGGTCATGGAGTCGGCCCAGGTGAAGCAGGCAGTGGAGCACAGAGGGCCAGCTGAGGACAGAAGGGGCAGGCGTGTCTCAAAGGTCTCCGCGAGCGTGGATCAGAGTCCAGGACATCTGAGTGGAGAGAACAAGTGACACCAGCCATTGGGAGGCCCTGGCGTCAGCCAGTTCTGGAGTAGAAGCTCTTTGCTCAATGCCCTCTTTCATGCCGAGTCCAACCACAGCGCGGTCGCCCAGTGTTTGTGTGGACCCAGATGGGCTGCCATGATCGGCTGTGCAGGTTGTGTACTGCCCAACCCTAGGGAGCATCATTCACACGATAGTCTATGGAAAGAACATTCTTTCGAGTTGTCCACTACACAACCTATACAATCATATACGGCAGCCGTGGTCACCCTGAGACTAGCAGGGTGACTTGTTTTTGATTCACACCAGAGCAGAGGTACCAGGCCACCTCACCCAATGGCACCCCAGGACCCCTGCAGTAGGCCAGCAGTTTGGAAAGGGGCAAAAGCAGAAAATGAAGTGTTGCAGGAGTTTGTGGAACCAACCCAGGCAGGTGGCCAGCGTGACACACTCCAAGAGGTCCGACCTGCAGGAAGGGGCGGGTCCCTTATTTCTCTGTGCCTGTGGGGATGCTCACCTTGTAGCCACCAAACAGCACCTGTCTGTATATGCACAACGATGCTTCTTAGCCTCCCCTTTCCTTTATTTTCCTCCTTGATATTTATCACCATCTAACATTCTATAGGTTTTATTTTTTAAAAATATTTCCCCCAACTAGAATGAAAGCTCAACTAGTCCCTGGTACACGGTTAACATTCAATAAATAATTGTGTCCTGTGAAAGGAAGGAAGTCAGGAAGGGAAGAGGGAGGGAGGGAGGGAAGGAGGGAGGAATACACATATATGTCTCTGAGTTAAACAAAGGCTCTAACCTAGGCCTGGGGGTACAGAGAACAAGTTCACCTGCAAAGAAGAAAGAGCAGAAAGAACTAAGTAGAGGTCAAGGCGTTTGTCAAATGTGTTGGGGTTCAGGGCAGAACTCCTGTCCCACTGGGACCTCGTGGTAGAAATCCAGGCACGAGCCCTGGAAGAAAGGGCGCTGTTCCCTTGCTGATCTGGTGAGGGAACTGTACCCTTTCTTCCAGAAATAGAGTTACAGATACAGAAAACAAACATGGGTACCAGGGGATAAGAGGCGGGGAGGGATAAACCGGAAGATAGGGATTGACATATACACACTACTATATATAAAATAGATAACTAATAAGGACCTACTGTATAGCACAGGGAACTCTACTCAATACTGTGTAATGGCCTATACGGGAAAAGAATTTTTAAAAGAGTGGATAGATGTATTTGTATAACTGATTCACTTTGCTGTACATCTGAAACTAACACAACATTGTAAATCAACTATACGCCAATAAAATTTTGAAAAAAAAAAGACGAAAGAAAAGAAAGAAAGGGCGCAGTTCTAAGGGCACAGAGTTTCCCGGTCCCACGGAGACGCCCCCAGCCCCGGCTCCCTCCCGCTGGGATTGGTCTGCTCAGGAAGCAGCAGCCTGATGATGTCTCCAGGACCCACAGCTGTGCCAGGCTCCGTCCTCTCATCCCTGGGCTGGTTTGCCTCCCCAGCCCTTGCAAACAGCGGAGAGAGCTGGCGGCTTTGCTGCCGAAAGGGAGCCGCGAATGAGCTCTTTGTAGGATTGCTGAAAACCAGGGATGTGATGACCTTTAAGCAGAGTCCACAGCACATTCCTGAAGACGATTTCTTCCACCGCCTTTGGAGCACACAGACAGACAAGTGAATAAGCAAACAAACCCAACCTCGTTGCCCGTCAGGACGCCAGGTGCTGGCTGTGTGTTAATTGCATGAACAGTCTGATCTGCTTGATGGCTTTGATTTGTGCTTTGGGGTGTCCCATCAAGATTTCTTAAAGACAAATTGATCTCTGTTAATTCACGCGTCAGCGCTGAATATTTTGACACGTAACACCTCCTCCCTTCGGAAAATCTCTGCAGGCTGGCGCAGCCAGTGGGGACCAGATAATCTCCTCCCTTCTCCTCTGCGATGTTCCCTGAGCCCGAAATTCCTGCCTAGACCCCTCCTCTAGGGCTTCTTTCTACACTGTTGTCTTAGCCTGTTTTTCTCGGCTCCTTCTTTCTCCTCTGCCCCGACTTTCTCTCTCTTCAATTTTTGTTCCAAGACCTAGTTCCTTCTCTTACCGCCTCACCCCAATCCTCTTCTCTCCCCTGTCCTTTTCCCACTTCATTTTCTTCTCTCCTGCACTGAGAAAACCCACATCTTGTCTTCCCTGCTCTGTCAACCGTCTGCCCCTCCAGCCCAGCTTCCATCTCCTTAACTGTCACCTTCCACCATCACCTTGCTGCTTCTCCTCCTTTGCACGCTGCGATTTCCCCTTCTTTTGGGTTCTCTCTCTCTCCTTGGCCTCTATGCCCCTGCTTAGCCAGCCTGTGGGTGAGAGATGCTCTCACGCTGAGCACTGAGATTAGGAGGCAGCTACGAAAATGTGATTGGGAAAACCCTGACCTCGTTCCAAGCACTGAGCAGTGTCCCCAGAGGCCGGGAACACAAACTCAGTCAGAGCAGAAAAAGCATACCCGAAGCCCAGTCTCCCAAGTAGCCTCCTGTCTGCCGGCAAGTAGAACCAGGAAAGCGCAAACTCATGCCTCAGCAAATTACCTTGGTCGGGCACTCTGAGCGGCAGTTAGCATTTATCAGAATAAAATATCCATTGGATGAATGAATGACTCCATCCATAACCCTGTACACAGAACAGAGCTTCCCACCAAGATGCATGTTTGTTTACTAATGATCAATCATGGACCGACCAAATTAGACATACATCTGAAGTCATGACAACAGCAATTATAAGATAAATCTATAACATATATACATCAAGGTAGCAAGATGCAAATGGACCTCCTAACCTATTCCCCAAGCAACTTTGCATTGCTGTCTCATTTCCTCCTCCCTGAGCCTGCAGGAGACCTCATCCTGCTCTCTGCATATTCTGTGCTGGTCACACCAGGTGTTTCCCGCATCATCTCAGAGGCTTTCTCAGCTCCACTTGCCCTCACATCTGCCTGGAAACATCCCCATGAACTGCTGTGCCTAACCTTGCTGTAGGAACACCCAGGGCCCCACTGCCATGTGAATCCAGGCTCCGATTTAAGGTAGGAGGAGCCATGCCCTTGTCGTAGGAGAGATTGTAAAACCACCCAGGACATCGCTCTCCTGCCCTGGGCAGATTGGGGCTCCCAGGACGTGGCTCAGTGGAATGGATGAGCAAGATCTCTGAGGTTAACTCTGAACAGACCACATCCTCCCATCTCTTGGCCTCAATTTCCTCAGCTGGAAAGTAGGGATCAGTAACACCTCCAACAAAGCGTAGTTTTGGGCTTTATGCTTTTAAGTGTCATTGTCTTTATTTGTTTTCAAAAAGTCATGTGAAAATTACGAGGAAGAAAATAACAATAGTAATAATAATAAAATAATAATAATCTAAAATCCTACCGCCTTGCGATAACTGCCATTTACCTTTTGGATATTGAGCCCTTGAACCTCTTTTTTTTTTTTTTTTTTTTTGCGGTACGCGGGCCTCTCACTGCTGTGGCCTCTCCCGTTGCGGAGCACAGGCTCTGGACGCGCAGGCTCAGCGGCCATGGCTCACGGGCCCAGCCACTCCGCAGCATGGGGGATCCTCCTGGACCGGGGCACGAACCCATGTCCCCTGCATTGGCACGCGGACTCCCAAGCACTGTGCCACCAGGGAAGCCCTCTTGAGCCTCTTTTTATGAGCACACATATCTTTGTGTCTTGGGCAGATGGAATGACAAAGTTTATTAGATGCTTAGCACATGCCTGGCAGATGGATGCATCCAGTAAAGGCAGACTAACTACGGCCTCCTTCTCACCATTCCCAGATTGGGAGACCACATCCAGACAGATGTGGTGGAAGCAGCTTAGAATTTGAAGCAAGACTACATGGATTTGGGTCCAGATTCTACCCCATACAAGACAGGTCATTGGAACTGCAAAGTCGCTTGGTGTGTTTCCTCATCTGAATAATGAGATAACGACAGTTGCTTTGTGACAGCCGCTACCATCAGGCTGGCTCCGATGTGAGTCTTGGCTCTGCCACTGACTGACTATGTGACTTTGGAGCAAGCGTGTTTGTTTGTTTGTTTGTTTGTTTTGTTTTTTGACCCACTTAGCCTTGGTTTTCTCACACATAAAATGCTATTACTAGCCTACGTCATAGGGATCCACCAGGGATGAAGTATGCTTGGCACTCAGCACAATCATTGGCCCACGGCAGACCTGCAATAAGTGCAAACGGGTAGCAGAAGTAGAAGCAGCAGCAACAGCAGTGATAGAATCAGCACTTCACTGCATTATTGAGAGAATAAAATGAAACAATGCCAACAAAAATTTCGAAAAGTGCTTTACACGTATTTGTCATGATTACCCCTGTCAACGGATGCTATATGTCCCTGGCTATTTGATTTAAAAAACCTATGAATCACTGTAGATATTTCTTGCCCAGCAGAAACTAAAATAGGCTGGAGAGATTTTAGGGTCAGGGTAAGAGCATTAACGTTTCAATTTAAGGCTCTCCCTCATTTTTTATTCATTATTTTCACAAAATCCTTGTAACTCTTACTGTTTGAAAAGCATTTTATGAGTTGCTTCAAAGACTATGGGTGGAATTTAAGACCTCCCCTCCTGTCAAAGCCCAGTTCTGGGCAGTTAATGAATGTGCAATTATGTCATTTAGTCCCAACAGCTAAGAGAGGTCGTTGATCCAGATCCCCTCCTACAGATGAAGGAACAGGTGAATGGGGATGAATTTGCCCAAGGTCACGGAGCTGGGAAGAGGAAGTCCTTGGAGTCATGTCTTTGAGCCCATGACCTTTGCACTCCATCATACAGAAGCTCCTAGCAGATGCCTTTGCCTCTGTGTAGGTTACACACCAATGGCCCGACCCATGGCACCTACACAGCTCAAAAGCACAACACAGCATGAGTGTTTCCTAAGCCCCTGTGATTTTTAAAGAGAGGTATTTTCTTTTCTCTAAATGGAAAATATAAAGGTGTTACAAGGCACCCAAGATATCTATGAATTCAAAACACCAGTTGTGACATTTTTCAGTTTTTGACTTCAAAATATTTACTTCTGACTGACAGCACCTAAAAGCCCGTTTCTTGGGTTGAGTGTAATTAACCTCCATTATTTTGACTGCAACTGGTGCAAACTCACCACCATCTCGCAGCCTGGAAGTTGGCTGGTCTTCTAGCCACTCCCCACCTCTGTAGTATTCTGTTGTTCTCAATGCAAAATGGAAGCAGGGAGTGGAGGCGATGGGGACCATGGCCCTGGCCCAGAGACCTGTGTATAGCACTTAAAAAGCAGGAGGCAGCAAAGGACAGTGAAGAATGGGGTCAAGGGAGATCTGAGGCCAGGACCTGCTCCATCACTCCTAGTTGTGTGAGGGGGAATTCCCTGGTGGTCTAGTGGTTAGGACTCTGTGCTTTCACGGTCGAGGGCCCAGGTTCGATCCCTGGTTGGGGAACTAAGATCCCACAAGCCTTGCAGCACCTCCAAAAAAAAAAAAAAAAAAAAAGCTAGCTGTGTGACCTAGAACCCATCCCTTAACAACCCTTCATCTTCCCATTTGTGAAGTGAGCGTAAAAGAAGTGATGAAAGATGCCCCGTGAAACATATGTGAAAAGTCCTTTTAAACTATGAAGGGATTATTATTATTACCACCACTATTAGTATTACCCTTATCTGCATGGATGCCATAACTTCCTCTTTGCCATTGGTACAATCAGGTACACATCTGAGCCAAAGCATAAGGCCACCCCCTCAGCCTTTGCTGTAACTGTGTTGTTATATATAAGGTTTGGAGACTCCCTCCTTCCTGCCTGGGAAATGCCAAAGGTTAAAGCATCAAATCTGTCTCCTCCCCAAACCTCAGCCTAACCCTTGGCTACACTACTGAATTTTTTAGTGGGCAGGACCTTGTGGGAACCCACCGGAGGTTACCTAGTTCCTGACATAACAGGCTCTCCCTGGAAGAGTCTCCCTGCACCAGGAAGGGCATGGTCCTGGTGAGGATTCTGCATCAAAAGGACCTGCCGCATGTGACGTTCCCAACCTGATAGCCTATTACCGCCCTGAGGCTTCTCATACCTTTGCAGGGCCTCAGTTTGCTCATCTGTCCAGTGGGAAATGGACTAGTGGATCTCGGAGTGCCTTCCTTCTGACATTCTATGTTCTCTGTTCTCTATATGAGGATTCTTCCCACCTACTCCACTCTCAAGGGGAAAACAGGCTGGCACACGGGGCAGTTATAGCTCCTACTAAAATCCTAGCGCTTCTCCCTCCTCATTGCTCATCACGGCCCGCTCTAGACACCGGATGGCAGGACCTGCTTGTTTCCCTGTCACATGGCATGAAGCCCAGAGGAGATGGATGGCAATCCTGGCTCTGACACCTACTGGCTATATGATCAGGTGCTCAACCTCTCTGTGCCTCAGTTTCCTCATCTGTAAAAAGGGGTAATAATAGCACCTATCTCACAGGGTTACTGAGCAGAATAAGTGAGAATAATGCCTGAGAAGTGTAAGCGTCATGTCTGGCACATGATAAATTCTCAATCAGTATGATTTGCTGATATTATTATCATTATATCATCATCATCATCTTTATCAGTCAGGGTTCAGAGAAGCAGAACCAAATAAGAGATAGACAGGTAATAGATGTATTGTCTATATATTGATTTATTATAATAGATCAATTTATGCAACTGTGGAGGATAAGTAAATGCAAGCTCTGTAGGGCAGGCAAGCCAAGATCATGAGCAGGCTGGAATCCCCCAGGCATGAGCCGAAATTTATTGTCCACAAGTGACAGTCGGGAGGGAAGATGGGGGAAGTGGGGAGCTGGGGGAGGAATGGCAGACCCAACGGCTGTTTGAAGTCTCTGAGCTTAAGGAAGGCCTAAGCCCTCTTTGAAAATGCTTTGCTGATTAGACCCACCCAGTAGGATCTCCCTTTTGTTTAAGGTCAACTGATTAGGGACTTCAATCACATCTGCAAAATGCTTCCACAGCAGCACCTATATAGGAGTTTAATTGAATAACTGGGATGCTACCAATGGCCCCCTTTCCCTACCTGGCTTCTAAGACCCAGTTCAGGTGTAAGTTCTTCCAGGAGGCCTTCCTTGACCTCTCAGGTTGAGTGCAGGGCACTTCTCCAGCCTCAGCCCCCTTGTCACAGTATAAGGACATGGGCTTCTCCCCACAAGACTTAGAGCTGTGGGTTTAAGACTCATCTCTGAGTTTCTAAATCTTGCTGAGTGCCTGGCACAAGGGGGCACTTAATCCACCTTTGCTAAAGCAGACGGACCCAGGGACTGTCACCAAGACCCAAAGAAACTGGCTTCTCTTCCTGCCACTCAGGAGCAAACATACAAATGCCAAGGTGGAATCTGGGCTGAAAGGGTTGCATGAAAATATCTCTTCTTGGGAGCACATGACACTTCTGAGCTCATTCACAGGGGTGGGGTGAGCGGAACAGGAGTGATGAGGGAAGATGCTCAGCTCCACTGGCTGATTCACTGCTCTCTGTGTCTGGAGAGTAGTTATCAAATCTGTGGCTCATGGCTGGGGAGACGCTCGTTCAAAAACCGCTAGTCTTAAGGAAGAAGTGCAAAGTGGAATTGTTAGTGTGGGGTGATTTTGTCACCAGAGGAAGGGAGGAGGAAGGAGGCCTCAGGAGAGTCTAATGTGTCAACAGCGCGCGTGACATCATCACCAGAAAGACACCTTCCCCCAGCAGGCGTAGATGAGTCTGAAACTTATGTCCTTCCAGGGATTCCCCATTAAGAAAAAGAATACAAAGGAACAAATACAAAATTAAGTGCAAATGTGAGAAAAAAAAATGAGAATGAGAAAAACATGAGAAAAAATGAGAAATTCTTACAACAGACTACATTGAAAACTGGCTGACACATATTGCAAACACAATATCCAGAAAAATAAGAAAGTTTTATTAATTAGCTGCTAGAGCCACCTCTCTAATACTTTCTTCCTACCTTTTATGGCTTCATACTCTGTGAATGTGTCTTCAGAGGGTAACAATTTTGTGATGTAATTTTCTAAAGAGTGAATAGAAATACAATTCAGCCTTTTATCTCACCTGGTTGATCAAAAAAAGATGTTATTGAGAGTTGGGGTGCATCAAACACAGATAGAACCATCGTGTGCATGACGGTTACACGCGGGTGGTCTACAAAGTCAGGAATTCTGATATATTCTCTTTTGCAAGACTCCATTCAGAAAACAAAAGAAGCGGCTGGTACATGATGGTACAAATGTATCCATGTACATACACACTAACCGATTTCTGCAAGGAGGAAAGGTCTGTTTTGACTAGGCATCTGTGGAAGCTGCATCTTCTAATATAACGATTGGAAGAATTTTCCACACCCTGGCGTCTGGCTATGTACATTTCACACCTTGTTTCTCCTCCATGACCCACATGGGCGTTGGATGCTGCGGGATCCATTCATATCACTGTACCACCCGGCTCTGCACTTCACAATGCCACACCCAGTGGGCTCGTATGGTGGGCAGGAGGGGGATTCCTGGAAGCTGTTACTACGTCACGGTGGCCAGTAGTAACTTAACTACACACAAAGGTGACTAAAACCCCTATAGATAGATCCCACTAAACCCAAAATAAATGGGTCCAAAATGCAGCCTCTCATCAGCCAGATGCCACAGCTGTCCTAACCACTCAACACCCTCAGCATGAAGGGAATTGTGACAGAGGAAAAATCAGAGTGGAAAGGGACAATGGTCCTAACTGATCACACCTAAGATCTGTTAATTCTGTACATTTCATCAAAATGTATGATCATACCACTAGGGCTTTGCAGGAGTTTGCATGGGGCCCATAGGAGTGAGGAGTCCCCTCAGGCAGCTGCAATGCTGTACATGCATATATGTGCGTGCGTGCATGCACACTTAGTGTAGGACCATAGTCTTCTGCTGAGTCTCACAAACAAAGCCTGTTTCCATGTCTGTAAAATGCGGATAATCATATCTTGTTGGTGGAATTAAACAAAACGATGTTGTAACAGTGCTTATCTGGGTGCCTGGGCCACAGGAGTGATCGGTAAATGTCATTATTAAGCATCGCCTCTGTGAGACACCCCTACCCCCCAGGGGCTCAGTGGTGCTTCTCTTGTCACCAGCGCTGTGCGTAACGTCTTCATCTTGCCACTGCTGTGCTTGTCACTCTCCCCCCGTACCCCCAGTTGGGGTCCATTCTGAGGGCTCTGGCTTTGTCCCATTTATCTCTGAATCCTGGTAGTACGTGTCACAGAGCATGGCATCTTCTAGAAGCTCGGGAAAGTTTAGTGGCTTTTCTTCTTTTCCTCAGACCCAATAAGTATGTTGAATGAATCCTTTGAAACGTGTAGCGCCACCTGCTAATTGACCTTTTTATAACATGGGAATATTCTCCTAACAGCTCACTCTGGAGGGGGCCCTGGAAATCCCATCTCCCTTCCTGCTATAGACACCAGTACTGGGCTGGGTCCAGGGTACACACCTTCTTCTGCAGGTGGGCCCTCTGTGTCCACAGAGAGCACTTAGCCACTAACAGAGTTTGCCTCCAAGAAGGAGGTAATAGCCCCAGGCCCCTGGGGCCTTGCATAAGTGGTCAGTCTGTCGCCCAGGCAACTTCAGAAATCACTGCTGCGATGCAGATAGCAGGTGTCTTAAGGGGCAGACTTGCTTTGGTGAGCACAGTCCGTGAGCTGCGCATGCTGCCGCCATTGGCTTCTGCTTTCCTGGATTCCTCACCAGCACCTTGGAAGCACCCATTAGCAGGCTGCAATGAGAATGCTGTCTGCAAACCAGTCTGATCCATCCATCTTTTCCAAAGATGTCTAATTAGCAACTTGTCACTAAAGGCGCTCCTATCACATACGAAAGCATGTGTTTGTGAAGAGGAAAATGAACTCCCCTTTGACCATAGGTTACAGTTCACACTTGTCTCTAAATTCAGACTGAGTTAGTGTCAAATGAGCCTGATCAATTTTGGTCCCAAAGAAGGCCTTGCTCGCCCTCTTGCCCCGCCCTGCTCAGAGCACCTACTCCTTGTGAGCGGAGCCTAAGCTGATCCCTGGCACCTGCATTCTGTGGGCAGTGCCAACCACTCACTTCCTGGCTCCTGAGTGTTTGCAACTGTCTAGCTTCCCCCCCTCACCCCGCCCCTCCTTGAACTGCACCCTCCACTTGGAATTCGTTGAGATTCTAGGATGTTAAGTAACTTGCCCACGAAATTGCCTGAGCCTGGATTCAAGCTCAGGTCTCTGGCTCTAAACTTTATGGGTTGTTCCAGCAACGTATAGTTTCTCTACTACTCACCTGCGCCCGAGTGATGGCTTGTGTGCTTTGCACTGTGGGGATGGGTTTGCACTGGGCTTTTTCCACTTGCCTTCTTTGTCTCACTTGTGAGCCGGGACACACTCTGGCCACATGGGGTGGGCCCTGGTGAGGAGGCAGCATGGCCTGGCAGTAAAGAGCATGGCTGCTATAGCCAGATCCGAGCCCAGGTACCAGCTCTGTCATCCCTGGAGTTGGGACACTGTGTGATTCACTCATTCTCTGGACCTCAGTTACCTGTCTATAAAACTAAGCCAGTGAGAGTCGTGCTCCATAGGGGTGTGTAAAGATTAAATGAGTTGGGAAAGGAAGGCGTTTGAATGGTGCCCAGCATGCAGGAGGCATTCAGTAAATGTTAGCTGTTATTATTAGCTTCACTCTATTAAAACTGCTTTTGCTGGAGAATGCATCTTCATTCTTACTTCAGAGTGTAGTACTTTCTGAGTCTGCTTATTGCCCTCACACGCTCCCCACCCGCTCTAGTGCAGACATCCTGGGGCAAAGCAAAGGTCTTCAGGCTTGGAAAGCCAAAACCTCTGGGAAGGCAGGTTACTCATTCTGAGCACGAGACAAAGGCCTGAGCTGGCTTTGTATGTAACTGAACTGACTAAGCTGCACGTTAGCTGGGGATAGAGCTTCTTACTGAATAGCTAGGCTTTTGCTGAGCCAGGATGATAAATTCATTCTTAATGCATTGATATTAAAAAGAGATTTCCCACTGCTCCCCCCACCCGCTTCTGTGAGTTTCCAAAGGTTTTAGGGCTTTAATCCATGTTCAACACCGCCATCTAGAGGGCATCTGGAGAATGCCACCAGGGCAGAACAGATCACTTGTTAAGAACATCAGAATTTAAGCAATCTAGAAGAGGTTCAAAGCAGACACTGGGAGGCCAAATGTGTTTACAAAACGACTGCCAGCAGTTACTTACTACCCTGGAAATGGCATCCTTCTCTGATTTCATGGCCCTGCTGCATGGCTTAGTTGTTCCTGTGACTCTTTTTATCACAAGTAGTTTCAGCACCCCTGACATACACGACTCACTGAAGTAGGCTTTCTTTCTTTCTTTTTTTTTTTTTTTGAGCACCTCTTATGTGCATATACCACACTAACACTAGAGAGAGTACAGAAATGAGTAAGCATGGCTGTACACGTAAAATGACAGCGTGGGAATAAGTAAAATAAGGATACACTGACTTATGAATAATATGTCAGAGTACCCTAGGTGCCCTAGGGTATACAGATGGCTAGCCAGTGAAGGCAGAGCTTGGTGGGACTCAGAGGAAGGGGTAGAAGGGAGGGACTGACACTTCATGAGTATCCACCATGCAGTCTGGACATTAAGTGAGGTAAACTTAATGTGCACTCTGACCCTGTTCAATACGACAGGGGTTCCCATCTTCCAGATGAGGACCTAGAGGCTCAGAGGGGTTAAGGCAGTTGCCCCAATGCTACCCAGCTGACAGATGAAGAAGCCAGAATTCCAGTCTCTACCTGTCTGACTCTAAAATTCTTTCTATGATGCCAGGCTCTCTATTGAGGAAGAAGAAATTTGCGGGGAAGTCGACTCTTGAATTACCTCAGTGGTGACCAGTGTTTATCCCCAGGAGGTGAATTTGATTTTCAGAAATAGTCAAAAATCTTTCTAGGCCAAGTCATTCAATGGATAATGGGATTTGAGAACTTCTTTTTAAAGTGTGACTCTAAGGCATGAAAATTGATTTATGCCTATCTGTTGATAAACTGGCTGAAAGGTGTTTCTCGAAGGCTGGCAAACAAACACCAGCATAGGCATGAGGTGTGGCTGGCACAGGGTTGCTTTGACGAGAGCCGTGCCCTTTAGGGTGTCTGGTTCCAGCGTGTTCAGCATCTGTATTTTCCTTTTTTACCCTCATGCATCTAGTTCTGAGGCAAGAGCTCGTTTCACAAGAACTCACAGAGGATCTCCAAACTCTTTTCAACTCCTGCCCAAGATCTCCAACAGGAGCCGTTTATCTCCATCTGAGGAAGGAAGATATGGGCTTGAGATGAGTGACTCCCCCACTAGGTAGCTCAGTGACTCAGCAGTGATGCCAATGGGACATTGAGGACACACAGCCTCAAACCCCCTACCCTCCTCCTATTTCCCAGGGGAGGAACTTACAGAGTAAGGGAATTGATACTGCCATCCAGGGAAGACCCACATTGGTGCCAACCCCACCACGGCAATGAGAGTCAATAGAGTGGAGCAGACTCAGTGTAGGACAGTAGGAAGAAAAGAGGTAATCACGGAAGGCTTCCTGCAAGAAGTGGTGCAAGGAACCATTTCAGGGGAAGAAAGGAGCGGTTGGTAGCATCTGGTTGTTTTATTACCATGTAACCCCAAACCTGGTACCTGGGAGGTTTTTTTTTTTTTTAAGATTTTTTTCATGTGGATCATTTTAAAAATCTTTAGTGAATTTGTTACAATATTGCTTCTGTTTTACATTTTGGTTTTTTTGGCTGTGAGGCATGTGGGATCTTAGCTCCATGACCAGGGATCGAACCCACATCCCTGGCATTGGAAGGCGAAGTCTTAACCACTGGTCCGCCAGGCAAGTCTCCCGGGAGGATTTTTAATAAGGTCACAAAGGAAATTCGTGTGCAGCGGGTGATCTTTTTCGCAGCTTGTACATAATCTGGCTGTTCCTTCTCCAGTCAAAGGTAGCAGGCCAGGAACTACCCCTCTCACTGCTGCATAGCGGACTGGATTCAGATCTCCAAGGGGCACGTTGTAAAAGCTCTCTGTGCATAAGATAGCCAGGTTCACAAATGACCAGTGATTGGCCTCAGGCTGCAGCCCAGTTGTTCAGATGGATGTATTATGATGGGCAGGTGGAGTGGGAGGGAGGTGGGAAGTTCCCTTGGCCGCCACATGTTCAAGGACCATATATATGAGGCTCGCGATGGTAAACCCCAGAATAAGTCTCAACAGCTTTCCCCCAGAATCCCCAAGATACTCTCAGCTGCCTTCACCTTGACATGTGGCACAGATGAAGACATTGAAGGATGATGCATGATGACAGTGGTTTTGGAAACCATTACGGCTTATCCACATGCCCCTTACTCCATCCATCCATCACTCATTCATTGAGTAATTCAGGCAGGTGGTGTACAGGCAAAGACCCAGAGGAAAAAGTGTGATCATTCTGAGAAGCTCAAGTGATTCAGGATGGTTAGAGGACAGAAAGTGAGGCTGGTGGTGAGAGATGGCCGCCCAGAGGGGCCCGCAGGAGCCCAGCTCACGGGGGACAAACATTGACATGGTGGTCATGGGAGCCGTTGCCGGATTCTCTGAAAGGGAGCCACAAAATCGTATTTGTGCTTAGGAAAGATCCCTGAGGCTTCTGCGTGGATGATGGCATGGAGGGAGCAACACTGGAGACAGGAAGTCACCCAGGAAGAGATGAAAAGGCTGAACTAAGCCGGAGGCAGTGGGCATTGTTGTTGTTGCTATTATTTATTAAAATGGTGGCCCTGGGCTAAGGGGTAAAGTGGAAAGGATCACAAAACCCTGACTTTTTTTTTTTCAGGGCCACAATTTTATTTTATTTTATTTATTTTTTATTTTTTTTAACATCTTTATTGGAGTATAATTGCTTTACAATGGTGTGTTAGTTTCTGCTTTATAACAAAGTGAATCAGTTACACATATACATATGTTCCCATATCTCTTCCCTCTTGCGTCTCCCTCCCTCCCACCCTCCCTATCCCACCCCTCTAGGTGGTCACAAAGCACCTAGCTGATCTCCCTGTGCTATGTGGCTGCTTCCCACTAGCTATCTACTTTACGTTTGGTAGTATATATATGTCCATGCCACTCTCTCACTTTTTCCCAGCTTACCCTTCCCCCTCCCCATGTCCTTAAGTCCATTCTCTAGTAGGTCTGTGTCTTTATTCCCGTCTTACCCCTAGGACAAAACCCTGATTTTATCAAGAAGACTGAAGCTCAGGAAGGTGCTTTGCCTGAGGTCACAGAGTGACTGTGTGAAAAAGCTTCAAATAGCACCCAGGTCCCCAGTTCCTAACCAGGATCATGGGATCCTCCAGCCTCTGCATGTTTGCTTCTCCCTCCTTCGCTCCACTCATGTCAGCGCTGCTCCTTTGCCCTTACCTTACAGGTGAGAGAACAGAGGCCCAGATACGGGGAGTTTCCAGGCTCAAGGCTGGCGGCCCTACCCCTGAATTGAATGTCTATCTGAATTTCTAATCTAGCTGTGGGTCCTGTATTTATCTGGTAACCAGACACTATGAGAATCACCCAAGGCCTAGCCAAGGGCACTGCCTGAAAGAAAGTGCAGAGCAGCTGAAGTTGGGTGAGACCCACCAGTAGGAGGAGGTGGACAGAGGACTGTGGCTTCTTACAGATTCAGTTCCCCAGTCGGGGGACACTTCCCCACCACACACACACACACACACACACACACACACGCACACACCACAAACATGCACACGCACACTACTGGACCCTCTCGCTGTAGAGCCCCACTGAACTCCTGCTCACATGTTAGATCTTGGCTCAAATTTTATTCAGTCATTCTGTACCGACAGACCTCCCGTCATGTGCTCACATTGTTTCATTCGCAGAACTCATCCAGTTAAGAAATGATTCGCTGCCAATGAACTCTAGCGTCTCACCACTCACACTCCCAGAATGTCAGCTCCGTGGAGACAGACACTGTGTTCCACGTACTGCCACACACCCTGGGCCCAGGAGTCAGAAGACTGACTTCTACTCCAGTTCTGCCCTGCACTTGCTGTGCCACTTGAAACTCCCCTTGTTACCCCTCTCCTATCTCATCCAGGCCTGGGTGGGATTGCTGCCAATCCTTGGACACTATGCCAAGGTCACTCCATGGGTTTCTGAGCATTGTTCTTTGAGATAACGTCTCCCATGGATTCTCTGTTCTCCTGGATTAAACTTCCAGGGACTGTCCCATTGGCATGGATTCCCTTCCATTGAATATCTATTAAAGACCCCCAATGAAGCAGGGGCTGCATATTCATTGAAGAAAATACCATTGTACCCAAGACTAACTAAATGTGCCAAATTATCAGATGGCTGACTTGTCTGGAAGGGACCATGGAGATATCCAGGCCAGGGATGGCTCACATGGCAGACACTGTTGGTTTCCTGCCCAACACCCAGTTTCCACTTCTCTACTAACAGAATCCTAATTCTTTTGAGGGGCAGAAATGGACCCAGGCAAAATGCGTACTTTTGCAGACTCCCACTCAGCTAGTGTCACCATGTCATACAATTTTGGTGAGTGAGATGTAAACAGAAGTCTGCTAGGAATTCTTGGGAAATGTTTTGCTTTCCAGATACAGGTATGTTCTCTTCCCCTTTACTCCTTCCTTATTTTTTTTCTGGCTTAAAAATGGAGGTGGGAGGCTGAGGAGGAGCAGCCCCCTTGCAATGAGCTATGGGGATAAAAATAACAATGACAGCACTTTTGTGACACATTCCCACAGATATGCCCAAGGCAGACATCACAAATCAATCACAGCACTCTTCCTAATGAGCCGAGACATGGCCGCCTCAGAATCTCATTCAACCAGAGCATCAAGCAGCCACTACCAATTGATCACAGTTGAACTCTGTGTGAACTCCATTAGCCATGTCTGATCTAACTCAATCTTGCCCTTGACCCGTCATTTTGAATAAAAATTTGCCTCAAGAGAAAAAAAGAGAGCTTCTGAAATAATGAGTTAGTGTCATGGCCAGAACTGGAAGCCAGTTACCTCACTCCTGAAAAACCTGATGCATTGGGAGGAATATGAGTTTGGGGGCTGGAGAGCCCTCAGATTTTATCTGGACTGTACCACTTACTCTCTGTGTGACATTGAAAGGGCCCCTTCAGCACCCTCCTACACTGTTTGTGGGAATGTAAATTGGTACAGTCACTATGGAGAACAGTATGGAGGTTCCTTAAACAACTACAAATAGAACTACCATATGACCCAGCAATCCCACTCCTGGGTATATACCTGGAGGAAACCATAATTCAAAAAGATACATGCCCTCCAATGTTCATTGCAGCTCTATTTACAATAGCCAGGACATGGAAGCAACCTAAGTGTCCATCAACAGATGAATAGATAAAGAAGATGTGGAACATATATACAATGGAATATTACTCAGCCATAAAAAGGAACAAAATAGTACCATTTGCAGAGACATGGATGGACCTAGAGACTGTCATACAGAGTGAAGTAAGTCAGAAAGAGAAAAACAAATATCACATAATATTGCTTATATGTGGAATCTAGAAAAATGGTACAGATGAACTTATTCACAAAGCAGAAATAGAGACACAGATGTAGAGAACAAACTTATGGATGCCAAGGGGGGAAGGGGGGTGGGATGAATTGGGAACATGGGATTGACATATATACACTACTATGTATAAAATAGATAACTAACAAGAACTTACTGTATAGCACAGGGAACTCTACTCAGTGCTCTGTGGTGACCTAAATGGGAAGGAAATCTAAAAAAGAGGGGATATATGTATACGTATAACTGATTCACTTTGCTGTACAGCAGAAACTAACACAACGTTGTAAAGCAACTATACTCCAGTAAAAATTAACTTAAAAAAAAAAAAAAAAAGAAAGGGCCCCTTTACCTCTCTGAGCTTTGGTCTTCACTGTGACATGGAGATAGCTTTGCAGACCTCACAGGATGGTTGTGAAGACTAGCTCTATGGACGAGGAATTGAACTTAAAGGACATTCAGTACATCCTGGCAAGTTTCTTTTTTCCTTCCCCTGCCCAGTCTGGTCCAATTCCACAGAAAGTGGCCAAAATTAGAAAAGCGTAACTGAGAAAACAGGGGACGAGATTGGTCTGATTTTCTCAAAATGAATTCTGTTCACTCCCAACCTGCCACCCCCATGGATCAATTTGTGACTTTGCCGAAAGCTAGAAGGAGCTAATCCCCTGTTCAGCTGAGCAGCGGGCTCCCTGCCTTGGGAGGTTTTCATGGCAAGCTGGGGCGTGAAAAGTTAGGAAAGAAATAGCTCTTCCCTTTTTGCTATCACTTACCTTCTGACCACCCCATCCTCTAGAGTGATTACAAAGGTACCGAACTCTATGCTAAAAAAAAAAAAAAATGTAAATTCTCAGTATCATTTTTTGAAGGAATTTCAATTCCTATGCATTTGAAACATTAGATACATTTAAACTTTTAACAGAAAAGATCATCTGGCATAATGTGTTGGGAGTTAGAGGCATCTGGCTGCATATGAAGCCCTTAAGCGTGGAACTTGAACCCTTCTCGGTGTTCTCATTGGCCATGGGGATAATGAAGCAACTTCTGTTTATTAAGCACTTGCTGTGAGCCAGGTGGTATGCTAAACACTTCACACATCTTGTTTCTTTTTATCCACCCTCACCCCCACCAAAAACCTCATTAGTTAGGAAGTATTACTATCCACTTTTCCACTGAAAAAAAGTTTAAGTATCTCCAACAAGACCACATGGCTAGTAAGTATCTGAGCTGAACTTGCATCTCCGCCTCACCAATCCGGAGCCTGGGCGCCCCCAGGCTCCCTCACGAGATGGGTTTTCAGAGTCAGTGTGATAAAATGCGTGGCACATTGTTGGAATCTAGAAAACATTAGTTCTCTTTCTTCCCCTTCTAAAGTCAGATTTCAGGTAGCATAGGTATGAATGCATGAAAGTGATCTCTACTGAGGATCTGACTGACAGCTCCCGAGAACCTTTGCTGGGCTGTGCAGAGAGAGAGGAAAGAGCCCCTGCAGGCCTGGGCCAGAAACTTGGAAAAGTTCAGCCCTCAGGCAAAACCAGCTCCGTGGCCTCTTGAAAAATGCTAAGGAAGTTCTGTGGGGCGTCGGCTTGGATTCAATTTCTACCCACAGGCAGAGGCTCAAAGCACATCCCTACAAAGGAGGGAGAATGAGATGGAAACAAGTTGCTTTATGTAGATGCAAAGTTGGAAGGAAAATGCAGGGTGACAGAGAAATCTGTGCATGTGGGAGGGAGGGCGACACAGAGCCCAGATGCCCACACAGATCGGATCAGGGCTGCACTTGACTCTACCACTTACTTGGTGACCTTGGGCAAGTTACTGACCCTCTCTGGTCCTCAGTTTCCATATGAGCTGGTTGAGGAATAGTGAGGGATAGTGATAATTCCCACATGGTCAGCGCTGATATTCACCCAGAACATACTGGAAGGGGCTACCGGTCAGCATCCATTCTGAACTCTCAGCCCCATGACTGCCGTATCAAGTTAGTGGTTAGTTTTGCTCTGGGTCCCAGAGTTGTTTGGGGCTGAGCTCTTGGCTCAGCGCCTGGCACAGAGTAAGCAATAAATGTGAGAACCCTGCTGGCCCTTTTAGCAGGACCAGTCCCAGGTAGCTCTCTTGCTGATGGCCCATCAACTACAAGTGACCATATCCTACCTCCATACTAAGCTTCTCTATCCAGAAGGTGCTCTCCCAGCCAGCCAGCAGGGTCTAGGGCCTTGACAGAAACCTCACCATTGGTTTGTCTTCCGGAAGACAAGTTCTGCTCTGGTCCCGGGGGAGGCGGGGGGAAAAATTGAGAAGCCAACCCTTCAGGTTTCAATCTGAAAAGCATTAATGCTATAAAGTATTTCAATTCTAACCAAGGAGAGCGATAAAGCTGTGAGTACCCAGCAGATGCCGGGATGGGGAATTGCCGTCTCCACGGGCTTGATTACAGAGAATTGGTTCCTGTTCAAGAGGCAGCTGGCTACACGGGTGAGAGGCAGATTTATAGACCTGGAAAGGGTGGTGGGGTGCCTGGGAAAGAAATTAGCATCGTCAAACAGTAGTAAGAACTGGCATGGAGTGAGCTTCTGTGACGTGCCCAGAATTGTAGCAGGTGTCGTATTGTCAAGGAATACTAAGTACTAATAACAAGAGCAACAGTAATAACGCTGGCATAGATTGAGCTCTGCTTTCTGCCAGCCACTGTCTAGGTGCTTTACAAATTTAATTTTTATACTAACTGTGCGAGGCAGGCTTTCATCTCACAGAGGAAGACCCTGGGACCTCAGGGAAGTGAACAGTGATTCTGCCGGGCTGGAGCTGGAACTCTGGTCTGCTTGTAATTAAGGGCTTGTTTGCTCTTCATTACTTGACAAATAAAGCCTCCATCACATTATATTTAGTGGAGTAAAAACAGTTAAACTAGAGATTTGCATGGACTTATATACACTACCAAATGTAAAATAGGTAGCTAGTGGGAAGCAGCCGCATGGCACAGGGAGATCAGCTCGGTGCTTTGTCACGACCTAGAGGGGTGGGATAGGGAGGGTGGGAAGGAGACGCAAGAGGGAGGAGATATGGGGATATATGTATATGTATAGCTGATTCACTTTGTTATAAAGCAGAAACTAACACACCATTGTAAAGCAAGTATACTCCAATAAAGATGTAAAAAAACCCCAAAAAAACAGTTAAACATAGGGAGTGGGGCATCTTTGCTGCCCACAGCCCAACACAGAGCTGGGTGAGGAGAGAAAGGATCCACGTGGCCAGACACGATTATTTGAAGAATTATTTGAAGAATCCCAGCCAATTAGCCGTCCCATTTCATAAACTCTTAGGCAGGATCTTGGGGCATCTAGGGACCTCGCGGTCACTCAGTCCAAATCTATCATCTGGCAGATGAGGAAGCTGAGCCCCAAAAGGCTTGTGTCTTGTCAAAAGCCACAAAGAAAATCAGAGGCAGGCATAGGGCTGAAACCTCGGCTTTCATTCCCCGGGGAGGGCAGTCTTTCTACAGAAATTACCACCTACCTCTTGACCCACCGTTTCTCACTGGATTCCCAAAACAAAGATTCCTCCACTTTGATAGTAGAATATCTCTTGTTCCAGACTCAAGGTTCTTTAACCAAGAAAGATCCACAGATTTTCCGTGTCTCTTTGGATAGGTGAGGGTGGCCCATGGATCCCTGACATTATATGCAAATGTCTGTATCTGAGGTTAAGGGTCTATGAGTAAAGGCATTCCCGCTTCAGAAAGGAAGAACATGGGTCAGACACTGTCGCTGATCTCTGGGCCCCTGTGCCCATTTCAGGGCCTGAGACAGTAAGACTTCAATGCAGGTTGTTTAGTTGAAGTGAACTTCAGAGCAACAGAAAGCCAGGCTGTCTGGAACCTCGTTTACCTCTCCAGCTTGGGTTCCATTTCAGTGCTTATTTGTGGATTCAGAGGAGAAGAAGCAAGAATAAATTTGTGGTGTAATTATTCTCTTTTTAAGTATTTTGCATTGAAGCTCTGAGATTCTAGATCGCTTACAGAATGAAAACCAGAACTCTGCATTGCGTTTTAAATTAAACAGTCACTTTTTAAAAATGTATATGTAACTTTTTAATTTTTTTGTACAAAAATGTTCATAGAAGTTTTATTTTTTAACATCTTTATTGGAGTATAACTGCTTTACAATGGTGTGTTAATTTCTGCTTTATAACGAAGTGAATCAGCTATATGCATACGTATATCCCCGTATCTCCTTCCACTTGCGTCTCCCTCCCACCCTCCCTATCCCACCCCTCTAGGTGGTCACAAAGCACTGAGCTGATCACCCTGTGCTATGTAGCTGCTTCCCACTAGCTATCTATTTTACGTTTCGTAGTGTACATATGTCCATGCCACTCTCTCACTTTGTTCCAGCTTACCTTTCCCCGTCCCCATGTCCTCAAGTCCATTCTCCACGTCTGTGTCTTTATTCCTGTCCTGCCCCTAGGTTCATCAGAACCTTTTTTTTTTTTTTTAGATTCCATATATATGTGTTAGCATACAGTATTTGTTTTTCTCTTTCTGACTTACTTCACTCTGTATGACAGACTCTAGGTCCATCCACCACACTACAAATAACTCAGTTTTGTTTCTTTTTATGGCTGAGTAATACTCCATTGTATATATGTGCCACATCTTCTTTATCCATTCAGCTGTTGATGGACACTTAGGTTGCTTCCATGTCCTGGCTATTGTAAATAGTGCAACAATGAACATTGTGGTACATGACTCTTTTTGAATTATGGTTTTCTCAGGATATATGCCCAGTAGTGGGATTGCTGGGTCATATGGTAGTTCTATTTTTGGTTGTTTAAGGAACCTCCATACTGTTTTCCATAGTGACTGTATTAATTTACATTCCCACCAACAGTGCAAGAGGGTTCCCTTTTCTCCACACCCTAACGCCTTTAGCTGTGTTCCCACTTCTAAGAGAATCCATACAGATGTTACACTGTTAGAGTTAATTAGAACTAAATCAATGAAGCCACAGTCAATGGGTTAATTATCTCAAGATTGGTGAATAAAATCCCACCACCTATGAAAAGTTTACAACTTCAAGTAAATGAACAGTTTTCAGAAAAAATATTCTAATAAATGTAGTGTCTTAAAATATATATTTATAGTCTCAAGGTTACATTTCATATGGCTTTGGGACTTTTAAAATAAACGTTTCAGTAAGACAGATCCTTATTTATTTTTTTTTTTTTTGCGGTATGCGGGCCTCTCACTGTTGTGGCCTCTCCCGTTGCGGAGCACAGGCTCCGGATGCGCAGGCTCAGCGGCCATGGCTCACGGGCCCAGCCGCTCCGCGGCATATGGGATCCTCCCGGACCGGGGCACGAACCCGTATCCCCTGCATCGGCAGGCGGACTCTCAACCACTGCGCCACCAGGGAGGCCCAGGACAGATCCTTATTTTGCAGTATGTAGATTAGGTAGAAACTTATTATGGCCTGATATAAACTATGTAGAAATTTAACATAATTTTTGTGAAACTGATTTGTAGACGGTCCTTTTTTTTCATTTATTTTATTTTATTTTTGGCTGCATTTGGTCTTCGTTGCTGCACACGGGCTTTCTCTAGTTGCGGTAAGCGGGGGCTACTCTTTGTTGCAGTGCACGGGCTTCTCATTGCGGTCGCTTCTCTTGTTGCGGAGCACGGGCTCTAGGTGCGCGGGCTTCAGTAGTTGTGGCACGCGGCTTCAGTAGTTGTGGCTCATGGGCTCTAGAGTGCAGGCTCAGTAGTTGTGGCACTTGGGCTTAGTTGCTCTGTGGCATGTGGGATCTTCCTGGACCAGGGCTTGAACCCGTGTCCCCTGCACTGGCAGGCGGATTCTTAACCACTGTGCCGCCAGCCAAGTCCCTGATTTGCAGACAATCCTTTAACCTTCTCTCTAATATATTCATACACGAGTTAATTGATTCAAGGGTTCCTTGATTTCTAAAGGGTTGTATCAGTAGCTTCTTAAAGTTTCTTAGATTTCCTGCTTAAAAATAAAGTGTGGTTTTAACTTTTATTTTAATCAAAGTTGATAGAAATAGCATTTTTTATTCCTGCATTTACTAGTTATGAACTAATAAGTAAACTAGCAAGTAAACACATATATAAATAAAATTTATATATTTGTTATATATATATTTATATATATATATTTATATATTATATATATAAATAAAATTTATATAAAATCTGTCACCAGATTATGCACACCCAAAAAGCTGAGAGGGTTTTTTCCAAGATCATAAGGGATGTTTTAAGTGGTCTGATTTAAAATGTGGACTCTGCAACATACAGGAAATATACTTTCAAAAACCCTGGAGAAATCACAAAGCAAGAATGGCCGAAACTGAGGTTCACCAGAGTGAAGTGTGAGTGACCATTGAAAAGGACACGCCTCCCATCAGAAGACAGTGTTACCAAACCAAACTTGGGTCCACTCGCCCGCTCACAGGAAAGCCAATCTACTGACACCGGGTTTCGGTGAAGGAAAGTGCAGTATTTATTGCAGGGTGCCCAGCAAGGAGTCCGGGGCAACTAGGGCTCAGAACACCCAAACTACCTGATGAGTTTCAGCAAAGCATTGTTAAAGGCCAGGTGAGGGAGGTGACGGGGGAGGAGGGTCACAGGGTATGTGATCAGCTCGTGCACAAGTCTCTGATTGGTTGATAGTGAGGTAACAGGGTAGTGTCACAGGGGTTAACATCATCCACCCTTAGGTGCTAGTAGGTCTGGGGGCTGTGTGTTCATGGTCAGCAAGTAGTTAATATCTTCCATTTGGTGGGGGGTTTAGCATCTATAAAACAACTCAGAAGGGCTTCCCTGGTGGCACAGTGGTAGAGAGTCCGCCTGCCGATGCAGGGGACGCGGGTTCATGCCCCGGTCCGGGAAGATCCCACATGCCGCGGAGCAGCTGTGTCCGTGGGCCATGGCCGCTGAGCCTGCGCGTCTGGAGCCTGTGCTCCGCAACGGGAGAGGCCACAACAGTGAGAGGCCCGCGTACCGCAAAAAAACAAACAAACAAAAACAAAAAAAACCTCAGGAAATGTGCATCAAATACTGTTAATCTGGGTGCTTGAGAGAGGAGCTAAAGCAGAGGATATAGGGGAGGGGTCTGTCCGGGAACTCAGAAGGCCCTATAGCAGGGGTCCCCAACCCCTGGGCCGTGGACTGGTTCTGGTCTGCAGCCTGTTAGGAACCGAGCCACACAGCAGGTGAGCGGCAGGCGAGTGAGTGAAGCTTCATCTGCCGCTCCCCCATCACTCGCATTACTGCCTCAACCATCCCCGACCCTGGAAGAACTGTCTTCCACGAAACCGGTCCCTGGTGCCAAACAGGTTGGGGACCGCTGCCTAGGGTCCTGCTCGGTTACAACACTACAGACAAGACAAACAGGGACCCAAAGTCAGAGAGACAGGTGCTCTGAGTCACACGTGCCGACTGGCTCTCACGCTGCTTCTTGGATAGACAACTCTGGGCAGCCTGCTCCAGGGTAAATAGCAGCAAGGATTTATTTTTATTTAATGACGGTTAATGACTATCACAAGCAAAGCTGGCTAGGCCTCTGTGTGTTTATGTCTGTCTCCATCAGTGTCTCTATCCGTGTATAATTAAAGTTTATAACCATCAAAATCAACTGATAAGTAGAAGATGGAGTACTGGGGAGGAGAGGACATTTGTATTAACACCAGGAAAGAACCAAAATGGCTCAGACTTTCTTCTCTTTTCATCAGGGATCAAATTGGAAACACAGAGCTTAACGCTCAACCTATAACCTTGTTTTAATGAACAGTTACTTTTCTTCAGACTTAGCTGAGAACCATCCCCTCCCCTGAAGGGAGAAAAATACTTGTGCATTTCAGAGCAAAGTGCTCTGGTACCCATGCAAGACAGATGGAGAAGGCCGCCACGAATTAGCTCAGCACCCAGGTGAGGGTATAAAAGGGGGAGGTTGAAATGTCAGAGACAGAAGATTTCTTTGAAGCGTGTTGTTCCTGTATTATGTGGAGGTGTTAGCTGGTGTCACTGCCTTTCACCTCACGCCTAGTGCAAGGGGCCTCATGGAGACCACCTGGAAAGTGGTCTTGAGTCTGAGTCACCTGTGATGGCAGGGGAAGGACCCCTCCCTAAGGGCCCCTGCCAAGGAGGTGGTCTTCTAGTGCAAGAAGACCCCTCCCATTAGCAGATACAGACTATTATATACAGGATGGACAAACAACAAGGTCCTACTGTATAGCCCAGGGAACTGTATTCAATCTCCTGCGATAAACCATAATGGAAAAGAATATGAAAAATAATATATATATGTAGAACTGAATCACTTTGCTGTACAGCAGAAATGAGCACAACAGTGTAGATCAACTCTACTTCAATAAAATTAAAAAATAGTGCTTCCCTGGTGGCGCAGTGGTTGAGAGTCCGCCTGCCGATGCAGGGGACGCGGGTTCGTGCCCTGGTCCGGGAGGATCCCACATGCCACGGAGTGGCTAGGCCCGTGAGCCATGGCCGCTGAGCCTGCGCGTCCGGAGCCTGTGATCTGCAACGGGAGAGGCCACAACAGTGAGAGGCCCGCGTACGGCAAAAAATAAAATAAAAATCAAATAAAATAAATAAATAAATAAATAAATTATATATATACACTACCAGACGTAAAATAGATAGCTAGTGGGAAGCAGCTGCATAGCACAGGGAGATCAGCTCAGTGCTTTGTGACCACCTAGAGGGGAGGGATAGGGAGGGTGGGAGGGAGGGAGATGCAAGAGGGAAGAGATATGGGAACATATGTATATGTATAACTGATTCACTTTGTTATAAAGCAGAAACTAACACACCATTGTAAAGCAATTATACTCCAATAAAGATGTTAAAAAAAAAATTACTCCTAGAAATCAAACGCAAAAAAAAAAGAAGACCCCTCCCAAGCAGCTCTGACAGGGGGAAGAGTCAAGTTGAGGATGCCCACAGGAGTCCACATGGGGAATACCTCATCCATGTCATAGAGCCATGGGAGGGATCCCCCAAGACCTCACAGGAAAGTCCTGTCTTAGAATAGCCTCCAACCCCATCTTACTCCAAAGCCAAATCATGACAACACCCCTCAAGTAGAAATGTCCATGTCCCCAATCTAATCTCCAAAAACTTGTTCTCTTTCTGGAGGGATCAGGAGTCATCGGGGAAGGCAGAAAAAGAGAGGGGCCCAAGCACACTGCCGTTTCCCTCTCCAGGCTTCCAGGGAGGCAGGCAAGAAGCTTAAAGTTCAAAGTTTTAAGAATTACAGGGGACTGGACATTCTATCACTGAAATCAGACTATTTTGAGACTTGCTGTGACCAAAGGACTTTTCATTTTCCTGAAAGTGACAGGAAATTGAGGGACCTGCCAGAGATATCATCTTGCAGTGGAGAGATTTGTCAAACAGTCTTAAGAGGAAAAAATCAAGAGTTGTTTTACAATTGCACCCTATCGAGTTCCACTCTGTCAACATCGTGGTTATTTTCGTCTGCTACTCTTTCTCCTCCAGGGAGCAGGTCCATCTTCCTGAGGGTGGGGAGTGCTAATGCTGGTGCTGGTTGATAACCATTTGGTAGGCAGGCAGTTTTATTAGGTCAGTGTCAGAAGATGCTGAGGCCAATGGCCCATGAGCAGAAGAGAGTAAAGATCAGAAGCAGTGGAGGGAAATGGGAAGCAGAAATGTCAGGCCTGTGAGGGTACTGATGGAAACCAAGGGCTGAGATTCAGGCTACTCCAGGATGGTACTTTTTTTTTTTTTTTTTTTTTGGCTGCCCCATGCAGTATGTGGAACTTCCCCAGCCAGGGATCGAACCCATGACCCCTGCAGTGGAAGTGTGGAGTCTCAACCACTGGACTGCCAGGGAAGTCCAGTACTTTCTTTAAAGAGAGGCTCTTCAACTAGCAAAGGCTCGAAAAGAGGGGAGAGAGCAGTCGTGAGGATAGATGTGATGCGGGAGAAATCCTCCAGCACAAAAAGATGAGCAGAGTGGTTGCCAGGAATGGGGCCAGGCAGAAGGGCCCTGACAAGAGAGGCTGAGGGGCTTGTATTAGTCAGGAAGAGGCAAGGTTGTGCTGCAGTAACAAACAACAAGCAAATCTCAGTTGACCTGAGATACATCCTCCACAGGCTGGCTGGGGGTTCTGCTCTGCACTGTCCTCACTTAGGGGCCCGGCATGAAGGAGTGGCTACTATTTAGAACATGTTCTATGACTGAGGCAGAGGCAAAAGGAAGTGTCATGTTCCATGCTGGCTCCTAAAACTTCCACCCAGAAGTGACGTATCTCTCTTAGGCTTAGAGATGGAGGACTGGAAGACCTCAGGGCCAGAGATGGTAGCTGGCATCTCACGGAAGACCAGGCTGACCTGCTGTTTTTTGAGCCAACCTGAATTAAATGAGTACATAGACTGAGAGCTGAGGTCATTCTCGGATCATCCCTTATTCATTCATTCTACAGACATTTATTGAGTACATATATGCACCTGGCAGGAGAGAGAATAATTGACAAGTTACATGGTCCCTGATCTCTGAGGAATCACAGTCAAAGAGACTTATGAAATCACAGTCAAAGAGACTTATGAAATCACAGTCAAAGAGACCCTGAAAACTCCTTCATATGAATTGAAATTGGGGGGCAGTGTGATTGAGGGGAAAGAGCCCTGGATTTGGAGTCAGAAGGCCGGATCTGTTTTAACTTGATTGTGTGACTTTGGTCAAATGCATTCCCCTCTGTAGGTTTCACTTCTTCTGTCTTATTCAGGGATCTTGTCATTGCAAAGTTTGGGGCCTGATCCACTAGCTTACTTAAATCAGAGAAGGGAGATGGAGGGACAGGAAAGTATCTGATGGGAGCCAAGGCCCCACAAGGGAGTAGAAGTCATGGACCTCAGTCTCCCCTTTGCTCCTGTCACTCGTCTCTGCTGCTCTGTCCAACCTGCAACCTTCTTCTCTCCTCTCTGATGGGGCTGCTCTGCTTCAGCATGTTCACCCCAACCATGGCTGCTCCAAAATGGGACCCTCAGGAGCCTCCTTCTCTCAAACACATCATCTCTAAGTCCAACACCCACAGCTAACAAATCCTGGGGAGGGAGAATGTGATTGGCTGAGACTGAGTCATGTATCCATGGCTGGTCCAATCAGCTCTGGCAGGGGGAGGGGTCACAGGTCCCTTTGATGAGGACCATGGGAGTGGACTTTCTGAAGGGGTTACGTAACCTGAGTCTCTAAAAAGTGGGCCTAGGGAGAAAGCAGTGGGTATCCTCACTTCATGGAGCAGCTGTAAAATGGTGACGATCACGTCCGGTTATCAAATCCCTGCATTCAGTGGTACTTTAATATTGTCTCCCTTGAACCGGAAACATCAGTTTAAGCAAACTCATTGTAAGAGTGTTTTCTACACACCACGTCAGCCTGAAAGTGCTGCCATAGAATACAAGGTCAGTCCACGAACCAGATATTTTAGTAGGAGCCTCCTCCTGTTCAAACTCAATATGAGCATTTTACAATACTTGAGAGGTTTGTTGCAAAGTCAGGTCCTGGGGGCAAGGCCACTTCTCAATTTGGGGGACTTAAGCAAGAGAGCAAATGGAAATCATAAGCCTAAATATTCAAGAGGGAAGAATCAAGTGCTTCCCTAAATAAATAAATAAATAAATAAAATTAAACATGTTCTATCCCCTCACCTTGAAGAATATACCTTTATAAGTATATATCTATATAGATATACATATACACGCATATACACATATATATAAAGCTGGAGATATATATTATCTTTGTATATATATATAAAGTCTTGCTATGGTTTATGTATATGGTATATATGAAACATTATACACACATGTATCTTGCTTTATATATATATATAATCTGGCTATGTTTTTTATATGACTGAAAGTCAGCAAAATATCAAGACGACTAAATTCAGTTTTTATTGCATAGGTCTGGGAGTTCTGTGGATGACACACTGATGTTCAGAGAAGTAACAAACACATACATTATTTGTAAATTTGTTCCATAAAATCTATTTTTTCCTGCCTTCAGCAGAAGCAGTAATTGTATTGTAAGAGTCATTATTCTCACACAACATGTGTTTCATTGAATGTCATGTCAAATAAGACGACTTCTCTTGAGTCTGTAATTCTTAGGGAGTTTTTCCAAAATTATTATTATTATTAATTCCAATTTGGACACACTGCTCTGCTGAGACCATAGCAACTGGAATTGTCAATAAAAGTATTAACAGAAACAGTTTTAGGTTCAGACAAAGATAATGAATTATACATATCATGTTCAAGCACTGCAAAGGGGCTGTAAATGATAAATTATTTTCTCAGAGGACATTATTAATATGTGAATTTCATTTTAAAAATCACTGTGATGGTTAATTTTATGTGTCTACTTGACTGCCCTAAGGGATACCCAGATAGCCAGTGAGTATTATTTCTGGGTGTTTCCGGAAGAGATTAGCATTTGAATCCATCAACTAAGCAAAGCAGATAGCCCTCCCAGGGCAGGTGGGCCTCATCCAGAGGCAGAGGATGGACAAACTTGCTCTCTTTGCTTGAACTGGGACACCCATCTCCTCCTACCCTTGGCAATACCACCAGCTTTCCTGATTCTCCAGTTCGCAGAAGCAGTTTGTGGGACTTCTCGGCCACCGTAATTGCATGAGCTAAGTTTCCTCATATATATATTCACATATATCCTATTGGTTCTGTTCAAACTCTAATATACTATCACTTACATCACGATTTTCACTGATGATACACACACGATATGCACACAAATTTAAGTATGAGTTTTTATTTATTATTGTAACATGATCATAGGCTTCCCCTACTATGTTTGTGATTTTTTTTTTTTTTAAATTTTTGACTGCGTTGGGTCTTCGTTGCTGTACGGGGGCTTTCTCTAGTTGGGTGAGCAGAGACTACTCTCTTCGTTGCAGTGCGCGGGCTTCTTACTGCGGTGGCTGCTCTTGTTGTGGAGCACGGGCTCTAGGTGCACAGGCTTCAGTAGTTGCAGCACACGGGCTCAGCAGTTGTGGCTCACGGGCTCTAGAGCGCAGGCTCAGTAGTTGTGGCGCACGGGCTTAGCTGTTCTGCGGCATGTGGGATCTTCCCAGACCAGGGCTCAAACACGTGTCGCCTGCATCGGCAGGTGGATTCTTTTTTTTTTTTTTTTTTACGAATTAAAGAAACAAGTGCCAATAAATTACACAAGAGGAATTCAAATAAACTATACAATATGTTTAAAACAAAAGCAACAGTAGCAATTACCATTAATGTAAGCAGAGGTAGCATTGGACATGGAGTCAAAGAAGCTGAGCCTGCAAACTAGCTGAGCCATTCCCTGACTGTGTAACATTGGACAAATCACTTAACATCTCTCACTAAATCTCAAGTCACTCATCAGTAAGATTTTTTTAAAACAATGCAAATACAAAGAATTTTTTTTAATTTTTTAATTTAATTTTATTTATTTTTTTATACAGCAGGTCCTTATTAGTCATCAGTTTTATACACATCAGTGTATACATGTCAATCCTAATCGCTCAATTCATCACACCCCCACCCACACTCCCCCATATGGTGTCCGTGTTTCTTCTCTACATCTGTGTCTCAGTTTCTGCCCTGCAAACCGGTTCATCTGTACCATTTTTCTAGGTTACACATATATGCGTTAATATATGATATTTGTTTATCTCTTTTTGACTGACTTTACTCTGTATGACAGTCTCTAGATCCATCCACGTCTCTACAAATGACCCAATTTTGTTCCTTTTTATGGCTGAGTAATATTCCATTGTGTGTGTATATATATATATATATATATACATATATATATATATATATATATACCACATCTTCTTTATCCATTCGTCTGTCGATGGGCATTTAGGTTGCTTCCATAGCCTGGGTATTGTAAATAGTACTACAATGAACATTGGGTTGCATGTGTCTTTTTGAATTATGGTTTTCTCAGGGTATATGCCCATTAGTGGGATTGCTGGGTCATATGGTAATTCTATTTTTAGTTTTTTAAGGAACCTCCATACTATTCTCCACAGGGGCTGTATCAATTTACATTCCCACTGACAGTGCAAGAGAGTTCCCTTTTCTCCACACCCTCTCCAGCATTTGTTGTTTGTAGATTTTCTGATGATGCCCATTCCAACTGGTGTGAGGCGATACCTCACTGTAGTTTTGATTTGCATTTCACTAATAATTAGTGATGTTGAGCAGCTTTTCGTGTGCCTCTTGGCCATCTGTATGTCTTCTTTGGAGAAATGTCTATTTAGGTCTTCTGCCCATTTTCGGATTGGGTTGTTTGTTTTTTTAATATTGAGCTGCATGAGCTGTTTATATATTTTGGAGATTAATCCTTTGTCCGTTGATTCATTTGCAAATATTTTCTCCCATTCTAAGGGTTGTCTTTTTGTCTTGTTTATGGTTTCCTTTACTGTGCAAAAGCTTTGAAGTTTCATTAGGTCCCATTTGTTTATTTTTGTTTTTATTTCCATTACTCTAGGAGATGGATCAGAAAAGATCTTGCTGTGATTTTTGTCAAAGAGTGTTCTTCCTATGTTTTCCTCTAAGAGTTTTATAGTGTCCAGTCTTACATTTAGGTCTTTAATCCATTTTGAGTTTATTTTTGTGTATGGTGTTAGGGAGTGTTCTAATTTCATTCTTTTACATGTAGCTGTCCAGTTTTCCCAGAACACTTATTGAAGAGACTGTCTTTTCTCCATTGTATATCTTTGCCTCCTTTGTCATAGATTAGTTGACCATAGGTGCATGGGTTTATCTCTGGGCTTTCTATCTTGTTCCATTGATCTATGTTTCTCCTTTTGTGCCAGTACCATATTGTCTTGATTACTGTAGCTTTGTAGTATAGTCTGAAATCAGGGAGTCTGATTCCTCCAGCTCTGTTTTTTTCCCTCAAGACTGCTTTGGCTATTCGAGGTCTTTTGTGTCTCCATACAAATTTTAAGATTTTTTGTTCTAGTTCTGTAAAAAATGCCATTGGTAATTTGATAGGGATTGCATTGAATCTGTAGATTGCTTTGGGTAGTATAGTCATTTTCACAATCTTGATTCTTCCAATCCAAGAACATGGTATATCTCTCCATCTGTTGGAATCATCTTTAATTTTGTTCATCAGTGTCTTATAGTTTTCTGCAGACAGGTCTTTTGTCTCCCTAGGTAGGTTTATTCCTAGGTATTTTATTCTTTTTGTTGCAATGGTAAATGGGAGTGTTTCCTTAATTTCTCTTTCAGATTTTTCATCATTAGTGTATAGGAATGCAAGAGATTTCTGTGCATGAATTTTGTATCCTGCAACTTTACCAAATTCATTGATTAGCTCTAGTAGTTTTCTGGTGGCATCTTTAGGATTCTCTATGTATAGTATCATGTCATCTGCAAACAGTGACAGTTTTATTTCTTCTTTTCGAATTTGTATTCCTTTTACTTCTTTTTCTTCTCTGTTTGCCATGGTTAGGACTTCCAAAACTATGTTGAATAATAGTGGTGAGGGTGGACATCCTTGTCTTGTTCCTGATCTTAGAGGAAATGCTTTCAGTTTTTCACCATTGAAAATGATGTTTGCTGTGGGTTTGTCGTATGTGGCCTTTATTATGTTGAGGTAGGTTCCCTCTATGCCCACTTTCTGGAAAGTTTTTATCATAAATGGGTGTTGAAATTTGTCAAAAGCTTTTTCTGCATCTATTGAGATGATCATATGGTTTTTATTCTTCAATTTGTTAATATAGTTTATCACATTGATTGATTTACATATATTGAAGAATCCTTGCATTCCTGGGATAAATCCCACTTGATCATGGTGTATGATCCTTTAAATGTGTTGTTGGATTCTGTTTGCTAGTATTTTGTTGAGGATTTTTGCATCTATATTCATCAGTGATATTAGTCTGTAATTTTCTTTTTTAGTAGTATCTTTGTCTGGTTTTGGTATCAGGGTGATGGTGGCCTCATAGAATGAGTTTGGGAGTGTTCCTTCCTCTGCAGTTTTTTGGAAGAGTTTGAGAAGGATATGTGTTAGCTCTTCTCTAAATGTTTGATAGAATTCACCTGTGAAGCTATCTGGTCCTGGACTTTTGTTTGTTGGAAGTTTTTTTTTTTTTTTTGCGGTACGCGGGCCTCTCACTGTTGTGGCCTCTCCCTTTGCGGAGCACAGGCTCCGGGTGCGCAGGCTCAGCAGACATGGCTCACGGGCCCAGCCGCTCCGTGGCATATGGGATCCTCCCGGACCGGGGCACGAACCCGCATCCCCTGCATCGGCAGGCGGACTCTCAACCACTGCGCCACCAGGGAGGCCCTGTTGGAAGATTTTTAATCACAGTTTCAATTTCATTACTTGTGATTGGTCTGTTCATATTTTCTATTTCTTCCTGGTTCAGTTGTGGAAGATTATACCTTTCTAAGAATTGGTCCATTTCTTCCAGGTTGTCCATTTTATTGGCATAGAGTTGCTTGTAGTAGTCTCTTAGGATGCTTTTTATTTCTGTGGTGTCTGTTTTAACTTCTCCTTTTTCATTTCTAATTTTATTGATTTGAGTCCTCTCCCTCTTTTTCTTGATGAGTATGGCTAATGGTTTATCAATTTTGTTTATCTTCTCAAAGAATCAGCTTTTAGTTTTATTGATCTTTGCTATTGTTTTCTTTGTTTCTATTTCATTTATTTCTGCTCTGATCTTTATGATTTCTTTCCTTCTGCTAACTTTGGGTTCTGTTGGTTCTTCTTTCTCTAGTTCCTTTAGGTGTAAGGTTAGATTGTTTATTTGAGATTTTTCTTGTTTCTTGAGGTAGGCTTGTATAGCTATAAACTTCCCTCTTAGAACTGCTTTTGTTGCATCCCATAGGTTATGGATCATCATGTTTTCATTGTCATTTGTCTCTAGGTATTTTTTGATTTCCTCTTTGATTTCTTCAGTGATCTCCTGGTTATTTAGTAACGTATTGTTTAGCCTCCATGTGTTTGTGTTTTTTACATTTTTTTCCCTGTAATTCATTTCTAATCTCATAGCATTGTGGTCAGAAAAGATGCTGGGTATGATTTCAATTTTCTTAAATTTACTGAGGCTTGATTTGTGACCCAAGATGTGATCTATCCTGTAGAATGTTCCGTGCGTACTTGAGAAGAAAGTGTAATCTGCTGTTTTTGGATGGAATGTCCTATAAATATCAATTCAATCTATCTGGTCTATTGTGTCATTTAAAGCTTCTGTTTCCTTATTTATTTTCATTTTGGATGATCTGTCCATTGGTGTAAGTGAGGTGTTAAAGTCCCCCACTATTATTGTGTTACTGTCGATTTCCTCTTTTATAGCTGTTAGCAGTTGCCTTATGTATTGAGGTGCTCCTATGTTGGGTGCATATATATTTATAATTGTTATATCTTCTTCTTGGATTGATCCCTTGATCATTATGTAGTGCCCTTCCTTGTCTCTTGTAACATTCTTTATTTTAAAGTCTATTTTATCTGATATGAGTATTACTACTCCAGCTTTCTTTTGATTTCCATTTGCATGGAATATCTTTTTCTATCCCCTCACTTTCAGTCTGTATGTGTCCCTAAGTCTGAAGTGGATCTCTTGTAGACAGCCTGTAGATAGGTCTTGTTTTTGTATCCATTCAGCAAACCTGTCTCTTTTGGTTGGAGCATTTAATCTGTTTACATTTAAGGTAATTATCGATATGTATGTTCCTATGACCATTTTCTTAATTGTTTTGGGTTTGTTTTTGTAGGTCCTTTTCTTCTCTTGTGTTTCCCACTTAGAGAAGTTCCTTTAGCATTTATTGTAGAGCTGGTGGTGCTGAATTCTCTTAGCTTTACTTGTCTGTAAAGCTTTTGATTTCTCCATCGAATCTGAATGAGATCCTTGCTGGGTAGAGTAATCTTGGTTGTAGGTTCTTCCCTTTCATCACTTTAAGTATATCATGACACTCCCTACTGGCATGTAGAGTTTCTGCTGAGAAATCAGCTGTTAACCTTATGGCAGTTCCCTTGTATGTTATTTGTCATTTTTCCCTTGCTGCTTTCAATAATTTTTTTGTGTGTCTAATTTTTGCCAGTTTGATTATTATGTGTCTCAGCGTGTTTCTCCTTGGGTTTATCCTGTATGGGACTCTGCACTTCCTGGACTTGGGTGGCTATTTCCTTTCCCATGTTAGGGAAGTTTTCAACTATAATCTCTTCAAATATTTTCTTGGGTCCTTTCTCTCTCTTTTCTCCTTCTGGGACCCCTATAATGCGAATGTTTTTGCATTTTATGTTGTCCCAGAGGTCTCTTAGGCTGTCTTCATTTCTTTTCATTCTTTTTTCCGTATTCTGTTCTGCAGCAGTGAATTCCACCATTCTGTCTTCCAGATCACTTATCTGTTCTTCTGCCTCAGTTATTCTGCTATTGATTCCTTCTACTGTAGTTTTCATTTCAGTTATTGTATTGTTCATCTCTGTTTGTTTGTTCTTTAATTCTTTTAGGTCTTTGTTAAACATTTCTTGCATCTCCTTGATCTTTGCCTCCATTCATTTTCCGAGGTCCTGGATCATCTTCACTAT
Organism: Mesoplodon bidens; assembly: GCF_964165515.1. Taxonomy (NCBI): domain Eukaryota; kingdom Metazoa; phylum Chordata; class Mammalia; order Artiodactyla; family Ziphiidae; genus Mesoplodon; species Mesoplodon bidens. The sequence continues at coordinate 11,320,678 of NC_138179.1, forward strand.
CATTATTCTGAATTCTTTTTCTCGAAGGTTGCCTATCTCCACTTCATATAGTTGTTTTTGTGCGGTTTTAGCTTGTTCCTTCATCTGGTACATAGCCCTCTGCCTTTTCATCTTGTCTGTCTTTCTGTGAATGTGGTTTTTGTTCCAAAGGCTGCAGGATTGTAGTTCGTCTTGCTTCTGCTGCCTGCCCTCTGGTGGATGAGCCAGGCAGATTCTTAACCACTGCTCCACCAGGGAAGTGCCTATGTTTGTGATTTTATGAACACTCCATTAAGTCCTGTGTTAATTCCACCAGAACAACACATAGCAACAAAAGAAGGCAAAACCTGGCCTTTCTCTTTAAGCAGGAATCAATAGTTGTCATGGTCTCTGAGAGGAAGGATTTGACAAGTTCATTAATTTCCCTTTCTGCTTACCAAAAGGCTTCTGCAGCTCACACCCTCCCCATCCTCCAGTGCACCATCCCTCTCTGAGGCTGGCAGCCACGCAGCAGCACACAGCTGCCTGGAATTCCAACAACAGCTGCCTTTGGTTTGGAGGCTACAGGGCAAGAGATAGGAGGGTTTCCTGGGACCTGACCACAGAGTTGGCCACAGAACAGATGTTGAGGGTTACAGGTTGTCCTGGGGAAATGCTGAGCAATGCATCCTGAGGGCAGAATACGCAGGAGCATTTTGATATGTTTAGTTTGAGCTGTCTGTTCAGGTGGGGACCTCTAAAAACATGGGGTCCAGGGTACGGGGTCTAAGAGCTGTATTTGCTAGGGTGGGGCATCTGAGAGCTATGGGGTCCACCCTCCCATTTGGGCTTAAATAGAAGGAGCTCCCCACTGCCACCAAATCTCTGATGCACCTCTCAGTGATCATCAAGGTCACTGGGTGCAAAATGCAGGGGGAGGGGGAGGGGCGAGTTGACAGGACACTAACACCCAGCCAGGGAGGGAGGCTGCTGACATTTGTCCAAAAGGAAGATACGTGAGGAACCTGAGAGAGTCCCAAGGGGGAAAGGGTCTTCGATTTGTCTGCTGTTAGGATAGGACAACGGTGCAGCCATAGCATAAAGAATCTTCCGGATTCTCATTTCTCGTTCTCCTCCTTGGGCCAAGGAAGGAAAGGGCAGGGCAGGAAGGTTCAGGGTCCCTGTAAGAATCATACAGGAGCTCCCTGAGCATCCTTTCTCCTGGATCCCAACACAAAAGCCTGCATCTCATTCCTTCACCACTAACAGGACCTTGAAGGCTTCTGATAAACAGAAACCTGGCTTTTAGAGAAGAACGGTGCCTCTGAGTGGACAACCTTGGGAGAATTTCCTGTTCTACTCCTATCTCTCAAAGGAAATTAAAGTGAATCTAATTCATAGCCCCAGTACTGCTTCTTCTAGCTCCCTTTCTCTTCCCTTCAATTATTCTCATACTCTACACTCTGAAAATTTTCACTGGACAACAAAGTAAAAAGGTGGGGCAGTTAGAATGAAAAAACAAGCCACAAACTGGGAGAAAATATTTGCAACACACATATCTGATAAAGGACTGGTATACAAAATATACAAAGAATTCTTGAAACTCAACAGTAACAAAACAAGCAACCTGATCAAAAAATGGCAAAAGGTCCATACAGACACGTCACCAAAGAAGATATACATGCATCAAAGATTTCTTCATGTCTTATTGTGGCTTGATAGCCTGTTTCTTTTTTTTTGTTTTATTTTTTCTGTGGTACGCGGGCCTCTCACTGTTGTGGCCCTCCCATTGTGGAGCACAGGCTCCGGACGCACAGGCTCAGCGGCCATGGCTCACGGGCCCAGCCGCTCTGCGGACTGTGGGATCTTCCTGGACCGGGGCACGAACCCGTGTCCCCGGCAGCGGCAGGCGGACTCTCAACCACTGCGCCACCAGGGAAGCCCGATAGCCTGTTTCTTTTTATCATTGAATAGTAGTCCACTGTATGGATCAGTGTAGATGGCAAATAAACATATGAAAAGATGCTCAACATCATATGCCGTTAGGGAATTGAAAATTAAAACAACAGTGAGATATCACTACACCTGTTAGAATGGCTAAACTCCAGAACAGTGACATCACCTAATGCTGGGGCATTAGGATGCGGAGCAACAGAAACGCTCATTCATTGCTGCTGGGAATGCAAAATGGTACAGCCACTTTGGAAGACACTTTGATGATTTCTTACAAAACTAAACACACTTTCCATTTGACCCAGCAGTTGTGCTCCATGGTGTTTACCCAAATGAGCTGAAAACTTATAACCACACAGAAACCTACACACAAATGTTTATATCAACTTGATTCATAATCGCCAAAAACTGGAGGCAACCAAGATGCCTTTCAACGGGTGAATGGATAAACAAATTGTGGTATACCCATACAATAGAATATTATTCAGGGATGAAAAGAAATGAGCTCTCGAGCTAGAACAAGACATGAAGGAACCCTCAATGCTTATTGCTAAGTATAGGAAGCCAATCTGAAAAGGCTACATACTGTATGATTTCCAACTATGTGACATTCTGGAAAAAGCAAAGCTTTGGAGACATAGAAAGATCAGTGGTTGCCAGGGGTTCGGGGGGACAAGGGGAGAGATGAGTAGGTGGAACACAGGAGATTTAGGAGGCAGGGAGACTATTCTGTATGCAGTTGTAATGGTGGATACATGTCATTATACATTTGTCAAAACCCGTAAATGGTACTGTACAAAGAGTGAACCCTTTGGACCCTAGTTAATTATAATGTCTCAGAGCTGTATAAATTTACCGTGTGAAGGCTCTGGCACCTGACTCTTCCCATTCTAGGAGGCAGTTCATTTTCTATCATTGCATCTCCTCTGCCACTCCCTCTACTGGTGAGATTATTTCTCAGTTGCATTCAACTCAGTCTATACAGGAGCTAGGGGAAACTAAAATCAAACAAAATCAGAAACGGAATCCTAAGTAAATAAATACAGACATTATACAAAAGGGTCGAAAAACAGACAGGATGAAGGAGGAAGGGTTGGAGAACTATGAGTGTTTATATTTTAGGAAAGTCAATGGATTTCAAAACACTAATCCCAGCCCAAAACTCTGTCCTCGGGCAAATTACCCTCTCAGACCTCAGATTCAGCATCGGTAAAAAGGGACAAACTGGCCACTGTTTCCAGAGACCTTTCCATAGCTTATCTTTTCGGAAACAGCAACAGTTTTTGCTCCTTCTATCAAAAGAAACCCAAATGGTTTGCTCGTTTTCCGTTTCCCCCCAGGCAATTCCTGGAGTTGCCACTAGGTGGTGGAAAGAGACCACGACGGTGCTGCGTCAGGGAGGCTGTAGACCTACCTGCAGCCAAGGCAGCGGCAAGCTAGCAAGCCACCTCCTGCAGCCATCTGATTAATAACAGGGCTGTAATTATCTTTACGCAATCCCGATTGCAGCTCTGTTGTAGCCTAGCTGTTAAATTAAACTGCACAAATAAATATGCTGGGCAACACAGCTTTCCCATCTGTCCCCACTCTGGTGGCTTCCAACTCCATTAACATATCGAAACACAAACTCAACCCTCCCACTTCCCTTCATTTTCATAACAAAAGCGCCCCCCTTTCATCACCCCAGCAACCCAGCCTGTATTTAAATAGCTCTGTGAAGACTGATAACGTTATTACTTTGTTTCCCCAAGTCTAGCTCTGGGGATACCTCCAATCTGTTTCTTCTAGAAACTGGATGGATGGGTTTTATTAGGAAGATGAATCAGCCCACACCCACAGCCCCAGCTGCACTAAGCTAGTGGCTGGGTGTAGGTGGGGAGGAGAAAGCCTGTCCTGAAGCTTCCAGAAATTGGGCATCAGCCCTGCTCTGTTGTTAGACCAGTCGGACAACGCCTGATGTCTCAATGGTCTTGGGTCAAAATGAAGCACACAAAAAATTGAAAACCACACAACAAACCTGACCTGTAGGTGGGTGCACTCCGTACAGGATTAGGTCATGGGCTGGAGTTATCCACTGTAGGGTACTGGGCGCTAAGTCGTCTTGAGAGTTTGGGGTTCCTGGAGACCGTCTGACTCTAGGGGTCCAGGGTCAACTGAGTGCCTTTCATTGATTTCGCAAAATGTCTCACGTATGAATACATCTGCATTTTTTGGAAAGGATCCACTGTCTTTATCAGGCTCTTCATCTTTGAGAACCACTATCTCCCCAGCCCTTGCAATCTGCTCATTGAAGGATGAGGAACCAAATTCCAGAAGAGAGGAGGGGCGGGGGTGCCCAGCGTCCTGGGAGCCCTCTGCAGAGTGGGGCAGGACTCTCTGTTTCTCCTGACTTCACCACATCTGACCACTTAACACTCGGCCTCCTGGAGCCTCAGTTTCCCCTCTGGAGCCGCGCGGACACACACATCACCACCTCATTCTCTAGTCCTAGCCCTGTGCCCTGCACAGAACAGGTGCTAATAAACAGGACAAATGAAATACTGGAAAGGGGGTGCTTAGGTCAAAGAGAGAGGCAGGGCCCAAAGCGGGGCCCTAAGCGAGTTATGGGCAGAGAGGGGGCCGGAAGTCCAGCCCAGTGGAGGATGGGTTGGCGGGGGAGGCTCCTGGTGTCTCCCAGGCTGCCCCGCAGGACGGCCTTCAAGTCAGCCGCGTTGGAGATTTCAGGGAGCACACAGCTGGGCCCCCAATCCTATAGTCGCCAATAGACCTCTTTCTTCCATGCACCCTGGCTTGGGATGGGCTCAGAAATCAGAACAGACTGAGCCTAAGGAGGCTGGGGGTGAGGACGGAGAGCAGGGCGGGGTTGACAGGGAGGTGAGTGCCAGCTGCTGGCTTCCTGCTGTGGAGCAGGTGCTGTGTTTGGCCCTGGCACGCTGTAGAGAGATGCCAGCCATCCTCCCCTCCTTCCATCTGCCACAGTTTGGCAGGCACCCTGGGCCTTTCCACGCACAGCCCTGAAGCGTGGGAGGGAGCCCTGGAGGTGGGGGAGGGAAGACTTAAGTGTGGTCCCCCTGGGGCAGCCAGCTGCCTGCCACACCCAGTAGAGGGAAGTGGGTTGAACTAAGCGAAGATGGGGGAGAGAGAGTGTGCCTTGAGAAGGGGAGGGCCCTGGGTCCTGGGGGGGGAGGGGGAGGGGGGGAGCAGGGCAGAAAGGCCTCCCCAGGAGGGAGGATCACCCACCATTCTGCTCAGAGTTCCGGAAGGAGGCTTTGGTCTCGAAGCCCAAACCCGGAGTCTCTTCCCTTCCACACTCACCTGCCAGGAAGCAAAGAAAGAGAAGTTGGGAGGGGGGTCGCCAGCTTCCTCTCTCCTCACCTCTGGAAAGGACACCCAAGGCACAAAGGCTGTGCGGAGGGTCCCCTCTCAGCCCCGGGCCCCCCTCTGGGGAACTCCTGGCTTGGTTTTTCCTGTGAAGCCTGGGATGGAGGGAGGCATCCAGTCCCTTCCCCCTCGAGCTCCACCAGGGTTCATGCATCTATGCATTCCACAAATATTAATTAAAAGTCTATTGTGCATAGAGCTTTACACTAATCACTTAAGAGGCACACAAAGGAAGAAAAGGACATAATAAAGCCTTGTGTTTACCATCCGGAGTCCTGGAGCCCCGAGGCAGCTAGCTGATCAGGTGGCAGCTTCTGTTTCTCATGTGGCCCAGAGGGTGGGAGCTGGAAGGGACCCCAGGGGGTCGGCCCCACCGTCTCCTGTTACAGGGGGAGAAGCAGAGGCCAGGAGGGGTGATGTCTCGCCAGCCCTCCACCCCTCACCCCCAGATCAGTTAATGAATTGGGGTCCAATTTTTTTTTTCCCTTTTATATCAGGAAGCCCTGCTTTAAAATAAGGATTTTTTTTTCCTTTTTCGGGTTCCTCATCCTCCCACCAGCCCTGTGAGGTAGGACGTGTGCCATGTCCCCTCTTACAGAGGCTCAGCCTGAGGCCAAGAGAGTCCCATGAACAGCTCAGGGTGCAGGCAGCTTCCCTGCACTGAAGGGTGGGAGAGGAGGAAGGGCAGGATTTGGGACCAGAGATTCCAGAGCTGCAGACCTGGCAGGTGGAGCAGTTAGTAGGCGAGAAGCCCAAGGTGAGCCCACAGGGGAGGCTGCAGTTGGGTGATCATGAGGCCATCGGAACTGAGGAGGCCCATGGCTGGAAGGGCGAGAGATAGGGAGCTTGACGGTCAGAATGGTGGGCTTTGCTGTCAGACGGAGCGGGTTCAAAGCCCAACTCCATTGTGTTCAAGGCTCGTGCACTCTGGCAGGTGGCTTCACCTTCCTGAGCCTCAACTTCCTCATCTCTGAAATGGGAATGCTGGCGGTACCTTCCCCTAATGGTTGGTGAGGGTCACATGAGAATGCAGAATGTTCGGCTCTATTTAAACACTCGGTAGGCACTGGCTTTTTTCATTGAAATCAAAATGACCTGATGACGTGAGGATGGTGTCAGAGGACAGGGTTGAGGCAAGGCCTACCTGTCAGATGCCGGCTTCAGGGACCACAGGGGTGTGTGCTGAGGACCCTGCAGCCAGGGGGGAGGGGCAGGGCTTAGCCAGGCTCTGTCACCATCTAGGCCTGTGACCTTGGAGAGGCCACACCCTCCCTGGGCTTCACTTTTTTCATCTTTAGGTGAGGGGTTGGCCCAGACCCCCAGGATCAGACAAAACACAGCAAAATGTGCAGGCATAACTATGAGTCTGGAAGGGACAGGAGATGTGCCATGTGGCCTGCAGGAGAGCAAAGTCCTAACACTTTATAGTTGTAAGACAGTTTAAGACTTTATATCTAGATAAAAATAAGATAGATATCTTATAAGTCTTAAACTGCCTTACAGGTATATAGTTTAATAAAGTTTAAGACTTTATATCTGCACAAGGATCCAATGAGATGGGCCAGACAGAGATTATTTTACCCTGTTCCCAGAGGAGAACATTCCATCAGAGAGGTTCAGGAACTTACCCAAAGTCACAGAGCAGGACTTGAAATCCTGGGCCCATGACTCTAAGTCCAGGGTGTTTTGTTGTTTGTTTAAACCTCTTTATTGAGATGTAATTTACAAGTGACACATTTACAATTCACCCATTTAAAATGTACAATTCCTTATAATCACAGAGTTGCATAACCATCACCATAATCGATTCTGGAACATTTTTGTCACCCCAAGAAATGCTACATCCCTTAGTTATCATCCCCCATTTTTCTTCCCCTCCAAGCCCTAGGCAACCACTAATCTATTTTTCATCTCTATAGACTTGCCTATTCTGGGCACTGTGTATAAATGGAATCATACAATATGTGGTACTTTGTGACTGGCTTCCTTCACTTAGTCTACCGTTATCCAAGTTGTAGCAGATGGTTGGCAATCATATTTACTATACAGATATGCCACATTTTATCAATCTGTGTATCAGCTGATGGACATTGGGTTGTTTCCATTTTTTGGCTACTAGGAATAATGCTACTGTGAACATTCATGTGCAAGTCTTTGTGGGGGCATGTCTTCAATTTTCTTGGATATCCCTAGAGTGGAATTGCTGGTCATATGGTCAGTCCATGTTTACCTTTCTGGGGAACTGCCAGACTGTTTCCCAAAGTGACTGTACCACTTTGCATTCCCACCAGCAGTGTGTGAGGGTTCCAATTTCTCCACATCCTCACTGACACTTGTCATGATCTTTTTGATTACAGCTATCCTAGTGGGTGTAAAATGGCATCTCATTTGCATTTCCCTGATGGCTAATGACATTGAGCATCTTTTCATGTGTTTGTTGCTTGTTCATATATCTTAATACATCTTTCTATTCAGATCCTCTGCCCATTATAAAACTGTGTGATTTATTCATCCTTTTCTATGTCTATATATCTGTATCTGTCTTCTATCTACATATCGATATCTATAAATATCTATCTATATAATATATAAAACACATACATATATAATTTTTTTTAAATCTATCCATTTATACTATGAGCCAGTACCACACTATCTTGATTACTTCAATTTTGTAGTAAGTTTTGAAATCAGGAAGTTTGAGCCTTTAATATTGTTCTTTTTTAAGACGCTTCTGGCTATTCTGAGCCCCTTCCATTGCCAAATGAATTTTAGGATCATTTTGTCAATTTCTGCAGATGAGTCAGCTGGAATTTTGATATAGATTGTCTTCAATCTGGAGATCACTTGGGGTTATTGACATCTTAACAATATTACGTCTTCTGATCCGTGAACCTGGGACGTCTTTCCATAGGTTTAGGTTTTCTTTACATTCTTTCAGCATTATTTGTAGTTTTCAGAGTGTAAGTTTTGCACTTTTGTTAAATTTATTCCTAAGTATTTTATTCTTTTTGATGCTACTGTAAATGGAATCATTTTCTTAATTTTATTTTCAGTTTACTTACTGACTCTATATAGAAACATATTTGATTTTTATCTGTTGATTTTGTGTCTTGTAACCTTGCTGAACTCATTTATTAGTAATAATTTTTTAAGTGGATTCCTTGGCATTTTCAATATACTAGATTTTGTCACCTGCAAATAGAAATAGTTTTACTTCCTCATTTTCAATCTGGATCCTGTTCCCTCTTCTTCTTTTTTTTTTTAAGCATTCGTGAAGATTTGGTGTTAATTCTTCTTTCAGTGTTCAGTAGAATGTGCCAATGAAGCGAGCTGATCCTGAGCTTTTTTGGGGGGGAAGATTTTTTTTTTTGTTACTAATTTAATCTTTTTGCCTGTTATAGGTCTATTCAGACTTTCTTTTTGAGTCAGTTTTGGTAGCTTGTGTCTTTCTAGAACCTTTTCCTTTTTATCCAAATTATCTTATTTATTGGCATATGCTTGCTCATAGTATTCCCTGATAATTCTTTTTATTTCCTAAGGTCAGTACTAATGTCACCTCTTTCATTCCTATTTTTAGTAATTTGAGTGTTCTCTTCCCCCCACCCTCCTTGGTCAGTCTAGGTAAAGATTTGTCAATTTCCTTGTTCTTTTCAAAGAACCATTTTTTGGTTTAGTTGAAGTCTCTATGTTTTTATTTTCTATTTCATTATTTTCCACTCTCACCTGTATTACTTCCTTCCTTGCTTTGGTTTTAGTTTGCTCTTCTTTCTGCAGTGTCTAAGGTAGATACCAATTCTCCTCTCCCCTCTCCAGGGTTTGTTTTTACTGTGGTTTTATTTTCTATTATTTTGTCATTTGGCTTGCTATTTTAGTGAATTCTATTTTTCCTGGAGTGTGAGGCCTTTGGTGTCACTCTCAGAGGGCACTTCTTTGAGTGTGTGCATGGTGACCCTTGGATGACAGTCTTAGCAGAACTCTCTTTGATGGCCTTTTTACCCAAGCTGTCTGTTAGGCTGTCCGCCATATATGGCATTTTACTTAACCTTTAGACTCTACCGACTGCTTGCTCTATAGTTTACCACGATGCCCTGGGGAATAAATTGCTCGGAAGTCTGATCTAATTAAACTAGTGCTGGATTGGTTTTTTTGTTTTGTTTTTTTTTTTTGCGGTACGCAGGCCTCTCACTGTTGTGGCCTCTCCCGTTGCGGAGCACAGGCTCCAGACGCGCAGGCTCAGCAGCCATGGCTCACGGGCCCAGCTCTGCGGACTGTGGGATCTTCCCGGACCGGGGCACGAACCCGTGTCCCCTGCATCGGCAGGCGGACTCTCAACCACTGCGCCACCAGGGAAACCCGCTGGATTGTTTTTGAAGCCAGTCTTTAAGGTTTGCCCTGACCCCAGGTGAACTCTTCTTAGCTGTCTCCCTAGTTCTCTCTGGTGAGCTAATGTTGCCTGTGATGAAGCTTATTGCTCTTAATTAAGAGAAGTTATTATTGTCAACTGAAAAAAGAAAAGCACAACCTAAAAGTTAAGAATTATGTTTTGCTTGGTGCACAGAACTGAGGACTTAAGCCCAGGACACAGCATCTCAGGTAGCTCTGATAGACTGCTCCAAAGAGGCAAGAGGGGAAGCTGGGATATATAGGAGTTTTTGCAACAAAGTCAGGTAGTCGGGACATCACAAGATTACCGTTAATTAAAGAAAATCAGACGTCTGAAGTTAAGAAATTTAGCGCTCTTCTGTGTATGGGAAGATGCAAGAGTCTGGGCTCACCGAAATCGTTCCTCTGATGGGCACCTCAGCTCCCTGGGGCCAGTATCCGGTGCTGCCCCATCCTGAGTCTCCTCAGGGTGCACCATCAGGGATGGCTCCAGCGGCTGAGGGCTTGGCAGTGGGCAGCCCGTTTGCCTCCATCCTGAGTTCCCTCGGGGCTCATCGTCCCAGGCAGAGGTAGTGGCTTGACGGTTGCAACATCTTTTGCTTACTGATATGGCAGGCAACATTTTTCATTCACATTCTTATTCTGTTAATTTACCCACTCACCCATCTATCTGCCCATCCAATCTTTAGAGATGTACAGACAGTAAGTCAAGGAGCTCAGATTCCACAGGCAATTCCAATAGACTCCAATAAGGCCACTGAAAGAGAACACAGTGCCATGGGGGTTCACTCTCTCTGGGGGTGAGGGTCAAGATATTCTACTTCAACTGCTCCTGAGTTGAAGTAGGGGCTAGCTAGCCAGCTTAAACCAACAAACCCAGAGGGAATGGCATGCTAGGTAGAGAGAATAGCCTGTGTGTTAAGAAAGCATGTGTGACCTTGGTATACAGTGGGGAGTTGCAAGTATGTCCTGATGGCTAGAGGGTGGGGTGAGGATGAGGCCATGGAAGTAGATGGGTTAAGTTCCATTCTTGTTTTCTTGTATCCAGATTGATTTGAACACCTAGAACAACCTGATCCTGAAACCAGCTTTCACACCTTCTCTGCCCAGGCTCTAACAGGACTATATCCAGGCTCTTCTTCTGCCGGGGCCCCTGGTGATCAGCTGTCACCTGGATGGCCCCAGTGTCCAGTCAGGACTAGTGTTCTGACCATTGGTCCTTCCCCATGGTGGTGATGACAGCCCTGACACTCTCCCTCATACCATGAGCTCCAGCCAGCTTCCCACCCCTCATCCCTCCACCTACCAGGCCACCCAACTGAGGATTCTCAGCTCAGCTCACACTAATCCCCTGCTCTCAACTTTGGCAGGGGATCCAGAAACGGTGGCCTCAAGGGCTGCCTGAAAACCATCAAGAATCAGTGTTTCGACCTGCCTGAGTCTGGGCAGGCTGGTGCCTGGGGCTCAGCTCGTGGCAGTTGTGTCTGACTAGTGCAGGAGAAAATTGCATTGTCTGTCACTGTCAGTGTTACCAATAGCAAACACAGCTATCTTAGAAGCCAAGATGGAGAACTCTAGCTACCAGCAGTGCCCAGGGATGCTGCTCAGTACCGGCCCAGGGTCCCGAGGACTCTTCATTGCCCCAACGCTATCTTATCTTTATGTCCCCTCCAACTCTTCAGGGTTTTGTGTTTTGAATCTGCCATTTGTTGAATTCTGCAGCTCAGCAGGCAAGAGGCTGAAACAGCAGGCTTACCTGCATAAAGCATGTCAGCATCCAAACAGTCTTTAACCTCCTTCAGCCAATTTGCTCTTCCTGTCAGCCCTATGTGTCAGACCTGGTGAATATCAGTATCCCCATTTTACAGAGGAGGAAAATAGTGCCCAGAGACTGTCAGCAATATGCAGCCATTAGAGAAAGAAGTGAAAAATCTAACTAGATATTCAGACTGCAAGAAGAAGAAAATGCTTTTTAAGCTACTGGTACCTCTTGGTTCAAAAAGGGGAGCCAGAATAAAGGGGAGCAATGAGATAAGCATGCACACGTGTGTAAGCAGAGGGAAAGTGTGAAAGGTCATTCTCTAATGATCTTGGTGAGGAAGGGACAATTTGCAGAAAAAATGGGAATGCTATAAAATTTTACTTTATATAGTTCTGCATGATTTGACTTTTTACAACAAGCTTGTATTGCTTATGTAATTTTAAAACAAAATTGTAAAAAAAACCCCAACATAGAGTCAAATCACCGCTGAAGTATAGCCCGTCTACTGGGCCAATGAAAATCATTTGCTTCAAAGGAAACGTGTAGCCAGGGCCTCACTGTCCCTTCGGGCTGGTGGGGGACCCTCCGGGCAGGGGTTGTCTTGGCAGTAGGTGGATTAGCCTGAGTTTGGAATAGGAACATAAGGGTCAGGGGCAATAGAAAATGTATTTCCTTTCCCAAATGTCTGCATGATAAAATAGAGGATTTTAATAAATTCACAGGGTGGGAATTATTAGCAGTGCAAGCTTTGATCGCTGCCTCAGGCATTAGACTGACCCCACCAAGACCCCGCTTTCCTCAGTGACAGCAGGATGATTTTCTGTTTCATAATCTTTTCTCTCACTGTGGGAGGAAAAATGAATTCCTCAGGTGGCCTCCCTGCAGCCCGAGCCCAACGCACCTCACGTGAGCAGGATTTTGTCCATTCCTTCAGCCGGCAAACGTTGACTGAGCACTGTTTTCCCATCTTTATGATTTTGCTTGCATCAGACACTGAGGATACAAGAATTCCAAGAACTGTTCTGGGCCACAGACTTAAGTGTGAACTCACAGAACAAGCAGAGACCATGGCAGGAAGTTGAAATCATTTATTCATTCAGTCATTCATCCATTCCTGCCCAAGGGAAATTTGAAAACAGAGATCTTAAGCTTAGAGATGAAAAAAAGCTTAGAGGTGAAGTTTCCAATGTAAGAAAAATAAGGCTAGTCCACTGTGGCTCTTGAGAGCAGGACTGGGATCTAGGGGTAAGATGCAGGGGGCAGAGCTGGGCACAAGGTGAAGAAGACATTTCTAATTCTCTAATCATTAGAATCGATTTGCAGGGAGCAGTGTGAATCCTTCCCTGGGAGTGCTCAGTCGGGGCGGTGACATTGTTGGGGATGCCATGGAGAGGCTTCACCAGATACTCTTAGGGACCCTTGCAGCTGCACCCTTCGAAGCCTGTTGGAATGACATCATCAAGGGCAGGCCTATCTCACTTCCCAGCCACCTCCATCCTCACCGCGGGGCTCCAAGCTAAGGCTCTTTCTTACCCCACACCTCTAGCATGCACCCTTCCTTGATTCCACCCTAAGGGAACCCGCCACTTCTGAGGTCACACAGAGCATATCCCCTGGTCGCTGCCCTGAAGAGCATTCATGAATAATACAATGATTCTTCACTGAGGACCTGCACCAGGCGAAACATCGGGCCCTTCACACCACCCCTTTGCCCATTCACTCCTCCGAGAAAGGCTCTTTAGCACCTTCCATCGTGGGCTCTGTTCTGGTGTGGTTACCAAGTCCAAGCTAGTACTGCTCGCCATATGACAGGCCAGTAAATTGAGAGACACGTTGTTGGGGGAAGGAACAGCAACTTTATTCAGAAAGCCAGCAGACCAAAAAGATGGCGGACTAGTGTCCCAAAGAACCATCTTTCCTGAGTTAGAACTCAGGCTTCTTTTATACTCAAAGGGGAGGGAGTAAAGTCCCGCTTCAGGATAGATTCCAGAGGGGGTGTGTTACTCTCTTCCGTCCTGCAGCCATTCACAGGTGGGCCTGGGCAGGAGGTTTCCTGTGAGTAAAATACAAAGGTATTTTAGCTTAACGCTCATGACCTAGGAGGCAGGGTCCCCAGAGATGGGTCATTATGTATCATTTAAGCTTATAGGCAACATCCCTATAGTGATTTACTTGTCATAGAATACAAATGTTCTGCCCTATTACAGTGTGAGCACTAGAGCAGGGTCTGGAGCGAGCTTCTTCCCAGAGATGCTCTGATTCCAGTGAGGGAGACGGAAAATAAGCAAATGGATTAGGCAGAGGTGGAAGCAACAGGAAGAAGAAGAAGACAGAGGAAGAGGCAACGGGTTCTTGGGGCTGCTTCAGCTAGGACAGTGAGAGGAACTTCTACACAAGCTGAGATCTGAATGACGCAGAGAAAGGGAGGAGAGAGCCATGCGGGCTGTCAGAGAAGAGCATCCAGGGCTGTGGGGGTAACACATGCAGTCCCTGAACGGGAATGTGCTTGGAAGTTTTGAGAAAAGCAAGGAGGTCAGTGTGGCTGGAACCCAGGGAGTGTATTCGTCAGCTCAGTCTGTCATAACAAAATACCACAGACTGGGTGGCTTAAGCAGCAGACATTTATTTTGCCACAGTTCTGGAGGCTGGAAGTCCAAGGTCAAGGCAAGGGGTTGGTTCTGATGAGCACTGTCTTCTTGGCTGGTCTTTGGCCATTCATTTCCGAGAAAGGAGGAGGGAGAGGGAGGGAGAGAGGGAGAGGGGAGGAGGAGGAAGAGAAAGAGGAAGAGAAGGGGAGAGGTAGAGGGGGAGAGAGAGAGAGAGAGAAAAAAGCAAGCGAGAGAGCTCTGGTGCCTCTTCTTATAGGGACTCCAGTCCTATCCTTAATTAACTCCTTAAAGCCCCCATCTCCAAATACAGGCACATCGAGGATTAGGGTTTCAACATATGAATTTGGGGGGAGACCCAATTCAGTTACCAGTCAGCAAGGGGAGACGGGTGGAGAATGAGATGAGATTGATACAGCCCACCTGTGAACAGATGTCAGTGATCCAGGAATGACGGGGCAGTGAGGGATGACAGAGAGACATGACCACTGCAGGGGCTGAGTGCGCTGAGTGTTGAGTGGTTGAGAGGGACGGAAGCCAGGGCGGAAGAAGAAGTGCCGGACTCAGAGGGGAGTGAGGACCATTCATCCTCTGTAACAGGAGGGAAGGCAGGGAATACGGGGACAGATGCAGGCTGTGCTTGTGGGGCGGGAGGTCTGGTGACAGGAGGACGGCAGCTTTCTCTTTTGGTTGCTTCTATTGTCTCAGTAAAATAAGGTTCAAGGGCATCAACCAAGACGGGAGGGTGGGTGTGGTGTTGGAGGTTTGAGGGGAGAGGAAGTGGTATGAAATAGTCGTCCGGGACAATAAGAGGATGCCTTGATCTGGGAACTGTGACAGTGCTGTTGAGTAGTGCCAGGGCCACTGGAGGCCTGTGGTCATCATTTACAGTGAGACCAGACGGCACAGTGTTGTGTTTTACTCCGGTTGCATTCCCTTCTCAGGTTGAGGGAAGGAGTGGGAAAATAATTGGATTTAACCAGGCTGGGATTTAGCCAGGCAAATACAAGAGAAGGAGAGAGTGACGGTAGTGCTGGGCTGCAGAAACTCAGCTGCGTAAGGAGCAGAGTGGAGAACTGGTGATGAGAAGAGGTGGTAGGTTCTTAGCAACACCAGGAGGGGTGATGGTTAGACTATTAGCCCCATTGTACTGATAAATAAACTGAGGCTCAGATAGATATGTCATATATGTAGTCAGCGGAGAGCCATATTTCAAGGACTTTAGAATGTGAATGCCAAGAAAGTGAGACTCAGAGAACAAAACCTTTATGTCGGTGATGTCTCTCTCTTCCCTCTTCTCTCCTTACCTCCCTTCTCTCTCGTAATCCCACCCCCTCCACAGATAGGGCGATCAACTCTCCTAGTTGCCCAGGACTGAGGGGTTTCCCAGGACAGGGGACTTTAAGTACTAGAACTGAGAAAGTCCCAGGCAAGCAAGACTGGTTAGTCACCAACCCACATGCATGCGTGTGCGCGTGCGCGTGTGCACACACACACAGAAAGAAGTACAATTGGTTAGTCCTACCTTCTGCTGACAAGGCCAACAGAGAATCCTTCTCTCCTCCCCTGGACCTGTCTCCCTTCTAGGTATCTCTGCTAGGTGGGAGTCGTCAACAGATAGGACCCAGGAGATACTCCGGCCACATGCACACACAGCAGATTCTGCTGCCCTCGTCTGTTCTCCACAGCAGATCTCCATAGCCCTCTGCAGCCCCACTGACACCCCTGTCATAGCTCAGGGAAACTTCTGAGCAAAAGGTAACTGCAGCTTCATTGCATTTTGAGAGCAACAAAGGCCATAGAGAAAGAGGGTGTGAGTGAGAGTAAGAGTGAGAGAGAAGGGGAAGGGAAGGAGTTTGTACCCACCTTCCCAGCCCAGGTAACCACACTGTGATCCAGAGCCCTTTCCTGCAGAGTTTGGAGTTGGAAGTGAGGGCACAGAATTAGGGCCAATACTTACATCCTCTGCCACCTTTTAATAAAAATATAGAAATCCTGTTTTGGGGTAGGTAACCTATTTTGAATAGGTAACTTCCAAATGTCAAAATTCAAAGGATACCAATGAGTAAACAGAGGAAGTCTCTGGTCCTCCAGCCCGAGAACACCTTGTTATCAGTTTCTCGTGTGTCCTTCCAAAGATGCTCAATATATATATATATATATATCGCCGTTTACCTGTAAAGCCTGCATCTTGCTCTTTTCATGAAACGAAGGTCCTGGAGATCATTCTCTATCAGTACATAAAGAGAAGCATCTTCCACCGGAATGTAAGCTCTGGAGGGCAGGGATTTTTTACTCTTTGTTCACCGTTATATCTTCAGCACCTAGAACAGCGCCCGACACAAAGGAGGAATTCAGTAGATGTTGAATTAATTGAATGAATCCTTTGCTCTTCATGGCATTCCATTGAACGCATGTGCCACAATTTATTTAATTGTACCCTTTTAGGCTGTTAGGTTATTTGTACACTTTGGATCACATAATTAATGCCACAATGAATAATTTGGTACACACATGCCAGTTCACATGTGGGTGAGCCTATTTGTAGGATACATTCCTAGAAGAGCAGTTCCTAAGTCAAGGGTATGTGCTTTTGTAATTTTGATGGATAGGGCCAAATTATCACTCATATAAATTTTCAATAATTTCATGAGTTACCCCATGCCTTTTCTGTACATTTTGTGTATCTTCATTTTTCTTCGGCTTTAAGCCACCTTCCATTGTTCTGTTCGTCCAGTCTTCCCCTCTTGCATACACATATATAACATAATGAATACACATACAGCAGTGTTTCTCTCCAGTTTGTGTTATTCCTTGTTTTACGGACTATTCTGAGCTTTGTCTCTGCTCCAAGGCCAGCCTTCCCAAGCGCGTTGGGCACAGCGGAGAGGTCACAGACCTGCATCCAGGTATTCCAGATTCCTGGGAGGGTGGGATAGGGGGAGAGAGCCTTAACTGAGACACTGATGTTTGGAGATGAGCTGGAGGTGTCTAAAGACCCTCATTAGCTCAGCCTTTCTCAGGAACTTTTCTCTAAAGTCCCCAGGGGACCCTTCCATTTACCACTATGTGGATTCTTTCTGTCAATCTCTCTGTATATTAAATTTCCATCTAATTCTAATTACTTATTGATTAGCCCCAGGAGAATTCTAACATAGATGGGGGCAGCAAGGGTATTTCTTTTTGAACCTCATGTGGAAGAAAAAATTGGCTCAAACTTTGCAAACTCTTACTCTCAACTAATTTGCCCAAACCCCATTTCCCTGCCTTTTCTGATACTTGGTCTCCTTCCAACACCGAATGATGTTTTAATTCCCTTTAACAGTTAGGACTATTGTGGCAACGTCTGGCTTGACAGCAAGAGATCCTCGTAGCCTTCCAAATGTCTACTCCCCAGCAGACATTTGAGAAAGGAGCAACAAGTGTTTTTGTCCACTTCCCCCCTGCCCCAAGTAAAGCTCTGCTAGACATTTCCCCACACCTGGAACAATGATGGTGGAGTCTGGCAGTGTGGGAATATAAAGTACCTGTGCCCTTGTGCTACAAGTTATTTTTGTCTTTTTATTCAGACTCTCATCCATTCACTCATTTGCCCAGTCAGTCCACGTCTATGGGGCATTTGAGCATCTGCTCAGCAGCAGACTTCGAGTCAGTACAGGTAGAGGGGAGAGCGTAGTGTGAACAGGGTGAATGCTGAAGGTTTAGAATCTTTCACCACTGTGAAGAAATGCCATCTACAAAAGAGACCAATTTCAGGTCTCAGACAACACATCAAACCTCTCCCTATAAGGAAACAGAGTGAGGGGGGGTGTTATTTCTCAGCTTTGATATTTGGTCCCCATTTCCTAATCTTAAGTTCCCCTTAATCAACAGTAACCACATAGAGATCTACGATGTGCAAGTTACCATGCTAGATGCAGTGCGAGATTTGTGACTCTCTTGCCCATCGTGATGTCTTCAGCACCTGGGACAGCGTCTGACACGGAGGAATTCAGTAAATGTTGAATGAATTGAATGAACCCTTTGTGGCGGTCCATTGAACACGTACGCCACAATTTACTTAATGTACCCTTTTAAAAAGAGGTTAAAGACACAGAGTGAGGGAAATATGGGGATTTTGGAGACATAGGGAGCTGAGTTCAAATTCTGGCTAGCTCAGGACAAAGCTAAGTTGACATTTTCCTTGAAACATCTCAAGGAAAGGTTTGTGAAATAAATTGACAAGGTAAGCAAGACTTGGAAGAGAACTGTTTCAAATACCTAAAAGAGCTAATGTTTCCAGCCCCAAGCATTTTAGAGTTGTTCATTTACCTATAAGTAGTCAAGAAGCTAATTTTAGATCATCCATTTCTATTCCTAAAACCTAAGGACTTCGGAATGAAGAAACAGATGGGTGGATTTTCTGAACCAGGTTGGAATTCTTGCATGTTTGCAAAGTGACAAAATGGTACAGCAGATCTTTGGTTCGGACTTTCCACTAACTCAGCCTTATCCTCCCACAATTAATTCTTCTTAATGAGTCCTCACTGTCATCGCAGGAATTTTAGATCTGTGGTCCCTGGAGCAGTGCCTGTTCTGATTTACCTCTCCCTGTGCTCAGAATCAAAGGCAGGAGTTCATTAAGCAAATTAATAGAAGAGATGCAGTTTCCAAAGAAGTATTTAGCCGGTCAAAGGAGGTAGGAAGGATTTTTAAACACCTATTTAAAATCATTCATTCTCAGGTAAACTATCCCCATGCTAATTAGAAGTCATTCTTTGAACTCATCAAGTCCGTTCCCACTGGACCTGTATTTGAATCTTTCTTGGATGACCTGCAATCACTGCATGCCACTTAGTATTATAAAATTATTAACGTGGACTAGCCCACATTTCTTTCTAGCACAAAGCAGTGCGCTGTGAAAAGAACACGTGTTCTTTACTTAAATGCCAGTTTTACCGTTTTCTAGCAAGAGTGCATCAAATATTAAGCAGTGTTTGTGAAACAGAACCAGCTGCAGTATTTGGGTCAACTTTTGTATCCTCTGAGCCTCAGTTTCCTTACCTATAAAATTGGACTAATAGTAGTGAAGTGTGAAGGATCATTAATATGGTGATCACACACATAGCACCAGGAGTTTTCCTAGGTGGTTTACACATATGAACTCCTCATAACAACTCCACGAGGCTTGTTGGGTTCACCCCATTTTACAGATGGGGAAATCAAGGCAAATGTGGGTTAAGGAATTTTCCCAGCTCACATTGCCCGGAGAGCGGAGGCAAGAGTCAACCCTTCAGAATCTGGCTGCAGAGTCTGAGCGTGACTGTGACCTTGTACAGCCTCTCAGGTTAACCATTTATAAAAGCCTAGAACCTCACTGGGCATCAATGATCTAATGATTCAACGTTGGTTAATTGTCCCATTTTCCATTTGTCTGGAGTTAGGCAAGTGAACTTGAATCTGTGCAGTCTGTGTTGGTGAGAATTGGGAGAGAACACTGCAAAGCCCAGGAGGAAAGTCTTCACCCCACGAGTGGGAATCCTGCACTCAGTAATTCTTAGCGATTCTGATGCACCCAGGACATCTCTCCTCACCCTCCTCGTTGGTAGATCCGATGCCCGAGCACACAGATCCTGTAGCCCTGCTTGGCCAGCCTCACCCATTCCTCTGCCTTCCCAACTTTCCAGGATCTGCCCTGAAAACCCATTCCTTTCCATAACTCACATCTTTTCAGCTATAACTCATTCCCCTAATTCACTCTGGAGATGTCCCCTGGGGGGCCCCAGACCCTCCTCAACAGGTTTCCTCTAGACAGACCCTGTGCTCTGTCAAATACACCTCATCAAAGCCTGGGGGGCTGGAGTTTAAATTATAGGTACACTGAGAGAAAACCAATTTCCTTCCATGATCAGGTCTCTAAGGAAAGGTCAGGCAGATAAATAACTGTGAGGGAGGAAACTATGTCCTCCCAACAGCACGTGACCTGTAAGAAGGAGCTGGTTTCCTCTAGCTGTGCTTTTTCTTTGCCCTGTGAAAGCACAGTCACAGAGGTTAACCCTTAAAAGAGTAAGATAGGGGAGGGGACATAGCCACACCAGGGTGAGATTTTAGGTAAAGCCCCAGCCTCAGCCGGATCCTGCAGGGAGCTCTGCCATGTCATTCACACTGCAGAGTTTGTCCCCCTTAGAGGCAAACCAGTCATTGGCTTCAGGCCCCTGGAAATACGTAAACTCCCAGGGCCTTTTGCTCTTTGTGGAGGGCAAAGGGCCTCCAGGAACCTGAAAGTAACCTCTAAAGAAGGTTGCAGGTGTGAGCCAATAGGAGCAAAGCATGCAGAAGGCAAGGAAGGGATGCACAGAATAGATAAAGGGGATGTAGGCAATGTGTCTGCTCAGCACCCCATGCTGCCTCTGTTGTAGCACCTATCTCACTGCATCTTAATTTTTTGTGAGCCCTTGGAGAGCAAAGGCTTAAATCCAAAGATGCCTAAGAAAAGTAGATGCTCAATAAACATTTAGTGATGCGTGGGACAAATATGGGCAAAGGATGACACACCCCAACCGACGTGTAGCTTATCCTGAAGAAGCGTTCTTCTCTGATGATGAAGCCACACCAAACGTCTCTATAAATCTAGCATTACAAAAATTCCAATCATTTAGGCCCATTCCGGCTCAGGATTATTGTCGTAAAAATGAGATATTTAGGGCTTCCCTGGTGGCGCAGTGGTTGAGAGTCCGCCTGCCGATGCAGGGGACACGGGTTCGTGCCCCGGTCCGGGAAGATCCCACATGCCGCGTGAGCGGCTAGGCCCATGAGCCAAGGCTGCTGGGCCTGAGCGTCCGGAGCCTGTGCTCTGCAATGGGAGAGGCCACAGCAGTGAGAGGCCCGTGTACCGCAAAAAAAAAAAAGAAGAGAGAGATATTTAAAGATCCATTTTGTGTCCTGGAGGTTCCTGCATACAGATGTGGGATCCTGTGTTGCCACCCTCCAGGTTGGGAAACTTGAACTTGGAACTCTTCTGGAAATCATCCACCTCTCGTGAGCCATTTCTTCTTTCTTAGGTGCAGTTTCCTCATTCACAAAAATGAGAGTTAGTTGAGATCAAGGGTTCCTACCCTTTCGGAGTAGGAGGCCTGTTTTGTGAGTGCAAAATGTCTCACAGACGCACCTTGGCCGTTGATTTTGGTATCTGTTGTTTGAGAGAATATGTCATAACAAAAAGCTCCGGGGAGATTCAGTGATTCCTTTAAATAAAATTACATTTTATCCATCAGAACCATTTATGCTAATTTTCCAATTAGTGGCAGGCAGGCAAGCAAGATGTATCATTCACTTATTCTACCAGAAGTTATTGGTGCAGTTGAGGATGGTCACAGAGCAGGGGGTCCCTCAGCCTTCTTCTTGCCCTGCGTTGGTCATCTCTAATCAAATTATAAAGAGGCCTCACCTTTCCCAGTTATTTTATCAACTCACCAAGGACTTCATACTTGGATTTCTCCCATTTAATCATTACAACAAAGGGAGTCCTGGCTTGAGGTTGGCCCCAGGGACACCTCAGGAGCAGGTGGGCCAGACGGCAGGTGTTAAATTGTCTGAGGGCTTTTTAGCTGAGGGAGAGAGAAGAAAGTTATTCTGAACGAAATCTTGAGGCAAAGGAAACGCAGAGGGCAGCGTAGAATCTGTCTCTGTTCCTGCTCCCAGCCCGCCCTGTGAAAATCCTTCTGTCACCCAAGGGAGGGAGGGGATGCAGGCCAAGTAGAGGGAGATGTTTCATGATGGTCCAAAGTGAAGCGGGCTTTCTCCCCAGACTCCTCTGTGGACCACGAGAGTCTGGTGAACTGCAGATGCAGGAAAACACAGCTGCTTGCTTCTGTTCCCGATCACCGGGCCACACCAGCCCACTGGCTTAAAACAGCCACCATTTTATTGTCTCTCCTATAGTTCTGTGAGTTGACATCCCAGCTGGGAAGTTCTGCTGCAGGTCTCACTGGAGTCTCTCATCAGTGTGGTCAGATGGCAGCTGTGGCTGGAGATGTCTAGAGGCTCGGCCGGGAGGCCAGGCCAGCTGGGTCTCTCCCTCTGTAATTTCAGGGCCTTTTCACGTGGTCTCTCCAGGAGGGTTGGCCGATTTCTTCCATGGAAGCTCAGGGTTCCTAAGAGCTCGAAACGCAGGTGGAAGGCCCAGAAGTGGCAAAGCGTCCACCTTCTCTCAGTTAAGCGAGTTACGGGGGTTTACGGCCCACCTTCAGTGCAGAAGGGGGTCACACGAGCATGTGAGCCCTGAGAGGCGTGATTCAGTGCGTTGCCCGGGGGCGCCCCAGTTTGGGGGATCCAGGCGGACGCAGCCTGGCCTGTAAGGGAGCACGGATCCCTTCCTGCACAGGAAGCTGTCACACTGGGGAGGTGCTGCCCTCATGTGGCTATCTGGGGTCAGTGCAGGCACAGAGCACAAGCTTTTGTGTCTTGGAGCAGGGCGATGTCTCAAGGGTCCTGCGTTAAGAAAGTACGAATAAAAGCAAAAAAAAAAAAAAAAGTGCTTTCTTCATATTCATGTGATGCAATTGCATCCATATGCCGAGGACGCTTGGGTTACGTCACAACACTCAAGGCTGGGGTGGGAAGAGGGGAAAAGCGTGCAGGCATCTGAGTGTTTACTGTAGCCGTGAATCATAGCTGGATCCTCCCCAGGATCCTACCCTATTTGTAAGTCTATTTTAAAATGTAGAAAACAAGGCTTAGAGAAGTGAATTAACTGCTGGAAGGCCACTCGGCTGGCAAGTGCCAGAGCTGGGACTGAAAATTCAGCCGGTCTGATTTTAATGCCTGTTTCTTTCCCGTCTCTCCGAGCTGGGCTCCTACTTCCCTGGACCTGACAGCTGTGTCCGTGCCCCCCGTAGAGAACCTCCTAATAGGCCTGAAACCTGAATATTTAATGTTGTCGCTTTGGCTTTTCTTCCTTCTAATTGAGGCCCTCACCAAAATGACATTTTCCCTCTCCTCCACATACAGTCCTCGGCTCCGTAATGGCGTGTTCATTCAAGGCAGGGCATGGAGGCGATTTCCTCTGACAGCCTTCCCACCTGCGCGTGGCTGGGCCCCCCATGTGGGAGGGTGCGGGGAGCAAAAGCTCATCAACCCAAAGCTGAAAGCAGAGGCTGCAGCAGAAGCAGGGGCAAGGCCCCACGTGTGCCAAAGGCGGGGACACCAGGACGGAGGGAAGACCCAGAAGCGGTGTCGCGACAAGCCCAGCTTGCCTGCAAGTCTCAGCTGTGTTTTCCGGTCTCGGCAGCTGGCATGTTAAGATTCACGTCTTCCTTCTGTAAGACGAAAACAAAGGGGAAGGAGTCTGTGTTTCATGTATTTATTATTTATTTAAGGCAGTGTGAGCGTGTGATGGGGGGAGAGTTAACATTTGCTGCTCATTCATCCAAACTCAGTTAATCAGCACTCCATTGGGTGTCTAATGGGCATCGCAGCTTCTCGTGTTCAAGGTAAATTCTTGCCCCTCACCCCCCAGCCGCTCTCCTTGGGTCCTTCTCATCCCAGGCTTTGGCAGCTGCATTCTGCCAGGCGCACAGGCCAAAGTCAGTGTTAGACTCCAGCCCTTCTCTTTGGCTCCCAACCCATCATCAAATCATGGCTTCACAACCTCAGACATTTACCCAGGACCTGGCCACTGCTTCCACTCCCCGATCCTTCACCACCCAGGGCTATGTCACCATCCCCTCTTGCACGTCTTCTGCTCGCAGATTTTGCTGCCACCCACTTGGATCCCACCAAGGTCTACTTTTCACCCCGCAGACAGAATCATCCTTCTGAGATGTAAGTCTGATCATGTCTTGGCTCTGCTCAGAACCTTCCAGTGCCTTCCATCTCTTTTAGAAAGAAATCCAAAATCCTCACCGTGGCCCTAAGGTCCTACGCAATGTCACTGCCTCTACCTGGCCAACCTCTTGTCTTCTCTCTTTTTGTGGTTCTTTTCAACTGAGGTGCAATTTACATACAGTAAAATGCCCAGGTCTTAAGGAAACAGCTCAATAGAGTTGTACATATGTATACATCCAGGTGAACACCACCCAGATCAAGGTATGGAATATTTTCATCACCTGCAAAGTTCCCTTATATCTCTTTCCAGTTTATACCCACCTTCACTCGCAGTAGCCACTAGTCTTTTTATCACTGTGGATTCATTATGCCTGTTCTTAAACCTCATTTACGTGGAATAAAAGAGTGTGGACAATTTTGTGTCTAGGTTCTTTCATTCAACGTAAATTTT
Source organism: Mesoplodon bidens (assembly GCF_964165515.1). Classification (NCBI taxonomy): domain Eukaryota; kingdom Metazoa; phylum Chordata; class Mammalia; order Artiodactyla; family Ziphiidae; genus Mesoplodon; species Mesoplodon bidens. The sequence continues at coordinate 11,344,979 of NC_138179.1, forward strand.
GAGATTTGCCCATGTTCTTGTATCCATGCGCTGTGCTTTGATACACACAAAGGTGAGGTTTTCTATTGTGTGACTAGCCAATTTATTTACCTATTTTACTGTTGATGGATATTTGCAAACACTTGGAATAGTTGAGTCTTTTTAGCCATTCTTGGCATGTATAGGAATGTCTCATTTTGCTTCAGAATTTCACTTCCCTGAGGAGGACTGAGGTTGAACACCTTTTCATTGGCTTATTGGCAAGTTGGGTATCTTCTTTTGTAGGTTACCTGTTCAAATCTCTTGCGCATTTAAAGGAAATTAGGTTGTTTGGCTTTTTCTCATTGATTTGTAGGAATTTCTTTTAAAAATATCCCAGATATGAGTCCTTTGTTAGATGTGCATTATAGACGTTTCCTTCCTGACTGTGTTTGCTTTTTCAAACCTTCTCAGTGGTGTCTTTTGATGTGACCTCATCTTTTCCCTCTCTCCAGAATGCTTCCCTCCTAGACACTGGGAAACATTCACTCCCTTAGTTCACCTGGGTCTCTGCTCAAATGGCATCTTCTCAGGGGACCTTCCCTAACCATTGCATCCAGAACAGCTTTCCCCCAAGCCTTTTACCCTATCTTAGTTTTCCTCATAGCATCGACAACCTAATATATATGTTTATTTACTACACTTGACTTTAACTCTGTGAGAATAGGCACGGGGTCTGTTTTGTTCCCTATGAGTCCTCAACACCTAGAGGGTGCTCAGCACTTGTTAGCTGCCCCCCAAAAAATTGTTAAATGAATGAAAAATTGAGTGAATATATCTGTCAGAATAAGTATGAGTATGGTGGAGTAACAAGTAACCCCAAATCTCAGTATTCAAAACTTCCAAAGGTCTACTGCTCTGCGGGCTTTATTTCTAATGTGGGTCAGAGGGAGGATTATAATAACTCATCATAATTACTCAGGGGTCCAGGTTTACAGAGGAATCACCATTTTAGATGCCACCCTCCCAAACAGGCTTTGGGGTTTGCTGTGGGGAGGGAGGAGAGCATGGAGAATACACTGACCCTTAAATTATTTCACCCAGAAATCACATACATCCCTTCTGCTCACATTCCATTGTCCAAAACAAGGCACATGGCTGTGCCTAAATTCAAGAGGTGTGGGCTCAGAAAGAGAGGAGCGCTGAAGACACTAGTGAGTTCCAGTGATGTCTACACAGTGAGTGAGAGCATGAGTGAATACCCACATGCTCCAATGAATGAGTTCAGGACATAAAGACGGAGAGGTGAAGCCAGGTAAGCAGGAGAGGTCGGGCAGCCAGTTCCTTACTCTTCTCTGTACCTGGGTTCCATGCAACTTCATGGGACCACCTTGTCTTCCACCGAGAAATGGCTGGGCTGAATAATGCCTTTAACCATGTTCTGAGGAGGAGAGGAATAGCAATGAATATTTGCTGAGTTTTTATTACATTCCAGGACAATAAACCTACGGTTTTACACGAAGTCGATAGGATTTGCCTCATTGAAAAGTTGGGCCAACCCAACTTGAAATAGATGGTCCCATGTCTTGCAGACCTTGACTCTAAAAGGTGTGCTCTTTCTACAACATGCCAAGTTACAGACACGGTCCCAATGTGTGTTCCTCTGTGATCTCTTACCCCTCCACTTAGATTATGGCTGGGGTCACAAGCATCATTTCATCATTGCACTCTGTTGGATGCTTACGAAAGCCCAGTGACCCCCAAGTAATCCTACACCAGGTCAGCCTGGCCAATCAGGGTCACTTCATCAATGCTATAACCTAGCAACTCGTCCATTCATTTCTCTTTCTGCATGTTTTCATGCAGTAGGCTACTCTTAAGTACTCACAGTGTGCCCCAATCCCCAAGTGACTAAGACCGCATGTTCCTGAATCACTGAGTAAATGCATGGCATTGAAGAAGTCATAAAACCTTGCAGTGCAACTTCTTCATTGCGAAATGAGGATAATCCCCACTTTCGCAGAGAAGTATTCTGTGGATAAAACGATACAGTGACTGTTAAAGCATTTTGGAAACTGGGGAGAGACACAGTAATCGATGGTTGTTTTGTAACTGTGCTTCTTGACATCAAAGAAAACTCAATGCCTTGTGTCTTCTTAATTCTGCTGCTCCCGGAGACCCCACTTACTTTTTTAGATTCTTTAAGTAAAAACGCACACCGAGCAGGGCAAGTATTTTGTTTCTAAAATTCTCCCTTGGTCTAACTGGGTGAAGAGCGTTCCTTTTGGCTCTGCAGCTGAGCTCCGTTGAGGGGTGAGTTTGAAGTTTGGATTAGGAAAAACAATACGCCTGAGGCCCCCCAACTCTGCTCCAGCCTTGAGCATTTTGGGGAGGCAGTTCTCTTGCCTGGACACCCCACTTGAGGCAAGACTCAGCGCCCTATCACAGCCCCAGTGAAATCCAGCTCCAGATGTTGACTGGAGGCTTCACGCCCCACGGTGCTTTGGACACTGTATGCGGACACCGTGCCGAAGCTGGTACCTCTCATATTGCTGACTTGTGCATTTATTACGACAGTTTTCTATCAGATGGCAGTAAAATTTCTTGCTCTAACAAAATCAGTATATCGTGACAAGTCCCTGACAGATGCAAGGAAGCGTCTTGAGAAGGGGCACTTTCTTCTAATCTGCACTAAAGAACCTCGTTTGTTAGCAGCCATACTGCTGGGTAGGGGTTTGGGGCAGTGACCCAGGGTGCTAGGCGGGGCAGAAATTAATTAAACCCCCCTAAGCCTCCTGGGCCCTGGCTCTCCAGGGCCTCCCCTGAGCTCCCAGTCACCAAGCCCTCTGAGATTTATATTAGCTGTGCCCTCGTCCACACCCACACCTCCCCTGTAAAAGGTCTTCTGTTGTCTCCCATCCTTCAGTTGTGAGTTGAAGGCCTGAGGGCTGGTCTGTCACCCTGACTGGGTCCCTCCCCTTCCATCTGGAGGTCTGGTTTCCACTCTGGCAACACTGCTGTCTTGGGACCCCTCCTGTCACTTTCAGCAAGGTCTCAATGGTGGACTCAACCCGCCCCCAGGGCTGCCAGCAAGCCTGGGCTTTGGCACTGGTGATCAACAAGGGCGCTGACCAGGATGACTGAGCAGACCTGGCTTTGCACCACTCCCTGCCAAGGCTCTCTGCCGCTGGGTTTATGCTGGTGCCCCCTACCTCAGTAACTGGGGCCATGGGCTGCTGCTGGCATGCATCACTGGACGCCAGCCGGCTGATTCCTCCTTTGGTGCTCCCACGGATGCAAGGCAGGAAAAGAGAGGGCATCTGAGCCTCACATGTTCTGTTTGCTGAGCAGACCCCAGTGTCCCCCACCGCTTCTCTGGCCCGATCTCCTTCCTCCTTGGGGTAGAGCATGAGTCCCCCAGCTTCCCTCACCCCTTCTCTCCTCGGGGGGAGCCAGCTCACTAATGGGACGTTTCTAGTTGATCTAACCTAAGTCAGCCTGTCCCTCCACTTCCGCACCCTGTGGACAGTGGAACGGGATTTTATACCTATCCTGAAATTATTTGGGTGGGTGCTGTGAGCTGATTGTTGGTGTCCCTACCACCCCAAAATTTATATGTTAAAACCTATTCCCCAGTGTGATGATATTTGGAGGTGGGGCCTTTGGGAGGTTATTGGGTCATGAGGGTGGAGCCCTCATGAATGGGATTAGCACCCTTCTAAAGGAGGCCCCACCTCCCTCGCCCTTGTACCATGTGAGGACACAGCTAGAGGACAGCCGTCCATGAACCAGGAAGTAGGTCTTCACCAGATACCGAATCTGTCGATGCCTTGATCTTGGACTTCCCAGCCTCCAGAACTATGAGAAATTTATCCTGCTTATAAGCCACAGTCTGTGGTATCTGTTGTAGCAGCCCTAAAGGACTAAAGCAGTCGGGTATGGGCATCTACTACAAGAGCATCTTCTCACACTTCCGGATCACCCAGACGCCCGGCAGGTGAAGGACAGCCGTCCCTCTCCTGGGTTCTCCCAGGTCCCTTCCATCCCTGCCCAGAGGCCCAGAGGTCCAGAGATGTGTGAATGCAAAATGCTCTTTCCATACATAGAGGTTCCTCCTGAAATGGTAGAAACTGAGAGCTTCTCTGGGGGTTTCCTCAAGACCTGGGTCACTTTATCATTCCCTTTGATTATTATTTTTAATCTGCTCACTCCCTAGGATACTCAGATGATAATATAATAGGAACCATAAGAAGAACTACCGTTTTAAAGCATTTTCACTAAGCTAAACACGTTATAGCCACATCCCCCATTTAATTCTCACAACGTCCCTGTGAGGAGGAGGTATTACCTACTTTCTAGGAAGGAGATGGCTGCGATGACTCGGTCAGGGAGATCTCATGCCCTCTCAGCCCAGAGAGGAGAGTCAGTGGGGTCCTCTGAGCCTCGGGCAGGGGGCAGCTCTTCTCCTAACTGGAGGTTGGACACAGAGACTCATGCATGCATAAGGGGGGCTCTGGATAGGAAGGAGCCGGTAGCCTTGGAGGCCCTAGGAATCCGGATGAGGTATGTCAGCTCTGTCCTTGACAGGGCAGTTGGGTCTTCCCCGAGTAGACAGCCAGCGCTGCAGCCGGTCCCCAATGCTCCCACCTCCCTATGGACTTTTTTTTTTTTTTTTTTTTTTTTTTTCGGTACGCGGACCTCTCACTGTTGTGGCCTCTCCAGTTGCGGAGCACAGGCTCCGGACGCACAGGCTCAGCAGCCACGGCTCACGGGCCCAGCCGCTACGCGGCATGTGGGATCTTCCCAGACCGGGGCACGAACCCGTGTCCCCTGCATTGGCAGGCGGACTCTCAACCACTGCGCCGCCAGGGAAGCCCTCACTATGGGCTTTTTTTTTTTTTTTTTTAAGTTTATTTATTTATTTTTTTAATTAGTTTCTGCTTTATAACAAAGTGAATCGGTCATACATATACATCTGTTCCCACTATGGGCTTTTAATACTCCTGTTTGAGTGGGGAGGCAGCTCAGACAGTCTCCTGCGTGCTGGAAACATTACCACAACGGTCCACTTGCCAGCCACTGAAAACCGTCGCCCTCCCAGCCTTCCCGCATTAACACCAGGCCCCTACTCTTTGTGCCTTTGCTCCCTGCCTATATCGTGAGTAGGAAGAAAAGCGTTTTTTTTTCCCCCATAACATCCATTTTACAGCCATTTGGTGCAGGGCTGAGACCTGTCAGAGCAGTAAGGCATTGCATCAAATTAACGTATTTTCCTGAAATGATCATTACACCTTTCCTGTGTGCCTCTGAATACAGGGTGTTTTCTTTTTTTTTTTTTTTTTGAAGTGTGAATGAGGCGCTGACATCAAAGTCTCACTTGAAATCATTGTTATTAGTGATTCTGTCCAAATGATTCAAGGGAAATGGCTGGCAGAGGTTTTTAAGTGTCGAGGAATTTAAAAGGTGAGCCACAGAGCTTCTTTTTTTTTTTTCAACATCTTTATTAGAGTATAATTGCTTTACAATGGTGTGTTAGTTGCTGCTGTATAACAAAGTGAATCAGCTATACATATACATATATCTCCATATCTCTTTGCTCTTGTGTCTCCCTCCCACCCTCCCTATCCCACCCCTCTAGGTGGTCACAAAGCACGGAGCTGATCTCCCTGTGCTATGCAGCTGCTTCCCACTAGCTATCTATTTTACATTTGGTAGTGTATAGATGTCCATGCCACTCTCTCACTTCGTCCCAGCTTACCCTTCCCCCTCCCCGTGTCCTCAAGTCCATTCCCTATGTCTGTGTCTTTATTCCTGTCCTGCCCCTAGGTTCTTCAGAACCTTTTTTTTTTTTTTTAGATTCCATATATATGTGTTAGCGTACGGTATTTGTTTTTCTTTTTCTGACTTACTTCACTCTGTATGATGGTCTCTATGTCCATCCACCTCACTGCAAATAACTCAGTTTTATTTCTTTTTATGGCTAATATTCCATTGTATATATGTGCCACATCTTCTTTATCCATTCATCTGTCGATGGACACTTAGGTTGCTTCCACATCCTGGCTATTGTAAATAGAGCTGCAATGAACATTGGAACCACAGAGCTTCTTAAGAAAAGTTGGAACGCTTGGCATCTTTAATACATGTTCATTCCTTCACACTCGACACCTATTTCCAGTCCATCCACACTGTTAAACTCAATTCCACACATCTTTATTGAGCACCTACTATATTGAAGTGACTTTTTTTGTTACTGATTCAGAGAAAGGTGTTCCTGCCTTCAGCCCCAGAAGGAAGGACAGGCAGATGGCTTGAAAAGGCAGAATCAATGAAATGACATTCAGACACAGAAGATAGTGATTGTGTGTGTGTGTGTGTGTGCACGTGTGTGTGTGTTGGGGGCAGGAGATACAGTCACAAAAATCATCTTAAGAAGGTGGCTTTTGAGCTGGACCTTGAAGGGTGGTAAAGATGGAGTCCTGATGGCAATAAACACATTCCAAGTTCAGAGAGAGATAATTAGAGAGTGAGTTGGAAAAGGCAAAAACCCAGCTTTCAGTGCCTAGCACCATAGCGAGGGATCAGGGGCTCAAGGAGATGTCCTCTCCATTGTAGTTCCCTCAAAAGAGGCACATCACCTGCAGTGTGGCTGGAACACAGGGATCAGGCGGCACAATAGTTAGCCTAACGTGGAAGGCATCGTAAGCCACTGAAGATCGGAGCCTTTATCTTAGAGAACCAGAGAAGCCAGTGAAGGTTTTAAGGGGTGGAAGGATCTGAGCAGATCTGTTTGTGAACCATGCCTCTGACCGCTCAGTAGATAATGGATGGAAAGCAGGGCGGTGACCGGAGGAACCAGTTAGAAGGCTGTTACTACAATCTGAGTAAGTGATCTGGACTGAGACGGTGGCAGAAGGGATGGAGACCAGTGGATGGCGTTGACAGGTGTTTAGCAGGTAGACTGGGCTGCACTTAGTGGTCCTTTGATTGATTGTATGTGGCAAAGGAGAGAGTGGTGTTAATCATGATTCTTGGGTTTCCAGCTTGAGAAATCAAGCAGGTGGTGGTGCTATTACAGGATGTGGAAAAAATAGGATAGAGGACCAGGGGCCAGAGCTGATGAGCTCAATCAGGGCATGATGAGTTGTGGACCCTTCAAGCCACTTTGTTTCTGTATCTGGATGATGACTGTGTCATTTCAACAACTTGGTTTGGTTCTTCTTATGACCATGACTCGTAGGGGTGTGATCGTGTTCTGGACAGGGCTGTTTTTTGTATTTTTTTTTTTTTTTTTTTTTTTTTTTGCAGTACGTGGGCCTCTCACTGCTGTGGCCTCTCCCAGCGCGCAGAACAGGCTCCGGACGTGCAGGCTCAGTGGCCATGGCTCACGGGCCCAGCCACTCCACGGCATGTGGGATCTTCCCGGGCCGGGGCACAAACCCGTGTCCCCTGCATCGGCAGGCAGACTCTCAACCACTGCGCCACCAGGGAAGCCCGGACGTGGTTGTTTTGATTGCACTGGAAGCGATGTCCCCTGGGACTGGCTCCTGAAAGATGCCATTGAACAGATACAGAAATCCAAGAACAGTGACTCAAAAATTTGGACAGGCTTCAGAATGAGAAAGATGTCAGGTCAAGATCGCTCTTTCCCTCTTGCTCCAGCTCTAAGGATTTTCTGCAGTTACGATGCCCCAGTAGAGATTTAGTGAGTAGTCTAACAATGAAAATGTGGGCGATCCCGTAGCTTAGTTGTAACCCAGGACCTGGCGTTTCTCCACCAGCTCTGTTCATACCCTTTGCACTTGTCTCAATGGCCAGGACATCACAATCCTTCCCATGGCCACACAGGTCATGCCTGGCACAACTGTAGGAGACCACGTTCCCTTGGGAATTCAGTCTTTGCAAATTAGAGCCTCGTCTGCATTCTTATTTCTTATTTATTTATTTTGGAGTAAATTTTTTATTTTCTGAATCATCTTCTCAGTACCGTGCAATAGTAATTGGCCTATTCAGATTTTCTGCTTCTTTTTTTAAAAAATGTCTGTTGCAATATAGTTGTTTTAAAGTGTTGTGTTAGATTGCTAATAAGAATATAACAAATACCAGTGAAACAACAACATCTGGTTTTTTTTTTTTTTTTTTTTTTTGCTGTACGCGGGCCTCTCACTGCTGTGGCCTCTCCCGTTGCGGAGCACAGGCTCCGGACACACAGGCTCCGCGGCCATGGCTCGCGGGCCCAGCCGCTGCGCGGCATGTGGGATCTTCCGGGATAGGGGCACGAACCCGTGTCCCCTGCATCGGCAGGCGGACTCTCAACCACTGCGCCACCAGGGAAGCCCCATCTGGTTGTTTTATGTCAGGTTTCTATAAAGCCCGACATAAAGGAATTAGTATAGTATAAAGTTAAAATCATCCCTCCCTCTCTTCAGTCTCATTCTCCTCCCTCCATGCCTAAAGGCAATCAGGACCCATGCATTTGGTTGATTTCCTTCCTGTTCATGGTTTTTCAGCTTTTCCTGCACATATAGATGTCCATAAACATAACGTGGTATTGTTTGGTGTGTTTCTTATTTAACATACATGGCATCATTCAGTATGTAACGTTTTACCATTTGCTTTTCTTCACTTGGTTTTGTTTTCAGGATCTATTTTTATACATTCGTATAGATCTAGTTGGTTTAATTGCTATGTAATATTCCATTTTAGGAATATACCAGCATTTGCTTATCCATTCTCCTACTGAAGGCCATTTGCATTGCTTCCAAATTTTTGCCATTACAAACAATGCTGCAATGAATATCCTTTGATGTGCTTTATGTGTGCTTGTAAATAAGTTTCTCTAGGGTTAATTGAGTATATTAAGTGTATGGGTAGGAGTGGAATCGTTGTGAATTGGTGGTTTAGTGAGCGTGTTCATTTTTAATTACATTACTGCCCAATATCTCCTGGTGGGGAATGGGGGTGAAAGAGTCAGTATCAGAATTACCTTCAAACAACATGTCACTCACCCAGATATTTTTATACACTTCCCCACCAGCCACTTCTCCTTGCCAAGGAAGCATGGAGTCCCAATGAGAACTACTGCTTTAGTGAGATGCACTTCTGGAAGGGGATGTGTCACGGGTTTGGGTATATTAAAAGAGGAAAGGAAATGAAAATGATGACTTTAAGATCACAAAGACATAGCCAGTTTGCTTTGATGTCTTCACCTTGGTTCCCAAATCCCTCAAGGTCTTGTCCTCAGCAGAAATATTGTCCAGATCCCAGGGGATTACAGAGGACTTGTGTATTAACTGCTTTGTTACTGAAAAGCCCTTGGTCAGTCTCAGGATAGGATGGCCCTAAAGCTGTTCTGATCCTTTAGGAGGCATGGGCATCCAGCCGTGAATAACCAAATCATTCTTGAGTCGTTGTAGCCTGTGCATTAGGATCAAGTTTGGGTTGAATAGCAGTGAGAGGACAGAAAAGGGAGTGTGAATGAAGTGAGGCCACCACTGGGGGATGGAAGGGGCAAAATTGGTGTTGTAGTAGATAGCTGGACTGGGTTTCACAGCATCTCCCCCAATCCGTATCTACCTGGAACCTGTGAATGGGACCTTATTTGGAAATAGGGTCTTTGCAGATATAATCAACTCAAGATGAACTCATATGGGATTAAGGTGGACCCCAAAACCAACATGACTGGTGTCCAATAAGAAGAGAGAAATTTGGACATAGAGACACAGACACACACACAGAGGAGAACACCTTCCCTCCGCCTGAAGCTGGAAATCACTGTTCTAGGAAGTGTACTCTGCACCTTTCACTTGGGCCTTTTGTCACAGTGGCAAAAATACAAGTAGTTTCTTCTGGTATCGCTGCTTTTATTTATGTGAAGTCATCTGTATTCATTTGCATGACTGTGGATTCTTCCATCTGAATTGTACTTTTAGAAATTTGGTATTTAATGAATAATAATTAATTAAACCAAAGTTAATATAGATGTGGTTTAATTAATTTTTTTGTTTGGTTTGATATAAACCAAACAAAAAAAGAAAATGACAGTGACACACTGTGACACACAGGGAGAATGCCATATGATGATGGTAGAGGGATTGGACGTAAGCAGTTGCAAGCCAAAGAATGCACAGGAACCTGGCAACCACGAGGAGCTGGGAAGAGGCAAGGAAGGATCCTCCCCTAGAGCCCATCAGAGAGAGCATGGTGCTACTGACACCTTGATTTGGGACTTCCAGCATCCCGGACTGTGAGAAAATACATTTCTGTGTTCCAAGTCACGTAGTCTGTGATACAGCAGCCCTGGAAAACTAACAAAGCAGCTTCCAAGATGCTCAGTGACCAGCCTTCTGGTACTCACACCCTTGTGTAATGCCTTCTCCTTTTCTGCGGGTGGGACCTAACCTGTTCCCAGCAAATATGGCAAACATGATGAAATGTCATTTCCAAAATTAGGTTATAAGAGACTGAATTCCATCTTGCTCTCTCTGTCTTGCCCTCTCACTTGCTCCCTCTGATAAATCCAGTTGTCATGTCATAAGCTGCTTATGGTGAGGCCCTCATGACAAGGAACTGAGGAAGGTTCCAGCTAATGAAGAACTGAATCCTGCCAATGGCCGCATGGGCAGACTTGGAAGTAGATTCCCCCCAATGTGAGCCTTGTGATGGCGGCAGCCCCTGCACCTTGATGGCACCTTGAAAGACCCAGAGGCAGAGGACCCAGGAAACCATGCCTGGATCCTTCACCCACAGAAACTATGGAATAATAAACTGTGCGTTTGTTGTCATAAGCCACCGAGTCTTGGGGTAATTTGTTATGCAGCAATGATGGATAACTAACAGATGCGAAGACTAGATCAAGGCAGGTGCTTGGGAACAAAAATCTAAGAGCCTGAGCTGGGGCCCCTTGTGGTTCAGTGAGTGCTGTGTGCTGGGGGGAGGATGGTGGCAGAGTTCCTAGGGAGCTGGGCATCCATCCGTCCTCTACATCGCGTGCACGTTCCTGTGCCAGCACAGAAGGCGGCCACTCAGAACTAAGAGTTAAGGGGTCGTCGTTGGACGACCATGTGCTTTGATGGAACTCCCCTGAAGGGAGACAAGGGATTCTATCCTTACAAGCTGTTTCAGACAGACTCAGGAACTTTCCCCAAAAGTCATCCTTTATTTACTGCTGAGACTTCCCTTCTGCATCCAGTGTTGCATTGAAGGGGGTATAGAGAAAAGGGGGAAGTGACTGGATTAAGAGTCAAGAGTCCTTGCTTCTGAAATTGGCTGTCACTCACCACCCTAGGGACCTTGGGGTTTTTAGAAAGGTTGGAGGTTAATTTCCTCATTCTGAAGTTGAAACAAAGAGGAGGTTCTTACCAAAAAGCACAGGGTGACCAGAGCTGGGGAAAACAAAAGCGAGCATCCCTGTTCCCCCTGTCACCCTTAGACCCAGTATGGAGGAGGGGGAGGTTCCTGATGCTGGGGCAGGTGGTTATAACTCTGGTCATTGCATCGAGGTTGGTGGGGGGAGGATGTGGGTTGGAAACTTGTGGGTCTCTGAAGAGCCCTGGGAGAGAGAGAGAGAGAGACAAGCAGGCAGGCATAGCAACCCACCACAGACCAACATGGGTGACTCGTTTTGCCATATGGTCCTGAAGAATGAATGGCAGGCTCCTGGGTGCATCACACTCTTTCTGAGAGCCCAGGCTGGGCTGCCAGTGCTGCAAGGGCACACATGCCCCACTGAGCCTTTAAATTGTGTTACCAAAAGTCAGGGATGCTCCCATAATTTAAGCCAGCACTGTGCCTATCGAACTACTACTTTTTAAAACAACGGCATCATTTCATTTATAATCCAAGGCCCATAGCTTTCAAAGAATTTGGAGGACAATTTGGTGACCCAGGAGATAGCCTTATGACATGATCGCTTTTCTAGAAGGACCCAATTGTACAAATAGAATTTCCTCAGGCGTCCCTACCAGTGTGCTTGGATATGTCATCACCTTTCTCCTGACTTCCTTTCCATGTTTATAAAATTGGGAGTTTGTTTATATAATCTCTAAAGGCCTTTTCAGCACTCACATTTAATCATTCCTTATAAAATAATCAGAAGGACTAGACAAGAAGTAGAAGCAAGTGAGCATTCGTGGGGCTCACCCTCCAAAACTCAGGCATTGCCTCCTCTGGGAAGCCTCCATGACCTTACCAGATTGCAGGCCTGATTGAAGTGCTCCTCTGGTACACAGCTAGGCACACATCCACCAGTTGTAACTTACATGGTGATGGTTGATTTATGGATCTCTTTCCTCCACTGTCTGGTCAGCCCTTGAGTCAGAGACTGGCTTGTGTCTTATTCTTCCTTGTATGCCCAGGACCTAATAGAGAGCCTGGCACATAATAGATGTCCAGTAACTATTCATTGAATTAATGAGTGGCTAGATGTATGAATGAATAAATGGCTTCTCTGCCCATGGTGGGAACCCTCTTTATTGAGGACCCAGCCTGGGAAGCTGTGTCTCTCTTGACACGTGGCTTGCTAATGACAGTGGCGTACTATGGTGAGAGAAGGGTATTAAATGGTAAGAAAGTCAGATCTCAGGATCCATGCAAACCCATGGGGTTGGGTGAAAGCTCATCTTCTTTCTGCTCTAACAATCTGTGAAGCTTGGAGGCAGCGATAATTGATTCATGGCACATGTGGAGACAGACGTTAGGGAAGTGGGACAAAGATATCAAGGTCAATACAAAAAGAAAGCAGGGGATATGAATCCTGCAGAGATGGAGTGGGTAGCCCCATAAAGTTCTGAGCATTTATATAACTAGAAATACCTAAACAGAAGATCAAACTCAAACATAAAGAAGTAGACGTTGAGAAGATTAAGAGGTTTGTCCAAGGGCACAAAACGAGTGGACTGAATTTATTCTATCTCTTTGCATATTAAGGACTTTACCCAATCAAAGGATATTGCAAAGCAATCCCTTAACTGGGAATCTTTGATTCTAAGCCATTGTTTACACCGGGAACTGACACATGAACACAACCAAGGGTAGGTAGGGCTGACAACTGGTGGTGGTAGATAGTCTCTGATACTGCCGCAGAGTAGGAGATATCAGATTAGTAAATATGGGGGTGTGGAGGCAAAGGTACTCATCTGTTAAGTCCCAGGGTGTGATAGAATGAGCTGGTTTGGATTTGAATTGCAGCTCTGTCACTTACTAGCTGTGCACCCTTGCCTGGATCTATGAAGCATCATCTCTCTCAACCTCAGTTTCTTTATCCATGCAGTGGAAAAAATAACACCTATCATTCAGAATTGTTGTAAAGATGTAAAAAGATGCGTTTGTGGAAGCACTTAGCAAATGCGTGGGGTCTTGGTTTTGCTTATAGGTCTGGAGCAATCAGGTGAGATGCCTCAGCCACAGAAATTGCTCCAAGCTAGGAACTTTTAAAGGAGGTTTAAAGGGGAGGGGATGGTTGGTGCAAAATGGCGGTGAGGGAGGGCGCTGCACGGCAGTTGAGGCTTTCTCTGCTCCACGTCCAATAGGGAATAGAAGTAGTAACCACCCACCTGCAGTTGGAAAGAAGTTTTGGGGGCCACCAATTCAGACGAGGAGATTTTGACTTCAGAGCTAGAAGAGAAGTGGAAGGGAGGAGATTCGTTTCTTATAAAATGTGGGTGATAGAATTCAGGTGTTTTCCTCTGCTCTAGCCCAAGACCCCACTAATAAGAGTGTTGAAAATGAAGACAAAGACTGGGAAAGGAAAAAAGAAAACGGAGAAGCATCAGGAGAACTTTGAATGCTAGAAAACAGATGGATAAGTAAAATTTAACTTTGCATAGCAGAGAAAGCTGAAATAAGATGCCCACGAGGTTCTTGGATGGGTAATCAAGAAGTCAACTGATTTTTCTTCTAGAACCCTGTAAATACTCTGGACTTCGTCATAGGTGTCATTAAAAGTGAAGGTAAGTTTGGGGCTGCAAAGTAGAAGATTGACTGAAACTCTATAAAAGGAATTGAGACTCTGCCTAGAGTCCTGACTCTACCCTAGACAATCAGACAACTCTCCCTCACCTGGCAAGCTGGAGACTGGAGGTTTTCTCTTTGGAGAAGTGGTGTACCAGAGGACATTAGAACTCAAGAATACCATGCACAGCTTGGGTAGAGCGGGAGGGGCAGATTGTTTGTACTGAAAACTGGGAATTAAGGAATAGAAAACCTCTGGTCTTTATAATAGAGAATTGTAAGATAGACAAGCTGAGCTGCAAGAGAGACGAATCTTATAGATATTGAAGTTGAGGTTCTCCTAGCAAAAGGCCTTGACACCTGCAGAAGCATCCTAATGGGAACCCACCATCGGATAAGAACAGTCTATGCACACAAAGCTAATCATCTCTGCAATGCCTCACTTTCCAATGTGAAAGGATACCAGACACTTGAAACATTTGTGTAAAGCCTTTAAATGAAAAATATACAAACAGAATAAAGGAACTTGAAGAAAGCAAAAACAATGCAGGAGCAGAAAGCAGGGTACTATGGAGGGAGATACTTTAGTGTATATCTCCAAAGAGATAAGAAACAATGTTGATGCTTTTAAAAAATATCTTTTAAAATAACAAGTTTTTTCTTGAAAATTAAAGGAGCCAAAATACAAAGTTTGATAGAATGAACAAATATATATATTTGAAAAAAACTCCAGGCAGTGGAATAAAAAGACAAAGTGATGGAAAATAGTAGGGAACAGATAACACCTTATAAAATTAGTCCAGAAGGTTCAAAGTCTGAGAAAATTTCCAAAAAATGAAGAAATTGGATAAAACTATCCAAAAACTAGTAAGAGAAATTTTTCCATAGTTGAAGCGCTTCCAGATTTAAAGGACTCACTTTATGCTCAGCATGATGAATAAATTCACTATAAAATGTCAGAGTAATGGGGGTAAAATGAAAATTCTAAAAACCCCCAGAGCAGAAAATAAGATCACATGCACAATATTAGAAATGAGGTTTGTATTAAAGTTACCAACAGCGATATCAGAAGCCAGAAGATATTCCCTACTGCAGGGAAATGCCTTCAAAACTCTTAGGGAAAATGATTCTTCTAGATTGTTATACATAGGCAAGATAAAGGTATGCCATAGAATTTTCATGACACGCACCCTTTCTGCAGAAGCTAATAGAATATTGACTGCTCTTTTTTTTTTTTGATGAAGTCTTTTTTTTTTAATTAACTTATTTATTTTTGGCTATGTGTGTCTTCGTTTCTGTGAGAGGGCTTTCTCTAGTTGTGGCAAGCGGGGGCCACTCTTCATGGCGGTGCACGGGCCTCTCACTATCGCGGCCTCTCTTGTTGCGGAGCACAGGCTCCAGACGCGCAGGTTCAGTAGTTGTGGCTCACGGGCCTAGTTGCTCCGCGGCATGTGGGATCTTCCCAGACCAGGGCTCGAACCCGTGTCCCCTGCATTGGCAGGCAGATTCTCAACCACTGCGCCACCAGAGAAGCCCTGACTGCTCATTTTGATAAGGCACAAGGAGGAAAGAGAAAGACAGAGAATCCAGGAAGCCAGGTCTCCAACAGGAAACAAGGCAAAGAATTTCACAGATGACAGTAGAGATGCAGATCTAGAAGGCAACCAATTCTGAATGATCAGGAAGATGGGGAGATCTCAGCAGGGTGCTTCCAAGGTGGGGGATGGAGGACAAAAGTCACAGATTATCTCATGTGTTGGAATATATTGAGAAAGATTTTCTGTTTCTGGCAGAGTTTGGGGGTGCACTTATAGTGATATGTATATAAATGGAGTGGGCAAGTCAAAACTTGAAGCAATCATTAACAGCAAAATGTTGTTCAAGAAGGGAAATGTAAACTTAGTACACCACATAGAATATTTATGAATACAATTTATATCAATGTAAATAATAAATATACAGCTATAGATTTAGCCAAAAGTTATATAATAATTATTTTGGAAGTTGACAGCATGATGAAGACAAGCGTGTGTACATGTATGCGTGTGTGTATGCATGCATATGTCTAGGAGGTATAAAATTTTTAAATCCCTTTAAAAAAAAATACAAAGTCAACAGACAATACGGTAAGTCCCCTACATAAGAACAAGTTCTGTTCTGAGAGCGTGTTCGTAAGTCCAATTTGTTTGTAAGTCCAACAAAGTTAGCCTAGGTGCCCAACTAACACAATTGGCTATTTAGGTACTGTACTGTTATAGGTTTATAACACTTTCCACACAACTAATACATAAAAAACAAACAAACACAAAAAATAAAGAAAACATTTTTAATCTTACAGTACAGTACCTTGAAAAGCACAGTAGTACCAGCTACATCACCGCTGCTTTTATGCTTGCTTCCGGACATCCTGGGCTTGAAATAAAGATACTACTGTACTCTATATAGTACTGTACAGTAAAGTACACAATAGCTCAGCCTTGTAGAGGATGCACGCACGTGACAATGTACGCCAGACCCGTGAACTAGCTTACGTGACTGGACATGCGAATGCACGTATGCATCTTTGAAAGTTCAAAACTTGAAGGTTCATATGTAGGGGACTTACTGTATATAACAAATATATATTCACCCTGGTTGGAAATATGGGGGAAATTTCCAGAAGACTTTGCTATGAAATTTTAAATATTTGCCTCTAGGTAGGAAACCTTGGGGTCTTGAAGGGGTGGCAGACTGCTCTTTTCCACTTTACGCCTTGAACATTTTATTAGTTTTCTATGGCTGCTAGAGCAACTAACACAACGGGGTGGCTTAAGACAACAGAAATTTATTCTCCCAGAGTTCTGGAGATGAGAAGTCTGAAATGGGTTTCCTGGAATAAACCAAGGGGTCAGCAGAACTATGTCCCCTCCAGGGGTTCTAGGGGAGAATCTTCTCTTCGCCTTTTCCAGCTTCTTGTTGCTCCTGGCATTCCTTGGCTTGTGGCTGCATTACTCCAGTCTTTATTATTTATTTATTTATTTATTTATTTATTTTCCGGTTCGCGGGCCTCTCACTGTGGTGGCCTCTCCCGTTGCGGGGCACAGGCTCCGGACGCGCAGGCTCAGCGGCCATGGCTCACGGGCCCAGCCGCTCCACGGCATGTGGGATCCTCCCGGACCGGGGCACGAACCCGTGTCCCCTGCATCGGCAGGCGGACTCCCAACCACTGCGCCACCAGGGAAGCCCTACTCCAGTCTTTAAAACCAACATCTGTCTCTGTTCTACCTTCACGTAGCCTTCTCTCAGTGTGTAAAATCTCCCTCTGCCCCCCTCGTGTAAGGATACAGGTGGGACTTGCCTGGTGGTCCAGTGGTTAAGACTCTGCGCTTCCACTGCAGGGGGCCCGGGTTCGATCCCTGGTCAGGGTAAGATCCCACATGCTGCATGGTGCGGCCAAAAAAAAAAAAAAAGAAGGGTACATGTGACTGTATTTAGGGCCTGCCTGGAACATTACCTAACCCTAACCTTAACCCTAACCCTAAACCTAATTCAGGATAATCCCTTTAACACAAGATCCTTAACTTAATCACATTTACTTAATCACCCTTTTCCCAAATAAGGTAATGTTCACAGGTTTTGGAGATTAGGACATGGACATATTTGGTGGTGGGGGGCATTATTTAGCCTAACACAAACATTTTAAAACATCTTTTTTAGTATAGTTATATATGCTACATACATACATATTGTACATACGTAAAAGAATATGTCCTTTTTTTTTTTTTTACTGCAGTTATCACTGGAACGTTACGGCCACCTTTCAGTTCTACATCATGTATCTCTATAGCAGTTGTTGAATAATAAACATATATTACTCCTGTAAAATGTTAATACGTGAGAAAAAAAATAGGGAGAAGATTTCATGCTTTGGCTGATATACATTTGAAACCGACTAGTTCCAAGTCTTTCGTTTCAAATATAAACACCAGGCAAGTCTCCAGTTAAATGACACCAACATTCGTGTTGTCTCCTGGAAGACATTTGTGTGGTGCAAACATGCGACTACCAGAAGCCAAGAGCTCAGGGGGCTGGAGAGTGGTTTCGTGGGGTTTCGACGAAACAAGGAGTGGTTTTAAACCCAATCTAGGGAGCCATGTTTTCTCAAACGTACAGCATATCTGCTTTTTACCTTATGGTTTTTCTCTGTTTCTCTCAGATTCCAGGACACGACGGTACTCTAAACTAGTTGTAAGGGGCCTTAAAGGCCATCGGGTCCAACGCCCACATGGTGCAGTTTAGGGAACCCACAGAGGACCAGAGGGGTGGAGTAAGGATTCCCAAGGCAGCTGAGGCTCCTGATCCCTGGTGTCTGGAGCATTCTATGCTATTCTTCAGTCCACGAACCTCTGACCCTCACTTCTCCATAATTTGGGAAGTCCTAGCAGCAGTAACGTCTGGGAAGCAGGGAAAACAGGGTGACTTGGATTCAGGGAAAATAGAAAATGAATCGGAGAGTTGGTGGTATTAAACCTGATTCTGAATGAGGTATCAGGTGTCGTCAAAGGAAAGCTCTGAGCTGGAGGGACAAACAGAGTCATGGGTTAAAGGTCAGTGCCTAGGAGCCTTGGCCTGGTCCTCCTCCCCGTGGGTGGAGGGGACAAGAGGAGGGCAGCCTGACCAACACGTGCACCTAGGGGCATGCCAAGCCTAGGAACAGAACATGGGAGCTTACAGCAGTGGAGGGGCAGGGGCAGGCTTAAGGTCCCTGTTCCTCTCTCCTGAATGTATCTTCCCCTGCTTGAAGCCTTCTGAAGAGTCTCCATTTCAATTAATTAAAATCTGACATTTTGCCCCAATATAAATATGGCTCCCACCTCTCCAGCCTCAACTCTTAGTACTTTATCTCCTTGCTCACTCCACTCTAGACACTCTGGCATTCTTTCCATCCCTCAAGTACACCAAGGTCATTCTTATTCCAGGGACTCTGAACTTGGCTCTTCCTTCTGCCTGGAACATTCTTTTCCCAGGTCCTTTTCATCCCTGGCTCCTTTTTATTCTTTCATTTCTCCTCTTAAAGTAACCAACCCAGAGTGGCTGTCCCAGGCCACTCGATCACAGTTGACTCCTTCTTTGTCCTGGTCACAGTCCACAAACCTGTTTGTTTTCTTCATGGCTCTTACCACCATCTGTTATTATTTGGTTAGTTTCTCTGTCCTACGAGACTGTAATCTCCATGAGAGCAGGGGCCTTATTCTCCCAGTTCCTAGAACATAGCCTGGCATATAGTAAGTGCCCGGTAAATATTTGTTCAATGACTCAATCACTGAGTCCCCTAGATTTATTTCCAGAGCAGGCAACATGTGACACTTGTACAGCTAACCATAGCCACTGAGTTGCTGAATCAATGTGGTGGTTGGCATGTCTCTAACAAGCAGATCTCAGTCACCAAGAAATTTTGTGTATGTGTCCCAACTACCCAATTCCCAACCCCATTGGATCTTTGGTATTTCTGGACTGTCCTGTAGGTCACTTGCTCCCAGGGATCTCTCCAATTCCTCCCTCAGGACAAGGACTCTCTCTCCCTTGGACAGAGTTCCAGAGGATTGGTGTATGTTGGCTCTTAAGCAGCTGAAGGGGCCCCTCTGGCTCTGCTTCCTTGATGGGTCACCCAGATTTCAAGTTCCAGTGGACTACCCTTGGTTGGGAATTAAGAAATGCAGATTTTTAAAATCCTGTCTCCTTTCACAAGAAGCCTCCTCCTGCCTTGGAACTTTGTTTCTCTGTGTGTTTTATGGTTAAATCAGTGCCCTACCATCCCCTCCCTGGAGGTGAAAGGAGGCTGAGTACCTATATACCCCAGACATACGCTAGGTGCTTTACCAACACGAAATTACTTGATCCACCCAACAGTTGCAAAAGGTGGACCTCACCATTTTACAGACAAGGAAACTGAGGTAGTTGCTCAAGTTATTAAAGCTAGTATATTTCAGAGTCAAGGCATAAACTCACACCTTCCTGATCCCTAAACCAGAACACTTTCCATGATGCCATGTCGGAGTGAAATGGGAGGAAGGAGCCGCTGCCTTCCAGAGTGAGCCCTGTCATTCGTCACACCAGCGGGGACACCCTGCCCAGCTGGCCCTGCTGAGCTCAACCCCACCAGCTCCACTGTCTGCAGATCTCCAGCTGTCACTTAGACAAATTGGCCACTGGGTCAAGAGTATTGGCAGCGAATACACCCATCTTATGACAATCCTTAGACTCACACAGGTTGATGTGGGCATGCAGGCTGGACTATTCCTAGTGAGGGAACATGGATGCAAGATGGCTAATTGCCATCTTAATCCAAAGGCTTTCCAGCCAGTTAAGTGACTTGCAAATACCTCACTCTGACAATCCTTCATGATCAAGTTGTACAAATGTATCATCCAGGGCAGTGCTGCCAAGAATATGTCAGCATCGAGTGCTGGCTGACCCTGACCAGGAGGGCGTCTATACTGTATCAGGGTGCTCAAACTCCACACTGAACTCATTTCTAACCAAGACAGACCCTGGGACCAACAGTCTGCAGAGTTCAGCCTGTAGTTTGGAAGACAGAACCAGACTTACTTCCTTTTTCTTGTAGAGGAGTGAAATGGGCTGAGCACTGTGACAAAAGGAAAGACTTTCTTTTTCATCTTTGCATCGTGTAGAAGACAATTATTTCCTTATTTATTTAGTTAGCTGTTTAGTTATTCATTTACTGGCTGCCATCAGGTGGAGTGTAAACAGTATTATCCAAGGCTTGGCCAGTCACATGCTTTGTGCAGAATTTAAATATTGAGCAGAGAGACAAGAGACAGACTGGAGTTCCATTCCACTCCAGCCTGGGGAGTCCTTACACTCCACTTCTCAGGGTACCCCTGGCTCTCCATCTGATGAATCCTAAGTTCTTCACAGTCTCCGATATGTTGTGATATTGTCAAAAGAAATGTGTTCTAAAGCCAGAACAGACTGGCCTTTTTGAGAACTGGACATGCAAACGATAGTTCCACACTATGACATCAGTGAGTTTATTCCTCTCTCTCTGGCCTGTGCTTTTAAAAGTTATTATTATGGAGTAATTAATTTTAAAGCAATTGTTAGAATGCTCCCAGCATTCTACTCTTCACCTCACTTAGCCCTATAAACTCCAAAGTGGCGGGGTGAGGTTAACACACAAAGAAAAGAACATCAGAACTATTTACTAACACTGTTGCAAGCTAAACTCCCATGTGTTTTTTTTTTTTTCCTTTTCCGTTATGGTTAATTACAGAATACTGAATATAGTTCCCTGTGTTATACAGTAGGACCTGGTTGTTTATCTATTTTATATATAGTATTGTATATATGTCAATCCCAAACTCCTAATGTATCCCTCCCCTACCCCCTTTCCCTTTTGGTAACCATAAGTTTGTTTTTTATGTCTGTGAGTCTGTTTCTGTTTTGTAAATAAGTTCACTTGTATCATATTTTAGATTCCATATATAAGTGATATCATATGGTATTTGTCTGACTTACTTCACTTAGTATGATAATCTCTAGGTCCATCCATGTTGCTGTGAATGACATTATTTCATTCTTTTTTATGGCTGAGTAATATTCCATTGTATATATGAACCACATCTTCTTTATCCATTCCTCTGTTGATGGACATTTAGGTTGCTTCCGTGTCTTGGCTATTGTACGTAGTGCTGCTATGAACATTGGGGTGCATGTATCTTTTCAAATTGGAGTAAAACTCACATATGTTAACGCCTTCATGTTTACGAAGGAAGATGACTTGCAACCTAGAATCTTTGCCAAAGCAAGATTTGATCAAGTGTAAAGGTAAACTGAAGTCATTTTCAGATGTACAAGGGCTCAAATCCTTCACGTGCATTCTTTCTCAGAAAGCACCCATGTGCTGGAGGGGGTAATCCAAGAACAAACAGGGCGTGGAGTTCAGGGAAAAGGGAATTCAATAGGCAGAAGCTGGCCAAAGCAGTTCCCAAGGAAATGGTGAACAGAAGTCCTAGGATGTGAACTGGGCAGCATTCTTGACCCGAGTAAGCATATAGAATATTCCAGAAATGAGGTCTCCAGTTTAAAGTCTGCTACTACTATTACTGCTACTACTAATCAATAGACAATAGGTTTATCATCGGAAAAATGAATTTAAGAAAGTCAAGGAAAAAAACAAAAGAAAGTCGAAGAAATATCGGGATAAAATCAGGTCCCTATATCAAAAATCAAGCATTTTTAAAGTACTTATTTGTTTATTTATTTATTTGAAGTATAGTTGATGTACAACATTATATAAGTTATAGGTATACAGTATAGTGATTCAAAATTTTTAAAGGTTATACTCCATTTATAATTATAAAATATTGGCTATATTTCCTGTGTTGTACAATATATTCTTGAAGCTTATTTTATACAAAATACTTTGTTATATTCACTAGTTTCTTTTTTAGATTCCACATATAAGTGATATCATACAGTATTTGTCTTTGTCTGACTTTTTTCACTTAACATAATGCCTTCTAAGTCCATCCATGTTGCTGCAAATGTCAAAGTTTCCTTCTTTTTAATGACTGAGTACTATTCCATTGTGTGTGTGTGTGTGTGTGTGTGGCGACATCTTCTTTATCCATCCATCTGTTGATGGGCATTTAGGTTGCTTCCATATCTTGGCAGTTGTAAATAATGCTGCTATGAACTAAATTGTTTTCTGAAGGCAGTTATTAACCCAAGAAAAGCAAGGTTGTATGAGAAAGGAAATAAATCACAATAAAATTTTCTGGTCAGCAACGAACAGTATTTATTTAGCTCTAATAATGTAAATACTGTCTTGATTTAGTACAAAATTGAAATAAAATACTGGGGACAGGAGAAGGGTAGAGGGAGTAGGTTATGGGTATGAGTAAAATACTTCTCACCCACAATGGGAAGTTCATATCTAATTAGGAAAATCCAGAAAGATCTATATAAGCATATGCTTTAAAAATATGGAGGTAAATCCAGAAAAAGCAGCTAGAAGTGTTGAAATAGGTTGCTAATGGGGTAGTGTAGCTGAGCAGTGAGAGAAGACTATGCAGGCAACTGATGTATTTATTATAAGCCTTTTAGTTGTTTTTTTTAATGTATGCATGTATTACTGTGAAAAAATTCCTTTTTTAGAAGGTCATGAAATAATGTAAAGAATATACATATTTTTATGAAGCTTTAGTTCTTAATGAGGTGAGTTCTCAGAAGTCTGACAAGCCGAGCTATACAGAAGGACCCATTTCCTGAGGCTTCCCGAGAATAGTGTTTTCACTGGACAATTAAGCAGTTGAAAAGTTTTGCTTGTTTCTGCCTCAGATATATTTTACATAAACACACACACACACACAAAATATAACAGATAAAGTTAAAGACAAATGCCCCCGAATTTCAGTCTATAAACTTCATCCCCCAAAGCAATTAGGATTATAAATTTAAAGTTCTCCTTTCTGGTTGATGCATTTTTAAATATTTTTTTTTACTACACACACACACACACACATCCTTCAAAACACATTCATTTACTTTTCATGTTTTGAAATGTTCACATAAATGCTACCATAATGCATGCTTTATTCTGCCACTTGCTTTGTTCATTCGATATGTTGAGCCCCATCCGTGTCGATGTATGGAGCTAGTTAATTCATTTTATTCCATCACACGACTACACCAGAATTTCTTTTCCTTCCATCTTTTTCGCGCTTACAAACAATATGGCAGTGGATCTCCTTATACAAGCTTCCTGCTAAACATGAACACAGGTTTCTCCAGGGCATGTACCTCGAACAGAATGGCTGAGTCACAGGGTCCCCAGCACATCTTCCGCTTTACTAGCTCACTGGGTCAGCATTGTTTTTAAACGCAGTTACATAGCTGCAGACTCAGGCTTCTGGGTGACTGGTTTGTAGAGACTGGGCCCCAGCTGGGGGTGGAGGCCACATCCGAACTACCATCTGTGTCACTGTCACAACAGTGCTAGAGTCTTTGTCCTCAGAGATGCCACTTTAGGACCAGAGCAGAGGCGTGTTTACTCATTCTTTCTCACAAGCTGTTATCTGGCATTTAAAGGGCTACTGAGGTTCTTTTCCCTTTTACACATATGAGGGGAAAGTGCTACTTAGCATTCTACTGAGAAGATGGAGTGAGGCTGACCATGTAATAGAGACGAGGAATGGGTAGGACACGGGTGGACCCAGTCTTCTAGTTATCCATTAGATCAATATTTATTAAGAATGTGTCAGGGGCTTCTCTGGTGGCGCAGTGGTTGAGAGTCTGCCTGTCGATGCGGGGGACACGGGTTCGTGCCCCGGTCCGGGAAGATCCCACATGCTGCAGAGCGGCTGGGCCCATGAGCCATGGCCGCTGAGCCTGTGCGTCTGGAGCCTGTGCTCCGCAACGGGAGAGGCCACA
Source organism: Mesoplodon bidens (assembly GCF_964165515.1). NCBI lineage: Eukaryota > Metazoa > Chordata > Mammalia > Artiodactyla > Ziphiidae > Mesoplodon > Mesoplodon bidens. The sequence goes on from NC_138179.1 coordinate 11,369,321, forward strand.
ACAGTGAGAGGCCCGCGTACTGCAAAAAAAAAAGAAAAGAAAAAAAAAAAAGAATGTGTCAGACATGGAACTAGACTCTGGAGTGGAAAATACCATAAGAAAGGGACAGTTCCCTTCTGGCTGGGCATGGGACATATGATTTGGGGACTACATTCCAAAGAAATGGCCCCTGGACTTGGGCAACCAGGTCCATTCTAAACCATTGTATTAACATGCCTCGCCTCTCATCCTTGAAAGCTGTCTCAGCTGGTTGGACCAGAGATGGTCACCTGACTCAAGGAGCACTAATCCTAAAACTACTCAATACGTGTGATTCACACTCTGCATCTAGAAGATGGGTGGCACCAATCATATGTGCTTAGGGTTCTCTAGACTGCAAGTAGTAGAAACCATCCTCAAACAGGCTTAAATGGTAAAGAAGGTTTGCTTGTGCCAGGCAGCCCTGTGGTAGAGCAGGTTCTGTGTGTGATTCAGGTTCAGTGTCATGTCCCCGTAATTCACGATGTCCACATTGTCCTGACCAGCTCTCCTTGTGATCAGATGAGGGACACCAGTAGGAACGGAAAGTAGAGCGCTGCCTGGTCTACAGCTTGTGGGAACCATGGGATAAATAGTGGTCCCATTCGTCTGATTGGACCAGCTGAAGTCATGTGCCCACTCCAGATCAATAGCATTCACCAGGGGAGTGTCGTACATGGGTTGGTGAAGGCTGGGTTCTGAACCCATTAGTAGAAAATGGATGGGATAACTATTCCTAGTTTATACCAGGGACAGTCCGCTCTTGGATGTGGAGATCAGTCAGCCCCCCACAAGTTACATGAGCTCCATTAGGGAGGAGGAAGAGAGGAAAGGATACTGAGTAGGAAACCAACAATGCCCACTTCTGTAATAACCATATTTTACAGTCGTTGCCAATTTATAAGAATCAAGTACCGGGCTTGGTTCACTCCATAGCTGTTAGTTCCCTTCTCCCCACCTTTAAACCCAGCCGCCACAGTCAGTAATCAAGGGAAAAGACAAACAAGCAAATGGAAATATAGATTTTACTTTCATTTGTGTTTCTGTTTAAGCAGAGGGTCTCAGCCAGCATCCTTCTTAGGCACCAAGGAGAAACGGCTTTTCTTTGCACTCTGAGATCACTCTCTCCAGTACGAATTTTCTTGCACGGGAAGTCAGGCCCGTCTTGATGATGAGTGAGGGCAGGCAGATGTTGCAGCCTCACTGCCTTTGTATCATCTCCGCACAGATGGGGACAGCTGTGCACATCAAGTACCAACCACCACAGCATCCCAAACTCCATTAAGGTCACTTACTGCCCTTCCAACTGCCATAGCTGCTCATGGACTTCCCGCAGATACACCTGGGAAAGTACAGGTCATTCAAAGGGACTTCTAGCTAAGAACTGGGGATGATGCCCCCCTAGCAATTTGGGGCAAGGTGGGGGGATGATTCACATAGCAGAATGATGTACACATGTGGAATACTGTCACATAAATGTCTTCAGATCTGGACATCGCCTCTGGTGGTGGTGTCGGAGGATGAAAGCATCGAGATATCCATTCAAAGTTATCCTATCGAAAAACATGTTATCATATAAATAACTGTGAACAATTCGATAGTGGCCATTGTTCCCTGCTGGCGCATGCAGCCTGGATGAGACAGGCGGTGGCTTCAATGCCATTTCTAGGACTTGGCTCTGAGGCCAACCTATAATCTCTCACTAAATTAAGTACCTCACAGGTGAGTGGGTGTCATAATACTATTAAGATGACTTTCATTCCACTGGAAGCGATTTTTTTTTTTTGCGGTATGCGGGTCTCTCACTGCCGTGGCCTCTCCCGTTGCGGAGCACAGCCTCCGGATGCGCAGGCTCAGCGGCCGTGGCTCACGGGCCCAGCCGCTCCACGGCATGTGGGATCCTCCCGGACCGGGGCACGAACCCGTGTCCCCTGCATTGGCAGGCGGACCCTCAACCACTGCACCATCAGGGAAGCCCGGAAGCGATTTTTAAAGTAAATTATTCACAAACCTCAGTATTTTTCCTGTGAGTAGTAAAAATTGTCTTGCAGTACACCTCACAATCGATTTAATGAATTTAAATCTTTAATTTAAACACATACAGATGCACAAAGCCAACAAGAAGTCCCAGAGCCAGAACACAGCTCAGCTGGACAAGATGAAACCATTTGAACTAATAGGCCAGCGGGCTGCCTCACCTTTGATAAAGGTGGTTTGCAGGATTTTCCAATTAACACTCACGCCTCCGCCAACAGACACACAGTTCTCTCTCTCTGAACCTGCCAGGGGCTGCGTAGGCTATAAATTGAACCCAAATCATAAGGAAGTGCAGTGGACAGGGCGCTGAGGAAAATGCTATGATTAGTCTCCTCTGGACCTTGTCAGGTTGCTGTAATGAATGGTTTTGGACCTCAAACACTAGGGACTGTCTTTCCTGAAGCAGAAAAATTACAGGTAATTGCTTTTGAAAAGAGCCAAATAGCGGATGACTTCTCCTCTGACCGGATTTATTTTAATTCTCAATAAACAGAATAATCGCGTCCTTTGCTCTGCTTTCTAGGTTATTAGGGAGGCTCGGGCTGTGACCATCCCTGGGTACAGGACCTGCAACCAAATGCAATGCGGTAAACTACATCCAGTGGATAATTATCCTCTGTTCTTGTTCGGCTGCATAGGAAATGGCCCATAAACTATCTGGATTCTGCTTTTGGTACCTGCCACCCAAGGCTGTGTAGGAGGGGAAAAGCGCAGCGCAGAGAGAGCCGAGGGGGCTCGGGTGACAAGAGGAAGGACAGGTTTCTCTAAGTGCCCCTGTCCTCCACAGTACTGAGGGCTGCCATCTATTGTGGCTGGGAGAGGGAGGGACCCAACCTTCCCAGGCACAGGAGTCAGTTCTTGCAAGAATCTATCCCAGTGCATGAGGATCATCCCGGTAGCACCTCATGGTGGCTTGCCATGTCTGTTCCTTCCCTCGTAATTCTCCCTACAGCTAAACCCTACCTCTCTCTTAGAGGGTGACCCGGCTCGCATCTGAATCTCCCCCTCCAGGCACCAACTCCCTAGGCCTCTGCTACAGCTGCCTAGGACCAACCCACCCCTCTGCTTATGGACTGGGGAAAGTGAAGAAAGAACTCAGATTAGGCACCTACTAGATGCCTGGTACAGCACCAAGCGTTTTCAATTCTATCCCACTCAGTCTTCACAATGACCCTATGAAGAAGGTACTCCTCTAGTCCTTGCTGTATCTGAGGCCCAGAGAGGTTAAGCAACTCACCTGAGGACACACAGTAAGTGTGAGAACCAAAATTTAAACCTCGATCTACGTGACCCCCAGTCCTGCACATCTTCCCCTCAGTAGTTCATGCAAGTCTCAGATAGACTGCATTTAGGTTTCTAGAAGAGAGGCCTGGAACAGATCCTTTCCTAGCACTTTCTGAAGGAGGATTGCCCTACCAACACCTTGATCTTGGACTTCCAGCCCCTAGAACTGTGAGAAAGTAAATTTCTTTTGTTTGAGCCACTCAGTTTGTGGTTCTTTGCTACCTCAGCCCTAGCAGACTCATACACCAACGATCATATCTCTTGCATGGATGCAGGCTCTGGGGTGATGCTGAAGTGCTTTGGCTTGCCTGTATGGCTTCCTCCATTCCTCCACTGGTTGTTAAAATGAAGACTTCATCCCCTTAGGACTGGAGAGCACTAGTCTCTGAAGTCACGTCAGCTGGGAATAACCTTGGCCGGCTAGAGAGACTGGAAGTTGGCTGTGATTAGAAGACTTAGGGGTATTTCTTGTTTTATTTTTTTCAATATCCCAAGCAAGGAGTACTTAACTCCTAATTCCACTGCTTGATTAAACATTAAGGGTTCACCCTGGCTCAGCAGAACATGAAGTTATCTGTTAACTTGCAATCATGCTAAATTCATAAATCTAATTTGACTCTGGCATGAAGTCAAGAGAAAATGCAAGGGATTAAATTTTTCAAACTATCAGGACTGAAAATGATTCTGTTTTTTTAAATTGATCGAGTTATGTGATTTCTAGCAGCCACACGCAGATCTCCTACATGGGGGGAGAACAGGAAATGGGAAAAAGAAGCTCATCCCTTGAACTTTTGCTCGACCGCAAAAATGCAGTTGGTAAAGATGTCACCGAAGTCATCATGTGTTGAGCTGGCTTCCGACTTACAGAATCATAGAGTTCTACAGAGTTCACCTTGTATAAGCTCCACCGTTTTTTTTAACATCTTTATTGGAGTATCATTGCTTTACAATGGTGTGTTAGTTTCTGCTGTATAACAAGGTGAATCAGCTATACATATACATCTATCCCCATATCCCCTCCCTCTTGCGTCTCCCTCCCACCCTCCCTATCCCACCCCTCTAGGGGGACACAAAGCATGGAGCTGATCTCCCTGTTAAGCTCCGCCTTTGATGGATGAGAAAGTGAGGGTCAGAAGGTTAATGCAGGTCAGAGTCATTTGCTGAGGCTCTACCACATTCCAGCCACCAAGATGGCACTAGGGTTGTCAGCATGAGCTGTGTTCCCTGCCCTCAAGGATCGTATGGCCTAATGGGGGCAGAGGAGAGCGATGGGCACGTGCACAGGACCCCAGAGCAGCACAGAGGAGAAGCGTTGGGGCCTGTAGAATGGTGACCAAGGATGGTTATCTGGAGGAGAGACACCCAGCTGAGCCTGGAAGGATGACAGGTGCTGACCAGGTGAAGGAAGAGATGGACAGGTGTTCCAGGAAGCGGGGACCACGTGAGTGATCGCCCAAAGCGGAGACAGTTCAGTCCTCCAGCCATTCAGGGCCTCCCCTGCTGTTCTGAGGAGTCTGGGCATCATTGGAAACTGATAGAAAATCCTTGCAAGGCTTTGGGGAGAGCCTGGCTGGCCCGTGTTTGTGTTGAGATGGCTCTGTCTGGTGGAAAGGGGAAGGCTGGATTGGAGGAAGCTGGTCTGGGGGAGACCACGCCCATAGTTCAGGTGAGGGATGATGACTATCTATCTGCACCAGGGCAGTGATGGAAGCAAGAGGATGGGGCCAAGAAACCAAGAAGTGACTGGACCTGGAAATCAATAGTATGTGTCATGAGGGAGACAGAGGTGACAAGAAAGGCTGCAAGGTCCCTAGTTTAGGGTCAGATTGGGAGGTTGCAAGAAACCCAGCTGAAACTACCTCCATCCCTGGGCATCCTGAGACTGTGGTCTTCCAGGATGTTGGGATGTGCATGACTTGCTTCTCCTGAGCATCCATGCAGCCCTCACCCTTGCCCTCTGTCGGCAGTGGGAGGGTACCCAGCTGTGGGCAGCTCCAGGCTCACGTCATCCTGGCACGGAGACCCGAGAGGGAAGAGGGACCTCCCTCAGCGAGTGTCTGCACACGCAGGCACAGGAAGCCCTTGGTTTACTGGTCCCCATGACCTTCCCACCCCTGGACCAGCCGCTGGGGCTGGAGGTTGGCGTTCTACGGTTGGCAGCAAGGAGCACATGGAGAGAGGGGACAGTGGTCCCCCAAGGAGAGAAGTTGGTGCTGCTACAACAAAGGCAGGGAAGGCTGCTTAGCAGGAAGAACAGCTGACCTTCACCTCGTGGTGCCCCCAACTGACAGACAGAAGAGCAACGTCCTGAGCTTGAGACAGCCCAGTCTGAACAGGCTGAGTCCATGGGCAGTGGGATGCCTAGTAAATGGCCGAACACCCAGAAGTCTAACATTATGGGGGTAGATGCCGACTCGAGCTGGAGCCAACAGCAGGCAAAGCATGGGCCCTGGAGCCCAACTGCCTAGATTCAACCTGACTCTTGGACTTACTAGCTGTGTGACCTTGGGCAGGTTTCTTAACCTCTCTGTCCTCAGTTTCCTCATCTGTAAAAATAGGGCTCATACTGTCCTCACCTTAAAGGGTCGTCGTGGTGATTAAACAATTAAACTCACGATAGGTGATGAGAATGAAGCCAGACATAAGTAAATGCTGTAGAAGCATGAGCCGGTGTGATCAAGAGGGTCAATCCTAGTGCCTTTGTCCCTGGAAGCCAGGGAAGTAGCTCATATAAGCAGAGGGGAGGGTCCCAAGTGTCCGACACGGCGGACTTCAGAGCCCCAGCCGAAGCTGAGACCATTGGGGAAGCCCTTTTTAAAAAATACACAATTAGACAGAAAAGCTACTATATATTTAGTAGGGGAAAATGCATTCAAACAGAGTAACATTTAAATAAAACCAATAAGCAACTGTACTTCAATTAAAAAATACAATGAAAACAAATTTTTAAAAACTCATCAAATAAAGCAACAAGGACGGCAGCTGGGAGGGACCTGGTGAACGCATGTTGGGGGATGGGGGGGTGATGAGACCCGAGTGTTCGCGGGGCCTGTGGGGAAATGATGACTTTCCCACCTGGCTCCCGGCAGGAGATTCAGTCACGGCACCACACGAGCTCTGCCTTGGCGATGCTGCCCTCATGCTTCATGGAGGGGAAGGAAAATCCTCCAGATGCGTCCTTGAGGAGATGTAGGCCCGGGGCCCGGGAGCCAGCGTGAGGGGTACAAGCTGTCCCGGTACCTGCAGCCTGCCCCGTCCCAGCCCTCCTCCCTGGGGAGGCAGCCCCACTCCGCCCCAAATGCATTTCTGAAAACCTGGGCGACCCCAACAGGAGTCTCACCAGCTTGGAGATATGCTTCCTTCCCAAAGCCAGGGCATCAGGACCCCCTCACAGTAGATCCTTCAGGTACCATGTCGCTTTAGCTCGGCCAGTGAGAACTTTAGGCATGGCTCAGGGAGCCGCCAGCCATCCCTGCGTGGCCCACCGCTGGGGACCATCCCGACAGTCACCTGGTTTCCCATGGGGCTCTTCCAACCGCTCCAGAGAGAGCCCGGGAGAAGGCCCGGGGTGGTTTGCAACCTGTACACCATCAGGTGAAGTCCGGGGGGGGGGCCCACTAGCTGCCTCCACCCTCACCCCTACTTCTGACCATCAGGGGAGGTATCCCCCCAAACAGCAACCCACCCCAAACCTAGTTCTCCCCACTATTATATGCCATCTTCTGTTTCTTTAACTGTAAAATGGGAGCAGAAGTAGTACAGACCTCACCACGTTGTTACACAAACTCCAGGTTCGGGCTTCCCTGGTGGCGCAGTGGTTGCGAGTCCGCCTGCCGATGCAGGGGACACGGGTTCGTGCCCCGGTCCGGGAGGATCCCACATGCCGCGGAGCAGCTAGGCCCGTGAGCCATGGCCGCTGAGCCTGCGCGTCCGGAGCCTGTGCTCCGCAACGGGAGAAGCTATAACAGTGAGAGGCCCGCGTACCGCAAAAAAAACCCCACAAAAACTCCAGGCTCTTTCCTACAGCCCGCAGTCCCCTTCCTGCCTCTCCCCTTTTCCTCTCTCGTCCCCTCTTCGTGTGTCATGCTGCTCTTCAGTGGTGGCCTTCTTCCTGCCCTCCACCTAGACCAAGTCTTGCCCCCCTCACAGTTTTTGCGTTTGCTGTCCCCTCTAACTGGAAGGCTGTTCCCTCTGTTTCACGCAGCTTGTTCCTTCTCAGCCCTCACAGCTCCTCGTCAAGGGTCTTCTCAGGATGCCTTATGGGGTCTCTCCATCTTATGTAGGTCCCCGCCCCCGCCCACCATTCTTCTCCACCTGGAATCCCGCTGTCTCCTTTCTATTTGTTTTTTTTTTTAAACATCTTTATTGGAATATGATTGCTTTACAATGGTGTGTTAGTTTCTGCTGTATCCCAAAGTCAATCAGCTACATGTATACGTATATCCCCGTATCTCCTCCCTCTTGCATCTCCCTCCCTCCCACCCTCCCTATCCCACCCCTCCAGGCGGTCACAAAGCACCCAGCTGATCTCCCTGTGCTATGCGGCTGCTTCCCACTACCTATCTGTTTTACATTTGGTAGTGTGTATATGTCCATGCCTCTCTCTCACTTCGTCCCAGCTTCCCCTTCCCCCTCCCCGTGTCCTCAAGTCCATTCTCTAGTAGGTCTGTGTCTTTATTCCTGTCTTGCACCTAGGTTCTCTTCATGACCTTTTCGGTTTGTTTTTGTTTTTGTCGCTGTTGTCTGTCTGGCTAGAAGACTACCTCCGTGATGGTGGGGCTGTGACCAGCCACTGCTGCACCCCAGGACCACAGAGCCTGGGGCAAAGTAGGCCTTTAAGACATCCGTGCTGGATGAATGCATGGATTCATTAACTATTAAAAGAATGAGATAATGAAGTAAAAGTCCTTGGGATGCCGAAGTCATTAATAATTGTAGTTCTTTTCCTTCCTTCACTTTGGAAAGTGGGTTTGCATGTTTGGTTTGATCACCTGTTGGGAGCAAAAAGGGCCAAGGACACTTAAGAGAAATCCTGGGGCAGAGACTGGGGGTTAGTGCTAGTGAGAGACCCGAACTCTCTACATGAAGAATATTTCCTGGTCCTTCTATGTCTGAGCGCATATGAAATTGAAATACATGGCATTTGTTTTTGTTCTACCTTGTTTGAGATATTTCTGGAAAGGCTGATTGCACAGATACTGTTCAACAGAGGCAATAGATGTCTGACCCTTGAACATACATTCTTGCTGAAACATGAGCACATTAAACCCAGAGCCTGGGTGTAGACAAAAAGCATATGGAGCTGAGGGGCTGGCCCACTCTGCCTCGGTCTAGCTGAGAGTCTGAGCAAGTTACCTCATCTCTCTTTTTTTTTTTTTTCGGTACGCGGACCTCTCACTGCTGTGGCCTCTCCCGTTGCGGAGCACAGGCTCCGGACGCGCAGCCTCAGCGGCCATGGCTCACGGGCCCAGCCGCTCCGTGGCATGTGGGATCTTCCCGGACCGGGACACGAACCTGCGTCCCCTGCATCGGCAGGCGGACTCTCAACCACTGCACCACCAGGGAAGCCCAAGTTACCTAATCTCTTACGGCCTCAGTTTTCCATCTGTGAAATGGAGAGATTTGCCCCAGCTGTCTCCCAAGGTGGGTGTGAGTCATAAGAGGGGTTTTATGAAGCTAAGAGTAGCCCCTGGGGTGCCCACTGGCCCCATGCCCCCTTGGCTCTGGGCACTCTTACCTGTCACCAGCTCTGTGGAACCAGCTGGATGCAGCTGCCCCTTTGTGCTAGTACAGAGCTATCTGGGCAAGGCCAAGTCTCTCATCCAGCCTCCAGGAGACATAACCTCTGGGATAGGGCAGTCCTGATTGAAAACTGGCCTCTTTTTGCAAAGGAGAGGCAGATGGGCTTGGGAGAGTGTGGGTTGTGGTTTGCTATGGCCTGGGTGGGTGTCAGGAGCTGCAGTAAAGTCCCACTGACCCTTGGTCCAATTTGGGGCCAATCCCTCCCTTCCCCTTCTGGGCTATGACAGCCCCACCTCTACTGTGTGTGTGTGTGTGTGTGTGTGTGTGCGTGCGCACGTGTGCGCGCGCGCGTGTGTGTGTGTGTGTGTGCGCACGTGTGCGCGCGCGCGTGTGTGTGTGTGTGTGTGCGCACGTGTGCGCGCGCGTGTGTGTGTAGGGATTAAACTAGGCACCATGGTTCATAAGTTGGAGATCTGAATCAAAACCCTTCCCCATCCCAGAGAAAAGATACAAACCCAAACAAGCAAAACTGAGATGCCCTGAAACTCATCCATGGACCCCAGTCAAGAACCCTAGATAGGAGGGTATTCAAGGGACCTCTAAACTCTGCTTGAGCTCATGATTTCTTAGGACAAACTCAGGTGGAGCTAAGGAAGGGTCTCTACTGAGCCAGGGGCAGGGATGCCCCTTGGGAATTCCAGGTGCCAGGGCAGCCGGGCACCTCCCACATTCCCACAGCTCACTTCAGCCCACCCTGAGCCTGTGCCCAAACCTGGCCTGTGGAGAGACGTGCTGGACAAGAGGAGGATCCCAGATGGAAGGAGGATGGCTGATCTAGTGAAGAGGGCACTGAAACCCAAGTGGGGCTCAGACCCTTTGAAGGAAGCCAGACTCGCTCCTGCTCTCTTTCCGCTACACCGCATGGGGCCAGCAGAGGGCAGAAGAGAGCAACGTTGCTGTTTTTTCCAGGCCCGCCAGGGGCAGCGCTAGTTCCGCGGAGGGCGCAGGACAGGCGGCATCGTCCATCCATTCCCTGGTTTCCTTAAAAAATTGTTTATCACCTTACAGGTTGTTCAAACTTGGACAAGTCACTTCATATTTCTGAGCCTTCGTTCCTATACTATACAATGAAGAGAACAGTACTTGCCTCATAGGGGTACAAGGTTTAGATGACGTAGCGCATTTAGCCGTTTCTGGCACAGAGCAAGTACTAAAAATAGTCGCTACTGCTATCGCCGTTATTCACCGATTCGCACAATACTTCACTCATTTCTTCAGTCGCTTTAATTCATCAGACATTTATTCATTTAGTATCTGTTGTGTGAAAAATACTGCCCTAGCTGCTAGGAGGGTGCGGGCAAGTTTCAAAGATGAAACTTCAGCTGTGGTCTCCCAAGACAGGGAGAGAAAACATTGTAAAATGACTACAATGCTCTGTGAGAGACTGAAAGGGCATCTTCTTGGAATGTTGAGCCTTTGAAATAAATAGTTTATTGAAAACACAGATGCACAGGCCTCAGCACAGAATCCCTGTCTGCAAGGATGGCGCTGGCTTGTCTGCATCGTTACAAAAGCTTCACAGGTGACTCTGATAATAAGCTAGGTTCCGGGAACCACTTAATTGGATGTTGAAATATGCATAGGATTGAATCCCCTGAAGACGAAGGCCACCAGGGCTTTGCTCCTTCCCGAGCAGGGCTTTCTGTTGCTGTGGGCGCAGGGGACTGGGTCAGGATTGCAGAAGTCTGAAATGAGAGGGACAAAGGACATCATCCTCAGTGTGGGAACCTTCTCCACCTCCCCAGTGGCATGTGGTCCTGGAGTCTTTGCTTGGTTCTCACTCCTTCACATCCTTAAAAAAGGGGACTGGGCTCCCCTGGTGGCACCGTGGTTGAGAGTCCGCCTGCCGATGCAGGGGACACGGGTTCGTGCCCCGGTCCGGGAAGATCCCACATGCCGCGGAGCGGCTGGGCCCGTGAGCCATGGCCGCTGAGCCTGCGCGTTCGGAGCCTGTGCTCCGCAACGGGAGAGGCCACAGCAGTGAGAGGCCCGCGTACCGCGAAAAAAAAAGGGAACTGCAGCAAATGATTTTAGATGCCTTTGGCTGATGTTATATGGCTTTTATATGGACACCACTGCTCTGTCAGGCAGCCTGTTAAATAAAACAGTGTGAACCTAAAGGGAAATCTACCCCATGCCTCCTCTAGCGCCCTGGGACCCATGGAGAGAGTCCAAGCCCTTTCCCCTGGGGCTTGGGTTCTTCTTGGATGCAGGCCCCGCTTCCCCCTCTGCCCGTCTCATCTCCTTCATGCTTCACTTCAAACGAATGACCCGCTCACTCTTCCCCAGGGCTCTTCAGCGCATCACCTACCATCCCGAAGTTCTCTCCCTTTCTCGAACCTTCTCTCCCTCTGCAGCTGAATCTAAGCCTCCCAAAGCCTACAGGATTTTGTTCAAATGCTGCCTCCCCTGTGACGTGGTCCCTGATTTCTCCCAAATCGAGTGACTTCTCTCTTCTGTGTCTCCGTTCCAAACTTTGCGTCATTATCCTTGCTCTCCATGTTGGCTAGCATTTACAGAGCGCTCACTACCTGTTCGGCATTACGTGTGCTTTATTCTATCGGCCCCTTTCACTAGCCTATGCTATAGCTACCACTGCCATTTCCATTTTATAGGTGAAGAAACTGAGACCCAGAGCGCTTAAATAACTTGCCCACGGAGACTCTGCTGTCTATCATTCTGGTAGTTTCCGCAGATGTCTCATCTTAGTGCTAGACTGAAGACTGCACCCAGCAATCCTGAATGCTGCCGGTATTTCTCAGGTCCTATGAGGAAAACTTGAAAACTTGCATTACATGATGCAGCAGCCTCTGGGAAGATATCATTGTCAGGACGCTATGGGTCAGGTGGAGAGTCAGTGCTATCTCTTGGGACACTTAAAAATTGGAAAAGTCACTAAGCAACCAAAAATCAAGGTCATCTCCACCCTAGCCCAAGGCAGTGAACTCTAACTGTGCCTAGCAGTCTGAACATCTCCATCAAAGGCTCTGGGTTCAGACCCAAACCTTACACTGCATCCCAGGAAATGTTTAGGTAATGCAATTTATTAAAGTGAAGACTTCAAAAAAAAAAAAAAAACAGCTGAGGGTGGAAAGTAAAATAACAGACACAATACACGTGAAATCCAGTTTTTAATTTGGCTCTGGTACCTCATGGGAAAGGTGGTCATGGTGTGTGTTGAGGGTAGGGTGGGATAGAGGACAAGAAGCACGTTTTACAAGGCCTGTGATAGGGCAGACACAAGCCCCTTCCCTTCAGCACAGTTTTTTTTTGTTTTTTTTTTTTGCGGTACGCGGGCCTCTCACTGTTGTGGCCTCTCCCGTTGCGGAGCACAGGCTCCGGCCGCGCAGGCTCAGCGGCCATGGCTCACGGGCCCAGCCGCTCCACAGCATGTGGGATCCTCCCGGACCGGGGCAAGAACCCACGTCCCCTGCATCGGCAGGCGGACTCTCAACCACTGCGCCACCAGGGAAGCCCCGGCACAGTTGCTTTTTAATTCAAGAAGTTGCTCAGATGGGAAAAGCTATCTGTCCATAATTGTCCCAGGGGCAGCCAACATTAACGGAGTGTGTAAAACCGGCCTTTGGGGACCAGGTATTTGAAAGATGACCATCAAGGGTTAAGAAGCAGGAGGTTTATTTTTCATGTGTGCTGCAGTGAATCCCAGATGCTTCTTTTTCACTCCGTGAAATTTTTTTCTTGGCTTTTCAAACCCCCAAATGAATAAGGAAGAAAAAAGTGAACCAAAGTGGTTCCAATTTGCAACAAGAGTACAATTTCAGTTGATTTAAGGTGGGGAGCAACACAGGTAATGATCACAGACAGAGACTGGAATTAGTCAATAAATAAGGTTCAAGGTCTCAAGCCTGACTCCTCTTTCTTTAGCTTGAAGGGATGAGAATCAAAAGATAGGTGGTTTCATTGATCAGGTTCCTAAGGAAAACATGAAATGGTATATCCCACGGTGCAGGACCCAGACCAGGTCACGGGCGGCACTAAGATCTAAGCTGGAATTTGCCCCCCGCCCCCCCAGCGGTGTGGGTTGACTCATAGAGATGCACTTATTAATGGCAGCCTTCCCAAGAGCTCTGGCTGCGCCCAGTTGGATGCTCTCCTCATCTGAGAAACTGGATCCTTGTGTTTTAATGACATGGCGCCTTACCAGATGTTGCCAAAGCAGTACATCGAAACAACCCCCCTCTCCATCCTTGGTCCCCATCGTCCCCATCCCATTCTGGCTCTCAGCCATAGAGAACTGCTTTCTTTCCTTCCGTGTCTTGTGTTAGACAACTCACTATCCTGTGGAACGTGGTCATGGGGACAGTGCAGAACTAATGTAGAGGAAGTGCTCAGAACTGACCCTGGTGCATGGTACACACTCAAGAAGTGTGAGTGTTCATTACAGTACTTGTTATTTTTCTGATTTTCCCACAGGGTGATAAATGCTATGCTGTGTGTGTGTGGGGGGGTGTTGGTAGGGAGACGGGGCAGTTAGCACATTGCGCCATGTAAGACCAAGGAAGGAGATCAAGGAAGGCTTGGGGTGTGAGCTAATGTGACATGCCTTTGGAGCAGGAGTGTCCGAGTTCATATTCTAAAGTGGGCAGGGTAATTGACGAAGGAGCTGTGGACACAGACAAGAGGCAGGGCACCCCCGTGGAATTTGCAACTTTGCCCATAGGTTCTGAAACCTTTCCATGTCTTAAAAGCAGAGATTAACATACACACACTGCTATATTTAAAATAGTTAACCAACAAGGACCTTCTGTAGAGCACAGGGAACTCTGTTCCCTATTCTGTGATAACTCTGCTAAATAGTATGTAACAACCTCAATGGGAAAAGAATTTGAAGAAGAATAGATACATGTATATGTAGAACTGAATCACTCTGCCTTACACCTGAAACTAGCCCAACATTGTAAATCAACTATAGTCCAATATAAAAAAGTAGTCACTGACACTTTAGGGGAAAACATGCAGCACACTTATGAGCACATATTTTTGGGGTCTGCTGACTTGCACTTTGTTTATGTGAAAGTGAGAAGAAGTAGGTACTGCTGTGGTCCTACGTTACCCCTTTCAAATAGCATCTCTACATCATGCAGAGCGATGTTGCTTTATTCCAAGTAAGTGATGTCAGGCACCTGGGGATGTTGCTGAGGCGGCTGAACCTTGGGGCAGGCATCGAGCTTTCCAAGTTCATGGAAGTGAAGTTTGGTCACTTACTCAGGAATGACCCTCTGGGGGATGGACCTCCAGGGACCAAATGCAAAAGAGATAGATCAGAAACTAACACCCCATTGTCAAGCAATTATACTCCAATAAAGATGTTTAAAAAACAGAGAGAGAGATAGATCGAAACCCCCAAATTCTGATATTGAAGTTTATCTTCAGAGGGGAGGATGCTGGAGTCATTTGCCCGGGCGGCCTCTTTCTGGTGCTCTCTGTTCCAAGGACCAGTTACAGTTCAGAAGGCTGCCTGGTGAGCATAGATTCAAAGAAAGGGCATTCAGTATTGCCAAGAAGGCTTCTGCTAGACCGGCAGTGTCAGGAGGGGTGTGAGGAATTGATCTGTGCATCCACTTCTGCCCGGAGCACAGTCCTGGCTTAGTAGAAACCATCACAATGGGCACTTCCTGTATACCAGACTGTGGTCCAAACAGTTTACGTGTATGAACTCACCTAATCCTCACAACCACCCTATGAGGCAAGTTCTTTTATTATCCCATTTAATGCATAAGGAAAAGGGAACTCTGGTGGGTAGAACAACACCCCCCGCCAAAGATGTCCATGACCTAATCCTGGGAATCTGTGAGTATGTTACCTTACAAGACAAAAGAGATTTTGCAGGTGCGATTAAGGTTAAGAATCTTGAGATGGGGAGATCGTCCTGGATTATCCTAATCACATGAGTCCTTAGCATGGAAGAACTGTTTCTAGCTACAGAGAACCACAGAGATGGCAGCATGAGGACTTTGCCCTAGTGCTAACATTGAAGATGGAGGAAGGGGCCATGATCCAGGGAATGTGGGCAGGCTCTAGCAGCTGGAAAAGGCAAGGAAATGGATTCTCCCCTGGAGCCTCCAGAAAGGAATGCAGCCCTGCTAACATCTTGATTTCAGCCCAGTGAGACCCATGTCAGACTTCTGACCTACAGACCTGGAAGAGAATACGTTTGTGTTGTTCTAAGCTATTCGGTTTGTGGTAATTTGTTAGCAGTAGAGAATTAAGAGAGATTTTCGGAAAGGTTAAGTCACGCAGGTAATAAGTGATAGAGCCAGAGTTAAAACCCAAGCAGTGTGGTTCCAAAACTCATGCCCTTAACTCATCTGCAGCCTGGCCAATTTTACTACCATTATCCACTGAATGAATAGATGGATAAACAAAGAAGGAAAGAAGAGTAGTGAAAGGAAGGAAGAAAGAAGAAAACATTTGTATGAGGTTGACACAGCCTTGTGTTCTATCCATGGCCCTTAGGAGGCTATCTCTGCCTACTTAACAGTAACCAGAGAGCATCCCTTTGATCAGGGCATGGTAGAATTTCCAGCATGCTGGGGTACACACAAGCACGTTGCTCTGCAGCCAGATTGGTGGCTTTTTGGCTGAGATTTAGGAGGTGTCTTATCTCCTTTGGGGCTCATAGACACCATCTCACCCACTTTATGTTGATTTCACCTCCTGTTTAGGTCACAGCCAGAGTTGCCAGATTTAGCCAATAAGCCAGGATCCTCAGTTAAATCTGAATCTCACCTAAACGACACATAATTTTTGGTACCAGTGTGTCTCAAATATTGCATGGTATGTACTTTACTAAAAATTATTGTTTTTCATATGAAATTCAAATTTAACTAGACATCCTGTATTTTATCTGGCAGCTCCACTCACAGCATACCAGCAGGGAAAGTATCCTAGAGCGGGAGATCTTTGGTAGCCCCCTTGAACCATGGGAGGGAGAGCTCTCCATTCCAAGCCAGATGTGGAGACTGGGATCTTCTGCTTCTTCTGTTGGACCTACTGAACAGATGCCCCAGTCCCAGGCAGGGGGTGAGAGCAGCCTAGGGAGGATGAGGAGAAGGGAAGAGATAGGCTGGGACAGACAAGGAATCCTCTGGCTAGCCCTCATGACCTCGGAGATGCTGCCCAGTCCCCTTCAGCCTTCCAGATGATTCCTCCAGGGGTTCTGGAAGGGGGGTGGTCAAGCTGTCCTGGGGAGGCAGGAAGAGGCAGAGGATATGGGACTGGGTCACTTTTTGAGGGCTTTGGGTCTCTTGGCTCTCACAGGAGTTTGCCTGTGTGGTAGAACCCCAGGTCTAGACTATGTGAGTTTTGGTTACATGCCAGCTCTACTCCTACCCCCAACCCCGTAATACCTTCTATCACCCACACACTCAGGATCTCCTCAGCCCACCCAGTTCTTAAAGTTCTCTTACTTTTACTTTTCTGCCATCAGCCATTGTATTGGTTGTTGGGACCTCAACCCTCCCTCAATCCATCGATCAACTGATAAACAAGTAGTAGTGATTGAGTGCCTACTGTGTACAAAGCGGTGTGTTTTTTAGTCTCCACGGTAAAGACAAACATCTGTCCTCCAGGAGCTGATAGTCAAACTGAAAAAATAAGATTTGATTATGGGGAAAAAATGAGCAAAGGAAAAGATGGTTCTGTTACTTATAAAACATCCATTAGACAACTGCCGCCATTTTGGGTCCTGGAGACAGGTAATAGAAGGTTGGGTGCTCACTTCACCTGAGGAGGGTCCAGAAACAAACAGTCACTGGCAGGCATAGAGAAGAGGCCCCTAACCCAGCCTGGAGACTTAGGAGAAGGTTCTACTGAGGTGGTGAAACCCAGTCTCTAGAAAGAGAAGTAGGAGTCAATTAGGTGAACGAAGGTCATTGGGTTGGTCAGAGATGGAGGGGAAAGGATGTTTCAGGTGGAGGGAAGAGCAAATCCCAGGGCCCATCGTGCACAAAAGTGCATGATGTGTTGTGAAGACTGCAAGTTCCAATATGGCTGGAATGGAGCGAGGTGGGGAGGTGGGGCTGGAGGCAGCTGGGAGGACCTGATTGCAGATTCAGATGTCTGATTCTAAAGGAGGAGGTAAGAGCTTTGCTAAAGGATGTAGTCAGGAAGGCCGTATGCAGGGGTGTGACCTGAGCTGGATGAACTTGTCACGATGGAAGTTCAGTGCTCCTTGGGCTAAGGGGCTTGACAGAGACAGTGTTGCCAGACAGACCCACTGGGCTGGGCAAGGGTAGGTTGGTGGACCCACTGGGGGTCATGGGCGGATCCAGCAGCCACCAACATTAGGAATGTCCCAAAGGAGTGGGTACCTTCAGAGGTGGGCAGAGCATGATAACATGAGTAGGGGGAGGGAGGAGATTACATTTCCTGAGCCAATAATTGTCCTGAGAACATCATACAAGTTTTCTTCCTTGATCGTCAGAACAACCCGGCAGGCTACACATTATCTATATGATCTGTGGGAGAAAACTCAGTTTCAGAAATGTTAAATCACTTCCCCTTTGTAGCGAGGTCTGTCTGAATTATAAGCTGCAGGGAGATGCCCTCCACCCCCACTTCCCTCTGAGAGCTTAAATATTTAATCCTGCCTCCTCCATTCAATGTGTAATTAGAGGGAGAAAAATTTGTTCACCAGAATTCCTCCTGGGGAGTGACAGTCTGGAAAATATACTTGGATAAGCTGTTTTGGCATGGAGGGTAGAGAGAGATCCTGAGAGCATATTCAAGCAACAAAAGATGGTGTCCTAGCCACAGTGCCTGAGTCAACAGTGCTGGGGGATGTTGGCTTTGCATTTGAATCTTGGTTTTCCTTAAAAGACTGTTAATTGGTTCACCATCTGGCCTCAGCATCTCCTATAGCCTTAAGTAGAAACACCAGCTCTGAAGAACCTAAATCCTGACCCTAAGCTCTTGGACAATGCCAACCTGTCACTCATCTGTTCAACATGGGCATGGCTTCCATGCCCTGCTGAGCTCTTATCTGTGCCAAGTCATAAGTACAGAGTTATGCTCTTTGCTCTCTGTGGCTTTACAGCATGGTGCCATTGTCCACAGAATTTGGACACCACTATCAGCACATAATTTTGAGCACACCTTCCCCATATATGTATAGGTATTTCTTTATACTATCATATATAATATAAATTATATACCTGGACAACTGCTATGGATTAAATGTTTGTGTCCTCCCAAAATTTATCTGTTGAAGCCCTAACCCCCCCACTGTGATGGTATTAGGAGGTAGAACCTTTTGGAGGTGATTTGGTCATGAGGATGGGACCCTCATGATGGCATTGGTGCTGTTTCAAAGAGAGATGGTCTCTCTCAGCCATGGGAAGAGATAGCGTAAAGGCAGCTGTCTGCAAACTGGGAAACAGGCTCTCATCAGACACCGAATCTGTTGACACCTGGATCTTGGACTTCCCAGTACTCACAACTATGAGAAATAAATGTTTGCTGCTTAAGCTCCCCAGTCTGTAATACTTTGTAATAACAGCCAGAACGAAGACAACCACTGTTCCAATAGTTTGTGAAAATAATAAAAATACAAAAAATAGAAGCTCTGAAACAATGAGGAGTGGGAGAAATATACAGTATTAATTTAACATTTTTATTACAAAGCATCTTGAATAATACTGGATGCACTTAGATACCTCAAATAGTCATTTGGGCAATTACAACCTTTTGGGCTGACTTTTCTTTTCAGACCGGATTAGCGCAGAGTTGTTTTCAGGGTAGAAATCAGGCTGGTGCTGAGCTGGCACCGGGAGGGCCATTGCACTCATATTGCTAGCATCGTTTTCAACCCAGGGTTTCTTTGCGGGAATCTTTTGAAGCTGATTGTCTGTTTTGTAAGGATTGGTTTAGTTACAGCTAGATAAAAATTCTTGTAGCTGAGCACACACAAGCCAGACTCATTGCAACGTATCCGCAAGGAAAAGAAGTAGCGCTTGGCTTTGTCAACCCTCCACTCTTCAACTGGACCCTCAGCTGAGTCAGGGTGTGGGTGTCAATGTAGTTATGAAATCTGAGTAAGGCTCAGTTCGTATTTTCCGATAAAATAAAGATCAGTGGACATTCTCGTTTTATCTTCTCAGCACTCTCTGGATCACCCCATGTAACCTACTTTGAAAACAACCCCTCTATGTGGGGGGATGCATATCAATATAAGCCAAAGAATCACACTGATGAATGTTTAAGTAGCAACTGTGGTGCATGCAATGGAGCAAAATCCAGGCTGCTGAGGGAGAGCATAGAAAAGAGGCCTTGACTTTATCTAAGTGATCACGGTCCTCTCCCTTAAGAATGCCCACTGAGCTGAGCTCCAAAGGCAGAAAGTGGTTTCCAAGAGTCAGAGAACAGACATCCAGTAGAGGAAACAACCTTTGCAAAGGCCCTGGGGTCAGAGGAAGGGGGATCCACCAGGGGAGGCTGGTAGCTCGCTCACTCCATCCCTGGGCGAGGAGAAGTTTGGGGAGATTTGGAGGGTGGAGGTGGGGCCCAGCAACTCTGAGGAGGGCTGTCCTGAGCCCATTGAGATTCAGCCAAGAACATCCTGGAGACAAGAGAGCTTAATAGTGACAGAGGCAGTGAAGTGTACAGGGAAGGGCCAGGAAGGCACTGACAACAGTCACAGCTGCCCATAAAACCTCAAACACGCCGTCCACTGGCAAGACTTCCCCTCATTTTAAAATTACAGTCTGTGTCCCCATGCCCCCACTGTGGTGCTAAATGATGCATCAGTTCCCCTGCCATGTGGTACAGCTCAACTTGGCTCTGCCCAGAATCTCCAGGCACAGAGAAGACTTTCAAAATGAAATATAAATTGTCTTATAAACTGCTTAATTGATGCCACCTTACACTGAAGATCTAAAAAGAAGACTCTACAAACACACTCCAGCATGCATGCATGTCCTGCAAAGACAGAAGGAAGGAAAAAAGAAAACACTATGCCTTAGTCTCAGTTACATCCAGTGAGCAAAACACTTCTTTATAAATATCTTAGAATCCACTGGAAGCCATTTACAAAGCTCATACTGAGAAACTAATATTTACCCTGAGAAATATTTGTGCTCTTGGGAGGCAGCATTGTGTAGGCCAAAGAACAAGGATTTTGGAATCAGACACACTCAAGTCTGAATCTGGGAATCTCTCAGTTACCTGCTATGTAAACCCAGAAACCTTCCATAAGTCCCTAAAGCCTCAATTTCCCCATCTGCAAACTGGGGAAAGCATATTTACCTCCCAATATTATTATAAAGATTAAACGAGATGATGAGCATAAATCATATACCTTTAGTGATACGAGTTTCCCCATCTGTGTGTGTGTGTGTGTGCGCACCCACATGCATGTGTACATCTAAGAAGAGTTCCATGTTCCATGACGTCATCTAAGAAGAGTTATTGAAGAGGCTACAATTGGCCGGTCTTCACCCATTTACACGTCACTACTAGCCTAGGACAAATATTAACACTTTTGGAACATTTGGAACAATTTTTTTAACTTCCCAACACTGTTATTTTTGTGACCTACTTGCTGGCATGTGTCCTTGACCAAGTCAGTTAAAGACTTCTTATTGTATCTTACGTATGCTTGGAAGTACCCTTAAATTCTAGGAAGAAAAGAGAAAGGAAGGTAGGAAGAAAGAGGAAGGAAGAAGGAAGAAAAAAAAAACAGTAGAGGGAAGAGCTTCAAAGATGGAGAGTGTTGTGAGTCTTGAGGTGTGTGGAGGGAAGACGGCAGCGAAGTCTAACCCTTGGGGTCCTGTGGCTCCCAGGGCATGAACGGATGCCAAGGTAAGTCTTGTGGCGGTTTATTTCTGCCCAATGGTCAACTTTCCACCAGAACCCTCTCCTCAGTTCCCTCAAGTGTGATGGGACAGAAAAGACAAGCCTGGCCTTCGTTCAGAACCACTCTGGGACTTGTTGCCACAGTGAATATCAATCAAACAGCACAACTGGGCTGCAAACAGGTTTTAACTTCCCAGTCCTGAAAGTATTTCCCCAGATCAAGTCCCACTTCTTCATGATTGGTGGGTATAAAGCAATGCTTGGGTAACAGACCCAACTGTTCTCTGAAGAGCATCCCCTAAGCATGAGGTCGTGGAGGAAGGGCACCAGGCTAGGAACCAGATAGGGAAACTGAGGCCCAGAGTCATTCATGCTCTTGCCTGAGGTTGTACCTCTTGACTTGCGGGGGGAGGTGGAGCCATTTGGTGACATGCCTTCAGGGTCTTCTGTTCGTTTTTATTCTATAAAATTGGAGATCCTTGGAGTTGGACCATGGGACAGCCCTGGATGAGGCAATCAAGCTTGGATCCAGGTGTTTTAACCCCTATCCTAGTGCTCCTTCCTTCATACTCAAGGAACTTCTTACAGAGAGTCTGACTTTTTTTTTTTTTTTTTTTGCGGTACGTGGACCCCTCACTGTTGTGGCCTCTCCCGTTGCGGAGCACAGGCTCCGGAGGCGCAGGCTCAGCGGCCATGGCTCACGGGCCCAGCCGCTCCACGGCATGTGGGATCCTCCCGGACTGGGGCATGAACCCGCGTCCCCTGCATCTGCAGGCGGGCTCTCAACCACTGCGCCACCAGGGAAGCCCGAGGGTCTGACTTTTGAAGCACTGAACACTCAGCAGTGTAGAAACTATTTTCTGAAGTTCACCTTCCTAAGATGAGCGTGGTAGCTTGCCAGACATGCACTCAAGTTAGCACAGTGTGCTTGCTCTTGGAGGCTGGTGCTCAAGGAGCTTTAGCACCAGCTGAGTGAGAGGATACAGGAGAGGAAAGGACAGTTGCATCAGGGAACAGCATGGGCAAAGGAATGGTTGGGAGTTTAGCTTGGATTCAACAATGGAGTTCATTCAAGCAGGGTCAGAGTGCAGCTAGCCGAGGGTCCAGCTGGAAAATTTGGAGGCAACCTGGCCATCAAGGGCGGCATGGTGAAGGGTTCGGATGGAGGCTGAAGTCAAGGTTAAGAGGCCAGAGGCGCTGTTGAAGATGGGTCAGGCTTTGTGCGTTAAGGGTGGGCTTGTCGGCTTGAGAGGCTCCCGTAGCTTTCCATGGTTGCAGTGGAAGAGCCCTGTTGAAGAATATAGGAAGGAGCTGGGGTAGAGCGACGGGGATTTGGGGTCTTGAGTGTCCAGAAAAGCAATCTTATTGTAATGAAACGCCCTCGGAGCCATAACAGGTAAAAACTGTGATGCAAAGAGTGGCCAGCCACACTTTCTGGGGTGTTCACACTAGGACCCTGTGCCATCGAGCCTTCTCTCCCTTTCCAGAGTACAGCTGCCTTACCTGGGGGAGCCAAAACAAAAAGGAGAAACAGTATCTGACACGCTCCTTTGAACCACACCCCGAAACCTCATGAAGGAGGACTGAAGGAACTTGCGCTATTGGACAAAGGAAATTTGGGTTCTTATCTTTCACTTTCTGGTCCTCTCAACATCATCTGGACTTTTGGCAAGGCTGGGGCTCTCCATCTCTCTTTGTTTTAAAAACAGACCATATTGGGCTTCCCTGGTGGTGCAGTGGTTGAGAGTCCGCCTGCCGATGCAGGGGACACGGGTTCGTGCCCCGGTCTGGGAAGATCCCACATGCCACGGAGCGGCTGGGCCCGTGAGCCATGGCTGCTGAGCCTGCGCGTCCGGAGCCTGTGCTTCGCAACGGGAGAGGCCACAACAGTGAGAGGCCCACATACCGCAAAACAAACAAACAAACAAACAAAAAAAAACAGACCATATTGTCTTGCCTCTCACTGTGGACTGGGCTAACCACTTCCAAAGAATAGCATGTTGGCCTGAGCCCAGAAGGAAGCCCAGGCTTTGGGCAGTGAGGCTAGAGGGATCAGGTAAGGGCTGTGCAGGCCTTCAGCCCCGGGCCTCCCTGCCACAGTGGTTGACACGCTCTTGCTTCTCTGGGCTGCATTACCGTAGCAGGCGTTGGGCAGGTCTCCCAAGTGGTAAGAGCTAATTATATCCCCAAGGAGCTGTTAGAAGAAGATAGCCAAGCCCCACACCTCCCCAGGGCTCTGATTAGCTGCCGTGCCCCTCCCCATTTCTGTTCATGCCCCTTATTAGAAAGCTGTTGGATTCCAGCTAAGTTTAATTCAGTGTGTATGTCTCTAAACATCCCGGAGATGACGATGACGCAGCAAGACCTTTTCTAGAAACTGTCAAAGTGTCTGAGGCCACCAGCTCAGGTGCTCTGAAAACACTGATGCTTGTTTTATATGAGCTTTCCGGGGAGCTAGCCCAGAACCTTCTGCCAAAATCTTTGCAGACTGCTCCCTCTTTCCGTTCCCCGAGCACCTCGTTTTGTTAAGTGGATTTGCCTCCTTCAGGATGCTTTGTAATTGGGGTGATTATTCATTCCCATCACAAGAAAGAACTGAGAGGAAGAGGCTGGCTCGGGACCCCCAATCCTCTGACCTGCGTGCTGCTGCATTTCATTTCTTCTCTTATATACTGAGTGCTTGCTTTCTAAGATTTGAGGAGCTGGGTCAAGGTCAGCCAGGTCCAGCTGCCTCATGGCCACTGTTGAGAAGTAACAGCTCCCTTGTCATAATAGGGTCTGGCTTAGGGAGAAAGGCGGGGGACGCGGGGGCATTGTTTGCCAGTCAGGAGGAAGATGTAGTGACCCACAGCCTAGCCAGTCTGTGTATTGCACCTTCCAAGCAAAGCAAGGTGTTCTGTCTGTGTTCTCTTTCAGACCAGCAGGGGTCATCCATGATTGTGTTTCATAAGGTGATGGTCTGGGACCTCCATGTCTGAATATGTTATAAGTAGTGCTGGAGAAACGTGGGGCCATACTGGGATGCCCATTCATGGCCCTACTACACAGCATGCTGAGGACCAGAGGGGACATCCCCTAAAAGGAAACCACAGTTTCCTCTTTACACACAACACTTCTGACACTGAACTGTGGGTCTTTTCCCCACACCAACCAATTCTCCAACATCAACTGGGTATCCAACAATTCAATTCAAATCTGACACTATCTACCTGGAGTTAGCATCAGGTCCCACATGTGACAGGCTCAGTCCCAAACTCATGCTTTAGATGCTGATCACAAGCCTGGACCCGCCATACTTCTGACCAGTCGGCTATAAATTAGGGGTCCCCCCACCCCTCTCCTCAAGTTTGATAATTTGCGCGAATGGCTCATAGAACTCAGGAAAGGGCATTACTTACTATTTCCCATTTATTTAAAAAACTACAAGTCAAGAACAGCCAGATGGAGGAGGTGCACAGGGCAAGGTATGGGGGTGGGGCAAGGAGCTTCCACACCCTGTCCAGATGCACCACCCTCCCAACATCTCGATATGTTCACCAACCTGGAAGCTCTCCAAACCCTGTACTTTGGGGATTTTGATGGAGGCCTCATCACATAGGCATGATTATTAACTCAGTCTCCAGTTTCTCTACTCTGCCCAAAGGATGGTGGGTAGGGAAAAAATTGCCAAGCTTCTGATCGTGGAGGGAGCTTCCTGGTGACCAGCCCCATCCTGCCCACCCAGAGCCACCTGATTAGAACAAAAGACACACATCAGCCACGAACTTCCAAGGGATTTAGGAGATCTGTATCAGGAACTGGGGTTGAAGACCAAAGATGGGAATGAAACATGCCCCGAGCATCCTTATAGATTAGTAAATTACAAAGGTTTTGGAGCTTTGGCCAGGATCTGAGGATGAAGACCAAAATATACATTTCTTATTATATCACAGTATCACATCCCCTGTCTCAAATGTTCATCCAAGACCTCTTCCCTCCTAGCCACCCTGCCCATCCTCCCTGTTCTCTTTATTCTGGCTCAGTCATCTTGCTCTCAGTATTGGCTTTAGGCTCCCAGCCACATTTGGATGAACCATCAAGACCCCTTCACTGGTTTTCCCATATCCGAACAACCCTCTTTTCCAACAACACCTTCACTCAACCTCTGCACATCCTTCCGATTTTAGCCACACTTAGGGTTACTGATAAGAGAACCTGCCCATGGGCTCTAGCACCAGGAAGAAGGCTTGTTAGACAAGTAAGTAAGCAATTATAACCCAGTGTAGTAAGGTCCATGACAGGGGTGCTATGGAAACACAACGTAAGAACACAAAACCTAGGTTTGGAGGTTCAAGGAAGCCTTCCTGGACGAAGAGAGTTCTAAAGTGAGACCCGAAGAGGGAGAAAGTCCCAGGCAGAGAGAGCAACACATGAAAAGATTCAGACCAGAGAAAACCAGGTAGGTTTAGAGATATGCGGGGAGTTCAGTAGCACAGATGACCCTTGCCTGGGAGGATCCGTGGAGACAGGCTTGAGTTCTGTTCCAGAAATGGGAATGGATGGGTCCTAAGCCTTGAGGGGCAAGGACATGCCTAGAGATAATGAAAGAAACCAAGAAGCTAATGATTTAATGGAGAGTTGATACTGTGATCTTATTTCTATTAACACAACCTTCATATAATTTATGAGAAATCTGATGTCAATCTGATCCTCCTTGATTTTGGAGATTATATGTCCTTTACTTAACCATTATCCCATTGTTGATGATTTAAGTCATTTCTGGTTTTTTGCTATGATGAACATCTCTGAGCATAAAATCTTTTTTCTCCTTCCCCTTCCCTTTCAGGATTGGTTTCTAGAAAAGAATACCATGACTGGAATTGCTGGGGCAAATGTTACAAACATCCTAAGGACCCTTTCTATTTTTACTATGCCATGTTGCTTCAAACAGCATTCTTCTTCAAAAAACAAACAACAAAAAGTAGAAATTATAAAACCCTCTCCCCTCTTGAAAACAAAATTCCTAACACTGTTTGAATCAGGAATCAGAACCACTGAGTTTAATATCTATTCCAACTTGAGATTTTTTTTAAGAAGAAAAACCATCTCTCTTCATTATAGACATAGAGAACATGCTGAGTTTTTTTTTTCTACATGAGGAGTGACTAGATCATTCAATAATCAGTTCTTTGCAGGATGATTAATTATTGCCCTATTTTAATGGACAGGAGAAATAGAATCAACCATCATAGCAGTAATCATATCCAAAATAGAGATGCAACCATGTAAAGTCATGCCTAGATTTGGACAGAATGGACCAGACAGGAGAAGTAAGGGACAGGGCTCCCTGGCAGAGCCATGCAATTGAGCAAAAGCTAGATATGCATTCAGGAGTGTTCAGGTGGATCATACCGGTCAGAATGGCCATCATTAAAAAGTCTGCAAATAACAAATGCTGGAGAGGGTGTGGAGGAAAGGGAACCCTCCTGCACTGTTGGTGGGAATGTAAATTGATACAGCCACTATGGAGAACAGTATGGAGGTTCCTTAAAACACTAAAAATAGAGTTGCCATATGATCCAGCAATCCCACTCCTGGGCATATACCCAGACAAAACTCTAATTTGAAAAGATATGTGAACCATAATATTCATAGCAGCACTATTTACAATAGCCAAGACATGGAAACAACCTAAATGCCCATTAACAGATGAATGGATGGAGAAGATGCAGTATATATATACAATGGAATACTACTCAGCCTTAAAAAAATGAAATGCCATTTGCAGCAATATGGATGGACCTAGAGATTATCATACTAAGTGAAGTAAGCCAGAAAGAGAAACACAAATACCATATGATATCACTTATATGTGGAATCTAAAATAAGACACAAATGAACTTATTTAAATATAAGACAGAAACAGACTCGCAGACAGAGAAAACAAACTTACAGTTACCAAAGGGGTAAGGGGGTGGGGAGAGAGATAAATTAGGAGTTTGGGACTAGCAGATACACACTACTATATATAAGATAGATAAACAACCAGGTCCTACTGTAGAGCACAGGGAACTATATTCAGTCTCCTTTAATAAACCATAATGAAAAAGAATATGTATATATTACTGAATCATTTTGCTGTACACCAGAAACACAGCATTGTAAATCAACTGTACTTCAGTTTAAAAAAAAATATTCAGGTGGAGTTGTTAACCCAAGGTAGACTAGCAGGAATGTGAAGCCCAAGAGTGAATTAGCGTGAGATGTAAGTGCATGGAGCAGGGTGGGTAGGACGTCAGCACACGTTGTATGTGTGGCAGCTGGAAGGAATCCTAGTGGGCAGACAGAACTGGTCTCCAACATCTAGGAAAGCAGATGAATCTGAATCATAGCAGTAATCCAGACAGGCTTCATGGATTTCTGCCATTAGGAATTGGGAAACTGGAGGCAAAATTGGAGGGGAAAGAGAAGGCAATAACCATATGCCAGGCCAAGTGCTTTATATACACCTAACTCTCATAGTAATGCTCTACGACAGACTGAATTATTCCAGTTTTACAGGTAGGGCCAATTGAGGTTCTGCAGCGGACAGGCTTTTCCCTAGGTGCCAGGTCTATCTGGTTCTTTGGTTAACATTGCCCTGGAGGTGAAATCAATATGGAGCTAGAAAACTATTTGAAAGGGCTAGAAACTGGTCCAGTGTACAGGGTGTGGCTGAGCCAGTGAAATGATAGGGATTGGGGAGGATCCAGGCGAGATAACTCCCAAGGCTCCTTTTCCAAGATTTGGGAGGTCTTCTTTTTTTTTTTTTTTTTTTTTTTTGCGGTACGCGGGCCTCTCACTGGCCTCTCCCGTTGCGGAGCACAGGCTCCGGATGCGCAGGCTCAGCGGCCATGGCTCACGGGCCTAGCCGCTCCGCGGCCTGTGGGGGTCTTCCCGGACCAGGACACGAACCCGTGTCCCTTGCATCAGCAGGCGGACTCTCAACCACTGCGCCACCAGGGAAGCCCAAGGGAGGTGTTCTTTTTGACCAAGAAAAACTCATCCTATGGATCGCTTAGCATCTTAAAGATCTTTCAGTGGTGTGTTTTACTTTTCCTATTTTTTCTTAAGGCTGCTTTATTTGGTGTGGACTTACCTTCAGTTAAATTGGGAGCAGTTTTGGTCTGAAAGCTCTGGACCCCAAACCACAGCCAGCTGACAGTACCTGTGAAGACATTATATACTATGGCTTCTTTAAATGTTTTCCCCAGTTCCGATATCACACTGCTGGATCCTGGTGATCGCTGTGGAGGGGGAGAGTGCGTCAGTCCTTGCAATTTTATTTCTTCCAGGTCAGGAGCAGATTATTGGTTAAGCCTTAGAGCCGGAACCCAAGGACAGAGCTGCAAAGGCTTCCTGGCCTTTCCTTTTACCAAATGTGCTTAGGGTAGAAATGGCTGATTGGAGTTTCCATTGAAGAGAAAACAAATTTGGGTTTCACTTCTGCTTCTGTAAATTCTTCATCACCTCTAGACCTCTGTGTCCTCAACCGGAAGCCCTAGCATGATGAGCCTTTAGACATGTGGGGAAGGGAAAGAGACTGCATGGATCAAGCCCCTACTAAGTACCCTGTCTTTCCCGTGTGGTGCCTTATCCCATTCTCATCATAGTTCTATCAGACAGATACGAACAGGTCCATTTTGTAGATGTAAAAAATGAGGCTCAAAAAAATCTGCTAGAATAGAGTAGACTGAACAACATCTATGGAGTTTGGTGGACCTGAGATCCAATTCCAAATCTTTCACTCTCTAATCTAATTCAATATCCTTATTTGCGAAAAGTCTCTTAATATTTGTCTTTCTGCATTCTCCTGAGGAATAACAAAATTGTGTACACAGATTGTCCTGTGCAATGCCTATGTGTATCAGGAGCTCCGCAATCCGTAGTTATTTCTTTTGTTAATAATAACAACGTTTACAGATAGCAGGTGGTAGAGGTGAGTCCCAACCTCAGTTCTGGACAGTTCCAGATTCCGTGTTTTGTCTTCTATACCACATGTTCTGAAATTAGGCATATCACTCCTAATTAAAAGACTGGGAAGGTGGCCAAAGCAATCCGTGGGCTCTTTAAACTTCTGGGAAACTTGAATTCTAGAAGCGAATAAAAGAGCAATTCCAACTACTTGAGATAGGGAGACTGTTGGCAGGCTTGGAGCCAGGCAACTAAGGTGTAAGTGACCCAGCTTCTGTTCTGTGAAGCTGGGGTCAAAATACTCTTTCCAGAAGACGGCACCAGCTGAGCATTTTTATAATTATGTGGAGGAAGTGTTCCCTCTACCCCAGGAAATAACCTGGGCTGAACTCCTGATGTTTTTAGGTGTACTATACATTATTTTATGTAACCATCTCAAAAAACCCATTAAGTCAAATGATGGGAAGTGCTCTGATGGGAAGAAGGGTGATGAGGTGCCATGCAGGGTGGGGTGATGCTACTTTGAATACCATAGTTAGGGAAGCCTCACGGGTTGGAGGAGACATATGAAGGCAGCCCCTTTGCTGATGATGACAGGGCCGGGTGGAAGGCCAGCAAACTCTTCTCACCATCTGAACCTCTGGCTTCCTCTACGCATGGGAATAGCAACCATGATTCCATCATTTGAATAAAGGTTAAGATCCAAGCCTTGTGTTGTCTGTTGCACTGTCTTCACAGCACCCTTAAGGGTCAGACAGAGATAGCATTCTCTTTTGCAGAAGATGCCACTGAGGCACAAAGCGGGCAAAAGCCTGACAAGGTTATATTGCCAGGAAGTGGCAGAATTGGAATTTGACTCCTAATCTCTTGATTCCAACCTCTGTCCTCTTTCAGCTTTAATGGGCTGAGCCTGCCAGGTGTATCCCAGCTTTCTAGCTGTTGGTCCTTCAGGGCTCTGGTGGTCAAGACCAGCATTTCCAATCAGTCTCTGGCACTGCGGTAGACATACACTAGAGAATCTGTGAAGCAGACGCACACAGGCGTACAGCATGAATTTGTGTCCCTCTCACTGCCCACATGGCAGTGTCCCTGAGATGGGGAGAAGGTTCTCCTCCCATCAGCGTCACACCAGCAATGGGCTTGGGGGGTGACTGGCCTTGGCTTTTCTCAGGATGCGTCAGGAGGAAGGAGAATCACAGAAAGAGGGACGCTAACATCGTGGCTGAAAGCATGAGATCTGGAGCTGCACGTTCCAATCTCAGCTCCATCATGAATGTGTGACTTTAGGCCAGACACTGTGCCTCAGCTTCCTCATCTGTAAATCAGAGGTAGTGATAGGACCTATCACATAGGGTTGTTATAAGGATTACACAAGATCCTGCACATGCACTGCTTAGAAACGTCTGGCACATCACAACTGCTCCACGCAAGAGGGCTCTTGTCAACGCCTCCTGAGTCTGAGGTGGCTCAGAGGACATTCAAGTGTCCTGCTATCATTCAGCCAGAGTCCCCAGGCAGAAACCAGCACCTGAGTCTCTCCTGTCTTGGATTAGGCTCCTGCCCACCTGGGCCAGTTATGGAAAGACTGGGAGCAACCCCTGTTCCACCGCACATCTCTGAGTCCTGATCCTTTTTCCTTTTGTTCCAGGACCAAAATATCAGCCCTGATATCTTATTTTCCAATGATTTCTGGGAGCCTGTTAGGACCTAAGGAAACAGTTAAGTCTGGCAGACTCCCCATTTCCCAGATTGGCAAGCAGATGAGCCCCTTCTGTTACAGCAGCACTCCCCTACACACACACACACACACACACAGAATTCTGGGATGCCTGCCACACCACACCCAGATGACGTGTCAGCCTTCAGAGCACCAACCTTCCCAGAGCAGTTCATTTAAGAGTGAGGAGACTGTATTCTCCACTTCAATATCCTTTGTCATATCCTTTTCATTTCTTTGACATCTGATTGGTATGAGGAAACTTACCTGCAACTAGGAACTGAGTCAAGTTAACTGGTCCACGAGGGGACATGGCTACAACTAGGCCATGTGTCTTGTTTCCCCTTCCACTCTCACTAGAGACTGGGGGCTCCTTGGGGACAGGGGTCTGCCTTACTCAGCCTTGCCGTATGGTCTAGAAGAGTGGGCACGGACTCCAGACGAGGCAGATGCAAAGCCTAGCTCTCCTGACGTGTGATCTGACATGAGTGGTGTAAGCTCTCTGAGGCTGCAGAGAGGAAGCGTCATTTCAGTTCCCCTTGCTGAGTCCTGATTGGTTGACTTTGCAATTCACACCACTGGCAAGACTGCTTATGGACTCACATCCCCAAAAGCGGTAACAGTTCTAACAGAACTGCAAGGAGTGGAATTTTATTTTGCTCTCAGTACTTATTTTTAAAATGTATCTTTTTTTGTCCTAGTACTTAATTTTTTTAATTTTGAAATAATTATAGACTCACAAGAAGTTGCAAATTTAATAGAGGGGAACTACATACCTATTACTCATTCAGATTCCCCCAGCATTTTACATAACATAGTATATTATCAAAACCAGGACATTGACGTTGGCACAATTGCATTTAACTAGACCAATACATTTTTTCTTTTAATTTTTTTAAATTGAAGTATAGTTGATTTACAATGTTGCATTAGTTTCAGGTGTATAGCAAAAGTGTTCAGTTATACATATGTGTATTCTTTTTCAGATTTTTTTCCATTATAGGTTATTGCAAGATATGGAATATGGTCCCCCGTGCTATATAGTAGGTCCTTGTTGTTTATTTATTTTATATATGGCAGTATGTATCTGTTCATCTCTAACTCCTAATTTATCCCTCCCCACCTCTTTTCCCTTTAGTAAACATCAATTTGTTTCCTATGGTAACCAGACCAATACAATTAACTATATTATAGGCTCTATGCAGATCTCAGCAGTTTTGCACGTACTCATGTTTGTGTGTGTGTTCTGTGAAATTTTATCATATCTATAGCTTTCATTCCCCTTGACTTTTTTAATTAAACTTTTTATTTCAAGATACTTTTAGATTCACATGCAGCTGTAAGAAATAACACAGAAAACCCCTGTGTACCCTTTACCCTATTTTACCCAATGGTAACATCTTAACAAAACTGTAGTCTAATTTCACAACTAGGATGTTGATGTGGATACAGTCAAAATGCAGAACATTTACATCCTCACAAGGATTCCCTCCTGTTGCCCTTTTACAGCCACACCCACTTCCCTTCAGCCCTCAACCTCCACTAAACCCTTGGAAATCACTCATCTTTTCTCCATTTCTGGAACTTTGTTATTTTAAGAATGTTATGTGAATGGAATCAAACAGCATGTAATCTTTTGGGATTTTTTTTCACTTAGCATAATTCTCTGGCAATTCATCCAGGTTGTTTGTGTATTAATACTTTGTTCTTTTTATTGCCAAGTAGTGCTCCATGACATGGAGGGTCCACAGTTTATTTGTTCATTCAAGGATATATGAGTTGCTTCCAGTTTTTGCTGTTATGAATAAAGCTGCTATAAACATCTGTGTACAGGTTTTTTTGTCAATGTAAGTCTTCATTTCTCTGGGATAAATGCCCAAGAGTACAATTTCTGGGTCATATGGTAATTGCATGATTAGTTTTTTAAGAAACTGCCAACTTTCCAGCATGGCTACACTATTTTACATCCCCACCAGCATGTATGAGTGATTCAGTTTCTCTCATCCTCACCAGCATCTGGTGTTCTCACTTCTTTTTTTTAATGCATTCTGATAGGTATATAGTGATAACTCACTGTGGTTTTAATTTGTGTTTTCCTAATAGCTAATGATGTTAAACATCTTTTCACGTGCTTATGGCAATCTGAATATCTTCTTCAGTGAAATGTATCTTTATGTCTTTTGTCCATTTTTGAATTGAATTATTTTTTACTAATGAGTTTGAGAGTTCTTTAGGTATTCCAAATGCTAGCCCTTTGTCCAGTATGTAATTTGAAAATATTTCCTCCCACTCTGTAGCTTGTATTTTCAATCTCTTAACAGTCTTTCAAAGAGCAAAAGCTTTTAATTTTGATCAAGTCCAATTTGTGAATTTTTCCTTCTGTGGATCATGCTTTTAGTGTCAAGGCTAAGAATTCTTTGCCTAGTCCTGAATCCTAAAGTATTTCTCCTGTTTTTTCCTAAAAGTTGTATAGTTTTACCTTTTATATCTAAGTCTGTGATCTGTTTGAGTTAATTTTTATATAAGTTGTGAGGTTTAGGTTCAGATTCATCTTTTTGCCTATGGGTATCCACTCCCTCCAGCACCATTTGTTGAAAAGTCTGTCTTTACTCCATTGAACTGCTTCTGCAACTTTGTCAAAAATCCATTGGGCACATTTGTGTGGGTCTATTCCTCAGTTCTTTGCTCAGTTCCATTGATTTATGTGTCTATCCTTCCACCAATACCACAGTCTTAATTAATGTTGCTATATAATGTCTTGAAATCGAGCAGACTGATCCCTGCCGCTTTATCCTTCTTTTCAAAAGTGTCCCTTTGCCTTTTCATATGCATTTTAGGATAATCTTATCTATACCTTCAAAAAACATCTTGTAATTTTGATAGGAATTGCATTAAACCTGTATGTCAATTTGGGCAGAATTGATGTATGTATATATATCTTCCAATCCATGAACTTGCTATGTCTCTGCATTTATTTAGATCTTCTTTGATTTCTTTCTTTAGCACATGTAGTTTTTAACATACAAGTCCTATATAAATTTTGAATGCAATATTTCACTTTTGAGCAATTATAAATGTACTTTATGTTTAATTTCAGTGTCCATGGATTTATTGCTGTATATAAAAATACAATTGATTTTTGTATATTGATCTTGTGTCCTGCAACATTGCTAAACTTGCTTATTTGTTCTACGAGCGAGGTTTTTTATAGATTCCTTGGGACTTTATATGTAAATAATCATGCCATTTGCAAATAGGGGTAATTGTATTTCTTCCTTCCTAATCTGTATGCCTTTTGTTTCTATGCCTTGCCTTGTAGCACTGGCAACTTACAGCACTATGTTGAATAAGAGTGGTGAGAGTGGGCAGCCTTACTTTGTTCCAGATGTTAGGGGGAAAGCATTCAGTCTTTTACCAATAAGTTTGTTGGATGTAGATTTTTTAATATACGCTCCTTATCAAGTTGAGGAAACTTTATTTCTATTTTTATGAGAGTTTATATTGTGAATAGTTTCTCAGAAGAACTTCAACAATACAGTTTCATAGTGTCTAAAGATGAAATTCCCTCAAACATGTCTTCCCCTAAAAGTACACATCTAGATTGAGTAGTTGACACAGACCACAGTTGTGTAATTGAACCAAGAACACACTTATATGTAGAAATGGCAAGTTCTCCATTCTGCATAGGTCTGGCCAGGCCCCCACATTGCAGCCTCAGAGGCACAGCGCCCACTGTATTCTCATAAATAGGACCCCTGGAGTTGGCCTATGTAGTTCAGATGTCAGCTGTCAGTTACCTGTAAGAAGTAAGGATCCTATCCTGGCATAACAGCATCCCAGTTCTCAGCCCTGGGTTTCCACTTACAAGAAAGAAAGGGCTCAGGGCTCCAGGAGAGCTGGTCCAGAAAACTGGAAAATAAGATTTTCTGCTTCACAAGCTTGCATAGGCCTGAGGCTGACCACTGAGCAAATGGTGATCTAGGGCTGTTTTGTCTTCATGTTGCTTTCTGAGATGGCCAAAGAGGCTTTGGCCAAGGATGTGACTCCTTCTAGAGTGTTCTGTGTTCTAGATGGAACTGAGGTTGTCCTGCACAGAAGGAATGGGGAGAGCAGTACTGCCTTGGCTGCTTCCAGCATTTCCTCTTGTCATCCCTGCCTACCTGGTACAGTAGACAGAGCGCTGACTTAGGAACCTTGGAGTTGAGTTCCAGATTTGCCATTTATTTGTGGCATTACATCAGATGCAATCACTTCAGCTCTCTAAGGTTGCATTTTCACCTGTCCGGTGGGAATATGTACTTTGCTTCTATTACAGAGTGCTTAGGGGATGATGAGAGTGAATGCTGTGAAAAGGTAAACTGAGACTATTTGAGCATATGTTGATTCAAATGGGGCAGTGCCAGACCAAAAGCAGCCAGGACCAGTCTACCAACAGGAACTCAGGGAGAGGTTTTTATAGAGAAGACAGAAAGCAAGGCAAGGACATTCTTTGATGGGCTACCCACATACTTTCTTAACTACTTATATACCTGTCTTTCAACCTACCTACCTTTCTAATTTTCTATCTTCCTCCTTATCTATATACGTACCTTCCTACATACCTAGCTTCATGCCTACCTACATCCTTACTTACGTACATACCTACCTTTCTTCCTACCTAGTTACCTTCCTACTTTCCTATCTTCCTACCTTCCTTCCTACCTATCTACCTACCTGCCTTCTTACATATCTAGCTAAAAATGTCCAGGTATGCTCCACATAGTCACTAAACCCAATGAACACACAAGCACCCAGCATTCTCTATAAAACCCTGCTTGTTAATTTACAAAGATTGACAATGACAAGTGACAGAAAGTATCTGTTTATTAGAATTGCTTGCACCTCTGAGAATTTACTTAATAGTTTTGAAATGAAGCTTAGGGTTTCTTCTGCCTGTAATATTAAACATACCTCACTTATTTTGAACTTAATATGTGCATTAAAGTATTCCTGATAATTGAATGCATTTCCAAGGATTAATTTCTGTAATCAAAAAAGTTATGCTTCTGTGAGCAATTCATCCAGTTATCCAAAGGTTTAAAAGTTTTAGGAAGTGTATAAAGGCTGGATCATGGGAAATAATCCTGAGAAACGATAGAAGAAATGCTAACAAAACATCAGAAGGGAGATCAAATAGACGATGAACCCAAAATGAATATCCAGGCTGACAAAGACTGAAGGAGACCACTGATAAAAGAGAACAATTGGAAATGAAAAGGAGTGCACCTGTAGAGCTGAGCAAGTAAAAGTACTGGCTGCAAATGGCCAACAGGCTGTAATC
The DNA here is from genome assembly GCF_964165515.1 of Mesoplodon bidens. NCBI lineage: Eukaryota > Metazoa > Chordata > Mammalia > Artiodactyla > Ziphiidae > Mesoplodon > Mesoplodon bidens. Next base: position 11,405,245 of record NC_138179.1, read on the forward strand.
ATCAGTGAGGGAGAGTATGATGTAGGGAACAGTGCGCCCCGCAGTAAGCTAGCAAAGCAATTTATTGGAGGCACATGTTGGCACATAAAATATAAGATTAGTGTGGTCATGCTGGAAAGGTTTGACTGAGCCCACAGTCCGGGACATTTATACTGTATGAGAGGTATAGCCAAGAACTGGAGAATCTGCCCAAGAGGATAACCCCAGCAATGGCACTCCCATCAGTGGGGACCCATATGTGGCTCTTAACATAGATGCCTTCAGTAGGCTCTCCAAGCATTGAATCAGATAAGAATCAGGATTTTAATTGCAGTGACAAGGACGTATATGATTGAATGAATGAAAGAGGTTACAATTTCATTGATAATCAAGTTCATTACATCAGCTGTTGTCACACTGGGTACCACTCTTTTTACTGCTTTTAATAATAACAGCTGCTCTTTATTGAGCTACTTCCTTTTATATTATTCTTGTCATCGTCATTACCAGTGACCTGATTGCCACCATTTATTAAGCACCTACTACATGCAGCCCCTGGGTCAAAGCTCTGCACTTTTTATTTATTTATTTATTTATTTATTTTGCGGTACGCGGGCCCTTCACTGCCGTGGCCTCTCCCATTGCGGAGCACAGGCTCCGGACGCGCAGGCTCAGCGGCCATGGCTCACGGGCCTAGCTGCTCCGCGGCATGTGGGATCTTCCCGGACCGGGGAATGAACCCGCGTCCCCTGCATCGGCAGGCGGACTCTCAACCACTGCGCCACCAGGGAAGCCCTTTTATTTCTTGTGTTTACACATCTGAGTGAGAAGAGCTCTTACCAGTGCTTCACAGTTGAGAAAACTGAGACACTAATAGTTTAAATAACTTATTCACATTTTCACAGTTAGTAAATAAGGGAGCTGGCATAGAAACTCAGCTTTATCTGATTCAGAGTCCTTTGTCATTTTTCTTCCCCACTTTCCTAGTCATGACCTTTTCACCTGCCCCAGTAGCTCAATCCTTGTAAATCTCAGGTTCACTCTTTTAATGAAAACTCTCTTCAGTCACAAAGTTCACTAGCATCTTCCTCTGTCTCTGTCATCATCAGCCCAGGCTGAGGGCTGGACGGCTTAAACAAAAGACACTTATTTCTCCCAGTTTTGGAGGCTGGGAAGTCTAAGATCAAGGCAGCAGCAGATTTGGTGTCTGGTGAGGGTCCACTTCCTGGTTCACAGGTGGTCATCTTTCTCCTGTGTCCTCACATGGTGAAAGGAGTGAGAGAGCTCTCTGGAGCCTCTTATAGACAGGCACTAATCCTATCCTGAGAACCCCACCCTCATGACCTAATCACCTCCTAAAGGCCTCATCTCCTAATACCATCACATTGGGGGTTAGGATTTCAGCATACGAATTTTGGGGGGACACAAACATTTAGCCCATAACGGTCTCTACGGCACTATGTTGAAAACAGCAGATTGAGACCATTTAGAGGCTGGTGAAGCTGACTAAATGATCAGCATTAGAAGGAAATGAGAAGAAACAGAAGAGAACATAGAAAATATCATAGGGCATCATGTAGTAAACATTAGAAGTATTTTCTCAGTTATGCATATACCATATTTCACTGAATTAAAGTCATAATCTATTGGAAGACACAAAATTTTATGTACCACTCGGAAAGAGAAATTGCTGCCAATTAATGTCAAGATGTCAGAGTTTATAAGACTCATGCAAATTTCCAAGAGGTTAAAATGTGAAAAAAAATCTTTGTCAGAGTATGATGGGGTACAGTGTACACATATACTCCCTGGGTCACTCTGTAAAATGTATTTCCTGCTGTGGGTCATGGCCAGTAGAGTTGGAAAACCTTCATCCTTTTTGATGGGGGAGGTGACTGGGGAGTCCACACAGTGGCTGGAGCTGCCAAGAGTACCCACTGTGGCCAGCCAATGAGCGTGCTCAGCCACGGGCAATCTGAGCTGCAAGGTGCCCTGTAACTTGTCCCTTGGACAGCCACACTCCAACAAGGCTTGGAGTGACCCACCTCGTGCCAGGGCCAAACATTAATGAAGGTGCCTGGCCTTTCAAAAAGGTGGCCCAGAGGTGTTCCTTCCTCAGGTTTATATTACATGGAGAGAAGGTCCTGACTAGGCAGCATCAGGTAATTAACTGAGGTGTGTGGGAGAAAATTAAAGGGAAATTGATATTTCCCAGGCAATACTCCAAAGGCTCAGAGCTGGAAGCTGTAGAATATAACTGAAAGGCCAGCCCAAGATATTGCAAGGGAAATTCTGACTTCTGGTAGGAAGTTTGATGGATGGAAAGTGAGGGGAGAAGGGCTTTAGAACCTTGGGTTCAAAGTTGACCTTGGTCTGTATTCTTGATTAGTGCATTCAACCAACCAATACTTACAGAGCCCCCAAGAAGGTCAGGCATTGTGCCAAGCTGCTGGAGATCACAAATAGCAGGTCAGATCAGAACTGACTTCAGTCTCACTGTCTGTGGTTTCATACTTTGTTTCTCCACTTCTTCCTTCTCTGGAGCTGCACAACATCCTTAGGGGCCCCGGCTGCAAGCTCAGACCAGTGCTAGCTCCCAAGCCACTCCTGACTAAATCTGGGGGGTGTCAAAGTGTTCATTGATCCTGCCTGGTAGAGATTGGCATCAAGTCCCACGTTTCACTGCATGGAGACCAGCTGGGCAGCTGTCACTGCTGGGGTCCTTCCTGTTGCCCCAGGAACCTGAGTTACAGCACTGCCTACTTCCTGCTGGAATTATGAGCCATAAATTCAGTTCATGCTGTGAGCCCCAATCACCGTCGATCCAGCTGCCCTACCTAAGGTCTCAGTGCCCTCTAATAATGAGCCTAGCTAAAAATATATTGGCCCTGTACTAAGATATGTATGATCTTCTTATATAGCTCTTGTAATCCTTTCCATAGTCCTGTGTGATAGCTCCTGTTATACACTTATCTTACAAATGAAGAGACTGAGGCTTATTCTATCTGTTGCCAGTCCCTTTTGCATGTACTACTTAACAGACGCTAATGGCATTCCTGCCTGGCTTTTCAATTGTCCTGTCACCAGGAATTCCTCACTGCCCTGCCCCGTGGGCCCAAACAGGAAAGGACAAGGTTTCAGCAAGTTCAAGGGGAGCTCTCAGTCTTCATAAATCCTAGAGTGATTCCATTCAGCTGCAAAGCAGAAGAGCTTCCAGGCTGATAAAGTGAGGTGCCCGCTGCCCTACTAAGTGTGTATATAGATGATCTGAGCAGCGGACAAAGAGGCTGAAATACTAGTTCACGTCCTGGATCAGCCATCGCCTGCTGTGTAGCCTTGAGCCAGTCCCTGAATTTCCCTGGATTCAGTTTCCTCATCTGTCAAATGCCTAAGGCCCGTCCAGCACCAACGTTCAGGGATCAATGAAGGCAGAGGGCATTATTGTTCAGGTAGGGGTGTGTGTACGTGTGTGTGTGTGTGTGTGTGAGCGCGTGCGCACGGAATAAGAACAGAGCTTGCATTACATGCCGAGAATTGTGTGCATGGTATCATGCTGCGTGCTGATATTCTATAAAGCAGCAGAGAGGGTTTTCTTTTTCTTTTTTTTCCACTTTTTCAATTTGTTCAGAATTCCTCTCTGAGCCCCCTCCATAGGCAGATGTTAGGCAGAGGAACAGAAATCTCTACGTGCTGGGCTGAAAACAGGGCTAGAGGCAAGGAGATTCTGTGCAGAATCTAGGAAATCACTCTTTTGGCCCAAGGGAAGAGCTGTCTTACAGAGAGCGTACATGGGACAGGATCATTCTTCCCCATTGCTTCAGGAAATAGGCAGCCCAGCCCTATCAGGCATAATTTCAGCATCAAACTGAGTTACTCCAGAGCCTAAAGAGAACCTCCTCTCCCAAGGGATCCATGTTCCCTATCCTTCCTTTAGCCAGGGATGGCATTTTCACTTTTCTGAAGGAGAGATTCAAGTGCCAGTGTAACGTGTAGCGAGCCCAGGGTGAAATGAGCCTCCCAAATACCTGTGTATCCTGTAAGGGGTTGGCCTTCACGGAGCTGCCCGCTCTCAGCAGCTGAAACCTGATTCTCACAGGCATCTGTCTCTTCATCCAGCAATACCTGGGGCTCGGTAGGTAACCAGGGCATCTGTGCCATGTGACGGACTCCATGCTCCAAACTGGGAACCACGTGCAATTCCCTATGAAATTAACACTGACGCGTGTGCATACAGTAAACTCCCAACATTCCTCAGTGGGGTCCTGAGAGACCCTTGCAGTTTCTCTTCACCAAGAACTTGGTAAAACCTCTTAAAAGTGAAAGAGTCTTGGTGCCAACTTGGTCTGAGTTCCGCTTCTGAGCTCTGTTGATCTTTGCATACGTGCCACTTATGGTCTCTCCTCTGTGTGGGACGGGTTGTGTAATCCAGGTAGATCATGGGGTGCTCTGTGGTTTCTGTGGCAACCAAACAATCATTAAACACATTTCAATTCTTTACTTGTCTTTTGATGAAATGCAAAAGGCGAGTGTGCATCCTTAATTCGGCATAAATCTCTTAAAAATCTCTCCAACCCTTGTGGCTCTCCTGAATAACCTCCTCCTAGATCTCATGCACCTCGAAACTCTCTCCCTCCATCCTTAGCCCTTGTGGCAGGCTGCCCCCCTCTTTACACCTTTATTGTGTAGATCAAAAATCTCTCTGATTTCCTTAGCATTCTCTCCACTTCATCCCTTACCCGAAATCTCAGCAAGAAAAAGAGGCCAAGATCTGACCCAGCAAACAAACAAACAAAATTCTCCTGGTGGGGATGGGGAAATTCAGGAAAACTCATACATGGGTATTCTTCATCCCTGTTACATTCACTTCCTTCTATGGGGCCCTTGTTGCTATTTACACTATTCTCCATCTCTGCTAATACAGGTGCTCCAAGGGCACTTTAAGTATAATCATTATCCATTGATTTTTTTTGTGGAGGCTTTTATCCCCTCCAATGAGCTCTGCCAAAGGCTGGCTGTTGGCTCTATTTGTTAAACAAGAGAGAGCTTTGTTCTGTGTGGCTTTTCTCTAAACCTGAGCTTTCTATCCATCCTCAGCATGGGGCAACGGGGAGATTTTCTGCCGCGCCCTTTGGGGAGAACAGTCACTTCCTGATTGGGATTTGAGCTGAAAAATGAGTCTCCATTGGGAAGACACATAGATGGCCCGACACTTCCTGTGTTGCACAATTAACCAGCCCCTGTCCCCTCCCTAGGAGGCAGCTGCTCTAGGCAGTTCCTTTTTGGGAGTTTGATGGTCAGTAATAAATAGGCGACTCAGGATACCAGAGAGAGAACCTCTGGACTTAAAATGAACCCAGTGAGTATAGGATAAACATCAGAGACTTTTTTTTTTTTTTTTTTTTTTTTTTGCGGTACGCGGGCCTCTCACTGTTGTGGCCTCTCCCGTTGTGGAGCACAGGCTCGGGACGTGCAGGCTCAGCGGCCATGGCTCACGGACCCAGCCGCTCCACAGCATGTGGGATCCTCCCAGACCGGGGCACGAACCCACATCCCCTGAATCAGCAGGCGGACCCTCAACCACTGCGCCACCAGGGAAGCCCCATCAGAAACTTTTTTAGAGCAGATTTAAAAGGAGGTAAGAAGCAAAAGATTCATAACGTGACGGGACCATGGAATTCTGGAAAAGGGCCCAGAAGGAGAAGCTGTGGCTTTCAGGATAAGCTGCCTGACTTTGCAGTTTTACCGAGTGCAGACCCTGGAGAAGGGATGAAGTCAGAGCTTTGCCTGCTCACGTTTCTTCATAAGGATGTTTCACGTGATACAAGGCTTGCCAGTTTACCACGTGCTTCCACATGCATTACCTCATCTTGTGTCTCTTAAGCAGACTGACCCCTCTGGAGGTCGCCCGTGTGAGGAGCGAGTCCAAGTTCACGTCCAGCATCCTCACCCCTGCCTGTCACCACTCAGCCCCGCAACCTTTCCTCCAAACAGTTTTCCTCAACACCCCACAGTCTGGGTTGCATCTCCTGGCTTCCCAGGGCATCTTCTCCTCACCTTCATATCACTCATCAGACTCTGGGACAGGGTTCTTTTCATTCTCTTGCCTCGGGGAGAGGAGGCAGAGAAGGGAAAAAACAGCAATTGGCACGTTCTCAAGCCTGTTACTACTGGGACCATGGGAGCTCAGTCCCCCTGGAGGGACTCTTCAAAACATGCCTTGGAGGTTTTGCAACTGAAGGACAGGGAAGCTGGGAAATAGCCACCAACTGCCCATCCATCCTTGGCTGAGCACAGTTCCAAGGCTACTAATCCTTGGGAACTTTTGGCTTGTTCTCTGCAGGGATGCAGTGTGCTTCACAGGTGGTGGGGAAGGGGTGATGGGACCTCAGGCAGTGGTTCTCAGTAAGCAGCCTTCTGGGGGTGGGGCACTGGCAGGGTCTGTTACCCCCATTGCCCTATTCTAGTCTGACTCTTAGAGCCCAGGTTCCCAGCTCCCAATACTTTGTCCAGCAGTCTCAGTAAATGTGGGTGTGTGCCTGAGAACTAAGCGCCTTGACAGATAACACTCATCAGTCTCTTAGTGATGCTGACAAAGGCATGGCTCTTAATAGCCACTAGTGTGGGAAGTGAAAAGATCCCTTGTCAGCCCAAACACCCTTCATTAGAACTTGTGAACAAAAATGTGGAAAAAAACGATCTTCCCACCTACCCCAGCAAAAATACATGTCTTTGGTAGGATTCCCTTCCTGATCTGAAGATCTCCTCCCCAGCCCCTCTCCCCCTCTCTCTGAGCTCATCTTTTTTATGCAGAAGGGAGGTGCGGGGCGGGGGGTGGGGGCGGAGCCACGGAGGTGGCCGCAGCAGCTAGAGGGGACCAGCTGCATGAAAGAAGAAGGAATGGGAGCAGAACTGGGAGATAGAGACCTTGGGGCTGACCTGCTTGCTGAGAAAGGGCACTTTGTTGCTCTGGAGGGAGAGTGGGGAACAGACAGACAGACAGACTGAGGGTTGAAACAAACAACCAAGGAAAAACCTGCTCCTTGCTGCCCCAGGCAGCTTTTCTTGTCTTTAAACTTTTATTTTATATTGGAGTCTAGTTGATTAACGATGTTGTGTTCGTTTCCAGTGTACGGCAAAATGATTCAGTTACACATACGCATGATCTATTCTTTTCCAAATTCTTTTCTCATTTCGGTTATTACAGGACATTGAGCAGAGTTCCCCGTGCTGTACACTAGGTCCTTGTTGGTTATGGTTATCTGTTTTAAATACAGCAGTGTATACATGTCAATCAAAAAAAAAAAAAAACCCAGGCAGATTTGAATTGGTGGTCCAGCTCCTGCTTCTATCTGTGCATCAGTTAGCCCCTAGTGCTAGGAAAAAAGGGGAGCTTCCAGAAAGAGCTTGGGTGGGGACAACAGGAGAGGGGGAGGGGGAGGAGGGAATGCTGCTTTGCATGTTCAAAGGGTCTGTGGTCAGCCTGCCAGAGGGCCTGTCTCTTTTCTCTCTTTCAAAACTGGAGAGAATTAGACGGGTGTGCAGTGTGTATGTATGTGCGTGCATGCATGTTGTCCGTGTGTCATTGCCACGTGTCTCTAGCTGTGTGAGCATGGGGTTTGAGCAGTTGTAGGTTGTTTGTCTCGGTGACTTAGTGCGTCAGTATGTGCATGTGTGCATCTGTATCCGTGTGTGTCTGTGCGCCATGTGTGTGGTTGTGTATCTAGGAACAGACCCTCAGGGTTATTTGTTCCCTAGAAGGGAGAAAAGTGAGTGAGTGAGAAAGCTTCTGTTAAGGTCTTCTCGGGTGCAGAAAGCAGCCCAGAGACATGTTCCCCGCAAACCTGGGTCCTGGGAAGGAAATCAGGGCAGCCGTATGGAGATGGAAAAAGGAGAGACAGGCATCTTCCCAAGCTTGTCTTCCTAAGCTTGTCGTTAGCTCCAGTACCAGCCAGGGTGTGTCCTATTAACTTTGTAGGACAGGAGGTGTCCTAACACTGAGGTTTGGGGCCAGATGGCCTGACACATGGTAGGGTAATGAGAAAGACTAGAGGCAGCCCTCTTCGCCCCAAGGCTCCTGTGCTGGTCGGGGGGCATTAGGGGGAGCCAGAGTCAGCAGAAGTCATTCTGTTTCTTTTTTTAAAAACTTCTTTTGCATTATGGTTTATTACAGGATATTGAGTATAGTTCCCTGTGCTCTACAGTAGGACCTTGTTGTGTATCCATTCTGTAAATAATAGTTTGCATCTGCTGATCCCCAAGTCTCAGTCCATCCCCCCCCACTCCCCCCACCCCCTGGCAACCACAGTCTGTTCTCTATGTCTGTGAGTTATTCTGTTTCTTATTAATGATCATTTCTTTTTCAAATCAATGAATCCTTATAAACATAGCATTTCAGAAATGCACAACTTAAAGCATGAAAGTCTCCCATGCTCCTCTTAGCATTTTGATGTCTTTCCCTTCACATGTTTTCTTAGTACAGACTAGCATTTTGGATAGATATTAATATGCATATATATAATATATCTGCATACTTTCACACATATATATATATAAAACATTATCACTTTTTATAAAAACAAAATAATACCATATTGTTCTGCAACTTGCTTTCTCTAAATAACATTTCGTGGACATCCTCCAGGTCAATTCAAATGGTCATTGAAATAGCCCTACACTATTCCTTTGTGTGGGTGGGTTACAGTCTGTTGTTCATCCAGCCTCTCCATGAAGGACATTATTGCGTTTTTCTAAGTTTGTGGTTGCAGCGAGCATCCCTGTGGGTGCCCCTGTGTGATTCTATCAGTGAGATCATGGAAAAGAGGCTCTGTCCTAACGGGGACCTGCCAGAAAGTGAGGGATGGACAACCACGAACTTCCAGGTCCCCTATTCTCTGTTCTTAGCTCTCCCCCTTTAATATGCAGAGTAATTGCTTGTTCTCTGCCTCTAATGCCTTCTTTATTTTTAGGTGCTAAAAAGAAATTCATCTACCTCCACATCTCTCTGTTTATTAAACTGTCTTTCTTAAGGATTCTCAGCTTCTCTGTGGGGGTTTAAAATTACATACACCAACAGTTCACCTGCAGAGCAGAAGATTAAATGCTGCTTCCCACTTTCGATTTTCCCCAGAGCTGCGCTGATGTGCTAATACCCCCTAATGCAGAGAGTTGTTCTTAGGGAACTAGACTCACCAGCCTGAGAGCAGAATGACCTGGTTAGAGACCCAGATCCTCTGCCTCCCAGCTGGGAGATAGTGGTCAAGTGATTTGTTCTAACATAACCTGCAGTTTCTGGAAATGAAGATAATAATGCCTGGAGTATTCAATGAAGCAATTTTTTTTTTACTGTTTCAGTATAGTTTTATTAGCAGTTATTACATCAAAATTCACATTTACAGGATCCAAAGGACTGTCTTAGAAAATTCTAAAGTATATGTAATTAGATTTTAACAGTAAGATAGAACATATTCTCATAGCACACCCCTTAAAAAGCCAAGAATAATACTGAGAATTAAGTACAGTTCCATCAAGAACTAGAAATGAATTCTGTGTGCATAGTGTCACTTAAAACAAAGCTCCATGTAAGTATAATACATCTATGGATGTGAATTTCAGTGGCAAACATTAACTTCCAAACAACTGACACCAAAGGAATTTCCAATCAAAACACAAGCATGGTGGCTTTCATTCAATGTAGAGCTGTGATAATTCTATAAAGAGACCCTGAATCCTTAAGTCCTGTAATAAGATTTTACCCTGTGACACTAATACAAAACACATCAACTCTAATGCACAGATTCTGATACATCATGATAAAAAGATAGCCTTTTTCTATATCAGAAAATGCTGATTTAAAGCAGTTAGCGGAGTGTCAGAGATGTAGCAATTGCTTACTAAATCTTAGTTACATTGCTATTATCATTACTGCCCTATAAATACAGCAGATGTATATGGTTCAACCAAACTCCACCATAATCTTCCTCATCTCCATAAATGGCATCACCGTATACTCAGTTGATTGATTTAGAGACAAGGACTTGGAGATGGAGTCCTAGACTTGGATGACAAATATTCTTTTGTTTGTTTATAATATTTGCGTTTTTCACTGCTTACTGAATGCTTGTAAAACTTCTAATATTGCAGAAATATGTGATTTGGAAGGTGTGAAATTCCCCATAATTCTCTGTCCAAGAGAATCACAATTTGCCAAGGTGTACTTCTCGATCCCTTGTTTGCCAGTTTATTGACTGCTTCCTTTCTCCACCAAACCAAAGCTCCAGTAGCACAGGGATGATAAAAACTTTCCTCTCTGTGAATATCCAGCATCAAGCGTCCTAGGCTGGCATGCTGCAGGAATGTAGTAAAAGTGTTTTGAATGAATAGGTGATGATTATTTAAAATGCCATTGTTACAGATAACTCAGCTGAAGGTTCTGGTAAGCATTGGGATAGGGCCAGATATGGCCATGTTCATTGCCACTGGACAGGGCAGGCCAGGAGGGGATGAGATCAGGAACTAGTCAGACCCAAAGAGGACGGGTCGATCTAGCAGACAGAACCAATTACCCTGAAGTCAAGAGGAACGACAATAGGAGACAGTCACAGAAAACTGTCGGCATGTGGGCAGAGTCCCTTCAATTAACCAGGGCTTGTGACAGGCACGTGGGGCCCAACAATGGGAAATCCAGGGGCAGGCTCTGTTCCGAGATCTAAGTGGGTGGGAAGTCAGACTCTTGTGGGCATGTTGCAAGGGTCCCAGAGTACCAGCTGTGGCCCCTCCAAATCTGGTGCACATCTGGCAGGAGCCCAGAAGGCTGGGGGTAAGGGCAGGATCCTGAGACACAGAGTAAGGCACAGGAGGAAGGCAGGAAATGCCCCTCATAGAAGGTGGACTTGGGAGTCATGAAGGAGGCAGGATCCCAGGGTCACTAGATTAGTGACCAAGTGACTAAGTTAGTGACCCTCAGTGTCAGACCCTGAGGATAAGATGGAACCACTTCCAATCCTCTTCTGCCCTAGACCAGGACTGGTTGAAAAGCTGGTACATGGTGGAGGTGGTAAGGTTTCTACAGAAGGTGAAGTCTGGCCATGGCCCTATGACACAATCCCTGTGCCTACCCTGCTTCCCACTGGTCTTGCCAGGCTTACAAATTGGCAGACGTGGGGCGGGGGAGGGGGGGGTAGGGTGTACCATAAAGCCAAGGCGTGAAAACACAGAGAGGCTTTGATGAAGCCAATCCCAGCAGCCCTTCTACCCAACAGAAATGCGCTCTCTGTGACCCAGAGTTTGTTTGAAAGCAGGGAGATGATGTGCTATTTATTTCCTAACCAGTGCTTCCTCACTGCCCCTGACCTTTCCACTGCCTGGCATCCGCTCCTGGGCCACCCTCATGCTGTGTCCAGGTGTCAGGGCTGCCTAGAGAAGCAGGTGGGGAACTGCTCACACAAGAGCCGTCTCTGATCCTGGGGAAATACCCTCACAGTGGCCAAGGGAGCCACAGCAAGCCTGGAGTTTCACGGGCTGTTGGCTCCATGCACCGCAGTGAGGAAAGGGGTAATGCTTTCTCAGATGACTCCCCCACACTTCACCCTGGCCAGTCCTTGGAGAAGAGATGCATCATCAAGACAAAATCTCGGTGCCTTCACTCAGCCTGATGTTCCCAATGGGGGAGCCCTCGGCTGGTGCCTATCTGGAGAAGCAACACGGGGCAGTGATGATGCTTGTCACTCAGGTTCTCTTACACTTATTATAAGAGAAAAGGCCCCTGAGTCTCCCTTATTGAGGCTTGAATATTAGCCCTCCTGCTCATTCCCTGTGGCCTTGCTCAAGTTACTTGACCTCCCAGAGCTCCATCTGTAAAGCAGGGACCCTTTAACAAGTTTTTGTGAAGATTCAGTTAGATGATGTGTGAAGAATACACCACACCATGTGGCCAGTGAGGGAAAGCAAATTCAAAATAAATAGCAGCTGTTATTATTATCATCTGGGTTCTTGTTGCTGCTGTGAAGTCAGAGATGAGGCCAAAGAGGGGAATCAGAAAAGGGGCAGGTGGTGTTTCAAAGGGTGGACCAACAGTGTACCCCGTTCACCAGGGAAAGCAGCTTCCAAGTTCTCAGGGCTCACGTTCAAGGGTTGGAATGGGGCTGCAGGCACAAGATCCTTCTGACTGGTCTCCAGAATAGGAGACTCAGGACACTGTCCCAACACTGTACAGCCCTGAGTGCTGGGGTGTGAACTGTTTCCCCGTCCCCCAGCCTCAAGTTTAATCTGAACCACGACAGAGGATTGTTCATTACTTCACCAGTGACATAGCAATGACAATCATAGGCATTATTATTATGTTATTCTCATGTATTGTATTATTATTGTAAGTAAAGTTATCTTGTTATTATAATAATTATTATTATAAGCATTACTATACTTAAATGTAATTAATCCATCACCATGTTTCATGTACAAGGTAAGGACTTAAGGACTTTCTGTCCTTTATTATTTAATCCTCAGAAAATCCCCCTAGGGTATTATTACCATCTTTCAGATGAGAAAATTGAGACTCAGAGAAGTTAACTAGTTTTCCCAAGGTCGCACCGCTAACAAGTAGCAAAGCCAGGAACTGAATCCAGTTCTGTCTCCCAAGTTCACACTCGTAACCGCTGTCTTGCTGCTTCCTCTTCTCTAAGACCTGCATGGTCAGCCCTGCTTTGAACCAATAATATAATCCCTTCCCAGGTTTTTCCCCATTCTTGAATCAGAGAAACTTAGACTTGGAAAGGACATCCAGATCAACTGGTCCTACACCATTGCCCCTCATCCCACTCATTCTCAAATATTTGAAAATGGTGCTCAAGTCCCCACAAGACAATAGCCTTTCTTAATTGAATAGAATGAAGAGCCCTCCAAGTGAACAGATTACACCTTGGAGGGAGACCCTCGGGTGCTCCAGATCCTCAGCTCTCCAGAGTTGACTTGCTTCTTGGGGTCTTCACACCCTGTCTCCCTCTGCTTCTTTCATGCCCACCCTCATGGAAGCTACATCACCCACAATGCCTTTAATTTCTCCTTATCCTCTCTGTCCATGTGTCAGGCATGGCACTCAGCACCCTACAGACATGATCTCACTTTGCCTTCCCAACCGCCCTTTGCAGTGGATACTATTCTTATCCCCATTTTACTGATGAGGAAACCGAGATACCGAAGTCACAGAACCAGATGGCATCAAACCTGGGTGGGTCTCGCTCCAAAGCCCATGCTGCCACCACTCTACTGAATTCTCTCTATTTACATTCCAGTTCAGTCGTCTTCTCTGTTTCTCCTTATAACAGCTGAGACAGGCTGCATCAACAACAACCCCTCTCTACCCCGCCAGAACCCTAAAAACAGCACACCATGCTAAAGACCAAAAGAGAGCACAAAGGAAATAATTGTAGAAAACACCAGCCGCAAAAGATAATCCGTTTTTCAAAGAACAGATTTCTGATCCTCCAGTAATAACTTTCTTGACCCAAGGGGCTGGCACCATTTCACCCGCGTGCTGTCCAGCTTCAGGGCCTCCTGGCGCCCTCCCTCCTGCCACCAGGTGGCAGTGCCATCTTCGGTCCTATCCACAGAAACGGGGCAACTTCCCATCTGCTCTCTACCCACCCTGGGCTCACTCTCCAACTTCATTCCAGTCTGGAAGTCATACTTCACCCACACTTGCTCACTCATTCGTTCAACAAATATGTATTAGCACATAAGACTTTAATGAATGGTCTCACCCTTTCAGTGAAATTGAATCCTCCACCTCTGCCCTTGTTTTTATATTTATTAACCATAGCACCTACTAGGTGCCAGACCAGTTTTGAGCCCAAGAGCTGATGATGCACGTTATGATAATGATGATAACAATTTAAAAATAGCGATGACTAATGTTTCCTGGGTGTCTGTCCATCATGGGCCAGGCAGTGTAGCGAAACACTTTGCTTAAATTTTCACATTTGATTCTTTCAATAACCCAGTGAGGGAGGTGCTACTATCTTACCTTTTTACACATGAGGAAACAGGCCCAGAAGTTTAAGTGAGTCGCTGAGGAGATACAGCGGAGAATGTCAGAGCTATGACTTGGACCCCCTGAGCCCAAGTCCTTGGACCACTCTGCACATCATGGATCTGCACAAGTGGCATAGTTCTGAAGGAGACAACAGTGTGCTAATGGGTGCAGGTCAGACATCTCCGTGGGGTGTGTACAACTGGGGGCCTTTCTCCTGGGAGGGCAGGGAAAGGGTCAGGAAACGCTTCCTGGAGTCAGATACACATAGGCTGGTTACTGAAAGCTGAATGGGGGTCACTGCGTAGACGGGAGCAGAAGGGTGCTCCATGCAAAGCAGGTAGTATGAGCAAGGACCCAGAGGGGTGGGTTGCACAATCTGACTTTTCTGGAAACTGTCAGCCGGTGGCTGACTTCAGTGGGGTGGGCAAGGGAGGCGCCGATGAGTAAAGAGGCTGGAGATGTTGTCAGGAATGAGATCCCAAAGACCCCACAGATCATGGGGATCCCCTGAGAGCAGAGGGGAACAGTGATCAGATGCAAATGGTAGAAAGATCCCTCGGGCACCTGTGTGAAGCGTAGAGAGGGAGAGGATGGTTGGAGCTGGTGGACCTAGGGAGAGCTGGTCCCATAAAAGGCTACATGGAGCATCCACACCCTAACCACATGTAGCCTGAGTTTGAGTTTCAATGAATAAATGTTAGGAGGGGCCCCCAAATCTTGAACAAGTCCCTTCCTCATTTTGCTAGGTCCCTTGATCCTACAGTTCAGACACACGAAGTCTCTTTAGGGATTTTCAGCAGAGGGATTGTCATGAGCTCTCCAGCCTGGCTGTGGGGTCATGGCTCCTCTCCCTGGGTCACTACCAAAAGCCAGGGCTTGCCGGTGGGACTGGCTCTGCTCTGCTACCCTGGTAGTGTGCCAGGGGCCACCAAGTGGCACATCCATTGCTTTTCAGGTGCTAGACTAATGCCAGCTCATTAAATTCAAGAAGGTAGCGCTAGAGGGTCCTGGCCATGGTACCTTCTCTCTGGCATCCTTTACCTTTCTTTCTCTTCCGAGGGAAATGTTATCTATTTTCCGCAGGTAACCAAGGGAGTCTCTAAGTCCAGGGCCAATTGCCTTCCTCATTCCCTAACACAAGACAATTCTTGTATTAACACAACCCTAAACGTGTCACTTGGTCAGCATCAGCTTCCTACCATATCGACTTTTTACAGATGTTTTATAGAAACAGAGTAGCCTTCTAATTTCCATCAGATTCCTTCCATTAAGAGAGCTTTACATTAGTCTGGGAATTGATTAGAAACTCCCCATTGGAGTAAAATGTCTCCCCTTCAGAAATTCCTGAGTGCTGAATCATTCTTCTCTAATAGTGGATCCAAGGAGACTCCAGATCTTAACCAAACTAAAAAGTGGAAGAAAAGCAAAGCCGGCAGAGAGCAGGGAGAAAGGCAGGATGCAGGGCTGCGGACCACTCTCTGGCTGCAGAAGCTGGTGTCTGGGGTGGGAGCCAGGTGGCCAAGGAGGGCCAAGTCCTGGGCCTATCTGGATTAGCAGACACAAGTGCAGTTCAGAGAGATGTGGGCAACATGGGACCCAATCCAGTGCACAGGATCTTTAGGAGGGCTGGGGTGAAGGCAGCTGTGACCTCTGGGAGGTCAGCTGGTCCACAGTTGCCCCCATCCAGCGACCAATAGGGCCTTGGGTGGGGGGGAAAGCCTGCATTCATGCCTTCTTCACCCACACCTCAGGGGGCACTGCCCAGATGCTGTGTCAGGCAGGGGAGTGCAGTGTCAGGGGCAGGGGATATGGTATCAGGCCAACTGGAGCTCAAACCCAGCCTGGTCTCTTGCTAGAAGGGAACGTTGGTGTTGATAAGTTCCTTAATCTTTTAAAACTCAAGCTTCCCCTTCTATTAAATGGAAGTAATAATCATATCAACCTCAGAGGACGGTTACGGGGATTATGTATAATAAGGGATGTTGTCGGTGCTTAACAGTGTACCAGCCCTGGACACAGGCTTAAACATTGTCAGAAATGGTTATTATCATTATAAGCTTGCAGCAGGGATGCAAACATGAATGGGACAGAGTTGCCTTTCCTCAAAAAGCCAGATGGATAGGGATCCCACTCCAGTCTACAAGTGAAGCGCACAGAAGGAGCTGGCAGACCCCAGGTACCACCCAGGACCACCCTAGGCAATCGGGGGGGGGAGACTGATTCTTTTGGCCCCAATCAGGGTTATCCCAGCCTCCCGTGCAGGCGTGCCCACAGCACAGGAGGCCTCTGCCCACATCCAAGCTGGAGGCAGAGCCTGAGGACTCAGTTGATGCTGGATGTGAAGCAGACGAGGACCATGAGAGCTGGCTCAGCAGCTGAGACCGAACAGCTTATCTCAGCTCCCTGGTGGAACCAGCTCAAATCCATGAAAAATATTAGGTTTTCAAATCAAAAAGGCAAACCACGTTGAGCCAACCAGACGCCTGCAGCAACCAGCTAATTGGCTTGTGTCTGTCCAAAACATTGAACTTGAGGGGAATCAGGAAGTGTTGATGACCAGAGCTTCACCTTCCAGGGCTGAGGGGATCTCCCCAGGTTTACAGCACCAGCCACTCCCACCTGCCACCTACCCCACCACCCCAGGCCCATTCAATTTTCCTGTTGGGAAGAAATCTTTCATCAGCGGAAGGTGAAGCAGCAGGAGGGAGCTGGAATTTAGTTTCTCTTTTCGCCAAACCACAGACCTGCCTTGTGCCCCTGGAAGGCATGGATTCATTTGAGAAGCATTATTTAGTGGCTTATGTGTGCTGGGTATTGAAGTCAAAAGAATAGCTAAATCCCACTCAACTTTGTCTTCACAGTCTAGTATTGGAGGTGGAAGATCAAGCGACGTTTGTAACACAGTGTGATATATGATGGAGGGTTGTACCTCATGAAACCCTAGCTCCAGGAAAGGTATGCCGATATCTCTATGGAGGAATCATGGAATCTTTAACCAGTACCCGGAGGGTGAGCAGGCTTGCACCAGTGGACTGGCAAAGGGAGGACATTCCAGGAAGAGAGCACAGCCTGTCCAGAGACACAGAGGTGTGCACATGAGAACAGTCCTGTTCAGGGAGGTACAAATCCTTCCCCCTTGCTAGAGCCTGAAGTGTGTCTATGTATGTGTTGTCATTGGGTGAATGAGGGCCAGAAATGAGGCTGGGCAAGTATAGAGGGGTCCTAGGCGCAAAGTACCCAGTGCACAAGGCTAAGGAGTTTGGTTTTTATTCTGAAGGTGATTGGGAAGAATTTGAACAAGGGAGTCACATGGTCAGAGTTGCAGTTATAGGGTGGAGGAGGGTGAAGTCTTGAGTCCTGGAAGTCAGGAAGCTACTATAATGGTACATGCAACACAATGACAAGAACTTAAGCCAGGGAAGTCGTGGAGGGAATGGGAGAAGGGGAACAAAGAGTTATGGGGGAAACAAGATCAATGGACTTGGTCATCGATTGGATGTCATGCGTGCTAAGAGAGAGGGAAGCCTCCAGGGTGACAGACACCAGGTGGCATTGAGGGACTTGCTGATGCTACTCAAGCACAGCTCCCATCAGGGCATCCACCTCCCCCTGGCACCATTATTCGAGGTGTTTTCCCAAGTGTGGTGTACCACTGCTGGGCTACTAGACACTTTTAGATGGTGAACTGTATAGCACATTCTTTTAGCGGTGATTATTCATTTTTATGTTTATTGGAACAAACATAAATAGCCTATCAAACCCATAGTTTCATGGATATTATTACTTGGGGCAAAATTAAAATTTTATGAAGCTTGTCAATATAAATTAAAAATAAAAAGATGATGATATATGGGAGACTTGGATACAACGTAATAAAGGTGGTAAAGAAATAACTAAAGTTTGAAGAGCATGGCTCAAAAGTGAAAGGGCACATGTCTCTGTGTGATACTCAAGGCCTTTTCTTCCCTTAAGTAACAATCCCATTAAACTACCCACCATTCTTAATGCGTCCAGTTTTACCCAAGTGGTTGACTTTGGCTCACAATGACCTTGGAAATTGGTATACCTTTCCACTTGTATTCCCTAATCTCACCTGATTTCAGAATCCAGTTCAAAGGCACTTATTCATGAAACCTTCCCAGGGTAAGAAGTATAGATTCCATTCTCCCTCTCCATCTGGCCACTTTATCAATTTCATTACTTTCTAGCACTTTTTACTTCAACTGTGTATTCCCTGAAAGTGGGCACTAGGCCTTGTTTATCTCTGATGTTTTGGGATGTTCAAAAAACTTGTGTAATAATTCTGTAGGTCCACGTTTTCATTTCCCTTTCATATTCGTTTTCTATTGCTCTGTTACAAATTATCCCCCAATTTAGAGGCCTAAAGCAAAACACATTTATTAGCTTACAGTTCCTGTGGGTCAGGAATCAGAGAGCAGCTTAGGTGGGTGGTTCTTGCTCAGAGTCTCTCATGAGCTTATAACCAGGCTGTTGGCTGGGGCTGCCGTCAACTGAAGGCTTGAATGGGGGAGGATACGTGTCTAAACTCACTCATGTGGCTATTGCAAGACCTTAGTTCTTCACTGGTTGTCAGGTGGAGACCTCAGTTCCTCGCCACGTGGGCCTGTGCATAGGCTGACTGAGTTTCTTTGCATATGGAGCTGGATTGCCCCAGAGCAAGAGCAAGATGAGAGAGAGAGAGAGAGAGAGAGAGAGAGAGAGAGAGAGGCAGAGAGAGAGGCTGGGGAGTCTTTTGACTCACAAGTGACATACCATAACTTCTGTTGTGTTCTACTGGTCACATAGACTGACCCTGGTGCAGTGTGATGGGGGTCTACACAAGGATGTGGATATCAGATTGCAGGGCTCATTGGAAGTCATGTTGGAGGCTGGCTACCACACCTTCTCACAATGTATTCTTTGAAGATAAATCTTGGGTTGTATCAATGACGTAGTGCCTAGCTTACTTCTTGGCATATAGAAAGTTCTTAGTGAAGATGAACGGATGGATGGTGGCTGGATGGATAGACGGTTGCATGGTCAGACCAATGGATAGACTTGGATGATGAATGGATGGATGGATGAGTATGTGAATGGATGAATGATGAATTAATTGATGGATGAAATGACCTCCTTTTGACTACTTAAATCCCAACTGCTTGGCACGATGATAAGCAATCATCTTCATGGTTTAGTCTTTGACCCAAAGAATTTAAGGTCTAGACAGGACCATCTAGTGTCCCACTTTATTCTACAGATACAAAATCAGAGACCAAAAGAGGTGGTGTGAGTTGCTAAAGATCAAACAATAACTTATAGCCAAACCAGGACTAGAACCTGAGGCTCCTCTTCCCATGCTTCTTCTTCAGCACCAACCATGAAAGGTATTGTGTATGCTTGCCCCAGAATTCCTACCCATGTCTGATCTAAAAGGAGGCCTCACATTGTGGTAAGGAGAAAACATGACTTGTGCATATCCAAGACCAGCTGGACCTCCCTGATGCAGCTAACCCTCCCTGCTTTGTCCTGAACACCCACCTACTTGTGGTCAGTTTATGTACCCATCCTCTCTCCAGACTCCAAACTCACACCATACTCTCCATATGACCTCACTGCAGACATGGGTATTCACCACCATTCTTTCCCAGCATGCTCCAGTGTGCTTGGCTACTTCCGGGTGTATCTGCCTCCAAACCCACTCCTTGTCAAGCTGGGACTTTCTTAAGTGGATCATTCCCTCTGCTGATACATCCCTGTGGATGTACCATAAACGCTGACATTTCTCTAGAGCAGGATGTTTTTGAAAAAATATTTTAGATGAATGCCAGGCCAGGCAGCACGAAATGTCACGGTGACTTTCCAAAGAGACCTGCCAGGAGCTAGGGTGAGTAAAAATAGCCACTGCTGGGTGTGGATGTGAAGTGAGTAAAGATCACAGAGAGAAGAGTTTATTTGTTTTTAAAATAATTATTTCTAAGTGGTTCTGGGCCTGAGGAATGCATCCTGGCAGGCAGGAAAGTGGAAGGTCTGTGTCTGATGCCAGGGAGAGAAGGCAGAGGAGGACAACAGATGGGAAGGTAGGGGGAGAGAGCCTCAGATCCCAGCCCCAATGCTCTGTAACGCTTAGAAATACTAAGATTGTGATCCTCCGTTTCTCTACTTGGAGTAGAGAAAGAGAGGGGGAAATGTAGTTAAGGAATGCTATTCATATGCCTAGATACAAAGAGGATGAGAGAGAGGCACTGACAGAAGCAGACTGAGAGAAATGCACAAAGATAACGCTTGTGTTCAATTAAGGAAAATATTCAGTACCACGGACAGCTCCAGTCTGACGGTGCTCTGATGTTCATAGCTGCACACCCTGGGTTGGATGTGACACTGTCCCTCCCAAGATATTATAAGGCATCCTGGATGAGCACACAGAGCTGGAGCCAGGACACTCTGGGAGCCAGCCCTGGGGTCATCATTTGCCAGAAGCGTAATCCTGACTAGGTTACTCAACTTCTGGAAGCTTAAGTTGCCCTCATCTGCAAAATGGGGAGAGTTCCTACCCTCAAGCTTGCCATGAGGACTCGATGAACAAAGAAACCAGGTGCTCACCAAGGTGCCTGCTACTTGGTCAGCACTAAATAAATGTCCAAATGAAAAATGCCAGCAGTGAACTACTCCAGGGACCCCAGCTTCTCCTGGCTTTCACTTTTGGGGAAGGAAAATCCTGCCTTCCATTTAAGCTGATAACTAACTTAAGTTTTGTGTTCCTCATGGGTTTGTTAATGTGAAAGCAATGATGTCATTTGGCGATTTTCAGTTTGGGTTGACAGTGTGGTCAGTGCATGTGCAACCAGATTTCAGAAGGGAGGAAGCAAACATTTAATGAACATCTGCTAGTTGCCAGATCCTTTATTCAGTGTTTTACCAGTCATTTTATTTAATTCTTAAAACAACTCTGTGAAGTAAGAATTGTTACCTCCCTCCTATTTTTTTTTTTTTTGGTTTTAAACAAGGGATTTAAACATCAGAGAGGTAAAGAAACATGTCCGAAATCACACAGTCACACAGTTTAATTGTTATTCTGAGTTCAGATTGTTGGACAGCAAAACCCAGTTCTTTTTCCTGAAAAATATTGCCACTAAAACTGCATCTGGTATACGTTGGAAAGGTTGAATTTAGCCACATTTTGCACTCAGTTTTCAAACTGCTTCTCTTTCTCTCTCTCTCTTTCACTCTCCCCCTGCCCCCCCCACCCCGTGTGTGTGTGTGTGTGTGTGTGTGTGTGTGTGTTTGGTTCTTTGCTTCTTTTCCCTAACTGTAATTAATTTGTTCACTCCATGGAAAATGTTGACTCAATTCTAAGGCCCAGTTCTGACACAAGCTTCATGATGCTCTCCTTTGCCCCCACTTCTCCATTGAGAAGAATCCCATTCCATCCTTCAAGTCTTAACTCAGCTGTGAACTGTTCCACAAAGCTTATCAATAATCCCTTAAGCAAGGGGAGACACACCATCTTCCATACTCCCATGGTGCTTTGCACACACCACCTTCAGTGAAAATTGTCTTCACTTATCCTTTTATCTCAGACACCTAGTACGGTGTCAGGCACCTAATAGGAGCTAGAGGAGTATTTATTGAAGGAAGGAAGGGAGAGGAATGCTTCAGAAACAGTAAGAGTTACGGCAATGATGACAGTGATCATAATGCCAGCAGCCATCATTATTGAGAAACACGATAATCCAAGCTCTGCTCTAGGTGCTAAATATGTGTCATCATTTCATTTAATGCTCACAGTAACCCCAAGGTAAACACTATTCTTATCCTGGTTTAACAGGTTACATTCCTTGTTTACAGTCATACAGCTAATTAGTAGAATTTTAGTCGAAGATTTAGAAGATACATCCAAAAGATTTGGAAGAAATCTCTTCGTAAATGATCTAATTAGCAGAAGACAATTAGAAGTTTGAAACCTAGCATACTAGCGACAGAGCCCTCCAGGAGTTGCATCTCCGTGCTCTTCCAAGACTGCAGTGGGAAGAACTCAGGTCCTGAGTCTGACACACTGACCCCAAGACATGGCTTTGTCAGGCATCAGCTGTGTGGCTCCAGATGTTAGCTGTGTGAATTTACTAAGCTTCCGCTTCCTCATCTAGACAAGGGAGGCCACTTGCCCTGAAGGGTTGGGGAGAGGATGACCTGCTTATTAGAAGGGACCAGCATGTACTGGGCATTCGACAAACATTAGTTCCTCAGTTCTTCCACAGTGGACCTCCTATACCTGCTGCTCCTCGTGTCTTCTCATCTGTTTTGGGAAGAAGAATCTGCCTTAGACATCTGCAGTGTTCTGCTCATTTATTCATCTAACAGATATTTACTGATCAGCTACTTTGTGTCAGGCGCTATTGTGGGTACTGGGGGTATAGTGATAAACCAAATAGGCAAAGCCTGTGCTCTCATAACAGTTACATTGTTATATTACTTATAGCTTATATTACTACCACAAGCAGTAGACAGACACATAAACAAACTAAGACCAAAAGACTGTAAAACAAGACAATGTAATGGGAATGGCTGGGGTGATGCTGCAATAGGGAGAGGGGCTGAGGAAGGGCTCTGGGACAGGTGGCATTTTAACTCAGCCCTGAATGAGAAGGGGCTAGCCTTGGGAAGATCTGGGGGAAGAGCATTCCTGGAAGAGGGAACAGCCAGGATAAAGACTATTAGGATAAGTGTATGTGCTCCAACTAAAAGAAAGATGGCCATTGTGGTTCATGAGTGACAGGTGAGGGGGTGGGCTCAAAGAGGCTGGAGAGGCTGGGCGTGCCAATCCTGCAGGGTTTTGGAGCCCCTGGAATGAGGATGGATAAAAAGTGGGAACTAACTGAAGGAGCAACTGAACTGAGCTTTATAGTCTGACTCCGTTCAAATAGATGTTATTCATTAAAAATCATCTTATCTACCCCATAAGAAGCAAGAAGCCTGCAGATACAACTACAGCCTTAAAAAGTGTTTTCTGAATTATTTTCTGAAACATATAAAAATCAACCTCTCTACAGAAAAATAGTCAAGTTGCTAATTTTACGGGAAAGCTCTAAAATAAGGATGATTTCATTTCTCACAGGCTGTCACTAGATTTCATTCAAGACTTTACCAGCTTCAGACTTCCCTGGTAGCACAGTGGTTAAGAATCTGCCTGCCAATGCAGGGGACACGGGTTTGAGCCCTGGTCCGGGAAGATCCCACATGCCACGGAGCAACTAAGCCCGTGCGCCGCAACTACTGAGCCCGTGCTCTGGAGCCCACGAGCCACAACTGTTGAGTCCATGTGCCACAACTACTGAAGCCCTCGCGCCTAGAGCCTGTGCTCTGCCACAAGAGAAGCCACCACAATGAGAAACCCGCGCACTGCAACGAAGAGTAGCCCCCGCTCGCCGCAACTAGAGAAAGCCTGCATGGAGCAATGAAGACCCAAAACAGCCAAAAAATAAATAAATTTTAAAAAAAAAGACTTTACCAGCTTCAAAAATACTGCACAGGACTTCCCTGGTGGTACAGTGGTTAAGAATCCGCCTGCCAGTGCAGGGGACACGGGTTCGAGCCCTGGTCTGGGAAGATCCCACATGCTGCGGAGCAACTAAACCTGTGCACCACAACTACTGAGCCCACACACTGCAACTACTGAAGCCCACGTGCCTAGAGCCCGTGCTCCACAGCAAGAGAAGCCACCGCAATGAGAAGCCTGTGTGCTGCAATGAAGAGTAGCGCCTGCTCGCCACAACTAGAGAAAGCCCTCACACAGCAATGAAGACCCAACATAGCCAAAAATAAAAAATAAAAAATAAAAAATAGGGCTTCCCTGGTGGCGCAGTGGTCGAGAGTCTGCCTGCCGATGCAGGGGACACGGGTTCGTGCCCCGGTCCGGGAGGATCCCGCGTGCCGTGGAGCGGCTGGGCCCGTGAGCCATGGCCGCTGGGCCTGCGCATCTGGAGCCTGTGCTCCGCAACGGGAGAGGCCACAGCAGTGAGAGGCCCGCGTACCGCAAAAAAATAATAATAATAAATAATGCACAAAACAACAGCAAACACCTATGTTTAATGCAGACAAATGGACCTTGTTGTCAGGAGATTTTGACATTGTAAAGAGGAGTCCATCACAAGTTGACCAAGTTTTAAAAAATCGATAAAATGAAGTAGGGACCTAAAGGAACTTTGCCATCAACTGTATGCTATGGAAGCCTAAAGAACTGATGATCTCTTTGACTGCATAAACAGAGGTTCATTATGGAAAACATAGGAGGGGATTTTCCCTTTTTCCTCTGCTCAGATCCAAGCCTACTTAAACACCTTCCAGGATTCCTACAAGTTGTCTCGTTTTTCTAACAAATAAAATTAAAGGTATTGCACTTTTATAGTCTTAACAAATAGTTTCCAAATTACACTGGAACTTTCCTTTTGGAGAATTTTAAAGCAGATCAGAAGAACATTCTCTTTCCATGTCTTTTGAGTGTACTCATATGAAAACTTTTATAGGGAAAACACATAAGTTTTGGCAATAAAAGCACATAACAATGGCAATACTTCCAAACATCCATTCTTCCAAATGCTCTTTCCGTAGCACGACTTTCTTTTGAGATGCAATTACTCTCTTATGTATTGTTAAAATGTCACCTCTACCTTGAAGGGACACATTAAGTGTGCATGATTCTTTTTTCAGAAAATATCTGCTAGACAGTAGACTCCTGACAGCCACTTGTCATTCGAGAAAATGTCATTAAATTTGGGACACTTGTTCTTTTTTTAAAGAATAACAGGCAGCTTTGCTTCAAGTTTTGCACTCGTTTTAAGTACTCACTGTGACATATCAGAGAAACTCCGAGCTACAAGAGATGTTATGGTCACTTTCCTTCCTGTTTCAAGCATCCTAATGATTGACTGTATTTTTTTTAACATCTTTATTGGAGTATAACTGCTTTACAATGGTGTGTTAGTTTCTGCTTTATAACAAAGTGAATCAGTTATACATATACATGTGCTCCCATATCTCTTCCCTCTTGCATCTCCCTCCCTCCCACCCTCCCTATCCCACCCCTCTAGGTGGACACAAAGCACGGAGCTGATCTCCCTGTGCTATGCGGCTGCTTCCCACTAGCTATCTATTTTACATTTGGTAGTGTGTATATGTCCATGCCACTCTCTCACTTTGTCACAGCTTACCCTTCCCCCTCCCCATATCCTCAATTGACTGTATTTTTAAGTTCTTCTTTTATCATGTAACCATATTGATGGCATCTGTGGCTTTATATTTACTGCTTGCTTTCATTTCTTAGTGCAATCACTCACCTATGAATGAATCAATGGATGAATTTCATCTTGGTATTTTCTCCCCAGCCTTGTCCTGGAATTCTTTTTTATTGCAATCAAAGTGGCCACTACATCAGAGGTTACATTTCCACAGTTTTTCCTCTTAAAATATTGTGTTTTATTGAAGAAGTAATTTACTTTTGAGAATATACCTTTTCTGGGACATCATTTTTAGGAGACTAAAAACCATAGCTCTTCATAAGTTGAAACTGAATTAGTGAAATTATTATTGAGTACGAATAAAAACTTATTACTGAAATTATTAAGGCCAGCTCACAATTATTATTGAAGTTATGGTTGAAACTGAATTTAAAAAACAGATCTAGTTACAGACAAGTTCAACTAATCTGTACTTTCATTCAAGTACATAGCAAACCTACCCTGCCTACATGTTTTCCTTGGTTATTATAGGTTATCAGTTCAGTTGGTCTTAACTGATCTCTCTTTCTTTAAAAAAATGAATAAATTTATTGAAGTTTCAGGCATTGATGGGAAAAGTAATAGGGTTATGGAATCCTTATTAAGATCCATAAAATTATAACATAATATATTCGTAACATGGCATAACATAATCATAGCAAAACTTTTCAAATGTTAGTAGGCATCAGTATCTCCTAGAGGGCTTCGTTTTTATTGTGGCAACATATACATGATATAAAATTTGTCATTTTAGCCATTTGCAAGTGTACAGTTCAGTGACATTAAGTACATTCACACTGTTGTGTAACCATCACCAGTATTTGTATCCAGAACTTTTTCATTTTCCCAATCTGAAACTCTGTACCCATTCAATAATAACCCACTAGAGAAACTCTCTGCAACAGACCATCCTTGAATGAGCTGTTGGGACATATACTTGGCTCTATCAGGAGGCTTGCAGAGTTAGTTGAAAACTAGGAGAATTGAATAACCACCATTACAGTCCATTATGGTGGAATCCAGAATCTGGGTAGGGAAGTGGCCTAAATTTCTAGGGATGAGTAACTAGCTCTGATTTCTGTATAATCAGCTGTGGGGCTGACCAGGAGGTTGCTGGTCTGTCTAATGGGCAATGTGAAAATACGTTTCTCAAAAAGAAGCTCTGTAAGGGAGACGAAAATAGCAATTCCCTTCTTGTGTAGAAATCTGTATAGCTTAGAACATACTTTTGCATCCATTAGCCCTTTAACTCTCTCACTCATCTTGTGAAGTAAGCAGAACAAATATTGTCTGTCCTGTTTTGTAGATGAGAAATCTAAATGGCTTTCCCAGGGTCACATGGATTGTCAGCAACAGAGGTGGAATTTAAACAGAGGAATTTAAATTCTAAGTGCAGGGTGCTTTCTACTTATGACTCTGTAGGGACTATCTAATGTGTTTGCAGATGTTAAGTCAGGAAACAGAAGCCATGTTAGGTGTTTTTAACAGGAATGTATTTAATATAGGGAACCAAGGGTTACTAAACCCTTGCTTGCTGGGAGAAAGACATCAGGGAGGCACTGCTGAATTTCAGAAAATGTGGAAATGCACAAAGCTCAAGGAAGCTACTACAGATCTCAGTGCATGCAGGAGGATGCCCCAGAGCCCCTGGCGAGAACCCCACCTACTGTCTGCTATAGGTCACGCTTGTGCCACACAGCTGCTGCTGGAGGATAGCATCTTCCACTCTTCCGTCTCAGAAATCGCACCCGTAGGGCCTCTCTTTGGCTGAATCTTGCTGACCCCTGCTGGCAAGGGAGTCTGGGAAAAGTAGTTTACAGGCTTCCAGCCCCTGAGATTTGGGGATCACTTAGAAAATCAGGGATAAAACTATTAACAGGGCTTCCCTGGTGGCACAGTGGTTGAGAGTCCGCCTGCCAACGCAGGCGACGCGGGTTCGTGCCCCAGTCCGGGTAGATCCCACATGCCGCGGAGTGGCTGGGCCCGTGAGCCATGGCCGCTGAGCCTGCAGGTCCGGAGCCTGTGCTCTGCAATGGGAGAGGCCACAGCAGTGAGAGGCCCGCGTACCTCAAAAAACAAAAACAAAAACAAAAAACTATTAACAGATAATAATATCCAGCAAGTCCAGTTATGAGCCAGAGTCCTGGCTGAAATGAAAAGAATAAAAATCTTTTAACAGCGTTGTTAGCCCCAAATGTGGATTTCTGCATCTTGTCTCCTCCCACACGCTCTGCTGTGGATCAGTGGTCTTTCCTTCATCGAGACCTAGTGAGAAAGATGGGAAATCAATATGGAAGACAGAGCAGCGAAGGATGCATATTCCATACTGAGGTAGATCAGCTGGGGAGAGGGGACAGTGGGGTGGGGAGAGATGTGAGCCAGCTCCAGGTAAGAGGCAAGGTAGGAGTGCAGGTGGGAGCACACAGGCTCTTGATTGTTTGCATTCCTGCTCCACTATACACTGGCTGGGTAACCTTGCCTTCTATAATTGTAAAACGAGTAATGGTACAATGAGACGTACTTTATAGGGTTCTTGGGAGCACTGAGCACAGCGTCTACCTGGCACATGGTACGTGTTCAGTAAATATTAGGTGTTACAAAAATGAGCCCCGGGAGTTTGATGGACCACCGAGATACTCCTGGTAGAGTGGTGAAACTCACTCTCCACGCATTTTCTCCACTGCAGAATCTTACAGCTGTGACTAGACACGGCTTTGAACAATGAACGCTTAAACCTTATTATTTTTGCTATTGTTTTCCTTACTATTATTATTGTAGAGTGAAATAGCATGTTATGGTCACATGTGGTTTCCTTTCTCTTATTGTTATTATTATTTGCAGTTTCACAATAACCCTGCAGCATACGGCAGTGCCAGTGTGCTCCATCTCTCGCAGATGAGGGGACCGAGTTTCTGAGAAGTAAAAGGACTAGGTGCGCTTGAGTTCTGAATAGCAGCTTCAGATTGGCTGCAGACAGTTAGGATGCTATTCTGTACACGAGGGGTCTCAGCATCCGCATTAAGCCTCCCATTGCCTGTCAGCAGCGGGACCATTTACTGATGTCCTTGACTTGTAATTCTGCTCTCAGACCCCTCCCCCATTCCCCTTTCCTTCACGTTTCTCCCTGTCCTTGAAGTTCCTGACAAAACTGACTTTAGAACATATCACGGTGGCCTCTATGATATATTTAGCCACCTCCGTCCAGTTACCCCTGGGCAAAAAATAGAAGAAACTCTTCTTGATTCTGCCTCTGGAAGAATAACTAAAGTTTTGGTCTCTGCGTGACTATGGGCAAACTCCTCAAGCTCTCTGAGCCTGAGTTTCACTGCCTTTGAATTGAATGATGTGATCCACTGAAGAGGAATTAAGAATAGGTGACCGCGTGGAAGCCCCTGGCTTAGTCCTGGCACATAGAAAGCCCTGAGCAAGCAGCACCTTCCCCTTCCTTCCCACTTTATTGTTTTTTGTTTTTGTTTTGCGGTACGCAGGCCTCTCACCGTTGCGGCCTCTCCCGTTGCGGAGCACAGGCTCTGGACGCGCAGGCTCAGCGGCCATGGCTCACAGGCCCAGCCGCTCCGCGGCATGTGGGATCCTCCAGGACCGGGGCACAAACCCGCGTCCCCTGCATCGGCAGGCGGACTCTCAACCACTGCACCACCAGGGAAGCCCGCTTCCCACTTTAGATGCTTCTCTGGTCTCCTGCTTCTCCATCTCTGTCCCTGGCAGTTTCAACACTGCCCTTCAACTTGAAGCTTCCGCCTTCAACATCCTTCAACCCTGATGCCCCTGAGAAGAACTAAGATCAAATGAAGATATTCTAGAGGCATCTAACCACTACTATAGCCTTGACTTTTTCAAATGGAAATCCAGAATGCAAAGTCCTAATTTCATTTTATGCTGATTAAAAAGCTAAGGTATTGATCCAGGGTCTTGTTTAAGCTGGGGCCACGTGGTCCAGAGAATGCACCGCTCCTCATGGCAGGAGATGCTTCTGAATCTCTGACCAGCAGGGCTCGGTGACCCTCCCCCACCTGCTTGCACACCCACCTCCTTCTCCCCACTCCCAGGGTGCTCCACTCATTTAGTTCATGTTCTCAGCCTAGAGAGTGCAAGGAGCTGGACAGCCAGTGTTCCCATATGAGCTCTATTACCGTCTATCTGTGTGACCTGGGACAAGACACTTAGGTTCTCTGGGCCTCGGTTTCCTCATCTGTAAAATAGCGACACTAAGAAAATCAAACAAGTGATCTCTGAATACATTGCTAAATAAATTTAACTGTCACAATGATTGAGCATTATTGTGACCAGTCCTTAACATCTACAAGACCTCCTGGGAAGTCAGTGTTGTAAAATCTGATTTGCAGGTGAGGAACCCGTGGCTCAGAGAGATTGTTCACCTTGCCTGAGGGCAGGTAGTTAAAGAGCAGCAGAGTTAGAGTGGACTGCAAGGCCCTCAGTCTTCCTACTGCCCCGTGCCAACTCCCTCAAAGTGGTTGACTTACTTAGTCAGCAAATGCTTAAATAAAGCTTACGACATGCCAGGCAATCTTCTAGGCACTTGACAAACATTAGCTCCTTTAATCCCCATGACAACCCTATGAGGTAGGTACTGGCTACTGTTATCCCCATTTTACAGATGTGGAAACTGAGACACAAGTGACTTGTTCAAGTCACACTAGTAAGTGCAGTCAATATGGACACCTAGGGAGTCTGACTCCAAAGTCCAAGCTCATAAACGCTAAGCTATGCCCCATTCCGCTGTGGCTTTGTGGATGTGAATAAGTTCTAAACTGGGAGATCCTGCTAATCCTCGGCCCTTAGAATCAGCCTCCACTCCTGGACTCTGCATCAGGCTCCCTGTCTGTACAGCAGCTGATACTTGCTCCCTCTCCTCCAAGCCTTTTCTCATTTGGAAGATGGAGGCAAAGGTCAGATCTCATGGACCCAGAGAAGATGGGGCTGAGATGAGAAACTGGGGTGGCCCTAAAGCCTACACAGGATAGACTCCTTTTGCTGAAGCAAGTTCGGCGGCAGTCACCGCTGACAGCTGGTGGTAACACAGACTCTGCGGGGCCAGGACCTGCTAATGCATTTTGTCACTTTGAAGAGTGCCTCCAGTTACATGTACTGGTCAAGGGCCACCGTTAAAACGTGTTGCGGTGTACACTATTAATCTCTTTTGTAAACTCAGGTAGTACAGGCTGGTGAAATGTCAGAGCTGGAAGGGATCTCTGAGAGCCTGGTCTGTGACCCTCTGACCCCTCCACCCACTGGAATCCTGAATGCAGGATGGGCGAGGAGACGTAGCCTAGCTGATGCCCCCAGGGAGTAGCAAGGCTCCAGGACTATTAATTTACCAGGATTAACTATTTGCTGCTAGTTTCATTGTTATTTTAAAGTCATTCTTCCTAGTCCCTGGAAATCTGTGAAGGCTCCTGTAGATCTGATGATTTTCAGAAGTTGGGGATACTTGTGTACTGATCAGAGCATACACTTTCTCACCCACCCTGTCTCTTTCTTAACCACGGCTCTCGGGAACTCAGTGAAATTAGAGGTGCTCATGTTCTTTGGACTGTGGGAACCAAGACTTTAGCTTTCTTAGCAGTGGGATCCCCTTGAGTTAACCTGAGAAGCTTCCATTTTCAAAGGTTTATCATGTTAGTATCATGGTTTTAGCTGCACCTTGATGTTTACAGTTTGCTGGTTTTCTTCTGAAATTTTTTTCCCTCTTTACTTTTTTATTTTATTTTATTTTATTTTTAACATCCCTATTGGAGTATAGTTGCTTTAAAATGTTGCATTAGTTTCTGCTGTATAACAAAGTGAATCAGATTCCTTCTTTAAAAAGTCTACTGAATCATACATTCAGGGTGGGAGTGGGAGTGGAGGAGAGGCTTAGTAGATTTTTAAAAATAATAACATCCAGCTTTGATGTAAGAACAAGGGAATAAGTACTCTCATATACTGCCGATACAAATGCACGTTGTCACAATCTATATGGAAAAATTGGCAATGCTCATCAAAAGCTTTGAAGTTACCTATATTATTAGATGTACGATTCCCATAGCTAGAAATGGTCACAAAATTTCACGTACAAGATTGCTTATTGCAATATTACTTATGACAAGGAAGCTGGAAAAAATCCCACATGTTCAGCAGAAGAGGATTTAGATAAATGAATTATGGTATATCCATACAGGGGAGAGCAATCATTAATAATAATAAAAGATAATAACACACATAGCCCTTACTATTTGCCAGCTTAACTTATAATTAGTGCATGTAACATACCCACAACCCTTTGAGGTGGATGCTATTATTATGCCCATTTTACAGATGATGAAATTGAGGCCCTGAGAATAAAAGTGATTTGCCCATAGTAAGTGGTGAAGTTGAGATACAAACCCAGTCTGTCTGGTTCAAAAATCCATACTATTAGCCACCATGCTATATTGCTTCTGGAAGAATATCTCATGGTTTGGGTAAATGTGTGTACGTGTGTGTGGGTGTGTGTGTAAAAGGACTAGAAGTCTATACGTCAACATGTGAAACTGGATAGTAGGCTTGCAGGCAATTTATACTTTCCATTTTATGCTTTTTTTTTGCATTTTTCAAATCCACTTCAAGGGCATTATTATTTTCTTAAGTCAGAAAAAAGTATGGTGGATAAATTTTTACAAAGAAATAAATCCAAGATGTGATGTAATCTATCCCCTCACCCAGTACAGAAATTCATTTCTGTACCATCTGCAACAAGCAGTCACTTGCCTTTATTTGAACTGCTCTGTTGACAAGGAGCTCTTGGATCTGGCTGTTCAAGATTGGCTTGTTCTAAGGGAGGAGGGAAAAGTGACCTTGGGGTTATTTGTACGTGGTACAGTCCAGCTCACAGAGCAGGGAGATAGTTAAGGGAATTGGGGCAGACGTTCAGGTGTGCTGAGAACATCAGTGGGCAGCTTGATGGGGTACCAAGGTGACGAGGTCCCCAGCACACCACATCGTGTTCTCTGTCTCATTTGTTTCACAGCCTGTTGTAAAATAGTTTGCTCAAGAAACAGTTTTCCAGCTGACAGTGGGGAGAAACCCCCCCCATAAGGAATTCAACCTGAAAGGAATAATACGCCATTTTCAAACTGCAAAATTGACAAAAATGAAAACTCAGTGCTGGTGAGGATGTCCATGGAGCATTCTTCTGTACTGCTGGTGGGAATGCAAAGTGGCACAATTTGCAGAGGACAATTTGGCAATATTTATACAAAAATCCAAAGCATACGTTTCTTTCACCCTACCAATCCCATTGCTGGGAAGCTGCCCAATAAATTCAGTACAAGGATATTCACTACAGTCATGACAGCACTGGGTGTAGTAGAAAACATAAACAAACAAGTAACGTTGGAAACAGTGTCCCTCAATCGGGGCCATAGTAAATAAATGATGATACCACCATATGATAGAATCCTCTGAAGGCATTCAGTAGTCTGAGTGAGATGTGCAGGTGGTGTTCTGGGAAGATCTTGATGCTGTCTTAGTGAGTGACGAAAAGCAAAATACAGAACAGAGTCTTACATAGAGAAGACTGCACATGTAGATATGCACTTGAGAGTATACACATTTTTTCCCCAAAAGAAAATACAAGGAACTGTTCACATACTGTTTAAAGTAGCCCCCTTGGAGCAGAGGGACTGGTTGAGAGAGAGTCTTATTTTCATTTTGTATCTATTTTGTTTGAAGGCTCAAGTACACATTACTGTTATTTTAAAAATGAAAGCCGGGGGGACTTCCCTGGTGGCACAGTGGTTGGGAATCCGCCTGCCAATGCAGGGGACACGGGTTTGAGCCCTGGTCTGGGACGATCCCACGTGTCACGGAGCAACTAAGCCCATGCGTCACAACTACTGAGCCTGCGCTCTAGAGCCCGCGAGCCACAACTACTGAACCTGTGCACCTAGAGCCCGTGCTCCGCAACAAGAGAAGCCACCGCGATGAGAAGCCTGCGCACCGCAACGAAGAGTGGTCCCTGTTCACCGCAAATAGAGAAAGCCCATGTGCAGCAACGAAGACCCAATGTAGCCAAAAATAAATAAATACATAAATAAATAAATCTATAAAAAAAAAAAAAAAAAAAAAAAATGAAAGCCGGGGTTATCTTGGACATTGTAGTCCATTCTGTTGGTTGGTTTTCTGCCTCTGTATATGAAAATAAAACACACTCATGCACGTATGTACAAGCTAGTCACTGTCATTTTCTTTTTAAAAATAATAGAGAATGCTCCCCCAAGCCTCTCTCATAACCCATCTTTCCCTGTCTAGAGTCAGAGCTCCTTGGGGACAAGCACAGGATCTTTCTGCACCCGCTCCTGCTGGGTCCTACCTCTGGTGTCTGCCTGTGTGTCAATGTATGAGCCTGAATTAGGAACAGAAGGAAAAATGATGGACTTGGGAGCCAGTGCGTTAGTCGTGTATCCATCAGGTTAGGCTGTGCTAGACTGTCGTAACACATACATCCCAAGTCTTAGTGGCTCGACAATATACAAGTCTATTTCTTGCTTATGACACAGTTTGATGTGGGCTGTGTTCCTCTCTTCTGTGTGGTGACTCAGGGATCGAGGCTGCACCCACCCGTGGGTCTGTCCTCTTGTGACTTCAAGATTGACCTGGCGCCATCTAAGGGGGTGATGGGGAAGACATGCTGCATTACCCAGTTCAGCCTGAAAATGACCCATGCCACTTCTGTGCACATTCTAGCACATGGAACGTTGGTAGACACAATAGGAACAGGGGCTTTACATATGCTTGCATGACGGAGCTTGGCTTCTTGCCCTCCTGTCATCTGCCATGAGAAGATCATGCTCTAGACAGCCAAACCCCCCCCCCCCAGCATGGGCCCCAGAATAAGGATACATGGGACAAATTTGAATCTGACCTGGCCCAGCCCAGCCAACCCAGATTAGGTGAACCTCAGTCAACCTATAAACCAGTGAGCAGAACAACAACTGTTAGTTGTCATAAACCACAGAGATTCTAAGGTTTTTATTATGCAACAAAAACGAATATGGAGCCCCATGGACTGGTACCTTCAAGGGAATCATGAAGCACACAGCTCAGGGTCCTAGGGCTACTAAAAGCCGTCTTGTGGATGAGCCGTCTGGAGCCCAGAGAGGGAAGGGAATGTACCTGAGGTCACAGAGCCAAGACCAGAGACCAGATTTATGGAACTCAAGCCAGTACTTTTTTTTTTTTTTTTTTTTTTTGCGGTAGGCGGGCCTCTCACTATTGTGGCCTCTCCCGTTGCGGAGCACAGGCTCCGGACGCGCAGGCTCAGCGGCCATGGCTCACGGGCCTAGCCGCTCCGCAGCATGTGGGATCTTCCCGAAACTGGGGCATGAACCCGTGTCCCCTGCGTTGGCAGGCGGACCCTCAACCACTGCACCACCAGGGAAGCCCCAAGCCAGTACTTTTTATGACTCAACATCCACCCACCAGCACAGAGCAGGGCTGTGAGTCCTAGAGATGCTGGCATTTTGATTTGGGCAGGAGAGGGGGAAAAGGCAGGGGACCAGGCAGAGGCTAGAAGGGCTAGTTGGGACAACAGAGGCCACCGGTGTTGGGAGAGGGACACAGAGGACTGAGCAGCTTTCTCTCACCTCCCTGATTAGCTGAAGTCTGGGCATCTCGAATTTCTATAGCGTTCCTGCTCAGCTATGGCACCAGTGCCCAGACATCATCCTGATGTCAAGCCAGATTCCCGGAGGCCTGCGGGACCTCTGTCCAGGCACCATCTGTATGGTATGCCCTCCAGCTGCTTCCTGTTCTTTGGGGTTGTATGCCTGTTATTATATCCAAACATACCTCAGGCTGTTAAGGGGAAGGGGCCCAGGGTAAAAGGTGAACTGGAGAGAGAATGCAAGCATTGGCTTCTTTCCTGACTCCAAGATGTGCGTCCAAAGTATGCTTGTGCACACACACACAAACACATGCATACATGCCCGTACGACTCCTTCCAGGGTGCATGAGCTCCACCTGTCAGGTGAGGGCGCCACAGTCCAGTGGAGCGGACGCCTAGGTTGCTCACTGGGCGGGAGGAGGAAGCCGGCGGCCAGCTAGGAGGACTCTGGTCTTTCGTGACCCTCTCCAGCTCTTCTGCCCCTCAGCCTCCTCCGCCTCCCTCCCGCCTCCTTCCCCCTTCCCTTTTCTTCTCTCACGCCTACCTTTTCTCTCTACTTCCCTTTCTTTTCCCCCCCGCCCTCTCCTTTCTTCTTCATGTGCCCCAGGATAAAGGGTGAGCTTCCGCAGGGATGCAGGGCTAAACGGACAGCAGTCCCTGTTTTGTGGAGCGCGTCTTATAGAAAGGACAACAGGTCATAACTAAACATGAAGATGAATCTATAATTCCAAGCAACGAAAAA
Source organism: Mesoplodon bidens (assembly GCF_964165515.1). NCBI lineage: Eukaryota > Metazoa > Chordata > Mammalia > Artiodactyla > Ziphiidae > Mesoplodon > Mesoplodon bidens. The sequence continues at coordinate 11,440,926 of NC_138179.1, forward strand.
GTCAGTGAAGTAAAAGGGTCATGCAATGGGAGGGAATTCCAGGGGAAATCCAGTTTAGACTGGGGGATACAAGGAAAGCTTCTGGCGAGGGTGTGCATTGCACCTGATGCTTGAAAAGGATAAATAGCCGGGGAAGAAACAAGTGGGGATCAGGCATGGAAAGAATTCCAAGCAGAAGAACAGACATGTGGAAGGAATGTCCTTGGTGTGCTCAGGAAGCCGGACGGAGGCCGCGGTGACCGTGCCGTGACCATGGCTCAGAGAGCAAGGGGAGAGCTGTACGCAGTGAGATGAGAGAGGCAGGCATGGTGGGAGCAGCCGGGGATTCTGCGGTTCATCCCAAGTGCCATGGAGTCTGTTGATGCCTCTTAAGCAGCGGATTAACATAATCCAGTTTTGCACTGTGGAGAGAGAGATTTGGCAGCTCTGAGGAACACGGGTTGGCGGGAACCTGAAGGGAAAGTTTTAAAATCCCGTTGGGGCTGTTCAGGTCGTAGGTGAAGGGATGCTGGTGGTTAAGCTACAGCAGTGTCCGGGGAGATGGAGAGATGTAAAGAAGACACACCTTTGTGGCAGGATGATGTCTGTGAAGTGTTATAGATGCGCCCCCAGCTCCACACTCCCGTTACCTGGGACCCTCCGCGTTCAGGCAGCTGAACGTGAGACCTGCTGCTGGAGTGGAATTGCCAGGGTGGAGCTAGAAGATAATGACATCATATCCTTGATATGTGGGTTAAAAAGCCAAGATCCAGGGATACAATAGAAGGACCTGGAAGGAAATGAGATTAGGCTGAACCTGGTGGGGGTGAGGGAAGGTAGATGCAGAGGAAGGAAGAATGTTAATACCAGTGAGGGTCTCTGGGTCCTATTATATACCTACCTAGTCAGTAGGGGGAACAGAGCCCCCGCCCCCAATTTGGGGAAATCTTAGAGATCTGTGTTGGTTTTCAAGTGTGCCCCAAGAAACTCAACAAAGTCTCCGAGTTCCCCAGCACTGCATCAGCCTGGGACCCCCAGGCACTACCAACCCTGGGAGGGAAGCACTTCCGACCCACTAGCCATATATAGGGACCTGTAGTTGGAAGATGCCAAAAATTCATGAGTCCCTTCTAAAGCCTTTGAGATTTTTATTTGAACCCCAGGACATAGGACCTACTGGAAGGAGCATCAGACCAAAGGGAAAAAGACTCACCTTCAAACCCCCATGCTGGGGAGATGATTCTAGAAAACCACTTGACCTTTTGGAACCTAGTCTTATCCTCTATAGATGGGGCCATAATATGAGCCTGATCTCCCCGTGGGGGTGGTGGAGAATTAGAAGAAGTAAATACATGGGAAAACTAGATATTCCATGCTAGGGGAGTAAATTTTGTTTAGAGAGACAAAAGCTTCCATCGTGCTTAATTCACTGATTCCATCAAGAGTTCTAGCAGCTTTTCTTCTTCCACCTGATTCTATTTCCTGTAATTATTGGTTTTGCCTCTGCCCCTTGGGGACACAGAGCAAGCCCCATCCCTCTTGCCTGGACAGCTGACATGTAGGACCTTTCAGGTGGAAGGTATAATCAAGGACTTCCAGAGGCTGCCCGTCTCCAGGCTGAACCAGCTCAGTCCCTCCAGAAATTTCTCTCAGGGCCCTGGGGACCCCTACTGCTTGCTGATGTCCTAAGAACGTGGTGTTCAGGGTGGTCACAAGGCAAGTTCATCCTGGCCACAGTTTTGATGAGAATTCTGCAGCCAGTGGTCCAAAGCCCCTTGCTGGAGTCCAGGACACCTCTCTCTATGAATGAAGGCTACTCATGACTGGTGCCGATGGACAGTTGCAAGGCAGGGACCCGTGACAAAACATGTCTGCATTGCTTCCCTCATCTGGGAGCTGTAAGCCTCATTCTCACGGTTATCATCCCCAGACAGAAAATGCATGAGAAAAATATATCCACAACTCACCTCCCAAGGGAAAGAGCATCTGTCCTAAGATGGTCTCCAAGTCCTCCAGGGAGCACTGGATTCAGTGGCAGAGGGTATAGTGAGAAGAGCCCCAGGCTTTGAAATCAGTGCAGGAAGCAAGGGAAGGGGAGGCCAGAGTCATGGGGGCCTGGCCTAGTGTGCTCTCCAGGGTGTTCCCTCCCTCCCCTGCCCCTCAGGGTGGATGCTTCTTCCTGATGTATTCATCCTGCACATGCCCCCAGGAGGCTGCGCCTCAGCAGAGAGCACCCGGAGAGCATTATAAGCTCCCCTCCACCCTCCGGGTTTTTGTTCCACTTCGTTACTTGGCCCTTGTTGGTCTGCTGCCTAGAATCATCTCAGGGTATTCCATGCCCCATGTCCTGTGATCTAAATTAGTGCTCCTGTTGGCCAGAAGGGTCTGGATTTTCTGCAGGATGCTCAGCCACGCACACTGGGCCAAGGAAGGGGTTTGCAGCTCTCACACCCTGCACCTTCACTGCCCTGCACCACTCGGGCTGGTGGGGAAGGAACAGAGATCTAGAAAGTCAGGGTGAGCCTAAGAGGCACCACGATCTGAGGATGGGATTGTGAAGTAGGCAAGGTGGTCCTTCAGACCCTACTTTGGAGCAATTTGACCCCTTGGTGGCAACTTGCCTACCTTGGGTGTATCTTATCCTCCCTCTCAACAAGTACCCCAGGATTTGTCAGTTGCAGTGCATGAACTCAGCCATTGGCTTGTTCATTCAACACTCATTCACTCATTCATTCATTCATTCATAGATATTTTCTGAGTGCCTAGTAATGTGCAAGGCACTGTGCTCCATCTTGGAGATAAAAAGGGGACTAAGATGCTCCCCTTGTCTTCCAGGAAGTCACAGTCTAGTGGGAGAAGCAGCACAGACCACGTGAATACTGTAATAAGCATTATAACAGAAGCAGTTCGAGTTCAGGAGTCAGAGCATCTTTAAGAATGTAGCCTTGAACTCAGGTGGGAGAGGGGGGCTTTGCACAGCCACTGCCCGGTTTATTTGTCTCTGCATCGCACACAGCACCTTGCCCCGAGCCTCACACCTGGAAGGACCCAAATAAAGCTGTGTGGAGTGGTCTGGATGTTCTCTGAGCCCCCCGTTCTAAATCTCAGTAATTCTAAGGGGAGGATAGTGCCAACTTGCTAGATGTGGGGGCTGGGGTCTAAAAAGCGCTCAATAGAAGTGAAATAAATTGGAAACTGCTGCTCCCATTGTCCTCCTGGCGTCTCGAACGCTATCTTTTATTCTCCCTTCTGTTGGCTAAATGAGCTCCTGCCTCCAGTTTGGCCCCTGGGTCCACTGCCTGATGGCAAATATTTCTGCCCTGGAATAGCACATTGGAGGGAGCTGAGAAGACTAATAACAATGCCTGACAGCCCTTCATGGTTTTCCCTAAATGTTCCTTCCTGCACAAAAAAAGTTGAATAAAAATATGGATTAAAGCAGAGACTGGGAGCAGGAAATCAATGGCAGTCTCCCGGCTGTGTTATCATAATACGTTCTGTGCCTGTACTGCACACCTAGGGCAGAGGGGAGTCTGTGCTGCCAGAGTCCTGCCTGCGATGCCAGTGCCAGGGAGAGAGGGAGAGGAGCATCTGGGGGAGGGGGTGGGGTGCCTGAGACAGGAGCAGGTGACCGTGAATATCTCTAGGCTGTCAGGGAAGCAGTCTAGGGCCTGGTGGAGGGCATGAGCCAGGGAACACTGTGTCCTGTGTCTGCACGGGGTCTAGAATCTCCTTGGCTGGTGTGATTGATAGATCATCTGGTCTGTGTAACTGCTTTATTATTATATGTAAATTAATTGTTCCTCATGCAAAGGAATAATATACGTTGTCCCTCACCTCCAAACTATTATATTTAGCTTTTAAAAAGTTGGTTTCTGGACTTCCCTGGTGGCGCAGTGGTTGAAAGTCCGCCTGCCGATGCAGGGGACACGGATTCGTGCCCCGGTCCCGGAAGATCCCACATGCTGCGGAGCAGCTGGGAACCATGAGCCATGGCCACTGAGCCTGCGCGTCCGGAGCCTGTGCTCCGCAATGGGAGAGGCCACAACAGTGAGAGGCCTGCGTACCGCAAAAAAATTAAAAAAAAAAAAGTTGGCTTCTATACATGGAATATCATGTTAATTACAGAGGACTTGCTCTCCTATTTATTAAACTGGTCCCCGAAGTGCCTCCAATTAGGCTCCTTTGCTCCCTCTCTGTCCATTTCATTCCTGAATGCCTTGAAAGCCATTAAAAACTGCTGTCTTTAAACGTCTGTAATTCAGACTTCGTGTAATTCAGACCAGGGATCTTCACCCCCAACCTTTTTTTTTTGCTGATTATTGAGGGTTTCTAAATGGACCCTGTGCATGGGCCACTCAACAAGAAGGCTGCCTTTCTGATACAAGATGGGTCTTCTTTCCTGGGCTACCCCTGGGGCACAGCCCCATTGCCACGTGTGCAAACCGCATCTATGGCTCTTGCCCAGCAGACACAGAAGGTACCAGTTGCCCAACGTGAGATGATAAATAATGGATTCAATCTGTGCAAACTGCAGGATCATTTTGGGGAACATGAGGCTAAATCAGCCTCCAACTGTCAGTATGTCAGGGTTTCTGCTGGAGGTTATTAGTCCACCTGTGTTCTTCAGGGCTTAGAGCTGTGTGTATACATGAGTGGATGTGTGCATGCATGCATGTGTGTGTGTGTGCGCGTGTGTGTGTGTGTAGGACAATTACAGGAGTAGAATAGACACTGCCAGGAGACATGAGATGAGGGTTCTAGGCAAGGCTCTGCTTCCAACTAGTTTTGTGGCTTTGGAAAAATCATTATTCTCTCTGAGCCTTATTTACCCATCCGTAGAATGAGCCAATTTGGGGGAGGTGGGGGGGATCCTTCTTACACTGGAGCCCCACCTCTGAAAAGTCTGACTCCAAAGGCCTGGGGCGGGGCCTGGGTCTCTCTATAAAGATCCCAGGTGAGACTGATGTGGTCCCCTCGGAGCCTCTGGGCCCTCCAACCTCTCACTCTAGCAGCCAGCTCTGTACCCGCCCTCCTCTCGCTTCCCACCCGCCCCCCCTCCCCCGGGGACTGAAAATCCCTCCCTCTCCTCTTTCTCTGAGGACCCCAGTTTCCTCCACCACTCGGGTAGGATGTCCTGTCTTTTGGGCCCTAGGGTGACATCATTTTATTCCACCCCTGGCTTCCCCTACCTGCTTGTCACTCTGCTGATGTGCTCATGAATCTGAGCTCTCCTCAGAGAGGATGGTAAGGCACTCCAGAGGAAAACCTAACAGCATCAAACAGGGGGCAAAACTAGCAAGGGTCTAGGGCTAGCATCCCAGTGTCTAAGCTACAAACCCCTTTTGTCATTATTACCTTCCACGTCCACACCACCCACCCCCTTACCTGCTCTCACTCATCCCTCCTTCCTCTTTCAACAGGATCCAAGAAGCTCCTATGGGAGGGCGCTTCATGATACAAATCACCAAAGGTTTTGGAATCAGGCCAAAAAATTCCAATCCTGGTGGTCATGTCACGGGGCACCCTCCCGTTGGCTCTGAACATGGTCTACCTCTAGTTTGCTCCCTTCAGACACTGCATTCTGTCTTCAGGGCCAAGGTCCCTTCCAGCCTCTGGAATTCATCAAATTTGATGAATTGATTGACACCGGTTCATCAAATGGGTTTCTTCTTCCTGGCCACACAGCTAGACTACATTTCCCAGACATGCTTGCAGTTAGGTGGGGCTGTGTGATGAAGCTGGACCAATGGAATGTGGTCAGAGTGAGTCTTCCATTTCTATCCTCTGCTCTCACGGTTTGTCTGTTGGATGTCAAGGTCCAGGGCAACCTTGGAAGACACCTGGCTTGTAGACCCTTTATCAGCCTGGGTCCCTGAACAGTCCTCCATTTCTCCTACCATCAACAGTGCTGACTGGGCTTTATGGAGAGCGGGAAGTAAACTTCTATTGGGCCAAATCACTGAGATTTGGGAGTTTACCTTTTATAGCGGCTAACATTGGCTAGATTCTGGATGTATTTCCAAAGAAGAGCTGATTAAAGGGTTGCTTAAACTAATGTATAACTCATGTAGCTAGGTCAACCCTTTATCCCAAGGGAAGGATCTAGACTGTTGTGGCTTCTTATTGAAACTGACCCCAGCAATTAATCGGGGCCACATCTGGGTTCAGCCATGTGACTGGCCCCAACGCTTTACTTTTCTACGCATTTCTTTACTCTTTTGTCCATTTCTTCCTTTGTCGGCTCTTCTGAGTGCTGGGTCCCTGACAGGGGAAGGAAGGGAGCCTGTCCCTGTTGGGCCGTCCTATACAGAGGATCTTTCCCATGGGCTGCAACTGGCCCCTGCAGTTAATCGTGCCTTTGTGTTAGGGTCACGCTCCTTCCAAGCAATGTGTAATCACACCTGCCACTGTCCCGGAGTCCCAGTTAGGCTCGTAAGCCAGGGGAGTGGCGGGGGGAGGTGACTGGCAGCTCTCCCCTTCTGGTTGCCTGCTTCCTGGGGTCCTTGCAGGCAGCCAGACACCCACCCCCCGCCCCCACCACTGCCGCCACCTTGCTAAACTCCAGGTGCACACTGACCAGGGGCTCTGTGGATGTCTGGTGTCCCTGTTGCCATGACAACCAGTCACAGCAGCCGATAGCAAGAGTGACTTGATTCCTGCTGGGAGGCAGAGAGAAGCATGGCACATGGAGGAAGATGGGGCTTCTGGAGGGGGTGGAGAAATGCGGAGCCAGCAGGGGGAGGGACTGGCAGGGGAATTCTGAAAGCGGAGTTCACTCTCTGTGCCTTCAGGCTTCAACTCTGCAACCCGAGGAAGTCCTGGGAAGTGATCAGGCCTTCCTCCCAGAGCCCTCGTGAGGCTTCCAGGGCGTGCTCTAGAGAAGAAAACAGGGAGGAGGAAGGCGCAGGGTAGAAGGTGCAGTGAGGGGAAGAGGAAAACTTCACTCAGCAGGCACATCCTGAACCCTGGTCTAGCCCTGTAGCTGGATCTGTAGCAGTGAGTCAAATGCATCAGGTTGCTATCCTGCCCGCAGGGAGTTGGGGCTCCCGTGGGGCCTCCTGGGTGCCCCCTGGCTTTGTGCATCGCAGCAGCCAGAAATTAGCAGTACCCACGCATACCAGGTGGAGATAAGAACTCAAGAAATAAAAAAGAATGAAGTGGACTTAGTGAGCTAAGGATAGAAGGAGAATTAGCTATTTTATATGAGGAGAACAGGGAAGGTAGTTTTGAAAAAGTGACACGTGAACAGGGACCCGCAAGGAGTGACAGCGTGAGCTATGTGGCTATGTGTGGGGAGAGCATCCCGGCAGGGGGACCAACCTGTGCAAAGGTCCTGAGGCAGGAGAGGCCTGTGTGGCTGAAGTGCACTGAGCAAGGTGGTTGTGGAGTGGTAAATGGTAAAATCAGAGCCGCTTTTTGGTGGGAGATGCCGATCCTGGAGGGCCTTGTGCTTTAAGTGAGTGGGATCTTTGCCTGTGGGAGCTGGGGGTTCCCTCAGAAGAGAGACATGATCTGACTGATATGTAAACAGGGGCTCCCTGGCCACAGTGCAGAGATGAGAGGACAGGGCAGCAAGATGGAAGCAGGGAGGGGCAGTATAATTGAAGGTGATGAGAATCAGCTGGATTCTGGATGTATTTCCAAAGAAGAGCTGATTAAAGGGTTGCATGAAGGATTCTGGCTTAAGCCACTGGATAAAGGAGTAGTGAGTCTGAACTGTCTTTTCTGGAAGAGTAACAGAGCTCATCTAATCCCCCCTCAGAGGAGAAAGGAAGCCATCGGGGGTCCAGAACCTTCTCCTGCATTCGGAGCCACAGTGGTCTGGGTTTTCCCCTCACTGCAATTCATTCCGACCTGTGGCTTCAGCTGAATGCCCTTTCCTCAGCCTGTTTCCTCACTCATGTACTGCTCCTTGTCAGCCAGCTGTCATCCAGGGACATTGACACTCAAGCCTGGGCAGTTCTGAGCCCCAGACCTGATGGCCTGAAGCACCGCGGCACCCCCAGGTGACTCCCTGTTATTCTGGAGGATCTTCAGAATTAGGAAGCTTTGCATAAGTTCTGAAGCAGGGCCACCCCTCTTGTCCACAGCAGCCTCCTTCGCATCAGTGGACCTCACCGTGCCCCCTCCTTTCTTTCTCTGCTGGCCTGTGGCCTGTCCAACCTTCAGCTGTGTGTGTATCGGGGTGGGACGCCCAGTGGGTCTGGAGAATGGCCTTCCCCTCCCCCACCATTGCCCTTTGTTCCCTGTGCCCCAGAGCAACTCTGTCCCTCATGAGCACGGCATCTCCCACTTCTGGACCTAATCCTATGCACACTGGGGATTCATGCATGTTTTCAAATATTTTTTTTCAACGCAAATTTATATTCATGATCTTATTGACCCTCTCCACAGCCCTTTGAGGCAAACAGGGCAGATATCAAAGGTCCGACTTGACAGATAAAGATGCTGTCCTGGGCTTCAGTTACTTCCTCTATGAAACAAGTGGATCCATCTAGATGATCTTTATTGTGCCTGTAGCTCTGACTTCTTACGACTCTAACATGCACACATACAGGAGAGACACCTCCTACACATACACACACACACACACACAGGTACAGATGGACACATATTCACATGGGCATGTACACGTACACTCACACAGTCCGAATGTTGTTGTTTCTTTGCAGCAAACTGCATTCTTGAGTACCCTCTTGACAGTCTTACCCTTTCTGACAAAGCACTCAAGGGGCTTAAATTAGATAATTTCCAAAATTGCTGAATTAGGTTCTCCAGATTCTGACATTTCACCCTTCCTTGTCCTGGAGGCACCAAGGCCTCTCCCAGTCTTGTGCTGGTGTCCATCAAATGCTGAAATTTCACCATCTGTAATGAGCTCGAAGCATGCAAGAATAAATGAGATGGAAAGTCCGTGAGCCAGCTGGGAAGGAAAAAAGGAGCAGACAACTGGTACCAAGTGGAAAATGGTCTGTCTGTTTGCTTCTTTTCCCCAGGAGAGGCAGGGTTTACATTCCCTTTTGATGCCAGCCCTCAAATGATCACATACTGTTTTTGCCCTGGAAATGTGCCTCGGAAATGCCGCCCCTCCCCTGCATCCACACTCACTGGGAACCTACTGGGTATAACTCCTGAAGCTCCAGAAAGAGGCTCAAGCTGCCTCCTTGACCCAGAGAAGGGGGAATAACCTGCAAACACTCCATGTTGCAAACCAGCCCTGATGGATGTCAAGCCGGTGGAAATGTTCAACACCATCGGTCAGGGTCCCAGAGGCCACAAGGATAGAGCAATGAGCTAACAGAGGGAAACAAGCCAGAGGTTCGATTTTTTTTTTCTTGCGGTACACGGGCCTCTCACCGTTGTGGCCTCTCCCGTTGCAGAGCACAGGCTCTGGACACGCAGGCTCAGCGGCCATGGCTCACGGGCCCAGCCGCTCCGCGGCATGTGGGATCTTCCCGGACCGGGGCACGAACCCGTGTCCCATGCATCGGCAGGCGGACTCTCAACCACTGTGCCACCCGGGAAGCCCCAGAGGTTCGATCTTGAGGTGAGAGTATGAGGATGGCTCGATGGGACATGTCCCCAGCGCCAGAAAAACAAGCCGGATCAACAGGCAATCTGGATAAAACCTCCAGTGGCCTACCCCAGAACTTGAAATTCCATGAAGAGTCATTCCTCTTTCTTTGAGGTCTGTGGAGGCCTCTACTGAAATGAGAATGGTCCCCAGGTGGAGGGGCACAGTTGGACGCCATGGTTTCTTCTTTCTATCCTCTCAGAATGGATCTGTTAATCAAATTTTTTTTAAGCCACGTCACAGGATCTTGAGTTAATGGGACATAGGCTAGATATATTTAGATGAAGGAAAAGCTGTGGATAAAGAGCATTTTGAAGGCATTTTGCCTGAATTGAATTTTGAGGAAGAAAAGGAAAGGGGAAAAATCAAGGAAAGAAAACCAGAGGTGACAAACAGCATTCAGAAAGAGATGAGCCAGGAGCCCAGGTCCTAAAACCATCCATTCCCATGACCTGCAATGGATTTTATCCCAGCAGCAAAAGAATACTTGGTGTTTATACCAACATTGTAGTTTATAAAATGTGATCACATTCATTATCCCACCTGATTCTTACAGAAACAAGACTTAAGTCATGTGTGTAGGAGTGAGAAGCCCATTTTACCTAGCAGGGACATGTCACCTGTACAGGGGCCAGGATCATTATCTCTGAATGTGCTCAGAATACTGTTGGATCCAACACTTGTTGACAGATCTAAATGTATGAGCTGACACCCTTTTGAGACTCTAGGAGAAAGAGACTTGGAGTCTGCAGTAAGTAAAACACCGGCTGTCTGTCGAGGCATTTTTTCCAGCCAACCATCCTGTTTCCGTGCCTGCAGGACCCTCTCGGCAGCCTCTACAACTGTGAGGTATCCTTGGGACTTCAGTGGCAACAAACAGGCATGTGACCTGGATTGCCAGGGATGGTCCTCAGGCATCCTCTGGGTTGATGGGAGCAAGGCTCTGAGATGACGGAAGAGTCTGGCTTCGCTAGCAGCCTTGCCATTAAGCCTTTGACCGTGTTGATCTGATCCTTTAACCCATAGTGAGATCATTCTTTCATTCGACAAGTGTCTTAGGGCACAGACTGTGACCAAGACTGAGGCCAGAAGTCCTGGGTCTTTTTGAGAGCTTGGTCGTTCATGAGCTGTGTGCTGTTGTATAAGTTGCTCAACCTCTCTGGGCTTAATTTTCTCATCTGTCAAATGGAGCCGTGGCACCTGCCCTGGCCCCACGCAGGGCTGTTGTCTGACTCCATTGAGACCAGGGGTATGAGAGGGCTTTCAAGAGTACAAGGCAGTCTACTGGGATGAAAGTTGCCTGGGGACAAGGAATCTGATATAGATGGAGAGGAGGAAGGAGAGGAGAGAGGCAGGTGAAAGAAAAAAGAGGAAGCAAGGGAGGGGAAGAGGAAGAGAAAATAGAAGACGGTAAGGAGAGCAAAGGGAGAGGAGAGAGGAAGGAAAGGAGAGCAGAAGGGGGAATAGGGCTCTTTTTTTCTTTTTGCGGTACGCGGGCCTCTCACTGCTGTGGCCTCTCCCCTTGCGGAGCACAGGCTCCGGACGTGCAGGCTCAGCGGCCATGGCTCACGGCCCCAGCTGCTCCACGGCATGTGGGATCTTCGCGGACCGGGGCACGAACCCGTGTCCCCTGCATCGGCAGGCGGACTCTCAACCACTGTGCCACTAGGGAAGCCCATGAATAGGGCTCTTTTAAATCTGCCTCCTGGCGTCAGGTGGGCCCTAATTGCCTGATGCAGACGCTACAAGTCTTTATATTGGGTTGGCCAGAACACTTGTTCGGAATTTTCCATAACACCTTACGGAAAAACCCGAATGAACGTTTTAGCCAACCCAATATTAGAAGCAACAATGCTTGAGGCTGATGTTTTAATGAATGCAAACCAGGAAGGTGGGGAAGAAATAGAAAAGACATCACTCCATTCAAGCCCCCATCCTCTCCCCTCCCCTCCCCTGCTGCTTCAAAGTTGTTAGGCTTCCTCTGTGCAGTTTCCAGAGTTTAAAAAGAATGAGTGCATTCAATTAATCCCCGCTTTAATTCTCTGCCATCGCTTTCCTGGAAGTTTAAATAAGAAAAACTGTTTTCTAAGTGTGGACCTGCACTGTGCAAAGAAAATAAAGCATGTCACAGAGTCGCTGCTTGCATTTATGTTCATGATTAGGGGAAAAATGAGAGCAGGAAGGAAGGGAGGGAGGGAGGGAGGGAGGCAGAAACAGCCCTAAAGTCTACCCCTGAAGGCACGCAAGCCTAATGGTTGGCTAGAGCAGAGAAGCTCAGAGTTCCAAGATTTGGCACTTAAGTCTAAATTTAGAACCAAATTTGTTGACAAGTTGGAGGGAGTTCAGAGAAAATCCACCAAAACAATTAAAGGAATGCAACTTAATTGGCCCAGCTTGTTTGAGCAACTGCTAAGCAGGGAGCATTAGAGTCTGTAGCCAGAGGAAGCAACATCCACATCAGTGAGGGGGGCGGGGCTGTTTAGCTTGTAACAGAAGGGGATCCAGAAAAGAAATGGAGCCCAGAGAAAGGCAGGACGCAGCCCAGCCTGACCTGGCATCCTGCAGGGAGACCTCTTGGGTTTCTCCGGCCATGTGGCTCATCCTCTTCATGGGCCATTACTCCCCAAATATGACTGACAGCAATGCCTCCATTATTTCATTGAATCTTCACAGCCACCCTGCAAAGCAGATGAAGAAGCAGAAGCTCAGGGATGCTGTGTAACTTGCTCAAGATCTCTCAGCAGTAAAAGAAAGATTTAAATTCAGGTCTGATTGGTTTTTAAGCTCAAGCTCATTTCGAAGATGCCACATCAGGCTTCCCTGGTGGCGCAGTGGTTGAGAGTCCGCCTGCCGATGCAGGGCACACGGGTTCGTGCCCCGGTCCGGGAGGATCCCACATGCTGCGGAGCGGCTGGGCCCGTGAGCCATGGCCACTGAGCCTGCGCGTCCGGAGCCTGTGCTCCTCAACGGGAGAGGCCACAACAGTGAGAGGCCCGCGTACAGCGGAAAAAAAAAAAAAAAAAAAAAAAAAAAGATGCAACATCATCTCCTGGGAGCTGGGATGGGAAAGGGAGAGACAGGATGGGCGCCCTTATGGCTGAGGCTCCCAGCGCTCCTCATCCGGCCCCAGGCTACCTAGGTGGGAAAGCAGAGATGCCAGACTCATTAAGGGGTATACTGTGCTGTACCCAGAGCAACCTGGGCTCCCACCTCTGGCCCTGTGTCTCCTGAGGACCCCACTCCTCTCCCCTATCTTGCTGACCTTTTTCCACTTGCTCTGGGCCTCATAACCCTCTGAGGCCCCAGTCTGGTGTAGCAAGAAGAGTACTGAACTTCAGGTCAGATAGATGTGGTTTTTAATTTTACCTTTAAAAACAATTCTCTGGCCTTAGGCAAGTTACTTAATTTCTCCAGGCCTGAGCTTACTAACTGCTTAAACAGAGATCAAATCTACTTTACCAGGTTGTTATAAGGGCAGATGGGACAGTGAGCATAAGTGTGCTTTGTAAGTTGCAAAGTGCTGAATGCAGGAGGATGTTATTAGTAACAGAAATGTAAATTGCTTTCTAACTCACAATAGACCCAGGCTCACTTCAGGCTTCCACCTGATGCACCCATTTCCAAATCCACACATGTCCCTGGTGTAAAATGGGACTGGCCTGAAATAAGAGCTGACCCAGAGAAGGCTCTGGAAGCAGGCAGCTGGCGAACATCAAGGTTAAGACTGAGTCAAGTGTCTGCCTGGGAGCACGTAGAAGATGACCTATGTCAGCATATGGCAGAATGCCAGCACCGTGAACATGTAGCAGATGGCCAATGGCAGCCTGAACTCCAGAGACACATGGAACAGATCATGGAAACCTTGCCGGGAAAAAGTAATCTGAGATCCAGCAGGATAAGATGTCTTGGATCTGAGGCAAAGCAGGATCTTCCTGATGGGACAAGAGCCTAGAGGTGGGGCGTTGGGGCTTGGCGGAGGTGGAAATGGGAATGTGAGTCAAAAAATAACAGCTCCGGGTGCTTCCTGGTCCTTAGAGCCATCTTCAAACCTCCCTGATTGTTGGGGCATCAGCAGGCCCAGGAGATGGGCTTTCGTGTCCTGCAGATATTGAGAAACGATGCAGTCTTCAGAGAAGGGAAGAGCAGATGTAGCAGGCAGGGAGGTGTGGTGGGGAGAGCCTGGACTATGATGCAAGAATGCCGGGGAGAGAGAATCTGCCTCAGTATATTGACCTCCTGAAGATTACCCCTTGCTTTTCAGTTCTGTCTCCTATACACATTATGAGTACCTACTGTGTGCCCAGCGTTGGTCTAAGCACTTCACATGGTTGACTATCTTGCTGCTCAAAGCAACCCTCTGGGGAGATGCCATTATTATTCATTATTATTGCTCAAGACCAGCGGACAGAAGAGAAAACCAAAATGCAGGTTATAATATCCTACGTGGTTGCCATCACCAAAAAGGTGGGAAACCCCATCTGTTTGCTGATTCCAATTGTGTTATTTACAATCCCCCCAGCATTATACAGTTTCCCATAGTCACGCCAACCCTTGGGCCTTTCTTGCCAGCCTGGTGGTAATCTCCACGCACCTAGTGCAGGTGCCCAGGGTGAGGGCCCCTCTCTCCTTGCCTGCCTCTGAGATGATCTCAGGCACAGTATTTCTCCTTCTCAGGGCGGGGAGGAAAAAGTGCAGCCGGTATTCACAGTTTCCCACTCAATTGCTTTGTTCTGGGCTCGGTTTCGCTTCATGATTTCTCCATCAGATCTGAATCCCTTCACATTACTAAAGTCAAAATGCTAACAAGTAAGGCAGAGGGAACCAAGACCTGAGATTCTGGTCCTGAAGCTACAGGGGAAGGCAGCTAAGTTCCGGGGCCAGAGGTCCTGGCAGTGGATCTGGGCCAGAGTGAAGCTAACAAAGGAGCATGTGGATGAAAGTGAGCCGGTAGTGGCCAGACTGGCTCCTGCTCTGGTTCAAGGTTAAATGTCCATTAACCCAGACCGCAGTGCTCCACATCCAGCTCAGGCTCAGGCCACTTTGGGCAAATCACTTCTCTTCTCCCCTGTCCCCAGCCGAAGGGGATTGGCTACTTTATTAGCAAGGGGTAGACTCTAGGCTGGGAAGGAGGGAGCTACAGCCCATAAAGGAGAGAGATGCTGTGATGGCGGCTGATGGCCAGAAGACTCCTGTCTGGCTGAGGCGACCTCGTTTGCACCCCTCTTTCTGCCCTTTCCCTCCCTCCCACCTCTGTTAGCCCATCAACCCCTTGCGCCTCTGTGCCATCTTTGCCTTTAGGCCACTGGTGTCTCTGTCTCGGGTCCTTCTGGCCAGGCAGTTCCTGTTGGTGTCCCTTCTCTGGCTCAGCACCCTTAGGCTCTCAGAATCCTTCTCTTGTGAACTGTCTTCACGAGCCCAGCCAGGAGGGGTCACTCATATGTCCAGGCTCTTCCACCTGCCCCTACACATCCATCCACCCCCAGCCTAAGATCTGGCTCAGATGGATCATCGGTCAGTCACAGGTGACTGCTCTCTGGCCACAGCCCAGTAGACTGGTCCAGATGCAACATTTGCCTCACCTGTGCCAAGTGACAGGACACCTCCCTCAGCTGAACCTGGTGGGAGTGACAGGGCTCCATCACGAGAGACAGCGTGGAGTCCTGAAGTAGGGTGACCAATGCCTCCCAGTTTGCCTGGACTTTCCCAGTTTTAAAACTAAAAGTCCCAGATCCTGGGAACCCCTCCAGTCCTGGGTAAACCGGATGGTTGGTCACCCGACAAGAGAACTGGACTTAGAATATAAGAACCAGCTTCAGTCCTGGCTCTGCTCTGGACTACCTGTAATCATTGGCAACACACATCTCCCTCTCTCTAAACTGACAAATGGAATCCCTTCCCTGCCTACCTTGCAGGGCCGTTCTGAAGAGTCACATCAGACGATGAAGGTGAAAGTGCTTAGCGAACACTAAAGCACTGGACGGATGTAAAGGGGGTTTTATTATCTAGTGTTTAAGACCTGGAGGCCAGAGTATCAGCAATTTCAATTAATCAAATAAATGGAAAAATAAATTGGTTTTATGGAAACAGATTCCTACACCTTGCCAAGGGTTCAGGGCCAGAGCAAGGAAAAGGAAAGCATCCAAAGGTTCACAGCTCTGGCTGAGCTAAACTCAAGCAGAGGCTTGCCCGAGCCTACCCTCTGCTCCAGCAGCCCAGAACATGCCTGTCTGGGACCTACCTGCAAGCTCAGCCCCAGGATGAGGTCTTGTCAAGATCCTTTCCCAGACACAGAGAAATCAAATGCAGTTTGTTCTCAATTGTCCATGCCGTGGTTGAATAAAACTGGCAAATGTCAGGCGAGCATCATTTCCGTGATTCACATGGGGCTTCCCAAGCTGCCTGAGTACTTGAACACTGGTGTGTTCAGTGCTCTGGGCTTCAACATATTCTGGGTGTGTTCAGGAATCAACAGGAGGATGTGGAAACCTGAACAGCTCTGAGAGAATCAGCCCTCCATCCCTTGGTAGTTTCGCCTATCGAGATTCGTCCTTGACACTGATGCAAGGCCCCAGCTGAAACTGGACAGGCACTGTCCTGAAGCTTGAGTCCTGAGGCTTAGAGTTGAATATGGACACAGCCGTGATGAGTCGGCTC
The DNA here is from genome assembly GCF_964165515.1 of Mesoplodon bidens. Taxonomy (NCBI): domain Eukaryota; kingdom Metazoa; phylum Chordata; class Mammalia; order Artiodactyla; family Ziphiidae; genus Mesoplodon; species Mesoplodon bidens. The sequence continues at coordinate 11,457,136 of NC_138179.1, forward strand.
CCTTCTTCCATAGTGGAAGGAAGGTTGTGGTTAGGGAATAAAAGCAAACTCAGTTTGACAGACTGATAGCCAGGTGCCCCCTCTGAAGAAACTTGTCTTCTAGGCGGTGAGACACCAGAGAAGCAGAGAAACAGCCGCCCATAAATAGGTCTAATATTGGACTGTCTATTGCACAGTAAGAAATTGGATTACTCCTGCCAAAGTGGACTTAGGCAGGGTAAGTGACAATCTCATCAATAATTTGGGAGCAAGCGTTGCTGTGGACAATTTGCAATGCATATCATCTGTCCCTGTGTAATTAAGACTAGATTGTCCCCAGTTCTGGTTTGCGAGTTATGGAATTTGAGGCACTGTGAACTCAATAAAGAAAAACAGCTACAACAAAGCTAGCAGCCTCTCTTCCCAGCTCAGCTAATTAGAGACCATCGAAAAAGCAGCTTTGCCTGATGTGGGTCAAGCCGGTGCTGGCCTACAGCACTGGATTTTTCAGTTAGCCTTGCAGAAGTCACTCGTTTCCCCATCCTCTCTCCATCTGGGAAGTGGGGTGACAGCCAGACAACCCTCCCTCTGCCCCTCTTATTGTGAGTTTGTTTGCTGGTGACTTTCCCTTTGAAAAGCTAGCAGTAGTGAGAAGGAAGGGAATTTGCCTAGATTAAAGTAAGTGTCCAATGCTCTTTAAAGGGATGGAAGTTTTAAAATTGGAGAATGTTCTTAAGGTTCACCTCTTTATTTTACAGGAACAGAAAAACAAGGCTTGGAGTGGATATGGGGGGCGGGCGGGGGTGGAGACCAAGCACATTGTTGAGAAAACAAGATTAAATTCAGAGGATTCTGACTCTATCTGTGAAATCATACCACATGTTCATTGAATACTTACAATGGACAAGCTTGATATATACTCCCTTATTTAATCCTGTGACAACCTATGAGGCTGTTATTATTATTATCTTCATTTTGCAGATAGGAAAACCAAGGCACAGAGAGATTAAGTAACTTGCCCAAGGTCACACAGCTGGCAGACTAAGCTGAGATTAAACCCCAAGTTCCAGACATCCCTCTTGCTCTTACACACTCACTTCTCAGCTATCCTACCTCTTGGTTGTGCACATCCCAGAACCTGGAGCTTTTTGGAAAGTTACTTATTCATAGACTGAGTCTGATCTTTTGCTCATCTTCAAATAAATGTATCCATTAATTCATTTGTCTATAAATATTTATTGAGTATCTACTATATACCAGGTTCTGTGGGCTCCAAATAAGTAACACCCAGTTTCTGCCTTCCAGGAGCTCACGATCCATTGATACCCCTCTTCCAGGTGGCAGTCTTCTACTTTGTAAACTGTGTTAGTTTTCTGTTGTAACAAATTACCACAAACTCAGGGCTTAAAACTACACCCATTTATGAGCCTCCAGTTCTGTAGGTCAGAAGCCCAAGCGGCCTTGGCTGGGCTCTTTGTTTAGAGTCTCACAAGACTGAAGTCAAGGCATCAGCTGGCCTGGCCTCTTTACCTGGTGTCTCTGGGGGAAAAATCTGCTTCCAGGATCACTCAGGTTGTTGGGGAGTAGGTGCTATTATTCCCCCCATTTCATAGAGAAGGAAACTGATGCCCAGAGAGGTTTCTATCTTCCCCAGGACCACACTGGTAGAATTGATGTCATCCCAGCTTGAGTCTGTCAAACTCAAAAAACAAGGGCCCTCTCCTTTCTCAGCAGCTCCAGGGATGGTGCTTATGGGCAGTGAGTAATAAACACCCCTCCCCCATCCATCACCATGTCACCACTGCTAGTACCAAGGGCACTGGAATGCATTGACTTCTTACCTAGGGCTCCCTTAACCCTCATGAGCATCCTGTGAGGTAGGGGCCATTATCGTTCCCATTTTCTAGTTGAAGAAACTGAGGCACCAGGAGCTTATATAAGTCACCCAAAGTCACACAGCTGGTTGGAAGTACAGCAGGATTTGAAGTGAGGCAGTCTATCTCCAGAGCCTGCACAGTCTATGCCATCCTGCTTTTTCTGCCAGAAACTGAGAAGAAAAAGAAATGAAAGATGTAAACCTTGCCCATGAAGGAATAAGGGTGCCTACTCTATGCTGGGTACATACCGTGGACTCCATATAGCTCAGCATATTTAATACCTGTATTTAAAATAAGCCGATGTGTGGACGGACAGTGGCTCGCCTGAGGCCGCACAGCTGTATAGTGCTAGAACCCGGATTTGAGCTGGGTTCTCTCTAAAGCCTGGGCGCTTTCCATTCATCAAAGACACACACAGGTACATGTGCAAGGGATCAGAGAACATGATCCAGTGGTAGCGTCGTGTGCACAACAGCTTGGGGCAGAATGAGAGCCTGAAAGTTGAAGGGTGCGGACCTCAGCCAGGTCAGTCTAGGTGGACTTCTAGGAGGAGGTGGGAGAGAAGGCGAGTGAGTGAGGAGGTGAGTTTGGAGCTCCTTGGATGGTTTGGTTTTGACTAGGAACTATGTCCAGGTTTTGTTTTTTTTTTCTTATTTAAAAAAATACTCGCGTTGGATTGCTATAAATAAATGATGGGCTCTGTTTCTAAATCGGCTTTTATTTCCATGTGTTAACAACTAATTACTGGCGCACTTGGCAGGCAGTCCCTCTCTGAGTCTGCAGAGCCATTAGTGTGGCAGCCCCTACTCTCTCGGCATGCATGTTTAAAGAGCCCCTCGCCTTGCCTCCCTCTTTGAAGGGGGACCCTGCTTACTGGTGGCCTGCCTCTCTCCCCATGAGTCTACTGAGCCTGGAGCAGCTTGACTCCCTCATTTCAAATACAACTTTTATGGAAAAAAGCAAGGCAGTTGTGAATTTAGAGCCCCATTCAGACCCTGTGATCCCTGGGAGCCCCTGGTTTAAATTTATTTTTATAGAGTTTTTGCAGTTAGTACTGCCCAACTGCCAAGTGCTGCCAGCAGATGAGAGAGGGAATGTGAGATTCTCTTAGGAGAGAGGGCAAGCCAAAGGTAGGCTTGAACCCCTTTTCAAAGTGCCGTCATTGTACAAACTGTAAGCTTACCATCAAGATTCTTTCCTCACCTTTCAATTAGGAGGGTTGCCTACAGACAACACTCTTCCTGAGTATTTTTATTTGTATCTAAAGGTAGCGAAATGTTGGGGTTTTTTTTAATATCATAATCTGCATTTCACAGGGCTTCCCAATCCAGACTCTTTCCCAACCCACCCATTTGTAGAATTATAATGACATCCTATGGCATTTACGGAACTTTCACTGTGTTACATACTTTATATGAATTATCTCATCGAATCATCACAAAAGCCCTGGGAGTTTGGTGCTATCTGAATCTCCATCTTCAGGCATAGAGGGGAACAGTGATAAATCACCCACTAGGTAGTGGTAAAGCCAGGTCCCAACCGTGGCAGCCCTGCCTTCCGATTCTGCTCTCAACCATGATGCTCTGTTGGTAGAATGGGCTGGCATATCGAGGTCTGTGTGCAGCCTCTTTTTCATCATATGAGGCAACTGACATGCTTGGAGGAAATGCCTGGTCATATAACCAACCAGGGAGAGAACTAGGACTAAAATCCACATTCTTTCTACTCTACCGAAGCAGCCTGAATCCATACCATGTTTCAATTTCCTATTGGCCAAGTGCCCTTGGACAAACTACTAGACTCAGTTTCCTCATCTGTGAAATAGGAATATTAACACATACCTTGTACATTTGAAACAAAGATGGGAAGAGAGAGCACCCAAACTAGCACCCTGAACACAATACATAGACCAGTCTTTCTTCCCTCCTCTAAAGCAAAGCTTCTGAAATAGAGAAGAACCAGTTCTGTTGACCATCCCAGAATACCTTTGTGACGATATATGCAATCTGTATAACTGACCACGGATTAATATCTGTGAAAAATAAAGTGTTCCTATAAATCAGTGACTCTCAACTGAGGGCAGTTTGGGAATACCTGGAGACACACTTGTCACAACTGGGATGGGAGGGAAGGAGGTACTGCTGGCATCTAGTGAGAAGAGGCCAGGGACGCTGCTGAAGATTCTACAATCCAGGATAGTCCCCGACAAGAAAAAGTCATCCAGTCCAAAATGTCAATAGTGCTGCTCTTAAGAAGCCCTGCTATCAATCAACATGAAGAAAGATCAACAATTCAATAGGAACATGGACAAATGATCTGGAGAGGTAAGAGAAAGAAGTAAAAACACAAATGGTCCATAAGCATGAAACTACACCCTGCCTCACCTGGTCATCAGGGGAAAGGATGCAATTTAAAGCAAGAATAAGGCACTGCTTTCCACCATCAAATGAACAGGAATCACAAAGTCTGAGAGTACCAAGTGCTGGTTGGGTTATAGAGCAATGGGAACTCATGCTAATGCAGGTACAACCACTTTGGAGAACAATCTGGCAATACCTAAATAACTTGAAGATACACACAACCAAAGGGAGAAATTCCACCCTGGAGAACTGCTGCTGCAGGTGCAGGGAGAAAAGTGTGAGCAGGAAAGTTAATGGCAGCATTCTAGTAGTGAAAGCTTAGAAACAGGAGTCCGTCAAAGGGGGGTAGATGTGAAATAAACAATGTACCAGCAAAGCTTGAGCAAAGGAAAAGTTACAATGGCTCCTGAAGACAGTATCTATGCTTAAGTAAAGCTTTAAAACTGGCAAGCCAAACTGTTGACATAGCTGATGTTTACCATGACACATGTACTAGAAACACAAAATCTAGCATGGGAACACCAATATCCGTTTCAGGATGGCACTTTTCACTGGGGAAGGAGCGTCATGGAGGGATTCTGTTATAATGTTTCATTTCCTAGGCTGAGTGGTGGGTGTTTGTTCTCTTATTCCCTATATTTTTTGTATATTTATAATATAAAATCAAATGAAATGCCACAGAAAGTAGCAGGGTCTCATAAATAATCTAGTGTCACCATTTAACCCAGGTTGGAGCAGAGATCTGGGAGAGGGGTGTTGAGGAAGAGACTCTGCCGTCCCTCTTACTCTAGATCCCTTATGTGACCATGGCTTTTCCATGCAAACACGTGCCATGAAGCCCATACCTCACCTTCATGATGACTCATCTGGCCCCTCTGAACACTGATATCTGCGTGTTTTTGGAAGTCCTCAGTTTCAGACTTTGAAAGCAAATTGATCTCTCTGGAAGAACGAAGATTCATGATCCAAGGTCATTCCCATAGTCAGCTTCAAGATCTGGGGTTTTTACTTTTCATTTTTCATTTCCACCCAGTGCACATCAGGGTGGCTAAGTTCATTTGAAGGAATTTGAACAAAGCAGACAGCATCTTCTTGTCTTCCATATGTTCAAATTTTGTCTTGCCAAGGAAATTATTCATTTCCAAGGGCCAGAACCCTCTCAGGACATGTAGAAGACTCTTAAGAGCATTATAAAATGGGCATAAAGAGGTTCTCTGCAACCTTCAAAACATTTCACACTATGTATGAAAAATTAATGAATTATCCTCAAAGAACAGATGTGTATGGGCAGCTTCTACTGACAGGAGCTGGGAGAGGGGCTATGAATGGATTTAAGGCCTGGTCACAGTCTTCAGGAGGCTTTCATCCATTCAACGAATATTTACTGAGCACCTACTATGTGATAAGTATGCCCAGGGTCTGGTAATTTATCAATGAAAAAGCAAAATCCTACATGAAGGTCTCATTGGGATGGAAGAGACAAACAATGCACAAGTAAACAAAACAACAAACAACAACAAAAGTCAGAGTTTACATGGTGATAACTGCTAGAAAAAATATGCAATAGGAGAGTATGTAGATAGTGACTGGGGCCTCAACACAGTCCCTGCCTTCCTGGACCATACACTCTGGTTGGGGATATCATAACGGGAAGATGCCCCAGATGATCCAGCTGGAGGGAGGGGCCTGAGGTGCTGTAAACCACCTCCGAAAGTGGGGCACTCAGGCTGGAACAGTGTACTACCCAGGGGAGACCAAGTTGGTGGGTTGGACAGGGTAGGTGAGGTGCATAGACTGAAAAACCTGGCCCGATATTTTAGAACATCTCCCATAAAGAAGTGAAATCCCTTTCCCTGCCCCTTGACTCTGGGCTGGCCTCGTGACTTGCTTTGACCAATAGAATGTGGTGGAAGAGATACTGGGTGAATTCCAGAGCCAAGGCCTGGAGAAGTCAGGCAATTTCTGTTTTTACACTCCTGAAAACTTGAGATCGTCATGTTCTGAAGAAACCCTGTCTGGCCTCCCCAAGGACAAGCGGCCACAGTGGAGAGAGAAAGGCCACGTGGAGGATGAGAGGCCATTCCGGTCACCCAGCTGAGACCCCAGACACATGGGTGGAGCCATCCCAGGTGCCCCAACATGGACTGAGGTCACCTACGTTAAGCTGGACAAGGCCAGCAGAAGAACCAACCAGCCTCCCCGCAGAATGATGAGAAACAATAAGTTTCTAAGTGGTTATGCTGCAATAAGTAACACAGAAGGTAACGCTCAAAGACACACACGCAGTGGCAGATGGTTCTCTGGGACCAGCCAGTTTATAGAAAGTGCTCATCAGATCTTCAGTAAAGAGAGACAGGTTCCATCCCAATGCTGGCACCCAGAAAAGTGACACAAGTGTCAAGGCCAAGCAGGCTTCTAAGTGAGCCCCACCCTAAACTCTTCTTGTATGCACCGATGGTCTGAGAATGGAGGCTTCAGGTCAGAGCCTCAGAGGTGTCCAGGACTCAGGCCTGGAACAGTGGGCACAAGGCTTGAAGGAGTAAGACTCATTCTTAACTCCTCTCTCTGAGTCCTGATGGGATCAGGCCTAGGTGAGACCGAGGCAAAGGAATTAGCCTTCAGTAGCACTGAGCAAAGGTAGGTCTCTCAGGAGAAAGGTCACATGTACAAAAAGATCAATACAAGGACACAAGAGCCTAGTACCCAAAGGGTGGGTCAGATGCTAAGAGCATTAGGAGTTCAGGGAAGGGATGGGTCACCTAGGAGACAAATAGTGCAGGAATAAAGTGGACGGTCTCCTAAGGGGGTGAAGATTTGAGTGAATGAAGAGTTGGACTGCAACAAACAAGAAGTGGATAGGAGTGATGAGGAGGACACTTAGGAAAAAAGAAGATGGCGGGAGAGAAGGAGAGGAGGCAAGATCCAGCTTTCCAGGGGAAGAGGGGCAGACCCACTGGCCAAGGGAGAGCTCATGTAGATATGATCAGAAAATAAGGGCTAACTGTGAATGCTAAGAGAAGCAACTTTGCTTCTAGGTTGTGGCACATGAGAGCCACTCAGAATTTTTGAGCAAAGAAATGATATGTGCTTTAAAAATAAAGATTTAAATGAGTCAGTGCAGGTTGGATGGATGGATGGAGGGATGAATACGCATCAGTTAGGAGAGGCAGATGTATGCTTTAAACATAAAGATATGGATGGAAGAATAAATGGATTGATGGGTGCATGAGTGGATGGATAGTTGAATACGTAACAATGAAGACATACAGATACGTACTTAGATAAAGATCTGAATGAGTATATGAATGACTAAATGAATGGATGCACGCATGGATAGGCACATCGGTAGATGGAGGAATGGATAACGATGTGGCAGAAAGAAGAGCCTGCGGAAGTCAATTAAGTCCTCTAGGGAGTAGCTTTGACACTTACATCCATCAGTGCTACTGCACTCCACTGCCCCACTCCCTGGGGCCCATCCCATCAGCCCAGTACTGTGGGCTCACCTGAGTACTGGTGAAATGGTTCAGGAGAACGTGTCATGAGGGTGACAGGAGCTCATTGATCACAGCCAGGCTCTAGCTCTTCTGGGAGCAGATCACAATGGCATAGGATGAAGGCTGCAAGATGGGGAACCCAGGTATGTCACACTTGTTTGTGCATGCCTCACAGGCCCCAGTTTTGGCAAAGGGGGCTTCCAACCACCTTGCCTTATTGTCACATTGAATACAATGCCAGGCACATAGTATTATAAATGCTCAATGAAAGTTTGATGCATTGAAAAGAAATTTCCTTGGAGTTCCCTGGATGGGACAAACAAACAAGCTGTGTGTAACTGACACCATCCCCACCATCCCATCCTCATGAAAGCCATTGTTAGAGAGGAGTGAGTTAAACAGTCCATAACCCGACCTTCAAGGGAAGACATAAATCAGACCTCATCAGCTTTCAGGGAAATAAATTCTATGAACCGAGCCTGCCATCTGCCTTTTGTGTTATAAATCAAGCTTCCCTTGGTTCTTTTATGCCTACAGGCTGAGGTCCCTATTCCTTACCAAATACGCACAGTCCCCCACTTTATGACCTCCAGCTTTAAAAATATCCATATGGTCCTTCATTTATTGATTGCTAGTTATGTGTGGGAGAATATATCGGGCATTGGAACCCAAGATGAATGAGATACATTCCTTCTCCTCAAGGAGAATATTATCTATTAGGGAGACAGGTACTTATACATGTACTATACATTTGATGTAATGCATTATAGCACAATAACTAAAAAGATAGGCGCATGACCCAGGTAACACAGAGGAGGAAGGGATGAGTGATTAACTCTGGGTTGGGGGTTGGGGAAGGTGTCATTATTTAAATTTATTCTGGAAGGTTAAGTGGAAGTTTCCCAGGCCAAAAAGAAGGGCAAGGAAACTTCAGGCAGGGGGAAGAGTCTTAGTTAAGACCCTTGGTTACAAGTTATGGAAATTGAAGTGAAATAGGAAATTTACTATCTGGAGACCTGCCCTGTCCATTCACAGGTTGGTTGCACAAGTCCCATGACAGGATATATAAAAATGCTTTGTAAGCTACAAAGTTCTAAGCAGATGTGACGGCTTATTATAGAAGGTGCTCGGTGTCTGGGTGGTGATTGATTGGCCACTTTGGCACAGCTCAGTGGGCAGTCCATAACACGTCCCTGAACCAAGACATGCTAATAGAGAGCCTGCTGAAGTGAGTCTTTAACTTGAGGGCTCCCCTGGTACCCATTTGGATTTTGTTTGACTGTGAAAGGACTGGGATGGAAGGGATGGGCAAGGGGGGAGGTCAGACAGACTCGGACCCAAACAGTGATTGTCACTGCTACTTGAAGAGTCATCAAAATGAAGGTGGAATAGCTTGGTGGTTATTAAGTGAGCTAATGAAAGGAAGGACATATGGGTACCATTTGCACTTTTCAGGAATAAGGACTCTGAAAATCAAAGCATTCATCAACAATGGACTAAGCATCTATTATTTGTGAGGGCCTATGGTTAAGTAGAATGAGGGAGAGAGAAGTGAAAAAATGCATAGACCCTCCCCTCAAGGGGTCTGAGATTTGTAACAAAGTCTTACGACATGGTTGATAAGTGCCAGGTCCAAACCCAACTCCTGATTTCCACCCCCAAACTACTCCTCCATTTGTTTCCATCTAGGTAAATGGTACCTCCATTCACCAAATTGCTCAGGCACAAGTCTGAAATTCAGTCCCACTGTTTCCCTCCCCTCCTCCCCGCACCCAGTCCATCAACAAGTCCTGTTGGCTCTTCCTCCAAAGGAAATCCCAGTCTTGCCATTCCTTAGACACCATCGTCTCTGCCTGGAATGTTGTTTCCGTGCTCACCTTCCCACAGCCCAGCAGCCAGATCAACCTTTTCAAAACGCACATCAGATTATGGCACTTACTCCTCTCAGCACCCCATCCCCACCCAACTAGAGCTTCATGCTTAGACCCCAATCCAGATTCTTTGCAGTGGTCCACCAAGGCTACCAAGCTCTCCATTAGTTCACCCTGCCCGTTTCTGAACCATTGCTCTGGCCCTCATTCACTACCCTCCACACTTGCTTTCTCCCCCACCAGACTTATTCCCATCCCCAGGGTTTGGCCTTTGCTGTTCCCTCTGCCAGACTCACTCTTTCCTAGACGGGCATAAGGTCACTCTCACCACACGCAGACTCTGCTCAGAGATGCCTTCCCCGACGTTCTTGCTGAAGTTGCCACCCCTCCAGCCCCACTGCTCTCTGCTTATCCAACTTTTTTTTCCATAGGAATGATGTAGTGCACACAGTAGGTACTAAACAAATCATGTTGGAATGAATGTAGTGCACACAGTACGTACTAAACCAGTCATGCAAGAGAAACACCAGGGAACGAGTACACATATCTGCTGGGGTTGGGTTCTGGAAGAGGAATATGATCTGAGCAGGTGAATGAAGAACAGGACGTTCCAAGCAGAGGGAATATACAAACCAAGACAGAAAGATGTGGAAGGACATGGCACATCTATGGGAGTGGAGACAATTCAGTTATAAGGCTCATGCGCACCCCCGAGAGAGTAGTGGGATGCTAGGCAAGGTGGATCATGGAGGGCCCTGTGCACCGTGCCGGGGACCAGATCTCGAGCTGCAAGATGGCATCTCACATCGTGGGAGATGATTGTGAGGAGTGGTAAAGGGACTCCTGGAGAGAGAGGTCACTGAGCCTGAAGCTGAAAGAGTTTGGGGCTCAAGGTGGCTCACAAGAGTTTGCAAACCTTGCGATGACGTCACATGTAATTTCCCAGCTGCCCATGCCCCCTCCCGGGTCTGTTTATGTCGGTCCCTCTATGGGGTGATGACTTCGTTCTGTGTCTTGAGTTCACATTCCTCAGATGAAAAGAAATTTGATGGACTCCTGTTTACTCTGTTAAAAGAGGCTGCGCTTGAAAGGCCGGCTGGCAGCCAGGATGCTTCTCTCTTGAGCCAGATGTTCCTGCCTGGTTCAGCTAGCTGTGGCCTGGTTGGAAAGAAGGTCACATGGCATGAACAAGGCTGCTCGGCCGCCCTGCCCCCCGCAGGGACCGTGGACAGGGTGGTTCCTTTAGTAGGGGAAGTGGAACCCACCACACCCCAAGGCTAACCGGTACTATATATATATGTCACCCCAAACACAAGTAATCCTAAAACTAAACACAAAATAGGAATTGTTTTAGGTCTCCCAAGTATTTGTCCTGAGCTGGGCAGATCTCCCAGACAGTCTCTATTCTGCGTTCCTCCTTTTGTGTAACTTATAAGGCTCCTGGCTGAGTGGCAGAGAGGCATAAAGGAAGTGAGCCCTGAGTGGGGACGGCCTCAGTTTACCCACAAGTATAAGGTGGGGGAGGACAGGATGACCCCAGTCAGTAAGGACACTCCTGGCTACAAGAGAGAAAAAGCCCCCACTGGCACAAACAGTAAGGACCCTCCAGAGTTCATAGAACAGGAGGTCCAGAGTTAAGCTGAGCCCAGGGTTATGACAGTCAGTGCTCATCACACCACCAGGACCCAGGCTCTAGTCCTCTCTCTGCCCAGGGGTCAGCATTCCTCAGTGCCGGTGTCATCTTCAGCCTGGTAGCAAATAACGAAGCACCAAATAACAAAGAAAAGAAATTCAGGAGACCCAAGCAGAATTTTGTACTTTTTGTCACTTTCCACTAGCCCAGGGATTATGCTGGTGCTTCTGGCAGAGATCGTTTTCTCTAGGACTGAGGGCTCGATCTCCTTAAATCAGCATCCGAGAAACGTCCTGGAGATGGTGGGGAAGCCATGTTCAACCTGATCCATTGCAAACCGACCAGTGGATTAATGAGGTGCAGGTTTCCCGAATCGAGATTTTTAGTTTTTTTAATTTTGAGGCTTTTTTCAAAAAATCTCAGTTAATTGGACTGCTGACTTGGCCATAGGGACGCTGGCTTTAAAATGAGAGAAAAAGGCAAGCAGAAACAAGGCGGCGCGACTCCGTGTTTTGGAGCGTGGCACCTAATCCAGTTCATTTTAGTGCCGCGTGACGGTGAGATGCTTCCGTGCCCACATGAGCACGGCCTTGCCTGTCATGGGGCTGGAGGACCATCGCTCCCAGGGTAAGGCATGACCTTCTGCTGGGCGCTGGTACTTCCGGTGTCAGGCCTAATATCCCTGATTTGGACCTTAGCTGTCTAATCTGTTAAAGAATATTATGGTGCCAGGATGAGGGCTACCTGTCTGCAGCCACATGCAGGATTTGGTTCTCCGAATGGCAACTGTAGAAGAAAACCCTAGATTCCTGCTGGCAAAAGCAGCCAAGAGCTAAGGCAGGTGACTCGATGGGAGAGCCTGGGCCCAATGCCCCACCCATCCATTTACTACGTATGACCTTGGACCAGTCACTGTCCTCTGTGGTCTTGGAGTCCCCCTGTTAAAAGCAATGGGGTTCCACTAGACGGTCTCTGAGATCCTTTCCAGCTCGGTCCCTCACTGGTTCTTTGACTGGGAACAGTGGCTACAGGATCAGGTCTTTCTAAGGGCTTTTTCTCGCTCAGCCTGGGGCTCTCCAGAGGGTCTGGGCAGAAACATTTGGGAGCACCCAAACAGATAAAGAGCAGGGAAAGGTCAAAACGTGCCTTCAGCACTTAGTGTAAAGCGCCCAGGGGAATGGCTGCGGGGAGAGCTAGAAAACGCATTTTTGAGATGCCTCAAATGTCGGAATCAGAAGGAGCCAGGATGGGGAATATGGAAGCCTGGATCTAATTCCCAGTTCTGCTGCACAATTATCCTGTGAGCACGTTTTTTTAGGCCTCAGTGTCACCCACCATAAGATGAGAAAATAGTATCTATGTCACAGGGCTACTGGGTTGATTCAATTCGACAGGTGTGTAAAATGCTTGATACGGGGCAGATACTGAGAAAATGCCATTTCTTTTCTCCTCCCGTGCTAGCTGAAGTACCACTAGCTTCCAGCTTCTCAGAAGACCTGAGTTCTGGGAAGTAGGGAAACCTCGTCATTTCGAGCAACATAAACCCAGGGAGTTTAAGCTTCCCGGGTGGGAGGGGTAGCTGGCTGCACAGTCTCAGTTCATTTGGCTCCAGAGTTACAGCCCCTCGAGCTCTCTCCCTGTAAACAGCTCTTCCTAGAGCCCACTGGCCCGAGCCTGGTCTCAGACAAACCCTTCCCCTACGAAGCAGCTGGGATGGGCCAGAGTATGCAGGGGCGTTGACTAAATCCTAAGGGAGGACCAAGAATGAAGCAAAGGGCTTCCCTGGTGGCGCAGTGGTTGAGAGTCTGCCTGCTAATGCAGGGGACACGGGTTCGAGCCCTGGTCTGGGAGGATCCCACATGCCGCGGAGCGGCTAGGCCCGTGAGCCACAACTACTGAGCCTGCGCGTCTGGAGCCTGTGCTCTGCAACAAGAGAGGCCGCCATGGTGAGAGGCCCGCGCGCCGTGATGAGGAGTGGCCCCCACTTGCCACAACTGGAGAAAGCCCTCGCACAAAAACGAAGACACAACACAGCAAAAATAAATTAATTAATTAATAATAAAAAAAAATTTAAAGACACAGAAGGAAATTAAAAAACCTCTCATAATCACTTGTTAATATTTAAAAAAAAAAAAAGAATGAAGCAAGAGGGCAACACTCAGACTCAGTTTCTCCTCTGCTCTCAGCAGGAGATCCACATGCCCTTGGAGGCAGCCACCCATCACAGCCCCTTGCCTGATACCCCGCTTCCCAACTTCTGGATCAACCCTAAGAGGTGTCACTGCCTCCCCCATGACCCTCCCGATGAGATTTCAACCCCCTAGAGGTCAAGCTTAGAGATCCCCATTCCTGGAGGTGACCCCCATGTCTCACAGATGCCAGACCTGGTCTGAGAAGCTCCCCTTCCCCTAGGCAGTTGGGACCAGGCATCATGTCCTCTTCCAGGCAAGACCCACCCTGACACATAGGGTAAGGCTTGCCCTCTCCTGGTTGGCGGTGACCCTCCAGGACGGGAGCATTCCAGTTTCTATGCTAACACAGCAATGGTGTCAGCAGTCCTGGCCAGCAGTCCTTTTGTCTGCATTCTTCCTGGTTGGGGAAGACAGGCTGATGATTAGGGATGAGGTGGGCAAATTGAGGGAAGATGGGAAATCTCTGGGACTCTGTCTATGTGTTCAGTCATTTAATAAGCATTCCAAAGCACCTACTATATACTTGGTCTGTGCTGGGCACTGGAAAGTGACAGATGCAACCAAGAACTCTATTGGGGAAGATAGCATATGTGTAAAGATGGCTGTCTAGGGGAAAAAAAAAAAATGTGCCCTGGCAGTGCAGAGAAAGATGGGGAGGGCATTTGGCCCAGGCAAGTTGGAAAGGGTTGCACAACGGGAGCTGAGTACTTAGAGAATGGTTCTGATTCTCCTAAGAATAACAACTACCCCTTTTTGATTCCCTGGACAAAAATCGTTTAAACACCCTGGGTTGGAACAGCTGCCCTGAGAAAAAACCCCGAGTCTGGCACACAAGGAGGAAACTTCTAAAAGGAGTCCCAGGAATGTGAATCCAGATCCAGATCCAAGATTCTAAGATCTTACTGGGGGACTGAATGTGCACACAGCCCTGGGTTGAGAAATGTCAGTAACTAAACCAAGACCTGCATCTGTTTGTAAAACGATTTGTACTTCTGGGAATAGTCCTGGAGGGAAATTGGTCATCGATTTCTAGGAAACCAGCAATCCCTGCTGGGCTTTCTGCTCCTGCTACGTTTGCACATGTTTGTTTTCCCCAGGCTCTTGCCTGCTCTCCTCTCTAAACACACACGCAAACTCACCAGCATATGTTCCAGCTCCCACCCCCATGTCTTCCTGAATAAAAACACCAGCACGTTCAAGACAATGGATGGTGTTGCCACAAATGGCAGCGCTCCAGATGATGCGGACAGTGGAAAAAGAGCCCACGGGTTTCTACGTTTTGTTTCTGTTTGGTCTTCTGTTTCCATGGCTGATCATTAAAGCAGAGTGTTTGCCTTGATGAAGACCCTTGGCAAATGAAAAGTGGGCTTGCCTTGCTACAGGTGGGAATATATTTAATACATGTTGCATTGCACAGTAGGGAACCAAGCTGAGTGAGCACTTTGAAGTGCTATAATTTCTGTGTTAGACCAAAGCTTCTCTTTCACTGGTCTTTAAAACCCAAGTGTGACAAGCCAGGCACACATAGATGTGCATGGATGTGTGTTTATTCCTTCAGGACCCCCTGGTGCAGCCAGAAGTTGGTCTTTGGCCATTACATATGTGCATACATACATACATTCTAATGTTGATACTTAAGGGTAGGGAAATGGAATGGATTCTTATCAGTAAATGAGTGACTTTTAGTAAATTCATTTCTGAAATGACACCCATTATTATGAAGCACCTTCTTGTCCATAGCACTGCATTAATATCCCAGAACCCAGGAAGCAGAAAGGCCTGACCCCTGAAAATGTAGACGGCGCTCTGATGTGCCACCTCCCATATACAAAAGCAGCAGACCAGGGAGACTGTCTGGCAGTTGGGAGGGACCACTGGGCTTTGGAATTAGACAAATCTGGGTCCAAATTACATGTGAATTCAGATATTTTCACTTATCGAAGCCTCAGTTTCTTCTAAAGAGAATTTCTTTAAGTTAATTTCTCTAAGAGAATTTGAGAATTTCTTCTAAGTGAATTCTAAAATAGAATTCAAAGGACCTGTCTTACAGGGTTATTATGATGAGGACAACATAAGACAACTCACCTAAAGCCCCAGGCGGTGTGTCCTCAACCCAGATGGTGCTCAATGAATGTGAATTTCCATCTCCTTCTGCCCTCCATACGCAGCTCCCAGCAGCCTCTCTCGTTCCTTCGTCTCGTTGCTTCTTTCTCCTTTGGAAGTATTTGCTAGGGCACAGTTAAAACTGCGTCATAGACAACCTCTGATCCCCTCTGGGTTCTTCTTTCCAGAGTCTCAAGCAGCAGACTCACACCTCTCTTTCCTCTAAACTTCTTTGCACTCTCCCTTCCCAAGGTCTTGGGGACATTTGTGCCCAAGCCCTATTTTTTCCCATCCCCGAATATCACAAATGCTAATTTTCTGTAGCTAAAATTTGCTGTCAAATGTATTTAACCAACTCAGGAGTCCTTTGGGGCCTCGCTTGGTTCCAAAGTCACGGTTCCTTTAGTCACTTCCTCTACAGTCTGAAAAAGAACTTGGTCTCCAAGGTGATTTCACTCTCTCCGATGGGGAAAGGCTGCCGACATTACACAAATGGTGTGCCTGCTATAGGTCTGTTTTCTTTTCTTTGAGGATTTCTGTGAAAAAAACGGGTTCGGGTTTTATTTTTAGCAAATTGATGATTCCTTCTGCCTGCACACATGTTCACCTGTCTGTCTGTCTATGAGCACAGCCATCCCAAGCCCAAGGAAAGCTGTCTTTGCCTGGCCTAGACACGTCTATTCATCTTCAGAGCTTCGTGCTGAGGAAGTGGTTTAAGGTCTTTGGGAATTTAAAAATGGCAATTTAAGACTATGATCTTAAATGGTCATATTTTCTACACAGGAGGCCATTTGAGTCGTTTGTAGGCAGCATCCTGGACTTGTACTGAATGATTCACTATTTTCTATGCTGTCTTATGCTTCCTTGCCTTTGCTTATGTTATTTTCTCTTCCCAAAATATCATTGCTCATTCATTCATTCATTTGCTCAAAAATATTTATCACCTACCTATCCTAGAGAAGGTGCCATGCTGAGGGCTGGGATTCATGGATGGGCAAAAACAAATTCTGTCCCTCAGATGTTATCTTAAGAGCAATAGAAATCATTGAACCATTTTAGGGTGGGTACTGGATCTGATTAGATGATTAGATGGGAATGAGCATTTTGGCAGCAGAGTGGCAAATCGATTGAAGAGGACAGGTGTGAACGTGGGAATTTCTGCTTTTAACCATGATAGAAAAATTGGCACGGGACAAAAATAACTACATAAGTAGACGGAATGTATAAGCCAGCTGCTTTCTGGCAGTGGCAATGGGCAATACAAGATCATGATCCCTGAAAAAAGAGAAAATCGTGAGGTGAGGTCTCATTTTCTCCAGTTGTCCATCTAGGGACGATTTTCTAACTGTGATGTAGGGAGTCAGAGCCCATACAGAGCATGATACTCCCATTGACCTGAGGAGATAGGGGTATGATTTGGAGACTGTTCAAGTTACAGGAAACTGGGGGGCAGGCCATCACAGAGTGGGGACCTGTGCAGAGGGAGTCCCCAGAACCCTATGTGGTGGGAGGGCTGGGATGCACATGCATAGGGCAAGGCTACGTAAAGCTTACCAAGAGTGCTGTTACAAGGTTGAGAGTGGACTGGAAATACAGGAGGTTGAGCAATTCCAGGAAGTGCTGGGGTTCCGGCCCAGCCAGAGGGTAGAGACCTTGTTAACACCTGGAGATCCAGTTAAGACACCAGAAAAGCCATGCCTCAGGAGTCAGAACATGTCCTATAGCAGGGATCAGCAAATTATGGGTCCTAGAATATATAAGTTCTAAGTGTAGCCACCTATGTTTGTAAATAAAGTTTTATTGGAATACATCCATGCCCATTTGTTTACAATGACCGAGCTGACTATTTGCTACAGAGACCATATGACCCACAAGCCTAAAATATTTATCTGGCCCTTAAGAAAAAGTTTTCTGACCTTGGTCCTAGAGTAAGGACTATTCCAGACCTGTTCCAATAAAGCCTAAAAACAAACTTGAACAAGATCCACAGGGGATTTTGCAATTTGATTCCTATGAAGTTACAGGAGCTTAGAAAACACCTTGACCTTTCACAGAATGCCCCTCACCCCACAAAAAGCATAAAACCAAACCTCTCAAAGTTCAAGATGATCTGCCAGATAGATGATGTTCCAGATTGAACAGTTTGCTGGAACAAAACTGAACATTCTTCAGAGGAAGATAACAGAATCTAGAATCTCCATAATGCATCATTAATATTGTCCAGAATACAATAAAAAGTTACTAGACGTGCATAGAAACAGGAAAATCTAATCCATAAGCGAGAAAAAAATAAAAAATAAATAAATAAATAAAAAATAAATTAAAAAAAAATAGTAGAAACAGACTCACAAGAGAAACGAATGTTGGATTTAGTAAAGACTTCAAAGTTCATATTATAAACAGCATCTTAGGGAAATATGATTCTAATGAGTTAATAGACCAGTCTTTGCAGAGAAAAGGAGGCTAAAAAGAGTGAATATGAAAAGACCAGTTAGATGTCTGTTGCCAAGGCGCTGGTGAGAGATGGTGATGACAGATTACAGTAAGATGGTAGTTATGCCTCTAGAGATAAATAGGTGTATTCAAAAGATTTTTAGGAGGAATATTTAACAGAATTTGGTGATGGGCTAGCTGTGGAGATAATGGAGTGGGATGTGTAAAGCAAAACTCTTAGGTTTTTGGCTTGAAAAGTGAGATTGTTGTTGATGCCGTCCGCCGGGTTGGGAAACCCTAGAGAAGTATGTTTTGGACAAATTGTGTTACATTTTAGATATCTTCAGTTTTTCATCTCAAGAGTTCTCAAATATTATTTAAGGCTCAGCTCAAATGCTCCCTCCTTTCCCAGCTTTAATATTCTTGCTCCTACCCAGGCAGAATTGTTCACTCTCAGTGTTCCCGTAACACCCTGTTAAGACCTTTATTATATAGCCTATCATTCTCTTTTACAACATCTCTTTGCACCTAGACAGCCTAGGTAATAGCCTAGATCAAGAGCTCCCTGAATGACAGGGACCATGCCATGTTTAACTTCCTAGTCTTGACTCTTAGCGGTGTACTTAGCACATAGTAGGTACTGAGTTGATGTTGAATGAAAAATAAATTGATGAATGAATGAATGGAGTTTCTTAGATCATTTCATTCCCTGAGGCTTCTGTTGGGAAACCATTTCTGAGATTAAGGGAAGGGGTTTGGGAATCAGACAGAACTGAGAGCAGGCATGGTTTTCCACTAACTTGCCAAGAAATTGAATAAATGACTAACACTTGTAAAATGGAGATCAAAAAGTGACCCCTTTATAGTAAATGAGTTAGTCTTGGAAAGTACTCAGGAGAGTACCTGTCCCACCAAAAGTGCCCAGTAAATGTTAGCTAATAAGAAGATGGTGGGCTTCCCTGGTGGCGCAGTGGTTGAGAGTCCGCCTGCCGATGCAGGGGACACGGGTTCGTGCCCCGGTCCGGGAAGATCCCACATGCCGCGGAGCAGCTGGGCCCGTGAGCCATGGCTGCTGAGCCTGCGTGTCCAGAGCCTGTGCTCTGCAACGGGAGAGGCCACAACAGTGAGAGGCCCGTGTACCACAAAAAAACACACAAAAAAACGAAGATGGTAATGATGATGATGATGATGATGATGATGAAGGGATGGATGTTACAAAAGCAGCTAATCAAGGAGGGGTTTTGCACAGAACACCCAGAAAAGCTACTTTCAGAAAGGCCCTCCACCATCCCTCTTTCTCCTTGTGCTCATACTGATGTGAGGATGCCTCTCACAGACCGAGACGTGTTCGCTTGTGCAACAGCACCTGCAAAGACTTGCTTATGGGGATAACTCAGGGGAACATGGGTACTAGGTATGTTTAGGAGAATAACTGCTCTTTTTCATGTAGGTCACTAAAGGGAAGATTAAAAGACAAATTAGAGTCTCTAGCTGTCTCACATGGAAATACCAATACATGTGCCTACAAATTCAGCAAAGGCTCTCCCCCAGAGATGGCTCTGAGCAACTTCCTAGCTCCACAGTTCTCACTTCCTACCAAATTGTGGTGTTTTGTGCCGCCATTAAAT
The DNA here is from genome assembly GCF_964165515.1 of Mesoplodon bidens. Lineage (NCBI taxonomy): Eukaryota > Metazoa > Chordata > Mammalia > Artiodactyla > Ziphiidae > Mesoplodon > Mesoplodon bidens. The sequence goes on from NC_138179.1 coordinate 11,476,709, forward strand.
TTTGGGTTAGCAGAGTATATTTGGTTGTGCTTCACAGAAGTTTAAAATTTTGCTGAAGTAGTTAAAAGAGGACTCTGCTTAATTTTCTGGATTTAAATGTATTTCAACTCTAAATAGTCATACCTTCAATGACCCCTAAGTACTACAAGGCCACAGCGACCAGAAAGAAATAGGCTCTAATCTCATTCCAACTCTCAGATCTTCCCACTGGCTCAGTCCCAGGCCAAGCTGAAGGGAGAGGCAGCCAAGCCTGCATGTTGTCAGTGCTCTGAAACGCCAGAGCATCCCTGCCGCATGCCCTTTGCCCCTCCACGAACTTCAGTTCTTCAGCTCATTGTACAATTGCTTTCTGATAGTGTCCCCTCTCCCCAAGTCTCTGGTCCAAGTTCAAGGCTGAGTGACAGTCTTAAAGTGGTAGCACCACAAAACACCCTCTAACCCTTAACCGCTTGTTCTGGCCTTTACCTTCAGTTACTAAGCTTAGCTTATCTATCTCATGATGAAATGCCTAGGAAACCAGTGTTTCCTATTTCTGAGGCATCCCTTTGCAGGAATAGGCAGCTGTTATCCTTAAAATATCCAAAGAGGTATCTTTCCCAGGAGATGTTTTGAAATGCGAGCAAGAGATTCCTTCTCACTAGCCTTCATGACGTGCCTGGATTCTAGGTTTCTGAAACACAGTGCTTTTATCGGAAGTGAACCTTGTCTTGCTCTGGAAGGTGCTAGAAGTTCGATCTGGCAGAGCTCAGGTGCTCCCTAGATCCTCTCTATCCCTTGGAGATCTAGAGAAGCCTGACCAACACCCCCAATCAAATCAGGCCTGTGCAAGTCCAGAGCTCTTCCTGTGATCTCTGTGAATTCCTGTCTGCTGATAATCCTCCTGGACGTCCTTATCTCTGTTCCTGATATTCACACCTGAGGCCTAATTTCTGCCCCATGGTAACCTGAGCATGAGCCCCGTCCTTTCATAGGTTTACAACAGAGCCATTTGGACCAAGAATTTCATGAGGTTAGTAAGTCTGCTGAAGGTTTGAGCTATTACATCATGTACCTCTCCGCTTTTCACTAGCTCTCTCCCCATCCCCTTTTCCCCTCTTTTCATTCCCTCCCTGTAATGGTTAATTTTATGTGTCAGTTTGACCTGGCTAAGGAATACCCAGAGAACTGGTAAAGCTTCCTTCCTGGGTGTGTCTGCAAGGGGGGTTCTAGAAGAGATTAGCAATCTAATCAGTAGACTGAGTAAAGATCACCCTCACCAGTGTGGGTGGGCACCATCCAATCCACTGAGGACGCTTATGAAACAAAAAGGCAAAGGAAAGGCACATTCTGTTTTTCTTTTCTTGAGCTGGGACGTCAATCTTCTCCTGCCCTCCGAAATCAGAACTCCTGGTTGTTAGGCCTTTGGACTTCAGGACTTACAGTGGTGGACACCCTGCCCCCCGCCCCAGTTCTCAGGTGTTTGGCCTCAGACTGGGAGTTACACCACTAGTTTCCCTGGCTCTCAGGCCCTTGGACAAAGACTAAATTATACCACCAGGCTTCTTGGTTCTCCAGCTTGCAAATGTCAGGTTATGGACCCTCTCGGCCTCTGTAACTGTGAGCCAGTTCCTTTAACAAATCTCTTATATCTATCTGTGTCTGTGTGTGTATATATAAATATCCTATTGGTTCTGTTTCTTTGGAGAACTCTGACTAATACAGAAACTCTCCCTATATACAGTAACAGGCAAATCTTCCCTTTGCCTCTCAAAGAGTAGTTTCCTTGGTTCACATGTCCCTGGGCAGTCTCACTTTCCACCCCCAAGAATGTGTCATGGTGTATTCCAAACTAAGTGTTTCATTCCTAAGAGAGATTTTAGTGTCAGCTTTTAATACAATGACATATATTTTCCTTATTTCATCAGAATTTGGGTTACTCCCTCCACATTGGAGAAGGGGTACCTTCTAAGCCCCATTCACCTAATCAGGAGCAGACCTGAAGCATTGAAACACCTAGTTTGGGGAGAGCTCCAAGCCTAACTTGGGGAGTTATGTATTAGGTAACCAAGCCCATTCTGTTACTCCAGCCCCACCAACCTTCAGAGACATCTGGAACTACTGTGAAATGTATTGGAAAGAAAGAAAGAGGATAAGTATACGAGGCATAGACATTGACGCTAGACAGACCTGCATTTGATCTTTAAACCTGCCTCTTACCGATAAGCTGAGAAATGGAGATAGTAACAGATAACTCACAGAGTCATTGAGAGTATTAGGATAAGAACTACTGAAAACGCCCAGCCCCTACTTGATATGTAGTAGGCGCCTCTCCTTTCATTCATGGTCAACAGTGGCTGCTGTACATTTCTGATATGTTTCAGTCCCAAAAGTCTCATTCAAGGTCACTTCTTGGTAAAGCCAGATCTGAAGCGTCACTCAGCCTTCCTTCCCACCAGCTCAGTCCCTGGCCAGCCTCAGGCACGGAGTCCTCCCTGGTGTTGGGGAATAGATGTACCTTCTGGTGATGCTTCCTGTGTTCAGCCAGGTTGGTCATTCCTTCCTTTCAGACCCCACCTCCATTGCCCATCAACTCCTTCCACATAAAGCACAGAAGATGGAGCATCCATGTGGAAGTGATCCCCACTACAGAAACTAGAAGGATTTGGTATATTAGGATGATGGTCATTGAACTGGCAACCCCAGGCCAGTTCACATCTTTCCATGTGCTCTTCCCACTTCTTGGAATATCATCTCCCCTAAGCTTCTCTTATCTCCAAGGTAGATAGCCATTCATTTTGCATAGTCACTCCTTTCAAGTGATCCTCACCCATCTCACACACACACACACACACACACACACACACACACACACACACATGCAGACACACACACATACACGCAGACACACACACACATACAAATACTAAAATAGTCTTTTCCCCCTCCTTAAACTATAAACTGACTTAGGATGGAGACTGTGTCATTTTTGTGTAGAATCAAATTCAACCCAAATAACACTGCCTCCAAATAAAGCCATTTTCCATCCATAGGAAACTCTCCAAGGCAGTTGAAAGCATCAGCCTCCAATTTGAAAAGTGTTTCCTCCGATTTGCAAAACGTCTCATTGGATCTTCATGGCCACCCTATATAATTCTCCCCCTAGCCCTTACTGCCTGTCAGCAATGCCACCCAGTTTATCTATTACTGGTTAGCTCTTGTGCTTCTGGATGTTTGCATTGTGCTTACAAAGAGAATTCAATTGCCAGGGGGAAAAAAAAGGAGGACTCAGGTTCACTCCCACCTGCTTCCTGCAGAACCACAAGAAGAATCCTCTTTCGGGTCCTGCTGCTCTGCCAGGTGCTTTGTACACTCATTTAAGCCTCACAAGCACATCTGAGACATGAGGACAAACTATTTTATCTCCCTAGCCTAAGCTTCTCTATCGCCAAAATAGGAATAATAATCATATCTACTAGTTCATAATGTTGTGAGAATTACTTTGGTTAAAGATATAAAGCACACAGTACCACGCCTGGTACATGGAAAGAACACAATAAAGGTTAGCTGGTATTAAAGGGTCTTTCTTCCAGAGAATCCCTTTATCCGGGGTGAAGAGGTTAAGAACCAGGAAGCAGTTTTTCCTGCCTCCCATTGTAAGTCTTGCATGGCAGGCTTACTCCTCGCTAAGTTGTGACTTTGCTGTCTTGGGGCCTCTGAAGGCTCTGAGACAAGAAGAGTTTCATTGGTTATTTTTATTATGCCTTATGATTCTAGAGCCTGAATAAGCCGCATATTCAATTACCGCCTGCTCTCAGGCCAGCTGAGCTCTGTGTCCACACATCCTCTTAGCAACACCTCTGCTGCCCCAGGGGAGCCCCTTGCCCTGTGGGTCATGTGCAGTGCCTCTGCTGCATCGATTTGGGGTTCCCCTGACAGAACCCTATTTCCACCATGACCGCTGCCACTCCAGGGTGGGGGGCAGATTTGCGATCTCTAGGGATCCCTTTCTTCTGAACAGCCCCAGCCCTAAAGAATAAGTGACTTGATTGCCCCTGCGGCTCAGAGCTCATCCTCTGGGGACACTGTCCAGTGGGCCCAGGACACAAGGCTGCAAGGGCAGATGAGACACAGCGCAAATGCATCTCCCCTCCCAGCCCCTGGGCAGCCCTTCCCTGGGGAGGCATTTCTGCAGTCAACAGCCACCTGTCTTACCACCGGGACACCTGATATGGCATTCCACTGGCCACCTGGCTTCCAGCTTTGTCAAGAACTCACTAGGTGACATTCGATACATCATTGTCCTAAAACTGTCACCTAAAACAATGAACAAATCACCCTGGTTGGTCTTCGGCTGAATAATGTTCTAGGGATGTATGGTGCATAAGAGGGTAATAGGACCCAATCTGCTGAGGGTCGAAGTGGACCAGACACGCTGCCTGTACCCCTCACTTCTGCTTACAGTACAAACCTTCCTTTTCCAGATGGGGAAATGGCAGGTCACGTGGCTGGCAAGAAAAAGTAAGAGCCCATACTATACTCTTATACCACACTACTTCCCATGTCATGGTTTTGGGGAAAAAAATCAGTGCAAACATGTGAGTTGGCGAAAAGTCCTTTGTGTCACTGATGGGAGATAATGCTGCCCCCGTCCCTTTGACCAGCCTCCCAGCCCCCAGTGAGTGTCTGGCCCATCTCTTAGCCCCTTTGCCACTGGCCCGGCCTCCTTCAGCCTGGCAGGAGGCAAATCTTCCCAATTCTCTGTAATAATAGGCTTTGGAAATTGGGTTACAAGGACAACCATCTCTCATTTCCTCTGGCAAGAGAAAAGTTACTCTGCAGAGGCCCTTTTCTTTTCAGAGACCCTCCAGATGTGTTAACTCTCTGAAAACACTGCTTATAAAATAGCACTTGAAGCAAGGCAGTTGAGGCTGCCGGGAAGTGGTGGGTGATGGTATTTTAATGTGGTCCACGCTGTGAGCCCATCCCGGCTATCAGCAGAGCCTAGTGCTCAGGCCCTCAATTATCCGGTCTCTCAATCCTCCCCCATCAAGCACAGCATATCTCAGTTCTCAGACCAGCCTCGGGCTCCTTCGTGATAACCTTCATTTTCCGGGCACAGCTTGATGGCAGTGGATGTAGCTGGTGGTGGGAGGGCTGTGAGAGGGAAGAGAGCAGGGCTGTCTGCCCCATGGCTGAGGTCAGGGACACCAGCGACAAGGTGCCTATTGAGTCAGGGAAGCCACCGTGAAGCTACCTTGGGAGCATAGTATCTGGCTTTTACATCAGAGGGGTCCTGATGGCAGTGACATCTCAGACCAACAATCTGCAAATCCCCTCCATGGGGTTCTGAAAGAGGCACAGTTGAGATTTTTTGGGGGGGCAGTGGAGGGGATCTGGACATGCTGGGAGAGGAGTTCTATAGTCTACTTGTTCCCAAGGAGAAGAACATTTTCCAGGATGGAAGATCATGCTGGATGTTAGATTAGAAAGTGGACCAGGGGCCTGCAGAAGAGAATCTTAGCAGCCACTAACTGGTCATTGATGGAACTGTTGACCACTCTGGTTTGACTTCACAAAGGTAGCAGTTTCCCCTCTTAGTGTGTTTCTGCTGGTGAAGGCATCCCTCCTTCCTCCTCGGCCCTCTTCATCTCTCCCCTGGGCCAGAGTGAGAACAAACAGCATCCTGACCAAGGCTGAAGCCTTGGCCGGGCCTCCTCCCCAGGGCCACCAGCAGGATTCTTCTGGAATGCAAGCCTGATTGTGATACTCTCCTGCTCAAAAATGTTCCTTAGATGGCATTTTGGTAAAGCTAGACTAGCATACATATACATCCAAAAAATGCTGAAAAGACATACGACCGCATGTTAGGAGCAATTATTTTTTGCAGTGGATTTACATGTGATTGTTTTTCCTTGGCACTATCTTGGCATTCAAGTTGCTGGCACTGAGCTTAAGATAAATATTGTTTATTTTTCTAGGTATAAAAATATCATCTAGAAAAAAAAAACCCTCCTGCATAGAATAAAGCCCAGATTCCTTAGCTTTACAATAAGCTCAGGCCAAGCTTCAATCTGTCCTATCCTTTAATACTCCCATTACATGACACTTCACAGGCCAGCCATGCAGTCTTCACACATGGCTGTTCCCCACCTAAAATGTAGCCTCCTCCCCTTACCATTACCATTATTGTCTCTACTACCTACTTCCCCAGGCTTACTATAGCATCTTCTGCCTAGCAAACTCCTACTCATCCTTTGAGGCCCACTACAAATGTCCCTCTTCTAGAAACCATGATTCCCCTCACTCAGAAGTTACTGTTTCCTCCACTCTGAGCTCATAGCTCTTGCTAATACTTTCCCCTCACGTCATCTCCAGTAAGTTATGAGGGATGAAATTTACCCTGTCTCTAGATGAGGAAACCAGTGCCCAGTAGTAGCCAGTAGGTGACAGGACCAAAGGCAGGCTGTCTGGCTCTAGATTCTTTGCTATTTAACTACTATACAATAGAGCTTTAAAATAGTTGTTACCTGTCCCAAAATGTAAATAAGAACTGCCCCAATATGTGGGTTAACTCCGAGGGTCCCATGACATCACCACAATTATCCATCACTGTGATTGTCCACCACGATCAGTCCTGCCCCATTCATGTCACACATACTACCCTCTACCTCCCGTGATCTCTTGGGCTAGCCATATGCTGCTCAGCCTATCCCACTGGCACCCCCATGGCAACTCATAGCAATGGTCATGACTACAAACCTAAAAAGGATATCAAGCTTTAAGAGTTTACTTTAGAACAATACTTTTGGGGGGTTTTTTTGTTTTGTTTTTTTTGTTTTGCGGTACGCGGGCCTCTCACTGTTGTGGCCTCTCCGGTTGCTGAGCACAGGCTCCGGACGCGCAGGCTCAGCGGCCATGGCTCACGGGCCCAGCCGCTCCGCGGCATGTGGGATCCTCCCGGGGCACGAACCCGTGTCCCCTGCATCGGCAAGCGGACTCTCAACCACTGCGTCACCAGGGAAGCCCCTAGAACAATACTTTTGGATCCTTCCAGTATTTGAACTTGTAAAAACACTCTTCCTACAACATATGCTCAAAGTAGGCAAACTAATGTTTTATTATCAGCTGGGGCTTTGGCCCCAAATGACTATGCAGAGCTCTTCTGAGCTGGATGGGACCACATGGAGGGCCTGATTTATCTCAGCCCTCACCTGTGTCTCTGAAATTTACATTTCCACTCTGCTGGGAAGAGTGGCTGCATGGAGATAAAAAGCTGGAAACCCAGAGCAAAAGAAAGCATCTGGCCAAATGCTGGGGGTGAAAGTGGTCCAGCCTCTGGCTCGAGGCTGTTTCAGTGCCTCTAGCATGAGCAGCCCTTGAGAAAGAGAAAGTCCACATAAGGCAAGGAGGTGGTGGATCCCATTATCATCCACGTTGCTGAGGTGAAGGAGGGAGATGTGGCCATGTGCTATGGAAGGAGAGAGGCTGAAGCATTAGAGGAGAGGATTACCACCTCCTCTGGGAAGGAGATTTCAAACCTGCCTTATCATCCACTGCATTTCAGATTTCCTTAAAGGAGGGAAGGACAGAATTCTAGATGCATAACCAGGAAAGCACTATCACAGTGCATAAGATCTAGACTCCTTATCTTTAAAACAAGAGTGCCCACCTGACAGCCACAAGCAGCATCTGTCAGCTATGATCCAGGCTAGTTTGCAAGGTGAGCACTGAAGGGAGAGTCTTGGTCTTGCTGGAATCCCATGAAACAGTTTGATGAAGCAGGTAACAAAGGCTTTGGGAGGAGATCGATCTGTAAACTGGTGATTCCGTGATTATAGTTTTGAAAAGGGGAGGTGGACAGGAGTCTTGGCCCTAATCGCAGATGCCTTAGAACTCTAGAATTGCAGATCCTGATGGACCCCAATCCACAAACACTTCCTGAAAGATCTACATGAGCAAGGCTTTGCTAAGGGCCAGAAGGGAGGTACCAAAAGCATTTAAGACACACCATGTCTTCTGTAGCATTTGTGTCTCTCTTGGTTCTGTATAAGTTCAAAGCATCCTAAAATGTTGGAACTGGACAGAAGCTCAAAGATCTTATTTTCCAACCTTATTTGCATTCATTCAATCAACAAATATTTATTGACTGCCTACTATGTATAGGCACTGTCCTAGGTGCAGTGCATCAAGGAGACAGATGGGTTCCAGCCTCCGTAACACTTACAGTCAATAGGAATAGGCAGTAAATAAGTGAACAAACAAATACCTAAGATAATGTCATAGTGTTCCATCTGTGAATCAAAGAAAATAGTGTGATGAGATAGAGAATAAAAGGGGGAGGGCACTAGATTGGGTGATCAGGGAAGGCCTCTGAGGAGTTCTTTGGACTGAGATGTGAATGATGGGAAGAAGCCCCATAGGAAGATGCAGGGAAGGTGATTCCAGGCTGAGGGAATGCCAAGTGCAAAGGTCCAAAAGTGGTGACTACAAACGTGATTTGCTCAAGGTCCAGCAAGAAGGTCAGGCTGACTAGAGTGAAATGGGCAAGGCAGAGAATCTTGGGAAGAGAGTCAAGGGCCTGACTATAACTTACCAGCTAGCAGGGACTTGGAATGTATACAATGGTGAAGGGGGGCCATGAGCAGCGTTGAGCAGGGAAGATACACACAGTGGACTGAGAGCAGAGTTGGAGAGGAGCTCCCAAGCCAGGAGACTCCCAGTCTAGCGCTCTGCCTGCCATACTGCTTGCCCAGTGTACAGTGACACCCCTTATCTGCTCCCTCTGACTTTTGCTCCAGCTTTCTAGAATTGCAGAGTGATGGACTTTGTCCTTCCTTTTAATTAAATGCTGAGCCAAAGAACAGAGCGTTGTGTACGCATAAAGCAATGTCTCCTACTGAGCATATCTTTATCCCTTAAAAGGGAATGAAACGTGAGAATTAGTAGCCAATTAATGTGCATTTCAACAAACTATATTTTAATTATTCTGTCATAGGTTGTCTGCCTGTGAAATATTCCATGTTAATTAAATCCTTTTAATAATCCAATGAAAGCGCCTCTTTTCCTTGATGTGCTGGTTAAAAGGAAGGCAATGGCAGACTTACGACTCATGTAATTTGAATTAATGGCGTGAATCCTGCTTTGAGCTTTCATGGCCTTATTGAACTAGTGATCTCTTAATACTTGCTAGGCTTCTTTATATATAATTATCACACAATTGCCCTCTTAGGTCTGAGAGTCTGCATTCTGACAAGACAGGGCTCTGGGAACTTGACCAGGGAAATACTTGACCTGTATCCTGTTCCTGGCTGTCATCACTGACTTGGGTAGACTGCATCCCCCTGCCATCTGTCATCCTCACCCTGCAACTTGTCCCAGTTTCTTGCTCAGAATTGGTCACTGTGGCTTTGATTTTAGACATTGAGCATCTCCTCTGTGCAAGGAGTAGTGCTGGGGACTGAGGAATTGGGTACTAAGTGGGTGTACCTACTGCAGGGGGGATGGGGGGTTCCCAGACACAGGAGGAGGATGGGCAGAAGCTGTCCAGGGCAGCAACCAGAGGCGATTAATCAGGACAGAGGGGATGAGCTGCTCCAGCCAGGGGGCAGAAACCCTCATCGCCATGTCCAGTGGGTGGGAGGGAAGTCTAGCTTTCTGCAGGATGGATGGACTGTCCATCCATTAGGTAGCAAGTAGCAGGGGGACTTGTGGACTTGGGGACTCTCAGCCTCTGGGTGATGTTGCAGTTGTGATTGGTGAAAACACAGGTTGCCTCCACTATCCGAAAGTAGAGCCTTCCTATGAGAGCTTTTGTAAGCTGAAGTGGCATAAGGCAAAGAAGCAGTTACCTTAGGACACATCTTGCTCACAGATGCACAAAATAAATTGAGATAAAGCACAGATGCCCACAGACACAGTTCAAAACTATGGCAGCTGGATGCTGAGTTGCTGGGTGTAGTTCTCAGGGAAGGAGCTTGGCAGGGCCACTTTTGCTGCTCAGGGTACGTGATGCCTCTATAAGGATTCGCTGCAAGACAAATGCTGAACTCTGTTTTCGCTTTTCACTTTTTTTGTAAAAGCAGAAATACTCTTTGGATTTCTTTCCATTAGCGAAAACAGGTGCTAATGTAGGTCTTTCATCAAAGTGAAGTGGCATAAAGCAAACTTTTGAAAAGAAGGGAATACTTGTACTTGGAAGGGTGTGAGGGATTCCAAGGCTTGGTCCAGACTGGAGGGAGAGACAGACAGCAGCCAGGCGATGGGTCTGGGGAATAGGAATGGTGCTTTTAAGGAGAGATTAACCTGCTACAATATACATAGACTCACCAAAATCTATAAACTCTCAAACAAAATAAAAGTTTGTTCCTTGCTCATTTAATGGTTGCAGGTGGGTGAGCCTGATTGGCAGGGCAGCTCTTCCTTCCCTCCAAGGGCACGTAGGTACCCAGACTCTTGCCATGTGGCAGCTCTGCCAGCTCCTAGGATGTGCTTCTCAAAGCATGGTCCGCATATCGACAGCATCAGTGTCTTACCCTGAAACTTGTTAGAAATGCTCCTGCTCGGGCCCCTCTCTGGGCCTGGATCAGAAATGCTGGGGGTGGGGTCAGCAATCTATGTTTTAATAAGCCCTCCAGGTGGTTCTGGCACTCAGCCTCCAAAAGCAAAGAGAGCATGGATGAGGCACCCGCAGATTAAAAGCCTGGACCCCAGTGTGGCCCGCATCACCCCCATTAGTACTGCTTTAGTAAAAATTAGTCACGTGGCCACGTTTACCTGCAACAAGGACTGGGGATGAAGGCCCCTGCTGGCCAGAGGCTTCCCATCTATAAGTACATAATATGGAAGAGGAGAAAGGAATTTCTCCTGCCACAGGCCATGAACCAGGGGCCCAAGGAGAAGAGGGGCTAGGCAGAATCGTCCTACCCACAAGGACTCGGAAATGCACTTAGCAGTTTTCCTAGCATCTTTCCGTGCTTGGGAAGGGGCTTCTGAAGGTGCCTGGGGGCTCGCACTGGCTCAGGACTGTCAGGGAACTGAAGTCAGAGAGGTCACACTACTTGCCCAAGGTCACAGAGATCGTAAGTGACAGAGTTGCAGCCTGACCCAGGATGGCCTGATGCCAATTCTAGGTCTAATGTATTACACTCAGATGCCTCCAAAATGCCAGCACTCTAAGACCACGCAATTGAATCTAATTCTAAAAATAGGCCTGTGTAGTGCTCCTATATCCATTTTATACCAGAAGATAATACAGTTGAAAGTACAAGCTGGTGTTGAGGAAACATAAGGGAAGAAGGATTCTGATTAAAGAGCACAAAGGAACTTCCACAGAGGTCGTGACAATTATGGTTACCAGGGTGGGGAGAAGTGGGTGGGGGGAAGGATAGAATGGGAGCTTGGCACTGACATGTATGCACTGAGATATTTAAAATAGATAACCAACAAGGATCTACTGTACAACACAGGGAACTCCGCTCAATACTCTGTAATAACCTAAATGGGAAAAGAATTTGAAAAAGAATAGATACATATATATATGTATAACTGAATCACCTTGCTGTACACCTGACATTAATACAACATTGTTAATCAACTATACTCCAATATAAAAAACAAATGACTAGGGTGAACGTGTGTGTATGTAATGTGTGTCTATTTATGCATGTATATGTGTATATACATACATACCTTGTACATATGTGTATTATTAACCCATTATGGGCAACTGAGAAAGAAGAGAGAACTTTACTCATAAATGCACCATGCTGATATGACCAAACGAGCATTATGCTTCACTTCTATGAGTGGTCTTTAATAAGAATAAGAAAGAGAAAGATTGTCTAGACAAAGCATTAGCAGAATTCCAGAGGGGGAAAAGTCCAAGGCATGTTTCGAAAAGATCAAATAATCAGATATGCCTGGAGGGGACTACGGTGAAGAATAAAACTGGAATGAGAGATTAGGGCTCAGAATGTAGGAGAAATTGAATGTCAGGCTAAGGCATTTATACTTTATTTTTCAAATAATGGGGCTCCAGGAAAGAGTTTTGGGAAGGAGACGGCACATTCAAATGTGCGTAGTGGAATGATCACTCTGGGGGTAATGAATAGGGTTGAGTGAAGGTGAAGAAATTGCTAGAAGGCAAGCAGATAAGGGAGGAGGTTTTTTGCAATAGCTTAAGAAAGAGAGGATAAGGCATGGGATGAAGGTGATAGAAGTAGGTAAGAATGGGAGAATCATTGTGACTGAATGTGGTTCAGGAGGAAGGAGGTGTTGAAGATGAAGCTGATGTTTCTGGGGTCTGGGGGGCCGTTTAAAAAACAGAGCATGGGGACTTCCCTGGTGGCGCAGTGCTTAATGATCTGCCTGCCAATGCAGGGGACACGGGTTCGAGCCCTGGTCCAGGAAGATCCCACATGCCGTGGAGCAACTAAGCCCGTGCGCCACAACTACTGAGCCTGCGCTCTAGAGCCAGTAAGCCACAACTACTGAGCCCGTGTGCCACAACTACTGAAGTCCGCGTGCCTAGAGCCTGTGCTCTGTAACAAGAGAAGCCACCACAGTGAGAAGCCCGCGTGCTGCAACAAAGAGCAGCCCCCGCTTGCTGCAACTAGAGAAAGCCCACGTGCACCAACGAAGACCCAATGCAGCCAAAAATAAATAACTAAACTTATTAAAAAAATTTTTTAAACAGCATGGCAGAAACCCAAGTTTGGGGTAAAATATGCTATATTTGATCAATTCTAAGATGCACAGTTTTTTTCCATTTTAACATCCTAAAATCAGGCTGTCTCCCACAAATGAAGGCGTCTTTCAATCACTGGCTGGCCGTAAGTCGTGAGAAAATCATTACAGCCCCCACGTGTGTAGACACAGTGCCATGGCTGCTAATAGTGTCAGAACTCCAGCTGGGGATCCTGTGCATTGCTCACCACGTAGAACCATAGCTACGGAGGACAGGAGAACTTGTCACATTGCTTAAAAAAATAAAAAGAATGAGCTTTAGAGCCATAGAGGCTAGTGTGACTGATTTATCATCCATCAAGTGGGACTATCTTGAAGGCATCAAACATCTGTTGGCCAAAACACTTTTTACTGAATTTGAACAGAAGTTTTTCTTAACTTCTGATGATACATAATTCAATGGGGTGGCAGGGGTAGAAGATGAGTGGAATCAAATAAGAAAGTTCAGAGCATCGAGATTTGCTTGAAAGAAAATCCTGAAGACAACAACAGAGCGTTCTTTCGAGAAGGATGCCACCTCATCCAGTAGGTGGATGGCGCCTGTAGTCCCTGTGGAAAAACATGGACACCAAAGACTCAGAGCCAAATACAGGTTCAAACTAAAAAACGATACAGATGAGGGGCTTCCCTGGTGGTGCAGTGGTTGAGAGTCCGCCTGCCGATGCAGGGGACACGGGTTTGTGCCCCGGTCCGGGAAGATCCCACATGCCGCGGAGCGGCTGGGCCCGTGAGCCATGGCCGCTGAGCCTGCGCATCTGGAGCCTGTGCTCCGCAACGGGAGAGGCCACAATAGTGAGAGGCCCGTGTACCGCAAAACAAACAAACAAACAAACAAAATGATACAGATGAGCTTATTTGCAAAACAGAAACAGACTCACAGACTTAGAAAACAAACTTATGGTTACCAAAGGGTCAAGGTGGCAGGGGAGGGATAAATTAGGAGGTCGGGATTAACATATACACACTACTATACATAAAATAATTAGCAAGGACCTGCTGTATAGCACAGGGAGCTCTACTCAATACTCTGTAATAACCTATATGGGAAAAGAATCTGAAAAAGACTAGATATAGGGATATGTATAACTAAATCACCTTGCTGTACATCTGAAACTAACACAACCTTGTATATCAACTACACTCCAATATAAAATAAAAATTCAAAAAAAAAGATTCAGAAGATTCTAAAGATGAATACGTTCTAGGAATACCCAATCTTTTCATTTTTATTTCCCATTTTAAATGTGTATAAGAGCAAGATACAGGTTAGTTTAAAAGTATAAAATATTTTTTCTAAGTGATAAGAAAGCATTGTGTCATAGTTGGTCAGGTTTTTTTATTGGTACATAAAATGATGGTGCATCTTAAAATTAATGGCATCTTAGATTCAGTGAAATGTGGCATTCATCATTCTGTGTCTTCCCAACTCAGAATGAGGTAAATGTTGAGCCAAGAATGTTCCAATGTAGCTAAAAAATAATCTTTCATGCACACTGCTGGTGAGAATTCAAAAAGATGCAGAAAGTTTGGAAGACAGTTTGGTAGGTTCTTCTAAAGTTAAACATCCACTTAACTTGAGACTCTGGAATTTCTACTCATGCGGGTTTACCCAAGAGAAGTGCAGCAAACATATGTTCCTGCAAAGACTTAATGTACAAGTGTTTATGACAGCTATAGTCATTATAGCCACAAACTGGAAATCATCCAAGTGTCCATCAAATGGTGAGTGGATAAATAAACCGTGGTATATTCATACAATGGACTTTTATTTGGCAATAAAAAGGAACAAACTAATGACACAGGTGACAACAGTGCCTTATGATAAACAATAGAAGTCAGGTACAAAAGACTACAGATGGCATGATTTCATTTATATGTCCTTCCAGAAAAGGCAAAACTATATGCACAAAAACAAATCAGTGATTCCCAGGGGCCGGGGTTGGAATGAGCAGATTGCCTGCAAAGGGCCAAGAGGGAACTTCTGGGGTTAGCGAACGATCTGTAGCTTGATTACCTGGTGCTTATACAACTGTATATGGTTGCCAACACTCCTTGAACTTTCTGCTTATAAAATGTAAACTTTATTGTACATAAATTATGCTTCAGTAAACCTGTTTTATTTTTTTTTAAACGTGGCTGAAAGATTGAAAAAGACCTGAGTTCAAATCCCAGCTCTCTTCCTCTTCTTAGCTGTGTGTCCTGGGCATCTTATTTAACCTCTCTGAACTGACCCCAGCTTCCCCCTACACAGAGACCTGCTGCACAGGGCTTTGCCGAGAGAACTAAGTGAAATAACATATGTAAAGAATTTGGAGAACTTGACAAGGAGTAAATGCTCCTGTATTTACTTGTACATGTAGCTTGCATGCCAGCAGCGACCTCAGGCAGTGTCATTACTGAAGAATTAATCAGTTTGGGGGATGACAGAATTGTACAGGCCAATGAATTGCTTGTGGCTGAAACCATCATTCTGATCAAAACAGTGTGGAAATTGGGGCTCCAGGGAGACACGGTCTGAGCCATTTACAGTTTGTGCATTCCAGCCTTCACGGCCACTGCTCACACCATCCATCTCACTCCAAGAAACTTTACAGAAGGGGAGAGGGTGCTGGGTGAAATTTATTTTGAGCAGGGGCCCAAAGACACCTGGGAGGCTGAGTGCAGTCCCTGGCATACACATTGAGGATTGATATGAATTGACTTCTGCTTCGCATTAATATTCGAATCATACACACACAGCAAAATGAATCAAGTATTTTGGATCTAAAAGGATTGTATTAAGCATTTTGCATTCATTGGTCTTGCAAGAACCCTATGAGGAAGAAACTACAATTTTCCCCATTAAACTGATGAGGAAACAGAGAGATAAAGGGACTTGTCCAAGGTCACAGCTAGTTAGGGACAGAACATAGATTCAAACCCTAAAGTCCTGGTCCAGTGGCTCTTAACCATCCACTAGCCCAGGTAAAGGGCCTGGGAACCCAGGGCAGGGGCAAAATGTCTGGGACTTGGGATTAGTACCTGGACATGGTGTACCTGTAGCACTGCATGCTGGAGAAAGGGCGGGCTCTTTGGGGTCCGAGTGCTTGCATTGGGTCTCTGGGGGGAGGTTAATGCCTGGAAGTGCAGGGCCCAAGTTGTGCTGTACTCGGAAACCTAGCTGCCTGTGTAGTTCTTACTTTCTCATTGAGAGCAATCCTGGGCAGTCCTGTAAGGCTGCTCACCCTTTCCTGTGATGCTTCTCAGGAGACCAGTAAGCACCAAAGCCCAGAGAGATGAATCCTGACAAGACAGTCCTCACCTGACAGCAGGTAATGATGCGCTTTGCATCAGTGACCTGAGCTTCCAAAGGGCATCTCCCTTCTGGGCCTGTTGTTACTTGTTGGCTCTGCTCAGGTACATCTCCATTCTTCCCTGAGCCTCTCTCACCCCATCTGTAAAATGGGCCATTCTTTAGGTTCCTTTCCAGTTTGGATGCTGCAATATAGCCAGTTGCACTTCCCTTTCACGTGTCACCTGATTGGTCAGCCATTCCATTGCTCTGTTGTGGAGAGACATTCTGGGGCTGCTGGTCCTCTTTCCTTCAGAGATCTAAAGATTGTGCCAGGGCTAGAAAATCCTGCTTCTCTCTGAGTAAGCCTGTAGGAGTCAATTTTCTTTTTAAAGACAGAGAGAGAGGGAGAGAGAGAGAGAGACCCAGGCAAATCTTAAATCTTAAATCCTAGAAGTAGATCATTAAACTTACAACCTCTAACAATGTTGAGGTTGGATAAATCCCATTTTCAGTGTTAACTTGTCAACCTTAAGATGGCAAACCGATGATTACTAAAGACACACACACACACAATTTATTGGGGCTTTTTTTCTGAGACAAATAACAAAACACCCAGCCAGATCTGTTTTGCAAGCCTCATACTATTAGATACAGGAGTCTAGGAGAACATAATGAAGGATTCCAGTTTTAAGAGGAGGAGATAAACATTTCAATCTAAGAAACCAAGAATATTCATAAAGATGTACAAAAGAGATTTTGTATTATAGCAACAATGATGCAAAATGGTATGAAGAGCACATATAAGTGAAGAGGCAACTCTGCACTCAGCTGGTACAAGAGCTGAACTAAATTCGTTCAATTTGTAGGCATCTATTAATCACGGCCCATGTGCTGATAACTGTTCTGGGGGTCCCAGTGAACAATAAGACTTGGTCTCTGCCCTCAAAGAATTTACCACTGAGTGGGAGACCTACACCCACTCACCTAGGAAAGGGCTCTCAGGGAGCTGACAGGTTCCAGGAACCCGACAGGCTCCAGGAACCCGTCAGGCTCCAGGAACCCAAAGAAGTGACTAACTGTGTGAGGGCAACGAAGATGAGTTTCTCTTTCCCCTTATGATCAATGGCAAAGTCTTCACCATGCTTTATGAGTCTTCCCTAAGAGGGCCCTGGTAGGCACAGCCAGCCTCATCTCCTCTCGCCGTTGTCCTCTTCAATCTCTACACCACCTTCATCCTTTCAGCAGCACTGTTAATGGGTTAAATTGTGTCCCTGCCAAGGGATCGTGAAGTCCTAAACCCCTAAGCCCCTGGGCCTGTGAATAGGACCTATTCGGAAATTGGATCTTTACAGATGGTCAAATTAAGAAGATGTCTTTCAGGCGGGTCTGAATCCAATAGGACTGTGTCCTTGTAGAAAGGGGGAAATGCTGATGCAAAGACAGGCACACACCCAGGGAAGATGATGTAAAGACAGGGGAGAATGTCATCTACAAGTCAAGGGATGCTTGAGGCTACTAGAAACTAGGAGGGAGGCTTGGAACAGGGGATCCCTGAGAGTTCTCAGAAGGAACCAACCCTGCTGACACTTTAATTTTGGACTCCCAGCCTCCAGAACTGTGAGGCAACAGAGTTGCTGGTCCTTGGTTACAGCAGCCCCAGGAAACGAATGCAAGACCTGAGCTCTCTAGTCTTAGGACCTCACACATGCTGTTCTCTCTGCCTGATGACTCTTCTTTGTCTGCCCTTTCACCGGGCTAACTACTCACCAGCCTGGACGTCACCTCCTCCTCTTCACACATCCCCATGGCACCGCGTGGGTCTCACACTCCCTTGCGTAATTATTCCCTAATACGTCCTATCTCCCCATGTGGGCGGTGAGCTCCTCCAGGGCACAGTCAGCAGTCAGCGAATACCCACTCTCATCAAATGTGTTGAGCCTGGCTTCCTATGAGAATTAACTATGAGGGTGATCGTGAGTGTCCTTTGCAAGATATAAAGCCCTAGGCACGGGGACTGGGTTTTTATTATTTGTGTCTGAACCGAGACCATATTGGATATGCAGTGACCCTCACTATTGCAGTGCTGCAAGGCACTGCGTATTAAAGTTGTCTGTGTGTTTTCTTGGTAGACAGAAAAAAGAATTTGCATGTGGGCCTGAAGGTGTTTGCATTTGGAGCTGCCCTGCTGGTTTCCAGCCTTTCCGCCCTCCACTTGGAATCTAAGCCGGAGAGCAATGAAAGGAGCTCAGAAGGAGTGAGCTATTAACATGGAAGGCGCTGGAACCATTCTAGGGCAAGGAAAGCAGGAGCCAATGTCAGGAGTAGCCTCACTTGGCCCCAGGGAGGGTCCAGAAGGCCTCTCCATCTGGCTGTCCGTTTAGAAACCTGACCTCTTTGCAAGCAGTAAGCACCTAGGGCCCATTAAAATTCAAGGCACCTGCTGGGTGTCTGAGAAGGAATCTGCTCATCAGAAATTAACCACTTTGGGGGCATTGCAGGCTCCATCTCCAGGTGACAGGAGTGTATGATACAGTAAGCAATGGACACCTCCGCTCAGACTCTAGTTTAAGGCCGCATGGCTCATCAGAGGTGGTCATTTTTCTCTCTGTGCCTCAGCCTCCTCATCTGCAGATGGGGACAGTACCCGCCCCCCATCGTTTGTTAGGGGCAGTGAGTAAAAACCTGGGTCTGAACAGGCTCTGTAAGCTGAAAAGCTCTTTACAGGTATAAGCGCTTGCCATTTCTCTCTCTAACAAATATTCATGACGAGGCATGAATTCCATAGCTCTGGTTTATACATCTATCTGAGTGCCCCACCCGCCTCAAGTCCTCCCATTGGCCATTTCTTTTTCTTGTTGTTTTTTTGTTTTCTGTTTCACCGCACCACGTGGCTTGCGGGATCTTAGTTCCCAGACCAGGGATTGAATCCAGGCTCTCGACAGTGAGAACTTGGAGTCCTAACCACTGGACCACCAGGCAGTTCCCTCCTGTGGGTCCATTGGCCATTTCTGTATGGAGGTTCTGATCCCTGCTGACCTCATCTCATCAGCTAGCCCAAAATGAGCCCAGACATCCAGAGTTTTCATCTCTGAGTGCCTTCTAGCTTTGATACCCT
Source organism: Mesoplodon bidens (assembly GCF_964165515.1). Classification (NCBI taxonomy): domain Eukaryota; kingdom Metazoa; phylum Chordata; class Mammalia; order Artiodactyla; family Ziphiidae; genus Mesoplodon; species Mesoplodon bidens. The sequence goes on from NC_138179.1 coordinate 11,495,821, forward strand.
ACAGTTTCTGGTCCTAGGGTCCAACTAAAGAATATAGACAATGAAAGGATTGATCATTCACATGCAGAAAGTCAGGTAAGGGTATGAAACTGAGCTGTTACTGAGCATTTATTGAGCACTCGCTGCATGCCAAGCATTGTGCTGGAGGCTGTCACACACCTACTCTTTTAGTGCTCACACCCACCACGGGAAGATAGTGTTAATCCTTTTCTACAGAGGAAACCGAGGTTCAGACAGGCTAAGTAACCTCCCCAATGTCACACCACTAGGAAGCTATAGACAGGAATTGATTCTCTCTGATGCCCTAACAAAGGGGCCTTAGATAAGTCTATCCAGATTCTGTTCTAATTGCCCCTCCTGGACCCACTTGTGCTCGCCCTTCATGGGTGGATGTTGACCTGAGACCCAGTTTTCACTCTTCTTTCCTCTGCTCTGTTTGGATTCTTCCCTTGACTCTTCCTTGCTCCACGCTCGTTGGGCATAGTCAGTCCATTCAACTCTCCTGCCAGGCCCTGTCTCCTGTTTAACAGTGGGCTCTGGAAGGGGGGAAATCCTGGTTTGTAGCATTTGCCAATTCCCATAGTGTAAATGCTCCCACCGTGAGCTGCCCCAGGCTACCAACACGATGTCAATGAGCATGCAGCTCTCCTGACAACGTGACAGCCAGCTCGAGGACACTACCAGTTGTTTGTTTGTTTGTTTGCGCTACGCAGGCCTCTCACTGTTGTGGCCTCTCCCGCCGTGGAGCACAGGCTCCGGGCGCACAGGCTCACCGGCCATGGCTCACGGGCCCAGCCGCTCCGCGGCACGTGGGATCCTCCCAGACCAGGGCACGAACCCGTGTCCCCTGCATCGGCAGGCGGACTCTCAACCACTGCGCCACCAGGGAAGCCTGACACTACCAGTTTTATTGGTAAGGTAGAGCCTACAGGACGTGTTGATAAAGTATGGGAGGTAAGGGAAAGACAAGAATCCAGGCTGACTGCCAAGCCCTTCAATAGCTGGCGGTGCCTTTTATTGAGATGGGGAGACTAAACGGGCCTCAGAATCATGAATGCCACTCCAATATACTCTTCGGGCATAATAAGAGGAAAGAATATCACCCTGTTTTTGCTCTTGGGTTTGTAAACAGGAGAAAATTATCTACACTCTGCATAAATGTGAACAATCCTAGGACCTTTCTGTAGAGTAACAGTGATGAGCATGCACATCTGAAACAAAACTCTTTTTTTGTCTCTGCATTAGTCAGGGTCCTTCTAGCTGCTGTAATAAGTAACTCCTGATATCTCAGTGACTAAATCCCATTTAAGTTTATGTCTCTTGTATGTAAGGTGCAATCAGAAGTGTGGGAGGGGTCTGGAGTAGAGGTGGGCACTGTGTTCCACACAGACATTCAGGAATCCAGCCTGATAGACATTCTGCTGTGTACAGCACGCAGCTTCTGAAGTCCGTCCAGGGATCAATGTCCATTGGCAGGAGGAGACGGTGAGGAGAAGGCAGACCACGAAGTGGCTTCTACCAAGAAATGACATCTTTATTTCCACAATATCCTTTGCTACGAACTGATCAGCATGGCCCCATCTATCACAGGAGAGCTGAGAAGTGCGGCTCTTTGCCAGGCAACCACTTCTCAACAACAGCTTCACAGTTTGGAAGGGAGCACCAAACCTTGGTGGACAGCCATTCATCTCTGCCTCAGTCCCACATCCTGGCTCTGCCTTGGGCAAGCTCCTTAACTACTCTGCGTCTCGATTTCCTCAAACCTAGTATTTATCTCATAGGGTTCCTGCACAGCTGAAAGGAAATCATGCTTGTAAAGCACTCGATCTGCTTTCTGCCATGCCCCATACATTTGAACCAGCAGGAATATTTATGATCACCCAGTCTAATCCCCTTATTTGCCAGACGAGCCTACCTTACATCCGTGTATTCTCCCTCCCTCAACCCCAAGCTTTCACCTGCAGTCCACAGAGAATGAGGCCAAATAATAAAAGCACTGAGAAAGAACTTTACCCCCTAGAGGTGCCCCTTGGTGCATAGCACTGGCTTAGGAGCCAAGGGACGTGAACCCTAGTCCTAGATCAAACATCAACACGTTGGATCCTTTAGCAAAGTTGTTGGAATTCCCAGAGGCTCCCTTCCCTCCTTCGTAGAAGAGGGATAACAATAAATATCCAAGCTCATTGGGAGGATAAAGTAAGACATCCCACGCACCAGTGAGGGAATGTCTGTCTCTCTACTAGCACAGAAAATACGTTGAAGGCTACTTAGGGTGTAGTGAGACGAGGCACATCCATGCATGGACTGATCCCCAACAGACTTGCCTCATTTGGAAAATGATCTGTTTGGTAATCAGCACATACTATTGCTGCCTCGTGAGCAGAGGGTTCTTGTCGGCAAGAAGTTGAAGCTGTTCATTTTCCAAGACCTCTCCCTCTTGTCTCGGTGGTGCATGCTCAAGGTCGTCCAGGGTCTCAGGCAATCAGAAATGATTTGCCTCAAAGAACACATTACAAGAATCATTTGTCATTTCTGGTTCGTGTTTGAATTTGAAGAATGATGCTGGGGGATGATGTGAAGACATGATGCGAAGCGTTGTTAGGATGAGTAGCAGAACCGTTGTGTTAACCTCCGCGGGAGTTAGCTCTGGGGTTCCGTTCCAACATACGGGGATGGATTGGGGGAGTAGTGATAATATGAATATACCTTATATTTGGATGACATTCTTTTCTCAAAAACTAAAACAGACTCCGAATGGCACAGAGCTGCACAGAATGACCCATAGAGAGCACCTGATTCAACCTCTTATTTTACAAAGAGGAGAATTGAGGTGCGGAGACGTTTTGTGCACTCATGGCCACAAAACTAACCTGCCTGTTGATTAGAGGGTGCCTTCATCTTGCAAAAGCTGGCAGGCAGGGTTAGAATATCGACCTAGGAATTTAGAGCCTGAGGTTCTGGCCCAGCTCCGTCTTCAGTTGGCTGTGTGATTTCCAGCCAGACCCTCCACTTCTTTGCACCTCCGTCTGCCTCCCTGAAAGAAGACATCGCTCACTGCCCAGGTGTCCTATAGTCTGGACATTTTGTGATTCTGTGCAATTCAGGGGACAGACAGACTTTTGATCCTTATTTGGTAGGATCCTTATTCCTCCAAATATCTGGAGAAGCGTCTCAGAAGTGGCTTTTGATCTGAATCTTATGACATAAGCAGATTTTTCTTTAATGGACAGAGAAGGGAGAAGGACACCCCAAGCAGAGTGAATGGCGTGGCCAAAGGCAAGGAGAAAGGGGTAGGGCACTGTTAGGAAATCTCCTGTACTTGATTGTGGCCATGTAATAGGATGTGAGGGAAAAGACAGAAAGAGAGAGCATGGAACGACAGTTTGATCAGATCATGGAGAGCCTTGAATGTCAAATTCAAGGACATAATATGTCTAAGCACCAGGGATGATCTTGCCTCCCAGGGGATGTTTGGCAATCCTTGGACATATGTTTGGTTGTCACTGCTAACAGAGAGGCTGCTAAACATCCAATGTTTGGACAGCTCACAACAACCAAGGGTTATCCAGCCCAAAATGTCACTAGCGCCAAGGCTGAGGAACTCTGCTCTAGGCAGAGAGAGGGTCTTTACTGCCCTATATGGAGGCTGCATCGTGGTGGGCAGGAGGCAAGGGAAGGAGGGGGCTATGGCATCATCCAGGGACAAGCATCTGAGCTAAGACAGGGCAGAGGAGACCAACATCAGTAACGGAAAAGAGATGGAAGTGAAAGAATGTAGTTTTCCATCCCTTGCACTAACACCTTCAGGCTTCAAGCTGCTTTTTCATAGCATCTTCTTCCTTTCTCTTTCCTACTCATTTGCTCTGTGGTCCCAAGAGCCAGAGAGTGAAAGGAGATTCAGGATTGAATTTCAGCTCCAACATCCTCCACTGGCTCATCCATCGCTGTCTCACTTTTAATCAGACCCAGTCCGGGAGGGAGAGGGAAGGTCAGGAGGTAGCACATGAAGGCATTCGCAGCACTTCCTGCAATTTTGATCTTATAATGATTTGTGTCATTATTCATTTACTGCAGTTTTCAAGCACACGATTGCAAGGTTTGAGAGCAGGGACCATGGGAATCATTTTCTGGGCTGCATTCAGAGAGCCCAGCCCAGTTAGACGCCTTAAAAAATAAGCTGAATGAATGATTGTCCCTTGGTCTTGGCTGGGCATCACACACTTGCTGGAGGAGAGCTGTGGACATCCCAGCATGGTAGACTGGACCTCACCCCCTCACACAGGGTTGAACAGTAGGTGGGATGTGGTTCTGGCTTTCCTCCCTGGGTCCCAGTGATGGGCACAGACCCGCCTCCCCAGAACAAGAAGGGAACAGGGGAGAAGCAGCAGGCAGATAAGAAAGGACCTGACAACGTCCTGTACGATCCCACAACCCCTTCCTTACGCACTCCTCGAGCATCCCTTTCACAGGAATAGTTTTCCTCTCCAGGCTGGCCCTCACTCAGTCTTGGAACACTGAGGGTGAGGCTCAGGGGAGAGACAAAGGGCTGGTCATACCCTGTGATTGTTCCAGTTGCTGAGGCAGTCAGGGGAATCCCTCGTCACCTCCGGCACCCCACTCTTAGAAACTGAGTGAGGTTACCAGCATCCCCAGGTCATAGAAAAAGAAGCCAAGCCTGGGGAGAAGCAGAGGATGGAGGAGAGAAGGACCTCCTTTAGTGACAAGCCCTTGGCTACCGTGGTCAGGTTGGAAGTGTGTGGTCCTCTATGTGTGCTAGCGAAAGTGCAAAGGGAAAGTCTTTAACTCCAGGGACACACTAACCTCACAGCTCATGGAATCAGGCCAGCCTAATTCTCAGAGATCTGGGCAGCCAGCTGGCCCTAACCCCAGATGGTGAGAACGAGGGGCCTCTGCAAGGTCAACTATCCCTCTAGAGGCAGAGAGAGGACTAGGACCCATGTGTTTGACTCCCCAGTGCTCTTTCTGCCAGGAGTCTGTCTGCCCGAGACAAGGGGTTGGCACAGAGAAGGTGGCTCAGATCTGGCGTATCCCACCCGCTACCCCGCCCCTCCCCTCCCCCGCCCAGCCTGATACGTCCCAGTACTACCTGAAGCAAAGCCTCCTGCTTCTCAGCAGCACCTGGTCCTGCTGGGATGTTCTGTCACCCATGTCCTAGGGTGTTCTGGAAAGTTTGTCTTAAAGGGCCAGGAGGCCATAACTGCAAACTCCTACTGCTGCAGGCTGGATGCAGACAGTCAGAGGTTCAAATCCCATCAGGTTCTTGCTTGTGTGATTTTGGGCTAAGTTAATTAGCTTCTTTAAGCCTGTTTATCTAGAGGTCGAAATGGGAAGATAGGACATGATTCAGAGAGTTCTTGTCTAAGTAAATAAAACCAAATGGATACTCCAATATAAAATAAAAGGTGAAAATAAATAAATAAATAAAAAGTTATTCCCATTAAGAAAAAAAAAGAAGATGAAGAAGAAGAAATGTAGGCTTATAACATTGCTGATTGATATAGGACATTTTGGGGCAGGGGTTTTGAAATGCCTATAAGGTTACAATATAATAAAGACTATTACTGAAAATTAAAAAAAAATTTTTTTAATCAAATGAAACAATGCACAAAAAAGCACGTTGTCTACCTCGCACAGAGTAGGGACCCAGAAAGCTTTCGTCAAATGAGTGAATGCATAAATTAACAAACATGATTCACTTTTAGAAAGCCATTAGAAGCGCTCGCCAACCCCTTGCTACCTGCTAGGTTGGTCCTGGTGTCCTGGGGAAGCTGGCCCATCTCTAGCTCCCTACGGAGGACCATGCACTGTTTCTCAATATTTTCGCTCCCATCCTCTCTCGCTGGCCTCGGTAGCAACAGCCTTCCTGAGAAGAACATTGAGTGTCTGTTCAGAGGCCTCAGGCTCCCATCCAAGGCCCTGCCCAGAGCAGAGCTGACCTGTCCCATCTCCTGTGTTCAGGCCAATTAAGCGGTTTCATTAAAAGGCCTGGTGCCGTCTGTGGGCAGCCCCAGGGTGACCACGTTAGGAGGTCATCACTGCCGTCTGCCAGGCCTCCTTCTCACCTGCCATGGAGTCTGACCCCAGGAGGGCACTGACCCTCCTTTTGTTTTCCATCCAGAGCGCGCTGAGAATGAAGCAAGTCCAGAAATGATCCCAATGTTGATTTCATTCTTCTAGAACCTCACAGTCTAATTATATCTGTAAAGCCCTTAGTTTCCTGCGTTGAAATTGATCCAACACACAGAACACTCCATGACGATTTATTAGTTGCTTTCTACTCATGGGCCAAAAGGATACCTTCCTCCTTCTTAAGAATCAGGTTCTCCCCAAGAACCAAGAAATTGTAGGTCTAGGGGCTCAGAAGCCCCATGTACATACTGCCTGCTGGCCTCTCTATTCACCAGCTAAAGAACCCTTTATGTCCTTTTTATTTATTTAATAGATATTTCCTGGACCTATTTTGTACTAGGCCCAGGGAGGTGAGCTGAATAAGACCCAGTAGATACATAGGATCCAGTGGGGGTAGGTGGACTTATAAAAATAGCTGATTAAAATACAACACTCTGAGGACTAGAAGAAATGGATGGGTAGATAGCCAGAGGAACACAAAGGCTCCCTCTGTCTGCCTAGGGAACGTTGAGGAATTAACAGTAGCTCACACTTATTAGGCACTTACTGTATGCAAGCACTCTTCTAAAAGCCTTGCAGGACTCATTTCATTTAACCCTCATTTAGAGGGGAAAGCAACTGGCATCTTCTGAGAAGTTACCATGTTCTGGGCACTGGGTTAGTGCTTTGCAGAAATGACACCATCTCCTCCTCCCGATAGCCCTGCCATAGGGGTATCATGATACTTATTTTACATAGAGTAAAACAGTCTCGGAGGAGTTAAGTAACTTGCCTGGATGCTGGCGTCAGAAGAGAACCCAGAATAATCTGTTGTCTAAACCATTGCTTCCCAGGCTTTGATATGCATCTGAATGACCCGAGGATCTTGCAGATTCTACTTCAGTAGGTCTGGGGTGGGGTCTGAGATTCTAACAATCCCCCAGATGATGCCAGTAGCTGCTGTTGGTCCGTGGAGCACACTTGGAGAAGAATCTTCGTCCACAGTCCCCTTGGGACCAGTGACTCAGCCCTTAGATGCACCACAGAATCACCCGGGGAGCTTCTCAAATACTTCGATGTTTGGATCTTACGCCTAGAGATTCTGATTTGACTGGACTTGGGCGGGGGGCGCTTGGGCATGACTATGTTTTCAAAGCTTTCCAGATAATTCTACTGGGCAGTCAGGGTTGAAAACAACCACCATACTTTTTGCCATCTTCTTTAAACCAGATCTTGAAAGATCAGCCCAATTCCCAGATGCCCCACCTGTCCACTCCCCTGTGGGAGCCTCCCACCAAGGGGACTCAGCTGTAGAGCCTGAATCATGTGGCCAGACTCCCTCTGGACTCTCCTCTCCTCCTGGGTCTTGCCCAGGTTGTGGCATCTCCCTGCTGGGCACTCCTCTCTCACCGCCTCCAGTATTTTAATCTCATTGACTCGGAGCCTGGCCCTGTTCTCCTTTCTCACCAGGCCCTGAGCAGCAGGAGGAAGAGACTTCCCCAGGGCTATCAACTCCAAGGAACTCACGGGGTAGCCATTTCTGCCTTAATTAAGACCCTCATGACAAGCCACTGGTAGCGGTCCAGTTAGTCAGCTCTCCTAAAGCGAAGGGGGAAGGCAGCAACAAAGGGAGTGACTCAACCATGGTTTCCTGTGGTATCAGGGGCTACAACTTGGCCAGATGTTGGGTGGGAACAAGGCTCAGAGGAGAAGCACAGCTAGCCTTGTCTTTTCTTTTTTTGTTTGTTTCCTTCTTTGTGTCAGATGCATGATGACACTTTTTTTTTACGGTACGGGGGCCTCTCACTGTTGTGGCCTCTCCCGTTGTGGAGCACAGGCTCCGGACGCGCAGGCTCAGCAGCCATGGCTCACGGGCCCAGCCGCTCTGTGGCACATGGGATCTTCCCGGACCGGGGCACGAACCCGTGTCCCCTGCATCGGCAGGCAGACTCTCAACCACTGCACCACCAGGGAAGCCCATGATGGCACATTTGAATGGCAATCTTTACCCAAACATTATTCTCCAAAGCCCCCAGCCAGTCCCCCTCGTCGCCCCTCTCCATTACCTGCCATCGGACATAAGACTAAAAGAGATAATCAGAGTTCCCAATTCATGCTTTTTCTTCTGTCTGATCTCTGGGGAAATTATGTCGAACATCTTTTTTATTGACTTATTTATAAATGTAGAAAACGAATTGCTTAAAGGTTTGTGCTGGAGCAACCCTGATGCTATCAAGGTCATTGATGCTCCCTCTTGGGCAGCAGCTATGGCTAGAGGAAAGATTCCAGGGGCTGGGTGGGGTGTTAATTACATAGATTGCCCTCCCTTTCCCCATCAGAAGCCCAGGTGGTGGCCCAAAGCTTTGTCTTGGATTTGGAACAGGATCAGTGCAGCGAGCCCCACTGGCTGCTCCCTGCCGGTCCCATCCTCCAGGATCAGATGGGAAACAACACACACGCATAGTATTGGGGGGTCAGCCAGACAGGGGTCCCTGCCGCCCCCTGGCATCATCTCCTAGTGGTGGAGCCACTGGCTCTGCCACTGTCTTTCCTTGGATGCATTATCCAGCTGTTTGAGCATCAGCTCCCTGGCCTGTGGAGTATGATAGGGCTTCCCTCCTGGGAGGCCTGAGGAATGATGAGGAAGGAGCCCCTGACACACAGTAGGACCTTCAGGAATGCCTGTCCTCCTTCCTTCTGTTCCTAGAAAATGTCGCAGCAGGATGTACCCTCAGAGACCACCTAATCCAGTCCTTTCCTCTGGCCACTGGGAGTCCAAGGCCTGGAGAGGGACAGCGATTTGCTGTGGTCACCCAGTGGAGGAGGGGCAGAACCAGCACCCTGACTCCCCATCTAGTTCTTCCCCGCTCCCCCATGGAGCCTCCTTTTGCCCTGATTGACAGGTGCACATCTCTCTCTGCACATGTCCCTAAAATGAGTGTGCAAGTCCAACTCTGGTACCCACAGGTATCAGGCAGGCATGGGGGGGAGAGTGCTCTTTAAAGAGATGTTCTTGGGCTTCCCTGGTGGCACAGTGGTTGAGAGTCCGCCTGCCGATGCAGGGGACACGGGTTCGTGCCCCGGTCCGGGAAGATCCCACATGCTGCAGAGCGGCTGGGCCCGTGAGTCATGGCCGCTGAGCCTGCATATCCTGTGCTCCGCGACGGGAGAGGCCACAACAGTGAGAGGCCCGCGTACCGCAAAAAAAAAAAAAAAAAAAAAAAAAGAGAGATGTTCTTGATGATGACCTGTGTTCACAGGACCCCCTTAGTCAAAGTTTGTTCTTTTGGGTTTGGTTGTTGCAAATGTAATTTACATAAAGTGGGACACCCCACACCCCGATCCTGGTCCTTTCTCACCCACTTGGCCACAGCTCCGAGCCCAGGGTTTATTGGGTTTCTAGCTCAGCACCAGAGTCACTTTGGTTGTGGCTGCCTCAGAGTCCAGTTTGGAACTTAAAGGCTTTAGCAGTTTCTTGGCCCTTGGATGGCTTCAGGCCTTCCTTGAAGACTCAGGTGAGAAACTCTTTTCTTGGGTCTGCCCACTGGACAGTCCACCCTGCTTCCCATCTCCTCCTCCCTGGCGCACACATCTGCTGAAGAACAGGATTCCTCCTTCCTTCCTGCAAAAGGTGCCCATCTGCATTCTCCATGGATTCGATCCTACAGGGAAGCAGGAATGGAGGCTGAGCAGGGTGTGGGTGGTGCCTTCCATCCACAGCGCCCTGAGCCAGCCCAGCATCATCCTTGAAAGAGTAAGTGACAAATTGTCTGGCTGGAAAACGGAGATAATCTGTATCAATTATTCATGAGTTCAGCAAATTAGGACCCAGCACGAGAAGTCTGCCTGTGTTTTGATTAGGGAACAGATGTGTCCACTGTTGGAGATTCACACAAAAGCTTCCAGCATGAACGTCAGAACTGACCTTCCCAGCAGACACGGCCACAGAACTGATCACAGTGGGGAAGCCAGGGCTGAATGGAAAGGAGAGCCAGCGGGGCACCCCTGGGTCACCCTCAGACACTGGCACGCAGGACCTAGCACACCCGGCAGTGCCTTCAGTACCAACCCAGTGGCTGCTCCCATCAGGGGCTCACAAAGCACTGGGTCCTGAGCTTAGGCCAATCTGACCTCTGATGTTTATTGAGTGCCTCCTCTGTCTTTGGCACAGGATTGGTCTCAAATGCACTGGAGAAACAAGTGGAGAAGCAAAGGAGTGGCCAAGCCCGATTCTGTCAGACCCAGCCCTGGGGGATTTGGAGGTGGAAGTCAGAGCAACAAGAAATAAGGGCTTGGGAGAGGGACTCCTGGGATGGTTGGCAAGGGTTCTAGGTGCTTTTGCCGTCAGCAGCTTTGCCTAGACATCTTTGCCACAAGCATTTTGGCAGCAAACATTTTCATCACATAACTTATTGCCCGTAAGGCAATTTTGCCATAAACGAAAAAATAACGAAAGATAAAATAAAAGAGGGATATTAAAAAGGGCATAATGGAACACAAGAAATGAATAACATAATTAAAAAGGCTTTACTGCAAAATATAAGCTATTTAAATACATTTTAACTGTGTGTGGATTCATGGCAATACTGAGCAAATAACTGATTTTATTTTGTGGGTTGTACCCATACCCTTGTCTTCCAAGTCTTTCATTCATAGCATTTTTTACTTTTTTTTTCCTTTTTTTTTGCTTGTGGATTCATCCTATTCGGCATTCACACTTTTTCTTTTCTGCTAAAATTTCGTCCTTTGTTAAGAGAGGCATCCGTTTCCAAGTACTAGGATGCATGTTTGTAACTGAGCTTTGTACTGCATTGTAACCACCTCTACACTGCTGTGTGTTCTCTTGGGTTGATAGACGTTCCAAAGTTCTCTGGGAAATGTGAGTTCAAATCTATGCCTCCGAGGCTCTCAGCCTCCTTCTTCTCCACTATGGTGCATTTCAAAATAAGACACCAACTCGATGATCTGGGACAAATCATCATCCTCTGTCAGTTGGACAAAGCCATCCATCACGTCCATCACTAACTAGAAGGGAAGCTAACACATTTCAACCGGCTGAAACCAAACTGTCATACCAAAACCAGGCAACTCGTTATTTTATCTTTCACGGCAAACTTACCTTACGGTCAATTAGTTATGCAGCAAACATGTTCATGGCAAAGAAGCATAGGGTGAAAATAGCAGACCCGGCCGGCAAGAACAGTTCTCTCTGCAGAGGGAAGACTGGAGAAGGTTCCAGGGGCTGATGGAGAAGTGGCAGGACAGGCCACCAACCAGGCGGGCAGCAGCTAAGCCAAAAGGTCTGGAAGCTGCAAAGTGGCTCCTCCATCACCTCCGCCACCAGATCCCCTGAGAGGACCTCTCTCCTGGGGTCCCAACCAGAACTGTGGGGGAAGGGATGCTGGGAAGTGCAGTGCAGCCCAGCCAAGCTGACATCACCCAGGATAACTGCACCACTCAGAGGACGGGACAAGGATGAGGGCCCGGAAGCAGGAATGACACATGTCTGGGGTGTGGAGAGAACAGAAGAGATTGGGGTTAACGGTGTTGGCACAGTGAGGACTGCCTTCCAGGGCTCCATAGGACCTTCTGCCTTGGACCAAATTCCCAAAGGAGCTGCTGGACCCTGGGCACTGTCCACAGTCTCAGAAGGACTTACGACAGAGGTAAAAACACGTGGGAGGCAGCCGATTGGATGGAGGTGGCAGGAGTCAAACTCAGGACGTTACTCTTATGTGCTTGCAAGCAGCAGCCTGGCCCGGCTCCGCCAATCTGCCCCCGCTAAAGCCAGCGCCACAACACCGCCCCTCTCGACACTGTTAGGGGGCTGCCTGGTCGCTTGAGCTATGAATCACCTAAGAGGCTCTGACAACCCTCAGCATAGCACCCCTGAGAATGCCTTTATCCTTCACCCAGAACGTAGGGAAGCAACAGCAGCAAGAGATTGCTTGTCTTGTTTCGGATGAATTCACATTTCTGTCATACTCGTGCAGGAAGAATTCATCTCTCATCTCAAATCAAACAGATCCGGCTCCCACTCTTAGGTCCACAGTTTGCTGGCTGTGTGACCTTGGGCGAGTCGCTAAATCTCTCTGAGCCTTCATTCCTTATCTGTGAAATGGGAATAATAATACTTACCCCAAAGGTGGCAAAAAGGGGATCGTATATAACGTGCCTGTGTGTAAGGTGATCTGTTTCCAAGCCTTCCTGAGTGAGGGCAGAGCTGTTGGGGGAAGGGATTAGCAAGACCGGGACAGAAGCTCAGAGGCTGAACCTAGAGCCGTAACAGGGATCCATGGGCCCGGCCTGGTGGATCTGAGCCCACAGAGGTGCTGCTGCCAAGGTCGGCACTGACGTTGGACTATGCAAAGTCGACCCTGAAAGTTGAAGGTCTGATGAACCCCGAGCTGAAAGGAGCTGGGGAAGTTTGAGGCTGATCCATGTCAGGGCTTGGTTGACAGAGACAAGAAGACTCAGAGTCACTGAACAGGCGAAGTAGAAGGAAGAAGGATTCAATAAATCTGAGACCTACCAGTGGTGAGAATTACATGGAGACAGAATTCATGGCATTACACTAGGAACTTTGCCCCCATCTGAGCTGTTCAGGGGTGCCAGCCCGGTGGGGTGGTGAGCTCCCCGTCCCCGGAGGCATATCAGCAGTGACTAGATGACTGCTTGGCAGAATTAACACAGAGGGGTTTCTCTAGCTCAGGGGACAGGGCACAGAGCTGGGGGGCTTCCAGATTATCTATAACAAGGGGAAAGTGTGACCAGGATTCAGTGCTTACGTGGGAAGTGCACCTGCTAGGAGCCCTGTGCTGGAGGTTATGTGCACAGCTGCTACTGTGAACCTCTAAACGACCCTCTGCAGGAGGTTTTATCATCCCCTTTTCAGAATAAAGAAATGAAGGTTGGGGAGGCCAAGTACTTGGCAATAAATCCAGAGCTAGAGGTTGACCTCTGAGCTAGTCTCAGAACTCCCTTTTTCCTTAAATGAAAGAGGATCCAGAAGGTCCAGGCCCAGCTCAGAAGATGGGGTATCTGGACACACTGTCACCCAGCTTGCTGTTTAGATCACTTCCCCTCTCTGTGACCCGGTGTGAACCTTGGCGTCTACTTGAAAGGTGGCCCTCCCCTGTATCTGTTCTTGCGGGAATTCAAATCACCTCAAATAAAAACAATACCTGAATTATGTAGCAATTTTTGATTTCCAAAGCATGACGTTCCAGGCTACTATCTTGTGGGGCAGATAGGAATTCCCATTTCACAGATGGAAAAACTGAGGATTTCTGTGAAAGAAGTAGTTACCGAGTCCTATGACAGACACTTCACTATGTCATCTCACTTAATACTCAGGGCAACGCTGGAAGTTGAGAAGTATTGTTCCCACTTTCCAGATGAGAAAACAGAGGGTCAGAGAGGTTGAGTGTGTTGTTCAAAGTCAAAGAACTAGTAGGGGGCAGGATTCCTACCCAAGTCAGAACTACTGCCAAACATAGCTTTACAAAGACACCAGAGGGGGCTTCCGTGGTGGCACAGTGGTTGGGAGTCCGCCTGCCGATGCAGGGGACACGGGTTCGTGCCCCGGTCCGGGAAGATCCAACATGCCGCAGAGCGGCTGGGCCCGTGAGCCATGGCCGCTGAGCCTGCGCGTCCGGAGCCTGTGCTCCGCAACGGGAGAGGCCACAACAGTGAGAGGCCCGCGTACCGCAAAAAAAAAAAAAAAAAAAAAAAGACACCAGAGCCTGCCCACCTGTGGGCCTCACCCTGTGGGGGGGGGGCTCTACCTTCTATTCACAGCTTTAGGGTAAGACCCAGCTGCTGCACATGTAGCCCTTCAGAATGCGGGGAAAGAATCCATTTACCCTGTAAGAGTCATTGTCGTATTAGCAGGACCTGGAATGGGAAAGAACATAGGAAATGCACTGGAGGATTAGGGAGAGAGACCCAAAGCAGGGTCCTGAGCAGAGGACCCAAGGCTACCTAGCAGGGACCACAGTGGCAGAAGGGAGCAGGGGGGATGGCCACACAGGTGGCTTAGGTCTCATTTTTGCCATTACTGATCCTGCTTAAAAGGATGCTCACAGGCTTCCCTGGTGGCGCAGTGATTGAGGGTCCGCCTGCCGATGCAGGGGACACGGGTTCGTGCCCCGGTCCAGGAGGATCCCACATGCCGCGGAGCAGCTGGGCCCGTGAGCCATGGCCGCTGAGCCTACGCGTCTGGAGCCTGTGCTCTGCAATGGGAGAGGCCACAACAGTGAGAGGCCCGCGTATCTCAAAAAAAAAATATATATATATATATATATATATATTCCTTAGCAGGTTGAGATGTTGGGTCCTGACCAAGTCCCAGAGGCCTTTATTCCCTACTTCCCACCCAGGAGGCAAAGAGTTATATGGACTGAGCCAGACCTGTGTCCCCAGACTCAATCCACCTCTTAGCCATGCGACTGTGTTGATGCTACTGAACCCCAAGCCTCTCATCTGTGCAACACCTGCCTGCATGGTCGTGTCTGGCAAGCATGGCGATGGTCAGCTGCCTTTATCATATTCTTATCCTTATCATTCAGACTCCGGGCTAACATAAGCCGGTGCTCCTTTTCAGAAGGAGTCCACCGTTGTTCTGGCACCCATACACCCAATGGGGCAAGAATCCTCCACCCTCGTGGTTCTACAGGCTTAATCCCAGGGCCTCAATGTCAAGTCTAAAACACTCCTTTGATTTCTCCCTGGGGAAGGGGCTTGGAAGGGGCAGAGTGTCCTGGAAACAGAACCCCCTGCTGTCTCAGATTCCAAAACAGGAGTGCAGGTGAGGCCCAAAGGTACATGTACGTGAAGCAAATAAAGCTCAAGCTTCAGGGACCCTCCCTTGCTCCTGTATCTTTCCAAGCCAGGAAAGAGCCCCCATCCATCCATCCACGTGTGAGGGGATTAGCCAGAATATGGACTCACTGCTTCTCTCTTGTGGCCACTGACCAAACTGTCCCTCCTGGAGGGTAGGTTGCCTTGTGAACTGAACACAGTTGGGTCCACTAATAAATTGAAGTGCCCATGTAATTCAAAAACCGCTGGAGGGTTACCTCCTGAACAAACGCTAGAGGATGGTGTATCTGTGACTTAAAGTGTGGCAGAAGAGAGTACATTCTCCTGGTCCCGACACCGCGGTGAAGCCAGGAGTGACTTGAATGCTTCCCCATTCTCCCTTTCTGGCCCATATCCGTGTTCATTCCTTTCTGCTGGGGCAACGTTTCTTTTATGTGGAACAGCTATGCTCATAAGCATGAAATGATTACCCTGTGTTTATAATACATTTATTAATGACTTCCCCCAAATCTAACAGCCAAGAAGGCCCCCAGGAGAGGACATAAGAAACCAGACTTCCCATTGCAAAGATGGTCTCTGCAGTCAAGCTTGTAATCAGTGCTTGGGTGGTAACAATCTCAAGGAATAACAATCATTAACACATGAATGTTGAACACCATTTGTCTCTCTGATTTCTGGGCCATGCTGAACAGTAATGAAAATTGTTTTCTCTCCAAAGCATAAAAACATGCTCGTGTCACCTGGTGTGTTCGCAGATGTGCTGATTAACTGTAGCCTAGAATGTCACAGTGACCAAGCCCCAGGCTTTGCCCTTGGGCAAGCAGAGTTCCTTGCTCACTCTGGGTGACCACTATCCAGGTTGTGGGCCTGAGGTGAGGTCATGTTTGACAGATGCCTAACAGTGCCCATGCCTGGAGACCCAATCAGGTGAGACCCCTGGCTGGGCTGTCAGACCCTGGCCTTCCCTCTCCTTAAGGAGATTTCTAAATCCAGGCTCTTCTAAGCCAAATGGCTGTGATCGAGCTGCCCAGCCACGCTTGTGCTACAGCAATTCTTCCATGTCATTAAGCCTGAGACCCAACTGAGTGCTTATTAACATGGAATTCCTGGGCTCCACCCAGAGGGTCAGATCCTGGGCACCTCAGAGTGGCCTCAAGATCTGTATTTTCATAAGCCTCCCAGATGGTTTGGATGCACGTGTCTGCAGAGCCCACTTAGAAAAGTGCAGTCATAGCTCTTCAGGGCTCAGAAACAAGGGGAAAGCTCCACAAACACTAGGGGTCTGTAACTGTGCTTATGGGGTGCCCCACAGGAGAAGAGGGAGAGAGAAGGGGTGCAAATGGGTGCCTCCAGTCTCCCCCCCTCTCTTCCACTGGAGCTATTGTGCTTCTATGTGTATAGCTGGGGGACCAAGGGCATGGCCCTGGGCCTCCCTATATGAGTCCAAGCCACTTACAAGCTGTGTGACCTTGGGCAGGTTGCTTCACCTCTCTGTCCTTCAGCTTCCTCTTCTGTAAAATGGGATGATGACAAGAAAAAAAACAATAGTAGCTAACTCACAGGACCACTGCGGGGATGCCACAGGTTAACGTGTGCAAAGCGTTTAAGAACAGCATCAAAACATTCTAAGCAAGGAGTGCATGGTAGCTGTTATAATTTTGTCTATTTTATATGGCAATGAGGCAGTAATCGTTTATTCACCTCATTGGTTATAAGACTCCATTTGGAAAATGAAGGTGTCACTATGTTTTAAGTTTATTTTATTGAAATATAGTTCATTTACAATGCTGTGTTAGTTTCTGGAGTACAGTGATTTTATACGTATATTTTTCATATTATTTTCCATTACAGTTTATTACAGGATGAATATAGTTCCCTGTGCTATACAATAGGACCTTGTTGTTTATTCTATATACAGTAGTTTGCATCTGCTCATCCCAAACTCCCAATCCATCCCTCCCCCACCCCTCTCCCCCTTGACAACCACAAGTCTGTTCTCTATGTCTGTGAGTCTGTTTCTGTTTCATAAATAAGTTCATATCTGTCACACTTTTAGATTCCACATATAAGTGATATCATATGATATTTGTCTTTCTCTGTCTGACTTACCTCACTTAGTATGATCATCTCTAGGTCCATCCATGCTGCTGCGAATGGCATTATTTCATTCTTTTTTATGGCTGAGTAGTATTCCATTGTATATATGTACCACATCTTCTTTATGCATTCATCTGTCAGTGGACATTTAGGTTGTTTCCATGTCTCGGCTATTGGGAATAGTGCTGCAGTGAACATTGGGGTGCATGTATCTTTTCGAATTATAGTTTTGTCCAGATATATGCCCAGGAGTGGGATTGCTGGGTCACGTGGCAACTCTATTTTTAGTTTTTTGAGGAACCTCCATATTGTTTTCCCTAGTAGCTTGAAGGTGCCACTATTTTAAAAAAATAGTCTAAGTATTAGTCCCGTGGACCCATTGCATAGATGGGGAAACTGAGGCCCCAGGGAAAGAACAGCTTCTGGAGTCACCCAGAAATGGAACTGACCCAGATGGGACTGAGCTTGGTGGGCTCCTCCCCACAGCACACACTTGCCTCCGTCTTGCTTCTCTCATGCACAGTTTGGGGGCTGCAGAGGAGGTGGGCCTCCACCAACCCACACTTTTCCCCTCAGATCTCCCGTGGACACCCCT
Source organism: Mesoplodon bidens (assembly GCF_964165515.1). Taxonomy (NCBI): domain Eukaryota; kingdom Metazoa; phylum Chordata; class Mammalia; order Artiodactyla; family Ziphiidae; genus Mesoplodon; species Mesoplodon bidens. The sequence continues at coordinate 11,513,465 of NC_138179.1, forward strand.
CCAGTCCCACTTCTGATCTTGAAATGTCATAACTGTAAGAAATAAGCTCGTGCTCTGGAGATGTTTGGAACTTCTGGTTTACTGTTGAGTCTCCACTGACAAGTTTTCTGAACTCAGGCTTTAGTAAGAAGTTTGGGCCAGATAGACAGGGGAGCATTATTTTATTAGCCCTTCTCCAAAATGATCCCAAAGAGGCCAGAATGAACCTTACCCCCCATACTTTTCCCCGCACTTAGGAGGGGTCGATACATGTTTGTGGTTCAAGAGGGGAATGATGAAAAGCCAGGACAGGGACGGGATGCCCCCTCTGGAATCTCAGGCCAACTTTCTGCATGGGGGCCACGGTGGGCATCCTTGAGAATGACCTGCAATGACCCCCAATTCCTGTTAAATCCCACCCACATTGCACCCGGGTTGTGTTGTGTGACATACCACCTATAGAGGAAGCGATGCTGTGAACTTAAAAAGACTGGCTTCCAGGGCTTCCCTGGTGGCGCAGTGGTTGGGGGTCCGCCTGCCGATGCAGGGGACGCGGGTTCGTGCCCCCGTCTGGGAGGATCCCGCATGCCGCGGAGTGGCTGGGTCCGTGGGCCATGGCCGCTGGGCCTGCGCGTCTGGAGCCTGTGCTCCGCAGCGGGAGAGGCCACGGCAGTGAGAGGCCCGCGTACCGCAAAAAAAAAAAAAAAAAAAGACTGGCTTCCAGCGCAGCTGGTCTCTCGCTTGCTGTGTCCTTTGTCCCCTGGATCAGTGGTTCTTGGGGAGGCCATCACGGGCAGCCTTAGGGAGGGGCCACCATGGTGAGGAACTGAAGCTTGTCACCAACAGCCGTGTGAGGAGCTTAGATGCTCCAGCCCCAGTCAATCAAATCTCCAAATACGGCAGCACCTGCCGACACCCTGACTGCATCCTCACAAGGGACCCTGAGCCGGACCCACCTGGCTAAGCTGCCCCCGATTCCTGACCCACGGAGACCGTGTGTGATAATAAATAGTTATTGTTTCAGCTGCTAAATTGTGGGGTACTCTAATACAGAGGCTGTGAGAGCTGGAGGACCAGACTGTTTCTAAAAGCAGGGAGACAACATCGAGAAGGAAAGAGAGGCTTCATCAACAACCAGGGAGACTGGGAGGAAGGGATAAGATGTCCCCAGATCCTTGGGGTGCTGCTACATTCTGATGTGTGAAGGCTTTGACAAAGAATCCAAAGATGAAAGTCTGGATCCTTCCCTAGGGCAGGCAGCCCGTAGTCTACTGAGAGCGGCAGATGGGTAGACAGGAAATCAAACACAGTGTAATAAGAAGGACACGTAGACCTGGTCCAGGCGGGGGAAGAGGGGGGATCAGGCAAAGTGTCCCAAAGAGGATGACTCCTGCTCAATGGATGTGCTCTTGGGACTAACCCGGGCCCCTTGGAGGTAACAAGGGTGGATAGAGCTGCGTCCCTGACTCTGGGGAGGCCACACCTAGTTCAGTCCTTCCCAATACCAGCTGGACCCGAAGGTGCTATTTAAAAGTCCCAGTGTCTGGTGTCCACTCTGGACCAATTAAATCAGCGTGTCTGGGGATGGGTCTGGAGATTGGCATTTTAAAACGTCTTTCTCGGGCTTCCCTGGTGGCGTAGTGGTTGAGAGTCTGCCTGCCGATGCAGGCGACACGGGTTCGTGCCCTGGTCCCACATGCCGTGGGGCGGCTGGGCCCGTGAGCCATGGCCGCTGGGCCTGCGAGTCCAGAGCCTGTGCTCCGAAACAGGAGAGGCCACAACAGTGAGAGGCCTGCGTACCACAAAAAAAAAAGAAAAGAAAAAGAAAAAGTCTTTCTAAGAGATTCTAATGTGTAGTCTGGTTGAGAACCACTAGTTTAACTGAAGAAATAACCACAGCAACACACACACGGCACACACACACACACACATGCACAGATTCATCCAATGGTGAATACCTTTGGTCATTTCCAAGTGAGTGACACAAATGCAAGTGCAGGGTGTGTGTAAAGAAGACAGACACTGCTGGGGCGGGGTGCTCTCATGGGGACAGCTCCCAGCACAGCTCTGGGCTCCCCCCCTGGCTGGACCCAGCTGAACACTGCACTTTGCGTTATTCAGAATGGGGGCAGAGGTCAGGGAAGCCTCAACAGTGAGTCTCAGAGTGGGAGTCTGGGGCTGTTTAAACCTCAGGGTTGGTCCAGCGAGCCAAGGGCAGACTAAGCCTGCAGTGGAGAACCCCAAAGCCCCAGCTATAGGGGAAGGAAACAGAAGCTGAGGGTCAGGAAGGGCCTGAAACAGGAGAGGTGTCATTGAAAATAGATGGTGGGAGGGAGGGGAGAGCTCTGCGGGCACTGGGGACTCAGCTACCACCTTACATTCCTTATCTGGAGTTATTCCCCTGAAACTAAGAATGGGTATTCTTAGCTCCATTTGCAGGTGAGGAAATGGGGTTGAAAGAGGTTAACCCCATGGACCTGAAAAAACCCAGGGACCATGGAGTAGGATTGGTGCCAAAGCTGTGCTCAGCAAACCTGGCTAGGAACATACCTGGCTGCCTCAGGATCTGCTGCTGAGGCCTCAAGACAGCCTGCAGCTCCAGAGAGGAAGACCCAGGACCAGACAAGGCAGGTTGGGAGACCGGGCATGATGGGTGCTTATGGGTTTGTCCTGGGAGCAGGGCATCCTCTGCTCTCCCATCCTTGCCACCCCATGAGCTGGGGAATAGCTACAGGGCAATTTCTCTGCCCTGTGTGCTTCCCTTCTTGGCCCCTCCCACCCCACCAAGTGCCAACTAGGTAGTAATATAAGTCTTGACTTGTCTGTGCATTTGTTCACTTCTTTATTCAGTGTTTATGGACACCTATGGCATGCTGGACCCACATCCACTAACCCAGGAGAAAAGAAAGCATGATGCCTATGGTGATGATGCCGGGGGTGGGCACAGAGGTTGGAAGGAAGAAAGAAGGAAGTCTGGGAGAACAGACTAAGGACTTGCTCCTGGGGAGCAAAGAGTAAGACCCCAAGAGGGTAAAGGGCTTCTCCCCGGCGACACAGTCACAATGCCAAGTGGGTGAGAGAGTAAGTGAATTCGGGGTGGGGGGGGGAGTGAATCAGGGAGGAGGAGGGAGCAGCCCACGAGCTAAGAGAAACTCAAGGCAGCCTCTCTTAAGACCACATGACCTTTCTTGGCTTGAAAATCCCAGTTCCCAGCAGCACAGTCATAAAACTCCTTGAATGGTCTACTGTAATGGTATGGGATCCCATTCCAAAAAAAGTTCCATAACTCTTGGTCATTGGGTCAGTATCCTAAAAGATCAATATGGGTAGCACGGAGGTCCAAGGGAGTGGCTGGGAAAAGCTCGGTGTGAAGGAGTCATTTGGTCTTGTCAGCCTCCTGTCCCCAGCAGAGCTTTCCCTCCGCAAGCCCCTCCCCCTCTGCTGTCCCTCATCCCTACCACACCCCTCCACACTTCTTAATCTTCCCAGTTAGGAGCTCAGGGACTGGGATGAAGAAGAGAAACATGTGGAAGGAAGATGGGGAGACGGAGGCAGGAGAGACGTAGGAAGAGAGGACCGTGAACATGTGTTCTTTGATGGTTATAATTCCAACTTCATTGGGGCCCTGCCACATCACGCACTAGTTTTGCGATTATAACTAAGTCCTTTGAAGCTTGGGGCCTCGGTACTCCCATCTGAAAATTCTGAGCAGTCGCAGGCGTAGGGGAATGTCAGGATTGGACTAGCGTAGTACAGCATGAAGGCAAGGCTTTGGGAGTCAGAGAAATGTGTGTTTGCATCCAGTCTCAGCTGTATAATCTGAGAAAATTGTCTCTGGCATTTTGGGACTCAGTTTCCACCTCTGCCAAATGGAAATGATGCCTGTCCGTGGGGTATGTGAGATCCCAGGTGTCCAGCACCCAGCCCTGCAGGAAGATGCCTCCTGGGGCTTGGACAGCGACAGATGCCTAACACAGGGGCAGAGGGGGAAGCAGTCCTCTAGGTCACTGCCTGGGAAGCAGGACAGACGCTGAACTAAGAGCATCATGGGCTTCTCCCCAGTTTCCTCTTGCTTCCCTCTCCCCCTACGTCAGGGGAGGAGGGATCAAAACGCCCAACTTAGCTGGCAGCAGCCGGAAGTTGAGAAGTTGACTTTAATTGCTCATCTCCTGCTTGGAGCCAACTCCTCTTTGTTCTCTTCTCTGCATCAATATTGACAGAAAGTGTATAGAAATTATATAAACAAATCATTTAGAAATTATATAAACAAACATGACCCCAAAAGCCTTAACTAGGGCTTCCCTGTAGCGCAGTGGTTGAGAGTCTGCCTGCCGATGCAGGGGACACGGGTTCGCGCCCCGGTCCGGGAAGATCCCACATGCCGCGGAGCGGCTGGGTCCATGAGCCATGGCCGCTGAGCCTGCGTGTCCGGAGCCTGTGCTCCGCAACGGGAGAGGCCACAACAGTGAGAGGCCCGCGAACCGCGAAAAAAAAAAAAAAAAAAAAAAAAAAAAGACGACAGGGCTTCCCTGGTGGCACAGTGGTTGGGAGTCCGCCTGCCGATGCAGGGGACACGGGTTCGTGCCCCGGTCCGGGAGGATCCCACATGCCGCGGAGCACCTGGGCCCGTGAGCCATGGCCGCTGAGCCTGCGTGTCCGGAGCCTGTGCTCCGCAACGGGAGAGGCCGCAACAGCGAGAGGCCCGCGTACCGAGAAAAAAAAAAAAAAAGGCTTAACTATTTTGAAATTAAGAAATACTTTCTAAATAATCCTTGGCTCAAAGAGAAAATAAAAAACAAATTATATATTATCTAGAAAGTAATGAAAAGGCGAACACTCCCTACCAAAGTCTGTAGGACCTAGCTAAAGCTGTGCTCAGAGGACATTTTACAGCTTTCCGTGCTTTTATTTATTTATTATTTTTTGTGTGAAAAGCTGAAAATAACTGCACTAAGTATTCATCCTAAGAAATTAGATAAAGAGCCATAAGATAAATGAAAAACAACACAGGAGGTGGGATTTAATGAAAATAAAAGCTAAAATTAACGCAATAGAAAACGACGAAACTATTCTACTTTTGCCCTGATTCGTTTCTCTTCTTCCTGCAGCAGCACAGTACCAGCACCCTCTTCACTTACACCCAGCCCCCAAGACTCTTGTGTTAATGGTTCGCTAAAAAACTGATATCAATGAGATGCATTTTATTACTTTGCAGAATTGGTTAATAAGACTATTTGCTATAATGCAATAAGCATGAGACTGGACAACAGGACACGTGGTGAGCCAAGCCTGCCATTGTCACCTAAGTCAGGTCCCTTCCCCTCCCTGGCCCTCGGGTTTCCCACCTGTACAGGTAGAGGCTGGGGCTACATGCTGGCCCTGAAGGAACTAGGTTCCATTCATGACCATAACTCTTCAGAAGAAAGAGGCCACCGTCCCATGGGTAAATGCTGATGGACTCTCTCTGAAGGGTGGTGGCGGGGAGTGATGGTAGCTGTCCCCGCGGGCTGCATCACCAAAGCTTGGCCAGAGAGAAAGTTCCACACTGGAAAGATGAACCCAGGCACTGAAGGCAGCCTGAGGCATCTTAGCACCTGAGCTGGAGCGAGCAGGGAGTATAGATGTGACAGGACCCTGGGCTCTTTTAAAATCCGGTGGATTCCCTTCCCTTCCTCCTGGACTCACTCTTCTTTTTCTTGGTTTACTTTTCTAAATGCTCATCTACCTTAAAGTGATAACTCTCCAGACCCAGGACCAGGCAGGAAAAATGATAATAACTGGCAAAGATATTCTAGTCCTCACTCCTAAGGCTCTAAGATCATGAGCAGCTAGCCAGGGGACAGGCCATCTCCAGGTGTGACCTTGGAATCAGGGATGTGAGGAGGCCTGTATCCCTGCTCTCAAGTCAAAATCATGAGGCGCTTAAGTTTTACCAATTCCTAGAGGCTCTACCTCTGGAGGTGACTTCTAAGGAGCCTGCCCTGGCCGAAAGGCCCTTTTCTGTCTGCACAGACAGTGACTGGAAGGTTTCACTCTGATGTGGGTCAGCTGAGATCCTGGAGCCCTAGGTGAGCTGGTCCACAGGACCTCCTGACCACTGTGGTTGGAACTATTCCAGCTCCACGAGCAGCTGCCTGGAAGCCCCAGCTCCGTTCTTTGGGTGAATGTGAGCTTTGCGAGAAGACAGGTGACTCCTCCAGGCCTGCTGCCTAGAGAGGGTCTATATCCTGCAGAAGCACACAGACCTTGTTACAGATCTGGGGCTTTATCCTAAAGTCTATCGGAAGTCCTGAAAAGGTTTTAAAGAGAGGCGTGCTGTGATCAGATTTGGGCAAAGACCACTCTGGTGTGTGGAATGGGATTCATTGGAGGGCGGTCGCGTGCATGAGGGGGGACGGAGTTAGTAGGCTCTGTAGGGGTCCAGGTGAGACAGTGGTGGCCTCAACTTGGATGTAGCAGTGAGACCGGAAAAACTGACACATTCAGGGAGGTGGGATCTCTAGAGCTTGGATCTGATGGGTTGGGGAGAGGGACGAGGGGGAGAAATCGAGATGACTCCCCATCTTCTGGCCCAGGCGACTTGAGGTGCCGTGTATTGAAATGAGGAACAACGGCAGGGGTGCAGGTACAGAGACAGGGGAGACTCTGTGGGCTTAGTAGGGCCTCCTGAGTTTAAGTGGCAGCCATCTACCCAAAGGAGCTGTCAGAGAAGAATCGGGGTATGCGTGTCTGAAGCGAAAGAAGACAGAGCAGGAGACAGAAATAAAAGCAGCTTCTAGTAAAGGAAATATACACTCTTTGAGAGTCATTACTTGCAGTTTTGGCCTCCCCTCACCCTGCTTTTGTATAGAGAGTCAACTCTCTGGGTATGGCTGTTGGGCCAAAGAGTCGGGGTGACCACTCAGGCTTAGAGTGATAGAGCTGCGAGGTGCAGCTTGTATGCAGGGGGCACCCAGCTGTGGGAAGGCTCGCATCCCGTGGGGGAACACATAAACATCTCCAAGAGGGTGCAGGAGTTTGGAAAGGTATGTTCACTACATTAATATAAATTTATATATGAAATACGAAAATAACTCCAATGTGTTACGATACAGTCATCTAAGCAGACGTCAGACTCTGTGACCTTCTCAGGGGAGGTGGCATGGTCCCCAAGGGGGCAGGATCTCAGCCTCAGGGAACAGAGTGGCAGATCCCTGCCTGTGGGCAGGGAATGAGGGTTCAAAGGCCCTTGTCCTGGGGTTGCACACTGGGGGTGCTTCCAGAGGCAGGTGACATTGATGAGGCCAGTGGGCTGTGTGGCTAAGGTGGGCTTGGTAGTGGACGCCAGTACAAAGGGAGCAGTCACTGCCCAGTTCAGTGTGTGCTTCCAGGATGAGCGGGGCCCAGTGTGACTAGGCCTTCTGCTTTTTCAGGAGGACTTCAAAATCCGGAATTGGATGTGCAATCTCCCACTTTTTAAATGTCGGCTCAATAAAGAGATGGCAGATGATTAGAAAAATAGATCTGTGTGGGAACCAAGTAAATCTCATTCCACAAGTCAGATTTAGCCCACAGTTAAAGATCAGTTAGAGATCTCTGCTCTGGTCCAGCCCACTTGGTGCAAAAGCTCAGGCTCAAAGACATGAGTAGAAAAGCCCAATTTCACACCAGAGAGTTATGGGTAAAGCCCAGACTCATATACAGACTCTTCACAACTCTTTACTGCACTGTTCCTCCAGCTAGAGGTCTGTTTAAAGAGAAAAGATCTAAATTTTTCCATACGCTCACTCTAACACTACCTACTACTAAACTGAATTTTCCCAGACTCCTCATTCTACCCAGAAGGAGGCTGAAACCCAGAAATAAAATCAAGACATAATTTTCTCCCATGCAATGTCAAGGCTAGGAGCAGAACCCAGGCCTCCCGACTCCCAGTCTAGCCTTGATTTCATCAGTCCTTTAAGTACTCAGATCTCTCCCTGGATTAGGGCTGTGGTCAGCTCGCAGTGAATTGCTGAAATATTCTGTTCCCAAGCATATCCGACAATCCAAATTATAGTCCCCAGGACCAACCCCATAAGCCGCATCACCTTAAATCTTCTCTCTGCGGGGGTCTGACTCACCAGCCTGGCACATCGCTTCTCTCCTCTGATGGATGATAAACACAACTGCAGCAGGCACGAAGCCCCGCCAGCCACTTCTGATCTATCTGCTGATTGGAGCCAGGGTGAGGCTGGCATGATGCCGTCTGTGAGTCGGTTAGCGAGCAGTGAGGTGGGGGAAGCACAGAACACCAGTCTCAGGTCTGCTGCTTATGAGCCAACTGACCTGGAAGAAGAGGTGCTTCAAGTTCCCCAAGCCTTGCTTTTCTCATCTGTGAAGTGGGAATCATCCAACCTGCCTCATAGGTTTTGCCAATGTCCAAGGTCAAAAAGGAGATTCGAGCCTAAGGCAGACCCCACCTGATGCCCTGGCTCAAAATCATAAAAGGGGCCTATTGTCTGCCTGTTACAGTCCGAAGTCAGTGCAGGCAACTGTGATCTGGCTCCAGAAGCCTCTACCAATGTTCCTGTGTGTTATCTTCCTCCTGTCTTGGTAACAGTAGCTGACATTTACTGAACCCTCCCTCTGTGCTAAGCTCTTTACGTTCATTAATTCACATATTCCTCCCAACATTCATATTAACCTCTGACCTGACAAATCAAAAAAAAAAAAAAAAAACCAGCTCAGGGAGCTTAAAGAACTGGCCTGAAGATGCCACGAGTGAGTGAGAGAATTGAGATTTGAACCAGAGATCATGGCCTTACCTATGACATCATCCCATCATCCAAGAATGTTCTGGACCCCACCTGACTACCTATGAATTCTTATCCTCAGACAAGTGGATTACTTCCTTGCCTTCACCTCTTTGCTGAAATGTTTCTCCTGCTTGGAAAGCACTGCTAGGCAGACTCTTGCTTCAAGGTTCAAGTCCCAATCCCGCCTCCCTAGGATCCACCCCATATCATGCAGGCAGGTCCTCTTTTCTGTCTCTCCTCTTGGCTCCAGGGCCTGTGGTGTGGTGCCCGAGATAATACTTATCACACCCAGTAGTAACTCAAGCTGTCAATGCAGCCAGATTGCCGTTCCTGTGGGTGCACTGTGCCGGCTACTATTACAGGCTCGATTGCCTCAGATATTGGAAACTCCTCGAGAAGGGGACTCTTGTTTTACTCATCTTTATATCTCTGGCCACAGCACCCAACCCAGTAAATGCTTTATAAATGTAGTGGGGTGTGGGGAGAGGGAACAAGGGAGCAAGGGAGGGAAGGACATGGAGGCAGGGGGAGGAAGGAGGGAAGGAGGGTGAAATACACATAGGGATGCATTTATTCAGTGAATAGTGTGAGGCAAGGGTCAGCAAATTACAGACGTCTAGTTTGGGGCCATATCCAGACCACAGCCTGTTTTTGTGCAACCGCAAGCTAAGAATGGGCTTTACATTTGAAAAGGTTGCCCCCCAAAATTGACAAAGAATATGTGACAGAGATCATAGGTGTCCCAAAGTCTAAAATATTTACTATCTGGCCTTTTACAGAAAAAGTTTGCTGACCCCTGGCCCTTTGGGGGGGACCTCTTCAGGATGCCACCATGAACACAGGAACCGAGTAAACAAAGAGAATGTTCATTCTCCAAAGAGAGTGCACTCCCGAAGCTGGGTAGGAAATCAGAAAATATCAACCTTCGAAACTTAAACCGATGGTATGAGTCACCTGCCCAGGATGCAAACGAGGAGAGAGATGATTTGTCGGTGTGCCGCCTAGAGGGCTGTCCCTCTGTCTCAGGGTAGGGTCTCTGGGGCCTCGCTAGAGGAAGGCATCCATTTCCAAAGCAGCTAATGGAAGATAAACTGAACTCTTGGAAGCTGCCCCTTGCCTGTTGTGCGGCAGCATCGTAAAGACGGCTGTTTCTAGGGACCAATAAAAACACTAGGGGGCGGCTTCCCCGGTGGCGCAGTGGTTGAGAGTCCACCTGCCGATGCAGGGGACACGGGTTCGTGCCCCGGTCCGGGAAGATCCCACATGCCGCGGAGCGGCTGGGCCCGTGAGCCATGGCCGCTGAGCCTGCGCGTCCGGAGCCTGTGCTCCGCAACGGGAGAGGCCACAACAGTGAGAGGCCCGCGTACCGCACCAACAAAAAAAAAAAAAAAAAAAAAAAAGACAGCTATTTCTAGGGACTAATAAAAACACTATGGAAGAGGGGAAATTAAGGAATGAGATTCCAGTCTGTCAGGGCAGAAGGGGTCCTGAAGAGCTTGCCCAAGTGTTCCAGGCCCCTTGAGCAGCTGTCCCAGTGAGGACTTTGGGATGAGTCCTTCCTGTGTCTGACTATTAAGATCCTGTCTCTTCCTTTGCTCTAATTTACTAAAGGGGCATTTGATGACCATTGGACTCCTATAGGGAAGCTGATGTCCTATCCAGCTGGTGCGTTGACTTACATTTCCTCAGCATAATGACCAAGATGACCAGGTAGATGCTATTTGCTGAATACCTGCTGCACACCAGGCACTGGGGCAAACGTTTTTGATTTACGTTATCTCAGAGCCGGCATCATTACCCCCATGTTACATACGAGGTAACTGAGGCTCAGAGAGACCAGTGAGCTTATCCAAAGGCACATAGCTATGAAGCAGGAGATATAAAGAACCAGGTTTGGTTCAAATCTCAAAATCCCTGGTTTATTGGTCCCAAAACCTAATTATTTTCATAATCATACACACACACACACACACACACACACACACACACACACACACCACACACACATACCCCAATGTCTTGATTCTTTGTCTGGTCTCAATTCTATCTTATATTCCTAGACCCCAATATCCTGGGACCCTGCCCTAACCCCAGACTGCATAGCTGGAAACTTTAATACTTATTTCTATTTCATCAAAAACCTATTGGTCACATATTATATGCAGAGATAAACAAAATTCAATCCCTTTTCCGAGGAGCTTATGGTCTAGTGAGGGAGGTAGCCAAATACACTCTCTAATAAGATGCAGTGTGGTGAGTTGATGTCGTGAGTCAGCAGAGCTGCTAGCTGTGGTGCTGCGGTAGCCCAGGCTTTGGACCTTGGGCTCCCAGTGGGCTTTCCTGAGGAGGTCACACCAGGTAGAAAGAGTCCACAGATGAGAGAGAGAAGAGTTAGTGGGCAGTCCAGCCAGATGGATGAGGACGTGCTAAAGCTGGAAGGCCAGCGAGATTTGATGCCTGAAATTCACTTGGGCTGGATGGGGCTTAAGTTAGTTGAATCTGAGGAAGTAGCAGAAGCCAGATCACAGGAGGTCTTTACAGCATGCCGAGGAGTTTGTTCTTCATATTAATGACAATCAGGAACCATTAAAGGGTTTAACTAGGAAGTGGTAGAGCCAGACTTGTAAGTGTGAGAGAACCTAGGGCATCTTATGGGGGATGGCTTGAGACTCAAAGGAGATCAGTTAGTAACAACAAATGGAAATTTTTAAACCCGGGAAGAAGCAAAGGCATGGAGAGAAGACTAATTGCAAGATAGTTGGATGGTAGAATCAGTAGGTCTTGGCCATTTATTGGATGTGAGAGGGGAAAGAGGAAGAGGAGGCTAAGTCAGCACGCTGCCTGGTCCTTGGCAGCACTCCTCCTCCAGAGCCCTGGACCCTGGCCTCTACTTTCCCAGACACTGATTGGGTCTCACAATTAGTGCCCTGACCTTAGTATTAATATTACACCTTCCTAGGACTATGGCTGACATGCCCCGCCCGCCATATTGAACTGCCTTGCAAACTATCACCAAACTCAAAGTTACCAACTCATGTTCAGTGTCCTCTGTTGAACTCGTTCCCACTTCCTGGACCAGCCATCAGCCAGGCCATTTCCTAAACCCCACCCTTCCCAGTCCGGCTTTCCTCCCCTACTCCCCTGAGCCAGGCTTTGCGTCTGCAGCCACCCAGCCCAGCTTCGATGCAGCCAGCCCCGCCCTCCACTTCTCACACCACCACTCGAAGCTGGAAAAGAAGGCTAATGTGGTAGACTCAAGAGCTCTTGAGAACTAGGAGCAATGGGCCTGAACCAACAAGATGAAATTTAGCAGAGATAAATGTCAAGTCCACATACTGAGCCCAGGAATCAATCACAGAGACAGGATGGGGAGAGCTGATCTGCAGTAATGATAAAGGCAACATCTAGGGGAGTGGCTGATTAGCTGGCCAAAGGCCAAGCAGTCACCAAGAGTGTGAGACAAAAGCTGCATTTTAAAAAAAGTGTGGGGGGGCTTCCCTGGTGGCGCAGTGGTTGAGAGTCCGCCTGCCGAGGCAGGGGACATGGGTTCGTGCCCCGGTCCAGGAGGATCCCACATGCCGCGGAGCGGCTGGGCCCGTGAGCCATGGCCGCTGAGCCTGCGCATCTGGAGCCTGTGCTCCGCCACGGGAGAGGCCCCAACAGTGAGAGGCCTGCGTACTGCAAAAAAAAAAAAAAAAAAAGAAAAGAAAAAGTAAAAAGAGTGTGAACACAGTCTGAGGCCGTATCAGTAGGAGTGGAGTGTCCACGTTAAGAAAGGAAGCTCTGACGGCCAGGACTGTTCTAAACCCCAACTGAAACACAGCATTCGGCTCTGGGCAATACCATACAAGCACGTTCAGAAGAGAAGAAATGAGATGGTGACTATCTAAAAACAAATTCTGGAAATATACAGGAGAAGGGATGGCAAGATGGCTGTCAGACCCTGGTGCTCAATTAATGCCGACTACTGGTATTATTATGTTCCCTTTCCCCAGTGGCCCAGTTCCCAGAGGATTTTTCTGCAGTTGAGGGTCTGCCCCTTGGAAAGACCAAACAGCTCCTCCGCCACTCCTCAATGGCCCCTTTCCCATCCTCCTGATGGGGTTGCGGATGGGAGCTGTCGCTGGTGTGTCTAAACTGTGATCCTTTTGTCTCAAGTTCCCTGAAGTGGCGAGACAGTGGGGGGGTGGGGGGTGTCAATGTAGTGGGTCTTCTGTGGTTTCTCTCCTCATGTTGCATCCCCATCCTGGAATGGGGAGCAGGGAGTGTCCTTAGAGCTGAATCCAGTGTTCCACAAGTGAAGAAACTGATTCAGGAAAGAACTGTGGCTTTCTCAAGGTCCCTGATTCCGATTCTACCGTCCGTCTGTATTGCAGCAGAGTGGGGATTAGAACCGAGGTCAGTCCAAACTGCCTACTGGCCTCTTTCCTCGCACTCTAACCATTCACTGACGTCCAAGGGGTTTTAATAAAAAAACAATTTTTTTTAAAGGCAGGATGTGTAGGCTCTGGGGCCCAGCAGCAGAGCACACAAGATGAGACTGGACCCAAAGACTCTCTTTCATCCCTACGGTTGCCTTTGTTACTGGGCTGAAGTGAGTCAACATCTTGGCTGATTTTCCTGGGAAGCTCTGGCTCCCAGGAAAAACCTTGATCCGCCCCCTCACCGCTGCCTGCGCGGAAGGAGACAGGATGCTCCCACGCTGAGCATGAGCGGCGCCTCCCTCACCCGCTTCCCGCGGGGGCATCCCTGCTTCGTCTCCAGAAACAGCAGCTCCAGGCCCGGTGTTAGAGGAGGCAGTTTTGCCTTCAATGACCTTGCTTCTTTTCTCATCACAACTTTTAACCTCAGGAGTCCAGCAACTTTTCCCTCATCATCATCACCATTTTCTCATCCCCAACCCTCTTCCATGGGCACAGCACACCACAGGGTGTAGAGTTTATAAACCACTGGCACGCCCATCTCCCTTGACCCTCCCCATCACCCCGTGAGGTTGCCCATGGGGACGCCGGAGCCCAGGGAGGCTTCCGGTCTGGCTGACTCACAAGGCGTATGGGTTTTGCTTCCTCGGGAAAGCTGTATTTCTCAAATGTGCCTTCCCTGGGTTGTAAAGGACGTTCATGACAGAAGTGCAATTCCCCATTTTTGCAGTTCTAGGATGAGAGGCTCACCTCAGATCTACAAAGAGACAAGGAAGAGTGATGTGGGGAACTTGGAACACACACAGACCGAAGGCCAATCCTGGCTTACTCTACTTGAATGACCAGAGAATTAAAAGGTCGTAGAAGGAAATGAAGAAATAATTGAGGCCAACCCACTTTAAAGATGTCAGTGCTGGGAGCCAGAGGAAGAGGGCTTATTCCACAGGGGCGTAGAGCTGTTTAGCAGCACGGCTGGGATTATAACTTGCATCTCTGGGTTTTGCTGCCATTCCATGAGCCTGGAATCGGGCCCACTTCAGTGTTCGGGAATGTGTCGACTACAGTCTGCCATTCTCCTGGAAGTGTTGAGGACTGGCTAATTTCCCTTGCCCTCTGCCTGGAGTTTGGAAATTCCCTTTGCTCCAAGCCGTGTTGGACCTTCAGATTTCCATATGCAGTTGTACCCCCAGGGGTCCCCGGAAAAGGTGGGCGCCTAATTGCTACACATCTTCCCAGGCCTCCAGGGTGCTTGGGATGTGTATGTGTCCCCCAGGGCAGAGAAGGGACACCTACCTAATGTCCCCACTGCCTTTCTAGGATGACACCCCACCTTACTCTTTTTTTTTTTTTTTTAAGGGCTTCAAATGCTTGGCTTTTATTTATTTATTTATTTATTTATGTATGGCTGTGTTGGGTCTTCATTTCTGTGCGAGAGCTTTCTCTAGTTGTGGCAAGCGGGGGCCACTCTTCATAGTGATGCGCGGGCCTCTCACGATCACGGCCTCTCTTGTTGCGGAGCACAGGCTCCAGATGCGCAGGCTCAGTAGTTGTAGCTCACGGGCCTAGTTGCTCCGCAGCATGTGGGATCCTCCCAGACCAGGGCTCGAACCCGTGTCCCCTGCATTGGCAGGCAGACTCCCAACCACTGCGCCACCAGCGAAGCCCCCCACCTTACTCTTGCCAACCCATTTCTCAGGAACTAGGTCCTGTTTTCCCTGTCCTATGACACTCTTTTTGTAGAGTATCTGTGTCCACACAGTATCATCTCCTGACCCTGGAATTCACAGCCCTATCTTGTCCCTCCCCGTTGGGTTCCCCTCCCCCCCTAGATTTAGACAATAGCCTGGAACTCACCGGATTGGCCACGTCCCCATTTGGACTTCATCTCTTGACGTCAGGCTTCACCATTAAGGACTCCCCCTCTGGCCTCACTCTCTCCACTCAGTCGGCAGACTGGCAAAGGCATCAGTCAAGGACACTCAGGCCCAGTCTTTCTCAGTGTGGATGTTCCTGTCACTGGCCCTCCTCACCGCACGCCCCACCTGACTGCCACATCCCCCCACCCAGTGCCACAACTGCACAGATGAACCCAAAGTCCAGCCCTTAAAATAGAAGTTCTGAGGAACTAATTCTTCAGCGTGCCCTTTCACAAAAAGGGTGGTGAAGTTCCCTGGTCAGATGAATTTGGAAAACACTGGATTAAACAGAAGTTCCACAGGATTCTTTACTGCAGGATTTCAATGTGCTTTCCAAGCAAATAGTATTGAATACAGTGTTTCCAACACGGACTTGACCGTCCCCAAAGACCAGTGTCCTCTGGAAATACATTTGAGGGACCATTTATTTAACTCCTTCCTGGACACGAATACTGATGAGTTTTGACATTGCCACTTATCTGCTGTGTGGCTTCAGGCAAGTCATTTTCCCTCCCTGGGCTTCAGTTTCTTCATCTATAAGTACAAATAAAGCAACGTGGGGTTGGGGCAAGATGGTCTCCAGAGTGCCTTCTGGCATCGGCATTTTCCAATTCTCTCATCTGTATTTTCCAGCACATCTGCATCCCGGTGCTAGGGCAGCAGAAATGCTGGAGATTGAGAACAAGGCAGAGCTAACAAGACGTGAACACGATGAGACACAGTGGATGGCTTTGTGAGTGGCTGGGATGCTTTTTAAATGGTGAACATGGTTTTTATTTAGGTGGCATCATGTGGCCATTAATAGCACTCAGAATCCCCAGGGACTGAGAGAAGCTTGTAGCTCAGTGACAGGTGAGGTGGAGGGAATTCCGCTGGGCCTTGCAGAAGCACTAAGGCATCAGAGTCCCAGTCTTATCCAGGACATGTGGTGCCACACTGACACTGAGACAATTAAATTAGGGCAGATGTGGCAATATCAGAGAGAGCTGTGGGGAGAAGCTATCAAACATGCTCACGTACCATATGGAACGTAGGGCCAGTTGAATTTTGAGGCCCCTTCCAACACTGAGCTTCTGGGATTGCTTTGAGTGCCTACTGGATGCAATATGCTATTCTAGACACAGAGGAGAAAACAAAAATGAAGAAAACACAGTGCCTACCATTAAGGGGTATATAGTATTTCTTAAATTATGTCCTAAGGAATACCAGTCCTTTAGATACTCTGGGATAGAGCTGTTTTCTCATCAAATAAGTTTCAGAAATATAGCACACATATCCCATACCCCCTGGAACTCTCAACTTATATCAACACAATAAAGGCTCTGAGACGTCCTGCAGGGAACCTGCCTACTGGTTAATCCAAGATTCCCAAATCTATTTGACCATGGAACTCTCTTGTCTGAACACCTTCTAACAGCCCATAGGACTACTATTTCCCACAAGAGGAATCACAGCATATCAGACCCAAAAGGGACCCAAAAGGAACGTTTAAGTCAGGTCCCATGCTTTACAGAGAAGAAGGAGCCATTCTGTAGACCATTGTGATGATCTGGGATTTTGTTCAATTGTCTCCAGATTCTTGACTGGGACTCTAAAAGGATGTGATCCCAGAGTAGGCAGCTGCCATGTTGGCCATGTCATACGTTGGCATGACCTCACTGTGCTGCCATGCTACCGTCATACGAGGAAACCCTCCAAAAAAGGATGAGAGAAAAAAGAGAATATGCCAGCAGGGTGTATTCCTAGTTATAGTTCCCCAGATTTCTGGAGCTGCTGTGTGATTCTGATAGCTCTTCCTTCCATTTGCATGCGATCTCTCCCAGGCTTTTTCCAGGAAACACTTTTTCTTCCTTTAAAACAAAATTAAACTATATAAATCAGAGCTCTTTCTGTCACAAGTTGAAGAAAATTTGACTCAAACTGGCTTAAGCCCAAAATGAATTTGTTGGCTCATGTAACTACACAGTCTAGAAGTAGGGATAGCTTCAGACGTGGCTGGATACAGGTCTGCAAACACCTCCCCAGGGCCAAGTTTCTCTCCCCCCATCCCTCAGCAGTACTACCTCTCTGTGGTTTCCACTCTCAGAAAGACTCTCCCTCATGGTGACAAAAATGGCGACAGCTGCTCCAACTTCAGGTGCAATCCAACAGAGAGCGACCACATGCGTTGTAGGCGGCACCTGCAAAAGTTGTCACTCGAGTTGAACCAGGTGAAGTCTGGTGCCCACCCCAGAACAAGCGTCTCCAGGTGCATTCACTTCCGAGGGCCACCATCACAAAGTATCACGGAGTAGGTGACTTAAATAACAGAAATGCGTTGTCTCACGATCCTGGAGGCTGGAAGTACAAAATCCGGGTGTCAGCAGTCCCTTCTGAGAGCTGGGGGGAAGACTCTCTTTCATGCCTCTCTCCCTGGCTTGTAGATGCACCATCATATGAAGGTCTGTGCCTTCATATGTACATGGAGCTGCGCACACCTGTCTCTTCACATGGCATCTTTTTGTAAGGGCACCAGTCCTATTGGATTTTAGGGCCCCATCTTACTCCAGAATGCCCTCATCTGAACTAATTACATCTGCAGTGAACCTATTTCTAAATGAGGCCACATTCTGAGGTCCTGGGGCTTAGGACTTCAACATATGAAGTTGGAGATGGCAGTGCATTCAACCCTGAACACCAGGGGAATATGTTTTACTGATTGGCTCAGTCCCAAATCCTGTACTTCATCCTGGAGCTGCCCATGAAGTCCCACCAACACCAAAGGGACTGAGATATCCTCTGTCCTCCCCCCCAAAATGGGCTGTGGCCCAAAGAGGTGGGTCTGGATGCTGAGGAGGGAAAACACACGTGCTGTGTTCACTTGGACTTCCAACACTTAACCAGTGCACTGGCCTTCCTCACCCCAACCCCTGGTCTTCCGGGCAATTCTGTAAGCCAGGAGCCAATAGAACCATGCACTTGCTTTCGTCATCATGTCTTTTCTGCCAGGAACGCTCTACCTCCTAGGGCCCATCTGGGGATCCATGGGGGTGAGGACCTTGCTGGATTCCTGACCAAAAGCGAGACAGCATTTTAGGGGAGGCCGGGGGAAGAAGTTCGTCCACTCATTCAGTATGTGTTTATTGAGCATCCATGCTGGGTGCTGGGGCACAATGGCGAACAAGCAGACACGGCCCCGCCCCCAGGAAGCTTAGAGTCTAGAAAGCAGCACAACATACAAACAATCCACAGTGACTATATCCTCATCTGCAGCTAGCCTCACCCCCCCATCGTAAACCCATGCACCGGAAGCTTCTTAGAAGGTGAGGGTAATTGAATTTTCGGGTGATGATTGGGAATTAGTAGTCATGTCAAGTCTCTGAACTCTACTGTGCCAGTTATTCATTAGATGTAGACTAAGCATTACTCTACGCCTGGCACCAGGGGCAAGAATTAAAGACGAGACATGGTTCCCATCCCTGTAGTTTACTGAGGGAGATAGACTGCAGCATGAGAGGGGCTCCGACTGAGGTTAAGCACGAGGTACTGTGGAATCATAGAGGCAGACAGCCATCCCAGCCTTGCGGGCAGTGGGGAAAATGGTTCTTGGAGAACTTGGCTCTGAGCAGACCTTTCCCGTGCTCGTCACTTCACATCTCCTTCCAACAGTCTGGCCCAAGCCTCCGTCTTGTCTTTCCTAGACTATGTCCATAGCTTTGTCTCCTCCTACCTTTACTGCCCTTTGGTCTAGGAGCCATGATGCTGCCAAGGATGACTTTGTGAAGTCAGCCAGATGCAGTCACTCACCAGCTCCAAGTTCTGCAAAAGTTGACCAGGCCTTGGAGGGAAAGACAATGATGCTCACAGATTCCAGGCTCGGTCACCTCTGTGGTTCCAGTTACGGTCTCACTCTTGCCCCTCCTGTGCCCTCTACCAATCACATTCAGCTCCTTAAATAGTTCTTCCCTCTTTAGGGCTTTCTTACACACGGTTCTTTGTATCTGGAATGTTCTTTTCCCCCTTCCAGTCCCGTTAGTTCATCCTTAGAACTCTGCCCAGTGTCACTCTCTCAGGAATGGCTTTGGTCTCTGGTCAACATGGCCTTGCCCTCTCCTGCCCCGCTCCCTGTGTGTCTCCATCACAGCACTGGCCACATTTCATGGGACTGTAGCTGTGTGCTCAGTGGCATCTACCCCACTAACATCAGCTTTGTGAGGGCAGAGACCAGGTCTGTGTCACCCAGCAGAGTGGCTGGTACCTAGGAAATACTCCATACATACTTCCTGAAGGGACTGAAGAGCCCTAGAGCACTGTTTCCCCAAACCCCAGATTTTGCAAAGAAAATAGGAAACGGACACAAGATCACCGTGAGTTTCCAAACAGCTATCACTTTCCCTGGGGCAGGAGGGGTTAATTCAGTTTAGTAACCGAGAAAAATTGTCGGTGAAGAAAAGACTCTAGGTTTGGGATATTTTCCCTTCTTGCTTTCCCAGGAAATGAGAACATTGATGGGCATTGGCCATGGCACTGGGGGGAAGTAGAGAGGCTTCTGTGCTTCCAGGACCAAGACCAGGACCAGGGATGCAGGCAGACAGATCTGCTCAGATCAGGGCCCAAGACAAGGGGGCATCTAGAGTCCCCCTGGGTACCCACCAGAATCAACAGCGAGGTCTTCCAAGTTTGGATCTAGAGACAGGGCTGGAACAAGGGGGGAAGTAAGCAAGGCACCCAGAGCACAAAATTTAAGGAGGGGCTCAGTCTCAGGTGCAGGCCCCATGCTTGCACAGCCCTGAGCGCAGATGACCCCTTAAATGTTGCACCCTGGACACTTCACTTGCCTCGCCCAGTCCCAGCCGTGTCTAGAGACCACAGCCTTACTCCCAAGAAGCCTTGAATTCCGTCCTTTCCAGGTGGTTCTGATGTACAGTCAGGCTCAGGAAGCTCTCAGCTAGAAAACTCCTGAGAGGACGCCAGTGGAGAGACTCGGGGACAGAGCCGGTTGGAGGCCCCTGCACCAGCCGGAGAGACTTCCTGCCAGTGCTCGGGGTGATGGCCAAATGCAGGGCATCATCCAAATGCAGGACGTTAGACCCTGGAGACAGAGATGTCTCCAGGTCTAACCCACAGAGCTGAGGGGAGCAAATAATGAGCCGGAGGGGGAAAAAGTTCAATCCAAAGAAAACTGGGGACTTCCCCGGTGGCCCAGTGGTTAGGAATCCACCTGCCAGGGCAGGGGACGCGAGTTCGAGCCCTGGTCTGGGAAGATCCCACATGCTGTGGAGCAACTAAGCCCGTGCGCCACAACTACTGAAGCCCGTGCGCCTAGAGCCCGTGCTCCGCAACAAGAGAAGCCACCGCAGTGAGAAGCTCGCGCACCACAACGAAGAGTAGCCCCCGCTCGCCGCAACTAGAGAAAGCCCGCACACAACAACAAAGACCCAATGCAGCCAAAATAAATAAATAAATTAATTAATTAATTAATTAATTTTCCAAAAACAAAAAGCAAAGAAAACTGTGTTCAGGATGTTCAAAAGTGGGTGGTCTGGGCTGCCTGCTATGTTCCATTTTCGCAGGGCTCAGTTTTCAGAAGAATCCATCCCAGGCCAGCCGGAAGCCCCTCCCCCTTGCTCCTACCTGGGTGTGACCCTGCCTCCAATCCAGTGCTTTTCCAATCCCAGGACTGGGTGCAGCTTCCACGATGCTTCTCAGGCCCCCAGACTTTTCTGAGTGATGTTGACTGCTGTTCTTTGTGCACTTCCAGTGACCCCCAACCTGGGGCTAAACCCAACACACCTCGTTTCACTGACACATCACGATATCCGTGTGGAGAGGGTCTTAGCTTTCCTCTGCAGAGGAGGAAAGGGGGCTCAGAGATAAAGTGACTCACCCAAAGCCTCACCATCTGCAAGTGTCCCGGAATTACAGGCCCGACTCCAAACAGTGTTCTCTTCATCATGGTGGCACTGCTTGTATATGGGATGGAGCAGGGACCAGGGAACCTGAGCACTGGAAAAGGCAGGGCCAAGGCCCTGCTACAGATCCCCAGACAGAGTGGGTGCACCCAAGGCTGGTGCTGGTACTTCTCAGGCCTCAGAAGGGCTCTGCCATCTGGTTCTGGCTGGGGTAAGGCAGTGGGGTGTCAGGTGAGTGAGAGGAGTAGTGGATGAGGAATCGGAACATGAGTTCCTGGCCCCAGCTCTCCATTTCCTGGCCAAGGTGAAACGGCACACCTCAGGTTGGGACTTGAACCCAGCCACAACCCGCAGTGGGACTTGAACACACTGTCTTTTTTAAAATAAATTTATTTATTTATTTATTTTTGGCTGCGTTGGGTCTTCGTTGCTGCGTACAGGCTTTCTCTAGTTGCGGTGAGCGGGGGCTGCTCTTCATTGCAGTGCATGGGCTTCTCATTGCAGTGGCTTCTCTTGTTGCAGAGCACAGACTCTAGGCGCGCGGGCTTCAGTAGTTGTGGCACACGGGCTCAGTAGTTGTGGCACATGGGCTCAGTAGTTGCAGCATGCGGGCTCAGTAGTTGTGGCTCTCGGGCTCTAGAGCACAGGCTCAGTAGTTGTGGCGCATGGGCTTAGTTGCTCCCTGGCAGGTGGGATCTTCCCAGACTGGGGATCGAACCCGTGTCCCCTGAGTTGGCAGGTGGATTCTTAACCACTGTGCCACCAGGGAAGTCCCCCCCCCACTGTCTTTTAATTGAGATCACACACCTAGTCTCAGGACCTAATGAAGCTCAGGTTCTTGATGTCTCGTTGCAGAAAGCATTCAGTGAGAGACAAAGTAATAGGTAAGAAGTGGATTTATTTTTAGAGATACACATTCCTTAGACAGAATGTGGTCCTTCTCAAAATGCGAGAACAGCCCTGGGAGAAACACACTCCACAGAGAGAGTGTGGGCCATCTCAGAAGGTGAGGGGCCCTGAAATAGGGGGTGGTTAGTTTTTATGGGCTGGGTAATTGCATAAGCTAATGAGTGGGAAGATTATTCCAACTATCTTGGAGAAGGGGCGGGGATTTCCAGGAATTAGCCCACTGCCTACTTTTCGGCCTTTTATGGTTGACCTCAGAGCCATCATGGCGCCGGGGGTGTATCATTTAGCATACGTTAATGCATTACAATGAGCGTGTAATGAGGCTCAAGGTCCACTGGAAGTCAAATCTTCTGCCATCTTGGACCTAGGTGTTCTAACCAGTTATGTCATGTCCTCAAGGGCTGTGTCATTCTTTTGAAGGTTGTGTCCTGCCCCCTTCGCTCCTGTTTCAAGGGGACCTAGCATAGCTTTCCCTTTAGCATCTCAGTTTCCCAAACTATAAAACCTATAAAAAGGGCAGGTCATCCAAGAGAAAATTGAATCAGGTGGCTGGTAAGAATCCTCCCACTTGTAAGAGCAGCATTTTGATTGCAGTAACCTCTACAGTGGGCCATCAGTGGGTGACAGAGGGACAACGTGTGGGGTGTATTTGGGGCAATCAGTGCTGTGGGTGCTAAGCAGATGGGTGAACCCCAGTCCTGGAGCCGCTGGTCCTCCTTGAGTTGAGTGGGTTCTGAAAACAGCTGGCCTGGAAGCATTTCTCAAGGAAAGACCCCACCCCAGGGTGGAAGGTGGGAGAACGTTATTTTGGAGGAAGGATGGCTAGTTTCCTGCAGGGTGAGGGGCACACCCAGCCTGGGCTCTCCCAAGGACAGAGCTGGAATGGGAGCTTGACCAGAGCACTGCATCTGGTAAAACGTGGGGAAAAGACCATAAAAGAGAGGAGACCATGGAAGAAGGAAGGAAGGAGTTGGTGAGAGAAAGCAGACAGACCAAAGAGGGCAAGAGAGAAGGAGAGAAAGAAAAAAAAGGGGGTGGGGGGGAGATAGAAAAGAAAACAGTGGTCGCTGCTGAGGGTCAAAAAGTATCAGTGATCCAGTCAGTTTCCTGTTGTGACACTGCCCTATGGTTCTGTAAGATTGTGTTTCTTCATATCTTTTACTTATTCACCTATATTGGGTTAATCTTTATCTTACTGATTTTAAAGACTCTTTAGTTATAAAAAAAAATAATAACAATTCTTTGTCTTATATATCCCAAGTATCTCCCCAGGTTATGGTATGCTTTTTGAGATTTTATACCTAGATTTTAAAAATGTAGCTATGAAGTAGCTCTTCAAAAAACCCATGATTGGACAGGAGGAAATTCTTCTTTACAGAGTTATTTTGATTAATTTTTTTTCTATGTGGAATAGGGATGCACCGTGGGAAACTGGGTGGAGGGTATACTGGGTCTCTCAGTGTTCCCTCTTACAACTGCATGTGAATCTGTAATTATCTCAAAGTAAAATGTTCAAAATAAAATTGATCCGGGAACCACATCTGGGGACATATGACAAGAGGGACAGGAAGTCCGAGGAAGGTGGGGCTGCCCTTTCAGAACTGACAGCCTGGTGCAGTGTGGGACGAAGGTAAGGCCCTGCGGTGGTGTGGCTGGGCCCGGCACATGCCCCGGGACTGGGCGATGCCAGAACCTTTCTTCTTCTCCTTGGCCCAGTGATTATATGTGTTTCCCAAAATGCTCTACTCTGTATTTATGCTTCTGAAGTGTTTGTTTAAAGAAATCGGTAGCTACTAAATTAGCGGTTCATTTCGTATTTCTATAACAGCTCATTTGGAAAACTGGGTCGACGGCAGCTCTGACATAAAAAAGCTAATTCTGGAGAGAATTCGGCTGGAAACCGCTGCCACACAGAGGGAGGGGCTGCAGGGGGACCCCTGACCCATATCCATCCAATCCCCATGTGTGTGTGGGGGAAGCACATCAAGCCGTTATCCAGGTAGCTTTCCACAGTCCACAAAGCATCCACCCTCCCCTGCAGGAACTGACAATTGCTCCAAAAGGCCAGGTAGCCGCTCCCTGTCACATGTGTAAAATGGATCACAGACAGTACATACATACATGCATGGCGGCCCTCTGTTCCACCACCCACCAGCGCCGATGCTAGAAGCCAGTCCAAAGTCAAGGTCACTGTCCCCAGAATCCTTAGTCAGACGGGCGCAGGATTCCCATGAGGGCCAAAAGTTTGGAATGGAGCAAAGAGAGGAAGGGTGTGTTAGCTTAATGAGGGGAGTGTGACCCCAGGTGAGAGAAGGTTAAAGGAGCCTGGCTTTCAGAGTTTCTGTGTGGGGAGGATAATGCCAAAGTGAAGGCAGCCCTTCCCATAAAGGGACTGAGGGAAACCTCATGCTGACCTATCCACGCTGCAGGCACATTTTCTCTTAGGATCCTCACGGCCTCTCTAGGGCATAGGACTCATTTGATTTTATAGATGAAAATAACAAGGCTAAACAACCGGATGAACCAATGAACGCAAGCAGGAGTGCCAGGACTCAACTCACTGTTTACCCATCAATGTCCTGGTTCAGTCTCCCCATCTGCAAAATGGGGATGGTAACAGCACTTGTCTTGTAGAACAGCCATGAGGACTAAACACGTTACGGGGTGTAAAGGACTTCGAACTGCAGCATAATGAACACTTACTTAATACACACTCGCTCTTATTATTTCATTACTAATATTGCGACTTCCAGCAAGGTCCCATTTGGACAAGAGACCTAGGTCTAACGGCACATGAAAAGTGGTTAAGGGAACTGGAAATATTTAGGTTAAAAAGAGAAGATTACAGGGAGACAGGCTCTTAATCCTAAAAAATCCAAAAAGCTGCTACGAAGAAGA
Organism: Mesoplodon bidens; assembly: GCF_964165515.1. Taxonomy (NCBI): domain Eukaryota; kingdom Metazoa; phylum Chordata; class Mammalia; order Artiodactyla; family Ziphiidae; genus Mesoplodon; species Mesoplodon bidens. The sequence goes on from NC_138179.1 coordinate 11,538,256, forward strand.
CAGATCAGACTTGCTCAGCTCTTCCCAGAAGGCAAAATTAGGGCCAGTGTGGGAAAAGTATAGGAGATGAGATTTAAGCTTCTCATGAGGGAGTTGTTTCTAATGGATGAACTCCCTGAAAATGGGTTTGTGTTCCCGCTTCCCTTTCCCTTTTAAGCAGAGCGTGGGGATCATGGTCAGAGATGCTCTCGGGAGTGAAGCCTCAGGTGGGGACCCTCTAGCCTCTAGGTTCAGGCCAGGTTGCCAACAGAGGAACTTGCCCATCAGTCACTGGGGGGGATGAGCTCTGTCAGCCAGAGTCTCCAAACCACTGAGGCCTGACCTCCCAGAATGATTCCGTTTCCTCCAGGGTCCAAATTTCTATGTCAGATTGACTCAGTGAAAGTAGTTGCCTATATTTCTAATGCCACAATTAAAGAAACTCATTGGCAAGCAGTGTTAGGCAAAAAATCCATTTTTAGAGTTTTTCCTTTTTTATTAGCTGCTCTCCCTTTGAAATAGTCTATGCATGCAGTAAATCAGAAGCCAATATGAGGAAGGTTTCCGAGGAGCCAGAGGATGTAGAAAAAGTGGAGATGAATTGCAGGCAGACACACCAGTGAGGCTGATGGCAGAGACTCATAGATCCTCTTGACAAGCAGCCCTTGGGCCAGGGTGCCCAGCATTGTGTTAGACCCGAGAGGGTAATCCAGTGATGGATTGCCCCTTCTGCGTGATCTGTGTGGGTGCTCCAGCCTGAGCCCCTCTTCGTGGTTCACAGAGAGATCTATTCTGGATGCTTGATGCCTTTGCAGGTGTGGGAATTGCAAATGAGAGGTGAGAGGGAAGGAGAGGAAGGAGAACTGTGGTGTGGGGAGGGGTGGGCAGCGGGGGGCTGGAGCAATGGAAGTGGAGGGAGAAGAATGAGGGGGATGCAAGGCTGGTCAAGGCAAGTGCAGAAGAACAGCCTCTGGTGAACTAAACGGGAGGGTTCAATTGAACAGAAGTTCAGAAAAGAGGTTCTGGATCCAGCTGGGGCTACCAGTTGGTCAAGGGTCAGCAAAGTCAATTCGTAAACGAGGGTCAAAACAAATGAACACGACAAGGACAAAATTTCAACCACCCCTGGTGATAATGCCAGATGATTTGACCTAAGAGAATCCACGTGGGAATTTTCCCTAAGGAAACAGTCAACAGAAGCAAAGATCTTCATTGCAGATTACCCAGAGCAGCAAATTTATCTGACCACTTGGGAAGTGCAGAGTTTAAAATTACAGGCCACCCAGTGGACAGTTGTATAGCCATTAATTTTATAACCAGCAAGACTGTCCAATCATATAAGAACCTTTTTATAATACTCTAAATCAAAGGTTGTCAAATTTCATCTGTAAGGGGCCAGAAAGTAAATATTTTTGCTTTGCAGGACATGCAGTTTTTGTTACTACTACCCAACTCTGCCATGTCATGTGAAAGCAGCCACCAATAATGGGTAAACGAATGGAAGTGACTGTGTTCCAATAAAACTTTATTTACAGAAACATGTAGTGGGCCAGATGTGGCCCAAGGGCTGCTTTAAATGACAAAAGCAAAACAAAATTTGATGTATTCATTATGATTGCAATTATATAAAATATGAATTCGAATGGTCCAGAAGGAAATATGCAAAGCTGGAATGGGCAGTTGAGTTAGGAGAGTGGAATTAGAGTGGGCTCTCTTTCTTATTTGGAGGTAAAGCCAGGACCCTCTGGTTACCTGAGTACTCAGGACTCACACCGACCCTCCAAGGACTGGGCATGGAGGAGCCCAGATTCCCAATTCCCAAACATGGTACATCCTGGGGTTTCTCAATGAATGTCTGGTGAGTCAGTGAACACTCAGGAAAGCTGGCCTTCACAGTGTTCTGCCCTGGACCTGGGTGCCCATTTTTGTCTGCTGGTGGAGTGAACCCTGTTTCAGCTGGAGTCTGACCTTGTCCAGTTTCACTGAAGAGGGAGCCCTCCACTGGTCTCTGAGGTCCTGGAGATGAAGTGGTGGGAAACTATGGCAACCCCAGTATCTGGAGTCAATGAGCTGACTCGGTGGAAGCTGGGGTGGAAACCACAGGCTCTGGGGTCATAGACTTCAGTAGATGTCCCAGGAGATGACAGGGCTGGGAAAGCTGAAGGGGTCAGAGCAGAGACAGTTCCATTCTGGTTCAGAGCCCTGGCTTTGGAGTCAGACAGACCTGGGCTTGACTCTGGCTCCTCTGACAACCAGCTCTGTGGTTTTGGATGTGGCCTTTCACTTCTTTGGATCTCCTTTTCCAGGTCTGTATCATGGGGTAATAATACCATCCTGCAGGGTTGTTGTGAGAGTTAAATGAGATCATGTGTGTGAGGCTCTCAGCACAGTGATGGCTCAGAAGAAGTCCTTAGCAATGGCGGCTTTCAGCTACTAAGGACTGGGGTCAGAGATGGAGTGGGCCAAGCCAAACGGATGCCTATGCCCAAGAACCAGATGGGTCCAAGGTGGCTTCCTTGTAGCATCCCACTCTGGAACTCTGGACCATCAGAACTATATGTGGTCTTTTGCTGTAGAAACTGGAAGGCTGAGGGCACAGCAGCCAAAGGCATCTTCTAATCAGTCAGAGGTTGGGGCTGTGACCCAGGCATCTGGGTCAGACCAGACGAGGGAGTCCCCAGACCAATCAGAAATGAAGAGCCTCAGGGGTGCTCAGTGTCAGATCCAAGAAAGAGCCCACATCAGATGCCAAGCCTGCCTGTGTCAAGGTCACTCCATCATGGGAACCAAGCAGACACCAGGACTGAGAAAGACGAAGGCTGGAGGGCCTGGGACATTAACACTGAAGAGGCCTGGGATCCCAGAGCTCCTTCACAAGGAGCTGAGTTTTAGCGATACAGTGGGGTTACAGGAAAATTCTTTACAGTTAAGGTAAATGTTATGTTGTGTGTATTTTACCGTGACTAAACATAAAAATAAAATGTCCAACTGGACATTCACCAAATGTAGCCAAAGAACACGAGTACCAACATAAATACATTTTAGGGCTTGCAAATAAAATGCATTGTAAATAAATACATTTCTAAACTTCACAAAATAAATCCTCTACCAAATTTGGTAGCAGTGGCCTGGATGCTAACACTAATGATAAAGGATATGTACATGGTACTCTGCAAATGTTTGTGTATATGTTGATCCACTGGGAGAAAAGAAACAGGTTTCCCACAACTCGGTGATGGCATGTGGACTGGTGTGGAGGTGACAGGGTGCATAATTAGGACACCAGTCTCTCGGGATCGCAGGTGTCACAGGGAGGCAAGATGGCATATTGAGAGGCAAGCAGGGTGAGTGGTTAGTGACCAAGTTTTTTTTTTTCTTTAACATCTTTATTGGAGTATAATTGCTTTACAATGGTGTGTTAGTTTCTGCTGTATAACAAAGTGAATCAGCTATACATATACATACATCCCCATATCTCTTCCCTCTTGCATCTCCCTCTCTCCCACCCTCCCTATCCCACCCCTCTACGTGGTCACAAAGCACCCAGCTGATCTCCCTGTGCTATGTAGCTGCTTCCCACTAGCTATCTATTTTACATTTGGTACTGTATATATGTCCATGCCACTCTCTCACTTTGTCCCAGCTTACCCTTCCCCCTCCCCATGTCCTCAAGTCCGTTTTCTACATCTGCATCTGTATTCCTGTCCTGCCCCTAGATTCTTCAGAACCATTTTTTTATACCATATATATGTGTTAGCATACGGTATTTGTTTTTCTCTTTCTGACTTACTTCACTCTGTATGACAGACATCAGGTCCATCCACCTCACTATAAATAATTCAATTTCGTTTCTCTTTATGGCTGAGTAATATTCCATTGTATATATGTGCCACATCTTCTTTATCCATTCATCTGTCGCTGGACACTTAGGTTGCTTCCATGTCCTGGCTATTGTAAATAGTGCTGCAGTGAACACTGTGGTACATGACTCTTTTTGAATGATGCTTTTCTCTGAGTATATGCTGAGTACTGGGATTGCTGGGTCGTATGGTAGTTCTATTTTTAGTTTTTAAGGACCCTCCATACTGTTCTCCATAGTGGCTGTATCATTTTACATTCCCACCAACAGTGCAAGAGGGTTTCCTTTTCTCCACACCCTCTCCAGCATTTATTGTTTGTAGATTTTTTGATGATGGCCATTCTGACTGGTGTGAGGTGATACCTCATTGTAGTTTTGATTTGCATTTCTCTAATAATTAGTGATGTTGAGCATCCTTTCATGTATTTGTTGGCAATCTGTATATCTTTTCTGGAGAAATGTCTATTTAGGACTTCTGCCCATTTTTGGATTGGGTTGTTTGTTTTTTTGATATTGAGCTGCATAAGCTGCTTGTTAATTTTGAAGATTGATCCTGTGTCAGTTGCTTCATTAGCAAATATTTTCTCCCATTCTGATGGTTGTCTTTTCATCTTGCTTATGGTTTCCTTTGCTGTGCAAAAGCTTTTAAGTTTCGCTAGGTCCCATTTGTTTATTTTTGTTTTTATTTTCATTTCTCTAGGAGGTGGGTCAAAAAGGGTCTTGCTGTGATTTATGTCATAGAATGTTCTGCTTATGTTTTCCTCTAAGAGTTTTATAGTGTCTGGCCTTACATTTAGGTCTTTAATCCATTTTGAGTTTATTTTTGTGTATGGTGTTAGGGAGTGGTCTAATTTCATTCTCTTACATGTAGCTGTCCAGTTTTCCCAGTAGCACTTATTTATTTATTTATTTGGCTGCATTGGGTCTTCATTGCTGCGTGCGGGCTTCTCATTTTGGTGGCTTCTCTTGTTGCAGAGCACGGGCTCTAGGCGCGTGGGCTTAGTGGTTGTGGCCTGCGGGCTCTAGAGCACAGGCTCAGTAGCTGTGGAGCATGGGCTTAGTTGCTGCGCAGCATGTGGCATCTTCCCAGACCAGGGATCGAACCCTTCTCCCCTGCATTGGCAGGCAGATTCTTAACCACTGTGCCACCAGGGAAGCCTCCCAGCAGCACTTATTGAAGAGGCTGCCTTTTCTCCATTGTATATCCTTGCCGCCTTTATCAATGATAAGGTGACCATATGTGCATGGGTTTATCTCTGGGCTTTCTGTTCTGTTCCATTGATCTATATTTCTGTCTTTGTGCCAGTACCATACTCTCTTGATTACTGTAGCTTTGTAGTATAGTCTGAAGTCAGGGAGCCTGCTTCCTCCAGGTCCATTTTTCTTTTTCAGGATTGCTTTGGCTATTTGGGATCTTTTCCATACAATTGTGCAGTGTTTTGTTTTAGTTCTGTGGAAAATGCCACTGGTAATTTGATAGGGATTGCATTGAATCTGTAGATTGCTTTGGATAGTAGAGTCATTTTCACAATGTTGATTCTTCCAATCCAAGAACATGGTAATCTCTCCATCTGTTGGTATCATCTTTAATTTCTTTCATCAATGTCTTATAGTTTTCTGCATACAGGTCTTTTGTTTCCTTAGGTAGGTTTATTCCTAGGTATTTTATTCTTTTTGTTGCAATGGTAAATGGGAGTGTTTCCTTAGTTTCTCTTTCAGATTTTTCATCATTAGTGTATACAAATGCAAGAGATTTCTGTGCATTAATTTTTTATCCTGCTACATTACCAAATTCATTGATTAGCTCTAGTAGTTTTCTGGTGGCATCTTTAGGATCCTCTGTGTATAGTATCATGTCATCAGCAAACAGTGACTGTTTTACTTCTTTTCCGATTTGGATTCCTTTTATTTCTTTTTCTTCTCTGATTGCTGCAGCTAAAACTTCCAAGACTATGTTGAATAGTAGTGGTGAGAGTGGACATCCTTTTCTTGTTCTTGATCCTAGTGGAAATGGTTTCAGTTTTTCACCACTGAGAACGATGTTGGCTGTGGGTTTGTCCTATATGGCCTTTATTATGTTGAGGTAAGTTCCCTCTATCCCTACTTCCTGGAGGGTTTTTATCATAACTGGGTGTTGAAGTTGTTGAAAGCTTTTTCTGCATCTATTGAGATGATCATATTGTTTTTCTCCTTCAATTTGTTAATATGGTGTATCACATTGATTGATTTGCTTATATTGAAGAATCCTTGCCTTCCTGGGATAAACCCCACTTGATCATGGTGTATGATCCTTTTAATGTGCTGTTGGATTCTGTTTGCTAGTATTTTGTTGAGGATTTTTGCATCTATGTTCATCAGTGATATTGGCCTGTATTTTTCTTTCTTTGTGACATCTTTCTCAGGTTTTGGTATTAGGGTGATGGTGGCCTCATAGAATGAGTTTGGGAGTGTTCCTCCCTCTGCTATATTTTGGAAGAGTTTGAGAAGGATAGGTGTTAGCTCTTTTCTAAATGTGTGATAGAATTCACCTGTGAAGCCATCCGGTCCTGGGCTTTTGTTTGTTGGAAGATTTTTTTTTTTTTTTTTGAGGTACACGGGCCTCTCACTGTTGTGGCCTCTCCCATTGCAGGGCGCAGCCTCCGTACGCGCAGGCTCAGCGGCCATGGCTCGTGGGCCCAGCTGCTCCACGGCATGTGAGATCTTCCTGGACCGGGGCACGAACCCGTGTCCCCTGCATCGGCAGGCGGACTCTCAACCACTGCGCCACCAGGGAAGCCCTGTTGGAAGATTTTTAATCACAGTTTCAATTTCAGTGCTTGCGATTGGTCTGTTTATATTTTCTATTTCTTCCTGGTTCAGTCTCAGGTTGTGCTTTTCTAAGAATTGGTCCATTTCTTCCAGGTTGACCATTTTATTGGGATATAGTTGCTTGTAGTAATCTCTCATGATCCTTTGTATTTCTGCAGTGTCAGTTGTTTCTTCTCCTTTTTCATTTCTAATTCTGTTGATTTGAGTCTTCTCCCTTTTTTTCTTGATGAGCCTGGCTAATGGTTTATCAATTTTGTTTATCTTCTCAAAGAACCAGCTTTTAGTTTTATTGATCTTTGCTATTGTTTCCTTCATTTCTTTTTCATTTATTTCTGATCTGATCCTTATGATTTCTTTCCTTCTGCTAACTTTGGGGGTTTTTTGTTCTTCTTTCTCTAATTGCTTTAGGTGTAAGGCTAGGTTGTTTATTTGAGATGTTTCTTGTTTCTTGAGGTAGGAATGTGTTGCTATAAACTTCCCTCTTAGAACTGCTTTTGCTGCATCCCATAGGTTTTGGGTCATCGTGTTTTCATTGTCCTTTGTTTCTAGGTATTTTTTTATTTCCTCTTTGATTTCTTCAGTGATCTCTTGGTTATTTAGTAGTGTATTGTTTAGCCTCCATGTGTTTGTATCTTTTACAGTTTTTTTCCTGTAATTGATATCTAGTCTCACAGCATTGTGGTCAGAAAAGATACTTGATATGATTTGAATTTTCTTAAATTTACCAGCACTTGATTTGTGACCCAAGATATGATCTATCTGGGAGAATGTTCCATGAGCACTTGAGAAGAGAATGTATTCTGCTGTTTTTGGATGGAATGTCCTATAAATGTCAATTAAGTCCATCTTGTTTAATGTGTCATTTAAAGCTTGTGCTTCCTTATTTATTTTCATTTTGGATGACCTGTCCATTGGTGAAAGTGGGATGTTAAAGTCCCCTACTATGAATGTGTTACTGTCGATTTCTCCTTTTATGGCTGTTAGCATTTGCCTTATGTATTGAGGTGCTCCTATGTTGGGCACATAAATATTTACAATTGTTATATCTTCTTCTTGGATTGATCCCTTGATCATTATGTAGTGTCTTTCTTTGTCTCTTGTAATAGTCTATTTTAAAGTTTATTTTGTCTGGTATGAGAATTGCCACTCCAGCTTTCTTTTGATTTCCATTTGCATGGAATATCTTTTTCCATCCCCTCACTTTCAGTCTGTATGTGTCCCTAGGTGTGAAGTGGGTCTCTTGTAGAAAACATATATACGTCTTGTTTTTGTATCCATTCAGCCAGTCTATGTCTTTTGGTTGGAGCATTTAATCCATTCACGTTTACAGTAATTATCGATATGTATGTTCCTATTACCATTTTCTTAATTGTTTTGGGTTTGTTATTGTACGTATTTTCCTTCTCTTGTGTTTCCTGCCCAGAGAAGTTCCTTTAGCATTTATTGTAAAGCTGGTTTAGTGGTGTTGAATTCTCTTAGCTTTTGCTTGTCTGTAAAGATTTTAATTTTTCCATCGAATCTGAATGAGATCCTTGCTGGGTAATCTTGGTTGTAGGTTTTTCCCTTTCATCACTTTAAATATGTCCTGCCACTCCCTTCTGGCTTGCAGAGTTTCTGCTGAAAGGTCAGCTGTTAACCTTATGGAGATTCCCTTGTATGTTATTTGTTGCTTTTCCCTTGCTGCTTTTAATATTTTTTCTTTGTATTTAATTTTTGGTAGTTTGATTAATATGTGTCTTGGCATGTTTCTCCTTGGATTTATCCTGTATGGGACTCTCTGCGCTTCCTGGACTTGATTGCATATTTCCTTTCCCATATTAGGGAAGTTTTCAACTATAATCTCCTCAAATATTTTCTCAGTCCCTTTCTTTTTCTCTTCTTCTTCTGGGACCCCTATAATTCGAATGTTGGTGCATTTAATATTGTCCCAGATGTCTCTGAGACTGTCCTCAATTCTTTTCATTCTTTTTTCTTTATTCTGCTCTGTGGTAGTTATTTCCACTATTTTATCTGCCAGGTCACTTATCTGTCTTCTGCCTCAATTATTCTGCTATTGATTCCTTCTAGAGAATTTTTAATTTCATTTATTGTGTTGTTCATCATTGTTTGTTTGCTCTTTACTTCTTCCAGGTCCTTGTTAAACGTTTCTTGTATTTTCTCCATTCTGTTTCCAAGATTTTGGATCATCTTTACTATCATTCCTCTGAATTCTTTTTCAGGTAGACTGCCTATTTCCTCTTCATTTGTTTGGTCTGGTGGGTTTTTACCTTGCTCCTTCATCTGCTGTGTGCTTCTCTGTCTTCTCATTTTGCTTGACTTACTGTGTTTGGGGTCTCCTTTTCACAGGCTGCAGGTTCTTAGTTCCCATTGTTTTTGGTGTCTGCTCTCAGTGGGTAAGGGTGGTTCAGTGGGTTGTGTAGGCTTTCTGGTGGAGGTGACTGGTGCCTGTGTTCTTGTGGATGAGGCTGGATCTTGTCTTTCTGGTGGGCAAGACCACGTCCGGTGGTGTGTTTTGGGGTGTCTGTGACCTTATTATGATTTTAGGCAGCCTCTCTGCTAACGGGTGGGGTTGTGTTCCTGTCTTGCTAGTTGTTTGCCATGGGGTGTCCAGCACTGTAGCTTGCTGGTCGTTGAGTGGAGCTGGGTCTTAGCGCTGAGATGGAGATCTCTGGGACAGCTCTCACTCATTGACATTATGTGGGGCCTGGATGTCTCTGGTGGTCCAGTATCCTGAACTCGGCCCTCCCACCTCACAGGCTCAGGCCCAATACCAGGCCGGAAGGTACAAATTTCTTAAACCCTGCTGCTCTCCGCCCTGGCTCCCCTGCCCAATAGTGACCAAGTTTTAGAAGCTTTCAGTACTGCCTCTGCCTCTTACTCTGTAAATTGATACCTAACTTTTTTTTTTTGCCGCGTTGGGTCTTTGTTGCTGCGCGTGGGCTTTCTCTAGTTGCAGCGAGCGGGGGCTACTCTTCGTTGCGGTGCGCGGGCTTCTCATTGCAGTGGCTTCTCTTGTTGCAGAGCACGGGCTCTAGGCGTGCGAACTGTAGCTGTGGCACGCGGGCTCAGTAGTTGTGGCTCACAGGCTCTAGAGCACAGACTTAGTAGTTGTGGCATACAGGCTTAGATGCTCCATGGCATGTGGGATCTTCCCAGACTAGGGCTCGAACTCGTGTCCCCTGCATTGGCAAGTGGATTCTTAACCACTGCACCACCAGGGAAGTCCCTGATACCTAATTTTTTAAACTGATAGTTAAACTCCATAGAGAAAGTTCTGGTTGCCAGGCCCAGGACTAAACAGTTAACATGAACTTTCTCATTTATTGTTTACAACCACCCTCTGTGAGAGCCGTGATATTTTCTCCACTTTACAAATGAGGAGGCCACTACTTAGAGAGGTTTTCACTTATACTAGGTCACGTGGCTTGTAAGCAGTGAGCCAGGACTGGAACTCAGGCCCTCTGATTCTGAAGCCAGAGCTCTGAGCTGAATGACCTTGAACAGCTTTCTTAACCTCTCTGGTCCCGGCCTTCCCACTTGCCTTGCTGGGGTGTAGCAGAAGGTAATGGTACAGAAGTGACTCCTAAAGAATTAGAATGCCCAGTGGAGGGCTCTGAATACAGCCTCATCTGCCAAAGGAAACCACTGCAGGTTCTGACATTTCGATTTTTAGAACTTTCTTTCTGGCCACAGGTAGAAATGAATTCTGTTTGCCTGGAATGCTGGTCTCCAGGTGGCTTTCAAAGAAAGCCTCATAAAATCGCATCAGGTGGTTTCTGTAAAAATCTCACAGGAAGTAAAAAGAAGCCCTTTCACTAGTGAGGGATGCTTTCAAAAGCCTGTCTTTCTGCACCTGTCTCTCTGCTTCTCCACCACACTTCTGCCTAGAACAGGGCTGTGAGCCCGGGCCATCCCACTTCCACCCTGACAGTGGACCTCGGAGAGAAACAAAACTGAGGCTCAGTCCTTGTCCATCAGGGCTTCTCCTTCCTGACCTCAGAGGGAGGTGCCAAGGCCTGGCTCGGGGGCAGAGCTGGCAGGTGCGGAGGGGAGTCGGGGGGGGGCGGCAGCTACTTCCCCCTCTCCTGGGTCACTGCTCAGGATGCTAAGGATTTGGTGTCTGAGAGGCCCAGAGGTCAGTCAAGGAGCCTTTCAGGCTCTTTATCATATACTCAGATCCTCTGGTATAATAGGACATTCCTTGGATGTCACCTTGGGGTGGGGGCAGGTATACGCCTTCCAATTCTGTCCCTTTAGATTCTCAGCAGAGACTTATGAAGCCTCCTACCACTTAGAGTCAGAACCACAAAAGAGATGCCTCCATTCACTCACCCAGCTTCTGTTGACCTCGACGGTGTGCGAGGCACTGGACCAGGCTCCAGGGATGTGCACAGAGGCAGCGTGATGCCACAAGGAAGTTCACGGCTTCTGAAGTCAGACCGCCTGGCTTCATAGCCGACTCTCCCTCCACAGCTGTGTGACCTCTCGCAAGTTACTTAACTTCTCTGTACCTCGGTGGCATCTACAGGAAAATGGGGGTCCTACAAGTAGCCACAACCTAGAGTCCTACCTGGCTTGTGTAAGCCCTGGACAGGTGTCCGCCGTCATCTTTATTCCATCTGGATCAGAGTGAGGAGTGAAGATGATGAGAGAGGTTCCAGGGGCTGATGGACTGGTCCTCAGTCTGAGTCAGTGGAAGCTACGGCAAGTCAGGAAGGGAGAGGGGAGACGAGCTCCAGGCTGGCAGGTAGAGCCTGAGCCACAGGCACAGCAGTGAGCTGGGATCAGGACAGTGGTGAAGAGGTGGAAGCAGGGGAAGGCGTACCTGGGCCCAGCGGACCGAACAGAGCAGGGCCAGCTCTGGAGCTTGACCTTGGAACCCCGTGACTCAGGTCACCTCCGCCATTTATCAGCAGCCACGAATCAGCAGGTCCTTCGGGTCTGGCTCCCGCTGTATGCCAGGCTCTGGGTCAGGCATTCCACACTGAATATTTTACTTAAACTCAGATAGCTTGCTGGCTCTAAAGAAATATGAAATTACCTAAAGCAGAGGGCTGTAAATGTCCTATAACTTGTTGGCTTGATGTCATTTAAATTTAAGTGCTTGAAGAATATTGAAGGATAGGGAGCATAACAACCGTATACATTACTGAGTAGATGAAACCAAGCTACAGAACAGTGTACACAGTGGGAGCTTAACTGTTCCTCTTGGCCTCATGTTGCCCATCCCACCTCTGGCCAGGGAGGCAGGCACTTGTATTCTAGCCCCGCTTCTTACCAGCCGCTGGCTTGACCCTGGATGACCCTTCGTAATAGCATCTCTCATACGTTTTATCCTGGCTTTTTAGAGCCATTACCTTCCCAAGGACCTTCATCCCCTCAGGGTCAGTTAGGAAGAGTCTGCTGAACTGAGCAGCTCTTCAGAGTTGACAGCCTGAACCTTTGAGAGCTACGCTGACTGGACCCAAGGTCAACTCAGAGCCCTGTGCGGCTGGTCCAGACTGAGATATGCTATAAATGTGAAACAGACACTCAATTCCAAAGACTTGGTACAAAGCACAGAATGTAAAACGGTCTCTTTCATATAGATTACAGGTCAAGATGCTCTTTTGGATATTCTGGGTTGAATATGTTATTAAAATTAATTTCATCTGCTTTTAAGTCTTTTTAGTGAGGCTACAAGAGACTTCTCAATTGCCCGCATGGCTCGTGTTAAATTCCTGTGGCTCATCACTGCTGTGGAGGGGATGTCACCTCCTTGGCCCAAAGGGATGTCTCCATTGGAGGCGTCTCCCAGAGTGCGGTTTTCAGACCGAATGCCTCCCTACATGCCTTGCGTCGGGCCATGTTACCATACTGTTCTTTTTGCCCGTGGATAAGATTAGTCCTGTTGGATTGGTTCCCTTTTGCTGCTGTAACAAGTTAGCAGCAACTTAGTGGCTTAAAACAACCCAGATGTATTCTCTTACAGTTCTGGAGGTCAGAAGTCTGAAGTCAGACTCACTGGGCTAAAGACCAGATGTGGGCGGAGCTGGTTCCCGAGAGGAGAAGCTGATTCCTTGCCTCTTTCAGCTTCTCGTGGCTGCCTGTTTTCCCTGCCTGGTGGCCCCTTCCACCAATTTCAGATCACATTTCTCCAGCCTCTGTTTTTCGTCATCACATCACCTTCTCCTCTCTGATTTCCTGCCTCCTTCTTCTAAGAACCCCTGTGATGCCATCAGGCCCACCTGGATAATCCACGATGCTCTCCCCACCTCAAGTCTTACCCTAATCACACTTGGGAAGCCTCTTTTGTCATATAAAGTAATAGTCACAGGTTCTGGGGCTTAAGATGTGGACGTATCAGGGGGCCATTATTCAGCCTAGCACGCCTGCCTGTTTTATCCAGCCTCCAGTTTGTAGGTCCTAAGTTGAAGCACAAGTAGTCACCAAACCGGAGCACAGAGAGCCAGAGCCCTGGAAAGGGAACTGAAGAGATAACCAGTCTACCTCCTGACCTCAAAACAGGAAAGTCCTATAATCCCAGTCCTCCTGAAGATGAGGCAACAAAGGCCCAGAGAGGTTTAGTGATTTGGCTGAACGCATCCAGCTCAGAAGAGCCCTTGTTGGGGAGAAGCCTCCTCTTCTGGCCGGTGTCGAGCCATGCCAGGTCAGGTCAGGCATCTCTGCCCCGTCCCTGTCTCTGCAAATACAGCGATACACGGTGACCTTGTCTGACCTTGTGCCCTCGCAGACAGTCCTCAGCTTGATGGCCCTCCAGCTCCTTTGGAAGCAGCCCAGATGTGTGACTGTTTGTCAGGGGACCCATACTGACAAGACTCGGGCAAAAGTGCAATCAAAGGGGCAGCGGAAAATCAGTTGTAAGCAGATGGTGGGCTTGATGGAGCGCACAGAGCCCTCACCACGTGCCAGGGCCGGTGCTGCCGGTTTTATTAATCAGGGACAGAAAGAAGGAGTGTGGGCTAGAGGCAGCAGGAGGCCGGGAGGATCTGAGTGGCGAGGGGACGACGGAGGGCCTGCTCAGCAGTCATTTCGCCTCCTGACAGGTCTTCCTTCAGCCTGAAGACTTGCCACCCGCTTCTGCCTTTTCGTCATCTCTCCACGGACTGCCAGCCCATCCGTCTCCATCCTTCCAGTCACTTATTTTTAGTCGTGTCGGCAGATGATCCACCACTCACTGGGGAAGTGAAGTCGAGGAAAGGAAAACATTTCCTCCTCAGGCACGAGGAGGCTTCCTGGTGGTGTGTCGCCGCCCCCCACCCCGCCATCCTGTCACTTTCAGTTCTCACCACCAGGCCCCTTGTGACCAGGGGGATCCGAGGCCATGGGCTCAGCTCTGGAGGTTGGCCACCCTCAGCTGGCCTTGACAACGGGGTACCGCTCGGTAGGGTTGGGACTGGATGTGGGGAAGGAGTGTGGAAACCCGAGGGAAACCGAGCACACTGCCAGCGTGAGAAGTCATAAGATCTGAGTTCAATAACAAAAAAGAAGCAGACCCACAAATACAGAGAACAAACCAGTGGGTAGCAGTGGGGGGCAGGAGCAGTATAGGGTGGGAGAGTGGGAGGTACAAACTACTGGGTGTAAGATAGCCTCAAGGATGTATTGTACAACACAGGGAATAGAGCCAATGTTTTGAAATAATGGTAAATGGAAAGTAACCTTTGAAAATTGTTTAAAAAATAAAAAGTTTTTTAAAAATTTCTTTTAAAGTTCTGGGTTCAAGTCCTGGATCCAATATCTACTCACCGTGTGACTTTGGACAGGTCACTGAAACTCCCTGACCCTCAGTCTCCTTCTCTGTGGAATGGAGGTAACAGTGAATATTCCCACCTCACATGGCTGTTGAGAGAATCAGAGGAGAACATGAACGTGAATGTACTCTGCAAACTGTGAAGCACATCTCAAGAATGAAGGCTATTACTCAGAGTCGGCACAAGATGGGGAATGCAAAACCGGTCCAAGCGTACGCCAGGACAGCAGAAGGTCTGAAACAGTTGGGGTCACGTTAGGGTTGTGGTCCCGAAGCCAAGTAAACTGCTGGAGGAAAGTGATAGAGGGTCGCATCACAGGAGGAACAGAATGGATGAAGGGCTAGAGACCTCTGGTAGCCTGGAGCAAGCCATGAGGACGGAGCCAGAGGTGAGGCTGTAGAACCAACATGGAGAGACCCAGCAGGCTGAGTCTGACAACCACGTGGAAAGAGTCTGGACATCGTCCAGTGGACAGTAGAGCAGCAGCGAGGGCTCAAAGGGCAGGCTGTGATCCCATTTGCGTCAGAGAGATCTGACGGGCTGGAACAGAGTGGGTTGGAGGAGGGAAAGGCCGAGAAGTGGGGAGACCAGAGCAGAGGAGAGTTGAGAGAGCATGGTCATGGTCACGGAAGTCAGGAGAAGAGAGGGTTTCCAAAGAAAGGAGGGAGCAGCAGAGTCATCCACTGCCAAGAGGGCAGTACTCGGAGGCAGGAAAAGTGTGCATTGCGCGTGGCAAACATGAGGTTATGGGGGAGAGCAATTTCCTTCGGAGGATGAAGCCAAGTCGGGGAGGGGACTGAGGAGTGAATGGGGGAGGCTTCAGGAAGGCATTCAAGTGCCTGATGGGGAAGGGGGAGGGGAAACAAGCCAGGAGCTGTAGCCAGAGGGAAACGTGCACCGGGTCAGGAGCTGTTTCTTGTGGTTGGGTTGCGTCTTTGTTTTGAGTGGTGAACACACTTTGAGCAGGTTTAAATGCCGATGCAGTGAACCAGTAGAGAGGCAGAAACTGAAGACAGAAGAGAGGGATCATTGCACAAATATTTCTCAGACATTTGTTCTGGGTTCAGGACTGACTTAGGCACAGGGGACCCAGCAAGGACCAAGATGGATGGGACCGTCCTTCTTGTGAATGGATAATCAGTGGAGCCACCTCCTCGCCAAGGGAAAAACACTTTGGGATTCAGAGCGCGGGGTCAAGGATCAGCCACGGACAAAGGGAAAGGTGGAAAAGAGCACACGTACAGGTTAATTAGTAGGTGTCATGCCAGCTAGTTGAGGGAGTTCTTGTTCGATGGCTTTTATTTTCACTTGGAAGCAGGAAGAAAGGTCATCTGTTGAGACTCAGGCAGGAGAACAGGAAGGGGAAGTTTGCGTGGAGAGGAATGAAGATTTGAAATAACCACCATGAAGGATGAGCATGTGTGTGGGAGAAAGGGATGGCCAGGGCATCTCTGAGTGGGCGTGTTCCAGGCCTGGTAGGGGGCAGAAATCATGAGTTCCCAAAGGGACACACCTGCAGCATCGGCCCTCGGCAGCCCAGGCATAAGAGGAGATGAAAAGAGCTTAGTTGATGTGCCATTGGAACTTTGCAGAACAGACACAGGGAGGGAAGACATAGGCAACGGTTGACGGCCGATGGGTTGGACAAGTCCAGGCCAGAGAGAAGGAATGAACAACTGGGTAACAGAGCACAGTTGAGAAGTCAAGGGCTGAGGGCAACCTTGGAAGGAGAACTGAGTGAGGGACCCAGGAGGGAAAGGAAGGAAGCCACAACAGGGGAGGGGGCGGTGTGGATGTAAGACTGTATGGGCGGAGCCTTCGCTGGTGATGGTCAGGTGCAAGGTGTGGCCTTGGGAACTGGTTGAGGGAGGATGGCTGGGTTTGGGATGGGGAGATGGCTCAAATGCCTAAACTCTCCGTACGACATGACCAGGAGGCATTTCTAGGAAGGAAGGAAGGGGTCAGTGGCCAGACTTTCCCACTGCCCTGAGGAAAAGCCCAGCTCCTCACTTGGTCTCAAAAGGCATGACCTGGGCTCCCCTGGTGGCGCAGTGGTTAAGAGTCCGCCTGCTGATGCAGGGGACACGGGTTCGTGCCCCGGTCCGGGAAGATCCCACATGCCACGGAGCCGCTGGGCCCGTGAGCCATGGCTGCTGAGCCTGCGCGTCCGGAGCCTGTGCTCCGCAACGGGAGAGGCCACAACAGTGAGAGGCCCGCGTACCGCCAAAAAAAAAAAAAAAAAAAAAGGCATGACCTGCACCCAGCCAATCACATCCCTTGCTTTCTTGCTTCCCAGTTGCTATGTTCCACCACCTCACGGACCTTTTTCAGTCCCATGTTTATGAAGCCCCTTTATCCTTCAGGCTTCTACGGGCTCCATTCCACTCTCCTTTCATGTCCCACATGGAACTGTCATTTCCTCAGAGAAGACTTAGCCCCACCCACTTTAAATTAGTTCAATGTGTTATTACCGCTCATAGCACCCTCTTCTTTTTCTTTATACTCATTTCTCCATCTCCTTTACACTGCCCTCCCCTACTAGACAGAAAGTTCCACCTGGGCAGGAACCATGATATTTTTGTTTATCTTACATCCCCAGTTCCTACCAGAGTGCCTGGCACCCAATGGCACCCAGTAAATATTGTTGAATGAATTTAAAAGTGGAACAGGAAGGTGGCAACCACACGTTAACGGAGCAATCAGGCTGTATCACTTAATGCATCCTCGAATGCCGCAAGTCCCGGCTAGCCTCCGTGCCTTTCTCTGCCTGGAATGACATTTGCAACTTGGTACTCTGCCTGGCTGACTACAGCTCATCCTTAAGGCAAAGTCTAACTTCCAGCAGGAAGCCCTCCCTGACCATCCCTAGTCTGGAATGCAATGGCCAGGGCTTTTCCATTTGTCTGTCTCCTCCATTCAAGTGGGAGGTGCTTGAGGACAAGGTCATGGTCTGTTTGTGTCGGTACCAGTGCCTAGGATACAGCAGCGCATGATAAGGACCTGATGAAAGAAGTCAATGCATGAATGAGTGAAGCTTCTCACCATCTTAAGTCAGACATTATTTAAAGCACATATTGCAGAAGATTAAGGCTGGAAGAATTTAAGAGACATTTTAATCCCATGCCTTCAATTTATAAGTAAGACACTGAGTTCCAGAGAGGGGAGTATGTTTGTACAAGCCCTACAGCAAGCCAGGGGCAGAATCAGGGACAGAGTTTTTCCTCCTACTGACCCATAATTCAGGGCTGTTTCTACCACACCAGGCAACCTCCCAAAGTATGGGTGCTGCCCTAAAATTTGAAATCTAGAAATTTTGAAAAATGAACTTCTAATAGGAACTCTCAGACATTACTAGTATGAATGTGAATGGACACATCCTTTTGGAGGAGAAATTTGGCAACATTTTAGATAGATAGATAGATAGATAGATAGATAGATAAATGAAACATACAGTGGGATCCAGCAATTCTACTTCTGAGTATATATGTATATCTTGTAGAACTATTTTTTACACAAGCTCAAGGATTTCTTTTAAATTGAAGCACTGTTGATAACAGCAAAAGATTGAAAAGGTTAAATGTCCATTAAGGAAAATGGATAAATCAGTTGTGATACATTCATACAAAGGAATATGATTTGGCAACTAAAATAAATGAAGTAGATCTCTATATATCCATAAAGGTAGTTCAAAAGCATGATGTTGATTATAAATGTGGTGATGGTGGTAGTGATGGTGCCATGTATTTTTAAGGTCCCTGGGACCGATGCTAGGAGAAGCACTCCTGGCATGATATACCATAGGTCCTGGTTAATCCTTGTTAGAATGGTTTCTGTAGAGCCAGCAGAGTGTTCTGGGCCACACACTTAAGCATGCAGAGCATGACATCTAAAGCCAAAGCTCCAGGATTAGGTGATATTTGCTGATAGATCCATCAAAGCCACTGAATAGTAGCCCCCCAGCCTTCCACCGCTCCTCTCATTGAGAGGCAGTGTCTCTGTAAGTCTGGAAAATGGGACAGATATTGTAATGATGCTAAACATGGAAAAGGGATCAGAACAGCAAGAGAATTGCTAGCGTTTATGGGCAGCTGTTGGACATGGTCAGATGGCCACATGGCAAAGGAGGAGGGGACCTGCCAGGTGAGAGGGTGAAGGCTGCATCCATCACCTTCCCACTTCTTTCTGATCAGTTGCTTTCCCTCCAACATGGTTATAGAGATTTGAGCAGTCATGCTGTTACAGGAGCTGCAAGGAAACTTGGAATTTACTGTAACGTTTGGTGATTATGCTATTCACAATAGCCAAGATATGGTAACAACCTAAATGTCCATCGACAGATGAATGGATAAAGAAGATGTGGTACATATATACAATGGAATATTACTCAACCATAAAAAATCATGAAATAGTGCTATTTGCAGCAACATGCTAGAGAACTAGAGATTATCTAGTGGAACTAGAAGATTATCATACTAAGCAAAGTCAGAAAGAGAAAGACAAATACCATATGATATAACTTATATATGGAATCTAAAATACAACACAAATGAACATATCTACAAAACAGAAACAGACTCACAGACATAGAGATCAGACTTGTGGCTGCCACGGGGGAGGGAGGGTGGGGGAAGGAAGGATTGGGAATTTGGGATGAGCAGATGTAAACTATTATATACAGTGTGTAGGATGGATAAACAACAAGGTCCTACTGTATATCACAAGGAACTATTTTCAATATCCTGTGATGAACCATAATAGACAAGAATATGAAAAAGAATATATATATGTATAACTGAAACCCTTTGCTGTATACAGCAGAAATTAGCACAATATTGTGAATCAACTATACTTCAATAAAATTTTTTTAAAAATGATTGGTGCTCATGAAATCTCTGTCAAAGCCACTCTTTTGAAGTCAAGTGTGGCCTGGACATAATTACTTGACCCTCATCAGGAGAGGGAAGCCATCTGGCAATAAAGTCTCTCAAGACTATGTCCAATCAACAAAGCCAAAACAAAACACTCACATAATGTTAAGTGGAAAAAGCACATTATAGAAAAACTATAATATAATGGTAATTATCTCCCTTTTTAGAGCAGAGATATCTAGCCAACATGTAAAAACATGGATGGGTAGGATACTCATTAACTTTAAAATAGTATTACAGGAGGGGAAGAAGTATAATAGATGCTTCCATTGTAGCTGTGATATTTTTTTTTCTTTAAAAAAAAAAGATCTGAAGCAAATGTGGTAAAATGTCAACATTTATTAAATACAGGGGGTGGGTACGTGGATGTCTAATTTTTATTCTCTATACCTTTCTGGATGCTTCAGTAGATCATGATTTCTTAAGGTTGGCAGGAGTTAGCCAGGCAAAGCGGAGAGGAGAGAACGTCTCAGGTTGGGGTCCAGCGGAGGTGAGAAAGGCAGGTTCAAAGACCCAGAAGGAGAGCGCGTTAGGTACAGGGAAAGGTCAACTCCGTAATACTGGTGGAGGTGGGAGATGGAGGTGGGGGGAGAGTGGGGAGAAGTGTAACAAGAAACGATCCTGGAGAGGCAAGAGAGGGCCAGGACCCGAGGGCTTTGCCAGTCATCCCAGAGAATTGGGGCTTTTCCCTGAAGGCAGGAGGAAGCCGCTGAAAGATGTCAAGCTGGGGCGTGAGACAGATGTGAGTGTTCGAGAGATGCCCGTTGCCCCGGGGCATGGATGGAGGCAGGGAGATCAACTCCATTCCCCCGAATTGGGGATTGAAGTGGGGGTGGGCTGGAGGGAGTGAAATTGAAAGGAATAGTGGGAATCAACCCCTCCCTCCCATTCTAGCGTCACCCTCCCCTTGTAATCAATGTTACTGCATGTGCTGGACGAATTGCATTTGCCCCTTAGAGTCACTTTCCAGCCTTTTCCACTGAGCCCTCCGCCCCGGCAGACCGGCCACTGTGGACCACATCCATGAGCTCATTAACCTTGAGCTTCTGATCATGTCAGCTAATGCGGAGGCTCGGGGGTGGGAAGGAGCAGCCGGGCTCCTCCCGGAGAGGTTACCTCAGGCTGCCTGTGTCCCTTGCCAGGTCACTCCTCCTCTCAAGGTGGCCTGCTGTGCACGACCCTCTCCTGCTGGGTTCCAGGGTCAGTTCCCTTCTCCCCCCTTGGTCCTGGGGGTGGTGACAGCCATGCTGCTGGTGGCTCCACCCATCCCTTAACAATTAGTCCCTTTGCAAATAAACCCTCCTTGACTTACCTTGCACTGTGTGTGCCATCTCTCTTTTTTTCTTTTAACTTTCTATTTTATATCGGAGCAGAGTTGATTAACAATGCTGTGTTACAGGGAGATCAGCTCGGTGCTTTGCGACCGCCTGGAGGGGTGGGATAGGGAGGGTGGGAGGGAGGGAGACGCAAGAGGGAAGAGATACGGGAACATACGTATATGTATAACTGATTCACTTTGTTATAAAGCAGAAACTAATACACCATTGTAGAGCAATTATACTCCAGTAAAGTTGTAAAAAAAAAAAAAGAACAATGCTGTGTTAGTTTCAGGTGTACAGCAAAGTGATTCAGTTCTATGTATCTATTCTTCTTCAAATTCTTTTCCCATTTAGGTTGTTACCTAATACTGGGCAGAGTTCCCTATGCTATACAGTAGGTCCTTGTTGGTTATCTATTTTAAATATAGCAGTGTGTACATGTCAATCCCAGACACCCTAACTATCCCTTCCCCCCGCCCCACCCTTCCCTCCTGGCAGTGTGTGTGCCCTCTCTTGTTGGGACTTTATCCACTACAGTGCCACTGTCCGCCATCAGCCTCTGAACCACTCAAGGGCAGGGGAGAGGTCCGATGATTCTCTTGTATGCAGCTCTCTGGCTAGGACCTGGACACATTTTGGGTGACCAAAACAGAATTGATTGAAGAATGAATGAATAAATGGTATTCATGAATAAGTGGACGAATGGGGTGCACTCCTGGGTTTGTGAATGAGGAGTGTACAGGTCTTGGGCTCTTTGGAGCAAAGAAAGAGGTGATTCCAGGAGAAAGGAAAAATAGGAAAGGAGAAGGGACCTAGCATTTCTGGAGTTTCTGAAGCTGCAGGAACGGTGCTACCTTGTTCACTTATTCTCATTTTGTGCCCACCAGCATCACAGTGCTTGTCTCACAGGCAGAAACCAGAGGCTCAGAGAGGTTAACGAACTCGCCTAGCACGGCATTCTGGTGTGCTGTCCACGTCTCCGTGTCTTAGGCAAATTTGATCTACCTCCTAATTGAGCCTGTAAGTCCCATGTAGGGCTCATCCTTGTCTGCTGCACCCCCAAACCCCTGCCCCACCCCCCCAGAGGCTGGCATTTCCTGGCTCAGGGGGGTGTCTTGTCTGGGCTGTCATTCGTGGCAGGGTACCTGGGGTCTAATGTCCATTCATTCTGCATCCTTCATCTCAGGCATAAATGTCACTGACATTACAGTGGTGGGCTGACAGGATGTTTATCCACCCAGGGCTTTTCCAACCAATTAGATGGATTTAGTGCTTGGATGAAGGTTCCGGAAGTCAGCCTTCTGGCCTGGAGAAAGAGCCAAACAAATGGATATTATTCCAGGGTCCCCATGCCTGTGCATGCCCCAGGGCCTCCCTGCTGGAATCAAATCCTTCCTGTTCAAGAAATTAGACTCTTTTTCTCTTACAGCCTAATCAGAGTCAGCTGGAGCCAAAGTAAACAGGGCAGCAAGAAGGTACTTACTGATTATTGCATGCCCATGGGCCATCCTCTATGCTCCAAGCTAGCTCATTTATTCGAGACCACAATCCGAGAAGAAAGGTATTAGTATTCCCATTCTACGGTTGAGAAAGCTGGGGCTCAGAAAGGTGAATAGGCCAAAGTCACCAAGGATGAGAACCCAGGACTGCTGGACTCCAGAGCCCCAGGCTGCCTGCAGCCTGGCCCACCATCTCACCCAACCTGTCCCTTGTCATTTACCAGCTGGTCTCAACATCTCACCTCCTACCTCTTCCCTATGAGCCCCATGCTTTCTTATTTCTTTTCTCCTCCAGGCAATCTTTCATGCCATATGCACCTCCAGCCCTAAGAAAATGCGGAGCAATCATTCCATTGCAAAAGTGCACAGGCTTTCCCCAGGCAGCCTGTCAGGAGCACTCATGTTTACTGTCACCCCTTTGGTTTAAGACATTGAGGGATCCAGTGAAAGGGCAAAAATCTGACAAGGTCAAAAGAAGATGGTCTTTGGAGCTCAGACAGACCTAGTTTCTAATTCCAGTCCTTCCATTTAGTGACTGTATAAATGTGCAAAACTCAGTTCTCAGCACATGCATCTCCCTCTATAAAATGGTGCTGTAATATCTGCTTTAAAAGGTTGTTTTAAAGATGAAAAAGGTGACCATGCAAAGTGCCTGATGCACTGTGGGTGTTTAGCAAGTAATACCACTTAATAGTCACTGGTTTAAATTCCTGGCTTCAAACGCCAGCACCATAAGTCCTTGAGCAAGTGACCTAATGAATCTCTCTAAGCCTCACTCTACCCATCTGTAAAATGGGTCAATACTGTCACTTTGTAGGCCGGTGGGGAGGATTTCATTAAAGTAGATAATGCATATAAACAATTTAACACAGTGCCTGGCATATGGAAAGTATTCAAAAGACATTTGCTGTTACTCTCATTAGTATTATCAAAACCTTCATTGTGGTTATCTAAGAGAGGTGATACATATCCATCCTCCTAATTACCGTATATTTCTTGTGTTATATTCAGATATTGTTATCCTGTCAAAGCCTGACCACTCTTTTTTTAATTGAAGTATAGTTGATTTACAGTGTGGTGTTAGTTTCAGATGTACAGCAAATGATTCAGTTCTACACAGAAATATATATATTTGAATATGTGTATTCTTTTTCAGATTCTTTTCTCTTATAGGCTATTACAGAATATTGAGTATAGTTCCCTGTGCTATACAGTAGGTCCTTGTTGGTTATCTGTTTTATATATAGTAGTGTGTGTACATTAATCCCAAACTCCTAAATTATCCCTCCCACCCTTTCCCCTTTGGTAGCTGTAACTTTGTTTTCTATGTCTGTGGATCTGTTTCAGCTTTGTATATAAATTCATTTGTATCATTTTTTAGATTCTACATATAAGCAATATCATATGATATTTGTCTTTCTCTCTGTCTGGCTTACTTCACTTAGTATGATCATCTCTAGGTCCATCCATATTGCTGCAAATGACAGTGTTTCATTCTTTTTTATGGTTGAGTAATATTCCATTGAATATATATCCTACATCTTCTTTATCCATTCATCTGTTGATGGACATTTAGATTGCTTCCATGTCTTGGCTATTGTAAATAGTGTTGCAGTGAACATTGGGGTGCATGCATCTTTTTGAATTATGGATTTCTCTGGATATATGCCAGGAGTGGGATTGCAGGGTCACATGGCAACTGTATTTTTAGTTTATTAAGGAACCTCCATACTGTTCTCCATAGTGGCTGTATCAGTTTACATTCCCACCAACAGTGCAGGACAGTTCCTTCTCCACACCCTCTCTAGCATTTGTTATTTGTAGACTTTTTAATGATGGCCATTCTGACCCGTGTGTGGTGATACCTCATCGTAGTTTGATTTGCATTTCTCTAATAATTAGCAGTGTTGAACATCTTTTTATGTGCCTTTTGGCCATCTGTATGTCTTCTTTGGAGAAATGTCTATTCAGATCTTCTGCCCATTTTTTGATTGGTTTTTTTTTTTTTGAGCTGTATGAGCTATTTGTATATTTTGGAGATTAATCCCTTGAAAGTCTGGCCATTCTTGTGTGAAAAACCAGTATCTCTCATTCCATAAAGCTTCCTTGAGCCAAATGAACACTCCCTTTTCTATACTTCCACTGTACTTTATACCCCTCTGACAACACATAGCATCACAGTTAGAGCTATACCTCTTCCACCAAGTGATTTGAGTACAGGTGATCAAATCTAATTTATCTCTTCATTTCTAGCATCTCATCTAGTACTGTTTCCGGCACAGTCATACAGAGTGAAGTAAGTCAGAAAGAGAAAAACAAATACCGTATGCTAACACATATATATGGAATCTAAAAAAAAAAGGGGGGGGGGTTCTGAAGAGCCTAGGGGCAGGACAGGAATAAAGATGCAGACATAGAGAATGGACTTGAGGACGTGGGGAGGGGGAAGGGTAAGCTGGGACAAAGTAAGAGAGTAGCATGGACATATATACACTACCAAATGTAAAATAGATAGCTAGTGGGAAGCAGCCGCATAGCACAGGGAGATCAGCCAGGTGCTTTGTGACCACCTAGAGGGGTGGGATGGGGAGCTGGGAGGGAGGGAGACGCAACAGGGAGGAGATATGGGAACATACGTATATGTATAACTGATTCACTTTGTTATAAAGCAGAAACTAACACACCATTGTAAAGTGATTATATTCCAATAAAGATGTTAAAAAAAAAGGGGGGGGAAAGGGAGAGAAAATCTTTAAAAGAAAAGGGAAAAAAAGGTCTGTATTATTTAATTGAAATTCATGAGGATGTTTTTTCTGAAAAGCAATTCTGGTGAGGTTGACTCTTCCCCAGGGCTGAAAGTGGGGAACCAGCCAAGATCCACTGAATTAGCGAAAACCCGCAATGCAAGGCCTATGTTGCCAGGTTTTTAAAAGGCAGGCATCCTCTGTCAACAGCTAACTTGTTCAAATGACCAAATCCCAGGGTTGGTCAGCTAGCTCAACAATCCCTTCCAGGTAATTTTTCCTAACACACAAAAAGAATTTTTCCTCTTCCTAACTTGGAAGAGTTCTTTCACACTAACTAAATTGCTCCCGTGAACAATATTTTTCCAAAATGAAGCTGATCAAAAACATGTGAGGGACAAAGAGGACCCAAAGTCATTGTGCCGATCTTTCCAGAGTGAGTGTCAAAGAGATGTGCAGAACACCTGTTCTCTGAGCCAAACTGTCTGGTGAGACCAAACCATCTCTTGGCTGTGTGTCAAGTGGACTGGCCATAAAAAGATGCAGGACAAATTCCTAATATTCCTGGGCAGGGCAGGCAGGATGCACAAGATCCAGGAGACTTATATAGGAACATAACTGAGAAGCAGGGGTCAGCGGGGAACTAGAGGCAGGGGAAGCAAGTACAGAGGCTACAGATGGGTGCTATGACCCCCTCTGGGCTGTCCTTATGTCACCTCTATAGGCCAGGTGGCTTCAAGGTGACTGAGGGTGACTTCATAAAGGTCCAGGATGGAGAAGCGTGCATCTGCTTTCCAAAGCATTTCCTGATTAAGGGGATCTCTTCACTCTGGGTCTTACCATCCTAGCAAGAACCACAGGACCAGGTGACGGTTTAAAGCCCTGCTACTCAAAGTGTGGCCCCCAAACCTGCAGCATCAGCATCACCTGAGAATGTGTTAGAAATGCGGGATTCCAGGCCTCATTCCAGACCCCATGAATCAGAATCTTTGAGGGAAGGGCCCAGGAATCTGTCTTTTAATAAGATCTCCAGGAGATGGTTAACCATGCTAAAGCTTGGGACCGGTTTAGGGCACTGGCTCTTATCCAAAAATCCTCATCAAAATCACCTGGGTTGGGGCATAGAGGAGGAAATGGGGACCTCTTCAATATGCAAACACCCAGGCTCCACTCCCAAGGCACCTGAAACAGGGGATCTGAAAGACATCTGGCCATTTGCAAATTATCTATATGATCCCTGAGTGCTTCAGCTGTACAATCTTCATTTAGAAGCATTCGTTTAGAGCCTTATGAATTAGTTTAAGACCAAACCCACGTTTGACAGCTTCCAAGCTGGATTCTGCTATGATCCTCAATTCCTGCTCTCCTCCAAGGTCTAGCTCGGGCACCAGCTGCTCCGTGAGCCCCTTCCTGAAACTCCCTGCTCGAAATCAATCATTCCTGGCTCTGAGTCCATGCAGCAGCTCCACACATACACTGCCTTTCAGCTCTTACTTCATTCTACCTTGCATTTTGCATTATAACTGGTTGTGCATTTATCTCCCTGACTGACGCCTATTAGCTCCTTGCCCTGGCCTTCAAAGCCCAAGCTTTTAGGCATCCTTGTTTTCCTGGGACACTTAGCACAGTGCCTGCCACATCGCAGATACATAATACCTTAGTTCCTGCATTCAAAATATGGAAAAATCCAAATTCTCCATTCTCTGTCCTCAAAGTTAAGTAGACAACAGGGAACTGACCATATTCCCTTACTTCAGAGGAAGTGGAAGGGCTTTCTTGTATACTCTTATTTATGGTATGAGGTCAGATGCTAACCCTGAAAAGAAGGATGGGCGCTATTATTACCACCATATTGTTCAGCGAGATCGTGTGCCTGGTTCAAGGCCACAGCGAATGAGTGAGAATCTAGCGTCCACAGCCAAGGCTCGCCACCTCCCCATCTCCAAACAATGCCCCTGGTGTCCAGTGGTCTCTCTCCTGCCCCCAGAGGGGCCGCTCCAAGATGACTTGTGACACAGTTCCTGCTGTACGTTCTTGTCTGTACTCCGAAGTCCTCTTCCTGCAGCTCTGGGGTGACTGGAAGCTCAGAGGGTGGGGCTGGGAAGAATTGCATAATGGTCTGTGTCCAGGCACTGGTGAGCTGGGGAATCTGCAGGACCTTAAGCCCAGCTGCACAGGCCGGGTTGGCACCCCTGCCTGCCGCCCCAGTTCCTAATGATCTCCACCCTTTTGCTTGGCCTGGCTCCCTGCCCTGAACCCCAGCATGCCTGGCCAAGACCCACACACTGTGTCTTATCTCCCCCACTCTGGAGCCCCTGGGGCTGGACCCTGCTCCCTGCACCACAGTCCACTCTCTCTGGGGCCTGGCTCTAAGCCCTCAGCTCATCCATAAGCACGCATCTCTGAACATGACCCCTGCCAGGGTCTTCCTTCTGCCAGGCCCTGCCCACCACTCAGACCCTCAGGCAGCCAGCTAACGTCTTTACACCATTTGGGCAGCAGCATTAACTGTTGGCCACCTCCCTTTTCGGGGTTCAGGGCTCCCACTTCTACCCCACCGTCCTAGCCTCCTTCCTTTATTCCCCAACTTGTTGCTTAAGCCCAATACGCCTCGTTCTCCAGTAGGCCACGCCCATGTTTCTAGCAGACTCCTGACCTTGCCATTGGCCATGGCCTGAGAAAGAGTCAGGAGGCACTTAGTCTCAGCTTAAGCAATGGCTATGCAATCAGAAAATGTGTATCCGAGACCCGACTTTGACTCTTACTGGCCGTATGACCTTGAAAAACTGGATTTTTTTGGATGCATATCATACTCTTGTGAGGATTAAATGAGATGGCATGTGTAGTTATAATTCATATAAGTATTTATATTTTATTAATGTTCTGAAATAGAGTAAAAGATGATGTTTCTGTTTCGTAAGCCCGGTTTTAGAAGTATGTAATAGGGTTAGAGTGTTTTCAAAGCAAAAGAACAGAAACAATGTTTTCTGCTTAAAGGAGCTAATTTCACTACCTGGAAGATTAATCTATTGGCGGATCTTCATTCCTGCATAAATTAGTTGGTATTATATTTTGCCATCTGGGAGACAGAGGGGAGAACACAAGGTGGTCTTTGACTTCGGAACCACTGCCATCATCTCTCTCGAACTATTCTTTGATCACTGATTTATTCATTCACTTGTCCAATAATATTCTGGAAACTCAGAATCAGGCCTGTTTGGGGAGTGGTGGGGAAAGTAAGGAATGGAGCCTGTAGCTACTAGTCAGTTCCTCTGGTTCTCGACAACACAGCCTCTGTATCCCTAACCAAAAAAAAAAGAGAAATAAATAAGCTCTACCTTTGAGTTATCAGTCGTGAGAATTGAGGATAAGTCTACAATCCTAGTCCTGGACAAGACCTGCCCACCTCTCTGGTCCAGTCTCCCGCGCCGCCTTTGGGGGCTCATGGTTTTCTCACCTTTAAAAACTTTGGGGTCACCTATTGTCCATCTGTTTCGTTGCTTTGATAATCCTTTCCAAATTCATGCTTATTTTTCAACATTTTTTAAAAAAAATTATGATCCAGTTTGTGGAAAGAATTCATGCTTTACTGAAGTCTTCCAACCCCAAATCCCAATGCCCAGATGCTCAAGAAGTTTCTTCCATAAATCTGTCTATATCCTCTCTGGCTTCAGCCTGAGAACACTTTCTCTGGCTGGTCCTTACAGCCTTTGAGATTTGACTTCAACACAACAAGAAGAATACTCAGGTATAGAAGCTTCCTACACATCCCAGCATAAACCAGGCAGGAGAAAAGGGGGACAACTCAGGACCAGAGTCAGAAGTCCAGCTTCTGGACCTGCCTCTGCTGCCGCTTCTTGTGTGGCCAGGCATTCCTCTCTTCTCCTCTCTGGGTCCCAGATCACTCATATTTCAAGTGAGGGGTCAGCCCTTTCCAACTCTGGAATTTATAAGCTCACTTATCATCAAAGCCCACCCTCAAAGTACCTGTCCCACGGTGACTTAAGCATTTATGATTTCAGCCCAAGGAACAGTTTTCCTGTTGAATAATTATGAAAATTCAGCATTTGGGGAAGAGCGCTATAAATGAGCCTGGTGTTTCATTGCTCTAACGGTTCCCCTGTGCTCCTAGTAAAAACAGTCACGGGAGAATGGAAGCCAGCATGAAATATGGCCCACTTGTTTTTTTAACAGCCTGCTTCCCCCACCCCCACCCCCACCCCCACCCCACCCCCACCCCCACCCCACCCCCACCCCACCCCCACCCCCACCCCCACCCCCACCCCCACTGAAGTTATCCAGGAACTGTGTGTCAACTCCAAGTGGATTGCTGCATAAAGAATAGGGCAATGTCCTGTCTTTTATCCTGGTGTCTCAGGCCCCAGACATTATTTTAATGGAATTCCATTGTATTTTTGTATTCAAATGGACTTGAAGGCCAACAAAACAGTTCGAGGGAGAAGTGTCTTTCTAAGCAGAAAAAAAGTTCCTTGTTGGTACTTGTGAACTGTGGAAAAGGGAATCTGGTGACTCAGGGGGTGTCTAGGGATGCTACCTTGAGCTTTGTCCAACTTCTTGGAGGGTAGGAGGGTGTCTGAGGGTTCAGTGTGAGGCTCCAGGTAATGAGCCCACTAGGAGAGTTTGTTTCCAGGCGCTCACTTACCAATGTTATGAAAACATTTAA
Source organism: Mesoplodon bidens (assembly GCF_964165515.1). Taxonomy (NCBI): domain Eukaryota; kingdom Metazoa; phylum Chordata; class Mammalia; order Artiodactyla; family Ziphiidae; genus Mesoplodon; species Mesoplodon bidens. Next base: position 11,567,830 of record NC_138179.1, read on the forward strand.
AGAGGGGAAAAAAAAAAGAAAGGAAGAAAAGTCATGGGTAGTATCGTCAAGGAATCTGGATGAGGGTTTGTTTTTTTTTTTTCTCTTCACCACGTCACGTGGCTTGCAGGATCTTAGTTCCCTGACCAGGGATTGAACCCAGGCCCTAGCAGTGAAAGCAAGGAGTCCTAACCACTGGACTGCCAGGGAATTTGGTTGAGGGTTTTTTATTGAAATCTCCTATTCAAATGTCTTTCCCAATTGTAGATAACAAGTAGCCCCCCATCCCATTTGGGGCTTAAATACTGTATTGTCCAGACCCTGGCCTCATCACCCAAGGGGGCCTGGAGCGAGTGAGAGGCTTCATAGGATCTGGCTAGAAATGGGGTGTGTCTCACCTAAGGTACCAGAAGCCGCTGAGCCAGCAAATCAAGAACTATTAGAGTCCAAGGACCTGTGTAAAATTCAGAGGATGTGGAGAGGAAAGCCAGGTCTCGCTGAAAGGAAAGCAGGCTTCAGAGATAGGAATCTTGGGACTGGGTTAATGGGCATCTGACAGGTATGGGCATTTGGTGGCACACACTGGGGTGTGGCATGTGAAGGCCAAGGATGGAATGCCAGGGGTAATCCAGAATTTCAGAACTGGGCTGTTTTGTGATTTGGTGCTCAGATACCTCTCAGAAGGGTCTGTAACCAGTGTGTCAATGAGGTTTCATTTGTTTTCGAAACCCTTCCCGTGTGCCAGGTGTTGTGCTAGTTTCTGGAGACAGGAAGATGCATGATTCACCTTGCAGGGGAGAGGGGCACATTCACAAGCCATGACTGTTGAGCATGTCTATGTGAGCAACGCTGTCTTAGAGACAGGCGCCGGGACTGCGAGGACACCGAGGGGAGAGAAACAGAGAGCGAGGGGGTGGAGGTTCCAGGCCATCCAGGGCTTAGAGACAAAAACCATGGCAGAGCAGCGTTCTGAGTCTATCCTGGCTCCACAGATGATTTCCCACAAATCCTGCAGTTTTCTCTCTTTTAGTCCATAAGGACTGGAGCTCATATAGACAGATTTCACGGAGTAAAGACCCCCTGGAGACTCTCACCTACCTGCCCCATTGCCTGTAGATATTTTCTGAGACAGAGGCAGCTGATTGCCTTCTCATTTACTGATTGGTAGCAAATGGAAAATATTGGAGTATGGTGAAAGCATTTCTTTGCCCTTGGCATTCTTCATTTGCCAAGATTTAGCCTGAAGAGTAGTTTGGGGAGGTGGTCTCTGTCATGTGGCTGGGTAGAAAAAGAAAGAATGATCGTGATGTATTAAGATGGCTCTGTAGCTCCAACTCTAAAGCAGGCCAGAAACTCCCTCTGGGATGATTCAAATAGGGAAATCAGGGCAGATAGGTAGATATGAGTCAAAACTGACCCAGTCCAATGAGTTGGTATAATTCGAGCAGGAGAGACTGAGAGTCATAGTACAGACCGGGTCCAGTGACAGGTTCTAGGGACATGAATGAAATGCACATGTAATTAGGAGAGACCTAGGACCTGGGGATTTCATTCAAGAGGACTGGGTGGAGGAAAACTTCGAGACTACCGTGCCGTAGGAAGTCTCACAAATCGGAACAGGACTCTAGCTTGGAATTGCAGAAGTTGATGAGGATGTATAGCGTTCCCCAGAGCAGCAGCAGGCCCAAGGGGGAGAGGGTGCCAGGAAATAGGTGGGAGCCAGAGGCAGTCCAAGTCACAGGCTGAGAAGCAGAGTGAAGCTCCTGTCCCCTGTCCCATCCCTTTGCACCACTCCCCCTCCCAGCACCCTGCAGAGTGGAGACCTGATAGAAGGAGTAGCAGGGAACCCTGGCTGTATGGGATGGGGGTGCTTATTGTGGCTATGGCTTAATACTCTCACCACAGTCCAGTGTTTCACTCATCCCCAGATCCTCCAGAAATATCCATGCACGACCACCAACAACTCTTTCTAGATCATCCTTACCAAGGGGGAGGGGGCACGGTAGTATCTAATCATGCTGAATTTCTTATGCAGAGCTCAGCCTGTGGGTGGTTGGTTATTGTGTAAAGGTACAGGTTAAGCTGCTACTATAATGGGGTGACCGCATATAGGGGCTGTCACGGGAGGACAGTGTTGATGGATGCCTCTGCCCCATAGAGTCATCCAGGGACCCCATTTCCTTCTGTCTTATGGCTCTGTGATCCACTAGGGGATGATCCATATGCTCAGAGATAGATCACTTCCACCTTACCTACATTCCAACCCAAGGAGAATGGGTAAGAGGAAGCAGAGGGCAAGATACCCTTTTTAAAAGAATTTTGTAACCACATTGTACCCGTCTCTTTCATTCATATTCCTATTGACTACAGTTTGGTTCCATGACTACACAAAGACGTAAGAGAGGCTGGAAATGAGTCTATCGCCCTTGTGGCCAGCTAAAACCTCATAGGTTCTATTACCAGGACAAAGGAGAGGACAGATACTGGGGAGTCATGCTGTCTGCTACAGTGATTCTCAGCTGTCAATCTCAGTTGTCACCTTTTCTAGGAAGCCCTTCTTTTTTTTTTTTTAACATCTTTATTGGAGTATAATTGCTTTACAATGGTGTGTTAGTTGCTGCTTTATAACAAAGTGAATCAGATACACATATACATATATCCCCATATCCCCTCCCTCTTGCGTCTCCCTCCCTCCCACCCTCCCTATCCCACCCCTCTAGGTGGACACAGAGCACTCAGCTGATCTCCCTGTGCTATGTAGCTGCTTCCCACTAGCTAGCTATTTTACATTTGGTAGTGTGTATATGTCCATGCCACTCTCTCCCTTTGTCCCAGCTTCCCCTTCCCCCTCCCCGTGTCCTCAAGTCCATTCTCTACCTCTGCGTCTTTATTCCTGTAGGAAGCCCTTCCTGACTTCCAAAGCCTGGCCCTTCTCCTCTGCTCCTATGACACCCTGTAATTAACTCTGTTCAAATGTTTACCTAAATGGACTGAAATACTCTGTTTATTTGTCTCTCTTTTACTAAAGTGTAAGCTCCAAGGGCAAAAAAAAAAAAAAAAGTATGTTTTATCTTTGTATCCTCAGTACTTTATCCAGTGGCACATATAGGTGTTCAGTCAAGTTTTGTTAGATGGGTGGATCCATGCATGATTCGGTTGATGAGTGAATGGAGTGAGGATATAACTGGTACAGTCACGGATCTGAAGGTTTCCTCGTGTGATGTATAAAAGCTACCCTCTGACGTAACATCATACATATGTGTTTATTTGAACAGATAAGCCAATGACTGCTTGATATGGATGGGGTAAATAAGAGACAGGATAGCTGGGGTATGTGATATATATATAGTACACCCCTCTCATACGGTTGGCAGTAGATTCTAGAGGATGGTGAGCATTTGGAAAGCCTGGGTATCAGTCGACTCTCAGAGGTTTGATGCTCTGGACAATTTCCCCACTGTGGCCTTTTTCATTACTGTCTTACCGCCCCTAATAGTGCCAGGTAGAAGCCATCTCAAATCCTTTTCTCCACATTGCATAAAGGAGCAGGTCATAGAAGCGCCAAGAAGCAGCACCTAGGGAATATCAAAGTGTGGTAACAGTGAACGTGAGGATCTTGAAGCCTCCCTGACTGGGGAATTGGGAGAGTGGTTATTCATACGGTTAAGATTGAGCCTAGAGGGGCTTCCCTGGTGGCGCAGTGGTTGAGAGTCCGCCTGCCGATGCAGGGGACACGGGTTCGTGCCCCGGTCCGGGAAGATCCCACATGCCGTGGAGCGGCTGGGCCCGTGAGCCATGGCCGCTGAGGCTGCACGTCTGGAGCCTGTGCTCCGCAACGGGAGAGGCCACAACAGTGAGAGGCCTGCGTACCGCAAAAAAAAAAAAAAAAAAAAAAAAAAAAAGATTGAGCCTAGAGGATGCAATTGGTAGAATATAGAGAGGAGCAATGAGGAAACATTTCATAACTCCTCCCTCCCCCCGGGGACCTGGGCAAAGCCAGCGTGTCGCAAGCTGTACAAGATTTCAACACGTGGATCTAAACCTAGAGAAGTGTTAAGTGTTCATTCCCAAGGAATCTAATCCCACTGAGTGCTTCCCGATGCTGTAGACTTTGCATTTGGGACTCTTCTGAAAAAGCAAGTGCTGAAGGGTGGTGGAAGTGGGTTGATGACATTCTCATATGGAGCTATGGAGACGTATGTTACAGAAACCAGAGTGTCGGGCTTGGAGGAGGAAGCGAGATGATTTAGGAATGCAACAGACAATTATCATTTGGGCAAAGGAGATGGGATTGAGAAGAGCTGAGAAAGCTCCAGGCAATGAAATTGGCTGCGTGCTTGATAGTTCCCAGTGGAAACAGTCATTGGCTCTGCTTCTGGAAATTATAGTCATAGGATATTAGAGTTGTGGGAGATGTGAGGAGTCTCCTGTTGCATTAAACTGTGGCTCTGTCACTTACTCATCCTGTGACCTTGGGCAAATGACTTAACTTCTGTGTGCCTCAGTTTTCTCATCTGTAAAATGGAGTTAATAACAGTACACTCCTCATGGTGGGTTTCAACTAGTCATAACATGTAAGTTAATGTCTAGCACATATTTTCCATAAACATTAGCTCTTACAGAATCTGCAATGTTGAAACAAAAAGGAATAAATAAGACCAAATAAAGTAGCTTCGGCCATTAGTTTTCCCCATTTCTGTGGTTGATAGGACCATCTATTCCAAAATTTCCCTTTGCAACTACAAGGAAAACTGGCCTAAAGCAAAATAAAGTAATTGGCTTACATAACTAAAAAATCCAGAAGTGGTTCTGGCTTCACTTGTGGTTTCTCCCAGACAGTCACAGTGTCATCAGAACCAACCCTGATTCTCTCCATTCTGGCCTCCTTTGTGTGCCAATGTCACCCTCAGTATGTGCCTTGTCAAGGAAGTCAAAAGGGCTGAACCCACTCCAGCCTGGTGGCCTCAGAGCATGACACCCAGGAGAAGGATGAGGGCTCCTCTTCCGCCAGCTCCTGGATGGGAGAACGGTAGATTTCCCCACCCCCATCCCATCACTGTTGCCTTGAGCATCATTTGCCCAAACTGTGTCACATGCCCAGGGACAGGACATGCTTATTGGCTCAAGACAACCTGCTCTCACCATTGAATTGAGAGTGGGGGGCCATACCCAAGTCTAACGCTAGGGGGCAGTGGTTCCCCCAAAGCAAATCTGGACATATTTGGACAGAATCAAGTGGGAAACAGGTATGTTGGAGGCAAGAAAAAAAAAAAAAAGTCTGCTAGAGTGTATAAGCTATTATGTGGGCTCTCAACCACAGAAATCTGAATAAGACTCTGGAATGTAGTGAAAAGCCTGGAATTTTTTTTTTAATCGTTTCACATTTCCCAGATTTGGGGGTTGTAGAGAATCTGACCACAAACCAAGGACTAAATGAACTTGGTGCCATCTTATTGGCATCTTATGGAAAAACTCAAACGAACTTTTTGGCCAACCCAATATAGCCTTACTGCTCTAAAGAAGAGAAGCTCCATTCTCTACAGGAGGGTCACTTCCCAGCTATCAGGCCACTTTGGGGTGTCAGCCCACAGGCTGGTGTTCTTTCCCAAGGCTGGAAGGGGCAAAGGGAAACTGCTTGGAGGGAACACGCTGGCAGGCCAGCTGCTGCCCCTGAGACCAGCAGGAACAGTGAACCCAACTCCACGGGCACAGCCAGCCCTGCCTGAGTCTCTCCCCCCAGCACTGGAAGAAGGGATGCTCAGGCCCCAAGAAACCGCTTACTATGGAGAAATACGGATTCACCACCACTCACTTCCTGCAGGCGGGATATTGCTTGGAGCCAATCTCCTCTCATCTCTCTGCCTGGATGCTTTCAGCCTCTCGGTTATGCAGAGCTCCTCACATTTCCCTTCAGTAAATCAAACTAAGACGGAAAGAAGGAAATGTGTTTAGTGCTAAGGATGTGTGTGGTTTCATTTTTCTGTTTGAATCTATTGCTGTTTAATGAGCTAAATGTCCACTGGCTGAATTAGAGGCACCGATCCAGTGTGCGTCTCCTGGGAGGTGGCCTCAGACACAGCACACGGGACCCACACAACCTGCCTGACAAACACGCCAGACACTGGAGGAGGGCAGGGACCGCAGATGATGTGGACAGGTAGCGGACGATGAATTACTTGCCGCTGACCCCGCGGCCACTGAGCAGGCAAGAGACTTAGTGAAGGCAAAACAGCGCCTTGATCAAAATGCTTGAGTAACGGTAGGCCCCCTGGGTCATCAAAAAATATCCCAAACTGTTGAATAAGCTAAGATAATGAGATCACTGGAATTGACACGTTGCTTCAGAAATGCAATTGGGAGAGGCCTTTGTCTATCTTCACTGACATTACTCTAATGCTTATAATTATGAAAAGTACTAAGAGGGAAAAGTAATAAAGTATTATGGGGGTATAGAACCGATGTCTAACCTGAGTGGTATGAAAGAGGTCGGGGGTAGAAATGAATAGGCCATTGAGGATAAGCCATTGAGGATTTTAAGCAAGAAACTGATACAATTGGATGTGTTTTAAAGTTGTAACTGTAGCTATTCCAAATAAAAATGGAGTAAGGCAAGTGCATCAGTTCAAGAAAGAGATGTTGGTGATGGATTCAGGTGATGACAGCAGAAATGGTGAGGAGTGAATGGATTAGATTATTTTAAAGGTAGAATTAACAGGATTGGGTGTTGATTTATGTAGTGGGATGAGAAAGATGCAGGCGTCTGGAACAACCCCCGGACTGGCAAGATCAACAAGGTTTATAGGGGTGCTGAGTACTGAGAGACAGAACCCTGGGAGGGAGCAGATTCCAAGGAGGAGGGGTCAGAAGACATGGAACTTTCCATTTGATATGGCAAAATGTTAACAATCGGTGAACCCTGGGAAAGGCATTCAAGAGTTCGTTGTATAACTGGTAAATTTGGGGCAAGTTAGACAGTTGTTCTATACAGAACAAATATTTGTTTGAGGACATGTTAATTTTGAGAGTCTATGGTAATAAAGCTAAGAGAACATGTCACGTAGCAGTTGGATGTGTGGGTGTGGAGTTCGGATGATCAGTCCTTACGGAAGTCACCTGCGTACAGATGCATATGAACTGTGAAAGCTGATGAGAGGACCTAGGGAGGGAGACTGGGATGGAAGGGCATTATGCTAATAATTATTTCCACGCTCAGATACAGTACTCTCCCACCGCCCCATTCCCCAGAAAAAAAGTAGCAGAGGCAATCTCTTTCTGTACATCGCTATCTTTTTTTGTTCAATTATTTTTGTATTGTGGCAAAATACACATAACATAAAATTTATTGGGTGTTCCCTGGAGGTCCAGTGGTTAAGACTCTGTGCTTCCGATGCAGGGGGCGTGCGTTCGATCCCTGGTCAGAGAAATAAGATCCCACATGCCGTGCGGCACAGCCAAAAAAAATTTTTTTAATTTACTATCTTCACCAATTTTCAGTGTACAGTTCAGTGGTATTAAGTATATTAATGTTGTTGTGTCACCATTGGTATCATCCAACTCCAGAGCTCTTTTCATCTTCCTGTGCATTTCTTTTTAGAAACAGAGAAAATTCTCCCAGAATCCTCCAGCATAAGACTTCCCCTCATGTATACATTGGCCACAACCGGGTCACATGGCCACTCTTAAACCAATCAGTGAAAAGTAGGAACAATAACTGTGACTGGTTTAGAGCAACAGGCTTTATTCTGGAGACAGTGTTCCGTGATGGAGGTTATACCTAAATAAAATCAGGGATCATTAGCAAGGAAGAGAGGGAAATGCCTTCTTGCATAAGAAAATGACAGTGTCTGTGTACCACCGTTTTTTTAAAGAGTTGTTTCCTCCCTTAATGTTATAAACATTTTTTATAGAATTTAAATACAATTTCTAGTATCTTCAAGATAGTTATCTAGTTACTCACCACAATTTGTTAAACTAGCCCCTTGCTTTGGGGTAGTTTAGCTGTTTTTAAGTTTGACCTTGTTCAAAAAATGCTGCAGTAAGTTATTTTGTGAATCTTCTTATGTAGCTTTGGAACCCAGATATGAAATTCCTGAGTCAAAGATAAGAAGGTCTATATATGAATGGGAAACTTTCCATTAGAATCAGCCACGATGAGGGCTTTGTTTTTTTTTTTTTTTTTCACACTAAAAAAGTGGTTTTCAATTACCTAGACCAGAGGTCCCCAACCCCTGGGCCACAGTCCGGTAGTGGTCCGTGGCCTGTTGGGAACTGGGTCACACAGCAGGAGGCGAGTGGTGGGCAAGTGAAGCTTCATCTGTATTTACAGCCGCTCCCCATCGCTCACATGACTGCCTGAGCTCCGCCTCCTGTCAGCATTATGATGAGTTGTATAATTATTTCATTAATAATAATAGAAATAAAGTGCACAATAAATGTAATGCGCTTGAATCATCCCAACACCATCCCCTCCATCCCGGTCGGCGGAAAAATTGTCTTCCACGAAACCGGTCCCCGGTGCCAAAAAGGTTGGGGACCGCTGACCTAGACCATTAATTCATATGGAGCACTATATTTTCCTGGGAAGGTTACGGAGGAAGTAGCTTTGCAAACACCCTTGTGTCCAGGTAACTGCAAAAGAGATGCTGAACAGACATGAGGTCTCTGGAGGCATCTGGGCTGGGAGGGCGGTGTGCTCTCCAGAGGATGAGAAGCAAACAGGTGATAATGATGGCACGGTCAGGAAGCTGCCTAGAAGAGACAATGGGGAGACATAGGAAAGGTAGCAGCATGGTAGCCCATAAGGCTGCATGTGGTGAGTGCCTTAGAGTAGGTCTTCACCGTTGACCAGCAAGAATTTCTAGGGTGAGAAGTTTACAGGAGACGTTGGTTCTGGAGAGATCATGATGAGTTGAGCTGACCGAGATCATGAAGGCACCATTAAGCCCTGCCTTATCCAGATACACTGTGGTTTGGACACATTCCCTGACACACTGATTGTTTAGTTGGGTAATTCTCAGCCTCAGAGGACCTGGGACAGGAAGGACCAGGCAGGAGGGAGGAGAAAAACAGGGATGTTCTGCTTATAAAACACTTTCCTCTGTATCATCCCATCTAATCCACCAAACCGTACTACCAGGCAGATATTATTGCTTTACTTTACGGGGGTGGCAACTGAGGTTCTGGGAGATGAAGTGACTTGTTCAAGACCATGCTGTGTTTGCAAGGCAGGGTCAAGGAAAAAAACCCACCACCTTAAGCTTTCGGCCCAGCATTTTTAAGATTCTGCCCTCATCTTCCCGAAGCCTCACAGGGTGCAGATGGAAAAAATCACCTTGTAGGACACCTGGTGTCATTGAAAGCTACTGTTATTTCTCTGCAGCATTTTTCTCTTTTCTAGAAACTTTCTTTCTTCTGGGAACTGTCTCTTTCCATCTACCGCTTTTACTGCAGAAGTTGTCCCGCTTCTTCCATGTGACTGGTCCAGCGAAGGTCACCTGACCAGAACTAGGCCAATCAGAGTCCTTCCAAGGAAGTCAGGCTCTAAGAAAAGGAACTCAGTCTCTCCAGGTAGCAAGGACTGAGGACATGTTAACTCAGGAGCTACGGGCAGCCACAGCCTGGTTAGCAAAACATGTCATTGGGCAGTAAAAAGTAAAAGTCAAAAGAAGACACAAAGAGAAGTAGGTGGCAAGAGCCAGAGAGAAGGAAATGCCTGGTGTCTCCATGGCAATTGAACTCTTGATTCTAGGTTATCCTTGGCAGGCATTTCAGTCCTTCAATTCTACAAGATACCTCAGTTATCCCTTCAAACACTATCCCCGCCCCCCTTTTTCCCCTCTCTTGAAGCTAGCCAAAATCAGTTTCTGTTATTTTCAAGGAAAAGGGAACTAGCTAGTGATATAGAGTGTTTACAGGGCTGGCTCTGAACAACCCTGCCTTGCTTATTCACAACTACTTCTATTGCTTTCCTTTCACTCATCTCTTTGTCCTAGCCCCTCTAATGACAAGATCTAACCACTTACTCATGCCTCTGGCCATGGAGCTCCAATCTCCTGCCTTCTCCATTTCAACAAATAATTATACTGATAAACACATCCTCCTTTGACAGGCCTCCTTGACTTCTCTTGTTTAATGGCATCTTTGGCAGGCCACCTGGGACACACCTGCCACCAGGGACAGACCGTGACTCCGCTTTTCTTCAGATGCCCTTAGTCTTAACCTCTCTGGCCCATCAGGCTCTCAGAAGCCCTCCCCTGCCATTTGATTGTAAGGCAATTACATGTAATCAACAACTCCCTTGGATCCTGTGCATTCAGACACCAGGACCTGAACTCACAGGGGCAGGCAGAAAGTGAGCGGAGATCACAGCTCATTCTGTAGGTAATTCAACTATGGACACCGAGGAGGGGGATAAGACATGGGCTTTGTCTGCCGAACCTGGAGACCTCCCCCATCCCCACTGAGAAGGCCTGCCAGAAGGCCTGCTGATGACTTCAGCATTGCAGTCGGGAATCCACACCGAGAATTCTCATCTCAGCTGGCCGAGCCTTTCTCGAATTTGGCCAGCTGTGTGAGGAAATTGCTAGTGAAATTAGCCACAGCGGCTGGGAGTTCCAGGCTCTGTGTCATAACTCAGTGTTACAATTATTGAGAAACTCTCACCCAAATTTTAGTTTGATGTCAACCATTGAATTATCCTTGTTGTTGTAATAGGGTTTACCATATTCAGACTCTTCAAGGGAAAAGAAATCATTCATAAGATTAAGCCTTAAATGATCGTCTTCTCCAGGAGAGATGTCCTTGGGAAGAAAAGTGGCCCTCAAACCATTCCTTGGCTGCTGACCAGCATAGCTATTGCATGGGCCGGGGTGGGTGGGTGGGGGTGTCCGTGAGGACTGAGTGTTTCTTACAGTTCTCCCATCCCATATTTCTCTGCTCTGTGATGGAAATGGTCTCCTGGTCCCCCTTCAAATCAAGGGAAAGTACCTAAAAAAATGCTCCATCACAGATGTTACATGAAAGGTACGTAAGGTAGGGTTCATTCCACAAGAAAAATGGATCCAAACAGGGGATTTAGAAGGTCAAAGTGGGTGTTCTGTAAATGTCAAAATGAACAGCATGTGTATGGTGCTACATGGCTTGCAATATGCTTCCTCATATAGTAATTTTGTTTGAACAACCACACCCAATGACAAACTGGGTCATCCGATTCCTATTTTCCAGTGGACTTGTGCCCAGAGATGGCCAATGCTTACCCTGGGGGCCACTGCTGATATGTAGCAGAGCCCAGATGCGATCCCCTGTCTTGTGATTACATACGTGATACTTTATCTGTAGTATCATGCCTCAAGCTTGACCCCATGTCTTCTGATTTTATATGGGATGCTCTATCCACATTATCATGCCTCAAGGGGTTTATCTATTATAGTTTTAATTTAAAACAGGGATTGGCAAACTTTTTCTGTAAAGGGGCAGATAGTACATATGTTAGCCCTACAGACCATACGGTCTCTGTCACAACTACTCAACCCTGTCTGTGTAGCACCAAAGCAGCCATAGACAATATGGAAACAAGTGAGTGTGGCCAAGTATCATTTAAACTTCATTTACAGTCATGGATGACAAGCCAGATTTGGCCTGCGTGCTCTAATTTTCCCACCCCTGGGAAACAATGTTCCCACCCCATATTGTTTCTAGGCCACTTGTACATTTACAAGGCCCCTGGTTTACAGTATTACGACCAAAACTTTATGTGAAAGTTAGAGCTGAGCTTGAGGTCAGCAACTCCAGATCCCCAAGCTGATGCTGACATGCAGGCCATTTCCACCTCCCAGTGGCACCTGATCCCCTACTGCCCTACCTTCCTCATGGCATGGCCAGTACTCCCATCCTTATCCTAACACGTGCTCACTCCCCAGGGGACTGGAAGTTCAAACCAAGGCAGGTGCCTGGGAGGAAACACTAATGGAAGCAGTGGCTCTTAGGTTGGTAGCTTTAAAGGATGGAAAGTAGGCTTTTCATTTTTTTAAATTTCATGGTTTCCAGTGAATGATGCATTCAGTTCTTACCTCCACCTCTGCATCCCCAACCCACTCCTCCTCACCATCTCCATCACCTCTTGTTCTCCCACCACCTCTCAGACTCTTCAGGGCCCCAACTCACACCTTTCCTAGCACCATACTAGAATATCTTGACTTTTTCAAAAAGAGCTTATACCCCTTGTCTGCCAGATGCCCAGTGGCACCTTTAAACCAAAGAGAAGCCTAGCTGACAGATCACACACCCACCCAGCATCTCAGCATTTTAAAAATACTATGGGGACTTAGAGGCATGAAGAAGTCAACACATCCTCTCTGCAAAAAACAACGAAAAAACACTAGACAAAATGGTCAAAAACAACCATGTCAAGGCCCTGGAAATTAGCCAAAGACAAATAACGAATTGAGAATTGTTTACTTGTGAGATATTCTGGGACGTCAGGTAAGAACCACAGGAGTCTAGGGCATTCTCGCTGGTCATGAAAACCAGCAGCTTCACTGCCAGAGGGGGCTGACTTGATCGAGAATGGAAGGCGAAGCCTGTGCCAGCTGTCGAATGGGGAATCTGCAGCTCTCCTAGCCTCAGGTTGATCCCAGGTGAGGTGAGCCACAGCAAGAGGACCAGCCAGAAGTGTACCAGGAACATCCTGGAAATGAGAGACTATAGGAGGCTTGATAAGTTCTCTACACATATCTGCCTGACTGGGAGGCTGCTCCAACATTCAGGGAGACCTGAGAGTGCCCAGTGGAAAGCAAAAACCATGGCAGACTTAAAAACTGCCTGAACTTGGCTGACCACTAAGCTCTGTAGAAATAACAGCAGGCCCTAAGAAGCTGGGCTAAAATATAAAAATAAGAAATGCTTAAGAAACTGAGCAGAGGCATAGCAGCTGCACAGCACAGAGTGACATTCTGCAGATTAGGTCCAGGCAAATGGGAACAGGTTATCAGAACTGACTCAAGAAGGAATGGAAAATCTTAATAGGCCTCTAACAAGTAGAGGAGTTGAATAAATAATTTAAAATCTTTCCCACACACCACCAAAAGCTCAGGCCCAGATGGCTTCCCTAGTGAATTCTAACACATTTTTAAAGAAGAAATAATACCAATCTTCCATAAACTCATTCAGGAAATAGAGGAGGAGGGAACACTTCCCAACCTATTTGATAAAACCAGTATTATCCTGATACCAAAGACAGACAAAGACATCACAAGAAAGGAGATCTACTGTCAATGTCCCTTATTTGATATTGATTTGATATTGATAGGACAAATTTGGAGGAGTTAAACTATCCAATTTCAAAACTTACCATAAATGTACAGAAATCAAGAAAGTGTGGTATAGGCATAAAAAGAGACATATAGATCAATGAAGCAGAACTAAGAGTTTGGAAATAAACCCTTATATTTATAGTCAATTAATTTTTTTTTTTTTCGGTACGCGGGCCTCTCACTGTTGTGGCCTCTCCCGTTGCGGAGCACAGGCTCCAGACGCGCAGGCTCAGCGGCCATGGCTCACGGGCCTAGCCGCTCCGCGGCATGTGGGATCTTCCCGGACCGGGGCACGAACCCGTGTCCCCTGCATCGGCAGGCGGACTCTCAACCACTGCGCCACCAGGGAAGCCCTAGTCAATTAATTTTTGACATCAGTGCCAAGTCGACTCAGTGGGAGAAGGATGGTCACTTCAACCAATGGTGCTGGAACAATAGGATATCAATATATCAAACAAAACAAAACAAAACAAACCTTATACCCTTACATCATACCATACACAAACATTAACTCAAAATGGATCATAGACCTAAATGTAAGACCTAAAACTATAAAACTTCTTTATAGGAGAAAATCTCTATGACTCTGTATGAGGCAAAGACATTATAGATACGAAACAAAAGTATAGCCCATAAAAAAAAAAAACTGATAAATTAGACTTTATCTGAACAAAAAAATTGCTCTTCAAAATGTCCCATTAAGAAAATAAAAAAATAAGCCACAGACTAGGAGAGAATATTTGCAAATAAAATCAATATTGTAAATAATATAAAGGACTTATATCCCGAATACGTAAAGAACTCTTACAACCCAATTATAAGAAGACAAACAGCCCATTTTTTTAAATGAGCAAAAGATTTGAATATGCATTTCACCAAAGAAACTACATAAATGATTAATAAGCACATGAAAAGATACTCCATGTCACTAGTCATTAGGGAAATGCAAATTGAAACCACAATGAGATACTACTACATGCCTACTGAAATGGCTTTAATCAAAAGGACTGACAATACTTGGTGTGGGTGAGTTTGTGAAAAAACTGGAACCTTCATTCACTCCTGGTGGGAATGTAAAGTGGTGCAGCCACTTTAGAAAACAGTTTGGCAAGTCTTCAAAAGGTGAACAGAATTGTCATGTGACCTAGCAATTCCTAGGTATCTACCCAAGAGAAATGAAAACATAAGTCCACACAAAGACTTGTATGCAGATATCTATAGCAGCATTACTCATAACAGCCAAAATGTGAAAACAATCAAATTGTCCACTAACTGTGGAATGGATAAACAAAGTGGGATATTTACATGCAATGGAGTACTATCCAGCAATAAGAAAGCAAACTGTTGATACACACTACATCATGGAAGAAGCTCAGAAACATCATGCTAAGTGAAAGAAGCCAGATCCAATTGTATGGCATTTCTAGAAAAGGCAAATTTCTAGAGATGTAAAGTAGACCAGTGTTTGCCTTGGGCTGGGAACGGGAATGTGGATTGACTGCCAGTGGACACAAGAGAAGTTTCTGAGGTGATAGAAATTATCTAAAGCTGGATTATGATGATGGTTGCACAACTCAAAACTCACTGACTTGTACATTTACAAGTCGTAAATATTATGGTACAGAAATTTTACCTGAAAATACCTGATTAACAATAAAAGGACTGAAGCCTGCCAGAATTCAGCTGTCCTGCTCTGTATCTCCTTTTTCCAATTGTGTGATGCCTCATGTGCCTTCACCAGTTCTTGCCTTTGACTCTCATCCACACTCCTGTCTCTGGAGTTCTGCCTTGCCCTTGCTTCCCAGGCAGGAGACACTGCTTCCTCCACTGCTCCTCAGTGGATCCAGAGGCCAGCCAAGGTCTTATGAGACCTTATTCATTATTCTGTAGCATCTCCTGCTGAAGATGTTCACAGAGGTGTGGAGACCTTCATGGCATCTGTGCTCCTCTGGCTCTCTTAGGCACCTGATTTTTCTCATAGCTCCTCTCTCTGACTTCCTACAACCTATTCCTGAAACACAGCTGCTCCTGGCTTTCAACATGCCCCAAACCCCACGCACATAAAGCATCGACGAGTATGGAGCCCAAAATAAATAAATAAAAAATAAATAAATCTTTTTTTAAACATTAAAAAAAAAAAAAGATAAGCAGGAACATAGGTAGGCTGCGCAGTATAGCCTACGCTCTAGAACTAGACCCGTGAAGAGCCTGCTTCTGCCACCATTGACCCACAGGAGACTGAAGTTCACACTAGTGATTCTGTCAGAGCCATCCCTAGAAACAAGATGCCACTGCCTCTCTCCACCACTGTCAAGAATTCTCCACCATCACCATCATTGTTTCTAGGCCACAAAGTCTGGAGTGAATGTTGCTGATCGGTGGAGTCGGGCTATATGCTTGCTCTTCTAGCCACAGATGAGACCGAGAATGAGTACAGTTGCCCCTCTGTATCCATGGGAGACTGGTTCCAGGACCCCTGAAGATACCACAATCTTCTGGAAGCCCAGGTCCCTTAGATAAAACGGTATAGCACTATAACCTACGCGCATCCTCCTGTTTCCTTTATATCATCTTGAGACTGAACCAAACTTGGGTCTGCTCATATCATGCACAGCAAAGCCAATCTACTGACACTGGGTTGTGGTGAAGGAAAGTATAGCATTTCTTGCAAGGTACCAAGCAAGGAGCATATGGGCATTTAATGCTCAGAAGCCCAAACTCCCCAGTGGCTTTCAGGGAAGGGGATTTAAAGGCAAGGCAAGGGAGACGGTTGTGAGGAATGTGATCAGCTTGTGCAGTTTTTTGATTGGTGGGTGGTGGGGTAACCAGGGGAGGCCACGGGGGTTAACATTACAATCTTCAGGTTCCAGCCCATCTGCCGTCTATGTGTTCACAGTCACTGCTCTCCATCTGGCTGGGGTCTGGTTTCTGCAAAACAACTGAGGAGTATGCACGTCTTTATCTTTATCTTTGAGACAGAACTGGGAGTCCTTGGGGGCTGATTTATTGTTTAAGTTATAGTCATTTCTCTGCCTGACTGCCCTACGTTCGTCTCTGCATTCCTTACTTTTCCAATCACAGTCACTAAGAGTTGTTGCTTTCTCTCTCTACTCACGGAGGGCTTAGGAGGCCACAGTATATTCCCACAGTATTTTTCTAATCACCAGTAAGCAGGGGACACACTAGGGGTCTTGTCACCTGGAAGGCGTCTACATAGATCTGCTTGGTTTCAATCTCTAGATTACTTATAATACCTAGTACAATGTAAACGCTATGTAAATAGCGGTGAATATAATGTAAATGCTATGTAAATAGTTGCCTGCACTCAGCAAATTCAAATTTTGCTTTTTGGAAATTTCTGGAATCTTTTTTCCAAATATTTTCCATCTGCAGTTGGTTGAATCCTTGGGTGTTGGTTGAACACCACAGAGACAGAGGACAACTGTAATTGGCCTTTTCGGCTTTCTCCAAACATAGGAAGGGAACAGAGATCTAAAGAGCCCCAAGATAGCAAAAACAGCCTTTATAACTAATTTGACTATTAACTACTTAGCTAAATGGGTAGCCCAATATGCTCACCAAAATGATTCAGAAATCCTGAATTCACTGGTTTTTCTTAGCATAGAAATGTCTTATTATGTGAAGATCCAAGCTTATGAAGAAGAAAAGTTGGGAGTTTGGCCTGAGGAGTAGGAAATGAATGACATTCCCCAATTCTTTGCATTTTTATGCACATAATGGCCCTCTCAACCAGGGACCCCCGTGGTATAACTTTGCCTGCTTTGCCCACTGGCTGGCACAATCAATGAACAGCCCACACCTCTCTCCACTCTGTGAAGCAATTACAATTCTGTAAACAAATGCTTACCTTTGTCCTGCAAGCTGCTATTTAAGGGAACCTTGAAGCCAAACGCTTCTTTCAAAGGTAGACTCTAATTGTGATGGAAATGTATGTCGTGATGGAAATATCACAATTAACCTGAAATTTTGCATGTTGGACATTGTTACAGTAGAATTCACCTAACAATATTGAGCCACCATTGTAAATAGACATTTCTCATGACGTTTTCTGGGACTCCCTCCGTGTGACCCCAGAGAGCTTCTGGTTAGAATAAGGTAGAAATGTCAAATGCAGGGAGCCCTGTACTCTGGGCCAAGTCATAGTTTATTACTCAGCTCATTCTTGGCTCCTAATAAAAGCCTGTAGCTTACTCTCATGACCTCTATGTGTTCATTAGATACTCTTCTTTAAATGTCTAAAAGCCAGAGAGAACATGCAGTTAGAAGTCCATGTTATAGGGGCTTCCCTGGTGGCTCAGTGGTTAAGAATCCACCTGCCAATGCAGGGGACACGGGTTCGAGCCCTGGCCCAGGAAGATCCCACATGCCGCGGAGCTACTGAGCCTGCACTCTAGAGCTCGCGAGCCACAACTACTGAGCCCGTGTGCCACAACTACTGAAGCCAGTGCACCTAGAGCCTGTGCTCTGCAACCAGAGAAAGCCCCCGTACAGCAGCAAAGACCCAACCCAGCCAAAAATAAAAATAAAAAATAAATACTTTTTTTAAAAAAAGAAGTCATGTTATAGCCAATACCCTGTCGTCCAAGGCAGAATTGAACTTGGAAGTCTTAATGACCAAGGTTGCCTGGTAGATGTGTTACCTTTAGCCTACATACACATGTGGGTTGTTGTTTTTTTTAATTTATTTTAAAATAAAGAAAATACAGAAAACCACACAAAATAAATGTATAGCTTGGAGAAATTATTATTATAATATTATTGTAAGACCTTCATAACCACCGCCCACGTCAAAAAATAAAGCTTTGCCTATGTCCCCAGAAACCCCTTCCATGTGCCCCTTTCCAGTTACAGCCTCTGCCCTCCTCCCCAAAGTTTCAATAATTATATTCTGATGTTTACAGTGCACAATTCTTTGTGTTTCCTTTATGGCTTGATCACTCAAGTGTGCATCTCTAGCGACTATAGCTTTAAAAAGTTGGCAGGTATTTTAAAGCACTGCAGGTTGCCCTGCATCCCTTTCTTTTTCTAATAATTTATCTGTTGAAGAACCTGCACCATCTGATCTGAATTTCCTGCTCTCTGAGTTTTGCTGACTTCTCACTCATGTGCCCTGTATTTCCTATAAATGGGCAACTGGATCTGGAGGCCTGATTATACACAAGCTTGACCCCTTTGGCCAGATAACAAGTGGTACATCAGAAAGCAACTAATGTCCTGTTTTCCTTTTATGATGCTAACAGCCATTGGTGCTCATTGCCTAGATTCAATCATTCATTAGAGGATGTAAACGGTGATACTCCAATGCAATCATTTCTTTTCCATTTATTAACTGGAATACTGCTCTAAAGAGATACTTCAGTTAAAGAGATAGTTCATATAGTAAAGGCAGGATAAATGCTTGATCCATCCTCTTTCTTTATCAGATTTCAAGATAAAGTTCCCTATCATCTTCCCAAGCTAACCAATTATATACATTTATTTATAAGATATGTACTTTATGTTTATATATTTATAAATATATAACTATGTAAAATGAACACAGTGTTTAAATATATGTGATGGGTTTAATCCATTTCAATTATCACCCTTATTGAAGTTAAATGGACTCATCTTTGGGAATGAGAGACCTGTAAGTTGGCTCCTGCATCCTTTAACGAGATTCTAGTGGTCTTTGCTAAACTCTTTGCCATCTAGTAGGGCAAAATATTCCAGACTTATCTTGGACACTTCCAGCCTCAGATCTGAAATCTGCCGTTTCTCAGGAGGCCCTGATTTCTTCTAGTGGGAAATGGTTTTTCAAGACCACAGTCTGTGTACTAGGGATGCTCACTGCTACTGGGTTTGTCATTATTTCTAGGTCTTTTCAGTGGACAAAGCTAGAAAATATATATACTGTACAGATGCTGTATTTCCGTTCAAATACGGATTTTACCTAATCTCTTCCCTGTTACATTTATGTCTGCTTTCTTCCAAACTGAGTGTCCTAGTTTCTTGAAGATACAGGAGATAATTAGATTGGAGTTTCCCACGATAATTTACTTGCTTTACTTTATGTTACCCGCTCAACAGTCTCGGAAAATAGTACAAATACTACTATCGCAAATATGATTACTGAAGATAATTAGAAAAAAATCTGCATATGTTCGCCTCATTGTCCCCTGAATCGTTGTAGTTGTGCTATATTGATATTTTCAGATCACAAAGCCATTGCATACTGTACTCTCTCCCTTTAACCCTCATTCATTCTTCATTTTATGAGTAGCTATGCATTTAATGCTCACCACCAATCCTTAATATCAATGCCTTTTTGGTTATTTTGCTTATCTGAAACTTGTATCTAGTAAATCCCTCAAGAAAAGCTCATAGGGATAATATTCCTTAAGTTATTGCATATTGATAATAGTTCTCTGTGCTCTTTATACATGAAAGTCAGTTTTTCTGGATATAAGCCTCTCATGTTACATTTTCTTTCCTTCAGTATCTTAAAAATGTTACTCCATTTCCTTCTGGCAGAGAACATTGTTGTCAGAAAGTCTAACGATAACCTAATTTTTCTTTTCCTTATAAGCTAGTTCCTCTTTTCGGCTAGATGCCTAAATAGGTTTCTACTTTTGAAAAAAATTCTTTTCTTCTTCAAGCATAGTAATTTTACCAGAATATGTCTTGCTATATTGGTCATTTGGGCTCAGTTTCTCAGGTACAATCTGTACATGTGTTCTTTCAATATGTAAGTTCAGATCTTTCATTGGTGGTGGTGGAAGCAGTAGTAGTAGTATTGTTATTATTTCTAGAAAGTTTTCTTAAATTATATTTTCTAGTGTTTGCTCTGTTCTTTGGCTGTTTTTTTTTCAAGGACCTTTATTGCTACATACAGGATATTCCATGCCTTTGTTCAATATTTTAATTTTCTTTCAAATTCCTTTTATCTCTTTTGTTTACTTCCTTTCAATTCTTCAAAATTTCTTCCTTTTTACCTTCTGTTATTCTTAAGACATTATTTATTATATTTATTTATTCTTGTGTTCCTTCTAGTTTTGATCTTCATTTCTGAAATGACTGTTTTCTTTGCTTCTAATTCCTTCCTGTGATTTTTCATATAATCTCTGAGGATTTTTTTTTATTATTATCATTCTCAATTTTGTTGAGCATGTTGTCATTTTTTTAGTATCTTTTAGCTCATTTTGAAATAGTAGGTATAGTGTTTATTTGTTTTGTGGATACATCTTTCTGGCATTCTTTCACTGTCTTAAAGAAATTATTCTGTACCTTATTCTCTTTGTTCTTTTTTTTTTTTTCTTTTTGGTTGTCAGGTTTTTGTTTTTTGTTTTTTAACATCTTTATTGGAGTATGATTGCTTTACAGTGGTGTGTTTGTTTCTGCAGCTGACTATCCCACCAGTATCTTTCGTCTGCTGAGACTCCCTTTACAATCATTTTAATTATTTTATGGCAGGTTTCATCAGGGAGATAGCATGAGAGAGAGCATAGAGACAGTTAGGTCTCTTGAGTTATTGTTCAGAGATGGGAACAGTATCCCATTAGCCATGGAAATTTGAGGACACACAAAGGTTTTCAGAATCAGTCATCATCATTGCTCCTAAGTTTCAAAGAGCACATTCAGAAGAAGGAAGCTGGTCTGGACAGAAGATATAATGGCGGGTAGGAGGAAGTAGAAGGGCTATTCATCAGTGGATAACCAGGCTTCCTGCACATCTTCATTCAAATGGAGGGTTCATGAGACAAAGCTAATGTCTGTTGAAAGAGGATTTACCTGCTTGGCTCTAGACTTCTCTTTCCCTTTCAGCTAAGGCGTCTTGATTTCCTTCTGTAGGCTTGTGTCCTTAGGGAAATTTAGGGATCCCATGGTCAGAAGCTGTGGACACTAAGATAAACAATCAGCCTATTGTGACTACGGGCTCTGATCCTCAAACTGGGCTTTCACCTTCTTCCAGGATAGAACCCTCGGCTTAAACCGAATTCTAGCTCTTGAAATTGAGGCAATACCCCATACTTAAGCCCTGCTTGTTGTCCTATGTGATACTCTAGTTCAGTGGTTCTCAATCTTGGCTGCACATTGGAGTCATCTGAGGGCTTTTAGACATACCAGTGCTTGGACTTTACCCCAGACCAAATGAATTAGAATCTCTGGGGATGGGACTTGAGCATCAATATTTTTTAAAACTCCCTAGTAACCGTAGTTAACTTATGCTATGCAACAAATCACACCAAAACGTAATGACTTAAAACAATAGACATGTATTGTTTCACACTTTCTGTGGGTCAGGAATCTAGGAAGGCTTAGCTGGGTAGTTCTGGCTCGGGGTCTTTCATGAAGTTGCAGTCAAGGCGTTAGTTGGGAGGACCTGTTTCCAAGATGATTTGTCCACATGGCTGTCAGCAGGAGGCCTTAGTTACTTGCCACATGGATCCCTCCATGGGGCTGCTTGAGTGTCCTTGCAGCATGGCAGCTAGCTTCCCTCAGAGCCATGAAAGGGAGAGCAAGACAGAAGCCACAATGTCTTTTATGTCCGAGCACTGGAAATCACACTCCATCATTTCCACAACATCTTCTTGGTTACATTGAAGTTTTGGGAGGGGCTACATAGGGGCTTGTACACCAGGACATAAGGCTCTCTGGGGGCCATTTGGGAAGGTGGCTACCATACCAGGTATCTCTAAAGTGCAGCTAGGGTTGAGAAGCATTTCTTCTGGTCCCTTTGGGGCTGAGACCCTGCCTTTGTCTAGCTTCACTCTAAGTATGACCCTCCCTGGGAGATTTCCCTTTTAGTAGGCATAAAGCTTTAGGTTCCTGGAATAACCAGCATTTTAGGTGCTGTTGGGAGCGGATGGAGAGTGGGGCAATGGGAGACTTTCAGGTGCCTCCCAAACATGTACCACACTTTACTGCCTACAGAGCCCTTTCACATCCTTCTTTCATTCGATTCTGAAGCAAGCAAGACTTATTAGTGTTTATTCTCTTTGTACGACAGTCAGAGTGGTGTTGGGTTTTTTTAAATATAAAGAATACTTTGGTACATAATTCTTTTTCCTGCTAGCAAATTACTCCCATGGGATAGATTCTGTAATGTGAAAATACTTGTTCAAATCTTTTTTTAACCTCCAAGTATTTTTGTGGTTTCTGTCATCATTTTTCCATCTCTTATTATTTACTTTACTTTTAGCATGTGAATCCAATGATCACACTCCTGTAAAAAATGGAGCAATGGCCTCCCAACAGTCATGGGGTAAAGTCCCAAATCCTCCTTGTGGCCAATGGGCTGCCACATGATCGGCCTCTCTCCTGCCCCCCACCTCCAGCCTCATGTCACTTCATTGGCCCCTTGCTCCTGCATTCTGGCCACACAGGCTTAACTTCAGTTCCTAAAATATATTACTCTGTTCTCCTGCTCAGGCCCTTTGCACAAGCTCTTCCTCCAAGCTGACTCAGATAACTTTTACTTATCCTTCAGGTATTGCTCCCAGCTACTTCCTCAAAGAGGTTTTCCCTGATCCCCGAGCCTAAAGGGTTCTCCCATAGCACCCTGTCCCCTCCCTCACAGCATTTATTACAATGTGTAAAATGCACTTATTTGTGCAATTACTTGTTTACTTCCACTAGACTGGAAGCTCCATGAAGGCAGAGATCATTATTTTTCTCTGCTGCCTACCCCCCTGTACCTAACACAGCATCTGGCATGCAGTAGGTGCTCAATAGGTGCTTACTGAATGAATGACTGTGAATAGAAAACCAAGGTCCAGAGACATGCCCAAGGCCACTCAAGCAGGTAGCGGGATACCTGCCAGGGCCTTGATGGCAGGTATGCTAAATTCAGAGAATCCCCACTCCATCCCCAGTGTCCGTCCTGTCCCTGGAGTCCCATCCTGTGGACAATTATTGTCTGCATCCCATGCTCTAAAGTGAGCCTCAAGGGCTCCCTACCAATGGAGCAGTCAGGTTTTTGAGGTGGTCAAAGGGTCACCCCTCTCCAGAAAGCGATGGTTGCCTTTGGCTGGGCTCTTTCTTGTGTTGTGATGGGGAAGGCTCTTTTCAAGCTAACCCTGAATCTTTCCACCGCAGGCCTTCCTGTTCTGGGCAGCCGTGGCTCTTGCAACAGCCCTGCGAGTTTCTATTTGGCCTTTGGCGATGCCACCAGGCAGCCTTTCCACAAACGTGATGGGCATTGGCTATAATTATTTAATGATCCCCAAAACCACTGGGCTGTTTGTTCCTGTGATCTGTGTTCCTGCCACTCTCAGGGGATGTTTCACGGAAGCGAGGCACAGATCAATGACAGCCTCGACAAGCCTTCACTGCCCCCAGGCACCAGGCCAGGTGCTCTGTGCCACGGGGGATGGCAGGTTTGCTGGGGACAAATGAAAAGAAAAAGTAAGGTCAGAGCCCTTATCCTTGACTGGATCCCTCCCTCCTGCTCCCAAGCCCCTCTGTTACACTTTCTACCCCCCAAATCACCTTCATTGGCACCACACTTGACCCCAGTTCCTAGGGACAGCCCAGGGTCTCAGTCCCCTGCCCAGCAGAATATGAGCATCCTGGGAGCCACACCACACATTGTTGCTGCTGCAGAACCTGCCAGCACACCTGGACAGAGGCTCAGATAGAGGTTCCTGATAGACCTGTATGTGACAGTCCTACCCCAGAAACACGAATTTCCACTTGGGGCTCTTGGCACCTAATTAGGCTCAGAAGGAAGTACCAACCTCCCATTAGCACACCCACACCACACATGCACACTCAGTCACACAAACACACAGACTCAGTCTGGATTGCCTTTACCCTGAGCACCTCTCACTCACGCATGAGACAGGGGACTGCTCTGCCAGATGAAATCCCCGGGACCCTACCAGGATAACACCTAGGCTGGGGTTCCAATCCAGATGGCTACCAATTGCCCTGACCATTGGTCAATCCTTTCCCTGGGAGATTATGTATGACTCTCCGCCACTCCTTCAATCTGATCAGGCTGCCTCGCCCTCCACCTCTTGGTGTCCAAATCCTGCTCATCCTTCAAGGCTCAAATTCTGCCTCCTCCGTGAAGCCCGCTTCATTCCTACAGCTAGAGGTGATCCATCCCTCCTCTGTACACCCATAGTGCCTTTGCTCCACCTCCTCTAAGGCTTGAAAGCAACTTTCTGCTTTCTAATCACGTTGTTTTTGCACATGTTTTAACAACTCCTTTCCCCCAACTATTTCATACATTTCTCTATATCTATCTATCTATCTATATCTATATCTATATCTATCTATCTGCCTGTTGTACTTTCCAGAGACAATGTGCAATGGTAGAAAGATTACTGACTTTGGTGTCTGACAGAACTGAGATGATTCCCTCCTTCCTCCTCCTCCTCCTTCCTTTCCTCCTTCCATAAATATTTCTTAAGCCCTCTCTGTGCCAGGTACCACATGGCATCCTAGCAAAACAATCCTAGAAGATACACATCCTTTGCCTCCGTGGAGCACGCAGGCTTGTGGAGTTCTAATCCCCAGCCCTTTAACCACTGGCTGTGTGATTTTGGAAAGTTGTTCAATCTCAAAGAGGCTCCGTTTCCTCATCTACAATATTGAGTTTTATAATAATTATCTCCTAGGTGTGTTATCATAATTAAGTGGAGTAATGGACATACAACATCTAACACTACCTGTGTGTTCCATAAATTTGCATTTCTTCTCCATGTTCCTCATTTAGAGAGAGCTCTAAGCATAATAGTGATTCAAGAGTATTTGTTGGAAGAGAAAGAGAAAGGATGAAAAAGAAGCAAGGGAAGGAGGGAGAAAGTTGTGGCAGTCCATCTGAGAACTGTCTGGATTGCTGGCACTCACCCTGCCCTTTTTACTTTCCTGTTTGGATTTTTAAAGAGGGGTAATGGGCTTCCCTGGTGGCGCAGTGGTTGAGAATCTGCCTGCCAATGCAGGGGACACAGGTTCGAGCCCTGGTCTGGGAAGATCCCACATGCCGCGGAGCAACTAGGCCCGTGAGCCACAACTACTGAGCCTGCACGTCTGGAAACTGTGCTCCTCAACAACAGAGGCCGCGACAGTGAGAGGCCCACGCACCACGATGAAGAGTGGCCCCCGCTTGCCACAACTAGAGAAAGCCCTCGCACAGAAACGAAGACCCAACACAGCCAAAAATAAATAAATAAATAAATTTATTATAAGTAAATAAATAAATAAAAATAAAAAATAAAAGAGGGGTAGTGACTGCAATCTAGGAGAGCTAGCTCTAGACAAGGACACCAGTTTCCCCAATCCTTTTCAAGTTATCCCATATGCAAATCCATTCATAGAGCCAAGGCTAGGAGCTCTTCCATGGACTAATTACACATTAAAAAAAAAAAAACCTTCAGTGGTTTTCAAGGTCCCTGAAAGCTGTTGCCCCCAGGTTCCCCACTGAACTTCTGCTCTTCATATTTATAACCCTCCAGTTTCTCTTTCCTGGCTTCCCAGACAGTGGTGCAGACAAAAAGATCATTTGTAACAGCTTTTTGACAGCTGGACATTATTTAATTACAACTTCTGGCAGCCACATAGTGTGCTGGAGGCTATTTAAAGTTCTGGATGGCAGGAGGAGAAATGGGGAAACTTACAATCCAGGGTGGGCAGCGGCCAGGACAGACTCTCAGGTCTCTTGCTCTAAAGGGGCATCTCTCGAAACCCTGGCCTTTGGCATTGGAGTCTCTGTGAGAGAAGGTGGAGGTGAAGTCAGTCCCCCAAGGCATATCCAAGGGGGGCGGGGGGCAGCACCAGACTGAACAGAATTGTCATTTATCCAGATCAGCCACCCATATTCCACAGAGCAAGAAATTGAGGGGTGGAGAGGAGAAAGGACTTGTCCAGAGCCACATGGTAAGTGGTGCAATTCCTGGGACCTCGTTTAAGTATGCTGGGCCTTATTGCTGCCCTGGTGTATGAGCAGAATCTGTCCTGCCTAGTTTTCCACACAGCAGCCGCACACCTGCCAGTGTCATCTTGGAGGGCTGAAGTGTTGCATGTGTTATTCTAGGTGTGAACAGGAGTGTAATTACGGATGCCAATGTTTTGTCATCTGGTCAACCCCAGGAGAGTCACTGGTTTTCCATCTAGCTGCTGCAGCCACAGTTTGCTGGGCTTTAGGTAGCTACAACTGGGATAAGGAGGTCTCCCCCATAATGGGGCAGGGGCTAAGCATGGCACATCTACTGTAGGGTGCCCTACCCTGGAAAAGAAGAAAAAGGCCAAGTATGAATACCAATAGTAGTAACAACGATCATGATAATAGCTTCTTGGATTGAAGGCTATTACCAACATCATTGTTACTGCTATTAACGTGCTGTCCTCAGGACATTTCCATGAAATATATATGATTTACATGATTTTACAGATGAGAAATGGAAGCTCAGAAAAGTTAATTACAACCTGAAGTTCTCCACCCACTAATAGGACCAGGATTCGACCCCAACTCTGTCTGATTCCAGAGCTTATCACCTTTCCACCATATTGGTAGTTCTCAACCAACCCTAGCTGCACATTAGACATCTCCAGTGAGCATTTAAAACTTACAAAGCCCACCCCCACCACCAATAAAACATACAAAGCCTCAGGCCTTACTGAAGACCAGCTAACTCAGAATCTCTTTAAGGTTGGGACCTAGAATGAGTTTTTTTGAAGTGAATCTAATATGCAGCATTACATGGTTGACAACACCAAGCTGGTGAAAACCCCTATCGATGTGCCATCAGACGTGTGACCCACTCCCACTGCCACCTCCCCACAGCTGCTAAAATTAACCCAGACGGCATGGCAGGCTGTTGCTTGGTGGCCAGGAGTAAACACCACTCTGATGGCATCTGCCGATCCCAGTCCTCTCTGTGGTTCTCCTGGTTGCCCTGTTGACAGAACCCTCCTGCCTATAGTCTCGGTTCCTACCACTGTCCCAGGAGGTCACCACCCAGGCCTACCAGCTCTGACCAGTCTGCTAATATTAACAGCCTTTAACAGCAGGTTGATATTATCCTTGAAGGTTGAGTTCCTTCATCCCGGAAGCAAACTCCGCGTTGGAGACTAGCGTGTAGGAAGCTGATTAGGGCATGCTCTGGAGGGCAGCACCTATGGAAAGGAAAGGAAGGCACGGGAGTAAGTCCTTCAGGGCCGAAGGGGGATCTGGGTGGCACGATAGAGCATCCATTTCAGCCTTTAGCAGTGGGATGGGTTTGTGTGGAAGCTTGAGGGAGGTTCTTCTTCTCCAGAGAGTTAGAATGACTCTATTGGAGCCCAGCCTGGAGCCACCTTGGTCGAGGCTCTCATTACCTGATCTACAGCAGCATCACAACCCTCCTCCCACCCTGGGAGCTTCTCTCAATTTCCCTCAGGGGCTCAGCTAAAAACAATTTGAAGGGCTGGGCAGATCAGCACTTCCGGTGGCCTTCAGCAAAAGTCTTTGCATCCAGCTTTCACACCTCACGCTTCCTCTCTCAGGGTGGAGTTCTGGGGGGGCCCCAGAAGCAGCTGTTCCCCTCTGCTTTCTAGCTGGCTTTACCAGCGTCACCAACCCCAACACGTTGTTATGGATTCAACCTCAGGAGCCAAGACAGGAGTCTCCTGCCCTGGCTGAGCTCACGGTGAAGGAGGGGAGATAAAAACAGAAACGTGCAATGAAGTTACCATATTGCCATTCAAGTGACATGCATACAGAAGCAGCACCTGTCAGGGGAGGAAGTGATTGTCTCTATCTGCAGGCAGGGCAGGGGAAGGCTGCCATGTAAGAAAGGATTAAGAAAGACATTGAAATGCTGTAGCAGGATTTCGAAGATTGAGTAGAAGTTTGGCCAGCAGATATGATGGGAAAGAGCATTCCAGGCAGAGGCCTGTGCCAAGACTGAGGCCCCAAACCTGCAGTGTAATAACAATCAGTGTGTGTTTTAAGAGCATTACCTGGGTTGGGGGACTCAGGAGAGGAGTTTGGAAAGATAGCCAAGAGCAGAAAATGGAGGTCCCTGTACCCATGCAAAGGAGCTTGGACCTTGCCCTGAAGGTAATGGCTCCCGACCGAAGAGATTTCAGCCTGGGTTGTCATATTTTTTTAATGTATGACGTAATAAGGAGGATTCTCTGTCCTGTTTTCCCCTAATCCATCTTCTGCTCCCTGGCCCTACCATAGACTCACAAAAACAAACCTCAACTTTGCCTTCCACTGCTCTGATTTCTCTTTGTCTATCTCACATTGGGTATAAATAAATAAACCCGTCGTACTGCATGGGTTTTTCCCCGACTTCTTACATGGACGTTTGTTGGGCTTTCTTCACTGAGCCACTGATTCACAGGCACGGAGACGGTCACACTGGACAGGCCTGGGGAGATTATTACTAACCTCCCCCGCTGGCCACACTTGGAGGAGGAAGGCTCTGAGTCCTGTGCACACAGATCATCCAGGATGTGGAAGGGACTAGCCCAGGTTTTCTCTTCCACATATCAGATCAGCTCATTATACCCCCAGGAAGAAAAGTCAGTCCTGAACAGAACTGTGCAATTGGGGAGTTCATCTTTTAAGCTCCCCCCGCCCCCATAAAATCTCTTCTGATTCTGCCCTTTCCACCCTGCTATGGTCCTTTTCATACTCCCCCCAGCACACAAAACCTTCCTGTTGACCAAGACCCATTCTGGAACCCTACCCACCTCTGCTCTGTCAGAGAAGCCTACTTTATAACCTCTTGTTCCTTCAAAATTACACTGTCCCTTGTTCCCTGCCCTCTATTATATTGGTGATGTCCAAACGAAAGGAGACATTTCACTAAACTAAGAACTAGAAGATAAAGTCCCAAACTCTGCCACTTCCTCTGACCTCGTGCAAACACCTTCATTTCCTCATGTGTAGCTAAGGTTCATTTTAAATTTCTTTAATGTCCTTTTTAGTTCTGATACTCTGAGATTCTCATTTATTCAGTGGCATGCCTGAGCGAGCTCTTTCAGGCTTAGGAGAGTTGATTATGCGTGTCTCTTCCCAACTCCCCTTCTGTATCAGCAGCTTGAAGTCAGCCACAGTGGGAATATTTACACCATGGAAATAGGCAAAAGCTACAAATCCAGTTTGGCGGAGGGAGAGCTGGTTTACTAGCGCTCCCACTGGATCCCTCCTCTCAAATCTCAATCAAAAGCAAGTGTCTGCATTCTCACAAAGACTTCTGAAAATAAACCATACCTTAACCCCAAAGCAATTATTTCTGATAGTACAGCAAATAGATGAGAGGGTACAGGTGACTCCACACCGTTCTTTATTTCCCATTCCACATCTCTAGTTCATGTGGTTCTCTCCGTTGGGAATTCTGCACCCCAATCATCCATCCATCCTCAGGTCTCAAAATTCTACTACCAGCACTTTACAAACCAGCTTTATTAAATCTTCTCCAGTTCCCTAATCAAGATTAAATGTTCCCTCCAACTTCTAGAATAACTGCATGAACACGTTTTTCTCCCCATATGGATAGTAAGTGCCCTGAAAACATGAACTATATTTTTTCCATTTCCTCTCCAGCTGGACTAGCTCAGTATCCTACAAACAATGAGTGTAGAATAAATATCTGGGTCAAAAGGAAGTGCAGCATTGTCAGATGTGCAGAAGGCATATGCTTTCCTTTATTATGAACTATTTTTGTGAGGGAATAGAGTACAAGATTATGGTAATGAATTTATATGATGCAAAATTGTATAGAAGGAAAAGCAAGCCAACCCCCTCCCCATTCCTTATTTCCTCGTCACAACTCCCCACCCCAACAGTATTACCAGTTTTATGTGTATCCTTCCAGAAATAGTCTAAACATACATAAGCCCTTATGTCTGTGAATACACCTTTGTATTTTGCACAAATAGAAGCATACTGTTCTGTGGGGTTTCTTTCTTAATATGTCTCAAAGATAGTTGCACCTCAGCTCAGCTAGACCAACCTCATTCTTTTTCAAGGCTGTGTAGTAGTTCATCATATACATGGATCATATTTTATGTAGCCAGTCCCCTGCTAATGGAAATGTAAGTTCCTTCCTATCTTTGTATTGCCAAGAATGCAGCAATTAATATCCATGTACATCCATCTTTACCCACCAGTACAAGTATATCTGTAGGGAAAAAAAGGCTAAAAATGGGACTTCTGGATCAAAGAGGAGGTTTTTTTTTTTACTTTATTTTTTATTTATTTTTGGCTACATTGGGTCTTCGTTTCTGCATGTGGGCTTTCTCTATTTGGGGCGGGGGGGATACTCTTCCTTGCAGTGTGTGGGCTTCTCATTATGGGGGCTTCTCTTGTTGCAGAGCACGGGCTCTAGGCATGTGGGCTTCAGTAGTTGTGGCACGTGGGCTCAGTAGTTGTGGCTCACGGGCTTAGTTGCTCCGCGGCATGTGGGATCTTCCCGGACCAGGGCTCGAACCCGTGTCCCCTGCATTGGCAGGCAGATTCTTAACCACTGCGCCACCAGGGCAGTCCCAGGGTGTATGTTTTTAACGTTAATAGATAGTGCTACATTTTCTTCCAGACACATGGAGACCTGAAAGCTGTTACCTTTCTCTCCGGCAGTCTTTATCTGCTTCTTCATTCTTACCCATTGCTCACACCTACCTTTGCTAGCGTTAGAAACTGCTGTCAGTATTTTAACAATCATTCCACCAAGCACCCACAGCCGACAAGCTTCGTGCTGCCACAGCATGGGGTTGGCCAAAGCACTCATCACCGATGAACAAGTGCCTCAGCCTCACTGGCCGTACCTTTTGCCGTTATTTCTTTGAGCACACCCGGTTCAGTCTCTCTGAGTGGCTTCCCATCATTGCCCATAGATCAATAGCCAAGATAAGGAGGAGACCCAGCACACATTCATCACTCAGCTTAACCACTCCCTCAGGGGCAAGGAGGAGGGAGACCCGTGGGTACCAGCGATGCTTCCTCATCTTTCTCTGGCAGGCAAGGCATGGACCGGCCCTGTCTGATATTCCTGCCTTTTTTACATCATTATTTTCTAAGGCAGGTATTCATTTTAGTGCTGGCTGCCACACTTCCCAAGGCATAAAGAAACTGAAGATTAGAACGAGGTTTGGTGCTATCCAGGTGATGTTAAGCCACAGGCTAGGGAATTCCTGAAAACTACCCTCCTGATATCCCCTCTGCACAGTGGGGTTTCAAACTAGGAAGCTATTCCCAGAGAAAAAGAACAAGATAGACAAGGAACATTCCTTTTTTTCTCCCTTTCTTTCTTTCTTTAGCCACGCCACACAACTTGCAGGATCTTAGTTTTCCTATCAGGGATTGAACCCGGGCCCTCAGCAGTGAAGGCATGGAGTCCTAACCGCTGGACCACCGGGGAATTCCCAGGAACACTCTTTTCATAGCTGGGCAAGTCCCTGATTCCCCTGACATCGGATTTCACTAGTTAACCACACCTACACACACACACACACACACAAACACACACACACACATATTTGCATGCCAGTAGCTTCTGATTTTAAGATGGTTGAGTCAACAAAATAGGTTTGGCCTGGCCATAGGCTTAGAAGAGGTAGACCAGAGAAAGCATGGGTGAGCCTGTCCCCAGGAGTCCAGCCCTGCCTGGCTTCCTTACTTCCTCGTGGCCACACATATGGCATCAACTCTTCACCCACAGTGGCCCTACCCACCAGTCAAACATGGCCCAGTGAGTGTCCTGGACCTTGAGCTGTCAACCCTCCCCTCTCGGGTGTGAGTTAGGAAGGGAATGAGCAGAGCGGTGGGGATGTCAGCACGGACACGGGTGGGCTCCTTCCTCCACAGCCAGCATAGTGAACGGATTTGAAAGCATGTCACATGAGACATGTGCCCCTGATCTCCCTAGACTTATTTATCTTTGAATCCCTAGCATCTAGCAAAAACCCACAGGGGAGACTTAGCCTGGAGGAGAGAAGTCTCAAAGGGGACAAGGTTACTGTCTTTCCGCTAAAGGCCATTAAGCAGAATGGATGTGTTCTGTGTTTCTAATCTTGATCCAGTGGGTAGAAGCTACAGAGAGACAGATGTCAACTCAATTTTTAAAAAATGCTTTCAACAGACAAACAGGGAATCATCTGCTTGGAGGTGTTAGTCGTGATTTCCCCATCACTGGAAGATTTCGAATACAGGGAGAAATGATCTAGCAGGGATTCAAGGATGAGAAGTTTGAACTGGGTGAATTGTAAGATCTCACAACCCCTGGAAATGAAAGAGCCTATGAAATGTCCCTTTCCGCTTTAGAAAATTGCACTTTATGCTCTCAAACACCCTATTACTGCAGCACCTGACACCAGCCTGTGTTCTAATTCTATCTATGACAGCTAAAGGACTGTGCCCCAGTAAAGAGCTACTCTCCATCCAAGAAATATTCAACCTCCAGAGGACTGGCATCTTTTTTTTTTTCTTTCTTTCCTCCCTTTGGCAAAGCAAAACCTGGGTTGAGCCATTCAGCTGCTTGCTCGTTTCAAAGCATGCTCACTGTCTAGCAAGGCAGCTGGGGTGTATTGGTTGGATCCCAAATAAATATTTTATCTCCAGCCTCAGCAGAGGTGGAGAAATGGGCCTTTCAGAGATGAGCGGCCTGTGGGGCTTCCTACTGGCAGTGCCGACTGTTTACGGGAGGGTGGGGGGGGAAACTGTCATTCACTCAGGTCATCAGTCTTGAAGCCCAATCTACTCCGAACCCTTTAGGTTCCCTAAAGTCAGAAATTGACAAATGGCAAAATAAACTCAGCATGCACAGATGAATGAGGAGGGCCCCCAGCTGTTAAAAAGCCATTGGCATCTTCCTGCACCCGCAGAGCCACGCCATCCTCAGCTGCCTGTGTGGGCAAGGCACCCAGCAGTGTGCAGACACCCAGCTGCAGTAATTAGCAGCTGGTCCCAGGTGCCAGAGTCTGGCTTACTACCCAACCCCGCCACCCCTGTGGGAGGCTTTCCTCCAGGAGTCCCGAGGCCCTCAAAATTAAAACAGAATAATCAAATAGCAAAGATGAAGGCCCATGGGAGAAGGTGGAGAAGATTGGGGATGCCAGGAGGTAGTTATTCACGGACAAGAACCCCAGAGTGCAGATGGAAAAAAGAATAAGTGAGAATGTCGACCGCTATGACGAATGGTCCAAGCTTGGGCAATTTGTTCGGTGAGGGGAGGGCAATGAGAAAATTAATGAATTGAGCTTCTGTTAAGGCTTCCAAATCCTGCCTTGATTTCGGCCTCATGAAATGGGTATGTGAGTTACCTCCAGGGCAATGACATCTCAAAAGGCGTGGATGAGTCAGATCAGGGAGCTAGGCTCAGCAGACTCATGTACTAACAGCAGGTACAAGGCAGAAGGCATCCCATCCCCAAGTAAACAGTGAGCCCTGGGGGTTCTGCCTGACAGAGCGGCGGGGACTGCCGCTTCCTGCTCTGTGCATTAGCTAGAATTGGACTCGAGCCACAACGGACATAATTTTCCTTCTCTAATGCAGCTCAGCCCACAGTGCCCACACAGGTTCCAGCTAGAACAGGAAGGACCACAGGCTCCCCCTCAGATATCCTGGGCTTTCAGTCAATTCCCCACATGATGCTTCACCTCGGTGTCACAGGGACAAATGTGACCAGAACCTCTTTCTCTTTCCCCCTCTTCCCTCTCTCTGCTTTGTCATTCCTTACCTAAGTATCTCTCTCTGCCTCTCCCTCTTCCTCTGTCTCTCTTGATCACTGGCTCTGTATTTCCCTACAGGATGTAATATGAGGTCCTTATAGCTCCCATCACACTGACTGACCACTGCAGGGGTGAGGTCAGTGGGCAATGGAGGGGACTTGGACCATCTTGAACTGCATGAATTCTCTGTCATCTATCTGTCTGTCATCCATCCATCCATCCATCCATCCATCTATCTGTTTCTTTGCCTCCCTCTCTCTGTCTGTCTCCCTCTGTCTGTCTCTCTCTTTCAGAAGAATCTAAGGACCTTCAAATGAAAGTGCTGAATGGCTGTCATATTTTCTAGTCCAAGTCCATCTTGTTTTAACTGAGCCCCAGAGAGGGTAAAAGACTTACCTAAAGTCACAGAGTAAATCAGAGCAGTTAAGGAGAATGTCCCCGGGGTGGGGTGGGGGGGGTCTGACTGCCCTCCACTAGCTGTAGGGGGGGATGCTTGGGAGCGCAAATCAGAATATTAGCATCAGATGGTCAGTGCTGCCGACAAGCAAGGAGGGCATCTGGTCCAGATGTAGCCTGGTTGAAAAACCCAAACTGCGTGTCCTGCTTAGAAGGAAGGAGAGGGTGAATGAGGGGCCAGAGAAGAAAAAAACTCTTTGGAACCTCTTCGCTCTCATGACATATCTGCATATCCAGGGATGTTAAAAGATGTCATTTTGAGGGGTAGCATGGGGCCCAAGGTGATATCAGTGACAGAAGCAAATTAAAATTTAAAAGAGAAATGTGTTTGGCATTCTCAGTGTAAATGGACCTTGTTAAGGATGGGATTGCTCCCTGAGAGTCCCGGGAAGACCTTGGAAGCCCTGGCCTCAGATTCGCGATGGCCTCCAGGGGCACGAGGTCCCCAAGGGGTAACTGAGAAAGCGGAGACCCTCCCCAGTGGCAGACACCCACCCCCAGCGAGGTCTTGGTCAAGCCCAGAGTGCACTCACCAAGGTGGGAGCAGGAAGGAATCATCCCAGTGGAGAGTCTGCTCAAGTTCACCCCTCCTCACGGGCATTGCCAGTTACCAACCTAGAAATAGTCCCTTCCTCAACCCGAGCATCCAAACTGCCACCCCTTCCACTTTTCTCTATCCACTTGTTTCAGAGCTGTCATTTCCAGTCCCCTGCCTCCCACTGCATGGTTTCACCTCTTCAGTTTTCTTCTCTACCTCAGGTACAGCCTGCTAACTAGCTCCCTTTCCTGAGTCTTCCTGCCTCCGACCTGTTCATTCTGCACATATCTATGAGTGTACCTTCCGCACATGGAGTCTCGGGCTGGGTGCTGGAGAACCAAGCAGGGGCGGGACTAGGGTAGGTGAGCGGTGGCCCAGAGCAAGATTTAAGGAGGCACGAATGCTCTGGCTCATACAAGCTCAGGGTTGGCGCCTGAGAGTAAAGGCCTCCTTAAAAGATGCCTCACCCTGGTCCCCACAACGCTCCCGGCCCTGAAATTAAGCGTGAATAAACGGAATAGTTTCTGCCTCTGTGGAGCTCACCTGCTAGGGAGAGAAGACCAGAATCAAGTAAGCAAGCACATAAAAGAAACTGGGCTGATGCTGGGAAGGAACAGGCAGGGTGCTGGGAGAGTGTACAACAGGTGGGGCCTGGTCCAGCTGGGGGACATGGAAGCCTTCGCTGAGGATTGACCTTTGGGCTGAGAGCTGAAGAATGAGTGGGAACTGATGACGCGAAGTCTGGGGGTGGATAAAGGACTGAGGGCAGAAGGAAGAGCAGGTTAAAGTCTGCAGAGTAGACATGGGACTTCCCTGGTGGCGCAGTGGTTGAGAGTCCGCCTGCCGATGCAGGGGACACTGGTTCGTGCCCCAGTCCGGGAAGATCCCACATGCCACGGAGCAGCTGGGCCCGTGAGCCATGGCTGCTGAGCCTGCGCGTCCGGAGCCTGTGCTCCACAACGGGAGAGACCACAACAGTGAGAGGCCCGTGTACCGCAAAAAAAAAAAAAAAAAAAAGAATCCGCCTACCAATGCAGGGGACACGGATTCGAGCCCTGGTCCGGGAAGATCCCACATGCCACAGAGCAGCTAAGCCTGTGTGCCACAACTACTGAGCCCGTGTGCCACAACTGCTGAGCCCGTGTGCCTAGAGCCCATACTCCGCAACAAGAGAAGCCACTGCAGTGAGAAGCCCGCGCACCGCAACGAAGAGTAGCCCCCGTTCACCGCAACTAGAGAAAGCCCGCGCGCAGCAACGAAGACCCAATGCAGCCAAAAATAAAAATAAAAAAAGAAGGGAGTAGACATGTACGAAGAATCAAACAAGGCTGTTGGAAAAGTGGGTGTGGCAGGAGATGATGAGAGAAAGGAGAAATGGTGCCAGGCAAGAAGTGACACAGAGTCTAGCCCGGAGGCCCTCAGAGGTGAGAAGCGGACCCGAGTGACTTCTCTGGAGGTTGGGGGTGGGTGGGAATAAGTGGACAGCTTGGGGAGATACTTAAGAGGTAAAATCAACTGTATTCAGCTGCAATCAGGACAAGTGGGGACATTTAAGAAAGCTTGTTGATTGATGGTTACTCATTGGTGCTAATGGCTTTTATCACGGGAAAAGATCTCAATAAAAACAAATGGTTAGTCTTTATAATAGAAGTGTCAATGGGCCCTTAATGAATTAATTTGCTAATTTCTCTTCCTGCTGAGGCATTCAGTCTTGGATGAGAACATTGAGGACCTTAACCTCTGAGTCGGAACCCCTGTTTTGCCAGCTGTGTTCCATTTCGCTTGATTTTGATAACCTTGGAAATGCACCCCAGAGGACAGCATGGCGCTCCCGAATTGCATTCCTCCTATGTTCCCATCTCTGGAAAATTCTGCCCATCAACCCGAGACTCTTAGAAGCAGATCGTGAGCTCCATTATGTACCGCACCCTAGAGTTGGTCAAGCCTTTCACTTGTATCTCACTTGATCCCCATAGTGATGATGCAGTTAGGGTATGTGTCGTTATCCATTTCACAGATGCGGAAACTGAGGTTCACCGTGGTTGAGAGACTTGCTCAAAATCACACACTGAGGGCCTCCCTGGTGGCGCAGCGGTTGAGAGTCCGCCTGCCGATGCAGGGGACGCGGGTTCGTGCCCCGGTCCGGGAGGATCCCACGTGCCGCGGAGCGGCTGGGCCCGTGAGCCATGGCTGCTGAGACTGCACGTCCGGGGCCTGTGCTCCGCAACGGGAGAGGCCACAGCGGTGAGAGGTCCACGTACCAGGGGAAAAAAAAAAAATCACACACTGAGTCTATGGTAAAGCCAGTCCTCAAACTGGAGCTATAAATGCGAAGACTCTTTTTTTTTCTTTTTCTTTTTCTTTTTTCTTCTTGCTGCCTCCTTGGTTCTTAAACCACTGACACAGAATGAAACCAGAATATCAAAATGCTCTCTGAAGCCTGGCAGAGCAGATAGATGCCTGTGTTAGCTCCAGGCCCAGAAGAACCCAGGATACTTTCCTCTCATTCCCCTGCTGGCTTCGCGGACTTCTATCCCTCCAAAATCAGCACAGCGGGAAGCCTCAGAGGCCAGCAACGAGGGCCTTTGAAAACTCTTATCCAATTACCATTTTAATTAACATCAGATTGACATAATGACAGCCCAGCTCCCCGAAGTCTAGGCTGAGCTGCACTGATATTCATTTGGGGGCTCACAATTGGAGAAGCTCTTTTTTAACCCGCTGAAAATTTTTCTAATCATTTGAGGACAAATGGTAACAATCATACAATCCAAACTCCCAACAATAGGGTGGAAAATTGCTATTCTAAGGAAGATGCTGAAGCAGATTGCCACCAGGACCACACACGTTAACCCAGGCTGGGTTGGCCACCCTGGAGAAGCACCCTGTGTTCATTGTAGTCTGTGGTGTCCACTTGACCATGACCATTCACACATCATTCATTCATTCACTCACTCATTTTTTCACACATTCTTTCACCTGTTCTAATGTTTACTCTTGCTTCCATTTTCTTATGCATTCATTGACTTAGCCTTCATCTATTTGAGGCAGGAGATAGATGGGCTCCAGGCTAGACATTTACAACTGGCCTCCTGTTTACATTTCCTGGGATGAGAAGAAGATGGGCTCCAGGCCAGACATTCATTACCAGCCCCCTGTTTACATTTCCTGAGGCAAGAGACAAACGGGCTCCAGACTACATATTTATGACTGGACTCCTGTCTATATTTTGAGATCTGCACTTCGATATAAGAAACAGCAACAGGAATAGGGTAGATAACTGGACACTGGACACTGGACACCTTTATGGCAGGGACAGAGAGGGGCTAAACCCTGTTAAAAGATCAAGAGGGCATACATTTCCCATCCTTGGGGCAAGGGAGACATTGCACATGTGCAGAAAGGCTCCTTGGGGGTCAAAAAGGAGGGGGCACCACCCCGTAATATGTGATGCTAAGGCCATCCCATAGGCCTCTGGGCTGGAATCCATCTTGGAAAAAAGTTGCGCACGCGTGTTGGGGCAGGTCCTAGGGCAGGTCAGGGGTAGAAAAAGAAACCAGATGGTTGGCCAACGGTAAACAAAAACCTGGAAGACCTGCCCTATATAAATGACCTAACCGCCTCTTTACTGCAGTCCTCCTCATTAGGGAGGACGCCCACTCCCTTTCCCTCCGGATATGCATCTCTACCTCGCTTCTGTCTTAACCGTTTCTCTGTGTGCTCTCCCACTTGTTGTCGTGCTATGTCTCTAATAATAAACCTAATACCTCTTTTTACAGTTTTTGCCTCCTTGGGAAATGCATTTTTCAGTGAGGGCAAGAGCCAGGGAAAAATAGCTTCTAGCCTCTGGCCCTCGCTGGTCTGGTGGCTAGGATTCCTGGTTTTCATCCAGGCTACCCAGGTTCAATTCCTGGGCAGGGAATTAAGATCTCGCTTCACGCCACCACTCACTGCTGCCTCTCCGAGATCATATTCACCCTTCTGTTCTTCATTTTATTCACTCCCACGTCCATTCATCCAACAAATATTTTATGAATATCCCTGTGCCAGACAGTTCCTATAAGTATCTGCTGGCATCCGCTTCAGTCCTAGACATCTCTGGCTGGGTACAAACGAAACACCTGCCCTTGCAGAGTTTACAAAACTGTCCCCAGCTCAAGAAGAGCTGCAAAGGGAAAGGTTTTATGCTGGATACCTTTACCTGTTCCATAAAGATGATACAATTGTTCAAAAACAAGATTCAACCCAGTAAATTGTAAAGATCTAATTGGCTTTATTGAACAATTCATGAATGGGGCAGAATCCCTGTCTAACAAGTAGAGGGGATCTCCAAAGGGCTACAGAAGGGTAAGGTTTCTAAAGGCTGGAAAAGGAAGTAATAAATAGGAAAAAGGATTATTTCAGATTAGGTCATCTCCCTTTTGGGAAAAAAGGGTCTTATTAGGTGGGTTACCTCATCTTCCTTTGGGTTATTGAGAGGGCCCATGTGACATGGTCTCCATGATAAAACTTCCATGGTCTCCAGTGATCAAGAAGTGGACGCCTTGATCACTGGAGACCATGGAAGTTTTATCCCAAGTGGGAAACATATTTTCTAACAGTTTCTTTGCCACGATGAGGGTATCAGCCTTGTGGGAGGAAAAGGCTTCAACCCATCCAAAAAACATACACACAATAACAAGAGCATAGTAATAACCCATTCTAGGTGGCAATTGAATGAAGTCCAGTTGCAGGTGTAAAAGGGTCTGGGGGAGGAGACCTGAGGCCACTGGGAACAAAAATAGTTTTCCCAGGATTAGGGACCTGACAGGTCAGACATTGCTGGTAGACTGTTTCCACAAGTTGATAAATGTCTCCTCACCGATGTCTATTCATAATTTGCACCATCTTAGCTGCACTATGGTGGGTGAAGGAATGCAAAAACCAAAAAGTGAGGTTTGCCAGGGAGACGCGAAGAACCAAGTGGCCATCTTGATTTTCCCATAGCCCTGACTGTTTAGTTAACTTAGAACCATTGTTTGCCCATCTTAATTCTCTGATTCAGGAGCAGACTGTTGCCTTGTTATAAGGACATCAGGATGCCAAAAGTCTGGCAACAAAGGGGGTCATTTTTTGCAGAAGCAGAATGGACTTTATGCACGTGTGCCACAATCTTTATAGACTCTGTTGATGAAGGAGTCTTTCATACCCTTCGCATGAAAGCCAGCCAGGGTGTCTCCCTGATATTCAGGTTCAGTCCTTTTAGTGTGAGCCTCAGTTTTGATGACAGCAATTTCAGAAGCTAAGAGAATGGCAGTACAAAGTTCATTTACTTATTGTCCATGTTTGATGGGGGTCCCAGAGGAAGAAAACCCCTTTGTTTTCATAACATCCCCAAATCACGGACAACACCAAAGGCATACCAGCTGTCAGTATAAATATTAACAGTTTGTCCTGATAACTGGCACAGAGCTTGATTCATTGAGCTGATTTAGCTTGTGGGAGACTTTCCCTCTCAAGTAGTTCATTTTGGGTAGTAAGAGCATCACCAGCGTGGAAATTCCCTTACTAATTTTTTACGATGTGAACCATCCACAGACAAAATTAGATCGGGATTAGTCGACAGGGTGTCTGTAAATCAGGATGTCATGTCACAAAATGGGATGTTATTACCGCGCAGTCATGGGGCTCACCTTCATCAGGTAGAAGTGGTAAAATAGCAGGATTAAGGATGTTGCAATGTTTAAGATGCAGATTAGGTGGTGAGAACAGAAGAATCTCACAGGAGGTTAGTCTGCTTGCAGAGAAATGTTGAGTCAGCTCAGAATTAAGAAGACTTTGGACAGTGTAAAGAATTTGTAAATAAACATCATTTCCTAGGGTTAGATCCTCTGAGGCTTTACTAACTTTGCAGCTGTGGCTATAGCCTTAAGACAGCTGGGGTGGCAGGAAAAATAGAATCAGGCTGTTGCTGTAACAGACCTGTGTTTATTACCAGGCTCTCGATGTTCCCAGGGCCTGGTTCTCTCTCTCCTGCACAGATAAGGTGAAAGGTTTGGAATAGTGGGGTAGCCCTAGGACAGGAGGTTCTTGTTTTAGTCTTAGAAAGGCCTGCTCATGTTTATCTTCCCATGGAAGGGGTTCAGGGACAGCAATTTTAGTAAGTTCATAGAAAGGGGAAGCTAATAGGGAAAAATTAGGAACTCATAGTCGGCAATACCTGCTAGGCCTAGAAATCCATGACGCCGTCGCTTAGTTTTGGGCCTAGGAAGTCCTTGGTTTAGCTTAATTCTTTTTGGAGATAGCTGAATTCCTCTACCGCTTACATTATGACTCGGTAATAAAGTGTCTAGAGATAATTGTAACTTTTACTTACAGCAAATAAGTGGAATGCTTTATGGATGCCTCTTTGGTAACTGAGCACAGCAAGAGGTCATCTACATGCTGTAGAAGGTTGATTTCCTGACACTGGAGGGTCTTACATCTTGGTGGAGCACTTGGGAGGAACAGGAGGGGGCCTCAGTGAACCCTTGAAGCGTGACTGTCCGGGTATATTGTTGATGGTTCCAAGTCAAGATGAATAGATATTGGCTGTTGGGGTCCGCAGGGATGCTGACAAAGGCTGAGCAAAGGTCCACAGCAGTGAACCCTTTTGAGTCTGGCGGAACTTGTGATAAAAGGATGTTCAGGATTGGAACCACTGGGAAACAGGGAACAACTATCTTGTTAATAGTTCTCAAGTCCTGGACAAATCATCATCCCGCCCATTAGCTATACTGGGAGGATCTGCGTGTTGCAGGGGCTGGTACAGAAATGACCAGCCCCGGGGTGATTAAGTCTTCTGCTATGTGACAAGTTGAGAGGCCTTGTACAGCCTCAGGCTTCAATGGATATGAAGCAATTCAGGAAGAGGTTTAGTCATATCTATCTGAATCTTTGTAAGCTCTGCACTTTTTATTTTCCCAATGTCAATGTTAGATTTTTGAGCACCTTGATTAAATTGGGGGACTTTTTTTGGAGTTTCCCTTCTAAATCAGGGACAAATTATAAAGAACAAAAGATCAGGTTCAAGTTGGTCTGGAAATTTTAAGGTGAAGTCTCCATTGAAAGCAAAACGTATCCACCCTTTTCATTTAGAAAGGAGATCTCTACCTAATACATCAACTGGGGCTGTGTCACACAGCAAAAAAGAATGCTTTTCAGTAAAAGTCCCAGAGTCATTTGTACTGATTGAGATAGAAATTCTCTCTACACTTTACTAGGTATCCCAATTATGGAAAACTTTTCTTTACTTCCAGGGATTTGTTGTCCTACAAGAGTGAGTTTAAAGTAGAAAGCATAGCTCTGGTATCAATTAGAATTTGGCAAGGTTTCTATTAATTTTAATTTTATTTTCCCCTTGACCATTTAAGGGAATTACTGGTAATAGTTTACCAGAGGGTCCCTCGGGATCCCATCAACTCTGGAAGGAAGTCATACTGAGGCCCTCCCTTGAGGGTAGATATGGGGACACTCAATTTGAAGAAGTTGCAGATGACCTTTGACCATCAGCGTTTGGACCAGCATTTTGATGACGCCTTTGATGATGATATCAGTTGCAATTTCTTCTCTTTTATTTTTTATTCTGTTTATTTGGGTCCTGTCTCTTTTTTCTTAATGATCTTGGCTAAAGGCTTATCAATTCTGTTTATCTTTTTTAAAAGAACCAGCTCTTCGTTTCATTTATCTTTTTCTACTGTTTTTGTTTGTTTGTTTGTTTGTTTCA
Organism: Mesoplodon bidens; assembly: GCF_964165515.1. NCBI lineage: Eukaryota > Metazoa > Chordata > Mammalia > Artiodactyla > Ziphiidae > Mesoplodon > Mesoplodon bidens. The sequence continues at coordinate 11,610,524 of NC_138179.1, forward strand.
TTTTGTTTGTTTGGTTTGGTTTGGTTTGGTTTTGGTCTCTATTTTATTTATTTCCATTCTGATCTTTGTTATTTCCTTCCTTCTGCTGACTTTGGGCTTTGTTTGTTCTTCTTTCTCTAATTCCTTTAGATGTTAGGTTAGGTTGTTTATCTGAGATTTTTCTTGTTTCTTGAGGTAGGCTTGTGTCACTATAAACAGAACTGCTTTTCCTGCATCCCATAAGTTTTAGAACATTGTATTGTTATTTTCATTTGTCTCAAGATATTTTCTGACTTCCTCTTTGATTTCTTTGTTGACCCAGTGGGTTTATTAGTAGCATGTTGTTTAGTCTCCATGTGTTTGTGTTTTTTCCATTTTTCTTCCTGTAATTGATTCCTAGTTTCATATCATTGTGGTTGGAAAAGGTGCTTGATATAATTTCTATCTTCCTAAATTTGTTGAGACTTGTTTTGTGGCCTAGCTTGTGACCTATCCTGGAGAACATTACACGTGCACTCAAAAAGAATGTATAGTGTTCTGATTTTGGATGAAATGTCCTATAGATATCTACTTTATGCAGCTGGTCTAATGTGTCTCCACCCTGGAACTGGTTTCACTCCCTTCCAAGTGTGCCCACGGATGCATGTGCTGGGTATGTCTGTGTCCACCCTGGTCAGGGCCAGGGTTGGGGCCCAAGCCAGCTCTGTTCCCTCTAAGCGTGTGCACTTTCATTGGCAAGGGCAGCCTGAGTGGAGAGCAACACTGGAGCAAGAGTGGCTGGAGCAGGAGTGCTGTGTAGGGTGGGGGGTACACTGGGGCAGTCCTGGCAAGCTGGCAAGAGCACCGGGCAGTTTTCCATCTGCTCACCTCCACAGTATAACTGGGAGCAAGCAAGTTTGTGCACAAGCTTTTCAAGAGTGAAGTCTTGGTTTCTCATAGCTCTCAGGTAATCCCACTGGTTTTCAAACCAGCTAAGGGACTTGTCTTCCTGGTGTCAGACAGCGGTGCCCAAGGTGGAATCTGGGGAAGGATTCCAAACAGATGGGGAATTGCAGACCAAACTGCTGGAAACTCCCAACATAGAATCTGGGAACAGAGCCAAGGGCTTGGGGTTTCCAATCAAACAGGGAATTGTGGCCCAAACTACCAGCAGTTTCCAAAGTGAAACTAGTGATTCCAGACAAATGGGAAACTGGCTGGAAAACCAATTAGATCAGGAGCTTAATGCAAACTGGACAGAGCTCAGAACTAAGAGGAACTTACCCAAGGCCCTCAGAATCAGCAAGGAAGGCAGTGAACTCAAAAATGTGTTCATCGATACCACACCCCATGTTTCTTCTTGTCCCCAGCTGCCATCAGAAGTTTGCTTTGGATCCTGTCTCTGCCACCAAATCTATTAAAAAAACAGAGTTCAACCCAGTAAATTTTAAAGATCTAATTGGCTTTATTGAATGATTTATGAATCGGGCAGCATCCCATCTAACAAGAAGAGAGGAGCTCCAGAAAACTACAGAAGGGTAAGGTTTTTAAAGGAAGGACAAGGAAGTCATAAACAGGGAAAAAAGATTAGGTCATCTCCCTTTTGGGAAAACAGGGTCTCATTAGGTGGGTTACATCACCTTCCTTTAGGGCATGGAGAGGGCCCATGTGACAGATTACCTCATTGGTGCTGACCAGAGAATTCCTGACTGGTTAAAGCTGTATTTCCAGGGGAGGTTGAAGATTCCGTTAGGTTAGGCATCAAGCCCCAGTTTGGTGGTGTGGCCTAGCCTAAGTGACTCCACTGGTACCTGTGTTTGTTGGTGGTGGTGCTGTTTTTAACATAGAAATACAGGCATGGAGCAAGGGAGGGATGTCTGGAGGGCAACCCACTCAGGGAAGGGCCTTGACAAAGACGAGGGTTCAAGACTGACAAAAGGGAGTGAGCAGGTGGAAGAATAGACATGAAAGCCCCTTGATGAGGAAAAGATCACAGCCCCATCTGATAGGGGTGTGCTAGGAGGCTGGAGGTGAGTCAGGGGCACAGGGAGAGGCTGATGCTCACCCAAGGGTCTTGAGTCCCAAGTGAGTGTGTCCTTCAAAAACAGTAGTTCTCAGGCTTCCCTGGTGGCGCAGTGGTTGAGAGTCCGCTTGCCGATGCAGGGGACACGGGTTTGTGACCCAGTCTGGGAGGATCCCACATGCTGCAGAGCAGCTGGGCCCGTGAGCCATGGCCGCTGAGCCTGCGCTTCCGGAGCCTGCGCTCCGCAACGGGAGAGGCCACAACAGTGAGAGGCCCGCGTACCACAAAAAAAAAAAAAAAAACAGTAGTTCTCAAACCCTGACCTGCAGAAGAATGTGTTACCCAACTAACCTGGATTGTTGATTTTTTTTATTTTTTCAACTCAGAGAGAGAACACTAAGCTGAAGGATAGGATTCTTTCAATTAATATTTTCCTACTTTCATATATGTTTCTAAACCGTTAATGTTTCTTACTTGTCTAGACCAGGGTCTAGTTTGAGAGGGTATTCAATTAAGCACAAAATTATGTGTTTATTATTTAGGGTTGCATGGTCCAGAGTGCCATGGTTTCTGGCTACCATGGCTCCTCATCACATTTCCCCAGTGTTGTTAGGAAAGGCAATCTAGAAAGGAATGCCTAGAGTGGACAGGCTTAGATGTTCCAGTGTTTAGATCCCTCATTATACCTGTCTCAGGTGGACACAGATCCTGAGATCTGCCTTGGAAGAACTTCTACATCATGATCTTTGAAGCTCACCTATAGGCTGGCCATTTGTCAATGCCTGTCTATCATCAGTGGTTGTGAAGTGTAACTCCAAGTCATTGTAACTACACTGAACAGAGAGGACTCTGCTGAGTGGTGCTAAAAGGAACTTCCCTGGTTTGGACTGATATAGTCTGGGCTGAACTGGATGTTCTGGGTAGATTTGGACAAGTGGAAACTGGGCTGAGCTGGACAGAGCCAAACACTGCTAGAATAGAACAAGCTTAGCCAAACTGGGCTAGGATCCTGGAGGATTAGTTCTTCATGAAACCCTACTCAAAAATATCCCTAAGGCTTTTCAGCTGAGGCTCTATGGTGGTCCCCCTCCTCCCAGGCATAAGTCCAGCTCCCTCTGGTACCTCTTCCCCAGGATTCATCTTATATCAGAGCTTCAGACAATACTGCTCCCTAATGCAAACTTTCATCTCCTAGCCATGATTCCATTTGATCTGGATGAATTAATTGGTGGAGGGATGTGGGATAGGAGGATGGGGGTGCAATGACCATGGCTGAGAGAAGGCTGGTGCTGACTTGGAGTATTTCTACCACTCACCCCAAGTCTGGCCAAACTCCTGACATTAGTGTCAGGGTTATTGTTAGGGTTAGCCTTGGAGTTTGGTCCGACAAGGTGTTAAGTTTGATCCCTAGTCCCTCCCAAATTGGGGAAGGGAAGGGGTCCACACTGGGCACCTGGCTTCTTGAGGGTCACTCCAGTTTCTGTGCTGATGCCTCACTGCAGACGTTCTTCACCTTGCTTCAGGAGCCCACGCCCTGAATATTGGGGTGGACGGCTTCTAGGAATTCAGGACCAGTACATTCCGTACACATTCTCTTTCTTAAACAATATTGGGCTCATGTGGGCTTCCCACTCTGCTGCCTTCCCCCTGAGACATCAGAAAGGTTTTCTTGGTTGTTCTGCAAAAATTGACTTGGTGTTCTATGGTTTATGGACTTCTCTTAGCCCCTGCCATCCATCCTTCAAACCATCCATCCATCCATCCATCCATTTGACTATTGCCAGTTTTCACCCAGGGCATGGAGGATAAAGGCATTGTTACTCTAATGGAGAAAAGGGAGAAAAGGGCATGGTTATTATAAGTGTGTCTTGTCAAGGATCTAATAAGCACTAAATAATTTTTTCAATTGAGTTATCTACCCTACTGTTATCTTACATGTGGCTAAGCATTGTAAATTAATGTTTATCCCACATTATATTTTATTTATTTATTTATTTTTTGCAGTACGCGGGCCTCTCACTGTTGTGGCCTCTCCCGTTGCGGAACACAGGCTCTGGACACGCAGGCTCAGCGGCCATGGCTCACGGGCCCAGCCGCTCCGCGGCATGTGGGATCTACCCGGACCAGGGCACAGACCCGTGTCCCCTGCATCAGCAGGCGGACTCTCAACCACTGCGCCACCAGGGAAGCCCCTATCTCACATTTTAAATATGAGCAAACCGAGATTCACATAGCTAAGAAGTACCAGAGCCATATTCAAACCCAATCTGACTTCTTTCTTTTATTATTTATTTTTTTAACGGATGTGTAGTTGATTTTCAATGTTGTGCTAACCTCAGCTGTGCAGCACAGTGACTCTTTTCTTAACGCTATCCTGAATTATCCTGCCTCCCTATCTCCCATCGCCTGTGACCACAGCCCAAAGATGGACCCAAGTCTGTCTGTTTCCTGGTGTTCCTGCCACTGCTTCACGTTGCCATGACATTTGTTAGGGAATAAAAATTAGTCAAGACAGAGAAGGAAAGCCACAAATGAAACAAAGGTTGGTTATTGAATTAAGCTGTTTTCTCTTTTGTTTAACATAAGTCAGTCAAGTTAAATTATGTGCATAGGCCCAGCCAGTGCCTTCTGCATGGTAAACTCTGCCCCGGATCTGAGCAGAAAAGGAAGCTCATGGGAAGTCATCCCCAGAGGCTGCAGGGTACACATGTCACCACTCTCATTAAGGGTGGGAACCGCAGACCTTGAACTGGGACGGTTGGGGTTTGGCCCCGACCTCCTTCCCCCCGTGAACAGGAAGGGTTTAGAAGTGACATCATCATGCTGACATCATATGCAACTGGGACATTCTGATGGGCTGAGTTGCCAGCCAGCACCTTCTTTGCCCTGGCCTGGCATTTGATCCAATACCTGAGTTGACTTGGCTGTAGACTCTAGGGTTGCTACCAGGCCAAGTCAATCCCAAGTTGGCTCCCAGAATTCCTTGGGCTTCCTTGGCTTTAAGGTCCTGATGTTTTTGCATTAAATCCATTTAGAGTAAATCATTTATCCAATCTAATGTTCCCCATCTGCAAAGGACTGCAGTTCAAATTGTTTTTCTAAGCGGATTGTTTCATTACTAACTTTATTGGATTAATATTTGATTAATGGGCCTGGGACCCAATAGGGCCTTTCCTTTTTTTCCTCATCACTTGAAACAATACAAAGTTGAGAATTTTAGGAGAATTGGGCCTATGCTTGCCCAGAGTGATGTATCATGGGAGAATCACCAGGCTGGTTCTGGGGATGAGAAGAAAATATAACATTTGAAAGGAGTCTTAAAGGATCACTGGCTGTTAGCCAAATAGATCAAGGATATTACACAGTTAATAATAACAACTGTTATCATTATTTGAGTGCCTGCTGGCTCCAGCACCACTGAGAGATTTAGCACAAAATAACAGTTATTAGAACAGCCACTGGAATCAGACTGTCTGGATTCAAATTCCAGTTCAGCCACTTATTACCCACCTTGGGCACTGAGTTACTAACTTTTCTCTAAGCTGACTTCCTCATGGAACTTTTAGTCCAATGCCCAGCACATAGTAAGTACTCAATAAATATCAGCTATTGTTATTATTATCTGTCTTGTTCTCATCTGCTACAGTAGATATTGTTATCTACATTATACAAGTGAGAAAACTAAGACTCAGAAATTAACTAAGTGGATTACATGGCTAGCAAATAGAGCTGGAAGACAGTTGGCCCAGACCTTGAACCCAGGTCTATCAGACTCAAAACCCAGTGCTCTTTGTACAACATTTCAGTTTCTGTTTTCCCTTTTCTATTGGAGAGTATTTAAGGGCCAACATATTTGTCTATCATCACCTTCAACATTTTCAACATCTCATGCAAATACAGTTTCATAAGCAACGCTTTGGTCTTCCAAAATTCTCTAGGCTCTCATACTTGTAAACTGTTTATGGGGTAGGAACATACGTTCCACATCTTTATAGAGTCTAAAGTCTTAGCACAGTGCCCTTCACATAGCAAGATTCGGAAAATAATGTAACAAACGCTTGCATAACCCTTATTATGTGTTGGCCACTGTTCTAAGTGTTTTACAAATATTTACCTGTGTAATCCTCACAACGACTTTCTGAGGAGGCTACTGGTCTTGTTCCCACTTCTAGACGAGGCAACTGAAGCACAGAAAGCTTAAGAACTTGAACAGAGACACGTAGCTTACAAGAGATAGAGTCAGAACTCAAAGTCTGCACTGTGCCCATGTTCTGCACTTAAGAAAACAAAAGAAAGAACAGGCAGAGCCTGACCTTGAGGAAAATTCCATCTTGTACAGATAAGACTTGGTCCAGACACTGTTATTTATCATTTATGCCCCACCCACATCGCAAAAGGAATGTTAACAGACTGCCTTTAAAGAGCTAAAAATATGTATTAGGCGCAGCGCCCTAAGGTTCCTGTGTCGCCAAGTCTGTGAGCCAATGCACAAGCTAGTTCTCCTTCTGGAATGCCCTTCCACCTGGAAAATTCCCCATCACCCATCAAGCTTTACCTACCTGTATCAACTGTACCTGCAGGATTGTAATTCATAAGGGTGACTGAGTGACAACATGGAGAGACTAATGCCATTGAAAGGTGATCTTTATTACTTATATTTCCCAAGAGGAGGGGGCATGCCATGCCACACAGGGTCACACGGGAAAGCACCGGGTTTGGTCAGGAGGCAGAGGAGGTGTGGAGGAAGCATGACCCAAAGCCTGGATTGTGTTTTCCACGGGAAAGGCGAGGCAGGGCAGGGGAAACAGCTTAGGATGGGCTCATTTGAATAAAGTAGGCAGGCTCTGGGTTATAGGGGTGGTCTCCAGTTGTCTATATCCGGCCCTAAGGTGATTTAGGGCAGAGGAATATTGGCTCCTGAAATGTAAGCGCCAGATAGAAGTGGTTCTGAGTTTGGGCTCTGGATTAATTCATTTACATATGAAAGGTGTGCTCCCTAGCCCTTTGCCATCACTAAGAATTGGCTAGCCTTGGGAGGGGCAGTCTTTCTCTAGACAATGAGGTCACAACGGCAGAGCACAGAGAATACAGAAAATAAGAAAATATAGTTAGTATACTACCCTGGGAAGTTGTCCTCTGTTTCTCTGTTCCTACTATCTCCTTTCTCTCTTCCTGTAGCATCTGGAGCAGGCCTTTATTATGGGATTCTATTTGCAATTATTCCTATGTCTGCCTCCATGAGGGCAAAGATTCTGTCTTAGCTATCACCCCAGTGTCTTACACAGTCCCTGGACCATGCTATGTGCTCGAGAAGCATTTGATGATTGAATGGGTGAGAAAAACCTGAAACAGACCGGAGAGCAGGGAAAAGTTGTATCAGAGATGACTTCATACCTGTCACTCTGCTTTCACTTTAGTTCAGGTAGTCCTGGCAATCAAGACAAAATAGAAGAATACAAAGAAGAAGAAGAGTGCGTAGAAGAAGGAGGAGGAGAAGAAGTGGAAGCAGCCACTTCTTTAGTTCACTTGCTCCCACTGCCTATCAAATCAGTCATTCAAGTTTTCAGGATAGAGACTTGTTTTCTTGGTACTAAATTCTGTGGGGGTACTTGCTAAATTGGGTCTCATAGAAGGAGTAATAGAACGGGCAATATTTTGGCCAGAAGTGCCTATGTGGTCTTCATGTGGTCACTTCATTCCTTGGACTTTGATAAAATGGAACGAATATCATCACAACAGCTGCAAAAGCATTTTCATGGGTATCTAGGTTAATTGAAGTACAAACACCTGCTCTCTGAGGATCTAACAGGACGTCTACAGCCCAGAGGGGTAGGTGGCGAACACAGTGCATGTGTTGTCCCTGTTAAATATCACCCAACTCAACATACTTTTTTTTTTTTTTTTTTTGCGGTACGCGGGCCTCTCACTGCTGCGGCACCCCCCGCCGCGGAGCACAGGCTCCGGACGCGCAGGCCCAGCGGCCATGGCTCACGGGCCCAGCTGCTCCGCGGCATGTGGGATCCTCCCAGACCGGGGCACGAACCCGTATCCCCCGCATCGGCAGGCGGACTCTCAACCACTGCGCCACCAGGGAAGCCCCTCAACATACTTTTGACAGAAACTGAAGAGCTGAGCTCTTAGACAAGGATCTGGAGTCTAACTAATTAGAAATGGAGCCACTGCTTCAGATGTTGCCCCTGTGTCCTGGAGGTAAAGAGCCTTCGAGAGCCTAAACACAAACCAGTCTGGAGCCCCAGGATGTATCACGTTCTTCTACTCGTTTCCTGCAAGTGTTATCTGAGGCCCCACTCTCAGTCATGTCTCTCTTTTTACTTTTTTTGGAGGGATAGCTTTATTGAGGTATAATTTATATACCACAAAATTCATTCGTTTTTTATGTGTACAATTCAAGTACCTTTAGTAAATTGACCGAGTTGTGCAACCATCGCCACAATCTAATTTTAGAACATTTCCATCCTGCCAGAAAGAAACCTCATTCCTATTTATTTGCAGTCACTCCTAGTCCCCACCTCTGGTTCCAGACTACCACTAAGCACCCTCATCTTTCACTCGAGCACTTAAACCCTTTCCTGCCCAAACTTGACAACTCGGGCTGTTAAGGTCTTTGCAGCAAGAACATCTCTTTGCTTCTTATGGAATTCAGTGTAAAAGAATGAGATTTATTTTCACTTAGCAGGCGACTTGGCAAAACTATAGTTTTGCGTGAAGCTAGAAATACCGATAGCCAAATATAAGAAGGCCACAAGTCTCACTGTAAGTTAAGGTTATTCACTGACAGAGGAAGCCATCATTTTGATAGCCCTGTTGCAACCCCATTGTCTGGCTTGGGCAAGTCACTTCCTCCCTAAGGGCTCCGCTTCTTCACCCAGATGATTGCCAAGGTTTCCACCAGGATCAGGTTTACAAATTCTTTAATGGAAGTCAGAGGAGACAATAAATGGTGATGTAGGTTGTTTTCTTCCTCGACAGTAACTCTCGTTCAAAGATCAGCAAATCCCACACCTGCCTGAGAGATCACTTTCACCTACCCAGGTGCTTGTGGCCAGTTCCACCAGATGAGGCTTTTCACTAAAGAATAAACTACTTTAGGGCTTCCCTGGTGGCGCAGTGGTTGAGAGTCCACCTGCCGATGCAGGGGACACGGGTTCGTGCCCCGGTCCGGGAAGATCCCACATGCCGTGGAGCGGCTGGGCCCGTGAGCCATGGCCGCTGGGCCTGCGCGTCTGGAGCCTGTGCACCGCAACGGGAGAGGCCACAACAGTGAGAGGCCCACGTACCGCGAAGAAAAAAAAAGAAGAAAATACTTTGAAACACATTTTCATTTCTTTCTTTGTTTAAAAACAAATTTTTCTGGGCAAGAGAGATAGGCAACCTCACTTTAACTCAAGGAGCATGTGGCAACTACACATAGGTAAATTACCATTGAATGCAAAGATAAGATGAACCCAACAGGCAACTGATGGGGGTTAGGTGTGACCTTCCTAAATGGAAATGGAAAAGTGATTCCTTCTGATTGGAGGAAAGAGTCCTGGAGAGTGGAGGTGGGAAGCTTTGTGCCTGCCTTCTTCCTATTCCCAAACTCCACCTTCTATTAATACACAGTGAGCTTATTTATAGGATGAGACCCTGTGTTCTGCTAAGGATGCTGAGACTGGTAACGAGAGAACTTCTCATAGGCTCTGCCTGAGTCCACTCATGAACTGCGTGGTCATTGACCCCACTGATGGGGTCTGCAGCCAGGTCCCAGGCTGGACCTCTGAGCCTGTTCACCTACAGCAGGTAGAGGCAGCAGAGCCAGGGAAGAATCTAAATCTTAGTAGAGGTACAAATACTTTGACCATAGAACCTCATGGTCAAAGAGCAGATCTAAGGGTAAGGCAAGACCATAAAATGGAAGAAGAGGCTGATGCTAAAGATAAGCCTGAACATGGAGCCCACCGTACAAGGTGGTCCCTCAGACCCACCACCACCACCCCAGCCCCAGCCTACCAGCAGCTTTCCCACTGGACTTGGGGCTTGCAAGAAAGTTGATCCAGAAGGAATTAAACATGGACCCCAAAAGGGAAGAAAGCAAAGATTTTCCAAGAGCATTCCTGAACAATAGCTTTCTTGCTCTGTGGAATAATATGGCCCTGGAGAAAATTAGAGTCAGAGAAGAGAATCAGTTCTCTCAGAATCATCTGGGTCAGTCATGTCATTTGAAGATATCTGAAGCTCCCAGAAAGGTCACACTAAGGAGAGAGACCTCCCATAACTTAATTTCCTTTTGTGACACTGTGAGCTTCATTTTCTCCCACTCTCACCTCCCTTCTATCTCCTTCCCAGGCCTGCCAAGTCCTGTTTATTAAAAGTGTTGTGTCCAATTTACCCAGCTTTTAATTAAGCTGTCAAGCTGAAATGGGATTGTCTCCTGGGAAGCAAACAAAGGTTTCATGGTCATTTAATTTTTGCTTAGGATTTAAAATCCTACTTCTGGCATGCTTAAGATTATTAATGAGATCCAGGAATTCTTGCCCATTTGTGTCCATTACAAGACATAAATCATTAAGCTCAATTAAGGGCAAGGGAAAATTCTGGAGTTAGATTTAGAGATTGTGTTCAATCACATCTACCCAAAGCAGCCAAGTAATGGAGGCGTGACCTTCGAGGGCTGGGTGGAGAAGAGAAGGACAAGGTGGGAGATAGCAGATGGCAGTGTTAGGGAGAAGGGCATGGAGACAAAGGAAGGAATGGAAGGAGGGAACATTAGAATGGCCAAGGGGTCAAGAAATGGAGTTCAGATAGAAGATCAGGAAGGGAAAAAGGAGAGAAAGGAATTAGGGAGGTGGGTTACAGGAGATGAGGTACACACCTGTAGTGCTCACCAATCATTCTGGTTTTCCACTTCTTCAAACACAAGGGAAGATTATACCTCCCTGACCCCATGAAGTTAGATATAACTATGTGACTTCCTTTGGCCAATTAAATAAGAGCAGAAGTGACATGTGTCTCTTCTGGGTGGAAGCACTTAAAAGCTGGCATGCCGTTGCACTTGTTTTCTCCTCTGGTAGAGTGTTGAGATGATGATGTCATTCACTTAGTTAACCCTCTGTCAGCCTGGGCTCCTGAAGCACCGAGATGATCAGAACCCTCTGGTGACCTGCTTTAGGTGTGTAGTGTGAATGAGAAATAAACCCATGTTGTTTTAGGCCACTGAGATTTTGGAAATGTTAGTTACTTCATCATAACTCAACCTATTGAAACTGATAGAGGTGGACTGAAAGCAGAGACACCAACTGGTAACAGACAGAGGCTGGGGAGAGGCCAGATAGGAAGCAGAGAGGGCTAAGAGTATGGACAGGTGAGAGGCAAAATCTGAGCAACTTGAATTCTCAGACCCTGGACAGTGGTTTGCATAGAATAGGCCCCTGGAATGGAGTCAACTGGAAATGAATGAAAGTTACTTTTTGTTTGTTTGTTTGTTTTTGCAGTGCGCTGGCCTCTCACTGCTGTGGCCTCTCCTGTTGCGGAGCACAGGCTCCAGACGCGCAGGCTCAGCGGCCATGGCTCACGGGCCCAGCCGCTCCGCGGCACGTGGGATCTTCCCGGACCGAGGCACGAACCCGTGTCCCCTGCATCGGCAGGCAGACTCTCAACCACTGCGCCACCAGGGAAGCCCGAAAGTTACATTTTTAAGTCTTGATTGTATGCTGGTTTGTGTGGTCCTAGGGAGATGGAGCATAAAGGCTCCAGTTTCTTCGCAAAGAGAGACTTCTGACTCCCAAATCTCTCAGTTATCAGGCATATGTAGGAGGGGAGTGGAGTTGGAGAGGTCCCCAACACTCACAAACTCATCTACCTCCTGTGCTTCTCCTACTTTTTATCCCTCCTCTCAAGACCTCTCCAACTGTCCTCTAGGATCACTTCCTCTTGCTTGGTCTTCCCAAGACCAGAAAACTGGTCCCAAGGTTGTCCATATGCTTCAAACTTTAGGTCCTGGCAGATACAGGATGAGACCTTTGATAAGACCACACAGGTAGAATAAGGCACATAGCACTGGGCACACAAGGACCTCCACATCTGTTTGCTCCCACCTTCCCTCTGGAAGGCACTTCTCAGGTCCTTTCCAAATATCCTACTCCAGGAACTCCTGTCAAAATGGCCTTTGCAGTTGGAGGAGAAAAAAGAGAGAGGTTGTTGGGAAGACCAAATTCAGCAGTTTGCAGCTTCGACCCAGGCTAACCTCCTCATAGGCAATAGAGAAATTAATAATGTATGGTTTGGAACAGACTTCTGGCCCAGACCTGTGCAGAAAGGTCTCTAAGGTAACCCAGGTCTGCTTGTTTTGTCCCCTTTTAAGACAAATTTCTTGGGAAGTTAATTAGTGAGGTAGATAGGGTCCCAGCCTTATCTGAAAAGGACTTACTCTTCCAATCCCCCAAAGTGACAAGGTCTCAAACGTTGGATGGAGCAGAATGACAGCCACACTAAACTCAGGTCACTGTTTGGTACTGCCCACCACTATCACACACACACACACACACACACACACACACACACACACACACACACGCGCATGCCTCAGGACACACTGCTAACAGACTTTCTGCCCATGGCTTTCTCCCCATCAGAAATGCCAGGAAGCTGGGGAGGGGGGCACATATCACGGGTTGTTACAAAAATATGGCCACACTGAGAGCAGAAGCTGCTTCTCAATCACTGTTGGGGTCCAAGCACTGGGCCTGAACATGATGGCCAGTATGAACTGGGAAACAGGTCAGATGAGGATCTAGCTGGGGGTGATTTTTTTTATCCTACCACCACCTAAGGATGGGGCATGTGTTAGGCTGGGTCAGAAGAGAGCGTGGAAGTTGGATGCAAAGTGGGAAGGGAGGCGTAATCACTCAGGGCTGCAAGGACAAGCCTCCGCTCTCCCTCCAGCCTTCCTGTCTCTGCTCCTCTGGGTACACGGTGGGAAATGCGCACCCCACAAATGGCACCATCACTATCTGAACTTGTATCACCTACAAGTGAGGTACTTGCAGTGAGTTGTTTGAGTCTCTGACTCCAAAATCTCCAGGAGCGAGGAGTATGTCTGGAACACAAGAGTTCAGTAAATGGTGGCTTAACGGACATGAAGACTTGAGTTGTAGTCCTGGTTTTGCTTTTTATTATGATCATCACCATCAGTACCAGTACTTCTACCACCATCATCACTATCATCATCATCATTATTATTACCACACCACCATGCCCACCATCCCCACCATCACCGCCACCATTACCATCATCATCCCTATCATGACCACCATCATCATCACCATGACTACCACCATCACCAAGTGGCTCAATGTCATCTTGGTTCCGACAGGTTTCCAGAAGTCATGAGCCCACAACTTTGTAAATTCCCTCCTCCCTTCATTCAGAGTGGCCTCAAAATCTTGGATTGCATTAACCTGTGCTGACTCTTTTATTTATTTATTCATTCATTCAACAAATATTCATTGAACACATTCTATCTTCCAGGCCCTTTCCTAGATTTCGGGGCTATATCAGTGAACAAAATAGACAAAGATTTCTAGTGTCATGGAACTTACCTTATAGTGTGGGAGGGGGAGATAAATGAATAATAAGCATGATATACAAGTAAAGGATATAGTTGTTAGAAGATCATCAAGCCAAGGGAAAACAAGAGCATAGAGTAAGGTCTGGAGCTCAAGAAGAGAGAACAGACAGAGGCATCTCCCTGTGCCTTCTCTGCAGGCTGCATTATTCTTACCACCATGGAAAACTTCTCAGTCTAAGATATCTTTTTTCTCTGTGATCTTCATTGACTAGGTCATTATTCAACAAATATAAATCACTGTAACTCAAAACCAAAAAAACCCAATTAAATAGAGATTTCAAAAAAAGGTACAGTGAATTAGTGAATTATTCACAATAAAACTGGGATCTCAATCAATATGAAAAGCGAAATTAAAGTGCTATAGAGCTGGGAGATGGAAAATGCCCAATGGGGCTCCTCCAGCTAGACCTTGAGCTGTGCCCTGAGCTTTCCCGCTGCACTAACCAGATGTTGACAGGGTGATGGGAGGATGATCACCTCCTTTCTCCAGTACCTCAAGGGCCTTCCCTTGATCTCCATCCTGTCCCAGGCCCCCAGCTCTGGCCAAAACAGAAAGTAGGTCCAGTGTGATTTAGAAGGGCCCACAGTCCCAGTCTTTCTCACCTCATGTGTCTGTGTCTTTCTTCTAGTCTTCTTATCCTCCCAGTATCCCTGTTATGTCTTATCTTTAGTCTGCCCTGTATTTTTATCCATTCTTTCCCTCAAGTAACATTTACTGACCACCTACTATGTGCCAGGCCCCTTGCTAGCTGTAGGGAATACAGAGCTGAGTGACACAGGACCCCTACCGAAGGAACCCTCATCCAAGGACAGACAAGTAAATAGACCTTTACAAGTGGCCAAGATTAATGTTTTGACAGGAATCGTGCAAAATGCTAGGTGAGCACTATGGGTGGAGAAACTCTATTCCAGGGAAATTTGGCAACAGACATAGCCCTAGACCCTGCCCTCTTCTGGCTTGGGAGGCCCCTCTGAACACCCCTGTTTGCATCCTTCATCCTTTCCACTTTGCATTGCAAGTGTGCATTTTCTCAGCCAGCCTCCCCACCAGACAGTGAGCAGTCTAGCCAGGACCTATGCTTCCTTAATAGTTCTTGTATACTCAGCACATAGCCCAGAGTGATGACTCAGAATATAAGTTCCTGTGTTTGATGACTTTTGTGCTGGGCCTTGAAAGATGAGTCAGAGTTCAACAGGTGGGGGAGGGAAGAATAAACTCACTCCTGCTGTTCCTTCATCCCCACTCCCAGCTATTCAGGATGAGAGCCACAAATCAGCCAAAGGAATGAATCACTAAGGGCAGACTTCACGCATTGGAGGAGGCAGAGAACTGGGGTAGGTGAACTTCCCAATGCCTTCCCTCATCATGAAGTTCCCTCTGATATATTTTCAGCTGTATGTGAAAGATTATTAGAGAAGTGGTCTAATTGTGTCTCCACAATGAGAAATGCTACCAGCCCTCCACTGTAGCCCCAGATGTGTGATCCAGGGTCCACTCTAGACACAGAAATATCTACAAATTATTTGGGGGCAGCTTCTGTAAGTGAGGCAATGAGATAAAGCACAGTAAGTGTGAGCTGTGAGGTTACAATAACCTGGATTCAAGCCCCACACCACCACTTCCCAGCAATGAGTCCCTGGGAAAGTCACTTAATCTCTTTGAACTTCAGTTTCCCACATCTGGAAAACTGAGGAAATAATCATAATCCTACTTCATGGGAGTTTATAAAGATTGAATGAGACAGCATGAATATGTGTGCCTAGTACGTAGTAGATGCTCAAGAAAATGTGAAATTTTGACTCTTGTTTCTGTTGTACCAATTCAGAGCTTCAGAGCTATATTGTTTAAATGGTTCGTATTGTATTCAGCAGAATCCAGAGGTGCGTCTGCTCCTGGGTGCTGCAGTGAGGGCTTGGACAAAGTATTCCAAGCTTCATCCAACCGGATGAGTCCATGACTGGCTATGTAACCTAAGCCAAAGTACCACCCCTCTCTGGGCTGATTTCTTTATTTGTGAAGCAAGGGAGTTGGACTAGATATAGCATTTATATTTCTGCCAATCCCGAGTTCTAAGTTTCTTTGGTTATGAAGGGATCAGCTTAGGTAGAGAAAATCTGATGTTCTCCAATTGATCACAAAGTGAAAAACAAAGGCCTCAAAGTAATTCAAAAGTCCTACCAATTGCATTCATGACTTCTCTGGCCTTTGTCATGAACACTTACCATGAATCAGGCCTCACGTGCTTATTTACTTACTTAATCATTACTACCACCTAATGTTCCCATTTTACAAATTTTGAAACATAGTTTGGGGAGGTTACACACATTGGTCAAGATTCCACAGCTACTTAGTGCTAAAGTCAGTGCACAGTTTTTTTCCTTCCAAATTACCAGACCTCTGATGGGAAAAGCCCACACACCACCCATATGGACTTCACCCATAGTGACATTCATCCAGTTCCTCCAGCCCATCTGGACCCTGGTTCCAGAGCTGGAGAAGATCCAGGGTTTTCCCCTGGTCTTCCTCTTCATAATTTAAGATCAGAAGCAGAACCCCCAACAGATACACAAAGAGGCAACAAACAATTTGGACCTGTTTGGGTGGATGACAGCGGATTGGAGGCCTAGCTATAGGTGTTTGTACATAATAGGTCCTCAGTGTATGTTTATTGAATGAATAAATGAGTGGATGGATGATGGATGGATGGATGATGGATGGATGGATGAGAGTAGCAATTCAGTCTCTTCCTTTTTTGTATATGTGTTTCCAAAAGACATGACTCACCTACACAAGGGAAACATTTAAGGTATTGCTGTCAGCCCCCAGGAAAGTCTCCAGGCAGGACTGCTTCTAAGGTAAAGGCAAGTGAGATGCCTAGGATACAGAATTTAAGACGGCATTCACTCTCCATACATTTTGATGCAATAGCTACCTCCCTTGCCTCACCCTGGTCCTGGGATCTAGTCTTTGGGCTCATTTCCCCTCAACTCTGTTCTGCCTCCTCACTTCTCCCCTCCCTTCCTGGTTCACATTATTCTGACCTTGACCTCTGTCTCTCTTTAGCCTAGTGTTTGTCAACCCCTGATCCCCAATAGAATCATCCAAGAGGCTTTTAAAAAATACCCATAGGGCTTCCCTGGTGGCGCAGTGGTTGAGAGTCCGCCTGCCGATGCAGGGGACACGGGTTCGTGCCCCGGTCCGGGAAGATCCCACATGCCGCGGAGCGGCTGGGTCCGTGAGCCATGGCCGCTGAGCCTGCACATCCGGAGCCTGTGCTCCGCAACAGGAGAGGCCACAACAGTGAGAGGCCCGCATACTGCAAAAAAATAAAAATAAAAATAAAAAATAAAAAATACCCATAGATAAGCCTAGCCTGACAAATTCAATCAGAAACTCCAGTAGTGGGGTCCAGGCATCAGCATTTGTTGCAAGCCCCCAGCTCCAACTTGCAGCCAGGGCTGAGAGTCATTGCTCTCCTCCTGATGGGTGACCCAGTTTCTGGCTGTTTTCTGCAACATCATTTCACCTGTGCTGCCTTCTGTAACAGATGCTATGGAGCAGGCTTCCCTCTGCTCCCACTGGGCTCTTCCAGGGATGATTAGTGCAACATCTCTTTCCCTTTTTACTCACAGCCCCCCTTTGCCCTGGGATAAAGACAAGTCCATAGAGGCCAGCCTCAAGAATAATACTATAAAACATAATAGTTAGCATTCATTAAAGGCTTACAGTCTGCCAAAGATGTGCTGAACTCTTTATAGGTATTTTACTTATTGTCACATTAACCCTGTGAAATAGGTTCCATATTTAATCCCTATTTAAAAAATTAAGCAAGAGAGAAAAAGAGAGGTAAAGGAACTTGCCCAAAATTTCACAGTTAAGAAGTGGAAAGATTGCAATTCCCATGTAGGAGCATGGTCCCTGGGACCCGGACCCTTCATGGCTGTGCTTGGTCCCTGTCACCAAGGCATTACCTCAGTCAAGCCTGGTCACCTAGAGTCTCAGACACCACGGGTGGGTTCTTCTCTTGGTGCAAACAGTGTCACGCGTGTCTACTCCACGGACACTCCAGGTGTGCCCGGCTCCATCTGAATCCTGGACCAACATAGCTTAGGTCACCAACAGGAGCCTGTTTTCAGAACACACATTCCCTCATTTCATCCTCTCCACAATCCCAGGACATAGGTATTATCATCTCCTATTTTGCGTAGCATTAGCAGTTATATAACTTGCCCAAGGCCACACAACTAGCCAGTACTTGAAACTCTGACTCATATCTCTCAGGTGGTAAAGTTCAAGCTTTTCCCTCTACACCAGATGAGGAAAGTTGCTGTGGGTCAATGAGGAAGAGATCATTAAACTGAGATGGGAAGACAGGGTAGAGTTCAGATGTGTGGAGGGAAGACGGGGTGGCATTCTGAGCAGGAGGGACAGCGTGAGCAATGGCGTGGAAGTGGGACTCAATGGAGCATTAAAGATGGCGAACAGCACACTTAGCTAGAGCAGGTAATTTACATAGTGCCGCAGTGACTGGGAGATTGGAGGGTGCGTGCAGACATATTGGGAAGTTTATTGAAAGCCAAGCTAAGAAGCTTGAGCTTTATTATGTAGGCATCAGGGAGTCATTGAGCAGGCAAGTGATGTGTACAAAACAGCGTTAATAGAGTAGAACTCATCAGGATGAACTGCACAGGGGAACAAGGACTGAGTCAGGTGGTAAGTGTGGAGGTGATGGCAGTGGGGCCGCATGAGAGGTCTGGAGACACACACTTGGGATGATGGCTGGGAAAATAGAAAGTGAGGGAGAGGTATGAGAAATCTAACAAAGAAAATTCTGCAGGGCTTGTTGACTGATTAGCTGTGGGGATTAAAGGAATGAGCTGCATCAGAGATGATTCATTAACCATCAGGTGTCTGCTGCCAGGGTGGGAGCTGCAGAAGTAGGCATTCACAGCCCCTGCTCCCGTAAAGTATACTGCGCAGAAGGGGATATGCATAGGTAAACAAGTTGTGACAGCTAAGGTGATAGCTGCTTTTGTAGAGGCATCTTCAGGCACCATTTCAGCATTGGGGCACCTTGGCTCCTGTGACAAAGACCTAGCCAATGAGGACAGTTTTGAGCTCACTATGACTCAGCCATGTGACACCAAGGAGGAAAAGAGGACCTCAGCACTGGGGTGATATGGAGGGGATGCACTGACCGTACTGATGATTAGAGGAAGGGCCTTCCAGGCAGAGAGAACAACACGTATGAAGGCATAGAGGTGTTCCATGGCATGGCATGTTTTAAGCGCCAAGATTTTTTTTTTTTGGAGGTTTTTTTTGCGTTACGCGGGCCTCTCACTGTTGTGGCCTCTCCCGTTGCGGAGCACAGGCTCCGGACGCGCAGGCTCAGCGGCCATGGCTCACGGGTCCAGCCGCTCCACGGCACGTGGGATCTTCCCGGACCGGGGCACGAACCCGTATTCCCTGCATCGGCAGGCGGACTCTCAACCACTGCGCCACCAGGGAAACCCTAAGCTCCAAGATTTTAATGCTGGATAAATTGGAGAAGGGAAGAACAGAAATAGGAAAGTCCGGAGGGAATAGTTTTAGAGGCAAAATCGTGAGGGTAGTGGTTAAAAGCACAGATTGGGAATCAGAAGGACAGGGATCCGTTTCTAGTTGTGGAATATCAGACAAGCCACTTTACCCTCTGAGCCTAGTTTTCTCATCTATATAATATGAATTGTATTACTTGCTGTACAGTGTTCTTGAGAGGATTAAATTAGAAATATAAATAATGCACTCAGCCTAGGAACTGGCACATACATAGTTGGAGTTGTTCTCATTATCATAGTTGAGTTTAGGCATCAATAACAGGTCAATGAGAATGCCCACCAGGAAGTTAGAAATGGGGAAATGATGTGCATCACAAGGTCAAAGCAAGGGGATATGATCCTCAAAGTCCCAAGAACATCAAGTCCATCAAGGGGCCTAGATGTCAGTAAAAGGGCAGAGTCTAAGGTCTGAGTATCAGGAATATTGTAAAATTTTTGTGCTTGGTACAGGGGGAGGACTAGGAACTGGCCACTGAGAGAGAAGGTGGGACCAGGTCTGTGTGGTCTCATGCAAGCCAAAGGAGGTGAGAACTCAGGTGGGTCAGGATCAAATACTTGACCAAGAAGTTTCTAGGTGACCTTTGAGAGATAATTCCTATGGAGTGACTAGTACTAAGAAAGTTGTAGGAGATTAGGAGGAGAATAGGTGGGAGAAAGGAGATGGAAGAAGCCAAAATTTGAGAAAAACAGGTGACTTGAGTTCTAGACTCCACTCTGCAAATAACTCCATCCTTTTGGGAAGGTCACACACCCTTACTCTGCCTTCTTCCTCATCTACAACATGAAGACATTAGACAAGATGACTTCTAAATTCCTTTCCAGTTCTCAGACACTAAGCAGCAGACCAGGCTGTGGGACATTGTGGGGAGAGAGTTAAGGAAGACATGCTATACATGTTACAGAGACTGTACTGTTTCCTCCCTTTTTCTCTATTTGGCCACAGCTAATTCCTAGAGGAATTAGGCACATGGTAGGCAGCCTGTAAGTTGGTACCCAGTGATCTCCACCTCCTGTATCTCTGCCCTTATGTAAGTCTCTTCCCTTGAATGAGGTGGTTTGGCCCCTGGTGACTTGCTTCTAGTGAATATAATATGCAAAAGTGATGGGTGTCACTTCTGAGACGACAAAGACACTCAAGGATCCTGTGAGTTACAAAGAGGATGTGGTTTTCATCTTGCATGTTCTCTCACACTTTGTCACTCACTCACTCACTCACCCTGAGGAAAGCCAGCTGCCACGTTGTGAGCTGCCCTGTGGAGATGTCCTCATGGCAAAGAACTGAGGGAGGCCCCCAGCCAATGGAGACTGAGGAGTCTAACATTCCGTGGGAAACTGAATTCTGCTAACAACTGCAGGAGTCCCCCCAGCTGAGCTTTCAGATGAGACCGCAGCCCCAGCAGACACGTTGCAGGCTTTCTGGAGGCCCTGAGGCAGAGGCATCCAACGAGGCTGTTTTCAGATTCCTGGGATTCCACAGAAACCACAAAATAATGACTGTTTGGGTTTTTTGAGCCATTAAATTGGGGAGAGGTGATTTGCACACAATAATACATAATTACAGAGTACATATGATGAACAGAACAATGGGGCTGCATTTTTGAAGAAAAGGAGGAGTTAACTCTGTCAGAAGAAAAGAGAAGAGTGGGAGAGGCATTCAAGGCAGAAGGAATGGCATGTGCCAGTCTCAGGCTCCGGTCTCAGTGTGCCATGATTCTCAAGCCCCCACAAGGAGCCCAGCATGGAGTTGGTCCTCTATACTTGCTTAATGCATTTTATTGTAGTTAATTCATCATTGTCACCTCCCCACAATCCTTGGAAAATGTTTATTGTGCTCAATTCTCATTTCCCCAAACTCATCATATTATTCCTGTTCATAAATACTTTGCCAAGTCTCTCGTGGTTTTCAGGGATGTATGCCAGGCCTCCTAATTTGCATTCATGAAGACATACAAGGATCTTTTTGTTAGGGGCTACTGTGATATGTTCTTTTGAAACCTCTTCCTTGATCTCCTTCTGCAGACAGATTTAACTAATGGGTGAGGTGTCTTAGTCCTGGGAGAGCTATCATTCGTTTCCCACCCAACTTCATTTATAAGAACTAGCCTCACAGTCTCTTCATGTTGCCTTTGCTTTGCTGACACAGTTGCTGAAACCCTGCCCAGCAATTTTTCACATATGATGGAATTTCCAGTTGAGCGTAGAATCTATTAGCAGATCTAGGGTGACCTCCCTCTAGGACAGATGAGTGAACCTCGTCATATCCATTTTCTTCTTTGTCCAGTGTTTATATCCAGGCTCCTCAGCCTCCTGTGCAGTTCAGTTGGGATTCAGATAACTAGTTCTGGCCAATGAGCTGTAAATAGAAGGGATGTGCTCTCCCACCTGTTTGAGGGCAGTTAAGAGTGGGGGTTAGATTCTTCACGATCTCTCTTCCCCTCCTGAGATGCCCACAGAGGCCATGAATTGACATGGAGGTATTGAAGATGGAAGCAGCCTGGGTTGCTGAGTTACCGTTTGGAGAACCACCCTACCCTGGACTTTAAGTGGGCAGGAGATAAACATTTGCCATGTTAAGTCACTGAAATTTGAGGGTTTATTTATTACACAGCATAGCCTAGCTTATACTGACTAAGGGGGACCCCTCAAATAACGGATGGGACAGAAAATCTGAAAGCTACACAAAAGGTAGTATTAAATGAGACCAGAAAGATCAGAAGGGCTCCGCTCCTTCTGGGAACCCATGGACAACTTAAGGATGTTGGTGGGATAATTTAAAGGGCATAGAGTTGGGCGGGGGGCATAATCAGAGAGAGAGCATCTTGTTCCTTGTTGGAGAATGGTGTGATGGTGGGTATAAGTTAGAGTTCACAGGAGGGATGGCTGTAGCTTAGATGAAGGTGGTGGCAGAATCAAGGAAGAGAAGTGGGGGAATTCGAACTCTACTTCTTAGGTAGAATCAATAAAACTTTGTGATTGATTAGATCACCACTAAGGTGGAGAGATATCAAGGTATCCTGGCTTCTCAACTGAGTGTGCACTGGTGCCAGTGGGGCTGTTCACTGGAATAGGTACCACATGCAAAGCACCAGGTGTGGTAAGAGGGTTGGGAGTGTAGGGGAAGGTGATAAATCCAGCTTTAGACATAGTAAGTCAAAAGTGAATGTGACACAGCCACGTGGCTAAAATTACTGGGTACTTGGAGATACAGGTAGGTCCCTAGAGGTCAAGGGTCAGAGATAGAAGTTTCTGTCATCAGCTAAGAGGTGGCTGTTGAAGACGCATGCCTGTAGGAGAGAGCACCTAGAGGGGAAATGATGTAGGGGAAAAAGGATTTATTTCTGTTTAGCAAACGCCTTGTATGTGTCAGGTCCAGTTAGATATTGGGAATACAAAGATGAAGAAGACATCATTCCTTGCATCTGTTAGATAATTAAGTAGGATGCGATTGGATGATGTGATCATCATTGCCAGTGGGTCGGGTTGGGCGGGGTCTGTAACCCTCGGTCTGTCACCATCATAGGAGCCCCCGCACTCACCGTGCGATATCTTGTCTTCATTAAGGCTTTGGTATTCCTCCTCAGAGCCATCAGCCAGCCATGAGATGGGGATTCTTCCGCCCTTTCCACCCAGACTCTGCAGAGCCAAACTCTACTCTTTTGCATCCTGTGGATCTGTCCCTGCAATGGACATCCCCTTCTCAGCTTCCCCCGGCAACACGCATCCCCCAAACTTTTGCAGAGTTGCAGAACTTAGCTCCAGCAGGGCCTCATACGAAAAGTGAAACCAAATGAACTCACTGCATTACGCAGCTGCCTCCAGTCGTAATGAAATCCTTTTATTACAGGAGATTAGTTTAAAACATGTTATTAAACAGATCAAAATGAGCAGTAGCAACGAAAGTCATTAAAATGCAAGGCATAGGAGAGAACAGCTTTCCCCCGAAATAAGAGAAATCTGAAAGTTACCATTGGAACAATTTTGTGTGGGAGGAAAATGAGAGTGATGTGCCATGAGGAATGAGGGGATACGCAGGCACAATGGCTACCGCTTAAAACGGTGGGGCCCACCTCGGAGGGAGCAGGAGTGCTCAAAAGAATAGTCCCCGGTATAACCCAAAGGGAAGGACACAGGGGCTGGGTAGTGATGCACGCAGAGGCCAGGGAAAACCCAGCAGAAGGTAGGCTATTCAGTCTTGCAGTCATGGTAGAGTTACTGTGGCTAATATGTTGAGTACTTACCATGTGTTACCTTTTTGCTAAATTCTACATTTGCATATCTTATTTAATCTTTACAGCTGATTAAGTAGGAAATGTGATCCCCCCCATTTTTTTTTTGCTGTATGCAGGCCTCTCACTGTTGTGGCCTCTCCCGTTGCGGAGCACAGGCTCCGGACGCGCAGGCTCAGCGGCCATGGCTCACGGGCCCAGCCGCTCCGCGGCATGTGGGATCTTCCCAGACCGGGGCACGAACCCGTGTCCCCTGCATCGGCAGGCGGACCCTCAACCACTGCGCCACCAGGGAAGCCCGATCTCCCCCATTTTACAGACAGGGAAACTGAGCCTTAGAGAGGTTCAAATCTTAGCCAATTTATGCAGCTATTAAAGGCTAGAAGTGGGATTTAGAATCTGAACCCAAGTCTGTCTGACTTCAGAGCACACACTCCTAAGGATTATGCTATGAGGGAAGAGCTTAATGTAATCACAGATAGAGCCCTGCCCTCCAGGGATTTACTATTGGGAGTGTGAGTGAGATTTATGGATTTAAAATGCAAGCAACTTAGTTATCAAAGGAGTGGTCCCAGCTGGGGATCTTGGGCTGGATACCCCGGGGATTCAGATTTGTTGAGCCTGCCTCAGGATTGAGTGTACGTGGGTGAGGAAAAGAGGAGCCTTACAGAAAGAACTTACCCTGAGCACAGAGAGAACGGAGGGACATGACCTTCATTCAAGGTCAGTGATCTGCCCTTGGCAGGACAGATAGAGCCTGGTGTGCATCTCCCATAACGCCCACTTGTCCACTGTCCCACCTTCCCACTGGACTGAGATAGCCTGGGGAAATTCAGGGCATTGAAACAATAGGAAAACAATTGTAATTTGGAATTTTAGCCTCTCAGGTGTGGACCTGGAAATTGATACCTCTCTCCAACATCACAATTCCTCCCATAATACTCCTGACAGATAGTTCAAGAGAGCTTCCAGCATCAGAGAGCAACTCATTCCCCTCACAAGTAGTGCTGACTGACTAGAATATTCTTTCTTATATAGAACAGAAGTATGTCTGGCTGACACTTTTACAGTGAACATCGCTTCTGGGCGTTAGCCTCACAAAATCAGTCTTCAGTGTGATAAACTGGATATTTGCAAAGTGTGGTCCTGTTCCTGTTTCTGCCCCTCTCCTACAGGGTAACATTCCCCCAGTTTCTTGGATTTCAGTGCCCTCAGTATCAGGTTGCTTTTCTTGGGACAGGGACCACTTTGTCAATGCCTCACTAAAGGGTGGGGACCAGAAGTGAGCATCGCCCTCCAGGTACCGCCAGACCAGAGACTAGAGCGGAAGGATCATCACCTCCTTCCTTTGAGAACCCCTACTTTTTATAATGCACATTCGGCTTCCATTCGGCCACACCACTCCCAAGGAAACAAGCCTTTGCCCCCTCACCCTTCTGCAAAATAACACCACCGCCCCCATCCAATCCCTGAGCGGTTGGTTTCTGGACCCGGGATTAATCTCTGCTAAATGAGTTGACCCTTTGTTCCAGTTTATTGCAATCATTTTGGATCCTGATTCTCTCATCGGACATAATCACCATCCCTGCCACTGTCTTGTCATCTGCAAATTTGATGAGCAAAACTCATGGTAATATTTTTCTGAGTCATTGACAGAAACATGGGATTTGTCAGGTCAAGAACAGAGGCCTAGGGTGGGACCCTGATACTGGCTAAACGGACTGTCTCCAGATGTCTAGACACTGAGACACGGAAGAATTGATCTGCTATGTCAAGTTCACAAAAGGGCAAAGTATGAGTCAAAAGGTCATTTTACTATTGATATTGGGATGTGTTTCTGCCGTAAAGCCTACGACTGCCAGTCACTCTGTGACAATTTTCTGTACATCTGTTTCTTGGCATTAACAACCTAAGAAGTACCCTCTACTCTCGGGAGACAGGGGTTGAACATGCTGTTTTTAAATGGAAAAGAAGTGAATATGGTTAAGGAATATTTACATGAAGACAAGTTAGCGTGCATGGTTTCTCTGTTTTCTATATGAACATTCTGGGCACAAAGGCAACTCCAACATGGCCTAATCCTCAAGCTGTCTAATGAAAGAAAAAGGTACATAATCAAGTAATTGTAATCTATGTGATAAGTGACTTTTTAGATGGGTGGAGAGATTGCTGTGGGACCCTGCATGGGAGATACTAACTCTACAGAAGGGACTATTAAAAACTTCACAGAAAAGGTGACATTTGAGCTTGGTCTTGAAGAGGGGATGGGAATTTGCTTGGTGGAGAAAGGGGAGAGAGATTCTAGGCAGAGGGCACAAAAACATGGACCAGAAAGAGATATGGCGAGGCTGGGAAACTGCGAGAAATCTGGGAGTATGGGGCAAGTAGAAAACAGGGCAAAAACATAATACATTCTCATCACTTCAGCATTTAGTGAGCTCCTAATGTGTACTGAGCATTGTGTTTACCCCTGGGGAGTGAAAAAGGCATAGTACCCGCCTCAGAGAGCAGGGTAGACCTGCATAAGTTACTTATCTCCTCTGAGTCTCAATGTCTTTCTCAGTAAGACAAAGGTAATAGAACTCATGTTACAGTAGAGTGAATGAGATCATGTTTGTAGAGTACCCAGCAGTGTCTGTCACATGGTAGGTCTGCAGGACAAACAAACACACAGTGGGAATCCTCCTCTTTTCTTTATGTTCATGTGGGAGGGGCTGAATTTCCATGGCTCCATCACTTGAGCTTGTGGTCCCCAAGATACTGCTTCCAGTGCGGCCTCCTGCTTCAGAGAAGACCATGTTGGGGTCTGGAGACATCTTTCCTCAGCTTTCTGATAGAGAGGTTTCCAACCCAAGCCACACTCTCGTGTCTCTGGGAAAGATCAAACTTGGTATAAAATTTCAGCATCATTGACTATTCACCTGGAAAGAAGGCTCTTGTTTTCAATTCGTGTCTTTCTGCCTCCTGTTTTGGGTCTGAGCTGGGACTGGCCCAGGTCACTATCCCAAGTTGAGAAGGATTCTGAAAGGTGCTGGGATAAGAATTAGACCCGCCCACTGAGGACTTTTATTGCACCTGGAGTGCTGCAAGTAAGTCTAAAGCAGAGACGGAGCCCAGTGTCTGAGAGAGCAGGCAACCCCAGCAATGTGAGCACAGGATAGCATTCAACACCAGGGAGGTCCAACAGAGGGTTAACACAGGGCCGCACAGCAAACAACTAAGGGGCATCGAGTACCTACCATATGGCAGTTAAATTATAAAGTCGTCCCCCGTATCTGCGGGGGATTGGTTCCGGGAGGCCCCACGGGGACCAGAATCCAAGGATGCTCAAGTCCCTTATATAAAATGGCTAGCACAGGCAATACAGCCCACCCTCCGTATCCGTGGTTTCACATCTGTGGATTCAACCAACCCAAGATCTCGGTTGTTTGAATCCCTGGAGGCAAAACCCACGGATACAGAGGGGTCAATTCTATATTTCTCAAATTCTTATGTGTCAGAAACAGTCCCAATAGTTTATATACCTCACCTCAGTTTATCCTCACGCTAACTCTAGGATAAGCTGGGTACAGTCTTATTTCCACAGAGGAATTCAAGGCTCAGAGAACTTGCTAAAGGCCATTCAGCTAGTATATGGAGGAGCCAGGATTGAGCCTGGGCCTGACTTTACCATGATCTGCGCTTTCATGTCCTTCATGACCATGGAAATTGCTACCAGAGTTTGAACACCTGCTCTCTGCCAGTTACTGTGCACAGCTCTTTTCATGAATTATCTCATTTTCTCCCCAGAACAAACTTTCCAGGTGGTGTTATCATCCCTAGCCTCACCCGACCACCAAGGAATGGAGGAGAGATGGAGAGTTTCGGTGCCTGGCTCCAGGGCACATATCAGAAGCGGCAGAGTTGAGTTGGAGCTACCTGACTCCAGGGCCAGAGGTTTCCCCATCCTTCTGGATAAGGGGACACAAGAGCAGAGAGTCTGATGGAGGCCAGTAGCTGGGCTGGACCGGCAAGGGGTGAAAGCAGCCAGGCTTGGTCCCTCTGCAGCCTTGGACAGCATAGTCACAGGCTGGAAGGTGGTCCCCTTGCTCCCCATCAAGGACCCAAACATCCCCCAAAGAGCCCTGTGCTGCAGGAGGCCTGCATACGGTCAACACCAAAGAAGGGTAAAGGGGTCCAACTGTGGGATCCAGGGGTAGCAGCAGCAGCTGGGACAAGCAGGGTCCTGCCCACCATGCCTTGGCCTGGGGAAGGTGTGACCTGACCTGCCCCAGGCAAATCAAATTTCCTAAGTTTTATAAAAAGGAGAGTTCCTGCCATGGCATTTCCAGTAAAATCTATCTATCTGTCTATCTATCTATCTATCTATCTATCTATCTATCTATCTATATATATATATGGCAAGCTTTGGTTTCAGAGCTAATAAATCCTATCTGAACAACACTAGTGCCTGCTAGAGATGGAAAAATAATTCTTCACTTTGTTCTTTATGGACAAAGAAAGCACAACCACCCCCTAAGTGTTGTTATAAGCCTCCTGCTGGGAAAAGCCACAGGTCTTCTCCTGGGCCCCAAACTCTGCCACTTCTAATTGTGAGCAGTGATTCTCCAGCTCCTCTTTAAGATACAAATCTGCCTCCATGGCCCCATCTTTGCTCTGTTTTCCCTCACTGGAGCAATTCTGGGCATCTGTGCAGTGTGGGCACTCCACAGCAAGAGGATGCCGCAAATGGCATGGTTTGGGGGGTGTAAACTCCCCTGGTGGCACACCATCTATTTGCGCGGGGATACTAGACCTTTCACAGGCCAAAGAGATGCCCAGGGCTGTCAATCTGCGGACGAGCAGCAATTGTGAGGCACTCAGGAAGGACCCCTTCACCCCTCCTTCAATGCAGGCCCATATTCAGGGCTCCTGCAGTGCACGGGCTCTTTGAGGGATGTCTGTGCCCTTGATGAGGGATCAAAGGGACAGTTCCACAGCCTGTGACTATGCTGTTCAAGGGCACAAAAGGACTGACCTTTGAAAAGCCAAAAAGCTGATGACCACTTTCCGGAGTAGGATGCCTGCCACTCTAGGAACTGAAAACTGACAGCTCGGCCCAGACTCTGGAGAGAAGGCTGTGGGTTCTGGATGCAGAAGTATCTGGATGGGCCTGTCACTTAACCTCCCTGAGCTTAATTTTCTCCTGTGTATTTTTCTCCTGATAGAAAGATACCACTTTCTACCTTAGAGATGGAATACAAATAACATGCACATAGTGTACCTAGCCTACAGCAGGCACCTAATCAATCTTGATGACATCATCATCACATCATCATAATTATCATGTGTATAATGCGAATCAATGTGACCAGTTCTTAACTAAGTTTTACTATGGACCTACTCTGTGCAAGACACCCAATTCCTACTGTGTGCTGGACCCCAAAGACAAGTTTTGATGACAGTGGAAGAGATAGATAGATGTACCTGGAGACAGTTGAAGTGTTTTTCTCTTTAAGCCCCACCTTCAGCTTATGAGCCACACAGCCCCTTTCCCTAGTCACTTCCTGGCTGCCAACACCCCCATGAACTACAGAAAAAGTCACACGTAACTGATATGTGTGCCGCAGCTGACCATCTCAAAGCAGTTTTTGTTGTGGTTGTTTTTTCATTTTTATTGGAGTACAGTTGATTTACAATGTTATGTTCATTTCAGGTGTACAGTAGAGTGAATCAGTTATACAAATACATCTATCCACTCTTCTAAAAATTCTTTTCCCATATAGGCCATTACAGAGTACTGAGTAGGGTTCCCTGTGCTCTACAGTAGGTCCTTATTAGTTACCTATCTCAAAGCTGTTTGATGCAGATCACTTCACAATATCCCTGGTAGAGCCAGTCTGATTGCTTGCATTTTATAGGATGCCTGCCCGAGCGGAGGACAAGGTGCAAGAGGGACGCAAAAGTGAAAGAGTGTGAGGTTTGATGTATGTAACAGGGGCTCCAGATGGTGTTTGAGCATCCGTGGGAATTGTCACCTCCTGACCAGGTCCCACGTGCTAGGAGTCCTGTAGAATCTGGGTATCTGGGAGATGGGTTGTGGATAAAGTGCTAGGACCAAAATGGCTGTCTGGTCGCTGACCAAGGAAGGAAAACCTGTCTTGCATGTGCCCCAGGCACTGTGTTCAACGCTTTGCTTGCTGAACTTACAAAGGCTCACAGTCACCAGGGTGCTACATTATTATCATTAGCCCCAATTTACAGATGAGAAAACGGAGACGTAAGAAGTGTAAGTAACTCGCTCAGTCTCGGACACAGTGGGTGAGTGACGGAGCCAGCCTTTGGAGGCAGGTCTGCTAACTCCAAAGTGTGGCTAATCGGAGGTCCCACCATGCTGTCTCCTGAAACAAGCAGCGCCCGCCGACTGATGACAACCTGATTGTGTGTCCTTTGCTCTAGTCCTGTCACTGGCTGAGCACTTTGCACACAGTATCTATCTAATGTTCCCAGTGACCCTCAGGTATGATGGGGATTTTTTAGTGTCAAAGAACACTTTCCCAGTTATTGGTTATCAGGTAATCGTCATACCAACCTTGGAAATAGACAAATGAGGCCCAGGGAGGTTGGGGAACTTACCCAAAGTCACACACAAGGACTTCTACCTCCAAACCCCACATCCCTTCTGCAATGGCAGAATGACCCCCCCGCCCCCCCAAACCTCCTTCCCCCCCTGCTCTACCCTCCCAGATCCAATGAAGAAGGTCGGTACCATTTCTCAGGTGGGCAAAATTAAGGCCCAGGCAATGACGTGATTGTACAGCCCCACAGAAGTAGAAACATCCCCTGATACGAAGAATTCCCAGGATCTAGCATTTTTCTGAGGCTCTTCTGCATACATGCCCATCATCGGTAGTTTAGAATCATCCTCCGCCAAAAGCCTGCTCCATACTCCTATTTGCTGTGCAATTTATCAGTTCAACCACGTGGCCTCTTGAGAGGCCTCTGTCCACATGCTTGGTGAGCCAGAGAGTGATGAGGAGCAGAACATGAACCACCCAGACTGGAGCCAGGAGGGAAGAGGGTGAGGTGGGGGTGAGTCCCAGGCACTTTCCTGGGCCAGCAGACAAGCCCATCATTCATGGCCGTGCCAGGTGGTTGCCAGCCCTCAAAGCCATCTGTGACAGCTCTGGGGTTCAGAGGCCAGCTACTCTCTAAGTAACAGAGAGAAGGGGGCTTCCCCTGACATCACCACTTTCAGCCAAAGCTGGTGGGCATAGCATTTACCCAGCAGGAAAGGGAAAGGGAAGGAACATATGCAGAGCATCTCTGTGTCATGCCCGTGACATGATTGTGACAATCTCTGATGAAACTATGGTTGTTGAACATTTAGAAAGGGTGGAGGAAACTGAGGCCTTGGGAAAAGTGACTTGTCCAAAGCTCACATGGCTGAAGGGGGGCTTGAGTCCCAGATCTACTGGCTCCAAAACCTCTGTACTATGCTCAGAAACCCCCTGGGGAGTATCAGCATCCCCTGAGGAGTAGGGGTGAGAAGGGGCCTGAGGTTCAGGGTTCTACCCATTGGCTGCTGAACTGGGATTGCTCAGGGACCCTATGGAGTTCCCACTGTGTCCTAATCTTATATTTTGAGAAAATAACAGGAGTGGTCGCTGGGTTCTTTCATACTCTTGCCTTAGGCCCAGAGAGGGCCAATGAC
This sequence comes from Mesoplodon bidens, assembly GCF_964165515.1. NCBI lineage: Eukaryota > Metazoa > Chordata > Mammalia > Artiodactyla > Ziphiidae > Mesoplodon > Mesoplodon bidens. The sequence goes on from NC_138179.1 coordinate 11,641,648, forward strand.
TTGTCCAAAGTGAAGCATCTGGATCAGCTGAGTCACGTGTGACCCTGAACCTTCCTCCAGAAACTGTGCCCTCTCTCCCCTAGGCCATCGATGGGTCTTTCTCTGGCTACTGGATCAGACCTTACAGCAAACAGTCTGTAATTTCTCTCAGTAAGAAAATAATAATAATGAAACATGGTTTTTTTTTTAATCTCTCTTGATTCTAACTCCTTTTCCGGTTATTGTCCCACTTATCTGTATACCTTTACAGCAAAGGTCTTCATATTTTACTCCCCCATTTTCTCTTGAACCCATTTCCCCATCCCACCACCCCTTCGTGAAAACAGTGCTTTGATCTCTATATGTTTAAATACTACAGCTAATGTGTGGGTGTCAACATCGACTGTCAAAAGCACTTGACGTGGCTGATTGCTTACGTCATATGCTTTGGAGACAACTTCTTTGCTTGGCTTTTGAAACATTATCTAGCCTCTCTTGACTCTCCTTTTACTCACTGGCCACTCCTCTGTCTCATACGTTGATTCTCTTCATCTTTCCAACTTCTAAGCCCTGGAGTGTCATAAGGTACAGACATCTTTTCTTTCCTTTTTTTTTTTTAATTGAAGTATAGTTGATTTACAATGTTGTGTTAATTTCTGCTGTACCTCAGAGTGATTCAGTTATACATATATGTACATTCTTTTTTTAATATTATTTTCCATTATGGTTTATCATAGGATTTTTTTTTTTTTTCGGTACACGGGCCTGTCACTGCTGTGGCCTCTCCCGTTGCGGAGCACAGGCTCCGGATGCGCAGGCTCAGAGGCCATGGCTCATGGGCCCAGACGCTCCGCGGCATGTGGGATCTTCCCGGACCGGGGCACGAACCCATGTCCCCTGCATCGGCAGGCGGACTCTCAACCACTGCGCCACCAGGGAAGCCCCTATCATAGGATATTGAACATAGTTTCTTGTGCTACACAGTAAGACCTTGTTGTTTATCCATTCTGTATATAATAGTTGGCATCTTCTCATCCCAACCTCCCACTCCATCCCTTCCCAATCCCCTCCCCCTTGGCAACCACCAGTCTGATCTCTACAGACATCTTTTCTTAATCTCTAAGGTATCTTATTCAGTTTCATGGCTTTAAATACCACCCGTATACTAACAATTCCCAAATTTATATCTTCAGCTCCGCCATCATCTGACCTCCAGACTCCTAAATCCAAGTGCCTCTTCAGGATCTCCATTTGGATGTCTAATAGACATATTAAACTCAATGTGTGTATAACTAATTCTTATCCCCAGGCCCCCAAACTACTTATCCTTCATTCTTCTCCATCTCAGTAAACTGCTTCTTAACACTTTGTTACTCAGCTCAAAACTTTGGATTCCTCTTTCATTCCTCTCTTTTCTCATACTTCTCATTCACTCCATTAGCAAATCATGCTACCCTCAAACATACGTCCAGAATTGGATTGCTTCTCACCTCCTCCACTGCTTCTAGCAGGGTTCAAGCCACCATGATCTCCCCTTAGATGCTTTCACTGCCTCCTGAGTGGTCTTCTAGCTCTGCTTCTTGTGCCCTAGAGTCCATTCCTAACACAGCTGTCAGAATGAGAATCACTTCGCTGGACACCTGAAACTAACACAACATGGTGAATCAACTATACTCGAATATAAAAGAACAATTAAAAAAATAAAATAAAAATAAAATATGAGCGTAGTTTACAAGCCTGGCATTTAGCTGCTGCAAGCTTTTAATGGTTCCTCATCTCATTCGCAGTGAAAGATGAAGGCTTTGTGAAGGCCTGCAAGGCCCTACGTGGTCTGCCCGTGTTACCACTTTGACCTCATCTCCTGCTCCTCTCTCTTGCTCTCTCTGCTCCAGTGACACAGGCCAACATACTCTTCTTTGCACGTGCTAAGCACAGTCCTGCCCCAGGGCCTTCGCACGTGCTATTTCCTCTGCTGGAAGATTCTTCCGTCAAAGAGCCACAATGCTCACACCCTGTTTTTCCTCCAGGTTCTCTGCTCAGAGGACCCCTTGTCAGTGGGGCCTCACCTGACCAACCTCTGTCAAAGAGCACACATCCCAACCGTGGCACTCTCTGTCCCCTTAGCTTGCCTTATTTTTCAATACAGTACTTATCATCATCTGACATTCTGTATATTTACTTACCTGTTTCTTCATTATGTGCCTTCCTTCTGTAGAACGTAAACTCTGTAGGGGCTGTTTTGGTCACTGTTTCATATCTATAATCTCACTTATACCTATAACATGAGAGACATTCAATAATATCCATTGAATAAATGTGAATAAATAAATAATGAATGGCCTAGGCTCAGAATTGCCTAAGGAGCATAAACATTTCTTACAGAAATTCTTACAGAATTTCTAATAGAGATTCTTGGACCTGGTAGAGATTTGGTTGAGGCAGAATCTCCAAGAGTCCCAACCTCTCTGGGCTTCAGTTTCCTCACCTGTAAAATAGAGGTAATGTCCCGTACTTCTTGGGGCTTTGGTTCAAAGTAAGGGATATGATCTCTATATAAAAGTGCTCAGTGCCCTGTCAAGCATACAGAAGGCGCTTAACCATTGGGAGACTTTCTCTATCAGTCAAAGATTGGTTCAGGGTCCCCTGGAGGCCAAAAAGAAGGTTGGGGCTGGGACCCTGTTCCCTGGACTCTGGGTCTGCGGCTCTGCTCACAGGCCCATGTGATCACACAGTCAACCCCTCTGCATTTACTGCTGTGCTGAAAAGGGGCCCTGTCACCACCCACCCTCCTTTTTTCCTAGCATCTGAAATATTATTCCTCTGCATTTCTGGCCAATTCTACCACATGCCCTGTGGACCCCATTTCAGATCAGTGCCCCAGGATCTTGGGACTTATGGTCCCTTTTCCCAGCTTGCCATGAACCAGACTTGCTCATGGTCGGTGCTCCTTAGCTCTGCCCTTGAAGCTTCAGAGCCACTCCCACCCCCGCCCCTGTCCCTAGGCTTCAGAGCTCTAGGAGTGCCACTGATGGAGACAGCCCCCAGGCCCTCACCTGAATAAGATGTGAGGTTCAGAGACACGTGCAGAGAGAGTAAAGAGGACTCTTTCCTGCACTGGGGATTCCCACTGTGCTTCCACCAGTAATACCAGCTGTCTACCATTCATTCCTCCTTAGCACCAATGGGACTTATTATGGCTACCACCAGCACCCCGATCGCATCGCACACTCAGCCCTGCTATGGTTCTCCAAAAAAGGGATACTCCAGGCAGGAAGCATTTGAGCTGGCTCAGCCCCACCCCATCCCATCTGGTTTGGCTTCAGCTTCAAGACAAGGCAGAGAGAGGGTCAGCGTGGGGTGGCGGAAGACTTCTTCCCATGAGTGTTTTGCCAGGTCCCCTTCCTCTACTGTCTGGGACCTCCAGGCTCCCAGTGATATGGCTTCCCTCTCCTCCCTCACTCACCTCCACCTGGGAGAACACAGACACCTCCTCCCAGCATCTGCCCCCCTCCCCACTCAACTCAACGTGCACCATCGCTTTAGCTTTCTCTCTTCAATTTCCGATTCATTTCAGAGGTTCTGGAACCAATCCTCCCAGGACCCTAAAGCACGATCTCTAAGGATTACAGCCCCACCAGACCCCATTCTCACGAAGAGGAGACACACGCTGCTTTGAAATTTGCTTTTCTCTACCGTTGGTGTTCACTCTCTTCCTGTCAAAAACAAATCCTAAAGTGTATTTATAGTTGCCAAGTGCTTTTCACACACGTCACATCATTTGATTCCCTCCACTGGCCCCGATGAACACAGGATGATGCCCATTTTAACAAGTGACGGAACCGAAGGGCAGGGAAAGTAAATAACTGCCACATCACACGGATGAGTAAGTGGCAGGTCGAGATGTGGGAACCAAGTGTCGGGGAGGAAAGGAAGGATTTAATAAGATTCTCATCGAGCCTCGAAAAGGCCATCTACTGTTTTTGTTGGATTTTTTTAGTTGTTTGCTGTGCCGTGTATGGTGTGGCCTCCTCCTGTGAAGCCTCTTGCATTGAGCAATGCTTGCTTTCTGCATGCACATGCGTGCGTGCACACACACACACACACACACACAGCCAAGAACTTGCCTAAGTGGCAGGCTCCTAAATAGCAGAGCTGGGAGGTTCTCCCAAGTCCTGCTTTTCTACTCTACCATGCAGAGCCCAAAAGAGGATCCCAGAGGAGGTTCCTGGAGATGGATTTCCCAGCACTAATCACAGGATCTACTGTGTACTTTCTGAGCTTCTCTCCAGCTGGGAGACGTGGAATTTCTCACACCCCTCCCTCCAACCTGCCTCCAGAGACGGACCGGGGTCTTTGCCTGGCATTGCCCTGCCTTGGTTTTACTTTTATTTTAAACTGTTTAAAAATGTATTTTATTGAAGTTTAGTTGATTTACAGTGTTGTGTTAATTTCTGCTATACAGCACAGTGACTCAGTTATACATACATATAATATATTCTTTTTCATATTCTTTTCCATTATAGCTCATCGCATTGAATATAGTTCCCTGTGCTATACAGTAGGACCTTGTTGTGTATCCATTCTGTATATAAGAGTTTGCATCTGTTAATCCCGAACTCCCAGTCCGTCCCTCCCCCACCCCCCTCTCCTGCTTGGCAACCACAAGTCTGTTCTCTACATCTGTGAGTCTGTTTCTGTCTCTTAGGTAAGTTCATTGGTGTCATGTTTTAGATTCCACATGTAGGTGATAGCATATGGCACTTGTCTTTCTCTGTCTGACTTCCTTCGCTTAGTATGATGATCTCTAGGTCCATCCACGTTGCGGCAGATTCCCCTGCCTTGCTTTTGATTGCTAAGGAACCAGAGCTCCCCACTCCCCAGCCTCCATCTGGCAGGAGAGCTGTCCTTAATGGAGGCCTTGCGCTGGCATTTCTGTCTTCTCTTACACTGACTCTCTGTCGTCAGGATCCACACGTTCCAGCCTAATTTTTCGGAAAGCGGAGTGTGGCGTGCATGCCTAGTGGCTCATTTTTCCAATGCTACTGGGCTGCCTGTCTGAGCGCTTGGTTCTTTGGCAGAAAAAGCAATTATGGAGCATTGTGGGTGGGAGAACATGCCGAAATTCTGCTCACTTCAGTCCAGGAGGGTGGTCCAGGCCAGATGTTCCTGCATTGTGGGCATCCTCTTTTGCCCCCTGTAGGTTGCAGGCACTGAGACTCCCATTAGCCGTCTCCAAGGTGAATGTCCTGGGGGGTGGGGGGCTGTCTCGCCTTGATTATGCGATCAGCAGGGGCTGGAGATAGTCCTGTTCTCATCAGCATCATTGTGCCATCATTTCTGGTCCTGCATACAACCAGGACCTTGGTATTAGTAATCTAGACCTTCTTGGGAGACAGCACTGCAGAAATCTGATTAATTCAATTGGAATGTGGCTCATGGGGTTGAAACTGAGGGAATCTGTGGACAGCCAGGTACACTTTCATGATGCCGGAGTACCCCCGTGTCCCTTGTACATAATAATATGCTCCCAAGATGGATCATAGAAGAGACATAAAATCAATAAATAACAACAACAACAGCAGTAATTGTACTCTAATGGAAAAAATATTGGCTTCAGTGCTGGGCAAACCTGAGCTGGAATGTAAGCTCTACCTCTTACTAAATGTGTGATCTTGGGCAAGTTGTGTGGCCTCTCTGCCTTCTGTTTCCTCAGCCATAGCACGGGGTGATGATCCCTACAGCGCAGGGATTTTATGAGGAATAAGTGCCGTAACACAAGTGACATGTCCAGCACATGCAGAGCACGTGCTGTGTTCAATTAAAGTGTCATCCTGTGCATTACGTCATCTGATACTCACAACAGCCCTAGGATGAGACAAAGCAGGCTGGAGTTTCTCCCATTTATAAAAAAGGAAGCCTCAAGGAGGTAAAGGGACTTGTCTGTGGTCACACAGAGCAAGTAAGGGAAGCACGAGGACTTGACATTGTCTAATTCCTACCTCTGGATTCTTTCCAATTAAGGGACTCAGGCTCATCCATCATCTTCCCAAAGCATCTAGCTCATTCTCAAAGTGGATTCAGGTACCGGAGACATCCTCTGCTTTGAATACTTCCTGGCCCTCCATATGTCAGGTCCCCCACTCCTGGGAAAGGGGGACCTGTGGCAGACTCTTGCTGACCCTCCTGGAACCCTTCTCAGCAATTTGGGCTCTTTGGCTGGAACACTTACTGACCTTTGATATTTTGGTCCCCCTGGGGTCTTTTTGCATTTGCTCCAGTGTTTTATTCACCACCAGGGATGGTGGTTTTCATTGGGAAGCAGACAGCCTTTACCATTGCACCTCTGGTCCCCTTTCTACCACCCTGAAGAAGAAAAAGGTTGTGGGGTTGTGTCTAGATAGTTTAAGTCTAGGTGAGTGTTACCTAATGAGGTTCACCAGAAAGAATGTTTGTAAGAAAGAATCCCCAAAATTCATATTGTCAAAGCCCTTCTTTGATGGTACTTGAAGATGGGGCCTTTGTGGAGGATTAGGTTTATTTTAGTTTTAGTTTTAGTTTTTTTAAGGTTTTCAAAATAACATTTATTTCTTAAAAGTTAACATGTGCATAATAGGAAACCAAAGAAGCAAAAAGCAAAGTCATCCATCATCACAAGCAGTTTACCATTTGATGTGTCCTTCTAGGTCTCATTTGTGTATTTAAACACAACTAAGCATCCATTTTTATGTAATTAAGATCATACAGTTATGTATCATGCTTTTTCACACATCATGAATATTTACCATTTCAAAGTCCCAAAGCTATGAGTATTTTGATAACCAAAAATACACGGCACCAACTCAATCTGGAAGGAAAGATGAGGTCATTAGGATGGAATGTGTGTCCTTATAAGAAAAGGAGACCAGAGCCTGCTCTCTCTCTGCCCCGTGAGGACGCAGTGAGAAGGCAGCCGTCGGCAAGCCAGGAAGTGTACTCACCAGAACCAATCATGCTGGCATCCTGTTCCACATTTCTAGTCCTCAGAACTGGGAGAAGTGTATGTCTTGGTTTTTTAAACCAAGCATCCTATGGTATTTTATTACAGCTACCCAAGCTGACTAGGATAGAAATTGGCACAAAGAAGTGGGGTGCTATTGTAACAAATACCTGAAAACATTGAAGTGGCTTTGGCACTCGGTAATGGGGTGGAGGCAAGGAGAGTTTTGAGGTACACTCTCAAAAGAAAAAGCCGAGATTGCTGTGAGGGGGCTTTTAAAGGTGATTCTGGTGAGGGCTCAGAAAGAAAAGAGGAGAGCTGGAGAGAAAGCTTCCGCCTTCTTAGAGAACACACAAATACTCATAAACAGAATACTGGTAGAAATGTGGACAGTCAAGGCCATTCTAGTGAAGTCTCAGACAGGAATGAGGAGTGTGCTATTGGACCACGGAGAGAAGGTGATCCTTGTTATAGAGTGGCAAAGAACTTGGCTGAACTGCGTGCATGTTCTAGTGTCTCGTGGAAAGTAGAACTTGGGGGCTATGAAACTGGATAGTTCGCTGAGGATATTTCTAAGCAGAGTATTGAAGGAGCGGCTTGGTTCCTCCTTACTGTTTGTAGTAAAATGTGAGAAGAGAGACACAAATTGAAGGAGGAATTGTTCAACAAAAAAGAACCGGAACTTAAAGATTTGGAAAATTCTCAGCCTACCCATATTGCAAAAAAAAATGAGAAATCGTGTTAAGCAGAGAGTACTAAGAATGTGGCCAAACAGCCATTTGACAAGATTAGTATGGATATGAACCAAGAACTTAATCAGCCACCCCAGCAGAAGCACCGCCAGGTGGACTGGAGGGGGTAGAGATGAGATGAAATGAAGGAAAACTATCTGACTTCTTAACTCTTTTAGGATGAGACCGTAGAGCCATTTAACAGCAAATGTGTATTATTCTTCAAGACAAGGGAAGGATGACCCCAAAGACCATTCAGAGATCATCAGGGCTGCCGCCTGAGTCTCAAATGGGGGTGAAGGGGTTGGAGGGAGGGCACTGCCTTGCTTTCAGTCAGGCAGACTGGCTGCCCAGCACCTTAAGAGAAGAACACACACCCTCGGGTCTTCGTGTCTAGTCCCAGCCTGGCAGAGCCACAGGGGTTGGACCATCATCCCAGTGGGTTTGAAAAGCAGGACCACTGCCCTAATGGGTCTGGAAGGCAGAGCATTGAACCAGAGGGCGTTATTCTCAGGTCTTAAGATCTAATGGTATTTGCCTTGCTATGTTTCGAACTTGCTTGGACCCATCACATCTTTCTTCTTTCTGATTTCTCCATTTTGGAACAGGAATGTCTATCCTATGCCTGCCCACCATTGTACTTTGGAAGCACATAACTTATCAGATTTCACACGTTCATAGCTGGGAAGGAATTTTACCTCAGGATGAAAAGGACATTTAGGTAATATTTAGATTAGACTTTAGATTTGAGGCAGGAATGAGTTAAGACTTTGGGGGGCTGTTGGGATGAAATGAATGTGTTTTCCATGTGGGAAGGACGTGAATTGGGGGAAGTCAGAGGTGGAATATTATGGACTGAATATGTCCCCCCAAAATTCATGTACCTTAACCCCCAAGGTGTTTGGAGGTGGGGCCTTTGGGAGGGGTAGTAGGTTTAGACAAAGTGATGAGTGGGGGGCCACCATGATGGGATTAATGTCCTTATAAGAAGAGGAAGAGACCAGAACTCACTCTCTCTGCATCATATGAGGACAGCAAGAAGGCAGCTGTCTGCAAGCCAGGAAGAGAGCTCTCATCAGGAACCAAATCTGCCAGCATATTGATCTTAAACTTCACAACTTTCAGAACTGTGAGAAATAAATGCTGTTTATTTATATAGACCACCCAATCTATGATGTTTTGTTATAGCAGCCTGAGCGGCTAAGATGACCAGAAAGAACATTGTCTTCCCAGATTGTCCAGTGCCTCATAGCCAGTTCTGTACCCAAGACCTCCTGTGGACATGTTGTGCCATGGCAGAGGATCCAGAGCTAAGATGGAGGAAATAGAGGGCAGAGGAAGAAACCAGGAGAAGCCCAAGCAGAAGCTCTATCACCAGTGAGGAAAAGTAAAGATGGTGGCAAAAAAAAAAAAAAGCAACATCTAAATACAGGGGAATGATGAAACCTTAAATGGGGGAGGAATCAAGAGATGAAAGGTGCCAAGGGTCAACTGCAAGGTGGAAAGTAGACAGTGATGAAGTGATGGACAAGCAACTTAGGACCAAGGCTGTGAAAAGCACTCTCCTGATTTGCTCTGATTATCTAATGCTGCGTGACAAATTGCCCCATAACCTAGTGGGCATAAAACAACCCTTTATTATGCTTTTGGATCTGGGAGGTTGGGAATTCAAACAGGGCACAGCAGGAAAGGCTTGTCTCTGATCCTTGATGTCTGGGCCATCAGTTGGAAGCCTCCAGGGCTTCAGAATCATCTGAAGATTCATTCACTGTGGTTGGTGCCGGGAAGACTCAAACAGCTGGCAGCAGCTAGGGCTTTGTGGGCATCTCTTTCCATTTCTATGTGGCCTCTTTGTGTTGTGTCTCCAACATGGCAGCTTTAGGGTAGCCAGACTTCTTACATGCTGGCTCAGGGCCCCCAAAGTCCATGTTGACACCAGGTGGAAACCGTATCACTGTTTATGACCTAGGCTCAGACACCTTGCGATATGCGACCACCATGTCCTACTAATCAAGGCAGTTACAAGACTCCACCAGGTTCAAAAAGAGGGAACAAAGATCTCACTCCTTGATGGAGGAGAGTCAATGCATGTCACATTGTGAGAAGAACATCTGGAATAGGATACATATCCCTGGGGCCATCTCAGAGGATACAATCAGCCACCCTGTTCAACGTCCCTTCTCTATGGTACCTTATGCTACAATGGTCAGTTTGGGTGAAAGCATAAAAGCACAGACACTGGGTGTCCCCTTGAAATGATGGGGCTACAGGAAAGAATACCCAATGATTAGATGAAGGCGTACTTGGCATATTCCTTTGGAGAAGAATGAAGCAATTTCTGGGGCTCTAGCTGTAGTGGATGGGAGTTCTGCACTCTTCTATCTCAGCTGTGTTATTTTTTTGTTTTGTGGTGGTTGTTAGCAATGCTAGTAGTCTCATCTTTGTCAATTTCCCTTCGTTTTTGGTAAAGATCTTCCTGAAAACAGCCCATGGCCGTGATGCTGAGAAAAGCCAAAGGAAGGCTCTGATTTTGCTCACAGCTGAGTCAGAGACAAGGGGGAGCAGGGTCCCCTGATGACAGGCATGAAGGAGAGCAAGTATCAGCCTGAACCCCCTGAGGGGGCGGCAAACTCAGGGCAGCCAAGGTGCAGTTGCTTCTCCCACCCTAACTCTCTCTGGAGAGCTTGTCCAGGCTCAGCGCTGGAGCATGTTGTATTTTGCTTCGGTAAGATTCTTTGACAGAGAGAGGCAGTGGAAGGATCAAAGTGGGAGCACCTCAAGGGAGAAGTGAAATGCCAGGGAGGTAGTGCCACCAGCACTTGAACAAATGTCTTCTTCATACCAGCATATTCCTCGAGGGTCTTTGTAAAGTTTATCCTGTTTATTATGCACTTTCACCCTCTGTACATCTTCCCCACCATGCCCTTCACACCTGCCTTTGAGCCTCCGGCATCCTTGCTGCTCAACAGAACTGAAGAATGTATCTCCTAATACGTAGAGTTCCCTGAAGGAAACTCCAGCCTGAAGGAACACACAGACTCACTACAAAATAGCAAAAGGTCTCTTTTCACACTCCATTACCATGCAAAGATGCTAAATCAGAAGGGCCTGGTGGAGACCCTAAGGCCATCTGAGTTCTAGTAGTTCCCATAGCATCCAGTACACAGGACATGCACAATGTTGGCTAAGTTGTGTACGCACGGCGAATAATTAGTCCATAAAACACTGAAAGTGAACATATTTGCCCCCCACAGCATTTCCCACCTAACTAAGGGTATGCTAATTGCAAACATTTCTCATTATTATTCATTAATGTAGTGTACAAGGTTCTCAAGGACTTACAGCCCAATTGCATCCTTGTCCTGTGCTGATAGAAATACTATAGTTGGGCCTTGAAAATTACATTCCATTTTTCATTTGTCCTCCATTTATTCACTTAAAAAGATTTTCATTGATTATTGCACTGAAGATAAACAGATAAGAGTCATTGCTCATGTTCCCAGTGGGAAAGCAATGAAATGAGACATTTTAATGGGTGTTACCAGGGAGAAAACTGGGAGCTATGAGAGCATATGATAGGCTCTCTGATCTAGATTTGAGGGAAGAAGAATCAAAGAAGACTTCCTGGAGGTGATGCCTGAGTTTTGGGTCACGAATAAGAGTTGGCCGTGAGAATATGAAAGGAGAAGGGAGGGGAGCACATTGTACAGGTAGCGAGGCATGGGAGAGTACGGTACGTCCAAGAAAGTGAGAAGAACTTAGAGTATCTGGAGAGGATGTGGGGGAGGGAATGCAAGGGGAAGGAGATGAGGCTGGAAAGAAAGGGGTGGTGACGAGCCTTAAATCTGTACTGAAAAATTTGGTCTTTCTCCAGAATTATAGTCATGACACTAGCTTAAAACTTGGGATTTCATTCAGGTAAAGTCCGTGAGTTAAGATAACCTCTGTGAGTAAATGATGAAGTTGTTCTTCAAGCCAAGAGCAGGGCTCAGCTGCTGGCCTCTGACATCCCCCATACCATCACAGGAGAGTCAATGAGCAAGAAGCTGACAGTATCTGCTCTTGGATCAGCCTTGCCAACCTAGTGACTGACCTTGACCTCTGGCCCCACCTGCCTGCTCCAACCTGCCTTAGATCACCCACCTGAACCTGACCTGTGGTCTCTCTACCTACTCCCTCCTGCTCAGCTGGACAGTTGTGTGGGGCCCCTCTAGGCGAGACCTACCATGTCACTGCCCTTGTTCCCAAGATTCAGCCACAGTTGAACCTTAAATCAAGAATAACTTTTCTCCTTCCCATTCTAATGTGTTACTATACTTGCTATCTGTTGACGGCTGATTAGATATCTTGGAATTATAGGAAATTAAAGATTAAAGGCTTTTTAGGGATCACTATACCCAAACCCTTCATTGTAGCTAATGCCAGGAAAGAGAAGTGACTCCCACAGGAATAAAGATTCATTTGAGGGTCTTGTGACTCTCACACCAGTGAGCATCTCAGGGATGGCCTCTGATAAAAGGAACTGACAAGCTGGTAAACACAGTGAGTATCAGAGCTCAGGACTTGAACTTGCAAATGTTTTAGACAACGCCCCAGAACTCCGTAATGGATTGAATCTTGTAAAGTGAGATTTATTCGTTCATTGACCAAACACTAGCTGAGTACCTACTCAGCGTCAGGTTTCACAGGAGACACGAGGGCATCAATAGAAAACAAGACCCCATTCCCACCCTAGGAGTCTCTATCCTAGTGTTAAAGGAGGATAATAAACAACAATTATGCAGTGTGAAAAGAGCTCCTCTAGAGAGAATCTCTCACAGAGGTGACCTCAGAGTGTCAGGGACATACCCACACTGGATCTTGAAGAATGAGTGCGAATGTGGACAAGTGGGGTGAACAAAAGTGGAGGGATCCATATGTACGAAGTTGGAGATATCCAAGCATGTTCAAGAAACATCATGGTCACAAGGAAGCAGAGGGGTGATGACAAAGGAGGTGACGTGATGCTGCATCGAGGAAGGGCCTCATATCCATGCTCAGAGGGGGTGAGGATGGCCTGGCCAGATGTGGGTTCTAGGAAGATAAGACTAGATGTTTGACTGGGGAGTTGGGCTGGAGGCAGAATAACTTGTAGGAGGGCTGTCATGGTATTTTTTTTTTTAGACACTATAACAAAGGAATCTTTATGGCTAAGCCATTGTTGGTTTTCTGAAAACTGACATTACTTCTATATAGACACCAAGAAAAATTAGTGGGATCATAGGATTTGGTCTGGGAGTCTCATTCTGACCTATTTTTGAGTCATCAAAAGGTTATGTCATTTCTGTAAACAAAGCAGAGAATCATAAATCATTAAGTCCAATCCCTCCTTTATCAGAATGGGAAACTGAGGCCCAGTGAGAATTGACTTGGCCAAGGACACTCAGTTATGTTAACTGGCCTCTAAATAGCCCTTCTGACTTGCATCAGAGAAGCAATATGGTAATGCAGAAAAAAGCACTGTCCATTCTTATGGACTGAATGTTTGTGTCCCCCACCCCAAAATGCATATATTGAAGCCCTAGCCTCCAGTGTTATGGTATTTGGAGATGGGCCTTTGGCTGGTAATTTGGGTTAGATGAGGTCATGAGGGTGGGGTTCTCATGATGGGATTAGTGCCCTTATATGAAGAGACACAGGAGATCCCACTCCGTCTCCATGTCCATGCACTGAGGAGAGGTCATGTGAGGACACAGAGAGAAGGTGGCCAGCATCTGCAAGCAGAAAGAGACCCCCACCAGGAATCAAATCTACTGGGACCTTGATCTTGAAATCCCCAGACTCCAAAAGTGTAAGAACAAATGTCGGCTGTTTAAGCCACCCAATCTATGGTATTTTGTTAGGGCAGCCCACACAGAATAAGACACTCATGTTTACAGTGTGTTTTTCAACAAGTCACTGTCCTTCTAAGGGCCTCAGTTTCCCTACATGTCAAATGAGAGTTCTGCACCAAAAAGATCTCTGCAACTACTTCCAGCTCTGAGATGTGATGTAACTGCTATCCAGCGAAGAAAGAGGCAGCTACCCAGACGGTCTCCAGCCACTGGCTAAGGCAGGCTGATGTCAGGTGGTGCTGAAGCCCATGTGGCTGCCCCAAAAGAGTGAGAGAAGGGGCGGAGTGGCATTAGCATTCCCCCAACACGTGCCCGGAAGGTTGGAGGGCCCAGATGGGAAGCAAACAAGCAAACTCTCTGACGTGTACAAAGCCATAGATCACCTTCCACAGCAGCAGCCACTGCTCCCCTGTTGCCGTGGCAACTTTTCTCTAGATTCTTCTCATTTCCCAACACTCAGCCCCAGGAGCAGGGCCCAAGTGACCTACAGGTGGAGACCAGACAGACCCAGGGTGGGGGCAGGTGGGGTGACATTGGTGGTTCGCGGTAAAGGCCTCACAGCTTGGAATGCAGGGCTGGGATTTTTGACCCAAGTGTGTCCAGCTGCTGCCATCCTTCGTCTGCAAACACTGCTTCACAGCACAGCCTGGAAAGGGGTGGGGTGCAGAGAGGAGGACTTTTTTCCTTGAGCACTTATTTATGGCAGCCAATGGAAAGGTCACTGCCTTTGACCCCACAATGAACTTGCGTGTGACCTTGGGCAGGTCCCTTCATCTTTTTAGGCTGTGCTTTCCTTAACTATGAAATGAACATTACAATTCAGGAGCCTGGATGCAGGCTCTCTTCTGCCTCTCCTCCTGTCTGAGGCTCTACGGGTGAGTCCCTTGAGATATTTGAAGGATCTCTGCTTGGGAAATGACAGAGTCCCTTGAAATGCAAAGGTTTACCAGTGATCTTTTTTTTCCCTCCCCATCATTATTGGTGCATTTAAGAGCTGATTTTCTGAGGGTTTCTTCCTTTATAGGGAAAAATGCTTTAGGGACCAATATGTTAGGCAACTGCCCATTTTAAATCAAGAGGAAATGGAAGGAAAGCATCTCTGAAATTATCAAAGTCATTAGGGGAATAGGATTTTTCTTGTCAGACTTCAATTTACACACAGATACGGTTTTAGGAAGACATCTATTTAGGTAAGGTAGGCAATTCCGACACCGATATGTCACCCCCTCGGGAGAATATCAAGCCACTTCCTCCCTCCACCACCTCCCTCCCTACCCTCCTTAATTTATTCAGTAGATACTCAGACAGTGCCAACTCTGGTGACTGTTATTCAAATGCGTTTAAGGGGAGCCTGCTCTGTGTCAGGCACAATGGATGCTAGGGATGCAGTGGTAACAGGCAAGGTCCCTGTCCCAGAGGAGCACAAAGATCCAGTGGAGACAGACATGGGATAGGGCCCTCCCATCTGTCATCTTTTCAGCCTTCCAACAGCCCCAAGAGGAGTGTTAGCATTGCCATTTCAGAGGGAAGAACTACACTCCCAAGATCCAGTGCTTTCTTACCTGCAAGGTCTATGCTTGATGCCCAAAACTCGGCCTGTGTGCACCAGTGCCGAATTGAATCTCAGAGACAAGGTTTCGGGTGAAATAGAAAAGAATAGCATGATTGCTTTGTGAGGCAAAGGGGGACACAGCAGGCTAATGCCCTCAAAACTGTATGTCTCAACCTGGGAGGATTTGGTGAGGAGTTTTTTAGCAATGGTTCAAGAGCAGGGTTGCTGATAAGGATCAAGGTGTGTGCAGGGCTCCTTTAATCTGGTCTCCTCCTAATGAGCTTCTCTGGTTCCTTTAATCTGGCCTCAGGTGGTCCCTTGATGAGCTTCTTGATGTTATCAAACTGTGATCTTCTCTGGAATGAAGAATGCTAACATCTTCCATTTTGGGGGAGTGAGAGTTTAGTTCTGCAAAGAGCTCAAAGGTGTGTATCCCTTGAGGTGGAACCAGGACCCTGCCCCAAGACTGCACTATTGTTTCTTGGATGCTCCTCCCTTGTCTCTGCAACCCCTCCGTTCCCTGATTAGCAACTGTTCAAATCTGCCCTTTGGAACTCAGGGAAGTTTCATGGAGGCTGGGGTCTATTCCCTACAAACAAGAAATGGGGGACAGAAAGGTTTCCATGCCCAGGAGCCCCACAGTTTCATCCTTGACCTGATTTGACCCCTGGCCTTCCTCCTCCAGGCCGTATTCTCCCACATCACCCCAAGCTTGCCCCATAGCCCTGTCCCTCTGGTGTCCAGCTGGCATCATCTAGACACCCTTCCAGCTCCTGCCTTGTTTTCCTCTCCACCTGATCACATGACATGTCATAGCCTATTTGCTCATCCATAGCCCCCATCACCAATATCTTTAACTACTGGTCCCTGGACCACTAGAGCATTTACAGGTAGACTACGGAGGATTCAAGAATCCTTGTAGGGCTTCCCTGGTGGCGCAGTGGTTGAGAGTCCGCCTGCCGATGCAGGGGACACGGGTTCGTGCCCCTATCCCGGAAGATCCCACATGCCGCGCAGCGGCTGGGCTCGCGAGCCATGGCCGCGGAGCCTGTGTGTCCGGAGCCTGTGCTCCGCAACGGGAGAGGCCACAGCAGTGAGAGGCCCGCGTACAGCAAAAAAAAAAAGAAAAAAGAATCCTTGTAATTTCATGCAAAACTTTGATTGAATGGGAAGATGTGCATTTTGAGAGGAGAGAGGTAGATTCTTCATCAGTTTCTCCAAGGCATCCAGAGCCTATACAAGGTGGAGAATCTACTAGGCTTGTCCTCCAAAGTAGCTGTTCCTATTTCCCAGTGCTTCTTCCACAGAGCCTGGCACTCAGCCTATGTGTGGGAAAAAAGAGCGGAAGAAAAGATAAGTGTTCACCACTCTCAACTGGTTCTACTCTGTGGAATATAACACATAACAGATCTACAGCCAACCCCCAAACCCTACTCTTCATGAGACTTGTTTGGAAGAGGAAGAGGAGAAGTAATTGGGGAGACCATAGAGCCAAGTGAAGGTCAAGGAAAAGACTCAAACAGACGTACACCCTCTGGAGATACCAGCCACACAGAGGAAAGCTGAGGGGCCGGGAGTGAGGAGGGAAGGAATATAATCACTTTAGCAAGGTCAAAATTCAATCAGCTTCTCAGCATATACCTTCAAGTACCTTCTATGGTCCAGAAACTGTTCCAGACACCTTATTTTGCAAGTCACAGATTGCAGGGACACTGGGGTGATGGAAAGGGCCCCGGATCTGGGGACTGGAGACTTGGCATCTGGACTAGATTCTGCTACTCATGAACAGTTCACCCTTGGGTGAGACTCTTTGAACCTCAGTTACTTCACCTGTAAAATGGGAGCATCATCCTGGACCCGCTTGCACAGTGGTTGCCATGAGGCTCAGAGACGATGCTGGATATTATTACAAACAGGGCAGTTACCACCAGCAGAGGTCCTACTGACAGATTCCAACAACTGAAAACCAGACTTCTGAAGCTCTTGTTAATGTCTCCCACCTCTGTGTGCCAACGGAACTGACCTGAGGTTACAGATGCAGAAAGCTAGTTGCTTATGACTTCCCCACGGGTCACCATCAGATCCACCCTGTACAAGTCCCTGTCCTCAGCCTGCTCCAGCTGGTTCTCAGTGATCTCAGCTTTCCCACCCAAGACCTTTGGGTTGCGCTTTACACCATTCGTCTCTCTCTCTCACCACCATCCCCCGCTCCACCTCCCGTTTGCTCTCTCAGCCCAATTCTCATAACACCGTGGTTCAGCTCAGTGTAAATAGTCCGTATCTCTCCCTGCAGATTCCATTTATCCTCCTTTTCAGGCTGAAGCCTCCTTATCTATACATGCCTCCCCGGCTTTTCCAGATTTTTGCAACAGCTAGTGAGCATGAGACCATAGCCATCCCTCCTAAGCCTGCGGGGCTGAGGACAAACAAGCATCCCAGGTGCCTTGTGCAAGCAGACTCAGGTGAGAGATCAGAAAGTACTCTGAAACCCTTAAGGTGGTCTGCACACCCAGGGCGTTGCTGCTGTTCTTTTGCTGGGCTTCGGGCAGTGTGGGGACTAAGGGAGGTGTCTATAGTGAGAGCGGTGAGCTGAGCTGAGTTGGTTGAAAGCGAAGGAATTCCTCTTTCCTCCCTTGCCCAGGAGACAGGTTCTGCTTAGATGTCCGTCAGGCCACAGGTGATAAATATATTTATGCACAAGAGCAACAAGCAACAATATATCTTCTGTATGGGAGGCAGTTTCCTTTTATTTCAACCACATGAAATGGGGCCCAACCAGTGAGCTGGTTAAAGAAAGAGATCAACGCAGAATTGTAAAATGGCCAAGGCTCAAAGCTCCATTTAATAAAACCTGAAAAATAAAAGCCCTAAGAGCGGAGTACCTCCTTGTGCTTTGAAACAAGAAATTACATGTTAGAAGATTGGGAAAAGCAGACAAGGAAAGAGCTTAGGGTCTTTTATCTGGGGGGGTGAAAGGGTGGGCTACACGAGAGGCAAAGGGTGTGCTGTGAAAAGCCGGAGCTCATTCAGGGGGACAGTGGTGTATGTTCTCATTCATTCCACACACACTTATTGAGCATCTGCTGTGGGCCAGGTGAGCACTGTCTTGCCCAAACGAGACGGGTCCAGTTTCAGCACCATTCCCCATGGCACTGCTTGCAAACATTCAGTTATTCAAATTCTACCTACATGATTGTTGCCATTCCTGCAGGCTGGTTGTTCTAGTATTTGTTCAGCCATTTAATTTAAATTGACTTACTTTTTAAATGTAAATACCAACCTGAGTCTTATCCATGAAATCACAAATTTGAAGTATGGGCTCCATTTTCTCTAGTATATATTAAAATAAATACATAATCATAGACCCATGCTTGTCTGAGTTCATATTTTCTAAAAGTGTTTTGTGTACTATCTGTGACACATAAACCACACGTTGGGAAATGCTCCTGTGTGGGAGGGAAGTGTCCGTTAGGAGTAAGTTTGGCATCATATAATGGAAAACCCAAATAACTGGCTTAAGCAAGATACAAGGTTATTTTTATCTAACATAAAAGAAGTTGAGATAGACAATCCGAAGTCTGGTGTGGTTGCTCCAGGGTTTTTAAAGACCCAGATTCCTATTTTTTAGCAACACTCTCCAGGACTGTTCTTCTATTCTCGAAGTCACTTCATGGCCCAAGGTGGCTGCTGCTCCACCTCCCATCACATCTGTATTCTGGGAGACGGTAAAAATGAAAGGAAGACAAAAAGTTGTCCTACCCCCTTAAGTTAGCTCTCTTTAAGGAGATTTTCTACAAGTTCCTACAATGATTTCTCTTACATCTTTTTGGCTAGAACTTTTGTCAGATGGCGGCTATACCTCAGACTGCAGGGGAGTGGTGTTTGGTGCATGGGTGAGAGTCAAGTTCTAGGCTCTCTTGAGCCCTGAGCCTCCCTACTTGGTCTCTACTGCTTGTCTGAACTTCTGCCCGGGTTCTGACCTTGACTTTTAGCTACCTCCACCAGAACTAGGGCTTGGCCTTGAAAAATAGACTAGGTAAGTGGTGGTGGTATGACACCGATACTTTGTTTTCATCTGACTTTCTTCTAAAATGGGATCCTGATTCAGGAACTCTTTTCATCGACTTGGATGTACCTCCTTGACCTAAAATCTGAACCCTACCTGACACAAAGTATCGGTACTACCTAGAAACCCCTTCTAACTTAGTACACTCCAATCCCAGACTCCTCAGACGTTAATTTCAGTTCGGATCAGATTGGAGTTAGCTTTGCTCCCTACCCTGCCCTTGGCATCGAGTGAATTCTATTCAATCCTCTCTGGCTGGCCCACCTGTTCCCCTCTTGCTGTTGAGCTTGCCAGGTGGCCAGGGCAATGCTGGTCAAATATACCCTGATCACATCTCTCTTCCCAATGTGGCTTCTAGGCGTTCCAGACTTTCTTATTCTTCCACTGCTGCTGTAAGGTGTTTTCCCTCAAGACACTGTTGCCTCTCCAACTGGTTCACATTGTTCTGTTTTAGAAAAGAAAATACGGAGTTCTCTGACGCTGACTGCAGTTGCTTCCTGTTCAGTATTCATTGTTTTCTATTCCTGTAAAATGAATGATCTTCAGTAAGTGCACTTATCTCCAAGTAGGAACCTTGTCTGTTAATGGCTTCTACAAAAATCCCCGAGCAATAACATGTAACGTTGTTATACAATAATTAGAGATTAGTTAATATTTAGCCTTTCATTTAATAATGAGCTTCACTGTCATGGAAAAAAAACATAATTGCCAAGCTTATGTATTACTCTACTCACCCATCATGTTCTCTTTCAGATCTCAATACCCAGCACTTCAAGAGCATCCAACAAATGTTTACCAAAAGAAAGAATAAAGAAATGAATGAGTGCATGATAATATTTGTTCTCATTTGTTCATGCCTCAAAGGACTCTAAGTTCATAGCTCATGATGACTAGGTACACGTTACAATTCATCTTCTAAAGTAGAGTTTTAGGGAGCTTCCCTGGTGGCGCAGTGGTTGAGAGTCCGCCTGCCGATGCAGGGGACAGGGGTTCGTGCCCTGGTCCAGGAAGATCCCACATGCCACAGAACGGCTAGGCCCGTGAGCCATGGCCGCTGAGCCTGCGCGTTCGGAGCCTGTGCTCCGCAACGGGAGAGGCCACAACAGTGAGAGGCCCGTGTACCGCAAAAAAAAAAAAAAAAAAATGTAGAGTTTTAGGATCTAGAGCAAGGGATCAGCAAACTTTTCCTGTAAAAGTCCAGGTAATAAATATTTTAGACCCTGTGCGCCATATGGTCTCTGCTGCAACTACTCAAGCTGCCCTTGGAGCACAAAAGCAGCCAAAGACAGAATGTAAACAGATGGACGTGGCTGTGTTCCAATAAAACTTTTCACACATTGCAAAATATTATTCCATTATTCTTCTTCTGTAAACCCCATTCTTAGCTCACGGGCTGTATAAAAGCAGCATAGTTTGCCAACCCGAGATCTAGAATACAATTGTCAAGGTTTAGTGTGCATAAGAACTACCTGGGATACTTTTTTTTTTTAACATCTTTATTGGAATATAATTGCTTTACAATGGTGTGTTAGTTTCTGCTGTATCACAAAGTCAATCAGCTATATGTATATATATATCCCCATATCCCCTCCCTCTTGTGTCTCCCTCCCACACTCCCTATCCCACCCCTCTAGGTGGACACAAAGCACCGAGCTGATCTCCCTGTGCTATGTGGCTGCTTCCCACTAGCTATCTATTTTACGTTGGGTAGTGTATATATGTCCATGCCACTCTCTCACTTCGTCTCAGCTTCCCCTTCCCCCTTCTGTGTCCTCAAGTCCATTCTCTACCTCTGCGTCTTTATTCCTGTCCTGCCCCTAGGTTCTTCAGAACCATTTTTTTAAATTCCATATATAACGTGTTAGCATACAGTGTTTGTTTTTCTCTTTCTGACTTACTTCCGATTGCCAGACTCTGCAGCCCAGGAATCCATTTTAGTTGAGATGGATAGAAACCTGCATTTTTAGAAAGCCAGTGATTCTGGTGCAAGCAGTCCTAAGATCATGCTATGAGAAAATCAATCATGTGGATTAAGGCAGTTTAGGCAGCCAAAACAAATGGACCCCCAAATTTTAATGGCTTAATACAATAGAAGTTTATTACATAGAGTTCTGGATAGTTGTTCAACTCAGGGTGACTCACCTCCACACATATATTCAGGGCCCGGGGTTCTCATGAGTTCCAAAGTCATCCTGGAAGTTGACAGCCATAAGTAGGGGGCAGAATAAACATTACGAGCAGAGCCTGTGGGAGGTTTACAGGGGACAGGCCTGGAAGCCGTGTGCATCACTCTCCATCTCGCTGGAGAGAAGTTGGTGAATGGCCTTAGCGGACTAGAAGGAAGGTAGGAGAGGTGGTCCAGCTGGAGGCCCAGGAAGAAGAGAACGTGGATTTTGATACCTGGCTGGTATTGCCCCCTCCCCTGAGCTAAAGGAAATAACCAACTGTTGAAGGTCTACGCATGCAAATTGAAGCCTTGGGCAACAGAAGACTTTGGTTTCAGACCCTGCTCAGCTGTTTCCAAATCATGGGAACTTGGGCCTCAGCCTCCTAATCTCAGAAACCAGAATAACCACTCCGTCCCTGCTCCCTCACTAAAGCGTGAAGCTCACAGTGACACTGTGCACATGTGGGGTGGGAGGATCCCAGCTCTGACTGTGGGGACTGGTAGGGGTTCTTCCCAAGGAGGCTGGGGATGGGGTGCCTCTCTTCATTCACTCTAGACAGTGGTTCTCCCGGGGCAGTCCCCAGATTAGCAGCAACAGCATCACCTGGGAACTTGTTAGAAATGCAAGTTCTCAGGCCCCACCCCAAACCAGTGAAACCCTGGGGGTGTATAGCTTTGCTTCCACCATTTGTCCTAGGGTTCTATCCATCCATTTTTTTGTTTTTGTTTTTGTTTTTTTCTTTAAAAAATTTTTTTTCTTAATAATTATTTTTTATTTTAATAACTTTATTTTATCTTACTTTTATTTTATTTTCTCTCCTTTCTTTCTTTCTTTCTTTCCTTCCCTCCCTCCCTCCTTCCTTCCTTCCTTCCTCCCTCCCTCCCTTCTTCCTGCAATCCGTGTCTTAACGAGCCCTCCCAGCCATCCTGATGTGCACTCAGATTTAAAATCACTGCTCCAGACTCTCCCTAACCCCACACTGTTTCCTCCTGGAAGGTAAAGGAAAAGAAAGCCCTTTTTCCTTGTCACAGAGGCTGAGACCCCCTGGAGACTCTTGCTCTGTGACAAGCGTCATGCAACAGCAGCAATGAGCCACAGAGACACACCGCCGGTATCCCCTCGGATCCCGGGCTGCATCAAGCCCTCTGATTGCAGTGGCTGAAGAATAGCTCATTTTCCAAAAACCTAATTACATAATGAGGCCTTCATGCCTGTGGTGCTTCTTCCAAATTGTGCAGCCAGGTGCTGGCTCTGAGAGCAACGGGTTTGAATACCGTTAAGACAAGAGGTAAGCGCCCTCTGTAGCCAAAAGCACTGTCTGCAGAGGTGGCCTTTTGAGCTCCTCCCATCCCAGCTGAGCAGCACACAGCAGACCCTAATTACAGTGGAGACCATCCAGGAGCCTAGGAATGCAGACCAGGGCCACATCGTCAGGGATGCCCTGGCGTTTCTGGTCCCCATATCTGCCCAGCATGGGTGCCTTTCCTCCTCCACAGCCTCGGAATCTAGAGGTGATACAGGAATGGTAAAGACCTGGACCAAGTATCTGAAGTCTGGCCTGGCTGCTGACCAGCTGGACAAACATTCTTGAGCCGCTAAATTTTCTTGAGCCTTTTCTGAAAAAATGGAAGGATGATCCTTGGAAGGATGGCACTAAGCTGGGTGCACATGTGTGGGGACGGGGCGGGGGAGAGAGGACAGTGGTGAATAAGAAGACATGGCTGTACCCCAAATAATCAACCTAGGAGGTTGACAAACTGTGATAAATGCTAAGTGCATAATCAGGGGAGCTGACATAGTTCTCGGATTCAGGAGGAGAGGAGTGATGGTTGAGTGGAGATCTGAAAGGTGGGTAGGGGTCCATCAAGCCCACCAGGAAAAAGTTGAAGAGAATTCCCTGCAAAGGAATAGCCTGGGTCCAGCCATAGAGTGGGAAGGAATCCCGAGCACTTAGAAGGGCAGAGAGAGCAGAGAGCGAGGGGGGACTGATGGGGATGGAGCTGGAGGGGCAGGCAGGTGGGACAGACCCTGTTGAGGATTTGGGCCTTTCTCCCAAGAACAGTGGGAAGAATTTTAAGCAGGGGGTAATTCATCAGGTCTGCACAGTTAAAAGTTTACCCAGGCTGCCATGGCAATAAGAATACCAGTTAAGGGCTTCCCTGGTGGCGCAGTGGTTGAGAGTCCGCCTGCTGATGCAGGGGACACGGGTTCAAGCCCTGGTCTGGGAGGATCCCACATGCCGTGGGGCAACTGGGCCCGTGAGCCATGGCCGCTGAGCCTGCTCTCTAGAGCCCATAAGCCACAACTACTGAGCCTGCACGTCTGGAGCCTGTGCTCCACAACAAGAGAGGCCGCGACAGTGAGAGGCCCACGCACCGTGATGAAGAGTGGCTCCTGCTCGCCGAATAAATAAATAGATAAATTAAAAAAAAAAAAAGAATACCAGTTAAGAGGCTATTGCCATGGTCCAGGGAAGAGACGGGGTGGTCTCCACCAGGGAACTGATGTGGGCATGGAAGTATGGAGATGAATGAATTTAAAGATGCTCATGGACAATCATTGGGAGGGTCTTGAACACACCCTTGGTGTACACTATAACTTTGATGGAGACCCTGGACATGCTCAGAGTGTCCTGAAGAACAAGTAATTAACAGATGAATTAAATTGCCCTCATCACTTTATTACAAGTCCCCAAATACTAAGAACCATAAAAGTGGAACTCCTGGGAAGAGGAGGTCACTCCTGGCTTAGCAATAATGAAAAGGAAGAAGTGACCTTTCACTGGGCCGCAAACAACAGATAAGGTATAGACAGGAGAGGGTATAGAGGTCGGGGAGCAGAAGGTCCCACTGTGGTGATGGGTGTGTTTAGGGGATGATGATGAAAGGGTGAATGGCACAGCTGACTTAATTTGCTTGAAGGCAAACAGCCCACAGTAGATGAGTCTGGAATGGAAAGAGTCTTAAATGCCAAAATAAGGAGATTGGATGTTGTTTCACGGACTTGCGGAGCCATTCAATCACAATACAATTATCAAATCAGTGTTTGCTTTGCCATCATCGTACTAGGCTCTGGGAATGCAATATTTGGGCCTTTAAGGAGTTCAGAATCCAGTGGGGAGGCAGATGTGTAAATGGAAGGCACATGTATAAGTGGGGAAGCGGATGTGTAAATGGGGGAAGATGTGTGAATGCTGTTGGTGCATCTCTAGGGCGAAGAGAAAGGCTTGAGGCGGACCTCGCTTGAGTAATAAGGCTGAGTGCACCAGACAGACCCCAGGAAAGAAAAGATAAGTTTCAGGAGAGGAGAAGACAAGGCGAGAGAGCGGGGAGAGGAATTTCAACAGCTGGAAGCGAAAACAGGCAGCGTGGAAGCATGAGAACTCCTGGTGAGGATGCGCTGAACATTGAGGTGTACCTTGAACTGGAAGCCTGTGGGGAGGTGCTGAGGCCGGAAAGGGCAGCCTGCAGGAATCGGGCCTGGAGGGCATCACAGGACGTCCTCCAGTCGTGGAAAGTTCCCTCTGGAAATCGTTGGAAGGGTGATTTGGAGAAGAGGAAGGTACCCAGAGGCAAGGCTCTGTTGCAGGGTTTTGAGCAACGGAAGACAATAATTGAACTAAGACTGATAGGACCTTAAGAAGATCATCTTCTCTAAATCGTCTGATTTTACAGAAGCATTCATCATCCAGGGTCTTACTACTAGTGAGTGGGAGCCGGGGAAAGCTAGCTGCAGTGGGGAGAGGTGATTAGAGTGCACTGCAAGAGTCCAGGCAAGAAGTAAGAAGGGCGATGCCCATGGAGCCCAGTGGGCAGATACCAAGGCATCTCATGCTCTGGTCCAGCACGGGTTGGATAGACAGGGACAGAGGGGGCTGATTTGACATTTTCAGGATTTCTGGCTTCTTGGTCCCGAGGAGTGGATGGGGACTAGTAACTGTGATGGGCAACCTAGGAGACAGTGGGTTGCGTGGGAGATTGAGCCTTCAGGTCTGAGCATCCCTATTTTGAGGAACCTGTGAGATGTC
Organism: Mesoplodon bidens; assembly: GCF_964165515.1. Classification (NCBI taxonomy): domain Eukaryota; kingdom Metazoa; phylum Chordata; class Mammalia; order Artiodactyla; family Ziphiidae; genus Mesoplodon; species Mesoplodon bidens. The sequence goes on from NC_138179.1 coordinate 11,667,020, forward strand.
CATGTGGAGGTCAGGTTAGAGATTCAGACGGATAAAGCTGAGAGTTTCAGCTGCAGGTAGAGATCAAGGGGCCATTCTCGGAGGGGTGGCCGTGGGAATCATGAGAGTGGAAGACCTAACCGTGGGAGTGGAAAGAGAAGAGATGAGGGCACAAGAAAAAGCCTAGAGGAGAGGACAATACAGGAGACTGAGGGGGAGGCATCAGAAAAGCACTGCTAGCGGAAGATGGTTTTAAGAACCACCTGTCAGCACACCTGCTCCTGGTCGCACAGTCACCTGTGTGAATTGCAGGTCCAGACCCCAGGTGCTCCATCTCCTCACTCATCATCCTCCCCAGCACCCCATGCCACCCCTAGGGTCCCCTCCCACCCTGCTCTGGGCACAAGGATAAAGAAATCCTTGGATAAAGAAATCCTCCAGAAAGTCTCCAAAATGCCCATCGATCATAAACCCAGGGTACCAGCACTCCCAAGACATTGATTTCCTGTGAAAATTTACTTCGAGAAATGCAGTTGCGTTATGAATGCATTTCGATGAGCTCCACAATCAAGCATTTTGTAATCACGAGAACAGCTTGGAGGTGGGGGGAATGAGTCTTCAGCACATGTGAGAACACTACTGAGAGGTAAACATTTATTGGAGGGAGGATCCCATGGAGAAAAGTGAGCTCTGTACCTTGGGAGGCCATGTAAACAGGGACAAGACTGATGAGGAGAGGATGGGAAATCATTAGACCTGTGCGGAAACATCTCGACCTGGGAATTAATGTTGACTGAATGGCTTAGTATGGCAGCCTGGGTAGAGACGGCATTGGAACATTCTCAGTGGCACAGGTCATGTTGTCCAAACACCCAGCCAGTCTCCAATAGCCAGTGAGCCCTTGGAAATGGGGAGGGGCGTGCAGGCAGAGAGGAGAGGGGAGGAGGGGGACAAAAAAATAATTGAACCCCACAACTCTATGATAGGGGTCTTAGTATTAATCTCATTTTCCTGATACAGATATTGAGGCTTAAATAATTCAAGTGCCTTGTCAAGTCCCATGGTTACTAAGCAATGGGACCAAGATTTGAATCTAGAGCTTTCTAACACCAAAGCTATGTGCAGTTTCAACACTACAAGGGAAGTAGAATCCTTATAGTACGATCAACAAGGGAGATTTAGGGAGTTTGAAGAATCCCCCGATATTGTGGTAAAATCTCACGTGGATGGGCATTGTTTTTTGCAGAGAGAAGCTATACAGCATCATCAGATTCGTAGCATTTCTGTGGCTCATGGGAGGTTAGGAGTTGCTGAGGTCCTGAGATGCAGAGAGAAGTTAGCAATTAAGGATTTCATGAGGCTGCTCTTTGCTGGCTCAGCAGAGGTGCAAGACGCAGTCCCAGCCTGCACGAGCTTATGGCCAGGCAGCAGGACAGCTGCACAAGACACTCATTTAAGATGGTATATATAACTAGAAATTCAATGTATGTTTTGGACATAGCACCTCAGCAACGAGGGTGACAAAGAGAAGCGGGCAGAACCCAAGAAGATTCAGTCGAGAAGGTGGGTCTTCACCTAGACTTTGAAGAATGGATGGGATTTGGGCAAATTTCCAGCCCCCTCCTACTTGGAACACTAGCATTCCACAAGCTCAATGGTAGGTTTTCTCCACTAAAATAGAATAATAGAAGTTCCAATTCTCAGAACACATTAGCTTAATGGATAGAATTTTCTCTATGTTACGGGTTTTTTAAAAAAATAAACTCTTCTTAAACTTTGGGTACCTGCTTGCCTGATAGTGAGGGCTGTAGGTGACACACAGAATGAACAAGTGGAAATAAATGCTAATGGGAAACCAGGAATGTGTCTTATTGAAAATATTTTATGTGTGATTATTCTTCTTTTGAATTGCAGAGACCTGTGTACATATACTATGGCCATATATCCTGCTAGGAAAAATCGTTCTTGGTCTGAATGATAGAATTAAATATGTCAGTATTTCTTGGCATTTCACAAAGAAAACTGAGATTTCCAGGCGCTCCACCACCTAAGCCACTTTGAAAGCCAGTGGGATAGATTGGGAGGTGGGGGGCAGGGCAGGTGGAGGGCGTTCTATATCAGGGAAGCAGAAAGGGCAACTTTTCTGTAGAGGTGAGAGTGAATGCAGCCTGGCAGGGGCAAATGTCAGCCCAGTTGCCTGGAAAACTGTTTTTTAACTTTCAGATGTCATATAAATGGTAACCTCAAGTGCAAGAGGCAGAGGCAATTCTATGACTCGGAAAAGTTGACGCCCGGGCCAGTGCTCCCTTAAACCCACCCTCACCCCGGCGCGTCCCAATTCCTCTCCATCAGAAATCACACAGCCATGTGCCTTAAGTGGAATTCAACCCACACACGTGTTTTGTTTGCCCCCCACCCAGTGTTTTACAAATTTTAAAAAATTATTTACCAATATTTTTAATGATTTTACATAAAAATCCCTATTTATGGCTTCTTTTTAAGAATGAGAAGAGAAGACAATAGTGAGCCTTCATTCTTAGAGGACAACAGTAAGTACAGATGAGAAGCAGCTGCTCCCTTTAGCAGACCATGGACCCCCAGTCCTCACTACCCAAAGTGTGGTCCGTGGACCAGAAGCATGAGCATCACCTGGGAGCTTGTTAGAAATGCAGAACCTCAGGCCCCGCCCCAGATCTCCTCAATCAGAATCTGCTTTTTTTTTTTCTTCGTTTTGGCCATGCCAAGCGCCATATGGGATTTAGTTCTCTGACCAGGATTGAACCCTTGACCCCTGCCTACAGTGGAAGTGCAGAGTCCTAACCATGGGACGACCAGGGAAGTCCCAGAATCTGCATTTTAACAGCATCACCAGGTGCTTTGTTTGCATATGGGAGACTGAGAAGCACTGATGTGGGTCCCCCAGTTCTGGCCCAGCCGACTTCTCTTGTTGACCTCAGTTGTCTGGCCCAGGAACACATGACATCCCTGCTCTAGATCTAGTTCAGTCTTGCACGAGGCACCGCCCAAACCTTTGACCATCACCATGCAACCTCAGGGCAAGCGGGTCCAGCTTGAACCCACCTTCTCTCAAGAGACCATCAGGCCCACCCCCTATTCAGCTTGGTCCCCATTAAAAGCCCAAGCCCCCTATAGGACCCCATCATCCATCATCACAGGACCTCATCCCCTCCCTGCTCTGCACAGACCCTAATCTCACTCGATTTCCTAGCCCTCCCCATCCTTGTGTTGTGGCCCCTGAAACTCACCGTCTATGGACAGGAGACATCCTGACAACTACAAACCTTCCCTGAATATCCTCTTCACCTTCTTGTCCTAATTCTTGTCCATCTCAACACTTTCACCTGCACCTCGACCTACATTTAAGGTCTGAAAGTGCAGCAGCTCTCCTCTTCTTTAACCCCAAGGGCTGCCTCCTAATCATGTATGTTCCTCACTTACACACACATACACACACACACACACAGAGTTCCTCGGAGGTCAGCGCAGCCTTGGCCACCATCCTGACCTCCCCGTTGCCCACAGCTCAGTCAAGCCCCACTCACCTGTCTCTCTGTGTCCCCCCTAACACTCCTATCACCATACACAGTGAGTTCAGTTCAGAATCCACATGGATGGGTCACCCAGCACCTTGGCCTCTTAAGTTTCTCCTCCTCATTTCTTCCAATAACCCGTTTTTCACCCATGCTGCCTCGGCTACCCAGCTCCACCGTCGTAACCTTGACCTTATCGCCAACAACCATAGCACCTTTGAGAAACCTTAGCTTTAAGTATTCCCTCTGATGACAACTACTTATCCTCCCAGCTCAGCCACACCAGCGCTCAGGCTCCAGCAATTCTGTGACCTCATCGAGGCTTCTAGATGGATGACCCCTACCCCTCCTCACCCCCAATCATTTCACAGGTCCTCAAGACCCTCCCGGTCTTTTTTTGATCTCATACTTTGTCATTATAATCACTCTCTACCAAATGCCTTTTTTTTTTTTTTACATCTTTATTGGAGTATAATTGCTTTACAATGGTGTGTTAGTTTCTGCTTTATAACAAAGTGAATCAGTTATACATATACATAGGTTCCCATATCTCTTCCCTCTTGCGTCTCCCTCCCTCCCACGCTCCCTATCCCACCCCTCTAGGTGGTCACAAAGCACCAAGCTGATCTCCCTGTGTTATGTGGCTGCTTCCCACTAGCTATCTATTTTACGTTTGGTAGCGTATATATGTCCATGCCACTCTCTCACTTTTCAAGTCCATTCTCTAGTAGGTCTGTGTCTTTACTCACGTCTTACCCCTAGGTTCTTCATGACATTTTTTTTCTTAGATTCCATATATATGTGTTAGCATACGGTATTTGTTTTCTCTTTCTGACTTACTTCACTCTGTATGACAGACTCTAGGTCCATCCACCTCACTACAAATAACTCAATTTCGTTTCTTTTTATGGCTGAGTAATATTCCATTGTATATATGTGCCACATCTTCTTTATCCATTCATCTGTCGATGGACACTTAGGTTGCTTCCATCTCCTGGCTATTGTAAATAGAGCTGCAATGAACATTTTGGTACATGACTCTTTCTGAATTATGGTTTTCTCAGGGTATATTCCCAGTAGTGGGATTGCTGGGTCATATGGTAGTTCTATTTGTAGTTTTTTAAGGAACCTCCATACTGTTCTCCATAGTGGCTGTACCAATTCACATTCCCACCAGCAGTGCAAGAGTGTTCCCTTTTCTCCACACCCTCTCCAGCATTTATTGTTTCTAGATTTTTTGGTGATGGCCATTCTGATAGTGTGAGATGATACCTCATTGTAGTTTTGATTTGCATTTCTCTAATGATTAATGATGTTGAGCATCCTTTCATGTGTTTGTTGGCAATCTGTATATCTTCTTTGGAGAAATGTCTATTTAGGTCTTCTGCCCATTTTTGGATTGGGTCGTTTGTTTTTTTGTTATTGAGCTGCATGAGCTGCTTGTAAGTTCTGGAGATTCATCCTTTGTCCGTTGCTTCATTTGCAAATATTTTCTCCCATTCTGAGGCTTGTCTTTTGGTCTTCTTTATGGTTTCCTTTGCTGTGCAAAAGCTTTGAAGTTTCATTAGGTCCCATTTGTTTATTTTTGTTTCATTCCTTTGCCACCTCTGCCTCTTCTTACCTCACAGGGCAAGTCCTGAGCATGATTGAATCTGACTCTCCACCTGCTCCAAGTTGCCGGTGCAAAACACATGTTCATGGGATAACTGGGCCAACTTTCAGTTCTCGTCCAGAAATCTCAAACTGGTACTCAGTGTTGCCTGGCAATCCTTCCACACTCTCCAAGTACGTTCCCCTGCCTATTCTTCTAAGTGACTGTTTCACACCTTCTACCCTCTACTCAAAACTCCTACACGCTTTCCCCCCAAGATACTCATGCACACACTCACACACAATAGCCACGATCCTTATCTCATGCTTGAAAGCAATTAGAATCCACTAGATAGACACTCTCTCAGACTTCCATACTGAAAAGATGCTCCTTTGAACCCAGCTTCTCTGTTTCTCCTCCTGTTTCTGTGGATGAAGTGTCCCCGCCCCTTTCGAAGGCCACCCCTCCTTCTGTGCTCTGGATCCCATTCACGTCTCCCTCCCCATCCGCTTGCATCTGCAATTCACCTCCACCTCCCTTGCACCAACCATTTCTCCCTTCCTCTAGCATCATTTCCCTCCATATACAAACCTGTTCCCAAGTCTTCTACCTGCAGCACACACATCCCATTTGGCCCTTTACCCTTTACTCACTACTCCACTTTTCCGACCCCCTTCACAGCAAAACTTCCTTTAAAAAGGGTGTCTAGGGCTTCCTTGGTGGCGCAGTGGTTGAGAGTCCGCTTGCCGATGCAGGGGACGCGGGTTCGTGCCCCGGTCCGGGAAGATCCCACGTGCCGTGGAGCTGCTGGGCCCATGAGCCATGGCCGCTGAGCCTGTGCGTCTGGAGCCTGTGCTCCGCAACGGGAGAGGCCACAACAGTGAGAGGCCCGCGTACCACAAAAAAAAAAAAACAAAAAAAAAACAAAGGGTGTCTAGAGCTGCCTATGGTGCCACCCCACATTGTTTTCTTAACCCACTGTAGTCACACGTGCAGCCCCACTGCCGCACAGACACTCACCAGACCTCCTGCCAAGGCCACTGGCTACCCCACCCACAGTCGCTTATCTGTCCTCACGCTGCTGCTGAAGTCAACACTATCCATCCCTCCCTCCCTCCTGGAGCCTGTTCTTCTCTTGGCTTTGGTGACAGCTCGAGTTCACGTTTTACTCCCACTTTCAGGGCCACCCCCTTGGTCTTCTTTACAAGCTCCTCCTCCTTTGCTGAAGCTCTAAATATTGGAGTGTCTCCAGGCTCTGACTGGGGCCTCTTTCTACACTCCTTTCCCTTGGCAATCCCTATGCAAATAACTTCCAGATCTGTATTTCCAGCTTTAATCCACTTCTCTGAGTTCAAGTTGCAAATATCCAATGGTCTGCCCAACATCTCCGCGTGGATGTCTAGCAGGCACCTCAAACTTAGCGTGGCCAGAGCAAAACCCTTGATCCCAAAACACTCCTGCCCTGACCACTGAAGCATATGTGCACATATGTTCACGTATATGCATGCACACATTTATCCACAGAGAAAATCCCAAATTATTTCCCTCGATTCTTTCCCGTCTCAGAAAATACCACTCTATCCACCCTATCAGAAGCCAAAAATCTTGGAGTTCCCCTTTATTCCTCTCTTTGACTCACTGCTTTCCCCCACCCCTGACAATCCATTAACAAAGGCTATTGATTCTGCTTCCAAAATACATTGGGAAATGTACATACAAGTCACCATGTTTCTACCTCCGTTGTTAATACCTTCCTCCAAGCCATCCCTATTTCTCATCACACCACTGGAATCACCGCTTAACTAGCCTCTAGCTTCCATTCTGGGTCCCTCAAATCTATTCTCCATGCAGGAGCCAGAGAGGTTTATGTAAAGACATGTAACAAGTCACACCATTCCCCTGCTTTCAACCCACTTATTGCACTTGGAACAGAATCTACATTTTCCCCCCCAAGGATTCCAACGCCCTACATGGTTCAGCTTTCACGTTCCTCTGCAACTTCATTTGTGTCACTCTTCCCCCTTGTCGACTACTCAACTATGCCAATCTCTTTTCTACCTCAGTGCCTTTGTACCAGCTCTTCTTTCTGTTTGGAATTGCCTCTCCCCCTGACCTAACCACCCAATAGCTCATGAGCACACCACCCTGTTTTCAATCTCTGCTCCACCATTCCTATTTTTTTTATTTGTTTATTTATTGACCATCTCCCCTCACTGTCATAATATATGTAAGAACAGGGCACTTGCCTTATTCACTGCTGTGTTCTCAGTGCCTGGAATAGTACCTGGCACAGGATAAGAGTTCAATAAATATTTGTCGAAGGAATGCACACAAAATGTTACCAAGAAAAAGACTTGCTAATCTCCAAGATTACAAGGGTAATGTTTAAGCTTCTCCAGAGAACAGATTGTTTTTAAGAACTTGAACACCTTACTTCATTGGAATGCAAATGGACACTTAGTAATTACAAATGAGCCTTATCTATACACGACAGCCTCCCTGGCAAGACCTCTATCTGGAAACACTTTGGTAGTCAGGAGTTCTGGTGGTTTATAAATTGGAAAGTTCTTTTATTTAAACTTTTGTTTTGCTTTATAATCATCCTGTGATTTGCTAATTCAAGCTGCTATCCTCAGCCCGAAAGAAATAAAGTTTTGCTGCATATATAGTGGCGTGACTTCCCTAACTAACAATTTATATTCATTTATTCATTCGTTCAAGTGTACGTTGGCACCCATATGTGCAGTGACCAAGAATACAGAGCTGAGACCTGGTCTCTGTCCTCAGAGAGTGTCCAGTGTACTCACCAAATAGACATAAGTAAATAAATTCCTGGAGGTAGTAGATTAATGACATAAGAAATGTGTGAACAGGGTTAGGTGGGAGGGGAGACTGCACAGATCTAATACAGTCAAGGAAGCCCTATGACTTCTGTTTGGACATACTATTTCATTTAACCCTCATCCCAACCCTATGAGACAGGGATTTCTATTCCCAGTAGAAAAGAAACTGAGGCCCCCAGATATTAAACCCTTGGCTCAGGGTCATGCATGCAGTGTTAAGTGGTCAGATCAGGATTCTAATCCAGTTCTTCTGACCAGGCTCTTTCCCACTAGCAGATGCCTCCAACAGTAAGGTCCCAGGAATCTATTATCTGCTCCAGACTCTTCTGGTATCACCTTCATGCCAGATAACAGTGAGTGCCAGCTGCTGGCCTGCACTGCCTGGTGCTACTGCAGGAATAGTCCACGTTGTCTGACACTGGACATCCCTTCCGGCATCTAATCCTCTGTCCACCCTGCTCCACCTGCTTCAGGGGCCTTCCTCCTTCTCCAGAAACTGGTCCAGGGAGTTTTACTGAGTTTTACTGAGAATCCATATGTATGTGGTGCTGGAAGATAAGGGATAAGGAAGCTACAAAGATGACTGAGACATGGCCCCTGCCCTAGAAGAATGAATTGTCTGGTGGGGAATTTGGACCTCTAAGCCGATTTTGGCCCCACAGCATGCTAAGTGCTTATCATGACACATGAATAAGGTCCCATGGAAGACAGAGGCTGGAGGACAAGGCCCAGCCTGGAGAAATCAGGGAAGGCTTCACAGAGGAGGTGATGGTGAATCCAAGTCTTGAAGAATGATGAACATTTGCAAAATAGAAGAGTAAAGAGCAGTCCAGATGTAGGCAGGAAAGTGAGGGCAAAAGCACAGTGACTCTTCAGGGGACTCTGTAGGCGTCACTCTGTTAATGAAAGTCAGATCTGGCTGCTAGCAGCTTGAAAACCAATACTCAAGAGGCAAGTTTGGTGGAAAGGGAAGTTTGCTTTATTTCGGAGGCCAGCAATGAGGGGAGAGGGCAGTTGTCCAAAGGCTGACGCCCCCTGACAATCAGTGGGCCAGAGCTTTTAAAGGGGTGCATAGTTGGAGGGAGGGGGCTACAGGCAGAAACAGCACAGTCAGCTCTGACAGTCATCTTGAAATTGGTCACGTGGTGGTCTGATCAGCTTCATCTGGATTGTTTTAAGTACAGTTAATCTTCAGTTCCAGGGTCAGTTCCTTCCCATTTCTTTGAGGTCGGTTCTTGGAATTGTGGCAGCTTATGTCATGGCTACAGCCTGGTCATCATGTAGTTAACTTCTTCCACCTGGTGGAGGTTTCAGTCTCTATAAGACAGCTCACAGGATACGGCTCAGAATATTATCTATAGCCCTTGAGGAGGAACTAAAGGCCCTGGACTTTGCTTAATGACTAAGCCATTATTATTTGGTCCTGTTTGACTGCTTTCCTTTGCTTCTGCATTTTCTCACTTCTCTGATTAAACTTATTCTTTAGCTAAAGTTTTTACAGCCAAAAGGCAGGTGGAGGACATGGGGGGAAAGGACCATAGGGTCCTGCTCTGTTTCACATCCATGACTTTTACACAGAGAAGATGTCTGATCACGTCGGTATGAGCACATCTGGGGATAGTGGAGCTGATGGTAATGAGGAGAGGGGCCTGCGTTGGTTCAAGAACTAGGCGGGTCTGAGCCTGTGGGCCCTGGGTGGAGGTAGGCACAGAATTTTGAGACTGGAGAATGCAGAGGCAGAAAATACCCCTAAGGCTCAATGTCTCTCAGGTACAATGGGCTTTAAGATACTGACAGCCACATCAAACCACCAGTCAGAAGAGATGGCTTGAGTACATATGATCGCACAGTACGGTAGGACGGCTAAGACTCAGCAGACACTGTCCTGTGCCAGGGGAGCTTCCAGTCTACCATGGAGAGATGAGATTTGGACACATGCAAACATCAGTCATGTGGTGAGGCAGTCAATGACAAGTATCAAGGGAACAGCTTGGACCACAGGTACCTAATGTTTGGATTTGATAAAATGTCCAGGGAGGGCTTCCCTGGTGGTGCAGTGGTTGAGAGTCCGCCTGTCGATGCAGGGGACACGGTTTCGTGCCCCAGTCCGGGAAGATCCCACATGCCGCGGAGCGGCTGGGCCCATGAGCCATGGCCACTGGGCCTGCGCGTCTGGAGCCTGTGCTCCGCAACGGGAGAGGCCACAACAGTGAGAGGCCCGCGTACCGCAAAAAAAAAAAAAAAATGTCCAGGGAAGTTGAACAAATTCTTGGAGTAGCCAGTGGAATCTATTAAGAATCATAGAAGTGGGTTGGAGAGGATTAGGAGCAGGGGAGTAGGGGTTCGATTAGTGGTTGAAGAATAAGTGGGCTTTGTTAGGGAAGGCTTCCTGGAGGAGGGGGCCTTTATGGTCATCCTGGTCAGCTCTGAACATGTTAGCAGGCCCTCCTCGTTCTGGGTCATTTGACTGGACACATCAGAGCTCTGGTCCCTCTGAGTTGTTCACAGCCTTTTGTTTTACATGCCTTGCCCTCTTTCCTGCCCTGATTGGAATTGCTCACTCCTTGCCCATGGCCAGTCTTAGCCTCTCTCTTACCCCTCAGACCTGCTGCTGGAAGCTACTTTTGGATGCTGACCTCAGCTCACCTATTTGGCTATAATTTGCACATGTCCCTGTTCATATACAAACTTCTGGTGCTTCTGAGTAGCAACTCAGGCCCACCCAATCTTTCTCCAGAGCGTCATCCTGTCCAGCCCACCCAGCTCTCTGCTGGTCCCCAAGAACGGGATGATGGAATAACATATAAGTCATCGAGGCAGACTCAGTCTGGAATTAATAGGAGGTGCAGGAAGGGAACCTTTGCCCAGAAGCTCTGCCCTCCCTCAGGTCAGCAGAAATGATTGGCTAGAGCTGCATCAGGGAGAACCTTCTCCCTGTCCTGCAAGCTCCCAATGCAGAGCTGTGACTTTCCTGGGTAGAAAGGCTGACTTGAGAGTTAAGAGCCACGGCCACTGAGCCTGCACGTCCGGATCCTGTGCTCCGCAACGGGCGAGACCACAACAGTGAGAGGCCCGCGTACCGCAAAAAAAAAAAAAAAAAAAAGGGACCTGGATTGGATGGTCACCCTAATCATGAGTTTCTCATTGGTTTCTCCTGGATAACCCACATCAGAGTTACCTGAAATGGGGAGTGAGCATGTATGTTACACAGGCAGATTCCAGATCCCCAGCCCTGAAACTTAGGGGTAAGTCCTGGGAATCTAGAAGTTTAACCAGCTCTCCCCAGATGATCCTGATGGACATTAACATTTGATTCCCCCCAATTTAAGGAAATCTATCCTTGGTTTGGAAGGCTCTTTAGGACAAGGTTATTTGCTCTTCCTTGTAAACTTCATTTTAAACAATGCCCCATCCCTACCCAGGTATGAATACCCCAAGGCTGGGACTAGGGTGAGGCTTGTGAGGCACCTCCACAAGCCCTAATGAGGGATTAAGTAGTCAGTGGAGAGTGGGATGGTCATCTGATTCCCCCAGGACTGGTCAGGCGCTGGAAAGGGCAGCAGGCAAGCAGAGAGACCCTAACAGTGTCAGATAACAGGGAATGCACGCACACGCACAGTCATGCACACAGACATGCGTGTACATGTGAACACACACAGACACACATAAGCAAACACACAAGAACCACACACTTAGAAAACACAAACACACACATAGACTTGCACAAAAGTGTCCATAAACACACACACACACACATACACACTCACACATGCACGTGCCTCTCCACAAAAAGCCAGTTTGCAGTCTAAATCCCTACCACCAGCGTAAGGATGTCATAGGTGTTCCCTTCCACCTTGCTAACTGCTGCCCAGGGAACCCCCAGGGGAGGTCGCTTGTCCTGCTGTGCGTGGGACTGGAATTGTTGAGGCTCTCAGAAGGATTTAAAGCCATCTTCTGCTAATGCCACCTGCCACTTGACGGTGGCATGAATTGATCTCTGTTTATTCATAGCCCATTTTCTTCTGCTAAGCAGCATTGCATTTGAATCAAAATATGTGACTACTAAGTAATTATCCTTGCTGCTACTTCCGTTTGGTTGATTTTTCTTCCTATTTATTTGTTCGGGGAGAAGGGTGGGCATTCATCTCAAGAGATATTGGTCTGACGCAGACCCCTAGCAAAAGGCCATCAGCAGCAGTCAGGGCAAACTCCCAACCTAACTCCACCTCCCCCTCAGTCCGCTCCAGTTTATCCCAAGGACCACTAAGTATCTCTCTTTAGAGGCTGCTCAGCTGGGTATCTACAGCTGATTTTGAATGATGTAATGCAATGAGCGATCCAGGCATGGTCCAAAATTTACTTGATCAAATCTTAACCCCTCTGGGCCTCAGCTTCCTTCTAAATGAAAGGAGGATGATTAAACTATAATGGTTAAGGTAACCATACCCAGATTATGCCTGTAAACGTGGAGTAATTAATAGTGCCTCTGTATTGATCAATTATTACTATAATAATGCTGCTTGACAAACCAAAATTCAGTGGCTTAAAACAACAATCAGTTATGCTTGCTCCTACGTCTGTGGATAGACTGACTGGGCTTTGTTGATCTTGGGTGGGGTCTGCTAGGTGAGTGAGGTCTGCATCTGCTCCCCATGTCTTTCACTCTCCTTGGGCAAGCAAGCTAGCCAGGACATGCTCTTCTCATTGAAATGAGAGGCTAATAAAAGAGCCAGCCCCACAAGGCAAGCCCATGGCATGTCCCCTGACATCTCATCACCCAAGGTAAGAGCCATGGCTACACCAATATCAATGCCATGGAGAAGCACACTGTGCCCAGAGGAGGAAGAAGCGGGGGTAAATTTTGGCTGAAAGATAATCCAATCAAGGGGTTGGCAAACTGTTTCTGTAAAGCTTTGCAGGCTGTGCTGTCTCTTGCAACTAATCAACTCTGCCATTACAGTTTAAAAGCAGCCATAGAGAATACACAAACAGATGGGTGTGGCTGCCTTCCAATGAAACTTTATTTACAAAAACAGGCATAACTTGCCACCCTCTGATTTAAATGATCACAAACTCCTTTCACTCTCAAAAGGGACCTGGGGGCTTCCCTGGTGGCACAGTGGTTAAGAGTCCGCCTGCCGATGCAGGGGACACGGGTTCATGCCCTGGTCCGGGAAGATCCCACATGCCGCGGAACGGCTGCTGCGTGTCCGGAGCCTGTGCTCCGCAACGGGAGAGGCCACAACAGTGAGAGGCCCGCGTACCGCAAAAAAAAAAAAAAAAAGTGACCTGGATTGGATGGTCACCCTAATTATGAGCTTCTCATTGGTTTCTCCTGGATAACCCACATCAGAGTTACCTGAAATGGGGAGTGAGCATGTATATTACACAGGCAGATTCCAGATCCCTAGCCCTGAAACTTAGGGGTAAGTCCTGGGAATCTAGAAGTTTAACCAGCTCTCCCCAGATGATTCTGATGGACATTAACATTTGATTCCCCCCAGTTTAAGGAAATCTATCCTTGGTTTGGAAGGCTCTTTAGGACAAGGTTATTTGCTCTTCCTTGTAAACTTCATTTTAAACAATGCCCCATCCCTACACAGGTATGAATATCCCAAGGCTGGGACTAGGGTGAGGCTTGTGAGGCACCTCCAGGCACAATATTTAAGGTGGCATTCGCTCCTGGGGTCGTGCAAGTGCAGGGTCAGCACCTGAGAATGAGCGCCTCCTTAAAGATGCTCCTTGGGCATCACATATGCTTCACCCTCATTCTGGTGCTGACTTACCCATGCACACACACACACACATTTTCATTCACACACAGGCGTGCGTGCACACACACACACAGAGTCCTTATTCAGAGCTGGTTTGGTGAGGCAGGAGCCCCCTCTGCAGTCTAATTTGAGGATCAGGAATGACTCCCTTCCTGGACTATTGATATACTTGAAATTCCACTATTAGACATTTATTCCTTCAAATGTTAGAAAAGTTTCTCTCTGACATTGTGTACCAGAAAACACAAGTATACCTGGGGGAGGTCATACTTAAATTTTAGCATCTGTCTAAACTAATGAAAACCAACTTCGAAGTCCTGTAGACCTTGGGAAGAAAAAAAAAAGTGAAAGAGAAGAAATATACTTTCAATGAGCATTTATTGAGCGCTAGTTATGTGCCAAGCATGGACCTAGGTGCTGGAAAAAATATCAGTGCCCAACATCTACAGTGGGGCTTGTAGTTAAGAACTTTCTGAGCTTTCTAGGTAAGGTGAATAGGGCAAGAATAATTATCATCATCCCTGTTTTGCATGGAAGGAAACCAATAGTCTGGCAGGTGAAGAGGGCGTCTTTTCCAGGCCCTGAGGCGGGGGCAGTCTTCTCCCTTCTGGCCCACTCCAGCGCACAGGCATGGCCCACTGTTCACAAGGGAAGCTGAAGGCATTTCTCCAGCCCAATTGGCAGCCTGACGTAGAAGCCTAAAACCTCATAAAATACAGCAGAGAGCAAAGCAAACGTGAGCTGTTTTTTCTTGCTGTCTGAGTCTTAACGCTGCTGACATTTCCATATTTGTGGCTTTTGGTTATGTATTAGGCATTTAAGATGCATTTATAATATTAACCTTTTTAGAGGAGCTGCTTTTAAAGCAGTCATCTTCACCTGCTTAAAATGCAACTCTGAGTGTTACCTGCAGTTCCAATCGTTGGAGTTAATGAATCAAAGCTATGAAATGCAGGGTGGCGGCATGGAGGGGGTGGGGATTTTGCTAGGGAATGACCTACAGTGAAATATCGGATAGCCATCTGAGTGTCACCAGTGCCAAGATTAGCTCTAGCTCTTCTTTCTTTAATTTATTATGGGTTAGGAAACCAGCTAAGCAAACTTGTCAGAAAGGTATATAAAATAACATGAAGGATTTTTTTGGTCCATGGATTTGGGTATATCTGTTCTCGTTGCTAGGGGGGCTTTTAAAGTTTTTGTTGTTGTAAACTTTTTAATTTTATTTTTTCTTTTTACCTTCTGACTCCCTTCATCCATTTCTCCCACCCCTCACGCCCTGCCTCTGGAAACTGCCAATCTGGTCTCTGTATCTGTGAGTCTGTTTGTTTAGTTTTTGGTTTTCTAGATTCCACATGTGAGAGAGATCGTATGGTATTTGTCTTTCTTTGTCTGGCTTATTTCAGACAACGACTTTTTTTTTAATCTTTGCCCTGCGGTGTTTATTGTCCAGTAAGGGAGAGAGATATTAAACAAATAAACCTCTAAGTAAACATATAATTATAAGTGGTATGTAGGTTCTGTGAAGTAAACAAACAAGGTATTAGGAGAAGGAGTAATAAGAGGTGAGTCAGGGACACTAGAAAGGCTGAGTCAGGGTTAAAGAAAGGCTCTGAGTAATGGTTCTTTTAATGAGCATTATTACTGGTGAGTCAGAATAACACATTCAAATTATGTTTAAGGGTTGTTAATGTGCTGAAACAATGAGTCATAATATTTAGCCACACCATATTTTAGACAAAATAGCAACCTCAGAGCAGAATGGTGATATGCCACTTAAAAGTCCAGTTAAATCTGAAAAATGTGTCTCTTCAGTGTCTTCATTCCCAGGCTTGGTAGCTAGCCAAATTAACAGGTCTGGCAAGCTGTCCTTAATGCATTAAAGATGGAATCTTATTTATCATCTGGACTTGTCCCATTTCCCCAGATCACTGACTCATTTCTGCTGAACCATGAATCACGTCTGGCACCCACTGCCATTCTCTAAACAGACAAAGACTTAATGCCTTTGAGGTCCATCCATGTTGTCACAAATAGCAAGATTTCATTCTTTCTATGGCTAAATAGTATTCCATTACATATATTGTGGTATACATATATATATATGTGTGTGTGTATACATATATATATGTATACCACAGTTTTTTATCCATTCATCCCTCAGTGGACACTTAGGTTGCTTCCATATTTTTGCTATTATAAATAATGATGCAGTGAACATGGGGGTGCAAATATCTTTTCAAGTTAGTATTTTCATTTTCTTCAGATAAATATGCAGAAGTGGAATTGCTGGATCATAGGGTAGTTCTATCTTTAATTCTTTTGAGGAACCTCCATACTATCTTCCATAGGGGCAGCCCCAATTCACATTCCCACGAACAGTGCACAAGAGTTCCCTTTTCTCCACATCCTCACCAACATTTGTTATTTCTTATCTTTTTGATAACATCCAGTCTAACAGGTGCGAGGTGATATTGCATTGTGGTTTTGATTGGCATTTCCCTGATGATTACCAATGTTGAGCATCTCTTCATATACCTGTTGGCCATCGATATGTCATCTTTGGAAAAATGTCTGTTCTGATCTTTTTAAGTCAGATTATTTGGGTTTTTGTTTGTTTTTGCTATTAAGTTGGATGGTTTCTTTATATTTGCCCCTTATCAACTGTATGATTTGCAAATATTTTCTCTCATTCAGTGGGTTGCCTTTTCATTTTGTTGATGGTTTCCTCAGGCTCTATTTCTTCCTGGTGCAACTAAAAAGATGTCAAAGAGGTGCATCTCTTACCTTCCTGGGATGTCGGGAGCTGGGGAGCCATCATAGCCATGGGTTTGTACAGGGTCAAAAAGAGGAGGCAGCCCCAGAGAGACAACTATAGCCTACCCAACCTCCACTCAAAAGTCACTGCTTGGAGCAGGGGGGAAGGGACCCCTACCTTCCTGAGGGCAAGGCACGGTGGTGGCTGGGCCCTTTACAGGTACCACCCTGTCCAATCCAGTCTTTGCACAGATGCCAAAGTGGCTTCTTAAAATGCAAATCGGATCCCCTGAGTGAACACTTCCAAGGATAGGGGTTAGCAGACTATGACCCACAGGTCAAATCCAGATGCCCCTCTCCTTGTAAATAAAGTTTTATTGGAACACAACCATGCTCATTCATCTGCATATTGTCAGTGGCTGCCTTTGCTCAACTACAGCAGAGTTGAGTAGACCGTATGAACTACAAAACCAGAAATATTGACAGAAAAAGTTTGCTTACCCCACACCTACAGAACTGAAACTCCGGTCTACTGAATAAGAGATCTGAGATCTTGCAGGCCTGGCCCTGCTCACCTCCCCAGCCTCATCTTAGGGCGCTCCCTCTTCCCCCCAACACCCTGTGCTCTAGCCCAGGGCTTCTCAGCCTTTTTATCATTATTACCCCCTATGGAGGCTTCCTTTTTTTTTTTTTTCCTTTTTAAGAAAAATGTATTATTTGCAAAGCAGAAATAGAGATGCAGACGTAGAGAACAAATGTATGGATACCAAGGGGGAAAGGGGTGGGGTGGGAGGAATTGGGAGACAGGGACTGACACACATACACTATTGATACTATGTATAAAATAGACAACTGAGGGGAACATCCTGTATAGCACAGGGAACTCTACCTAATGCCCTGTGGTGTCCTAAATGGGAGAGAAATCCGAAAGGGAGGGGATATATGTAAATATATGTATGGCTGATTCATTAGACTGTGCAGTAGAAGCTAAGACAACATTGTAAAGCAGCTATACTCCAATAAAAACTAATTAAGGATTGAAAAAATGAAAAATAAAAAATAAAATAAAATCCATGAAAAATTTTTTTAAAAAAGAAAAATTAAACATTTTTATTGGGGTGGAAAAAAAACAGCCAACATAAAATTTCTAAGTGTACAGTTGAGTAGTATTAAACATATTCACATTGTTGTACAGCAAATCCCTGGAATTTTTCATCTTGCAGAGCTGAAACTATGTACCCATTAAACAAGAATTCCCTACTCTTCCCCTCCCCCAGCCCCTGGCAGCCACTATT
Organism: Mesoplodon bidens; assembly: GCF_964165515.1. Lineage (NCBI taxonomy): Eukaryota > Metazoa > Chordata > Mammalia > Artiodactyla > Ziphiidae > Mesoplodon > Mesoplodon bidens. The sequence goes on from NC_138179.1 coordinate 11,684,807, forward strand.
CTATTTCTGTCTCTATGAATTTGGCTACTCTAGGTACCTTGTATAAGTGAAATCATACAGTATTTGTCTTTTGTGCCTGGCGTATTTCACTTGGCCTAATGTCCTCAAGGTCCATCCATGTTGTAGCCTACAGAGCCTTTTTAGACATTTTTTCCCCTTATCTGCCCAAGAAATTTTAATATTGCATAAATACTACAAATCTGTTTGTGTACTGTGACCCTTTGGAAGGCCTCAAACCACTGAAATATCTAGGATCTCTCATCCTCCTCCCCAAGAACCCATTTTGGTGATTCCTTCCATTAAGAATTCATGCTCTGGGGCTTCCCTGGTGGCGCCGTGGTTGAGAGTCCGCCTGCCGATGCAGGGGACACGGGTTCGTGCCCCGATCTGGGAAGATCCCACATGCCGCGGAGCGGCTAGGCCCGTGAGCCATGGCCGCTGAGCCTGCGCGTCCAGAGCCTGTGCTTCGCAACGGGAGAGGCCACAACAGTGAGAGGCCCGCGTACCACAAAAAAAAAAAAAAAAAAAAGAACTCATGCTCTGGCCATGCCACCTGCCTTGTTCCTTCTTACCTCTGTGATCAGCACGTGCTGCTCCAATGTGCCTGGAATTACCTTCCCTCATTCCTTCAAAACCCAAGCTGGATGTCACCTCCTCTAGGAAGCCACCCCAGCTTCTCCCCCTTCCTCCTTGTCAGCCCAGCTCTCTCCCCTGCCACGTGCTTCTCACAGGATGCTGCCATCTTTGCTTACTCCCCACCTCACCCAAAGGCGGCGAGATCCCTGTAGGGAGAAATGTCTCCCTCCTCTTTGCACTTCCGGAGCTGGCGCAGTGCAGGGATCAGAGCAGACACCTCATAAACATCCAATGAGTGAATGATCTCATTAAATCTTCACAAGAATGCTGACAGCATTACTGACCCCTTTGAACAGTGGGGGGAACTAAGGCTCGGAGAAGTAAAGTGGCCTGCCCCAGGTCCCACGACTTGGAGGAAGCACAGAAGTAAGAACTTTGGAGTCAGACCACCCTACGTCACTATCTGGATTTGGGGCAATAAAACCCCTCAGAGCCTCAGTCTCCGCATCTGTAAAATGTAGATTCATGATGAGGCTGGCTGAGCTGATGTATACAAAGTGGCCCAGGCAGGACTTGACAAATGGTAGCCGTTATTACTCTAAGTGAGGAAGCCAGGGTTTGAACCCAGGTCAGTTAGGCTGCAGATACCATGCGCTTTTTGCTTGTCCCCCCTTTTTGCTTCTGCCAGTGGGCTCTCATACAAGGGAACCTGAGTCAGGTGCCCGACGGGTACCCTGGGGCCCCTCATCTCCCATGGCCCTCTGCGAGGGGGCAGGACCCCTCAGGAGCACAAAGCCAGCTCTGGATGGTGTGTGGAGAGCCCCAAATTAAAAGGAGCTGGGTATTCTTGGGAGGTATTTCCATCCAGCCTGGGGAGCTGATGAATCACCCTTCTCTGCTGTAGGAATATTTCTGTTTCAAGGATCAAGGCCATTTGTCTAGATACAGTCTTCCCAGCTCCTCTGTGCCACGAGCACATTGACAAATCTGGCCGTTCAGTGCCTTATTGTATCAGTCAGCAGAAGCCCCATTACCTCCTGTGTGACAGGTTACACCACTGTCAAGGGGGCCTGGCTTTGCAGAATCAGTTAGACTCCAGCCAGTTCTTCAGAGACAGACAGACAGACAGACACACACACACACACACACACACACACACACACACACACACATAGGACGGCTCTCTGACAGAACCTTGAAAAACTCTGATCACTCGCCAGACACAGGCAGCCTTGGGCGAAGCTCTTAAACTCTCTGGGCTCCATCCTTCTCACCTGTGGGATGGGACCAATGCCCCCCTCCCCGCACAGCCCTTGTGAGGCTCAACCCAGGATCTGTAAAGCACCTCGCACGCGATAGGCACTCATCTATTTCAGCCCCCTTCCCAGACCAGGAAAAGCAGGAGGCAAGTGAGGCACTGGTCTCAGGTGGAAAATTTAAGAGGTGCCAAAACATCTCAATAGCTAAGATAAAGAATCCTTTAATGCGGTACTTTTTAAAAATCAAAACTAATGTCAAAACCTCATGATGAGCCAGGGATGCGCATTATTATTAAAGACAGGATGGGTATTCGTGATTTTTCCTTTTGCTTTCCCCCCCAGCATGGCTTGGCATGGTGTCACCCCTTGCTTTTCCCTCTGAAGGAAGAATAAAGAGACTCAGCAGAATAAATGACAGACCTAGAGACATTGGGGTTATAAATGTCATTGTTTTTAGGTTTTGAAATAATTCAGAAATTGTCCTGAAGGATGAGAGCTCGGGGTGAGGGAGATGCCCCGGGTAGAACCGGTAGCAGATCTGGGAAGAAGAGGCAGGTCTGTGGCTCCCCCAGGACCGTCCCCCTGTCCCCACCCCACACTTTTTTATACAGTGTGGCTCCATCGGGTGCGGGTGCCGAAAGGAGGGAAAGAGGGTGAGGGGAGATTCAGAAAGGAATTAAGCGCGGACACTAGTCCCAAGTTTGCGGGCACATCGTGAAACACCAGGAGGTCCCCAGGGCTGCTGTTGGACAAGAAACCACTGGCTGGACTTCAGCCACATCCTGAGAGCCGTCCGTGGAAATCACAGGCTCAGACAGCTCTGATCCAGCAGGATGCTCCTTTACTGCCACCGCTGCTCCCTACTTCCGCTGCCAGGCTCAGCCCAGATCTCAGCCTCTGGCTTTCCAGGCAGCCTCCCTCTTTGTCTCTGCCCCCGCCTTCCCTTCCCTCCCGTGTCTGCGGAGCTCCTGGTTCCCTGCCCAGGATTCCAGGCCCTGTCCCTGGGTCCCGCCCCCTGCCCTCCCCTCTTGTTAGGCTCCAAGTGATGCTCCGAGAATCATAACCAGTCCACCCTGACCATCTCCCCGCTGCTACTAGGTTAAGTGCAGACTGCTTCTCTGGTATAACCAGCTTCTTACAATCTGCCCACGCGTACGATTCCAACCAGGGCTCCTCCACTCAAGGAGCACACATGGGTACACAGAGCAGACAAGGATGCTCCGTCCCGAAACTCCCCTCGCACTTTCCTGCTTAGGCTGCTCTCTGTGCCTTCTCCCTTTTCTCCTCCTGGCAAATTCCTAATCATTCCTCATTGCTTCACTCAAAAGGCCCCTCAATTCAAAGGAGACTCTGTGACTGTGTTCCTCCCCCTTCTGTGAACCTATTAGTTCTATACAGCACTTGCTGTGTGTCTAGGGGGGGAGCTGGAAGGCTGAGCTGTATAGGGATGAAGTCTGATTCATCTCTGTGGCCCCAAGTCCTAACACGACAGAGGTGCTTCTTGATCAATAATTCTGACTGGGGACACCCTCGGGTTCACATACATGCTGCTACATCCCCTCAGCTGGGTCCCCCCCTTGTGTTTGGATCTGCTTCCGCCACGCCCTTGGCCAATGCCAGTGGCAGCCACAGGGCATGCCACATTTCCTTTGCAGCCCCTCGGGAATATAGGCTCCCTGTATGTCAACCAGGCTTGTGGGTTTGCTGGACCCACCCTTATATCTCCTGGGACCCAGCCTGATGTGATGGAAAATGCCTGGTCTTTGAAACCCATTATTTTGGGGTTTGAAACCCACCCCCCCCGCCACTTACGCTCTCCATCACGTTGACCGTGCTACTTAGATCAGCTAAACCACAGTTTCTTCAACCCAAAAATGAGACTAAGCTTTCCCACCTGCTAATTCATCTGAATGGAATATGTATAAAATACCAGGCACATAGTAGGTGCTCCAGCAGTTCTAGCCTTCATTATTACTTCTTTTTTCTTTTCCTCTTAGTTAGAGCAGGGCATGTTCATCCTTATGGCCAGGCTTTATTTTTGTCTGTCAGTGAACTGAGCACATCTCATTTCTGGGGCGTTTCTATGCCTGACCATCATCATTTTACCTGGACGCTAGTGCTGATATTAACCTAACTGCTTGCATTTATATTTTTCCCTTTCTGGGTTCTCATGGTTTAAGGTAAAAAGGGATAATAGATCTGTCTCCTTTGAATCCAGCTGCCAGGCTTGGCTCCCATTACACTGTTTTACAGACTTTGAGAACTAGCGAATACCAGGCAGGTTTGTCAGTCCCAAGTTTTCAAAGCGCAGAGTCAATCCTGACCTACTGTTATCATCTCCTAATAGTTTACACTGTATTATTCCGTAATTACTCCGTGAATCACGCTGTCAGCTTGCATGTTTGCAGTCTGCCTGAGTTACGCCTCCGTCTTCTGCTGAAAGCATCATCCATCTTGCGCTTGCCTGCAGGAAGATGACCCCAGTCACCTGCTGAATACAGAGGACCCTTTGTCAGTCCTTGTCAGGAGAGGATGACACACGAGCCATTCTGATCTTGGGTTGGGTGGCTCATTTGGAGAGAAGGAACCATTGCTTGCATGCTAAATAACCCCTACAAATGATACAACCTGGCTCCCCCTGTTTTGTGAGGGCTAAAGATATTCCCTTTGTGTAAGAATGTCCTCTTTGGTCAAACTTCTCAATTTTTAGGATTGTACTCCAGCTTAGTTGATTACTGATGGACTCTATTTAGGACAGGCTCTATAGCTGTGGTCATTAGAGGAAAGGTCTATATCCCTTTTTACATTGACCTGTGAGAACCCAGCAATGGGAAACTATAATTGGTCAGAACTGGGAGCCAGCTTAACAGCTGGGATTCCATTTTCCAGGGCGTGCCCACCTCATCCATAGCCCCTGCAGAGTGGAGCAGGAAAGAGAAGGTAGACAGTGTCACACGGTGGGAAGTACATAAGCTTTGGAGCCAGGCAGACCTGAATTTGAACCTCAGAGGTACCCTCGCACCCTTAGTGACTTTCTTCTCCCTCTCTGCGCCTCAGTTTCATCATCTATGGAATAGGTGCCTTAACGTCTCCCTCATAAGATACCTCAGCTAATGCTCCTTCCTCCGAGCTTATTTTGCAATTAACAAAGGTCACGAGGCTCCCTTTTGGAAGGTGTATACTCTGGAACGCCTCTGGGTTTCGAACTCAGTGCCCTGAAACAAGGATTCTGCTGCCCAGGGGATTTGAAAATAGCTGTGCTTCTCAGACACTTAATTTTAGACTTGGAACAACTGAGCTGCTTCCTTGTCCAGCCCCTTCCTGAGGGCTTTGAATACATCCATTTTGTGGCTCCAGGCTGAAGAAAGAGTTTGTTGTGTCAACATCGCTGAAGAGGGGTCTTCCTTACAAACCAGCTTTTTGTTTGAGGGGCAGCCCCAGTCCAAGGCTTTTGGAAAAGACTTTGCAAATGGTCAGAAATGATGCAGCAGTGTGCAAAATGCAAATCTGCCTGGGAGGAGAGGCGCCATCACACCCACAGTCCCCCCCTTTCTGTGTCTTCCCCTCCCCCAGGACCCCATAGGCATAGCAAAATGATTTTCCAGCATGTGACAGCAGAAATTTTTCAATTGCTTTTTAAAGTTTTTTTCCTTTAACATTGTTTACTTATTATAATAAAGCCTATTTTATTACAAAAGGAATATGTACTCACTGTATTTCAAAAAATACAGATCAGCAGGGAAAAGGAAGGGGAAAATTGCCCATCATCACACCACCCAAAGATAACGACTTTAAACTCCTTGGTGGATTCTCCTTCTGTCATTTTGTTGCATTAAGATATTTTTACACACGTATAATTCTGCGCAAACAATTTTGATTCTTGCTCCTTCCCTCCATATTTTAACATAAGAAGTCATCTTTATGATAACGGTCTGCTGTTACTTTAAATGGCTGCGTGATTTCCCACTCTTTAGACTTGGCTCAGCCCTTGTAATCACTGCCCTAATGCTGAACTTTTGGGTTGTGTCCAATTATTCCACAGTATACATAAGGCTCTGATAAGCATCTCTAGGCCTGAAACTTTCTCCACATTTTAGATTGCTTCCATAGGAAATTAGTTGGTCAAAGGGAATGGATATTTTTTGTCTCCTGATGCATATCAGCAAATTACTTCTCAAGACATTTCACTTTTTAAAAATAAACAAAGGAAGGCTTATAAGGGAAGGGTGACTGGCCGCCTATCATCCTGCCCAAGTGAAGTTCCTAGAACCATCCACAAGGCTAGACCCTTCTTAAAGGGTCAATAGGTGAAAGTCGCTAAAAGAGTAGATCTTAGATGTTCTCACCACAAAAAAGAAGTGGAAATTATGTGACAGGATGGAAGTGTTAGCTAATGCTATGATGGTAATCACTGAGCACTTGGAAAATCGGAGACTGGATTTTATAGATTGAACAGACTATGTATAGGAAATGAAATAGATTGGTACTTAGAAGACCACGAAAATTTAATGACAGAAGCTCTCTCCTGGGCATACTGCTCTAACTCCTGTATGAATCGGAGACCTTGGGGGAGGAAACAAGGGCCAGAAAAATTGTCTAAAGTGATACCTACCAATGCATTAGCCACTATCGCCGCATGTAGGTATCAAGTATTTGAAAAGGGACTAGTCCATATTGAGAGGTGCTGTAAGGATAAAATATACACCAGATTTCTAAGACTTGATACAGAAAAGAAGAATGTAAAGTATCTCATTAATTATTTTTATATCAATTGCATGTTGAAATGATAATATTTTATCTATAGTGTCCTAGAGAAAATATATTTTGAAAATGAATTTCACTTGTTTCTCGTTTTTTTAAAAGAGTTACTGGAAAATGTAAAATTACACATGTCTCGTGTTATATTTCTATTGGACAGTGCTGGTAGCAAGTAGCTCTAGTATTAGCCTCTCTGGCAACGTGCATAACATCAAGGGGATTAAGGAAGGTAGGTACCACTTAGTCACGTAGGCAACAGCATTTAGTGCTAAAGAATCCTCTGCTGGTGAAGCAGTCATCTTTAACCTTCACTGAGCGTCAGAATCATCTGAGGAGCTTTAAGAAATACAGATGCTCTGTGCTCTGCGTACAAGAGACCCTGACTCAGTTGGTCTGGGAAAGGGCACAATATCCTACTTTTCAAACGCTCCCCACCTGATCTTCACGTGGAGCCGAAGTTGAGAACTGCTGCCCTCGAGGCAGGTGCCTAATCTGGATCCTGGCTCTGTCACCTGCTATCAGGATGGCAGTGAGCAGTTACCTTTCTAAACCTCAGTTTGCTCATCTGTAGATTAGGAATAACAATAAGGTGGAGGTCAGAATGAAATGATGTTATCTATATAGATAATGTAACACACTATCTGGTATACAGAAAATGCATGATAAATATTAAATGCTCTTTTTAACATATGGGTTACAAATTACTGCTACTTAGCAGAACAAAGAGCTGTATTTGACTATGAGTCAGTACAGATCTTTTCAGGAGTGCAGATCAGAAAGATGGCAAAATAAAGTGTGTGCCTGCTTTCATCTGTGTCTTTCAGTTCAGTGCCGTTGGTGTCTCAGAAATTAATTATTCAAAAGAAACTGAAGCAGCACCCAGTGGAGTAAACATGAAATCCCTGAGGTTTTCAAAGTAAACGGACTAAGCATTCTGGCTCCACCACTTACCTGCTGGACAGCCTTGAATGAGCATCTAAACCTCTCTGAGCTTTAGTTTTCTTCTCCAGACAATGAAGATAATAGTAGTGTCTACTTTAATAGTATGGCCGAAAAGGTTAAATGAAATAACCCACCAAATACACCAGCACAATACCTGGAACTTAACAGGAATTCAATTAATGTTTGTTTCTCCCTGGTTTCTCTTGACCTCAAGATCTTTGTGGGAAAAACTGAAGATGTTGACCCCACAGGTCCCTTTTGGGTCTATCCTTGTGTGCCAATCTTTATAAAACAGAATATGCCCACCAACCTGAGAGAAATGGCAATGCAGAGAGAGAGGAATGGAAACAGAAAAGAGCATATGGTGCAAGGAAGGATCGCAGCAAAGAACATAGAAAAAGCTTGGCCTCAGGGAGACAGGCTTGCATGCCAGCTTAGCCCTTTTAAGGAGCCCTGTGGTCTGGTCAGATAATGTGATTGCATGGGCACAGTTTCCTCATCCGTAAAGTGGACCTAATGTGACTGAGCCCCTAGGCTCTCCTGAAGACATATGATGGTAGTGTCTGTGTACAGAGTCTAGCTCAATAAAAGTAGCCTTCATTTTTATGATCCTGGCCCATCACTGCGGGATGCAAGGACACTTCTCTCACCCTGCCAGAACCAGACAACCAGTCACTTGAGGATTGCAGAGTGAGTTGGGAAAATTAGAAGGGGTAGTGTCTAGTTCCAGGCACCCCTCCCAGAAGACTCCCTGAGGGGGTGGGGGTGAGGATCCTGGGATAAACCTAGGTGCCTCACCTAGAAAGACAAAGCCTCTTCCCCTAGAATGGGCAGTGATGGCTTTAGTAGCAGGGGAACGTGACTCATAGCCAGGAGGGAACTTAGAGGTCATCTGGTCCCACCACCACTACCCTTTTACAGATTACAAGAGAGGGAAAGAAAATGACCTCAGACCACAAAGCAACCAAGGTGCAGAGCCGTGATGAGAATCCAGACCCTTTCCCATTGGGACAGGTAGGATCTCTAAGGACATACCTACACACCTGAATTTTAGAGGGTGAGTGGAAGTGCCTATCCCTCTTGCCCCAGATACATTCCTCCTTCTCCTCACTGCTAAAGACAACTCCTTTCTGGGAGGAGAAGACAGATACAGTCACCTGCAGGGGTGGCTCTGGATAGTTCCACAGACTTATCACCTCTGATCCTCACAAACCTGCAAGGCTGGGGTGGTGAACCCCATTGGCAAGGTGAAAAAAATGGGCTGAACAAGGCTATATGGTTTGTCCAAGGTCAAAGACAACTGTTAAGGATACAGCCAAGATTTGAACTCAAGTTCTCTTGTTCCAAGTTTGTATATAAAAAGAAAATACTCAAAAATTCAAGAAAGGAAAATACTCCCTGGAGAGGCCATACAGTGCCAACTAAGATATAATTGGCTACCATGTCGGAGTCTCATACTGGCAATCAAGTTATCAGGTTGTAGGATAAGCATCTTGACCTTGGCCAAGCTTCTGAAATTTGGCCTTAATCTTCTAAATTGTAAAATGGGAGATTTTCCCAGATGACCCCTAAAATTCCTTCCAGAATTGACCAGTTATGACTCGGAGTCTGGGTCCTACCCTCACTGGCTCAGCCTTCCTTATTCCCCATAGGCTGGTATTCCCATTAACCCTAAGGAACTTCTCAGCCAAGGAGAAATTAACAGTTTGATCACACTAATGGCCACCACTTTACAAGCACCTACTATCTACTATGCATAATATGTATCCCTGATCCTAAAATATTCTGCAAAGTGGACCCTAATACCTCCATTTCACAAGTGAGGAAGATAATGCCTTAAGAGGGTAAGGGGTTTTCCCACAGTTAAGTAAGGGATGATGCTGCATTTCAAACCTACAGCTACTCTAACAATTTCTCCATACTCTCTTCAACCTCACCACCCAAACATTCCCAGCATTATTTTCCCTTGGAGTCTGAGATTTTTTTTTCTTGCTTCTTAAACAAGTTTATTCCTAAATGACAAAAGCACTTGGCCGGTCAACCAGTGTTCCACCCAGTTTTCCCAGCAGCATCAACTCAGCTCCAGGAAAGGGAGATAAATAGCAAGAGGAGAAAGGTGTTTGAAAACATACACATAATTACTATATTTAGCAGGGCATTCCCTGGAGACTAATTTAATGTTAAATATATGTATATACAGCAATCAGTAAGTATCACAGGGTTTGCTGAATCTCTATTTTTTAAAAAAATTCAGAAACAACAGCTGTGCTGAAGATAAGTTAAAGTGGAAGCAAGGATTCTTTTTAAAGCTCTTTGGCCTGATTCTTTCTGCTACATGAGAGAGGGGAGAACGGGGAGCAAAAGAGAATGGATGAGAGGAAATCCTGAAGGAGGGTAATCTCTAAAGAGTGGGAGAGAGAGAAAGTGAGCATCACATGTGCCTCCTGAAGAGGTTGTGTCTCAATCATAAAAATTTGGTCCCCAGGAGCAGAGATCTTACAGGTGGTGGTGGATGGGTATCAAGAGCTACAGCATCCTGGTTATCTCAGGAGAAGGAAGAGGAGAATGAAGGAGAGAGGAAAGAGGAAATAGAGAAATAGGAAGCATGAGGACCACCCAACTCCCTCAGGATCGAGAGTGGCTTCAATCCAGCTCTTGGTCCTGAGCTCAACCTACCGACCTCACCAACCCAATACCCCCATCAGCACCACGGCCAGCGCCTCTCCATTTCTCGGTGGTTACCTGAACCCAGACTTCCCATCTTCCAAGCTCACTATGCCCAGAACAACCGGGTACTTTTTGTAAAGTGACATATGTCATTCCAAGGGTTTTTTCCTCCAGCTACCCTTTGGGTTAGTTTCCTAGGGCTGCCATAACAAAGTATCATAAATTGGGTGGCTTAAAGTAATAAGTATTTATTCTCCCACAGTTCCGGAGGCTAGAAATCTAAACATGACGCCCAGGACATCAGCAGGGCCATACTTCCTCTGAAAGTCCTGGGAAAGAAAGAATTGCCTCTTTTCTTGCTTCTGGTGGTTGCTGGCCTCAGCTTGCAGATGCTTGCAGATGTATGCTGCATACTCCAATCTCTGCCTCATTGTCACATGCAGGTGTTCTTTTCTGTATGTTTGTGTGTCTCCAAACCTCTCCCTTCTTATGAGGACAGCAGTCATTGGTTTCGGGGTCTACTCTAATTGAGTATGATTTCATCGTAGCTTGATTACATCTGAAAAGGCTCTATCTCCAAATAGGTCACATTCACAGACGTTAGGGGGTAGTACTCCAATATATCTTTTCAGGGGACACAATTCAACCCACAATGCCCTCATGGTTGCCTCAGTCTAGAGTAAGATGTCTGTTCCTATGGACTACCTTAGTACCTTATAGTACAGCATGTATTACACTGAAGCTAAGTGTCCATTTACTTGCTATATCTCCCGTATATCTCCTTGAGAGCAGAGAACTGGTCTCATTCATTTTGGCATTCCCAGCATAGTGAGAACACATAGTAGGTGGACAGTCCACTTTGTTGTGGTTCACTAAACAAATGAGTGATAAATGGGTGCATTTCTTGTGTTTTCATGGACTTAAAGCATATAGCAAATAACCACTGTACACGTATGACATTCATAGGTCCTAATCATACTGTGGGTAGGGTACAGGGCTGGGATTATGACTGCAATCATGAGTAAGAAGCCATGTCAGCCCTCGAGTCTTAGAAAATGTAATAAGTATTTTTAGAGTCAATGGAAGAAATTTCTAGCCTAGAGAATCAGGGGAGGCTTCACAAAGGAGATGAGACTTGAGTGGCACCTTCAAGAAATGGGAAGAGAGATGGGAAGGAGAGAGAAGGCTGTTCTGGGGGTGAGGAACAATGTGGTCAGAAGTGTGATAGAGGGATTGTTAACAATGCCACATTGGGAGTGGTTGGCTTTTCTGGTTGGAGAGAAGGCTCCCTATTGAACAGCATTGGGAGGTGGCTGTGATAGGAAACTGTAAAGATGCCTGACTTATTGGCAAATAGGTCTAGGTGTTATTGTGTAGACAATGAGAAAGCACAGGGAGGTATATGTTAGATTGAACAAGCCCTTGGGAGATCGGTTAAAAGGTTATTGTGATAGATCAGGCAAAAAGAAATGGGATCTGAACTGGAGCAGTGTTGGGCATGGGGAAGAAATGAACAAGGTGAAGGAGGTTATGGAAGAAGAATTGTCAAGACTCAGTGATTGACTGTGGCAGTGGGAACAAGGTAGAGAGGAAGAGGAAATTATGTTCTAAGTCCTTATGGGACCTTGATAGAGATGATCGGACGCCCTTAGGAACAAGTTGGTCAGCAGTTCTCCAGGCTGACCCAGCTTTGAGAGCTACTGCTTTTCCTCAAGGGAAAAGGGGTATTTGGATTGAGAAATGCGTACTCAACAGCAGCTTCTTATCTAAGATGAACTGAGTGCTCATTTTGTGTTGGGCGATGTTCTAAATGCCCTACGTACAGCAGTAAACTGAACTCTCATGACAAGTCTTTGAGCCAGGTATTATTTTCTCCAGTTTACAGGTGAAGAAGCTGAGGTGCAGAGAGGCTAAATAAATTGCCCAATATTAGTCCATTGAGCAATTTTTATCACTCCAGTGCTGATGAGCTTAGCAGTGAGGAATAGTAGGAAAAGCATGAGCTGGGAGGCATGAAGACCAGAGATCCATCCTATCCACACTAGTTATAGCTGTGACATTGGTCAAGTTAATGATCTCAGTTTTCTTGCCCATAAAATGGCTATACTGATACTTGTTCTGTCTACCATGCAGGGTCGTAGTGATTAAAAAATCAAAAATAAACTGAAGTATTTGAAATTGTTCCATAAATTGTGACATGCTACAGGAATGTAGATGAGTAACAGATGCACGTCTCTGAAATTGGCCACAAAGTACCTTGATGCCACGATTTAGAGAACTTGCTCTGTGACCTAGGCCACGTTTCCTGACCACTCTGGATCTCAACTTTATATCCACAGAAGGAGGACGCTTCTGAGGGTTAAGATAAAAATAGAATTTATAATTTTCTCTGCATATCTGCTTTTACTCATTTTCCCCCATCTCAGCAATAGTACTACCGTCCCCCCAGTTGCACGGGCCAAAAACCCAGCAGTCTAAAGACATCTCCCTTTCCCTCACCCATCCCTTCCATTGTCAAATCTTAGCCATCCCATCACCAAAATACAACACACATCTCTCCACTCTTGGCCACCATGACGACCACTCCTCCAGTCCAACCCACCATATTTTTTGCCTGGATGATGTCTGTGACAGCCTACTGATTTTTCTCATACCCTTTAACCCTCTGCCTTTCCCCCCTCCACCCAGAAGCCAGAGTAACCCTTAAAAAGCACAAATAGAAGCATATCATTATCCTACTTAAAACACTTCAGTAGCCACCCATTACTCTTAAAATCAATTTCTAAATTCTTCCCACAACCCACAAGGCCCTCTGTGACCTGGAGGTGGGCTGCCTTCCCAGCTGCCTCTTGGGCTGTTCTCCATTCTCATACAACACACTTAGCCACCTTCGCCTTTTCTTTGTTCCTCTGAACACCATGCTCCTTCCTGCCTTAAGACCTCTGTACAGCTATTCTCTTTGCCTAGAACATTATCCCCATGTTCCTTACCCAATAACTCCTGTTCAGCTTTCAGGTACCAGCTCCAAAGTCACCTCCTCTGCAGACCTTTCCTTACTTTTCCAGAGTAGCCTAGGTTGTCTTGTGATGTGCTCTCAGATATCCTCTGTTCTGTTTCTCCCTGCATTTATTACAGACCCATTTATTTGATCATTCGCATGACAACCTGTTTGATATCTGTTTCCCCACTGAACTATGAGCTCCGTGGAGTGAGGGTCTAGTTTTGTTTGTGTGTGTGTTTGCGTGGCACCTCCAGTGCCCAGGCCCTCGTAGATACTCAAAAGACAGTTACCAAATGATGGGAAAACATCAGATGAAAAGCCTCAAGCGCAGAGCTGAAATGAAACCTGCATTCAGCCCATGTTCTCTCTCCTCCTCTCCCCCTCCCCATGGCTCTGGGCCAAGCTGGGATCCTGGGCTGTCAGGGACAATGGTAGGTCATGTCCCATCTCTTTCCAGGGTGGTTTTCTTGTGACATTCCTGGTGACTGCAGAGATGTGGGCAGCAGGCAGACCGAGAGCCTGGGGGAATGATTAGCATCAGCTTCACATAACCTCTCCTTGGCTGTCCTCTCTAGGATAGAGAGAGAAGCAGCCTTTGTGCTGTGGAAATGCTACTAGAAGCACGGATCCCTGGGCTCCTGTCTTAATTGGAGGATGAGAAGGCAAAGATGGGTTCAGTGCCTTTAGCCAAATGTCAGGGAGACATGGCATGACATTAGAGCAGTCATATCTCCATGGGAGGCTTCCTAGGGATGCATCAGGCACAAGGGCTTAGTATCCTGGTTCTGTACACGCATCTCCAGGTAGATCAGCAGCCCCTTGCCTCCCAACCCTCTGGGTAAGAATACAATAACCCGTCGAATTTGCAAAATCCCATCACCTTCTTTATCCTTCTGGAACCTAGCAGGCAGGCAATTAATGGTGTGAGGAGTGAATCATAGCAACAGCTCTACCAGAACAGCAGCCCAGACTATTACCCCATTCACCTGACATGGAAATTGAGGGGCAGAGAGTCAAGCTGCCCACTGGTCATGGTAGCAAATGCTGCAAAAGCTAAATGAATGGAATGAGGCCTTCTCTGAGGCAAAATGAAGTACTTGATTTAATGACACAAGGACACCAAGCCTCCTGCAAGCACCCATTCTTCCCTCTGAGACAAGAGTATCCTAGAAGGACCCAATTCACCATGGACCATTTCTGTATTCCAAATTCCTACAGCCCAAACAATCCACCTTTGACCTGCAATCTCTCCCCGGAGTACAGGTGGCTTTCAACTTTTTGTTGAAGGATGATATACATACAGGAGAGCCCAGGGCTTCCCTGGTGGCACAGTGGTTGAGAGTCCACCTGCCGATGCAGGGGACACGGGTTCGTGCCCCGGCCTGGGAAGATCCCACATGCCGCGGAGCGGCTGGGCCCGTGAGCCATGGCCGCTGAGCCTGCACGTGCTGAGCCTGCACGTCCGGAGCCTGTGCTCCGCAACGGGAGAGGCCACAGCAGTGAGAGGCCCGCATACTGCAAAAAAAAAAAAAAAAGAAAAAAAAGAAAAAAAAAAAGCCCACTCTCATGAGTCTACAGCTCACTGAATTCGCACAAAGTAAACATGTTTCCAATGCCCAAATCAAGAATTAGAGCATCACCAGCACCAGGAAGCACCCAACCCATTCCAGTTACTACCCCTCCAAACATAACCACTATCCTGACTTCTAATACATAGTTACTTTGTTAGTTTTTTGTACTTTATAAGCTTAGAATTCTGTATTGAGTTATAGTTGATGTACAATATTATATGTTACAGGTATACACTAGACTCACAATTTTTAAAGGTCATACTCCATTTATAGTTGTTATAAAATATTGGCTGTCTTCCCTGTGTGGTAGCTGATTTTATACATAATAGTTTGTACCTCTTAATCTCCAGCTCCTATGTTACCCCTCCCCCCTTCCCTCTCCCCAGTGGTAACCACTAGTTTATTCTCTATATCTGTGAGTCAGTTTCTTGTTTGTTATACTCACTAGTTTGGTACTTGATAACATTAGACTTTTGAGACTCACCCGTGAATGGTGATGGATCACCCGTTCTCACTGTTGTGTGGTGCTTGGCTGTGTGAATACATCACAGTTTATCTATCCATTCTACACCAATGGTCATCATGGCAGTTTCCAGTCTGCAGCTATTAGGAATAGCACTGCTGTAAATATGCTTGTCCGTGCCTTTTGGTGAACATACGCATGCATTTCTGTTCGGTATGTACTTGGGAGCAGAATGGCTATGTCCTCGGGTAGCCATATGTTGACCTTTAGCAACTACTGCCAGTTTTCCAAAAACAGTTGTACCAATTTCTACTCCTACCAGCAGCATGTGAGAGTTCAGTTATTTCTTGTTTGTTTTTTTTAAATTACTCTCTGGTTATTTGTGGGTATATCCAGAAAGAGATAGTCACAGTTCCTAGTCTTTATTCTCATGAATCATTAAACCATCCCTTAAATTCTAAAAGGGAATGACTCTGACAGTGTGTACTGTACACGCATAATTTTCTTTCCCCACCAACTCTCACTCATCCTTCACAACGATGATGACGCTATTCAAGTATCACCTCCTCTAATAGGTGCCTGGGCTGCATGAAATATCCCCCCTTTTTGCTTCCACCACACTCTGTTCTCTCCCTGTCCCTTACTCAATTTGTAGGCACCTGTCTCCTCCATCAGCCCACTAGACAGTAGCATTCTTGGAAAGAGGTGTTATGTCTTAGCTGTCTCTGTCTTCAGTACTTAATACTGTAGAGAACGCAGGGTAGGTTTTCAGAAAATATTGAAGAATGAATGAATGAATGAATTTTCCTACTATTTGGTAAGCCAAGAAGTCAAGACTCCTACTTCCCTTACATCACCCCACTGGATTAATTGGGCATATAGCAGGCACTTAATAGACACTTGCTGTAATGATTTGGTGTGACTTGCAAACCAACACCGCCCGCTGCTAAAGGAAAGCATCTTCTTGAAAACCAGGGCTGGGCTGACAAGACTCATTCTGGCTGGATTTTGGCAACATTTGGATCTTACTTCCTGCTTGCTCTTTTCCTGCCACTCAGGAAGCAGAGTGGGGTGATTCAGACTCATTTCTCACCCACACACAGAGCTCACTTTGCCCCACTTTCAGCCTGGCTCAGGCTCTGATCTTACAGGATCTGAGACTCAGGAGCCAGGGTTGCAGTGATGGAAATAAAGCCCAACCTCCCTCCTCTACCCCCAAGCCTTTGGGAGTGGAGTCACAAGAGAGGGCTCTTGCCATTGGCTAATTCTGGGCCCGTCTGTCCTCTGTTACATGTCACTCTCTAGAGTGGAAAGCAAAGCATGTATCCATGGTGGTCCCTCCTGGCCTCCAGACAGCTGACCTGGAAGCCATGATGTCCTGGGCAAACTAAGACCCGATATTGCCACTGCCGTTCCTACTATTGTTTAACTTTCAACACTGTAAGGTGTTACAAACACGGCTCAAGCCGTGGCATCCACAATCTGCTCATGGCTTGGAGAGCAGCGCATTTTCAATGCTCTAGTTAAGCTGACATCACGCTTCTCATCAGAAAGCTATAAACTCGGTGAAAAGAAATGCGTAATGAAAGTTCAGTAGATATCGCTTCCCTGTGTAAGAAGGAATCACTTCTACCAAAAATTTGATAGGGAGTAATTATGACTTGCTTCCCCCAAGACTAAGGAATCGCTGTTTCTGATCCTTACCTCTAGGAAGAAGCAAAATGATTTCTGTTAGGAAGAAACAAAATAAGAAGAAGAAAAAGAAATGCTAGAAACATAATTCTTAATCTTTCTTTGGGCCCCAATGAATTCTATAGGAAGATATATTTTAATGAAACTAAATAATAAATATTTTTAACTCCTGCTTTTTACTGTTCCATGAGCTGCTGATGAAAGCCTCAGGGTCACACCCCAGGTCGCAAAGGAATTATTCTGCTTGGGGATCCTAGTTTGTTTGCTTGTTTTCAACTCCTCCTCCATGGAATTTTTCCAAATCTTAGCATTTACGTTGACCACGAAAGGGGATGGTGTGAATCCCACATGAACACAAGGAAATCCCAGTTCCCTACAGTGTCGTTGTGACCAGCTGGTCCTGTGCAGCCCAACAGATAATTCTGGGCAGCCACTTGTCGGCACCCCAGTGTGGGACACCATGGGCCTCTGAGAAAGGGAAAAATCACTCCATCAGTGTGAATGTGCCTGAAACTACCCCCAGCAGGTGCACAGAATTGCGGTCAGCTGGTCCAGTGCTTCCCACAGACTTCCTCCAAATTTCTGCTTTCCCCAGATTTGTTTTTTGGAGACCATTCTTTGCAGACCTAGAATCACTTTCCTTCCCTAAGAATCAGCAACGTCCCCACATGGTACCCGGAGAGTAAATAGCTTTCTCCCTTTCCAACTTCAAAACAAAAAGCGCTTTATTACATCCCCTCCCTGACCCTGTGCAGCCATCCTTCTCTCCTGAGGGATGGGAAGCTACACTGCTGATCGCCAGGGTGCCTTACACATGGCCCCCAAGGAGCCCCTCCAGGGCCTCAGAGGTGACTTGCCTTCCTGACGATGATCAAAGAGATGCCCACTAGAGCAGAGAAGGAAAGAAAAAGCAAGTTTGATCTTAGCAGGGCGTCCTGCTGTATTTATTTACTCCACTAATTAAAGGAATGAGAAATAAAACCAGTTGCTCAATGGGCAGACGCTGAGGGAGCTTCTCCCCTAGAAAACTGTTTGGCTTTGCGATTGTGATGTGGAAGCCAAATGCAGCAGGGCAGCAGGGAGGGGAACCCACCTCCTCTCGTCAGTTCCCAGGAGGGGAAGAAAGCTGAGTGCACATCAGAACCTTATTTTGGTACCACATCCTCAAGGCTCTGCAGTAGGTGAGATCAGTCCCAAGCTAAGGCTGACTAAATGTTAATAGACAGCCTGGAACCCAAACTCACACATATGAGCAGAGAGTATTTGATCTCTTCTTGAGAATGGGCATTGTTAAGGAAAGAAAGGGAAGGCAGGAAGGCCCAGACACCCAGAGAGCATGTCTGGAAATGGGAAAGAAGAGGAGGGGGATGGAAGGGAAACAGGAGGGCAGCAAGGGAGGCAATTCCAAACTCACCTGCCCCACAAGTCGCAGAGGTCCATCCTGACCCAGGGCACTCCTGGAGGCTGCCAGCTTCTGCCCCAACATTTATCACGGAAATGTGATTTAAAAAAAAAAAGAAATGTGATAAATGTGACACTGCACAAATGCAACCAGTGCCTTTGCTTATGCTGGAGGTTTTATTCCCTGGAAGCATCTCAATATCTTTTACTAGACCCACCCACAATCGCGCGCACACTCACACACACACACACACACACGCATGCGCGCACATGCACACACGCGTGCACATGTGTCTCTACACATCCAAATCTGCTTTATAAACATCAAAAGTCTAGCCAAAATACCACCTCTTCCATGAAGCCCTTTCAGATCTCCCTAGTTGGCAGTGTTCTTCTCTTCCTCTGACAGTACCTTCTTTGACCTTCTCTTATGGGGTTTGTGTCTTACAGCCACTTGTGAATGTGTTTTCTCTCCCCATTAACTTGTAAACTCCTCACATCCAAAAGCCGTGTCTTATTCATTTGTTTCTGAGTCCTCACCGTGCCCAGAGCAGTTCCTGGCCCAGACGGAGTCCCTCCATAAATAGCTGTGGAATTAATTATTCATCTAAGCCAGAAGTCATTGGGTAGAAAGGAACTGCAGAGGGGGCAAGGGGATTTTTTATTGGGTGCCCCTTATAGGCAGGCCTTGGACAAAGCTCTGAAAATACAAAATGAAAAACACAGGTCTGGCCTCATGGAGCTCAAAAACATATACAGGGATATTGACCATGCCATGTGGTCAATAAAGAGAGAGGGACCTCCCCCTCACCCCACCTGGAGCAGAGGTTGCCCCAGAGAGCATGTTAGGGGTGTTACCTTTAAGGTCCTCCATCAGAGCTCATGTGAATTCTTCGTTGTGGGAGGAGGAACAATTCAGAGCATACCCAATGCACTGACCAGGCATGGGGACCACAGCATCCCAAGAGAGGCAGGCTTCTGGCACTGGATGGAGGATAAAGGCAGAAGAAACTCCAGACAGCATCCAAACTTCTTGGGGGCTTGATTAATGCCTTTAATGAACCAGCCTGTAACCATTAAGGCAAGTGGCATGGATAGTAATACACAGGAATGGGACCCAAGATTAGGCCTACACAACTACAGGGCTGTTCTCCCAGAGGTTGAACTCAGCTCTCTGAAGCTGGTCCTGGAGCCAGAGAGAGAAATGTGCAGGGCATGATCAAAGGCGGACCAGTGCTGACTGACACAGAGCATCTTACGCTGTCAGCACCAGCGCCCAGGGTGAATTAAGTGCCTATAACATGAATGTGCACCTGAAAAGTCTCCAACCAGGATTTTATTCTTGCCCAAATGCTACCCAGTATTTTAATTAACCTGGGCTGATTGTTCTAATTACTGGAGTTTTATACCATGAATTGCTGTTGGGGGTGAGTGACGATCAGTAAACACAATTACCGTGTGTATTGCCAGCAAAGCTTTGCCCTTAAGATTTTATTTAAAAAATAATAATTACTAACATAAATCTTTAATTTCCAGTTCACTGGGGCTAACAGAGTAGAATGGAAGAAATGCTTTCTTAGACTATCACGATTTGGTCTTAAGAGTCTCCCGTCATCTGATATTTTATGAGCCTTCTTCCCTTTGAAAAAATATCAGGTGCAAAAGCTAGGGATGCAGAAGGCTGCCATGATAAGAGTGAGAAAAAATAACACATAACAGACTGTAGGTAGCAATAACATTTTTAATCATAAAAAACAACACTGTGTGAATGTCTGTGTGTGTTTGAGTATGTGTGCTTAAAATACGTGTGGAAGGATATATATTAAACTGTTAACGCTGGTTGGTTCCCCTCAGAGAGTGAGACTAGGAAGGTAAGAGGGACTCTTCAGTTTTATTTTATATACCTCAAGGTTGAAGTTTGAATTTTTTTTTTTTTTTTTTTTTTTTTTGCGGTACGTGGGCCTCTCACTGTTGCGGCCTCTCCCGTTGCGGAGCACAGGCTCCGGACGCGCAGGCTCAGCGGCCACGGCCCATGGGCCCAGCCGCCCTGCAGCATGTGGGATCTTCCCAGACCAGGGCACGAACCCATGTCCCCTGCATCGGCAGGTGGACTCTCAACCACTGCGCCACCAGGGAAGCCCTGAAGTTTGAATTTTTATAACAGAAGTATTAACTTTTGCAATTAAAACATTTTTTATTAAGATCTGTAAATCACCACTCTTTGAACAAGCCAAGGGCGTGACCGCACACAGAGTCCTGCATGGGGAGCCCACGAATGCAGGGCGGCTGCAGCTACACAGGCCAATGGTCTCAGAGCTCCCTCTCCGGTTGTCACATGACGTCTTGTGGAACCTAGACCCTTCTTCCTGCCTCCCTGCTTTCTGCTTTGGGGACATGGTCTGATATCTCGTAATCCCTTCTAAGCTTCTGCATCCTTTTTCTTTGGACCCGTGCTCTTTCCCTGCATTGGCTCCCCAGTCCCCAGCCCGTTTCTGTCTTCATCCTTGGACTCCATCTTGGTGTCCACCTTGACTCTTGCAGCATGAGACTTTTCTAGCCACCTGTGCCCCAAAGACACAGCCTCCACCCATTCATCACCCACCAGGCCATGTCCTTGCCACCCACCCTCCCAGGGGTCCTCCCTCCGGGCTCCTAATCCAGTCTAGTAGCTAATGATACATACTTTTGATTCTATATGACCCCTCAATGCAAGCTAATGACTTATTTCTAGGGTTCCACTAAAGAAAATTAACCTTTCCAGAGCAGAAAAGAAATTGACTAAGCTGAACTTGTTGAGGAATAGGACTTCCAATGGGGTCCCTTCCTGAGAGATTCTCAAGGGTGGTTTTTCTTCGCTTAATTTTCACCTTATACCGCATAGGAGAACCTAGTCCCTACCAAAGACGTAATTCCAGAGAACTGTATTTAAAGAGATGCACATGAAATGAAAACATGTTAAAATGTCAAGCTGAATGGTTTAGCGACAGAGATGAAGTCAGACATGTTTACAAGGTACAGTGGAGGCAACAACTGGGGGAGACACAAACCTTCAGCAGTTTAGGCACTAAAGGAAATGCTGACACGGCTAAAGGAAATGCACCATCTCTGGCCTCAAAGAGCCCACAGTCTAGCAAAACAACGAGAGAAAGGATATTGCGAGAGAATGGCAAAGAGTCACCAGGGGCATCCAGCGACAGAGAGAGACTCACTGGGTAGCAATCGGTGGCCTGACAGAAAAGGCACTATTTGAACAATCGTGAAGAATAAATGAGTTTTTCACAGACATAGAGAACAGACTTGTGGTTGCCAAGGGGCCAGGGGGTGGGGGACGGAAGGTGGAGAGTTGGGGATTAGTAGATGCAAACTATTACATACAGAATGAGCAAACAGCAAGGTCCTACTGTAGAGCCCAGGGAACTATATTCAACACCCTGGGATAAACCATCATGGAAAGGAATATGAAAAAGAATGTATATATACGTATAATTGAATCACTTTGCTGTACAGCAGAAATTAACACGACATTGTAAATCAACTATACTTCAATAAAAATAAATTTAAAAAGAAAAAAAGATGAATAAGTTTGGGTGCCACAGTGACCGGGAGGATGGAGAAAAGGATGCTTCAGGCAGAAAAAGAGTCTGTGCCAAGGCATTATGTATTCCGGGAGAGCTCTAGAGTTTAAAATGTCTAGAACTTCGAGTACTTGTTAGAGACAGCAGCTGGAGATAGCAGAGTTCGTGGGGTAAAGAACTCTGAAGGCGACCGAGGAACCTGAACTTGATGTGTAGACAGCGGAGGGACCCTGGAGAGCGTTAAGCGGAGAGGGACGTATTCAGGTCTGCATTTTAGAACCAGCTCTCTGGCGCCGATGGGGAATTAGACAGTATGACACAGTAAGGCGTGAAAGTGAAGTACCTCATTAGCTTAGACGCTCCCAGGAAAACCCACGCCGCGTTATATTCTGGGAAAGGAAAGGGGAAGAAAACTGATCCAATGTAGGCAGCACCTACTCTGTGCCAGCCACCAAGCTCGGTGTGGTACACCTGTCTGCACACTTAGTGGGCACAGTGATACCAAGAGAGACTCAATGAGGATAAGTCGATTCACAGGGTGCCACAATGAGAAAGTGATTGAACTGGGATTTGAACCCAAATCTTTTCAATGTCCAAGTCTGTAACGCTGCCATGATTTGTTACCCTTCTTGGCTTCCTGCATCAAGGGTCAAGATGATAAAGGTCAAATGGAACACACAGGAGGAAGGTTGTGGTGGAGACGGCGGCGCTCCTTATGTTGCTCTAGGCAGCACGTATCAAGTGCAATGTCATAAATGCCTTAGGGATTTGTGATGAATTCCTTTGGGAATTGCTAAGGAAACATTTCCTCCTTTAAACAGCAAGATCATGTGCTTTTTCAGAGGATGGGAATCATGTAATCCATTCCTTTCTCCCCTTGGTTTGTTTACTGGGAAGCTCCAAACTCAATCCTGAAACTCAGTGCATTATGTCAGCCAAAGTAATGACACTATTTGCTTTCCCAATCATTTATAGGCTTTAAAAATTTTTCCTATTTTATTGTATCCATATACTTTGTCTTAAGATACTGCAATTCATTTTGGTATACAAATGGAGAATGTATAAGAACAACACAAAGCGTTCTTATTACTTACCTGGGTTTTCTTTCAGCCTTTACTCTGAACAAATCTCAGAATCATTGCTATGGAGGGAAGACCCATGGTTCCATTTGCAATAGGCTCCCAGATACCAACATTGTTCTTCATTAGACACTCTGCATGTTTTTTGGTGTGTACTCCATGGGCTTGTTTTGGGGGTTTGTTTGTTTGTTTGTTTGGCCATGCCACACAGCTCACAGAATCTTAGTTCCCCGACCTGGGATCATCGAACCTGGTCCTTCGGCAGTGAAAGTGCGGGGTCCTAACCACTGGACCACCAGGGAATTTGCATTTAGTACCCTCTAGGTATCAGACAGTATTGTTACATACTGTATCACATTTAATCACTCTAACATGCAAGGTAGTTGCTGTTACCCCCACTATACAGATGGGAAAACTGAGGTCCAGAGAGAGCACTTAAATGATTTACCCAGAGTCACACAGATAGTAAGGGGTGGAAATGAGATTTGAATTGAAGTCTCTCTAATATCCCTTGGCTGAAGGAGGTCCAGTTTCCTTAATCCCTTTGTGACCAGGCAAGGTGGTATGTCTCAAGTGACCTCCCCATCTTCCTACCCTGTCAGCTACCCCAACTAATAAAAAGAAAAAAAAAAAAAGATCTGGTCCAAACTATATTGACAGGACTAAACATCAGGACTGGCTATTTTCCTGACCTAAAGTATGTGCTTTCAAAGCATAAAAATAGAATCTTCTTTCTTCCATTTATCTTTGCCCTTAAGAACCACAGAGTGGAGAATGTGTCCGACCCCCTGACTTGTCTATCTTTGTAAAAAAAAATAATTTTTTAAATCTTTTCCACTGAGCTCTTCTGCTTTTTATGAGGCCTGGTAATGAAAACTCAATGTGCAAATTCTAACATCAAATCCACGTTACATAATAAACCCCCTCCTTCCCAGCCCTCTCCAGAAGGGCAGATTTCAGTGAGCACATTTTGGAACTGAAGTACTAGAAATTCTTCTGTATACAGTGGTGGGCATCTTACCATGTCCCTGTCCACCTGAGGGCAGAGCTAGGGTTTCCCATGCTGGCATCCATGTTTCAGAAAGTCCAAGTTCCTGGAAACATGACTGCTCAACCAAGAAGGAATTGTGCCCTTGGGAAAGCTCAACAGACTCGGATAATACCCTGCAGAGAGGCCCCCCTACATGGTCTGGCATAGAAGGAAAGGGAAAGGAAGAAGAAAGAAATTCACACTATTGTGTCCAAAATGGTGCTGAAGGTTTACTGCACGGGCTCCCTTAATCTTCACAGCATCCTTTCCACAAGGTTTCAAGGAGGACACTGAGGGTCTGAGTAGCAACACACCCCAAGGTCATGATGGCTAGTAAAGAATGGAGCTGCTGAGCCAAGCCAGTGTCTCTCTAGCTTCAAACCCCATTGCTTTTCCTGCACATTTTATTTTATTTTATTTTTTTTACATAGCCACAGATGAAGCAAACCCCAAATAGTCCACAAAGAATAACACACCCTCCATGAGAGAACTCCCTGTGGGAAGGGCTCACCCATCATAGCTGTCCCCACCTCCTGTGTGTCCAGGAGTCCCTCCATGGAGGCTCCCGGGCCACAGCAATCTCTGCCACCATGCCGTGTGATTTCTCAGGATGGCCCTCTCTTAGCTATTCTGACCCACATAGAGACAAGTCTCTCTCTCTCTAGTTTCATCCAGGAAGCAATTGGGATACTTCAAAGAGCATGTGTAATGGACAAGTACAAGAAAGAAAATATGAGAGCAGAGATCCCATCAGCTTCACAGAGAAGGAATTTCTTAACAAATATCACATAGGAAGTACCCTCGTCCCCACCCCAATCCAGGTATCCATGCATCACAATAACTAGCAGAGTTATTTTGTTTTTGCGAATCTTTTTTTGTTTTGTTTTGTTTTTTAACATCTTTATTGGAGTATAATTGCTTTACAATGGTGTGTTAGTTTCTGCTGTATAACAAAGTGAATCAGCTAAACGTATACATAGGTCCCCATATCTCTTCCCTCTTGCGTCTCCCTCCCACCCTCCCTATCCCACCCCTCTAGGTGGTAACAAAGCACCCAGCTGATCTCCCTGTGCTATGCAGCTGCTTCCCACTAGCTATCTATTTTACATTTGTTACTGTATATATGTCCATGCCACTCTCTCATTTCATCCCAGCTTGCCCTTCGCCCTCCCCGTGTCCTCAAGTCCATTCTCTACATCTGCGTCTTTATTCCTGCCCTGCCCCTAACTTCCTTAGAACCTTTTTTTTTTTAGATTCCACATATATGTGTTAGCATATGGTATTTGTTTTCTCTTTCTGACTTACTTCACTCTGTATGATGCACTCTAGGTCCACCCACCTCACTACAAATAACTCAATTTCTTTCCTTTTTATGGCTGAGTAATATTCCATTGTATATATGTGCCACATCTTCTTTATCCATTCATCTGTTGATGGACACTTAGGTTGCTTCCATGTCCTGGCTATCGTAAATAGAGCTGCAATGAACATTGTGGTACATGACTCTTCTTTTTTTTGTTTTAACATCTTTATTGGAGTATAATTGCTTTACAATGGTGTGTTAGTTTCTGCTTTATAACAAAGTGAATCAGCTATACATTTACATATATCCCCATATCCGCTCCCTCTTGCGTCACCCTCCCACCCTCCCTATCCCACCCCTCTAGGTGATCACACAGCACTGAGCTAATCTCCCTGTGCTATGCGGCACTAGCAGAGTTTTTAGCTCCAGATTTTGTGAAGGAAACACAGGGATTTGTTGAAAATGATGAAGTCTACACTGCTGTGATGAAAGGGATATTGGACATAATTAGACATAAAAAATGGTCCAGTGGATTATGATCCCAGGTGATAGAACAAATGATAACTCTGAAGAATAAGAATAACCTTTAACCACTGTGGTTAAGGAAATCTGTTCAGTCCTGCTGGGCTTCTTCCAGGAGCGTGCAAGGCTGCTCTTAGGATATAGTGCCTCGGCTGAGGTAGGTCCTTTTCTAATAATGGAAAATCCTGAGATTTTTGCCTCCTATATTTTTCACTGATTCTTTCTCAGTGCTCCTATGGATATATTTACTTCCCTCCTTGCTGCTCACTGTTCTTCTTGTTCACAGGGTGGCTACGTGGTTTTGCTACACTTGACTTTGCTGATCTAAGTTTTTTTTGCATCTGGGTCCTTTCCATGTTGTTCCCTCAGTAGGTTCCATGATATTTTTTCCCAGTACCATGCATTGGGAAAGGCGTGACATATTACACCTGGCAGAAAAGTCGCTCCCTCCCTTGGAGCCCATGATGAAATGGAATTCCCCCATTAGGTGGAAACCTGGACGCCATGACACTTCCTGTGTAACACCATTAAAAGTCCCACCAACAACACGGTTTACAGCATTGTCATTTAAGGATGTCTGCCATTCAAAGCGATCACACGTTAGGCACTGGTTTCACAGATTACATGTACTACTCTCATTTGATTCAATTTTCACAAAAATCAAGAATGTCAGTGCTATTAGCTCCACATTAAAGATAAGGAAACAGAGGGTAGGAGAGATTTGTGTGTCTCACCCAGTGTCACATGTGTAGTATGTTGCAGAGTTGATATTCAAAGCCAGGTTCTTAGGCATCATCCTCTAGTACCTGCTCTTCTTGACAGCGGTCCAAAAGACCACTGCGGGGGCTGAACTTTATCCTGAAGGCCAAGGGGACCTCCTGAGGGTCTAGAGAAGACTAGTGAACAGGTCTGATTTGGCAGCAACGTGGGAAATGGATGGGAGCCAGTGGGAGCAGAGACCAAAAAGGAGACTGAAGCAGGATTCCAGACGATGGGCGTCTTCGAAACATTAGGGAGGGAATTCCCCGGTGGTCCAGTGGTTAGGACTCCACGCTCTCGCTGCCGAGGGCCCAGGTTCAATGCCTGGTCAGGGAACTAAGATCCCATGAGCCATGCGGAATGGGCAAAAAAAAAAAAAAAAAAAAAACCCAAAAGCAAACAAACAAAAAGTGAGAATGAGAATGGAGATAGTGGGAGACAGGTGGGTAGAGTTGAGAGATATTAGAGTTTGGATCAACAAGACGGGGGTAGGCAGAGGAAGAAGTCTGACACCTGGGTTTCTGACACGGGCAACTGGGTGGATGGTGACGCCATTTGCTGAGATGAGAAACTTAGGAAGGTGTTTGGGAGAAAAAGATGAGGAGGTCATTGTTGGTCGCGCTGAATTTCAGGTGGCTGAGGAGCTTCCGGCGGAGCGGACTAAAGGACTCACATGGAATCAGAAGCAAGATTTGGCAGAAACTGTAGTTTAGAAGTCATCACATCGTTCATGAGTTGAAACCATGAAAGCAGGTGCTTCTCCAAAGAAAGCCTATAGAATAAGAAGTGGGATAAAGGGGGAAACCTAGAGATGTGGCTTATGGCAGGGAGTGTCTCCTCTCTGTGTTCAAATGAAAACCTCCAGCTTTCCTCCTGGTCTCTGGGTTACCTACCACCCTGCTTCTACGTACTTGCACCTCGGGGTTCTAACAGAGTTGAGCTCCCCAAATTCTCTCTCCATCTCCCAAACTCCTACATTCTCTGCTTCTAGCAGGGCAAACAGATACATGATGAGTCAGCAGTTTCCTGCCTAGGCGCTAAATGTAAGCTCAGAGAGACTGGGCTGCCCTGCATGCCCCCATCGTGACTGTTACCACCTCCTCCCTGCAACACAACCCCCGTCCAAACAATTGCTAGGAGCAGCCGCCATGGGGGAGTATAGTATCTAGTAGAAAGAGCACAGGCTTTGGAGTCAGACCTGGACTCAAATCCCAGGTTTAATGTGGAAACTTGAGCAAGTTATTTCAACTCTCCAAGTGTCAGTTCTTGTATCTGTGAAATAGGCTCCTCCTCCTTAGAGACCTAGAAGCATGGTTAAAAGGATCAAAGAGATGCAAAGCATCCAGGGCGGCCCAACTAAGGAGCTATTGCCTCCCTCCTCTTGTTCTCCCCAGTCTACGATGGAGCCATGCTGAGAGTGTGGCTCGGCATCAGAGCATCAGAGCACTCTTCCCCAAGCCTTTGGAACCCAGAAGAGGCTGTGGTAGGTCTGTGTTTACCTGTCTGCCTCTCTAACCAGAGGCTGGAAAATCAGGCAGGCTTTGTGATTTTTCCAGAAAGCTCTAGCCCTTGAACCAGATTAGTAATGCTAAGACAAAAAGGCAGCCTTTCTTTCTGATATACAAAAGGATAAGAAAAGTTTTCCTCCCAGCCTCCAAGCAATCTTGTGTACAGCAGACATCACTGAAGTCAGCAGGTGTGTGTTCCAAGAGAAGACTCTGTCTCTTGGACTCTATGTGAGTAATTTTCCCCTCCCAGAAAAACACAAAAAGCGAGAACAAGCAGAAGATACAAAGGGAGGATCAAACCCACACACAGCCAGTGTCCGACGTCTTCAGAGGCATTTTTAACACCGGTTCTGAGACCGAGGATGAAAGTCCAGGCTGTTCTCTCAGATCAGCACCACAATCACTAAGCTCTGTCCTTGTGGATGCACATTTGCTACCTGAATTGAGGAGGTAATGTTGGCGTTTGGGATCACTCCAAAGATGGGACTGGGTCTGCTCTGGTCTGAGGTTCATAGATCAGCTCAGGTCTGTACAAGTCTTAGAGAAACACAACTCTAGAGATTATCTAGTCCAACTATGTCATCTTAAAGGTGAAAGCCCTAGACCCAGAGACCAGTCCCTGTGACTTTTCCTAAAGTCACAGGTCAGTGGCACATATGGGACATGAACCCAGAGTTCATGACTCCCAAGCACCAGCATCATTCCAAGTACCACCTGCCTCCCTGAGCATAAATTTCACCTCTTACCACATGCAAATGGACATCAAAGGGGTTAAGAGACGTCACAGGCATCAAAACACCCAGGCTTCAATAGACGAGCCTCCAACAGTGGTATTATAATGATACAGAGTATTCATATTAGAGTAATCTAATCTACTCTCATAGGATAGTTTCAAAATGTTGTTAATATGCAGGTGGTACTGCCTTTCCCAGAAATAAACCAGCTCAACGAAGTTTTTTGGTGCTATAGAGGTTAAATCTATCAGTGGAATAAAAATGCTCCTTTTATTTCTCCCACCCTCCTCCCTGCCTTCCTTTTGTCCTTCATCATTCAGTCATTCATTTATGCAGTCAACAACAACACAAAATTATGGAATACCTGCAGTAGGCCAGCTACTGGGCCAGGCTCCATAACTGGGGTTTGGTTTATGATCCTGAGGCTGGCGAGACCAGCTCCAGGCAATACCAGGAAAGGTGTTTAAATAAGGCAACCCAACAGGGACTTGGAAATCAGAAAAGAAAGACATTCCAATGTCATGTCCAAATGACTGAGTTAAGATGATAGACGGTGCAGAGGAAAAAGCAGGGATCAGAGAACAGGCAGTCCTATAAGCAGGACAAAACAAGCGCACTGTCTGGAACCTGGGCCTGGGATGTGGGGAAAGGACTGTCTCCTCTTGGAGAAGGGGGAGGAGATAGATGTGGTCACTTAAAGGAGCCGTGCATGGTTGTTAAGAGTTGGGTAAACACCGTCTGGTTGGGAAAAAACACACAAATGTAGAGGTTTCTTAAATAATAAGCTGAAAGCCCCGGAGTCATTCCTTCCCTAGTTAGTTTGGGTCTGTATTCCAGGCCCGAAACCCCTGTTATGAAAGCTAAAGTTTGTTCATTTACATAAAATTCTCTGTGTTTTTTGGCCTTTTTGGCATTTTCAGGGATGTTTGCAATCAGCCTTGTTATCTGTCTGACCTGCACCTCATCACCTTTGGCACCTGATTAACTGTTACCACTTCTTCCTTGAGGAGTCTCACAATGATTCTTCCTTCCCTGTGTCTCTCACATGGGACCCTTAATTATTCTTTTCCAGGGAAATATTTCTTTCCATTCCACCATCACCACTGTGCCCCGACCCTCATCAGTTCCAGCAGAGAAGAGTGTAATTGTGTCCCTGCCTCCTTTTCTTCCCACCCCCAATCCATCCCACTACCTGTCGAGAAACTAATTTTTTAGAAACTTCGTATTATTTATATTCTTCCACCCAAATTTCCTGAAAATGTAACAAGAAATAAAATAAAATCCTCTTTATAAGCTAAATAATAAAGAACACACAGAGGGCTTCCCTGGTGGCGCAGTGCTCAAGAATCCGCCTGCCAATGCAGGGAACACAGGTTCAAGCCCTGGTCCGGGAAGATCCCACATGCCGCGGGGCAACTAAGCCTGTGCGCCACACCTACTGAGCCTGCGCTCTAGAGCCCGTGAGCCACAACTTCTGAGCCCACATGCCGCAGCTACTGAAGCCCACGTGCCCTAGAACCTGTGCCGCACAGCAAGAGAAGCCACATCAATGAGAAGCCTGCGCACCGCAGTGAAGAGTAGCCCCCACTCACCACAACTAGAGAAAGTCTGTGCGCAGCAATGAAGACCCAAGGCAGCCAAAAATAAATTAATTAATTAATTAAAAAAAATAAATAAGGTACACACAGAGACACATATACACACTCACCAATCTGGTCTTTGTACGTTACCTGCGTTCATTCACTATCTTGCAGAGAATTTTCATTTCTCAGCCTCTGTTCAGATCTGAGCCCAAATATATATGAATGGAGCCCTTATATAGACTCCATATTTTTCAAGTAGTGTTATTTCCTGGGCCTGGAACTCCCCCTCCTCTCTCTGTTATAGACACTGTAGCAAAGTAAAAGGAAGAAATACTGAAGGGGGATCCCAGAGCTGGCTGGGTGACCTGGGACAAGTCGCTGACTCTCTCTTGGCCTCAATTTCCTTGTCTATACATTAGACCAAGGAGATGGGACCAGCTGATTGCTAAAGAGCTTCCCACTCTCACCTGAAGTGAAGCCCACCCAGAGTCTCCCTTACCTGCCCTTCCCAAGGTGACTGCCTTCCTTGATAAGGATGGTCACACCCTGCTCTGGAGAACAAGGGTATCTGGACTCAGTGGACAAAATATCTAGAACTGCATTGCTGCTAGAAGCATAAGAGCTGAAACTGACAGATCCATAAATGACTCTTCTGTTCAGACGTCTATTTCAGAAGATAATGATACAAATAGGATGCCTGCCTGGGCTATCCCTGTCCAACAAATAAAAATGCCAGCATTTTGTGTGGGCATCAGACCAGCCTAGAACTGACACGCCACACCACGGGATGTGGGTCTGCAAGCATGTTTGTGTGCTGACAGCTCAGCCCAAGCACCAGCCTTGAGACTAAAAGCATCGATGAAAGGGTAATTCCTAAACTTATAAGATATTTGCAAGATGTGTATACTTCCAAAGTATTTCACATACATCATCCCATTTGACCTTCCCAGGAACCAAAGGGGGAAAGCAAGCAATCAACAAAGATTAATCAGGTCTATTATGTGCCAGGCCCTGTTGAGTGTGTATGGGATACAGCAGTAGACAAACTCAAAATCCCTTCCTTCATGGAGCTGACACCCTAGCAGAGTAGAATCTATTGCACTAAGGCAATAGGAGGAGTTAACAACCCTCGCACAATTATGGGATAAGTGCACCGACAAAGTCTGATAGTTAATGATAGCAACTACCCTTTATTATTCAACAGATATTTACCGAATGCTTGCTGTATGCCAAGCTTGGTACTCAATGCTTTACATATGTTATTTTATTTAATCTTTATGCTAACCTTGCAAGGCAGAGATTATTACCTCCATTTTTCAAGTGAGGAAATTAAGACTCAGAGAGTTTAAGTAACTTTCCCAATTTCCCCTACCTGGCTTGCACTGGAGCAATGTGGAGAGAGTGGTTAATCCTGTTTGCAGGAGCGTGGGGTGGGGTTGGGCGGGGGGAGAGTTTCAGAGAGGGGAAAGGTGAGCAGGGCCTCAAAAGTGACAGGTTCACCAAGAAGAGAAGGGAAGATGTCAATTTCAAAGTCATAAAGTTGCAAAAACGTGGTATGGATTTAAGATGGAAAAGCAAGAACCTTAGATGGCCGGGATAAAGGGTTTGTGGGGTAGGAAGGAGCAGGAGAGAATGGTGGAGTAAGTGGGGCCAGGGTGAGAAGGGCTTTAGAAGCTAGTCTTTTCCAGAACTTTCTGGAATGTTTTCAAGAACACAATAGGTAATATCTATACAGACAGAATACAGGGGCAAATGGATAAGTCCTGAGCAGTCCTGAGCAGCCCCTGGGGCTCCTGCTGCCCCAAGCCTGCTCTGTTACCCCCAAAGCTGTGAGAATCAATACCCACACTCCCTGAGACCCATCGTGTGACACAACACACAAGCTGTGAAGCTCTGACATAAGCACTGGGGAGCCATTGAAGGATTTCAAGCAGAAGAATGACGTAATCAGAATGGTAGGGTCATGAATGGATTGGAAAGGGAGGAAATCAAAGACAAGGGGCCCAGGTAAGAGCTATAGTAACAGGGTAGGCTGTAAGCTGTAGACCAGAAGGGCCTGAACCAACTTATCAGCCATGAGAATGGAACACTGCCCAGGGGCTTGAGAATAATTTAGAGGCAGAATTGACAGCCTTCAGTGATGAACGGAATGTAGCAGGGGAGGGAGGCCGGTAAGGGCTTAGTTGAGGATAATTCCAAGACTTCTACGTGAAAAAGGGACTTAGAATTCATGAATGAAATCTCTATCTTCCATGGCTAAACTTCCAGTTCCAAATTTAAAAGGATATTGTGAATACTTCACAAAGCAACATGGACATTTCACATTCCTCTGTATCAATCAGTGTGAATATGCAAAAGGGAAACACACACACATGTACACACACATAAACACATACACACATGTACACATACAGATACAGATACACACACACACACACACACACACAAGCCACCAAGGGAAGTTTGCCTTCAGAAAGCTAATAAATGAGCTCCATTAGTTGAGATATTCTGATTTCTGACACCCGTCTATAAGTCAGAATTCTGTCACCGATTGCATAAGATTTCCAGGTCCCACAGAACAAAGCCCTAAAATGTTTCTGATGGAGACATGAGTGGTAGAACTCTTTTCTCAAACAGAATCCCGTTTCTCCTTTATTGTTTCTTTCTGCGAGGGAAGAAAAAATGAGGTAAAAAGTGGTCTGTCATTATTTTTAGTTTAAGAAACAGAAAAGAAACGTTTAAATACCACAAAACTCCCTTTTATAGAACAACTAAACACCCACAACATAACTCAACTGGCAGCAGCGTAACCAACTGGAAATGTTAAGCCATGTACCGAATCACAGTTTGGCCATCAAACAAAATGACAACAGGGAAAGTTTGTTCAAGGTGATGGCTGAAACAATGCACCAATGAAAGAAATGGACCTTTGTCGTTTAGACTCTCTCTTCCAAAGAAATAAGTGATTTTTCTGAACAGCCAACATTTCCAAGAGTTAAGGATTTATTTATTCCTTTGAATACCACAACTTTTTTTTTTAATGGAACCATTTGGCCAAAACTCCTTCTGAAAAATATCCCATCCTTTCATATATTCTTATGCAAATTATACAGAACAAAATGTAATCTTGGCAACTCAAGGCCATCATTGTAAATTCCAACTCTTCTTTGGGGCTAAAAGACTCAGGACGATTTGAAACGTGTGGAGTTTGCCCAACATTAAGTGGTGTCTTTTTTTAGTCCTTGTATCTGTTTTTATAGTTCTTTTGTCTTCTCCTTTGTGGTCAGGCTTTGGCTATATATTCTTCCCATCAGTGTTGTTGAATCTTAAGCCTGCTTGTTTCTTTTCATAATGTACGTCATTTCTATTCTACTGAGAGCCTGAAAAACAAAACGAAGCATGTTATCAGGTTTGTACATAAAGTAAAAGTAAGCAGCCTTCCTGAAAATCAAAGGCTCACTCATGCTTAAACTATGTGATGTTAACTTTAGTGCCTGGAAGGCTGTATCATATAACAGGGGTTGGAGGGAGGATTTAATATCAGCAAAACCCGAGTTTGACCTTAAATAATCCACTTGATTTCTCTCAGCCTCAGATTCCTCCTTGGCACAAAGAGAAAGAATAATATCTACTTCACTAGGGTTACTTGGGGATTAAATGAGATAATGCATGCATGCAAAGTCCCTAGCATTATGCCTGCCACATTAATATCTTCAATTAAGGCCATTATTATTATTATTAGTTTAGGGACATGCATTGTGACTGCTCAGACTTTTCCTTAGCTCTTTGAACTGCCACTAAACCAGAAAGAAGAATACCATGGGTGCCAAGACCAAGGAGAATTCCAACCATAGTTAAAGGTGGAAATGTGATGTAGCTGGAAAAAGTGCTTGGACCCTTCATGCTGTCGAGGTCCAGCCAGGGTCAAGTGCACCAAACCAAGTCAGCCAGCCGTGAGTTTAATCACAAGTCAGAGTCAGGTATCTGGGCAGAGTCTGGGAACAGATGACAGAGACCTAGCCAGCAGAAAGGACGCAAGGAAAGCAACACCTCAGAGCGATCCTCATCCAAATGCCCCTCCCTTATTGGGGACAGTTTGTCTCTGGGTCGGTTTTTATTATGGGTCACTATTTGGTCACAATGCATCTATCATGTGAGTCACTGCTTGGGTTTTGTTCCAGGATTGAACAAAAAGGGATTGAGACTAAGGTGGGGACCCTGGTAATGCAGGGGGAGGGGGACCCAGGAGCAGGCGGAATACACAAGAGTGGGCGAAGTTCAGGGTGATGGTTCCAGCCACATAAGGGCAGCATCTGTGGCTCGCTTCCACTGGCGGGTTGGCAGTGCCAAGGTGGGAAGGATGGTGAGGTTGGCCAAGAGGTCCAGGTCCAGTGGTCCATAATCCAGTGATACCACTTCATAGAGACAGAAATTCTTCACCTTACGATGTGCCTTCTTTCCAAGCTTGGCTCTGGTAAGGTTGCTCAGGCTTTGTCTGAAATCGAACAAACTTCACCAATGAAAGCTATTTGTTAGTAAACACTGTCTGTCCTAATTCTCCTCTAATCATTGCTCAGGTACAAAGAGATGTTTTCCTGGAGTGCAAATCAGGCCGGGTGTGCCCTTTGTGCTCAGATCTTTTTAGTCGGTGCTGTTTCATCTCTAACCCAACACGTTAGCATCCTTGTCCTGTTCTTTTCTTTAAAAATGTCATCATTTTCCAATGACATAGTGTCACCATCATTAGCTTAGCCATACACCTAGTGTTGGGCATGTGAACTGTTTTTAATTTGTTTGTTTTTCTCTAGCATGAGAAGCCTCACTGAGAATACCTATGTACTTTGTTTAGGGCTTATTTCCTTGGGGAAGCTTCTAGGGTGTGGGATTACCAGGTCAAAGGGTATGAACTGTCTCATGCTCTTATTACACATCAAGCTTATGAACTTGCCTTTATAACTCCAGGCACTTTCAGAAAGCTGTTTTGAATCTAATGTTGTGTGTTAGTGCTGTAGGCTGCTGAGAACTATTGAATGAGTAAACTTAAGCACTGTTGGGCTAGAGAAGTATTGATTAAAAGCAGAAAGCAAAGCTGAGGTCTGGAAGGAAGGAAAGGAAGGAAGGAGGGAGGGAGGGAGGGAAGAAAGGAGACAGGAGGGTAGGCTGAAAGTCTGTGGTTTGTAAACATGAGCTCCCACTTGGCAGCCCTGTGATGGCTCTCAGCGCGTTCGATCATTTGGACGTTCTCTTAGCCCAGCCTGGCACTTGTACCCGTGGGTACTTCCCTAAACCTCTTTCTTACCACTGGACTTGTATAGTTTTAGCTCTGCCCGTGATGGCATCACGCTGAAGCTGGGAAGAACAGAGCTCCAGACGCACAGCAGATACTGAGAACCCAGCTTCTGTTTTCACTCCCTTCATCTCCCCAAGGGCTTTTGCACAATTCTGAATTATGCTGCCACCCACCTTATCTTTTCTCTTTCTAAACTCCCAACTTCCTGCCTTTCTAACAAGTACCAACACGTTGGAGTCAGACCTGGCTTGGAATCCAGGCTCTGTTACTGTGTGACGTACCCTGTGTGACCCTAGGCAAGTTACTTCACCTCTCTGAGCCTCATTTTCTTCATCTGGAAAATGAGGCTTAACTCAGTGCCTGACATCCAGCTCGGTGAATGGTTGCCCTGGGGGATTATGGTTTGAGCTGTGCTTAAACCAGCAACAGAGAGAATAAGATTGGAAAGATAAAGGTTCTATGTCCCCTTCTGTAAAATGGGATAATGGTACCGACCTGGGAGAGTTGTTATGAAGAACATTACATCGGGGAATTCCCTGGAAGTCCAGCGGTTAAGACTTGGTGGTTTCACTGCTGTGGGCCCAGTTTCTATCCCTGGTCGGGGAACTAAGATCCCGCAAGCTGTGCAATGCGGCCGAAAAGGAAAAAAATGAACATTATATGGTGCACATAACAAATAGTATGTGGTAGGTACCTGGCTGGTACTCTGTGTTATCTTCCTCTCCTCTCCCTCCCCATCATCCCCTCCCCCCCCCTTTCCTTCCCTTATCCTGCCTTCCCTGTCCTGCCGTTCTCTCCCTGTCTTCTCTTTGGATAATCACACAGGTCCACACCCTGCAAAAGAACGTATAAAATCCCTCCCACTCTGCCCCTCCTGTGGACGGACAGGCAAATAAACTAGGAGGAGAGAAACCCGAGATAGTGGTTTGGCCCAGGTCATTTATAAGGAAAGAAAGTAAACAAACTGCTAGTGGCTGAGACAGAGAAAAGCTGCGGCTGGAGGGAAAACAGCCTGGATGGAGGCTTTTGACAAATCAACTTGGCCTGAAATCTCTGAGTCACTGCAGAGGGTCTGTCTGCAAGACAGATTCAGGGCTGGTTAGTTAGTGCTCCCCAAAGGGGGGAGGTGAGAGCCGGGGTAAGACTAAGTCATGGCTGAAAACAGTTAAGGGGACAGTCAAGGAATTGAGAATAAAATGCCTAATTGTACCTGGGGTTTTATATGTCATTAAATCCGATTTTAACTGCCTGCCTTTTCGTAATATGAGTGGGTGATAATTACTGGAGGAGGCTATTGTGCTTAACTGTTTTAATGAGAGTTTTGTTACGTGTATGGGAGAGGAAATTGGCTAGAAAAGTGTGCAAAGCTCCATCGCTCTGCTAACTTTATGGTCAAAGTTACAACCAAGACCCAGTTATTCAAGCCTAAACCCAGAATAGAGAAGGCCACGCTGGGGGAAGAGGCAGAGATTCATTATTGGTTTTTTTTGGGGGGGGGTTCTGCGGTACGCGGGCCTCTCACTGTCGTGGCCTCTCCCGTTGCGGAGCACAGGCTCCGGACGCACAGGCTCAGTGGCCATGGCTCACGGGCCCAGCCGCTCCGCGGCATGTGGGATCTTCCCGGACCGGGGCACGAACCCGTGTCCCCTGCATCGGCAGGCGGACTCTCAACCACTGAGCCACCAGGGAAACCCCAAATTCATTATTGATGCGGCCTGGACTTAGAAAGTAAATGTCACAGGTCAACAAGACACCACTGGGGACACAAAAAGCCACATCAGGAGGAGGATGTGGATGTGGACACATGGATGTCATGGATCAGGGCTCCTCAACGTGAGCTTATGCTGGGGTTGCAATTGGTCGCAGATCCTGTCCCCAAGGTTGATCCCTGTAGGCAGAGTCATACAGTTCTCCATGAGCTGGGGTGAGAAAATGAAAATGAATGGAGAAATGCAGTGGGAAACGTGTATGGCGATCGCTCTCAGACTAAGGGAGGGGAGCCCCCTCCTCTGGACGCTCTCAACACACTCTAGCGTAGCATTTATCATACTTTATCAAAGGTATCTCTTTTCTTACCCACGTCCCCCACTGGACTGCAAGCTAAGACAGGGACCACGTCTGAGTAGACCCTGCATTTCCTGTGCCTAAGACAGCACCCGACACACGCTAGGTGCTCAGTCAATACCACTACAGTCCTCACTTCAGCTAATTCAACCAACCTGATTAAGACCCTGTACTCTAGAGCCAAAACACCTGGGTTTGAATCCAGGCACTGACTGGTTACTGACCAGGCACTGACAAGTTACTTATCCAATCTCTGCCTCAGTTTCCTCCTGTGTAGAAGATCTATGATGGTGATACATACCTCATAAGGTTGCTGTGAGGATTAAATAAGCTAACGCATGTTCATCGAGCATAGTGCCTGACATAATTAGTGCTCAATCAATGTTAGCTATCAAATATCAGCATTAGCATCAGCATCACCGTCACAATCATCACTACCACCATCATCATCACCACCATCATCATCATCACCATCATCACCATCACCACCATCACCTTCATCATCACCACCATCATCATCACCATCATCACCATCATCACCATCACCACCATCATCATCACCATCATCATCATCACCATCATCATCATCACTATCACTGTCACAATCATCACTACCACCATCATCATCACCATCATCATCACCATCACAATCATCACTACCACCATCATCACCATCATCACCATCACCACCATCACCATCATCATCATCACCATCATCACCATCACCATCACCATCATCATCACCATCATCATCATCATCACCATCGTCATCATCACCATCACTATCACTGTCACAATCATCACTACCACCATCATCATCACCACCATCATCACCATCACCACCATCACCATTATCATCACCATCACCACCATCACCATTATTATCATCACCATCATCACCATCACCATTACCGTCATCATCATCACCATCATAAGATCAACTTCCCAGTGACTGGGGCAAGTTACTAAACTTTGTATATCAATTTCCTCTTCTAAGTTTAACCACATGCTCATTAAGATCACGTTTGGCACTGACACCCTCTGGTTCTCTCCATGGTGCATCTTACTCACTCTCTTTATTAGTCACAGAAACTTCTGAATCCCAAACTGGTTTTCTCTGCCAACCAATGCACGTTTGGACCACTTTCCCAAACCAACAAGAGCTGTGTGCTGAGGGCACTCAATTGTGTGTGTGTGTGTGTGTGTGTGTGTGTTATAATTAGTTTAAAGAAAATTTGACCAGAAAATTAAATCCTATGCAAATGCATCATGTAATACTGTTCAGAGGCAGGTGGAAGTATCTTTGCACTATCTGATGTTTGAGATTATCCACGCAAGAGCTTTCATCCGTCAGAATATCTAGCAAAGAGTTAATGGAAAATCTGATAATAAAACAGCGAGCTCTGTGTACCACCTTGTCATAGGATCCACTGTCCTTTTTGGATGGGAGAGCAGGACAATATGAAATGAGAAGTTGAGGAAAATAACAGGAGTTGGAATGAGGTGCCAGAGGAAGGCAACCATAAAATAACTGCAAATACAGAGAAAAAAGGTGTGAAGAACATAGAATACAATTACTCTAGTAAATGGTATTCACAGAAGGCAACCATTGGCGCGAGAAAAGGAAAACATATGGAGACTATACACACATATGTATATTCATAAGTATCACTAATAGATTATACAACAAATTGATAGCATTAGTTGCCTCCAAGGAGGACATATGGGTGACCGGGGGAGGCAAGGGGTAGAGAGATTTTTTTACTAGACTGTTTACTCTTTTCTCCTTTTTGACTATGTGAATACATTGCTGATTTCAAAATGGGTGGTCGAAAAGTTATTCCATAGGGTGAGCAGAGAATGACCCTGAAGTTGGAATCTGGATTTTGGTTCTGTGTTTCTCGATATCCACCTGTGTGATTTATAGCATGCCACTCCCCTCTCTGGACCTCTGCTTTCTCCCCTGAGAGTGAAAGGGTTCAATTACATTACATCCTCCCATCTTTTAGGCTTTGCCATTTACCATGGAGCACAGCGCTTCCACAGAGCATGAACCTACCAGCCCTCCGCTCTGGGCCTGGTCCTTTCAGTCCTGATCTTTCTTCTGGTAGTTGTGGGCCCGTTTGCCTTCTTACCCCTGGGATTTAGTGCTGGTGAAGGATGAGCAGCTGAGAGCTTGAACTCCAGTAAAATGAGGATGACCAAAAATGCAAAAAAAAAAAAAAAAAAAAATCTGGAAAACCTAAGAAGGAGCCCAGAAGAAGAGAGAACCAGGAGGGGCCAAGTATACTATAAGAAAGCCACGGAAGAAGCGGGAGAAGCCGTGGAGATGCTGAAGCACATGAAGAGGTAAGATGGAACAGCAACTCCAGCGCCAGCCCCATGGAGGGAGGTTGGGATGGATGGGAAAGGAGGTATGTAGTGACCAAAACCCTGGTGAAGTCCCCCTTGCCCTTTCCACCAGTGCAGGAGCTCCCATCGTGACTACTGGACATTGGCTGAGGTCCTGTGACAATGCAGCCACCTCTATGCACCCAGAGGCCACCAGTAGCACAGGCCAAGAAGGTAGCAGAGGGGACTGCTAGGCTTCAGGCAGAGGTTGGGGAGAGGAGAAAGGGAGGAAAAGAAGAGAAGGAGAAAAGAGAAGAGGGGGAGAGAGGGAAGCAGAATGACAGAGAGCCCAGGGCAGTACAGAGACAGAAAAAGAAAGACAGAGAAAGAAGGAGAGAACACGAGCTCTTTACATTCACAGACAGACCCACAAAAGCACACCTGCCCCCTAAGAGCAATGAACTCTGAGACTAGAGGTAGTGTTGACTCGTCACCATGAGTCCTAAAAGGAAGTGCGCCCGGCATTCTGAGCAAAGACACCAAGAGCCCATTGTTACTGTCACCCCTCCCCCCTCCACACCCGCCACATACACTAAATCCCAGGGGAGGAGGAGGGTGGCAGATAGGATCCCACGACCATCAGAAGGAAGATCAGGGCCTGGATGGACCAGGTCCAGAGTAAAGGGCTTGGTGGGTTCATACCAGTGGGTACGGGACCATTTTAAAGATATCGACGTCCGCGATCCCATCCCAAGAGCCAAAAGTACAGGAGAAACAAGTGAAGGAACTGATGGTGTTTAACCTGGAGAAGAAAGACTTTCTTGAAGATTTTGCTAGAAGGCAGACTCCTAGAGCCCCTTTCACCACTGACATACTCTGATTCTATAAAGTATTTTGATGGGTTCCCACGCGAAAGAAAGATCAAACTTATTTTGTGTGGCTCCCCGGGGATAAATTAGGAGACATTTGCAAAGAGACTGATTCCAGTTTGATGAAAGGAAGCTTTAAACACTGCCAGATGTTTTGGGATAGAATCAGTTACCGGTGGACTGTCGCTGTTCGGGTGTGTAGCAGCGATTCCAAAGAGCAGGGTTAAGTAGTACCTCTGATACTTTCTAATACCAAGCCCCTGAGCAGTAGGGATTGGGGGTAAGCAGGACTATCAGGGGACCCAGTGAAGCCCGATCAAGCCAACAAGTATCAGCTCCTACAACTGGATTATAAAAACAGAAAATCACATTGACCTAAATGGACCTCCCCGCCCAACAAACTCATTTAATGGGAGAAAGAGCTTATATTTGGCGGTGGTGGTCACCCACCAGAATGTGGGCTGGCTGGCACCCAAACACCACACAGGAGGCCAGGATTCCAGGTGTGGAGCGACAGATGTTTTAGAGATAAACAGGAAAGGGGAAATTTTCTTAAAAGCTTATTATTGGGAAATCACAATGTTAAATTCACACTTCTTGGTGGATAGGTCACGTGGGGCAACTCATGCACTGCCTCGTGAATTTGTTTTTCTGGCCAAGTGAGCCTGCAAGAATGGGAAAGGGAATTCACATGAGCTGTTGTGTCAGTGCAGCTCTGAGGGCAGAGATGGTATGGGGTAGGGTTTGAGAGCACAGGGGATGGAGCCAGACTACCTGCATTGAAAGGCTGCTCTCCTGCTTAAGCTGTGTGGCTTAGGTTGAGTAACTCAACCTCTCTGTGGTAAGGCTTCCTCCTCTTCGAAATAGAGAAAATAACAGTATTTGCCTAGTAGGATTATTGTGAGGATTAAACACTTAGAATGCTTATGACACTTGTTTTTAATGTAAGTCACTTAGAACAAGTCCTAGTGATTAGGAAGTCCTACATTTATTATATTATTATTATTGTTATTATTTATCATAATACTTTTCAAAGAAGCATGATGGAGAAGGAAAATCTTGGACTTTGGAATGAGTTATTGCTGAGATCAATTCCTGCTCTCCATGCCCTTGGTTCAACAGTTGTAAAAAGGGGGCAAAAATACCCCCCTGCAAGGTCGGAATAAGAAATTAAATATGTTTATGTGTCTGGTACAGTTGGCTGGCATACAGAGATAGTCAAGAAATCTTAGTTCCTTTCCTCTCTTCCCCATTTTGGTGTGTTTCATCTAGGTGCCAGGGCACTGTGCTGAGAGATAGAGACAAAAATGTGAATGAGATGTGGTCCCTGTCCTCAAAGGGCTCACGTCCAGAAGAAAAGCCTAGACACACACAGTGACAAGGTGCTATACAAAGGCTATGATGGAGCTGTCAATCCAGTTACCTAGGAGGCAATGCTTCAGTTGGGATTTGGGGAGAGAGCAGAACTTCACAGAGCTGGTCAAAGTATTGGTCGAGAAAGGGGTGGGGAGATTTCAGGCAGTGCAGGAAACGCATCGCATACATGTGCCAAAAAGAAAGCCATGAATCACTCGGGATCACTAGGCCTCCCTGGGTCTGTCTCTGGATTTCTGTGCCAAGACCCCTGAAGCCCATGCAGGATACCCTTCCTCTCTCTGAAAAAGTGACCCATTTGGAGAATTAACAGTAAAAACCATGGCAGAGAAGACACTTAGGCAACCAAAAGCAGCATGTGTACATTTCAAGGGGGAAAATGCCAGGAAAGAAAAAGCGCACAACAGCTGAACAAATCAGAAACATAAAAGGTCTTAAAGGTTTCTACAAGACAGAGTTTCGTGCCATCCCAGCGCTATGATGCTGGAAGATGTCACATGCTTGCCCTGGCTACTTCATCAGTAATTTCACTGAGCTCACAAGGTCGCCCCACCTTGGTCTGGATATGTGTCAATGTGGCACCCCTCCCCTCCCCCCGCCACCAGCCCAGGACTGCTGGGACCAGGCTGAAGCACTGGT
Source organism: Mesoplodon bidens (assembly GCF_964165515.1). Lineage (NCBI taxonomy): Eukaryota > Metazoa > Chordata > Mammalia > Artiodactyla > Ziphiidae > Mesoplodon > Mesoplodon bidens. The sequence goes on from NC_138179.1 coordinate 11,727,797, forward strand.
GTGTGAGCCTTTGTTAGAAGGCCCCATAAAACTGGCAGGTTCAGAACCTGCCCCCCAAAGCTAGCAACAGATATTTTCAAGGAACCGAATCCAAAGCAGAATTTTAGCAAAGCCCAACTTCTATAGCTTCCTCACCAGGTGAATGAGAGGAGCCTCCAGGAGTGTGTGTGTGTGTGTGTGTGTGTGTGTGTGTGTGTGTGTGTGTGTGTGTGTGTGTGTGTGTGTGTGTGTGTGTGTGTGTGTGGCTCAGATATCCCCGTCTCCAGAGACCAGATGCAGGGGCTGCCATGCTGACATATACCCTCCAGGTCAGTGGGGAGGGAAAGCCCACCCAGCACCGCTCAGACACCTGATGCTCATTCAACAGACTTACCTGGACCACCTCTAATAAATCATCACAAAATGGGTGAAATGCCTCTCCAGGCCCAAATTCAAATCCTCCAAACCCCAAATCTCCCAGCTTCACTGGGGTGCCCTCCCACCCTCAGGATCCCTTCACATTGTCTCTCCCCTCACCGCCACCATCACAATCTACTCTCTGGAAAATGTCTACGAAACTCCTTTATCCCAGGGAGTAATAATGCTGGAGGTGTTACCCATCCAGTGAGGCCTCAGTGACTCAATTATTTGGGAAGTACGGGAAGAGACCTACCATACACCACGCGGGGCAGGCAAGGAGCAAGACTCCAGCCCTGGCCTCAAGGCGCCTGGCCCAGAGAGTGCAAACTGCAAGGCCCCGTGGTGCAGTTGAAAGAACCAGGGCTTCAGGGACCTGGGTGTAGAATCCTGATCCACCACTTAGGGGCAGTTTGACCTTGGGCAAGTACTTAGCCTCCCAAGTCTAGTGTGAAATGGAGTTAGCAGTACACTGCATGCTTCACCCATCCTCCCAAACACGCCAAGGCAGAATATTTTAAAAAGCTAAATGAAAGTGTCCAAGAGTGCCCAGGGCTTAGTGGAAGACTCTGAGCCTGTCCAGGAGGGAAGGGTGACATCATCAGCCAACCAGCTGTAGGAACCCCGCCATGAGAATGGCAGATATGGAGTCTCCTGTCCATGGAAGTCATCCTCCTCCCTGCCGCCCACCCAGGAAGGCTGCACTTGGTGGACTGCGCCAGGGCTGAGCAGCGGACCCAGCCGGGGAAGTGACTGGAGGACACCGGAAGTTCCTAACAGGCAGGGGGCAGGGCTGCCCCACTGAGCCCAACCTGCCAGAGACCCAGTGACTGTTCCCAGCACCCCGACACACATACTCATTTACACAGCACACACACGCAAAACACACCAACCACACACCACATCCAGAAACCCCGATATCCACCCACACGTCAACACGCCCGTTCACGCCTCCCACCGCCTACATGCACACTTACACACACGTACAGCATACAAGCCATCACTGTTCTACACACACCACACACATTCAGAGAGCCACAGCTCTGCACATAGGCTCACATGCACCAGATACACAGAAATGCCCGTTCACACGTACACACGCACATCCCACCCACACTCAGTGCATGACGCCCCACTCACACACTTGCTCAAATGCCCACACTAGACAGCGGCTCAGGTTGTCGACAGTCCAAAGTGTCCTCACACTCATGCACACGCGGCCCACATAAACGCAGCGTTTCTACTCCACATTGTCTCCCGCCAGCGCGGCTCATCTGTGCAGCTCATCCCCCCGCCGCCGCCGGCTCCGGCAAAACGCTTCCCGCTCGGTGTGCAGCGGCCACAGTGGCCAGGAAGTAAAATGCAGCCAGGAGGGGCCGCGCGCGTCAGCACCGCGTCTCCGGGAGCGCACGGCGCCCGCCGCCGCCGCCCCGCCCGCCCGGAGCCGCGGGGCCGGCGAGCTGAGGAGCAGGTGCTGGAAGCCCAGCCGCGCCAGCGTCGCGCGGCCGCTGCCCAAGTTCGCCCGGGGCCCGAGGAGGGCCGGGCAGCCGCGAGAGGAGCGCCGCCGCCGCCGCGACGCTGGGAGTCTCGAGACGAGCCGGGCGCGCGGAGCAGCGAGTCCGGATCACCCCCGAGAGGTGTAGCCGGGGCTCCTCGGTCCCCAGCTCCTGGAGCACCGGGGCAGGAAAAAGAAGAGGCAAGGGACGGCGAGACCGGGCTTTTCTGGAGACTCGAGGCACTTCGGAGAGCCGCGGGAGAAGGGACACTTCCCTCTGGCCAGCACCCTTGAAGGAGCCCAGCGGCCAGCAGCCTCTGGCAGGACCCTGAGACGCCCCCAGCCCCAGGCGAGGCGCGGGCTCTGGACTTGGGGGAGCCTTAGCAGGTCTCAGCCGAGCGCAGCCCGAGGAGCAGTGAGAAGGGTCCCGGAGGAAAGGGAAGGAGGGCAGCAGCCAGCTGGGCGACCGCTCACCCCGGTACACACCCACCCCACCCGCCAAGCCAGGAGCCGCCGCGCGCCTCTGGGGGCGCTCGTCCCCCGGCGCCTTCTCCCCCGTGTCCCAGCACCGCGGGCCACCGGCCGGGCTGGTGGGGTCCTTGGGGGTGTCCGAATCAGGCATTGGTGGCCGAGTGGCTGCTCTCCCGGGACCAGCGTAAAAGCTGGGGTTAGGCGGAGCCGCGGGGACTCAGCTCAGGGTCCCCCGAGATCCAAGACGAGGGGAGGCGGGCGCAGCGCCCAGGGACCGGAGAGGCGGCGCCCAGCGGGGCCCCTCCAGAGGTAGTGGCCGGCGTCGGGCGTCCGCCAGGAGGACTCGGGGCCAGGAGAGCCTGGGAGGCGCTCGGGGAGGCCCGTGCCAGGGGCGGTGGGCCGAGGCGGCCTCGGTCCCGGGCGGGCGCCCGCGGAGGCGGCGGTGGCGGCGCCGGGCGGGCATGCCGCGCCACCGGAGCTCCTTTCGGGCGCACGCTTCCCTGGCGCGGGCTGCGCGCAGCGGCTGCCGCTGCTGCTTCCACTGCTGCTGCGGACTCCCATGGCGGCTCCGCCCGGCCGGGGCCGCCGCCGCTGCCGCCAGCCGCGGGCTGAATGAATGAGCCGGAGTGGCGGAGCCGGGCGGCCCGCGGCCGCGCTCACCGGCCCGGGACGCTTCCGCATGGCCCGCGAGGAGCCGGCGCCGGCGGCGGTGGCGGCAGCCGGGCGGCCCCGGGGCGGCGAGCGCGAGCGCGAGCGGGCGCTGCAGGGGCCGGGGGTCGCCCGCAGGGGGCGGCCGTCGCTGAGCCGCGCTAAACTGCACGGGCTGCGGCACATGTGCGCGGGGCGTGCGGCGGCGGGAGGCTCTTTCCAGCGACGGGCGCTGTGGGTGCTGGCCTTCTGCACGTCCCTCGGCTTGCTGCTGTCCTGGTCCTCGAACCGCCTGCTCTACTGGCTCAGCTTCCCGTCGCACACGCGGGTGCACCGCGAGTGGAGCCGCCAGCTGCCCTTCCCCGCCGTCACCGTGTGCAACAACAACCCGCTGCGCTTCCCGCGCCTCTCCAAGGGGGACCTCTACTACGCCGGCCACTGGCTCGGGCTGCTGCTGCCCAACCGCACGGCGCGCCCGCTGGTCAGCGAGCTGCTGAGGGGGGACGAGCCGCGCCGCCAGTGGTTCCGCAAGCTGGCCGACTTCCGCCTCTTCCTGCCGCCGCGCCACTTCGAGGGCATCAGCGCCGCCTTCATGGACCGCCTGGGCCACCAGCTCGAGGACATGCTGCTCTCCTGCAAGTACCGCGGCGAGCTCTGCGGCCCGCACAACTTCTCCTCCGTGAGTTGCCCTCCGCGCGGACCCGCTCCCCCAGTCTCCCGAGTCGGCTCTCCCCGCCCCCCGGGGCTGGACCCCAGGCCCCTGGCGGTGACACCAGCCCACGAGGCCGAGGCTGAACCCACTCTTAGGTACCCCGAGTCTTCTCCAGGTTGTGGGGACTTGGACACCACTGCAGGAGGAGTCGCCTGGCTCCCCTGCCCCGGCCTCTCTCCTTGCACTGTCGGGTCCCAAGCCCCTCCGCTTTGCTGGTTATGGTCCCCTCCGGGAATGCCAGTCCCCCTTCTCCCCCATGTCACCCCCCAGGCCCACAGGGCTCCAGGTAGCTCCCCTGTGCCTGGGATGAAGGGATGGATGGAAAGAGAGAGAAGCACGTCTTAAGTGTGGGCTCGTTGTCTTTGGGAAAACCAATAGGAAGCTCTTCAAAAAATGGGCCACTGCGAGAATCGGGTAGAGGCCCTGAGCAAGCTTGGGACCCTAAGCAGCTTATGGCTTGAGAGTTCCAAAACACTTCCAGTCTAGGGGGACTTTGGAGGAAACTCCCAGAATACCAGCCATGGCTGAAGCAGTAGCTGGTTTGGTGGGAGAGGCAGCAACCCCTTGTGCTACTTTTTGGATTGAGCTGTGGCGGGCGCCATTGGGGCCCTTGACCCCCCAAGGTGTGAGTATGGGTCTTCCGGTCTCGGGGAACCAACGCCCTGCAGTGGGGAAAGCAGCATGGCAGAGATATGATGTGAACCTCCGGAGCCAAGAGAAGTTGTGCTCGGGGTTTGTAAACCATTTTCTGTGTTGGTTCCCCCATGCTGGGGTCTGGATAACGCAGGGGCCGGACAGGTTTCTGCCTTGTGTGGTCTGCCTAGGAGGAGTTCTGGTGCCAAGCCTCAGCGTGGCTGGAGCCTGTCCAGCCATTCGTGTGTAAATGCCCCTTGGGGGGGGGGTGGGTTGGGCTTTTCCACTAGTGCAGGGAATGTTGGTGTGTGTGTTTATTTGTAATGCTCTGATGGTGATTTTACCAGCATTAGGCATCACTCCTCACACAATCTCATCTATGACGATGCTTTTCCTAGGATGGTAAATAGGTGCTCTGGTTCCAACAGGTGTTGGCACAGATGCCCATCAGGCCAGGCCTCTGATTGGCTGATTGGACTAGTCCTCATCTAGGATGGTGACCCTGGCTTCAGTCTTGCCCTCCTTGCTTTCTTTGCTTTAAACCTATATATACAGTAGCTGTGAATTATCCACTCCCAAAATATCCCTTGTTTCCTGAGCTTTTCAGCTGGCTTTTAAAGAATACCTACCTTGTGGTCTCCCCACCTTAGCAAGCAGGAGGTGCTGTTAACCTATGCTTCTACGTGACTTCGCCCAGACTTCAAACACAATTCTGAGTTCCATCCGCAGAGGTGAAGGAATGAAGTTCGCGATCCCTTATTGTTTATTGTTCTTTGGCTGACCACTAACTAGCAGCCCCTAGAGTTGGAGTGAAGTTCAGTGTTACATTCAAGTACCAGCAGCTCCAACTCCAAAAGCTGTACAACACCTGGAAAATTCTGCACATCTGACGATGACTTTCCAAAGTGTGGGTCGTGGGCTAACAGCCAGGATTCACTTTTGACACTCGCCACAGCCCTGCTTTGGCAGAATTTTATTCCCATTTTAAAGATGAGGGATATGAGGCTCTAAAATGCTGTCCAAAGTGCAGAGCCAGCAAGCTCAAAGTCCAGCTTTGCATACCACCAAATGTATCACACAGAAGCCACATGGAACCTTCCCCTCTGATCCTGGACCTCTCTTCTATCAGAGGACCCCTGGATAGGCCTCTAGCCCTCAGCCACCTCCAAATCCTATCCCTTCTGGGAGCATGGCTGGGAGAGTGGAAAGTGGGGCTGCCCCAGGCCGTCATAGCCTCGGCCACATGTTACGGGGCCTACAGAGCACATAGCACCTGCAGGAGTCACCTGACCTCAGCCTCCCTGGAAGGAATGGCTGTGAGTTGACGAAAGTAGGGTTCTTCGCACTGGGCCACAGCCTTCTCTGACCGCCCTGTACCCTGCCTTCCTGTGTCTGAAGAATTTGCAGGCCCACACCCACCGAAGCAAAAGTATTACCTCCATTCCCCAAAGGTATGTGTTCCTGGGGACTCAAGTGACCCCTAGTGGCTTCATCTCATGGCCCTGTCCTGGGAGTTTCCAGCTCCTTCACATTTCATGCTGTAGTTTTTTCCCAGAGGCCTCAGAATTAAAGGCTGCACCCCCTCTATCCATGGAAGCCAAAAGCTATTTCGGAGGATCCCCTAATATAGAGTGGGCCCATCAGGAATACTTTCCTTTAACAATGCTCCCCTGTCCCAATCCTTGGTCATCTTTGATGGAGTGACACAATAGTGTAGTGGTTAAGAGCATGAACGCTCAAGCTGAACTGGTGGCTCAAATCCTGAGACTACCACTTTCTGTGTGCCCTTGGACAAGTGACTTAACCTCTCTGTCCTTTAGTTTCCTACTCCATCTAGCAGAGATAACAATAGTATATACACCACATCAGCTGTGCCTGTATTTGTATATAGGGGTATGTGTGTGTTTACATACATATAGAGAGGAGGGAGCTCTTCGGACTGTGCTGGGTCCCTATAAAAATGTTGCCTTTAAAGGGCACCAGCCTCCTAACTGGTCTTTGGCCTGCAGCTCAGTGCTCCCTGCCCTCTGCATCCACCCTCGGCACTATAGTCAGAGCAGTCTTTCTAAAGGTCCACTCAAAGCATAGCACCCCATTTCTTAAAACCCTTCAGTGACTCACCTGTCCTGGGGAGGAGGTCCAAGTTCCTCAGGCCTTATACCTGAGCCCGCCCTCTGGCCACGCCTTCTCTGGCACCACATATCAAGCTCTGCCAAACGGCTGACAGCAGCTGGACCCCCACTCCTCAGGCCTCTCTCTGCCTTCCTCTGCTACCCTAAGTGCACCCCGCCCCACCCTGCTGCTTTGTCTGCCTGGGGATACCTTGTCAGCCTCCATCATCCAGCCCTGGGGTTCCTGCTGCTTTGGAGCCTTTCCTGACTACCCACCACTTCCCCTCATCACCAAACAACTGATGCCTTCCTCTTTTTGCCCTCTACCTTCTGTTTAGGTGTCAGTCCTCACATGTATGCGTGTCACCACACCTCCTGGTCTGTGTGTCTCCCCCTCTGGACTTGAGTGGGAATCAGATCTGATTTCCCTGCCATCTCCGGGCCCCAACACAGAGCCCGATGTAGTGTAAGTGCTAAGGAAAGATCTGGGGAATGAAGACCTTCCCCAGGTAACCCCAAGACTCCTTGTTGTCCTCCAAGACTCCTGGGTTAATTTCTCCAGGGAACACAAGTGGCATGCATTTCTAATGAGGAAAGGCCCAGGCAATTTGGGGGCATTTATTCCTTTTGGGGACAGAAAGGGAGAGTGAGGCGCAGGACGCCAAGCGCTCCCCAGACACCTGAAGTTTCCAAGCCCTGAGGGCCACAGGTGAGGAGTGGGCTTCCAGGGGGACCAGTGGGGAGATGTGCCCCAAGTCTCCTTCCATCCGGTTGGTCTCATGGTCTGGAAATAAACCCGGCAGGGGAGAGCACAGTGTCGGGCAGGGGTGAGAGTCGCACTTTAGTCTGCAGGCCGTTCAGGATGTATTTGTTTGCAGCTCCTCTGTATGTTTGTCACAGCCGTGCAAGGGTTAATCGCTCAACGGTCGGACAAAGCAGCTCCGCTTCTGAATGCCCGCTTGGTTTCCCTGGCATCAGCCATGGACCTTGGGCTCTGCACACTGGCCACTCGGGGTTTTCCTGGGGGCGGAGGAGAGCAGCCTTCCCACTGGGCAGGAGGCAGGACCGTGAGGCCACTCTGTCTGGGTGTGGGGCTTCGGAAGAGGGACTGAGGGTCTGGGGACAGGCACGGAGAGGCCAATCAGGTCCAAAAATAAGGAGCAGTGACGCCCTCTGGGAGGAGGCACGGGTCAGGGGAAGCGTCAGGCGGACCTCAGTTTAAGGCTTCGGTTCTGCCTCTTTCTAGCCACGTGCCTCGGGCAGGTGCTTCGCTCTCTGAGCCCCTGAGAGCTGGGAAGACGATAACATGTATGCAGTGACCGGCCCCTGTCTGGACAGCATAGGTGCTCAATATTCAAGAGCTCTTGTTATAATTTGAATAAAGAGGTCGACAGTCTTTGTATCTCGTGGTAGCAGTTATTAATTATGATCAATATAATTATCATCCATTATCATGGCCACTTACCTGAGTGGGGATATGCTCATTTCCTGGTTCGTCTCATGCCATCACCCAGTGTATACTGAGTGTCAACTATATGTCAAGCTCTGAACTAGCTGCTGGGGATGTAAAATTAAATAAGGCGTGGCGTGTGTCCTCCATGAATTTGCAGTATTGTTGAGGAAAGAGATACATCAGCAGAGGCCAGGAGGGCAGAGGTGCTGCGTGGGCTCAGAGGAGTACCCAGTTCAGACTGGGGACCTCTGAAGGCTTCTTGGAGGAGGTGACATCTGAGCTGAGTCTGGAGGGATCGATAGGAATTACAAGGTAGAGAAGGAGAGAAAGGGGACTTCCGGGGGAGGGGGCAGCATGTGCGAATGAGGAGATCAGAGACATGAAACGATGAGATTGGACACATCCTTTCTAGGGCTGAGAGGAGTTCAAGGCAGTGGGCAGAGGTGGGAGTCGGGGGCGCTGGGTGAGCTGAGTTGGGGGATAATCAGGCAAAGATGTGATGGACATCTGGAGGCCAAACTAAGTTTTTAAACTTTGTAGCGAAAGCCCTGACTTCTTTCGCTGCTGGCTGTCACACTACAGAGGGAGATCTCATCTGTGTCCCACCCCACCCGCCAGCTGTCACCCCCACCCCATTCCTAACTCCACCAGGAGAATTCCACACTTCCCTGAACCCTGCCCTCCTTGTCTATCCCCATCAGCAGGGGGTCAACCCTGAGTGCAGATTTTAGACTAGTCCTATGTACTAAAAGCCAAGGAAACAGCATTTGATTTCCTCACACTTTGTCACAGGAAGCAGGCTGGCTGCTGTGAGCCAGCCACAGAAAACAAGAAATCATTTCAGCAACATATTGTTTAAAATCAGAAAATTCCATTGAAGTGGTGCTAGGCCAGGCAGTGCAGTAGTTGTGAGGATGGATGGCTTTAGGGAGGCTAGAAAGATACCTTTGCCTTTAGAGAAAGAGGAATAAACGAGCGTCAAGTGATCAGAATGGTTTCTGGCACCCCAGTAAGGACTCAATAAATGTGAGCTATTTCTGTTAATATTACTAGCAGTGAGCGTTTCCAGGGAAGGATGAAGGCAAATAGCACTGGGTGGCTGTGATGTGCCAGGCTCGGGCTGGGCACGTTTCATGCCATCTCAATTCTCGCAATCACCCTAAAAGGTTTTTTTTTTTTTTTTTTTATGGTACGCGGGCCTCTCACTGTCGTGGCCTCTCCCGTTGCGGACCACAGGCTCCGGACGCGCAGGCTCAGCGGCCATGGCTCATGGGCCCAGCCGCTCCGCGGCATGTGGGATCTTCCCGGACCGGGGCACGAACCCGCGTCCCCTGCATCGGCAGGCGGACTCTCAACCACTGCGCCACCAGGGAAGCCCCACCCTAAAAGGTTTTGTAATCATCCCCATTTGGCAGATGGGGGACCTTCAGCTCAGGGCAGTTCTGTAGTCAGCTGAAAGTCACAGAGCCAGCAGGTAGCAAAGCTGGGATTTGAACCCAAATCCTCACCACCAGAAAGGCACAGCTGCACAGCTGGATGAGGAAAAAGCAGCACTGGTGGGGCAGGGGCTTTGCTGGGAAGACCAGTACAGCCTCAGTTCCGCCCTGACCTGCTATGTGACTTTGGCCTCAGCATCTTCCTCTGTGAAATGAGGGCACGAGCCAAATGACCAATGGGACTTAGCTGAAAAGTTCTCCGTCCAAATGAGTGATCGGGGGAAAATAGGGCTTAACTACTGCAGATGGCCCAAGCTCTTCAGCCAACCACTTCTTTTCTTTGCGGAGCTGAAACAGTGATTAAGGGGGAAACGTACAAGTTATTGGAGTGCTAGAGACAGGGCGGTGATTAAATAGACATTTCCACGAGGAACATGAAAAGACCTCCCCAAGTTATGTGACTTCCGGGAAATTAGTTTAGGGAATCAAATGTCAACTCTGCTCAGGTCTGCAGATATCCAAATGGACCCATGTCAGGCTGATTCTGATAGTGGCTCTTTGGGAGCCACTGTGGCCCATCATGAAGACATCAATCACATGTCTGCCCAACTGAGAAGGGCTGGAGGAATAACCAGGCCATTTTTAAAAGGAGCTGCCCATCATGCAGGAAATGGGGACAGATTCTAGCCCAGGATCTGTAGAGGGCACCTGTTACGTAAACAGTCACATCAATTTCACCAGAATTGAATGGGTGTTATGGAGCCCATTTTACAGATGAGGAAACTGAGGCTCAGGGAGGTACAAAGTCACAGCTCGGGGGCAGCAGAGTCAAGATTAAACCAAAGATCGGTCCAGCTCCAAAGCCGATATTATTTTTGATGACATCATTCTGCCAACTCTGAGAGACGCTGGTGAGAACAGACGTTTCCATAGAGGGTATCCAACGCAGTCTTTCAAGCCTTCACTGGAAGTTTCTTTCGCTGCAAGTTGATGCAGCCCCTAGAAGTCATCCTGGGTTCCAAGACCTGCCACCCTGAGAAGGAAAAGCTATTCCTAGGAGTACAGGATCCATGATGGACCTGTGGAAATAGGTTTATGACGGGGAACTTAGGAGTTCTGCAAACATATTAATGCAGCCATAACCTGATCAAATTCCCATTTTCATTCACTCCAAGGACATGGATAACTTTGAAGTCCTGACTAAGGAGATGTTGCCAAATTGAGATCCAACTCAGACCTTAGCTAACTAACGAACAAATAGATGAGTCACGCATAGTTGGAACATGAGTTGTTGGTAAAACAAATAAAGGCCGTGAACATACTGGGGAAGTTTGTTCTCCTGAGCATGTCAAATATCTCCCCTGACACCACTGTTTATACTACTGATTTGCTTAGTAAATTGTTTCCTCTGGTTCCACACACATTTATTGAGCTCATACTCTCTGCCAGGTCCTTTTACATTCATTATTTTATTCCAGCCCGACAACGGACCAGCCAGGAAAGTATTCTCCTTTCCTTGATATAGATAAGGAAAGTGAGATGGTTCAGTAACTTGCCCAAGGTCACAGACACAGACCCTGATCTTAGGTTCCAAAGTCAACGCTCTTTGCCCTACGTCACAGTTGTTCCTACAAAGAAATCCCAGTGTAGCTTTGGCCAAATGAACCTGCATTTCTAATTAGCAGAGTCTTCGTGATTATAGCTGGATAGGATTGCATAATATACATTACCATCTCATTTTTATCCTCGCAGCAACGGAGGGTGATTATCGCACTCTACTGCCTGCCTAACTTCAGAGAGGGGAGTGACTTGCCCAGGGTCACATGGCACAGGAACAGAAAACAGCCAGAGTTTGAATGCAGGTCTTCTATGGCTCCCATATACCTCTTCTTCCCCCAGCTCCCCTGTTCCTGGTCAGGGTGGACTTGAGGGGATTTCACCTGCCCTGAAAAATTTTCTTAGGAGGAAAGCAATGGACTTCTGAGTGCCTTGCAGAAAAGAATCAGTGCTAAAACTGGCTGCTGAGAACAGATGTCGGGTTCCTTCTTTACCTCTGCCCAGAGGCCTGCCCTCCTTCCCAGGGAGGTCTGTTCCAGCATATTCCAATTGGCCGTGGATGAATGGAGAAGTCTCTAGGCCTATGCTTCCTAAACTTTAGCATGCCCAGATTTCTGGGCCCATAGCAAAGATCCTGATTTGGTAGGTCTGCAGTGGGGCCTGAGATTTACATTTCTAATAAGCTTGCAGATGATGCAGATGCTGCTGGTCCATGGACCACACTTTGAGGGGCAAGGCTACGGGCTCCATGAATGCTGAGAAGGAGGGATCCGAAGGGGTCTCTTGGTCATATCTGACCAACTAGGTCTGTAAGAATGCACATGGGATGGTCATGCTGGAATGGAGCAAGAAAGGGCACCTGGGGGAGGAGTACTGGGTGCCCCAGTGAACCCAGGAGGATGTGCATAGCAGGGGCATCATTGTTCTGGGGTCAGTGCCACACCAGAGAAGGGTCCATAGAGGGGCCATGGGGCCAGCTAGAGTGTCAATCAAACCAAATTGGAAAGGCCATGTGGTAGGCTGAATAATGGCCCCTCAAAGATGTCCACGTCCTCATCCCCAGAACCTGTGAACGCATTACCTTACGTGGCAAAAAGGGACTTTGCAAATGTGATTAAAATAAGGACTTTGAGATGCAAAGATTATCCTGGATCATCTAGTGGGCCCAATGTAATCACAAGCGTCCTTGTAACAGAGAGGCAGGAGGGTCAGTCAGAGAAGATGTAACCATGGAAGCAGAGGCCAGAGAGTCACAGAGAGATTTGAAGACACTACATTGATGGCTTTGAGATGCAGGAAGGGGTCACGAGTCAAGGAAAGCAGGTGGCCTCTAGAAGCTGGGAAAGGCAAGAAAACACATTCTTCCCCGAAACTTCCAAAAGGAATGCAGCCTTGCCAACACCTTGATTTTAGCCTTCTGACCTCTAGAACGATAAGCTAATTAATTTGTGTTGTTTGAAGCTACTAAGACGGTGGTAATTTGTTACAGCAGCAACACAAAACTAATACAAGCCTCATTTGTGGTACAAAACACTCTCTATTACACACCTGACCCCACATTGTGAACCAGGCTGTGTAGGTTAGGATCAGGGTCTGTCCTAAAACCAAGAAATTAAAGAATCCGGGCTTCCCTGGTGGTGCAGTGGTTGAGAGTCCGCCTGCCGATGCAGGGGACACAGGTTCATGCCCCGGTCCGGGAAGATCCCACATGCCGCGGAGCGGCTGGGCCCGTGAGCCATGGCCGCTGAGCCTGCGCGTCCGGAGCCTGTGCTCCGCAACGGGAGAGGCCACAACAGTGAGAGGCCCGCCGTACCGCAAAAAAAAAAAAAGAAAAAGAAAAAGAAAAAAAAGGAAATTAAAGAATCCGTAACAAACGTAGCTTGGTTCAAAAATAGTCAATGTGGGAGTACTTTATCCATGCTTAACGTTCATGCCAGCTTGGGAATTTGGACCCCAGCAACTAGAAAGGAGTAAAGCTAGAAAAAGTAGGAGGAGTAGGAAGAATGTGGCTTCAGGAATCAGACTCAAGTTCAAATCCCAGGTCTGCCTGGGATTATCAGGGTGGCTTCTGGGGGTCTGACTACCTTCACTGAGACCCTGTTTCCTTATTTGTAACACAGAGATCATACCTTCCTTGCAGGGTTGTTGTGAAACTTAAAGATTATGTAGTAATCCATTCGAAAATGATTTCTTGAAAGCCAGCTGTGGTCTAGTCCTGGTGGATAAAAACTGAGTGTAAATACAGAAAGCGTCGTCCTTACCCTCTTTAACGTAAAAGCACAGATGCGTAAGTGCTAAATAAACGTGAGCCATCACTATCATCTTCATCGTCATTATTACGACGACCCCTCTCACTTCCTTCCAGAAAGACTTCCAGGCCCTGGAAGAATAGTGTGGCCTTCTATATATTATCACAATTCTAGCCAGGAACAATTATGTAGTGTTCATTTCACACCTTTATGGGTAGGTCAGAGCCTTTTAGGGTTTCTTTAGTCCCCTGACCCCAATTAAAAATCAGAGAGGGATACTGAGTGGCTCAAGTCACGTTGAGCCACTGGGAAGCTTGAAATAGACTCTGAGGATATTTGTGCTTAAGCTTTTACAATATATCACAGCCTCTGAGAACTTCTCTTCCAAAATATGTATGCTGGCCATCCCCTTCGGATTCCAATGGCATATCTGATCTGGCAGTTGGTGATACTCTGATCTCTGGAAGTAGAAGGGTTTAATCTTCTCTTGGAACCCCTCCTAACGGAAGTTATTTTCCCACTTTGAAATGGCGCGGTCATCCACTGTGAACTCACGTCCATAAATCTAAGCCTACTGCCCAGGAAAGCAGATGAGGCTTGATTCTGCTGCTCAGCACAGTCTCACAGAGCAAATTATGGCAAGAATTTGATTTACAGAAGCACCTCAAAGGCTCTAGAGTGACCTGTGTTTATTCGCTTTATTACCGTTTATTTTACAGTATCTCTTGATGCTCCCTGTACATGGGTTTGAAAGACTATTTGGATAGATGCTTATGAACTGCCAGTTTGCACAGCCCTGTCGAGGAGCATGGCTTTCTTTGGCGATGCTGCCAGTAGCCCGAGTTGTGGGTCCTTATACCGATGTTGCGATGAAGCCCAGATCTAGCAAACAAGCTTGGAGACGCTAGCCCAGAGTTCTTGCCTGAACTTCCCCAGCTCTGCCTTGATATGGTCCTTGGTGTGAGTCTCCAGCTGCAACCCCAGGATGTGTAGAGACAGGCTTGATTTAAGATTCACATATCTCAGAACAGCTGGGGATATTTAACATCACTATAATTACATTACATTTTTGACAGTACACGGAGTGAGAACCTTTCTTGGTGGTTGTTGAATATTCGATGAGCATCAGATATTTTAACCAGCCAAGGAAACACGACTGCATTTTTCACATCCAAGTAAGTTTTGTTTTTAAAAGATTCCGGCCTGGGGTGGGTGTCTCAGGCCCTAATCTTCTTTTACCAGGTCTTTGGAGAGGCAAGAGCTCCATCCCTCTGGCCGTGGCCGAGGAGCTGAGTTAGGTGGGCTGTGATGCTAAGGAGAGAAGGGATCAGGCAGGCACTAAGTAGGCACCCCTGTGTGCCAGGGGTCTGGAATGTCATCATAACTCTTCTTGCTGTGGCACCACCAGCGCAGTGATGAGGGAGTGGAGGCTCAGAGAACAACCGGAAACTCGCCCAAAGTGACATTTATAAATAAATGACGGAGCTGGGGTCAGCTGAGGCCTCCGCAAAGGCGTTTCTGGCAAGTTGCGTATAATGGTTGGTGCCAGGAGGTGGGACAAGGGGGAGCGGAATCGGATGGAGGAGGACCTCCTCTGCACCAGGCTCTGTGCCTCACATTTGTTTCTTCAACCCTCATGACAGTACTCTCAGTACAGTCCTGTTGTACCCATTTTACAGATGAGGAAACCAGAGCTCATAAGGTTAATGGGAGAAGTGGTGATGAGAACCTGCATCTCATGCTCTTAAAGGAGAGCATTTTCAATATTTAATTTATATTGACCCCTGGCTGCCTCACTCCCACCCCCACCCCTCCCCTGCCCCGCCCCATGCTCCAAGAAGCTTAACCAGCCAATGATGTGGGAAACTACCTATGACCTTGTCTGACCTCCCTCTTCCCACCCTCCTGGAGTCAGGGGTTCCTGGCCCTGAGGCACAAAGCCAAGTCACTTGAGAGCTGTCAGTATTTTTCAAGGAATTTTCCAACTTCCTCCAACTCCTTCCTTAGGTGGTTCTCTTCCCCTGGACCCCTGATCTGCTATCTCTGGCTCATCAGCCCACTCTGTTCTATCCAGCTGTGGGCTTCGACATGCACAGAGTATGCCGGGAAGGGTGCACGAGGTCTGATGATGGGCTGCCTCTGAGGAGACAAGAAGGATGGGTCAGGGCGGGCGGGCAGGAGCCTGGCTTCTCATTCTGCACCTTTTTCTGTGGTTTGAATATTTTTAACCACGTGTGTGTATAATTTACAACAAACACGTGAAGCACAATGAAAGCACTGTCTGAAAAAAATCCCATCTCTCCTGAAGTCATCTCCCACCACTTCTCCACATGAACCATCTGGAAAGCAGTGTCCCATCCTTTTGACCCTCTGACACTCACTTTGTTGACGACCCTCTCATGGTCCTCTCCTTTCTCGGTCTTTTATTGTAACCCTCCATAAACTCAGTTTCCCCTCGTCAGACTTCCACCTCCCTGAGGGCGGTGGCCGTGCCCGGCTCCATCCTTTGGCTGTCCCAGCACCTACTGCCATTCCTCGTGGGTAACAGGTACTGCGTCTGAATACCGAATCGCCAAAATGGGACCAAGGATTGGTACCACCAAATTATATGTGACTCGTTTGGTCATTCGTTAATTCGTTCCATGAAAAGGTGGCCAGAGCCCACTTGTAGGGGGCATCATGCTAGATGCAGGGCACAGAGGGACATGGATATGGCCCTTCCATCTTGGAGCTCACATTCTGGCGCTTGTGAATGATCTCCACGAAGATCAGAATCATTGGCAGGGCTGGTTTCAACATCCCTGGCCCCGGGCTTCCCTGGTGGCGCAGTGGTTGAGAGTCCGCCTGCCAATGATGCAGGGGACACGGGTTCGTGCCCCGGTCCGGGAGGATCCCACATGCTATGGAGCGGCTGGGCCCGAGAGCCATGGCCGCTGAGCCTGCGCGTCCGGAGCCTGTGCTCCGCAACGGGAGAGGCCACAACAGTGAGAGGCCCGCGTACCGCAAAAAAAAAACCCAAAAAATCCCTGACCCCAACCCAGAACTGCTGAATCAGAATTTATGGGGGAGAGGTCCAGCAATCTCTTCTGAACACAGAACCCCAGGTGATTGAGGATGTTAGGAAAACATTCTGTGTTTGGGGCCAGGGGGGTGGGGCATGGCACAGATAGTATACAAATAAACAGATAAATGAGCAAGACTGTTTCCAATATTAATAAATGCTGTGAAGGCAAAAACTGAAGGGCACATGATGGAGAGCGGCAGGGAAGGAGTGATTTTCTGGGGAGATGACATCTTCGCTGAGACTAGGAGATGAGAGGGCAGGGATCCTGGAACAGCATCCCAGCAGAGGGACCAGCAAGCTAAAGGCTGGGGAAGGGGGACCTGCCTCCTTCCTCCAACACTGGAAATTCAGCTCCCGTAGCTCAAATCGCCTGCTTTTTTTTTTTCTTTACTGTGGGCACATCTGGCTCCTTCCAAAATGTAGCCGCCTCTCTCACCCACAAAATGTAAGAGAACAACTGATTCTAGCCGGTCTGGAAATATTGATCACCGGAATGCTAATGTAATGTAGCCTTAGGCCCTTAGGCTGAACTCTCCTTTAAAAAATAACTCCAAGTGAGTGGAAAAACCCTGCAGTTCCAAGAATCCAATCGCAAATCCCTGTCAGAGGACAGTTCCATGAGACCGACGTGGCCAGGCTCTTTCTTTGGAGGGCTACATCCTGGTTAATTATCACTACGTTCCTCTGCTGATGAATTTTCATGAGGGCAAGGTCTTATACCTTTGACATTCATATGGATTTTCCTTCTGCAGCCTCTAAAATGTTCCGTCAGGATGGCTGGTTGTCCACACTGAAAACAGGCTCCTTTGCCTGGCTTTGTGTTTCAGAGAGAGCTTGCAAATCTTTCACCTCTGTTCGTCTTCACGATAACCGTGTGACAGAAAAGCAAACAGTGCTGTTCCCATTTTACAGATGGGGCAACTAAGGCTCATGGAGGAGAATTGACTTGCCCAAGGTCGCTAAGGAGTTCTGACTCCTACGCTGGTACTTCCCCCTGCCTGTGGTGATGAGTCAAAACAAGGAGACCACATCTGTGGCCTTCGGCAAGTCTCAATGTCACTGCCACCTCCTGGGGGAAGTCTTCCCTGGAGGGTTTTGTGAAACCTGGTCAAGTAATTGAATCCTTGGCTTGGAGGTGTCTGTGTCCCCTGCAGGTAAAGAGGCTCAATCTTCAGTAACTTTCACGTGCATGAGAGTCACCTGTGGATATTGCTAAGATGCAGGTTCTGGTTCAGTAGGTGGGGCCTGAGATTCTGCATTTCTGACAAGCTCCCAAGTAAGGCCAATGCTGCTGGTGCACAGCTCACATTTTGAATAGCAAGGATCTACAAGGCAGGAGGAAAACTCAGCCTGGAGTAAGAGAAAGAAGGGCCTCTGGTCCCAGACAGACTTGAGTGCGTTATCAGCCCTGACACTTTAGTCTGTGTTACAACAATTAGCCCTTTTAGAGAGAGCTCCGGAAGGGACTACCTTGTCCTGAATCCTGCCCCTGAGAAGCGAAGCTGCTTCTTCCAGCCTAGACCTCAGGCTGCTACTGCTGCTGCTTAGAAATGCAGACAGCGCGGCGATGGGTAGGTCTCTATCAAGCATAACTCTTTTCTTTGTCTTTATATGATACTGAAATGACTAGGCATTTAGGGAGGCCGTGTAAATGGAGAAATGAGCTTCCTGCGAGGATGAGCCGACGCGAGGTGTTTCTGCACCCTTTCCTGATTTTGTGGATGTCAGTGGACGCGTCCTGAGAGGCGTGAGTCCAGGAAGGACAGCCTCTCGCTTGATCACAGTCATCAGCCTTTGTCTTTGTGCAGCATGTTGCTCTTGAGGCGGAGAAGCCTTCAATTTGAGGGAGTCGTTCCAGTAATAGGGCATTTCTAGGTAATGCAGCCAGAAGCCTGGGCTTTTGTTGCTACAAGGCCGCCAGTTAGAATTGCGAAGGCTGCTTCCAGACCATGCCTTGGACTATTCATTTGATTCACTCATTCATACCCTCGTTTGTTATTTAAGTCATTCATTCCTTTACTCCCTCTTCTGTTCTTTCACTGACTCTCAGATTCATCTACTCATTCACACACTTATTGAATGCCTTCTGTATACCAGACACTAAGCCAGGCTCTAAGGATATCAGAGCAAATCCATTCTAAGCCATCAATTCAATCTCCTCGCCCTTGTTATATATCCTGTAACCAGACAACAGGCAGTATGCCCTCCATGGCCTCTCCAGTTTAGTGCTGAAAAACTGGGCCAGCCATTTGTTATCTTTATTCTGAGAATCTGTCCTGCTCAAAGTTATCCCGTGGTTCCCCATTGCAAGATAAGGCCAAGCACCAGGTACGCTCCAAACTCTCACCTTCTATACATCATGCATTCTGCCGTGTTGAACTGTTTCCGTTTATCTGCCACGTTCGCCAAAGCTTTTGCATGTGCCCTTGCCTTGGTCTGGATGTCCTGCAAACCCCTTGTCTTTTTAGAAAGCTCTTATCCTTCCGGACTCAGCTTTATCATCTTCTCACCTTTCCCATGCCTCCAAGCTGGGAAGAAGTGGGTCCTTCTTTCCCTGGGCTGCACACAGCCTTTGAGGCCCGGAGATACTGTAACATGCATGAAAGATACTTACTGGAGTCTACGCAAGCAGTGTCATGTCCATTCTCCATGGGGATTTGCACTACAACTCTAAGGGAAAGTTAAAAAATTGCAAATCTTAGGTAAGTAGAGTGACTCGCTCAAGGTCACAAAGCTGGTAAGAGGCCAAGTCTCAGCTACGACTTAATTCTTCCCTTTCCAGGGAAGACTAGCCAATGCTAGTCTACAACATACACAAAGAAGATGTTAGCCACTGGTACTCATTAATAAAACCTGTAAGGCATCGTTATTATAATACTTTCCACTAAAGGCTAGAAGAATCTGCTCCGGCCAGACAAGTAAGCTGCAGAGGAGAACTGAGGTTATTGGATGATTTAGGTTTTGAAAAGCAAATTTGGCCCAAGATATTTAAATAACTCTGAGTTACTGCCGTCCCGTGCAGGAAAGGACAAGCAGGCAGTGGTATATGACTTCTGGGTGGGAGGGGAATTGAGTGGTAGGCTGGAGCCAGTCTTCTAGAGAGAAATTACCATTTTGTATTTATTACTTTGGCTTACAGGAGTGCCGCAGGGACGGCTAGCTAATACATTAGATAATTGCCTCAGTTCCCCACTTCATCTTGCAGGGTGTAGACCAGCCCAGGTGCAGCCTTGTGGCTTATGATCCTTTTCAGGCCTCCCAAATGCCCAGGCCTCTCTTGGGACGTGAAATGCTAAAGGGGGGAGGGGAACTGGGAGAGTGGGAGTTTGTGGGGACACTAGGATGGTCTGGTCTCTAGGACCCGAGTGAAGGGTCCCAAGCTGGGAACCACGAGAATAGTCTGCACTCTGCCGCTGACTGCTGAGCAACCCTGGGCCCTTAGCCATCCCTCTCTGAACCTCTGGTCCCCATCTGGAAAATAAAGATCATAAATCAGTATTTCTCAACTCTGGCTGCACATGAGAATCAGCTGGGGGAAATGTTTAATTTAAAAAAATTACTCATGCTCCTAACTCAATCCCCAGCGATTCTCATTTCATGGACTTGAAGTAGAGCCCAGACACAGGTATGTTTTAGCAGGAGCTGAGAGTCTCTGTACTAACTCACCTGTGCAGTCTTCCTTAGGATGGGCAGAACGCTCTAGGAGACTGTGTCATCGAAAAAGGCAACAAGTCAGTGACCCTGAGATCCAGGGTCACTCGTTTCCATGTTTAGATTTTTCTGGCAATTATATATACCTGTTCATGTCTGACCTTCTCCCCATTCAGTTTCCTTCTTACCAGTGAATATGGGAGAACCCCACCAGGAAGCAGGAGGCCCAGCTTCAGTCTCTCTTGTGTCATCTCTGGAGCTCCCTGGCCTCAATCCCCTCATCCCTAGATGATGAGAGAACAGCCCTCCTTTGACCCCCTGCAAGCAGGGTGTTGGACCAGACTTTGTTTTGCAGTGCCATCTGCTTTCCCGGGGGCTTTCCCATCCAGTGCTTGAGAGGGCGGCCAGGGAGTGGAGAATACCATTCCTGTTTCCTAGATAAGGAGACAGAGGCTCGACAGGGTCAGGTAACTTCCCCGAGGCCGTTCAGCCAGGAAGAACAGAACCAGACAGACATCAGTTCACATCCCAGCAATGCAGCTTCCAAACTAACTTTGACTACTTTATGAATTGTTCTGTGCCTCGGTTTCCTTATCTATAAAATGGACACGAATACCACCCATTTCCACAGAGTAAGGAGGAAAAAAGATAGCCAGATGGAGCCTGGCACAAAGCAGATGCTCAATTAATATTTTCTTCTTTCTTCCCTTCCTCCCTCAGTTATTTCTCTTATTCTTCTTTTCTGCCTTTTCTCCTGCTTGTTTTTAATTAATTTATTTATTTTTGCTGTGTTGGGTCTTCATTTCTGTGCGAGGGCTTTCTCTAGTTGTGGCAAGCGGGGCCCACTCTTCATCGCAGTGTGCGGGCCTCTCACTATCGCGGCCTCTCTTATTGTGGAGCACAGGCTTCAGACGCGCAGGCTCAGTAGTTGTGGCTCACGGGCCCAGCTGCTCCGCAGCATGTGGGATCCTCCCAGACCAGGGCTGCATTAGCAGGCAGACTCTCAACCACTGCGCCACCAGGGGAGCCCCTCCCCTGCTTGTTTTTAAACCCTTCAAGGACTGAGAACTTGAGAGGCAATTCACTGTACATGACTTGAACAAGTTGTTTTATATCTCTGGGCCTCAGTTTCTCCATCTGTGAAATGGGGATTTTGGTGGTATTTGCGGTTGTGAGAACTAAATGTGTTGAGAGAACAGATTCTGGTATAGAGCCTTGGCTGTTCCTGTTCTACTTCTTTAGAGCCTTCCTTCTCCTCCTCCCTGGGCTCTGACACACAGGAGCACTCTACCCACCCACCCCCGCCCCCAGTGAGTGTTGAGTGATCAAGGGAGTGATCCCCTGAAGGCAGCAAGACAGTAAACAACCAAATCCTAGCCGTGTTCTCAGCCTTGACAGCTCTGCTAAGCACACACACAGCCTCCAGGGTTCCCAGGCAGAGAGAGACAACCCTGTATCAGGGGATTGCTTACTATCTTGAGATGGAAAAAGAGGAAAAAGCTATAAATATGGAGGATTTGTCTGTGATAAGTCATGGTTAGCAATCCCAGCTATATAACTTTTTAATTCTCCACTCCAGCTTGTAAGCTCATGCAGTAAAAACAGTCACTAGTAATTTATTTTTTTCCACTCTTTTAATTTTGTGATTTTTTTCTTTAACCAAGCAAAAAGTCCTCTTAAACTCACCCTAAGCTTTTATTTTCTTTCCCCTTCAGCAATCGTAAAATGTGACCACGGATTGTAATTTAAAAGCTGTCCCCTCTCCTGCATTGCCAAGATGAAAATGTGCAGACTCGGGGGCAATTTCTTAACTGGGTGTTTTTATTTTATTTTATTTTTTAACATCTTTATTAGAGTATAATTGCTTTATAATAGTGTGTTAGTTTCTGCTTTATAACAAAGTGAATCAGCTATACATATACGTATATCCCCATATCTCTTCCCTCTTGTGTCTCCCTTCCACCCTCCCAATCCCACCCCTCTAGGTGGTCACAAAGCACCGAGCTGATCTCCCTGTGCTATGCGGCTGCTTCCCACTCGCTGTCTGTTTTACATGTGGTAGTGTATATATGTCCATGCCACTCTCTCACTTCGTCCCAGCTTACCCGTCCCCCTCCCCGTGTCCTCAAGTCCATTCTCTACATCTGCATCTTTATTCCTGCCCTGTCCCTAGGTTCATTAGAACCACTTTTTTTAGATGCCATATATATGTGTTAGCATATGGTATTTGTTTTTCTCTTTCTGACTTACTTCACTCTGTATAACAGACTCTAGGTCCATCCACCTCACTACAAATAACTCGATTTCATTCCTTTTTATGGCTGAGTAATATTCCATTGTATATATGTGCCACATCTTCTTTATCTATTCATCTGTCGATGGATACTTAGGTTGCTTCCATGTCTGGCTATTGTAAATAGAGCTGCAGCGAACACTGTGGTACATGATTCTTTTTGAATTATGGTTTTCTCAGGGTATATGCCCAGTAATGGGATTGCTAGGTCATATGGTAGTTCTATTTTTAGTTCTCTAAGGAACCTCCATAGTGTTCTCCATAGTGGCTGTATCAATTTACATCCCACCAACAGTGCAGGAGGGTTCCCTTTTCTCCACACCCTCTCCAGCATTTATTGTTGTAGACTTTTTGATGATGGCCATTCTGACCAGTGTGAGGTGATACCCCATTGTATTCACTGGGTATTTTTCAAATAAGACTGAGTCCTGGGCTTGCTCGCCTCACCTGCCTCTAGGTGGCAAAGGAGGCTGATCTGGAGGGGGGCAGGTCAGCCAGAACTGCACATGCGGCCCAAGGGATGAATTTGAGTCACTTCTCTTTCACGTGGTTGCTGAGTGATCTCATGTAAGTCGCTTCCCTATCAGGGCTCAATTTCCCTGTTTGCAAAATGTGGACAAAAATTAGGGACTGACCTCCCTCACTGGAATGTTCTGAGAATCCAAAAAGATAATGTATGAAAAATTGTTTTGTACTATAAACATGTTTGAGAGTATGTTACTGATGGTGATGATGGTGATGATGGTGGTTGTGGTGGTGATGGTGATGATACTGGTGGCTGATGATGATGGTGGTGGTGACGGTGATGATAGTGATGATGATGACTTATGATGGTGATGATGGGATGGTGATGGTGGTTATGCTGGTAATGGCGATGATGATCATCATTATTATGACTGATGATGGTGATGATGGTGATGGTGAAGATGGTGATAAGATGCTGCTGCTGATGATAACGATGATGGTGGCAATACTACCGTGTGCAGGTAGAGCCCATGGGCTTACGTGATAAGAGGAGGATTTTCCTCAGAGCCTTAGACTTTCCTATGTATGCAAGGTGGGCACTCAAGAAAGAATTGTTCACCTAAAATCAACTTCAGATTTCAGAACTCAGTCCACCTCTTAGAGGTTTCAGTCATTCATTCAGCAAGTATTAATCAAGTGCCTACTATATGCCAGACCCTGTGAGCATTGGACCACGTGAACAAACAAAACAAGCATAAGCCCTGCTCTCCTGGGGCTTATCGTCTAGGAGATGGTGGGTTTGGTGGTGGAGATAAATGATAAACATATAAACAAATAATAATTTTAGATAGTAATAAAGACTCTGCAGACAATAAAATAGGACCGTAGGATACAGAGTGAAGGAGAGGGGTATTGGCGAGATGCTTTTAACTTGTGTAGTCAGGAAGGGCTGACTGTGAAGGGCTCACACTCTGAAGAGGTGACGTTTGAACCTGAGACCTAAATGATCTAGGGATGCAACCACGGGAAGATCTAGGAGGGAGTGTTCCAGGTAGAAGGGACACGATGCAAAGGCTCTGAGGTGAGGATGAACTTGGCTGTTTGAGAGATGAAAAGAAGGCCTGTGTGTCTTGAGCAGGGAGAAGAGGAAGAGAGTGGTAAGAGCTGATGTTGGAGAGACAGATGCGGGCTAAATGGTGGCAAACCTTGTAGGCTGGGCTGAATTTGGAGATCACTCCCAGGACAGGGAGAAGCATTGGAGGGTTTAAAAGGTATTGGAACACCATGAATTAATATACTCTCTCTGAGAAGATCATTTTGGCTTCAGAGATTGGATAAGAGTAGGTAAGAAGGGAGGCAGGAGGCAAGTTAGGATACAGATGTAATACTGGGGATGAGAGATGCTGGTGGACTGGACCAGGGTGTTGATGGTGGA
This sequence comes from Mesoplodon bidens, assembly GCF_964165515.1. Classification (NCBI taxonomy): domain Eukaryota; kingdom Metazoa; phylum Chordata; class Mammalia; order Artiodactyla; family Ziphiidae; genus Mesoplodon; species Mesoplodon bidens. Next base: position 11,751,866 of record NC_138179.1, read on the forward strand.
GGGGATGAGAGATGCTGGTGGACTGGGCCAGGGTGTTGATGGTGGAGGGGATGAGAGATGCTGGTGGACTGGACCAGGGTGTTGATGGTGGAGGGGATGAGAGATGCTGGTGGACTGGGCCAGGGTGTTGATGGTGGAGGGGATGAGAGATGCTGGTGGACTGGACCAGGGTGTTGATGGTGGAGGGGATGAGAGATGCTGGTGGACTGGGCCAGGGTGTTGACGGTGGAGGTGATGAGAGCGGTCCAATGGGGGATATGTTGAAGATGGATCCAGTGAGATTGATGTTGGATTGGGTATGAAGTGTGATCAAAGGAAGACTTAAGGTTAACTCCCAGGTGTGGGCCTGAGCTCCTGGGCTGATGCCGGTGTGATGCATTGGGAAGAGGAGGGCTGGGGGAGAGTGGATTTGGGGGATGGGAGGAGTATGTGTGTAGGGGGCAGGCAGAACTCAACATTTCGGACATGCTGAGATTGAAATAACGACTGGGCATCCAAGCAGCCATTTCACATCTGAGTCTGGTGCTCAGCAAGAGGTCAGGACAGGAGATGGGGATGTGGGGAGTCATCAGTGGAATGGTGGGGTTGAGTGGCATTGGAATGGACGGGATCCCATAAGGAGAACACGTGGACAGAGATGAATGGTGAAGAACTGAAGACTGGGCACTGGGCACCCCAACATCCAGGAGTCAGGAAGCAGAGGGACTGGAGAAGGAGGATGAGCGGGGACAGTCAGGGAAAGCAGGAGAGGGCTGACATAGAAGCTCAGGGGAGAGGGGACAAGAGAGAAGAGTGTTGTCCTCTCTGCATAGCAATGAGCTTCCAACGAAGGCCAGGCCTCTCCCCTATCTGGAAATGGAAGGCCGTACAGTATAGAGGTGGGAGGCACAGGCTTTGGAAGTGGATGCACTTGAACCCAGGTCCTCATACTGCCGTTTCTTAACTTTCAGACCTGGGGCAAGACCTTACTTCCTTGATCCTTAGCATCCTCCTCTGAATGGCATTATTGTGCCATTTAAATGAATAATGGCTGCAAAGGGCTTAGCGCTGGGCCTGGTGTATAGTAGGTGCTCAATAAATACCGGCTAGTTGTATTCTTCCTGAAACTGTTCAGGTGGGTGGAGTTGTTGTCCCTTGGGGGTGCTGCAGAGGTGCCAGGTGATGAAGGGAACGTTTCACTGGGGCAATTCAGCCTTCCTTCAGGGTGGCAAATGAAGCTGGCTTTAAGGCTCAGACAGGGAATGTAGGGAGTAGCCAAGTAGAAGCAGGTAGGGACAAGTAAAGCCACTGGCTAACTGATGCACAGGTGCCCTGCCTAGAAACATCCTAGTGAAAATGTTTAAAGTCCCAGGGGGGCCAAACCAAACCTATTCACACAGGCCCAGTGCTGCCCGTGTGGACTTGAGACCCCTGTAAGGTGATGGTGGACCAGAGAAGAATTTTAAATAGGTATATATGAGATTGACAGGCTCAGACTTGCATTTCAGAAAGGCTATTCTGGAGTCAATGCAGGGAGTGGGTGGGAGGGCGTGTGGGTCTAGTTCCCCACTGGGACGGAGCCAGGAAATTCTTCGCTCAGGTGAGAGGGACCAGGAGGAGGAAGCGGGCTCATTATCACATAATTAGCTCCATAATCAGTATGCAGGCTTATCTTCTCAAACTGTAAAGATGATTATACGATTAAAGGGTTTTTTTTCCTTTTAATGGAAGTAACTTGCAAACCTGGGGGTTTGGAGAAAAAGGTAAGTTATTTTTTAACCAATTGCTTTTGCCATGAATTAGTTTACTGATTCCAAAAAAAAAAATCGCTCGCTGTGGACAGTAAATTATAAATGAGATTAGCATCCAGTTAGACTGGAAGCTAAGGGCAGGGGCCCGCAGGCGTCCCCTCACTGGGCTGCAGAGGAGGTTTCACGTGGCTGGAGAGGAGTGGGGTCTGGCCTGGACAGCAGAGCCTGCTAGGATTGAGGTTCAAGGGGACTCACATCTGAAACTCTCCCCTCTGCTCTCTGTAAAGAATCAACAAGGTAGTGTATATATGTCCATGCGTAAAATAGATAGCTAGTGGGAAGCAGCCACATAGCACAGGGAGATCAGCTTGGTGCTCTGTGACCACCCAGAGGGGTGGGATAGGGAGGGTGGGAGGGAGACGCAAGACGGAGGGGATATGGGGATATATGTAGATGTATAGCTGATTCACTTTGTTATACAGCAGAAACTAACACACCATTGTAAAGCAATTATACTCCAATAAAGATGTCAAAAAAAAAAAAAGAATCAGCAAGGGGTGGAACTTGGGGCAATGAGGCAGTCTACGCTGACCAGGGCTCCCCCCTGCCCCAAACATAGAAAACACATCTGCTGCTATTCCCAGCGGTTTCAAATACATAGACAAGAAAAAAAGAGGGAAGAAAGTAAGGAAGGGAGGGAGGGAGGGAGAGAGGATGGAAAGAGGGAAGGAAGATCAATTCTCAGGTTCTAGAAACAATGAAGGGTCGTAATCACACAGTTGCCTTCTCACCGGCCTGCGAGACCAGGTCATAGACTCAAGGCCAAGAGACTGGGGAGGTGGGGGGGCTCTGGGAGACGGTGGTGAACACCTGAAAGCCCTGAGACAGAGCCTCTGCAGAAAGGACTCTTGAGAAGCTGTTCTTTCTGTTAACAGGAGAGTACAAAGCACCATCCAGAAGCATCGGGCAGCTAGGAGTCCAGTGGGGGTTCCAGGCAGGGGTGGGAAGATGCCTACAAAAACTCAGATCCACAAGCCTGTCCATGTGTGGGTGAGGGGTCTGCATATATACCACCCACATGGTGCAGGAATCTCAAGGTGAAAACTCAGCATCAAAACTGGTCTGGATCTGGTGAAACACAGGGTCCAGGAGAAGCAAGCTGCCAGAATAGCTTGTTTAAGGCACTGCTGACAATGCAAGGCATGTGGCCTCCTGCAGAAGAAAAAGACATGCGGTCGGCATCACAGCTGTTCACGCACTCACGAAATGTCACGCTTGGATGGACCCGTCTCCTCTGACCCCCTCCTGCACAGGTGAAACCCGGTCCCAGGGAGGTGCAGGGACCCGCCCCGGCTCGCACGGTGTTAGCGTTGGGCAGCGTGGGGTCGTGGGAAGAGCAGGGGTGTTGAAGCCAGTAAGAATCCTGGTTCTGCCTTTTGATAGATGTGCCCTTGGTCAAGCTGCCCAAACTTTCTGAGTCTCAGTGTCCACAAAATGAGGTTGCTGACACTTACTTCATAAAGCAGTTGGGAAAAGGGAGATCGCTTCTCTAAAAATGCTTGCAAGGGCACTAGATACTCCGTATGGGTTCATTTCCTTCAACTTTGCTCTGAAAAAATTCCTTCCAAGGAGCCCTCCCAGTAAGATCCAGCTGGCCCTGAGGCTTCTTTATCTAGTGGATCATCTGTGTTCTATTATTTTGCACCACATTGCTTATTGTTGCTTTTTCAGTTCCGTCGAAGTTTGTGCTCTTTGTCCTTACTCATTTCCCACTGGTCCTCAACACTCCAGTAAAAGACTGGGGAATGGATGTGTGGCTGAGTGGATGGACGGATGGATGGGTGGGTGAGTGGATAGGTGGATGGATGGATGGATAGTTGGATGGATGGGTGGATGAGTGGATAGGTGGGTGGATGGATGGATCGATGGATGGTTATCAGTTAGGGTTTATCGGTCAGCAATAAAAGCTTGCCCTGGCCAAATTAAGCAAAAGGGATTATATTAGAAGGATCTCAGGGAGCTCACAGTCCTGGCAGGGCTTTGTTTAATTCAACAACCACTGAATAAGCATTTCCTATACCAAACATGGTACCACGCTAGTTAGAGGGATGGGACGCACACGGGCACCACGTATGCATGCACACATGCATACAGGCGTACACACACACGTGCACACGCACAGAAATGCTAGCAAACCAGGCTGAGAATAGGAAAAAATGGCAGGGTTATAAGGTGGCAGGAAATTACCTCTTAGTGAGATCAGGGCCCTGTCCCTGCAGTGAATGAACAGCAGGCATTTTTCATACCCAGGCCTAACTGCATTCAAATCAAAGTCCGGGAGAAAGAATCCAGTTGACATAGCTTGGGTCACATGTCCCTTGATGCCTAAGTTCTCTGAGCCTGCGCAGCGAGGCACAGGTAACTTTCCAAAAGGAAAGTGAGGTGCAGTGGCTAAAAGAGGAGGGGATGGCTACTGGGTGCTCCGTGTCCCACTGCCATCCCCACCCAGCACAGAGAATGGCTGAGTCCTCAGTCCCTGGAGGCAGCCCCAGTGACCTGTGTCCTCACTGGCCCCTGTCACTCATCCCTTTCATGCCCCTACTCACCCTTCACTGGCCCCCCACCAGGCCTTCCCTCTGCCTCCCCTCCGCTTCTGGGCATCCCGCCCCCTGCAAAGCACATCACTTCCCACCCCCTTCAAGAAGCCTTTGCAGCTTCCCAACCCCACGCTGATTGCTCCTTTCCCTGAACTCTGATCGCCCTTGCCATCAGCAAGCACTGGAATAATCCTTAACTGTAGCCTGTTTGCTTCTTCACCTTTGGGGTTTGGGCTCCACTCAAAGTTTCCTGAAAGCAGAAGCCTTGTCAAACTTGCCTTTTATACCCAATGGTCTTAGCACAGCGTTGGGCTCAGGATCAGTGACAAATGAATGCGTACTGATCAATTTTCAATGACGGTACGTGGCCTAGGGTGGTCAGGTATGTTATCATAGCTTAGAAATGAGTCAGGCCAAACATGCTTTGAGAGTTGAATCAAGTAGGACCCTCAAGAGCTGACTTATCCAAAGTTGTACAACTAGTTAGAGACAATTCTAGGTCTGGAACCAGCTCTTACTATTTCCAACCCAAACCAGCAGTCCTTGCCGCCTCAGATGTGCATGTGTTTGTGTGTGTGTGTGTGTGTGTGTGTGTGTGAGTGTGTGTGTGTGAGTGATCTATCTAAGTAGATTCTAGCCTGGTACCATAATGGTCATAGTAAATCCTCAGTCAGGGGGGCTTCCCTGGTGGCGCAGTGGTTGAGAGTCCGCCTGCCGATGCAGGGAACACGGGTTTGTGCTCCGGTCCGGGAGGATCCCACATGCCGCGGAGCGGCTGGGCCCGTGAGCCATGGCCGCTGAGCCTGCGCTCCGCAACGGGAGAGGCCACAGCAGTGAGAGGCCCGCGTACCGCAAAAAAAAAAAAAAAAAAAAAAAAAAAAAATCCTCAGTCAGTGGTTGTTTAGCTAAACGAAGCCCTGCCAGGACTGCACCAAGGTGCAGTTCTTTTTCTTGTTCCTGCCCATCCTTGCCCAAGCTCATGCCTCACTTAAGGCCCTTTGCCCAGCGAGCAGCCAAGAAATGTTGACTGATTACCCCTAAAACCTCATTTCTTTTGGGAGTCAATGAATTTCAAAAAGTGGATGATTTGCTGTGTCTGGACAGAATCAACAGAATCCTTGCGTCACCGAAATCACTCTGAGCGGATGCCCTTGTCAACCATGCCTCCTCACTCTGCTGTTTCACGCTACTCGAAAAATTACTTGGTGTACTGGAAATAAAGTCACAGGGAGCGAACATTTTGACAAGGTAATGGTCCCCTGCCTTCCTCGACATTTGCGAGGGAGTCGGAGTCCATTGTAATGTCACAATAGCGTGCGCCATTGACATCTACTTCAGTAATTAAAAGGCGGTTTAATCATAGCGATCATCCACTTAGTGCTTTGTTTCAGATGTTAGAGAAGCATGTTTAAGGAGGCAACCATGGGCGTGAAGACGGGATAAATCAGGGTCAGAACTGAGTCCACTGAGTAGCAGGTGCTAGCAGGGGTGCTGCAGCTCAGGGGATGGGAAGACAGCTCCTGACCACTGCAGTGCCCCCCACCCAAAAAGAAAAAGAAAGAAAGAGAGAGAGGGAGGGAGGAAGGAAGAAGAGAGGGAGGGAGGGAGGGAGGAAGGAAGGAAGGAAGGGAGAGAGAGAAAGAGAGAGAGAGAGAGAGAGAAAGAAAAAGTATCTCCACTCTCCTTTGCTTCTTTGAACTACATACAAGGGCAGACTTTCTTTTCAATCTAAATGGAAAACTGAGAGTTTCTTGTTTTTTGTTTTTGCTTTTTGCTTTTCTTGTTTTTCATTAGTCACAGGTAGTTTGGCGCTGGAAGGGAACTTAGTTTTCATTCTTTTGTAAGGCATGTGTTTTATGAATGCTTTACTGAATGCTTGCTCTGCATCTGGCGTTGTTCAGTGCTGTAGATACGGGGAAGAAAGGGACAGACCAGGTTCCTGCTTCTACAGGGCTCACGTTCTAGAGGGGGAGGTAAAGCACACATGTGCTGTTCGTAGTATAAAACAGGGGTGACTGGGTGACCACGCTGTTACATCGTCAAGGTGGGTCTCCCTGGAGAGCGCCATTGTACCTAAGGTCTAAATGACAAGGAGCCAACGTGTGAGGTGCCCTGGGAGAGCATTTCTGGCAGAGAAGTTAGTGGAAAGGCTCTGGGTGGTAAGGAACTGGGCAAGAGGACCGTTGTGGCCACGGGACAGGAGGCGAGGGGGCAGTGGGTCCGGGTGAGCTTCCCAGGCGTCTCAGGCGGGGAGTCTGGGCGGGCCAGAGACACCCTCTGGGCCAAGGGGTGCCAAACCGGGTGCCCCAGACGTGCCCAGTGGGAGGACCGGCTGGGCTCCAGCCTGTGTGTGGTCAGGGCTCCAGCCAGAACTTCTCAGCTTTTGTCTGTCTCACGTGGTGGATTTACACCCAAGATCTTCTTTGGAGAAAAGGCTTAGTAACCAAAACACAAAACGCCAATGATGGCAGCTTACACATTGGCCTCCGGACTCATAGCTCAGCCCCACCGCATGTGACGTGTGAACGGGACAGTGGTCCTTCCAGACGTGTGTAATGCTTCAGGGCTCAAAGGGACAGCGGGTGGGGTGTGCGGGATAAACACCTCCCCTGGACACCTGCCCCTGGAGAGACCACGGCTCACCCTCTGCAGAGCCAGGTGGTATCTATATGAATATGTAAATACCAAGCACTCAGCCAGGGCCGGAAACACCCAGAAGAGTAACAAGCAGATGCCCGTCTCTCTGGGAGCCCACAGTCCAGTTCATGAACTAAGCGACATCCATAACATTGCCCTTAATAGTTCTTTGGCAGAGCAAACAGCTGTGCGTTTCTTCAAAGCCCTCTCAAGTCTTTTCGCCTTAGCCTCTGGCACCACCTGCCTGGCTGAGACCTGGGTGTCCCTCCCTCATCACCCTGCAGCCTTGAACTGTCTCCAGGCTCCTCCCCTGCATGTCTGAAAGGCTTACCCCTCCCATTCTGACCCTGCTTTTCCCGCTCATCCTGCTCCAGGGTCCTTATTCTTTTACCTATAGCACTCAGCGCAATGCGTAATTTCATATTTATTTGTGTATTTATTTGTTTAATGTCTATCAGCAGGCAGGGCCCGCCTGTTGGACTCACATTGTTTAACCAGAGTCTAGCAGAGTATCTGTCCCCTTACTGGACATACAGATTAATTTTAAATAAATGAAGGATCCTTGTGGAGATTGTGATGGGTACGTTTGGAAAGTGGTTGAGGCTCAGAATACAGGGCTGGGGGTGGGGTTTGAATGACAGGCAGAGAAATTCCCACTATAAGGCCCTTGAGCTGCTCTGGACTTCTATCTCCTTCCTTCCTCTCTCCCTCCTCCCCTCTCTCCCTCCTCCCCCTCTCCCTCCCGCCCTCCCTCTCTCCCTCCTCCCCTCTCTCCCTCCTCCCCTCTCTCCCTCTCTCCCTCTCTCCCTCCTCCCCTCTCTCCCTCCTCCCCTCTCTCCCTCTCTCCCTCTCTCCCTCCTCCCCTCTCTCCCTCCTCCCCTCTCTCCCTCCTCCCCTCTCTCCCTCTCTCCCTCCTCCCCTCTCTCCCTCCTTCCCTCCTTCCTCCCCTCCCCACCTTCATCCCTCCCCCACTTCCTTCCCTTCTTCTTTCCTCCCCCCTCCCTTCCTTGCTCCCCCCTTTTCTCCTTCCTTCTATTCCTAGGAAGATAAGAGAAAGAAAGGAGAAGAGATCGTTAGGGATACAGAGGGGTGAGTGAATTTTGAAGTAGGCCAGAGGGTTTGGGTGATGCTGTTCCCGGGCTGGGCACTCAGTCCGAGTTCTTTCTCAGCAGGCATTGGGAGGGCCAGACGTTTCCACGGCTCAGCAGAGCCCGCATGGACTCACAGGCCAGTCCCCAGCACAGACGGTTCAGTCCCCAGCTTGATGACCCGGTCACGCACGGGTTCCCCTTCATTACTCCTATATCCAGACGCCACCTCCGAGGGGTCCCCGATAGTCACACCTCAGTGGCAGGGAGAGGCCATCTGTACCCTGCACGGATGCACAGAGGGACCAGGCTTCCTCTGAGATCAGGGACACTTCTGGAGTGAAGGCAGCTGCCAGTCCCCACGTTCCCCTCCTTCACACTCAGGACTGTGATTCCAGTGTGCAAAGCATGAACTCTGGAGCCTGACCTCCTGAGTTCAAACCCTACCTCTGCTGCTTAACCAGTCACTTCTCTGGGTAACGTGGATGATGCAATCAATAATCGTGCTTATGTGAGTGTGAAATGAACATACATAAAGTGCTTGGACGTGGTCAGTGCTAGGAGCATCTGGGCTGTTACTATTATTGCAGTGATCTGGATGCTCGACTGTCTCCCCAACTCACGTGCGAGCTCCCCCAGTGCAGGGACTAGGACTTGCTCACTCAGCAAAAGTTAACTGACTTTTTCCAGGTCACCAGGGGATTCATGACAAAGCCTAGTCCCCCATTTCCTTGCTGTTTCCCCCATTACCCTGGAAGTCCCGTAAGGACAAGGACCCCGGCACCAGGCATAGAGGAGCAGCTCAGAGAACAGTTGTTGAAGATGAGATCGGATGATGCTGTGATACAGAAGATGAGGGGAAGGTGGGAGACAATATTCATTCTTAAGGGTCCTATCTTGCTCGAGGGTACGTGGTAATTCCAATAACCAGGCGAGGGCTAGCAAGACTGGAAACCAATTTTCTGAAATTAGTGATGGAGGACCAGGATGCTCTTTGAGTCACAGATAGTTTTTTTTTTTTCCCCACATCTTTATTGGAATATAAATGCTTTACAATGGTGTGTTAGTTTCTGCTGTACAACAAAGTGAATCAGCTATACATATACATATGTCCCCATATCCCTTCCCTCTTGAGTCTCCCTCCCACCCTCCCTATCCCACCCCTCTAGGTCATCACAAAGCACCGAGGTGGATGGACCTAGAGTCAGTCATACAGAGTGAAGTAACTCAGAAAGAGAAAAACAAATGCCGTATGCCAACACATATATATGGAATTTTAAAAAGTGGTACTGATGGACCTAGTGTCAGGGCAGGAATAAAGACGCAGACGTTGAAAACAGACTTGAGGGCAGGGGGTTGGGGAGGGGAAGCTGGGATGAAGTGAGAGAGGAGCACTGACATATATACACGACCAAACGTGAAATGGATGGCTAGTGGGAAGCAGCCGCATAGCACAGGGAGACAGATAGGTTTTCTCCTGGATAAAACTGGCTCTTTGACCAGGGCACACTTGGATATTTACTTCGAAGTCTGTAGTCAGATCAGGTCAATAAGAAAATGACAACAAAACGTTTGTCAGAGAGGCTTTGAAAGGGTTCTGAAGAGGCTGTTCCAGAGGAAGGGCAACCTAGTGGCAACAAAGTATCTTTGCAATCATGCTGGGCTGCAGTGGGAGGCCAGCCCTTTGTCGCTGGAGCTTATTTACCTGCAGAAGCCCAGGGGCCAAGATCTGCATTGTGCAGGGAGCCAGTGAGGGGTGGTGGTGAGAAGTGACCCCTGGGGAGGGATGGGGGCTCTTCCTGAGGAAGCAGGCGGGGACCCGGTGCTGGGATGGGGAGAGGTGGGTATCTAGGCATCTCTGCCTGCCGGGGCTCAGCCCGACCTGGCAACCCCACCTGCTACCTTGATCCCGTAAGTCGTTTACCACCTCTCCCGAAAAAGCGTTCTGCCTTGCAGGGCAGCCCAGACCTGTATTCCCCGGGCCCCTGGAGGCAGCGATCTATATCATGTGGCTGTGGGCGGTGCTGAGGCTCAGCAGGAAAAAAAATCATCAGACCATCATTTTCCCTTCAAGAAGCCATTAGATGATTCTGCCTGACCTTCACAGGAGCCCTGGGAATCTCAAAGTGGCCTCTGCCAATGGCTCTGTTCTGCTCCCGCAGAGTTAACGTGCCCGGCAGGTTCTGCTATGCGCTGCCTGTGTCTGCTCGCCATCCTTGGGGCCTCCCCTAGCTGCTGTGGCTCCCATGGTTGGCGTGTGCCTGGGGAGGAAGCCGGGAGACAGGCAGTGCCACCCAGTAGAAGAGCACTGGCCTCAGGGGTCCAGGAGACCAGGTTCTACCTGCACGTCTGCCCTGCCCTGCCGGGTAACTCGGGCAGATCCTTTCTCCCTTTGTGTTTTTCCTATGGAGGCCCCCAAAGTCATCCGGAACAGGTGGAAGAGAGTGACTCAAGGTAGAATCCCAGGAGCAGCAGCAGCACCTGTTAGAGCCTGTTAGAAATGCAGATTCTCAGGCCTTAGACCCACATCGGAGGCCCCCCGGGCTGGAGCCCAGCCTGTGTGGTCTTAACAGGATGCAGGTGAATCGTAAAGCCCTGGAAGGAGGACTGTGTCTTCCGTTCATCCCTATCTCCGTCTCGGTTCATGACATCTAGGACAGGCCGTGTGAGCAGATGCCCTGTAGGACCCAAATGTAAGTGATGCAGCCCAGACTGAGCTTTGGGTCTCCAGACTGTCATTCCTTGTTCTTTCCACCAGATCTTGCTGTTTCAGCAACACACAGCCCGTTGCTTAATTTACTGCTCGGTCTGGGGGGGGCGGTGGCAGTGATACACACACCTCATCTTGTCTGCTGAGCCTGGCGTTTGCACAGTGGGCTGGGAGAGAGTTACTCTGGGCCTGACTAATGAACCAAGTGGTTACTGCATGTGGAATGCCAGGCAATGATATCTACACATATATAATACATAGGTTTGCAAGATTCTGTTATAAATTACAGGGTTTTATAACCCTGGTTTTGCAGACTGGTGGTGTGAATTATAACAGTGCAGTACATTGCCGTAGAAGATAATGCCACCAGCCATGGGGGCCTAATCTATCATTACCAAGGAGGATACTGCATTTAGAAATGTGCTATTTTTATTTAAGTGCCTTTGGAGTTTTAAAACTGTCAGCTGTGAGATGGCCCAAGAACTGACAGGTTTAGAGAATATTCCACATTTCATGTAAAACCCTGAGCCCTCACCATTACCCCCGAGTGGCCTACCGGAACTGCCAAGGTGAATATGGCTGTGCCAGGAGAGAAAGAAAGACCCTTCCCATCTGCCCTACTCCCCCTCCCTGCATGCGCGCGCACACACACACACACACACACACACACACACACACACGCACACACACACACACACACACTCTCTCTCTCTCTCTCTCTCTCTCTCTCTCTCTCTCTCTCTCTCTCTCTCCTCGCTCCTCCATCGGCCCGTACTCTCTGCCTATTTCCCAGAAGACAGTTTGGAGCATCACTAGCAGGGATAGATGGGTCCAGACTTCTGCTGCATTGCTGGTTGTTCACACCTGAGGCCATATATACCGATGGTTAAGAGCATACCACTTGATGCCAGACTGTCTTGGGTTCAAATCCCTGGTTCCGCTACTTATCAGCTCGGTCACCTTGAGAAAGTTATTTAACTTCTCTGAGCTTTTGTTTCTTCTTCTGCAAAACAGAGAACAGAGTATAAGACTTGATCTTTGCCTCCCTCCCTGCCCTGTGTGTGGCCTCCCTGCCGCCCCGCCACTCCCCTGCCGCCAGCTCACTGGCTCCAGCCACTAAGACCTCCATTTGGCTTCTGGAACATTCCATAAATCTGACCTTTCATTCCTATTTCAGGGCCATGGCACTTGCCCTCCCTTCTTGCAGGAAGGCTCTTCTGGTGCTCATCTGCTGGCCCCTCACACTTCACTCAGGTCTCTGCACAAAGGCACTTCGTGGGAACATCCTTCCCTCACCACCCTACCCAAAACTTCTCGCTCAATGCCCCCACCCAGCCTTATTCTCTATCCCTTACCCTTACTTCCTTCACAGCCTGGATCACTCCCGACTATTAACTAATCGATGGTTTGATGATCTATGCCCTCCTACCCCCCACCAGAATGCAAGCATAGAAGCCAGAAAGAATATAAACTTTGTGTTTTTAATGCTATATTCCCAGCACCAAGGACCCAGCATAACTAGACATTCAGTTAATAACTGGTGAATGAATGAATGCCATGAATGAATGCCATGGATGAATGAATGAATGGATGGCACTTACCTGATTGCAGTTGAGAGGACTAAATGACATAAAGCAGGCAAAACACTTAGCCCAGTTCCTACCATACAGTAATCATATCCACTTATGTTTATTGAACACTTACTATGTGCCAGACGTGGCTTAAGCACTCTATACCTGTTGAGTTAGTTAATCCTCAAAACAATCCTATGAGGTGGATGCTGTTATTATCATCTCCACGTAGCAAGTGAGGAAGCAGAGAGACAGAGGGACAAGTAACTTGCCCAAGGTCACCCAGACAGTAAGTTCTAAACCATGGTTCAAAGCTATGCTCTTACCCTTTGCCCTGAATGCCTCTCAGAATGAGTGAGCTATGAATGAAGCTGTGGCCATCATTGTTCTTATACCTGATTCCACTGGAGAATAAGGACCTTAGTGCCACCCACACACGTGCCAGCCCTCTTGCTTCACCCAGGAGATGGTACCAATGAGGATCTGGCCCCTTGACTTTCAACCGTCATCCAGTCTGGGAACCTGTCTGTGGAGGCAACCTAACATACACTAGGGTGGGAGTCTGGTGCTCTTGTCCCTGAGAATAACTTGCTTGTGTGACCTTGGAGAAGTCACCTCACCTTTCTGGGCCATAGCCTCTATGTTTATAATGGAAGCGTGAGATAACGACCCTCCTCCCTCTATGGAGCTTCTTAGGATCTGCGTGGACAGGCGCTAGTGGAAACCATTGTTGGGCTGAGAGGCTGAAAGGCAGAGATGTTCAGATCCCACTTCCCTTGGGGGGCAGGGCCTCACCCGTGAGACATCAGAGGAGAGGTTGCAGACCCCCCTCCCCCAGCGTCAGGCGCCAGATGGGCTTTGTGAGTGAGGGGGTCCAGCCAATGGAGCGAGCTCGCCTGCTAAAGGCAGCCACACTTGCCTGCTGCCCAGTGTTGAGCTCAGGAATGCAGCCCCGGTTTTGCCAAATGTTTCCAGATAGGCCAGGAATCTGAATTTTCTTATGGGAAATCTTTTTCAATGCTGACACCATTTTTTCCGCAGTCTGTGATGATAGGAGGCCTATCTGTGGGCTGGATTCAGCCCAGGGGCCTGACATCCCCCATCTCTGCATCTGTATCTGCCCGGGAGAAGAACTGCTGGTAAGGAGACCATAGAGGGGCTCGAGACGGCCCACCCGGCAAACCCATGGGGGACTCGGAATGGCTTCCTTCCGTATTCCAGCACCAAAGGGATGGATGTTCTAAGAGGCGCAGGGAGACGATTTTTCTCTTACAGTTAAAGTCTTTTCGTGGCAGTTTATCTTTTTATTTTTATGAGAGTAGTACATGCACAGGCTAAAAGATGCAAACGGTATAAGAGTGTATAATCATATCCTAAGACCTCAGCCCTCTTCCTAGAAGCAGTTTCCTGTGTCTATTTCCAGAATACATCCCTTTTTCTTTATACCCTGGGCTCATATTCTACACACTTTGTTCTGCACTTTTTACCTAGTGTATCTGAGACATATTTTCAGATTATCCCATACACATCCATCTTGTGTTTGTGATTACTCCACAGCAAGCCACTGTATGGCTCTGCCATCATTTATTTTACCAAGCCCAGTGGTCGGATCCTTTAATGGTATCCAGTTTTTTTCTAAGACAGGCAGTGCTGCAAAGAACAACCTTGTCTCTATGTATTTTGAGGTACATGCAGCATGTCTGTAGTCTAAGAAATAATATGTATTTTTCTAAAGTGACCAATCAGACCCATGGCAATTCATCTGACCTTAACTAGTGATATATAAACCTGTAATACTTCTTTTCCTAGTATCAATTAAACAGGACTCTAACAAAGAACAAATAATAAAGCAAATGGGACAAATTGATGATATCAGGGGACTCCGGGAAAAAAAGGCAATGCGGGTGTTCTTTGTACTATTCTTTGTAGTATTTCTGTAGCTTTTCTCTAAATTAAAAATAATTTCCAAATTGAACGTGTTCACAAATTCCTGTAATGAAGCAACATTGTGACGTGCCTGAAATATTATACTGTTAATTAGAAGCACCTTAGTCCCTCCTGCTATTGAGAATCTTTTATTCTCTATTTGATTTTTATGATTTGATTTTTTAAAAATATTTACAATAGCAACACATGCTGACAATAGCGAGTGAAATAAAATAGTACAAAGGGAAGGAATAAGAGATGGTATGATCATGCTTGAGATTTGCATTTGAGGGTGATCACTCTGATGACAGTGTGGGAACAGGACTGGAAAAGGCACAACAGGAGGTGGGGAGAGGGGTACAGGTATCACAGAAATTCCTGGACCAATCTTCCCCAACCTTTTAAATCTGATTTCCTAAGAACTCACCCAGCCCTCCCTCTCCCCCCACAAGCCCGTGCCACTTCTGGAAGAGTTGCCTGAGTCTTTTTGGCAATTGTGATGTTCTCAGCTGGTGGAGGTTGCCTCCCAGCCCCAGAGTGTCTGTTAGCGGAACCATTCACGATTTGACGGAAATGGTTTTGGAAAACCTGCACCAAAAAATCGGTTCCTCTTTTCTACAGCTGCCCTTTGTGTCCTGTAGTTCGAAAAGCAAAAGTTCAGAGGAAACAAGATCTTGGGAACCCCCGTAATGATAGAACCCAACAGATGGTCGAATTGTACAAACTATGGATGAGTTTGAAGATGCTTCCTCACCAATGATCCCCAGTCCAATGGTCTCAGCATCACGGAGCTGGGACATCCCGGGAGAACAGGCCACCTTCCGCATGCTACAATTGGGAGACCCAAGTTTCTTGGAAGAAAAGACTAGACATCTCACTTACTTTTAAAAGTCCTCTTTTTAATCAGATCCTCACTTTCCTCTTTTTTCATGAAAACCAGAGTCTCAGATATCGGATAATCACACCTGTCTCCCCAAAATCCTCCCCACCCCTAAGCCCCACCTCATCCTCAAGGCCCCTGGCTGGCCCATTGAAAGGATCATAGCTGCCAGCAAATGCCTTTGTTTCTTCTTATAAACATCTGTAACGTTACATGGAAAGGAAGAAAAAGAAATGCAAGGAAATCCATCAACCTAATTGTTTGGAAGTGGAATGTTTTCCGTGAAGCATGAATAACGCTGACCCGATGGTGGTTTTTCATTTTTCTCTCTGGTCTACTTCATATAACTCCCAATTGATAGGAATGAGGGTTGGTGTTTGTGTGTGTGCGTGCATGTGTGTGCACGCATGCTTGCACCTGCGTACACTCAGGACTAAAATGAAGCTAGAAACCACAGTCAGTAAGGTACCTGTTTGGTCTTGAGTTCCTGAAGCTAAGCCTACTAGTTGGGGGTCAGTATTGTATGTGACTAAACACACATAGAACTTGAACCCCAGCTCTGTCCCCTGCACGCCGTGTGATCTTGGGAAGGTGTGTACCTTCTCTAAGGCTCAGTTTCTTCTGCAAAGGGGGGACTACTGAAATAACTATCTCACAGGGGTGAGATAGTTATTACAATCGTGAGATCCACACACGAGAACCAGTCAGACCTAACAGAGGCAGAGAGTAGAGGGTAGGAGGGTCCTCAGTAAATCTCAGAGGTCAACGCAGCCTGTGCGTGTCTTGTTAAAATGGAGAGATATAGCCAGGGCCCAGTGAAAAACCACGTTCTTGGAAGAAGAAAGATCTAGGCAAAGACATTCTAGAAGGAAGAGCAGCAAAACTCCAGCTAGGAGAGCCCGGCAACAGAGCAAGGTGGAAGAGACACACCTTATAGGTAGTTCAGGAGCTAAGGCCAAGCGGTGAGGGGGTTGCCCTAGGCAACGCCATGTGAGCCGCAGTGGAATGTCTGTGCTACCATTGCTAGGCTCTGCAAACACATTTTCCTGTAGCTCAGGGAAACAACACACTGGACTTTAACCAACACATCAACCTTGGGAATGGCCTCCCAAACCAAAGCACTCTCTTGCCATTTTCCCCTCCCAGCAGGCCATGGGCAGGAAATCTGGTCTCCAGGCTGGGTCTGTGTCAGCACACCCAGAGAGGTGTGTCAAGTCCTTGTAGACCAATTTGTCCTAGAACAGAGCAGAATGTTTGTAGCAGGGTGGGCTGTATGATGCATGCCATTCGTTTGCTAATTTGTGTTTCCTTCACCTCTTAAAAAAATGAAAAGCAAATAAATGATGAACGGGAGGGAAATCGAATGCCTAATAAATGAAAAGCCTGCCATGGTGAAAAAAATTTGGTGCAATTTGAGAACAAAATGAGTTCTGCTAAAGACGGCGGGGGGTGGGGGTGGGGGGTGGGCATGAACTCCCTGAACAAGGGAGCCCTGTGGTTTATGGCTCACGCTCTGGGTTGGGAGAGGATTCAGAAGGGAAGAGCAAAGCCCCCATTCTTCCCACACTCTGTGTGACCCTAGGCAAGTCACTCCATCTCTCTGAGCCTCTGAGTTTCCCAATCTGAAAAATGGGCCTGATAGCACCTGGCCTGCTTACCTCATAGGATTCATGGGAGATCAGCGCTGGTAAGGTAGATGGGAGAGCTGGCATCGATCCCAAGAACTTGCAGGTCAATAAAAGGATTGCTTCTAATACAATTCAATGGCTGTACTGAAATCAGAGGGACTTTCTGCCCTTAGAAACAACGTGAGGTGGGAAGAGCATAGCCTTTGCATACCGATCTGGTTTGGATCTGAACCTATTAGCTGGATGACCTTGACCTTGGATAAGTCACCTTCCCTCTCTGAGCCTCAGTTTCCTCAGAAGTGGAATAGGAATAATGATGCTTGCACCCTTGTGCCATCGGTCAAAGAATTAACTAGGTTAACGTAGAAGATGGTACCTGGCACATAGTAGGTGCTCAACTAAAGCATGTTTTACCCTCCGTCCTGCCCTGACTATTGAACAGCAGCATTTGCCCTATTGTCGTGGTGAACCCAGAACCTGCTTCATAAAATTGTAGAGATTGACCACAAGGAAAATTATGATTTTTGAGATTTTTTTTGAGCTGTGAGAGACCTTAGAAATATTTAGCTCAGGATCTGTTTATTTCCCTCTCAGAGTCAAAGCATTTTTAACTGACTACAAATACTAAGCCAACCCCTTCAAAATATAACCTTGCAGCGCATCTGACTTCGAGAAATTAACAAGCAGGCGTAAAACACTAAGAATCTGGCTGGCTATCTGCAGATTAAAAATGGAAAGAAAGCATACACACAAATACATTTTTACACATAACCACTTGACATACATATTCATCAGCACCAATTCATCTAACTCCAATCACATATAGCTTTAAACTCAGAGGGGCTAGCAAATTTTGCCTTTAGTCAGAATTTTTCAAAGTCTGTCCCTTGGAACTAGAGGGTTTCTTAGAGGTTCCTTGGGGGCGAAAGGAGGAATCCCCTCCCCACTTTAACCAGAGCATCATTAATCTGTTTTAAACATCAGGGTACTGTGTAGGCTTTGTGTAAAATGAAACCGTTCTGCTGTAAAGCAAAAATGTGAAAATGACTAATGTAGTTCAAACCCCTCATCGCACAACTTGGAAAAATGAAGCTTACAGGGGAGGGGCGACTCCCTGAGGACACAGGGAGGCAGGGAGCAGCAGCAGGGCCTGGGGCAGGACCCGTGTCCCAGGCTCGTCCCTGTTCTAGTCAGAGAACCTTCTTTGAGTCTAGAGGCCATGTTTGCAGTGAGCCTACGGCTCACTTTCCCGCTGGACGAGAGTTTGTCAGACGGCTGTGCGTGCTGGGCTGGGCTTTGGAGCTGAAACAGGAGACCAGCCGCCCCTCCCGAGGACCAGGCTCCTGGTTCGGGTTTCCAAGTTCATGAACCTTCCTGGCTCCTCTAAAAAGAGACGTCGCAAGACTGACTCATATCATTTCAATGAAGGCAGGGGGTGAGAAAACAGAGGTCCTTTGAGCACCTTCAGTGTGCTTTTGGCAGCTTAAACACCGTCTCTAATTACTTCCCTGGGAAGTAGATTTTTGTTTTTAATTTTAAAATTTTTTTTAATTGAAGTATACTTAAATTACAATGTTGTGTTCAAGTATACAGCAAAGTGATTCAGTTATACATATATATATTCTTTTTTCAGATTCTTTTCCATTATGGGTTGTTAAAAGATATTGAGTATATAGTTCCTTGTGCTATACCGTAGGTCCTTGGGGAAGTAGATTTTTGCCGTCCCATTTTACAAATAGGGAAACTGAGGCTTAGAGAAGATAAGTGTCTAAATCAACACAGCAAGCAAGCAGTCAGAGGCAGGATTACTTCCTGGAGGGTATGGAATCTCTGTTTCAAACTCAAACCCCCGTGACTTCTGGCTTGGCCACACCCACTGTGTTCTGGGCCCACTTTCTCATCTCCCAGTCATGCCACCTCCCCAGCCACAGCCTGACAGTCCAGGGTCCCAAGCCGAAGGCTCATTCACCACATTCTGAGATGCTGGAGGGTTCAGCCTCATCCACCGCCTGTTGGATGCAGGCCCACCGTGCATGTGGCGGAGCTAAGTTTCTGCAGCCAGTGTTTTGCATGGGGGTCTGTAAGTGGCAAAGACCTCCCCTCCAGAGTGAGTGGTCATCTGCCAGGTGTTCCTGCTGGATCGAGACTAGACAGACAGGGGCGACACACGTGGAAGGCGGGCTGGGTTCTTTGTCTTAGCTGGAAGGCCTTGTTATTCCCCCATCCTCCTTGGTAGGCTTCTTGCGCTGGACTCCCAGACAGGACTCTGTCGCAGAGCTTTTTCCTTCTCACCCTCCTCTCCCAGGACCCCTCTGCTGCTCTTCTCCCTGACCTCCTGGTGTTGGGAGCCTCAGGGCTCGGTCCGTGGTCCCCCCTTTCTCTACACTGGCTCCCTTGCTGAGCCCCTCTAGGTCCCACGGTTCTGCGTACTACCTCCATACTGATGCCCCCCGCCCAGAGCTCTCTCCCAAACCCCAGACCCTCCTGCCCAGCCACCTACTCCATCTCGGGACAACATCTCACACCCCCCGTTTGTGCAACTGAATTTCTGTTCTCACTCCCAAAAACTACGCCACTCACAGCCTTATGTATCCCAGTGAGGACACCTGCACCCTTCCACTTGTTCAGGGGAAACATCGGTCTGGAACCCTTTCTTTCTCTCTCGCCCCACCTCCAGTTGGTCAGGAAATCCTGTTGGGTTTACCTTCAAAATATGCCAAGAATCCAAGCATTTCACACCGCTTGCAGTGCCCCCACCTTGTCCAAACCATCACCATGTCTTGCTTGGATGGCTTCAAGTCCTAACACTTTCTCCTTCCACCTGTACCCCCTGGATGAGGCTGAATAATGGTCCCCCGAGATAGCAGGTTGCAATCCCTAAAATGTGTAAACGTTACCTTCTTTGGAAAAAGAGTCTTTGTAGGGGTGATTAAGGACCTTGAGATTGGGAGGTTATCCTGGATTATCCAGGTGGGCCCTAAATGCTCCTGCAAGTGTTCTTATAAGAGACGGAGGGAGATTTGGCACTCGTACACAGAGAAGGTGCTGTGAGCCCAGAGACAGAGGTTGAGTGATGTGACCACAAGCCAAGGAATGCCATAGACCCCAGAAACTGGAAGAGGCGAGGAACAGGCTCTCCCTAAGAGCCGCCAGACCGGGTATGGCCCTGCTGACGTACTGATTCCAGCCCAGTGACACTGACTGTGGGTCTGTGGCCTCCCCGACTGTGAGAGAATAAGTGTCTGTCATTTTAAGCCAGCCAGTTCATGGTAATGTGTTACAGCAGCCACAGAAAATGAATACATCCCCCTACAGTCTCTTCTTACCACATTCTTTTAAACATCAATAACATCACATTAATCATTTGCTCAAAGCACTCCAGAGCCCCCCCGCCTCATTCAGAGAAGAGCCACGGTCATCACAGTGGCTAATGTTCTTGTCCACATTACTGTTCTGACCTATTTTACTTGCACATACTCAGCCGCTCCATCCACACTGGTCTCCCTGCTATTTCATGAGTAGGCCAGCCATACACCCACCCCAGGGCCTTTGCACCTGCTGTTCCCTCTGCCTGGAATGCTCTTCCCCAAGATATCCACATGGCTCACTCCCTCACCACTTTGTAGTCTCAAAAGCTGAGATTTAAGTCAGATCTCACTTTCTCAGTGAGATCAACCATAACCACCCTATTTTAGCCACAGTCTGCACCCCCTCTTTCCCTGGCACGCCCAATTCTCCTCACCTGTTTCTACTTTTCATTTTATCCATAGTTTTCTACAACCTTCCAACATACTATATCATGTTCTTATTTATTATGTTTGTTGTTTTCTTCCTGTCTCCCCAACCCCATGTACCTATGCCCTAGAACATAAGCTCCCTGTGGCACAGCGGTCTCTGTCACTTTTGTCCACTGATATATTCTAAATACCTAAAGCAGAGCCTGGCACAGAAAAGATGCTCAGAAGATATTTGCTGAATGAACAGATGCGTGTGTGATCTATGAAACCAAAACTTACCTGCCTTTGTTCCTAGGTAAGACTCATCCTTCCTCTCCTTAAACCTCCACGTGGGAACTTTCTCTTGGCTTATAGTAGACTCACTCCTTCTGCCCCAGGGAGCCCAAGAGAAGCTCCTTCTACCAAGTCACCTCGCTATTAGCCTCCTGGCTGCCGGGGGACACAGGTGGGCCCTCCTACCTTGCTTTTCTGGAAGCCACTCTGTTCTCTCTTATCTCTGCTTCCTACAAACATTCCCTCCAAAAAATTCTGGTGGGTTCAAACACTGAGAGACCATTTCAGGTGTGTTTCTGGATTCAGAGTTTCATGAAAACTAAATAAACTTAGAAGAGCGATCCAAGGAGACCTGACAGCTGGACACCTAAGATCTCATAGGCTCTAGATCTTTCTCTTTTTTTTTTAATTGAAGTATAGTTGATTTACAGTCTTGTACCAATCTCTGCTGTACAGCAAAGTGACTCAGTTTTACACATATATACATTCTTTTTTTTTAAGTATTCTTTTCCATTATGGTTTATCCCAGGAGATTGGATGGAGTTCCCTGTGCTATACAGTAGGACCTTGTTGTTTATCCATTCTACATGTAATAGTTTGCATCTACCAACCCCCAATTTCCAGTCCGTCCCTCTCCCTCCCCCCCTCCCCCTTGGCAACCACAAGTCTGTTCTCTACGTCTGTGAGTCTGTTTCTGTTTTGTAGATAGGTTCATTTGCGCCACGGTTTAGATTCCACCTATAAGTGATAGCACATGGCATTTGTCTTTCCCTGTCTGACTTGACTTAGTATGATCGTCTCTAGGTGCATCCCTATTGCTGCAAAGGGCATGACTTTGTTCTGCTCTAGAACTTTCTATTTGGCACCACTCCCCACATTTTATCAAACACACTGAAACCAACCCCTTATTCCACAGGAAATATAATTTTTGGCAGTAACACACTTTGGAAGGATTATTGAAATTCTGCCTTGTGGTTATTTGGCTACAAGTTGCTCATCTAACTCACCACTGGCTGTGATTTCTTAACAACCATCTTGTGTACTTTGGAATTCTTTTTTTTTAATTGAAATACAGTTGATTTACAATATTATATTAGGTTCAGGTGTACAACACAGTAATCCAGTATTTTTATAGATTTTATTCCCTTTAAAGTTATTACAAAATAATGGCTCTGTTTCCCTGTGCCGTACAACATATCCTTGTCGCTTATTTATTTTATACATAGCAGTTTGTATCTCTTAATCTATTAACCCTATCTTGTCCCTCCCATCTTCTTTTTCCCTCCAGGTACTTTGTACACTAGTTTGTTCACTATATCTGTGTGAATTCTTGCAGAGTGAGGGGAATCTAGCCTACACATTATTTCCCAACATAATGAAATTTTAATACGTGCTCTATGGAACAGTTAATGAAGTTGACATGACATTATATGTTGTAGACATTTAAATCAACATTCATTCATTTCATTTCTTCCCGTTTTGTATTTTGGAGCCTATCCATTTTTTCAGGCCCTAGTTTTATTTTTTGTAGGCTCTCGAAAACTTCTGAGGTCCCAGGGACTGCATCAGTGGTGGCTGATGTATAAACTGATTGTGCTGGGGAGCCCTCAGTGGGAACCAGAAAGTCTGAGTGCTGCCCAGGGTGTACCGTGTAAAGTTGAACAAGTCCTTCGCACGCTCTAAGCCTAAGCTTCCCTGATCCTAGAGTTGGGATTTTGGCTCTGCTTTGAAGGAATCAAATGGGATAATGGATGGCACAAGTGCTTTGTAAACAAGAAAGCAATATATGCATCCTCTCTGTGGCCATCGTTTTTACTAACCTCGTGGCTAACTCCACCTGGGCCCAGGTATGGAGGGATGCAGTTGTGAGCCTGTCGCTGCCTTGTGAGGCTCCCTGGCACAGCGCCTGCTGTTTGCCCAGCTGTTCCTCCACTCTATTCTGCCTGCCGATCTGGCTGCCAGACCTGCCTGGGTTTTAGTAAAGTTCCCCCACTGCCTTGAAAGGACCAGCATTTATTGAGTGACTACTGTGTGTGAGGTGTTTTTTATACATCATTTCATTTTATCCACATGGAAGCCCGTGAGCCCAGAAGTGTTCTGTTTCTCTCCCCGCCTTTGCCCTCTTGGCACCCAGCACTTGCATCCTTGAGCCAGGACCCCAGGCCTGGAGCCAGGACCTGGGACTTGTTCTTTAGTTCTTCCTCCTCTCCCCCACCCCCATGTCTTATCCATCAGCCAAGTTGGCCAAGTCCACCTTCAACCCATTTCCGGAGTCCATCTACCTCTCTCCATCTTGTCGGCTTCTATCACCTCTTGCCAGGATGGTAAGAGCCTCCAGACTGGCCTTCCCACATTCACAGGATCCCCTCCATCCCACCCTCTCCTCGGATCCAGAGTGCTTCTTAAAAAGGTAAATCAGAACACAGATTCTGTGTTCTCTTGTATCATTTCTGAGCTTCCTTCATAGCTCTGCACACAATTCATAACCCACATTCTTGTTCCTTTATTTGCATACTCCCTGCTTCCCCACAGCCGGTAACTCCAAGAGGGCTTATGGGGTGCACAGTGCCTGGGGCTCCATGGACATTTCACAAACAGTTGTTGAATTAATAAAGATTTCCATATTGGCTCCGTGTGGAAGAGCAGATGTTTAACCCAGAGATGAGCCAGAATCCCAGCCCCTTTAGGATCGTAGCAGGCTCCTCTGGACTCCCCAAACACCTGTTCTAATCTCCATAATAGCTCTTACTGCACTTTAATTGATCTTTTTCTTGTCTCTTTCTGTAGCCTGTGAGCTTCTCAAAGCCAGGAACCATGTGCCCCAGCGAAAATGCATTTAAGGGGTAAATAGAACTTAGGAGGCAGTCTCAGGCAGGAATCGGGATCTGACTGGGAATCTTTATTACATTGCGTGTGATTATTATTACACATTCTTATTGTTATGATCTCTGTTAATATAATTATTATTATGTGATAGTCATTATAGAATAGACTATGTTAATGCTAAAAACACCCCCATAACCCGGTCTAAACCCTTTGTTATATGCATGAGGCCAAGAGCACCGTGAGAAGGGTCTTGCCCAAGATCACACAATGGTAGAACCAAGACCAGAATTCAGAGCCTCCCACTCCCTGTCCTATTCTTTTCTGCTCCTTCTGGCTACCAGCCTGTACCAC
This sequence comes from Mesoplodon bidens, assembly GCF_964165515.1. Lineage (NCBI taxonomy): Eukaryota > Metazoa > Chordata > Mammalia > Artiodactyla > Ziphiidae > Mesoplodon > Mesoplodon bidens. The sequence continues at coordinate 11,775,820 of NC_138179.1, forward strand.
CTCATTTTTCTCTTCTGCATTCTCACCTGAGCAGAGATGCTTAAACCAGTGAAAAAGGCAGGGTCAGTGTTAGGGCCCCTTGTTGTCATCAATGCTGAAGGCCATGTGTTGAGAGCACGGGACTTGGTATTCAAGGTCATTATGAGATCTCACAGGGTGGGGAGGTGTGGCCAGGACCACAGGCCACTCTTTGGGATTAAGAGCTACTGATTGCCTCCGTAGGTGCTGTTCAGGAACATAAGATTATCCTGGCAAAGTAGATTATTGTGCCTTTGTTTGCTCTTCTGTTACCAAAGCTGATTGTGTGTAAGCTTTATATGTGTCTGCTTAAACCCTTTAGTTCAATATCTGCATGGAAAATAGAAGTCATAAAAATGATGTCTAATACCTATTATGCCAGGCACTGTGCTAAGCGTCGGATGTGTGTTTGCTCATGTAAACACTTATCTGGTTCATTGGACCAACAAAGGCCACCCAGGCGTGTAAATCAGGATTTCACGGGCTTCCTGGGGGCCTCATTTTCCAGTCTGGTGGTCCACATGTTTTTCTCAAATCAACGGATAATCACCTCCCCTGCCTTTCCAGTGTGAGTTATAGACAAATACAGAGGTGTCCCCAAATACTGCCAATGCAAAGCCACTATTATTCCATAGCTTTTCAAATAAAATGGTTTTGTTCTGCTTCTTCCTTCAATCCAAATGAGGACATACATATCTTCGCATGTGTGACCTATTATGAGTGTCTGTCCTAGCAGGATCACTTAGCATGTCCCCATACTTTCTTAGACTTTTCCCATAGGAAGGGTTATACAAAGAATAAAGGGATAGGAAGACCTGGCCAGTTTTAACACCACATTTAGCCTAGCACTATGCATATTATTGCTATTTTATGAACTTATAGAAGTGGGTTGGGGTGACAGGAGGTTCCTGGGAGATCTGGTTCATCTCCCTCATGTTACACAAGAGAAAACAGAGGCTCAGAGAGGTTAAGTGACTTGTCCAAGGTCACACAGCTAATTTATGGCCGAGCTGTAACTAGAACCCAGTTCTCCCGACTCCCAGTTAGGTGTTCCTTCCTTTAGATGGTTAAAAATGATCAGGAAGAAGCTGGGATGGGTAGATGGGATTTTTTATACTATTCACTATTCTCTTTACTTTTGCTTATGTTTGAAATTTTCCATTAAAAAAAAAGTTAAAAAAAATAAATAAAGCCCTAGGAGAGCATTTGATTATCACAGCAGCGGGTCCTATTTTTATATTCACCTCTTCAAAGAAGATTTGTTTAATTATTCCCAAAGGGATCTTTCCTCTACTTTGAATTTCCTCAACATTACACACAGTCCATTCCACACATAATTGCTAATGGTGAAGGCAGATTGGGGTTTGGTGGTTTTTTTCCCCTTCTGTCTACCAGCCGGAATGCAGGCCTTCCTGTATATGAAGCTCCAGATTCTTCCAGGAGGTGGCCTCAGGTCTCTTTTCCAGCCACGTCTTCCAATCTCCTGCCCACATGGTGCCGTCACAGCCAGGATATCCCTAACTTCATTCACCCACAGACCGCCTTCAGAGCTTTCGCTATCACTAAATACCACGACACCACCATTTACTAAAGATTTTCCTTTGAGCTGACTCATTTTGTTTACTTCAGTATATTTTTCAGAGAAAACCGTATCATGATTATGGATGGAAAATCAGCACTATTATCTATGAAATCAGGGTTTGATGTACTAGTTACATTTATTCAGACAGTCATTATAAAATGCATAGTTATTTAAAAAACAGAATGTCCATCAGTGTACAATTTAAAATCTCAATTTAGACCCAGCTTCAGGAAACGCTAGCCCCAGCTGGTCTCCAGGGATCCGCCCAGCTTAGTATCTCTGCCCAGAATGCCGGAGTGTATGATTGTGGAAGGTGTGTGTGTGGGCACGTGTGTGTCTCCAGCAGTGGCACACGGCCATCTGACCACTGCAGCAGACACATCTTGTTCTCGTGCCCTCTGCCCTGTGCTCCAGGGAGCTGGGCTGGAATGTGGTTTATACGGGAGCCCAGTAGACAGTCCTGCATTCACTTCCGGACCTGGCCCCCTTGCTCTCTGCCTACCGTCCTTTCAAGGCAACCCCCCCACCCCGCCAAAGCAAGGCTAAACTGCCACCCCTGACAATGGAGTAAGACTGAGAAAGGATAGGTCTTAGCTAGAAAATAGATGTTTTATGGAGGCGATTATATGCTAAAGTGGAATTTGTACATTGGGAGCTCCCAGAGGTCTCAGGGTTACTCTCATGAATGTCAAGGATTTAATGCTCTCTTGTTTATCAAGAGGCAGCATGATGTGCTAGGATGGACTTGGCTTTGGAACCACACAGGTTGGCTTTAAATCCAGTTTAAGTCGTCTTGAGAAGTTCCCGAGGTCCTCTGAGCCTCATTTTCTTTATCTGCAAAATGGGAGTAATAAAACCTCCTTGACCAGAGTTGCACTGAAGATTAACTAAGAAAGCAGAGCCAGGCTATACAGCACAGGAGGCTGTGATTTCTCTAAATTCCTGAAAGATCATGAAAGCCTCTCTGATTCCTTGAAGAAAGAATAAATTCCATTTTGTATAGGTTCCGAGTTAAAGAGGAGAATATTTATTATTGTATTTCAATATTTCGAGATTGGGTTTTTCATTTATAAATGGCAACTCAACTAGGATATTGATTTAACAGACTGCTCCATGATTACCTGATGGCGTAGTGAGGACAGTCCAGTGTGTTGCCTTAGATTTGCCAGGCGTGTCTAGTGGCTCAGCTGGGCCTCCCCAGCTTGGTTGCAAAGCCCAGGAGCACGGCGAGTGTGCTTCCTGGCATCAGCAGAATCTATGTGCATGTTGGATTCACAGAGCAGGTGTCCTGGATTGAATCTCATGGAATTAGTTCAGAGGATCGCTAAGGTCTTCCAGAATGTCTGATAAATACAGGCCTCTTTCCTGCCCAGGTTTGGGAACATTTGAAAAAATAAAAGAGTATACAAGATAGAGGCCAAAATGTTACCTTTATGACCAATAAGATTTAGATGAGGAATGGTTTATATCTGCGGGAAAATGACTTCCTGAACAAACACCGAATGCTAGAATTATGTGGACCCACCCCACAACCAGGCAGCAAGGACTGGACTGGGCTCCCTGTGTAGTGAGGAGAGGGGCCCGAGGTGGGGTTAAGGAAAGCTGAATATGGCATGAATGAAGCTCCTGCTGTGTGAAGGAAACAGGAGAAGAAGCATCCCTTTGACTAGGGAGAATGTGGTTTGTTTGCTTTTATTTCCTGATTCTACCTCCGTCGAAGATCTGACATCCTTTAAGTCTTATTAATTAAGGGCCCATGCCCAGTTAACCCTTGCCATGCGTAAAACAGGTGATGCTAGAGATAAACAGTGTGGCTTCAGTATGGAGAGCTTGGGATGAGGGGAACTGGATTTAAATACAGCTCAGCCACTTTACTAGCTGTACGACCTTGAACCACTCTCTTGGGCTACCTGAGCTTCAGTCTCCTGGTCTATAAAAGATCTATGATTTCTCTGTCACAGGGTTGGTCTGAGTGATAAAAAAGATAACCGGGTGGCTTATTAATAGTACAGAGTAGGCACTCCACAAATGGTAAAGTCAGCTGAAGAGCTAAATATCCCAGATTCTGGTATGCCAAAGTCCTGTTTTCAACACTTTTTTTTCTCGAGAGAGCTGGCCATAAAGAAGTTAAAGAACATGGCCCTAGAGCATCTTGATTTATGGAAGGAGGCTGCTTGGAGGGAGAGGAGCAAAAAACACCAGCAGGGCAAGGACCCTACAGGAATGCGAGGTGGGAGACCCCTCCCACCTTCGCTGGTGCTGCAGCGCCTTCTTGCCCCACTGCCTGGGGGCTGACAGCCCTGGTGGCCTCCTGTAGTAGCTCCACGAGCAGACCAGGTGGGGAATCTAACGAAATGGAAACTGTCATCCAAACAGAGAACTCCAGGCCTGAGCTGCACAGTGCCTGGCTGGGCCCCAGGAGATGAGGCCAGTATTTGCTTCCAGGCCAGTTGCCTAGCACCCAACATCTCCCGTCTCCCTGGCTGTGAGAAGCTTTTCTCTCTCCATCCTCAACACAGGGTGGTCAGTTAAGTGACCTGGATCTGGAAGAGGAACACCAGGGATGGCAGGCCTGAAGGAAATCCTCAAGAATGATCTGGGGCCCAAAGTGAGGTCTACAGGGGCCCAAGCTTGATGTGTGAAGCTGCTTGGGCCTGAGACCTCTATCTTGGGAAGGACGTAGGGGAGAAAGTGTTTTCTGGAACAGCATCTGTGCTCCACCAAGACAATCTGTGGCTTCTCCCATTTTGCAGACCCCAAGTCAGGGCAGGGATGGAACCAGCACCCATAGGCCTGAAGCATCCAGAACAACCATCTAAGGAAAGGTGTGCCCATTTGGAAAGCTTTTTGGTTCCTGTGTCATAAACTCATCCAACAAACCTTTTCTCTGCACCTATCATGTGCCAGGTCCAGATCTGCTGCTTATCCTACAGGCTGGTAGCATAGGTAAGCAAATTAACAGGCAGGTATGGAACAGAGTGGGAACTGCTATCCTGGGGGAGCACTGATGAGAGAGACCTGACTTAGTCTGGAAGGCAGGGTGGGCTTCCTGGAGGAAGGGTCACTTAAGAACAAGCACATGGACTTCCCTGGTGGCGCAGTGGTTGAGAGTACGCCTGCCGATGCAGGGGACACAGGTTCGTGCCCCGGTCCGGGAAGATCCCACATGCCGCGGAGCGGCTGGGCCTGTGAGCCATGGCTGCTGAGCCTGCACGTCCAGAGCCTGTGCTCCGCAACGGGAGAGGCCACGACAGTGAGAGGCCCGCGTACCGAAAAAAAAAAAAAGAACAAGCACATGCCCACACCTAGCCGCTAGAGAGAAGAGAGCTTATGGAGAAGGAAGTGCAGTGCTGACCGCAGGTGAATACCAAACACTACCTAGCACTCAAATTTATGATGGTTTGCAAATGTCTCTGCAGCTATGACCCCAGGTGTCAGCAAACTCTTTTTTAAATGTATGATCATTTGGTTTTTTAGAGGGGAGGACGATAATACTTACTGAGCACCTACTGTGTGCCATGGCAGACACAATTATAATGTACCACCTTAAGATAATATATTCATTCATTCGACAAATATTTATTGAACACTTACTGTGAGCCAGTGTTCTAGGCAGCAGACTGAACAGCCATGAGCAGAACAGGCAAAAATCCCCACCCTACAGAACTTTCACTCAAGCTATCGTGGATATAAGGGATAAACAAATATATGTGTGAAACACCTGGAATATCGAGTGGCCTCAGTGCTATGGAGAACACCAAAGCAGAGAGGGAAGCAGGGGTTGCTGGGGTCGGGGTTACAATTTTAATTAGGGTGTTCAGGAGAGGCCTCACATTTGAGCAAAGATGTGAAAAAAGGGGATCGGTGTACCTTGCGGATATCTAGGGGAAGAATACTCCCCCACAGAGGAAACAGCACATGCAAAGGTCCTGAGGCAGGAATGGGCCTCCTGTGTTTAGCAAGAGCAGGGAGGCATGCAGGACAGAAAGGAGGTGAGGTCAGATCTCAGGGAGAGGGCGGGCAGCCCACTGTACACATGCGGCTTTGCTAGGAGTGAAATGGGGAGAAGATGGCAAGTTTGAGCAGAGCAGTCATGGGTCACATGCGATGGCTCTGGCGGCAGGAAGCGCCTGGAGGGAGGCAATGGAGGAAGCAAGGAGGCCAAGGTGGAGGCAGCTCCCTGCAGCCAAAGCCTCAGCATCACCTTGGGCCATGCTGCCGGCCTCCGGGCAGAGTCCCCAGTGCCTGCCCCTCTCTCCGGATGAGTGAGTCAAAGGAGCAGCCTCCGAGTCCAAAAACCTGCCAGTGTCGGGAGGTAGCTCCCAGGAGAGGCGGCATCGGGTTCTCCAGCTTGGCCTCTTCAGTTGCAGCGGCACGGTTCTTCACCACCGAACCAGCCAGCACGTGGCTTCCGGCCCTGGTGGCAGTAGAATCAGGTGGAGGAACGGAGCTTTCAACAAACACAAAAACAAAACCTGTGACCTGGGAAACACCAGCCGCCTTTATTGTCGTGCTCAGCAGCTCCGGCTCCGAATGACACAGGCCTACTGGGTTGGAATCCTAATGACTTACACTTTCTGTGCTCCAGTTTCCTCATTTGTGAAATGAGATAATAATAGCTTCCCGGGATGTGATGAGAGTTAAATGAGATAACGGACGAGAAGCTCTTGACGCAGCCCACGGCACAGGGAAAGTGCTCACTGGTGGGTAGGAGAAGCAGCGGTGACTTTGCATGGAGGAGTCGGAGACTGGGATCCTCACAGAGGGCGGACTTACCCCAGGGCACATAGGTCAGCCTTAGTGGCATGGGATTAACAGTGAAATACCCACTGTGTACCAAGTGCATGCCTCATTGAATCCTTCCTCAGCCCCGCCAGGGAGATACAAATGCATTTATTTTACAGCTGTGAAAGCCAAGCCCCAGAGCGGTCAAAGAACGAGCTCAGGGTCCAGCATCTACTAAGTGTCAATGTCAAGTCTACCTAATTCCAGAGCCCAACCGCTTCCGAAGATGCCTCCCTGCACTGTACCCTGCGGTGGCCCCAACCGTGTGCCACCCCAGGCCCAGCCCTGGGTAGGGTTTGGCTTCCCCTAACACGCCCCACCAGCTGCCACCTGGCATTGTTGGGGGAAAGCCACCAATAACTTTGTCTGGCTCTGATGATACTCTGCTGCCCACCCAGATGACAGACTTCTCAGTAGCACCATCTTTGGTGTGAATTCTGTGTCCCTGTACCACGGTCTGTGTTCATTTCCTAGGGCTGCGATAACAAATTATCACAAACTGTGTGGTTTAAAACGACAGAAACTTATTCTTTCACACTTGGTGCCAGAAGTCCAAAGTCAAGGTGTTGGCAGGGTCATGGTCCCTGTGAAGCTCTAGGGAAGACCTTTTCCTTGCCTATTCCAGCTTCTTGTGGCTCTGGGTGTTCCTTGACTTGCACAAGGCAACGTGACTCCCGTCTCTGCCGCCACTTTCATGGGACCTTCTTATCTCTGTGTCTCTCCACGTTCAAGTCTTCCTCTCTTTGCTCTGATAAAGACACCAGACATTGGATTTAGGGCCCACTCTAAATCCAGGCTGATTTCATCTCAAAATCCTTAACTAATTAACATCTACAAAGACCCTATTTCCAAAGAAGGTTACATTCTGACGTTCCAGGTGGAAGCGAATTTTAAGGGGACGCTATTCAACCCACTACAGTCCACCCTCTGGCCCATCCCCCACAAAGCTCACATCCTTTCTACATGCAAAATACATTCACCCCCATCCCAATGCCCCCCAAAGTATTAACCCATTCCAGCATCACCTCTAAGTCCAAAATCTTATCTAAATTTTATCGATTCAAGAAGTTCCAGTATCAGGAATAAAGACACAGATCTACTAGAGAATGGACTTGAGGATATGGGGAGGGGGAAGGGTAAGCTGTGACAAAGCGAAAGAGCGGCATGGACATATATACACTACCAAACGTAAGGTAGATAGCTAGTGGGAAGCAGACGCATAGCACAGGGAGATCAGCTCAGTGCTTTGTGACCGCCTGGAGGGGTGGGATAGGGAGGGCAGGAGGGAGACGCAAAAAGGAGGGGATATGGGAACATATGTATATGTATAACTGATTAAATTTGTTAAATAAAAAAAAATAAAAATTAAAAAAAAAAAGAAGTTCCAGTATCTCATCAGCTAAATCAGGTGTGGATGAGACTCTGGGTCTGATCCATCCTGGGGCAAAATGCCTCTCCATCTGTCACCAAGGAGGTCAGACAGGCTACCTGGAAGCCAAGGCTGGGCCCACACAGGGCTGGTTCCTTTCCTGAGCAAAGGTCAGTAGAAGGGGGAGCAGGGGACCCCTCCCAACCAAGTTGAAGAAGCCCAGGTGATACCTGTGCCCTAAGGGAGCTGGACTAGGGTCACCCATCAGCTTTCCAAGCCCCTAAGCCATTCCTACCGTCACCACATATGTTTACAGAATTTGCACTTATGCGCTGACTCATTCCGAAAATGATTTGAGTTAGAAATAGAGCGGGGACTCTCAGAACTGGAAGGGACCAATTCCCATCCCATGTCTCAGTCATCTCTGCCTGGCTCTGCTCTAGCTACTCCAAAAATCCGCCAGCAACAGGGAGTTCCCTCCCACCTCAGCCAGGGATGCAGGGAGTCATGCCCTCATGTGCTTTCCCTGCGTTAAGACCGACTGCAGGAACCGGGAAGGAGGAAGGGAAGGAGCACGGGGCCAGCTTGGTTTTGTCCACGTATCTGGTTATTCCCAGGAATTCAGACACACACGGGTGAGCGTTGGCTGCCTTCCTTTGTGGCTGTGTTTGTCTTAACATCTCGTGCTCCGGCTGGGTCCAGCAGTGACCTTGCTTTGCAAAAACGGAGGATAGGAAGACAAGTACAGTGGAGGGGAAAGTAAATGGGACCAGAGCCACATGCCCTCAGGAGAAAGGGAAAGAAGGAAGCCAGAAAGGGCAGGAAAAGATGAGGTCACAGCTGTGTGTCTACCCTCAGCCTGATTCCATGGGGGACGCAGGAGTATAATTAGCATCACAGACTTGGTCCTTCCGTGTACCCTCGAGATGGGGGATCCCAGTGTCTATGGCCGGCAGACCGGACCCACTCACGCTGCTCCCCTCCCACCACAGGACCCATTGCTCCAGCTCAACAAACCAGCCACAAACCACCATGCCCTCTGGAAGCTGCAGGGGCCTGGCCAGGACAGCGAATCACAGCCTTTCCTGAGATGAAGGGAAACCTACTAGTAAGAGCTGGTGGCCTCTTAGGCCCCCATTTTTAGTAAATTACAGGAAGGTACTCAGCCTACCCCAAACCTCATAAAAGGTGTATGGTGTAGTTGTAGAACATCCACGGGTTTTCACGAACTTCACCTTCCCTTTTCAAAGTTGCTAACTTCAAAGAAAAAAAAATTTGCTCCGCGCATTTTGGTGGTTGTAAGAAAATGCATTCCCCAGGAATGTGGTTTCTGTTTCAGCCTCACAGAAGGAGGCAAAGTGGCCATGTGGGTGCCCACATGATTGCTTCCTTGTGGGGGACAGGTTTTATCTCCCTGCAAAGCAACTGATGTATGCTGAGAACTGCCAGCCTGTGGCCATGATCTACTTTCCTCTTTACGATACAGTATCCAGGGCTTGGCAGTGCTGCCCCGCTTAAAGGAAACCCATAATACAGTAGCTGAATTTGTGAGCCTGTGCACTGGGGGTGTCCTTTAACAATCTGCTTTACCAAAAAATAAAATGCGTGTGTGTGTGTGTGTGTGTGTGTGTACGCGCACCTGTGTGTGTGTGTTCAATTTCCAATTCAGTGACCTAAAAATGCCATTTCAGTTTTCAAATTCTGGAAAGAGTTCATGTGTGTATGATTCAGGTCAGATAGTAGATTTCAAACTCAGGAGAAAATAACATAACACAGTGGCATAGTATGTGAGCTTTCTGTTTCTGGTGTGAAAATCTCTGTAGGGGAGGAAGAATAATTTTCCCTCTGCCCTTCTGAGTTCTTAGCTGAGATCTCTGTCACAAAAGACAGATGAACAAGAGAAAAACAAACGGAAGTTTATTAACATGTATATCTCATGTTATACATGGAAGATACCCAGGAAACAATGAGTAACAGAGGTAGCTTTAGAATTTAGGAATAAATACCATCTTAAAGAGGGAAAGCGGGGGGTGGGGGGAAGTGGATGTAGACCTCTTAGGGGAGACTAAATGCTCTCGAAAAAGGATGCACTTGTCCTTAGAAGAACAGGTGGGAGGTGTAGCGTTTGTGGTGAAGCGTGCCTGGGGTCACACTTCAAGTCTTCCCTCCTGTGACAAGAGTCTATCTTCCCCAGTTGATGACATTCCCAGGGAGGAGATATATGACAACTGAGTTCCTTTTGGGGATTTATCTTTAAACGGATAAGGGGAGTTCAGAGAAAGCCTTTTCCTGTGTCTGCTGTTTTTCAAGTGCCTACAGCTCCAAATAATCAATATGCCAAAGCAGCATATTTGGGGGCAGCATGTTCTGAACTCCTACAGTCATATCTTGGGGAGACACACTTTGCTGCCCTTTAGTTCCTGGGCCTCTCTCTGCCCAGGGCACTGTTGGCCCGCCTGGATGTGCAGGGGGTGGGAAAAGGAGGATTGGGGGTTTTGGTGGCTCCTCAACACAGGCATGGATCCAAGAATGCTAGGAGTGACAATCATCTCGTACGGCTGTCCTCAAACCAGGGACCCAGGTCGCTGAGGGTGCGGGTTCAGGAAGAGTTTCCAGGGGGTGCAGAGGCACAGAAAGGGGTAAAAGTATCAGCCTGCAGGTCTCCAAGTTCCAAACGGTCACCACAGGCGTGGGACTGTGCCTGTGATCCGCCGATGGCCCTCTCAGCTCCCCTCTGGTGACCCCGCTTCTCCCACTTTACAGAGAAGGGCAGGCCTCGCACCTTCTGGGGGGCACTGCCCCGAGGGGTGCAATTCTCCTCGTGCCATCAAAGGGACAACTCAAGAATCCACAGCTCCAGAGGGAGAAGTCCCTAAGACAAAGCAAGGGGGGTTCATCATGCAGTCATGAGGGGGGCAGCCCTGTGTCAGAGGCTCTGTGTTGCCTTTGTCCACCTGCCTCACCCACCGTCTTCATCTCTCTTGGCGTTTGGAAGTGGCCACGGGGCTGCATATTAATGGGTTTATTTGAATTGAAAAGTGATGTCAGATTTTGTGGGCTGAAAGTAAGTCGGATTTGGCTGAATCACTTGACAGTGAGGACAGCTTTGCCATTTAGGTTTGATGGGGTTCACGGCATGATACCCCCAAAATATGGCACCCTGGCCTGTCAAATAGGCCAGGGTCAAATAGCTGAAGGAATTCGAGAAAACAGCAGAAGCAGGATGGTCACTCTGACCTCCCCCCACTTGCCTTTCTTCCCAGAAACAGGTCAGAAAACTCCCATGTGACAGGGGCTCTCCCTGTATCAGGAGGTAGGAAGATATCCTTACCACCAGGGACAGGGATTGGGGGCCAAACAGGCTGTATAAACAGACCTTGTTAAACTGACCCTTATCTTGCTAGTTATTTCTTCACCACTAACTACCAGCCCTGTGTCTTGTCCATTCTTCACAAAATTATTATTTCTTTGTCTAAAAGGTTTATAAGCTTCCTGCTCTGATCATTTATTTGGGTCTCCATTCTCTTGTGAAGGCTCCCATGTCCATCTAAAAATTCAACAAAACGAGTATGCTTTTCTCAGTGCCAGGGACCCTAAAGAGGTTTGAAGAAAAACTTTTTCCTCCCCTACAGGTTGTAGGGTGGACATTTTACATAAATTCAATGAGCGAAATTTACAACCCAAGGTTGTGGTGAAAATATATTTAAGGCACAAATACAAAATAAATTATAGTTAGATGCTGCTTAAAAATGTCCGAGGTGGTTAAGAGTTGTTGAAATTTATTTGAGGAGTATGTTAGCAGAACTGATCAAGTACCTAGTGGGGTGTTGGCAATGCCCTAGATAATAAATACTTGTGGATTGAAAAAAAGTAAGTAATGAATGTGAACAAGGAAACTGAAGCTGCGGAGGATAGTTGATTTCTCTATTAAAAAAGAAAAATAAGTGGGCTTCCCTGGTGGCGCAATGGTTGAGAGTCCGCCTGCCGATGCAGGGGACACGGGTTCGTGCCCCGGTCCGGGAGGATCCCACGTGCCGCGGAGCAGCTAGGCCCGTGAGCCGTGGCCGCTGAGCCTGCGCGTCCGGAGCCTGTGCTCCGCAACAGGAGAGGCCACAACAGTGAGAGGCCCACGTACCGCAAAAAAAAAAAAAAAGAAAAAAAAAGAAAAAGAAAAAGAAGTGGCATTGAATTGTATACTTTAAAATAGTTTAAAATGGTAAATGTTATGTTATGCCTATTTCTACAGCAATAAACAATTAGTGGCAGAGGTGGGTAGCACCCAGGTATCTGGATTCTTACTCAGTGCCCTCTGCTTGCCTCCCTCCCCGTTGCCAATCTCCTTGGTTTTCTGCAAATGTTGTTATCAGGGTTTGCTGAAAGATGCCTGCAAAAGCAGGACACTCCATTGTTGAGAAATGCTGAAGCAAGATGCTAACCAGAGAAGCAGGCTGGGAAGGAGAGTTTCTAGGCTTGAGAAACAGGGGGGCCCGGGGGCTGTTCCAGGACCCTGATCACCGGGCCCAAAGGGGCCTGTCAGGCCTGGATCCAACACACATCAGAGTCAGTATCTGAGGCTCGGATCTGGGGACTGGGACTGTAGTGGTGGCCCATCAGGTCTGGGATGGGACTCCAGCTAGTGCCCCTGGAAGATACAACAGGGTCCAGCCATGAGGAGGCATGGCTGCCACAAGCTAGGGCAGCAGGACACCCTCAGATCCAGGCCCCATGCTTTGGAGGGCCCATTCTGGCCCTCAGCCTGCCATGAACCACCCTATAGAGTGAGCAGTCTGAGAGCCAAGGAACCATGACCACCGGGAATTCCACCCTCCACCCACCCACCCCCTCCCCCATCCCAGGCCACACTCCAGGCACCCAGCACCTGGAATTCCCTTCCCAAAGAGTGCCAAGCCCCACAAATTAACACTTGTCACACCCTGTGTGTGGCTAGGCCTGGGCACACAGGGGTACATTTCCTCCTGAAGGTGGGGAAGAAGAGCACCTGGCCAGCTGATGCCATGTCCTCATTCCAAGAAGGCACCCAGCAGCTTTTCTCTCCCCTCGTGCTGAGCAGCGCTGTTAGCACACAGGTTGGCCTTTGGCCCTCAGCTGGCTCCTCTGCCCTGGATGCTCAGCTCTCTAAGGACCAGAGACCCCTGTCTTAGGCTCCCCAAGCTGGACAGCTCTTGGGTTCTCCCTTTGTTTAACAGAGGGGCGTCTTCTGTTTCTCTCCCCCAGGGCACCTGTCACAGTACTGAGCTCATAGCTGGCATTCGATAACTACTTCATTGGTATTGACTCTTAGAAGATGCATTTCCTAGGCCCACAGAGGAACTGAGTGAGATATCCTGGACTCACATGGTTGTGTTCTCTGTAATATCTGTGATATCTCATCTATCAAAATCTGGGTTACACCCTGTGTGTGACTTACCGTTCTTAATGATTACTCTTAGCACATTTATGGAGTGTCTATCTGTGCCAGGCACTGTGCTAGGTGCTTTACCTCATCATTGCTAATCCTCACAACACCATAAGGTTGGCAGCATTATTTCCCATTTTACACATGAGGGATTGTGGCTTAGATAGGACAATTGCTCCAGTCACATAGCAAGTAGGTGGCACAGCTAGAATGGGTCCCCAGGCCTGCCAGACTCCAAAGCCTTTGCCAGTGAATCTGTGACTTCCATGACTGGCTGTGGGAGGAGCGTGATTTTCCTTCCAAGGAAATGGCCTGAGTGACCTGCTGGGTTTTCCCAAGACCCGCTTCTCTTGTCCTGTCATTTCCCCGAGCATGGCAGGATGGCTGTCTACAAACTGGGCTACTCAAGGAATGGGTGAATTAGCACAGAACCCAGCTTAAATCTCTTCTGTGACTTAAGCAAGAAATAGATTTCTGAAAATCCATTTCACAAATCAATATATTTTTAAAATTCAAATATTTTTTTTTACAAAACTCCTACAACTCAATAGCAAAAACCAAACAATCCATTTAAAAACTGGGCAGAAGATCTGAATAGACATTTTTCCAAAGAAGACAAACAGATGGCCAGTAGGCACATGAAAAGATGCTCAACATCACTAATCAGCAGGGAAATGCAAATCAAAAGTGCAATGAGAGGGACTTCCTTGGTGGCACAGTAGATAAGACTCTGTTCTCCCAATGCAGGGGGCCCGGGTTCGATTCCTGGTCAGGGAACTAGATTCCACATGCATGCCACAACTAAGAGTTCACAGGCCACAACTAAGGAGACCGTGTGCTGCAACTAAGGAGCTGGTGAGCCTCAACTAAGGAGCTAGTGAGCCACAACTAAGGAGCCCACCTGCCGCAAGCAAAGACCCAGAGCAACCAAATAAATAAATTAATTAATTAATTTTAAAAACCCGCAATGAGATATCACCTCACACCTGTTAGAATGGCTATCATCAAAAAGACAAGAAATAAGTGTTGATGAGGATGTGGAGAGAAGGGAGCCCTCGTACACCCTTGTGCTCTGTTGGTGGGAATGTAAATTGGTGTAGTCACTATGGAAAACAGAATGGAGATTCCTCCCAAAATTAAAAATAGAACTACCATGTGATCCAGCAATTCCACTATCCGAAGAAAATGAAAACACTAAACTTGAAAAGATATATGCATCCCTGTGTTCATTGCAGCACTATTTATAGTAGCCAAGATATGGAAATAACCTAAGTGTCCATTGATGAATGAATGGATAAAGAAGATGTGGTACATATGTACAATGGAATATTACTCAGCCATAAAAAGAAGGGAATCTTGGGCTTCCCTGGTGGTGCAGTGGTTGAGAGTCCGCCTGCCGATGCAGGGTACATGGGTTCGTGCCCCGGTCCGGGAAGATCCCACATGCCACAGAGCGGCTGGGCCGGTGAACCATGGCTGCTGAGCCTGCGCGTCCGGAGCCTGTGCTCCGCAACGGGAGAGGCCACAACACTGAGAGGCCCACGTACCGCAAAAAAAAAAAAAGAAGGGAATCTTGCCATTTGCAAAAACATGGATGGACCTGGAGGGTATTATGCCGAGTGAAATAAGTCAGACAGAGAAAGATAAATACCATATAATCTCTCTTATATGTGGAATCTAAACAAACAAACAAATGAAAAAAAAAGCTCATAGATACAGAGAACAGATTAACAGATGGGGGGGGGGGAGAAATGGGGGAAGGGAGTCAAAAGGTAGAAAGAAAAAAATTATATATCATATAATACTCATAATACTATATAATATATACGTACTCAAATAATATATGCATACTCAAATATCAAATATCATATAATACTCATAATACTATATAGTATATACACACTCAAATATCAAAACAGCCTCCATGTCTCTTGGACATATTTTCATTGGCACATGACCTGTAAGTGGGACCTTACCATTAACCCTGACACCTACACTGTATGAGACAGCTTACAGAATACCCCCTATTCTTTTATTTGGTACATACGGACGTGATTATCCCCATTGAACAGCAGAGAAAACAGAGGCTTCTGGAGAGGATGTGGCGGCCCCCAGATCACCCAGCTGAGAAGATGGCAGAGCTGAGCTGGAAGCCCTCCCCGTGCTCCGTGACTCTGCACCATGGCCACAACAAGGTGGAGGGGCAGTAGATGTTTCCCTTGTTTGTGGCTTCCGGACTGGTGGGCAGGGCTCTGCGTCACCTCCCCTTTCACCTTCAGCCTTTTATAACCTGTCACTGGGCATCAGCTTCCACCAAAGACAGGCGATCTCACTGGAGTGACTTCTGAGCCCAGAAAAGCAGAAGTTCTGATACATATTGAGTTAATACAGCAGAAGCCAGAGTCCACAGTTGTCTGCTGTCATTTCGAGCACACAGCTGCCAGCTTTGGGCCTTGAGGGGCCCTCTGACCATCATTAGGCAGAAGTGAAGTGTCCTCCGATGGGTCATTCAGTGGCCAGCCTGTATGTGCACATCAGACTTTCATGAATTAGCATGGGTCCCGCCTGGGACGTGGAGAAGGGAACAGATGTCCTGCATGACCATCCTCGGCTGCCTGGCCCAGCCCCGCAGGCCCCATCTGGGTCCCAGAATCAAGGCGGCTCAGGGCTGGAAAGGACCTTCAAGGCCATCTGGTCCAAATGCCTATCAAAGGCTACAATCCCAGCTGGGTGGGATGGATTCCTCCCTGCTTGAATACCTTGGGTGATGGGGAACTCAATGCCCCCAGGAGCAGCCAGAGCTGGAAAGGCCCCAGAGAATCATCTCATCTGATCCCCTCATTATACAGTTGGAGACATTTCCCAAACCAGGAAAACAGCTTTTTCCAAGGTCACCCAGCTAGCCAGTGACAGGAGATGTCTATTTACCATGTCCTGCATGTCCTACGCACTGGCCATATTTCAGTTCCCAGAATGAGCCGCGCCATTTCATAGCTCCACGTGTCTGCTCACCCTGTTCCCTCTCCTGCAATGCCCTTCGAGCCACATCTCCCACCTGCATGGGAAAACACACCTGCCTTACAAGGGCCCAACACGAGCAATTTCTATTCCATGAAGTCTTCTTGCCTGAGACCTTCCTCCCATAGTTATTGGGTTGGCAAAAAAGTGTCTTCGGTTTTTAAGTAAAAACAAAAGACACATTTTTCATTTTCACCAAGAACTTTATTGAACAACGCATTCACCCTTTGTTCCACTACCTTCTGCCTTTTTTCCGGCAACTTCACAATTCCATCTTCCCCAAACTTTTTATCTTTTTGAGCAAAGAACTGTTTCAGGTGCCTTTTACAGTCTTCCAGGAAAATGAAATTTTTTCCACTAAGAGAATTTTGTAAAGCCCGAAATAAATGGAAATCGGAAGGTGCAAGGTCTGGTGAATACAGAGGATGAATCAGAACTTCCCAGCCAAGCTGTAATAGTTTTTGCCTGGTCATCAAAGAAAAATGCAGTCTTGCGTTATCCTGATGGAAGATGATGCATTTTCTGTTAACTGATTCCAGATGCTTTTCGTCGAGTGCTGCTTTCAGTTGGTCTAACTGGGAGCAGTACTTGTTGGAATTGATCGTTTGGTTTTCCAGAAGGAGCTTATGATAGAGGACTCCCTTCCAATCCCACCATATACACATCACCTTCTTTGGATGAAGACCGGCCTTTGGCGTGGTTGTTGGTGGTTCATTTCGTTCGTCCCACGATCTCTTCCGTTCCACATTATCTTACAGTATCCGCTTTTCATTGCCTGTCACAATTTGTTTTAAAAACGGAACGTTTTCATTACATTTAAGTAGAGAATCAGAGAATCGCATGCAGAAATATGGTCAAGAAGGTTTTTTTCGCCTACCTTATGTGGAACCTAAACGTCAGAGCGATTCACATAACCAAGCTGGTGCAAATGATTTTCAGCGCTTAATTTGGATATTTTGAGTATGTCGGCTCTCTCCCGTGTGGTATAACGTTGATTGTTCGCAGTGAATGTCTCGATTTGGCCGCTATCAACGTCAACTGGTCTACCCAACCATGAAGCATCGTCCAGAGAGAAATCTCCAGCACGAAACTTGGCAAACCATTCTGACACCTTCCGTCAGTCACAGCACCTTCCCCGTACGCTGCACAAATCTTTTTTTGCAGCTCAGTTGCGTTTTTACCTTTCTTGAAATAATAAAGCATAGTATGCCAAAAATGTTGCTTTTTCCTTCCATCTTCAATATGAAAATGGCTACACAAAAATTCACCGATTTTGATAAGTTTTTTTAACTGCACGCTGACATGACAGCCGACACATACACTCTAACAAAATTGTTTTGAATAAAGTTAAAGACAACTTAGTGCTACTAGAGCCGTCTTACGGAAACAACCGAACAAACCTTTTGGCCAACCGAATAGAATCCTCCCCATCTCCCACGCCCCAGGGGTAGCCTGTACAAACCTGGATCAGAGCCCTTGTTACACTGGAAAACTATCTCCCATATTCATCCCATCCTCAGCTCTCCTCTGAGCCCCCTAAGAGCAGGGACCACATGCCTCATGTCTGTGTTCTCTTCCACAGCCCTCGGTACAGAGGTGCTTGTTGAATAAACACACAAATGAGTGATTGAAGGGATGAACACTGGGTAAGCCATGAATGCTATTAGTAATTTCCATTAGTCCTTATAGACTCGGTTTCATTTTTATTCCTCTTTCCTCCCTTCCTTTCGAATCCCCTTCCCCATCTTGCTGGGTATAACTTGCTGGGTATAACCACTTGCTGGGTATAACTCATCCCATCCCAGAGAAGCTGGGTGATCTGCCCAAATCATCCGGTTGTAAGTAGCTCTCAGAGCATATGAACTTGTATTCCCAAGTTCGAGGGAAATGTCATGGCTAATTGTGCCACTCCCCTGGGTGGTTTCTCCTCTGGATGAACCTTCCTACACCCTGCTCAACTTTCAGAGACCATCCTGAGGACCTCTCTCAGGGTCCCCATGTCAGTCTCTTGGATTCTGCATCAGTATAGCTGAGATCCAGCTCCTGGAGGGCAAAGGGGAATGTGGGATGCAGGTGTGTCACCTTCATGTGATGGAAAGGGCTGGGGGTCAGACAGACGGTTGCTCCAGCGCAGGGAAGGGGCGTGGATAGAGACTGTAACTGGAAGGGAAGAGATTTAAACATTTCTTGGCTGCAGCTCATTCACACCTGTGCAGCTTTGGACGCTGAGAGGTCACTTGTGCTTCTCCTGTGTGATGCACACTCACCGTCACCTGTTAGAGTTTTCTAGACAGATCTGACCCGCCGCTGGGATGCTGGGTGGTACACATTCACATGAATGGGACAAATATCATGTGGCTGTCACACGCTCTCTGGATGTCACACGCTGGTGGACATCACACACTCACATGGATGTGACTGTACGTGCACCTGTCTCCTTAGGATGCAGGGGGACAGGGGGGTTCTACACTCTGCAGCTTCATCTTCTCACAGTTCTCTTCCTTCCTCCATTCTCAAGAAAGCTGCATCTTCCCTGCAATTTCCCTTTTTTAAAATTTCAATTTCCCTTTTAAAAAGAATTGTGGTAACAATAACAAAGCATAAAATTTGCCACCTTAACCTTTCTAAAGTGTCCATCCTATGATACTTGGTACACTCCCAGTTTTGTGCAACCATCACCACTCTAGTTAGAGAACATTTTCATCACCCCGTAGCCATTAAGCACTTCTCCTTGGCCATTTCAACTATAAGCAGGCAATGGGGGCGGCCCTGAAGGCTTCCTGGCTCCGTCTAAGTGGTGAGGACCCCAAGGTCGCCTCAGTGGGAGAAAAGCAAGGACTCCACCTGAGAAATACCGCCTGGCATCTCTGTAGGTTCAAGTCCCATCACTGCATCAAGTCCCTGTTCAAAGCCCCCACCTGCCGGCTGGGCCCATCCTCTCCCAGATGAAGTTCTTGTCACATGGAGTTCGCGATTGCCCTATAATTATTTATTCCCTCGTCTGGTCCTTCCCTTAGACCACAGGCTCCTTGAAAGACAGGCATTTTCTTTGCCTCTGTGTCCCCAGAATC
This sequence comes from Mesoplodon bidens, assembly GCF_964165515.1. NCBI lineage: Eukaryota > Metazoa > Chordata > Mammalia > Artiodactyla > Ziphiidae > Mesoplodon > Mesoplodon bidens. The sequence continues at coordinate 11,795,079 of NC_138179.1, forward strand.
CTTATAATGCAGACTGGCACATGGTGGGATCACTGTAAATTCTTGATAAATAAATGGGAAAAAATGAAGGAGGAAGGAAAAAGTCTGAAGTGGGGGTGTTAAGGAGACTGTTAGTATCCACACCAGTGACTAGGGCTATGGAATTTCCTTTTCCCTATAGAAAGCACAAATCCCTGTACTTCCTCACCTTTCCTGGCTGTTGCTGCCTGAAACCGAGGACTGTAGCCAGTGTCCTCTTAGCCCTGGGAATCAGAGCAAGCTCACTGCATAATCCAGCTCCCGCTGAAGCCTCAGCTGGCGGCTCAGAGCTATACTATGTTGGTAACTCTTTTCACTTTCTGAGTTTTAGGACTCAACACAGTCCCAGCCCCTAAGCTCCATGGGGTCAGCTGTCCCTTAGAACCAGAACTAGCTTGATGGCCACGTGGCCAGAGGGAAAGGCTTGATTCTCAGAGGGCTGGGGGCTGGGGGGAGGGGGATAAGAGGGAGTCTTATTAATGAGGGCATATTTATAGTGTACTCTTAATTACTAAGATGTATTAACTCATGACTATGTTCCAGGCACTGTTCTAGGCACTTGATGTGGATTCATTCTTGTAATCCTTGTAAGAACCCTATGAGTGCTATTATTATTCCCACTTTACAGATGAGAAAACTGAGGCAAAGAAAGATTAGTAGCTTGTTCCAATCACACAGACAGTAAGTGTCGAGCAGGGCTCCACATCCTGACTTCTAACCACTACCTCTCTGTACAGAGTATTGTATTTAATCACCCCCCTGTTGATGAACACTTGGGTGGTTCTCATTTTCTTGCTGTAACAAACATTGCCACAGTACATGGCATCAGTTTGTACATGTGCAAGTATTCCCCCAGGGTTGCCAAGTCAGAATTATTAGTAGTTTTTCACTTTTATAGAAAGTGCCAAGTTGCCCCCCAAAAAAGGCTGCCGTTTACACTCAGGAGGTGCCTTTTCTATGCCAGGTCTGGCAAAGAGTCACAGAGGTTGCTTTAGATGGAGAGGACCAGAAGAGGCAATCGATTCCCCATCAGACTCGGACTAAGGGGCTGTGTCTGGCAGGGTTCCCTGCCCAGCTCTTCCTCCTCCCAAGGAGGGAAGGCTTTGACAGCCCCTCCCAACAGCACCTGATGTTCATAGGGGTGCCTGCCTATCCCCCGAATCAGAGACTGGCCAGTGGATGTGGGACAGCATGACCTGAAGTCCCCACAACTAGCCAAGGGAAGGCCGTAGCCCCAGCTTCCAGCACTGCAAAGCAGCGATGCTAATACCCAGATCAGAGAGTCATGGGGATTAAATGAATAGGTATATCCACATCCTCCTAGCCTCATCGCATGGTAGTGAGAATTACAATGTTTCAGAGGAAGCACCCTGCCAAGGCCAGTTTCCTTCCCCTGCTCCCTTCAAGCATGAACGTTTGAGCAAGTATGCATGCATTCGTTCATTCATTTATTTGACCTTTACCCAGCACTTCCAGTTCAGCCAACCCTCTTGCTCCCCGTATGGTTAGCCCATACGTTGTTCAGCTCACAACCACCTTCTCTGAAAGCCGCATCGCTTTCCCTTCCTCCCGTTGACCGCACTTCTCCGGACTCCCTCTTCCCCTCCCTGCCACCTCCTGCTCCCCCAAAGCCCTGAGACCCGTGAGTTCCTTACCCCCGTCTACGTTTTCTGGAAACAGATGCAGCATCTACACATTCAGGTGCCACAGCTGGAGATTGCCAAGCATCATCATATTTTATATCTGGCCTCATGAATAATTCAGGACCCAGAAAGCAAGAGCATAATAATTAACATTAAGCAGAGGGGGACCTCCAGTTCCAACACAGCCCCTTTGTTTTTACGGTGGGATTTTGCCAAGTTTAAATGCACAGCACCTGACCCCGTGTTCTTGGCTTGCATTTGGAGTTGTTTTTCCATATTGAGACAATGTGTCCAAGCCTCCTATAATCCAAACAGGAGCTCTATCCAAGAAGCTGGTCTATTAGTAAAATCCTTGAAAAGAAGCGGAACAGAGTTGCCTGCAGAAGTACCCGGACCCCTCCCTTGGAATGTCACGTGCAAAAACCGGATGTTCTGGGATGAGCATCTTCTTTGCCCCTTGACTTCTCTTCTCCCCCAGCAAACTCTGACCCTCCAAGGCAGGGCCCAGGTCTCCGTCATCTGTGACCCCAGCCCCACCTAGGTCCTAGTATAGCATCTGGCATGGAGGAGACCCACAGTAAGATTTGGGGCACTACCCCTCACTTGCATTATCTTTTCAGGAACACTTTCTCTCCTCATCTCTGAGAGAGCTCAGGTGAGTGGTTGCCTTGAACGTTTCAGTGCTAGGCTTTTTGTCTTAGAGCTCTCCTGTCTGGGACCAAATATCCTGTAAATAAACATTTAAATGCACCAGGCAAATTCCCTCTTTGAAGCCAGGCTGGAAATATTGTCATAAAGTACACTAATTGATTTAGTTGATAACCTCAAACGTTTGGATGTTTGTTTTCTTTCCCCTTCAATAAATCTGCAGCCAGAGAGCAAACATTTGAACAGGGAGAAGGGAGGAAGGGATAATTCAAAGTATTTTGGTTCTTTAGCACATCAAAGTATTTTTCTGAACACAGATCCCTGTAAGAACCTGGCTCCCTGGTGAGAATCTCAGTTTTTTGGTATGAACCTGGATTCCTGATGTGAACCTAATTCCCTAGCGAAAACCTGGCTCCCAGACATGAACTTGACTGCCTGGTGTGAACCTGGATCCCTGGTTAGAATCTGGTGGCTTGTGAACTTGGCTCTCTGGTGCAGAATTGGCGGTCAGGAAAAGTTTGTTGTAGGAATGAATGAATGAGTGAATGAATGAATGAATACTGCTAGACTGTAGCATTATTGGATAATATTCTGCAAAAGAAGCACTCTCTTAAGTGAGGTATAGAAGTATTATCTAAATTACAAATCACCATGTTACAAACATTCCAGTATATTTATGTGAACAGCAGCCCAGCACGGAGCCCGGGGAGTGGAGGAAGCTCTCTCTGGAGCACAGGAAAGAGAAATAGTCCCTCAATTGCCTTGCTTAATTCTGTTTTTAGAAAAACAGCTTTATTGAGCTATAACCCATATGCCATACAATTCACCCACTTAAAGTGAGCAATTCAAAATGTATTCACAGGGATGTGCGATCATCACCATAACTGAATTTTAGAACATGTTTGCCCTCCCACAAAAGAAACCTTTACCTGTTACCTGCCACTGTCCATTCTCCCCAGCCCTAAGCAAACACTGTCTCTATTCTCTGTCTCATAGATTTGCCTCTTCTGGATATTCCATATAAATGGAATCATACAGTATGTGATCTTTTGGGCCTGGCTTCTTTCACTTCGCATGATGTTTTCAAGGTTCCTCCATGTTGTAGCATGTATCAGTACTCCATTCCTTTTTATTGCCAAAGAACATTCCACTGTATGGATGTATTACATGTATTTATCCATTCATCAGGGTTTTTTAAATTAATTCCTGCCAGAGTGGATCATAAGCCATGAAGTTGTGGCTGGGAGCACAGGAATTCCCCTTGTCACACCATGTTCCTTTTTAACTACTGGGCGCATTTCACGTGACCCCCAAGTTACCATAGTCTCGTCTTGCTGTTCTGCAGAGAATCCTTTACCCTCGAGAACAGTTAGGTTCCCAGGACAACCCCCCAAAACACACTCAATTCACAATAGAGCCCCCAAATGTTGTCACCACAGAAGACAGTGACAATAAGAAAATAGAAATCATTTCAGAGGGGAAGTATAAATGATTAACAACTGTGAGTAGGTAATAAGCATCTGTGGGTCTAGCCTACCTGACCGCCAGTTATAACTTTGTTTACATGGGGAAATGAAATCTAAATTATAAATAATTATCTTTAAGATGAACTTTCAGAAAAAAAAAAAATATATATATATATGATCTCCCTGTACAGAATCTGCATTTCAAAGCTCAAAAAATAAATTCTGTGTTTGGGCCAAATCAAAAATCAACTTGGTAGACTCTTCATAATGCATAGTTTGGCTATTTTGCAAAGTCACCTCTAAAAGAAGTGAGTTTATTTTATTTGACCCTCTTTAAAATAAGCATCTTCAAAATCTTTGGTTTTTTTCAGCACCAAGTAAGAGCAGAACCTAGAAGCCTAAAATCTTTACCCAAAGTCTAATCAACCAGATTTTTCATTATTTCAAGATCAGTTGAAAATAAATTCAAATGTTCAAGTCTTTCAGAATGGGAAAAAACAACAACAGTAATACTAGTTCCTGTTCCTTGAAGAGTCTACTTCTTTTGCTTGGGGTAATAGGATTTCTTGCCATATTTTCTGAAAAATCAGAACATTTGCTGGCTTTTATGTAATATGGAAGAGAATGTGAGCACTTATGAACGCCCCAGAACACCAGAGTTGGACCTCAGATGTGGAAACCAAGACTCAGAGAGGAGGAGTGACTTGGCCAAGATCACCTTTGGGTTCACAGCAGAACCAGGGCAAGAACTGGTTCCTAGAACGAGAGAAATGATGCTACTCTGTAGGGGAGCAACCACACCTGGAATTCTTTTTTTTTTTTTTTTTTGCGGTACGCGGGCCTCTCACTGCTGTGGCCTCTCCCGTTGCGGAGCACAGGCTCCGGACGCGCAGGCTCAGCGGCCATGGCTCACGGGCCCAGCCGCTCCGCGGCATGTGGGATCCTCCCAGACCGGGACACGAACCCATGTCCCCTGCATCGGCAGGCGGACCCTCAACCACTGCGCCACCAGGGAAGCCCATACACCTGGAATTCTTTAAGCATCAAGGTGGGGATAGTAACAAGCCGGAGCCACCACACAGGCAGAGGAGAGGGACCAGAAAGGTGGAGGAAGCAGAGAGGCGAGATCAATACCAGGTACTGATCACCTACCCCTTGCCAGGAATTTTGTTGTGTGCTTTGCATACATTATCTCGTTTAATCCTCAAAAAATTCTACAGTAAATCCAGTAAAATTATACAGGATTTTTTTTTCACAGATAAAGAAACTGAGACTTGGAGAAATTAAATAAATTGCCAAGGTCACACAGCTACTAGTGAGTAGGTCAAAGACTTGGACCCCACCCCCACCCCCGCTGACCCCAGCTAAAGCCCCAGGGCCCATATCCTTTCTCAATTTCTCTGCTTCTCCCAAGGGGCCCGGAAACTTTGTCCGGGGGGAAGTGGAGATGTTTAGCCACTCTAGGGGAAGACTCTAGGGGAAGTGACCATGGCCTTCACCATATTTTAGAGCTCGCAGAGGCAAGAGGACCCACTGTGTAAGAACTGCTGGGAAGCGTATTTCATGTCAGTAGAAAGAATGACTTTCTAACAGCTGCGATGTATGTAGAACAGGTTGCTTTGAGAGGTAGCAAGTTCCCTGTCCCTGGAGGTATGTAAACAGAGGCTGGAAGATCACTTGGGAAGGCCAGGGTGGAGTGAAGGCTCTGGATGCTATTATAGGGTTAGACTAGAGGACCTCTTTGTGACTCTGCAACTAAAAGTGCCAGATGAGACCTTAGCAGGGCTGATAATCATTGGGTATTCAAGAAAATGGCATTCCCTTTTCATAGCAGTGATTTCTTAAATTTGTCTTGATTGGACATTTTCCCCACAAGAGCTCACCCCAGTGGGAACACTGGGGTAAAATTGCACTGTTTTGGGGTCCTCTGGCAGAGATTATTGTGGCATGGGCTTAGCCTTGCTCCACCAAGCCCAGGGGTCCATGAGATAGTGATGAACATTCTGGGAATGAATGAACAGATGAGTGAGTGAATGAATGAATGAATGAATGAATGAATGAATGAATAGCTACATGATCAATCAAGTTAGAGAAACAAACGGCTAGGCTAACAGAGTCCACGGATTTCTTTAACACAAGATCTCTCAGGACCTTTAAGAAGTGACATGTGTGCTGTCTCTCATAGACGGGGTGTGCAAGCAAAATTTCCCAAACCATTTGGACCACAAAACCCTTTCTTCCTCCCTGGTAGTTAGCATCTCAAGAGACCCCAGAGCTTTGCTGGACACGGTTTGGGAAACACAGGGTTTTAAGACTGTGGGCTTTACAAGCTCAGAGACTAGGGCTCAATCCACTGCTGTGAGCTTCAGTTTTCTTGTCTCGGAAAGGGAGACTGCAGTATCTGTGTCCTAGGGTTGCTGCAAGGATTCAAGGAGGTCATGGATGTACCATGGTGGAGAGCAGGCCAGACACCTCTGCAGGCAAGAAATATATATGGGGGCCTTTGTTCATTACCTTATAGGATTCCGTGTATTACCTCATAAGGTCATGGTGAGGAGGAAACGAAGTCAGATGTAAAATAACGTGTGTGTGAAGTTCTTGGCATCCAGGCGGAGCCTTGTAAAGGCTGCTTTGCCTCGGCCTTTTCTCTCCGGGCGCTAGTCGCTTGCTAGCAGATTTCCTGTGCCAGGAAGGCAGCAACTACTCAGAATATGGAGCGTTTCCCATCTGCTATGGCTTTTCTGAAGAAGGTGACATTCTAAGCTTCATCAGGCTCTTGAGTTTTTAAGTAATTGAAGAGCTAAGAGTCTGAAGTGACTCACCCTACGCTGTTTATTCTGGTCTCGTTTGCACAAAAGAAAGGAAAATCAGCAGCTCGAGCCACCCACTACAAAATGTTAGCGATGAGAATAGCTGGAGAAAATACCGAAAATTCCTGGGGCCTGGTTTGGCTCTTCCTCCAACGGGCGGGGCTGGAAAATAGGCGTGGCAGGTCCTAAGTCATCAAATATAGTAGCCACCCCCCCCCCACCCCGTTCATCACCGTGTCCCCTGAAGAGGGGAGGAGGGGAGGGAAGGGAGGGGGGAGGGGGGAGGAGAGGTGCCCCGAGCAACCCGATCGGATTCACAGCCCACACTAGAAGCGAAGGGGAAAATGGGTTTTAAAAATCCTCCATCGTTGACTGAACACCTACTACGTGTGAGGCTCGCTGCCAGATTCTGTAGAAGTGACAGTTACGCCCAGAGGCAAAGGCTCAACTAATAATCATGATAAGAATAACAACAGAAGCCCCCATGTATTAAGCATCTACCGGGCCCCAGGCACAGTGCATGGCATTTTCTATTCTGTAGCCCTCATACAACTCTGCAAGGTAGGAATTATTACCCACGTTTTCGGGAAGGTGAAGCAGAGACATTTATTCCTTGATTCCTTCACCCAAAAGACACTGCTGGTCGCTGGCTGGACCCTGAGGATGGACAGATGCAGAGAACGCAGGCTCTCGGCTGAGTGCAGGGATCAGTGACTTCGCCAAGGTCATGGGCAAGTAGTGGGGGAGCAGAGGTGGGAGCCAGCTCTCTGCACCCCAGACCCGTGCCTGGCCCTCAGCATCAGGAGAGCCGCCTTTCGGTCCAGCCCGAACCAGGCTCCCGGATTCCCAGGGATGGGGCGCAAACTACACTCGCAGCAGCCTCTGTGGTGCTGTGGGGTGGACTGAGGCACAGCCGTGGTTCTGCACCAGAGTCAACGGCATGGCTAATTGATTTTAAACATAAACAGTTGGGTTGCACGAGCTAGCAAAGAGCACTTTGTCTTCACCATCACGGGAGATTTCACTGCAGAAATTACCATATTATACAGGGATATCACAGGGCTCGGTTACCCCACGAGGACCTCTGTGCACGGCGTGTCACACTAGACCTGTCTCACGTCCCTTCTCCCAAGATCCAGAGAGGAGGCTGTAACTCATCACACCCTTGGGCCAGGGGGTGTCCCTTCCAGCTCTGAAACAGGCATTGAGTGCCCGCCACGTGCCAAGCGCTTTAGCTGCGTTGTCTCACTTAACCCACAAGGCAAGCCCACAGGGTGATGCTCTTTTACAGAAGGGAAGCCTAAGGGTCAGAGGGAAGGAGTTACCTCCCCTGGAAGGGAAGGACCCTGCCTTCAGAACAGCTCTGTCTGGAGTTAAAGTATGGACTCTTTCCATGTCACCGAGCTGTGGGTTTCAAAGTGCCCTGGGGGAGCGGTAGACACAGAATTGTTTAAACCGGTTCCACATGGAACACAGGACAGGGCAAGCACCTGGGAGCCAAAGACTTGGGCTCGGGTCTGGCTCGGCCATAACAAGCATCACATTGGAAAATAGACCACTCTATCCCGCTGAGCCTCGTCTGTAATGTGTGTGTGCACGTGCGTGTTTGTGTGTGATGTGGGCCACAAACACATAGGAGCAATCACAAAATCATGATTGCTTTGTGAGGAAAGGTCACCTGCAGAAAGAAGCCCAGCCTTCCACACCTGAGAGCTTCCCACAAACCCTCTTGTAACCCTCTTAACTTTCCAGCCCCCATACCTCGCCTCGATTTGGGGGAGCCGTCTGAGGCTCCTTGCAGCGGTGCCTTTTGCTGAATAGGAGCAGTTCTCAATCAGCCAGCACCCTGACTTACCTCCCCAACGTGAGACATCTAAGTGCTGGCCAAGGGCCTTCCAGAGCCACCGGAAAAGAGCTGGCCGCTGTGTCTTTCTGTAGGTTGTGCATAAGATATAGGCCTTTGGTCTGTGGATGCACCTACATTTTTAAGAGCTGTATATATTCCTGAAAAGTCAGGTCTAAATTATATTTTGTTCAATCAAATTACCTTTTAATTTACCCTGACATTAGAGCCTGCAAAAATACATAAATTAGCAATTACAAATCTTCTGACAGTCACAGACTCTTCTGAACTCCCGGAAAGCTGGGAGTTCCTCCCTCTCTCTAACTTTCCACATCCAATTAACTTGCAAGGCCTGTAGCTATTGATTGACCACCTATATGTCCCTCCTCTCTGTCCCGCTCCCTCCATCCCCACTGCCCTTGCTGTTTCTCACCTGATTTACTTGAAACATCCCGGACTAGTTCTCAATACTCCCAACCACACTCTCAAGATCACCACTACCATCTCACCTCCACTGTGGATCCAGAGTGGTCTTTGTTAATTTCCAGTCTGGTCATGATCTTGCGCTCTTTGAAACCCCTCCTGGGGCTCCCGATCACCTTCTCAATAAAATCCAAATCCCACAGCACGGCATACACAGCCTTTGATGATCCCAGATGTTCTCAACTCATCTCTTCCCTCCCCAGAACACACCACTCTTAGGCCAGGCCAAACTTTGGGGTGGCTCCTTGAACCCACCACGCTTTCCATGTCTCCCCTTCGAGGCTTTGCAAACACTGCTTGGAGCACCATCCTGTCCCTTCCTTGCCTAACACGTCTCTCCAGTTAGGACATCTGCAGAAGGGGTCCCTTCCACATCGTCTCCACCATACCCCACGCTAATTGGCCCTGAAGTTCTCATCTCTCTAGACTCTCCAAATTGATCTGTTTCTCTCCCCTTCCAGGCTGTAGGCCACCTACAAACTGTCACCTTGGCATCCGTAGAGCCCAGTCTGCTGAATGAATGAATGATCGCTCATAAGGTTTCTGTAATGTATCACCCTCCTGATGACTGTTGAGTGTTTCTTTAGACAGTATGACGTATTTCACCATAGGAGCTGGGGACAGAAAACATGAAGCTGCTGCCAGTCAGTGATCAATCAGAAGTAAAGTTCACTTGTCTCTGAAATCATCATGTGAGTCAGTGAGAAAATAATTTATAAATAATTTATAAACCTTTAGTGGGCACTTGACTTTTAAGTCATTGGATTAAGTGCAATAGATCTATGTTCACAGAAAGGACATTTTCACAAAATCACTATAAAAGTCATCAAAAACAATTTTGGAAAATACTACCCAAAAAATCACTACCCATAGTTCCACAACTCAAACTAATATTTTGGTTTGGTCCCTTTCAGTCTTTTCTCTCTGTGTAGGTATAAGGGAATTTTTAAATATCAATTTGGGGTTATTCTCTATGTATCATTTTGCAAACCACTTTTTCCCCTTATGACATTAGCATTTTCATGGTATTACATAAACATCATTCAGTGACCACGTAAAACTCCATTGTGTGGATGTTCTATAATTACATCTCATTCCTCTACTGTTAGATGTTTAAATTATTTCTACTATACTTATCCTGAATGATGCTGGGACAGGCGTATTTCAAGACTTGGCTAGAACACATTCCCAGAAGCAGAATGACTGAGTCAAAGGCTAGGAATGTTTCTAAGGCTCTTGGTAACTGTTGTCACCAGTTTTCCAATCAGTTGCCTCAATTTACATTCCCCCGAGAAGTGTATGAGAATCCCCATTTACTGCACCTTACCCCGCCAGCAATCATTATTTTAAAATATCCATTCTATTTTGACCAGTGAGAAATCATTTCATGCCATCTTGCTTTGTATTTGTTGGATGACGAAAGAGACCAAGCATTTTCCATATGTTTACTTATGAGACGTATTTCCTCATTGGTGAATTGCAACAGAGCTTCATCTTCATTTATAGGGAAGCACCCTAGTAGAGAAAAAGAGAGAAGGACGAACACATGAGCTCAGTCCCTGCCTGCTTTTGCCCGCTGTGTGACTCTGTGTGCATGGTCTGTATCTCCCTGACCTTCTGTTTCCCCGTCCGTGAAATTAGGATTCTAATCCGTACTTTGCTAATTTGATGTAAGGATTAAACAGGGAGCAACTTAAGCACCTCACACAGCCCCTGGCAGACAGGGGACAGGCCTGTAGCTATTGATTTACAATAGCAGGCGGGTCATTTTAGTTCCCCTTTCCCTCTTTTTGAGCCCTTTTGTCTTTGCCTCTGATGATCCTTCAGGCTCCTGCTACTTGGAGATCAGGAGCACCAGCATCACTGGTGAACTTGCTAGAAATGCAGGGTCTGGGGCCCTGGCCCAGACCCCTTGCATCAGAATCTGCATTTTAACAAGATCCCCAAGTAATTCATAGGCACACTGAAGTTTGAGGAGTCCTGCTTTAGGCTTTGAGATTGGAGGGTGATGGGTGTTTTCTCCAGACATGATAACCAGCCCCGACCCAGGGGGGAAGAGGTAGGTTATGAGCCTGGTGCTGGGAGCCCTGGCACACCCCCCATCCTCACACTGCTTCTGCTAGCCCCAAAGAACAGAGGGCCAGCAGACCGCGCCCCTCCCCTGGGAAGTCAGCCTCGTAGGGCAATCTCTTGGGAAGGCAGCCCTCAGCCCACAGTTCGATGTTGTGCTTCTTGCCTGAGAAAGAGCTACATCACAGGGAAGAGCCAGCCAGGGGTGCAGGTGAGAGGTGGTGGACTCAGCAGGATGGAGCAACCTGGCCCCGCATCATGTTGACATTCCGGGGGCCTGGAGCTGATGGCGGAGGCCTCAGGCGGGAGCCAGGGGTGCTTCAGAGATTGCAGAGCGGACCCTTGGTCATTTAAGCCCCACCCACTGTGCATACTGTGTTTACCTGGGGGTGAGAGATACACAGAAACTTTGCTCTGAACATGGCAGAACTGCTGGTTGGGGTTGAGGCAGGCACATTGCCCTCTGCTGCAGAGATCAAGCCACCCTCAGAAAGAACAGCAGTACGCACACACACGCACACCTGGCGTCCTGCGATGTCTGGTTATTCTCTCAACCTGTGAGAGAGCCTGCGGGGGGCAGGGAAGGAATCAGCACTCCAGGGCCTGTACTGCTTAGTATCCCATCTCACTGAATCTTCCATCAACCCTCTGATAAGAAACCCCATTTTCCATTTGAGTAAACCAAGGCTCCGAGAGGTTGGCAGGTAGGACACCTAGCCCGCCAGGGATGAAGCAGGGACTCCACAGAGCTCTTTACCACTCACCCACTTGACAGATCAGGAGGCTGAGACTGAAAGTTAAGACTCTCAAAGTCCCCCAAAAAAGAAGATGGCGGGGCTTGAGCTAGGGCCTAGGCCTTTGGGAATGCAGGTCACGGTTGTCAGTGAAGCCACACTGTAACCCGCTAAACTCTGCTCCCAGCCCCGATCTCACCACCGTTGCCAGGCCCAGCCTCCAGTGGCTAAAAGAATAACCCCATTAGAACTCCGCCACTGCGGGCAGATTTAGCACACTGACTCCTGAATCACCAGTGTCCCCTTCTCATCCCTCAGACTGCCACCCCTCTCATCCCTGCCGGCTCTTTTCAGAGCCTTCACATTTGCAGACTTCCAAGACTTGCTTCTGATCTTTCCAAGCAGGGTTTTTTTTTTTCCCACCTTCAGTTTGTAGGACTAATCTGTGCCCACCCTCTGGCCGTGGCAGCCAGAGAAATCCTCCCAAATTAATATGCATCGGAGCATCTCCCTGAGGGATGGTTCCCCAGCCTGCAGCTTTGAGAGGCCTCCACCAGGAGCCTCAGCACCCTGTTTGCATACAAGATGAATAGGAATGAGCCGCAGGGAGGATGTTTTGGATGTTCCTTTGTTGAGCTCAACATTCTACCCAAACTGAGCTTACACGATTAGTTTGCTTAGCACACAGAGAGGAAAATCTTACAGCTGGATCTGAGAAGCATCTTAGAAGTTCAGAGAAATAATATGCTTCGCCCAAGATCACATAGCAAGGGGCTGGCAGGGCGGAGGCAGAACCCAGAACCCGAGCCCAGTGTGCTGTCCTCTGTCACTCAGCGTCCTCCTTCCCTTCCCCTACGGGGTCAAGGAATGCTTATCTTAATTACAGATTGCATTGGTTCAGATTAAGGTCAGTGTGGCTAAGAGGAGTGGGATGACAGGAAGGGAGCAGGGCCCTCCTGCCCAAATCCTACACTTAGAGAAAGCCAAGGACACCTGGTGGTCCAGCCTCACCCCGTTCCTTCCTTGTGTTGACATCTCAACTCCGTTCTCTTCCTCCTGCTTTGGGAAGTATAAGGTTCTTATTGCTGCTGTAACAAATGACTGCAAATGGTGGCTTAAAACATCAGAAACATATTGTCTTACAGTTCTGTAGGCTAGAAGTCCAAAATGAGTCTTACAGGGCTAAAATCAAGGTGTCAGCAGGGCTGGTTCTTTCTGGAAGCTCCAGGGGAGAATTCATTCTGTGTCTCTTCCAGCTTCTCGTGGCTGCTGGCATCCTTGGCTTGCGGCCACATCACTCTGATCTCCGCTTCCAATATCACATTGGCTTCTCTTCTGTAGTCAAATCTTCCTCTGTTTCCTTTTTCTAAGGACACTTGGGATTACATTGGGTCCATCTAGATAATCCAGGATAATCTCCCCACCTCAAGAACCTTAATCGTACCTGCCAGGTTCTTTTTGTCATATAAGGTAATAGTCACAGGGATTAAGATGTGGATGTTTTGGGGCACCGTTGTTCAGCTTACCATAAGTAGAAACGAGGTCTAGTTGAGTCTGAGCCTTAGAGACAAGCGTGGGCTCACATTTGAGCTCTGGCACTTGCTAACTGCATGACCTAGGCCCCATCTTTCATCCCTCCTAGGACTCCTCTGGTTCCTGTTCTGCAAAGTGGAAGTCACGTTATCTCCCTTTTGGGGCTGTGGTGAGGACCAGGCACCAATCGCAGCAAGCACCCAGCACTGTAGCAGGTGCATTATAGGTATTTAATGTAGGCAGCCAGGGATGCCAGGGGATCCTAGGACTCTGCTTCTTCACTCTCAGAAGGAGGGTCTGTTGATCTGGCACAGCCTCGCTGATCTTAAGGAGTCAGCAAATGCTATAAGAATGCAAGAGCCAGCCGATTGTGCAAATAGATTGGACCGCCATTATCCTCAAAATTAAGTTTGCACCAGGTCCATTGGGATTAGCTAGTAATGCAAGAGGCAAAGCACTGATATATGGTAAGAGAATTTTGAATAAGTGAATTTGGGATAATGTAATATCGGGAGTAAATGGAAGGAGATGTGCACTCTGCCTGCTTCCCTGCTCAGGAACTCCAGCTGGTCAGATCTTGGCTTTGATTTTATTTTTCATTTAAGGGGATGTTTACTTCCCTTTAGATGAGGCGTTTCCACTTTGCCAGGGAAAAAGAAGTGGGAAGTGAAGCAGACACCTCTGGTTTTCTAAACTACAGATCTGAATTTCCAGCCACTAGTGTCGCCTTCCTGGAGCCCTCATCTTCATCCATAGCATCACCAACCTGCTGTTTTTTGAGATGTGGGTTTCTGGAGTCACCTTGGAGATAATGTCCCCCAGTCCTCAGTGTGCGCTAGTGCATGTTTCACAAATGGCTTTCCGGGGGGAAAAACGGTCCTTTGTCCATTTCCATCGTGTAAATGTTCCCATGGTTGATTTCAAGCTACCAAGCTGAACTCACTGAACACCTAGCTGGGCAGGGTGTGTGGTCAGCTCTCCTGAGCTTGTGCAGACTGGTCCCAGCTGGACCACCTGCACCCTCATCCCGCTACCAGCAACTCTTCACACACCCCTTGCTCCACTGAAGGGCCGTATGCACTTCTGCGCTTTTGCACACACTTCAGCCCTGGGACCTTCCCATTTTCTACCCAATCAAAACCATATCTGTTCTTCAAGCCTGTTCACATTAAGTCCTTCATGTGGATTAATTCTCTCTTCCTCTGCTTCCCAACAGGACACTGCTTATACCTTTATTTGGCATTGCTTTCATCCTGCCTCATATACAACTAAGTCATTAAATGTCTGTCTTCCCCAGCCATCTGGCTTTGGAAAGACACTGGCTTTGGTCAAATCCCCTTAAGTAGCTCTGTGACTCAAAGCACATGAGTTTCTCAGTTGTGAAACAAGGGTACCAACCCACACCCCATGTTCTTTTGAGGAGTTACTGTGAGGGTATGTACAGAGCACACAGTAGGTGCTCAATAAATGGTGAGGCCTTTCCTTGGAGGGCAGGACCAAGCCTCATTCCCCATTGTCTACCCTTACGTTCCCTGCTACTTAGAAGGTTCTCACTCAGCCAGGACTTGAAATGAAATGAAATCTCCCAGTATGTGCCACGCAAATAGAGATGGGGTGGCGAATTGCACCCTGAAAGGTCTGCAGCTGGCCTCAAATCTCACCCATATGGGATAAGCTTTTACAGCCTAAGAGATTCTAGCTCAGCCCGGGTTGGGGAGGGGGTGTGGAAATACGAGTGCAGATGGAGAGTTTTCGTGGTGGCTTAATCTTGCAGGCATCATAGATAACTCATAAATGTCAGAAGCAATGCACACAATTTAGAAGGCTGAAAGGAAGCTGGAGATATTAAGATATTCACCAGCCCACGTGAGGGAGCAGGCTTAGCCTCAGATGCCACTCATATTTTCATTAGCAGAGGCTGAGTGAACTTGAGCAGCTTATAGAAGCCTCCCATTTTCATATTTGGGATCTGAGTACAGTTGCCTCATTATACAGTGTGATGTTCCCTGATGGATGTTTGCTCCACTGGTGTCTGTGAGATGCAGAAATGTGGGGGACATATTTCTCAGTATCTTCCTCTGCTGCAGCATCTTGGATTGGATCCCAAAGGGTGTGAATGACCTCCTGATGGGTGAGGGCGTCTGTTGCATACACTCTCGGGTTATGAATCCTTTTCCTGTTTCACTGGAGGATTGTTAGTTTATGGATTCTGTACACAAGGCTGCAGCAGACCAAGTCGGGAGCTGCTGCCTATTTGGAAAGAGTTTATGGGGAGCCAGATGGAGAAACTCTACCGGAGGCTGGCTCTGACGGGTCAGTGAGGCTGGAGAACGTGATGTCAAGAAGACGGGGAGTGAGGAGCTGCTGAGGTTGGGTGATTCAGCAAGTTCAGTCCAGGGACACTGGCTGTATTCTTGCATTCATTCATTCATTCATTCACTTAGTCACTCATTTATTCATCTTTTCTTCCAACAAATATTTATGGGGCACTTCACTTGGACCATGCACTGGGGGTGCGATCATAAGCAAAATAGACATGGTACCTGCCTTCCTCTGGGTCAGGGCAGTGGTTCTTAAGTGGGGGCAATGTTGTCCCCAGGGGACAATTGGTGGTGTCTGGAAACATTTGTGGTGTCCTAATTGTGAGGAGCCATTGGCCTCAAGTGGACAGAGGCCAGGGATGCTGCAAAACATCCTAAAATGAACAGGACAGTCCCCACCGCAAAGAATGATCCAACTCAAAATGTCAGAAGTGCTGAGGTTGAAAAACCGTGGTCTAGAGGCTTTGCAGGGTTGGGAGGGGGTGTTCTTTTTTTTGTGACATGTTTTCAAGGGCAAATTATTTGTATGGCCAACCTATATATTTGCTCATAAACCAACAAAAGATAAAACTGGGACAATTTCTAAATAAAGTTTTAAATATCATAGTAACAAGAATAATACATGTGGCATGGTAGGAGACTTGGCTACATGGTCACAAGGTCTTATTTCAGGTGTGTCAGGTGACTCTTATAGGATGCCTACAGGATGGTGGTGGTGGTCAAAAGCCTGGGCTCTGTGGTCAAAGCCAAGAACCCAAGGTTCAGGTTCTGACGCTCCTATGCCTGCCTGAGTGATCCTAGGCCATTCACATTACCCCTCCCTCCAGCTCATACAGTCCCTTAAAGATAGCCAGTTGGTGCAAATTAACATTCACCAGGGCATTGAAAGGCCGCAAAAGCCACTGGCTCTCACACTCCAGAATTCTTCCAGACCTCTGCTCACTGCCGTCCTCTCACTAGTTTATCATTCATTCTTTCATTCATTCATTCACAAATATTTATTGAGCACCTACTATGATCAGGCCCTCTTCTTAGTGCTGAGGCTGCATCAGTGAGCAAAACAAACAAGGTCTCATAGAACCTGCATTTCATAGAGAACAAGTGAAGAATAATAATAATAAATATGCCACAGATAGAGATTTTATGATGAAAATAGAATGAGGTGCTGTTATAAGGAATAACTAAGTTGGTTGGTCAGAAAAGCCCTCTCTAAGGAGGTCACCTTTAAGCTGAAACACAAAGGAAAAGGAAAGCATGTGTCAGGCAAAGCTCTGGGGAACGATCGTTCCAGGCAACACGCCAGAAAGAATAAAGGTGCCCCAGGGCTTCCCTGGTGGTGCAGTGGTTGAGAGTCCGCCTGCCGATGCAGGGGACGCAGGTTCGTGCGCCGGTCCGGGAGGCTCCCACATGCCGCGGAGCGGCTGGGCCCGTGAGCCATGGCCGCTGAGCCGCCTGCGCGTCCGGAGCCTGTGCTCCGCAACGGGAGAGGACACAACAGTGAAAGGCCGGCGTACCGCAAAAAAAAAAAAAAAAAGAAAAAGGTGCCCCAAGGGAAGGATGAGCTCCATGTGTGCAGGAAACAGAGGGTGTAAGGCTAGAGTGAGACCCAAGGGGTCTGGAGTGGGTTGGAGAGGGTGGCACGGCCTGAATAAGGAGTTTGGATTGAGAACTGAGCAGCCAAGGGAGGGGACCTAAGTGTGGGAGGCCTGTGCTCCTCATACATTGATCGCCCAGCTTGGAACCACGGTCCTGACCTTAACCTTGGCAAGGTTAAGGCATGTTTTCTCCAGCACAAGATATTTAGTGTATGCTTTCTCTGCTTTTTCACACCAACACAGTGGGCAAGAAGCAGCCCCTTCCCAAGCCCACCTCTGTCTCCATGAAACAAACACTTCAGAGCCCGTATAACTGCCCCCCCTCCCTTGACCTTCCCAGGCAGGGGTCAGGGGTGGGATACATCCTGTTATCTCATTTGCTCACTCACTCACTCCATAAACTGTGATTTACTGAACCCTCTCTTAGTCCGGTTCCCCCAGAAGCAGATCCTGAAAAAAGGACACATAGTTTATTTGGGAGATGAACAGATGATCACAGTTTATTTGGGAGATGAACAGATGATCACAGGAAACACTGCTAAAGAAGTAGGAAGTGAGACAGAGAAGGAAAATAACCAAAACAAGTGCATTATTAAGCAAGTTAGCACCATGGGCAATTGGACCTTAATCCTACAGGGAACTCTGGGAGTCATCCCACCTGAAGGGTGAGGGAGTGGGCGTATTTATGTACCAAAATCCTACAGGGAACTCTGGGAGTCGTCCCACCTGAAGGGTGAGGGAGTGGGGGTATTTATGTACCAATTCCTGACATGCTGGTTGAGGGCAGCTCCCAGGGAGCATTAATTTTCTGGCACTTCTGGGCTGCCCTATGGGTGGTCAAAGAGGGTTCTTGCTGTCAGAGAAAGCCCTCAGGCAAAGCAATGCGGGTGCTAGTAGTTGAAAATTGGGGCACCCCACATTAAAATCATTAAGTCCAAGGGGATATGATCAGGGAAGGAAAAGCATCTTTTTTTTTAAGCATTTAGTTTTATTTATTTATTTTTATTGTATTTTATTTTTGTAAGAACATGTCACATGAGATCCTCTTAACCATTTTTAAGTGTGCAATACAATATTGCTGACTATAAATACAATGCTGTACAGCGGTTCTCTAGAACTTATTCATCATGCTTAACTGAAAATTCCTGCTCGTTGATTAGTAACTCCCCATTTCTTCCTGCCCCCAGCCCCAGGCGACTACCATTCCACTCTCTGATTCTATGAATTGGACTGTTTTAGAGCAGGATTTGTCTTTCTGTGACTGACTTACCTCACTTAGCATAA
This sequence comes from Mesoplodon bidens, assembly GCF_964165515.1. Taxonomy (NCBI): domain Eukaryota; kingdom Metazoa; phylum Chordata; class Mammalia; order Artiodactyla; family Ziphiidae; genus Mesoplodon; species Mesoplodon bidens. The sequence goes on from NC_138179.1 coordinate 11,813,527, forward strand.
TGTCCTCAAGGTTCATCCATGTTGTTGACCATTGCAGAATTGCCTTCTTTTTAAAGGCAAAATAGTATTCCATTATATGTCCAAACCACGTCTTCTCTATCCATTCATCTGTCAATGGATGGACACTTAGGTTGTTTCCACATCTCAGCTATTGTGAATAATGCTGCAATGAACACGGGAGTGCAGATGCCTGTTTTTGTTTGTTTTTTGCGGTACGTGGGCCTCTCACTGTTGTGGCCTCTCCCGTTGCGGAGCACAGGCTCCGGACGCGCAGGCCCAACGCTCATGACTCACGGGCCCAGCCGCTCCGCGGCATGTGGGATCTTCCCGGACCGGGGCACGAACCCGCGTCCCCTGCATCGGCAGACGGACTCTCAACCACTGCACCACCAGGGAAGCCCCAGATGCCTGTTTAAGATCCTGATTTCAGTTCTCTCAGATAAATACCCAGAAGTGGAATTGTTGGATCGTATGGTAGTGCTATGTTTAATGATTTGAGGAAACGCCATACTATTTTCCGTGGCAGCTGCACCATTTAACATCCCTGGTAACAGTGTGCAAGGGCTCTAATTCCTCCATATCTTCCCCAACGCTGGTTGTCTTGTGATTTTTTGATAATAGCCATCCTGACAGGTGTGAGGTGATTATCTCATTATGGTTTTGATTTGCCTTTCCCTGATAATTCGTGATGTTGGGAATTGTTTTCACATGCCTGTTGGCCATCTGTATGTCTTTGAAGAAATGTGTACTCAAGTCCTTAACCCATTTATTAATTGGGTTATTGGTTTGCTTCCACTGCCAGACATCATGCTTGGTGCTGAGGATAGGTAGGTGAAGATGGTGTGGTTCTTCCTCTCTCGGAGCTGACATTCTGGCCCTGCCTCTTTTCTCATCTATAATATGGGTCTAATACTAATAAATTCTACCACACAGGGATATTTTGAAGATTTGATAACAAGTCACATATGAAAAACTGTGCAGGGCTTCCCTGGTGGCGCAGTGGTTGAGAGTCCGCCTGCCGATGCAGGGGACACGGGTTCGTGCCCTGGTCCGGGAAGATCCCACATGCCGCGGAGCGGCCGGGCCCGTGAGCCATGGCCGCTGAGCCTGCGCGTCCGGAGCCTGTGCTCCACAACGGGAGAGGCCACAACAGTGAGAGGCCCGCATACCGCCAAAAAAATAAAACAAACAAACCAACTGTGCAAATGAATTGCGGGCACAGACTTTAGATGTTATTATCACTGCTCAGTGAGTCACTTTACTTTCTGCCACCTTAGTTTCCTCCATCTGTCAAATGAGAATAAGAATATTTGCCCTGCGTACTTCAGACAGCCGTCGTGTGCTTTAAATGAAGTACTAAATGAGAAGGCACTAGAACACTATTGAAATATAAACCACTGTTCATCACCTCCATCCATCCTCTTCGCACTGAATGAATCACCTGAGGGCAGAGATGTTACGTGATCCACCTTTGTAAGCCTCTCTCCTCAAACCAGGTAGAGTGCCTGGCATATGGTTAGTGCTCAATAAATCCTAGTTGAGTTGATTCAATCTGGAGGTATCTGGATGACCTTGGAACTTCACCCCGGACCCTTTTATTTGCAGATTCTCATCTGTTGCCACTGTGAAGTGTGCAGGGAAGGAATGATTAAATGCAGTTTGCAGATGAGGAAACTGAGGCTCAAAGAGAGAGGAGTCATGCTGCTAGGTAGGAACAGAGCCAGGACCAGGATCCCCAATGTCTTGGCTTCCAATCTGGTGAGCTCTTGACTTACCACCCATTGGAATAACTGTTTTAGGAGAATGCCAAAAAATAAATAAGTAAATGTAGATGTTTCCCAGAGGCAAACCAGCCTGCTGGCTCTCTGGCATTACTGATCTCTAATAACTTATCCAGAGTCAGTTTGAAAGTAGCTTCTCCACTCTGGAGGTATCTGGATCACCTTGGAGTCTCACCCTGGATCCAATTTATTTGTATCCCCTCAGATTCTCACCTTCCCCCATTAGAGAGACCAGAACATGTGGAAGGATATTCTCTCTTTTTTGGGACACACAGCTGAAGGGTTATCAAGGGGTAGAAAGGGGAAAACAACCCCACCCAGGGAACGTCAAGGGACAGACCAACTGAGTCTGAGATGTCTCTATGCTATATACCATTTCCACACCAGTGAGAAATCCCTTCCTGGGATAGGTCTGGGTGGCTGGCAGACCTGGATTCAAATCCCAGTGTCGTTAGGCAACAGGTTTTCAATCTTCTGGATCTTAGTTTCCTCCCCAGGAACATAGAAACACTATCCACCTCATTGGATTCTACAGAGATTAAAAAGGATCGTGAATGCAGAGCAGTTAGCATGGGGCTTAGCACATAGTAGGTACGCAGCAAGTGATGGGCTCCCCTTCTCCCTCTTTCCCCCCAGTCTCAGGACTCATCTTGCCTGGACCCCTGGCTCCTTCAACTTCCTTACTTCGTGAAGATTTACGAGGCAATACCTGGCAGGCATTTCAGTTTCCTGGGAAGTACGATGCTGCTGTTTTGAGAGGAATATATATTAAAATTTAGCTCTCTTCCTGTCGTCTAGGTTTGAGTCTCCCAGAGGCCTCCTGTGACCATCCTGCATATTTACAACCCTGGTGGGTTTCATTACTGGCCCTGATTCCTGGAAACTCACCTACCATCCTGACCCTGAGAGTGTTTGATTTGAAACATCGATCACGTTTCAGTGTTGAGCTCCCTGTTTACGCGTACCTGCAGACACTCTGGTTGACACATCTGAACTGTGGACTCAGAATGGGATGTCAAAGAGTCCACATGGCCCAGAAAAGAATGACTGTTGTCAGTCCAATCTAGTCATCCCCTGCCACCATTGCTGTGGGGACGCTATGCCCAGAAATAGCACAGCCCGCCTGGCCCCAGCCCTGCAGCATGCTGGGGGCTCAGGTGGGAAGAAATGATGTCAGTATCACCAGGCCAGGATGGAGGGGTCAGGCCCCAACCAGAACTGAATGGCCAGCCCCCTCTAGGAAGAGGCCAGTTGTACAAATTGTCAGGTCTAAGGGACTTCTGCAGATTCTAGTTGAGTTTCCTGTTTCTAGCAGCCCAGTGACCCCAAGCAGCCAATTATTTCCCTCCAAAATTCACCGCACAGGAGGAATCCACAGCTGTCCCAGTGGGGGTTAGTGGGAGCTGCATTTTTGCAGACATGGCCCAAGACTGCTCACTCCTCACTGTGGAACTCTTAATATGTCTGTGGTGCTGGAGGGCTGCTGGGACAGGCTTGTCCCCTGAAGAAATTTGTCATTCATTCATTCGTTCAACCAATTAATGCTTAATGAACACCTACTAGGGTCCAGGCGCTGCTGTAAGTACAGACAACGCAGTAATTAACAAAACAGACCCAATATCCGTGCCCTCCCTGCTTGGAGGAGACAGAAAATAAATAAGATAAATGAGTAAAGTATATAGTGTGGTGACTAACAAGTATTAACAAGAAAAAAATCAATCAGGGAATGGGAATATGTGTTGGAAGGTGAAATTTAGATAAGGTGGCCAGAGAAGGCCTTATGTTTCAGAAAGACCTGGAGGAGTTAAGGAAACTAGCCATATGGACCTGGGGGAGGAGTACTCCAGGCAGATGGAACAGCCAGTGCAAAGGCCCTGGGGTGGGAACTTGCCTGGAGTATCCAAAGAACAATGGAAATAAGCTTGGCACGTAACAGAGGCCATATTGTGTAGGACCTTGTCATCACAATAAGGACTTTGGCATTTGCTCTGAATGTGATGGGGAGTCTTTGAAGGGTTTTGAGCAAAGGCGTGACATAATTTTACAGGATCACTGTGACTGCTGTGCTGGGAATAAACTGAAGTGAGCAAGGGTGGAAGCGCATGGAGATATCCCTTATGTGGCTATTGTAATAATCTAAGTGAGAAAGACAATGGCTTAGACCACAGGTAGGGGTGAGAATGAGTCAGATTCCAAGTCTATTTTGAAGGTAGAGCAACAGAATCACAGGCTGAGCAGATATATAGTGCAAGAGAAGTAAAAGGAGACAAGGACAACACCAGAGCTTTTGGTCTGAGCGATGGAAAGATGGAGTTTCCACTTGCTAAGGGAGGAACCAAAAGAGGAGCCGGTTTGGGAAGGGCCATCAGGAGCTCAGACCCAGACAAGGTGGGCATCCGAGTGAGATATGTAAGTGGGCAGTTGGGTATATGGTGTGTAAGTGTAGATGTGAAGGGAGTGGGCTAGGCCAGATTTATTTGTGAGTCCTCAGCATATAGTTTTCCTTGTTTGTTTGTTTGTTTTTGAAGTATAGTTGATTTACAATATTGTGTTAGTTTCAGATGTGCAGCAAAGTGACTCTGTTATACATTGATATATACATATATATGTATATATATTTTCAGATTATTTTCCATTGTAGGTTATTACAAGATATTGAATATAGTTCCCTGTGCTATTCAGTAGGACCTTGTTGTTTATCTATTTTATGTATAGTAGTTAGTATCTGCTAATACCATACTCCTAATTTATCCCTCCCTTTTCCCTTTCCCTGTTGGTACCATAAGTTTGTTTTCAATGTCTGTGAGTCTGTTTCTGTTTTGCATATACATTCATTCGTATTATTTTTTAGAGTTCACCTTTAAGTAATAGCATATACGACTTGTCTTTCTCTTTCTGACTTACTTCACTTAGTATGATAATCTCTAGGTCTATCCATGTTATTGCGAATGGCATTATTTCATTCTTTTTATGGCTGAGTAATATTCCATTGTATATACGTACCACATCTTCTTAAACCAGTCGTCTGCTGATGGGCATTTGTGTTGTTTCCATGTCTTGGCTATTGTAAATAATGCCACTATGAACATTGGGATGCATGTATCCTTTTTAATTAGAGGTTTTCTTCTTTTCCGAATTTCAGCAGACATGGTTTTCAAATCTCTGGGCTTGGACAAGATTCCCCAGGGATTGAGAGCTGAGTGAAAAAACTTTTACAAATTGTTGCCTCTATGCCAGGCGCTGAGATGGCTGCCTAACAACCAGAGATGAGACTCGCCTTCAGGTCTGAGAGAGAAGAGGACGCAACGTCAAAGGAGTGCGATCATTGCTGGAGGAGGGAAGCCCGTGGGTTAGAAGGAAGGCTAACCCTGAGTGGGGTGGGGAGGTCAAGGAAGGCTTTCTGAAGAGGAAGACCCCTGAGCTCTCCCCAAGGGTAAAAGGAGTCATTTAGGCAGAGAGGGTGGAAAGGTACTCCAGGACGAGGGAACAGCATATGTATGCAAAGGCAGGAAGTCAGCACAGAGCATGGGGCTGGCACAGGAAGGGCCTGTGGAAGAACCAGGGGCCCAGTGAGGCCTGGAGGTGGGAGACAGGTCTCAGATGCGGTGCTGGGGAGTGCGGACTTTGTCCTGAGGTAAACAAGGAAGGGCCACTGAAAGACCATACTCATGGGAATGTCATCGTAGGTTTACTTAATTAACAATCAGAATCTGGTTCATGTGACATGCATCCAGGTCAGTGATGATGGTCAATGCACTTATGTGAAGCAGTTCTTTGCAAGGGAGAGGAGGCATCAGTTTCTGAGCCTGTCCCTTTGTTCATGGCACAGTACCTGTCCTGAAGCTAGAGGTGTGCTTTCCCAGATCAGGGCCACCACCTTCCAACTCAAGGGAAGGAGGACGGGAGCTTCAAAGGTATCGATGTTGCTACATCACTTTATGTACCTCTTCCCTTTAGCCCCCCCAGACCACTACATGAGAGAAGTATCAATGTCTCTATTTTCTAGAGTAGCCAGCAAAGGCTCACAGAGGTTATGTACTGCGTCCAAAGTCACTCAGTGCCAATGTGAGAAGCCAGGATTTAAACCCGGATCTGGGGGTGCCTTCCTTGATAAAGCATTTCCTAGCGAACATTCCCCCACCTGTCAAGAGCACACAAACTGCAGGGCCCCTGATGATTAAGCAAGTTGGCGAAGTGTTTCTCAGGCCTCATCTGCCTTGTCCTTTCCTTGACATACTGTGGATAGAGTTTAGATATTGTCGTTCCAATCAATGCTCACTTTATTATCGGGAAGCATTTAGAATGAGCCATCACACCGTCATGGGGGCTCTTATGATTGGTCCCTAATAAATGTTTGATGCCCAAAATGGTTCTGAGCCCACAGCACGGGGCTGGTCCCACCCACTCCCTCCCCTGCTCTCTCTGCCATGAAATTAACTGAGGTATTTGTGAACAGACTTATTTAGCCTCCTTTTAGCTGGCATGATGCCAGAAAAATAAAATAAGTGTGTCAGAGGAACTACAGAAGGCTTTTAATGATAGCAAAGTTAAATTGAAAGAGCAATTCTTCCTACTAGCTTTGCTATCGCCAGCCAGGTCTCCAAGCAAGATGGTTAATGCCAGGGCTGAGCCCTGGCACCTGTATTCAGACTTATTTATTTGCTGTCTAGAAGAGGGATTGTACTTTTTAGCTCCCCATGCATCTTTCCCTAGCTGGGGTGATGATACTTCAAGAAGCTTTTATTTGCCTGTTTTAGTTTCGCCGCAAACAGCTTGGTGCCCTGGCTTTGGCTGTGCAGGTGATGGGTCCTATTTCCCCGGGGTGGGAGCTTCCAGGAGAGGATGTGGGAGGTTCCTTCAGGCTGGGAGGGGCTACCCAGGCTGAAGGTGACCTCAAGAGGTAGCAATAGGCCAGGCAGAGTTGTGATCTGGCTACCATGTGCCAGGTGGCAGGACAGGGTGACAAAGTGAAGCCATGACAGTGGGGGACCAGGAAGTCTGCAGGGCATGGAGGGTAGAACCCCAGGCCTGGATGATAGAAAAATAACAACAGCTAACATCTTACTGAATGCTCACCATGCGTTGGGCAGAGAAGGAAATACTAGTTTCCATGTGCCAACTCATTGGCCCGTATAATAACTCTGTGAGGTTAGTTCTGATATTATTTCTACTTTACAGGTGGGGAAACCTAGTACCAAGAGGTTAAGCAATGTTCCCAGGGTCCAGGCCCCCCATTAACATGTGGGGGGCTCAGGGCAAGAGTACATGGAGGCCCATAGACCACATGTCTAAATATTTGAAAGTTATGAGTCCTGCCAACAAACTGTTATATAAAATATGTTCTCCCATCCTACTTGACAAATCTACCTGTATAATGACTGCAAGGCCCAATTTGAATTCAGAATTCTCACACTCCTTGGAGTTCCAGACCAGGACCAGTGGCCCCAGGAGAGTGGTCCCTGGCCCACAGTGCACCTTCATTCTCTTCCTATTCCCAGCTCTGTCTTAAAGTGTGAGGGACCATTCACAGGTGCGTGTGGTCACCCCAGCCCACACGTCCAAGCTTTAGACTTTCCGTTGCAAACAGCCCTCGGGAGAAGGGGGTGTGCACACCAATACCACGGTCCATTCTAGGGAGGATGGACCCACAGGTGAGGGCTTCCTGGATCCCGGGAGAAACACAGGTTTCAGATGGGCACATCCTCTTGGCCCCTATAGGGAAGGACACAGATGGAAAAGAGCCAGAGAAGCACCCTGTAAGATGCAGGGCCCAGAGCAAGCCCATTGGCAGAGCTAATGTTTGAACCCAGGCTGTCTGGCTCCAGAGGCCAGATGCTGAACCCCTAAGCCGTATCATCTCAATAAACAAAACATCAGATCGAAGTGGTGGATATGGATTCCTGGAATCCCACAAGGTTAGAGCAGGGAGAGAGCCAGGCAATTTAAGATGATCTAATCTAACTCCTGCCCACTGTTCCTTTTGCTCTCCACCCATCTTATAGATAAAGAAACTGAGGCTCAGAAAGGTTAAGTGACAGGCTGCCTATCTGATTCTTGTCTCTGCTCCACCCTACCTCTCCCCACCCCACCCACCAGCTTTCTATGGAGGACTCTGATGTGTGTCCCTGAAGGGGACAGCTCCCCTCATGTGACTTACAGTGTGTGTGCTAAAGCCGAGGTGGAGATTTCTACTCCCATCTGTGTGTCATGCCGCCGGGAGCCCTGGGTGGTGTCAGTGTGTTCCAATTAGCCTTCTGAATCATATTTGTTGTCTTAAAATATTTATATCCAACCACTTCCCACCTTCCAGAACTGAATTTTAGCCCCAGTTCCTTGTGATCTCCAACCCAAAGGAACGCTCTTGTCACTTGAGTTGTTTGTGACATCAGGCGCTGCCTCCAAGGGCAGTGTGTCCTAATTAGATGCAAGTGGGATGAACGGGACCCTGGCCCAGGGCAGCAAGGCCCTTGCACTTGGAGCTTATTGCTTCTGACACCAGCTCATTGTTTCCACCAAGAGGGGCCATTTGCAATTCTATTCATACTCTTTTTTTTTTTTTTTAACATCTTTATTGGAGTATAACTGCTTTACAGTGTTGTGTTGGTTTCTGCTGTATAACAAAGTGAATCAGCTATATGTATACATATATCCCCGTATGCCCTCCCTCTTGTGTCTCCCCCCCACCCTCCCTATCCCACCCCTCTAGGTGGTCACAAAGCACCCAGCTGATCTCCCTGTGCCATGCGGCTGCTTCCCACCAGCTATCTATTTTACATGTGGTAGTGTATATATGTCCATGCCACTCTCTCACTTCTTCCCAGCTTACCCTTCCCCCTCCCCATGTCCTCAAGTCCATTCTCTACATCTGCGTCTTTATTCCTGTCCTGCCCCTAGGTTCTTCAGAACCATTATTTTTTAGATTCCATATATATGCGTTAGCATACAGTATTGTTTTTCTCTTTCTGACTTCCTTCACTCTGTATGACAGACTCTAGGTCCATCCACCTCACTACAAATAACTCAATTTCGTTTCTTTTTATGGCTGAGTAATATTCCATTGTATATATGTGCCACATCTTCTTTATCCATTCATCTGTCGATGGGCAGCTCATGCAGCTCAATATCAAAAACACAAACAACCCAATCCATAAATGGGCAGAAGACCTAAATAGACATTTCTCCAAGGAAGATATACAGACGGCCAACAAACACATAAAAGGATGCTCAACATCACTAATCATTAGAGAAATGCAAATCAAAACCACAATGAGGTGTCACCTCACACCTGTCAGAATAGCCATCATCAAAAAATCTAGAAACAATAAATGCTGGAGAGGGTGTGGAGAAAAGGGAACCCTCCTGCACTGTTGGTGGGAATGTAAATTGATACAGCCACTATGGAGAACAGTATGGAGGGTCCTTAAAGAACGAAAAATAGAACTACCATACGATCCAGCAATCCCACTACTGGGCATATACCCTGAGAAAACCATAATTCAAAAAGAGACACGTACCACAGTGTTCGCTGAAGCACTATTTACAATAACCAGGACATAGAAGCAATCTATTAATACTTTTCAGCAGGCTCCATGCTCCTGCCTGGGCTTTGGGGAGGCCTTGGCAGATAGCTCCAGGGATATCCCGTGGGCCCCAACGTATACTTTTACCCTTCTCCGTGGATGGAGAAAACTGGAGCATCTTTTGCTGCAGGTTATGTGGACATTCTTCTAGTGATAATAATCATCGTCATCTCACGTACTTTTAAGCAAGCAGCATAGCCTAGTGGGAAGAACACAGTTTGAAAGTCAGGATTTGTATCTAAGTTCTACCTCTTAATAGCTATGTGACCTCGATTTCATTATTCAGCCTCTCCAAGTAGCAGTTTCTCCCGTTGTAAAATAGGGATGAGGAGAGATTATGGTAAATACATGATAACTGAGCTGCTAATGTTGCTTATAGTTTTCCAGAAGCATCCACCCTGTGCCCCACTGCTTCCTAGTCCCTGTGATATATGTAAAGTGCCCAGCAAGATATCTGACACATGGCAGGCATGCTATTTGAGGGGTGAGGCGGGGCATGTGTAAGTGCCACATTTTTACAAAGGAGGAAACCGAGGCTTAGAAGAATCCAGTGATGCCCAAACTCACCCAGCAGGTAAGCCGCAGTGCCAGGACCCACACCTGGGAAGCCTGGCCAGAGGTTCAGGAGTCTCTCCGTTCATCCTCAGAAAGGACATCCCTGCCCAAGGAAAGCAGCGTGGCTAAAAAGTTGTGTGGGTAGGTGACAACTTGGACCATGCTTTCTTTCTTTGGGAGCCTGAAATGGGGCAGTTGGGAGTCCCAGCCAGGGTGCCCACAGCCCAGTGCCCCACATGATACCAGGACAGCCTCCTCCTCTCCAACATACTGCTTCATGTCATGGATTATAATAGGTATTTAAATGCCAAGTCCAATAAGATTTTGGCAGGTTTCATGTCAATTGTCATCCTCCCGTCCCTCATCCCCTCCGGACCATCAATCTCCAAGTCCCCTCACCATGTCCCAGGACGGAGAGGTGAGGGCAGCCATCCTTGAGGTATTAGTGTAGGGTCAGACAACTGGGCTAGAACTATGACCCTCCTTCCTCCTAGTTGCATGACCTTGGGCAAGTCATTTGACTTTCTGATCCTCAGTTCCCCCTTCTGCACAATAAAGATGATCACGTGTGTTCTCTGACCCAAAATAGTATCTTTTAATGGTTGGGTTATAAGTCTGTCTACTCTGACAGCCTGCAAACCCTCTGAGGACAGGGTTCATTTCTCAATGTAAAAAAGTTGAAGACCAGTAGCCTTTTACTATACTGGACTGAAAACACTTTAAAAACTGTAAAATAATCAACCCAACCACCATCATGATCGTCACTCATAATACCAGTCATACTGTTACGAAGTTATTGGCACGATGCTTTTCCATCCATACTCTACTTAATCCTGACAGTGACCCTCTACAATATGATTATCCCCATCTTGCAGTAAGAACACTGAGGTCTAGAAAGGATAGAGGAATGTCCTAAGGTCATGCAGATACTGGGAGATGGAGCTACACTTACTCCTGTATCTATACGATTCTAAGTAGGCTCCATGAGTTTCTCTTCCCCACATTGCTGTCATTTGGGGGTTTTAGCCTGGGCAGAGTCTGCTTTGTGCCAGCTGCCTGTGCTCAGGAAGGTTGAGCATGGGGCTGACACCTCACTTTTTAAATTTCCTTTCCATTTCAATAACGAATATGTCACAGTGCAAGCAAGCTGGCTGAATAAGAATTGGCCAACCCCAGAGCCCGGCTTAGCTTGTTCCCACACCCGTCTCTCTACCTCTCTTTCTCAGTCCAGTCTTCACACATCCCGCTGAGCTCCAGATATTTTTGTCTGGGTGCTGTCATCATCCCCGAAGAAGTGGCAAACAGTAGCTTTTTGTCTTTCCCAAAAGTTCTCTGCTCAGCCTACAGTGATAGGCTTTACAGCTTGGTGTGTAGATGGGGAGAAAGCTGACGGCCCTGAGGACTCTGCTGAGACACCCCAGAAACTGGATTTCACCCCATATTCTACCCCCAGAACCTGGCCCCCTTTGACCTTGGTCTTGGTTTTACAGAGTGTAATAGGTTGGGCTGTGGGATTAGCAGTCAGCAGTGGGAGCTCCCAAGTAACAGATTTGTGCCCCAATCTGGAAACTTTAAGGCCTAAGTTTGTACATTTAAAAAAATGGTTCATGGGGCCTCCCTGGTGGCGCAGTGGTTGAGGGTCCGCCTGCCGATGCAGGGGACACAGGTGCATGCCCCGGTCCGGGAAGATCCCACATGCCGCGGAGCGCCTGGGCCCGTGAGCCATGGCCGCTGAGCCTGCGCGTCCGGAGCCTGTGCTCCGCGACGGGAGAGGCCACAACAGTGAGAGGCCCGCGTACCGCAAAAAAAAAAAAAAAAAAGGTTCCTGGTTACCAGTGCCGTAAATCCAAAATTTCAAATGTAGATCCCCAAAACAAAAACTGTTTTAGACAAACTCTACATAGGGAACAAGTGCTGTATTTTTTCCTACATAATAGTCATCATCATAACAGCTGGCATTCATACAAACCTTTTCAGCTTAGTGAGGAATTTCACATCTATCCTCTCATTTGTTCATCACAACAATTCTGTGATAGTGATAAAGCAAGTATCATATACCCATTATTTGGATGAGGACACCAAGGCATGAGCAACATGCTGTGAAAGCAGAAGGAGAGAAGGCGTTGACTCAGACTTTAGAGGTCAAGAATAGCTTCAGGGTAAGGTTGGCATTAGAGGTGAGTCTTAAAAAATGAGGAGCATAGGGGCTTCCCTGGTGGCGCAGTGGTTGAGAATCTGCCTGCCAATGCAGGGGACACGGGTTCGAGCCCTGGCCCGGGAAGATCCCACATGCCGCGGAGCAACTAGGCCCGTGGGCCACAGCGACTGAGCCTGCGCGTCTGGAGCCTGTGCTCCTCAACAAGAGAGGCCGCGACAGTGAGAGGCCCGCGCACCGCGATGAAGAGTGGCCCCCGCTTGCCACAACTAGAGAAAGTCCTCGCACAGAAACGAAGACGCAACACAGCAAAAGTAAATTAATAAAAAAAAATGAGGAGCGTGCAGAGAAGCGGAAGCAATACTTCCAGCTTTACGGACCAGCATGAGCAAAATCAGGAGGCTTGGGAATTTTGTGGCATGGCTGGGACCTGAATAGTCTCAGTCACGGAGGGTCTTGACTAGCATCCTCCACCTGCTAAGGTGTTTATTTTCTATTGCCTTAGGGTAGGCTCCCCAGAAGCAGATCCTGAGACGGGGATTGGTGTGAAAGTGATTTATTAGGAAGTATTCCCAGGAAAAATCAATAGTGAATTGGGACCTTGAAGATGGCCAAGCCAAGCAAGGCAACCAAAGTCCCTGAGAAGGAAACTTTACTCAGCCCCATGGGGTGTTCTGGAGACAGAGTAGACCAGTGAGACTCCAAGCATGGTCCTGGACCAGCAGCATCACCAATCACCAGGGAACTTGTCAGAAATGCAGAATCTCAACCCTGGCACAAGTTCTCTGAATCAGACCACCAGGTCTTGTTACACTGGTCTAGATCATACCTCACAGTTGACCCCTGAGCACACAAGGGAGCCAGAGTGTTTACACACCCTGCACGTCTGTCATTGGTTAGGGGCTGCTCCCAAGGGGGATGTAAATTCCCAGGTACCTCCAGCTTCCATGTGGTGGATGCAGATTCCAACAGGCAGAGGACAGCCTATGGACAGAGGCTGTCCATTGGGACTGAAAGCACGCCAGGCCAAGAGCCACATGCAGGAAAATAGTGAAGGCTCCCGGGGGTATATGAGCAGAGAGCACTGTAGGATCTGGTCACCCCAGCAGCCCAACGCAAGCACAGACTCATGACAACATCCTTTAGCCCAGCACCTGTAGACACAAACTCTCTCGGGCAGTCAGCTGGGCAGAGGGTGTTGAGACTATGGAGAAAGGGACCCACTTCAAACTAAGTCGCTAATCTCCAGATTCATCCTGGGCAAAGTTTTATTCCTGACGCTTGTCAAGTGTTAACACAGGGTTCTAAGTAGAGTTAAGTAGGGTTTCTGCTGTTCTCTCCTTTGTTGGCTTCCTAGTTCTCTTTGTTTACTGTTTTTGGTGGTTACTCTAGAACAGGGTTTCTCAACTCTGACACTATTAGGATTTGGAGCTAGATAATTATTTGTCATAAGATGCTGTCCTGAGCATGGTAAGATGTTTAACAGTATCCCTAGCCTCTACCCACTAGATGCCCCTCCCCATATTGTGACAAATATGCCCAGGATAGGCAACCCTGAAACCACAATTCTAGAGCTTACAGTATAAACCTTTAATTTATCACAGTCTATCTTCAAGCAAATATTATGCCACTTCATATTACAGTAAAAGAAACTTACCAAAGTGTACTTAGGTCTTTCCCACCCCACCTTAGTGCTATTTTGGTCATATATTTCACTTCTACATGTGCTATAAACCCCACAATACATCATTATTTTTACCTTTTTAAACATCATGTTTTAAAGAGTTTTTTTAAATAAGAAAGAATATTTTATATTCACTCACATATTCCTTATGTGAATTCACATATCCATCTGGTATCATTTTATTTTCTGCTTAAAGGACTTACTTTAACATTCGATATGGTAGTTATCTGCTAGTGATGCATTCTGTCACTCTTTGTATGTTTGGAAAAAAGAATCTTTGGTTTACCTTTGTTTTAGTTTTTGTTTTTTTTTTTTGCGGTACGCGGGCCTCTCACTGTTGTGGCCTCTCCCCTTGCGGAGCACTGGCTCCGGACACGCAGGCTCAGCAGCCATGGCTCACGGGCCCAGCCGCTCTGCGGCACGTGGGATCTTCCCAGACTGGGGCACGAACCCGTGTCCCCTGCATCGGCAGGCGGACTCTCAACCACTGCGCCACCAGGGAAGCCCTTACCTTTGTTTTTGAAATACATTTCCACTAGATATAGAATTCTAGGTCAATGGTTATTTTCTTTCTGTGCTTTAAAGATATCACTCCAGTGTCTTCTGGCTTTCATGGTTTCTGAGATGTCTGCTTTTGTGTTTATCTTTGCTCCTCTGTATGCAATGTGTCTTTTTCTCTGACTTGAGATTTTCTCTTCATCACTACTTTTCGGTAATTTGATTACAGTGTGCTTTGATGTAGTTTTCTGTGTTTCTTATGTTTATAGCTCACTGATTTATTTGCGTCTCTGGATTTATAATATTCATCAAATTTTGAAAACTTCTGGCCTTTATTTCTTCAAATATTTTTTTCTCTTCTCCCTTCTTCTTTTATTCCACACACATGATTTTGAGGTCATCTGAGACCATCCTGCAGCTCACTGATACTCCAGTGTTTTTATTTTGTCTTTTCCGTGTTTCATTCTGGATATTTTCTATTGATGTGTCATCAGTGTCAGTGATCTTTTCTTCTGCCGTGCCTAATCTGCTGTGAATTCCATCAGTGTATTTTTCATCAAAGATATTATACTTTTCGCCCCTAAAATTTTGCTTTGGGTCTTCTTGATATCGTCCCTGTCTCTCCTTATCATACTCACACTTTTCTTTATATTCTCGAACAAATGGTACATACTTACAACAACTGTTTTAATGTCCTTGTCTACTAATCTGATCATCTTTTTCAGTTTTGGGGTCTGTTTTGTTGATTGGTTTTTCTCATTGTTATGGGTGATAGTTCTCTGTTTCTTTGCATGCCTTATCATTTTTGATTGGATGTCGGGCATTATGAATTTTTTGTTGTTTGTTGTTGTTTTTCAATTCCCTTAAATGTTGAGAGGCTTTGTTCTGGGATGCAGTTAAATTCAGAAACAATTTTAATGCTTTAGAACAGGGATCAGCCAGCTATATTCTGCACGCAAAACCCAGCCCACTTTCTGTTTTTGTAAATGCCGTTTCAGTGGATCACAGTCACCAGCTCCGTCCGCAGAGCCTAAAATATTTACTATCTGGCCCTTTACAGAAAATGTTCGACATCCCCTGCTTCAGAAGCTTGCTTTTAAGCTTTATTAGGTGGGTTAAGGGCAGCCCTAGTCTATGGCTAATTCGTCCCCACTACTGACGAAATAACCCTTCTGAGGACTCTGCCTGATGCCTGGTGTATTGCAAAGTTGTTGTGCTCTGGCTGATAGAAACATGTAGCGTTCCTGGCCCTGTTTGGTCTCTGGAGATTTTTCTGCCTACAGTGGTTCTTCCTCTCAACCTTGGTCGTTTCCTTATACACGTGCACTCATCAGTACTCACCGAAGACTCCAGGGAGACTTTCTGCAGATCTCTGAAGCTCTTTCTCCATAAGCCTCAGCTCTTAGGTATATTCTACCCCATGAATTCTAGCCATTTGGCCTTCCTGACTTTTCAGCTCTGTTACCTCAATTCAGGAAGGCTGCCAGCCTCTGCTAGGGTTCTCCCTCCCTCTACTGCAGTCTAGAAACGCTCCTGGGAGTAGACAGGGCCATCGTGGGGCTCACCTTGTTTGTTGCCCTTCTCTCGGGGAGCACTGTCCTGTGCTGACTGTTATCCAGCGTCTGAAAACCATTCTAGGCTTCTTATGCGAACTAAAGAAAGTACTGTTTGAGCCAGATCGAGATGGTTTTTCTAGTTTTTCCAACCCCCCCCATTGATACAGCCATCCAAGAGGATGGTGCTGGTTTTGTAGAGAATGTATTATCGCTTTGAACCCTGAAGAGCCATGTCATGAAGGAATTGGTGAAACAAACAAACAGAACCCAAACAAAAACTGAAAAACAACATACTGCTCTAGGAAGGAGATATTTCAAAATAACAGAGTCAATTTTTATAAATGCCAGTGGGCAACACTGCAGGCAAGTCATGAGCAGTTTGATTTATGTTTAGACTTTTCTTATTATCCTTGCTTGGTTTTGCTTTAATAAGGGATTCCAGAGAAGGTGCCAGAGGATTGGAATTGAATAAATCTTAGAGGCAAGTTTCTCTTTTATTAATACTGCAAAAGGAGTGGCGGGAGTTGGTTGCTTCTGAGATATTTAATGAAGCTTCCAGTTCTCATGAATATAACACATGTGCTTAAATTAGGCAGGTGCTAAATTCGATATAAATCTATACTACCTTCTGGGGGTAATAAGTGCTGGAAGCTTAGTACTCTCTGTTTGAAATAGGACTGCTTTCATTGTCTGACACTTACTATTGAATTGGAGCAAACCCAGCAAGGCCACAGGTCACATGGTCCAATACTTAGGTAGGATTAGCAGATCTGGTGGTGGCGCTGGGTACTTGCCCCAGAGAGGCCAGAGGCTGATGGAATGCAGGGAGGTGTGTAAAAAGGGGAGCAAAGGATGAGAGTTGAGGGCAGGACCTTGGGAGAAGTTTCAGGCTTTAAATTAAAAGGGGTCAGAGGAAGCAACAGGGCACAAAGTTCAGGATAATCTGGAGCAGGCAGGGTTGTCGTATTTGGAGCGTCTGTTGCAAAGGATGCAGTGGACCAGAAATTTCACACATCTGGGAACTGACCGCATGCCATGGGAGAAAGTTTCCCAAAGACATAGGTTAAAGGCACAGGACTGGGGGGCCCGTCCTTCCCTCTGAAGTCTCAGATGGCAGCATTTTAAGGAAATTTGGGGCATTCATGACTTTCCCACTCCCAGCATATTTTCTCACAGGCTTTCTAGACTGGTATGTTCCAGATGGAGAGATTTTAACGACGGCTCCGTAGGAGGAGGTGTCTTTCAGTGTTAACATAATGGTTGATGAGGTATTGAGTTTGGAAGCAGGACACCTTGCTTCTGCTTTTATATCATCTGAGTCACTAGACCGCCAGGTGGATTTGGGCAAGTCGCTTTAACTTCCTGATACATTAGTTCCTCCTCTTTAGAGTAAAGGGATTAGGTTGTATGGCTCAGTTATAGTAAGAGATTTCTTTAACTCAGCACTGTGTAATGTGCCAGTTACCATAGTAGACATTTCAAATACAAAGCTCAAATCCTCAAAATAGCCCAACAACATAGACATTAGAATTATCATCTTTTTTTTTTTTTTATTGGAGTCTGGTTGATTTACAATGTTCTGTTAGTTTCAGGTATACAGCAAAGTGATTCTGTTATACATGTACATATATTCATTCCTTTTTAGATTCTTTTCTCATATAGGTTATCACAGAGTATTGAGTAGAGTCCCCTGTGCTATACAGTAGATCCTTGTTGGTTGTCTCTCTTATATATGGTAGTATGTGTGTGTTCATCCCAGGCTTCTGATTTCTCTCTCCCCCCTCCTCCCCCCCACATTTCCCCTTCGGTAACCATAAGTTTATTTTCGATATCTGTAAGCCCATTTCTGTTTTGTAAATAAGTTCATTTGTTTCTTTTCTTTTTTAAAAAATTAGATTCCATATATGCATGACATCATATGATATTTGTCTTTCTCTGTCTGACTTACTTCACTTAATATTTTATCATCTTAATTTGATGAAGAAACTGCAGCTCAGAGAGTTTAAAGATGTGCCCAAATTTGCACAGCTAGGAGGTGACACAGCCAGGACTCCGTGGCAGGTCTTGACTCCAAAACTATAGGCTCCCTTCTACCTCTAACAAATGGTGATTTTGCAAAATATGACTGAGTATATGTAGCTGGAATGCAAATCTTAAAATCTCACATAAGCCCCAGGAGAACAGACCAGGAGAGTGTGGATGGTGCCCTGTTTTCCATCGCTGCTCTAATAACCCGGGCTTGATGAAGGACCGCTGATGGAAGATTATCAATGATATAATAAGTGCTTCTTACTTTGAGTCCTATTCATTCAGACTTTGATATAAAAGCAGATACAGTGTCTGTGGTCTTTTTTTTTTTTTTCTTTTTGAGTAAATCGTTTGAAATTACCTCTGCTTCTGAAAACTTTGGGTTTCTCAGTAGGTAAGGGAAATCCATTTAAAATCAGAATCCTTTTTCTAAAAGTAAGGGCTCTCAAGTGAAGCATTCCTTTCATGCATCAGCAACGTCTGAGTCCTGCAGTTAATTATTGTAATGTTAAAGGTCTTTTATGTTTATGATACATGCTTGCGTTCCGCAGGCATATGATGAATTGTAATTTTTTCATTACCTCCCCTCCTCTTCACTATTTGCACTCTATTACATCTTCGTTGATCATTTACATAACATTCAAAAGTAGTAAAACTGTTTTTCATTAAAATCACTCTATGATTCTGACGTTTCACTAAGGTTAATAAAAAACTGCTTTGCAAACAGGTGGGGTGGGAGTGGGAAATAAAGTTTAGTTTCCGTAAAACCATGTACTTTGAAAATACCACTCTTCACTTTGGAGTGAAAAGGCCGATGCTTTGCTCTTATTAGCTGTGTGGCCTTGAGCATATTAGTTTCACCTCTCTGAATGTCAGTTTCTGTAAAATAGGGACAATGAAAATGATAGCTATTTCATGTTAATAAGAGTTGTGAAATGTCTGAATGAAGGAACCGAAGAAGCAATGGAAATACACCAGTACACTCATGAATCAAATACGGAACACGACTCTCCTTTAAGAAAAAAATCAACAGGAAACTGTCACGTTGATGAGAATGTTGCTAGAAACCTGGGCAAGTTGGAAGGGAATGAATTTATCGCTTCTAGCAAGGTAGCCCAATTTATCGCTTCTAGCAAGGTAGCCGGGTCATTGTGTACTTCACACTTCCTAGAGCAAAAAGCCTGTAACGGCTCCATTTACCTACAGAGGCTCAGGGGGGAATGACAACGATCTGAAGGAAATAATTTCGAAATTGCCAGTGTTTCCTTTGTTGCTGACTATATTGATATTGTCTCGTCCATTATGATGGAGAGAGGCTTCTCAGATCTCAAATACGCACCCAGCACAGGTGGGGAAGAGAGTGAGATACTAAAAAAGGACAATTTAAAACTAGAGTCAGATGATTATATTTTCTCATCATAGAGACACTGCTTGACGGTGGTTCAGCCCAGTCTGGCACCTCCTGGCAACCTAGAGCTGCAAAAAGTTTCAGATCGCAGAGAAATAACAGTAATAACAACAACAACCAGCAAAGGCCCTGCGCAGAACTTCAGGGCAGCACTTTCCCTCTTGTTACCTCATTTGGTTATTACAAGAACCCTTCGAGGAAAGCACCAGGAAGTCAGTGGCAGCTCTAGCTTTCCAGGTGCTCGGGTCAGAAAGCGTGGCATCCTTTTTCTTACAAAGCCCACATCCAACCTGCCCGCAAATCTTGTTGGCTTTTCCTTCAAAATACGCATAGAATCTGACCACTTCTCTACCACCAGTGTCTCCCTGCTCCGGGCATCCTCACCTCTTGCCTGGGCCTTGCAACTGTCTTCCTGTGTAGGCCTTGGACCCCCAATGGTCACTTCCCAACCTACTGGTCTCTCTGGGGTCCTTTAAAAACACAAAGCAGATCCCGTCACTTCTTCCCTCAAAACACTCTGTTAATTTCCCGTCTCATGGGGGTTGAACACCAAAGTCACCAGAAGGTTCTACCCAGTCTGGTCCCTCTTACCTTCCGATCTCAGCTCTTGCTACAAACCCCATGACTGACTCCTCTTCAGCCATACTGGCCTTCTTGCTGCTCCTAGAACAACTTAGGGGGTCTGTTTTTTCCTTTTTTCCTTTTCCTACTGTTGCGTCTCTCTCGCATCTACAACTCTACTCAGATCAATAAGTATTTGTCTAATAGAGTGATTTCTTAAAATGAGCTCTGAAGTCAGACCTCATGGCTTTGCATTTCAGATCCACCACTTACCGTGTGACCCTGATCGGTCTCCTCACCTGTAAACTGGGAATCATAGAGGTACCTATTTCCTAGGTGTAGTGAGTTGAATCACGTATCCCAAAAAGATATTTCCAAGTCCTAACCCCTGGTACCCGTGAACGGGACCTTATTTGGAAATAAAGTCTTTGCAGATGTAAACGAGCTAAGAATCTCGACATGATCTCATCCTAGATTTAGGGTAAATACTACATCCAATGGCTGGTATCTTTGCGAGGAAGGAAAGTAGGGTGTGAGACACAAGCAAGAGGGCCGTGGAAGCCAAAGAATGCCAGGAGCCACCAGCAGCTGGAGGAGATAAAGATGGATTCTCCCTACATCCCTCAGAAGGAGCACGGCCCAGCCAACACCTTGATTTCAGACTTCTGGCCTCCAGAACTATGAGAGAATAAACGGGATAATTTGTTACATCAGCTCCAGGAAACTAATACAATAGGGTCCTCGAAAGGATGTAATGATCTTATCTATATAAAGAGTTTTATTGTAAGTAGTTCTCTCAGTGTTAGCTATTACTATTAGCCTTACTTTACAGACAATGAAACCAAAGTGCTAAGAAGATAAATGACTTGCCCAAGAGCTCACAGCTGCTAAGTGGTGGGTCAGGGGTCAACATTCTCACCTAAGGGCTCCGGGTTCTGCATTTTAATGCAGATGACCTCTGGCTGATGGTAACCCCGATTAAGTCTCTTCCAGCTCCTAATACTCTATGAATGGGCCAGATGCTTCCCAACAAAGGTGTTTTGTCCTTTTTCCTCAGGCAACCAAAACTCCCCAAAGAGGCTCTGAGTTACTAAAGCATATGTTCCAGATGTGAAACATAGCAAGTGCTGGTGACCGTGCACTTTGCCCACGGAGACCAGAAGGAACAGAGCGTTTAGCCCATCAGACTTGCCCGATAGGGCCCCCAGCATCCCAGTGACCGCAGAAGTCTGCGAGCTGGTCGCTTCACAAAACTACACACGCACAAGCTCAGGAGGTGGGAAATGTGCCTGAATGTCGTCTGGAGTTGGGATTCTGGCCAATAGTAACTGGCTTCAAGAAGCCCAGTTTCTAAACGTCACAGGGTCCCCAGATAGCTGAATGAGTCCTCCCAGTCGTGGTTTCCAGTAGAAATTTTCACTATAAATCAGCCAGCCCAAAATCACTGCCAAGGACTTGTTGTGATTCCTGGCCAGGTGGAGGGACAGGGAGGTGGGGGAACGAAGAGGGATTTCAAATGAAAACGTTCCCTCCGCCCACCTGGCCAGCACTGGATCCCAGGAAGGGATGGTGATGTTCCTCAAGGCGCGCTGCCTTCCAAGTGAGCGTGCTGGGAACAGAGGGATCGGGCGGAGGGGAGGGAACCAGCAGCTGTGCAAGGCGTTGCTCCCCACCTCCGAGACACCGCCCTGAGGCACCGCCTGGTCCCCCGTAACTCAGACGGCGCTCCCTCTCCTCCTTCGTGAGACCTGGAGTAATTGGGGGGCTTCGCTGAGCTCTGGCCACTGGCAGTCCAGCTAGCAAACTACCTCTTGCAAGAGCAGTGCATCTCGGTGGTATAACTGGCTGCATGCCAGAGACTCTTGCTCTCTTGGCAGGTGGAGTGTGATCACCCTCTCCTGATGGAGACGCGGGGCTGGGGGTGGGGGTCTGTTATCCAGAAACGCAGTGCGTAGGACTGGAGAGAAAAAGTACAACTGTGTTCTGAGACAGCGCCCTTAAGACAAGCAGGGAAGCATCTCTAAGCCGACGCCTAAGGTAAAGCTGAAATAAGGATGGGAGTAAGGGAGTGTTGAGCAAAACAGTTGGGCGACCAAGAGGTGGTTTGGTTGGGGATGAGGTGATCCTGGGGTGCTCCCAGGCAAAGCGTCATTACAAAGTAGCTACACTTGCTGTTCTGGAGTCAGCCTGCTTGGATTCAAATATACAAGCTCTGCCATCTTGTAGCTCTGTGACTAAGCCAGAATCTCCTAATAGCTCAGCTTCCATTTCCTTACCCGTAAAATGAAGTCTGCAGAGCTTGAGTGAGTTCATTCCTAGAAAGTGCTTAGCGCCTGGCATGTAACAGGCTCTCAGTAAATATTGGCATTTACTCTTATCACTGTTATTATTGTGAGTAGATCTATTAAAGGGCTTGGGATGGGCTGATGCCGGACAATCATCCCTGCTTCTGCCTAAACGTCCCGCCTCATCTTCCCACCGGGGGTGATGGCAAAAAGTCACAATATGGAGAATGCCTACCAAGATGGAGGACCGAGACTAGATAGTGGGGATGGTGATGGGGAAACAGGAGAAGCAGCAAAAGTTAAGGGCATCTGTATCTTGATCTACTGCTCAATGGTCTCAAGTGATGTTTCTGAAAGTTGTAAGCAAGTAGAACTATTGTTGGCCAAGTCCTGTTTTCAGTGAATTAGGATATTTCGGGTCAAGATCTTACAGTCAATCTTTCTATAGTTTCCTGGCCATTCTTTTCCAATTGTTTTTATTCCTTGGAGAATTTGAGGGGAGGCTAGGCTTCTTTCATTTATTTATTTATTTATTTATTTATTTATTTTTGGCTGCGTTGGGTCTTTGTTGCTGCGCGCGGGCTTTTGCCGCGCGGTGAGTGGGGGCTACTCTTCGTTGAGGTGTGCGGGCTTCTCATTGCGGTGGCTCCTCTTGTTGTGGAGCATGGGCTCTAGACGCGCGGGCTTCAGTAGTTGCGGTACATGGGCTCAGTACTTGTGGCGCGTGGGCTTAGTTGCTCCGTGGCATGTGGGATCGTCCCAGACCAGGGCTCGAACCCGTGTCCCCTGCATTGGCAGGTGGATTCTTAACCACTGCTCCACCAAGGAAGTCCCGAGGCTAGGCTTCTTAAAGTGGAGGTGGCTTTATTCTTCATCTAGAGAGCCACAGGAGGCAAGCAAAGAAATCTAGGAAAGAGTTATAGATACACTGAAAATTGTTGTGGATAAAACATCTCTAAACGAAACTATAATCAATTCCTACTTTTTTTTTTCTTTGCTGCACCACGTGGCTTGCGGGATCTTAGTTCCCTGACCAGGGATCGAACCAGGACCCCAGCAGTGAAAGTGCCAAATCCTAAGCACTGGGCCGCCAGGGAATTCCCATCAATTCCTACTTTCATTTCACAAATACTCCCTGCATCCCTCCTATGGGAGAGGCACACTAGACCCTAGAAAGGCTATAATGGTCCCTGCATCAAGGAACCCCACCAAATGGAAAGAAAGAACCAGTCAACAAATGATTAAAAGTGGACGTGACTTACGATGAAAAGTCAGAATGCAAGGGCCTTTCGAGCAGAAGAACTATCTCAGCAACTGTTTGTAATGAACAGAGCATGGGTTTTAGCATCAGCCAGACCTGGTTTCAACCTCTGGCCTCATCACCTATGAGCTTAGGAAACTTGTGCAAGCCTCTTCACTTCACAGCCTCAGTTTCTTCCGTAAAATGGCACTGCTACCTACCTATGGGATTGTAGAGAAGATGGTTTGAGATAATACATAATGTAGCCCAGTCCCTGGCACATGGTAGAGATGCAACAAAAATCTGTTCCTTCCACTGAAGGGGTCCAGAAAAGGCTCTCTAAAGAAGGGGCCACTTAGGCAGGATCTGAAGGAGGAGTGTAAGTGCTTGCCAGCTAGAGTGGGATGCATTTCAGGGATGCTTTCCACAATATTGTGATTTCTGCCCAACTTTTCAGGAACCCATATGCCCACTGACTGACAGTCATTTTACAAAGCCAGACGTGTCTGTATTCTTTTTCTATCCAAAAAGAAAATCTCTTTTTATTTTTTGGTGCTTAACGGTTGTTTTGTGGTAGTTACAAACCGTCCTCTAACTGCCAGCTACGAATCTGCCAGAAATATCACAGGGGGCATTAAATGTGCCAAGAAACTAAAAGGAAGGCAGTAACTGGTTTCCTTCCATGAAAGTGGAACGGAGTCTTGCAGGGGGAAAAGTAGCACTGAGCCTGAGGAAGAGGTGGCCGAGCTGAAAGCTGCATGCCTGGGTCCCCTGTCTCTGCCACTGATGGCTGCGCACAAAGGTGCTGAAGCTGTGCAGATGGCACTGGGCCCCAGGGACCCGTTCGTATCCAAGCCGCCCGTGAGCTTCCACTTCTCATGCACTTGAAATTCTGGCCAAGATGGGGAAAGAAATAAGAGAAGGCTCTCTCCCGGGATGGGCTCTGGGCTGAGATCAAGGAAGAAAGTTCAGTGGTGCCTTGGGCCTGGCAACCCTGGGTGTTGGCTCTGGGCACTTCTGCACGGAGGCTGGCAGGAAAGCGGGGTTCATTGTGCATGCACACACACAGTCTCCTCTCCCTCCATGGAGCCTTTGTCTGCTGGGCTGTCTTCTTCCAGAGTGAGCACTGGGAACCGATCTCACCTGTAGTCGGTGGAGAGAATCAAAGTGGGAGATGATGCCTGTCTGCCTGTTCTCCCAGAACTCAGACTGTGCTGTTCTCCCTGTCTGGACTGCCCTCCCTCTTCTCCTTTCCTGACCTTAAGACTCAGTTCAAGTGCCACCGCCCCCATCAATTGGGCTTTAAGAGCCAAAGGAAAGAGATTACGTGGTCCTATTCACCATCTGTCCTTGGTGCACAGTAGGTGCTCAATAAATTTGTGGACTGAATGACACGCCCAGTCTTCTCTGACTCCACTGCCCCTAAAGGGAGGGAATTTACTTGTGATTTCTTGGCTCCACGTTTCATATCACTTAGCTGTTTGCGTGCCTGTCTTCTCATCTAAACTAGGGACTGTTAACCTAGGGTCCACGGATGAGCTTCAGGGGAATCCGGACACCCTGAAATGTACATAGAATATGTGCATGTGTGTGTGCGTGCGTGCTCCTAGGTTCATCTTTTTCTGGAGGGAATTTCCCACCTTTGACCAGGTTCTCACAGAGTCCATGATTAGAATAAGGTCAGAAACTAGACTAGTCCACAGAGGACTGGGCTGTGCCCCCTTTGAGGCCGGGGTCCTGGCTAGCACAATGCCTGGTGCACAATAGGTGCTCAAGACGTGTTTGTTGAGCAAGTGAGTGAGAGGATGATCTTAAGCCGTGCCCGGGCCTCCCCCATCACCAGATTCCCAGAGATGGATTCCTCCAGTCACACCACCCTCCAACCATCAAATGATGGTTGACAGCTACATCATAGCAAGTCAGAGCAGGCTGTGTGTCTCTGAGCCTCAGTTTCCTTACCTGTGAAATTGGGAATCACTCTTGCTCTGCCTATAACCCTAAGTTGTCTTCAAGATCAAATGAGATAGTCGGGGGAATTCCCTGGCGGTCCAGTGGTTAGGACTCTGTACTCTCACTGCCGAGGGCCTGGGTTCAATCCCTGGTCGGGGAACTAATATCCCAGAAGCCGAGCGGCACAGCTAAAAAGAAAAAAAGAAGAAGAAGAAGAAGAAGAGACACAGTAGGTTCTTTCACGTGTATCCAACACGCCCTTATTGAGCACCCACTGGGCCAGCTCTGGAGGTATATAGAGAAATGAGCTATACTCCCTGCCCTCAACGAGCTCATAATCTAATGAGGGAGACAGACAAGTGATCCGTTTCAACATGATGTGGAAAGTGCTACAGCGCTCTAGGAAAGCCCACAGGCTGCCAACCTGAAAGGTTAAAAAATGGAGACATCTAAGAGGAGGAGCAGGGGTCTGAAGGATGAATAAATGTTAGCTAGAGAAGGGGAGATAAAGGACATTCTAGCAAGGGGAAACAGCCTGTGCAAAGGCCAGGAGGTAAGAATATGGCACCTTTCTGGGGCTCACAGCTGCTCAACACACAGTAGGAGAGTCAGAGAGACAAACTGGAGGGGCGATCAGGGACTGGGTCGGAGGGGGATGCCAAAATTGGGCTTTTTCCAGAAAACAGTGGGGAGGGCTTTTGAGCTGAAGCATAAAAGAAAACACGCAGATTTATATTTTAGAAAGCTGACTCTTGGCTGCAAGGTAGTGAGTCCATTGGAAAACAAGATTGAGAGCACCAAGACGGGTCAGGAGCGAGTGGGAGCCATCCAGGGAAGAAGTGCAGAGGGATGCGGGGATGGGTAGCAGAAGGGATGGAGGGGAGAGAACAGAGTTCACAGACAGCTGGGCAACAGCCGCAAGCGGACTTGGTGAATGAATGAGAAAGTGTTTACAAACTGAAAAGGGCTGCTGCTTTAATACACTAGAGCTTCCTTGTTCTAGATGTGGGAGCTACATGAAGTCATTTCAGCATGCCACAGGCTCCACATGCTGTGCTCTCTAGTTTCACAAAAAGGGGGCAAGGCCTTTGCTTTCTATCTGTGTATTCTTTTCTCTCCATAATCATACAGAGGCAAAACAGTAACAGTCAAGAGGAAAGGAGTGCTTTTAAAAATAAACTGACACTGATTTGCATCCTCTCCCTTTTTTTCATGATGAGTCTGGCTAAGGGTTTATCAATTTTGTTTATCTTCTCAAAGAACCAGCTTTTAGTTTTATTGATCTTTGCTATTGTCTTCTTCGTTTCTATTTCATTTATTTCTGCTCTGATCTTTATGATTTCTTTCCTTCTATGGACTTTGGGTTTTCTTTGTTCTTCTTTCTCTAGTTGTTTTAAGTGTAGAGTTAGATTGTTTAGTGGAGATTTTTCTTGTTTCCTGAGGTGAGATTGAATTGTTATAAACTTCCCTCTTAGAACGGCTTTTGCTGCAGTCCCATAGGTTTTGGGTCGTCGTGTTTTCGTTGTCATTTGTTTCCATATATATCTTTATTTCTTCTTTGATTTCTTCAGGGATCTCTTGGTTATTTAGTAGTACACTGTTTAAAAAATCTAGAAACAATAAGTGCTGGAAAGGGTGTGGTGAAAAGAGAAGCCTCCTGCACTGTTGGTGGGAATGTAAATTGATACAGCCACTATGGAAAAAAATATGAAGGTTCCTTAAAAACTAAAATTAGAACTACCATGTGACCCAGCAATCCCACTACTGGGCATATACCCTGAGAAAACCGTAATTCAAAAAGAGGCATATACCACAATGTTCATTGCAACACAATGTTCATTTGATAAAGGAGGCAGGAATGTACAGTGGAGAAAGGACAGTCTCTTCAATAAGTGGTGCTGGGAAAACTGGACAGGGACATGTAAAAGGGAGATTAGATCACTCCCTAACACCATACACAAAAATAAGCTCAAAATGGATTAAAGACCTAAATGTAAGGCCAGACACTATCAAACTCTTAGAGGAAAACATAGGCAGAACACTCTATGACATAAATCACAGCAAGATCCTTTTTGACCCACCTCCTAGAGAAATGGAAATAAAGACAAAAATAAACACATGGGACCTAATGAAACTTCAAAGCTCTTGCACAGCAAAGGAAACCATAAACAAGACCAAAAGACAACCCTCAGAATGGGAGAAAATATTTGCAAATGAAGCAACTGACAAAGGATTAATCTCCAAAATTTATAAGCAGCTCATGCAGCTCAATAACAAAAAACCAAACAACCCAATCCAAAAATGGGCAGAAGACCTAAATAGACATTTCTCCACAGAAGATATACAGACTGCCAACAAACACATGAAAGGATGCTCAACATCTTTACTCATTAGAGAAATGCAAATCAAAACTGCAATGAGATATCATCTCACACCAGTCAGAATGGCCATCATCAAAAAATCTACAAACAATAAATGCTGGAGAGGGTGTGGGAAAAAAGGAACACTCTTGCACTGCTGGTGGGAATGTGAATTGGTACAGCCACTATGGAGAACGGTATGGAGGTTCCTTAAAAAACTACAAATAGAACTACCATATGACCCAGCAATCCCACTACTGGGCATATACCCTGAGAAAACCATAATTCAAAAAGAGACATGTACCAAAATGTTCATAGCAGCCCTATTTACAATAGCCCGGAGATGGAAACAACCTAAGTGTCCATCATCGGATGAATGGGTAAAGAAGATGTGGCACATATATACAATGGAATATTACTCAGCCATAAAAAGAAATGAAATTGAGCTATTTGTAATGAGGTGGATGGACCTAGAGTCTGCCATACAGAGTGAAGTAAGTCAGAAAGAGAAAGACAAATACTGTATGCTGACACATATTTATGGAATTTAAGAAAAAAAAATGTCATGAAGAACATAGGGGTAAGACAGGAATACAGACACAGACCTACTAGAGAATGGACTTGAGGATATGGAGAGGGGGAAGGGTAAGCTGTGACAAAGTGAAAGAGCGGCATGGACATACATACACTACCAAACGTAAGGTAGATAGCTAGTGGGAAGCCGCCGCATAGCACAGGGAGATCAGCTCGGTGCTTTGTGACCGCCTGGAGGGGTGGGATAGGGAGGGTGGGAGGGAGACGCAAAAGGGAGGGGATATGGGAACATATGTATATGTATAACTGATTAAATTTGTTATAAAGCAAAAAATAAAAAAATAAAAAAAAAGAATGTGAAGCCACCTTAAAGAAAATAATAATAAAATAAATTGACATTAACTCAGGACAGTCTTTGGAAATTGGCGGACATAAAGTAGGCACAGAACTTGCTTTTTGCCAACAGTTACTTGGAAGAAGTGCCTGGAAATGCCCCCTAAACAGATCAGGAGGAGAAAAGCATTTCAGGCCAGATCAGACCGTGGGTTGAAAACGGTGCAAAGGATCAGTGTCAGAGAGAAAGAATTTGAGAAAGAAAAATGCCTAATCAGTATCAATTTAATAGGCCACTTGAGCAGTAGGAGAAGAAATGTTATTTTATGGTGGCGATTTTATAATCACCGGAGTACTTAGCTTCATGTAAGCCATCTCATATTCATTAGAAATAAGAGGAATTTTATTCATTGGAAAGAACTCTTCAATTTATAGCATCTTAATTGCTTAGGGTTTTAAATTCTGGTAAAGGAAGCTCCATTTTTGGTGGGAGTGGGGGGTCAGGCAGAGGGGAGGATTCGTTCTTTATGACAAAGACATCGTGGTCAGTATTGTGTTTGATGGCTGCATCAGGAAGAACGGGCTGGACTATGCTTGGTAAGAAACAACCCCCAAGTCTCAATGGCTTAACACAACACAAATTGATTTCTGGCTCATGTTATGTGTCCAATGTGGCTTGACAGCAGGTCACTCAGGGATCCAGGCTCCATCTCCATATGACCAAAAGTCACATTGCAGGGGTGTACAGTCCTACCCTACCACATGTCTGGGAGGAGGAGAATGTCTGTGGGCAGTCCCAGTGACTGCACGGTGGAACCAAAGCCATCGAGTCCTTTGTACCCCCACTAAGACGTGAGTTCCCCAAGGGCAGAGACCATCCTTTGAATCTTGGTACCACCAATCCAGTGCCTCTCCCAGAGTAAATGATGGTGAATTTTTGACAAATGAATGAATGAATGTATTGATACATGGATTTGATTTTCAGAACTTGTTGAGTTTTTCTAAATGTGTGGGTCCAGGGACGTCTGCCTATATTCTTTCACCCAATTTTCCTTCAAGATTTTCTGCACCCCCAGAAGCAAACACAGTTTCCCGAAGCTTACAGAGCAGACCCCTGGGGCAGGGGAGGGACTTGTGACATCTCCACTCGACCAGGATAATGGAGCAGCAGGCCTGTCAGTGGCTTTGTCACCTGTTGTCTGGGACACAGGAATTAGCCATCAGAAGCCAAGATGGAGAAAAGGGAGCAGCATAGATGCTGTCTTTATTTTGTGTTAGGCCCAGTGCTTCCAGCTTTGCTGAACTTTTCTCACTTAATCTTCACAGCAGTCCGGGAAGGAAGGTGCTATGCTTCCACTCCACCACCCCCATTGTAGTAATGAGGAAACTGATACTTGAGAACATGAAGGCATTTACCCAATATCTCATGGGTACTAAATGGCCTAGAACCCAGATCTGTCCACTTCTAAGCTGGGGCTCTTAACCACTGGGCCGACGTCTGCCTTCTTCAAGCAGGTCACACACAAGCTTCAAAGCATTTTGTTTTCCTATGAACTTGTAGCCATGTGTCGACAGGAAAAAAATAAGAAAAATGCAGAGTTATGTTTTATTCTGGGCATTACTGAGGACGATAGCCTGGCAACCAGCCTCTCAGCTCTGAGGAACTGTTCCAAAAGGAAAAGGGAAGAGCCAGGATATATGAGTTTTGGCCGAGGGAAAAACCAACAACAGCACATAATAGAACATCAAAAGGTTACTGTTAATCACAAAAAAACAGACATCTCAAGTTAATGATTTCAGTGTTTTTCTATGTATGGAAAGATACAAGAGTCTGGGCTTATTGAAATTATTCCTTTGATATACACCTTCACTCCCTAGGGCCAGTATCCTGCTTTTCTCCATCCTGAATTCCCCTAGGGGTGTGGCTGCAGTGGCCAATGGTGTTATGGCTTCAACATCCTTTGTTTACTGAAATGGCAGGTGACGTTCTTTGTCCACACATGCACGGCTCTTTCTCTGTCCACCCTCCAGGAGACAGGAAGGGCCATAAAAATGTGTCCCCCATCTCCCCCTGCGGCCCTGCGGCCCTCACAGCAGCCCCCGCGTTCCCACCTTCCATCAGCACCTTAGGCAGCGCAGACAGAGCCGGCCCCATGAGCTTGGCACCTGAGATAATTAGGATCCGTGGCGATTTGGTCCTTTCCCTGGTCGCCCAGCCTCATGCCAGTCATGCTGTGCCGATGTGTCATTCGGGTTGTCCCCGGCCCTGCAGGCTCTCTCCGGCTCTCTTCCTCTCAGAGGTGGTGTAGTCCCACGTAAGGAATCAGACTGTATCCCCACCCCAGACTCCTGAGTCTGCCTCCTCATTTATAAAGCAGGGAGACGGGGGGCGTTGGGGGGGGGCAGTGTGGAAAGAAAGAAGGGAAACGGTATGTACGGAGCGTCTGTAGTACGCAGGACCCATGACATGAGAACTCTCACTGTATCTCCATGGGGAAGGGAGTCATGGCCCCATTTCACAGATGAGAAAACTGTGCTCACGTGGATCAAGAACTGTCTGAAGGGCCCACAGCCAGGCAAAGAGGCAGCCAGGATTCTAAATCTGGTTAGCCTCTCCCCAACGTTGACGTTCTTTCCGATACACTTGTGGATCTCAAACTTTTGCATGAAATGATAGGACAGCCTAGAGAGTTTGTTAAAACTCAGGTTGCTGGGTGCCACCCCAAAGTTTGTAATTCAGTAGGACCATGGTGAGGCCTGAGAAATTTTGTTGTTAACAAGTTCCCAGGGGATGCTGAGACTCTGGCCTGGGGACCACACTTTGAGAACCACAACAGGAAATCAGTACTACTAAGGTCCCTGAGCTATAGGAGCTCACAGCTGAGAAATCATGGACGCTGAAGGGGACACTTTCTTGATGTGCATCTTGATCTACAAGATGTTCTCTTGATTTGTGACTGGCATCCCTAGCAGGGACAAAGTGACTGGTCCATAAGACCTGTGCTTTGACTGTGTCGCTAGGTGTAAGAACAGACCTGCAGGGCTGGGGCCCGCACATCCTACCTAGGACAGCCAGCACATGTCTATTTGCAGAGTGAAAGCTACTACCTTCCCCCCTGTGCTTGGGGGGCCGCCCGTCTGCCATGCAGAGCTGGGCTCTAATTTTGCCATAGCCATCGGCTACCTGTGGCAGGGGTAGGGGCAGGTGATTTCATTGGGCCTCCCAAGGCCACTCCACTCATGGAAAATCTTGTCCCCACCCATCTTCTGCCCTGGCATTCTGTATATAAAGTGCAGGGATTAGGGCTTCCCTGGTGGCGCAGTGGTTGAGAGTCCGCCTGCCGATGCAGGGGACACGGGTTCGTGCCCCGGTCCGGGAAGATCCCACATGCTGCGGAGTGGCTGGGCCCGTGAGCCATGGCCGCTGAGCCTGCGCGTCCGGAGCCGGTGCTCCGCGACGGGAGAGACCACAGCAGTGAGAGGCCTGCGTACCACAAAAAAATAATAATAATAAAATAAAAATAAATAAAATAAAGTGCAGGGTTTAGCATCATATGCTAAGCTTTAGGGTAGGCTCATTTGAGAGCACCGACTGTATTACTCATCCATGCTGCTAGTAGTTATTGGGCAAGTTCTATGTGGCAGGTGTTGCACTACCAGGGAGAATGATGCAATACTGAGCAGAAATAGAGTCACTGCTCCCTCCCCTCGGGTCAAAACTTCGTAGAAGTGACAGACATTAATCAAAGAATTACCCAAGTGAAAATGAGCATTTCAACCCTGACCAGTGCAGTAAGGGTCATGGTTCTATGAGACTGTGTGAGGAGGGGAACTGGCCATGAAACTGAAATTTGAAGGATGCGGATTTAACTATGGGGCCAGGGGAGGGCTCTCCAGGCAGAGGGAATGATATTTGCCAAGGTCTTGTGAAGGAGCTGGGTGGAGTAAGGATGAGGCACTAAATAGGTGGCCAGAGGGGCTGGAGCTCAGGGTGAGATGAGGCTGGAGGTGGCTAGGAACAGACTGAGGCCATGTGACAGGGTTTGGACCCGATGTTCAAGGGTGATGTCTCTATCCTGAGGACAATGGGAAACCTTTGAGCCGCTCTAAGCAGGGAGTTATGATCAGATTTGTGTTTTGTTTTTGTTTTTGTTTTTTGCGGTATGCGGGCCTCTCACTGTTGCGGCCTCTCCCCCAGCGGAGCACAGGCTCTGGACACGCAGGCTCAGCGGCCATGGCTCACGGGCCCAGCCGCTCCACGGCACGTGGGATCTTCCCAGACCAGGGCACGAACCCGTGCCCCCCACATCGGCAGGCGGACTCTCAACCACTGCACCACCAGGGAAGCCCCCAGATTTGTGTTTTGAAGGATCACTCTTTAATCTGGAGAACCCACTGGAGAAAGGCCGTGGGGATGCAGGGAGACCTGGTAGAAGAGAAGTCCAGGAGTCCAGGTAATGAATAATAGACACAGTGAGCATGGTGATGGAGAAAGCAGGTGGAATTGAGATCTATTTAGGAGGTAAAATCAACTGGATTTGATAATGGGTTGAATGGGAGGGTATTGACCTAAAAGATTGAAAAGTGACTCATTGTGTAGCTGAATGCATGGCATCACCATTCAATGAGATTGGTTCCCCAAAAGATGACAGAGTTTGGGCATATTGAGTTGGAAGAGCCTCTAAAAGTACTGAAACACAGTATGAAATAAGCAGTGGGATTTCCAGGTCTAGAGTCCTGAGAAGATGTTTGGACTAGAGATAGGAATGTGCTAGGCAACTCAAACCATGGGCTTTAATGAGATTTCCTAGGTAGAAAAAAAGATATTAATATTTACTGGCTGTTAGAATCAATGGCAGAATAAGACTGAGAACTTGGGACTTCCCATTCCTGGTACCATCTTGCTGCCCCTCAGGCTCACAGAGGTGATGCATCAAATCAAACCAGTGCTTGAAAGGTTTGATGAGTTCCTGAGCGTGTAAATGTTGGCCCTTAAGGAGCCAGCGCTAGCCTTGACACATTTTTACCTCGGTTAGGACCTACCATATCACACATCTGAAGTACTGTGGAGTGGAAGAGGGTAGACCTAGATTAAGTGGATGGTGCTTCATGTGTTGGGCTCAACACCAACAACTTCCAGTGGATCAGGTCTATGCAGAGTGGAATGGGTTGCCTTAGGAATTAGAGGGCTTCCCGTCACAGCAAAACGTGGGCTACATATTTGATGTGAATGTTGTAGAAAGGTGTCTGATGATCGCTTGAGCAACCTGATCTTGAGCCCTTTATGACCTGTGAGATCTTTGGATTCTTTCGGGCAGGAAATTCTTATGCTGTTCTGCTGGGTGCCTGGTTCTTTCTTGCGTATTTTTTTGAGGGGTGGGGGGTGCGTATAGGAGACACTGGTGCCTCTGGTGATGTATGTGTAAGAGCTATACAAACATTCGGACAACTACCTTGGTGAAACCTGCATGACAGGAGACAGGCAATACTACAAAAACAAAACCATAAAGGACCAAGGTCCCTTCCCCTCATGTCTGTACTTTGAGAGTTGTCCTAAAGGACCTTCAGTTGATAGATTTTTCCTACTTTTGCCTTTAATTTTGTCTGACCTCACGCTCCCCCATCTTCCAGTCAAATAGTTAATAATCTGTTTTTAAAATGACAATGGGAAGCCATTTCCTACTTGAAGGTAATCTAGAGGTGAATCTTTTTAAGACGTAAGCAACCTCCGATGGGTTTCGTCTATCTAGTCTTCTGCGTTCTGAGTCTTTCTAAATCAGGGTCCTGCCATTTGGACCACACACCTCCCCCATTACATTTAAATCACCCTGCTGGGCATTTTCATGAAAAGAATTTTCAGGTGAATAAAACAATTTACCAAAAGGATGTCTTGGCTGCACTTGGTCCTCTTGGAAGGGCTCGCACATTCCCACTTAATGACTATGCGTGTTTCCAGCACCACTGGGAGTATGGCCTTCTTTGTCAGTTCCACGTTATTAGTTCCAGAAAGCCCTCTCTCCTCTGTTGCCTCCCTAGCACAGGACAAGATTGGCTCTGAAGTGGATTGACTCATCTTGGGGGTCCTGTGCATTTTCTGATACAAAAGGGCACCTAGAGGCCCACCCAAGGCTGCAAAAATTATTATTTCTGCAGATGTTGTTATGTATTATTATTCTGCAGATGTCTCCAGAAACCTTATCTTCTGTGTATATGAAAAAAGGACTTGGGGCACAGCAGGGGTTCACTGACGCCAGGGCTTCCTGGGATCATCTCCATCAGCTGAAGGACCACAAGAGACACCACGGGTCTCTAACTTAAGTCTAAGTGGCATTTTGGAAAGAGGAGAGCTTTTGAAGGCAGACAGGCTTGGCTTCAAGGCCCAGCTCCCCTGCTGACTAGCTGTGTTATTCTGGGTACAGTATGTAACCTCCCTGAGCCTCTAGTTTCTTATTTGTAATAATAATAGTTAACTTTTAGTGAGGGTTTGCTGTCTGCAAGGCACTAAGCTAAGTGGTTTTTATGTCTTGTCTAATTGAATTTTAACAACGGATCTTGGGGTGGTGTAAAGCATCTTTCTCCATTTCATTGCTTCAATCAAACGCTGTCTCCACACCACAGACGGTGGGAGAGAATTTGGAAGGAAGAGACACAGCAGAGGCTGATCGTCCCTCCGCGGTGGGGTGGGAGCTGGGGTGTGGGTGGTCCCAGCAGCAGTGGAAGATGCCGTCTTCATCACTGGCCAAGGCTGGGTGAGGTGCCCTCATCTCCTCTCCCATCACCCTGTCTCTCCTTGCAGATTGCCTATTGCCATATCCATTCCTTCCAGCCCCACACCAGCCAGGGTGTGAGTCCCTTGAGGGCAGGGACTCTTTCTTATCTCTGAGTCATCAGGACCTTCTGCAGTGCTTGGCAGGTTTCTGGTGCTCAATGAAGGAAGCTGAACAGAGGAATAAATAAAGGAATGAATCAGTCCATTTAGCTAGCAATGCCTCAGACCCAAGTCGCTAAGATTCTGGTCACAGTTCAGCCTTACCCTAGATAAGTAACTTCTCTCTGGACCTCAGTTTCTTCTTATGTGAAATGAGGGGATTAGAGATGATGTCTCAGGGTCCTCAGAGTTTGGCAACTTTGTAACATCTACAATAGCCAATCAGCACCGAGCAGTCCTAGAGCCTGTGGATTCCAGGAAGTCTCCCTTTCTGAGCAGCAGGAAGTACAAGCTTGACCCAGGGAGGCTGGAGAAGGACTCAGATGACCCACCCACTCAATGGGAAATCTCATTTTCCAGCTGGCACTTACATAGTGTCTGCAGTGTAGACAGCCCTGCTCAGCCCTGTAAGGGATTCAAAAGAACTGAATTCCACCCCTGTGCTTCATGGGACATAGGACCTGTCTACAAATGTCCGTCATGCAGGGTCCAGCAGGGGAAGAGTCTCAGGAGAGCCTGAGCCAGCATGTTCTGTGAATTCATAGGGAAAAAATGATAACATCTGGTTGGAGACGAGAAAGGACGTCTTCCTCTAGGAAATGGCATTTGTAGTGTCCTGAAGGATGGGTTGGACTGGGATACATAGAGATTGAGGAAGGCATGTCGGGCAGAGGGCTTGGAGGCAGGCAAATGGGCCAGAAAGTCCACGTTTGGGAAATGGCAGAGGATCGGGTTAGCAGAGCAAAGCACTTACCCAGGAGAGATGCCAAAGAAGGCTGGGAGGTCAGCCCAAAGCACTACGGGGTAAAGGCTTGAATGCCAGAGTGAGCAGTTTGTACCTAATGCAGTAGGCAGTGGGGAGCCATTGAAGGTTTTGGAATCCAGGGGTGAGAGCAGAGCTGCCTTTGGAAAAATCCATTTGGCATCTTAGGTAGAACTGTTCGGAGAGAAGAAGCCTAAAACCTGGAGGTGGGAGGTGAGGGACGATTTTGAAACTGTGGCAATGGTCCAGGTGAGAAATTACAAGGAACTCAACTAGGGTGATGGTGGTGGTGCTCAGAAGCGAGAAACAGAATCGAGGGCCACTGTAGGGCGAAGCCCTGCACCTTGACAAGGGACTGCAGAGGTCAAGAGAGGAGTCCCAGCTGCCTCTCAGCCTTCGGTTATGGCCGGATCGCCACTTGGGGTGGGGTGCCACCAAGAGAAATCGCAGATACATGAGGAGGTGGTGATTTAATGGCATCAGGGCACGGCGAAGGAGGCGGTACAGATGAGAAACGTGTTTGGGGCATGTTAAGTGTCACATGCTGGCCTGACACTTCATCTTCAGAGCGAGGGCGCCGGATCACGTGATCAGGCAGTGTGCGTCTACTATGTGCCCAACCCTGTATGACAATCTTTATAGGCATCGGCTCACTTAGTCCTCACAACCTGCCTAAGAGACAGGCATTGCTATCATTTCCAGTCATAAGATATTGTGATTCTGTGACTCCAGTCTTTTACCAGATGATGCTCTTCTCATCAGAGCAAGTCAGAATCCTGCCTCTTTCTCCAGCTCTTCAGAGGAAACAAACAAATCATTGTCCTCTCTAAAGCTTTCGCTGAAACTGACATCCTCTGAGGAACGGTCGAGATGCTTTCTGCAGAGCCGCCTCTGTGCAATGCCATTTGCTTCTCTCATGCAGCAGAGCAGGGTTCTGTTTGCTCCGACTCTGGGCTCTGCCGTGTGTCTTGGCTCTCACTGTATTTCCCTGCAGCCCATCTCTTTCCAGTGACTGCAAAGATGAGGCCAGGAGGGGTGGGCTTTACTTGAAGCCCTAGGGAAGCAGGTCCTGCCTTCATGCAGGGGACCTAGGGCATGAGGCATGCCAGGACCTCAGTGACACCTGCAGCTGGGGAGAGGGGATAGGCTTCCAGAACCCCAGAAACCAAGCATTTCTTCATTTTCCTAGCTAAAGGGAACTAACTTCTCGCTCTTCTGGACCCCACAGCACTTGGTCACAACTGTCCTTTGAAACTTGACCTTCAACTTTGTGTTCATTAGCTACGTTCTTAGATCATTTCTCCCTCTAGACTATGAGCTACCTGAGGGCAGAGAAGAAAGGAAAGGAAGTAATGTTTCATCAGCACCTATTATGGGTCGAGCAAAATGCTAGTAACTTTACAACTATTCGTTTATTTAATCCTTACAACAACCTGTTGAGGAAGGGATTCTCATCCCCATTTTCCAGATGAAAACTTTAAAGATTAAGGCAATTGGGTAAATTCAGGAAAAGTGCTTAGGCGAGTGCCTGGCACAAATGCCCTATAAATTATAGCAATTATTATTGAATAGCCTGTCCAAGGACTCGGAGCCTGGAATTCAGTCCAGTTTGGACTATGTCCAGAGTCCGTGCATGCCTCACCCTCAGGGTATCACAGTGTCCACTGCAGGAATTTAGGAAGTGCTCATCAATGAGTCCTTTATTCTTTCATTTATATTCTGGACCCTTCCACACCGCACACAAGGCTTGGAATATCTCAGTGGATCTCCAATAAATAATTATTGAGCGAATGATTCATTGAATGCATGAATGTGTGTAAGTGTGTGTAGTTAGGTGTGTAGTTGTATGTGTGTGTAGTTAGGTGTGTATCTGTGTGTGTGTGGAGTTGTGTGCATGTGTATGTGTGTTAATGGTTTGGGACAGCTTTTCTCAGGGAAGCTGGTGAGCTCTCTACCCTCCCTCTAATGTCACTGCCCCCCCCCCGCCGCCAAGATGTGGGCC
Source organism: Mesoplodon bidens (assembly GCF_964165515.1). Taxonomy (NCBI): domain Eukaryota; kingdom Metazoa; phylum Chordata; class Mammalia; order Artiodactyla; family Ziphiidae; genus Mesoplodon; species Mesoplodon bidens. Next base: position 11,851,728 of record NC_138179.1, read on the forward strand.
ACAAGGCATTGGGTCAGTGGCTGGAGGAAGTTCTGCCAATTACCCTCCAATTAGGACCCCACCCCCTACCCCGACACAGTAAGTCCCACTGGAAAGACCTCGGTAGGCATGAACATCTGAATCACAGGGGAGAGCCAGGAAGACAGCAGCTCATCAGAATCCCAGGAAGATTCCTGAGTCGCCTAAACATAGAAACCGCCACCCTGCCAAAAGCAAGGTGAGTTCGGCATCAGCTGACAGCGCAGAGCCCGCCCGGGGCAGGTCAGGAGGAGAAAGGACAGGACTGGTGACCAGACACGCCTACAGGGCTCAGACGGGCCTTGAGCCAGGCCACAGGTAGGAAAAAAAAAGCCCGCCAGGAATTTGGAAGCCAGCATCAGGAGACGGGGAGAGGCCGCAAGGTATGCAGCCTGGGCTTTGTGGCAGGACACTCGTGCCCACGGGTTCTACTTATGTGACCTTGGGTGAGGCGTTCAGCCTCTCAGAGCCCTGGTTTCCTGACCTAGAAAGTGAGGTCGACTGCAAGTGAAGATCCAAGCATCCTCCCACCTGAGGTGTTTGCCTCTGCCTGATGCTTTATCCCGAGGCGTTTGCGTGGGCTGTTCCTTCACCCCCTTTGGATCCTTACTGAAATGTGATCTTCTCAGTGAGGCCGTCCTGAGCACCTATTTAAGACTGTGACCAGCCCTGGCATTTTCGGATTCCCCTTCCCTGCCTTAGCATTTTTTCCCATAGCCTTTTTTTCCCCATGGCATATATCATCATCCGACGTATTATATATCTTACTTGTTATCTACCCCACTAGGATGTGAGCCCCACATGCTCACATCTGTTTGGGCCATGCTGTATCTCCCATGTGTAGAGTGGTACCCAGGGTCTAGTAGGTGTTCAATAAATACGTGTTGGATAAATGCATGAGTCAGGGGAGGGAAGGAAGGAAGGAAGGAGGGAGGGAAGGAGGGAAGGAAAGGAGGAAGGAGGGAGGGAGGGAGGGAAGGAAGGAAGGAGAGGGAATATGGAAATCACTTGGTGCCGTATGCCTGGTTGTAGCTGGCGTGTGGATGACATCTGACAAGGGGTCACCAGAGGTAACATGGGGGCTGCAGCAGACCCTGGAAGTCAGTGTGGGGAGCCCCAGGCCCACAGAAAGTTGGGTCTGAGAAGTCGGTTTATGAGAAGTGAGGCCACCTCACGGGGGGAATTTAACAGGCAGGACACAGGCTCCTAGAAGAACCGGGCGTATGGTGTGTCTCCACCAAGAAGGTTGTGCCTCTGTTTCTCTGCCTTGAAACTTCTCCTTGTCCTTGGAGGCTGCTCAGGGGAATCTTCTCTGACACCCAGATGTGCCCTCCGTGATCTGCAGCCCCTGGGCGTCCCTCCGTCCAAGGTCTCTCCAGGGGTCCCCTTTGTGTTCACACACCCCAACTCCTGCCCCGCTGGACTGAGCTCCTTGGGGACAGAGCTGTATCTCCTTTGCTTCTTTATCCCCAGGGCTTAGCCTGAGACCAGGCATACAGTGGACTGTGTCGGTCAGAGTCCAGTGCAGGCAAGGGAAATAACTATGATCATTTTAGGAATAAAAGGAAATTGGGTGCTTACAAAATTGCTGGAAAAGATGAAGATGTGGGCTCTTGGTTGGATATTTACATGACTCTCAGAGTGACCGCCAGAAGTTGCCCACCAAGGGAGATGCTACCTGGAGGGTAGGGAACCAGGAAGTCACTGCCCCCATCCCCATCCCACTTACCTTCAGACATCCAAAAAATAGCCATGTGTGAAATGAACCTCCCATAACTAGGACTGGATGGGATTCAGGAGCAAGCAGAGTCCAGGTCCATAAGATGGTTTATCCAGTACCTAGAACTGGAGCATCAAGTCAGAGCTGGACCTGAAGGGAGTTGGGCTTGTTCCGGAGACCAGATCAGGGCTCAGCCTACCGGTTTCAGTTAGAGACAAGAGGGGCTGTGAGAAGCACGAAGCCAGGCAAGCCGTCACAATAGCCCACTTCCAGACGATGTTCATATACTTTGCTTATCTAGGAATTTTGTTCTGTCTGATATCGCTTGAAAGAAATGGGCCAACCCTCTGGGGTGGGGGAGATGTTCCGTGCGAGGGGATTTATGTTGGGATGCTCTCTGGCCCAAAGCATTGAAACACGTCATCTACCCATACCTCATTCACCCCGAATCTCACGTGGCAGCCACCCCAGCCTTCATGGTGTGGCTGCAGGATTTGCTTCTCAGCTGAGCACGATGATAGTTGATTATATCAATATCCCCAGGAGTGAACAGCCTCTGTGGGGCAAGGTGGGGGCTCCTATTAACCAAGCTGTCATAAAAGACTGGATGATAAATAGAAATGCCCAGTGATTAACTTTCCTCAGGAGAGAGAATTGGCAGGTGACACAAAATATTCATGTCATGTGGTGGGTGTCTTCTTCTCTCAGCACCATCTCCTTAGAAAGCCAGGTTAGGACCAGAAGTTTGCTTGATGGGAATTGAAGGGAATCTTGGTGATGCTAAGTGATAATGCTTAGTGATTCTAGTGTCTTACGCTGGTATGAGGTCCCCATCTTTCCTCTAAGGAAGCAGTGTAGTGTATCTAAAGGTATAACTTAGAAAGCAAAAACCTAGTTCAGATCCTAACTCTATCATTTACTAGCTGGGCAGGTCCCTCATGCCCTCAATCCTCTGTTTCTTCACGTGCACAATGGAATAGTTATACCACCTCCTGGGGTATTTGTGAGGTCCACATAAAACTCCATGGGAAAACCACCCAGCCTCCAGGTGGGAAGAGATATTTGCTGAGTACCTACTATGTGCTGGGCACTCCTGGGATATACAATCATGAACGAGTCTGAAAGAATTCCTACCCTCAAGGAGCTTACATTCTAGTAATAAGCAAGCAAAAAAATAAAATGTTTGGATATGAAAAGTACATTAAAGAAGATAAAATAGGGTGATGTGGAAGAGGGTGATGGTGGAGCAGGATGGAATGATGGCTTTGACTAAGGCTGGAGAAGGCAAAGTTTAAGCTAAAACTTAAATGGTGGGCTTCCCTAGTGGCACAGTGGTTGAGAGTCCACCTGCCGATGCAGGGGACCCGGGTTTGTGCCCCGGTCCAGGAAGATCCCCCATGCCGCAGAGCGGCTGGGCCCGTGAACCATGGCTGCTGAGCCTGCGCGTCCGGAGCCTGTGCTCCGCAACAGGAGAGGCCACAACAGTGAGAGGCCCGTGTACCACAAAAAAACAAAAACAAACAAACAAAAAGACTTAAATGGTGTTAAGGAGACATCCACGCAAAGGCAAGGAGAAGAAGAAGAACAAATTGCATGTGCAAAGGCCCTGTGGTAGGAACAGTTTGATTTGAGAGGAAAAGAAGGTTCGTGTGACTGAAGCATATAAGGGAAGACAAGATGCCTGGCACAGTTCCTGCCACGCAGTAGGTGTTCTGTAAACATTAGTCCTCTTCCCCACTCCAGCACTAAAGGCTCCCCGTTCATGTCAGCCAGCTCCCCGTCTTCCACTCTAACAGTAGATGTTACTACTTCTCTGGTGATGAGATTTGGGAAATCCCCTCAGTTCTGCTACAGCCCAGCTACAAGCTGTCCCCTAGACTGGGTCTCTGCTGTCAACGGCTTAATCTCCCATCTTTATGTCTTTTTTATCAGCTACAATTTCAGAGGAATGTTTCCTGACATCGCCCCACACTTGCTCATTCTGTGCACATTAACTGAGCTGAGGCCAGGGCTGCAGAGATGCCCGAGGGCCTCTCCCCACCCACAAGCAGCACTCGAAGCTCACGGTCCACGGGGAAACTTGCAGTATGTTTGGAACCCGTCAACCCCTCCGCACCCAGGCCTTATCCCAGCCATCTTCTCATCAGTCAGGCAGATGGGACCTATCACAGGAATTTTCCTGCTCTTTGCTCACAGCCTCTGCCATTCCTGCTAAGGTCACTTGCATCTAGATGAGAGAGACTCTGCCCATGCAGAACAAGGGGAGAATGATCTCCAAGTGGCCTAGGAACATGTAGACAGCTGCTCTGGGCAGCTGCCCACGACAGAGTGGAGCATCTGTGAGGCAGAAGAGAGTCAAAGCAGGACCTGAGTGCAGAGGTGCCAAGGTTAGCCCTGAAGCCAGTGTCGGGAGTGGAAGGGCTCCAGTCGTAACGCCACAGGACTTGAATTCAGAGTAAAGACTCTGCATTGCGTCTTTGAGGCTCAGTTTTCCCATCTATAAAATGGGGATGATAACCCTCGCCTTTGGGTTATTTTGAGGATCAAATGAAATACTACAAATGAAATTGCTTGATCACCTTGAAAGCTTTGCCATCTTTTCTTTCTCTTAAGAGGCTCCAGGTGGGAGTGAAACATCAGCTCTGGACATCCAAACATATTCACAATAATCATCATCCACCAAGCAGTTTCTATGTGTCTGGCATTGTGCTAAGCCCTCTCCATGAATTGCCCGATTGAATTCTTCCAAACCCAGGAGGCTGGTGCTGTCATTAGCCTCATTTAACAGTTGAGGAAATTGAAGCCCAAGGAGATTAAATAACTTGTTCAAATTACACAGCTAGAGAGTAGTTGGCCTCCAGAGTCCCACGTCTTATGCACTGCATACGTCTACTCAAACCAGCATCATATTTTAAGACCCTCGGGGAGGTTCTAACCCAAGAGCGGGCAATTTCTAGCCACCTTTGTGGGGACCCAGCATCCTCCATGGAGGGAGCAGTCCTGGCCTATGCAGGTAGTTTAGTGAGTGGAAGAAGCCTGGGACAGGTAATTAGGAGAACTCGATTTTAGTGCTGTGTATGACCTGTGACCCTACGCCTCTCTGGGCCTCAATTACCCCATCTATAAAACAAGACGTAGAGGGAAGATTGACCTTGAAGAGCATCTCTCATCCTTTTGGACTCTTGCCCACCGAGGCATAGGGTAAAAGGACCCACAGCCTCCTGCCCCATCAGCTGTCGGGTCCATCAGGAAAGGAAAGAGATCATCTGAAAGCATTACATTGCAAGCAATTTGGGGATAACATTAGAGAGGGAGTTTCTTTAGGGACCGGAGACAGATGATTCATCGTTGAACTGCCCTACCCACATGCCTTAAAGCCCAGCCATTGAAAAACCATAAGCCCAAATGACTGCTCTTAGGCGAACAACCCACAACAAACTAAATCGGTCATGAGGAAACTAAACTAATGGTAATTTATAAGTAAAAAGCAAGATCGGTGGCAACTGGAAAACAGTGTCCGCTCAAGACAATACGGCCGAGGTTCTCGCGGATAACAACTCCCCCCACCACCCCCCGGCCCCGCTCCTGATCTCTGCAGGGCTTTCTAACTCTGCGCTGGGCTCAGGTACAGGAGATTTTGGCAGTGCCGCCCATGTGGCTTGGGACTTTAGGGATAGAACACCGAGTTGGAGTCTTCCGTAAACTCCAGCGACACACTTATTTTCACCTGCAAATACGGATGTTTAATAACTCCCTACACCTTGCTTGATAACAAGGGCTGCCCTTTATCAGCATGTGCATATCCCTGCACTAAGCCCTCTGCAGGCTTCATCTCAGGGTGCAAGATGGCTTTCGTCTTATAAATGAGGTCCAAGAGATGAAAGAACTTCCCTTAGGACACACGGCTAACAAGTGGTGGAATTCTAGTTTGAATCCAGGCCATCAGGCCTCGAGTCTGCTGTGCTATTGTGTGCCTGGTAGACCACTGAGAAGTAAGCCCAGTAACAGGTAAAAGTGAACTTCTTTGGCGATGCCAGTCATTCACCTAAACGAACCAAGGGAGGACTTGCATTATTGGATTCGTTCAGAGCTCAAACCGGAACTTTGGAGTTTATGGTGATCCACAAACCAGGGCCCTGCCAGCAGCTAATCGTCCACAGGCCTCCTGATCCATCCCACCTCTCACCCCCTAGACAGTGCGTCTCAGCCAAGGGTGGTTTTACCACCACAGTGGACACCTGGCCATGTCTGGAGACATTCTTGGTCGTCACAGCTTAAGGAGATGGAGATACTACTGGTGCTTAGTGAGTAGAAGACAAGGATGCTGCTACACATCCTCCTATCCGTGGGACAGCCCCCCTACAACACAGAACTACCCAGCCCCAAACATCCAGCCCGACGGTGCCGAGGTTGAGAAGCCCTGCCCTAGACTCGTGGCCCTGGACAGACCAGGTTGCCCTCGGGAAGCATGTACAGAAGATGGCTTCAGACTAAGTGGAAACTAAGGGACCGTGAATCTTCCAGTTCATGAGTACCCGGGGCAGAAAGTGAGATGAAGAAGCAGGAACTGCACGCAGATTGCCTGGGGTAGAATTTTGTCTTCCTCGCTCCTGAGCTGTGTGGCCATGGACAAGTGACTTAACTTTTCTGAGCCTAGGTTTCCTCATCCATAAAATAAGGATAACAGCGGTACCTACGCTGGAGAGTTGTTGTGAGGTTTCAATGACACAGGGGCATTTACTGGGTTAACATAGTATCTGGTACATGGGAAATCCCTGATAACAATTATTTGATGATTATTTAATATAATGATGATGATGCAAAGTGAAGACAGGGCAAGGTAAGGACGTAAAGAAAGAGGAGGAGCTGAGAGAACAGAGCAAGGAGTCGAGTTCAGAGCCCAGTGGACAGGACAAGGCAGCAGATGTGCTGAACAACTTAAACAAGGTGAAGATGATCTGCAGGGTAGGACCATGCGTCCCTCACGCTCATGTGCACACCCCCCGCCGACTCCAACACCAAGGAGGGGAAATGCAGCAGGCTGCTAGGGGCACACCCCTCCCTAACACGCCCCCCCCTTCCCAGTCTTTTCACTAGCTGCTGCTCCGAGAGCATCCCACCTTTTGCAGGAGGCAATGACTGGATTCATTTATTCATTCATTCATTCATTCATTCAGGTACTTCCTGAGCACCTCCTGTGTGCCAAGCATTGTTCTACGTGCCTGGGATGGAGCAGCGAACCAAACAGACAAAAAACTAGTCTTGAAAGACAGACGGTAAACATCAGTAAGTCTATATGGGTGGTGTACCAGATGGTGATGAGTGCCATGGAGAAAAATAGAGCAGCAGAAAGGACGGGGTGTACCAGCACGTTCATTTCAGTTTTAAACAGGGAGGGATTTGAGCAAAACCTTGCAGAGGGGAAGGGAGCAAACCATGTGGACCCTGGGGGGAGAACATCCCAGGCAGAGGGAACAGCAAGCGCAGAAGCCGGAGGCAACAGCGTGCTTGGAGAGTTTGGGGGGAAAGCGAGAGGGAAGCAGTAAATGAACTCACAGAGGAGATGAGAGGTATCTGTTACTCAGGGCAGCACAGGTCACGGTGAGGACGTTGGCATTGACCCAGAGTGAGATGGAAACCGTCGGAGGGCATTGTCTGGGAAATACTTTATCAGTCTCTCCAGCTGCTGTGCTACAAATACACAGGAAGGGCAAGAGCAGGGGCAGGGAGACCATCCATCCTCCAGGTGAGAGATGGTGGTACTTGGACCGACGTGGTAGCAGGGAGGTGGTGACACGCTTGGATTCTGGGTAGATTGTAAAGGTGGATCCAGTGGGATTAACCAATAGGTTACACGTGGGCTGTGAGGGAAAGACAGGAGTCAAAGGTGACTCCAGGGTGTCTGGCCCGAGAAACTGCAAGGATGGAGTTTATATTGAATAATAAGCAATTTACTGATATATGGAAGGCTACAAGTGTAGGAGAAAGATGAAGAATTTTGGAATCAGGCAGACTGGGTTTGACTCCTGGCTTTGCTACTTAAAGGATACAGAGTCAGTCACTCAACTCTGCGGAGCCTCAGTTCTTTCATCTGTAAAATGGGCATCGCGGTGCCTCTCTTGCAGGGATGTGATGAGGATCCAAATAGATGAAGGAGGTAAGGCTGGTCCGAAATAAAATTTGGTGCCATTTCCTCAATGATGTCATTCTTGGCCTTCTTTTGGTTGGAGTCCCTGACTCTGCTGATGGGCTGGATTCCCTGGGGTGCTCGGAGTTGGAAGAACCACTGAAGTCATGGCCTCCTGTTTTGATGGGCCAGGGAGAAAATGGGGCTGCTGGCTTGGTGCCTTGACCAGTCCCCATGTCATGAGCTAGCACAGTACTTGGGTCACCATCCTCCCCTCTGGGGGCAGGATCTCAGTCTCAGTAACCTTCCTAGGACCCCCAGCTCCTCCCAGACCCACCATGGTCAGGCACCGTTCCCCAAGGCAACGGAAGGGGAGGGTTGAAACCTGCATTTCCTCAGGGGCTCAGACAGTGGTTCCCAGCCCTGGCTGCACCACAGAATCACTCAGGGGGCTTTTTAAAATATGATGCCCAGGCCCTCACCCCAACCTCCAGTCTGATTTAATGAGCCCTAAATGCAGTCATTTTTTAAAGTTCCCCAGGTGATCCCAGCGTATAGCCAAAGGCTGAGAAATGCTGGATCAAGTTACAATTTTGTCCATTTTACAGACTGAGGCCCAGAGAGGTTAGGTGACTTATCCAGGGTCTCTCAGCTGCTAAGAGGTAGAGCCAGGATTCAAACCCTGGTACATCTGATGCCAAAGCCAGGGGTCTTTCTACAACATTAAAGACCAACAATTAATTAGGGCATTAATTGGAAAGGGCTTATATATTCTTCTGTGGCTAACTAACTCCTTTATAGAAGACTTGGGGAAACAGAAATGGTCAAAGAAATTTCCATCTGAAATGTTAGGAAGCCCCTGAAAAATAAAAGCAGGTATTCAGAGTGATTCAGAAGTCGGTAAGGGAAATGGAATCAGTCTGCAGAAGTTCGGTTTATAGACAACTTCTCAGAGACACATCTGCAGGGCACATTCAAGAGTCACTGCAAAGCTGCCAGCCCTCAGTGTGCCCACCTGGTGCTTGGGTCAGATAAGTGAGCTGGGGGTTAGGTTAGAAACTGCCCGTGGTCAACCAGCATCACTGAGAGTCTAACCAACGCTAGACTCAAGGTTGGGCACACGGGGTCCTTGCTGACTTAGAGACCCTTCCATGCAAACCCATGGTGGCACCAACCCTGCTGCTCTCTGTGTTGATGGGAAGTCTCAGGACTCCAGCTGGAGCTGCTACCCTCACAGGTGGTGCTTGAAGAAAAGACACGGCCACCGCCGCCAGCAGCCGATGGAGGTGAAAGACAGCTGGGAGACTGGATGCTGGGCCCTCGGTGTCCTCCAAAGCAATTAGAAATGCAAATAAGCCACACGATAATTACACACGTTTCAACTTCTCTTCCAGCCTCACAAACCACCTGTTATGAAATTAAAGGGGATTTATTTTTTAATTATTGTGACAGTAATTATCAGAGAGTTCAGATGCTTAGAACGAGGCCTGCATAGGGAGGTAGAAATTGGAAAAAAAAGAGAGTGATTTTGGTTTGCAAAAAAGTTCCGAGCTAGTTTGGGATTCTGTAAGCACTCCTCTCTGCGTTCAGAGTCACCTGCGGCTGTGTTTGGAACATAGGGCCAAGGAGCACATTTTAAAATGAAAGAGGGCTGCGGGGGAAGCCCAGGCATTGGGCTCAAGCAGGCCTGGGTTGGAATCCCACATGACTACTCGCTGGCTGTGTAGCCTGGGAAAACGTTCTCAACTTCTCTGAGCCCTAATTTCCCTTAGAGGTAACAACCCCTGCCACCCCAATATTGTCATGAGATTGTTGGGAAGAGTTAAGAGGGAAGTGGTACATGCCCCTCGACCCACATAATTATGGATCACCATGAAAGCATGAGGATATACAGTCACACTGTCGGAGGTTGGGTTTGCTGTAGGGTCCTGGTGTGCCCAGGACGGTCTTGCTTTTAGCACTGAAAGTCCCACATCATGCAAACTAGCATACGCGGTCATCCTAGTTTCCTGGCAAGCAGACATTGAGGTGGAGTTTAGCGCAGAATGTCCATTAGGGGGCGCCCTCGGGACCAACACTTGTGGCCTGGAGGGGAAAGAAGCAGGACAGGGTAGTGGGGAGATGTCAAACTGTGATGTAGACCCATAAAGGAGCCGTGGGCAAACCTACAGGCTCTCAGAGCTAACTGGCCCTTCTGAGCGATCCTAAGTTGGGCCTACGTGGCCTGCAGGAATGAATCACTGGATGTAGGCTGCTTCGGGAAGTGGGGAGAGCTTCGGTGCCGCTGGGGCATCCCTGCAGGAGCTGACCCCCGGAGGCCACTGCTGACAGCCTGCCCTTTAGAATTCTAAAGCAGCAGGTGGGAGGGACATCTGTGCCAAAGAAATATGCACCTGTACCAGGCAGGTGGGTGGGAGGGAATCTGTTGTCATGACAGGAAATAAAATCCATTTTTCTTCAGTTGTCATCACTTCTCAGTAATTAACTGGATGCTGATGCCTTAGATGAAGCTTCCTCCGAAACCATAATTGAACTTTAGTAAGGTGTGCATGGAACTGCAGGAAAACAAAAATGGCAGCATGAGCTGAAACGTCAGGAAAGCTGTGTGGCAACTGCCACCTCCCTAAATTTGAATGAGAAAATCATGAATACCTTGAGAGCTGCCACAGCTTCCCCGGAATCAATGAGTACCTGAACTTATTAATGCACTTACCTTAAAATAATTAGCGAGCACCCAATTCCTTGTCGTGAGCCTCATTGAGTATCTGGAAATGTGAAGACATCTAAGAGAAATGTATCAGGAGTGCTGGGCTGATGCCCGTTCCTTCAAGAGTAGTGCTTTCGAATGAAGGTGGGAAAGATGAAAAGAAGGAAGAAGAAAGGGAAAAGAGGGGGAAATACAGTACAGATAGCTAATATGAATAAACGTTCCGCCTCACTATAATCAAATAAGAAGAAGATAAAGACAACAGTGAGATCCCATATTTTACTTAGCAAATTGGTAAAGATTTTGTTTTTAATTTTAAATCCAAAGCTGGTGGGGCTGGGATGAGAAAGACACTCATACAACGAATGTAGGAATGTAAATCGGTAGGAAGTCTCTGGAAGTACCTATCTAAAGATGAGTTTTCATTCATCCAAACGTTAATGAACTACCTACTCTGCGCAAAGCACTGTGTCAATGTCAGGGAGATAGCGGTAGGCCAGATACAGCCTCTCCAACCAAGAATGTATGAATAGCCAACCTCACAGAACCATGATGTAATGGGTACCTAAATTATGCTTCACCTATAGAATGGCATCATTTGGGGATGACTAAAAGTGATATTTTAAAAACAATTTAATAGCATAGGGAAAGGCCCATGCTACAATGCTGCATTAAAAAGACAGGATAAAAACTGTCAGTGTATATAGTTCTGTCTGTATTTAGGGAAAGATGGCTGGAAAAATATCAGAACATTGTGGTGACGGCTGTGTGTTGGGATTACAGTGATGTTTGTTTTCTTCTTTATGTTCCTATATTTTCCATTTTTCTACCAAACTGAATGCCAACCAAACTATGTCAAGAAAGATATATGTCAACTTTTAAACTTTATTTTTTAATTTATTTTTATTTTTACTAATGTATAGTTGATTTACACTGTTGTATTAGTTACAGCAAAGTGATTCAGTTATACGTACATATATCTATTCTTTTTCAGATTCTTTTCCCTTATAGGTTATTACAAGATATTGAGTGGAGTTCCCTGTGCTATACAGTAGGTCCATGTTGGTTATCTATTTTATATATAGTAGTGTGTATATCTTAAACCCAAACTCTTAATTTTTCCCTCTTAAATTTTCTTATTACTATTTTATTATTACTTTTATACTAAAAATACTATTAGATAATATTTATTAAGGGCTGAGCAGGACATTGATCTGAGTGCTTTCTGACTCAGTTAATTCCCACAAGAAAGCAATAAGGAAAGTACTCTTACTATCTCCATCTTACAGAAGAGAAAACTGAGGCCCAAAGAGGTTGTCAGTGGCACAGCCCTGGAAGCAGCAGAACTGGAGTGTGAACTCAGGCAGGTTGACCTCGGCCCCTAGGATCTTAATCTCCATACACTTGGTACATGGTGTTTTGATATTTAAGTGCTTTTCTTCTAGTTCATCCCAATATGTCTGTGGAGGGCAGCCTGGTAAGATTGAACAAGACCTGACTATGGAGTCGAGTGACCTTGATTTAAGTCCTAGCTTCACCACTTCCCGGTGACCTCAGGCAATTCACTTCTCCTTTCTGAATCCTGATGTGCTTATCTGTGAGGCGGGGTTTAATGACCCCTGCCCCAGGGGACATGGCAAGTAGGTGACATGGGTGGATGTTTCTTTGCACCGTATAACATTCTCTAGAAACCCACGGTCCAGTTATCTCCCTGCCAACCTCACGGGGCGGCTGCGGGGCAGATGAAACGGCAAACCTTGCAGGATTCCAAGCGAACAGACAGAGCCGGTCGTGGCTGGTCCCCAATCTATGATGAAAACTGCTGCCCAGGGCAGATAGCTTCAACCAGGAGGGTGACGCCTCTGAGTCAGAGCTGGATTCAGGTCCACAATCTTGTTGAGAACATTTAAAAGTGATGGTGGATGTACCGTGCTCGATGAATATGAGTGCCTTTCCTTCCCCTGCATGCCAGCTGAGTCAAAGTTGGCACTGGCTCTGGATTTCACTGTCGTATGGGGTCATTTTGGCTCATTAGAAAAATCATTAGCAGTTCCTTCCTCAATTAAAACCTACCATGGAAACAACAGAAAGATTGCTTTGCCTCCTCTGTTTGGCTACACCACAATTTCTCTAGGACAATCCTGCTGTGTCTCATTAAATGTAAAACAATGACAGTGAAATGAAACTCGTTAGAGAATGCAGCACTTCCTCTGGTTCAAGCAGAGGTGTGTGTTCGTGTTATCACAGATGCAATTGCTTCTATTCAGTAAGATACCACCAGCCCACCTGTCCTTCTAGATTTAAACACCAGCTGAATCTGTACATCTCTTAGCAGACAGTGAAAATCATTTCTCTTTTTGGACCTAGCTACCAGGAAATTCAGATCTGAGTTCACAGTTCACGTGCAGTTGCTAACTCATCCCAAGTGTTTCTTTCAACTAGCTTCTCTCTCTTCTCACTTGTTTTTTAATCTGCTTCTTTCCAGTAATTTTTACTGTTCACTTTATGTGTTCTAAGATATTTAAATTTCCTCAAATTCTCTACAGTGTGAAAATAATAGCCCTCTTCCCACCTACCCGATCCTTACGTTATCTAGTTAACCTAACCTTACCCAGACTTGAGATGTTATCAGACACTTACTTCAAATGTGGGTTAAAAATAAGCATGCACAGGGGCTTCCCTGGTGGCGCAGTGGTTGAGAGTCCGCCTGCCGATGCAGGGAACTCGGGTTCGTTCCCCGATCCGGGAAGATCCCACGTGCTGCGGAGTGGCTGGGCCCGTGAGCCATGGCCGCTGAGCCTGCGCGTCCGGAGCCTGTGCTCCGCAACGGGAGAAGCCACAACAGTGAGAGGCCCGCATACTGCAAAAAAAAATTAAATTAAATTAGAAAAATAAGCATGCACATTTTCAGAGTGGGGAGACATGTCAAGGAGCAAAACAGAAACAGCAGCAGTAAAAAATAGAAGGACTTAATTGGACCTGTCTGCTGACATCAGCACATGAGGGTCTCCCAGGTTTGGTCTGCTACGGGCTAGTTCCCACCCTGGGAGTGACCAAAGTAACGAGGGCTCCCAGCTAGCCTTGGCACTTGCCATGTAGACTTCTAGATCCTTCGAAATGCTTCCTCTCCTTCCTTCCTTCCAGTCTAGACCGTGGCTGCTCTTGGGAATCCAGCCAGCCAGAAGCCAAGGTCCAGGAGGTGAGGACAGAGGTGGGATGCAGCCTTCTTTCGTGGGCACAGAGAGGGAGGCTCCGGAGGCATGAGCTGGGCGCAGCATCCTTTGTCTGCCTAACCAGCAGACTTGTTTTAGCCTAGTGGCCACTGTTTGGCTCTGAACCAGCTAGGGGCTCAGGGTCTGAGAAATGAGATCTGAATGTTACATATTCAGATTCCAGAGCGCATCTGTTTCCCAGTTTTTGATCGTGGGGCAGCTGAGTCAGGTGTCCACGGGGACGACCTAGAAGGCAGCTCTCCCCCTCCATCCGGCAGCCCTGCAGCCAGCCGGGGAGGGCTTTCAGACCCCAGCTCTGCCACCTGGATTGCAGGACATTGGGTCCCCTCCTTAACCTCTCAAGTTCCTCATCTGTAAAATGGACATAAGCTAACCCATCCCCCCGCCTTGTCAGTGGTTGTGAGGATTGAACCAGAGGTGATGTTTTCAAATTCCCAAACACAGAGCCCAGCGCCCAGAGCTGTTCACGCAGTCATCCATTCCGCTGTCAGATGGAAGGGAGCTTTTCCTCTTTCCTCACTCGGTGACTTCCAGAGACTGATGATTGGCTCTGAGGAGGCAGGATGGAAGTTGAGCTCCGTGTACCCATCTATGGCATGCCATATGACACTTGCCTGGGGCCGCTGAAGGATATTTTCGAGACCAAATTAGAATCTGCTCGGGTGACTAAAATAGGGGGTGCTAAGAGGAGGAAGGGTTTTGCAAACACCGTTCCAAACACTTTATGTTTCTACCTGCCTGTGAATCTGCACTGACTGTGACATAATCCCGAGCCGTGCCCCCAGGTTAACTGTGGCAGACGGGGGAGGGAGCTCCACTGGGCGTGGCTTCTAACCACTTACTCCTGGAGACCAAGGACCTCAGCAAACCACCAAGAGGAGAGAGCCTCCTGCATACCTTGAGTTGGCAGTTTCAGTCATAGGGTGAAGGGGTAACCAGCATTGATTAGCACTGACTCTGTGCCAGGCACTTGACTGCCTTCATTGCATCAAATCCTCCCAACATCTGCATGACTTAAGAATTATGACTCCATTTTTATGGATGAAGAAATTGAGATTCCAAAAAGTTAAATACGATATCTATATGTAGTTGGGAATACAGAAGTAAGCAAGGGATTTCAAACAGAGGGCATTTAATCTGGGAAGTTAGTAACACATGTTCTGGAATGGTTGAAGGGGAAAATGCAGGGTACTGGGGTAACCCAGATATCAGTAACTGCAAGAAGCAGTCACCACCTCCTAGGACTGGGGAAGGCAAGGGAAGAAACCAACCGATATGCCTTATGTTACAGTTCACTTCATATTCCCAAAGAGAAACAGAACTCTATCCAAACTCATCCTAAAAAATTCTAGGAAAGGAACTGATTGGCCCAGCTTGGGTCAGGTGCTCACCAGGGACCCATCACCTGAACCAAGAGAGCAGGGTCACATAAAATGACAACTCCACCCCCAGGAGTAATCAGTTCCCAGAAACAGAGAGGGATGGGCATTAAGTGGGACCACGTTGCGCCAGACCGTGTACATGACACTGAACAACAGCACCACACCGCATTTAATTGTTCCCCCGTTGTTGGACAGTTCTTGTTGCTACTTTTTTAAGATTATAACTAATGCATCAGGACATTTCTTTTTGCACATATCTTTTCCATAGTTAGAATCGTTTCCTTTATATAGTTTCCCAGATGTGGAATGTAGCTTATATAGAGTTTAAGTGGGTTTTTAAAAATTCAGATTGGGCTTCCCTGGTGGCGCAGTGGTTGAGAGTCCGCCTGCCGATGCAGGGGACACGGGTTCGTGTCCCGGTCCGGGAAGATCCCACATGCCGCGGAGCGGCTGGGCCCGTGAGCCATGGCCGCTGAGCCTGTGCATCCGGAGCCTGTGCTCCGCAACGGGAGAGGCCACAACAGTGAGAGGCCCATGTACCACAAAAAAAAAAAAAAAAAAAAAAAAATTCAGATTATCCAAATACCAGCACTGATTTTACTATAGTTGCTATGGAAACTATTTTCTCTGTTGCTAAGCAAATGTCAGAAGATTAGGTAGTATAGACTAGTAAAAATATATAGTCTGTCTGTGGAGCCAACAGTCTGGAGTTAACTGTTCACTGGTTCTGTGACTTCGGGCAGGTTGTTGGACCTTTGTGACAGTTCTCTGTTCTTCCAAAAGTGGGATCAACATAGTTTTCCTAAACAGGTCATTTGGAGGAGTAGGGAGAATATATGAAAAGCAAAAACAACCATCACGGTGCCTGGCACATAGTAAGTTTTCAATAAATTGTACTTTTTAAGTTATATCTTAAATGTTTTAAAGGGTGTTGTAATTACTTTTCATCATGAGATTAATACTATTCAAAATAGCCTCGTAGAATGCAAAGGACCTTAGTCCAACCTGTAGCTATCTCTAAATGTCACCTAGGGAACTCCCTAGCGGTCCCGTGGTGAGGACTCCATGCTTCCACTGCCGAGGGTGCAGGTTCAATCCCTGGTCGGGGAACTAAGATCCTGCATGCCGCACAGCACAGCCAAAAAAAATGTCATCTAGCTGAGGTGTCTACATTTCAAAGCAAAGCTTTACCTGCCTAGCGAGCACACATGAACTAGGAAAGGCTCAGAGGTCAAAGCAACCCACCTGCACTGCTCTTACAGTTGTTGATTGCCACCAGAGGGCATGCTGGCAGGCCTTGGAGTCACATGGAACCAGCAGCAACGCATCACTTCCTCCTTCAGGTCACCCTAGGCAGCATGCGTTCTTCTCTCAGCCCACCACCAAGTCCTGATTCAGCTTTCCAGTTTATATGAGGAAGAAGAAGAGGAGGAACCTATGTTCCAGGGTTCAGAAAGACACCTCGCCCTAACCTTAGGAGCCTAGACAGGGACCTGCACGCCAGACACCCTAAACTGGCCACACCGACAGCTCAAGGAGCTCACCATCTACCAGATACACAAAGAGGATGGTCACCAAATCTGGAAACATTGCTGAATCCAGAATAAGTGGTTTATTGCTAGTACATTTAGATGCATGATAAAATAATATCTGTTTTTCCAGCGAGGCCCAAAGGAGGGATGGTCAGTTTTACCTGAATAGAGGGAGAGGGTGTGGTCACTGAACTGAGTCTTGAGAGATGATGGAGACACGTGGACCAGGGGAGGGGGCGGGCTGGACATTCCAGGCAAGAGGAGCAGCATGACAAAGACCCCAAGAGAGTCCCAGGGCCCCAAGAGAGTCCCAGCCTCACTTGCTCTCTCTGTCCTATCCAGAGAGAGAGACTGCTCTGGGTCTTTGAGGATACCATGCTGGACATGGATTGACCTGTCATGAGTCCAGAGTCTCTGGGGAGGAGTCCAATCCTTTATCAAAGGATACGGCTTATCCTTTAAAGACAAACATTGGATGTATTAATGTTCAGGAGAAGCTGAGTGATGAGTGCATTCTTCTCCACATGCCGGCTCTCAGCCCCCCCACCTTTGTCTCTTTTATCACAGCCCAATTCTCTGGGTGGAAATTCTACCTTTAGACACCATGGAGGGCCTAGTGAGTGAGCCAGGGGTCCCAAACGTCTGGGTGTGTTCTCTGCAAGCCCACTTTCTGAGTTCTCACTTTATTCCATTGCCCTCCCCACTCCCACGATAAACGTGCCATCCACTTATTTATTAATTCATTTAACTGATTCTTGCTGAGTTCACAGTACGTGTCAAACACTGCACAGAGTGGTGGGCAGGCAACAGGGAACAGACGCCTGGTCTTTGTCCCCATGGGGGTTGCAGTTCAATCGAGGAGGTAGATATTTATCAAATACTCTTATACACGGAGATATATGCCAATAAGTTCTGGAAACATAGGTACCATTTTATTTTTTAACAGATTGAAGATGTCCTTGTTGACATGATATGTAGTCACCTATGCTTCCAGGCTTCACGGACACCCTGTGTAATTACAGACTGTGTTAAGGAAAAGCTTAGGAGGCTGAAAGGATGCTTAACAAAGATATTTAGAATGAGGATTCTGGAATATTAGGGTTACGAGGGACCTCAAGGCATTGAAGGCTAAGGCTTAGTGAGAGTGAGGGATTACCCAGATAACACAGGGAGTTAGTAGCTGGGAGAATCCGAGGTCCTTACCTCCTAGGCCAGCTCCTGCCCTAAAGCTCAGCATATAAAGTACTGAACAGAAGTTGAAGCCCGAGTAATGGGAATTACACCACCCCACCAGCACCCTTTTATCCTCGCCAGAGGATCCAGCCCTCCATCTCTGTCCCTCATCTTCTGGGAAGCCCGACTCCAGCTCCAGAGTGTTTGGGTCAAATCTGCAGTCACAGCTCTAGCGCTAACCCATCCCCAGAGCTTTGCTTTAATCTCGGGTGTTTGCTCCGCGCTTGAAGGAATAGAGGCCGCTGAGTGAGCACTTTCAGGACATTTTATGCTGCTTTTCCTTGCCAGGAAAACCTACCCCCGCTTCTTCTCTCCCATTTTCCCCCTGAGCAAGATATAAATTATTTTAACTATCTTTACTTAAAAGCCAATAACCTGTAAAAGAACGCTGTTTGCCTTCTGTTTTGAAGTGCTTACAAAGCAAAGGGCAGCAGGTGCTTCAGGGCTGAGAAAAGACAGGGTTCTAGAGTCTCTGGGACAAAGGCCAGCAAGCAGCCTCTGCCCTCAGTCTGATGGCAGAGAAATAGCCCCGCCCAGGAACCCTTCTAGTCTGATGCAGAGAGAACAGTCCTGCCCTAATGGAAGTTCCAATCTGATGGGAGGGATACAACCCCACCCTAGAGAACCCCAGTCTGATGAGAGAGGCAAAGCTCTGTCCAAGGGGAGGCCCCAGTCCGATGAGGGAGACAGGTGAGCTGTCTTTCTTTGCAGATGAAAAGCTGCAACTCAGAGCCATTGCCAAGCTCAGCACAGATATCTAGGACCACAGAGCTTTACATGTGGCCACGGTGCCCATCACTTAAGCTTTGCAGCCCCCATCCGGAGTGACAGCTATTCCCCACCCTGCCATGGGGTCTTCTGCCTCTACCTCATGGCCTGACCCACACCCCAGGGGAGCCAGGGGCAGCCCTGGCTGGTTTTAACAGCCAGTCCAGCATGGCTTTAATAATGCATGGCACACAGAGTTGCTAATTAAACTTTAATAGTCTTGCACAGGCAAAGAGCAGTGGCTCTCACTCAGGGCAGGACTTGGGCTTTGGGGAGTTCAGGCAAAGTTTTCAGCTGCTGCCAGGTTCTCAGAATCAGGTCCCACATGGGTCTCAGTTCAGACATGCCATGTGGGGTGACATCCACTTTACACAAACCAAGGCAGGTCTCCACCCCCTTGGATGGAGGAACTACACACCACTACATGTGGTGGCTACTTTTCATATGTAAACTTATTTCCTGTTATCACAACCCTGAGATAATGACTACTATCCCCATTATAGAGAAAAGAACAATAAAGAGACAGGGATCTACCTGAAGTCACTTAGATGATCAAAGCAGAGCCAGGATTGAAATACTGGTCTAATCCGAAGCTCCTGCCTTTCCACTACACCGTGATGCCTCTTGGACATACTCAAAAAATATCCTGGAGTTGGAAAGTGGGAGGAAAACTCGTCAGACTGGAGGCATGTAGCGTCACTTTCAGAGCATGCTAAGTGGGCTCAAGGAGCTAAAGGGAGAGTTGAGTGTGCAGTCCGGGGATTTCTGATATAATAAAAATAAGGCAGGGATCCTTAAACATCAGGACTCATGAGACTCACCTGGGAGGCTTGCTTACTTATTTATTTGTTTATTTATTTTTGAACTACAGTTGATTTACAATATTATATTAGTTTCAGGTACAAAACAGAGCGACTCAGTATTTTTATACATTATCCTCCTTTTAAAGTTATTTCAAAATAATGACTATAGTCCCTGTGCTGTACAGTATATCCTTGTTGCTTATTTTTTTAATACATAGTAGTAGTTTCTACCCTTAATCTCATACCCCTATCTTGCCCCTCCCCCTTCCCTCTCCCAACTAGTAACCACTGGTTTGTTCTCTGTATCTCTCAGTCTGCTTCTGTTTTGTTATATACATTCATTTGTTTTATTTTGGGGGTTCCACATATAAACGGTAACATAGAGTATTTGTCTTTCTCTGTATGACTTCTTTCACTAAGCTTCACCCTGGCAGGTAGGCAGGGCAAGAGAGAACACACAGGAGAACTGCATCTCGTGAAGTAAATTTTACACACAGGAGAACTGCATCTCCGTAAAGTAAAAGGACAGCGTAACAACACAATAGATAGTGGTAAGTCCAGGGTCAGCAGTCATGTCTTCCTGCCTCCAAGTTTCATACTTATTCAAACATTCAGTCTTATCACTCTGGGCCGAGAGGGGAGGGGAGGTGTGCAGGTACTCTTCAAGAGGTGGCCCTTGGTGAGGGTGTTTGGGTGTGTGTCCTTGAGACCAGGGGCCAGTCTGTGAGGCCTGCAGGAGAGACAGGCCGCTGCAGGGAATGAAGAGGGCTTTGGCAGCATCAAAGCCAGAAGGGAACAGGGCTGGGGGACAGGGGTCTCTAGTAGCCCGGGTGAGAGATTATGGACACTTGCCCCGGGCAGTCACTGAAGTATTGGGGCACATCAAGGGAAGGGGTGTGGGAGGTCCTTGCCCAGAGCCGTGTTGCCACTACAGTCACCAATTAAGTACTGGAGGAGCTAAAAGAAGATCATATTTGGCAACCATGGGCCATAGAGTGAAGGTCAGAACAGACTTAATGATTTTCCCAAGAAACCTTGTTTTGGGCATCAGAGAAAGGATGGACTGGGGGGGAAAGGGACTTGAAACAGCTCCATCCTCATCATATTTAACTCCAGGTGGGGCAGAGGTTGGACTCAGGCTGAGAGGTCTGGAAGGTAAGACCCAGGGAGCTACCAAGTAGGCAGGAAAAGGTATGTCCCCAACACATAAGTTCCAGAGTCAGAAGAGAAATGGTGTTGCTGACAGTCCTGGCATTCAGGACATAGATGATAGGAGGAAGATAAGAAATGTGGGGGGACTCTAGCAGTCCAAAACTCATGGAAGGTTAGAGCTGGAAGGAGCCGTGGGGGTTGTCAAGCCCTAACTCCTCACTTTCATACGAAGAGAGTGAGACCTAGACATGAGAAGGGACCTGCCCAAGGTCACACACCTGGCAGCTAGATCCCAAGCCTTCCGACTTCCAGGCCAGCACTCCTTGCAACCCAGCCAAGGGCATCTCGCCGGCAACCTCCACCGTCCCACTTCCTAATTACTGTATGATCCTAGACTTGGAGATGGAAGAGGCAGCCAATTAAAATGTGCAATTTTTAAAATGTCAGTTCGGGATAGTGTATTAACATAATCCCCAGATGGAGGCATTAGCATTCATGCTCCCTTACACTGCCTGGCGAAACTTACCGGCATGTCTAAAACTGCAAATGCTTTTACTACCTGAGGGTGGCAGGGGGCCCTCCAGGGAATACACGGACTGAGATGAAAGGTGGAGGAGATGTGAAGGCCCCTCCGTGTCCCAGTCTGGCGGGGAGAGGGGCTTGAGCAAAGGGAAATTGCTCAATGGGGGTTTCTTTCTTATCAGAGAACCCACAGGCGATGGTCAGATTCTTGGCAAGAAGGAACCCCATTAGTCAACGAATCCAAAACGAAGGGCTCACTAGTGAGCAAGAAACGTGCGCTCTGATCAGGTTCTGCTCCTAAATTGCTGGGTGACGTTGAGGAAGTCCCTTCACCACTCTGGTCCTCAATTTTCCTTATTCCTTAAAACAAGTGTTTGGGGTGAGATGATCCCCAGGGCTCTGTACCTCCAGCTCTGACATTCTGTTTGTGGCTCCTTAAGACACTAGGGCAGGCAAAGGGAAATTGGAACATTCTGGAACATTCTGGCATATTCTGGCCTATCTTGACCCATCCGTTGTTTCTCACTGACACTTTGTACCCAAAGCTTGTCTCTGGCTTACCAGCCTCCATCTTGGCTTCTTTCAAGAAAAATTCTGGCTTTCTTGGTGCCAGATACCTTGGGTCACCACCTTCCAGGAGCTTGCATGCCCTGTATTGCTTGGTGCCTCTCCCCTATAGTGAGTCCCAGACCCTATTCCAGGAGGTATATCCAACATACACTCATGCACAAGAGCTCTAAAGTGTCCCAGGAAAGTCCAAATTGGAAGAGATGTTTGTATCCACACCACCCACCCTATCCCTCTCCCACTATAGTAGTCCATGTAGCCTGACTTTTAGGCTCAAAGGGAGTAGAAATGGATACGATTGGAAAAATAGATTAGGGCCAGTCCGTGGAGAGATTTTGTACGGTATCGTGTCAGCCAGTGTTCATTGCAGAGGGGTCTATGGAGCCATAATCCCATCTGGTGGTCATGGATCCAAACACAGACTTGGAGGTCAAGCCAGGTGAGGAGATTGTGGAGATGCTGTCAGTGCTCTAGCCACATGGCCTCTGTACTCTCTTTTCCTGCTGTCAGGCACTACCTGCAAACACCTGTGACTTTCTGCCTCAGAGTAGCCTCTGGGCACAGGGACATCCCAGGCCTGAGCCCCAGGGCAGGCGGGAAGTTTGGGGTGTGGACACCCCAGGAGCAGCTCTCAACCAATGATAAACAGGAGCAAACAGATGAACGGCCAGCTCCCTCCCCAATCTGGGGTGATTACCCTGCAGTGTGTTTTTCACCATCTCTAGGAGGTCCCCTACAGGGCTAAGCCCCAGGCACCACAGCAGGAACTGACTCCAAGTTTACCATATACAGTGGCCTTCCCTTCCCTGCCGTCCTTCCACGGCCCCCTACTAGGGCTTCCTGAAGTCACTCCCAAATGTACCCTGAAGTCCTAGCCTCTGGAGGGATCCTCTGGAGCACAGAAACGGTGCTTACTGTGCCCACTCTTGGAGATTCACAATGTACGTGGGTATATTAAAGGCTCTGAGAAGGCCTGCAAGAAATCAACATGTTTAACGCAACATGTTTAGCCCAACATTTTCTAACCTATTTGACCACAGAGGTTTTTTTCCTTTAAGCACCTCATAGAAATCATGTTTTCTGGAAAATACTTTGGAAAATGCTATGCAGACATTTTCAGGCACTACTGGCGTCGTGTGTTAGAAAGGCCCAGCGAGCAGTGGGTTGGCCATGGTGGGAACCATCACTATTATCAATGATAGTTACATCCCACTTCTGTCTGGATGCTGTAGGATCTGTCAGGGCAATCTTGTGATGGTTAACAGAGATGCTATTCGCACTCTCACGGATAAGGAATCTGAGACTCAGAGAGACTAAGAGACCTGCCCAAGGTTATACAGCTACTACGTGACAGGCTCAGGACTCCTAACTCCACATCCCTCTTTGCAGTGGACTTCCTACTTAGCAGCAGGACTGGGAATAAAATCCACATTCCCATCATCCTAGTCTAGGGTTTCTCCATCCACCCAGCAATGAGGGTCAGCCACTGGCCTCCAAAGGTTCCTGTGACTGAGCAGAGGTCAGAAGACCTCCAGGGGAAACGAAAGGAAGTGGGGAGGCCATGACCATGGGTTGTGCACACTCTTTAGGTATTAGGTCCCTTGTTCTGACTCAGGTGCCCCGGCGACTTCAGTTCTCTCTCTTTTCTCCCCCTCGCCCAACACACGCCACTTTATTCATGTACACACTTACTTAGATTTCCAGGCCAGCATGCATTCAGATATTCAAGCACGCATGTTCACACCTGCACCTATATAACATTCAATGCGTGTTGTTGTTATTACTTGTTTTGTTGTCTGTCTTCCCCTCTACACCTTTGGACTGTATAACCCACAGGGTAGGAGCTGAGACTGTCTTTTTCACCATGAAAACACCAGAGGCAAGTACAGGGTCTGGCACAAAGCAGGTGCTCACTAAATACGTATGGAATAAATGGATGAATCAACCCACAAATGTGCAGACTGCATGTATCTATGTAGCAAACCACAGTGCACACACACATACAGGCATACACACCCCCAGGACATGTAGGCAAACACACATGCACACGGGAACACAGGCACAGATTGGACCACCAGTACCCCATCCAGAGCCCAAGGTCAGGACGTGGCCATCACGCCTGCTGACGGGAGTCTCTTGGATGGGATCCAGAGCCTCCCCTCTGGAGAAGGCAGCAGCCATCATTTTGCTATCTGTCTCTCTGCTCCATTTATGGTTGAAATAAAATGTGTCACCGTTGCTTCACTGGAGAGCAATGTAGACGTGGGACGAAATGGAGAAATATCGGCCCAGCTTGCATGCTGGCTCGCTGACCTGGGGGAGCTTAAGGCATCAGTGAGTTTGGACTTAACTGCCTTTTTTATTGGGCTTTAATTCACTGGTACTTTTCCGGAGAGAATCCAATAAGCAGATGCAGGGTCGAGCAGTCTCTGGGGCTGCCAGCTCCCCTTGCCCTCTCCCCGCACCCTCAGACCTGCTCTAAACCACTTCTCTGCACGGGACCACCCTTGGCCCTGTGGTGATGGGAGGAATCAGCTGTCGACGCCTGTCTCCTCCTCCCTGGCCTCCATCTTTCGCCCCTTGCCAGGCAGCCTCTCCTGTCATAACTCCCTTCCCCCCAAGGGCATTTCAATTTCATGCAATACCATTGATGGAAAGCTTACTCCGTTCCCCCCCGCCTTGTGCGGGCTGCTGGGATACAGAAATGAACAAGAAGGAATCTTTGCCCTCTGGGAGCCTGGAGTCAAAAGGAGAGGCAGACACATAAATTTCCCAGTATAATAGATACCAAAAATTAACCCATGAACAAGGTCTAGTGATTCGGGTAAGGCTACCAGATAGGACGCTTCCACTTCCTCTCGAAGGAGGAGGGAGTTTGCCAGGCAAGGTACTCCCGGGAAGGGCATGCCAGGCAGGTGGAACAGCAGGTGCAAAGGCACAGAGGCATGACAGAGCGGAGCGTGTCCGGGGCGCTGGCCAGAGGTCCCATGCGGAGGCGTGGGGGAGGGAAGAAGAGGGGCAGCAGAGCTCAGCAGGATGGACTCAAGCCTGGGAGTCGGGGAACCTGGATTCCAGTCCCGTCTTTGCCGCGAATTAGCAACGTGACTCTGGGCAAGTCATATTCCTTCCCTTCATCTGTAACGTGGAGAGTCTGAGCTCCCTGAGCTCAAAGAGGTCCTCTCCCCCCACCCCAACGCCTTCTCATCTTCTTTGCACTGACGTTTCTCTGCTCTCCTAAGGCTCTGACTTAGTTGATGCTGGTTTTGAGTTTCTGTAAAAGAAGCTGACCGCAGAAAGCCCAGTACAGACCTACTGGGGTCTGAGAATCCGACAGTCTTATAGAGCAGGTGTTGCTGCCAGCCCTTCTCTTGGGGCAGGGGAGGCCCTGGAGTCCCCCTTCTCAGAGCTCTGCCCTGAGTCCTGCAGGCTGCAGGAGCTCTCCCCAGCTAAGTGGGAGAGCCAGGCCAGCGTGGGGACGACATGGTGAAGTGCTCCTTCCTCAAGCAGGAAAACCTGATCTGCATTTCAAAGTGCACCATCCAGAATCATCCAGATTCTCAAAACATCGCGTTGAAAAGGATGAGCTTCAGTTATCTGGGAAACTTTTCTCATTTCACCATATGAATAAGGCATGACTGAAAGTGGGGGAATGCATTGGAAAGCTTCAAAGCTCTGTGCAAATATAAATACGAACGCGCCTTTAGTATAGGGTATAGCATAGGCACTAGATACGATGGTATAGTACATCCCAGTCTGCCCAGGACGATGCCAGGTTCTCCCTGTTGTCCTGATGTAATTACTAAGGGTGCCCCCACCTTTCACTGTCAAAGGGGCCCTCCTTGGGACATAAATGTTATAACTGCGCTGGTTGTTAAGCTCTCGAGGCAGGGGTGATAGCAGGGAAGCAGCGTGCTCTAGTGGAAAGGAATGAACTTTGTATTACGCTGACCCTGGATGTCAGTCCCACTCTACCTTGGGTACCTGACTGACCCTTTCTGAGCTCAGCTTTCTTATATGTAAAATGGGAATCTAACACCTCCCACGCTGAGTCTTTCAGAGAAATAAAGGAGACGTTGCCTGTAAGTACCTAACACGTATGTGCTCAGTCTATCTTCCCTCGGCATCTGTGTCCTTGGCAATCCCATAGTGCTCAGTGCCGGGTGTAGAGGAGATTGGATGTTGAATGCACGAATGAAGGAGTCCTTCAGTCCATCAAGCCCAGAAGCAGAAGTTGGGGCTCCTCTCCCTGCACTCCAGCTCCCTCTTCTGTCAAATGAGCTGAGACATTCTGAGAACTGGGAGTCATCTCCTGTGGATGGAGGGTTTGATCCTTTTGCAGCATCTTCCCCCCCACCCCGCCATCCTCCATCCCAGAGCCTTCTCATAGCGCCTGCATGGATTTCTCTCTGCTCCTCCACTTCTAACCTCCATTCAGCTTCTCCTTTTCTCTTTCTTTCTCTTTGGTGGTACTGGTGGGGGCCAGGGCCGCTCTTCATCTCCATTCCAATGCCTAGCCTGAGAGATCAATATAGACCTTACCCAGCCTTTGTATTTCCCCAGGTCCCTCATTGTTTCCCCAATGCCTGTTGGCAACACTGTTTTATTCTTGGGGACACCGGGACTTAGGGACCATGGATGTGAGTTTGGATCCTGAGCCCTGCTTATGGGCTTAAAGGGCTGATTTGGGGATGATCATTTGCTTAGGGTAGAATGTCTTGTAACCTCTCAGAGTCTAAGTTTTCCATCCCTAAAAGGGGCATAATAACACAAACGACCACGATGAGGATTAAATACATAACTGTGTAAGCTGTCTCGCACAACGCTTGGCCTTAACCCAGAATCAGGTTCTTCACAGTCCAGCCCAAGCCACCTTTCCCATCTCATCCTCCACTTCTTTGGCTCACAGCGCCACAAATTAAAATTCCAGCCATGATTTCTAGTTCCACCGTCAGTGGACTGAGCCAACCCAGACCCGTCTTCCACTCCATGCACGTAGACATGCAGAACAAAGTACAGTTTTTAAAAAAATCTTTAATGCAGAGCCAAGCTCGAAAGAAAAGGAAACTTCAGGTTCCAGAAATGAGAAAACCCTGGAACCAAGATGCCTGCATAAAGCCAGCACCCAGGAATAGCCATCTCTCCACCAAGGGGGTCTGGAAAAGTCCACCTACCAAGGAAATAGATCTCTGCTGGGGGCTCTAGGTGGCGTGTGTGTGTGTGTGTATACAAGTGTGTGCACATGTGTGCGTGTGTGTACATGTGCTCTGCTCAATTCAGGTAAAATCCCCTGAATACCTACTGTGTGCACTCCCCAAGCTGGACACAGGGGATCTGGCCCACAGTCCCCTCCCTCCACTGGAACGTCAGAGTGCATCCCCAGGAGGGCAGAGACCCTTGGGGATATATTCACTGCTGTGCTGAACACTTTCCCCATATTCTCATTTAACTGCATGACAGATTTGCAAGGTGGAGGGTATGAAAAAGAAGAACTGAGGAAGGGAAATTAACTAACTTCTAGGTCAGGACAGAGCCAGCATTTGAAACCAGACAATTTGAGTCTGAACTCTTGCATTTAGATGCCCTGGTACATGACCTCGTACCAGAGAGTAGGTGTGCAAAAATGTTTGTTGAATGAAAACCCGAATGAGTGGCCGGGAGGGGCTTCCAGAGCAGTTCAGGATGCTGCGGTCAGGGTCGGACCGAGCAGGCCCAGTCCAGGCAGCACTGACCTGCGAGGGGCCCCGCATCCAGCCCAGCTCTCTGTAAAAGGTGCCAATTTTAAATGAAGTGGACTCCCCTGGCCTATAGGTGCTTGAGAGATGGTTTCTCCTGTCTCGGGATGATTGCATCGGGCCCCACTTCCTCCGAGGCTCTTCTCAATTTTTTTTTCCCTCCCCACTGTGCATCTGGCTCTAATTCCTTTCCTGGGTCCCATTTGGTAGTTACCACTTATGTTCTAAAACGCGCCATTAGGCATCTGATGTATGGTGTGTTCAGTGGGTGACCGTGCTGGTGCTCCAAGCCGTTCGTGGAAATGAAGAGGCTACCACCGTCTGCCGTGAGCACCGCCTGCTGGCAGTGGCTGCCAGTCGGTCCCCTGGGGGGTCTGTGGGCCCAGATGGGAGAGGACAGACTGTCCCCCCAGCCTCACAGGTCCCCTCAGGGACATGAGCCCTGGAGTGAGCAGGTCTGGCTAAAGCACCTGTCTCCACATTTAGCTAAGCGTCCGTTTGTTTACCTGGAGCCCATTTATTACACACCCACTGTGTACCAGGCGAGATGGGGGTGCCTTTCCTGCCCTGTGGAGTTCATTGTGTATGACTCCAGGCCCGATCCAAACAAGCTTAGGGTCTGAGGTGGGGTCATAGCTGTAGCCAAGTGGGTCTGGGGTCCATGGGGGCTGCCAAGGGGAGACTGTGTCCTGTCAACGTGGACACACAGCTCTCAAGCACCGGGTACCTCTACAGCAACAGCAATGAACTGGGGCATGGAGAGCCCCAGCAGTTACTCCTAGAAATTGCTTGGGATCCTTCTAGAATCCTGGGATGTTATCAATGAAAGAGTTCTCACAGATTTTTTTTTCCTGCCCTTTAAGCCAGGCTGACCCATTCAGACACACCTCCCTTAGCCATCCCTAAGATGTGGCCTCCAGTGGTAGCTGGTGAATGAGACAGGCCTTCAAGCCCATCCCTTTCTCCCCACGGGAGCCTGTCTTTCCTTGGGCTCATCTCCCCCTTTTAAGTAGTAATAACCCTAATGAGCATGGCTGTCTAGATGCCAGGCACCCAAGCTCATTTAATCCTATGAGGCAGGTCCGGCCTCCCATTTTCCAGATGAGAAAACTGAGGCTCATAGAGGTTGAGTGCCTTGCTCAGGTTCAAACAGCTAGTCAGCAGTGGCATTTGGCTCAGAGCCTGAAAACTCAGACTGCTTTCCACACCTGCAATTCCTCTTGACTTGGATCCTTTCCTCACTCCACGCCCCTCCCCCCAAGTCTAGCGGCCTTCCTAGACACCTTGGGTATTTTAGCCCCAGCATCTCCCACTGTCTGGAATGAGGGTCTCTGGCTCCAGTTCATGGCTCTGGAGGATCCAGCTCTCCTCCAGACCCTCTGCCAGGACAGGACAGGCTTGCCCAACACCCCCACTCAAGGAGGAGAAGGATGAGGATCCTGACCAAGGTTATCTGGTTCAGGCCCCTGCTCCTGGAATACCCTCCTGGGTGGCGGTGTTGAGGATGCACAGAGTATTTGCATAAACACTTCTAGCGACACAACACAGCCCATTAGATTCATCTCTGTTCAATAATGAACATAGGGCTTCCCTGGTGGCACAGTGGTTGAGAGTCCGCCTGCCGATGCAGGGGACATGGGTTCGTGCCCCGGTCCGGGAGGATCCCACATGCTGCGGAGCGGCTGGGCCCGTGAGCCATGGCCACTGAGCCTGCGCGTCCGGAGCCTGTGCTCCGCAACGGGAGAGGCCACAGCAGTGAGAGGCCCACGTACTGCAAAAGAAAAAAATAATAATAATGAACATATATCAGCTTTTAATTATGAAAAAATTTTAAACATATACAAAGTAAACAAGATAGTATAATGAACCCCATGTGTCCACCATCCAGATCCAACAATATTAACTTTTTTTTTTTTTTTTTTGTGGTACGCGGGCCTCTCACTGTTGTGGCCTCTCCTGTTGCGGAGCACAGGCTCCGGACGCGCAGGCCCAGCAGCCATGGCTCACGGGCTTAGCCGCTCTGCAGCACGTGGGATCTTCCCGGACCGGGGCACGAACCCGCATCCCCTGCCTCGGCAGGCGGACTCTCAACCACTGCGCCACCAGGGAAGCCCCAATATTAACATTTTGACATTCTTTTTTCCTCTGTTCCTCTGTTCACCCCTATCCCTCGCTTAAGGACAATAATGATAATAATGATGATTTAACATTTCCTTTTGTTGTTGTAAAATTTATGTATACTGAAATGCACCTATCTTACCTGTATTGTTTTGACAAATAGATACACTGGTGTAACCCATACCCTTAGGATATAGAATATGTCCATCTCCCCAGAAGGATTACTGTGGCATATTTTAATTGTTAAGTTCTTTCCCTATGTCCAACTCAGATCTTGGCACTATTCTCCATGGCAGTACAGAATAAGTCTATTCTCTCTTCCAAATGATATCCCCTCAAATATTTACAGATAGCTGTCATGATCCTCCTTAAGTCTGCTCTTTTTCCATTTTAAATACCCCCACTTCCTCCAGCCATTTCTTCTTTGTTCTCAGAAGACAGGGGAACTGGCTGCTGACATTGATAAAAGGGGCCCTGATTTCACCCTCACCAAATCTCTCCCCGGCCCATCCAACCTGAAGTCGTGAGCTCAGGCAGAGGTCTTGGCCACTTGCTTAAGTTCCTGCTTTGAAGAAAGCTGGCTCACGGGGGAGCCGCACAGGAGTCCTAGCTTTATACAGTTTTTGATCAGCTACTGTTGTGTGCAAATTTCTTTCTTTATAAAACAAATTGCACCATTATTCTTTCAGTCATTCTCTTTGAAGTTGATCATTCAACAAACTTCTACTGAGTACCTATGCTAAGCTAGACTCTGCATAGAGCCCTTGGATAAATAGGTAAGACATAGTCTCAGAGTTTGGGGATGGAGCAAAAATAGACAAATAAATGAAAGCATTAATTTATTCAGCATTCATTGGTTTTCTGCTAAGTCCCTAAAACTAGGGCAGATACAGGGAATATGGTAGCTAGAGGATGCTCACCCCTGCAGAGACTTGCAGGGGTGACAGCTGACAGCTCTCCCTGAAGCTTACAGGGGTTAAGAGGAGGAGATTAACTGGATATTTTCAAGGTAGAACCTCTAGGACTTAAACACGCAGACAGCTGCTGACCTGCCCCCCTCAATTCTCTGATTTGGTGGAACAGCATTGTAGAGTTTCAGTTGAATTTTGGGGACATAGCAAAGGCTCATGCTGTTAATCAGTGACACCCCTGGGCCATCCTGGAGAGCCTCAAGCCATCGCTCTGCCATGTCTAGGAAACAGTTGGCACTCATGTGGTTTCACGTCCTGACTAGCAATTAGTCTAATTTATACTCAGACATGTTAGAACATGCTCAGGTGCAAATCCTAGATTTTGCCCCATTGCTGAGAAATATTAACCTGGATTTCTTTTTGTCACTGTTACATAGTGGGATACAGAAAGCCCAGGTTTCTTAATCGGACAAAAGGGTGGAGCTCCTGGCTCTACCTCTGACTTGCTGCATGACCTTGGGCCAGTCGTTTGACCTCCCATGGATTCTGTTTCTTCTTCTCTAACAATGGGAACAATAGTAGGGTTCCTGGGTGGTTTGAATGGGAACATGCGTTTAAGCTCCTGGCATGGCATCTGACATTTAGCAGGCATTGTGTCTCAATTATCCCTCTAGAGAAGATCTGAAGCTATTACCAGGGACCTCTAAAAGCACTCACCGAACAGATGCTTACCCCCCTCACACCCCGGAAGAACAGACAGTTGACAGGGCTGGAGAGACAGCAAAGCCTATTAAGGAACTTACATTTGATCTTCCAAAAAGCTCTTCAGACCTCACTCGGGGTTGGTACAGACATCATTAATTTTGGTCCCCAGGGCATCTCTGTGAGGCAGGTGCGGCCAGTCCACTTGACACATGAGAAAGCAGACTCACGGAACCAGAAGCTGGAAGTGCCTGGACTTCATTCCCATCTGACCCTGAGAGGTGTTATTATCGCCATTCTTCAGATGGAGGAATCAGAAGGTCAGAGAAAATAAGTCACTGGCCCAAGGTCACATGGCTCAGGACTGGTAGAACTGGGATCCCCACCTGGATCTGTGTCAGTAAAAAAGCCTGTGATCTTTCACTTCTCTGTGATGCCTCTTGCAAGTAACTCACCCTCTCTTGAGCCTCAGTTTCTTCATCTGTAAATGGGACAATAGTGTCTATTTTGCAAGCTTCTGAGAACAGCCTGTCCTGCCACTTTCATCATGAATGCCTTTCTTCTGATCTTCATCTGACTTTGTCTGGAGCAGGGCCCAGACGAGGGTGAGGCAAGCGAGGCACCCGGGGTGCAAAATTTAAGGAGGTGCTCACTCTCAGCCCCCCGGAAGTGAGTGGCTCCTTAAATTCCGTGCCCTAGGCACCTCACCTACCTCATCCTAGTCCAGGCTCTGATTTGGAGGTGAGGAGATGCGATGGGCTTGGTGGGGGAGTGTGGAGAGGATGGGAAAGATTGGGGTAGGTCATGCTGATATCAAAGCAGTAGCTGAAAACTGGCCCTCTGAAAATGTAGAAAAGCTCAACAGGACCGAAGGGTTAGAACAAATACTACACAAGCGGACCTTGCTTCATGTTCATTGTTCCTCAGGAGCTGCATTCTGTAAACTGATGTGTGGGAATCAAGGATGGCCTTACAGCTGCTCCGTCGCCTTGATGATCTAAAGCTGTTTTTTCTCCGTTTCTACCCTGACAGCTAAGGGGAGTCTCCATGTCTTATTTATCTTTGTATTCCCAGGACCTCACAGAGTATTTGACATGTGATAGTTGCTCATTAGATGTTGAATGAACTAAAATTCTTTGTCTTTCATTCTGAAAGCCCCTAATCATCTCAGGTCCTTTGGTCCTTTGATCCTAAGTCAAGGGACTGTGGTACCATGAAAATTACAGTTGCCTGGGAGTCTAGTCCACCAGTCTGAAACAGAAAAACATAGGGGTGGTCAAGAAATATTAGCCCAACGTTAAAAGCTCATAAATGGCAGAATTGGTATTTGGTTCCCAAGCTTATGCTTGCTCCACCAGAGTGCAGGGGCCAAGTCTAAGCAATTTTTTAATATACAAAGTCCTACCTCTGCCTGTGTCACCAACTAGAGTCCCTTCTGCCTAAATCCCCAAAACTGTGGCCCTCAAGTTGCCCTGATTAAAACTTCCCCAACTATCAGGCATTGCCCTTAACTACAGAAACACTGGCACCATCAGCAGAACTTACATTCTTCCAGCACAAGGAGGGTAAATAGGATTCAACTCACTTGCCAACTCTAATAGTGGCAGCCAGAATTACTGGGCTGAAAAAAAAACTGTGAGACTCAGAGGGAAAGAGTGCTGTGATCCATTAGTTATGTCTGCTGTGGACCTCGGAAGGAGAGTGGTATTGTGCATGCTGTGTATCTGCCAGCTGGTCTTAATTCCACACTTCAGGAAAGCAATCTGATTAAACTGCCCTCTGCACTCATGAATCTGTGATGCCTTTAAACATTCATAATTCAAGCTTTGCTACTGAGATTACATGCTACTCAACCTCCAAGACCAGCCATGGGGAAGAACTAGAAGACAATGACATCCTCTGAGCAGTTCCTGGAGAAGCTGAAATATGCTTTGGTTTTGGGGGTTTTTTTTTGTGGTACGCAGGCCTCTCACTGCTGTGGCCTCTCCCGTTGCGGAGCACAGGCTCCGGACGCGCAGGCCCAGGGGCCATGGCTCACGGGCCCAGCCGCTGTGCGGCATGTGGGATCTTCCCAGACCGGGGCACGAACCCGCGTTCCCTGCATTGGCAGGCGGACTCTCAACCACTGCGCCACCAGGGAAGCCCCCTGAAATACGTTTTTAATGAGAAAACATGAGATCAGTAAGAAAGTGATATGAGGATTTTCGTGCCGTGTGGGTTGTTACCTGTTTGACCTTTTCTTGACCAGCTTTTAGAATCAACCTGCCTTGGGATTGTTTTCAGCCCTGGCATTAATTGGAACATCTGCTTTACTTCTGTTAACATCATAAACCATCATTTGGTATTTACCCATGCATTGTTTTCCATGCAACCCTGTAGAATAATGTGAAATTAACCAGGAACACAATAGAACACATTTCTGATCCCCACCTTTCCCCTCCCCCATCCCACACCTGCTCAAAGAAGGGCGATTCCCAGAAGGTGTGTAGTAAGACAGGTGCAAGGAATGACATGTGTCTTATCTCAGGGTGGGTCATCCAGGTATAAAACACTCACAGTGGGAGGGGAAGCCCGCCCAAGCCCCCTGGGGTAGGTGTTGGGAAGGTGGGGGAAAGGTGAGGTTCAGCTGAGAAGCCAGGCTGATACACACTTCTTATAGAGGAATACCCAAGGAATGTTCCAGAAGGGATCTGGGCACGGCCACAGGAAAACCAAATGGGCACATATTCCTGTTACAAAGTCCAGCAGACAGCAATTAGAAGAGGGCACAGGGCTGTAGTCACAGGATCAGGCAAGCAGCTGTAAAAAGAACTCCTAACAGGACCAGGAACCCAGAAATCACAGCGTGTAGGAGCTGAGATTTCAGAACTTGGGTGCAAAAGCCCTACGACAAACAATTATCTTAACTAATGTTACTAGGTAGGTACCCTCTGCCAGGCACTTCCCGTCCATTATCTCGTGAGTAATCAGAACGTAGACTAAGATGTGCCCCGCTGTGGGGCTCTGCACCCTGGAAGGGCCGAATGTGGCAGAACTCAGGGCTACATCCCGGTGCATCCAGGTGGCTGCACCTTGAACACAGCCCTGCCCCCAGTCGCCTCTGCCTGGGAGCTGGCACACACTGGGGCATCAGGAATCGAGTCAGCAGGGTTAGAAGGAAGGAATGGGAGCAGCAGAGGGACGTGGTACCGGGCTGTGGACGGTTTGTGCCCGCTCTTTCTCCTTCACTTTTTCTGAGCCTCTGCCTTCCTCGAAGGCAGGGAACCCCTCCTGAGTCCTGCTCCCCACATCTGAGGACAGCCAAGTGGATGGTCTTTGCAGTGAGCCTTGGCTTGCTAGAAATGGGCTCTTTTTCTTAACCCACCTGCCTTGGCCCTATATCCCTAAGTGGGGCTTGGTGACCTGCTGGCAGTGTGCAGATCAGAGAACCAGGCTTAGGGGGTTGGCAGGCGGGTCCACTGAGACTGACACTGGTTTCCTCGGAGAGAACCAGATGCCAGCTCTTCTCAGTCACTGCATGGGTGTCTTAGTGATTATCAACTAGCTGACAGCTCAGCTCCACTATACATTGGGCACAACGGCTGGCACATAGTAGGTGTTCAGCCGGGATAACCTGACTCTGAAGACTTCCACAAATCCTGCCTACCTCTTAGTAGAGCCCATCACTGTCTACCTGGGTAGGGGTCGGGGGGGTCGGGGAGGGCGGGTTGGGTCCGGAAGCAGAAGAGAGCTGGAGTGATGGGCTGGTAGGCAGGGCTCAGCGGGCACCACTGGCCTTCCTGACATCAGCATGGCCCTGTTAAGACCAGGAGCCAACCTAAGGGATCTGTCTCAGCATGCCAAGTGCCACTGGTTTCAGCCGCCCTGTCCCTGAGAGAATTCTGTATCAGTCCCTGCAGTACTTGGTACCATCCAGGATCATTCTGCAGGGCCACCCTCCCTACTAGGTGGTCCCTAAAGAGTTGATTCATGTCTGCATCCCCAACGCCCGGGGAGGTGCTGGAACACAAGAGATGTTCTGTAGATGTTCACTAAACAACTGAACGGATGAGCCACAGATGTGGTCCCAGATGGAACAACATCTCAGATTCCATGTCTACAGGCAAATAACAACTCTTTCGCCTCCCCTGCTCCTTCAGGGCTTAGACGGGATCCAGGCCACGGACAAGAATGTTCTCTGCCTGGCCCGAGGGTTTGTGTTTCTATGAAGTGCTTGCTTTCAGACCCATGACAGCCTTTTGGATCTTTAGGACAGTTCTATCGGAAGTTATTCTTACCAGCATTTCGAGGATGAGAGATCAAGGTTCAAGAGGAAATGACTTCCCCAAATCAGGGCAGAGCCAGCATTGGAAGCTGGGGCTGCCTCGTGCCCAATTCCATGCTTGACTTTTTTCGTGCGCCCAGACACCTGCCCATGAAGTGCCTACTACGTGCCAGGTACGGGACCAGGCACTGGGAATCCAGAGGTGTAAACAACGCAGCCTGTACTGCCCGCAGGAGACAGGCAGTAGGGGACCCCAGCAGAAAGAGCAGCCAACCCATCCTTGAGTCCCCTTGGAAACTTCCATCATGCCCAGACTCCCCTCCCCCGACCTGCCAAGCGGCAGTCGAACTTGAAAGGCTTCTAGCTCCCCACATCCCACTTCATGACCCCAGGTCAGGCCCAATTTGGGGTGCCCCCATGAGGTGCCAGGAGGGATTCATCGGCGGGGGTCTGGCATTTCAAATGACCCTCCAGGTGCCTTCCAGTTGCCCCTGTGCCTCTGTGAGCCATCCTCCTAGAGAACATTTGCTCACAAAATGTGTGACTTGAAGGACAGCCCTCAGAGTCACCCGTCGCACCCCTCCGTGCTGTTTCCCCAGCTCACAGATTTGTAGTCACCTGATGCTCTTTTCTTCTCTGTGTGGGACTCACACATCTCTTCCCGCGTGGTCTGAAGCTCTCTGGACAGTTGCCCGGCAGAAAAGGCCCAGGCTGTGCTTCAGGCTTGGAAGGAGGAGACAGGCGGGCTTCTTAGTGAAACTGGCCCAACAAATGTCACATCCCGGCAGATGGGTGCAGGGGCCTGGAGGAGGGGGATGGCAGTACCCTAGTATACGCTCAAAGAATGCTAAGGGTTCTTTGAGCGGCCCATACCTATAAAGGGAAAAGTCAGGCGAACCACTCTGTAGCTGTAGGACCTTGGATGAGGTATTTAGCCTCGCAGAGCCTCAATTTCTCATCTGCACATTGGGGAGAATAACACCTACGTCTGTGGGCTGTGTGAGCCTTAAAATATAGAAGGTGTATAAGCAATCAGCACTGTCCCTGCCTCGTGGTAAATGCCCAGTGACTGTACATTCTTCTTTCCCCTTCAAAAAGGAGCCTGAAAAAGAATGATATTAATGATGTCCTAAAAGAGACGGGTCGGGAAGCGGGGAGAAGTGTTTGCCGAGGGACCACTTTCCCCTCATCTCCTTCATTCCCAAGGACCACAACAGCCATGAGGAGGTGCTTTCATGGGTATCCATGAAATGGATGAAATCGCCTTTTTAATCTCATTGTGGGGAAAAAGCAGAGTCATGCAACAGTCCTTGGAACATGATAGGTGGTCAAAAATTCCTGTTGCAAGAAGAGATGAATAAGCAAGGAGGTTTCTTAACGAGATGCCATCCTTGCCTTCAAAGAGCTGACTGTCTATGGCCGCCTCCTCACGCACACATCCCTCTTCCATATTTCATTTTCAAACATGTTCCTTGCAACTTCAGAAAACAAAAGACAGCTTCATTTTGTTTACTGGAAGCCTGGTAACCCATTTGACAGACTGTCTCACTTCCCAATGTGTGAAATGTGTTGGAGGAGTTTGACAGAGAAAAACAGCAGATGAAACAGTGGGCTTCAGCATGTCCATTATTTTGAAAGCAGCCTAATGAGAAATTTCAGCAACTCGCTGGGAGGAAAGTTCATTCAACTCAAGACTGAGCTTTAGAGGCCTTTTGGAGCAGCACAATTTCATTTCCTTCAAGTGTAATAAGCAAGAAAAGACAAGGAACCCACTGCTTAGGGGAAGCCCTAAAGGTCAGGATTAATGAAGGGTTGGAAGGTTTGAAGCTTGCAGGCCCAGTTGTGTGCTAGTAAGTGGATATTTCAACAGTCCTTAAGGGAGCTTATACATAATTTATTTTCTTAAGTAGGTACATGGTGTTGAAATGTTGTTTGCACTACTAATTGGACCAGAAAACTGTGTCTTCATGGGTATCTGCCGTTCCTAACCTTTCCCAGCAAGGGCTCCACATTGCATTTCCCAGACTCTGTAAGGCAGGGTGCCCCAACAGGTCATACCGAGCCTAGAGGCTGGCACCCAGGACAGCTGGAGTTGCCAATCTTTCTTATTGCTGGATGCAGTACCCCGGGAAGGGAAGCTTAGCCATAATCTCCAACCCCTGGCGTGTGCAAACAGAAAGCTTTAGAGGAAGAGCACAGACCCAAGCCCAGGTCTCAGCTCTGCCCCCAGACTCCCAAACTGTGTGACCTGGGGCAGGACACTTCACCTCTCTGAGCCTTAGACTCTCCACATGCAAAATGAGACATTTGGGCGGGAAGATTTGGGGCAAAGATGACTTTCACCCTGGAATCTCTACTTACCAGCTCTGTGACCTGGTTCAGCCTCTCTGGGCCTCAGTTTCCTTATCTGTAAGACGGGGGTGATAATACCAAACTCATAGGGCTGCTGCAAAAATTAGTGACAACAGATAAAATGTGAATGGTGCTCCAGAGAGGGTAGCAAAGCCAGTCTGTGACATCGGGGCTATTCTTAGAGCTACTGGAAGGCAGTGAGACCCTCTCCCCATCCCCACATCCAGGTTTCTTTTATCTAGAAAGTGCCAACTATGAACGATTATATGCCAACAAATTGAATAACCTAGAAGAAATGGACAAGTTTCTAGAAACAGATGGCCCACCAAAACTGAATCAAAAAGAAATAGATCATTTGAACAGACCAATCACTAGACGTGAAATAGACTCTGTAGTTTAAAAACAAACAAACAAACAAACAAAAACTCCCTGTAAACAGAAGTCCAGGGCCAGAGGGCTTCACTGGGGAATTCTACCAAACATACAAAGAACTTATACTGATCCTTCTCAAACTCTTCCAAAAGATTGAAGAGGAGGGAACACTCCCAGAGTCATTCTATGAAGCCACCATCACCCTGATACCAAAACCAAACAAAGACACTGCCAAGAAAGAAAATTACAGGCTAGAATGTGCCAGCTTCAGACTGGCAGTGGCTATCCACTC
Organism: Mesoplodon bidens; assembly: GCF_964165515.1. Lineage (NCBI taxonomy): Eukaryota > Metazoa > Chordata > Mammalia > Artiodactyla > Ziphiidae > Mesoplodon > Mesoplodon bidens. The sequence continues at coordinate 11,890,235 of NC_138179.1, forward strand.
TACCAGTAACTGGTCACAATTCAGTTGTTGGAATCCAAATGTAGATTTTCAAAGTGGATTGTGTGCATCAAAGAATGTCCCTTTCCTACAGAACTCCATGGCCCCAGTGATCTCACTGGCTGCCCTGGGCTTTCAGCAACAGGCTTAACATTCTTAAGGAATAAGCAGTTAGTGGCACATGGCAGTTTCCATCCCCTATAACTACTTCAAGATGAGCTTAGTATCGTGCGGACATAAGCAGAGAGGACAGGACTCCTCAACCCCGCCCCCATTCTTCAATTTATGACTGACCTCCCCCATAACCCAAATAATTTCTCTCTCTTTTGCTGAAAAGGACCTAGTATGGATCCATAACTCGTAAAGATGTCTATTATGTAATCTTCCAAACAAATCCACTTGCATTCTCTCATTTAGGCATTACAACCACGTGGCAAGATTATCTTGCTCAATTTTCAGATGAAGAAACTGGAGTTGGGAAAAGTAAATGCCATGTTCAAGGCCACGGACTTGACAGATAATGAGAAATCTGCTTTGATACCTTCTTGTCTGGCTCGAAATTTCAGTGTTCCTTCCTTGGAACTTCCTTGGTGGTAAAGTCACACCCATGAGTCCCAGCTCTACTACCTACCTCTTCACTAAGTCTCAGTCTTCCCAACTGTAAAATGGGCATGTGATAATAAGATGCCTCCCCATCAGGGTAGTTGAGACCATAATTAGGAATGCTATAACTCCTATGAACATGCCAAGCAGGGGCCAGCACAGAGTAGAGGCTCAGGAACTGTTAGTTTTCTTCCCTCCAACTTCACGGGGCCATTGAGAAAGCTGAAGCTGCACACGTGCCATCTCTGAACTGTAACACACGGTACCAGTGTGAGCAATGAAACTGATGGTTGTGGGGCCCATCTTTATCTCAGGCTTCCCCCCACAACCGCCCCATCACTCATGGAGATCCAGGTTTGAAACATGCACCATCAATTCTTACAAACTGATTCAACTAAGGACAATTCTAGACTTAGCAACTTTGCAAATCCAGCCCTGCCATCCGCGACGGGGCTGTCGGCACTTACCGGGAGAGCAGAGAAGCGCCTTGGAGAATGGCAGGTCTGAAGAAGCAGCAGGCTCAGCCTAAAAGTCTAGACTTAAATAAATTGTATTTTCTGGCTGGTGGCGATAAGGCGTAAATTTGAAGTGCATGTTACACTTACACGTCATTATGCATCGAGATGGGGAAGGAGAGCGGCATCTTGTCCCAAATTTGTAGCAGAACTGCACTGTGTGTACATAGCTCTCAGGCCTTTGATGTTGAGCAGAGAGGAAAATGATCCTCTCCGAAAAGCCCAGGCAGGAGCGGCTGAGAAGGAGGCCAGCAGAGAAGTGCCGTCAGCATGAGCCCACCTGTCTCTGAGCCCCTTCTCCTGCCCCTGCAAAGGTAAACTGTCTTTCCTCTAATAAATGCCTTCATGGAGAAGCAAGCAAAAATGCTTAGGAACAATCAGTTAGGAAGCTGAGAAGGCCAGAGCAGAGAAAGAGAGGGAAGGGGGTGGGACAAGATGTCAGCGTGAGCTCCCGCCAGAACCAGCAAGGCTGGCCAGCACCAAAGGGCGCCTCCCAGAGGTGGGCAAGGGGATGGGAGTAGCAACAACTTGGAGCCCATTCATTCATTCATTCCACAAAACAGACACAGCCCCCGCCCCCTCCAACAAACAATCGCATGAATCACCATCTAGTCACACGCTTTGATGTGTGCTATAAAGGAAAATACTGGGAGTGTGGGGTTATAAAACAAGAAGCAGTAGCAGGGCTTATACTGTCCCCATAATACTTGCACATAATAGGAGCTCATGCGTATGAATAGTGATTGGCTGGTGGAAAAAGCAAGGCAGAGAGCAGCGGCGTATGGCTCAGAAACATCCCAATGACAATGTCAACATGCTCAGAAAGATCGCGTGTGTTAGAATCAGACGGACATGACTTTGAATCTCAGCTTCTCTACTTAAGAGCTGTGTGACCTTAGGCAAGTCGCTTAACCTCTCTGGGCTGTGGTTTCTTCCGCTGCATGATGGGAGGAAGAACACCCACCCGTGTTTACTGTTGCATGTGAGAGCTGCCGTGGTGAAAGAGCAAGGGGAACAGTGAGGAGGGATGCCCTATAACTTGGTCCAGGAGCACGGGAAGGCTTCTTGGAGGAGGAGGTGCATCAATCCAGTCTTGGGGAACAGAGGCTGCCCAGGCAGAGAACTAGATGTTGTCCAGGCAGAAGGAGGAATGAGAGGAGTTACAGGCGGCGGCAGCAGCAACTAGAAAACCGCAAGTACTACGTGAACCAGCAGGACACATCCAGAGGTGCTGCAAGTTGCTTGATCTGGCTCCACCCACCCACTCACTCACATTCATTCATTCACTCATTCATTCATTCATCCACTGGACATGTATTTCTGGAGCACCCCCAGGTGCCAGGCCCCGTGCTAGATTCCTCGATGTACATGCAGAGGTAGTCCCTGAACCCGTGGAGCTTCTCTTCTAGTGGATTCTCGTGGACTCCGATGGGAAGAGGAGGATAGGGCAGGCAGAGAGCATCATAGAAAACTGGGTGTGGAGGGAGGGCCTGGACCTTACTGTAAGGGGGATGGGCAGTCCTGGTGGATTTTAAGCACAGGCTTAATATAATAGGTTTGCATTTCTGAAAGAGTGAGCCACCGTGAACTTAGAGGATGGGCTGGAGAAAGTTGTCTGGAATCCGGGAGCCTAGCTAGGAAACTGCAGCAGCCCAGGCAAGAAATGATGGGGGTACTGAGATAAAGCACTGCAGAAGAGGGAAGGCAAAATCCAAGTCGGATGTAGAGACAGTGTTGACGAGACCTGCCGGCTAATTGGATGTGGGGGTGAGGAAGAGGAGGCGTGGACAGCCACTCTGAGGGTCTGGCTTGAGCCCCTAGGCAGGTGGCAGTGCTATTCCCCGGGACATGGTGTACAGGAGAGCCATCCAGTGGGGCACAGAGGCTGAGGAAGATTTTATCCCACGGGGACATGCTGAGTGTCGGGGATCCATGGGTCCCCCTGAGGTCACGCTTAGCAGGCAGTGGGATCAGTGTGTCTGGAACCCAAGAGAGAGCTTGGGGCTGGAGGTGCAGATTAGAGGGTCAAGAGGATACAGATAATGCTGGACACTTGAAAGGCACGTTACTGCCCAGGGCTGGGGGTGGGGGGTGTACAGAGGGAGAAAAGAGCAGATCCCACTGCAGCCAAAGCCAAAGGGTGTCCAGATGTGTTCTTTGATGCCAGAATCCCGCTTGGCAAAAGTCAGGCCATTAGCCAGGGGTGAGGAATCATTGTCCCCAGGAGGGTTGATTGTGACGGGCAGTGGGGACTCTAGCCTCTGTTGGATTTCTGGGGTCTCCCCAGTCTCTGGAGCCCAGTCTGAAGTCACCCATGTGCTTCTCTCTCTCTCTCTTCTCTCCTTCAGGTGTTTACAAAATATGGGAAGTGTTACATGTTTAACTCAGGCGAGGATGGCAAACCTCTGCTTACAACAGTCAAGGGGGGGACAGGCAACGGGCTGGAGATCATGCTGGACATTCAGCAGGATGAGTACCTGCCCATCTGGGGAGAGACAGGTGAGCTGGGCCAGGGACTGGGGCAGTGGGTGATGGTGGAGGGGTGCGGACTCTGAAAGACGTTTGCCTCGGGTGGGCTGTCTTGGCCCACCTGGTGAAGGACTGCTCTCCATCAGGGGGTTCGTGACATGAAAGTCAACGGGAAGGATGTCCCTGGTATGGACTGCAGTGATGCCCTGGGTTACCTTGGATTTCACTAGGTGGGAGAGGGCAGATGATGGGACTACTGGAAAGGGAAGGCAGGGAGGATGAGAGGAGGCATGGAGGAAGGCTGGAAGTAACAAGTATGGATGGGGAGGTAGGTAGCTTGGTTTCAGGAGAAGAGGAAGGGATGAACCAGCCCCTTCCTCTTCCACCATCTTGAATATCCCAACCCAGCTACCAGGCCCAAGGGAAAGGAAGGCAGACTCCTCCCACTGAGGGAAGGTGGAGAGGCTGCTGGAGAGCTAAAGGGCACAGACACAGGGGCCTGGCCCCATGGCTGCCCGTGTGTACAGTCCCCAAAGCTTATTTCGTGCATCCAATTATGCATTTATTTATTCAGCAAACTATTCATTAGCCACGTATGCTATCTCAGGCTTTGCACAAAAGTAAGGACATTAAATTGAAAAAGACCAAGCCCTTGATCACAGCCTAGAGGAGGAGACACAGAATCCAGTGGGGCGTGAGGGTCCCCTGTGCTGCGGCAGGACGGCGGCCTTCGCCTGGGAGGAGGGAGGGTTCAGGGGAAACATGGGATACTTGCACGGGGTCTTGAGATTATCCTGGATTATACAGGTGGGTCCTCATAAGAGGGGTGCAGGAAGGTCAGACAGAGAAGGCAACGTGATAACGGAAGCGGAGGTTGGAGCGATGCAGCCAGTAAGCCTAGGGATGCTGACCGCCTCTAGAATCTCAACAGTTGGAGAGAGTAAAAAGGTGCCCAAGCGTGGGACGCTGGATGCCAAGGAGACCCAAAGTGAGATTAACGCTGGGTTCAGGGAGAAACGGGGGGGGAAGGGGGAGGGGGTCTAGAGATGGGCCTGGGAGGGGCCACAAAGAGGGATGAAAGGAGAGAAGATTCCAGCAGGACAGAGGCTTGGGCCCTCAGGTTGGCGCTGAGGAGCGGGTGGAGGCCAAGCAGGCTGGCCCTCACTTCTTGCAGTCCCCACCCCGTGATCCCTGCAGCCAATCCCCCCAGCCCCCATCCTGAGGTCTGGCCCTCACCAGGCCCAGTCCCACCAGGCTTCTGAGGGCAGCGAAGACCTCCCCCCACCCGGGGTGACTACCCACAAACCCCAAGCTCTCCCCCCTCCACCGCACCGGCCCTCCCGCGGCTCTTGTCTGAGCACCCCACGGGGCGGGGGGTGGGGGGTGAGCAGGGTCACTCACCTCGCATTGTGCTCAGTCCTCCTGCTGTTGCAGCTGAGCGGCAAAAGGGCGCCACGCGACTCGTTCCAGCACCATCTCTGGCAGCTCACCTCAGGCTCCAGGCCCTCCAAGCCCAGTCTGACCCTGGTTGAGCAGACGCTTCGTTGATCCCGTCCACTTTCCTGAATTCAGTATCCCTTGTCCCCCCTCCAGCAATGTGGGAGACGGTCCCTCTGGGACCGTAGTCGTCCTCCCTCCTGGCCTCCCCCTCACCGCAGCCCCACGTGCTAGGAAGGGCCCCTCATCCCCGTTTGCCAGGGAAGGAGGCTGAGGTTCGGTGACTTCACCCAGGCCACCCAGCCAGGCCTCCCGAATCCCTACCTCCAGGCTTCCTCTGTGGTACCTTTCTTCAGGCTGATACGTCACCATGCACGAGCATCTCTTGGAGACTCTGGTCACCTTAAAGCTGCTCGTTTCCTGGGCTGGTTGGGGGTGGGGGCGTGAGCCTCACGTGGGTGGGAGTGAGGTCCACACACCTGCCGAAGGATGAGCGGTGGGCTCTGGCAGGTGAGGGATGCTGGTCCACAAGGCCACCTAAGGAGGCACGGCCACATTCTGCTATTTGCTCATTGCTCCCGAGGGCTGGGGGCACGGCCAAGCCTCTCACCGCCACAGTCCTCGGCGTGGAGGAGCCTTCCTGACCTGCCAAGCCGTGTGGCTCCACAGATGCCATCTTGCCTCCTTTACGTTTCCACTTCCTCTCAATCCCCAGGCAAAGGAGCCTGGGTCCTTAGAGGAGATATTTGGGTGATGATGGAGAAGAAAGAAATTGAAAGTTGGTTGTTGAGGGAGTGGCCACAGACAACTTGATGACAGAGGCAGAGGAAAGTGGCTTTACAGAGCCAGACGGAAGATCAAACCCCCAGCCCTGCCTTTATCAGCCGATCAGATGAGAGCTGTCTGCACACTGTAAACAGTGGAAGGTTGATAATGGCAACCAGTAGATGGGAGGATGGTCAAACCCATCCCAGAGGCAGAGACTGTGCCAAATACCTCATACCTACACAAGGTTCCTGGGGCACCTTATCATCTGGATGTCTCATTCTCAAAGCAGAGCCTTTGGCATATTCTTGCTTCACCTCTCAGAAATTTAAGCAAGCAGTGAGGGAGCCACGCCTCCAGGTGTAACTCTGACCTAGAGGATGGACCTTTGGTGCCAACGAGTGAATTAGGAAAAGGCACCCTCTTTGGGTGGACCCAACCCTATGGACTCAGGCTTAGCGAGTAGAAAGTCACTATGAAATTTACCAAAAGTGTCCTTTCCTCCGGGCTGACAGTGCCTCCTTGGTCAAACATCCTTGTGCAAGGCAGCCTGGAAATATGCCATTTTAAAGAAGGCAGGCTCAGTCACACATGGACCTTTACAGTATGCCCCCAAATCGGCCCTATGGACTGTTAGCAGTTTCAGATGTTACATGTTACAGGAATAGAAAGGATCTGGGGAACCCTGGTTAGGCAAAGTTAAACACGTTCATTCATGACAGGAATTCTTTAATACACTACATTATAAATCTCCAAGATAGGCATATTGCATACACCATTTATTTGCCCAATGCTTTTGACCGTGGAAAACCTTCTTTTTCATGGAGGAGCTCACAAAATAGAAAAAGGACAGAAAAGCTGTCCTCGACTACAGAAGTGCAGATTTCATGACCAACGTTTTTCTAAAGGAAATTAAATTGAAGGCGGGTGGGAGGTTGTTAAAAATGAAACTCTGTGTAGATGCCTCTGAGTAACTTCAAAGATAAAAGAAATAAGCAGTGGGTTATCTAGGCTGCAAATGAGAAAAACCAGATTCAAACAAGCCTGGGCATAAAAGGAGTTGTATTGCCCGTGGAATCCAAGGCAAACTTCAACAACCCAGCAGCAGGAAGGCAAGGGTGCGGCATCAGAAACAACTGGAACCAAGGGCAGGAGATTCCTCGATCTCTCACCCCTTCTCTCACCTCTCCTCTTTCTAAACTGCTTTATTCTCTCTCACTAGAGACAGGCTTTTTCCACACATATATCTTTTCACACATGGTTCCCAGTAGATATATATTTTACACATCCTGCCACCAGCGAGAGACTATTCTGGTTCTCTCACTGGTATCCTATTTAAAAAGAACAACAACAACAACAAAAAAAAAAAAAACAGGGAAGGGACTCATTGGTCCAGCCAGTCAGGTGCCCACCCCTGGACCAATCGGTGAGCGGGAGTGTGTTCATGGAAGGACATGGGAGCCCTGAGGGAGCTGGGTTCCCGAGACTGTCCCGAGAATGGCCCTGCTGGGGAAAGAAGGGGCGAGGGTGGGGATGGGTTACATCTGAGAGAACCAGAATTGGTGTGCAGGGAGCCCTCTAGTGAGCTTGCATTCTAAATAGACAGGCTCAAATCTTATTTCCTTCGTTCATCCTGATGTAGAATACACTTTGTAATCAAGTAAACTCTGCCTTGATGTCCCCAAGTTCTAATATTGTGGGAAAATGAACTTGACATTATATTTTTGAGCAAAGGAATTATTCTGAGAGTCAGTGCTCTAATAGAGGTCAATGTCTTGCCCCATATTATCTCCCCAGCCTCATCCCCTTTACTCTGTCCCCTTGTTCACTTGGCAGTAACGACTCTGGCTTCCCTGTAACTCCTTGTACACTCCAGGAAAGCTTACCTTCAAGCATCTGCATTCTCCTTTCCTTCTGCCTAGAATTCCCTGCTCGGACCCACATGGCTTATTGCTTCACCTCCATTGAGTCTTTGCTGAGACGTCACCTACCCTGACTACCCTATTGAAAATTGTACCCCCGCCCCACTCCTCACCCCTCCTTATCTGTTCTGCTTGTCCTTTGCTCCATGTCGTGTGTCACCTTCGAGGATACCGTCCTCCTCTATTGAAACACATGCTCCAAGAGATAGGCATCTTAGACTGTCTGGCTCACTGACACATACCAGGGCAATAAATATGTGTTGACATATCTGTTGAGAGAGAGAAAAAATTGCTGTGTTTTGCACACTGATGGGGCCAGGCTGAGGGAAAAACTACTATTAATGAGTAGCTACTATGTGCCGTGAACATTCTATCCCATGAATCCTCCAAGTGACCCTCCTAACGAGGTGTTATCCCCACTGAAAAATAAAGAAACGGGAGCCCAGAGAGGTTGAGGAAGCTCCCCAAGAACACACACTTCACTAAGTGGTTGAACCAAGCTGAAAACCCACATATGGACCCTAAAGCGATTCTCCTTCCACTATATTCCTTTAATGTTCAAAATGTGATTGTAAAGGCACTGCCATGAAAATAGCTCAGAAAAAAAAAGTTCCAGTGACATCTTTGGAGACAGAATGGCATATAATGATAGGTCTGTTGCTGTTCTCCTTTTCTATTTTTTCCTCTTTTTTTTTTTCCATAGCAGAATCCTTGTATTGAACAAAAGCTTTAGCACAGCTCCAATATATAAAGCAGATAAAGGTAGAGCTGCTCTGGTCCAGCTGGAGATGGGGCCCGCAGTTTGATTTCTCCATACTCACTGTGGCCGACCCTGAGACATTCCTGGAGGAACCCTAGGACTGCAAGGAACCCAGCTTGAAAACCACTGAGTGGGCAACTGATGTTATGGGGAATGAAAAGTGCCCATTGGTCCTATGGTTGTGTACATCCCAGAGACCAGCTCTACATCCCTCCCTCTTCTCCTGGCATAGTGAAAGGAGTCCATGACGTGCCCGCTGAGCTCCAAAGCTTCAGGGAAATTGACAGTCTAGATTTCTGGTTGGACACAGTGGAATGAACATAAGTATGTATGGAGGCTCCCTCCCCAAACTTCCCCTAAATTGCAATCAAGGATTTTTTTTTTCAAGAGTATAAACCCACGAGGACGAAGGAGATGGGTGAGAAGACAATAGTAGATGTCAGCAAATTTTTGGAAAATGGAGAGCAGATGGTAACTGACTGGGCAGACAAGGCTGAAGGGTCAGGCTCTGCACACAGGGAAACCAGTAAAAGTCAAACGATTCTCACCATACATGCCCCCCTCCTCCCAGAAAGTATCAGGGATTGGAGGCATCAGATACTGTTGACAACAGGGTTGAGAGGTGTGGGTAAAACTAGGAGGATTAGTTAAAAGTCTGTAAAAGGAGCTGTTAAGTCCCCCATGGCCCAAAGCAGCCAAATATCTCTCTGCACCCCAGCAAAAGATAAGATTGAAATAGACAGGCTCCGGGCTGGGGGAAACCAGTCAAAACTGAGGGCATGGGTGAGGTGCTGTACAGAAAACAGAGAGATAAGGTGAAATTCTGCTCACTGAGTAGTGAGACCCCCAGCCAGACTAATCTACCTCACCCACCCCCAACCAGAGATCTGGGGAATCCCTTCCTGGAGACACTGACAAGCTCAATAGACAAGATTCACAGAGAATGACAATCAGGATTCCCCACACAAACCTAGTTAGATCACCCTAGGGTGGAGTCCTCTGGTAAGTCTTCCCACACACAAGGAAGACTGTCCAGGCTTGAAGTACCAGTTGGGCTTCCCTTGTGGCGCAGTGGTTAAGAATCCACCTGCAAATGCAGGGGACGCAGGTTTGAGCTCTGGTCCAGGAAGATCCCACATGCGGTGGAGCAGCTAAGCCCATGCGTCACAACTACTGAAGCCCGTGCACCTAGAGCCCGTGCTCCGCAACAAGAGAAGCCACTGCAATGAGAAGCCCGTGCACCACAACGAAGAGTAACCCCGGCTCTCCACAGCTAGAGAAAGCCCGCACACAGCAACAAAGACCTAACACAGCCAAAAATAAGTGAATAAATTTTTAAAAACTAATAAGTACCTCTTAACTATGAATGGGGAGTCAACAAGCCAAGCATTTGAGGGGAGCCACTAACAGGAAAGGAACCAAAACCAAACAAGCAAAAAAGAAACTTTGAGGAAATAGAGATAATGGTTAATGGCAAAAAGCTCTAGAGCCCAGGTTCAAATCTGGCTATACAACTTACTAGCTATGTGACCTTGGACAAGTTACTTAACCTCTCTGAGCCTCAGTTCCATCACCTCTAAAATGAGAATAATATTAGTATCAACTCTTCAAGGTTGTTAGGAAGATTGAAATGAGTTAATATTTTTGAAATACTTACAAAAGTGCCTGAATAATATTAGGCACTATGTATGTGTTTGATAAATAAAAAATAGTGTGGGAAGCAGAAGGAAACATCAAACTATTTTAATTAAAATTCTCAAGAGATAAGAGATAATATGAATAATGCATACATAAGCACCAGCTATTAAAATAGGATGCTATTAAAAAGTAACATTCAAAGAAAAAGTTTTTTTTAAAAAACCTCCTGGAAATTAAAAATATTATTGCAACCATTTTTTTAAACCCACAGAAGCTTTGGAATTTAGGAAATTGCCTGAAAAGTAAAACAAAAAGACAAACAGATGGAAGATGGGAGAGAAAAAAATAGGAACATGAGAGGATAAATCCAGAAAGTCCAACATCCTACAACTAGGAGTTCTAGAATAACAAAAGTGAGAGAGTCAAGAAGAGGATGTTGCCAAAGAAATAAAATAAGAAAAATTCCCAACTGACCCACATGATTTTCTATATTAAAAGAATTCACTAAGTCCTGTAGTAAGTGGCAAAAGAACCAGACCAAGATGCATCCTTGTGAAATTCGGCCTCATAGAGATAAAGAGAAAGTTTTAAAAGGTTCTGGAGAGAAAAAAAAACAGTCACATACCTAGGATCTAGAATCAGAATAGACTTCTCCACAGGGGTAATTGAAGCCAGAAGACAATGGCAGAATGCCTTCACATTTGGGGCAGGGACCAAGTGGGGGTGGGAATCTTTCTTGTCTAAGATAGAACTCTATATCCAGCAATCTACAAATGAAGTATGAGAGTAGAATTTGGTTTCAAATATATTCATGTATATATATAATATATTCCTATATATACATATATATGATAGCATTTAAGTTCTACTCTCAACAAATTTCAATTATATGCTACAGTGTTATCAACTATAGTCACCGTGTTTTACATTAAATCCTCTCACCTTACTGATCTTTTTTTTTAACATCTTTATTGAAGTATAATTGCTTTACAATGGTGTGTTAGTTTCTGCTGTATAACAAAGTGAATCAGCCATACATATACCTACATCCCCATATCTCCTCACTCTTGCATCTCCCTCCCACCCTCGCTACCCCACCCTTCTAGGTGGACACAAGGCACCAAGCTGATCTCCCTATGCCATGGGAACTTATTGATCTTATAACTGAAAGTTTGTACACTTTTACTAACCTCTCCATTTCCCCCACTCCCAGTCCTAGCAACCGCTTTTCTGCTCTTTCTATGAGTTTGCCCTTTTTTTTTTTTCCATTTCTGCTACAGGTACAAGCCAAACAAACCAAAAAACAAAAAGGAAAAAAATAGGAAAAACAAAATAGTTTCACAAGGAGGAGATCAAAAACGTTATACACAATAAGGCTGGGGTGTGGGCAATACTCACATAGTCATAATTATGTAAAAGCTGGATACTGACTTAACCAAAATATCATCTAAGCCTCTATAGGAGGGTGAAAGGCAGTGGAATATGCTAGGATACTTCATACAAGAAATCTACACCCTTAGCTCCCATGGTAGAAATTCAGTAGGTAATATTTAAAAATTTTAAAAGCCAAGAAATAACTGTCAAGCAATTGATGTCCATGAAAATATGAAAGTCAGTACCAGAAGAAACAGCTCAAACCAATGAGAGTGGTAGCCTCTGAGGAGTGGGACTCGGTGGGTAGGGAGAGGTGGAGCAGTACCATTTGGCTTTTTAAATGATGTACATGTATTGCTTTGACAAAAATTAAAATGAAATTAAAAAATGATCAGAAAATTTCCACGTAGCTGGAAGGTCTAAGCAGCTCTCAAGGGTAGCACGGTTCCCAGCCCCCATCACAAATGGGACACAGCAAGAGGGATACGGTTGGTTGCTATGGTTTCCCCAACACCTCTGCTTCCAGGAAAGACTCTTGTCCTAGTGCCTGGTACCAAGGACCTCCCCAGAGGGAGAAGTGCCGGCTCTGGACTGAATTCTGCGAGTCTGGAGCACAGGAACGTGCTGTGTGCGGCTGGCTGCGATTTTGAGCTCACTCTCAGAGTGGGCCTTCGTACTGGAGAGGTGGTCTCCGCAGGAGCCAAGGAATCTGGAGAAATGATGCCATAAGTCAGAAGCACCGCTGGAGGCAGGCATCCATTAATTCGCCAGGAAGAAGCCTGACTTCTGTCATTCTGAGAAAACCTGCTTAATGCACATGCTAAGTGCTGTGCAGAAAATATATGTGCTTCAGTTAAAACTCCCGGCCCAGTAAGCAGTGGTCTGAGGGGACCATCTAGGAGGTGGATGAAACAGACCCACCTCAGAGCTCATGTCTTCCTATCCAATAAATTGCCAAGAGCACCTACTATGTGCCAGGCACTGAGGGATACAGATGTAGGGCCCAGTCCAGGTTTTCAAAGTGTTCACGATCTAGGAACCATCTCGAGGCCTCCTTTTATGTGCGAGATGGAAATTCATTGATCCAATAGCTCTCACGTTAAGTGCCTTAAGGAATGGCAGGCATTTGCTGTCTGCTTGGGTGACATGTAAACAATTATATGTCATCAAGCGCTATGAAGGATAGAGGAAAGCTGTGGTGCAAAGGAGGGGATAATCAGGGAGGGAAAAGGTATCTCAGGGGGTGAGTAGGTGGCTCACAGAGGAGATGACCATCGGGCCTACTTTCAGGCCTGTTTGCCAGGTAGCTGGGCAGTGTATGGGAGTCAGAGGAGGTTGTGGGTCATAAGGAGGTGAGATGCCAGGCAGAGGGGGGGGGAATCGGAAGCAAAGGCCAAGGACAGGCCCAGGTGTCCTGGGGTGGCTGGATCCAAGGGTGAGACCTCGGGCTGGAGGGGTTGGCAGAGGCCAGATAACCACAGGCCTGGTACGCTCTAGCCCAGCATAGATGTTCTCCTGTGCGTCCTGCCCCCCAAAGTGTGGGCCTCCCACCAGCAACATTGGCATCCCCTGGGAGCTCATCAGAAATGCGAAACCTCAGACTCCACACGGAATCTGCCTGGTAACAGGATCCCCAGTGACTCACATTCAAGTATGAGAAGCTCTGATCTAGACCACTGTTTCCCACCCTTTGGAAATACGAGGATGACTTTTTTTTTTTCTAGTTTTGTTTTTTTGTTGTTGTTTTGTTTTGTTTGCGGTACGCGGGCCTCTCACTGTTGTGGCTTCTCCCGTTGCGGAGCACAGGCTCCGGACGCTCAGGTTCAGGGGCCATGGCTCACGGGCCCAGCCGCTCCGCGGCATGTGGGATCTTCCCGGACCTGGGCACGAACCCGTGTCCCCTGCATCGGCAGGTGGACTCTCAACCACTGCGCCACCAGGGAAGCCCAAGGATGACTTTTTAACATCAGAATATTTCTCAGACATCACCCCCACATGAATGCTCTCATGCTTTTCACATTTATTTATTGAAAAAATATTCAATATCAGGAAGTTGCTATGAATTCAGTAATGCTTTGAATGAATTTGAATTCTGTAGACACATCACAATCTACACACAGGATCTGTTCAGCAATCTGGTTATACCTAAGTTCTGCTGTCAGTGTGTGTCAACAATTTTTATCAGTAGAATCTTAAACATCCACCCACTTCCCCTATAGTTTTGGAGACATGGCACTTTCTCCTGCATGTCGGTTGCCCACCCCGACTTATCAGCTCTCTTAGCAAGTAATTTATAATCTCTGAGCCTGAATGAACTAAGGAAACTCATTATTTAAAGGATCCTTGGAATAAATCTTTGTGTAATGAGCCTAGACCCAACTCCACACTCAGCGCCTTCACTAATGTATGTTTTGTAAACGTTTTGTTTCATAGAAGTGCGTTTAGTGTGACCACACTTCTCTGTTGCATAACCAAGACCTAACGTTAACTATCTCCTGTGCCAACATGGGCACATTACTCTCCAGTATAGAAGGCACATCGCCTGCCTACTGTCCTTTGATCCTCACACACTCTTGTGATGTAGACAGGGCACTGCTAAACATTGAACAGATGAACCCACTTAACAGATGTGGTAAAGCAAGTCTCCAAGATGCTGAGTGACTTTCCTACCATTTCATGTTTAAGTACTGGAACTAGGACTTGATTCCATAGCTTCTGATTTGGTCCTTGGTTCTTTCTGCCAAGAGCTAGTGTTCCTTAAAAATGAAGAAAAAGAAAAGGAAAAAAAAAGGTTGCTTTGGATAACACTCAGTTCAACAAAGGGTAACAGGTTATAGGGTCTTTAAAATGCTAGTGTGTTTGAGGCTCTGCCAGAGGGGGCTGGGATTTGCAGCCTTCACCCAACTTTTGTGGCCGCTTGATAACACCTCCTGGGTCATGAGCCATTGGTGAGAACACTTTGCTACCTCAGGCTGTCGCCCTGAACAGACATAATTGCATCCCATCCAGCAGGGGACACAGCGTTGATCTTTCTTCCTCCAGAAGCCCAGCTCACCTCAAAATGTCACCCAGGAGCAATCAAGCGTGAGGGTTGCCATCTCCGTGATGGGTTCGGATTTTCTCACCTGGGATGCTGCTTAACTGGGCCTGTGTGCGAGGAGTAGGGCAGAGAGGGAGGACAAGAGATGCCTCGTCCATTTGTAGCTAGGCAGCAATTTGTGGATTCTTCGTGCTGTCTTTAGAAAAATCAACCTTTTCTCACTTGATATAAGTGCTGAACGGCCATGTCTAATTTTTTTAATCTGTTTTTCAGGAAATTAAAATGAGATGCAGTGAGGTTAGAGACTTGTGCGTGGTCCCCAGCTCGTAGAATTTTAGAGCTCAAAGTAACCTGAGAGATCAGCCATCCTTTGCAAGGCTCAGAGAGGCAATATAACTTGCCTGAGGTCACACAGCTATTAAGGGGTAGGGCTGGGAGTCAAACCCAGCTCTCTGTGACCTCAGAGCCAATGTTTTCTTTTATATACTTCCTGTTCTTCTTTCCAGGGCCCCACCTTGGGCCTCTTTGGATTCATGCCATGGATTTCTCTGTGCAAGCCAGGGGAGCATGAGGGACCAAGACGGCACCTCTCATGGGCCACCCAAACTGCATTTGTAGTCAGCCTGGTAGAAATACCAGGGCTCTCAAGGACTAGGACCGTGGCCCCTGTCCTTGTCACTGTCAGACATTCAGTGAGCTTTCCCTTGATCTCTGAGATAAGAGAACGCAGGCTTCATCCATTACCATGTTCAAACCCGTTCAGCATATTTTGCAGGAAAATGAGGCTCCAAGAGATGAACTAACTTGCCAAAGGTCACAGAGCTGGAAGTGACCTCACCCTGCCTGACCCCAGAGCCCCAAGCGTCTAACCAACTGTCCTAGGCGCTCTCTGGTTCTGACCTCCCGAGTACAAGGGGCCCACGTGTCCACTGACTCAGAATGCCTGGTTCGCTCCTTTGAGAAAGGGGTGCTCCGTCTCTGGGCATAAGCCCCGCCCACCCTGGCCCCGGTGTGGGAGGTGGGAGCCCCCAGAGCTCTATAAGCCATGCAGGGCAATTGGCTCTCCTGGGGGGAGGGGGGCAGAGGGTCCCGGGCCCCTCCCCACAGAAGCCTGGGCAGGCCATGTACATCCCTGAGTGCACCTCGGCTCGTGAGGCCTTCAGAGATGAAGATGCACTGGGTTCAGCTCTGCTGGGGAAGGTTAGCATGAAAACAGGAAGGCTCCGGTGGTCGTATCTTCAGATCCTGGAAGGAGGGGTAGAGCTAGAAACAAGTAAAATCTAAAAGCAGGCAGTAAAAAAAATAATAAAAATAAAAAATAAATAAATAAATAAAAAGAATAAAAGCAGGCAGTAAAAAAAAATAAAAATAAAAAAATAAAAAGAATAAAAGCAGGCAGTAAAAAAAAATAAAAATAAAAATAAAAAAATAAAAAATAAAAAGAATAAAAGCAGGCAGTAAAAAAAATAAAAATAAAAATAAAAAAAATAAAAAGAACAAAAGCAGGCAGTAAAAAACAATAAAAAGAATAAAAGCAGGCATTAAAAAAAATTAAAATTAAAATTAAAAAAATAAAAAATAAAAAGAATAAAAGCAGGCAGTAAAAAAAAATAAAAAGAATAAAAGCAGGCAGTAAAAAAAAATAAAAATAAAAATAAAAGAAATAAAAAATAAAAAGAATAAAAGCAGGCAGTTGTCAACTCAGTGCCAAGATGAACTCTGGAAGCCAAGGGCTACCCTTGCAGGTAGTGAGGTCTCCATTCCCAAGAGGCTCCAACCAATGGCTGACCTTCCATGGATGGTGAGGCAGAGAGGCCTCCACCTGCCTCTCAGAGGTAAGGTAGTAGATGCCCTCTGGTGACTCTGCCATCAGGATCCAAGCAAGAAATCAACAGCACCCACAGACGGGGTGATACAAGGAGCGATGAATGAAGGGCTAGTCACAAAGGTGCGGGCAAGGCTTAGGGAAGGCAGTACTGATGGGGCTGTATCCTGAGCCTGGCAGCAGAGAGAGCCATTGCCATGCCTGGGAAAGGGGGAAAGAGCCCGTATCAGAATGGAGCGCTCCCTCCAGGCCCTGAACCAGAGGTGTGCCCTTCCAAGGTGGCACGCAGCTAATGCACAGGGACCCAGCAAATAGAATGGAGAGACAGAATATCCCAGCCTGACTCTCCCCTCTCCCCCAGGTTCCTACCTGGGCCCACCCTTGGCTGAAGCCAGACAGCAGCTAGAGGGCAAGGGAGCCCAACAGTACACTTGATACAAGTGCAGCTCCCAGGGCAGAGAGCAGAGTGGAGGGGATGGGTAGGGGACAAACAGAGCCATCCTGCACTGAGACGCATCTCACCATACGGCTGGCCTCCCTCCCACCCTCTCCTCTCAAGCTAGCTATCCCAGCCGCTGTTACAAAGACAGTTTCCTCCAACCCAAGATTGCTTTGTACGAGCACATCCCTGCCTTAGCCTAGAAAATTCCTCCAGATTCTCAGAGACGCTTCTTTGCCTCCTCTTCAGTGTTTATTGCCTCTGCGTGCTTCCTGTAATTTGCAAAGATGAAAAATGTAAGCTTTTATTGTGATGTACTTTTCCCTGCCCCATTATGCATTCTGCCCGTGGCTCCCCACCACCACCGACCCCCCCGCCCGGTAGAGCTTCCCAATCCTTTCTGCAGGCACAGAAAATTCTCCATGGGTAGACTTCACCTGGTGCCGGCCGTGGCCCTGCTCCTAAAAAGGAGACTCTGGCTTCTGCAGGTTGAAGTCTCTTTACCACCCTCCTCCTGATGCAACATCATCTTTCATGTTACGCCGTCAGGGTTTCAGCTTGGTCCCAATTAACAAGGGCTCCTAACGCTGTGTGTGTGTAGTAACTTCCCCGTTCTCTGTACTCTCTCTCTCTGGGGCTTTGAATCTGGTGTTTATGATGTATAAACAAATCCTTCACTGCACTGGGAGGGGCCTGCACTCTTTGAAGCAGCTCAGTGTTGAATCTTTTGGTGGTGAGAGGAATAAGAAGATGGGAACAATGCTGTCCAGCACCAACGGGGTTTATCATCAGGGCTGGCTTCCTGGTTGTGTGACCACTGCAGTCACACAGGCTCAGGAGGGTCACACTCTTGGTTTAATGCTTTACCACTGCTGTCTTGAGTTTCTCCATAAATTTTTAACGAGGTGCCCCACATTTTCAGTTTGAACCCAAACACTGTGTGGGTGGTCCGAGTTCTTTTTGTTGTTGTTGCTGCTGTTGCTGTTGTTTTCTGTGCAGCCCAGCTGCATGTCGGTGAATGAGACCTTCTGCCTTGTGCAACATGGGAGCAAGCCCGTCACTGGGTGACACGTGGTGCTGGTGTTTCCTAGGGTCCAGCCAGACCCTGGCAGACAGCTGGTCAAAGGGCAGGGAACAGTCAGCTCAGCAGAGGACACTCCCTCACTCAATTCGTTTCATTCAACAAGTAGTTATTGAGCTCTGGTCTGTTCCAGGCACCATGCTAGGGGCTTTAGGGGATACGACAATGAAAGAGATATTCCCTTTCTCCAGCATCCACTCAGAACCCCAGAGCTATGAACCAGGACACCTGCTCACGTGAAATAAACCACACCCCTAGTGGGGGAGGAAGAGTGACGAATTGCAAGTCAGAAGACCTGGCTCTTGGCCCCTGCTCTGCTCTTGACTTGCTGTGTGACCTTGGGCAAGTCAATTCCCCTCTCTGGACTAGATCACTGCTGCCCAAATGTGTTTGGCCTCAGAGAATTTGTATCAGAATCCCTGGGCATGCAAGTTTCCTGGGCTTTACCCCAGAGGGACAGAATCAGAATTTCTAGGGAGTGGATCCCGGGGATGGTCACACACATCTCCACATGTGATTTCAATGTGCATTCTAGTCTGAGACCACTGGGGGTACGTGGGCGGAGCCTTTGGCTCTAACAGCCTATGCCTGATCACTTCATTTCTTAAAGTGTGTCTTCGTATTTGCACGATAGTGTGCCATGTCCAGGAAAGGCAGGAGCCGAGGGTGGGTACAGGGCAGGGACTGGAGGGAGGCTGTTATTCACTATCAAACTGGAGAATTACTCCATAGAGGGGAGCTGAGGGCAGTTGTGTGAAGGAAGAGGAACCACCTGGAGATGGGAGAATAAGTGGTGCTTTGGGAGAAGCAAGATCAGGGAGGATCTGGGACTATAATCATGGGCTGACTACAAATAGGAACCGCTCTGCTGCTCAGAACCCCACCCAGATCTGCTTCTGGACAAGAGACCCCACAGGGGCACCTGCATAGGAAAGCGGGGTGCTCAAGCCCTTGTCACCCTTACTGCTCCGAGAGGGCTGGGATCTGCTCACAGGAGACATTCTACAACTGCACTGCCCAGGAAGGTGGTCACCAGCCACATGTGGCTACTTAATTTTAAGTTTAATTAATTAAAATTCAATTGGATAAAAAATAGATAAATAAAGCAGGCCAAAAAGGTAATATGCGAAGTGATGGATATGTTAATTAACCTGATAGAGGGAATCGTTTCACAATGTATACCTACATCAAATCATCCCACTGTGCACGTTAAATACCACACAATTTTATTTGTCAATTATGCATCAGTAAAGGGGGGGGGTCATTAATTAATTAAATTATAAATTCAGTGCCTCACTTGCATGAGTCACATTTCATGTGGCTAACAGTACCAGGTTGGATAGCAAGGATTATAGAACATTCCATCTTGGTAGAAGGTTCCTCTAGACAGCATTATCCTGAAGAGGGCAGAAACCTTATTCGTATCTCTTCTGACTCTGCCCATCAGCTTGCATGCCCTTCCATGTTTGTAATGATAAGAGAATACTTTAGGAATTTACTCTTCTCCTGCCCCTGCTGCTTTTTTTTTTTTTTTACATCTTTGTTAGAGTATAATTGCTTTACAGTGGTGTGTTAGTTTCTGCTTTATAACAAAGTGAATCAGTTATACGTATACATATGTTCCCATATCTCCTCCCTCCCTCCCACCCTCCCTATCCCACCGCTCTAGGTGGTCACAAAGCACCGAGCTGATCTCTCTGTGCTATGCGGCTGCTTCCCACTAGCTATCTACCTTACGTTTGGTAGTGTATATATGTCCATGACTCTCTCTTGCTTTGTCACAGCTTACCCTTCCCGCTCCCCATATCCTCAAGTCCATGCTCTAGTAGGTCTGTGTCTTTATTCCTGTCTTACCCCTAGGTTCTTCATGACATGTTTTTTTTAGATTCCACATATATGTGTTAGCATATGGTATTTGTCTTTCTCTTTCTGACTTACTTCACTCTGTATGACAGACTCTAGGTCCATCCACCTCACTACAAATAGCTCCATTTCGTTTCTTTTCATGCTTCTTTTTTTTTTTTTTTTTTTTTTTCTTTTTGCGGTATGCGGGCCTCTCACTGTTGTGGCCTCTCCCGTTGCGGAGCACAGGCTCCGGATGCGCAGGCCCAGCGGCCATGGCTCACGGGCCCAGCCGCTCCGCGGCATATGGGATCCTCCCAGACCGGGGCACGAACCCGTGTCCCCTGCATCGGCAGGCGGACTCTCAACCACTGCGCCACCAGGGAGGCCCTTTTCATGCTTCTTGAATGAACTCCCCATCTGAACCCCAGCCCAGTCTGAGTAGCCCTGGGCGGCTCTCGCTGACACAGGCCTGCCTGGCTGTCCTCTTTGCCCATTACTCGCAGCACTTCTGACACCAAGGCCTCGTTTCTCATTTCTCCCCGTAACCACAGGTACCTCCTTCGAGCCTGTCCTACTGGCTCTAAGGTTTCTTAAGCTCACTTATATGGCAGGCACGCAGCTTCACTAGCTCTGGAAAACACGTTTTGGCATCTCTCCTCTCCCACCCCCTACAGCTCACTGAATGTGCTTTTCATTCATCCAAGCATGGGCATCCCTGTATCCCAATATCACTGTGTTCACTTCTCCCCCATGAAAGCCTGTTCTTTGGGCTCCTTGGCCTCTCCTCAACCCCTCTCTTGGGCGGACCTTAGAACACACCGCCACTGAAAGCTGGCCACTCAGCCTTCTGCATCTCCCCCATCCTCCCTCTCCCTCGGCTCCCTCCCTGATGTACCTGTGGGCCAAGCCCCAGGCTGGGCCATGGGCACCAGACTGAGCAAGAAGCACTCTCCTCTCTTGAGGCATCTGCCATCCATGGGAGAGATGGACACGAAACCACAGGCACGCAGGGACGTAGGGGCAAGAGTTTGAATGGAGCGATCTGGGTAAAGAGATGGCGGAAGACTTGTCTCTGCTGGAGGAAAAAGGGAGGTGTTCGCGGGTTTCATGGGATTCTCTACTGCTCCACGGAGATGTGTATGAAAGGATTCCTGGCTGAGGCTCTCTTTTGCCTGAACCTCATGTCAGCCACTGGATTCCTCGTCTAGATTGTGAGAGCCCTGCCTATTCTTCCTCTGGTCCCTGTCTGCCTACTCAACCTTGGCCTGTGCCCCCGACCTTGGAATTCTCACCCAGCTCTGGACGCCTCCCCCTGCCTTGGTCACTGGCCCCCAGGCTGACCTGGGTCCTGCGCATTCACGTGCCTGGCTCCAGCTCTTCCCTCCTCCTCGCCTTTCTCTTCTGTGCCAGCTTTAGAGTGTGTCCCCAAACTCTCCCTACGCTATGGCCCTGGGGCTGGCACACTGCCCCTCCTTGACCTCTGACCTCCATCCCCCCACAGCTTCCCTGATTTCTGCATTTACCCATCCTCTCCCTATTCTCTACATCAGACTACTCCTTGATGTGGATTCTAGATTGGCCTTGCCCATTAATAAGTGAGTAAAGGTTGGAGTCACAAATCTCTCACTCGTTCATGCAACAGGCGTTCCCTGGGTGCCTGCAAGATGCCCAGCCGTGCGCAGGGCCTTTGAGATCCAGAGAGAAAGCTCTGAACTTGGCCTCACCGATTCTCAGCCTTGTGGAAAAGACAGTGAGATAAAGGATTATGACGTGGTGTGGCAGAGGCTTTACCAGGCGTATGTGAAGAATACAACCAAGCAGGAGAAGGAGTGGCTCTGGCTGGGGCTGGGGGCTGAATCTTCAGTGATGAGAAGGGAGATGGTCAGGTGGACCAAGTCAAAGACATTCCAGGCAGAAGGAGATGCATGTGCATCCGTGTAGAGCAGGGATCAGTAACGACCAACGTGGTGGCCCTGGTGGGTTGGAACACATAGTGCCACGAAGCAGAGGGCTGCCCAGAGCAAGGCTGGAACGGGGGCAGGTGAAGGAGATTGGGCTCCTTATAAGTGACTCAGATTTGCATTTTGGAAAACTCAAGCTTCAGGCTGTTTGCAAAGAATAAGAGAAGGAGACTCAGGAAAGGCTGATAGATCCCATAGGTGCACTTCCCGCCAATTATGAGCACCAACTAATAGGATGAGCCAGGCTCTGCCATCCCATCCCTTTCTGCTGTCCCTCCCCCCCTCACTGCCAAGGGCCGTTTCTCCTGCCAAAGCACAAAAGGGGAGAAGCTTCTCTTCTAGTTGCCCATTTCCTGCCGCTCCAAGGGGCTTACAGGAAAGCCCCGTGCTTTTATTTCAGCTGCATCATCAACTGTATCATCGTGTTTTCCTTCTCCTGATCTCCTCGCCTCAGCTCATGGCCCAGTAGAGAAGTTAGCAAATAAAGAGAATAGGTGCTTAACTCACTTCATAATCCCATTCTATAGTTTTGGAGATTGAAGCAAAAAGTTGGTTGGCCTAGCTGACCTGAATTCGTTTCTGATTGCCACTCTAACAGATTGCCACAACCTTAGAGGCATCAAACAACACGAATTTATTATCTTACAGCTCTGGAAGCCAGAAGTCAAAAATGTATTTTAAGGTGTCAGCAGGGCTGCCTTCCTTCTAGAGGCTCTAGGGGAAATCCATTCCCTTGCCTTTTCCAGCTTCTGGAAGCGGCCTGCATCCCTGGCCTTATGGATCCTTCCTTCCTCCATCTTCAAAGCCAGCAGCATAGATTTTTCCATATCTCTCTGACTCTGATCCTCCCGCTTCCCTCTTGTAAGGACCGTTGTGATCACATTGGGCCGCCTGGATGACCAAGGACAATCTCCCCACCTCAAAATCCTTAGTTACATCTGTGGCATCCCTTTCACCAATGTAAGGTAATATAGCCACAGTTTCCAGGGATGAGGATGTGCACATCTCTGGGGGGCCATGATTCTGCCTGCCGTGGGGCCTTTCCAGCATCCTTTTGAGCTTTTCAGTCCCAGGACTCCATGAGCATCTGTTATCATTGACCCATGGCTCTGTCCATCTTTGTTCTTTCAGAGGAAACGACGTTTGAAGCAGGCGTGAAGGTTCAGATCCACAGTCAGTCTGAGCCGCCTTTCATCCAAGAGCTAGGCTTTGGGGTGGCACCAGGGTTCCAGACTTTCGTGGCCACACAGGAGCAGAGGGTAAGTCCCCAGGGCTCTCTGGATCAGTGGTCCTTGGCCTCTCCCGGCCACCCGCCACGTAAGGAGGAGAGATGGGATTCCCACTCCTGGAAGGCTCTGAATCCACCCAGGAGGCTGGAGCAGGGCTGGGCTGAGTAAAGAGACTCACCCTGAAATTGGAGAAATGTATCAGGCTAACTTCTGTAATCCAATTCTCCTGTACCGCCTGTCGGTTTCTGCAATTGGGCATGAGGGAAACCCAGCTTATTTGCTTTTTCACTCAACTGGTTGCGGGTATTTTTCCCAAAATGTTCTGAGAAAAAAAATCTTTGTTGGGGTGGGGTGGGAGTCCAGTGGATGCTGAGGGAAATTGCTCATCAGGGTTTGGTGTGTTTCATCACTGTGTTAATACAAAGCCAAGTGGCCTGCAAAAAGGAACAGGGATGGAGCATCACTCTCTTGTAACAGGGTTTAAGTGGAGGGAAGCCTCTTCATGGGTTCCTGTCTGCTCTCTGATTTAGCACCGGGGTAGGGACCCTCCCAGCCAGCCAGGACTTCTACATCAACTCTGTGAGTCCATGGAGTGAGGACTGGCACAGATGGGACATGGCTTACACACATCAGAAGGGAGACCTTTGTAAATTCTCAGTGGGGAGGAAGCCTCCAAACAGGACGGCAGAGAGACATGGGGATGCTTTTTTTCTCTTATCTCCCGGTTTGCCTAGAATAAAAGCTGGAGAGCCTATGACTCTGAGGGAGTCCTAAACCAGGTCACCGAAGACAATGTACCCTGGGAGGCCTGGAGCCAAGGATGAGGTGAATGAGTGACAGGGAGCCCAGCTCTAGGGTGTGAGGGAAGGAGAATCCGGAGCACGAGAGGAGCAGTCAGCAAAGAGATACACATGTAACTCAGGAGCTCTGCTGGTTTTTAAAATTTGACCCAAATCATCTTTCATCCAGTACTGATCGCTGATTCCTTAGCCATTTTATAAAGCGATCTTCTGTATTGGAAACTGGTTTTAACTCTCTAAGCGAGCTGTAGTTTTGAATCTCTGGGAAAACATGATGGCGCAAGCCTCATGAACTATTCCCTGTACTTAATGCCTGGGCAGTTGCTAAAGATCAAGGTCAGCCTCCACTGCAACACGTAGCAGGTGGGATGGTGGCTCTGAGACTGGGGTAGAGAAGGCTGGGAGGTTGGCCCAGCAACTAAGGGGCTCAGAGGTAGAGGCAGGCAGTGTAGGCAGAAGTGGAGTATTCAAGAATGTGCAAGATGGGAGCCTGGTGGAACAACTAGAAAACTGCATCCTAGAGGACAAAGAGGGAGGGCATGAAGCAGACCGCACAGAGCCAAGTTCAAGGCTGAGGATTTGAATCAGGAAGCATGAACGCAGACTAGCAGGTCAAGGTGTGCAGAGAGCCCAGAGCCCAAGCTATTAGCCTGGGTGGAGTAGCAAGCCTTCCTTCGAGTACTGTCAGATAAACAAAGCAGCAAGGACCGATTTAATCACTAATATACTATTGCAGTAGGGAAGAGGGTTCAGCCTGAACTGAACTCCATTTCGATTTGTGCAGAAGGCACTTGGCGTTTTAAAGGAAAATGAGGGGAAGGAAAATGGGGGGATAGAGGGTGCCTGAGCAGAGTCAGGGAAATGAAACATTACAAAAAGCCGGAAGTTAGGGGGTGGGGGTCAGTGCATGTGGAACCCATCCAAGTTTGCTAATAGGACCCCATCATAGTTAGGCTTCTCTCCTCCTGCAGAGACAGGGAGACAGGGGCCCTACCTTTTGGTCTTGGCAGGAACAAACAAACAGTAAATTCTTTTGGCAGTCTTGAGTTCTTAGGCAGGGACTTTAAGGGGGCTAGGGTCATCCCAGGGGATTTGGCTTTGCGCTGTGAGAAACTACGTTAGTGTAAAAACGTGTTGAAGACACAGTCATTTTCATAAAGAGCTTTCGTTGAATGTTTCAAAAATACTAAATATTCTTGAGCTCACTGGAGAATCCAGAATAAATACTACCTGGAGTTTTGCCCTCTGTTTGTCTCCTGCTCCTGGGCTTGTGTGGCCTAAGTAGTATTACGCTACCCTGAACAGCATACTTCATCCAAGTGCAGTAATACAAGCTGCACCTTCTTTGGATTTCTGCTGGCCTTTTTTATTTCCTTTATACAAATGTGATTTTTCAGAAGTCGATTGTTAACACTATTCTAGTTCTGTTCTTCATCTACACTATCCATTTCAATGAAAATGAAGTGCTAATGACAAGAAAGAAAGAAGAAAGAAAGGAAGGGAAGGAAAGCAAGAAGGAAACTATGTTAGTGTTTGTCCAAGTCTTTGTAGGCCAAGGTTGTGGCCTCATGGAGAAGGGGACACAGAGGAGCCTGGCTAGTCCTCCCTTTTGTGTGTGATGTGAGTCAATCTACCTCCCTTCGAAGAACAGGCATGGGTTAGACTAATAAGTGTGTCCATGAATTCTTTGACTATCTAATGGTGAATTTGGGGCTAGTTTTCCACTGCAAATCTGATTTTGTGTTTTGTGGAAAGTAACCACCACTCTGATCCTGCATGACTTACCTGTACTGACACCCCTCTGGTGTCCACATCGCTATTACCATGCAGAGGAAGTGAACAGCCTTCCTTGAAACCCACAGGGTAACTCCATCTCCCCGCTAGCGAAGGTTGGAAAGAAGGAAGCTCTCTGTGCTGCTGTGTCATTGGCTTCCCCACTCCGCACTGACCCCCCTTACTGACACCAGAGAAATTTCTGGGCCTGGTGGGAATCTGGAGCTGATAACTTCTCAGAACCCTTACGTCTCTTTCTCTTCCCAGCATGAAACAGAGGGACTCCCCGTGGCGATCAGGGACAGAACATATTCCCAGCTTCAGAGGACAAATTCATGGTTGGCTTTGAAGTATATTTTCAGAAAATCAGCCTCATTCATATTAGCATTGCTATGGTTATTATAAGTAATAATAAGATATTTGGTTAAACATTTTACAGTCTTCAAAGCATTTCCACACCATCTCATTTCATCATTTCATTCATATTAATAGAGAAATACGAAGACACATCCTGGAGCTAAATCTAATAATACATTATGTTTACACGTATATAAAAGAGCATATTCATAGGAAATAAGACTGGAAGGAAAAATAAGGCAAAATACCCACAGTGGGGGAATTCTGAATGATTTGTTTTCTTGTCTGGGTTTGCCACATGTCTTATAATGCGGCTTTGTTTTATTTACTTGTTGAGCAAATATTTGTTGAACACCTACTATGGGTGAAGCGATCGGGATACGGTGGTGAGCGAAACAGACCCAGTGTCTGTCCTTAGAGAACCTACATATTAGTGGTTTCTTTCACATAGGAAAAATAACCGTTAAATAATCTTAAGCCAAGTATAATTTGGGGATTGGCCCCCATTGGTATATTCTCAACTCTGCCATTAGTACTAACCTATCCAGCGGACCCTGGTTCTCAAACATTGATTCTAAGATGCGTATTTTTTTCACATTTTAATATTTTTGAAATTGGGGCTTGTTGCACGTCCGTTACAACTGGCGATGTTTTTTCTTTCTTGATAGCACATAAAATCACGGTGGTCTTACAACCTATAGTGGCTACACTGTTCCCATTCTAAGATTCTGCTGCTTCAGCTCAAAGCTTAAGGGAATCTTGGAAGAAGGCCAGAGATGACAAGACTATCTGGGGGGCAGAAGACCCTTTCCTAGAAACTTGGTGTGATCCTTAGGTCCTAAAGGCACTAAAGGAGAAACAGAGATATTTTTATAGAACCAGGTTGTTTTTTCTTCTCATCCAATTTATATTGATATTCATCAAGATATATCACTGGTCATAGAGTAAAAAAACAAAAGTCATTATGCTTTTGCCTATACACCAGTTACTTTGTATGAAGTAAATAATTGGGAGGGGACTTACTAAAGTAGTAAGGATGTAGTGGTGTAAAAATGTTTATCAATGGAGGCTATGTCTTGTTTGCAGGAACAAAAGTATAAAATATCAGGTCCCTGTTTTTTCAGTATTCAATACTGTCTGCTACTATAACATGTCAATTTTTTCTTCATCCTCCATTTCTAGCTGTGTCATTGATTTGCTGCCCATTAAATCTCAATCTGATCTGTCAAAAAAAAAAAAAAAAAGAAAAAAGAAACTTGGTGTGAATCATGCTAGGGAAATGGACTCCTGAGTGAAAGCTCTGAGCGGAACTGGTAACTTACAGGACTCCTGCCATGAATCCCTTTGTAAACGGGAAAGTCCTTTTGCCTGGTAAAGTCATCCCACCCGTGCAAAATTACACACGCACTTCTCTCAATATTTTTCACTTTACTTTGTCATCCAAAAGAACACACCATTGGGCTGTAACCCAGACCAAAGATTGCTTTTTTACATCTGTATTTGCCCTAAACCCAAATAAGCCAAGGTATGCCTCTGCCTTCCTTGGACAATCTGAGAAGTGCCCCCCTGGCTCAGCTGCTGTAGGAGCCCCTGCACCATCCCAGGACCCCCACCACCAGAGACAGGCAGTGGGATAACACGCTGAGAGCAGAAACAGAACACGGAGGGAGAGAACAGTTCCTTCTACCTGAGCGCACACTCCCCACCAGGCATTAAGCTGCAGAGACACTTGACCTGCATTATTTCATTTATTCCCCACAACAACCCCAAAAGGGAGATATTGTTATGCCATGTTCCAAATGACAAAACCGCACAGCCAAGTCACTTGCTTCAGGTCGCCGAGCTAAGGGAACTGCAGGACTCAGCTTTGAGCACAGATCTATCTGGGGAGAGAAAACCAGACAGGGAGCCCACAGGCCTGGATTCTAGTCCTGACTGCGCCAGGAGAACTTGGACAGGTTGCCTCCGTCCCTGGGCCTCAGTGTTCCCATCCACAGAATGGAAGGGCTGGGTTAGATGACCTCGAAGGGCCTCCAGCGTTAGCAGCCTGGGGGTCACTCGAGCACACAGGAACCACCTGGAAGTTTGGGCAATAGCAGTTTTGCACCTGCCCTGCCACCTGCAGACTCCCTCCTTCATGCCAGCTGGCGTGGGGTGCTGTTAAGGTCCATGGTGGCAAGGACATGTGAGATAAACCCCCCTCCCCTGGTCTGAGAGGCAGAACCTGGGTTCCCACTAGTGAGAAGCAGGGGTTGGGGTATGTAGCCACCCTGAAATTTTAGAAGAGAGGCTCTGGCCGTGCTCCTTGGTCGTGCCTCTTCCCCAGGCCACACACAGGGCAGCCACGTGGCTGCCCTACTTAAAACCCTTAAATTCCTGGGCTTCCTGTAATTTGCAAAAGCCCAACCCCTAATGGCGTCCGAGGTCCTGTTCAGCCTGGCCCCTGCATCCCCACCTCTCCAGCCTCATCAGCTGCCCATGGTTGACCAACCTGTCCCCTGCATCCCAGTGTCGGAGAACCATGCACCAAATACACCATGCTCTCTGATGCCTGCCTCTGTGCGTTTGCCCCCACTGTTCTGCCCAGCATCCCTTCCTGGTCTTACCTACCTGGCAAAGGCCTAGTCCTATTTCTAGCTACTGCTCAAAGAGCACAGTCTCTAAGAAGACCTTCCCCGTCCTGTCCTGCCACACCCCAAGGAGCAGCTAGTCGCTCCATATAACACCTTATACATTCATTTATTCCTTCAGCACATATTCACTGAGCACCTACTTTGCTGGGAAGATGAAGATGAGGGAGACCTGGTCCCGCCTTGGAGCGCTCACAGAATCAAGCAGGTTTCTCAGCAATTTTATCCCACTCCTAAGAGATACAAAACTCTCCCTGCAGAATCTACCTCGCCTTGTGCATCCCTGCCCCTACACCTGCCTCTTATGAACTGTCTTCCTTAGCCTCCATCAGCCCTTGGCTCACTTAGGCTGGGAGCTCCCTGAGAGCAAGGATGGTGTCTCTCGGATTCTCTATCCCCCGTGCCTCGCTTAGATATGAGCTCAGTAAGTGTGCAGGATTGAAAGAATGAATTACACACTAACGCTCACATCTGCACTCTGGGCCCCAAGAGCACTCAGATGCTGCACTCCAGCACTCTCCCTGCCTCCTCCTCCCCCGCCTGCCAAAACGCCCATTAAAATCTGCCCTGGGGGGCTTCCCTGGTGGCGCAGTGGTTGAGAGTCCACCTGCCAATGCAAGGGACACAAGTTCGTGCCCCGGTCCGGGAAGATCCCACGTGCCGCGGAGCGGCTGGGCCCGCTGAGCCTGCGCGTCCGGAGCCTGTGCTCCGCAACGGGAGAGGCCACAACAGTGAGAGGCCCGCGTACCGCAAAAAAAAAAAAAAAAATGAAAATCTGCCCTGGGGGCCCTCCTTCTCCCTGAGGCTGTGGAGCCAGGCTGTGATGGATGATGGTACCTGTATCATTTCTGGCTGCACACTTAGAGATCCTAATCAAAGCAAAAGCTCATGAAAGAGGTCAGGGCTGGAGACAGAGATCTGGAAGCCATCTGTGTGCACGAGGGTGGATGGAACAGATGGGAAGGTCCTCACCGAACTCTGGACCATGGGGAGAATTAAATGAGTGAGCGAATATATGTGAAAGAGAAAATCTGGGACATTCATGTAGTAAGAGCACAACATCTTCTACGTTGACGTCACCAGTCAGACTCTTTGCCCCTAACTGAAGGCGATTGCTAATTCTGATGGGACTTCCTGTCATGATTTGATATAAGAAAATTTTCATCATCTCCCACTTCCTCCTCAAAGAGCCTGGCGGTGAGTCTTGTTTTCTAAATGTTTATCCAATGTGTCCATCAAATCTTTATTCAACCACCCTGCCCATACTTCTTAGTGGGACTGAGAATGAATCTGCAGACCCTGGGCAGTCGGTTGGCCACCAGCCTTATTGTTCAGAAAGTTTTCGGGGAAACATGGCCCTGCGTTTATATTCGAGGTTCTCGGAAATGCCTTGGGGAACCAGAGTTGCTAATCACTGCCCAGATATACCCCGTTCTCACCAAGAAGCTCTTCTACTACCAGTCTGAAGCCATTGGGAATGAGAAGGTTTCCAATTCCACAACCTGGACTGTGTGTCTGTTCCTCACTTGGGCTGTATCCAGAGTACCATGGGAATGCGCACGGGCACACCACACCCTGCATCAAGCAGCTGCTCGCTAGCCTCTTTGGGGCTGTAGCTACACAAGGCAAACACAAATGTTTGGGTCCTGCCGGCCCCGGTTAGGTCACTGGCAGGCTGTGTGGGCACGATCGGCTCCTACAGAAGCCTAAGCCTTTATCATCAGCCTAGGTTGGCCGCATCTCCAGCTTTTGGAGGGGATCCCACCATGGCTCACAACGAGACACAGTATCCCTGCCTCTACCCCCAAATTAAAAAGGCCCAGATGTTGGGTGGGGTGCCCCCAAATGCTTCTGACATCTCCTCTCAAGCTTCCAAATACAACTTCCTAAGTGCCTTTCAAAAGAGAAGACTCATTTATCAATCTGACAGCTAGATCCATGGTCCTTAATATGCTTCACGGGCCCCGTTAAAAATGGAGGCTTGCCCAGTTGTGTTTTTCAAGTCAGGGGAGAGAATTTGTTCCACCTGCCTTCAGCAACTTCCAGACTGTCAAAGCTGGAGCCGCACAAACATGGTAGCATCCAGTTCTGCTCCAGAAAGCGCCGGGGAGGCACCAGAAGGCAGGATAGCCTGCTATGTGGCCGTCCCTCCATGCTCAACAGGGAATAGTGTTTCCCATACATAGATGAAAATAAGAATCAATTAAGCATCTACTAGCTTAGCTACTTCCTCACATGTTGCCACCCCTCCTCGAAGGGAGAAATATCTTCAGATCCCCAGATGGTTTTGCCAAGAGTCAGGTTTTCACCTTTTTTTCCTACACAATGAGAGTTCGTTTTTGTCAAGGTGGAGGTGATGACAGGGCATAGAAGAGGAAGGAAAAGGGTCCTTAAAAGAAGTGTCGCTTGGCTAGGATGAGCAGATGTGCTCAGCTCTGTTGGGGGAAATCTCAAAGCAAATAAAACATGCTTGAGATATGGGGATGTATGTATACGTGTAGCTGATTCACTTTGTTATAAAACAGAAACTAACGCAACCATTGTAAAGCAATTATACAATACATTGTAACTATGTTAAAATATATATATAAATATGTTTAAAAAATGCTTACGTCTTAGAAAGAGGTAAAATTATTCTATTTTGCCTACTCTTTGACTTCCAGCCTGTCCTCCTCCTTCCCTCCCTAAAGGAGTCTCCAAAGAGTTGTCTAGACTTGCTTCTCTCTACTTCCTCACCTCCCTTTCACTTCCCGGCCCTCCTCTAGCATCCCACGGAAACTCTTTGTCATCAAGGTGGCCCGTGAAATCTTTGTGGCCAAACCCAATCTGTGTCGGTAAGGACACTCCTCACTTCATCCCACCTGGTTTCCCAGCAGCATGTGGACTGTTGGCCACGCCCTCCCTGAGACCCTCTTCTCCCCACTCTGGTCTGGTTTTCTTCCCACCTCTCTTTCTGCTCCTCCTGAGTCACCTTCATAAGCAATTCCTTCTCTGTTCACCCCTGAGATGATGGGCGTCCCAGGATGCTGGTCTTCGCTTGTCCCATTCTGCAATTCCCTTGAATGAGCTCACCCTTTACCATGACTTTCAAAGCACTACCCCCAGCCCAGATCTCTTTCCTGACCCCCCAACCCGGGACTCCAGGTACTGACGAATGCCTCCCCTCGGAGTCCCGTGGGCTTCTCGAATCAAAAGTCTAAACTGAACTCATCCTCCTCCCCCGCCCCACACCTCCACCCCAGAACTGCTCCCCCAGCCACAGTCCCCCAGCCCTGTAAATGGCCTGAGTACAAATACGCACTCCCTAGATGGTGACCCTGCGCCTCAGTTCCTCATCTGTAAAATGGGAATAATGATGGTTTCTATCCCAGAGGGTGGCTAGAAGGCTAAGTGAGTTAACGCGTGTGCGCAGAACAGTTCTGGCATCCAGCAAGTGCTCGATAAACACTAGCTATCACTATCGCCCACCCCAGACACTACTTTAATTCAGTCCTTCATGACCTCTCTCCTGGGTAAGAACAGCAGCTGCCTGGCTGGTCTCCCTGCCGCCCACCTTGTCCCTCTCCAATCCATTCTCTGCATCAACACGAATCTGAGCATCTCCCTCCCTCATTTCTTCGAGGATAAAGTCCAGGACCCCCTTCACAGCCCTTTCTGTTCTGGCTGCTGCCTACCTTTCAGCAGCATCTTCCTCTGCCTCCCCGGCCTCCCACGCAAAGCACCAGCTCTCCCCAACTGTGGGCAGTTATTTCCAAGCATCACAAGCTATCTCTTCTCTCTCCCTGCCAGCAACACCCTTCCCACTCCTTCGTCACCTAATTTGTATGAGTCCTTCCTTCGAGATCCAGCTCTAATGTTCCCTCATCCAGAAGGCCACCCTGGAGTATTCTGTGTGAATCTCTGGCATAAAATTTACACATGATAATCATCTGTTTACCTCTCTTTCTCCCTACCAGATTGTGAGCTCTCTGAGGATATGACTCCATCTTATTTCTGTTCTTTGTATTTCAGCATTTTGTATAGTGCCTTGCATATAGAAGATACTTGATAATTATATCGAATGGAATGAGTGACTCAGTGACTCAGCTTTCTCTAGTTGCGGCGAGCTGGGGCTACTCTTCGTTGTGGTGCGCGAGCTTCTCATTGCAGTGGCTTCTCTTGCTGCGGAGCACGGGCTCTAGGCGCGCGGGCTTCAATAGTTGTGGCTCGTGGGCTTCAATAGTTGTGGCTCGCGGGCTCTCGAGTGCAGGCTCAGTAGATGTGGTGCACTGGCTTAGTTGCTCCAGGCATGTGGGATCTTCCCGGACCAGGGCTCGAACCCGTGTTCCCTGCATTGGCAGGTGGATTCTTAACCACTGCGCCACCAGGGAAGCCCCCTACTTTTTCTTCCTCAGGAGACAAGTTAATAAATCAGAACATTCTTTGGTTGGGCCATGCTACCCAGTACCACGTTCTCTTTTGATTCATGAGCACCATCTGAACTCTGAACAGGGTGGCCTTGGTTTCCAATGCCTGTTGTTTTTATATATAGGGCAAAAAAAAAAAAAAAAAAAAAAACTGTAGAGGACACCTCCTTATGCTGGCTGAAAGCTTTTTCTAGCCAACTGGGAAGGCTAGATAGTCACAAACAAATCTTTTAGAAATATCAACCAGAATGAATGTATGAATGAATGAGTGTGAACAGTCCTGCTGATGGTCAGATTCCCTTGGCAAGGGCAGGGGAAAGGGGGCCTGGAAAAGACATCTCTTTCCTATTTCTCCCCTCCTCCTTCCTCCTGAAAACAACTCTTGCCCTCCAGGGATGGCGAAATCCCAACATTTGTTGATGTTGTTACAAATGGACTGAACAGCCCCTGTAATCATTCGCTGTGAGCAAATAAATCTTAGTGCTCCTGTTAGCTCTAGCCCTAAAATATCTCCAGTTTCTCACCTGCTGAGATCTACCTCCTTTTGGCATTTAAAACATTTTAACAACAGCCATCTGGCTATGAACACAAAGTTACCTGAATCACCCAAGTTATTTGCATGTCTTGCTCCGTCGATGAGAGTATTGCTGTCTGAAGGCAAGGACTCTGAGCAACTAGCACAGACCCTAACGCTGTCAATCAATCAATCAATCAATCAATTAATTAATTAATTGCAGAGTGAATCAATATTGGCTAATGAATTGATTCAAACCCTGTAGCACATCCTATCATGGAACAAAAAACTCATTCCTAAATGAGAGTCATCACTCCTCGATTTATCCGCTTTTTACTTTTTATTTTTTTTTGGCCATGCCATGCAGCATGTGAGATCTTAGTTCCCTGACCAGGGGTCGAACCCATCCCCCCTGCAATGGAAGCATGGAGTCTTAAACAGGGAACCTCCAGGGAAGTCCCATGTTTTATGTTTTAAGACAGCACACCCAGTCCTTTGACACAATTAGGTGACAAAGGACAGGAAGATAGCATTTGGCCAAGGTCTCTAGGAGAGCCAAGAAGACTGTGAAAGGAACAAGCAGAAGGGGAACAGGGCCCCAGAAAAGATGACACCCATCTCTGGAGAGGGCCGACAAGACATCTGTTGAGTGGAGTGTAAACTGGTAGGGCCTTTTGGGCTAGAGATGTGGGTGGGGACTTAGCAGCATCCATTCAAATAAAAAAGCACACCTCCTCTTCAAAGGAGAGCAATTTTCCTTCTTGGAATCTGACATAAAGAAATATTGGGGCTTCCCTGGTGGCGCAGTGGTTGAGAGTCCTCCTGCCGATGCAGGGAACACGGGTTCGTGCCCCGGTCTGGGAAGATCCCACATGCCGCGGAGCGGCTGGGCCCGTGAGCCATGGCCGCTGAGCCTGCATGTCCGGAGCCTGTGCTCCACAACGGGAGAGGCCACAACAGTGACAGGCCCGCGTACCGCAAAAAAAAAAAAAAAAGAAAAAAGAAATACTTACACATGTACCCCAAGAAGCATGGATGAAGGTCTTTTCTGCAGCTCTCAATTTTTGTGAGAGTAAAAATTTAGAAACAATTTAGTTCATCAATGAAATGATGATTAAATTAAGGAGGGCAAATGCATATGTGTTTCCCCCAACCCCCTGCAACAGTTAAAATGGGTAAGAAAGATCCAGAGGTCCCTTGGGGAAATTTTCCAAGACATATTGATAAGTGAAAAAAAAAAAGAACAACACATACAATGTGTTCTCATTTGTATTAAAATACCACCACACTAAACTAAACTATATATTTATAAATGCACATGTATGCACGCACGGTAGCGCACAGAAGAATTCTGGAGATTTTTAAATTCTGGAGAATTTAAAAAATACTGACAGGTGCTCAGAGGAAAAGAACAGAACTGAGTGTTTAAGATTTTCCACTTTTTCTGGATCCCTGGAATATTTATAACGAGAATGCACTTGTGTATTCATGTATTAATTGTGCAACTTTTAAAGACGTGCGTAATGCAGCTATTTACAAGTATGTTTTCTGGTTTGGACCCAGCATCTAACAGACTGGCTCACATACCGGGGATGGGGTGCTACTCCCTGCAGCCAGGG
The DNA here is from genome assembly GCF_964165515.1 of Mesoplodon bidens. Classification (NCBI taxonomy): domain Eukaryota; kingdom Metazoa; phylum Chordata; class Mammalia; order Artiodactyla; family Ziphiidae; genus Mesoplodon; species Mesoplodon bidens. Next base: position 11,925,234 of record NC_138179.1, read on the forward strand.
ACAGCCTCCTCTCCAGGCTGGTCCTGCAATTCCTTCCCCAGCAGACAGCCTCCACTGGACCCTGCTTCTGCTCCTGGCACACGCAGAGGCCATAGGGAAAGGCCTGCAGCTCTGAAGTTTCCCTTCTAGGAAAGAAAATTTGTAAAGATTTTTGTCTGGTTTTTAAGTTTAAAACAAAAAATGTCCCCACCCTACCACCAGGCCTGGGGCCAGAGTCCACAGTTCCCAAAGATTGAAGAGCACAGCGCCTGGCACCATGCTGGTCCTCCAGACACATGGAACGGGTTTAATTAGTCCAATGGGTTGGATGAGATTGAATTAGATTGGATCGGGTTGATTAGGTTGGGTTAGACTGATAGCTATCCTTGTTAATTCCGTAGCCCCTAAAATTGTACTCTGCTCTTCCCTGCCTCAACAGTGCATCCGAGGGATGTCCCCACTCTCAGTTTTCATCCCTCCTATGAGCTTGACATCATCTCCCTGCCCCACCGTAAAGGCAACAGGTACCATACTTCCAGGTCTTTCCCTTCACACATCTGTCTCTGGGACTGAGACACTCCTGTGCATGTCCCCACACCTGCTCAGTACATGATAAGACCTCAGTCAATGTGTATTGAATTGAACTGAACTCAGCCCCCCAAAACTCCAAGAAAAGATCTGGAAGGAGCCAGCAGGAGGAACAGACCCAGCCAGGGCAGGCGGTGCTCCACCTGGGGTGGTCAGGGTGCTCTTGAAGTTAAACCCCAGACCCACTGCTGGCACAGCTGCTTCTATGACCCAAAGGGTAAAGGATGATGGGGACACTCTGGAGCTTGGTGATGGCAGATATAGGAGAGGTAGCTGAGCTTAGCCATGTTTAGAACCTCAGTGAGGAAGAACACAGGCAAGGCCTCCCCGCCTGTCAGAGGAGATACAACAGCATGGGAGACATCACTCTGTGGAAAACACTGAGTCCAGAACCTTTCTAAATGCATCCTACCCATTATCTCGGGCGTGCTTCTCAAATCTAATAAGGTAGAAATGATTGGAAACCATTTTACAGAAAATCAAACTGGAGCACAGAGAAGTTAAGACACTTGCCAAGGACACACAGCCAGGAAGTAGTAAACCTGGAACCGAGATCAGCTGGACCCCAAAGCCTAGAACTCGAACAATTTTTAGAAATATCGCCTTCAGTTACCCTGGCATGCTCTGCTTTTATTTTGTCCAGAACAGGACATGCTCGGAGGAACCCAGACTGGGAACAAGGCCTCCTCCTAGGCAGGTGTTGTGAGAAGCCCCAGGTGTAGGGGAAGGAAGGCCAGCTCAGGAAATGGAAATTACTAGAAGGCCTGGGGAAAGAGGAGGGGGCCATTCAGACAGAGGCACAGTGCCTCCAAAAAGGATGGAGAGAGGGGCATGGCCAACAAATAGACACAAAAAAGAACCAACGGCAGCTGTCATGGGTCCTGTGGGCCAATGAGCTCTTAATACATGCTCAACGTAGAAGATTTGGGGGGAAACCAAAAAAATAGGAAAAAATAACCCATAGAACCCCCACTATAGGAAGGAATGGTTATGCTTCTGGTATCTTTCCTTACCGTTTGGTATCTGTGTGCTTTGTTGTTTGTTTCTGCCTTAGTTAGGGCTCTTCGGGTTACAAGGAGCAGGTGGCCTTCAGAGGATAAGCAAAGAAAGGGCCAAGGTTCCTGAAGCCTGCAGAAGGGCGTGTAGAGAGAAAAGACGGCACAGACAGCCTGTGGCATCTGAAACCCAGAACAAAGGACCCGCTCTCTCTTACCCCATCTGTGCTTGTCTCTTGCTTTGTCTCCTCTCCCCCCTCCCCCTCCCTCCTTGTCACTCTCTCTCTCACTCCTTTCAGAGGCCACATGTGACATCCTCACACCTCTCAGTCTGCTCTCTCTCCCTACTGGCAGGCTTCCTAACCCAACTGACACATTTACACATGGTTTTACCTCCTCATAACCTCCGCTTGCCCCAAGCCCATGGTGGCTGGGCCCTCTCAGGAGGACTTTGGTTGGGCAGGTTCCGACAATCATCTCTAGTCCAATTTGTTCGTTGGACTTGGATTTTGTTGTCTCCTTTTGCTCTGAACATCACTTCCCGTGAGCATCTTCTCCTGTCATGAGATCTCTTTAACGTCAGTGGTAGCATTCCATCACAGTTCATAGAGTGGAGATGCCCTAGTGGACACCATCCTTGTTTGTCCTTAGACTCTCCGAACCACGGGTGTGATGGTGGAAGTGAGTGAGCACTGTGCACCAGGCACTTTATCCAGGCTGCCTCATCACGACCACCTTGCAATGGGCTTCCCTGTGCCCATCTTACAGATGGAGAAACTGAGGCTTAATAGTGGAAAGAGTAGTGGACAGTGCATGTCACTACTAAGATGCCAAACCCAGACCTTTCAGCTTCCAAAGCTTGTGCTCTTTCCCCCCACACCCTGCTCTGAGCTCACAGGCCACCAAAGGAGCCAAGCCTTCTGACCACTCGTGTAGGCAGAATTCCCGGTAACTAAGGAACTGAGACCCTCGATTAAGAAGCATCCATTTCAGAGCTCCATATCTCTTTCTGATGCCAGCTTCTCTTCAAATGTGATTGATGTTGCTCTATTTTACAATATTTACGCTAATATTATGGCTATTCCCCCAGGATTACCCATTTCTTCAATTGGTCCTAGTAGAAATGAGGATGAATCACTGTTGAAATTTTCCAAGGAAACGCACTCCCATTTTGCCCACACCCCATGGCAACAGTCAGAAAACACAGGGTTGTACTGTCCATGCTATGCATTTAGGCAGCACAAGGGGCCCGCCTGGGACTACATTCATTGTGCACTGCTTTCCCGGGTGTTTTCTAGCAGCGGAATGGATTACTCATCTCCTTCCCAGTGGGGAGATGCAGATGCAGAGCAAGGATGAAGGCTGAGCTCCCTGCCTGCTGCCTTGCAGGGAGAGAGGGAGCAGCAAAGACAGCCCCAGAGTGGAGGACAGAGGCCCTGGTTATAATCCTGACTCTGCCATTCATTCTTTAGGCAGCCATGGGCAGGTCACTCTACTCATTGGGCCTCAGACTCTCTACCTGTCAGATGGGCTAATGATGCCTATTGATCTCACTTGGCTCTTGAGAGAATCAGATTTGGTAAGAACTATGCAAGTACTTCAGTTGTAAAGGAGCTCCATCACTCTCTTCTGCATGGAGAGGTGATGACACAGAGTCGGGCACACCTGATTCAAATCCACTCTTTACTGGAGCAAAGCATTTAAGTCCTGCTATTAAAATGAGCCTGGTGTTGAGACGGCTTAGACTGGTCGTGGCAGCAGAGACTCTGATGCTGGCATCCAACCGAGACATAGTAACAGAGTGGGTTTATCCTCTCACCTAAAACAACTGCCCCCCCCCAAAAAAAAAAAAACTTTTTCAAGTGTTATGAATATCAGGCAACAAAGAACAGTGACCCCAGAGAGATGGGAAACAAAATTGTTGAGCACTATGACAGCCCTAGCTTGCATCCTTAGAGAGTTTCCAGGCCACAGTGCCTGCAGGGGGACCTAGGCAGAGCCCCAGGGATGCCCTGAGTTGAGGACATTTTGCTGAGGGTCCAGGAAGACCAAGGCAGCTAGAGTTCACAAGACAGAGTATTAAAGAGGAGAGGAAGGCACAGAGAAAGAACACTGAAGATCTACAGAAGGGTCCCCCCTTCAGAATTCAGGCTCCCAATTGGGGTGTGCATGTGAGAAAACTACCCAAGGCCAGGGAAAGAATGACCCAAGAGGGTTAGAAGGAGCAGTGCCCGGCATTCACACAGAGCTGGGGATAGTGCCTATTCTTACCAGCCAACCTGGAAACCCTCACAATTCCTGGGAGGTGGGGAAATGTATCCACAAGGGTCTTGCCTCAGTAGCGGGAAATAATTAGCCCTAGACTAAAAGCTGCTCTCCTTCCACCTAACAAATCCTAAAGCAAAACCCAAAAAGGTCAAACTATTTCCGAATGACTTAAATGGGTCTCAGAACAAATCTCAAGAAAATGTATAGGAATACAAAAATACCTGACACCCAACATGGTAAAATTCACAATGTCTGGCATCCAATCAAATATTACCAGACATAAAAAGAAGCAAGAAAATATGACCTATAATGAGGAGAATGATCAATCCATTGAAACCAACCCAGAACTAACACATGGGACAAATAGCCAACAAGGTCATTAAAACAGTTATAACTAAACCCCATATGTTCAACGTGTGGACATGGAACATATTTTTTAAAGACCCAAATTGAGCTTCTAGAGATAAAAACTACAATGCCTGAGATGGAAGATATGCTGGAGGGCATTAACAGCAAGTTATTTCAAGTAATATTATATTACTTGAGGAAAAGATTGGTTAAAGAAATAGTAATGAAATACAGAGAAAACAAAGAATTTTTGAAATTAAGAGTATCAGTGAGAAATTGAGACTGTGATTAAAAATCTTCCAACAAACAAAAGCCCAGGACCAAATGGCTTCACAGGCGAATTCTATCAAACATTTAGAGAAGAGCTAACACCTATCCTTCTCAAAGTCTTCCAAAAAACTGCAGAGGGAGAAACACTCCCAAACTCATTCTACGAGGCCACCATCACCCTGATGTCAAAACCAGACAAAGATGTCACAAAGAAAGAAAGAAAACTACAGGCCAATATCACTGATGAACATAGATGCAAAAATCCTCAACAAAATACTAGCAAACAGAATCCAACAGCACATTAAAATGATCATACACCATAATCAAGTGGGATTTATCCCAGGAATGCAAGGATTCTTCAATATACGCAAATCAATCAATGTGATACACCATATTAACAAATTGAAGGAGAAAAACCATGTGATCATCTCAACTGATGCAGAAAAAGCTTTTGACAAAATTCAACACCCATTTATGATAAAAACCCTCCAGAAAGTAGGCATAGAGAGAACTTACCTCACCATAATAAAGGCCATATAGGACAAACCCACAGCCAACATCATTCTCAATGGTGAAAAACTGAAACCATTTCCACTAAGATCAGGAACAAGACAAGGTTGTCCACTCTCACCACTCTTATTCAACATAGTTTTGGAAGTTTTAGCCACAGCAATCAGAGAAGAAAAAGAAATAAAAGGAATCCAAATCAGAAAAGAAGAAGTAAAGCTGTCACTGTTTGCAGATGACATGATACCATACATGTATACACATGCATCATTGTAGATTTGGAAAAGACAGAAAAATAGAAAGCATCAAAGTTTAACCACTAAAAGCCATCCTGAGTTTAATACCTTGGAATATTTTTTCAGATTTCTTTTTCTGCCTATAGATTTCGTAGGTTTGGGTTTTTTTGGTGGTGGGTTTTTTTAAGCTATAATCAGATGGTATGAGCAGGTGTGTAGCCACACTTAACAATCTGTTGAAAGTATTTTCTCCTTGTTTTTACATTTGCGCCATCATTTGAATGGCTATGTAATATTTCTATCAAATGGACATACCATAATTTACTTACCATTCCTCTATTGTTGAACTGGAATTGCTTTCTCTGTTTTTGCTATTGTAAATAATACTCTGCCTGATATCTTTGTGGACAGAGTTTTAAGATGATCTTCTCGGGCTAATTTTAATTCTTTCCTTAGGCTAGTTTCTAGAAGGGTGAGATTTCTGGGTCAAGGGAAATGAGCATTTGTAAGGTTCTTGAAAAATAGAGTGCCGAGTGTATTTTCTCAAAGATTTTCATGTTACAAAAAAAAAAGGAGAGTAGAGAACCAAAGAAAGATAGATGGTTACTGGACAGCTGGCAGTCACAGACAAGAAAAAACAGGGCATGCCAACTATAAAGCTTTATCAAGGACTGAGCTGTGTCAAAGAGAAGCAATAGCAAAAAGCTGTTTTCTTACTTCTTAGGAAGGAAAAAAACATATAAATACTGCATGTGGATTAGTGAAAGAAAGATATTTTCAATCACTCTGAAAGCACAAGTGCGCTTACTAAAACAAACAAACAAAAAAATAGCACGTGGAAGTCTACTCTTATCAAACAAGTCTTCCAGCCTCTTCCCATCTGCCGTACCTCTGTGCTTCGAGAGAGAAGGCCCAGGTTCTAACATTAGGTCTGTCACTGGACAGCTCTGTGTCTGCCGGCCTTTCTGTGCCTCCATTTATAGGCCTGGCCTATCTCCCAGGGGTTACTAGGAGGAAAAATAAGCTCATGTATATGAAAATCCTTTGTAAAATTTCAACCACTGATATCACTTGTTGGTCAAAAAATAATTTCCTATTAATTATGATTCATAATGTAAGAATCTTCAGGACTCTACAGAAGGCATCCCAGCAGAGTTTCTCCAAATGTTTTAATATACCAGGAAACTTTATGTGGTTTCTTTGAAATAGGCTTCTATCAATTTATAAGAGTGAGGTATGCTTTACTTTTGCTGGAAAACTCAGATTGTGTAAAGCGAGGCACAACTTCTCTGTTCTAAAAGTGAGCAGGTACCTCTGCCCCGTGCCCCCGGCTCCAATGTCAGACAAGACTATGCTGACTCAGATGACCCCCCGGGAGCTGAGCTGACCCACATCTGTACAACTGGGCTGGCTTAACCACTGAAGACCTCAGCTACAGCCCCCTCCCAGGACCCCCAGCCCTGAGTCAGCCCTGGAGGCAAGACCACAGACCAGGGACATCATTCAGTCCAACCGAGCACCACGGGGCTCAGGCTTGAAAAGGAGCTTCCTTCCACTCCCTGGAGGGTTCTTCCAGAAAGATGTTTGGTTCCTCCACCCTGAAAAACCTCCAAAGACTCCAGGGTTTGGCAGGTAGTCCTTACAATGAAGCCAGCCCTGCCAAGAACACAAGTTGGGCAGCACTTAAACTTTCATGCCTCTGCCATCTTGGCTTCCAGCTACCATGTTCACGTCCATCTCCCTGGGCGGGGAGGGAAACCACAGGTGCATAGGGCTGAAAAGGCACTAAAGGTCATCTCGCCCTTCCGCTTGATTTACAGTTGAGATATCGGGGCCCAGAGAGGTGGTGGCCCCCCATCTCCTTGATATTAAGTATGAAGTTTTCCTAAGCTAGCTGTTCTTCAGTCTCAGTGTGCATCAGAAGCAGGGAGGAAGTGGGTTAAAGGCCCATTCCTAGGCCCAACGCCGCACCTGCTACATCAGACTCTCTGAAGGTGGGACCCAAGAATCTGCCTTTGTAAACAAGCCTCCCAGTAATGCAGATGCACCCAAAGTTGTAAAACTCCTGAGTGGTAGGTAGGACCACTTGCCACTTGATGCCCAGAGTCCTGACTCGTGCAGCTGGTGGCCCTAGTTTAGCCCCTGCCTGCTTACACACACACACACACACACACACACACAAGCACATGCATTCACAGCGGGCCTGTTGACATTGGGGAGGTAAGTGACCAGGTAAGTTCAAAACCCAGAGAGAACCAAGGACAGAGTCACCTGGGCCTCTCAGCAAATGGTCAGCAGCTTTGGAAGAAGCTCTCTGGCTTCAGAAGGAAATCCTGGGCAGCTGAGGAAGGGCTGAAAATATACTCAGCATCTTCTGAGGACAGCAGCTCACATACTTGAAGACACCAGCTCAACGGGGTATTTCATTCCCAGATAACTTAATAGCTGATTCTGCCCATTAATTTCTTCCTGAGGGCAATCCCTGATGGGAACTACATCGATTCCTGATGAGTCATTCATTGGCCAGTAAACGTTATAGAGCAACGCAGGCCACCCAGCACTAAACATCCCACACGAGACAGTGGAGATATCTGGCCCGCTGATATAGGGACATAGAGAACCTGGAAAAAGTCCACAGACAGCCCCTAACACGGCTCGAGGGCTGGGAAGTAAGGCCTGTGAGCCTGGTGAAGTGTCCTGTCCCCAAAATAGTCTGAAACCCTCTGGGGCGCTGGGAGGGGGTTAGACACCCTGCCCTGAACTGTCAGAAGTGATTACTAGGCAAACAGCATCAAGCATGTTTATTTTTAACTTGAGGTCCTTTTTACTTCAACTCCCTTCCAAGCTCTACTGTTAATTTCTGCCTGGATTTTCCAACACAGAGTGAATATCTCTCTCTCTCTCTCTCTCTCTCTCTCTCTCTTTCATACACACACACACACACACACACACACACACACACACATACACACACACAGAGCTGTGTGCCTATGGGGTCTACCGCCTGCAGTAAAGGTTCATTCAGTGGTGTAGGCCAGTTAGAGCTTTGAATGAGGAAATCCAGGGATAATCCGGAGAAGTGGAGTCTAGCCCCGCCTCTGCAGCCAACTGCATGACTCCAAGCAAACGCTTGGCCCTTCTGGACCTCAGTTTTCCCATCTCTCAAATAGGTTGGACTAGTTTAATGGTATGCAACCTAGCTACGGTACTAGGATCCTCTAGGGAGTGTTTGAAAAATACTGGTATTTGGGCCTCATGCCAGAACAACTGAATCCTAATCTCTGGGGTAAGCCCCGGGGTATCTGTAGTTTATACAGGTATGTGATTCTGATGCAGAGTGTGGGCTGAGAACCACTGGCCTGGGGGATCCAGTTCTGCTGTTCAACTAATTCCATCATTTATCATGGAGGGGACAAGACAGAGAAAAGATGGAGTGGCTGCCTTTCTTCTGATTCCTGTGGAGAGAAGCCAAGGGCAGAAAGGCTCAAGTGTGCCATCTGGGATTCAGTGTAACTTAAGAATTTCCTGAATAGAAAGAAAAGGATGTTCTGAATATAAAATCAGACAAAAGCCCTGGGCTTGAGGTTTCTTAGCAGAAATATACTGCCAAGGGACAGGAAGAGATTCCTCTCCAAGGGATGCAGCCTGGGGTAAAGGATGAGCTGGGAATCTTGGAGGACCCCCTGGTCACCCACTGAGGGCAGGGACACCTCCGTCCTTTGCCCTGGGCCTGATGATGCTTTCCACGCACCTTCTCTGGCCTCACGGAAATGAAACTGCAGCACTTAAGCCTCTTGGCAGCCGAGCAGCCTCAGGCAAGTCCCTTCTCTCTGTACCTCATATTTTCCTCTGTAAAATGGGGAAGGTGGGAGTTAAATCAAATATCCTATTCCATCAATTCTAAGCCACACATTTAACATCTCTGAAATAGAGACGGACCTAACAATCAATGGCCTCTTACCACTAACTGGCAGGCTTCTTTTTTTCTTAGAGGTGTTCCAAGTGATGGTGCGTCTTACAAAGGATAGCATCTTAGCATCGGCGAAATACGGTAATATCTCTGGTTCCTCCCAATTCAAACATTCTATTTTTTTTACATCTTTATTGGAGTATAATTGCTCTACAATGGTGTGTTAGTTTCTGCTTTATAACAAAGTGAATCAGCTATACATATACATCTGTTCCCATATCCCTTCCCTCTTGCGTCTCCCTCCCTCCCACCCTCCCTATCCCACCCCTCTAGGTGGTCACAAAGCACCGAGCTGACCTCCCTGTGCTATGCGGCGGCTTCCCACTAGCTATCTGTTTTACGTTTGGTAGTGTATATATGTCCGTGCCTCTCTCTCACTTTGTCCCAGCTTACCCTTCCCCCTCCCCATATCCTCAAGTCCATTCTCAAGTAGGTCTGTGTCTTTATTCTTTTTTTACCCCTATGTTCTTCATGACATTTTTTTTCTTAGATTCCATATATATGTGTCAGCATACGGTATTTGTCTTTCTCTTTATGGCTTACTTCACTCTGTATGACAGACTCTAGGTCCATCTACCTCACTACAAATAACTCTATTTCGTTTCTTTTTATGGCCGAGTAATATTCCATTGTACATATGTGCCACATTCTAAAACTTCCATGACTCTTTGGCCTTCTGTCCAGATCATCTTTACTACCAAGCAGTATATGCATCAAGCCCTGTGGAGAGGCACCAGCTTCTTCTAGTTCTTTGCCCTTCAGTGTTATCCACGGACCAGCAGCAGCATCAGCAGCATCAACGCATCAGAAACACTGGCTGGTCAGAAGTGCCGTGTCTCGGGCCCCACCCCACCTCAAGTTCTGTTGTATCAGAACCTGCATTTTTTTGTGTGTGTGTGGTATGCGGGCCTCTCACTGTTGTGGCCTCTCCCGTCACGGAGCACAGGCTCCGGACACGCAGGCTCAGCGGCCATGGCTCACGAGCCCAGCCGCTCCGCGGCACGTGGGATTCTCCCAGACCAGGGCACGAACCCGTGTCCCCTGCATTGGCAGGCGGACTCTCAACCACTGCGCCACCAGGGAAGCCCAGAACCTGCATTTTTACCAAGATTCCCTCGTGGTTCCAAGCACATTAAAGTTTGAAGAGCACTATAGTAGTTCACACTCCTCCTCCATCAGAAACACACAGACACGGGCTTCCCTGGTGGCGCAGTGGTTGAGAGTCCGCCTGCCGATGCAGGGGACATGGGTTTGTGCCCCGGTCCGGGAAAATCCCACATGCCGCTGAGCCTGCGCGTCCGGAGCCTGTGCTCCGCAACGGGAGAGGCCACAACAGTGAGAGGCCCGCGTACCGCAAAAAAAAAAAAAAGAAACACACAGACACCTAAATCTGTTTGCTGGGAACACTCATCCAGAGCCTTACTATAAATAAGAACCTCTGTGGAGCTCCGTTTCATTTCGTGCTTGCATACACTGTGAAGGGTGGCTTGTTTTGAAGTCTGAAATAGGAAGGAAAACCCTGGGAGGATGGCTACAGGCACATACTCTTCCTTTAAGAGCCAGAGGTGGGGCAGGTGAATACGGGCAGCTGCAGCCACACCCACTTCAATGGCAGGTCTGGGGCTGGGTACCAGCACCAGCACCGCCAGCGTCCCCTCTCCTTCCTGAGCCTCACTTTTAGCACCATCCTGCCCCTCACGCAGAGAGCCCATCACCCCATTAGATTTCTGACACCCAGCCTAGTCCTAGCTGCTCATCTCTGCCCCTGGATCTCAACTTTATATCTGTATTTCCCATTTTCCTGTGTTCTTCTTATTTCCAGCCCTGCAACTCTCCCCAGAGTCCACTATTCATCCATCCATCCATTAATTTGACAAATATTTATCGAGCATCTGCACACCTTGGGAACCCACAAGTGCTTACACCTGGCGCCATCCAGGGGGCGCACACAGTCTGGTGGAGGAGGCCAACCAACGTGTGAGCCACTGTTTATAACGCCTTGTGGTAGGTGTAGGAGAGGAGAAGCACAGGGTGCTATGGGAGTCCAGGGGAAGGGGTCTCACTCAAACTTAGGGGGTAAGGGATGGCTGCCTAGAAGAGTTGCTGTCTAAAGTGGTATTCAGGGATCCGTAAGCATTAACTGGATGAAATGTGGAAAGAGAGGCATTCCAGGCATACGAGCAGCCGAATAAACGGCACAGAGGCAAGAAGCAGCTCACGAGCGATTCATGTTGTAGCACACAAAGCCTGGATCAGGAAGTAGGAGGCAGGGGGGGCTGGATCAAGCAGGGCCTGTCAGGCCAGGTTAAGGATTTGGACTTTAACCTGAGGACTTCTGTTATGTTGTCATGCAACAGATACTTAATGAGAGCCTTCAGGATGTCCTGAACTAGGTGAAGTTGTGTCAAAAGAACCACCAGGCAGGCTCTGTTCCCAAAGACGCTGAAGCCTTTGGGACAGATAGAAAGATGTCATATCACAGAAAGATAAATGGTGGCACAAGGCTGCGTGCACTGAGCACCCAACGATCCAATGGGAAGTGCTACTGGAGTCAAGAAAAGGGAGAGTGGAAGGATAAGCTAGGAGGGCTTCCTGGAGGAGGGCAGGACTTGAGACACAAATTAACAAACTCAGCCATAATACAGGGATTCGAAGCAGACAGGGGCACAGGAAGTTCTCAGATGTCTGGCTGACCCTAGAGGGCCTTGGGAAACCAGAGTGACTCTTGGGCAATGAATAGTCCTGGGGCAGGAGAGAAACACGTGGTAACTGAACTAATTAATAGGTGAGGAGCTGCCCTGGAGTCAGAGTAAGTAGTGTGGCTGGGACTGAGTGGGGAATGCCCAGGGAATGCCTCCATGTGCGGGCATCAGGGGCTAAATCCCACGTGTCCACAGCCAGGCACTTGGCAGGGAGAGGCTGCCAGCTTCCTAAGTATCCACTGAATTCTGTTTTCAGCTTGTTAAACCTAGGAATGTAACTCCTCTGGACTCAGCTGACTCTCCTGTATTCCTCGAGGGCTGGGAGAGGAATGGACCATCCCGACCCCACCCCAGGACACCACTCCCCTGGGAAATGCAGCTGGGAGAGCCCTGACCCAGGGACTAACATGGGTTGGGTGGAGGGGAGAGAGCTTGCCCCAGGCCACGTGGCCCGTGATGGCGGAGCTCCCTGAGCCTGTCCATGGCGTGGCATGAAGTGTGCTGAGAATCCCTTCCTCCTACACCAAGCTCTCCCTGAAGTCAGAACAAGTTGCAAGCCTGCAAATGGCCTTTTTCCCATGCCAAGTCATCATTGATCACGCCCATTCCTCATCGGGATCAATACAAGGGGACATCTTACCCCAGTTTTTATATCTGAGGGATAGTTTATGAGCTAAGTGACTGAAGTCTAAATAACGAAGCCATGTTTACTTGATAAATGAAGCTCCGGAATGCCTGAGACGCCACACTTTCTAAACCTGCACCATAAGCTTTTCTGTAATGATAAATTCTCTCTGGCATCAGGCAAAGCTGAAAGTCACAGGCACCCCCAAGGACAGTCTTCTGCAGAATTGTGGCTTGCACAGACACAGCTCAGGAAAAACTCTGAGTGTTGATTTCCCTTGCATGACTGTGCCATGTTAGTGGTAGGACGGTAGAATCCTGGAATGCTGAGCTGAGAAAGCCCAGAGAGACCATGAAGGACTTGTCCTTGCCAGGCAACCTCCCAATTTTACTTACAGAGAAACTGAGGCCCAGGGAGGGAAGGTTGCCTTGGTAACTGGTTTGGCTGCCTCGAGCAAATCAAGTCAGTTGGGCTCCAGCTTTGTGCCCGCCCCGGGGGAAGAGAAATTGGTCTCCCACCTCCCTCCCAAAAAGCTTGAGGGCTAGTAGGAAGCGGGCATGTCAGCCAATGACTACAAGAATGCGCTGCATTCAAAACGCTAGATACTCCCCCTTTCCCAGCTTGTGCCAGCTGTAGGGTAGGCGACTGCAGTGGGAGAGAAGGGTGCTTTCCCCCCCTTTCCCTCACGGATGTCTTTACCACTTCTTCTTAGCCTTGTCAGTCACAGCGTTTGATCCCTACAGGGGAATGGGAGAGAGGAGAAAGAAAGGAAATGAGACACTCTTTTATCTGACTGTTACTGTTCAGAGATGGAATGTGCTCTTTATCAGGGAGATATTTAAAACTTTCCCTCACGGAATACTTTCTTGCGTTCTTTGGAGACCGCTCTGCATGACCTCTCTGCCTAATGGGAGTTTTTACCGGAAATTCCCTTGCCCAGGTAACGGCCTCGCCTCTCCCTCTTGCTTTCTTTTTCTCCCTGGTTCTCAGTGTTCCGCTGCCACCTAAACTCTCTCTCACTGTTGGGGTCTCCTTGTCCCTCTGGATGGCAATCCTGGGCAAGAGGACTGCAAGCCCACCAGGCTATCTCCCCCTTGAGGCCATATCTGGTCAGGACAATCGAAGATACAGGCAGATACCCCTCCTTCCCTCAGCAGGTAAACGTGTCAGGGAATTACTCATCCACAGATTTCTCAAACTCATTCTAATATCTGCCTACCAGGTACAGCAACTGCAGGTGACAAATATCAAGCCCCTTGATAGTTTCCTCATCGTCTTCTCTCTTTAGTTGACAAGGGAGAATCCCATTCATTCTCCTTCCTTGGGGAGGGGCGTGGATGTACTCCACATACACCAGCGCCCCAAAGACTCCAGCTAGCTCTTCTAATCCTCTGTTTCTCCTCTTGATGTGAATGAGAGGGTTGGAAACAAGTGGTTTTGCACAACCTCCTTTTGCAACTTCTACATGATGGTCTCGTGCTTCATTATGGAATCTGTTTTCTGGGTCCTCAGCAAAAACTAAAGTAAAATATTTTTATTTTAACATTGTGTTATAGTAGCTTTAAAAATGAACACACACTTACCGATATTAATGAAATATGTAGTTTCCTTAACAATCTTGGGATTCAACTGTGTATCATGTTTTATTCAATTATTAAATTCTAAGCACTTTCAAAACAAAAAAGAATGTGTTGCAGCTGCCAGCATAAAACACAAACCTGGATACTAGCGTCCAAAGGCAAGAAGGAATGGGTGGAGGAGGCTTCTTGGCCGAGGGACACAAACTGAGCCTTGAAAGCCAGGTAGCTGGTTGCAGGCTGAGAAGAAGGAAGAGCCATCCAAGCAGGGAGAGAAAAGAGCAAAGGTAGAGAGGCTATGGGAGCCTGATCGTTTGGGGGAAGATGAGAGGAGAGACAGGAAGGCAGATCATGGAAGGTCTTCTAAAGAAAAGGAGCTTGGATTTTATCGGGGAAGGTGGTGACATGACTGAGTCTGCATTTTAGGAAGATCAGATGGGGGTCAGATTGGAGGGGGTGCATGAGAAGCAAGGGGGCCAGTTAGGAGACTATTGCAATGGTCCAGGAGGGAGCTGAGGACAGTCTCAACTTGTCCAGAAGAGGGGACACTTGCAGGGCCTTGGGGAGATTGAATCAGAATTGCTCACCCATCCAGTGGAGGAGAAGGGAGAAGCAGGGGGTGTCAATTTATCAGGTCTAAAAATTAAGAATTTGGTATCCAGTGTTCTCCAAGTTGTGAGCTGAGTGTCCACACAACAGCTAGCAGAGGTGAGTTACAATACACTGTCTGGTTAGTAGAAACCACTGGGCTAACTCATAATGAACCTTCAGTTTGAGCAATTGTATTCTGTTAAATAAAGTAGTGCTGTAGTAGACAGGAGAGGCTAACTGCTAGAATAATCAACCCTTAAATCTGAGTGGTTTGACACGATGAAAGTGTATTTCTCCCTCATGCTGTGGTCCAGTGCAATTGGCAGTGGGGCTCTGCTCTGTGCAGTCATGCAGGGATCCAGCTTTCTCCCATCTCTGTCCTCCTTTAGGCTTTCCGACTCATCTCTCTTCCGCCATCAGCTGGAGAAGGAGAAAGCACATCTACTCTTAACCACCTCAGCCTAGGAGAACTAGTTATACACACCACCTGGAGGCACAGGTGGCTTGGAAAAGCCACCAACCCAAGAGGAAGATGAGAACCTCAACACTGGTCTCCACCACGCTGCCCTAGTTTACCTGTGCTGTGGCTTCACAGTTTATCTAGCACATGGCATTTTCTTAGTGAAAGTGCTCTGGACACCCACTGGGGCTCAGTGGACAGGATTTGCCCAGCCATCCCTGATCCAAAGACCCCAAACAGGCAGGGGTGCCTCATACCCTGGAGGTCACTGAGATAGACTGTGTCCTGCGTTCTGTGCCCTGGCCTCTCTGTCTTGAAATGAGGGCTCAGCTCTTCACCTGCCAACTTCCCAATGCCAAGAGCTTTCTGTTCTCCATGTGTTCCTCCTAATAGATGGCTCTTCCCTTCCGCACCCGCAGGAGACAGAGGCTCTAAGGCAGTTGTCAAGAATTACTGCAGCCCAGAGAAAGGACGGGGAGAATGAGAGTGATTCATCAAGAAGACTTATAAGCCAATTGAGCAGCCCGTGTTCGGAGCTGTTTAGCTACCCAAAGGGATAGCAAGATAAATTACAGCCAGAAGAATTAACAGTTACAACCGTGGCCTCTTACATTGTGAAGGCTTGTTCCAATCACCTGTCACTGGGCTTTTAAAGGTTAGGGGGAAACGTTTGGGGGGTGCCTGACTCTGCATTTATATCTTGCTTTAAACAACTGAAGGATGGGTTCCTGGGAAAGAGGGTGAGACGGATATTTATAAATGAAATCTTTTCTTTGGGTTACTGCTGCAGACCTATTTTTTTCTCCAGTTCTATTTGATTTCTAGCAGGTGATTGTCCCTAGCACTGGCTTCCCATAACAAGGGCTGTGCACTTTTTCTCTCTCCACTAAAGTCAATGTCAAGTGGCTAATGAATTGTAAACAGGCATGGCAACGTGCACATGTTGCTGCCATTTAAAGGACCCTGGCTAAGCCCTTTGTGAAGATCAAATGTCCTTGAATCATTGAAATAACCCCTTCCCTGACTCAAGCCTGGGTGAATTTTATAGACCAGATGTTCTTAAGGCAAACAAAATTTTCTGGACTCTTTTTGCCAATGACAAAGGCCAAGATCTTGGCTATCTTGAGCACCTGCTATGTGTCATATAAACAATGCGCTGGATTCGGTTCATATATTAGCTCATAAAAACTCTCCAGGACAGAGACTAATATTCCTATTTCACAAGAGGTAACTGATAACTTAAAGAGATTCAGTTGTTTGCCCAAGGTCCCTAAGCTAGCATGTGGTGAAGTTGAGTTTCAGGCTTAGAATGTCTGACTCCAAACCCATAATTCTTTCTACTCCCAACACAATCCCCAAGTAAGGTGCCTGCCTGTGGGCTTCTCTGGAAGACCCCAGAGATAAGTCCCTTTACTCATAGTTTTTAAAAAGCTCCTGGGAAAAGACAAAACTTGAATCCACAGGGCTGTGGACAGTGCAGTGGTCGACTTGGTGTATGTGATCACCCTGCCTCTCCCTGGTGGCTGGGCGGTAACCCAGAGAGAGGGCTGGATGGGGTGAGGGAGTGGGAAGCAGCTGTCTCAGTCGCTGTGGGGCAGGACTGGGCATCAAAAGCCTTGGGTTCTTGTCCAAACACTTTCTCCGAATTGCTAGATGATCGCAGGCAAATCGTTTTGCTTCTGTGAACCTCAGTCTTCTCCTCTTTACAATGGCAATGATACAGCTGTCCCACATTGAGAGGGAAAGAGGAGGCCTTCCATGGAGCATCCCAAGACATGCAGCAATTTTTCAGTGGGTCTCTGATAATGAATGGCTTCTCTCCAGTGGCAGTGGCCATCACCTGGCATTAGACAGGGAGGGCTTCCTTAGAGTGGGGACCACAGGACAGTGATGCCAGGCTTCATCATCAAACTGAATCCAGACTCCATCACTTACCAGCAGTGAGGTCTTGGGCAAGCTTCTGCACATCTCTGCCTCAGATTCCTCCTCTGTATAAGAGGGATAACAGTAGTACTGACCTCAAACTTCATCTATGCAAAGTGCCTGGGCCAAAGGGTGTCTGTCCAGCTTCCTCCCTGACCTCTACCCTCCCACCCTCTACCATGATGGCATACGCCAGTGTCCACACCACCAAGCAGGAGGGCTGAGGCCATGGAACAACCTCAAGGAGCCCGACAAAGAGCCTGAACGGGGGATATTTGTCCCTCTTTGAAAGACGAGAGCCCAGGGCTTCTTCGTGGTCTGACAGTTTGCACCTGTTCATCTGTGATATTCCAGACTTGCAAGGGAAGGTTCACTTCAAAGACCACTTTATCAGAGCAGCAGGGAAGACATCAGAGCATTTTGTAGTGAAGTCAATATTGCTTATGATTTCTGCCAATGCGCTTTCCAGAGCACCTGAGCTGGGGAGAAGAGAAGTGGGCTGGGCAGCACAACAGTTTGGGGCACCAACTCTATGACTCTAGTTATGGACACCGACACACACATGAACTTTGCAGATAAGGACACTGTAGAGACGGTGTCATGCACCCATGGTCATCCAGAGTCAGGATTTGTCACTAGGTCTGATCCACCCCAATCCAGACTGTGGTCCTTCGGGAACACAGGAGAAGGGATGCTGCCATCCCCTGTTGCCAACCAAAGGGTATCCTCTCTTACTGCTTGAGACAAGCAGCACAGAGGTGCATTCTGCTGGGAGGTGGGTGGGGACCCAGGAGTGGCTCTAGTTTAGATCTGTGATCTGGGCAATTTTCCCAGCAGCCACATTCAGTAGAAGGATGACTCCCACAGGGGTCTTAGTGGGTTATTAACATCTTAGTCGCTGTCCCAGGTGGGGCTTCATGTCTTCAGTCAAGGTCTTCATGCCCAGCAGGGTTGCCTGCCACCATTTTCTTCCGTAACCTTCCCATCTGGTTCAAGCAGCCCCGCCCTGAGCCTTGGTACCACTAGGGGCAGCAGTGAGCAGGTGACGTTGGCCAGCAGGGCTGCAGCACTCAGGCACCTGGCCCTTCCCCACCCAACCTGTGCCAAACTTCCACAAAGGGGAGGTTTCCCCTGGGTACAGTCCTGGGGAAGGATACATCTGGAGCTCCTTTTATACACCAAATGCTGTGATGGGTGCCTCCGTCTCCATGCTAACTCATTTAATACTCCCTCAAACCCTGGGAAGTAGAGATAATTATTCCCATCGTGCAGATGAGGAAACTGAGGCTCAAAGATATTTTAAAACTTGCCCAGGGTTGCATAGGAAGTCATAACAACAGCTGCCATTTATTGGGCTCCAGCTCTGTGCGAGACACTATGCTGGACCCTTTCAGGCATGACCTCATTTAGAATACTTCATCAAATCTAAGACAATGACAACTGTACGGGTCAGTGTTATTTTATGTGCCAGTAAGAAAGAAAAACACTACCACTGATGGTAAGATCTTACAGAGGTGTTAGGATGTGGGAAAATATGTGTTTCATAACCACCGAAATGTAGACATTCTCACAATGACATATGTACTGTTACTGCCAGTTTACAGTTGGGGAAACTCAGCCAATAACTGACAGAGCTAGGAACCCAAGCTATGTCTCGCTGAGTCCAGAGCCCAGGCTTCTAACCATGCAGTGCTGCCCTGAGTATTGACAAAGTCCCTGCCCTGCTCCAGGGCCCACGCTCTCCTGGACCATCTCCTTCAGTCTCCGTGCAAACTTGTGGGGTGGTACCGGCACCCCTGTTTTGGAGATGAAGAAATAGCTGAGAATTAGAATCCAGTGCCCCGTCCCAAAGGCCACTCTTTTCACGACATCACGTGGTATGTCACCTGCCCCTTCCAGCCTCTGTAATCCCCGAGCCATCTTTTCCAGGAGCCCACGTGGTGTCCCGTGTGGACACTGACTCTGTCAGGGCCCCCCACTGGGAAGGTGAGGGTGAATGTCTTTCTCAGGGCCCAGCAAGGAGCCAGCCCATGACACATACAAATGACTTTGAACTCCCGAGGCTGGTGGTGTATTGATCTCTCCATTGTAGTCCTCCCAAATGGTCCAGGCATTTAAGATGATGTCTATGAAAGGGCAGTGTATCCCCAGTTCCCCTTCAAAGTGTTTCGTGGATGTACCCCATAGACTGTAACTGTAACTGGGACCACCAACTCAGACATACAAAATTGGAATCATTCAGTGGAAAAGAAAGGGTTTTTTTAAGCTTGTAAAGTACTCTGACTGTGTAAAAAATGTGGCCCAGCATGCTGACGATGGTGGCATTTCTAGAGATGGTGGCCAGGAAGTCACAGTTTGAAGGACTGACAGGTAGTGATAGATGAGATTCCACAATTATAATGAACCCTCCACAAATGTTCATTATTTGGGGAATGATGGAACACAGTGTGGGGTTATAAACCACCTAAATACAAAGCAGGTAGCCCTGTTTGGAAAATTGCATAAGATTCAATTAAGTGCGGGTCCTGCTGGTGTAGAGCTGAGCCAGAAAGATCAGAGCTGAGAACTCAGCCCCAGTCTGGGAGTTCAGTTGCTCAGGGGCACAGACTTTCGGTTCCAGATCTCATCCTTCCAGGATCCACACGCTTTTATGCCTGTAAACATCCACCACCCCCACGCTGCAAAGCCCCAGGAAGGTGGTAATAAAAGATGAATTTTATGGCCACTGCTCTGTGCACACAGAGCCTCCCTGCCACGGAGCCTTCACCAGGCAGGGTCACATGAGGAAATTCATCCTGTCCCCGAACGTGGGCGTCCAGGGCCGCAGCGGTGGAGTCCCAGAGGGCAGAGGCGGCTGCGGCTCATTCTGACACCCTTGCGGGGCTTTCAGAGGCCTCGATCAGAGCATAAGGCGTAAAGGTGTTAAAGTGCCCCTCAGCCCCGCCTCGAGGATTAACCGAAGCCACACACGTGGTCAGTGTGGGCCCTCAATGCACATCCCGTCCTTTCTTAGTCAGGGCTAGGACTTGCGGCGTGGTGCTGGGTCAGCTGAAAACCCTCCTAGCTAGCTCACAATCTGCTCTAGGGTGGAGGGGGGCAAGTGGCCCCAGGAGGCTGCAGAGGGCAGAGCTGGGCGGGCTGGCCTTGTGATCAGTCCACACACACACCCAGCCCCCACTCACTAACGCTCCCAGCCGGGGCAGAGCCACCCGAGACCCCCCCCAACCAACCGCACGCCCACCCAGATACTTGGAAAGTGGATTCCCAATGGAGCTAAAAGCCGAAACTGTAGCAAATGCATTGAGGTGCTCTCCACTCACCCTGGACCAAACTTCTCTTTTAAATATGCAATTGTGTTTCCATACAAATTGTGAAATTTTTGGTTCTAGTTCTGTGAAAAATGCCAGTGGTAGTTTGATAGGGATTGCATTGAATCTGTAGATTGCTTTGGGTAGTAGAGTCATTTTCACGATGTTGATTCTTCCAATCCAGGAACATGGTACATCTCTCCATCTATTTGTATCATCTTTGATTTCTTTCATCAGTGTCTTATAATTTTCTGCAGACAGGTCTTTTGTCTCCGTAGGTAGGTTTATTCCTAGATATTTTATTCTTTTTGTTGCAATGGTAAATGGGAGTGTTTTCTTGATTTCACCTTCAGATTTTTCATCATTAGTATATAGGAATGCCAGAGATTTCTGTGCATTAATTTTGTATCCTGCTACTTTACCAAATTCATTGATTAGCTCTAGTAGTTTTCTGGTAGCATCTTTAGGATTCTCTATGTATAGTATCATGTCATCTGCAAACAGTGACAGCTTTACTTCTTCTTTTCCGATTTGGATTCCTTTTATTTCCTTTTCTTCTCTGATTGCTGTGGCTAAAACTTCCAAAACTATGTTGAATGAGAGTGGTGAGAGTGGGCAACCTTGTCTTGTTCCTGATCTTAGTGGAAATGGTTTCAGTTTTTCACCATTGAGGATGATGCTGGCTGTGGGTTTGTCATATATGGCCTTTATTATGTTGAGGAAAGTTCCCTCTATGCCTACTTTCTGCAGGGTTTTTATCATAAATATGCAATTGAAAAAAGCCAGGTCGTAAAAGGCCCCCATCCCAACAGAGATTGTGGACAGAGGCCAGTCTGTGCCCCTACAAACATCCTCCCCCAGCACCCCCCCAGCCCATGCAAACAGGAATGTTTTCATGGCGATGTAAAGGTGATATATTTGAAGGGGAAACAGTGGGATGCTGGGGATTGATAGCTGGCAGGAGCGAAGTGAAGCCCCAGGCAGGGCTGCAGTAGAGGGAGACAGGCTGCTGGGGGCTACCCAGTGCTCTCTCTGTAGGCGGCACACACACCCTCGTCCGTGTGACTCTCCTGCTGCTGTGCAGTGTGCGCCCTACACACAGATGTACGCGGCAGCTCTGAGATGCTCCAACCTAGCAGCAGCCAGTCCTGCTGGCCTCCTCTGGACTCTTCCGTTGATGATGCTCATAGGTGGAAGCTGGACTGAGGGATCTTCTTAGAAAGATGAAAATGTACCCAGGGTTAATTTAAAAAAAAAAGAGAGAGAGAGAGAGAGAAAGAGGAAAAGGACGAGGAGGAAGAGGAAGGGAAGAAAATACAGGACAGAGATGCAGTCTGGATCCCAAATGGCCCCTTTCCAGCTTACAGAGCTGAGAGTATGGGTCAGAGAAAAGAGCTGGGGGAGTCAGGACCCCTAGTACTATGTCATGAGGACCCCCCAGCAGCAGTGAAGTCCAGGGCAGAGCCTGCAGGGGGGCCCAGGACAGGAAAAGATAAAGGATACTTATGTCAACAGCTGGGCCAGCGTTGGAAGGAGTGAAGAAAACCCTAGGCTCTGAATGGGGACGTGCCTGGTTCAGGTCAGCCTGGGAGTAAAGGCCTGGCTCATATGCCTCTGAGCTCCCTCCTCTGGGTGAGGCCACTTCTGCGCCTGCATCCCTGCGACACTTCCCCTCCCCCAGTTTCAACCAACAAATCACACACTAAGGCAATTTGCTGAGAACACACTGCCAGCGCCGACAGCACTTGCCCAAGAAATTGTGTCCAGACTAAGATGCGACGATAATGGTGTGTCAGCATGCACAGACACACTAAGAACGCTCTTCTGCCAAGGCAGCCCTTACACTGGGGAGTGGAGGCAGGGCATGAATTTTGCAGGGGCTGGTACCTGCCAGGGATGTATATTCACTGAAGGTGCAGGAGTCACCATAACAATGATGGAGAGTTTTTCAGTCACCCGGGGCTGTTCCCAGGGCACGGAGCAAGGCACACCAGCCTGACACTCACCCACATGCCCCCTTGTTGCCCTACGTGAGGCTCTCCTTCCAGGCCAGGCCTCTCTTTATCTCTGGGCCTTTGCCTGGGCAGTTCCCTGGACCCAGGGCACTCTTCCCACACTCCAGATCTGTCTAATGAACAACACAGTCTTTCTAGACTCAGCTCAAAGGTGACCACCGCCTCCATAAAGAATTTTCTGATCCCCCCGCTCCAAGCTGGTCTGGCCGTGCCCTCCTTAGTGTCTCCACAACTCCCCTACATTGTTACCCCATTATAGCACTTGCTTTGTTACATGCGTGTCTGTTCTTTCTAGACTGTAGGCCCCCAGGTCGTAGGAACCAGGCCTTATTCATCTTCGTAGCCTCACATTCTAGGAGTGTTCCTAGAACAGATTAGGTGCTAAACAAACATTTATTGCACACTTGGAAGGTGGATGAGTTGAGAGGGTGGGTGGATGGATGGATGGGGGGGCGGTGTGGGTGAATGGATGGATGGATGAATGGAAGGTGGGTGGGTGGATGGATGGATGGATGGATGTGGGGCTGGGTGGGTGGATGGATGGATGGAGGGTGGGTGGATAGATGGATGGATGAATGGAGGGAGGGTGAACGGATGGATGGATGAATGGAACGTGGGTGGATGGATCAATGGATGGATGGAGGGATGAATGGAGGGTGGGTGGATGGATGGATGGATGGATAAAAATAATAATGAAAAAAATAATATTTTTATGAAAATAAAAGTGCAGGGGCTGTCTGCCCCATGACACCAAAGCTGGAAGGATTCTTGTAGAGCTCCAGAGGCATATCTAGAGCCAGCAAAGCCCAAGGTGAAAGTCACGTTAGAATGAGGCAAGTTATAGTCTTTGAAAAAGATCCTCTTGCTTTTTTGAATAAACAATTCACTTTTTGCTCTTGTCACGTTCTCTCCCACTCGCAGACATTTTTACAATGGATATAACCTCATTATTTTATTATTAGTCACAAACCATGGGTAATTCACTTTTTAAACTGATTTTTGTTGCTTACTGAAGTGCTGCATCAGCTACTACTACTTAGTTTCCAGCCAGCACAACCAGTTCTGTGTGTGACCCCAGGGCAGGACCAGGATGTTGCTGAATTCTGATTGGGTGAATCCTCCTGTGGTCCAAATGGTCCAAATGCCGTTTGGAGGGTGCTCCTACGCAAGAGGGCGGGTTGTGGTTCCCGTTCTTGCAGGGAAGTCACATTCTGTATTTTATATAGTACATAATAAGTCTTATCTAGTCTATGTGAATACTTAACAATGTATAGTTTGATGGTTCCCGCAGATGAAGCTTCCCTAAATACAACATTTCCTCTCAGTTCTGATTTCAGTCAAATGGCAGTGTTTAGATAAGTTCTAACACCACATCTGTGATCCATTGGTGATGGCTGCCATTTGTGCAGGACGCGGGGAGGGGTGCAGTCATCTGGTTTGCCTTATAGAGCACCCCCTATACTCTACTACCCCTGGAGGTTATCTATTCTGAACCCAGATGCTGCAGGTGAAAAAGCTATGTCCCCCAGAGAGGACAGCAGGGTAACAGCACAGCCAAGATTAGGCCGTCTCCCTGACCCCCAGTCAGGAGCCTTGCAGCCAGACAGACCTGGGTTTGGCTCCTGCCTCTGCCATTTCTTAGCTGTGTGGTGTTGGGCAAGTTACTGAAGTTTGCTCGTCTGTAAAATGGGGATGATAATATTTAACTGGCAAAGTTGTCGTGAGGGCTAAACTGTTCAATGACTCCGTGCAACATTTCCCATGTTGGGTTCTGAAGAACCCATGTTCCCATCCCCAGATCTCTGCTGCAGCGTCCATCCACCCACCCAGGAATTGCCTCTGCTTCCTGTGGACCCCACCCACTACGGTAAAAGGCAAGGCAAGGCACGGCACATTGGTAAACGTGTAGACTGCTGGCTTCTAGTTCCAGGTCTGCCTCCTACTGTCCATGACCAGAGTCTCTTTAACGCTTCCATGTCCCAGGATATACAGTGGAGATCATAAAAGTACCAACCCCACAAGGCTATGGTAAGGATTCGAGGAGTCAGTCCAAGTAAGGTGCTGAGTAAGGGCTCAGCAAATATCAGCGGTGTCTATACCATCAATTAGTCTACAGTGAGTCTTCAGGGCAAGGAGTTCTTACTCACACAGGGTCATTGTGTGGGTTGAAAGAGACGCTGTCCTTACAAGCACCTACCGCAGGGTCTCCAACCGGGAGGGGTTATTATTGCTCAGTCTCTTTGCGATGACTTTTGCTTCTTCCTGGTGCTATCTCTCCTGCTTTGACCTTGGGGACTGAACACTCACGAAAACCACAGGGATGGGGCGGGAGAGGGGCAGGTGCCGCACTGCTTCTGTGC
This sequence comes from Mesoplodon bidens, assembly GCF_964165515.1. Lineage (NCBI taxonomy): Eukaryota > Metazoa > Chordata > Mammalia > Artiodactyla > Ziphiidae > Mesoplodon > Mesoplodon bidens. The sequence continues at coordinate 11,949,956 of NC_138179.1, forward strand.
TGCCTGCAAGGACATGCTTCCCCTGAGACTCCATCGCTGCCTCTGTTACCGACTGATTGGTGGATTTGATTTTAGTATTTTATTTGATTTTAGTATTTCTTAAAAGCACAATATAATCATTTGTGAACACACTTAAATCACTCCGCCGGATGCAATACAAACATCAAACCCAAAATTATGGCTAGAAAGCAAGCAGGCTCTGATTTCCCCTCCATCTGGGTGGGCCAGGGGGAAGTTTGTACTTGTAGTAGAAGGTGGGAAAATGAGGGGGGTGGGGATCACAGGGCATGGCCAAGAGCAGGGAGACCTCACGAGGCCACCGATCCTAGAACCTGGGGCCTCTCAGAGTGCCGTACCTTTAGGGCCCTGCCCCTTACAGATGGAACAGAGAAGCCCAGAAAGGGTAAGTGACATGCTCAAGATCACACAGGAAAACCTACCATCAGCTAATCCAGGACTCAGATGTGATTTGGTGCTGAGCCCACCTCAGTGCAGAGCCAGTGGAGACCAACATGGAGGACCCTTTGCTCCTCCTGGACTGGGTGAGGGCAACCCCCTGCCCTCATCCTCTGTACTGGGGCTGGGAGAAAGCAGGGTGGTACAATTCATTCATTTATTCACTCATTCATTCAATAAGTATCAAGCACCCATTATATGCCAGCCCCTGTACTAGAGGCCTGAGATCCAGTGAACAGGAAGAGATATGAGTGTAGCTGAAAAGGTAGATGCCGATTAGGAAAGGCTCGTGGAACCAGCCACCGACTGATACCTTTAATGAAGGACTTTCACAAGCACTTCCCAAACCTAGGACTCAGCAAACACATGGAAACACTGCAGGAGGCTCTTCCCACCTATCGTCTCATTTAACCCTCAGGGAGGCCCTGGGAGTTACAGATAATTAGCTCTGTTTTGCAGATAAGGAAGCTGAGACCCAGAGTAGTTACGTAACTTAGCCAAGGCCACACAGCCTGTCTGTGGTGGCACCATGTTCTTCCCACTTGCCCCCAGCTGTGCAGGCTGGGGCGGAAGAAGAGAACAGGCCCTGGGAATCTGGGGACACACCTTAAGGTGGTGGCAGGAGGGGTCTGTGGCAAACAGGAGCCCCTGGACAGCAGGTACCCCCATTTTACTCACCTCTCTAGCCCCAGTGCTCAGCCCGGTGCCTGGCACATCGTAGGAGTTAATGAAATGCTTGTTCAATTAGGCTGGACCACTGGGCTGGCTGGGCTAACAGGAGCCCCACTGAGCCTTTGGTAACAGCCCAGACTGTACCCCGACTCCTGTTTCCTGCACCCCGAGGCCAGCTTCCTCTGGTTGAGCACTTCTTCATCCATGGAAACCTCACTAAGTGAGCTGAACACCCCTGCTGACTATGTTCTCTGGAAAACAGCTCACAAAGGGGATTTTTTTCCCTTCACTCTCAAGGCAGTTTTTCCCAGAGTGAAGGCTTCCCACTAACTCTGATCCAGGGCCACTCTGCCCTCATCTTGATCAGTTTCACCAAACACCCGGAGGGAAGAAAACACGTTGTGAGCCAAATGTTCAGACCCGATCGATCATCGGAGAGCTGCCCACCCCTCTGCCCACGCTTTATCCCGGTTTGTATTAAGTGAGACACATAGACTCAAAACTTTGAAGATTCTGGAGGCATTTAGCAGCTCTCTGGTCCAGACCCCTTGCTTTATGGAGCAGCTAAGCAAGGCTCAGAGGTTACAATTCCTGCCCAAGGAACCACATAAGTCACTGGAACCTCACTGGGTGTTCACACTCAGTGCTTCTCCCTGGAAGCCCCAGCAATGCTCCTCTCACGATGCTACCCACTCTGTTTCATTTCTGGCACAATCAAGAAGAAGTGGTCAAATCTGCTGCATGCTAGCTTCCCGGTCAATCACGCACAGATAGATATCCCAGAGAGAAGACTCCAGGAGTAACAGAAAATAAGGGTGCACCACGGGACATCGGGGCGTGCGTCTGTGTTTCCGGTCATCAGAGTGAGTATCTGTGTTATGGATGCAAGGCACGACCAGCTCTGTTGCCTGGTCACTGTCCACGGTGAGACAGCGCCCTAGTGGGGAGAAAAGAGGCCAACATCGTCTCTGGTTCATTCAGCATCTATTATTCACCAGCCGCTCTTGGAGATGTTTCATCTTGTTACAGAACGAGGCAGAAAAAAAAAAAAAAAACACATGATAACATTTGGCTTTAGAATTCCTCCTAGGGAGGGAAGTGCCTTTCCTTGAGACTCCACGGGAAAGGTGGTTGCCATGTTACCAAGATGACAGAGGATGATGCAACTACTTAAGAATAAGTGGATTCTGCTCCTGGAAAGGGTGGCAAAGCACATAAGGAGAGAGAAAGGAGGAGGGAGAGAAGGAAGGAAAGGAGAAAGATGGAGAGGGGCTGGGCTTAGGCAAGGTGAAGGAGCTTTGCTCTGATGTAGACCCTCCTCCAACTCTGACATCTTCCTTATATTCTAATGCCCTGGGTGAGTGGGCTTTCTGTGGAAATGAACAAGGGGCTGAGTTTCACATCCTATCCATATGACACGGAACAGAGACCGGAAGACGTCAGCCAAGGGCCACAGCTGCGTTCCACGTACCTTATGTTCAAAATTCACAGTATCCCTCTGAAGTAGTTAATATCTCGGGGTGCTTCTCGTGCAGAAAGAGGACATCCCCCACTTAGCAAGTGGCAGAGCCAAGATTCCAGCCCAGCTGGGTCTGACCACAGAGCACGTGCTCCTAACATGGGTGCTCCCGGCAGATAGAGAACCTCGGCCAGATGGGCTAGTGAGGAAGAGAAGGAAGCCAAGCAGGCCAGAACGAAAACCCCGACCCAGCCCTGGGAAGGAACCTGCAGGGGAATCCCAGAGCCTAAAGGGATCTGGTCCAGGAGAGCATCGTGTCCAGCCCCTGAATCAAAAGCCCAAGTGGCTGACATGACAAAAGAGCCAGGTGGGTACCAGAGCCTCTCTCCTTGTCTCCCTCCTCCTTTGTCTCTCCTCCGGTCTTTTCTACCCTTTCCAGGAGCAGAATGAACATATTCCTATGCGTTCTCATCATCGTCACAGCATCTCTCCCTTAGGAGCATCCCAGCCAAGGCTTCTGTGGGCTGCAGACAAAAGGAAAAGGCCAAGGGAGCTTGGCAAGGTCCTATGAGACGGTCTCCCTCCCAGCGTCTCTGACTACAGAGACCCGCCTTGAGCAGCTAGGCTAACTGCAGCGCCACCTGCTGGCACACCTTGGGACCTATGGGCTGGAAGAGGCTGGGAAAGCCAGTGGCTGAGGAACAGCATAGGGCGTCCCGAGGCAGGCAGGGTGCAAACACAAACTTCTCTCTAGAAAACGAAAACTACTGTGGAGAGAAGCCTCAAGACAGTGGAGCGAAGACAGGCACGCACCAGGGTATGCCATCACAAAAGTTCTGAGTTATTTGCTCAGCTCATAAATGTAAGCAATTGTGCAAGGCTACCAGTTCCATGGCACAGTGAGAAGAAAAAAGGCTAAGGATGGATGAGTTGTTAAGTAAATGCAGGAACACTTTAGAGCTCAATCCTGGTGTCTCTCCTCTCTCCCTGGGCTGGCTCATCCACCCCACAGCTTCAAGATCCCCTAAAGCCACACACAAACACACACATTTACATCTCCAGCCCAGATCTCTCTCCCAGCTCCAGAGCCCTAGATCAGCAGCCTGGTGTCCTCTTGACTTGGACATCTGCATTGGCAGCAGTTCTTATATAGTAAACCCAGTGCAAAGTCACTTGAGCCAAAAAGGGTGGAGTTTCACTAGTCTGTAAAACCAGATTGTAAGGAAAGCAGAGGTGGAGCTGGACTATTTGTTGAATGAATGAAAGGGTAGAAAAACATGAAGACGTTTGTTAGGGGAGAGAGATAGGAACTAAGTCTTGGTGGGTACCTACTAGCTGCTGGGCACTTATTTAATCCGATGAGGAGGCTAAAAGCAGGGGCTGGGGAATGGGGGCTTTGTCACTTACTCAAAGTCACACAACTAGCCCATGAAAGAGTGAGGTTCAAGGTTCTGTCTGACTTGTTCCACTGTCTCTAGTTCTCAAATTAAAATTATAGATGTAAGGTCTGTGATTGGATATAAGGGCTTAAGAGATTTTAGAATCTCCAACTGCACATGCAGTATTTGAATCTCTCTCTTCCCATCCCAGCCAGGTAGTTGTATGGTTTCTGCTTGAACACCCCTCATGATGGGGACCTCACCCTCAAGATAGGGATTTTATCATTGAATCATAGTAGCAGGTTAGAAAGTTGAGACAGAATTTATCCTTCTTTAGGATTAAATAAGAGAATGCATGTGCTATGCCTACCACAGTGCCTGCAACATCAATAAATGTGATCATCCTCCCCACTTCCCTTAGGACAACTGTTCTTGTGTCTGTCTTTCCCTTGGGATGCCAGGAAACAAATCTAATTCTTCTTCCCTGAGACAGCTCTTCAGATATTTGAAGACAGTGCTTCAGGGTCCCTCTGAGGCTTCACTTACCCAGGATAAACAAATACTCCAACCCGCTTTCAGGCACTCGTTGGTAAGCAAGAGTTGATGCTGTACTCACTGCGATTTTCCAGCTGCTGTGGTGTGTGAGGCTTCAGAAAATCTGATGGAACAAATGATAAACCAGCCACAGCAGGGTAGCCATGGTATCTGGATCATGACCTCTGTATTAAAAAAGGGAAGTGATTGACCCTGAACAAACAGTAGCACATCCCCAGAGTTTCACCAGCTGCATTCTTGGTCCACCCACTGTGGGAAATTGTTTTAGAAGAAGAAAAAGAAATGAGAGTCTCCCAAAATGATTTTACATCATTTTAGACCCCCTGTCTTGCCAAAAGTCACTGTGAATTCTTCCTAAATCCAGTTTGTGTGCTTATCGATCCAATATTGAGCAATGTAGGGGACTGAATCCATTCTAATCATAGACTATCAAACCTACCCCCAGATACTCCCTCTTTACGGATGGGGAAACTAAGGTCCAGAGGAGAGCGGCGACTTATCCAAAGTCATACAGGAAATCTGTGCCTGGTCAGCTCATGAACTCCAAAGAAAGATGAGAGAGTAATGCAAGCCTTCATGGGAAAGGAAGAAGAAAGGAGCTGTTAGAAAAAAAAACAAAAGAGAAAAGCTCTGAAAGGTCCTCTCTGGAGTGTTTCTCCCTCCTTTCATCCATTTCCTATAGAGACAATGCAGTATACAAGGGCAAGATTCGAGTCAGAAATTCCTAGGTCCATATGCTGACTCTGTGTGTGATCTTAGACAGACTACTAACCTTTCAGATACTCAGTTTCATCATGAATAAAATGAGAATAGGAACAGCCCCCTCAAAGGAATATTATGAGTCTTAAAATATAGAGAGAGACTGTTGGTTCTCAGTAATGGTGGAGCAGCTTATATCAGACTAACCCTTCTGGAAATAACAATTATAAACTCTGGACAAAATATTTCAAAAGTACTATTTGATGGCATTGGAGAGAGACTAAAAACAGGCAGAAACTGGAGGGTATACAGCCCTTGAAGGAAGGGAATCACACTGGATGAAATACACATTTATTTACCTGACCTCTCCTTTGAGGGCACGTCGAGTTCTAAGGGAATATTGTAGATAGAGCTCAAGCAGAAAGCAGCAGTCATTGAGATAAAAAGTCTCAAGCTAGAGTTCAGGGTTGCCAGAAAAGCTTAAAAAAATGGGAAGAAAAATCCTAGAAAGGAGGGGCCCCCAGAGGCAGAGCCCCCAAATTTTTCTCTCACTTCTCTGCTGCTGAGAGATGGGAGGTGACAAATTGTGGAAGTGGGAAGATGTGGCCCGTGTAAGAGACTTTGAGAAGATCAGCATTTATAAGGTTATAAAAAAAATAAGATAGGAAAACTGGTATTGGAGCCAAAAGTAGAAGGCTTGGGAGGTCAATGGAATTGAGGTTGTCATGTAGTAGATTCTCAATAATGGTTTGTTAACGGCATAAGTGAATGAATGAGCCACTGGGCCTGTCGAGGCTGAAGCTCTGGGGCTGACCACTGCCCCCTCCTTCCTGTCTTGCAGCTCACATACCTGCCCCCGCCGTGGGGCGAGTGCCGGTCCTCGGAGATGGGACTCGACTTCTTTCCTGTTTACAGCATCACTGCCTGTCGGATTGACTGTGAGACCCGCTACATCGTGGAGAACTGCAACTGTCGCATGGTCCACATGCCAGGTCAGTGCCAGGCGAGGACAGCCGCAGGGGCCCAGGACTACCTGCAACCTTCTTCGCATGTCTCACCCTGATGGGAAACTCTTCACCCACTCCACGAGGATGCAAAAGGATGCTGTTCTGGGAAGACTGTTATTTGATGCCCAAACTCCTAGAGGGCGGATGGAAACATCCAGTCTGGCAACCAAGGCAGCATCCTGGTGTCCAGAAGTGGTCAGGTGTTTGGAGAACGTTCCTCCCGATGTTCAATATGTTTGCTAATTGTTTGCTGTTCTTCCCTCCTAGAGTTCAGGGTCCAGATGTCTGGATGCTTACAATTCTTACATCCTGGTGTGGTACACGTTCAAACATCCAGATGGTTAATGCTTTCCTCCAGATGTTTCCCTTCTTGCATCCAAATGTCTAGCACTCTTTCAAGCTAGGCAAGAGTCCATCAGCCAGCAAATGAATGCGTGTGTACTGACATTTCTGTTGTCAGTCTAACAATGCATGTAGCCATCATTAGGGGCCGTTGGCTTGTCAGAGGTAGAAGTGGGGTGGGGGGGGCTGATGGGGGCAGGAAGAGTTTGGTACTGCAGCATGGAAGGAAGGCTGACTGAGGCTGGAGTCGGTGGCCTTGCCTTCTAACTCAGGTTCCTCCACATTACTGCTGTGTGACCTGGTACAAGTTACTAAACCTCTCTATTCTTACCTCCATTATCTTTAAAACACAAGGGCTTCCCTGGTGGCGCAGTGGTTGAGAGTCCGCCTGCCAATGCAGGGGGCACGGGTTCGTGCCCTGGTCCGGGAAGACCCCACATGCCGCGGAGCGGCTGGGCCCATGAGTCATGGCCGCTGAGCCTGCGTGTCCGGAGCCTGTGCTCCGCAATGGGAGAGGCCACAACAGTGAGAGGCCTGCGTACCGCAAAAAAAAATAATAATAATAATAAAACACAATCATTCGTGGTTAGGAGGATAAAATTAGGCTAAGATAAAAATGCTTTGTTGGGAATTCCCTGGTGGTCCAGTGGTTAGAGCTCCGGGCTTCCACTGCAGGGGGTTCGGGTTCGATCCCTGGTCAGGGAACTAAGATCCCGCAAACTCCGCAGCGCGGCCAAAAAGAAAGCTTTGTCAATTGCAAACGTCAGTGGTGATTGTGTTAACACATGGGGAGAGGGAATCGAGAGTACTGTTGACTGAAGACCTACTATGTGCTGGGAACTTTGCTGTTGTATTTCATGGCTACAATTTCATGGTTACATCATACTTTATTCGTTTATTTAGCTAAATCCTGATATCCGACATTCCGTTCATTACCAACTGTTTTCTGTTATAACCAGTGCTGAAATGAACATCCTTAGAGCTAAATTCTAAATGAGTGCATTATGATCAGTAATTTCTCTAGCAGTCTAAATTTAGAATTATCGACCTTTAAACTTGCCTCTGAGCTTCCTAGAAGACAGAGCAGAAAGGGAAACATATCAGTTAAATTTTTATTATTAGAAAGGAGGAAGCATATCAGTTCTTCAGCTCTTGAAAAAAACTGGTGTTTAGGGAGAAGGTAAGGAAAAGATATCGCGGTGGGCTTTAACTTTAGCACTTGGTAAAAGAAAAAAATAAAAGTTTCTGGATTTCTACAGAGACCGGAGAGAATTGAGCACTGGTAAATGCTACCTGCCTGATGCTCAGACTGGATCACCAGCCAGTGAGGTTTCCCCATGGAACCTGAGCCCAAAGCAAGCAGGAGAGATTTTAATCATTTCCCCCCCACCCCCCGCCCCATGACACTGTTACTGGCATCTCAGTTATAATGTGGAATTAAGGGCACAGCAAAGAGGAGACTAACAAAGCAGCCCTCACTCCCCTACAGCAGTGTGGTGTGCTGGAAAGAGCCCTAGCCTCGGGATCAGACAGACCTGGGTTCAAAGCCCACCTCCATCACCGCTAGCTCTGATGTCCTGGGAAAACAGGATTCTTTTTTTTTTTTTTTTACATCTTTATTGGAGTATAATTGCTTTACAATGGTGTGGAAAACAGGATTCTTAAGCCTCCATTCTCTCATGGGTGAAACAGATACAGTATTTCCTATTTCCGAAGGTACCCGTGTGGGTTAAAGGGGACGATGCATGCCCAGGACTTAGTAGGTGCTTACCACTGCTTCCCCACTTGAACTGTCAACGCTTTCCTATCACATATGTAAGCCAGATTGTGCAATCTGGGAGACGTTAGCTAGACGGGTCTCGTTACCACAGAGCAGATCAGAAGCCGGTCTTCCGCTCCCCCACTACCCCCAGGCAGCCCTGACCAATGGCTGCCTTCTGACCATCCACTGGTGAATTGCCGCCCCGCCTAGGTACCAAGGTAGCTGGATGCAATCCCTCCCCCCAGCCCAAGGAGGGGAGGGGTTGCTGCCTGAGTACCTCCCCCTGTCTTTCTTCTTTGCAGGGGATGCCCCTTTCTGTACCCCTGAGCAACACAAGGAGTGTGCAGAGCCTGCCCTAGGTCAGTACCGGGGCCAGATGGAATGATGGGGGAGGGGCTGCGATCAAGACCTTGGAGAACTTCCGGGTGCAGAAGAGAGATGGGGAGAAGGGGAGTGGGGAAGGGTGAGGGGAAAGAGGCTGGAAAGGGAGAGGGAGATGGAGAGGAGGAAGGAGAGAGGGGTGGGGGAGGGAATCGATGCAAGTGGATGAGGCTGGAAACCAGACTAGGGAAAGAAAGGAGGTAGAGAGGTGGGGGTAGGGAAGAAGTGGGTTTCAGGGGAGCAGAGAGCACTGTGGAATGCAGAGGGGCGGGCAGAGATGAAGGGAGGATGGACAGTGAGCATCCGGGTGGGCCCCAAAGGAGATCAGCCATATCCCCCCGCACACGCTCTAGCGGTTATTCCAAAGCTGTCCTGTTTCTGCATGCTCCGTCGAGCCAGGTGCGTTCCCCCTACTCCTCTGCCTTCTGCTGGAGGGTTGCTGGTACACACGCCCCGACCCTGGAAAACTTCCAGTGAGGGAGATCACACAAACAAGCTGCAACCCCCAAGCTAGACCCACTCCACGTGCCCACCTCTTCCGGACCCGGGAAATGATATATAACCAAGACAAGCAGAGAGTAGTTAAATCATCCGGACTCAAGTTTGTTCAGCAGCTGCCCTTGCTGGATCTAAGTGCAGCAGCTCTGGACTCACACGTCCAGACGCCTCCAGGAGGGCTGGCGGGAAGGAGGAGGAGTGACTTCCAATGGATGCAAAGACTCAGTTCTGTGTCCTAAACCAGCGAGCAGAACAGGTGGGCGTTGGCTATGAAGGAGCCCCCGAGGGAGTACCGCGGAGCCCAGAGTTTCAGATAAAAGGGTCTCCCACACTTGCCTTTGGAGAACAGCCCCCTCTGTAGATGAGAACTGAGGCTAGGAGCAGAGAAGAAGGCCCTGGGGAGGTGAGGGGTCTGGGACTCCCTTGGAGCCCATTCTCCAAAAGTGGTGCCTTTTCAAAGATTTACAAAGGGTGACATAACAGTAAAGGCAGCAGAAGGAAAACAGGACCAAGAGTAACAGAGAAAGAGTGGGCACATTCTATGAGAGCTCACACCCTCATCAACCTGTAGCAAAAGCCTGGCCCTCCTTCTCTCCACAGCCCCCCACCCCTCATTTACCCGGATGGCACCTCCTCCCAGCTCACTTCTCTGCTGCGGGAACCTGGCTACTCTGGGCCAGGAGGTCCACCTGGCTAAGCCCTGCCTCCCTCTCCCCTCCAGGTCTGCTGGCGGAAAAGGACAGTAATTACTGTCTCTGCAGGACACCCTGCAACCTGACCCGCTACAACAAAGAGCTCTCCATGGTGAAGATCCCCAGCAAGACGTCCGCCAAGTACCTCGAGAAGAAATTTAACAAATCGGAAAAATATATCTCGTACGTTAAGTGGACATGGTGGATGGAGGTGGGGGAGGACGGACTGGGAAAAAATGGGGGGCAGTCGAGGAAGAGGGCAAGGTAAGCAATTAATTCTATTTGGCAGACATTAATTGAGCACCTGCTGTTGGCCACGTTCTGTGCTCAGACTCAGACTATGAAGACAAAGCGGATTAAGATGCAGCCCCAGCCTTTAAGGAGCTTAGAGTCTGGTGGAGAGACAAGTACAAAACTGAAAGCTGTATAGGCTGATGCAGGTAATAAGAGAAGTGGCTGGCCGCCCCTTGCCTAGGGATGCTGTCAAGGAAAGCTTCAGAGATGTTTTTCTTTTTGCATTTTTCTATTAGTTATCCATTGTATACATATTAGTGTATATATGTCAATCCAGAGGTGTTTTTACAGGATGTAGAGGAGTTTTTCAGGCAGGTTTTGAACATTCTCTTCCCTCTGCCTGGAATGCTTTCCTCTCACTCTTCACCTGGCTGGTTCCTCATTCTGCAGGTCTCCATTTAAACGTCATCTCTTTGGACGACTAAATTAGTCCCCTCCTGTCATTTTTCTCTCGAAGCACTCTGGCGTTTTCCTTTATAACACACACCACCGTGTGTAATTCTATATTCACGTGTGTGTTTCCTGAAATTAACTTGCCCGCTTCACAAAAGTGAAGCTCCTTGAGGGCAGGAGCCTTTCTTGTTTTGTTCTCTGCTGTGGAGTGTCTGGCACAGAGTTGATGCTCAAAATATATATATATATATCTTTTAACAGAATAAGTGAAAGAAAGACACAGGAGCAGAGGGTGTCCCAGGCAGAGGCTCAGCAGGGAAAAGCAGTGAAGAGCAGACAAGATTAGGGGAAGGGGAGGCTGGGGGAGGTGACTGTGTCCAAGGTAGAGGATTCTGCAGGCTGAGCTGGGCGGGGGTGGGACGCAGAGAGTGGACTTATTCTAAGAGGACAGGCAGCCACAGAAGAACTTCCACCAGACGAGTGACAGGCTCACACTTGCTGTTTAGGTAGAACCTTCTGGAAATGTTCTTTATCTGTGATGTCCTACATGATGGCCACTGGCCACATGTGGCTACTGAGCATTTTAAATGTAGCCTGAGTGATGGAGGAACTGGATGCTAATTTTATGTCACGTGGATTAGTTTAGCGGTTTTAGGAAGACCCTTCAGGAGGCAGATAGAGGACGGACCAGAAGCCAGGTGGGCAGAAGGGAGCCAGGTGGGAAGCAGTTGCCGTAAACCAGGCAAGAGAGGGTGACATCGTGAATGGCACCTGGGTGAGCCCCGCGTGGAGAGAGCCCCTCTCCCCCAGCCTCTCCCTCCTGCCCACACCGTCACCAGACCTCATCCTGGGACAGCTTTTGCTCCGTGGGTTGAGGACAGGGGACACTGAGGGCATTGTGAGCCATGCCGTGGAAGGAGCCAGGGAATTTTGTAGGAGGTGTCAGACACCGCTGTCGCAGACATTGTGCCGGCCGTAATGACTTCTCCTGCCTACATGTGTCTCATGCACACATCTGCCCAAAAGAGCAAAAGGGAACCGGGGTGCTTCCATCAGAAAACCTGCAACCAGGTGTGGGTTTTCTCCCTAAAAACCCTCCCTGGTCCCTGCAGCTGACTTGGCCATTTGGGGTAGGGGCCCCGCTAGAAGCTTGCTATCAATCCCAGTAAGAACTGGGGGCCTCTCCAGAGTGGGCAGGGGACGTCAACGGGAGGCAGGCGAGCAAGCCTTGTCAAGAGAGTGCTGAGCTCACCTGCACATAAGGGCCCAGGCAGACCCTCTGGGAGCACAGAGACCTGGAGGCCAGGCAGGATTCCTGGAAAGGGTGCAGAGAGAGAGGGGCGTTAGCAACGAGGGGCCAAGGGGACAGCTGATATATGCCTCCAGGGCCGTGAAGAGCACTGAGCTGGGAGTCAGGATGTCAGGTTCAAGCCCCAGCTGTGCCACTAACCAGCTCTAACTTTGAGCCAGTTGTTTCACTTCCCTGGGCCTCAGTTTCCCCATCTGTCTGTGGGAAAATTGTACTAGATGATCCCCATGGATCCTGAGGGTTCTCACCACGTATGACACTGGACATTTCCTCCGCAGAGAGAACATCCTCGTTCTGGATATATTTTTTGAGGCTCTCAATTATGAGACCATTGAACAGAAGAAGGCGTACGAAGTTGCTGCCTTACTTGGTAAGTCAGAGTGTCTGTTGCACAAATGTCCACGTCTCATGGGGATGGGCCGGTGGGCGGGTTACTCCCTCTTCCCTTTGCACTGCTCCTGCCCCAGAATGGGAAGAACTCCACGTGCTGGAGGTGTTAGGCCCAGTTCATGTCCCAGTCTAGGCCTCAGTTCCCCCATCAACACAATGAAGTAGGTGAGCTAGGCGCTCTCTCGGGGCCTTTCCAGCGCCATCCTCTTGGGATTCTATGGTCTTCTGCCCCCAGGTCGGAGTCAGAGCCCTGGGACCATGGCAGGAAGAAAGAGCTGTCAAGTGGAGGGAGGGCTGAGCTGTGGGTGGTCCCAGGCAGTGGGCCCAGGGAGGGTCCCCCATGGAGCCCCCACTGGAAAGCAATTTTGCTGGATTGAGAAGGCCCGGTGCCTCCTGGACTGAGAGCCCTTTGTCAAACACAACAGAAGGGCCATGCATCCCCAGAAATCGACAAACCTGACTGCCACCCCACCCTAGGGCCAGCTCCCCTGGCCCCAAGGGCGCATCATGGATGCAGGAAGTTAATTTCATCACAGTCCCAGCCCAGTGTAAAACTCACAAGACCCCTGTGGGTGCACAGTTAAAAAGACCTGCTCTGGACTCGTCCCCCAACTCCCACTCACTCTCAAGAAAGGATCTGGTGTCTGTGGCTTCGAGGAAAAATAGCTCTTGTCTCTGTGAACTGAATCAGGTGAGAATAGCATCCTGGGTGAGGGCAGGGAGGCATACACCTTCTACCTGGAAGTACAAGGGGAGAGCAAGCCACTGGCCGCTGCACACCAACTGGGAGAACGTGGGCAGGTGGCTTCACTGAGCCTCAGGTTTCTCATCTGTAAAATGGGTCTAATAAAACTCACTTTATGGGGCTTCCCTGGTGGCGCAGTGGTTGAGAGTCCACCTGCCGATGCAGGGGACGCGGGTTCGTGCCCCGGTCTGGGAAGATCCCACATGCCACGGAGTGGCTGGGCCCGTGAGCCATGGCCGCTGAGCCTGCGCGTCCGGAGCCTGTGCTCTGCAACGGGAGAGGCCACAACAGTGAGAGGCCCACGTACCGCATTAAAAAAAAAAAAAAAAAAAAACTCACTTTGTGAGTTTGCTGTGATGGTTAAATGTGGAAAAGCCCCAGCCCACAGGAGGTCCATAAATAGTAGTTTCTGGCACCTGGACAGACACCATGCCAAGGACCCAGGGCCTACCCTGCGGCACCGTCTGAGTGTGTCTGTTCCTCTCCCGGGAGGCTGGTGAACTGGGCCACAGTGGGGTGCCCGCTGGGCTAAGGTGGTCATCACCTGGGCATTGGAGATTGTTGTGGCCAAAGGGCCTCATGCCCTGAGCTGGTGATAGAGCCCTGCTCCGGCCACCTTTATTTTCTAAAGAAGATCAAGGACATGCCTCTTCCCCTTCCGTCCCCTGCCCTACATAGGCTCACAGTCACGCTCAGACACACACACACACACACACACACACGCGCGCGCGCGCACGCAGCGACGAAGACCTGAGCCCCGAATCTGTCAGGAGAGGTAGCCAGTCCCTGCAACAGATATGAGAGAGCGTTTTCCCAGCATCTTGTTCCCACCCAGAACAGCCCACCGTGAAAATCATGCTGCCATCTGTACCTCCCGTGAGGACAGCAAGTGCCACTCGCAAATCGTGAGCCACGGCACCCAATCGGGCCCGTCCCTCCCCTCCCCCTGCCGCACACAGCGCACGCCTCCCGCGGTGAACACACACTCACGTGCTCACCCCTGCACACGCTCACACAGGCTCACTCAGACACACCGTGCCCACTCCCACAAAGCCACATTTGGACGCGCGCGTGTAGCTACCCTAGACGCGGCTTGCCGCCTGTGTAAAGCTGTCGGCGGTCAGGTTACCGCCTATCCCACGCGCGTTCGCGCACGGCGCACCCAGGCCCATACCCCATGCTCCGCCACACCGCTCACACGCGCACAGACACACCCCACTCCTGACGTGCACATGCATCGTGCACACTCCCCGATAAGCCTCCATGGAGGATATTAGAGGGGGCGGGGGGCAGGAGAGGAGTGAAGGGGGGGCAACGTTGAGCCCCAAACCAGGTCCCCCCAGGAAGGGCCGCCTCCCCGTCGTCACGGCTTGGGGATGGGTTGGTTGGGCTCCTCCAGCCACGATCAGGGGAGGAGTGGGCATCCGAAAGTTCTCAGACCAAGAGGGCAGCCTGGACTCTCCAGGAGGCCGGTACATTCACCCCCAACAGCACCCGCTCTCCCCAGCCCAGCCCAGCGGCTGCCAGTCTTAGAGGTCACAGCTGGAAAGGACTTCACAGTTCATCTCCTCCGACCACCACCGCCCCCACGACCACCTCCACCACCAAATGTCCCCGGAAGGCAAAGCTCCTGAGAAGGTCAGGGCTTATCAAAGCCGCACAGCGAGCTGGTGGCCCCCCTCCAAACTCACAACCTCAGAGCCCCCGGCTCTAGCACACTGCCTCCGGAACGAAGAGCTTGGGGCTTTAGGGGGGGATCAGAACCCCCTTGAGAATCTGATAATAACTTCTGAAATACGGACTCTCCCTCTGCAAATGCCCAGGTGCACACACAGTGGATGGCATTCAATTCAGGGGGTCTCCAACCACTGGAAGCTCCCACAGGAGAGCCATTCTCAAACTTTGGTGGGCCAGAGACCCACCCGGGCACTTTAAAATCCTGACCTCCAGACCCCAACCCCAGAGATTCTGATTGTGTAGGCCTAGGTAGGTGCAGGCATCTACACTGATTACAAGTATCCCAAGAGTCTGATGCAGGGGGATCCGAAGACCAGTCTAGAAAGACTTTGGTCGGTGGGGCCCAACATCCAGGGCAAGGACCTCTACTCTAGAAAGAGACCAAACTGAACATTTACTTTTAGGTGGGGAGACAGGGAGATGCTTCCTACGGCCTTATCCCAAGGGTGAGAGGGGCCCCAAGGTGGCTCCAAAGCCCATGTCATGATTGGGGGGTGTCTCTTGTGTTACTGCTCCCGAGACCCCCACTCAGGGCACCTGACACACGTCTCAAGCTAGACTGTGTCCTCGCCCAGGCCAGGGACCACACGCACCTCGTCTGTTCCCAGCCCAGAGCCAAACCTGAGCCCCACCAGTGTGGTACTAAAAGGAAATGAACAAGCCTGTCAGCCCACGAGGTCTATTCCAGGCCCCCCCGAAAGCATCCAGGTTAGTTCCCGTCCCCATGCGTGCTGAAAACCAAACCCACCAGCTCTCAGAGCTGTGCCGTGAGGGAGGGACGCGTCAAGGGCCTGGCCTCCCAGCTCCCAGGCCCAGGCCCCCCGGGAAGGGGAACCCATTCAGAAAACCTGGTGTCCGAGTTCTCAGTCTGTTCGCCCCTTCCGGAAGCGCTGTCGGGAAAGCCAAGTCTTTGTCTTCTCTCTCTCTCTCCCCAGGTGATATTGGTGGTCAGATGGGATTGTTTATTGGTGCTAGTATCCTTACAATACTAGAGCTCTTTGATTATATTTATGAGGTAAGATTTGGGATCGCTCGTGGGGGAAGGACCTGGTGCCCTCATCCTGCCCCGACGTCCAGAACCAAAGCGTGGCTGGAGGGAGAGCACGGCCTCTCTTCCCCCAGGGCCGCCTCCCCGTCCCTGTCCATGGATATTGTCTATCACCACCTCCTAGGCACTGGGGGAGGGATGGATGTAAGAGAGACAGAAGCCACAGGCCTGTCCTCAGGGCTGTCTGCACTCACGGGGAGGGAGCAGAAGGGATGAGAAGCAGAGGATGAAACTGTGCTGAGGCCACAGCCCTGAGCCCCTCCCGCTGCCAGGGGGCTTCAGACATGGGTGTGTCTGCACCCTCACACTCACACCGCATGCCACACTCACACACCACATATGCACACACATATATCACACGCACTCCACATACACCACTCACACGTGCCATACACACACATCACGCACAGTTACACCACACTCACATACGACATGCACACACATATATCACACACACGTATACCACACTCACGTACTACTCACAAATACACAGGTACACCAGACTCACACCACACGCACACACACACACCACTCACACGCATCACACACACTTGTACCACACTCACACGCGACACCTGCACACACATACACCACACACTCCACACACATATATCACACACAGTTATACTGTGCTCACACACACTGCTCACACATACACCACACGCACACCTCATGCACACACACACACACACACACCCCTGCCCTCCTGGTGGCCCATCACCCGAGCAACGCCTTCCGTGGTCCAGGCAGGTTTCGGGAAGGAGCACGCCTGCAGGGCTCATCAGTCCTGAGCAGGCAGAGAGCAAGGGCACCCCTGCCGCTCCTGGCCACGAACAGTCCGGGAGCTGTCACCCTCAGGAGGCAGCTGGACAAAGCCTCTGAAAGCTTCTCACACAACAAACAGTGGCTTCAGTCACTGAGCGCTCCGGGTGCACGTCAGCCTCCCTCCCCCCAGCCCCGGGATGGCTCCAGGGACTCCAGAAGCCCTCAGGGAAGTCCAGGCCCAACACCGTCCCCAGGACCACCTGAGTCTCAGCCTAGCAAACGGGGTCTGCAAAGCAGTGGCCTGCATCCCAGAGGGGGGCTGGTGATGGCCAAAGGCCGCTGGTAGTCACTGCGGGGAGCCGGCGGGCAGCGGTGACCAGGGGCCTCTAGAGTGCCACATCCTGCCTCTCAGCATGGTGACCTTGTTCCCAAACCGGGTCCCATGGCCAGATTTCATTCTGCCTTGTTGACTCATTTTTGTGAAAAGATATACAAAATCACAGAAATTGAATCGCACCAGGGAACATATTTAGTAATTACCCTTTCTTGCTAAGAATAAAATGTTAAGAACTCAAGTGTATCCCGATCTTGTGAACTGTGGAGTTGTCAGGCCTCGAAAGTGATGAGTAATTCTGTCCCCCAGGACAGACAAGGGACCAGCCATACTGGGAGACCAGGCCCTCCCGTGACCCCCTCCAAGCTCTAGCACCTGCTCCAAAATCCCATCTCAGCCCAAAGATTGGGGAGGGGTCCCAGCCCAGCCACGTGGAGGGAGGTCTCTCTCTCTCTCTCTACCTTGGCTCCGTTCTTCTGGCCTGACCACCCACTTCCTGCCTTTCTTGCAGCTGATCAAAGAGAAGCTATTAGACCTGCTTGGCAAAGAAGACGAGGAAGGGAGCCACGATGAGAATGTGGTAAGGGCAGCCCGGGGTTTGCAGGTTGGTTAGTTCCTCTGGCACATACAGGCCGTGTTAACCCAGATGCGGGGGCCGGAGGGCGGGCCGTGCTTCGTTGCACACCTTTCTGTGGCTCGTGACACTCTGCAGCTCCCAAATCCAAGGACACTCCCACTGAGCCTTGAGCCTCTCTCTGAGACTCACCCCAGAGCCCAGAAGTAAGCCGTGGATGCAGCGGAGACCAGGAGATGCTTCTGCCTGGACCAATCCAGCTTCTCCCAGGCCAGAGGCCACGCCCCTCTTCTCATGCCTTGGGAGAACCGGAGAGGCTCTGCGTAGGTCCACTCCCTTATTCTGCGGCGTGGCAGAATACAAGCAGGGATGTCCCTGGTACTCTACCCATTTTGAAGGGGACATAGGGTGTGCGGCCCTGTGAATTTGGTAGTGGCAATAATACCCATTAGAACTGCTAACCATTGTATGCCTGGTACGTGTCAGGCACTGTGCTAAGTGCCTTAAGAGCGCCACGTCATTTCAACCCGACCGTCACCCTAGAGGAAGGTCTGTTTTTATCTGCATTCTGTGCATGAGGCCGTTGTGGCTCAGAGACCAAGCTTACACTGCAGGTGAGTGTCAGAGCTGGGCACAAAGCCTCCCTAACCACTGTCCTACTCTGCCTCTCATTCCTCGAGCCAGAGGGGGGCAGCACCTCTTATGCTGCTCATCCTTCTTCCCTAACTCAGTCTGCTCCTGGACCCCGGTCTCCACTGAAGGTTGCAGGTATCGCTGGCTTTCCCCAAGTCAGCACCCCGGCCCCAAGAGACCACCCATTCAGTGGCCACTTGCCCCCTTAAAATCATAACATGCCAGATGGATCCCAGGCCCCTCCTCCTGTTTGGGCTCCCACGTCTGTTCCAGACACTATTTCTCTACCCACCTCCCAGGCTAAAAATCTCACTTTGATTCTCTCGGGTCCCTACAGCCTCTGCTTGAACAGAAGACAGCTTCTGTTGAGGAGAGGGCAGTGTGGAAGGAGGCCAGGCTCTGGACTCAGCTACCTGCCTGGATCCCAGGTCCCCGCTTCCCAGCCGTGTGTATCTGGGGGCTCGTTACTTCCCTTTCTGATCATCTGCTAAGTCACTGGGGCTTCAGGGGGTGCCATTCAGATTAAGTGAGGCCAGGCCTGTAAAGCCATGAGCTTTGCCTAGTTTATAATGAGCGCTGAGCAAATACAGGCTCCCTCCCCCTCCCCGAGCCTCATCCTCATCAGATCTCCCCCCTGCATTCTTGGCACAGAATTCTGCTCCCATCCCTCCCAGCCTCCAGCCCTCCGCAGCCTGGGAATCACCTGGAAAACTCAAAGCTATCTCAGCCCCACCCTGCTCAGGGGCCCAAGACAACTCTTCCCTGGGGCCAGCCTAACCTAAAGGTCCTTCGGGCAGCTGTGATCAGGGGTCAGGGTTCTGGCTGGGGTCCTCCACTGCTTGGCCTCAGCGATTGGCACCCCCCTGCCCCAGGCTTGGCCACAGGCCACCCCTCCTCCAGCCGAGGCTGACCCAACAGAGGCCCCAAGGGCGAGGGTAGGATGGGCCATCCAAGCTCCAAAGCTACACACCACTCAGATGTAGCTTCAGGTGACACATCAGGGGACTGCTAGAGAGAAGGTCAAACCAGTCACTAAGCCCCATCCCCACTCTGCGGGTGTGAGGGGGGGTGTGCCTAGGTGGAGAATGGAGAGGATTCTAAAGGCAATGAGGCCCCTTCAGCCTCATGCTCCAAGATGGCAAGCCAGCGTGTGAGATGTCTGGGGCGGAGCAGCTGTGCCCCGGGAGAGCCCACAGTGGGCAGCGTGGTTCCCAGGGCCTGGGCTGGGCTGCCCGGGGGCATCGTGATGAACTTTTGCTGAATGAGCATCAACGTCCACTTTCCCCTTCCCACCAGAGCACTTGCGACCCGATGCCAAACCACTCCGAAAACATCAGCCACAGTGTGAACGTGCCCCTGCAGACAGCCCTGGGGACCTTGGAGGAGATTGCCTGCTGACAGCCCTCCGACCCCCCGGCACCCCCCAGACAGACCTTGAGGCCCAGGACCAGAACAGGGGACGGCAGGCTCAGGTGGGATGGCCCCTGCCGACCGACAGAAAGAAGCAAGAGCCCCCTGTGCACACATAGCAAACTCTCTGTCAAAACCTCGCTCCAGCCTCGTCTGGCACGACGCGTCCTCAGGCCTTGCTGCCGCGCACCCGTCCCTCTTAGGAGAAGTGAGTCACGCTCTGGAACTGTCCGAGAACCAACCTGCCATCACACCTCACTGCCAGATGTAAAAAGCAACTGCATGCTCTGAGTCCTCACGGCACCGCCTCCACGTCTGTCTCTGTACTTGACCCTCCTCCGTGCGGTTTCCAGCAGTCCCTCTGCAGCTGTGCAGGGGGACCAGGTTCCAGCCCCAAAGTCACCACGAGGCCACGCTGGAATCACACCTGCACGATCAAGAGGGAAACCGCAGAACTCGATATGTCCGGTCCTTGTGTAGTTTGTGAAGGTTCTTAACCTGCCCACAAAGCCCTCCCCCACCTCCCCAAGCCGGCCCACAGGGTGATCAGGGCCACCCCCTGGCCTCCACAGCGGCCCCGGGGACTCATCCGCGGTGCCCACGTCATTCTGCTCTCCCTGTGACGCGGCTTGTACAGTCTGATTCTGTTTCTTTGGGGGGCTTTTTTTGTTTGTTTGTCTGTCTGTTGGAGATCTGTTTCATTTCCTTTTCTGAATTTGGGTTTTGATGTTCTGAGGTTTGGTTTGGTTTTTCCATTTTCTCTGGCATTTATTTATTTGTGCTTCCAATCACAGTCATATTAAAAGCTGGTCTTGTGGAAATGGCTGAGTCGTCTCTGCCCTTCCCCCACACTCTTTCTCCCCAAGACTTTAGGAAAGAGCCAGATCTCCAGGTCAACAACCACAGGACGAATAGGTAGCTAGATGGATAGACAGATAGATAAATGATATAGATAGATAGATAGATGATAGATAGATGATAGATAGATGATAGATAGATATAGATAGATAGATGATAGATAGATATAGATAGATAGATGATAGATAGGTAGATAATTAGATGACATATTTTATGCATTATTTACCTTTACAAAACACGTACACTCTGTATTCTATTCTATTCTATCCCACATCTTTAATGCTATTGATCACAACATTGTAAATGGCTTCCCCACCCCACGAATGGGTCACAGCCCAAGGTCTGAATGACACTGCGCTGGACCACAGGCACGTGGCATGCAGACAGGGAGGCACAGCACGCTGTGCAGACCTGCAGACCTTAGAGGAGGCCTTCCCATCCCTCTGCTCGTCTGTCCTCTGTCCTGGCTCCTCCTGACCCGGCCAGTGAATTCAGGCTGGACCCCTGCCCCAGCATGGCCCCCTCCCACACTCCTGCCTTCCCCAGCCCTCTCTGCAGCCCACCTCCTCACCCCCTCAAACTGACCTGCTTCTGCTTTGCTCCCCGTGACTCCTGAGAGCATGTCCATGTGGGCGGGGGGAGGTGCCCTCTGCTGGGGATGCAGCCTGCCCTTTCAAGCCCCCCCTGTGGCAAGAGAGAGCTTCCTGTTCTGCAGAATCCTCGTCCTCACAGCATCTTGCTAATTCCGCAGGACCAGTTCCTGTGGTCTCATCTTTTACTTCCCCTTACTTCCCCCCACCACTCCCAACTCAAAGTTATCCCCAGAGCCACGAAGAAAGACCTAATATGGTTTGTACCTCCCTCCTCATGCACAAGTGCACAGAAAGCACTGGCTAGACCCGGCAGTCTGGTCCCTGCTTCACTATCCAATCTCTCTCTCTCTTTCTCCTACCACAAGGAATTGATGGATGAGATCATGCACCTCTCTGGGCTCAGTTCCCTCCATCTGAGTATGAAGATAATACCTTACCTGTGTCTTCACAGATGATCTCCAGAGGCCCCTTCAGACTCGAGGTGCTATGACCGTACTACTCCCCCTGCCAGTGGGACAAGTCACACCAGCCACACACACCAAGCCAGGGCCAGGAGCTTGCAGTCACCAGGCTCCAAGAGGCAGCTAGGACAGAGCATCCCTCTGATGTCTCCTCCCACACATCCTCTCAGGGCTGTTAGCAAAGCTGGGTTTTAATTTTTAGAAACAGGGTGCACAGCTTCTGGAAGTGTCCTTGTTTTCGTGTTCTATCTCTGCTGTAACAAAATGACAAACTTAGTGGCTTAAAACAACACAGATGTATTATCTTACAGTTCAGGAGGCCAAGAATCAGACATGGGTCTCACTGGTTTAAAATCTAGGTGTCAGCAGGGCTGCCTTCCTTTCTGGAGCCTCTAGAGGAGAAACCGTTTCCTCACCTTTTCCACCTTCTACAGGCTTCCCACGTTCCTTGGCTTGTGGCCTCTTCCTCTTTCAAAGACAGGAATGATGGGTTGAGTCCTTACAGCACAAAGGCCATGACCTTCTCCTGTAGTCACACCTCCCTCCAACTCAGATCCTCTCCTGCTTGCCTCTTCCTTTTTTTTTTTTTTTTTTTGCAGTACCCGGGCCTCTCACTGTTGTGGCCTCTCCTGTTGCGGAGCACAGGCTCCGGACGCACAGGCTCCGGACGCGCAGGCTCAGCAGCCATGGCTCACGGGCCCAGCCGCTCCGCAGCATGTGGGACCTTCCCAGACCGGGACACAAACCCGTGTCCCCTGCATCGGCAGGCGGACTCTCAACCACTGCGCCACCAGGGAAGCCCGCCTCTTCCATTTTTAAAGGACTCGATTAGATTAATTAGATTAGATTAGATTAGGCTAGATTAGATTAGGTGCAGCCAATAATCCAGGGTAACCCTCCTAATTCAAGGTTATTAACTAATCACATCTTCAAAGTCTCTTTTGCCATGTAAAGCAACACATTCACAGGTTCCAGGCCTTGGGACATGGACCTTTTGGGGGGTCATTATTCTGCCTACCAAGAGCCCTTTGGACCACATAACCTACTTACCCTCATTTTCGAAATGAGCGGACCCAAAAAGGGAGGGAAGAGACTTGCCTAGCATCACACGGTGAGTTAGCAGCAGTGCCCAAACTACACTCCCAAGCTCCCAGGCTCACAATTCCATCTGCAGGCCCCCTTCAAGCAAGAAGGACTGAGAGTGATCATTTTTCCAGAGTTTGCCAAGGCATGGAACTCTTTCTCCTGAGAGAAGTTCACTCCTCATTACGTCAGGCTGGAAAGTGTCCTTCTGGTGCCTAGACTATAGGATGTAGAAGAACAGAAAATGTCTTCAGACTGCTCCCATCAGGGATAGAATCCAAATTAAATGTCTATTCCGTGAGTTGGGAGTCTGTTGGATGCTTCTGCCTCGTTCCATTTAACAGTTTCATACTTAAATATGTACCTTAAATTGCAATTTGAACTGCTTCATTGGATTCCTGGCTTCCTTTGAAACAAACAAACAAACAAACAAATACATCAGATCAATTTGGGATGGAGTGAAGACTATCCTAACAGGTTTGGATTGCTTCAGGCTTCTGTATGTGGCCCTTCTGATTTGGGGATTCTGGCTTTGTTCATCAGGGAGCAGGTCTACAAACTGAACCTGTTTAAAGAAGAAAAGACAGGAAATTCGAGAGAATAAATCAATCACCAGCTACTGATTATAATTAACCAGTTGTTGAGCAAAGACATAGTTGTAAGCCTAAGTTCTTGGGAGTCGTGGTATTTTTTAGTAGCATTATTTCAAATGAGTAGCCTTGTGTGCAATCATTCTTTTAGTGGAGAAATGATTTCTTTACTGGAGAGGTTTGGTAGAGAAGACCTGGGAATTGTCACATTTTCAAGAGTCACCCAAATGATGACATGATGGCCACGAGTTTGGACTGAGCACAAGCCCAACAATGCACAAGGATGAATCATCAGTGACCTCAAAGTGTCACGTCAACCAATCAATTGATCAATCAACCAAATAATGGCACATAATCTCAGAATCGGTGGAGTCTGCTGCAGTTAGGCGAAAGGAATAAGCATTTCTGTGAGTAGCCTTGCCAGGGACTGAGCCAGCTGCTGCTTAAATGCTGTTTTTTCTTGTTGTTCTGGGCGGAGAGAGGTCCGGGTTATTTTCCTCTCTCCAGCTGGGAGCTATTTTCGTAACAGTCTCAACTAGGAATACACCTAGTGATCAAGGGTCCACAGAGCATCTCTGGCTAGGTTCTTGATGAGCTGGGAGGGAGGAAGGCAGAGCAGGCCCCGCCCACAGGTGTGATCTTCGTGGTAACAGTTCCCTCAGGTGAAGCTCAGCTCAGCCAGCCTGAGCCTGAGACACAGGAAGAACCTGGGACCTCCTCCTCCACAAGCTCAGAGATTTCAATTTGATTCTGAGACCTAAACTCGGAGCAGAGGCAAGAGGCCTCCAGAAAGCGCCTCCAGAAAGCTCCCCCGTTACAGAGAAGCAAAGAGTTTACTTCTCCGGGGGTGTGGGCTGCCAGCCCCGGTCCACCCACAGCCAGGGCAGACCCCGCGCTGCCTAGAACAAGCTTCTTGGCATAGCTCGGAGGGGAGCAGGGCAATGCGGGAAGGGGAGACACGTGAAGAACACGGGTTCTCCATTTATTGATGGTCTATTGAGCGCCGGGCACTTGCCCTCAAGGAATTTATCATCTGAGCAGGGGACACTGACAAGTAAACAGATGACCCTGAGAGACGGATCTGAATTTTGCAGTGGAAGGAGAGCGATAGAGCAGCATATGCAGAGCCAGGAGGTGGGGTGGGATGGGGGAGTGCTGGAGGAGAGGCACAGTCCTGGGACTGCACCTAAGTCCAGGGGAGCCAAGCAAAGAAAGGAAAGGGGCAAGTGTCCACAGTGACCACGGAGAGGCAGGCAGGTGCCGAAGGATGGAGGGCCAGGACAGCAGGTTGAGGGCTGTATCACGGCTGAAGTCTTTCAAGCTCCTTCCTCTGCTCTCCAAGGGTCTAGGACCGTATTTCCCAAGCCAAGGGTTGATGCACCTACCTAATTGCTCTGGGATTCCTAGCACGTAGAATCATTTTGCGCATGCATCTGTGTATTCCTAAGGCTCATAGGCTGAGTGTGTTTGGGGACCACAAGGTCCCTGGGGACCATGAAACAGGTCAGTGGGAACCAGCCCAGCCTGAGGATGGGTGGAAAGGGGAGGGTGTCTTACTAATTCGATTTAACAGTCAATGAAACCTACGCTTACTGGGTTTGTAAGAATAAAGCAATAGCTGGCAAAAGCTTTGGACAGAGTCAAAGGATTGAATTTCTAACCTGTTTCTGCTGTAAACTAACCATATAACTTTGGAAAATGTATTTCACTTCTCTGGGCCTCAGTTAAGAGGGGAGGGGTGGGAAATGGACAATCCCTTTGGTGCATCCCAACTCTAATGGTCTGTGAGTCTAAATTGAGAATGGGTGTCAGGTATCCAAGCAAATATTCCGTTTACTGCTCGGAGCCTCTGTTTCCCATCTGTATAACGGAGAAAATGATACCTAGGTGTCAGGGTAATTATGAGGATTAAACCAGCCGAGGTGAATACTTTCTATCTTTTCTTCTTTCCTTTTTTCTTCCTGTAAAACATTGATTCTAAATCTTGCTTGGATTAAAAATAAGATGAAAACTATGAACTCTCTCCCCAGAAAAAAAAAAATGCACATGTCCCCATAGATGTACATAAAATTTTGCATACAATTTTAGGAGGGTTATGGACCCCAGAAGCCCATCTGTGTTCCCCTAGGGTTGCACCCCTGGTCTAGAAAGTGCTAAATATTCCCCCAGAAGAACTGCAGGAGGAGAGTGCCACTAGAGCAACCACATTTCTTCCCCTAAATGATATTCTGACTGCCATTTTTCAATTTATAGGCAACAAAAAGGATAGATTGGGTTTGATCAATGTCAAGTTTTTTCTCCTATAATTTTTTAAACCTTTGGCACCTGCTGCAGCTTGTGTGCCAGCAAGTTCTCACAGAGGACAAAATGAATGAACGAGCAGAAAATCAGTATGAACAGAGAACCTCTGGCATTACTTTATGCACGTGGTGATTACGAGGGCCGAGGAGACCTGCATACATAGAAAGCAACTGTAGCATCGCTCTACAAACATCCCTGTGGCCTGATTCTTCAGGAATGTGACCACTGCGTCCACTGCATGCAGGAAACGCATGCGTGTGGTCTCTGTATGCCTTTGAGCCCCTAGACACGCACCCCTGTTGACATCTCATTTGTTTTTTTGTTTGTTTGTGTGTTTGTTTCGGTACGCGGGCCTCTCACTGTTGTGGCCTCTCCCGTTGCGGAGTACAGGCTCCGGACGCGCAGGCTCAGCGGCCATGGCTCACGGGCCCAGCCGCTCCACGGCATGTGGGATCTTCCCGGACCGGGGCACGAACCCGTGTCCCCTGCATCAGCAGGCGGACTCTCAACCACTGTGCCACCAGGGAAGCCCCATCTCATTTGTTTTTGAGCAAGGCTGTAATAGTGCTTTTTGTTTTTAAAAAAAACACCCCGTGATAATGGCCATGAGTGATGCCTTGGCAGGGGGAATTTGGATGTCTTGATTCCTTAAAACTACTCTCCACACCACCTGCTTCCGAAGGCAGTGGCTCATTTGGCTAACTTAGCACCATCATGGGCTGTTTGTCTTTAGTGTAATTCAGACTTTGTGGCTTCTTTTCAAGAGGAATTCTATCCAAGTTAAAATAAGCCCAAGAGAACGTGATGGGAGGGCACCAAAGCATCCTCAGTTCAACCTGCCTTACAGGGAGGATGGACAAGAAACAGCTGGAAGACTTCCCAGCACCAGCTGGGGGTCTCCATCCGGACTTCCTCACTCCATGAGCATTTTCTGCGAGGCTCATCTATCAAGAGGACTCAGTCTCAGAGCTCAGAGTCTAGGCAGAGGCAGAGGTAGGCGACAGACACGCACACAAGAACCTGAGCAGAGAGACGTAAAGCGGAGATGCATCTGGCACACACACTCATTGGAGAAGAGGCACCAGGGCTGTCTGCCGGTCTGAGGCATTAGTAGGTTCTGTCTTGAGAAGCCTTGAGAGGTGGGTGGAAGTTGCCAGGGAGGCAGGTCTGCAGAGGAGATACCTGAGCAGAGGCTTGGAGACAGAGGAGAACGTGAAGTGTCTGAGGAAGGACAGATGCTTGCTGGATAGAACTGGGCTGTCTCTCCATTGCCCTCCATCCACTGTGCCTTCCCACCCCAGGGGTCCAGCCAACTGAGAGTCCAAGGGCTGGTCCAGCTATGGAGGTTGGGACATGCTGAGGACAAAGCACAGCCTTTGGAGTTCAACAGCCCCATCCGAATCACAGTTCCACCAACTGTGTTACCTTGGGCAAGTTCTAGAACTTGCCTGGGGCTCAGTTTTCTCCTGAAAAATGGGGATGACCATCTCTAACCCCCTGGGGATGCTGCGAGGGTGGTGAGATAAACCATGGAAAGTGCTGGTGAGATGCCTGACACGTGGCAGTTCGGAGACGATGAAGTCCTATCCTACACACCAACTCCATCAAGAGTGGCTGCCATTGAAGTGTCAGAAGGATTCCTGGCCACATAGAGTAGAGGCTTGTGCTCAGTTTGCAATAGAGGTGTCCGATGAGTGCTGGATCCCATCTGATTGGGCCAGTTTCCCATAGTTTTCCACTCTAAAAGCTTCAGGCCAGTGTTCAGAGTGGAAAAAGCCAGCCACATGCAGCTGAGGGTATGGATCTTACAGGCAGAGCACGGGGACCTCAGCCCAAGAGAAGCACACTGCAGAGCCTCACTCAGCTGCCAGGAGCCTCTGGCCCCCTCCCCTGTACTTGCAGGTAGAGAAGGAACAGCACCTTAGCAAGCTAATTATCCCCTGGGGCATTCACCCCACACATAGCACAAAAGATAAAGTCCATTTCCAATCAGTCTCCTGGAGCCAAACTCATCCAAGAATGAGGTGACTAGGACTTATTTTTTCCTTTTCTTTTTTTAACATGTTTAATTGGAATATAGTTGATTTACAATGTTGTGTTAGTTTCAGGTGTACAGCAAAGTGAATCAGTTATACATATATCTACTTTGTGGGGGGGGATTCTTTACCCATATAGGTCATTACAGAGTATTGAGTAGAGTTCCCTGTGCTATACAGTGGGTCCTTATTAGTGACTTGGACTTTAAAAAGTGCCAGAACTTCACTTAATTCTCCCCACCTCCCATAGAAATTTCTGCCACTTTATCCAAACCATCCCCATGCCTCTTCTGCTCTTTCTTCCCACACCTTCTCCTCTCCTCTTCCTCATTCTCAGCAAACAGTGACAAGGACATTGGTGCAGACCTCCCAAGGAAGCCCTGGTCACCAGGACAGGCAGGACGTGTGCCCACTAGGTGGGCTGGGACTTGGGACCCCCAGAGCTCAGGGAAACCAGACAAGAGACCAGTGTTTCTTAAGTCCTCCCCCCAACTCTGTGCCATGCCCTGTACCAGGTGCCTCCCTGCTCTGTATTATGTAATTGATATCGATACGATATTGCAAGCTGGCCTTTATTAGCACCTCTTGTCCATGAGGAGTTTGCCCGTGAGAGGTGGAGTGACCTTGCCAAGGTCGGGCAGCCAGGATAAAGGAGAAACCCCATTAAGCCAGCTCTTCCCGAATTATGCCAAATCCCCCACTGCTCCAAGATATGGCCAAGTGCGAGGTGAGTGGGACTTGGATGAGAAGCAGCCAGAGCGGTCCCCCTGAGAGGGAGAGAGCTCGGGAAGGGCTGTGGTTCCATCTAGAGAGAAGCCTGGGGCCTGACAGCTACTGTTGAATGAACTGTTGCTATGTTGAAAGAAGGTATCGGGGCCCATGCATTCACTAGTTCTACAAACGTTAGCTGAGTGCCTACCATTCATTCAGGATGCATCGTTCACGCATCAAGCATATATTCAAGAGGTTCATTTAGGGCTTGCCTGGTGGCGCAGTGGTTGAGAATCTGCCTGCTAATGCAGGGGACACGGGTTCAAGCCCTGGTCTGGGAGGATCCCACATGCCGCGGAGCAACTAGGCCCGTGAGCCACAACTACTGAGCCTGCGCGTCTGGAGCCTGTGCTCCGCAACAAGAGAGGCCACGATAGTGAGAGGCCCACGCACCGTGATGAAGAGTGGCCCCCACTTGCCACAACTGGAGAAAGCCCTCGCGCAGAAACGAAGACCCAACACAGCAAAAATAAATCAATTAATTAATAAACTCCTACCCCCAACAAAAAAAGAAAAAAAAAAAGAGGTTCATGTAGGAAACTCTGCCAGGTGTGGGCAACACAGGCACTGACACCCCCTTTCTCCAGGCCTCCAGGAACGGAGGCAAACCTCCCGTGGTAGGCTTTTTGGAGTCCAGCTGAACCCCAGCCCATGCAGATAGTGAGGAAACCCTGAGATGCTTCTGGCTCCAACACGCCACCTGGACACACAGTGATAGCTGAGAACCACACTTATATTAAACTATACTTTATTAGTTGGCTTGTCTCCCCAGGCCTGGGTCAGGAACCAAACCACATCTCCCAAGCTGCTATGCATGGCCTGTCCATCCAGAGAGAATCCTACAATTCACAGCCATCCACCCATTCACTGAGGTCCTTGCCCTGGCAGTGATGCCTCCAGACCTCCCTGAGGATGGAAGATGGGGAAGAGGAGAGACCAGATCAGCTGCAGTCTTCAGTCTTTGCTCAGAGAAGAACAGGATGGAGGCGTGGGCTCTAAACCAGAAGTGAGGTGAGGAAAGAGCTAGCTAGCAAGGGGAAGAGAGACAAGTCAGCTGTGTTAACTAGCAAAGAGCCCCCTAAAAGAAGTAAAAAAATAAAAGAAAGAGCGAATGGCCCTTAAAAAGTTACCTGTCTAGCCTCCATATTTTACCAACGGAGATAACAGAGTAACTTGCTCAAGTTCACCCAGAAGTCAGTGGCAAAGACTGGGGTCCAGAGCCCCAATTCAATGCTCGCTTCCTACACCATGCTGTTTCTGCAGACAGTGATGCCACCGTACATGTGTACAGCCCTTTACAGTTTACATAGCACTGCCACACCCATCACCCATTTATCTGCCACCACCACCCCTGCCGCAGCAGCCCTATAAGGGAGATTGGGCAGATATTATGTTCCCTATATTCCAAATGAAAAGCTGAGACTAAGATGCAAAATTACTTGCCCAAGGTCCACAGCTTGTAAATGACAGAAATGCACCTACACCCAATTCTCCTTGGCTACCAACCTGGATCTTTCAGTTGCTGGTAACTATAGTTTATAGGCTCTTTTAGGACCATTACCTTGTTCCAGTGTCATACTAGCATCTTGAGGAAGTTAAGCAAGATCCTGGGATCCTGGGGGTCCCAAGTTCCCAGGGGTTCCAAACTTGGATAACTAGGGTCCTCTATGATGTCAATGTCAGAGAGCCCAATGGCAAGGAGGGTGAGAGGGGTTGACTGGCCTGTTCCTCTCTTCCATTAGACTGAGACCCTTGAGGGCAAAGAACTGGGTCTTGGCCACGCCTGAAGCCCAGCACCCAGCACAGAGCCTGGCACAGCTGAGTTCTCAGGTGTGCATGTGGAGGGTAAAAACAGCACCCTTCCTACATTCTAGGACCACTTCCTATTAGCCTCAGCCACCTCTCAGTGGTTATACATGCCACAAATTTACTCCCAGCATACAAGAGAGCTGTTCTTTGATTTAACCCAAAATAACCTGTTTCTTCCATCTCAGGGTAGTGCCCCCAAGGTCTCAAGCCCTTGGATTCCTACCTGAGCCTGCATTCACCCTTCCTGATTTCACAGATGTGCATTCTATCCTGCTGAGCCCGCCTCATTCCAGATTCAGCTCCTGGGGCTTCAACTGTTCTCAAATCAACACATCTCCAAAGCTGTGGCCATTGTCAAGGCCCACCTTGGACCTTCTCTATGTTCATGGTCCTTTTCACCTCCTCCTCTCGCTCACTGGCCATGTATCACGTGTCCCTGTTCCTCCTCCACAGCCCCTCACCCCTCACCCCTCTCCTGTCCATCACCTACACAACTGTCTGAGTCCACACCTTCTGTCTCTCACTTAGACTCCTGCAAAGGCTTCCCAACTAGCCCCCCTGCCTCTAGTCCGTCTCGCTTCCTTCTGCTCATGGACTGACATTTGATACTTTCCTAATTACCCCACCAGCTTCGTCACTCGCATCTGCCCTGAGTTCTGGTACTCTGGCCACCTGGAGGGATTTGACCTTCCCCACATTCTGTCCCCTGCTGCTATCCAGATAGGGGAGTAAAGGGAGGTTGGAGACTCTATGTAGAGAAGCTCCCATCGGAAGAGGCTGGGAAGCTGTAGGCCTGCTGCTTCAGGGGCTCCAAAGATATAGTCCAATGCCCCATCGGATGCTCATCCAACTCCCTTGCCTGTGAGGATGGCTCCAAAGGCCATCTTGTGGGAAGGAGGTGAGTAAAGGGAAGGCTGATGGTGCGGCTCCAGAGCACCACCCCCATGCTTCAAGCAGGGCACTTCTTTGATCTGTTGTACTAGACAATGATGCCACAGTTAAGAAACAAACGAAGTTCCTAGACCCTGGTCTAATGAACTTGTAGGCAGGCATCCCGACATAGGCGGATCTTGGAAGAGCCAGGCTTGGCTCTGTGACCTCCAGTGACTTGCTTCTCCTCCCTAAAATTCAGTGCGTTGTCTGTAAATACATCAGTGGTAGTGAGCTCCGCCCCCGAAAGTGGCCGTGCGGATTAGATTGTGAGGCCATGGAATGGTGCCTGGGATAAGGAGGACGCTCAGAGAAGGTTAGTTCCCTACTGTGGTCCTAGCCACATCACCTTGCAGGGGGCTCCAACCTACATTACTTACCAGGTGCCCAGACCCTGGGGATCTTGAGTTATCTTCATGGCACAGATAACAGTATCCTTGAGATTAGGATTCAACAAGTCTGGGGAGGGAGGCAGAGAGAAACACGATGAAGGAGCAGGGGGCGGAGCTGGCCAGCCAGAGTCTGTCTCTATCTCTCTGTCTTTCTCACACATGTACACACCCTCCTCCATCCTAAATTCAACCCTGTCCCTCGACCGCCCTGGAAGCACAGGGCTTACCCGATCACGTCCCCCCATCAGAAGCCATCCCCACCTCCCTTCCCATAGCTCTCAGGACAGTGTTCCCTCTGGGACCCCAAATCAGATTCACGGAGGACCCATCCTCATCACTCACCCCATCCCGCCCTCCTTGGTAGACCCAGCAGGCAGCAGGGGTCCCCACTCAAACATAAGGCAGGAGGAACACACAAGGCTGGGGAAGAAGCAATGGCCAGTGCCGAGCTCGGCCCCAGCCAGCCCGGGGCCCAGGCCCAGCCTACCGGAGCAGTACATCTGGCACATGTTTGGGACATTGGGGTTGAGATTTTTGCACCATTTCCGGCTGTTGATCTGGAAGGTGCCGCTGTTGGTACTTCCATCGGCTTCATGGTCCACGGCAGCTGTGTTGAAGCCACTTGCGAAGTAAGCAAGACAGACCCCTGCACAGGGCGGAGACACAGGCCTGCGGGTCGGATGACGGAGGCCAATCCAGACCAGAGGGCTCATGGGGCAGACTGCACACGTCACCTCCTCCGAGCCTCAACTCCTCTTTCCAGGCAGTCAGGGCAGACGCCCTCCCACCTCCTTGACAAATGAATCCATCGAAGCTCGGAGGGGCAAAGTGACTTACTCAAGGTCACACAGAGCTACCAAATAGCAAGAGTCAGGACCGGACCTCAGGCGTCCTGACTCCTAGGCTAGCAATCTTCCCACGGTCTCACTGTCCGCACATAGTAGGACCCAAGAAATGCTGTGGGGTGAATGAACAAGAGCTCGCTCTTTAGAGCCATGATTAGGAAGGCACAGGGGGAACCTAGAGAGAGGGCTAGAACTAGAGAAGAAATGAGTCCGGCTGTGGCTGTATCTCATAGCTTCTCGAAACTGCCACCAGCTTGAAAAGTTTAGTATTTACTGCTTTGCTCAGCTTGCCCTAAACTTCACTGGGAATGTCTGATCCTAGTGGTCACAATTCAGAGTAGGGTAGGAAACCATTCTTTTCCTTTGGCTCCTGACTTTACCAGCGGGGGAGAAAATGAAGAGGTCATTCTGATTTGGCTGCCTGTTGCCTGCCTGCTGTGTATTCACCCCAGTGCCAGGTGTTCTCTACCCCTCAGTTCATAGGATCCTTGTTTGACAAAGGAGAACAGAGGCTCCCAAAGCCACAGCCCTTGAGGGAGGAGGAGGGAGGGAGGGAGTGCAGTCCTCACAGTCTGCCAGGCTGTATCCCCGGAATCCATCCAAGCCGAAATCCTGCAGCACTCTGGCCAGCTCACAGTGACTGTAGACCTTGGCCTGGCCGGAGGTGAGCAGGCAGCTGAGCAGAGAGGCCAAGGCCAGCAACATGATCCCAGGCAGGCACGGCCACCTTCTGGGAGCCCAGCTCCCACCTTCCATGCGGGCGGCAGGGTTGGAGATCCTGCCACCCTGGCTCAAAGCTGGGCTTTGAGATGACAGGCAGCTCACAGAAGGCTACCCCTGGAAAAAGAAGGGAAACAGGGCCTGAGTGTACCTGGCAAGTGGGGAGAAGGCTCCAACGCTGCCAACCTGCTCCCTTGCAGCCTGGATGGAGCATCAGCCGTACCACCAAGAGCCAGAAGAGGGTTCCCCAAGGCCAGCCCCCTTCCCCTCCAATCCTGCTTTGTACCCCCTGGTCCCGGCAGCTGAGAGAAGAGGAGGGGGACCGGGGAGAGGACAAACATATTCTGAGCTCCATACTACTTGCCAGGCATCACGGAATCCTGAAGCCCAAGACTTCACAACTCAGAAGGGACAAAGTTTGGACTGAGACCGAAGTTTATGTGACTCCGAAGTCCCACCGGGGTTTGGCCAAAAGCAGATGCTCCCAGAGGGGCCAGCCGAGCAGTGGCATCAATGTAAATCAATCCCTCAGCCCAGATGCCACGAAGCTCTCTTCTAGCACTGAGCCTCCCCCTCCTGGCTCCCCCTAGAACACGGCCCCCCTGCAGCCTCTCAAGTGGAGGATGCTCTTTCTCCCACACACAGGCCACCCAAGGCGATGCTGAAACTCTCCTCCACGCCCACCACCCCATCTAAACCATCACCTTGTTAAAGCCCGGCCTCCCTCGAAGCTCACCTCACCCAGTTCAGTTTGCCCTCCACGCCTCTCATCACTGGCTCTGCAGGCCTATCCCCAACATCATGAAGGACATTTGCACCTGGGTATGACCTTGGCCTCCACTCTGTCTCAGAATACAGAAGTGTCTCTATTCCACTTCTACCTCTCCCCAGCCACCTGTGACCTACCTCTCCATGTCTCTCACGACCTCGGCCCCCCAACGGGCCCTCCACCTTCATAGATTCCAAAAACGAAACACAATCTTGGGAGTGGGTGTCCCTACAATTGGGTGGCCCCGAGCCCAAAGATGACAAGACAAGGGTATGCTTTGCAGTAAGCCTCGTCTCAGCGGGAAGCCCGCCCCTACACATAACGTCTCTGACGTGGACACTTTCCCAGCACCATCTTCTTCCTCTGTAACGTGAGGAAATTAATCACACCTGCCTCATCGGATTGTTGAAAGAATGAATGAGAAAAGAGAGGCACAGAGAGAACAGGGCTCTTTGCACTAGAACTCGGCTGGTCATTATTTCTGTTAGGAAGTGATGCTGGTACCGGCACTGATGCTCGTCTTGGTC
Source organism: Mesoplodon bidens (assembly GCF_964165515.1). Taxonomy (NCBI): domain Eukaryota; kingdom Metazoa; phylum Chordata; class Mammalia; order Artiodactyla; family Ziphiidae; genus Mesoplodon; species Mesoplodon bidens. Next base: position 11,984,175 of record NC_138179.1, read on the forward strand.
AGCTTTCTCTCTCCCATTTCCCTCAGAGGGTATTCCTGACCCTCATCACCGTCTTTGAGTCCCCTCCCTGCCCTGTCCCACCTCACCTCCTGCCTCACTGAGAAAAAACAAGGTGCTCACAGGTGAGATTTCCTTCCTCTTTCTGCTCTTACCCCATCCCATTCACAAGTGCATCAGTAGCCTCACCTACCCTCACAGAGGAGGTGCCTCTACACTGACGGGGGCCCATCTTTCCTCCAAGCTCTGTGTTTCATCCTTTCCCACCTCTCCACCGTGTTCTACCAGCCACTTCTCCTCTCTCAGCATCACCAGCCCCTCCTGTCCACCAACCCCTCCTTCCTCTGCAGGTACAGACATGCTTAGGTCTCCAGCCTCTAAAATACCTTCCCCGGACTCTTTATCTATACTGACCTGTCCCTCTCCCTCTCTTTCTCATTTCAACTTCTAGGGGAAAATCTACGATTTTCTCACCTCCCGTTTGTTTCTCAACCCAGTGAAATTTAGCGTCACCACCACGACCACTCGCCCGACACTGCTCTGCGCAGTCCGATGGACCCTCGCCAGCTCCTGTCGCGCGGGAGCCCTCAGCAGCCTCGCACGCCGCCGCCACTCCACCTGGTTGAAACTCTTGCCTCTCTCCGCTTCCATGACGCTCCCCTCTGGCAGGTTCCTCGGATTCCCTTTTGTGGAATCCACTTCCGCCCAGGCCTTAAATGCTGATATGCTTCCCAGGCATTTCTCCCTTGAGCCCTCCTCTCTCCCACTTCAGGAAACCCTCTGGGCAGCCTGCAAGATGCCTAAGCATGTCTGTGCCTACTGCCCGCTGCAGGATGACGGCTTACAGGACATCTTCCCCGGAGCAGCAGACCTCATAGGTAACTGCCTCCTGGGAATCTCCGCTTGGATAAGACACGGTGAACTCAAACTAAGCACATCCAAAACAGAATGAACCTTCCCACCATTTTAGTGCTCTTTTGTATGTCTTCCCTTTCTTGGTTTAAAACATTCTTGGTTTTAAACTCATCGTGTTTTATGGTTTAAACCTATTTATCCAAATTGGATCAACATTTTTATCCAGATATAAATGTCATTCTTCACCCCTCTCCATCACAGCATCTTTCACTCATCCCCAAGCCATCAATCCCAATGGGCTGTTGAGTCCACCTTCCCTCCAAGGGCAACATCTTTTCCTTAGTTCGGACCACCCTCCTGGTGTGCTGATGGTCTCCTGGGATCCAGTCCTGACCTTCTCCCCAACTCTTCTACCCACATTCACCAGCATGAAGGTTTGACACAAAAAGCCTGGCCTGTGACATCCTTTGATGGCTTCCTTCCTCACTCCTCCTAAGCATGGTCCACAAGGACCCTCATGACCCAGCCTTGCTGACCTCTCCCGGGCGACACATTAAGTTCCAGTAATGCCATGTCATCCGCTCACGACGATCTTGCCGTCTGAACGGGAACACTCTCGTTTCCTTTACGTGCTTCACTCTCACCTATACTTCAAGGGTCACATTAGGGGTAAGTTCCCCAGCGAGACTCCCCCAGGGGGCCCCCACCCCCCCAATACTCCCAAAGCGCCCTGTGTTTCTGCCCTCCTGCACAGTAGACTGTAAGACGTTAGCCTTTCCCACTACAAGGTGAACTTCCACAGAACAATGGTGTTCTTATTTATCTTCTTATCCTGAGAGTCAAGCAGAGCTGCCGGCATGGAGTGGCTGTTCAATGGGTGCTTCTTAAGACTGAAGTATATTGAAGTCGTGTCCACAAGAGCATGAGCCCTTCTCATCAAAGTGTGGGGGGGGATGAGAGGGAGGAAGACACCCTTCTGAGTTCTTAAAATCTGTCAGACACTGTGCTGGGCTTTTTCTGGATGTTTTCTGACTTAATCTCATCTAATCCTCTCAACAATTCAAGGGGGGGAGGATTACTCTCTCCAATTTATAGATGAAGAAACCAAGCCGACTGCTCTACAGAGACCGTTTTTGCTTTTTCGGTAGCAGAGTTATTTAAAGGTCATTTCATTCCTGAGCATTTCCCAGCGCATCTAGAGGCAGCGGGAGTCCGGACTGCTGATCCAGAGACCAGAGGCTGCCAGCGTGGTCTCCAATCTCTCGCTCTCAACTCCCCACCCCCGCTTCACCAGCCCAGGATCCGCCGCCCCGGCCCGCAATCTCTGACCACTGCCTTCCTTTCTCCATGTCCCTCTCCAACCAGTAAACAGCTGTAGGAAGAGGGGGAAGGGGGCTCACTGGTCAGGTGTCGTCCACACCAGTGACAGTGGCGGTAACAGCAGTGGCCCAACACTCTGCTTCAGCCCAGGACACCCCCCATGATACAGCTGGGGCCCCAGGCACCCAGCTTGAAGAGAATGATGGGAAAGGGCCTTCTGGAACTCCCCAGTTCGGTGAGCTCATCTTCTAGAACCATCTTCACCCACCCAGCTTTGCTGGCCCCCCTGAGCCCCTCAATGTCAGGGCCTGGGGACATATTAGGAGGATCTGAGCTCAACCCCTCTTGCCCACCTTCGCTCACACACACAATACTTTGAAGGATGGCTCACTCCTCTCCTCCCAACAGACCCAGGGATGATGATGCTGGCGGCTGGCCACCGCCGCCCCAGGCATCCGACCTCACGGTCAAACTCCTTTGTTCTTCTTCCTTGATGCTGAGCTACGAGCCGCCCCCTTTCTCCATCTGGATGATGACAGTTCAGTGTGGACAAGCCTGGGACACATGTGATACTGTCGACCCTAAAGCTTGCGGGACAGAGCAGTGAAATAGAAGGGCAGGTGACACCCGCGTCTACACCCCACAGGGGCCGCTGCTTGGAGGCCGTGTGGCACAGCAGTTAGAGCATGCACTTTGCAGTCAGGCTGACCTGAGAACGAACACGGGCGCTAGTGACTACCAGCTGGGTGTCCCAGTAAAAGGGACTTAACCTCTCAGTTTCCTTCATTCTGAAGGGAGAATAACAATACAGGAAACATCTCTAGAGACACGCAATACACAGGATCAATCACCACAAAGAGCAAAGCACAGCCAACAACATGTCAAGCTGCCCCTTTTCATCCTGTCTGCCTGGGCCCCATCCCAGACAGACCAGATTGGAATTGAGGGTTGACCCACGTTTGCATCAGGATTTCTCTCTCTCTCTTTTTTTTTTTTTTTAATTTTATTGTGGTAGGAATACATGAGTCACTTAACATGAGATCTACCCTCAACAAAATTTTAAATGTATAGTACAGTGTAGTTGATCATAGGTGCAGTGTTGTACAGCAGATCCCCAGAAACTTCTTCCTCTTGTTTAACTGAAACTTTATGCCTGCAGATTAGTAACTCCCCACTCCCTTCTTCCCCAGACCCTGGCAACCACCATTCCACTCTTTGATTCTATGGACTTGACTCTTTTTTTTTTTTTTTGCGGTACGCGGGCCTCTCACTGTTGTGGCCTCTCCCGTTGCGGACCACAGGCTCCGGACACACAGGCTCAGCGGCCATGGCTCACGGGCCCAGCCGCTCCGCGGCATGTGGGATCTTCCCAGACCAGGGCACGAACCCGTGTCCCCTGCATCGGCAGGTGGACTCTCAACCACTGCGCCACCAGGGAAGCCCTGGACTTGACTCTTTTAGATACCTCCTATAAGTGGAATCATACAGCGTTTGTCTTTCTGTGACCGGCTTATTTCACCTGAGCGTAATGTCCTCCAGGTTCATCCGTGCGGGCACATGTTACAGAATTTCCTTCCTTTTTAAGGCTGAATAGTACACCACTGGGTGTAGAGACCGCATTTTCTTTATCCATTCATCTGATGGACATTTAGGTTTTTTCCACATCTTGGCTATTGCGAATAGAGCTGCTGTGAACATAAGAGGGTTACTATCTCTTCAAGTTCCTGATTTCAACTCTCTTGGATAAATACTCAGAAGTGGGCTTGCTGGATCACACAGTGGTTCTATTTTTAATGTTTTGAGGATACTGTTTTCCACAGCAGCTTCGCCATTTTGCATTCCTACCAACAGTGCACAAGGGTTCCAATTTCTCCTTGCCAAAACTTATCTTTTGCTTTTTTTTTTATAATAGCCGTCCTGACAGGTGTGAGGTGTGAGGTCTCATTGTGGTTTTGATTTGCATCTCCCTAATGATTAATGATGTTGAACATTTTTTTCATATGCCTGTTGGCCACCCGTGTTTCTTCTTTAGAGAAATGTCTCTTTGGCATCAGTATTTCTTAAAAGCTCCCCCAGATGACTCCAATACACAGCCAAGGCTTGAGCCTTTGTCCTGGGGGAAGGGCTCTGGACTTGAGTTAGAAAACCTGAGTTCAATGTCTTGCTCTGCCCTTGATTGGCTATTTAGTCTTGGCCAGTTAACCTCCATTTCCTCATCTATAACATGGAGTCGTTACCCTGCCCCACCCACTGGAACCACGGTAATCTCCCCAAGCCTCATTTTGCTCCTCTGTAAAATGGGAATAATCCTCCCCCACTGTCTCAATGCCTGAAGATACATACCACTTGGATCAGTACATCTTAACTCTTGTTTTTATTGTCTGGCCCTGGGTGGTGATTCTGTGTGGTTGAGTTTTGGGGGGTTTTACTGTATCGGCCTGCTTTTACTATTTTATCACTTCTTTTTATTGAGTCATCTTTCAGTTTATTTTTATTTTATTGTATGTTTTGTTATTTCCCACTTGACTTCACTCTTAAATGGAGAAGAAGAAACAGAAAGCTCAAAAGAGAAAGTTACAAGGCCCCAGTTGACAATTAGTGGGTCTTTATTTCTCTGCTGAGCTCAGCACGAGTCTTTTCTGTTCCCTCCAAAGCAAGCTCGGATTCTTGACCACATCCCAGCAGAGATCCCCCACCAGCTCCCTTCAGGTTTAAGTTCTCCTGAAGCATCTCTTACATTCTGCTTCTCAGTCCTGGCTGCACTTTAGAAAAAATACTGACACCTGGGCACCACCCCAGTCCAATTACATCCACATCTCTGGGATAAAGCCCAGGAATTACTACTTTTTCAACACTTCCAGGAGATTCCAAAGTGCTACCAGCAGTGAGAACTGCTGTTCTAATCAAACTTTAGTTCCCTAAATGTGTGCCAGTGCTTTGCAACCATGTCTTACATGCTATTATATATGTTTTTCCCTCTGTCAAGTACACTCTTTCTGTTCCAACTAACTGGCTAGCTGCTGGTCCTCCTTAAAGCATTGCTGGAGCTTGACTTCCTCCCCTGGACTCCTTGGGCTGAGTCAGGAGTCCCCTATACTCTGGCACAGCAATCAGTGTTAACGTGTCATCTCAGCATCTACCACACGACATCAGTATCTTCTTTCTCCATCACTCCCACCAGACTAGGAGATGCCCGATGCGTCCCAATTGTCTATTTTCCCATTGTTGACAAGATCAAAAACTACCATGGAAAGAAACGAAGAAATGAATGAAAATCATCTAGTCGGTTGATTCAGAAGAACCTCAGCTCAGAGGACTCCATCGGGAGAGTGCCGAGGGTGGTCCCAAGGAGTACGCAGGGGTCTCTGTGGACAATGAAGAAATGAGTCCTACTCTGCCTGCAAGTAGGGAGAGCCTGGAGCTCCTAGAGAAAAGTCTACTCCCCCGATCCCCTCCCAACTCATAATGGTGAAAATAGAACTAACCTCTTCTTTTTTAAAAATTTTTTTAATTTTAAAGAAGATGTTGGGGGTAGGAGTTTATTAATTAATTGATTTATTTTTGCTGTGTTGGGTCTTCGTTTCTGTGCGAGGGCTTTCTCTAGTTGTGGCGAGCGGGGGCCACTCTTCATCGCAGTGCGCGGGCCTCTCACTATCGCGGCCTCTCTTGTTGTGGAGCACAGGCTCCAGACGCGCAGGCTCAGTAGTTGTGGCTCACAGGCCCAGTTGCTCCACAGCAAGTGGGATCCTCCCAGACCAGGGCTCGAACCCGTGTCCCCTGCATTAGCAGGCAGATTCTCAACCACTGCGCCACCAGGGAAGCCCTACTAACCTCTTCTTGATAAGTTGTGTCCCTGTTATTTTCATCTTTGATCACAGTACGTGGCTATAATCACAAGACTGTTATCAGGAGGCCTGAGACATGTAAAGGCACTAACCCTGCACTGCAGAGTCTCACCCCATCATATTCTTTTAGTTTTGTGTCTCCTTTATTAATCTGTCTTCCTCCTCGTGATGGTTAATTTTCTGTGTCAACTTGACTGGACCACAGGGTGCCCAGATATTTGGTCAAACATTATCCTGGGTGTTTCTATGAGAGTGTTTCTGGAGGAGATTAACATCTTTAAAAATTGAAATGTATTTGACACATAAGGTTGTGTAAATTTAAGGTGTAAGACATGTTAATCTGATACATTTCTGTATTGTGATATGATTATCATCATAGTCATAATTAACACCTCAGTCACATTGCATCATTATTTCTTTTTAGTGGCTGGAATAATTAAGTTCTAGTCTCTTAGCAAGCTTGATGATTACAATACAATACTGTTGTCTATATTCATTATACTGTGCATTAGATGAGATTAACCTTTCAATCACTAGATTGAGTAAAGCAGATTGCCCTCCCTAAGGTGGGTGGGCCTCATTCAACCAGTGGAAGGCCTGAAGAGAGCAAAAAGGCTGATCCTCCCTGAATAAGAGGGAATTCCCCCTGCCTGACTGCAATTCAGACTAAGACATTGACTTTTTTCCTGCCTGTGAACTAGAACTGAAACATCAGCTCTTCCTGGGTCTGAGCCTGCCAGCCTTTAGACTGGAATGACACCATGGATTCTCTTGGGTCTCCAGCTTACCAACTCACCCTGCAGATCTTGGAACTCACCCGCTTCCACAACTGCATCAGCCTTATCCCAAATATATATATAACGACTGTTCTAACCAAATTTTTTTTTTTTTTTTTTTTTTTTTTTTGCGGTACGCGGGCCTCTCACTGTTGTGGCCTCTCCCGTTGCGGAGCGCAGGCTCCGGACACGCAGGCTCAGCGGCCATGGCTCACGGGCCCAGCCGCTCCGCGGCATGTGGGTTTCTCCCAGACCAGGGCACGAACCCATGTCCCCTGCATCTGCAGGCGGACTCCCAACCACTGCGCCACCAGGGAAGCCCCATTTTTTTTTTTTAAAGCTACATCTTTTTATTTTATTTATTTATTTATTTATTTATTTATTTATTTTTTTTGCGGTACACGGGCCTCTCACTGCTGTGGCCTCTCCCATTGCGGAGCACAGGCTCTGGATGTGCAGGCTCAGCGGCCATGGCTCACGGGCCCAGCTGCTCCGTGGAATGTGGAATCTTCCCGGACCGGGGCACGAACCCGCGTCCCCTGCATCGGCAGGCGGACTTTCAACCACTGTGCCACCAGGGAAGCCCTGTTCTAACCAAATTTTTATAATTCCCTATATGTGTATTTATATACACAAATCCTATGTGTTCTGTTCCTCTGGAGAACCGTGACTGATACTGTCCTCCATGAAGTTGGTAGAAAATCACTGAACAGTCCTCAGGTTCCTCAATCCACATTATTCCCTTCCTTGCTGTGGTGCCATGACTGGCTGACAGTCTCCCCTCCCCTCTTAATGACTTGTGCCTTCCACACTACAGGGCAGCTGACTGAAAGCAGCCAGACCTGGGCTGGAGTCCTGATGTCACAGAATTTACTCTGTGACCTTGATGGGTTAGTTAGCCTCAATATCCTCACCCATAAAGTTAAAAGGACTGCCACCCGGGGAGGGGGGGTTGTTGAGAGGATTAATGAGATAACAGGCAGATCATCTTACACAGAACCTGGCACCAAGCAGACACTCAAGAAAAGGTAGTTCTTTAATTATTGTTATTTTGGGGGAGAGGAAACTAACTAACCATACTTTTGAGAACTTCACTTGAATTGTCAAAAAAGGCTCTGAGTAAAAGGGCCTGAAGGATATGGCAAAGGGAAAGCAGGAGCTAGTTTTAACCAATCAGAGGCCTTTTTCCCATCCAAGTTTGTGCTGTGTTGGCTCTCGCGGAAGTCACAACATCTCTGGATGAGCAGGGAATTAATCTACTAGCATTCGTCTTCCTGGACTTACAGCCTAGGGATGTGCTCTCAGGGAAACCGACACAGCCTAAAGAGAAAGGAGAAACATCCATTTGGAAAAAAGTGCTTGTTCATCCATGTCATACTCCCCCTTCCCCATCCTGACATCCTTCAGAGGTCAAAAATGGTTCCTCCATATCTGTCCCCATCACTCTGGTGGGTGCTGTCAGCGTGTCTTATCTGGGACTACAATCGTTCCCTAAGGGGTCTCTCTCTACATCTAAGTGATAGGACTGAGTACACCAGTCCCCATTTTAAATCTTTCACTGGATCTCTATCCCTTGCAGAATGAGCTCGGAAGTCCTCCACACTCTGACCTCGCCCCACTTCTCCAGCCCTTCCTCCCAACACTTCTCTCCCTGCAATGCCACCCCCTGGGCTTCCACGGTTCTGAGCTACCCACTCTTCCCCAAACTTATCTGTCTAGACTCTCTCCTCATTGGGCACCTGATAACGCCATCTCACCCTTCAAGATCAGCCCAGTGTTGCACCTTCCACAGGAAGGGTTACTCCCACTCTCCACCTCCTGAACCAGCCAATCTATTTTCTTGCCCCCGGCCCTTGAATTTCTCCCTGTCACAGAACTCCCACATTGCACTATAATTTATGATGTACGTGACTGTAGCCCTGTCTGTGAGCTCTTCCAGAGCAAGGAGTATGTTATATTTAATCTCTGTATTTCCTTTACCTATTAATGGGTGAGACACCCAAAAGGCACTGAGTTAGGAGAATACATTTAAAAACACACTGGTTGGGAAGGGAAGGAGATGCCCACAATTCTATAGGGAGCGCACAAGGGAGATTTTTGTGGTGCTGGGACAGTTCTGTATCTTGATCTGGATGGTAGGTACACAAATGCACGTTGTAAAATGACGCGGAACTGTACACACACGTCATCGCAATGTCAATGTCTGACTGATATTACAGTGGGTCCCTTGGTATCTGTAGGGTTTTGGTTCCAGGACCACCTCCCCGCGCACACCCAGGATACCAAAATCTGCAGATGCTCAAGTCCCTATAGCAAATGTCCTAGTACAGCTGGCCTGTATCCATGGGTTTCGCAACCTCAGATTCAACCAACTGCAGGTGGAAACCTGCGGATACAGGAGGCCAACCGTATATTACGTTGTATAAGATATTGCAAAGGGAAAGCAGGAGTTTGTTTCAACCAATCAGAGGCCTTTTCCCCATCCAAGTTTGCGCTACGTTGGCCCTCGTGGAAGTCACGAGCTCTCTGGATGAGCAGGGAATTATTCTACTAAGCATTGATCCTTTTGGAAGATGTAACCGTTGGGGGAAACTGGATGAAGACGCCACAGGATTTCTTTCTACCCTCTTTGCGACTTTCTGGGAATAACTATTTGATAATAAAAAGTTTTTTAAAAAAGGAAACATGCACTGGCGAGTTTTACTGTTCTGACTCATCTAATAAAATTATTGGAAATGAGGGGCAGTCAACCCTGGAATTTTTCACAAAGTCTAACTTAAGATTAGTTAAGACTGACCAGCTAGAAGGTGAATTATGAGAACACAAACATAACCCAAATGTGCTTCAACATCTGCTTTATTTAGAATCGTAACAAGTTTCTGCTCTAAAGGCCTTGGAATCAGTACCTAAATGGGAAGAACCAGGAGTAGAATGAATCAGGTCAGCACAGCTGTGGGAGCAGAACAAGGCTGCCTGTGATGAAGCACCTGAGAAAAACAGAAAGCTTCTGTGACTCTATCTGACCAGAGAAAGAGGCTGAATGGGTGGGAGAAAACTGCATTCCTGACCCATGACTTGGGAGGCCCTGGACCTAAAAATCTGAGTCCACATTCTTAGTAACTTGGAAACCCTCACATGCTGGAGGTGCTAAAAACTGAGGTTTGGGGAATTCCCTGGTGGTCCAGTGGTTAGGACTTCACGCTTCCACTGCAGAGGGCATGGGCTCAATCCGTGGTTAAACTGAGGGAACTAAGCTCCCTCATGCCTGCTGCACGGGACAGCCAAAATAAAATTAATTAATTAATTTATTAAAAACCAAGGTTTCCAGTAAACTAACACCTTCAACAGCGGAAGGCCTCCACACTCCCAGGGCCTCTGACACCCTGAGATTCCTAGCAACCAGGGTGGGCTCCCAACCTGATGATGTCAATAGCCCTAGGAGCCTGAGACCCCTAATAACTGATGTCTCTGAGAACCATGAAGCCTTTAATAAATTGAAAACCTGAATAACCCAGGGCTTCTACCGACCCAAGACCTATAATAAACTGAGACTCTTAGCAACCCAGGTCTCCTAGCAACCTGGGGACTCTGATTATCGGAGACTCCTAGCAACCAGGGAGATTGCACAACCTGGGGCCCCAGCACACATCCAACCCTGGACCTAGACTGCCTCTCCCTCTGTGGTGATTCCACACTGAATCTTGAGAGGAAGTGCGATCTGAGAGACAGAGGCAGAATCAGGAGCCAAAGACCTGGGTGAGGGCTCCCCTGGTGGCGCAGTGGTTGAGAGTCCGCCTGCCGATGCAGGGGACACGGGTTCGTGCCCCGGTCCGGGAAGATCCCACATGCCGCGGAGAGGCTGGGCCTGTGAGCCGTGGCCGCTGAGCCTGTGTGTCCGGAGCCTGTGCTCCACAACGGGAGAGGCCACAACAGTGAGAGGCCCATGAAAATAAAAAAAAAAAAGACCTGGGTAAAACGTTCTGATTTGGCCACTTACTAACTGTACATCTTTGGCTTTATCTCCCTGACTATCAGACTCCTTACATATCAAATGAGAATGATAATTAGGATCTCTAGCTCATAAAATTACTGTGAGCATCAGGTAAAGAAGGCTTAAGGGAAAGCATTTTAACAGCTATACATATGCATGTTGCCATTTCCAATTGCACCCTGTCCCCTCCCACCTCAAGACCCACCATACTGCATCAATTTGAAGTCAATGCTACTTCCAAAACATCTTTCCCATCTATTCCAGCTCCATCACCACCACGAGTCTCAAGCCCCATTGTCTACACTGCCACCAGTTATCTTTCCAACACACAAGTGCTATCCTTTCTCTTTTGCCCACAGGCTTCTATTGGCTCCCTTGTTCTTTGAATCAAGTTCAACTCTTTAGCATGGTATATAAACTCTTCATGATCAAGCCCTATCTTTCCAGCTTCATCTTCAATCAATCTCCCAACTCCCACTTCCTTTATTTATTCTGAAAACAAACCTGAGAGGTGGGTATTCATCATCTCGTTTTCACAGATAAAGAAAACAGGGCTGAAGTAGGTCACGCAAGTGCATACAGCCTGGAAGCAGTGATTTGAAGCCAAGTTAGATTGTAAAACCCAAGTCCTTTGACTGCAAAGCCATTACTGTCATTTGGAAGCTTCCCAAAAAGCATACTTCTCTGGTAACTCTCTTAATAAACCAACTTTGGTCTTGTCCCAAAGCCCCTCCAACCCTTTTCTGCAAGAGCTGCTGAACAACATTCAGCTTTGGTGGAGCTTAAATTTACAGTAGGGGGCGCTCTCCCTGCACACAAAACTATATACATCATCCCTAAGAGACTATTGAGACCACGCCCAGTGATGCTTTACCTGTGGCCTGGCTCATTTTGCCATATGGTTCGAGGTGTAATTCTAGGATAATTTTAGGATAAACTGCTTCCATGTTGCTGCTCCTCAAAAAGCCCAGATTGGGGCTTCCCTGGTGGCGCAGTGGTTGAGAGTCCGCCTGCCGATGCAGGGGGCACGGGTTCGTGCCCCGGTCCGGGAAGATCCCACATGCCGCGGAGCGGCTGGGCCCGTGAGCCATGGCCGCTGAGCCTGCGCGTCCGGAGCCTGTGCTCCGCAACGGGAGAGGCCACAACAGTGAGAGGCCCGCGTACCGCAAAAAGAAAAAAAAAAAAAAGCCAATGGAGTTATTCCAGAGGCTTTAATCTAATTGTATGATCAGCACTTGGCCTTAAATTCAATACTTGTCCTTAAAAAGTACCCAGTTCCTTTGAGTCTAGGGCAAGGGGTTGAGAACAAGCCAGGGCCAAACTCAGGACAGGGGTCTGTAGGAGGAGGATTTCAGCTCCAAGGGCTGGCCTCTGGAGAAGGCATCCCTAAAGCCTCAAGGGGTTACACTCAAAAGGTAAAGCAAGCTCCAGGGTCAAAGAAACAAAGGTCAGGAAAGCTGCTCTGGCTGGGATAAGCGCACAGCAGTGGAAGGTCTGAGCGGGCAGCCAAAGCTACGTGTACAGAAGTCAGTCTTGGAAAATCTGTCCATCTGGGGCAAGACCTCCCCAGCAAGTGGGTGGGGAAGAGAATGTGTATCCAGCCTTATCTCCTTATTTCTCACTATATTCTCAGGGCCTAACCCAGACACTGGTACCTAATAGGTGCTTAATAAGTATTTGCAGAGTGAATGAATGAAAAATAAAACCCCTAGAGATACCAAGTCCACACACCTCCTTCTAGCCTCTACCATCCTGCCCTATGGGGATGAGAGAGGATGCCACTGCCTCCCTAGGGACTCCTTGGTGATTGATTAAATCATTCATTTTAATTAAGCACCAAGAACAAAAGGACGAACACTGCCAAGTTGCAAAGACGAGAATATTGAGGGAGAAATCTAATGGGAAACACGGAGCATGGAGATGGATCTGCTGATTGAGCTCTGGGAGGCTGGGTGGGAGGGGGTTGGCCTTGGCTCAGTTCTACAAACAGCAGCCAGGAGGCCTGCTCCAAAGGCGCTGCTGAGACCATGGTGAAAAATTGATAATGATAAGAGCCACAGTCCCCCTGCCAGGAGCCTCAGGCCCTGGGAGCCAGATGTTCCACAGGACAAGAACGTCCCGTACCCGAGTCAGGAGGGGGCAAGGAGCTGAGGTTGCTGCAAGGCAGACAAGAGGCCTGTGGAGCAGACTGGGGCCCACCCCACCGCTTGGAGCCAAGCAGAGCTCAGCGGCATGCAGATCAGCCAAACCCCAGGCAACTTGGCCGTCCAAAGCCCAAAATGAATGCTTGTTGTAAGTCACTGAAATTTCACAGTTGTTTGTTATGTGGCAACATCACTGAGTGCACTATGCCTTCTGAGGGCCTTTTCAGTGCCTTCAGTTAAAGAAAGAGTCTGGCTATTAAAAAGAAATATTTACAGAAAATTCGAGCACTCCTTGGTTCTCCCATTTTGGAGAGTAATTTCACAACTTCCAGAAAAGGTGAAGATGCACGTACGTTAGCGGTCAACTACTCCACCTCTAGGTGACTACACATCACAGAGCAGGGTCAGAAAACTGTCTCTGTAAAGGACCAGAGAGTGAGCATTTCAGGCATTTCAGACTAGATGGTCTCTATGAGACTATACAATCATTCAACTCTGCCATTTTAACGTAAAAGCAGACGCAGACAATACTGAAATGAATGCCTGTAGCTGTGTTCCAATAAACCTTTTTTATGGACACTGAAATGTGAATTTCCTATCATTTTCATGTATCACAAAATATTCTTCTTTTTTATCCATTAAAAATGTAAAAACCATCCATCGACAGGTGAATGGATAAACAAAATGTGGTAGATACATACAATGGAATGTCATTCAGCCTTAAAAGAAAGGAAATTCTGACGTGTGCAACATGGATGAAACTTGAGGTCATCATGCTAAGTGAAGTAAGCCAGTCACAAAAAGACAAATAGTGTGAGATTTCATTCATACAAGGTACCGAGTGTAGTCCAATTCATAGAGACAGAAAGTGGATGAGTGGACAGGGGCATAGGAAGTTATTGTTTAATGGGTAAAGAATTTCAATTTAAGAAGATGAAAAAGTTCTGGAGATGAATGGTGGTGATGGTTATACAACAATGTGAATGCACTCAATGCCAGTAAGCTATACACTTAAAAATGGTTAAAATGGGAACATTATATGCTAGGTATATGTTACTGCAATTTTTTAAAATTAAAATTATAAAAAGAAAAAATTAAAAATTATTCTTAATTTACAACCCCATACTAAAACAGGTGGCAGTGGATTTGACCTATCGGCTGTAGTTACTAACGCTTGCCCTAAAGAAACTCTCTCAGATGTGCCCAGGAGGTAAGTACAGGAGTTCATCACAGCACTGTCTGGGTTATAGAAAAATAACAGGAAATAACCTAAATATTCATCAAGAGGAAAATGGAGCAATGCATTGTGGTATAATTATTCAATGGAATATGCAGTGATAAGTGGAGTATGCTATAATTTATATCTAAAACTTAAAACCCTACTGAATAATGCTATATTGTATTAATGCATACATAAAAATGTAATGTAAGTGTAAAACCATACATAGGAATGATAAACACTGGATTCACAGTAATAGTTACCTCTGAGGAGGAGGGAGAAGAATAGAAATAGGAGTGTAAAATACAGGGAGCTTCAATTATATCAGTAATGTTTTATTTCTTTAAATGAGATCTGATGCAAATGACACAATGTTAAGATTTGATAAAGCTTAATGGTAGGTAAATAGGTAGTCATTACGCTCTTTTCTATTCTTGTCTGATCTTTGAAATATCTCACAATGAAAAAATTAATTCATAAAAGGGGAAAAAAGCAAAGGAAGGAACAAATTTTTAAGGAAAACAGAAAGCCAGCAATTTCAAAGCATGCTGGTAGCAGCCAGAGGAATAACAGAAGAGGTTATCAGTTCATCTCACTCGTCCTTCTGGGTTTTCTCCACCAGCTTAGAACTCAGGGGGGTGAACCTGATGCAGAGACCCACATTCGGAACCACTGGATGGCTCTGCCCGTGAGTTTGTTCTGTGTGTCTGGAGAAGGAAGGCTGACAGATCCCAGACCAGCCATCCCTGAGAACCATGTTCCAGCCACAACCTGCTTTCCAGAGGCAAACCTGCCCTCACCCACAAGGCACAAGAAGGCATTTCAGGGCTTCAAGGTGTTTCGTTGTGAAAACCAGGTTCTCTCACCAATACCTGCAGAGATGGAAAAGACAGGGCACCTCTCAAGCCTTCTCTTGGGGACGGTGCTTGGCCTTAGTTCTAGTCCGTATTTAATGCTGTCAATTAAGATTAGGTTAGATTGAAAGTAACAGAAAACCCAAACAACAGTGGCTTCAACAAGACAGAAGTTTATTTTTGTCTCACGTAAAATAAATCCAGAGGTAGATAACTCAGGGTAGTGTCAAAGCTAGGGTGTGACCTGTCCTCCGGTTCCAAGATGGCAGCTGGAGCGCCAGTCATCAGATCTGCCTTCCAAGCAGCAAGACAGAAGAAAGGGAGAAGGACCTGCCTCCTCCTTTTAATTATTTACTTATTTGCGCACGGGCTTTCTCTAGTTGCTGCGAGCGAGGGCTACTCTTCATTGCGGTGCACGGGCTTCTCATCGCGGTGGCTTCTCTTGTTGCGGAGCACGGGCTCTAGGCGCAACGGCCTCAGTAGTTGTGGCTCGCGGACTCTAGAGTGCAGGCTCAGTAGTTGTGGAGCACAGGCTTTGTTGCTCTGAGGCATGTGGGATCTTCCCAGACCAGGGCTCAAACCCATGTCCCCTGCATTGGCAGGCGGATTCCTAAACACTGAGCCACCGGGGGAGCCCCCTGCCTCCTCCCTTTCAAAGGAGTCTTCCAGAAAGCATCCCATGATTTTTCCACTGACTTCTCATTGTCCAGAACATAGTCAAATGGCCACACTTACTCCAAGAAAACTTAGGAAATGTCTTTTTCTGAGAAGCCATGAACCCAGCTGAAAACCAGGAGCTCCATTACTAAGGAAGAAAAGGAGAACAGATATTAGAGAAGGCGACTTGCCATCTCTGTCACAGTTGCCACCTTTTTACTGTGTCACTTTGAGCAAGTGCCGTCACTTCCTCACCCTTCAGTCAACGCATTGGACTAGGTGGGTCAGAGCTAAGATCCTTCCCAGATCTGACATCCTTTTCTATGCTAAAGTGTTATATTTATGTAAATCATTGATTCCAAAGTTGGAAGAGGCAAGTGAAAGAAACTAACATTTATTACTTACTCATGAGTGATGGATTCTTTCTCTGTTTAACTCTTTTCAACCTCATCCGTGACTATATGATGTTGGGTGTATTACTGCCTTTTAGAGAAGAGAAAATTGAGGTTCCAAAAGAGGCTAAACTACCTCCCAAATTCACACAGCTTTAAGTGATGGGACCAGGATTTGAACCCCATCCATGCTCCTTCACTATACCATGCTGCCCATTTCTGTATTTTGAAATAGAGCAGAACACAATTCCAGGTCTGCCACTTATTGAGAGTGTAACCTTGGACAAGTTACTTAATCTCTCTGTGCCTCATTTTTCTCATCTGCAAAATGGGAATAATAATGGTACCTAGGCTATAGGGTTGTTGAGAAGATTACATGAGTGAAAAAACATAAAACACTTAGAACATGCCTGGCATGTAGAATTAGTCTGCAAGTGTTAGCTATTATCATGTTAGGCAACATTTGAGAGGTTCCATGAGGGAGAACTGAGGGACAGAGAGGATATTCCAGGCTGAGGGAACAGCCCAATCCAAAGCTGGGAGACGGTGATGGCACAGTCAGGTCTAAAAGCATGAGCAGGAGTCATGAGTCTCCAACTTCAACACCTAATCGGGGCCTCACCATGAGGTAGGTCCTCACTAGTTATGTACGTGATTTGAATAGATCTCAGGAAAACCCCTAAGAATGAACAACGTCTATAGATACAAATCTCAAATTCTACCTTGAAGGGAAGGGAAGAGTAACATACACCGGCTCCCAACTGCGAGCTCCCCATATGCTGGGAGCATGAAAAGGGGGGCAGCCTAACACCCGGAGCAAAGTACATGAACTTGGGTCCTTGCTCTGCCTGGCCCTTATGGTGCCATATTCCAGGTGTTATGGCTTATTATTCACAGCTGGCAGCCAGCCAGCACCAAAGCACCCAGCCCCGCCTTCTGAACTTTGTCCCCAAGCAGGAAAATTTTCTCCTCTGTGTACTTAAGAAAGGGACAGCTACACAGTGTCACACCCACAGGTACCTCTGGCCACAGTTCTACAGCCAACCGGAGGCCTGAGGGACAGGGCTGTCCTCCCCACGCCAGACCCTCCAGGGGAGGAGCGTCTCCCTCTGCCAGGGACCATGTGCAGACCCAGCCTTTCTAAAACTGGGCGAACCAAGATAGGAGGCAAGCACCTGAAAATGGGACTTCGGAGACCTGGGTTCTTACCCCAAATCTGCTACTAAGCCATTCTGTGGCCTCGGGCCAACACCCTGCTTGCCTTAAACCAAGGGTCAGTGGAAATAATCACATACTTCTTGTAAGATCGCTCACTGGTTGTAAATATTAAATGAAATAATGCACATGAGGTGTTTAAATCAGCTCAGCACGCAGTAGGGACACAGCCCATGCAAGGCCCCTTGTTTCTTAAGGTTTCTGTCAGCATCAGCACTCTCCGAACGTGATGATAAATCCCGTAAATGATTAAGTGGCTTCTCTTTTTTCGTCCTAAGCATGCTCAGTGCTTCTGCACTTAATGAGTTTACCTTTGGACCCTTCCAAACTGTTTATGCTTTTACGACTTTTTATCACACCTTTCCCATGATGACCAATGGGAGAGGCCCCAGGTAACACGTTCTTCTCCTTCTCCAAAAGCTCCAATAAGATAAACCAAGGACACAGACACACAAGGATTATAAGCCAAATGGAAGTAAATATCATCTTCCCTAGTACGTTGCAAACCTCAAACCACAGGCTTTCCTTTAATTTGTGTTGGAGAATTCAGATCAGGCCAAGGGTAGCTGTGGATCTTCTTAACTCCCAAATCTGGATATTGGAACATATTTCCTCGCACACACCCTGAAGCTTGCCTGCAGAGACAGTGATGAGGTCTGAGAGGAAGCTCAGCTCAGCTATATAGACAAGGATGCAAGCCTTCTAGAAGGTAGCCCTGAGCCTGGACCAACTATGCTCCAAGCTGAGACAGTAAGAGGAGGAGGGCTTGCTGAGGAGGGAGGGAAGTTGAGCAGGAAGCAGCCGACCTGGCTCCTGATTTGGAGTCACAGCAGCCCTGTCCACTAAAAGCTGACCCAGTGACCATCCGCTTCTGTCCAGCCGGTCCAAACACTCCTCTTCCTGGACAGAAGCAAAGAACAGTAGGGAGGGAGACCCTATACATCCTCCGACATGCTTCCATCCTGAGAAAAGCACATTTAAGAGGAGTTTCTAAAGGAAGGTGAGAAGGAGAGATATTTTCTCTTGCCCGACAACATGGGTCTTCCATTTTTAGCCTAGTTTAAGCAAGAGCAAATCCCTACCCTTGAAGATGCACACTTGTGCATGCACACACACACACACACACCTCCCACCTGTGCAGACAGCACCAGGTTTAAATTGAGTGGAATGATTGAGTTTGGCCTCTTAGCTGAACTTCTTATCCAGACAGAACACAGAAGTTGGCCAAAGGCACATCCAAACCAGAAAACCATTGGGACCACATGCCTCATATCCGGTGTACAAGGGAAGATGCTGCTGAATCTTGCTCCCAGAGTCCTTGTGGCTGACGTCCTAAAAATTAATAGAAACATGGTGATTCGTCTGTCATTCTGAAACATAAACCCAACAGCCCAGCAGGCCAGGGGCATGGGCTCACACTAATAGGGGTTTATGGTACCTTCCTGAGAATGGGATCCGGAGCTCACCCTTGCATGAGCTGCCTGTCCAGTCGTCACATCCAGGTGGAGCCCTGGGCCTGGCAATGAACTGGGAATTCCTTGGTGTCCTTTCTCCTCTCAGGTCTTCAGTTACTAGCCACACGAACTTGGAGAGTTAGTTCCTCTTCTTGGGCTTCAATTTCCTCCCTGCTAAGTCTTGTTCTCTTAATTTCGTAACAGGAACAATAATTGCTACCCCTATGGACCTCCCAGGCCCATGGACTCCAGCAAGGTGGGTATGGGAAGTGATCTCCCGAGGAGAGGGCATGGGGGTTACACAAAGTCCCATCAGGTCAGGAGGAAATTACCAGTCCAACAACAACAGTGATCCTGGGAAAAGCAGTTTTGTTCATTTTCCAGGTGGGGCTGGGTCACCTGGAAAGACAACCTGAGAAAGCTTCTCACGGGGAAGAATAAAGCCAAAAGTTATAAGGAGCAAAACAGGTAATCCCATTCACAGAAGTAAATAATGAAGAGCAGAGAGAAAAATGGCAAAGGTGATGGATTAAAACAGAAATCACTAAAAGATAAAAATTTTAAAAAAGAACCAAAGTGAGAAGTCTGTATAAACAGAATGGTAATTAGGAGAGAAAGACAGGGTAGCAGGCAGCGGGGAAGGTCAGGTGCAGATATCCCTCGGAAATTCGGTGGGGTGTGGGTCAGAGGGCAGTAGTGGAGCTGAAAGGGGAGAGACAGATAAAGGTGGTGCCAGGGAGAAGTATGGGCAACAAGCAGTATTCAGAGCTCTGTTCCAGGAGCAAGGAAGGCTCGGAGAGATGGGGGGCAGGCTGAGGAGGGAGAATATGATCTCCCAGCTAACATCATAATTCTAGAACTGACCAAGCCCTAAAACCAAGACAGTGCCCCAAGAACTTGGGGTCTGGCTATTGAGCTCTCCAAACTGCCTCAAGACCAAGGAAACTTGGATTGCTGTCAAGGGAAAAGGAGAGGGCTAGCCAAGGACACAATACGCGTGTACTCTATATAAAATAGAGAGGGCTTCCCTGGTGGCGCAGTGGTTCAGAGTCCGCTTGCCGATGCAGGGGACACGGGCTCGTGCCCCGGTCTGGGAAGATCCCACATGCCGCAGAGCGTCTGGGCCCGTGAGCCATGGCCGCTGAGCCTGCGCGTCCAGAGTCTGTGCTCCGCAACAGGAGAGGCCACAAACAGTGAGAGGCCCGCGAACCGCAAAAAAAAAATAGAGAAACAACAGTGCTACTGTAGAGCACAGGGAACTATAGTCAAAATCTTGAAACAACCTATTATGGAAAAGAATCTGAAAAGGACTAGATATAACTAACAGAATCACTTTGCTGTATACCCGAAATTAACACAACCATGTAAATCAACTATACTTCAATTTTAAATTTTTTATTATATTAACATTTTTTATTTTATATATTTTAATATGTATTCTTAATATAGATATTTATAATGTATAAATATATATTTATATTTTAATATATATTCTTTTTCAGATCCTTTTCTATTCTATATATTCTTTTTCAGATTCTTTTAAATTCTATTCTATATATATTCTATTCTATATATATATATGAATCACTTTGCTATACACAAGAAACTAACACAACATTGTAAATCAACTATACTTCAATTAAAAAAAAATTTATAATAATAAAAATAAAAACACTACATGTGGAAAGGGCAGTGGGCAGCTCTGACAAGCTGGAGCCCAGTGCTGTAGTTTGATTCCACCCAAAGTAGGAGCCAGGCTGCTGCACCAAGCGTGGTGTGAGGGGGGTGCCCCAGCAGATAAGGCAGTGGGTGCCATGCGGGATGGCAGTGAACCACTCCGCCATCATAGGGGAAATTACAGGGGGACCCACAGAAGAAGTGTTGGGGGAGTCATCACGCTCAGATCCACAGTAGGCTTTGAGCCAGGAGAAATGTCGGCGGGAACCTTGGAGGCGAAGAAAATGCCAAATATTTGAAAGAAAGAACCTGGAGAAGAAGGTGCCGTGCAGGGTGAGGTTCAGATATTAGCCTTGGAAAACTGCATGATGGTGGACCAAGCAAAGTGTGTCACCGTCAGGCAGGGATGGACCAATAGGGCAAAGACAGAAAGTCATTTGCGTATTTGCTGCTGAAAGAAGAAACACTGAGCATCATTAGTGCATATGTGGCACTTCGAAGTGTCTGTGGCCACCATTTTTTGAGCACCGACTGGGTGTAGGGCAGTGGGCTAGGCACACTACAGACATTAGATCCCTCAATTCACACACACACACACACACACACACACACACACTTTATTGGCAAGAACATTGAGACTTAAGAGCGGGTAAGCAATTTGCCTAAAGCCACACAGCTAATAATTGGCAAAACTGGGATTTGGATGCGGGTTGGCTTGACTCCCAAGGCCACGCTCATAACTGCTCTTCTGTCCTTTAAGAAGACAGAAGGTAACTCTGCTTTGAGAGATGCTTTCATTTCTCCCATCCGACTAAAAATCGGTTCTCTGGAATGGGAGGGGGACCTGAGTCGTCTGCTCGGGGCTGAATGAGGGGCTTCTCTCTATTCTTCTCCAGCCCGTCTGCTTCCTCCTGCCTTCACATTGTATTATAATCATTTGTTTACACATCCGTCTCATCCATGAGGCCAGCAGGGCTTCTCATTCCTGGCTGCACATTAAAATCTCTTTTTAAAAATAATAATTCCTGGGTCCCACTCAAGACCGATTAAATCAGAATCTCTAGGGCCAGGACTTTGACTTTTTTTTTTAATTCAGTGATTCAAATGTGCCATTGGGTCTGCAACCCACTATTGCAGACTGTGGGCACTTCAAGTTCACGGACCAGGTCATGGGTATCTCAATCCCCAGAGCCCAGCACAGTCTGATCCATCACAGGGGCTCCATACATGTTTAATGAGAGGATGAACACAGAGAGCACAAAATGAAGATCAAGAACAGAGAAAGGAAAATCAGGGAAGTATTATGCAGAAGGGGGTGTGGAGAAGGGAGTGATATGAGACTGAGAAGCAGAGAGAGTCTTTTAAGATGCCAGGGGCAAAGGAAGAACCTGGATGAGGCTGTCTTGCATAACAAATCTCTAGTTAAAGCTAACATGAAGCTTCAGTGCAGAATAAACAGCACCTGCCTCAGAGAGAAACGAGGTGAAGAGGAGTCAAAACCGTGAGTTTCTCAATGAGCCGGAATGGTGGGCTTTGGGGGCCAGAAGACTTGGTTGGTATCGGTGAAAGGAGATGAAGAGGGCAAGTGCCAAAAAAAAAGAAAGAGAACAGAACTGTGATTTTGAGAACCACTGAAACATGGGAAAGAATATGACCGGGAAGATAAAATTCACAATTTGAAAATAAAATGGGAAAACAAGAGAAAGCGAGGTTAAGTATAAGAGAGGAATGAATTCCTAAGTCATCTATATGTGTATTTGCTCAAAATGCTATTGTTTCAGTGCTGGGGAAAGAATCAGAGGTAAATAAAATATACAAATGCATTTCATGATGAAAAATCCTGTGAGGAACAATGGAGATAATCGCTGTAAAAATTCTCTGAAAAAGAACACAAAATGTTCTAGAAATGAAAGGTGGCATGATTATCATTCTAAGGTAGGTGTTGCTGTGTGTGCTAAGAAAATTGACTCTCCAAGTGTTGGTCACTGGTCAACTAAACAAAGGCCCAGAATTCTCTTAGTTCGGTTTCAGAGAGCTCTCAAAAAGGGCTGAGTCTTGGAAGAGAACAGTGCTTGCCTAGTATATACACCAAGTACCCTGGGGCCATCTCCAGTTGGAAGAATTAAGTTTAAGTCTCTGGCTGCAACACATAGAGCCAGAAAATACACAGGAATAAAATAAAGGTAGCAGAGTAGTTAAAAGGAGAGAAGGGAAATATATCTAGCATTTATTGAGTGCATACTGCAGGTTGGGCACTGGGCATATGGTATTTTAGACAACCATCAGAATAACTCCACAACAGGGGTTTCCCTGGTGTCGCAGTGGTTAAGAATCCACCTGCCAATGCAGGGGACATGTGTTCAAGCCCTGGTCTGGGAAGATCCCACATGCTGCAGAGCAACTAAGCCCATGCACCACAGCTACCGAGCCTGCGCTCTAGAGCCCGCGAGCCACAACTACTGAGCCCACGTGACACAACTAGTGAAGACCACGTGCCTATGGCCCATGCTCCTCAGCAAGAGAAGCCACTGCAACGAGAAGCCTGCGCATCGCAACGAAGAGTAGCCCCTGCGTAGCCCCCCGCTCGCTGCAACTAGAGAAAGCCCGCGTGCAGCAACAAAGACCCAACGCAGCCAAAAATAAAATAAATTAATTAAATTAAAATAACTCTACAACAGCCTTAGACTGGCCCAAGATCATATTAGATGTCAGAGTGCCTTAAGGCCCACTTCTATTTTCACTCCATACTGTTTCCCTAGCATCACCCCATTAGCCATACCTCTAACAATAAGGACCTATGAAAAATCTCCAGCCCAGTCTTCTCTAAGCTTCAAACCATTATATCAAACTCAGCTTAGATATCTCAAATGCACCTAATATTCTTCAAATCCAAAGCAGATGGTTTTAACCTCTTCCCCAAACCTGATCCCTTCTGGCATTTCCTAAACCCGTAATCCCTATTCCCAAACTCTCATAGCCACGTAGGTGTGCAAACCTGAAACCTAGGAGTCTTTCTGGACACCCCATCATCCTGCATCACTGCCCCATATCAAATCCATCCCAAGTCCTATTTCTTTTACTTCCTCTCTCAAATGTATCCACTCCCCTAACTTTCCATCTCCCTCTGCCTGCTCAGACCAAGCTATCGTATTCTTTTGCCTTGACAAATGCAATAGCACTGGGTCTCCCCTATCCACTCTGGCCCAATCTAACTGGTTCTCCACAAAGAAGCCAAAAAGACCTTTTCGAAATACAAATCTGATTGTATCTCTACCTCCCGCCCACTCCAACCCCACCAGCTTTGAATAAACCATTTGAATGGATTCACATGGCTCTTCAGATAAAGACCAATATCCTTCACATGGCTTAAAAGGTCGGGCATGGTTTGACCTCCTGCCTCATCTTCACCTTTGTCTTCCTTGTCTTTCCGCCAAAAGACCTTTGCATGGACTGCTCCTTGGGTTTCCATTCCTCCACCTCTGAATGCCCGCTTATCCTCCAGAGAGTAGATCCCTTTTAATGGAAGCCTTCCTTGACATCTACGTAGATCAGTTTCCTTAAAAATGTCTCATAAGATTTTCTCTCTCTTCTTAAAATACTTTAAAAACTTTTCATTTTCCACGGATTCAGAGAATCATTTGCTTGATACCTGCCTTTCCTCACTAGTCAATGATCCCACGTGGGCAGAAATTGTGTGGTTTGTCTCTGCCTTGTATCCCCACCACTTAGACGATGCTTGGCACAGAACATGTGTCGGATGGAATTTTCAGAAGGAAGGGAGGCAAGCAGGTGGGAAAGGAGATGGCCCTGGAGTGGCAGAGTCAGGATCCAAACCCAGACTCCCTCCTGGCACCAGGGAAGAGAGGGAAAAAGGATGAGAGATGACAGGGACTTCCCTGGCGGTCCAGTGGTTAAGACTCTGCACTTCCACTGCAGGGGGCACGAGGCACGGGTTCAATCCCTGGTTGCGGATCCCACATGCCACGCGGTGCGGCCAAAAAAAAAAGAATGAGAGATGACATTATCTCCCCACCATCTGGTCCAGATGAAGAGAGGCTCGTCTCTTAAGGGAGTGCAGTCTACACCCGGCCGTACTATCCTGAACCCGCCCGGTCTCGTCCAAGGGAAAGCAGACTAGTGCCAAGGTCAAGTCTGTCATCGGTCTTCCTTTCCAGTTACTTTTGACTCCCAGTCTCTGCCTCCTCAAATGAAATGGCTCCATGAGGCACAAGAATGATTTGGATTATGTCTTCAATGTTCTCAGAATACAGTGAGCACAGCGTATGGGCCCTGCTTGGCTCGCCCTGATTCTCTTTCCAACCCCGTCTCCCATCCCTGCTTCTTCTCATGTTAGATTCTAACCAAACACGCTATGTTCCTCCATATCTAACTTGGGACATGTAGCTTCCTCCCCGTGCTGCTCTCCCCACGCTGACCACCTCCTACTAGTCCTTTAAGACGCTCCCTGCCTCTCCCCAGCAGCCCCATCCATCTCTTTGATGCCTTCTGGTTCCTACCTTTAACCTTGAGCCAGGTTTGGGGTGAATAAATGAAGGTTTGATTTCTTCCAGCTTGGTTTGTTTGTTTACCACTACCTGTAACCCGTGAATATTATTATCAATCATTCACCCACGGCACTTCACTGCTTCAAACATTTCAATGCTATTTATTTGATCTTGGATGAGAGAGGATTTTCTAAGCATAAAAGCAATGGAAGAAATCACTAAGGGAAAGAAAATCAATACATTTGACTACACCAAATTTAAAATGTCTGGATGTCTGAAACCATTCTAAACAAAACTAAAAGGCAAATGACAAGGCTGGGGAAAGTCTATGCAATAAATATGACAAAGGGTTGTTATCCTTAATATATAAAGAGCTCATATAGATCGATAAGAAAAATATTAAAATCCCAGAAGAAAAATGGGAAAAGGACATGAATAAGTACAAAGAGCTAATAAACCCATAAAAAATCTTTCACTCCACCAGTAGTCAGGGAAACACAAATTAACGCAACGCTAACGATGGTTCATCTATCAAATTCGGACAACATTAAAGGCAGATAAAAGTGAGGAGATTTTTTAAAAGTTAATAAAAAGTGTGGAGATCATTTGTTTTCCAAGAGAAAGTAAGCACTTTCTCAACTTTCGGTAGCTCCCTACCACCTAGAGAAAAAGTCCAGGCTCTGGTCCTCACCTTCCTCTCCTGTCTCATCTCCCACCGCGACCCCCATCCCCCCTGACACTTGCAGCAATAATTCCCCGAGCCCAGCATGGGATGCCGGCTGCAAAGACTGCCCGTCTTCGATTCTCTGTCCTCCTCCACCTCCATCATCTACTGTCCCACACAATCTTCTTCTCCCAGGTAACACCTACTCCGCCTTCACCATTCTTCTGAGATGGCATCGCCTTCGGGAAACTCTCGCAACCTGGGGTTGGTGCCCCTGCTCCGTGCTCTCATTACATACACGTTCCCTTACCCAGCGCTTACTGAATTAGATTGAAAATGACTCTTTATGGTTTCTTTCTACCTTAGAGTATATGCATCTCAAGGGAGACATTATATTTTTATTCATTCCTGTGCCCCAGGGTCTAATCCATGTAGATGCTCAACAGATGACCCCTGAACGAATCCATCATGTAATAAATCCATTATTCCATTTTGCACCATGAGTTTTTTTTCTTGCCACTCTTCTGGTAAATGCATGTTTTACTTAAAAAGGATAAAATTAAGCCATTTTGAATGGAAACAGAATACCTCACCCATGCCCCAGCCCTCATTTTAGTGCCCATGTTCTATCATCTTGTGGGTTGTAACCGATTAGTGGGCCATGAAATTAATCTATGCGTCATGACCTCTAATTTTTTTAATGAAAAATACTAGAAGAGAAAAGAATAACTCTGGGATCTGCTGTTTCCTTCGTATTGTGGATTTCCCCACCCACTGAACCCAGGCAGGCGGGAGTGGTGGTAAAGAACACCGGGTGGGAAGTTGAAGTTCCTGCTCTCATTCTTTTTTTTTTTTTTTTTCTGGCCATGCCGCGCAGCTTGTAGGATCTCAGTTCCCCAGCCAGGAACTGAACCCAGGTCCTGGCAGTGAAAGTGCTGAAACCTAACCACTAGACCACCAGGGAACTCCCGCTGCTCTCATTCTTAATAACACCACAAAAGTTACTGGTCTCTCTAGGCTTTGGTTTCCTTATCTGTAAAATGGGGATGATAAAATACAGATAGAATGAGACAGCAAGGACCCAGTGATGTTGCAAATCCTCAAAACTGCTCATCAGCATTTCTTTTTTTTTTTTTTTTTTTTTTTTTTGGCGGTACGCGGGCCTCTCACTGTTGTGGCCTCTCCCATTGCGGAGCACAGGCTCCGGACGCGCAGGCTCAGCGGCCATGGCTCACGGGCCCAGCCACTCCGTGGCATGTGGGATCTTCCCGGACCGGGGCACAAACCCGCGTCCCCTGCATTGGCAGGCGGACTCTCAACCACTGCGCCACCACGGAAGCCTGGTCATCAGCATTTCTGATACAAAGACACTGTAACTACCTACCAGGATCAGATCCAGTACGACTACACTGTTACCCTGACCCATTCTGTTCTAACGCCTAGCCTCTCTTCCTCCATTCCTAAATAGTTGCCCACCCTGCCTTTCTACCATGATTGAGTCATAAGCCTCTCAGACTCAGCGGGAAACATGTGCTCAGTGGCATCAGG
Organism: Mesoplodon bidens; assembly: GCF_964165515.1. Taxonomy (NCBI): domain Eukaryota; kingdom Metazoa; phylum Chordata; class Mammalia; order Artiodactyla; family Ziphiidae; genus Mesoplodon; species Mesoplodon bidens. The sequence goes on from NC_138179.1 coordinate 12,011,288, forward strand.
CACATTTATGGGTCTTGACGTCTAATGTCATAGGGTGTGAAGTAAATGACTCTGTCTAAATTGCAAATCTGACCAAATCACTCCCCAGTTAAACCTTTTCCAGGGTCCCCATTGTGCTCAGGATAAAGCTTCGACTCCCTTTTATAACCTCTAAGAGCCTCCATGATCTGCCAACCTGTCCAACCCCACCCTCCAGCCCTCCCTCCCCATCACCTGCACTTCTCAAATGAGTCATGCTCTCTTGGCCCTGGACCTTTCCCATGTGGTCCAGTCTGCCCCGAACACCTCGATAACACTGTCAAGTCTCCACTCAGGCATCAGCTCTTCCCAGGTTTCTTCCCTATCCCGACCCCGCCCCTTCCCTGTCCCGTGCCCGCTCAGGGGACCCCGGCTAGGCATCCCTCCCTCATTGCACTGGCCACAGTCATGTTTCAATCAACTGCTCACTTGTCTCTGCTTCTTAAGGCCAGGGATTGTGGCTTTGGTTCCACATCCCCAGCACCTAGCACTATGCTTCCGCCTAAGTAAACAGTACTTGTTTGTGGGAGAGAAGGGTGGAGGGAGAGAGAAGAAGAGAAGGGAGGGAGAGGAGGACAGAGGGAGGAGGAAATAGACGGAAATTCTTCATTTAACACTTTCCCAAAGTGTCCAAGGTCAGAACGCAGCTCAGGGACGTTGAACTATACGTCATTTTCAAAAGATCAGGCTCACGTGGCCACACAGAGTAGAAAGGGTCTCTGAAGAGAAGGAGCTCCTGGAATGTGGCGGTCAGAGTAAGCACCAGGGTAAGTCGGAGGCCAGGAACACGTGTTCTGTCTGAGAGATTTCACAAGCTGGAGGAGACTCCGGGCTGCGCTCTGGAGGAATGCAAACTTGGGCAGTGAACCCTGGGAACGCTGATAAGGGGCCAAGAGCTTTGACTGCCTTCCTGTTGTGAACATATTTGGGGTGGGGCGGGCACAAGGTTGGGCCAGTGATTCCAGAATTTTGGCTATTTGGTTCCAGAGCTCATGAACAGAGCTTAGACAGAGCCACGGTAACTGGGGTGTCACCATCTCGATCAGCTGCATCAGGGCACGGGGGACTTTGGAGAGAGAAGTATTAACATTGGCTAATCAGTACCAGGCACACGATTGGACATTTCGCATACGCTGCTTCACGCGACTGACATGCCAACCCAATGAGGCAGTACCCTTGATTTTACAGGTGAGAGAGCTAAGGACCAGAGAGGTTAAGGAACTTGTCCAAGCTCACACAGTCAATGACGGAGCCCAAATTTGAATCTAATTCTGTCTGACTTCAAAGACCTTGCTCTTTTCACCCTCAATTCCTATCCCTAATTCCTTCTTCATTCAGAATTTGAGTCCGATGCTCCTACTCCAGGGTAAGAGGGGGTGGGGGTCATGGAAGAAAATCATGGAAGAAAAGATCTATGACAATATACACAGACACTAGTGAACTAGGGCCTCAGGATGTGTCCATCGTCTGGGAAACCATACCTGGCTGGACCCCCAGTGCTTGCCAACCGGTCCCTCCCAAATGAGGAGGCAAGTTCAGCCAACTCCCAAAGGGCTAGAAGAGTCCCACCCCAAAGACAGTGCTTCCACCTCAACCACCAGTCACCAACACCAACCTGATCCAGAGACTTATTTGTCCTGCACCGGAAACAAAAGAAAGGCTACACAGCAGCGGAATCAGAGATCCTGCAGCCTAGCAGACACTTCCAAGGTCTTCAGCCACCTCTTCTCACGACTAAAAGGGCAGCATCTCAGAGCTTGAGGAAGTAGGTGGGCCAGGACTTGCCAGGGTGCAGAGATGCGAGGTGGTGCTCGGAAACTTCTCCACCTCTAACCCCACACCTTGTGGATGGTATTTGAGAGATTAAGGGCTCTCTCTGGCTTAGGGCTCTGGTCCAGGTTAAAACGCAGGGACACTGACAACCATGGCAGCCACTGCAACCTTAGCATGGTGGCCTCCAGTTTGCTTATGAAAGCAGGTATTGAAAGGGAGGGGAAAAGACAAAAACAGGAGGACTCTGGATACCTATTGGTGGAGGCCACAGACAGAAAAGTCACAGTGACTCTGTGGACACTGCCCATTCACAGCTCACCAGCAGGACAGGAAAGTTACCTAGCATGAGTTCAGGGCTGATGGGAGTGCACAATCCAGTAAGGTGTCTCCCCTGTCCTCAGGAATCCCTCTATCCTTCCATGAGAGTTGAGCCCCAGCTTCCCTCTCCTGACTCCACCTCCCCAAGTGGGAATTGGTGTGCACTGTGCTGGAGAGAAGCATCTTGCTTTTCAGGAGAGAATGAAATTGGATGGATGACACATCTCAATGACAAACAAGGCCCCAATCTTGGACCTGGGAACATGGGTTCCTGGTTCTCTAGAATCAGGCTGAGGGATTTGCTGACTTGAATTAGGGCACAGGAAATGAAATGGGAACAAACATGGAGCTCCAAACATGCTTAACAGCATAGGATATGAACCAAGGCAGCCCCCAAGCCAGGGCCCTCTCCCAAGAATGAGGTTGGCTCTGAGATCCTGGGAGGAAAAAAAAGTATTTCAGGTATTCCTATATGCTTGTGATGGAAATTATAGAATTTGGATGCAGTCTAGATTATACAATTGTGATTCTGGGTCCCCCAAAGGTCTCAAGTCATAAAAATGCCCCTCACCTTTCAGTACTTGCCAAACAAGCAGATACCAAAAGAAAGGGGACCCATCTTTCATGGATGTCATTGGTAGTGTGGAAACAATACTTCATGGTGGTTATCTTCACCTCTGCCTGAACTCTGGAGGGTCTCTGAATATCTTATTTTGAGTCATACACACAAGGCATCCTTGGGATTCTTAGCCTCTCTCCTTCCACCCTCAGTCCTCAGACAAATACATCCCACCACACACCGTGCATCAGAATTTGACTAACCAACCACACAATTGAGGGAAAGCTAAGTATACGTTTACTCTCCACCTAGTGGTAGCTAGGTAAAATTGCAGGCATAATGATAAAAAGGGAATGATCAACTCTACGTTGCTCACCTTCAAACCCAAACATGTGAAGAGAAGGAGGGACCCAGATGCCTCAGGGACCGGGCAGATAATACAAATAAATGAAACAGGCCAGGTGAGAGAGTACAAGTATCGTCAAGAGAGGCAACTCCTACATAGTTCCAATTGATTGTCCTCTGTGGAAAATGCAGATCAGAGTTGCCTCAACTTCTGATTGTTCGAGAGAAACCAGACATTCTGATTTAATGTGAAACCTCCTGATTCTTAGATGGTGGCTGGATTTTCTTGAAAACACTAGGTGAGCTAAATAAAGCTTACAGTCCTCCAGTTTTCAAAGCTCTGCTGTACAGATGGTGACTGTCATCTCCCCTAACCGTGGGATTAGACTGCCACTCACCAGCCACCACTTGTAACTACAACAGAGGCATCAACTGCTTTACTACACACACACAGCTGGACTCCCCAGCCGTGGAGAACAACTAACTCTACAGGAAGAAGTAGAAGGCACAGCTGAGTCACCCAGCCATGGCAGCAGGTTGGCCCTGCGACCAGCTGCTGGCTGGCAGGCACTAAATGGCCGACTGCTCCTGCAGGAAGCCTTCAGGGCCTGGGAGACCTTTATCTGGCTCCGAAGCCAGGGCTGCTTCTCGAAGGACTTCCAAGTGCTCCTCAGCAGCTGACAGCGACTGGTCAATCCAATCCAGGCCCCCGGTCAGGTGGCAGGCGTTCCTGGTCACCAGCACCAGATGACTGACAGATAGGAGCAGGGCAGTTGTCCTAGAAAAAACAACAGGATCAGGTTCCCAAGGATCTAAGGGACTTTGCCCCAAAGCCCAAAGGGATAGAGTCTAGACTGGTGTTCCCCAAGCTGGAGTCCCTTCCTTAGGAGGTTGCTGAGTATGTAATTTAAAGAGGGTTCGATGCTCAAAGAAAGTTGGGAACGTCTGGGTTAAATAAAGGTAACTGAAGCCCTTCTCAGATGATGCACGTGATAAATCTCTAAGGGGAGAATGTAATACTCCGAGTCTCACTAACTTATTTAAGACTGGGAGCCCACTTTCTGCAACACATCCATTAACATCTCCCAGAAGAGGGTTTTGTGGGACAATTTGGATCTAGTCAGTTGGATAAGCACATCCCCAACTGCTTCCCCCTTGAAGACAGGATATTCATACCCCACCTTGGGCATCACTTAATGATTCTGAATCAATGAGGCCCAGAGCTGGTTTACCGCATCCTAAAAAATTTAATTGCAAACTAAATTGAGGAGGAGGTTTTTTTTTTCAGTATTGAAAGATTCAGTGCAGAATATTTTTTATATAGTGAGTGTGCACAGTGCATTTGGGAATGCATTACAGATGACTAGCCCATGAACACAGCTGGGCAGTAATAGGAGTGGGGCGGAGAGGCCAACTGAATTGCCGTGACCCACAGCCTGTCTGGCAATTATTACACAGTGGGCCTATGAAACAGTCATATAAATCTGAGAGACAAAGGAACATGTTTTTTTTTTTTTTTTTAAGTGGGTTTATAACTGGTAGAGGAACAAAACAATCTCAAAACCCTAAGTACACTCTGCGTATTACGGAAGGATCATGAGACAGGGGTTCCTGGGTACGTCCTGTGGAAGGTGAGCACAGCTTTAGCTGAGCTAACACTTGCATTCTCATTTCCTGCCCACCGCCCGTACCAGCGACCCATGGGCGGCACTCACAGCTGAGGCACGTCTGCTTCCGGCGTCCAAAGAGCAGAGAGAGCTATGGGGGAAGTGGGAGGGAGGGAAGGTGCAGATAGGACTTGGCCTGGGTGGACGTTTAATCACAAAAATTCAAAATCTAAGACTGGCTCTTCCTCCTCTGGGGTTTCAGGAAGAGCCCTGGCCGTCAGCATCCAGCCAGGCTTCGTTCGCTGGTTGGCTGACCCTTACCCAAAGCCCAGCCTTGGGAACCCACCAACACAGCTCTCTCTTCCACAACCCAAAGAGCCGACCTCACAGATCTGGTAACACCGGGAGCCTCCAGCATGAAAAGACACTCGCCCACTCCACCCCTCTCACCGGGCATCCAGGAGCTTCGGGTCCAATGGAGGGTACATTGACTTCACAACATCGTCCACTCTGGGGGGAGGCAAAAGGTTTTCAGTAATTCGCTTTTCTTATGGCCTTTTCTCCTTCCTTTCCTTCCTTATCCCTGTGCTTCTCTTTTGATATTCCAGACCCAGGCTTTAGGGACTTTAACTGCATTCTCAGACAGGGACTTAAACAGAGAGACTTAAGATTCAGTTTAGAGAATATTTCTTCTGGTTTTGTTTTAGCTCCAATGGTCTAAAAAGTACAAGTTCGCACATCTGGAAAGATGTTCAAGATATACGACTACATTTGGACTTCCCTGGTGGCTCAGTGGTTAAGAATCCGCCTGCCAATGCAGGGGACACGGGTTCAAGCCCTGGTCCAGGAAGATCCCACGTGTCGCAGAGCAACTAAGCCCATGTGCCACAACTACTGAGCCCGCGTGCCACAGCTACTGAAGCCCACACATGCTCCATGCTCCGCAACAAGAGAAGCCACTGCAATGAGAAGTTCTCGCACCACAACAAAGAGTAACCCCAGCTCGCCGCAACTAGAGAAATCCGTGCACAGCAACAAAGACCCAATGCAGTCAAAAATAAATAAATTTATTTTTTAAAAAAAGATATACTACTACATTAAAATAGCATATTGCCAAACAATATGTAAAGTCTGATTGATCTCATTTGTGGAAAAATGAATAAACAAAAGCTGTGAAATGCAGTGGGCAGGGGCAGTCTGGAGGAATACTCACCAGTCAACAGTGATTACCTCCAGGAATTAGGATGGGGTGGAATTAGGGGGTCCTTCACTTTTCAGATACTCTATTTCTGCAATGTTTTAACTTTTACAAGTGTTTATTACTTTTACATTTAATTTTTAAAAAAGGGTTAAATGTTGTTATATAGAACACTAAAAAAAACCTCCAAGTTTAATTTGGGTTCAAACTACTCCATTGGATTTCTTTTAGCACATGGTACAGTTCATGGTTAATTTTCTTTTTTCTTTTTTTTTTTTTTTTTTTGGCAGTACGTGGGCCTCTCACTGTTGTGGCCTCTCCCGTTACGGAGCACAGGCTCTGGACGCGCAGGCTCAGCGGCCATGGCTCACGGGCCCAGCCACTCCGCGGCATGTGGGATCTTCCTGGACCGGGGCACGAACCCGTGTCCCCTGCATCGGCAGGCGGACGCTCAACCACTGCACCACCAGGGACGCCCTTTTAATCAAATTCTAGAAGGAGCTACTATTCATCCTCATTTACATGGTTCAAGGTTTTCATCCAAATCCTTGCTCTTGGACCACCTGAGAGTCAAGAAGCAAAAAATAACGATGTATTGTTTGATTCCCAAAGGCATTTGGGAAAACAGATGCCCTTGAAAGCCCTTGTCTTGGGACTGAGGGGCTGGTGTGGAAGTACAAAGGTGTGGTCACTCAGTGCCCATCTTAGCTGGCCCCTTTCTCTGCCCTGCAGCTGAAGCCACTCTTCTTGAAACTAACATGCTATCAACACACTATATGGAATAGATGGAGCAAGAAAAACAGTGGAGACAAAAAACGGCCAGAAGGAGAAAGTGTGAGGGCAAAAAGAGAAAGCAAGGCCCCTGATTGATTTATGGCAGGGATCATTCTGGAAGGAATCCAAGGTGCTCTGTAGGACGGGCCAGTGAGCACCAGGTGAGGTCTGCCCTCTGGGCGATGCCACACCCTGGCTCTAGCACCACTGCTAATCCTGACCACCCAGGACTTCACTGGGACTCAGAAATCTCAATCTCTTTCCTCCTCCGAGCCCTCCTGGCGATGCTGCCTTGTAACCTGGGGTCACATGAATTCGTCTGGCCCCTGGGATGGCTCTCAGAAGTAACAAGAAGCATGAGGAAGGTCCAGCAGATATGAGCAATGCAGCCTCTACCAATCACGGGAGGCCAGAGGAAGGTCTGGTGCTTTTCCAGAGCCTGGGCCGGAGGGTCTTCAGGCCAAGGGCCGACCTAGGCTGATCCCACTCAAGTAGCTACACCCACCCAGGGCAGCTCCAGAGAAAGCCAAGAACTCTTCTGGATTATCTCCCTCCCACGTTCTGAACTCACTGAACTCCCTGGACAGAGTTCAAGTGTACCAACTCTTTCATGTTCCCTCCAAGGGCTGGTTCCTCGTGATCTACCCGAGGCCACGGCAATGTGGAAAGCGAGGACCCCTGGAACTCCGAGGCTGATAAAGAAAACATCCTCAACTCGGAAAAACTCCCAACTCAGGCACATCCACATGCCAGCCACCAGATGGCAGCACCAACTTAGTACCACCCTTCCCTCTAAGAGAAGGGCTTTATTTTCTTCACAAGATCGAGCCCAAATGAGGGGGTGGAGCTGTTGACTACAATCCTGCCTCCCACATGGTATTCTGCAGACAGCCTGGAATTTGGGAGATCTGAATGATTTCTCCACCTCCCACCCGGTCCTGGAGGCTGCTGGCTGGGCCCTGGCTGGGGCCGGGGGTGTCAGCACAGAGACAAGGAGCTGGTCTACAGTACAGACGCCAGCCAGGAGGTCACTGCACACAGGGGTGTGGGCACCAGTGGGAAATGTGCTTGCTGGCCCGGAGCCCAGGAAGAAGGTGTGGCAAAAGGGAGGAAAGCAGCCCCGGCTGGCATGGGACTGAGGAAGGAGGAGCCAGTCAGCACTAGTCATGTGCTGCCATTTCCCAAGAAGCCTACAGGAGGGGGCACTCTGGAGGGGAGGGAAGCCGTTTGACACCACCTTAGCCTGAAAGCCCCCCAGCGCCTAAACCCTCCTGGGTGCCCTGGGAAATGTGTAGGACATAAACCACTCAAGTTGCCTCTGGAGCGTCTCAGGAGAGCCTGGTCTCTCCCCCCATCCCAGCTGCCAGCCCCTCCCCTCCGCCTCCCCCGAGGAGTATGGGGACCTCACCTGGGGCTGATCCGCTTGGCCACCACGATGATGTCACTGACACTGGCTGAGGTCTTCATCTTGGCCCCGGAGCCCATTGTCATGGCAACAAGTTTTTCCGTCAGAGTGTGACAGATCTACCACAGCAGGGAGGAGAGAGGTGATGAGGAGGGCCAAACACGCCCCCATCTCACAGCTGGGCCCCCTAACCTAACGGGCAGATGGAAGTGAAAAGTACAGAGATGAGAGGAAATGGGATGGAAGAGGCAAACCTGAGGACATGGCCGGGTGAGGAGAGAGGGGTGGGAACCTCAGATCAGGGTCAGGGTTTCGGCTTAGAGAAGTCTGAGCTGAAATAATCTGTCTAAGAAAAATCATGTGCTCTAAGTTCACCTTCTCACTTAAGGGCAAAAACCTATTTTCTCTCTCGATTCCTTCACCTCCTGGCTTCGTCTTCCAAAATGATAAAGATCTCCATGGGCACCCTCAGAACTATGGACGGACAAAGGGCAACTGTTCCCTTTAAGCACATCCTCCGAAAGTGGAACTTATTTCAGCACTTTTCTAGGGTAACATTTTCACATGTTTGTCAAGATGATGATAAAAGGGCCTTGGAAAAAAAGCAGGAAAACAGCAAGACCAGGACACGTGGCCTTTTTCATCATCCGCCAACAATGCTGGCCGCCCCCAAAGCTTTGCTCCCCACTTTCACACCTCCCCGATGTCAGAACCTGGATGTGCTTCGGGCCCTGGCAAAGAAGTTCCATCACTTGCCTTATACTTGGGGCTGGAAAAGAGAGGCAGAAAGAAGCCCAACAGCCCACCAAGGGGAGAGCCCAGGCCCTTCCCTCGAGGCCCCATCACAGGGATTCAGGGGCATGTGGCCAAGCAAAAGGGCCTCGAGATCCCAAGAGGAAGATGAGAGGCTCTCCTTTGATCTAAGGATCTCAGGATGGACCACTGAGTCCAATCCAATAAGACACCTTCTGGCTGATTTAACCCACACCTCAGCTGTCATTCATTCTCCCTCCTCCAATAGGCAAGGGCAGGGGACAAAACCCAGAGCCAGGACACATCCTGGTTGGGAGAAGGGGGATGTAATATGGTGCCATTGTTCTAGACATTAGACCCATGTATCTCCATCTATAACCACATCTATACCCCAAGAGATTCTTGGAATTCAATAATAAGTCTGGACTCTGGGACAACAATGTCCCACCAGGCTCTTCTTTGTCCCCCAAGGGAACAGCTGAAGAAGCGGTGGGATGAAAGACTTTTTAGTATTTTGTACTGAAGGACACTTAAAGCTGTCTTCTTTGAAATCTTGAATAATTGCTAGACAGAAAGAGAAATGTGTGGTTCGCCAGGTTACTGAAATGAACGATATTTGCCACTGGCCAAACATTTCAATGTTATTATTATCCTATTCAGTAGGAGAGCGTGAGGCAAGAATTGAAAACCAAATGCCAAAACTATAAAAATTACCCCAAACTATAAAAATTTCCCCAAATGCAAATTGGATGCAACTCTCCACCCTGTCCTGAAGGCTGCAGGCATTAGAAGAAAAAAGTCTGCCTTCCAGTTGAAGTACCCACGGTTTGGCTTTGTTTTAACACTGATTGTCCCGTTTGGCTGACTACTGTCAGTCAAAGAGGGCTGGTGAGGAACTTTCTAGTAACTGCAGAAGCCCCAGTACAGAACTCAACTTGCTGTCGAGGGCTGAGCTCTCTGTTCACGAAAGAAAGTGCCCAGGAGAAGCTGAGAAGCCCCGCCTCCCCCTAAACACAGTCTCTATTCTGCACACAGCTTTCTCCACGGTCAGTGAAAATGTGGTTAGTGACTGCCTGTATGAGGACCAGGTGGAAAGGGCCTTGAGAATTCTAAAGCAGAACAGACCATCCAGGGGGAGCAGAAGTGAACAGTAGAAACTCCAACTGTCAGGCATGTTACAAAAGGCCTCCTGCACAGGTCAGCGCTCTTCCCAGAGTTCCTTCCCCTCGGACAGTCTGTGGACACGGATGCTTTGGTGACCACCCCTTATTCTCCTGGGGAAATCGCAGAGTATTACCTTCAAGATGGCAATGCAGTGGGACATGAGACCCCTGGGGAGACAAGAAGCATTTGTCAGTGCTCCTCCTGAGAGGCCCACCTCCCTCCAGCCACCACCTCCATGCCTCATCCAATTCTGACCAGTGGGCACAGCTGGACACCACCTGAGAACAGGGGTGCCTCAGTGATCAAATGAACAAGCCCAGGAGCTAAACCAGGAGGCATCTTCTGTCCCGTCTTTCCCTTTCCTCTCCCGCACCCAACCATGCTTTTTTAGAGCTCTGAGCTTCGGAGACTGTTTCCTCCACCCAGGGAATCCTTCCCGGTATCCTCAGCCTGGGTGGTCCAGTGGTTAAGACTCCACACTTCCACTGCAGGGGGCACGATCCCTGGTGGGAGAAGTTCCGCCCACCGCACGGTGCAGTCAGAAAAGGACCCAGGACAAAAGGCACCCACTCTGGGAAAGCCTTCATGAAATCCAGCCCCACCTCCGGCCAGGCAGCTCTAGATGCCACCTCCTCTGCGTGTCCGCTGCACCGCGCACAGAGACCCCCCTCCATCATTTCTGAAATACTGCATTTTAGTAGAATTCTGCCTCCACCGCCAGTTCCATAGCTGCAGTGCCTGGCCCAGAGCCCGCACATCACACCTTGGGATCTATCAATTAAAATATCCCCGTGAGAAGCAGCCGCATAGCACAGGGAGATCAGCTCGGTGCTTTGTGACCGCCTGGAGGGGTGGGACACCTTGGGATCTATCAATTAAAATATCCCCGTGAATGAATGGCTGAGTGACAGGAAAGGGAGCGGCACACTCTTCTCAAGCTACAGCGTCTCCTGGTGGGTGCAGGGATCTCCGAGGGAGACACCGGAGACAAAGGCAGCGTCCCTGGAGCCTGAGGGTCAAATTCACAGCCCCACCCACCCCCAGGATAACCCAAGCACATCAGGGTGACTTGACAACAACCCTGCCTCACATCTATGGGCCTCAGTGTTCAGGTCTACAAAATGGGGAGAGCAAGGACGAACACCGTGGCGTCAGAGTCTAAGTTCCCTCCACAGTGAAGGCAGGGGAGAGAGCAGCAAATGACACAGTGCTCCTCGGTGCAAGGGGCAAGGCGCTCCTGGGCGCTCAGTCGAGGGCTCTGGAAAAGGAGGCCACGCAAGGGCACCCAGGAGCCTGGGTCGCCATCCCCAGGCGGCTGCAGGAAAGCAAATGGTCCCCAGGGCCTTACGAGGCATCTTCAATCCAGTCTTCGTTCTCCAGAATGGCCTCGATGTGGGGGTTGGTGATGACGACATCGTCGAGTTCTAGCTCTGAGGGCTCCGACTGGGTCTCCATGGCGCCGATGAGATCCACGATGGGCCTGGAAGGGAAGCCCAGCTAAGTGGTTTCAAGACGGACGACCGCTGCTGACTCTCTCCTCACCGAGGCCCACATATCCGCCCGAAAGGATACAGGGAGTGAGGAAGTTAAAGCGGGGACTTGCTCTGGAGCCAAACCTGAGGCTAGTGGGACTGCACTGTGGGCAGGGCACGTGGCTCGACAGCGAGTCAAGGAAGCAGGGGCACGAAAACACAAGGAAAGTGATACAGAACAAGGATGCGCCACGAAGAGAAAGGCAGGGCTACAACCACAAGGATTACAAAGATGTACTAGGGGTTCCGTGGTGGCGCAGTGGTTGAGTGTCCGCCTGCCGATGCTAGGGGACACGGGTTCGTGCCCCGGTCCGGGAAGATCCCACGTGCCGCGGAGCGGCTGGGCCCGTGAGCCATGGCCGCTGAGCCTGCGCGTCCGGAGCCTGTGCTCCACAACGGGGGAGGCCGTGGCAGTGAGAGGTCCGCGTACCGCAAATAAATAAATAAATTTTAAAAAGATGTACTAGACAGGGCTGCTCCTCTGGGACAAAATAATATCCGTTTGTAACTTATTTGCCCTTCACACCTCCCTTTAATGGAGAAGCTAAGTTCCTATTACTCAAACTGACCTGTACTTGTTCTGCAGAATCAACTCCTGGGAGCGACCTTGGTCCACCGGCACGGCCCCATCCCCTCCTAGTTATACTAGAGAAGCGGGCAAAGTAAAAATACCTCCGACTTTACAACAGGCTCTTGAAAACATGAGACGCCACAGCAGAGCTTTGCTGGGTCATACAAATGGGCATTTACTAATTATTAGCCACTCAACAGAGATGCTGATGGGATTCAGATAGAGGGGTAAGAGAAACTCAGGGTTTAGTGGCCAGGGTCCCTTGGGATCTATCAATTAAAATACCCCTAAACTGAAAACGGGATCTTGCTTACAAAGTATGTTTCACATGAAGAGCATCATGAAGAAATCCGAGCAGAGAGAGAGGCGATCCTGTGCTGGGGTTTCGCAGCCCCAGGTGTCTGTTGCTTAGATGTGTGGCTGCAATGTGGGCATTGGATTTCTGTTCCTATGAGTTTGGCTGGAGAGGGATGTGGCCTGTCCAAATGCTAAGTGAGGTGGCCAGTTTGGGACAGATTTGTGCTACGTAAACATGTTCAGAGACAGAGTCTGAGGTGGCTCAGGATGTTGGGGGAGCTTGAGGACCATTATTAAGCTCTGACGTCTTTATAGGGAAGGACAGCCTTTGGGTACCATTTTAGAGGTAAAAAGCTGAACAACAGTTGCCCAGCACCAAACTTCTTTTTCTCTTGTCGGGGCCCCAGGGCACAGCCCCTCTCTCCTCCTTCCCCTCCCTGGGCCACTCACTTGGAATCATAGCGCTGCAGGAGATCTCGAGGCCGGCAGTAGCGCTGCCTGCAAACCACCACCAAGGCTGCAAACGAGGCCAGAAAGATGGTGGCCAGCACACCTATGGCAACAATCACCACGGTCTCCATGCTTCCAGGTGGCTCCCTCAGTCCCGGTCAATCCCCCACATGGGCTGAAGCTGGAAAGGCACAAGGGCAGAGCAGCCTAGTAAAGGAGCAACGAAAAGTAGTGTGGTGGTGGGGTCCTCCCTGTTGGCGGGTTGACGGGGAGGGCAGCTAGGTTCCCCGAAGTCACCTGGAGAGACCTGAGGGCCTGAACAGAATCAAGACCCATTTTAGGTCGTGCCCCAAATTTGATCTTTTCCTTTACTAAAAGCATTTGCTCCCCAAGTAAACGGGGATGGCCTTTTCCACCTGGGACAAAAAGAAACATTGCCACCAGCACTGTTGTTTCCACATCTGCCCCAGGCGCATGAAAGAACACCCGCCTAAGAAGAAGGGTGGGACTGTAGTTCCTGAGGGTCTACTCTGTGCCAGGCACTTGGTATGTGTTCGCTCTTCTAACGATCCTATGAGGTGGGTATCAGTATCCCCATTTTACAGTTGAGAAAACTGAGGTCCAGAGAAGTTAAGTAATTTGTCCAAGTTTACGTAGTCAGGAAGCAGAAAGCCATCCACTCAAACTGAGATGGACGTTCAGCTCTCTTGTCCTTTCTAAGGAGGAAAGAGGATTCTAAAAATTCTGGGGCAAGTTTCGATTGTGAGTTTCAGCGTTGGAAACTTACAACTGGTATTTAAGTGTTCGTTGCCTATTCACTGCCTGTTTTCAGTTAGGTCGTTCTTTCACACCTATCTTAAACTCATAGACTGGAGGAACAACAGCATCTCAGGGAAGCATGTATTCACAGTGTTATTTCATTGCAGGTCTCCTACTTGTGTCCTTTTGAGCAAGTCTTCTCCCCTCTCTGGGCTTTAATTTCTCCACCTGCAAAAAAGGGTGCTTTGACCTAGAATTCTCTCTGACTCCAGGACAGTACATCTTCTCTGTTTGGATTTAATGCTATGTTCTATGTCTTGGAGGGTCCAAATGCTCCTGATCATCATTCAGTAAGTATTTATTGTTCATTTACTATGCATCAAGCACTGGAATGGATTCTGGAGATTGGAGGTAAATAAGATATGGGCCCCAAAACCTGTGGAGCTGGGGGGAGAGGCAGACAGGCAGACAAACCTTTTCAACTCCGTGTGCCTGTGTCACATGCAGAAGTACACAGAAAACAGAGTGCCAGTGCTTACGTGCTACTCTCTAGGAAAGCTTTCCTCCCAGGGCAGGTGATGCTTGAGCTGGGTTTTGAAGGATGAGTAGGAGTTTTCCCGGGGGGACTTCACTGGCTCAAAGTGCCAAGGAAGCCTTCTCAGAGGACTCACAGAGCTGCTCTCCCCCTTGATGTTCACCTGCCCACAAGGGTAAGAAGGCTGGGATCTACCTTTTTCATCTCTGCATCTCTGTGTTTGGGGGGGGGGGAGGGATCCTGCGTCAGTTTCTCTAGATGTGTTTCTCTATACTATCCCTCCTAAAGGACTACCTCTTTTAGCCCTTTGTCTTTCCTCCTCCTCTCACTTCTCACTCTCTTCATTTTTCCCTGGCTCAGCTTTCCTCTCCACCCCTCCTTCTCTTTCCCCGCTCCCCTCCTCTCTCGCTTTCTCCGTGTTTCCCTTCCCCTCCCCTCCCCCTGCCCCAGGTCTCCAAGACCACCCGCTTTGTTTCCTGTCTTCCTGTGCGTTTCGGGTGTGTTTCCCTGAGTGTGTAGGAGCTTTTCTGTGAGTTGTTGCTGTCTCCCTCCGTGATCGGTCTGTACGAGTGTTTCTTCGTGTGTTTTCTTTTTTCTTTGTGTATTCTCCTCTGTGTGTTTCAGGATGAGTTTTTCTGTTTCCCTCTAGCGGGTTCTAAATCCACAAGGATAAAACAGACCCAAGACCCCCCTCCTTCCCCCTGCGCGGCCACCCAGAACACCCACGCCACACCTAGGACCTAGGGAGGGACCCCCACGCGCCCCGGTTCGCGCCACGCGGGGCTCGATGGCTCCGGGGCGCGCAGCTCCGCCTTTCCCCCCTCGCGGGCGCCGGGTTCCCCTCCCCCTCCTCTCCCGCACCCCCGCCCCGCGCACCCGGCTCCAAAGGGGCTGGCGGGGGGCGGCCCGCGGGGAGCCCCGGTCCCCAGCTCCGCGGCGCGCCGGGCTCACCCACCTGAGGCTGCGGCTCCGGGACGCAGGCGGGGGCGCTCCCGCGGCCGGGCCCCCCGCGATGGCAAAGTCCGGGCGCGGGACTGGCGGCCGTCTGCGAGCGGGGCATGCCGGGAAGGCACCGAGATAAGTCCCGGCGGCCAAACCCCCGGAGGTGGTGCGGGCGGGGGAGCCGCCGGCCGAGCATCCAAATCCCCCGCTACCAGGCGCCGCCGTCACCGCCAGGCCCCCGGGCCGGCCGGGGGTTGGGGCCGCGGAAGGCCCGGGCAGCTGCGAGGCTGAGGCTCAGCGACCCGACAGGCGCTTCCCGCGCCCCCGCGGAGGCCGGGCCGGGGGGTGGGGGGTGGGGGGGAGAAAGGGGGGAGGGGGACGCGGAGGGTCTGGCCGTCCAGTGGGGGTGGGGAGCACCAGGCGTCTGCACAGTGTGGCTGGGCCGGGAGCGAGTCTGCTCTGCTACCCGCTGTCTGGTTTAAATCCTGGCTCTGGCACTCACTAGCTTGTGGGCAACTTATTTCACTCCTCGGTACCTTGGTTTCTTCCTCTGTGAAAGGGACTACGACTTGTAAGCATCCCGAGTTAGTTAAATGCCACGATGCATGCAATGCTGGGCCCAGGGTCAGTGGTAATCAGTGAGCTGCGCTGGGCAGTGACAAGCAGGCCCACCCCTACCAACTGCCTGGCCAGGGACAAGAGTACGAATGCAGGACCCTGGTTGGCAGTCCTGCCCCCTCCGTTCAAACCCTACTCCATCCCATACCAAAGGGGGACTCAGTGCATTCATGGGGACACAGCCTCCACGCTGCAGTGAGCCATCCCTCAGGCCTGAAGATGCCCACGACAGGCGGTGCCGGCTGCCTTAGAAGGATGGAGGTCCACACAGCCCCTGGAAGCAGGCTGGGGACCGTATGAGCAGGGATCTGCAGGGTCCAGAGTACCAGGAGCATGGTCTAGAAGGATCATGGTCATTCTCCCTTGGCTCTTGAACTCCTAGCCCTGTGAGGAAGACACAGGACCAGAGCAGGACCAACTAAAGCCTGGGGCCCAGGTAACCAGTCTCAGGTCAGTACTGGTCATAAGTACCGAAGGATGCAGACCAGGTCCCAGGCACTTAATGCAGGCTCTGCAATCTTGTAGCCCCTAGGCCACATCAAGCCCACAGAGGTATTGTTTTGGCTTACAGTTTTTAAAACCTCAAATTAGTTGCCAACATTTTAAAAAAATCAGGAATTTTACTTATACCTCTAGATTTCTAGCTTCTCTGGAAAATGCATAAGCTCACTCAAAATGCAGCCCATATTCCATTGGGTGCAACGGTCAGTCAGTAAGAGAGGGGTGGCTGAATTTCCAGGCCCGTTCTTCTGGCCTACCCCCATTCCTTCTGGGTGCAGCATACACTGTATGCACATTCACTCACACTTCGCGTTCTTTTAAGGGCCTGGCCCTGTGGGAGCTGAGGTTACCCACCATTGGCACTCAGGGACGAGAAGGTTGAGCAATGATTTTATTACCCTCCAAAGGGCTTTCATGGAGAGGTTACCATCTGTGTAAGCAAAATGGGCTGACAGCGAAGCAGCAAACATGAGAATGGGTGACTGGGGACAATAAGTCTCCATGTCTTGGGGATACGGTGAGAAGAATGGAGTGCTATTTTTGTCTTGGGTGGTTTAGACACCTGCGACTCTGTGGGAGAGCTATAAAAGAAAGCCTTAACCTTGGCAGGGGGGTTGTAAGTGGAAAAGACTTACCAACGCAAACAAAAACAACCAAATGGGAAAAACAAAAAAATCTCAGCTGCTGCCTGGAGCTCACAGTGCGAATGCCTCAGTTAACCACCCACTACCCAGCCGCAGGCAGGACAGGGTAGCGCTAAGGTGGAGCCACTGCCTTTCCTAGTCAGCTGTGTCCCATCATTCTAGTCACTCCTGCCATCCCAATGCCCCTTGAAGTCCCCCCAGATTGACCTGAAAAGAACTTGTGAGTACTCAGTGTTCTTACTTGCAAGCAATAGAAATCGGTTGCTTGTCCCACATGGAAAGGGATCTTGTTGAAAGCACCTGGGGTGTTCACAGAATCAGCGGGAGACTGAAGACCTGGATCAGGACATGGGCAGGCACCACAGGGGCTCCAAGGGCTGCGTGCCACTGCCCTGAAATGATTGTGACCCTCCCTTCAGCTTTACCTTCATTCCGGATTCAAAGTCCTGGGTAGGACCTCGCCCTGTCGGCTTGCACTGTAGGAGGCGAGGCACAGGCAGTATCCTGCCTTCCAATGTCTCTGCATGCAAGGGAGGTCCCCCCAAGAAAAGATAAGAGGGAGGGTTGCCAGGCTGCTCCCCACAATTCCATTACTCCTAAATACAGCCTCTCCCCACTTAATCTGAACATCAAATGGCGTAGCCAGAGTTCCCAAATCAAGGACTGAACTCAGTGGGTAGCAAGGAGAAGCCAGCAGTGGTGCTGACTGTGGTGAGGCTTGGTTCCTGGCCGGTGGGTGCAAGCTCGTGCTCCACCCAGGCAAGGAGTGAACCTCCGTTGAGCGCCAACTAGGTACCAGACACTGGTTAGGCATCCTACATGCCTTATCTCATTTGATCTTCCCACCAACCCTGAATAGATGGTATGATTATGTTTGCAAGGAAGGAAATAGACTCGGAGGGGTAAGGCGACTTCCCCAAGCTCTTTCAGCTTGTAAGTGGTAGAGCAGGAGTGGAACTCAGGACTCCCTGGCATCAAAGCCCAGACCACTCAAACCAGGAAACTGCCAGCTCTTCTGACCTGGGTATCAGAACACAGCAGGTTGCCATGGCCCCAGCAACAGCTACAATAGCTAGAGCCACTCTATCCCAACTGTGTGTGCACCCCATCCTCAAAAATACACTTCTTCTGGTCCTGGAAGTGAGCCTGTCCCATTGTGATATCCTTTCGTTTTGTTTTGTCTTTTCCTTCTGATGCCAGCTGCAGAGTTGTATCTGTGTCATTTGATCCTCCTGGGCGATTCCTTTTGCAGCACCTAATGCTGTGTTATGTCCTAGTAATAATAGATGGGGATAGTGCTGCTTGGCAGGCTGGATGCCAAGCACCTAAGATGCTCGTGCTCATCCACTCAGGGCAGCTGAACATCCCCTGAAAGGCAGCTCCGAAGACCGAGGTGGGAAAGGAGTGAGGTAGACAGATGTCGATCACCTACCTTCCCCCCAGCCCCCAACCCATAGCTCTGGGAAGCAGCCCCTTCCTTCCAGACAGGCAGGACCAAAAGCCCCTCCTGCCCCAGCACGAAAAGCATCTCACATGGCCTGTAACCCTCACTAAACCCTCCCGACGCATCGCCAGGCCATCAGAGGGACAGCAGAATGGCATCCTTCACCTCCACCAGGTAGGTGGTTAAGGGCAGGAGCTGAGCCAGGGAAACTGTGGTCTGAGGTCTGCCTCCTCTGCTTGGAAGCTGTGTGATCTTGGACAGTTTCCTCCAAGTGTCCCCATGTGGAGAATGGGCATGACAGCAAAACCTATGGCCTCCCGTTGTTTTGAGGATTAAATGAGATGATGCATTTAAAATGCTCATCACAGAGAAAGTCGAATGGTGGTTACCAGGGGCTGGAGGGAGAAAGGAATGGGAAGTTGTTGTTTAATGGGTACAGAGTTTCCATTTGGGAGGATGAAAACGTGCTGGAGAGGAGTCATGCTAACGGTTGCCCGACAGTGACAATGTGCTTAATGCCGTGACCATATACTTAAAAATGGTTAAAGTGGTCAAGTTTATGTCATGTATATCGTATCACAGTTTTTTTAAAAAGTGTTCATCACAGTATGACATACCAAAAAATGGGGCCTCTTTGACATTCCTCAAACATGCCCAGCTCACCCTACATCCTGGCTGGGCTTTGCTCAAAAGTCAGGGCACAGGTTGCCATCAGGAGGGCAGGATGCACGCTTCATTTCCGTCTTTCGATCTACGTGCTGGTTAAATAGGTGGATCCACTTCTTTAAAATTCCCTATATTCCTGGACTCCTTGCTGCTGCTGCTCCCATGGCTCCCTCCCTCCCTTTGGTCAGGTGGCTGCTCAAGAGTCACCTCTACCGAGAAGTGTTCCCTGATCCCCCCATCTGAAGGAGCATCTCCCACTGTCCACACTCCCCTGGCCTGATGTGGTTTTTTGAATGGCACTTTTGCTACCGGACAGTGCACTAAATATTTGTTTATTGTTTCTCCCCTTTCAGAATGTAAGTTCCACGTGAGCAGGGACTTGACTGTCTTACACTTTACTCTGCTGACCTCCAGTTCCTAGAACAATGCCTGGCATTTAGTAGGTGCTCAATAAATACTTGTGGAAGGAATGAACATAAAGCTTAACTCTTGTCACTGTCATTCTACAGTGGGGATAGGAACTCTAGACCCATTCCCAGCACTCGGAAGCCCCCTGGGGGGTGGCCGCCAGGGGGAGGTTTAAGGCAGGAGGGTTAAGCCCGTGGGAAGCACTCAGAGAGGATAAGGCAGCAAGCACTGGAAAGAAAGGAAGGTTGATCTGAATTTGAGTCGCAGTTTTAAATCCCTGATTTGATTCAGAGTTCATACTTGTTTGAAGTGTTCGGGCCCTTTTATGGGCTAGTGAACAGCTTTCCAAGGAGACAGAGGCCAGCAGGGAGGGGTTTGTGTACACACACGTCAGGCGTCCTCTGAGCTATGGGCGTGGACAGAGACCACAGTGAAGCCAGTCTGCCTTGCAGGAGCAGAAGCCAGCAAACTCTCAGAAGGGCTGGGGCTGGCAGCAGCAGGGGAGCAGGGCCAGAAGGCAGCCAGAAAGGAGAAGGCTGGAGGAGGGCAGGGCTGGGCCGGGATCCCCATTGGGAACAAAGGCCAGATTTGCGTTTCCTCTACGTCAAGGCAACTGGACCAGTGGACATAGAGACCATTAGTACAGATTTCCCCCAGGGGACATTAGGGCATGTGCACGTGGGCAATGGAGCGGGGGCAGGGTGGGAGGTTTCTGGGGGGTGGAGCAAGGGAAATTACACTGTGTCAGTATAAGAAACACTTTCATGTACATTACTTGACTGTTACCACAACTGTGTGCAGGGGGCATTACCATCACTATTTTACGGATGTGGAAACAGACCTGACTGCAAGTTCAGTGCAGACTCTTGCCACTACACCAGGCAGCCCCTAAGTTCAAAGTCAAGATCAAGCTGGCGACTGTGAGATAAGAGTTGGGGAAGAGGGTTAGACGTGAGTCAGACAATCTTCCTCCATTTCCATTTCTTGACCACCTTCGAAACCATCTTCCTCAACCTGCCCCACTCCAGGGTTCATGCCTCAGAGACACATCCTCATTTCACCCCCTTGTGCCTGGACTTAAAACCGGATTGGCTAACCTCTTAAAGTGAACGATAAACAGCAGGTCTTAGTGAAAGGTAATTAGACAGAATAATAAAAGTATCAATAACTTAGGTCATTGCACAGGGAGTTAGGTGTGCTACCTTGGTCCTCTTTGTATTTCCTGTGAATACAAAAACTAATTTGAAAAGATACAAGCACCCCTATGTTCACTGCAGCATTATTTACAATAGCCAAGATATGAGAATCACCTAAGTGTCCATCAGTGGATGAATGGATAAGGAAGATGTGAAATATATATACAATGGAATACTACTCAGCCATAAAAAAGATGAAATCTTGCTGTTTGCAACAACATGGATGGACCTAGAGGGAATTATGTTAAGGGAAGTAAGTCAGACAGAGAGAAACAAATAGCGTATGATTTCACTCATATGTGGAATACAAAAACCAACAACAAAAACATAAACAAGGGGCTTCCCTGGTGGCGCAGTGGTTAAGAATCTGCCTGCCAATGCAGGGGACACGGGTTTGAGCCCGGGTCCAGGAAGATCCCACATGCCACGGAGCAGCTAAGCCTGTGCGCCACAACTACTGAGCCTGCGTTCTAGAGCCCGCGAGCCACAACTACTGAGCCTGCATGCCACAACTACTGAAGCCCACGCGCCTACAGCCTGTGCTCCGCAACAAGAGAAGCCACTGCAATGAGAAGCCCGCGCACCACAAGGAAGAGTAGCCCCTGCTCGCCGCAACTAGAGAAAGCCCACACACAGCAACGAAGACCCAATGCAGCCAAAAAATAAATAAATAAATAAAATAATTTTTTTTAAAAACATAAACAAAAGATAAAATAAACCAACCAGACGAAACAAACACATAAATACAGAGAACAGAGTAGTGTTTATCAGAGGGGAAGAGGCAGGGGTCGGGGGAGGATGAAGTGGATAAAGAGGATCAACTGTACCGTGATGGATGGTGAGACACTGCAGTGTATACAGAAGTAAACATATAATGTACATGTGCAACTTACACAGTGTTATAAACCAATGTTAGCTCAACAGAAAATAAGTTTTAAAAATAATAAAGAGGGGTAATAAAATACTAGAGCAGGAGAGGAAGGCTGTGAAATCTGTCTTTAGACGTCTTTCCAAAAAAAGTGTTTTGACAATTTTAAGTGTTCTTGCCAAGAGTACAGAACAGCTCCTAACTGAGGTGCAACCAAATCCTTAGCCCAGAAGTCAAGCCTGGTACCTGGGATGGGTGACAGGATTTGGGGAGAAACTGTGTTTCCCTCTAGACTAAGTCAGACCCTAGTGCTTGGGGAAGGAGAATCTCGGGGAAGTTGGAGACATTAGGACCCTCTCAGCTCTTGAGTCAGCTGGGTTGACAGTTCCCCAGATCAACCGTGGGCTGGAAGAGGTTTGTGTCACTACCTGGCATTTGTCTAAACCCTAAGGGTTTAGGCATTCCCAAAGCCATCCTAAGATGCTTGTTCTGGATCCCCAGGACGGCAGAAACCTAGCAGGGAAGCCCATGTCTGGGCTTACAGCCCCCAGGTTGCCTTCAGTGCCTCGATTGTCCATGTCTAGTTACCCACCTGGGCAGCAGCATCTCTACCCCCTTAGAGAGCGCAGGGCCAGTGGTCCAACTATGGAGAGAATCAGGGAGGGCTTGAGTGCCTCCCAAGTGGAGAACGCCCCCTGATAACTTCATACAAGCTGGCTTTGGGGTCTGCTGACAACATAAAACCAAGAAGGTGCACTTCAAGGAGTGGTCACTGGGTGTCACCCCTGCTTCTTAGGCAAGAGCCCTCATGGGTTAGCTAACATGAAACGGTGCTGGAGAGAGACAATTCCTTCTCTGAGATTCAGTTTACAGGCCTGACATCTTCTGTGCCTTCTGTGAATCCCATGAGGTTCTTGCCCCTTTCTTCCCACTCCTCCCCGCCACATCCTGGCTGGCCTGGATTGGACGGTCCATCATGCAGTAGCTCCCTTGCTCCTCTCTCCTTCCTAGTTCACTCCACAGAACCCACACTTTCTGCATTCTGTAGCCAGGCACTGGAGCAGATACATGCTGTGCAGAAAGTTACACAGCAAGACTGGCTTTGCTTTCAATTCATGACCACAGACCTTAAGCAGGTGCTTAGTCCTGGGGAGCCATCTGTCCATAGATGTCCAAGCTTCACACTCTTAGTCTCTTAGACAACAACTTCATATCTTATCTTCAAGATAAGATATGTCCCTCCTCCACTTTCACTTGTTTCACTCAAAAAAAAAAAAAGTACTAATATCCTCATTTTTTCGTACCAAATCTCTATACTTCCCATATTTGTACACATTTTCTCCTCTTTCATTTCTACTCTGAAACCCATCCCCACCATCACCCTCTCAAGGTCCTTGGTCCTTTGCCTTTTTCTACGTTCTTCTGAATCTCCCTCTACGCTGGAGAATTCCCATGAGCAAACAATGGCATTCGAGTACCTATCATCTTCCAAATCTCTGTACCCAGTGACTCTCCAACTACCAGCCCAAGTCTCTGTTCCCTTTCAGTGCTAAATTTCTCCCTTTGTCTCAACACCATCAGAAAAGCTGTCTCCACTGGCTAGCTCCCATTCACTCTTCAACCTGCTGAAATGTGGCTGGTACCCACCCTGCTCTAGTGGGCCGATTTCTCAATGTCACCATGATCCCCTTGTCACCAAGTGCAACAGACACAAGCATCTCCTTTTAACACTCTCCCCAGGATTGTGCACAGTGGACTGGACCCCTTTCTCCTCTCCTGGCTTCCACGACACTACCCTCTCCTGATTTCTCACATTTCCCACCCTTTGTTTCCTTTGTCTGTTCTCCACTACCTGAATCTAAATATTAGAATTTCTTTGGTCTTGGTCCGAATTGTCTTCTCTTTTCCTTTTATTCCATCTTCCTAGGTAATCACACCCATTCCTGCTGATGTATATGTTGCTATTTTATGCTGATTCCCAAATTTGTATCTTTGGTCCTTCCTACCTATTTGACATCTCCATTTGCATGTTTCACAGGTATATTTAAGACTTAACCTGTCTGGAATGCAAATCTCAATTTACACCTCTCCCAAAACACCTGTCCTCCTTCCTAGAGTCTTGCTCATTTCTATAACCAGCCCCACTGTCCACCACACTGCTCAAGCCCTAAACTTAGGAACCATCACTTTTTCCTTCACTTCTCATATCCATTCCATTAGCAAATTCTATTGATTTGATCTCAAATTCTATTTCAAATCTCCTCACTTCTTTTCATTGCTACCCACCATCAAGCAGCCCACCATCATCCCTCGACTAAACTCATGCAAAACGTTTCGAACAAATCTTCCCATTTCCACATTCTCTTGAATCTATTCTTTTTTTTTTTTTTTTTTCTTTTTTTGTGGTACGCGGGCCTCTCACTGTTGTGGCCTCTCCCGTTGCGGAGCACAGGCTCCGGACGCGCAGGCCCAGCGGCCATGGCTCACGGGCCCAGCCGCTCCGCGGCATATGGGATCCTCCCAGACCGGGGCACGAACCCGTATCCCCTGCATCGGCAGGCGGACTCTCAACCACTGCGCCACCAGGGAGGCCCTTGAATCTATTCTTGACATGGCAGCAATGGTGAAGGAAATGTGCTATATCTTATTCTGAGTATATATAAATATATATATGTTAAACTTTGAGGTATGCTTAAGATTTATACACCTTACTGTGTGATAAACCTCAACTAAAAACAACAAAAACCTAAACAAGATGTCAATTCCCTAGTTAAAATCCTTCAGCAGCTTCACACTGTCCTTGGAATAACAAACCAACCCTGCATGGCTCGGCCCCAGGTTTCTTCTCCAACCTCATCCCCTAATGTACTTCTTTCTTGCTTGCTAGAACCCAGCTGCCCTGACTTTCATTTAGTTTCTCTAACAAGCGAAAAGCTTTCCTGCCGGCCTCAGGACCTTTGCTCGTGCTATTCCCTCAGCCCAAAATCCTTCCCCCCTTCTTTTCCTTCATGTCACCTACCCAGGCTTTCCCAGACCACAATGTCTAAAATATATCAGCCCATTTATTCTTTCTGCTCCTAAATTATTGTATTTTTATACCACTATTATAATTGGTTTGTTTTTCCATGGTTGGGACCAGCTTTTACATTTGACTGACACTTATTACATACATGCTATTATGCTAGGTGCTATATAGATAAACAATGTCATGGGTCTTATACTCAAAGAGCAAACAGACCCCTTTTCCCTTTATTTTTTAGTTTCCATAAGTCAAGGGAGGGGTGCTTAAATTAAGAAAAAAAATCCTCAGTTCATATCAGTGCAGCAGCCCCTACCCTGGGGCTGGCCTTGGGGGGAGCAATGGTAAGTCCACAGTGTAACATGTTGAATTGTGTCCAAAAATACAATAGGTAAACTCAAAACAGGGCAGATGCGTGCTTAAGAAAAAATGTTAAAAACCATAAGTAAGCAGCACACACACGAGAAAGGCACGAGAAAGTGACTTTCCTTTATTTATTTATTTATTTATTTTCACAAATTAAGTCAGAGGTTAAAAATGCAAGACCCAGAGACCAGGTGTGTCACACTGAGACCACCACTGCAGCGCGTTCTTCTCAGATACTTCATCTTCCAGCCCAGTCCTCCAACGGACCCAATTTTGTTTGACAAGTGTAATCATTTCAACAACAGGGCCATTCAGATTCACTTCACTTATTCCCAAGCTCTTCCGAGAGCATCTCTGCTTGACTGCCTCAAGGATCTCTCTGCTGGTGACGGTTCTTCTGTGGTTGTAGAGGGACAGTCTAATCGCTTCCAGGCTAACCCGTTCCAGCCACCAACCCTCCAGAGCTCCCAGTGCATCCAAGATCCAGGAGCACCCACTGAAGTCTGGGTGGGTCTGGGACAGAAACAGCATAAGGGTGAGACAGAGAAGTGAAGGCTCCCACAGTCAGGAACATATGGTCCAACCCAGCACCCGAGTACCCATGGCTTCTGTGGATTCATGCGTCCGTGGAAACATTCGACCTGCCCAAAGGGACGACAGTAGGGATGTGATGAAGGACACTAGGCCACTGTACCTATCAGCTCTCTCTGAGGAAGAGGGAGGGAAGGGAATGTGTAGGTATGTGAGAAAGATAACCTTTGGATAATACAAACCTACTCTGGTCACTTCAACTTTTGCACCTTGGTTTTTCCTAATGGAAGCAGAGTTAACATCCGGCACCTTCTGAAGATGGAAAATATAGTTTAAGCTTCCAGTATACTTTCACACTCTATATTCATGCTAGTGAGCATTTAACACTTTCTAATTCCCCGCCTTACTTCCTTGTGCCAACAGGATCTCCAGCCAAGCTGGGAATACTTGCTCTTCCTCAGGTGTGTCCCTATGTTTTCCGGTCCCCATGCCACTGTGTATCTGTCACCTCTACCTCCCATGCCTGCACCCAGCTCCACCTTTCAAATCCCATCCATCCTTTAAGGCTCTTCCCCAAGTGCCACCTCTGGCTTCTCTGCATTCCACACAATTCCCCCACTGAGGACCGGAGCACGTTTTGTTTGTTCTCAGAGCCTGTGTCACACACTGCCTATGTCATTAGTGTCCTTGTCTGAAGTTAGAGGGGCAGCAGACACAGTCCAAGGAACGCTGCCCTGAGAACCGCCCCTCCTGGACTCTAATCCTAACTAGACACGAGACATCACGTTCGCAAGTCATAGACTCACACTGGGCCTCAGTTTCTTGAAAGGAAAGGTTTCAGGTGGGATTCTAAACATTCCTCGTGGTTTTCATAATTTACAGGTATTTGCTCAATGCGCCCCCCAACACACACACACACACACACACACACACACACAGCAGGACTGTGAGCCCCTCTACAACAGAGCCCTCATCGTTTGCACCTGAGCTCCCGCAGCAGGCCTGGCTGGCACTTAGGCACTCAATATGTTTATCTAACCGACATCTGGTTTTATCCTCGCAGCGCCCTGAAAGGCTGACCCAAGATCACGGACCTGACCCTTTGGAGGCTTGAAAAAGCAGGGTGGCCTGCTAGACCCACAAGGTTAAGGACAGGCCAAGGAAAAACTAATGCTCAGAAGACTTCTTAGTCCAAGTACTCCCACCGAAGGCCTTTCCAGCCAAATGCAGGATCTCCTGCAGGAGCTCACAACTGGGGGGTGATTTTGCTCTCCGGGGGACATTGGGCATTATTTGTGGACATTTTTGGTTGTTACACTGGGAGGGAGGGTGCTACTGGCATTTAGTGGGTAGAGGCCAGGGATGCTGCTCAACACCCCACAATGCACAGGACAGCCTCCCGCACAAAGAATTACCCAGACTCCATTGTCAACAGTGCTGTGGTTGAGAACCCTGTTCTGAATCACACACCTTCTCTCCTTCTCCTATCATTCCTTAATCCCGTTTTCCCTTCTTCTCCCAGAATAAACAACAGATTCCAAACGATACTACTGGAATACAGGGGGCTTCGGTACAATTACAGACATGAGCACTCAGCCTTGCTTCATGGGCATGAAGAAGTAAAATCCCATTAACATATGCACTCTATTGTATATAAAATAGGTAATCAACACGGACCTGCTGTAGAGTACAGGGAACTCTACTCAACACTCTGAAAAAGAATAGATACCTGTATATGTATAACTGAATCACTTTGCTGTACACCTGATACTAACACAACATTGTAAATCAACTATACTCCAATATAAAATAAAAATTAAAAAAAAAAGAAGTAATATCCCAAATCAAGCCTTAACACATCTTTCAGAGAATCTCCTTCCTGTCTTCCCCATAGCTTCTCTTGAAGGGGAATACTTTCCTGATCTTGTTTTCTGCAATCTGTATGCCACGGGGTGAGGTGTTGGGTGGGCAGGAAAAAGGAATGAGTGCCTACCTACTTAAAGACATTTCTAAGTATAATATGGATGACCATTTAATGAAAACCTGCTATTTGCAACTCTTCAAAGCGACAGAACAGACGAGGTGGTGAATCCCCTCTCTGCAGGAAAAGGGGAGGGCATTTAAGAATCACTTTACAGATTAGCTGTCAACAGATACAAGAAAGGGAGACACCAAGGGCTCAGGTGTTCAGAGTTGCTGCCAACAGAAAGAAAGGCAAGTAGGAGAAGATAGCAGCCATTCACAGATCCAGTTCAGAGCAGCTGTTTTGCAACCAACTTTTCGGGAACTCAACGTGTGAGCAAGGACTCCTGCACCAGAAGTTGAAGTCAAGGTCACACCCAGGGCCACTAACGTGATACCTGCCTTGGCCATTCTCAGTTTGCATAAAGAGAGTCCCAACTCACTTGCTTTAGGATTTTCCCCACGTAACTAAAATATGCCTCCTTCTCCTTCCTCCTCTCCTTCCCAAAGGTGGAGCTGACCCGCCCTTCCTTCTCTGTGGCTGGGATATAAATTGTGGGCTTCTTCTTAGGGAATCGTAGGCCATGTAAGCAAATGAAGCGCATGTGGAAGACCTGTCTTTACACTGCTATAGCTCAGAGCACTGGCCGTAGGCAAGGGCAGTGCTGAAGAGGTTTTATAGGGAGTGCTGGAAGACACCCTTTCCTAATAACATCAGTCATTAGTGACTGCACTTGCAAGAGAGGAAGGCTCTCAGAATCCTCAAGAGATATTAGACGGTCTAAAGCCAGCTTGGGTTACTGTCCCGAAGGAGCATGAGGTGGGAAACTCACGTGTTCTTTGGCTCTATCTCAGGTGAAAGGGAGCACCCATTTGACGTAACAGCCATCCGTTTACCAGGTAATGCTCATTTCAGAAGTTATTCTTTGTATGTGCCTAACTCCAGGTGTTCTTATGACAATGGTTCTTAGCCATGAAAATTTCAATTCAAAAGCACCATGGGCTTCCCTGGTGGCGCAGTGGTTGGGAATCTGCCTGCTAATGCAGGGGACACGGGTTCGAGCCCTGGTCTGGGAGGATCCCACGTGCCGCGGAACAACTGGGCCCGTGAGCCACAACTACTGAGCCTGCGCGTCTGGAGCCTGTGCTCTGCAACGGGAGAGGCCGCGATAGTGAGAGGCCCGTGCACTGTGATGAAGAGTGGCCCCCACTTGCCACAACTAGAGAAAGCCCTCGCACAGAAATGAAGACCGAACACAGCCAAAAATAAATAAATAAACAAAAGGACCAGGAGTGGGATCCTGGAAGCTGTATTTTTCGAAAGCATCCCAGGTGAATCTAATGACCCGCCAGATTTGGGATTCGTGGGTCTATAAGACCTTCCTAAAGCAACTACACCAGACTCGGGGGTGAGGTTGGAGAAGCTCCTCACAGATGTGGTGCTTAGGCCCCGTGTACTTCTATCTGCCTTGGGAGAGAAATGTCTCTCCTGAAAGGCAAGTGTGTACCTGGTTATTCAAATGCAATTAGGAACTCAGGAGACAAAGCTTGGCTGGGAAAGCCAGCAAGTCACTGTACCTCAAGACTGAAGGTTGAGAAACTGTAGATAAAGAAGCCGTGAACTCCCTGCAATTAGTGTATCAGCTCGGCTACAAGGACGTGACCAGCCTGACACGAACCAACAGATAAGAGGACACCAGAGAACCAGGGTTCAACTGATAAAAAGGACCAGAATGGAACACTGTTTCCTCTCCCACCTGGTTATGAGCCGTATCGAAGTCCTAGTGCAGGGACTGGTGAATAAGGAAGTGTGATCAGCTTACATTTATTGAGCCCTAACTATGCCCCATGCTAGGTGCTTAACATGCTTTATCTCACTTAATTATCATAGCAATATTACGAGGTAAGATGTATGTATTACTTGAACTTTACAGAAGAGGAAACTGAGTCTCAGAGGGCTGACGTGACTTGCCTGATGTCACATCAGTGCAGAATCAGCCCCTGAGCCTTTGCTTCTAACCCCACACTCTACCACCTTCCAGACCTGAACACCAGGGCCCCACGACCCTTCTAATTACCCATGTGTGCTCTGTGCAGTTGCTATGTGTATCATTCATTGATGGAGAACTTGGAATGTAACTTATCCATAGTGTAGGCTCAATTCTTCTGAATTAATCATTTGATCACCACCACGGAAGCTAAACTGAACCCTTCTGTGAAAGGAAAAAGTGATTCCCTCTTATCTGGTTGTCAAAGCCACATCCCGCCCACCACTCCAACTCCTCCTCTCATCGTTTCACCAGCTTCCTCTCATTATTTCTCTGTTTAAAACATAATCTATGCCTAGAGCATATATTGTATGATGAAGTGAACCGGACGTTTTAATGCGAAGAAGTAAATGAAAACGGGCAGGTATCATCAAGGCATTGTGGGATGGCACTGTTCACTGGAACTGGGCAGTGGGAAGGGTCGGGCCAGGAGGGAAGTGAATCAGTGCCATAATGTCAAGATGCTGGAGAGCCTTTGGAGGAAGGGTGAGAAGAACAGATGTGGTGTTGCCATGGGAATGTAGCACAGAAGGCCTAGCCAGATGGCATTCTCTCGATGCAAAATATTCGGCAATTTTTGATCCCCTACTAAGTGTAAGGTCCATGGTTATACATGGAAATGATAATAAATTACCAATACGAATCACAAAACTCAGAGGAAAACGTGATCAGAAGATTCACCAACATCTATTAGAAATCTCAGTCTGCTAAAAAGGACATGAAATCAATGATTACCTGCTAATAATTCCCCTCTCCTGAAGATAAAAGAAGAAATTACACTAATGGGCATGCTAGCTCATATTCATTGAGTGCTTGCTACCTGCCTTGACTTATATGAAGCACCTTACAGACGTCATCTCATTTCATGGTTTTAACACTCAGAGGTGGGTTTTATCATCTCTTTAAGAAAGATGAGGAAACCGAGGCTTATCAAGATGACCTAAGATGTTCAAGGTCACACAGGTAGTAAGTTGCAGAACTAGGAATTGAGCTGCAATATGTCTGACATCAAAATTCCCATCAATATTTCTCTAAATTAGGCCCCCTGCCCACCGGCAGCAGAATCCCTTGGGCTGCTCACTAAAATGAAGACCCCCCCCAACCCCTATCCTACACCACCAGTACAGGTATCTAAAGTTTGGGTACCACTGTACTACCTCCGCCTCTTGAGGATGGGGAAAATGCTACTCTGAACTGAAGGGCTATTCTGTACAGAAGGGCTAAATAGATAGCAGTCAGACACAGAACTTAACGTTGAGAAGGCAGAGCTCAAAGAGATCAGAGAAAATAGTGTTAGGGTTCTATGGAGAGAAACTCTAAAAGGCAGGTCAGCTCAAGAAAAACAGGAGGCTCTTCCTTAACTCGCTATGACCCCGGCTCCTCTCCTTGGTTACCGTTCACTTCAATCTGGTCCTCTCTTGGTGGAACAGCAGATGCAAAGGGCAAACCACGTTCATACATACTACGAGTAACAGGAGCAGAGGACGGGCGTGTTGGGGGCTGGCGGACGTACAGGGCACGGAGTGAGTCTTAGCAGTGATTCAGGAGTAAGACGGAGCGAAAGGGTGTTGAGCCCGCTTTTGTGTGGAGACATCGGCATGGCATGGAGGAGGCCTAATGCGTCAAATGCCTGGTAGATCCAGGCATTGTATTCAGTAGCATATGGTAGAGGGGATTCAGGCATTGGGTGGGATACTTGATCACATGGCCTCTGAGGTCTCCTAGGTTTTGTGCGTTCTACTTTTAAATCATTAAAAATTTCCCCCTGGGCTTCCCTGGTGGCGCAGTTGTTGAGAGTCCACCTGCCGATGCAGGGCACACAGGTTTGTGCCCCGGTCCGGGAGGATCCCGCATGCCGCGGAGCGGCTGGGCCTGTGAGCCATGGCCGCTGAGCCTGCGTGTCCGGAGCCTGTGCTCCGCAACGGGAGAGGCCACAACAGTGAGAGGCCTGCGTACCGCCAAAAAAAAAAAAAAAAAAAAAAAAATTTCCCCCTGTATCATTTGTTTAGAGTTCAGGTTGTCAGAATTTGGATAGAAGTACTGCTCATGGTATTCTACCTCTAGGTAGTCTGAAGAATGAATCCAGTTGACTGGATAAAGTCAGAGGGTCACACTGTGCATTTTAACATCATCTTATTTCATGATCTTAACTCCAGGAGATGAATATAGCTGCAGCTCACCAGTTGGGAAACTTCTCATGAATGGCAGGAGGAGATGGGGTCTGGGAGGCAGATTAGAAGATGTCACCTTGAGTATGATGTCACACTCTTCCTGCAATGTCAGTTCTCTGGATACTAATCAAACATTAATGGTGGATGTTATCTGTACTAACTACTTGCTATGCTGTAGTGGAGGGAAGAAAGGAATTGGACTTTTCCTGACCCCAGCAATATTTTCTCTAGCTTCTACTCCAAGGTTTTAGAAGAGAACAAGGGGAATGGGGAAAAGGCGGACATCAGCCTCCCACTTAGAAATGGGGTAGGGAGGTCCTGGGGTTACCCAGGGGAGATCTAGGGTGCTGCTCTCCCTTTTCTTTACTACACACACACACACACACACACACACACACACATTGTCTTACAAGTGAGTATTCATGTTGGATAGTGGAAGCAATCCACTACCCAAATCGGAAGTTGTAAGTTCTGGTCTCAGCTCTACCAGTGCCTTACTCTGATCTAGTCAAAGTCAGAAGCTCTTCCTGGGGCTCACTTTCCCCATCTGTAAAGGGGTACGTATGTTTGATTACATGGCCATTAGGATTCCTTAGCATCCTGCTACTCAAGGAGGTCTGGTCTACAATCTGGCTGCAGCAGTATCACTAGGGGATCCTGTTAAAATGCAGATTGCAATTCAGTGAGTTAAGGTCTACTCAGGTGGGACCTGAGACTGCATTTCTAACAAGATCCCAAGTGATTCTTATACACCTTAAAATTTGAGACGTCCTGCCTGAAGATGCAGGATTCAATCCATGAATTGATTGTGGATGTGTCTTCCCTCTCATGGGTTCCTATCACACTCCCAAATTTTCTAGCTCTAGGACTCCTTCCAGTGGCCAGAATAGCTTGAGTTATTGATTTTCTGGCATAGGGCACAGAGAAATGCCACATGCTCCCTGAAATATAACCCTACCTCTACACACCCCCATTTACAAATAAATTAACTCACTAATTAATTCATCTACTCGCTTCAAGAAATATCTAAGGGGCATCAGGCACAGACTGAGGGCTGGAGATAAAAGCAGGAGTAGGGTGTGGCCTCTGTCCTAGCGAGTCGGGGGACATGCCTGGACAGCCAACTCCAGCTCAGTGTGATAAGCACTCTTCCTCTACCATCTGACCCTGTCTTTCCTGAGGCCTTAAACAATGTGGCTCCAGTGCCAACTCCGGGGGACGTGCTCTTGGGACAGCCCTTTTCAGGTGACTCATGGGATACTGACAGTGACGGCTTGCTGAAGTTCTTCTCCATTCCCCAATGATTAGGACCTGTGGTGTGATCCCCCTCTTAGCTCAGGGGTTCTTTTCTTTAATTTATTTTTTGCCTGCACCTCGTGGCTTGCGGGATCTTAATTCCCAGACCAGGGATCAAATCTGGGCCACAGCAGTGAAAGCGCCAAGTCCTAACCACTGGTCCACCAGGGAATTCCCAGGGGTTCTTTTTTTTTTTTTTTTTTCAACATCTTTATTGGAGTATAGTTGCTTTACAATGGTGTGTTAGTTTCCGCCCAGGGGTTCTTAACTTGGGATCCACAGACAGGTTATTCTGGGCCTGGGAGGATCAGGGGAGTCCACGTGCAAACTGTTTTGCATGTGTGCTTAAGACCTAAGTGTCCATCATCAGATGAATGGATAAAGAAGATGTGGCACATATATACAATGGAATATTACTCAGCCATGAAAAGGAACAAAATTGAGTTATTTGTAGTGAGGTGGATAGACCGAGAGTCTGTCATACAGAGTGAAGTAAGTCAGAAAGAGAAAGACAAATACCGTATGCTAACACATATATATGGAATTAAAAAAAAAATGTCATGAAGAACCTAGGGGTAAAACAGGAATAAAGACACAGACCTACTTGAGAATGGACTTGAGGATATGGGGAGGGGGAAGGGTAAGCTGTGACAAAGCGAAAGAGAGGCATGGACATACATACACTACCAAACGTAAGGTAGATAGATAGTGGGAAGCAGCCGCAGAGCACAGGGAGATCAGCTCGGTGCTTTGTGACCGCCTGGAGGGGTGGGATAGGGAGGGTGGGAGGGAGGGAGACGCAGGAGGGAAGGGTTGTGGGAACAGATGTATATGTATGACTGATTCACTTTGTTATAAAGCAGAAACTAATTAAAAAAAAAAAGATTAGCTCAAATTCTGGGCTCTGCAAAAAAAAAAAAAAAAAAAAAAGACATTTGTCTTGGGAGAGAAAGTTCCCGTGTTTTCATCAAGGGAAAATGAAACCTAAAAATTGGAAACCAGTGTCTTGTTACTACCCACTTGCTGCCCTGAGACCCTGGCAGTTGCAGCCACTTTCCTTCTCTTCTTCCTCCTCTGTCTCCTCTCCCTCCTCAGCTGCTATCTCCCAACTTCCTCTGCGCTTGCTTACGGTGATTATGTTAAAAGTAGCTCTGCCTATAGTATCAGCCATTTCAAAGAGCTAAGGGAAGATCCTTGTCCCCAACTCAGCATCGTCACAGGTAAGCACAGCTGAACCACAGGCACAGCGGGCAAGAAATTCCTAGAACCCGGAACCAGGTCTTGAGCAATTGGTCCACCGTCCCTCTGTCTTTAATAGCTAGAGGTGAGAAGGTGAGCTTCTTAAGTCACTTTCTGGGCTTTCAGGCTAGTTTATGACAGTGACCTCTGCTATGAAAATTCCCTTTCCTTTGTGCTGTGAGATGTCTAAAGAGTGAAAGGCAGGGGTGAAGGGGTTGGGGGTGGGTGGGGGGAGGGGTCCACAGGTGGGTAAGTCATCAATGACACCAGGGAGACAACTGTTGGGTCTGTTTTTACTCTAAAAAAATGTAGGCTTCAGAAACCATAGAGAGCATATACGCTGCCTTTGATGTATCATTCTTAGTTCAAATCCAACCTTAGGCATGAAAGAGGAGGATGTATGTTTTGGATAATATCTAAGGCAGAGGGTTCCCTATCATTTCCATATGGTTGTGAGTGTATTATGAAGTTATTTTGCAACATAAATTCGCCTTTCTACTTCTGCTCTAGAATAATTGGGGCTTATACAATAAATTTATAAAATGCCCTTTGAGTATGCTTTGTGACTATGTCCTTCCTGGCCTTCCTGCTTCTGTCTTGTGGGATTTATGCTGAGCCATCTTCCCAGATACAACGCACCTGGTAAAGAGAGGGAGGATGGGCAGCCCAGAAACATTCTGGGAAAGTAGAAGAATGGGAGCAAATATTTGCTGTGGAAAATTCAGAGTTGATTTTTTAGGGAGAACCCAGCACAGATCTTCTGCAGCTGGTGTCAACAGCAGACGGGTTTTTCGGACAACAGCTTTTGTTCAGTGTGAACATGTAGCATGCAGGCCTGGCCCCAAGAGAGAAGTGAACACAGCCCTGAGACCTGCCTGCAGGGGCAGGAGATGAGAATGAGATAAGCGCTGCACAATGAACGGCTTTTAATGCAGAAAATCTACCAACAAGGGTGGATTTACAAACTCACATTACATAACCCACAGAGTCACAGATCATCCCCTATTCCCTCATCAAGCAAGCGTCTATTAAGAGTTTCATACGCTAAGCACTGTGCTACTAGGGGCCAGAGCTACATCCAAGAACAGGACAGACACAGCTTCCAGTACTCGTGGCCCTGACACTCTAATGCGATAGATGCACAATAGGTTTGTTAAAGTGCATTCAGCCTGTAACGAGGATGACACTTCCAGGGTGCTGTGGGAGCACAGAGGAGGGACTTAGCCAACCCTGACTTAGGAGATCATGGAAGCCTTCCTGGAGGAAGTGATGTTGAGGCTGAGAGCAGAGGGATGAGCAGAAATTAGCTAGGCCACAGGGGTGAGAGGCAGGACAAGAGGGAAGAGAATTTCAGGCAGGGAACAGGTTGTACTCTCTCTGGGGCATATTTGACAACTAAGGTAAACATGAAATTATTTCATCTAAATTATAAAAACATATTTAAAATAGAAATTGTTAAAATTATTTTTGGTTTTAGAATTATTTTTGGTTTTAGTGTTTATAATCTCCTAGCATATGTATGGCAACCAGAGCGAATAGATAGTCTGTACCAGAGCTTTCAAAGTGTGTGCTGGTTTTCCAGTTCTGGAATGTCTGCAAACTTCCGATGTGACTTTCATTTCTAAGTGTTACATGATTGCTTTCTCTCTCTCTCTCTTTTTTTTTTCCTTTTAAGTACAGTAGATTTGTAATGTTGTATTAGTTTCAGGTGTACAGCAAAGTGATTCAGATATGTGTGTGTGTGTGTATTCTTTTTCAGATTTTCTTCCAAAATAGGAAAAAATTATTACAATGTGATTTCTTAAAAATAAACCTTTTAAAATTTTAGAACAGTTTTAGATTATTGGATTTTTAACTTTATATTTCAAAATAATTTCAAACTTACAGAAAAGTTGAAAGAAGACTGGAACAAAAAAAGGCTCCCATATATTCTTTATACACCAATAGTTAATATTTTCCTACAGCCCCACTGGACAGATTTGGGTTCAGCAAAAGAGCCTCATTGGTCTCAATGCCTGATTTTATACTAATTTGCACTTTAAATTGATAAACTACCCTTTACGTATGTTGTGTATATGTTTTACACATTGGGCTCCTGTACAAGACACTGATTAACACAGGAGTCCCCTTGCTTTGGCCATGTGAAAACCACAGCTGCATCCCACCATAGATCCTACCCACTGTACAACTGCTTCTGCCCTAACAACCCAGGGGATATACCTACCTCCATCTTCCAATAATCGTTTCCAATGAGTGTGGTGTCTGGTTGCTCTAAATTGCACAGAATTTGAGATTTCTTCCTTTTCTTTTTGAAACTCAGTTTTAATGTATACTAAAACATACCAATGCAAACATTTTAGGAATGTACCACACTCTACACAATCACCCACTTAGCCACTGACCCACCCACACAAATGACCCAAGCAAAGGATGGTCCTACCTTGGAAAGTATCTAAACCAGAGTTCTTATTCCACAAACGAGGACACTGAGATTCAGAGAGGTGTCTTCTGAAGAACGAGAGCTGCTAATGGTAGTCAGACTGCAACTCATCTCTGCCTGTGACAGAGATTGGGGTGGGTTTCTCATGGCAGACGTGCTCATGCAGGAGGTGATCAAGCTGTCTTACCCTCTCTCTTGGCCAGGGTGGGTTGTTGGAAGCTGAAGCAAATGTGAGCAAGGTCCTTAGGTCTGGCTTAACGCATCTCACAGTCAGCCATAGTGTAGGAGTCCAGCCAGGTCTTTGGGGGCTTCTAGATTTCCTGGTAGGTTTTGAAATAGAAGATGGTCCTAATAGAAACACAGGACTGAAGAGGTGCAGCTGCCTTAGAAAGCCATTTATAATAGATTTTCACTGAGAAAATGCAGTCTAGGTTCCAAAAGAATTTTCTAAGATCAACCAATGTATCTATAAATTGGAGACCACTTAAAACCCATTCTATACCATTGACCCATTGTGCATTTCATATGTACATGTGCAAGGCACTACACCAAGCTCCTTGGTGTGTGTCAAGGGGGATATGGAGAAGTTCAGGACATGGTCCCATGCTCAAGAAGCCTACAGTTATCCCAGGGAGATGATACATAGATAGATGAAAAACTTAATAACAATATAAGGTAATGTTTGTGACATGCTCAGGTGAGTGGAAGAGAAAAATGGATCACGGAACACTGGAGAAGGAAAGCAGTGTGCCATGTGGCTAAACGCTGGGGCTCATAAGTCAAATGACCTGGATGAAATTGCAGCTTCCCCACTACTTAGGTAGCCGTGCGTAAGTTACTTAAGTTCTCTAAGGCCCTTATAAAAGCTCTGGGCACTTTGGGTACCCCCAACGTGTTAATTATTATTACTCTCTCTCAGTCTGAGCGTGAACCATCATTCTAAGGATGGAGAGGATGTGAGCAGAAGAGCAGGAGAGGGCTTCGCAGCAGGGTGACAGAATCGTAATGAATTATCCACGCGAGAAGCTCCACAAGATACTTTCGTAACTTTGTTGGCATATACCAAGCCCAGGCGGAGGCGGCAATCCTGGAAACTTGATTCCACCCACCTCCTACGTTCGCACGCCTCGGCACCGCCCCCCTGAGTTCCCAGCGCCTGTCCCCAGAGGGCGCTGCCACCCCGCCGCCTCCGCCCGGCCCGGAGCGCGCGCCCGCCGGCCGCCCCGCGCGTGCGCGCCGCCCAGGTGAGGAGGTGGTGGCCTTCGCCGCGGGGGCGGCTCCTCGGCCGGGGGGGCGGGGCGGGGCGGAGAGGCCGGGCCGGGGCGGGTGGGGCGGGCAGCCGCAGGGCCGGGGCCAGACAAGGCCAGAGGCGGGACCAACCGCCGCCGTCTCCGTCTCGTTGTCTCTTCCCCCACAGCGCCGGACAGCCGCCGCGGGAAAAGCGGAAACTGCCGGGTGAGCCGCGCCGGACGAGAGCGCGCCGAGGAGCAGCGGGGCGGCCTCCGGCCCGCCGAGCCGCCGCGGCGCCCCCCTTCCCCGCGCCCCGCCCCGGCCCCGCCCGAGCTCGCCGCGCGCCCCCGCCGCCCGAGCGCGCCCACCTGAACCCGTCCGCGCCCACCTGAGCCCGTGCGCCGGCGCCATGGCGGAGCAGGAGAGCCTGGAGTTCGGGAAGGCGGACTTCGTGCTGATGGACACCGTCTCCATGCCCGAGTTCATGGCCAACCTCCGGCTCAGGTGAGGGCGGAGCGGCCGTGCGCAATTACGCGAGCCTGCGCTTTCCCGAGAGGGGGCGCCCTTGCGGTGCGGCCGGATTGGGGGTGTAGGGGGTGCACCGAGCGCGAGGGATGGAGTGCGGCCGGATTGGGGTGTCCAGGGTCCTCTGAGGTCAGTGGTTGAGCTTTCTCGAGAGAGGACGCCCTGGGGTGCGGCCGCATTGGAGTGGAAGGGGCGTGCCGAGCTCCAGGACTGCGCCTTCTAGAGAGGGGGTGTCCTTGGGTGCTGTCCGGACGGGGGAGGGGGGTGTCGGGGGGAGGCAGCGCTTGGGGGCAGGCAGCTAGTGCGCTGCCCCAGGTGAGTGCTGTGGGCGGGCCGGGTGACCTAATGGAAACAAGAGTAAAGGGAAATAAAAACTTTCGGGAGAGTCGTGGCGGCCGCAAGGCTCTGGGAAGACTGGAGGGTTGTTTTGGAGAGAGGCTAGGGTCTCATCGCGGTTTCACACTTGGTTCTTTTCTTTTTTCGCTTTCGTCTTTTTTTATTTTTTCCTGGCGTGGTTCCATCACGTCATTCAGGACGCTATGGAGTGATCCCTGAGCTGTCTGTTCCGGGACGCTGGCTATTTTTTAGTTACTCTCTGAACGTAATTAGACACGTTTCCAGACATCGAAGAGACTGCTCTGCTCGCCAGTGCCAAGATAAACTGTCTGAATTTGACAAGGCATTCATGGTTTCACTTTTTTCAAGGAGTTGTGGATAGAACCCTTGTGTTACTGACATCCTTGAGAATGTACTCACAACTCAACGCCCCGGGATGGGCTTCCAGGACGAGTTTGTTTTAGAAAGGCTTCTACATGGGATTATTTCACTCCTGATAGAGTAATATGTAAGCAGAGCTTTAAAGTAGTTTGACTTTTTTTTTTTAAAGAAAACATTACAGTAAGTGGAATTTCAAAATAACTGAGTTGGGGGGGGGAGGTGTTTCCTGGAAGTTCTGACTCCATTTCTTGTAGGTTTTAAATATCGCTCCATAAACTTAAAAGTGAACATCTTAATCTCGGTTTGGGTGCTTAACTAATCCCACTTCTCAGTATGAATTCCCCTGTTAACTTTAAGAATTTTAAAAACTTTTTTAATCTTCAAAATTGCAGTCCCCATAGTCTGCATCTGCTCTTAGCCAGGCTTCATTATGTCCCGGTGTAAGGAGCGGAGCACGGACCAGAGTTCTGCACCCACCTGCCACAAACGATTTTGAGCCAGTCCGTGTGTCTGAGTTTCCTAATTTGTAAGATAATGATCTCCAAGATTTTTCTGCCCTTACGTTCTTTTTTTGCTTTCACATATCATTGGTTGCAAAGTCTTGTGAGGCTTGACTCTTAAGAAAGATTATTAATGTGAGCCTAACTTAGCTCAGAAGAGAACTTTGCACAGGAGAGAATTTTGCAATTTAATTCTGCATTATGCAGGGTACTTTAGGAGGTAAGGGGGGAGGGTCCAAAGAACCATCAGGTGTGTCCTTACCTCTCAAAGACATGGCATGTTTATGAAGACAGGGAGCAAGGTGAAAATTTTCATTCATTTAAATAATAGGTCAAGAAAACAATAGAAAAGTTAAGCTTTGTAAACCTTAGATGATTCTTTGCCAGGTAATTGTACAACCTAATTGTTCTGGAAGTTTAGCAGAGGGGGAGAGATGCCTCCCTTAGCCTGGCTCAGAAACACCATCTAGAGGAGAGGAGGGGTTGAGAGGAGTTGCAGAGGATGGGTAGGATCTGTGTAGGTGGAGAACGTTCCAGGTGGGTAAAGTGGCCAAGCAGAGGAGTGGAGCTTAAAAGATGACTCTGGGTGTTCGTGAATACACTAAGTTGTCCGGAGGGGAAGGAGTGGGTGTTGGGGAGTTGTGGAAGGAATCGCCAGCTCTCATCACTATGACCCTTGGCTAATGCCCAGGTTTCTAGGTCTACCTTTATTCCCAGTCACCAGATCCATCAAGATTCGGATGTTATATGTGTCTCACCTGTGTGTGTACTCGACCACTCTGCGAATTGGCTGCAGGTCTCAGCGCACGGGTTCAGTGATTGTTCATGGTTTATTTATAAGTTGGGAGGGGTTGGTTCCCGGGAGCCGTAAAGGGTAGCAGTGCCCTTGCCTCCTCCCCAGCTGTAAATCCTGATGACCCAGGTGGAAAGCAGGCCGCTCTCTGACAGTTGGAATTTCCTATCAGCCTGTTGTTCCTCCAGACTGTTCCAGTGTTTTAGCTGTGTGAGCCTCACTGTAAGGCTCGTGTGGACCCTTGGATATCTGTGTCCCTCTGCAGAGGGTAACCACAAACCCGCTGTAGATCCAGGTGCTATTATGTCATGTAATGTTTTCATCTCCCGGAATATGGGTGGTTGGTCCATACAGGGTGTATATTTATGGTTGTCTAGAGGCGAAATTTGAGTGTATTTCATCTCCCAGTGGGTATGTGCGCACGTGCTCCATCATTCCTCCCTTCCCCAAGCTGCGGCTTCTCCTCTCACTCCCGTCTGGAATGTCCTGTCCCCTGCTGTCTATCTGGCTCTTCTGCAAGGCCCCTTTCCTTCATTTATGGTCTGTGACATGCATTTAGGCACTAACAGCTACAGTTTCAGGGGTCTGTGTCATCCAAACTGAATTTTAATTTTCCCTACAGTAGCACCCACTGTGACAACATTTTTTATAGAGAGAGAAAAAAAGGAATGTTTCGGTTACTTTTTTTTTTAAGCTTTTGTGTCATTGTCCATTTAGAATTATCTTCTTATTTTGCTATTAGTCTGGCTTTCTTTTCCTCTCTTGGGTAAAAGCTTTATTTTTAGACATCTGCTACAATCAATGTCACTTTCCCCATACTGTTATTATTTTTAAAAATTGATGTAGGCATGTGTCTGTGCCTGAGGGTCTGGATGAGGCAAGGCTCAATGACGTGGATTAGTGTGAGTTAGCATATCTGAGAAGGAGTTTGTTTGTATTTTACCCTTAATACCAAAAACTGCTAGTATCTTGAGGGCTGCCTTCTCTCCCTCCTAGGAGTCTCTTGCTAAGGGAGATTTGTTCTATTTATTTGCTTTTCCTTTCGGTGGAGGCAGAGAGGTGTTGGTGGTTTTGCTGATGGTAGTAAGCTCCGCACTCCACCTCCAAGGGTCCGATCCAGGAGTCAGATGCCTGCACAAGCACCTCCAGCCTTCATGGTCAGGCCTGGTTCCCGCCAAACCCCCGCATGGCCACCTGAAGGCCCGACCTCGGCATCCCCACCATGGTCTGCTTTCTTCCTAGCTGCTTCCTTTTTAGAGCCTTTGGTTCCTTTTCTCGTGGCTTGGGCCATTCCTGGACTTGAGCTCTAACAAAATTCACATCAGCCCTGCACCCTGTCTCGCAGTGAGAGACCCGCCTGGTGCAGCCGCGCGGAACATCTGGTCCTCACTGTGCTCTTACTTGCCACTTAGCCATCCTCGAGGAAGGAGGAATGCGGGCTGCTGTTCCTGAGGACAGTGGCCTGAGACATGTGCTTTTCATGTCACAGGTCGAGGAAACCCACTTCAGGCTTCCAGTTTCTAATTTTGTTGGTGGTGGTTCCTGTTTTGAGGATAAGGCATCTGCTCAGCCTGGTGTCTTGGCTCTTTGGAAATTTAATTTGTCCTCTTTTTTTTTTTTTTTTTACTTCTTTATTGGAGTATAATTGCTTTACAATGGTGTGTTAGTTTGTGCTTTATAACAAAGTGAATCAGATACATATACATATGTTCCCATATCTCTTTCCTCTTGCGTCTCCCTCCCTGTCCTCTCTTCTTACCGGTTTTTCTCTTCCATAAAAGCAGTGATTTGAAGCACTGTGTTTACCGAAGCTCCAGGCAACTTCTCACCTTTAACCTAACACAATGTTCCTTTTGTACCTTTGCTTAGACCAGGCTTTCCTCGATCTTGGTGCTGTTGACAGTGGGGCTGGGTCATGCTTTGCTGGGGGTGGGGGCTGCCCTGTGTGTTGTCGGATGTTTAGCAGCATCCCTGGCCTCTACCCACCAGATGCCAGGAGCACCACTCCCCTCCCATATGACAACCAAAAATGTTTCCAGATGTTGCCCGATGTCCCCTGGGGGAGGGGGCAAAATTGTCCCCAGTTGAGAACCACTGGCCTCGGCTGTTCTCACTCCCTGGAATATGCCCTGGAACGTCCTCCCCCTACTCTCTACCCTCATTCCCTGCCTGCCAGACTCTTCCTTGTCCTGCGAGACCACTTCTGAAAAGCCTTTCCCAAACCTCCAAGGCAAGGGTTAACCATACCCTCACCTGTGCTCCCAAGATACATGGGCACTTGATCATAACAGTCAGAGACGATTTATCATGCTATGTTGTTTTCTCTGCATGTCTGCATTCCCACCAAATTGTGAGGTTCCCCAAAGCCAGAGAGCCTGTGCAGAGGTGGATCCAGGTTGTGTGGTCCTTTGAAATTCATTACCGTTGGGGAGGGGGGAACCACCTCTAAGGAAAAGAGTATAAATTATGAATGTCAAATTAGATACACGGCTTTAAGGGCAAGCACAAGTGAGTGGCTGTGAAGCAAACCCACCTCCAGCCCTTCTGCATTTTCTGTCGTGCTCCAGAATTGGGCAGCTGTGTGTTCAAGACATTTTAAACGAAGTGAACTGGGACTCCCCTGGTGGTCCAGTGGTTAGGACTCCGCCATTTCACTGCCGCGGGCCTGGGTTTGATCCCTGGTCAGGGAACTAAGATCCCACAAGGCACGCGGCATGGCCAAAAACTAAAAAAATTAAAATAAAAAAATAAAATGAGTGAACTAAGCTGTCAAATGTTGGCTGATTATTCTTCAGCCCATGGAATTCTTAACTTAAAAAAAGCATACAGTCATCTCAAAATACTGTACTTAATTTAATACAACTTCAGTGTGTGGGGGGGGCGGTCAGGAGCAATGAGCTGCAGAATTAATAGAAAAGCAGTGAACAGGCACTCGCTCGCCCTCACCCTCTCACTCGCCACACAACCTCTGTAGTCTTTCTGCGGCTCTTTGATCATTTGGAAAATTAGATAGGACAGAGGGTCCCTCTTGCTTCCCTGGGGCAAAACCTTAGGTGCCCTGGTGGTCCTCAAGCACGTGTCAATCTGTGATTGGTTCAGAGCTCTCCTTCAAAAGGAGCTGTCGTTAGATTCATAGGAGAGGTGAATGACACACTAAATCTTTTTGGCTTGCATGTGAAATTCTTTGGCAACCACTTTTAGAGGCCTTCGGAAAAGGACAGTTTGCTCTGGGCCTGTTTTGCACATTGGCTTCATATTGGGACAAAAAAATGAGAATTTGGGTTTCGGAGCTGCCATTTGGAGTGAATCACCCAGCCGTCTTGTTTCCTTTCCTACTCCATGACAGATTTCCAAGACTATTTTTATTCGGGGTCATTTGTTGACCCTGGAGACTTCTGCTGAATTTAGCTCCCAAACAGAGCCAAATGTGGGTGGAATCAAGCACTCAGAAGCTGCTACTGGTGTGTTTCATCACAGGTTCCGAAGGGTTCTTCTTCTTCCTTAAAGAGAGGAGCTTTGACTTTTTGCTCAACTTGGAGACGAAAGTGGTGAATCTGGTATAGATAGAAGTGTGTTTGTTCAATGACTCGTGCAGGCTGTCCGTGTTGTGAATTATCCTAATGTGGAGAGCTGTTTGCTGACATTTTCACCGAAGTCTGAGCCGCCTCAGCAAAAAGGACTGGACCTCAAGGACCGGCCTCATTTTATGATAACTCTCTGGCATCCCTTGCTGTGTTGCTGCTGGGACTGGATTGGGTCATGTGTCATTGCCAAGCCTATCTAGTGGGTTCTGCTGTCCACAGTGGCTCCAGCCCCACTGGTGATGAGCCTCACTGACATGGCCTATCAGAAAGTCAACTAGACTCAGGAATGGGTTCAGAGGCTAACAGCAGTTTTAAATATACATTGCAAGCCTCTCTCTTTTTTGTCTATTCAATTCCTTGGTTGAGATACCAGTTTTGTTTCCTCTGGGATGGAGGCTCCCTTCAGTTTACCTGCTATGTGATAACTGGACAGATCTCTTAGTAGACGGTGTTTCCCAAACTTTAGTTTTTGTCACTTATGGGAAGAAGAAAGGGGAGCACATGCTTGCATTGGAAAGCAGTGAAAAGAGCACAGGCTTCGAGTCCTGACTGGCCAAGTTCAAATCCCAGCCTCACTTTCACTCTTTTTAGCATTATACCTTAGGGTAAGTTAACTTACCTAAGCCTCAGTTTCCTTATATATGTAAAATGATTGCCTCTTAGGGTTATTGGGATGAAATCACATGAAGTGTAAAACGTGCCTGGACGGTGCTTGGTACATAACTCCCTCCTAACTGATGTTAACTCTGTTTCTGAATCCTTCCCAAATGGCCTCACCTCCCTGCCCTGACCCTGAAGGGCTTGCTAATCTCACCTCTTCCTTCCTCACAAAGACAGAATCATTCGTTTTGGCTTTATTTGGGGGCAAGAATGAAAAGTGTTCT
This sequence comes from Mesoplodon bidens, assembly GCF_964165515.1. Classification (NCBI taxonomy): domain Eukaryota; kingdom Metazoa; phylum Chordata; class Mammalia; order Artiodactyla; family Ziphiidae; genus Mesoplodon; species Mesoplodon bidens. The sequence goes on from NC_138179.1 coordinate 12,055,938, forward strand.
AGAAGGGGTTGGGGTTACCTAGTGGAGAAAGCAAAAACACTGGAGATAAATAGATCTGGACCTTAATCCTGTCTCTGTCCACTACTGCCACCCACGTGGGCTTAGACAAGTTGCTTAGCCTCCCTGAGTCTTGGGTTCTTCATCTGTAAAGATGAAGTGTTACTGCAAAGATTAAATTCTACCACCTGTGAAACACCTAGTGTGGTACCCATAGCACAGTATAGTAGATGCTCAGCAGATGGTCCTCTGTCTCTCCTCTCCATCCCCTCTCAGTGCAGCCCTGTGGATCAGGTGCCTTTGTCGGTCCCAACTGTCTCCGTGACTGTCACACTCATAACCCTGTTCCCTCCAGGGCTACCACTATTTAGTTCCTGAAAATTGTTTTAAACTCTTTGGCAAAGGAGATCAGCTGTTCATATTATTCATAAGTGTTCCAAAATATTTTATTCTTCATGTTTACTGTTCTCTGCTTTCATGAAGGTTGGTGGCATTGGTGCCTGAAGTCTCCAGGCACTATAGATGGGTGATTAACTTTAAATATAGTCTTTAAAAAAACCCTCTAACTTATTTCCTTATTTAACTCTAGACCTTATGTATTTTTAATATAATCTCCTGGCTTTAAAGCTAGCAACTACTTGAATTCTTGCTGTGTGCTCATCACTGTGCTGGGCACTTTGGTGGGGGTTACTTTCTAACAAGTCATTCTTTGTGGGATAGCTTAATTGGGAGTAAAATATACCTTAATACATAGATCAAGCTCACGTAGAATATGATTGAACCAAAATGAATATTGCAGTCAATCAATTATTTCTAGGGCTTCCTAGAGAGAAGGAACCAGTGAAGCAGTTTTTTTAAAAACAGAACTGATGATAATGTAATTAAGAGTTGTATATATGTTAGGTACTAGAGTTCTCAGGGAATTCAGAAAAAGAGAAAATGGGATTGGGAGTAGGTAGACAGTGCTCTGTGGAAGAGGTAGAATGTGAGCAGACCCTTGTTGGAAGGAGAGAGAATTTCTCGTCGGGAGACACCCCTTTCCCCTGGGCCCTGATGTCCTAGCCCTTTGCTTTCTCGCCATCCACTTTCAGCGCCAGTGGGCTGGCCATGCTGCCCGCCAGCTTCCACTGCTCGAAAATATCCACCACTACCACCACCCCCCCCGCATTGTCGGCACTTTTTTCATTCCTGTCTTATGCTACCTCCAAATTCTCCCAACTAGAGACTGAGTCAGGCTGATAAGAATCCTCTTCCAAAGTCAAATACTTCTAATGCAGCCCAGGCACATGAGTGTAAATTTGCTGGGTCCTTTCTGTCTCATGCCTTGATGAGGTCAGTTAGAAGGAGGGACTGAGGATTTCATTTCTGAGTAATAATTTTGCAACCTGTCAGTGCAGACCTGGGATGGAGAACTGAACTCTGGCGGGAAGGATGGGCCTAAGATAGTATGAGCCCAGTTTATTCTTGGGGAGGCAGGCTCTGAGGACAGAGAGGGAGGGGTGCCAGAGAAAAACTTGGCTCAATTAAAAAATTTGTCTGTGGCTTATCTTTGGGCCTAGAAGAGGAAATGGAAAAAAAATTTTTTTTCTTCCTTTATTTTATGCCTAATTTCAGAACTTTTAAGACTCAGCACCCAGACTGCGTGGTGAATACTATGGTCATTCCATTGTGGGTCAGAGACATATGTGAGCCAGCCTGTGACTCTAATCATGGTCTTCAACATTTCTTGGTGAAATAGAATGGTCCACTGTTGGAAAGTAGGCCATTTTAAAGTAAGGGTTTCTGATAAGTGACTTTAATGGATAGAGAAGGGATTTGAGAGCCTCAGCTGTTTCCTTTTTTTTTTTTTTTTTTTTTGCGGTACGCAGGCCTCTCACTGCTGTGGCCTCTCCCGTTGCGGAGCACAGGCTCCGGACGCGCAGGCTCAGCGGCCATGGCTCACGGACCCAGCCGCTCCGCGGCATGTGGGATCTTCCCGGACCGGGGCACGAACCCGTGTCCCCTGCATCGACAGGCGGACTCTCAACCACTGCGCCATCAGGGAAGCCCAACTGGTTCCTTTTTGATACTTCGCCCACCTTCCCGTCTCCTCCTTTTCTCAGCCTCACCCCTGAGGATACCCCAATTTGCATTCCAGACACAGCTGCTCATGGGGGAGTAGTTACTTTATGTCTCAGTGAGACGGTCTTCATTCTCCCCACGTTTCTGCCCCTTGGTGCACACAGTATGGAAATGGGATTTTGCTTTAGTGAGATTAAAGCATTAATTCTAGTAAAGCTATTTTGCTTTAATAAAGAGATTGTTTAGTGCTGAACATAGCTTTTTTCCAAAAAATACACAGGCCAATTCAAGGTTCTATTAAAACAAAACAAAACAAAACCAAAAACTTCTGGAATAGATGGGGAGATGCATCAAGAGACAAACCCAACTTTGCTTTCATTCCTCCTCTCCATTTATGACCCACAGTCATATCACTAAGACTTGGGGGAAAAAATTACCGCTTACATACACCAGGGTCCCATAAGCGCTAGAAGCCAATGAATTAGTCAAAAAATGGCTTCATCTAAAACAATGAAGCAAACACCAAGAGCAATTCAAACAATTTTTTCCCCTCTGATCACAAAGTCTGCTTTGAGTAACTTGTACAATAGAGGATCATCCGTAGCCGCATCAGGGCGATCCCGAAGGGCTTTGTCTCAAACTGCTGCTTTGTGTTCAGTATAAAGTCGAGAAAAATTTTATAGTCAATTAAAATTAAAAAGTCAAACTCCATTTCAAAAAAACCAAAAAACCTTACACTTATTTTGGATCACCCTAAAATCAGTTATGTTTCAGTTTGGGCTTTCATGGACATCTCGGTCATTTAAAATTTATTAGAAGAACAGCCTTTGATCATGAGGCTGAGTTAGCCCGATTCTGCCATCCTAGCCTATGTTACTTGTAATTAAGAAGAAAACCTTGTTTAAAACATCCTCAAAAGGACATCTCTAGAGTAGTTCAGATGTCAGGAAGTACCACCATGAGTTCTTTTTTTTTCTTTTTCTTTTTTTTTTTGCATTCAGTCCATGTTGTCAATTCATATTTGTCTCCTACCTGTAGTCTCTAAGTCCCGAGGGCAACTTGATCTTCTTTGTCTCTGAAGGCTTCTGTCCAGGCATTAAGAACAAAAGGTTTTCGCTTCTATCAGTGAATGAGTAAATGAATGCATAATATCTCCACATCTTTGATTCCTGCCTGAACTATGTATTTTCCGGATTTTATGTATTGTACTTTGTATATTTAAATAATCTGATTTTTTTGTTGTAACTCTAGTCTTTGGGAAGATAGGAAAATAAAACTACCATTACTCTTGGGGGAGGAAAAAAGCACTAAAATATATTTGGGACCCTTGTGAAATGATAGACATCTTTTTTCAAAGACTTGTAGAACTCAGACAGGTGGAGCTTGTCATCCCTACAACAAGGGGGAAGCCTACTTGTGTGGTTCTGTAATCTCATGTTGTTGCTTACCTTAGCAAGTTGATTACATTTTTACCAGCATCGGGAGGCCTTTATATAACTTGGTATCATTTGTTGACTGTCTCTAAAGGGACACTCTTTCATACAGCAAATCCAGTGACTCAGATCACATGGTTGATGCTCTTTCAGTCTGCATCCTGTGGTGTCCTGGGCCATGAGAAGCCATCCTGGATGCCAGGTAGGAGTGGAGTAAGGCTTCAGCCCCTCTCCTTTCAACAGAGCAGCTCTGCGTCTACATATTGGGGTTCCAAGGAATTTTTTTCTTGATGAGCTAATTTATTTTTATTTTTAATTTATTTTTCCAATGAAGTACAGTTGATTTACAATATTATACTAGTTTCAGGTATACCACATAGTGATTCAATATTTTTATAGATTATACTCCATTTAAAGTTATTACAAAATAATGGCTCTATTTCCCTGTGCTGTACAATATATCCTTGTTGCTTATTTACTTTATACAGAGTAGTTAGTTTCTCTTAATCCCTACCACTCTCATGCCCTTCCCCTTTTCCCTAACCACTAGTTTGTTCTCTATACCTAGGACCAAGGAATTTTTTGTTTGAGAAGAAATGCTATCACATTGAAAAACCAGTTTGAAAACCACTGTTCTAGGTGCTTGTTTCCCAGATGGCTTTTAGTCTTACAAACACACACACACACACACACACAATTAGAAATATTTCTAACCAAAATGATTTAAGAAGTGGCAGTGCGGTATGATATAATGAGCAAAGGAAATATTTCAGTTATCCGAACTTAAGCATGGCTCTACTAGATGTACTATATGACGTAAGCAATGTACTTCAGTTCTCTGAGCCTCTACTGCCTGGTTTTAAAATGGGACTGATCCCTACATTACGAGGTTATTTCATAAACTGAGATCATAGATGGGTTGTTTATAGTTGTAGACATCAAGGACACTCAAATGCTAATGCTCTCTCACTCTTGCTTCCTTAAACAGAATGTAAGGAATATAATTGAACTCTTTTCCTAAAGGACCTAGATCATGATAGTCATAGTGATGAACAGTTGTTTTCACACCTCTGGGGTTTACTGAGATATGTGTGATGTTCTGTTCCACACCAAATTGATGCGAACGATGTAACATTTTAGAGTATATGGTTACATTTCTATAGTTTTCTCTTAGTGTGCCTCCCTGTGGATTCTCTGCCCCCTCTTAATCTACAAATGTGATCTGCTCTGGGACTATCTCATGGAAGGGAATAGAGAGGAGTTAATGAGTTCTAATGAAGACTGAGGGGTTGCCCTGGGTGTTTCAATTCTGGGGCTTGAATTTTGAGATGTCTCTGCTCAGGAGTATTTTTTGATTGCTTTGGTGTGTGAAGCCAAGGCTGAGTTCTGAGTCGTAGGCAAAGTGCTAGTCCAAAGCTTACTCCTGCCCTTGGTATTTGAATTATTTGTGTGGTTGAACAAACCAGCGCATGCTGCATGGGTTTTTCCACACTGCATGCACTTTATGATCGCTTGTTGATTCGTGGGAGGCGGCAGCTATTGGCAGAATCTGTTACCATTTGCATCTCTGCCTCCTAGGTTCCTGGTTTATCTGAAACCGTTACTGAAAAGAAACCTGTTCTTTAACTTCATTTATCCTCAGCTGGTGGTTCTCCAATTTGGCTTTGTATCAGAATCACCCAGCCCTTAAAATATCCAGATTCCCAGGACTCTACTTCCCAGAGACTCTGATTTATTAAGCCTCATGAATGCCCAGTGATTCTCAGGTGCAGCCAGGTTAGGGACCACAGTCCTAGGCTACTGGTTTTTCATCCACAGCTGTGTTCTGTTGAAGCTATATGGGATGTGAACTGACTGGTATTGTAATAAATGTATCATGACTTATCCGGATAATCAGTGTTCTTAGTTCTGTTGTGATTACTAAATCAATTTAATTATTTGATAGTCACCCTTTTTTTTTTTTTTTTTTTTTGGCTGCGCTGCATCGCATGCGGGATCTTAGTTCCCCGACCAGGGATCAAACTTGTGCCCCCTGCAGTGGAAACAGAGTCTTAACCCCGGGACCGACAGGGAAGTCCCGATAGTCACATTTTACTCTTCATCCTTACAACACCTTTTCCTTCACTCTGTGGTTATGTTGTGGTTGTCCACTTTTAGCATACCGTGTATTATTTTTCTGTCACCAGATTCCCCATACCAAAAAAAAAAAGTATAATCATACCATCCTTATTAATACCTTGATATATTTCCTTATAATATTTTGTACATATATAAATGTATATATTTAAAAATTTGGAATCTTCCTGCTTAAACAAGATACACTTTTGTAAACAGTTTTCTCATATAATGATGTAGCGTCCTCAGCATTTTTTTGTGTGTCCTTAAGTTGTCGTTGAAAGTATGATGGCAGCCACAACATCCTCATTCCTTTCTGGGTATGCAGGGGCAACCCAGACAGACATGGTTTCTTCTCCCATAGAGCTGAGGGAGGCATACTGGGGAGACATACAAAACTGGTAAACAACAAAAGAATAATTACAGGTAGTAATAAGTGCTAGGAAGGAATGAGCAGGGTTCCCTCCCAGGGGAAGTGGCAGTGGTGTGTGTTCATGCCACAGAGAAGGCATTTTATGAGGAAGTTGACTTTAAGTGAGATCAGAAGGACGAGGAATCTGCATTGCGGGGGGGTGGAGGCAGGTGTGGGGAAGGGAAATCAGATAGGGAAGGGTGGTTCAGGCCAGGCAGAATAAGTCACTAGAGAGGGAGACGGGGAGCTACTGATGGAGCACTAGTCAGGACCACACTTTGCAAAGGGCCTTGGGAACAAAGGGCTCAGACTTTAAGTGCTCTGAGAAGCCTGGAAGGGCTTTCCACATCTTGCAGTCACTTCAGGTCGATAGCATGCTCTTAAGTGTCTGGGTTCATCTGCCCAAACTCCCCAGGTCTGGTGGCTGTTCTGAATGTTTGTTTTCGTCACATTGCTGAGTGGAGTGAGGAGTTGGCAGTTGCTTTCTACACTTGTCGTTCAGCGACAGTAAACACACATACAGTTCCGTCTTGATTTGTCGTATAACAGAGCTGCTTCTTGGAAGAGGCAACCCCAAAACAGTGTTGTGTTGATTTGAAGTCAATCTCAATGAATGACTAATAGGCTACAGCTGATTTGGGGGAGCTGCTTTTTCTGATTTTATGCTTCAAGCAATAGAAGAAGGATTCTGAGCCATGAGTTCCCTGATGAAATCTCTGAGTTGTAGAACTTTAACGCCAGAAGGGAACCTGGAGGTTATCTCCCTGATGTACAGATACTTGAAGTTAGGAACACAGAAATTAGGTGGTTTTTTTCCCCAGGATTCTTCGATAGTCTAGTGGCCCAGTTATAACTGGAGCAAAAATCGCTGGTGTCCCAGCTCTGTATTTGTTCTTCTGCTTCTGTCTTCTTTACTCTGGATTGCTTTGCAATCAAGTAGCAATTCTTTAGGTCCTTTTTCATCACCCCCCCTCCCGCCCCCCTTAAAACAAACTTTAAAAGATCTGAGCAGGTTGAAACATTGAAGGAGCTAACAATGTAAATATGAAGTAAATCTCTAGTTCTCTTACTGAAGGTCAACAGTACAAATACAAAATAACATTTTAGGAATGCCAAAGATGAGGGTTTTAGGAGCCTGTGTTACGTGTCAACATCCACCTGGGCTCTATCAAGAAAAAAGGGGACTTGGAAGTTCTACCTGGGTTCATCCCACCTGCCCTGGAGGGGTGTGTAGTTCTCACTGCTTTATCAGTTAAAATGCCTTTGGCTTCAGTGAAAAGAAAACCTGACCAAACTGGCTTACACAAAAAGGAAGCACATTATCTCACACAACCAGAAGTCAGTGATAAGAGAGGCTCTGGCCAGAGTCCCTAAGGACTCTGGCTCCGCTAGTCTGTGATTATCTCAGTTTTGTCCTTCTAGGGCTGGTTTCACCCTCACACTGGCTGAGGATAGTTACAGCAGTCCTGTGCATCTCATCCAGACACAGTACCCTCCAAAGGAAGAAGAGGGAACCATCTGCTTGTCTTTGCTTCTTTCTTAGGAAGTCCCTGGAAGACTTCCTTGTGTTTCATTGGTCCACATTTGCTCACATGCAAATTACTAAACCCATCCCTGGTTCTGAGGAATGCGGGTTATCATGATTGATTTAGAATGCACACAGTTACGTGGAAGGGAGTAGATACTGGAACAAAATCAGCTTCTTTTAGGGAGGAATGGATTTTAGGGGGGAGAAAAGGATATTGAATAGGCAACCAAGAGTGCCTACTCTGTACACTTTCATAAGCTGTGTAGACAGAATGATGTTAATTCAGAAAAGAATGCTCAGTGTGATGAGGGCACATGAAACTATGTCATTATGAAACTATGTCATTTTAAAATGACTGAAGGAGCCGTGGAAGCCACCTAAATGTCCATTGATAAGATGAATGGGAAAGAAGATGTGGTACATGTATACAATGGAATATTACTTAGCCATAAAAAAGAACGAAGTAATGCCATTTGCAGTGATATGGATGGACCTAGAGATTGTCATACTGAGTAAAGTAAGTCAGAGAGAGAAAGACAAATATCATATTATATTGCTTATATGTGGAATCTAAAAAATTATGGTACAAATGAACTTATTTACAAAACAGAGATAGTGTCACAGATGTAGAAAACAAACTTATGGTCACCAAGGGGGAAGGGGGAGATAAATTAGGAGATTGGGATTGACATATATAAACTACTATATATAAAATAGATAACTAATGAGAACCTACTGTATAGCTCAGGGAACTCTACTCAATATTCTGTAATGACCTATATGGGAAAAGAATCTTAAAAAGAGTGATATATGTATGTATAACTGCTTAGCTTTGCTGTACAGCAGAAACTAACACAGCATTGTAAATCAACTATACTCCAATAAAAATTAATTAAACAGTAAAATAAAATGACTGAAGGAATAAGACAGAGGATGTGATTACTTTGGTGTGTTTTCCAGCGTCACCAAGCAGTTCTCCACTTCTCAGTGGACACCAACTGGGTGTCTAACAAATTTAATGTGCACAGTTCTGGTATTATCTACAGATCCTACAGGCTGAGGGCTCAGTCCCACAAGACTGCCCGCCACTTCTGACAGCAAGTCCAGGTTGTCACTTGTGCTTCGGACCAACCAACTGTAAATTGGAGGTTCCTATGACCCCTTCCTCAGATTTGATTTAATTTGCTAGAGTGGCTCACAGAACCCAGGGAAACATTTACTTATGTTTACCAGTTGATTTTAAAGGATATAGGTGAACAGCCAGGTGAAGAGGTACATAGGCTGAGATCTGGAAGCATCCTGAGCACAGGAGCTTCTGCCCATCCACACTGTGCCATATTATAGACCAAACTAAAAGAAAAAGGCTGTGTATGTATTGGCCTGAACATATGCCGTGACATGTGATATTGGGTTGGCCAAAAAGTTCCTTCAGTTTTTAAGTAAAAATAAAAGACACATTTTTCATTTTCACCAAGAACTTTATTGAACAATGCAGTCACCATTCTGTTCCACTACCTGCTGCCATTTTTCAGGCAACTTCATAATTCCGTCTTCCCAAAACTTTTTATCTTTTTAAGCAAAGGACTGTTCCAGGTACCTTTTACCGTCTTCCAGGGAATTGAAATTTTTTCCATTAAGAGAATTTTGTAAAGGCCTAAATAAATGGGAATCCTAAGGTGCAGGGTCTGGTGAATATGACAGATGAATCAGAACTTCCCAGCCAAGCTGTAGCCGTTTTTACCTGGTCATCAAAGAAACATGCAGTCTTGCATTATCCTGTTGGAAGATTATGCATTTTCTGTTGACTAATTCCAGACACTTTTCATCGAGTCCTGCTTTCGGTTGATCTAATTGGGAGCACTGCTTGTTGGAATTAACCGTTTGGTTTTCCTGAAGGAGCTCATAATAGAGGACTCCCTTCCAATCCCACCATATACACAACATCACCTTCTCTGGATGAAGACTGGCCTTTGGTGTGGTTAGTGGTGGTTCATTTCACTTGCCCCCTGATCTCTTCTGTTCCACACTGTTGTACAGTATCCACTTTTCATTGCCCATCACAATTTGTTTGAAAAATGGAACGTTTTCGTTACGTTTCAGTAGAGAATTGCATGAGGAAATACAGTCAAGAAGGTTTTCTTCGCTTAACTTACGTGGAACCGAAACATCAAAGCGATTAACATAACTGGTGCAAATGATTTTCAGCGCTTGATTCGGATATTTTGAGTATGTCGGCTATCTCCCGCATGGTATAACGTTGATTGTTCTCAATTAATGTCTCGATTTGATCGCTGTCAACTTCAGTTGGTCTACGTGACTGTGGAGCATTATCCAGCGAGAAATCTCCAGCACGAAACCTCACAAACCACTTTTGACACGTTGGACCAGTCACAGCACCTTCTCCATACACTGCACAAATCTTTTTTTGTGTGTTTCAGTTACATTTTTACCTTTCTTGAAATAATAAAGCGTAATATGCCAAAAATGATGCTTTTTCCTTCCATCTTCAATATGAAAATGGCTACACAAAAATTCACCGATTTTGATAAGTCTTTTTTTTAACTGCACGCTGACATGACAGCCGACACAATACACTCTAACAAAATTGTTTCAAATGAAGTTAAAGACAACTAAGCGCTACTGGAGCCACCTTATGGAAAAAAATGAACCAACGTTTGAGCCAACCCACTATGTTTAATGAAATAGGTGGTATAATTCCATTTTTATAAACCAAGAAGTGAATGGTATCCCTTCCTGTTTTAAAACAAACAAAAAACAAAAAGCAAGATGAGCCTGGGGCATCTTGCTGTGCTAGAAACAAAAGAAGTCCTCGAGGAATGATGGACAATGTAAAGAAGATACAAAAACCAGCTTGAAGGAGCTCCCTCTGGCTAAATCTGGATCAGCTTGAGCATCCAATTGAAACAGGAAACCACGAGTCCATCCTTACATAAACTAATCGGCTAATACCTTGAAATTTGTTGAGGAATGAGATCTTAGCATCTCGTTCTTAGTATCTCCCTGCAAAATACTCATTAATATCAAAGAAAAACTAGAATACTGTTGCAGTAGAGTAGCCTGGTAGACACCCCCTAAGTAAGTGAGCATAAGGGACTGCATCAGTAATGGGACAAGTCAGATCACATACTACGGGCACAGATGCAGTGAGAACACAGTATCGCATCTTCTGAGACATTCTTGCTAAAGATGCATAACCTGGGTCTAATCAGAGGAAACATCTGGCAAATTCAAATCAAAGGACCAAATAACTATAATCTTTAAAAATGTCACATTCATAAAAATCAAGGAAAGACTGAGGAACTATTCTAGAATGATATAACAACTGAAGGTAAAGCAAGATTCTGAACTGGATTCTTTTGCTATAAAGGACATTATTGAGACACTTGGTGGAATTGGAATGGAGTTTGAGAGTTTGTTGTTGTTAAATGTATCACATATTAATTTCCTGATTTTGATGATTGTGTTGTGGTTACATAGGAGAGTGTCACTGTGGGAAGCACATACGAATGGGTGGTAGGGCATCAGGTCAGCACATTACTCTCGAGTAGCTCAGGAAGAAGGAGGTAGTTGCAACTTTTTTGGTTGCAAGTTTGAGATTAAAAAACATAAAGTAACTGCTACCTAGCCATCAGATGGGTTCCCAAAGGCGGTAGTGAGCCTCTGGTTGTAGGGATTCATTGAAACAGAAGTTGGAAGTTCACCCGCTGAGGCCATTGCAAAGGGATGTTGTACATCTGGAAGGCTGGTCTACGTGGCCTCTGAGGTCCCAGATGCTAAGATTCTGGGTGTCTATATACATATTTTAAAGTAATAGTTGAATTTATTAAATGATGTTTATGCCTTCAGTTATTGCAAATCAAAGGAGCTTGACCTCATACCAATCAGCAGGTGTTATTTAAAACTCTTTGCTAGAGGGCTTCCCTGGTGGCACAGTGGTTAAGAATCCTCCTGCCAATGCAGGGGACACAGGTTCGAGCCCTGGTCCAGGAAGATCCCACATGCCGCGGAGCAGCGAGGCCCGTGTCTCACAACTACTGAGCCTGCGCTCTAGAGCCCGCGAGCCACAGCTACTGAGCCCGCGTGCCACAACTACTGAAGCCGGCTCACCTAGAGCCTGTGCTCCGCAACAACAGAAGCCACCACAATGAGAAGCCCGCGCACCGCAACGAAGAGTAGCCCCCGCTCGCCGCAACTAGAGAAAGCCCGCACGCAGCAACGAAGACCCAACGCAGCCAAAAATAAATAATACGATGTTTAAAAAATTTAAAAAAAACCCAAAAATACTCTTTGCTAGAGACTTTGTATACTAAGGACTGTGTATGACTTCCTACAGGAAATGTTAATGATGTCATTGGGTAAAAAGGGCATTGACATAAAAAAGAATCTGACCCCCATACAGTAAGTAGTGTATAATAAATACCAGATCAGTGGGACTGATATTCTACAGTTCAGACTGGGGGATGTTTCTTTGAGCTCAGGAAGGCCTTTAAAGAGCTATGGGATGGGGCTGGGCGCTGGAGCATGAGTAAGACTTAGGTGTGCATGGAGTAAGAGTGGAAGGGGGACATTCCATGCAGAGGTGCCTCTGTGAAGGGGCACAGCATGTTCGGGGACAATGAGAGGACTAGTCCGACAGGTTTGGAGGGTTCCTGTAGGCGAGCCCTGCTTTAAACACAGTGTCGTCAGGGAGACAGGACTGGCTTCCGTAAAAGGGAAGATGGGGAGGAAACTCATGCTTGGGAGGCAGGCGCTGGGTTAGATGGTTTTTTAATTTGTGAAATTCATTCATTCATTTCTCTCACTGCATTCAGTCCTACAAGATAGGTGTTGCACTCATTATACGCATGTGAAACATTGTATTCAGGGAGAGGAAATGACTCTCTGAAAGCCACAGAGCTGATTTAAGAGGCGGTTTGAATCGGAAGCCAGGTCAGCATGACTTCAAAGCCCATACCCTTCCTCTACCCGCCCCGCTTCTTACACATGGAAAAGGAACAGAGGGCAGTGATGTCGACGGGGGTTGCCGACTGTGTGTGTAGAATATTGGAAAGGGTATTGGAAAAAGGAGAAAGTCTCTCAGTACCTCCTGTCACGTTGAGATTGAGGTGCCCACAGGACATCCCGTGAGATTATTGGAAAAGAGTGCCAAGTGTGAGAAAAGGGCCAAGGACTGAATCCTGAGGAGCATCTGTGCTTAAGGGACGGTCAGAAGAACACCCTCACAGGATCCTGCAGAGGAGCGTCCAGGGAGGTTGGAAGTAAACAGGAGAGTGTGACGTCACAGAAGTCCAGAGGAGAGGGTGTGGTTGGCAGAGCTGCGCGCTGCCTAGAAGTCAGGGAAAATGCAGGTGGAGAAGCGTCCATTGGAGCCAGCGCCAAGGAGGGCATTGGGGACCTTAAGATGAGCGTCGTCTCAGTTGCGGGCAGAGGTGGAAAACAGTCACAGTGGGTCGAACAGTGAGGGGGGAGGGGAAGAGAACTAGAAACCGTGAAAGGTGAGAAGGCTTTCAGGAAGTTTTCTCTGAAGGGAGGGAGAGCAGGCCTTAGCTACAGGAGGTGTGGTGGATGGAGTTTTGCTTTTCTCTTCCTTTTAAGCCTGGAAAGTTGAGTAGGAGTAAATGATGATGGGAAGGAGACAGGAGAGAGAGAGAGAGAGAGAGAGGTTTGAGAGAAGAGAGGGTCTGATGCAAAAGGTGAGACCGCTGAGGAGATGGGCAGGATGGGGGGGGGGAATGAAGGCACCATGCTCATTGTCTACACTGCCTGCTTCCCCCCACCCCCATACACCAAAAGTCTCCGTGTGCCCATGCAAGGTGGCCTTGCTGACGATAGCTTCCCGGTCGCCGCCATTTCCAAGACACATCATCCACAAAGAGCATGTGATGCACATTTGGAACAAGGTCAGCGAAGGAATATTCTGTTTAAAGTGGCTCAATTCAGTGCTGTCTGTTTGTGCTCAATTCAATGCTGTTTGTTCCGGAATAGCTTCCTTAAAAAAAATAGGTGTCCAAGGAGAATGAGGGAATGAGAATGAATACGCTCAGGCCAAGAAAAGCCAGTCCTGCCGAGACCACAGCCTGGGCCAGCATGGCCTTGGATGGGCCTCAGCCTCATCCAAGGGAGTCTAGGCCACGCTTCTCAGGGCTGAATGTGTTTTGAAACACATGGTGTTTACTCTGTCATGGCCTCATTTACCACCATTTAATTGGGCATCTGAAGAACTATTTTGATCTGTAATAGCTGACAAAAACTGTTTTGAATAAATGAAGAGCAAAAAAAAAAAAAAGTGCTAGACCTGTATGTTAGATGTTAAAATGCAAGACGGAATAAGAGCCCAAACTTGGGAAGAACACAAGTTTCCATCAGGAGTGGGATGGAAAAATAAATTGTGGTGTTCATACAGTAGAGGAACTAGATGACAACAGAAAGGAATGGACAACAGCTCCATGCGTCAGCACGAGTTAATCTCACAATCATAACACTGAGCAAAAGAAGTTGGACACAAAACAATCCCTACACTGTGCCTTCATCAATATAAAATTCAAACCCAAGCAACACTGATCTGTGGTGCTGGAAGTCAGGGTAATGGGAATTTGGGGAGAGGAGAGGGAGCAGTATTTGGGAGGAGGCTAAAGCAGGACTTCCAGGGCTGCTGGGCATAATTGTCTTAACACAGGAGTGTCGCCCAGGTGTGTTCACTTCGGTAATTCATCACAGTGTGCTCTCGTGATTTGTGTACTTTTTTTTTTTTTTTTTTTTTTTTGGCGGTACGTGGGCCTCTCACTGTTGTGGCCTCTCCTGTTGCGGAGCACAGGCTCCGGACGCGCAGGCTCAGCGGCCTTGGCTCATGGGCCCAGCCGCTCTGCGGCATGTGGGATCTTCCCGGACCGGGGCATGAACCCGCGTCCCCTGCATCGGCAGGTGGACTCTCAACCACTGCGCCACCAGGGAAGCCCGATTTGTGCACTTTTATGTGTGTGTATTACGCTTGAATAAAATGTGTTTTTTAGAAGAGACAATAAGGAAATGGTTGAGGAAACAGTATAAAAATCAGCAAGCAGTTCAGGGTTGGTGGAAGTCCTTTGACCTTATGCACGGCATCATAAATCTCATCGCAGCCAATGAGGATTAACTACCAGTTTATCAGTGCCAGCTGAAGGGTGGCATGACTGCAGTGGATTTGCACAGACTGGAAGAGCAGCTACCAGATACGGCATCTGTGCATATGTGTGAGGTGACATTCACACACGATATGTACACGCTTGTATACCAGGCGTCGGTGGCTCAGAGAGACCAGAGTGCAGGTACTCAGTATAGGGTGTGGATTCAGCCAGTGTGCTCACACCCAGCAGTGTCCCAACTCCCTGTCTCCAATGTGTGTGTGCTATAGGCATCGTTACAGATTTTACTGGGCTGCTTCAACCTTTACCCTGTGTTTATTGCTTCCCTTCAGAGTACTTTCTGATTTCACTTTGAGTCTCGGATGCCTTCAAGAATTGCACACTTACGGGATGTTTTGAACCCCCAGCTCTGCTTCGCTGGCTCAGTGGGTTTGTGCGCAGAAAGTGCAAACTGATTCTAATATTAGTTTGTCAAATAAAATTAAACCTCTAACCACTGCATAAAGTGTATAGTGTATCCCAGAGTGAGGCAGAATTATTTTTGGATTATTTGTTGTTGGCAGTTGACTTCATCAGTGATTTCCTGCCTTAGGCCAGAGAAGAACTAAAGTTGTTTTGCCTCGATGTGCAAGCTCGTTCACTTGCAGGTTTATTTCAGGTGGAACTTTGCTTTTTTGGAGGAGGGTGACTCACTTGTGAGGAATTTTGAGTAGTTAAGCAAGGAAGAGATCTGTTTTTCAGGGTTTCATAAATGGTCAATAGTCTCTACTTTGCCAGGATCGATCTTTATTTCTTCATAACCCCTTATGAGCTAGATCTTCATGAAAATTCTGGTTAATAAATTTAAATTCCCAAGGGTTACCTATTGCATGTGTTTGGAATGAATGGAGGAGAAACTCTCCATGAAGTGAAATGGAGATTTTATTTTTCTTTAGTTCAGACGGATTCCAGTATGATTCCAGTTGTTGACATTGCTGGTGAAAAGAGTATTTGACTTTTTCTATTTTTAGGGAACTAAGACAATTTTTGCCTGTATTTGAACTCAGTAGCTCTGAAAGGTGACTTTCAAACATCTGCCTCAGAGAGAAAAAAAAAGTTAGGGCAAGATTCTTATGAATTAATTTTAAAACGTGTACACTTCCAAAGTGACTACAGGATAGCTATGTAAACTTAGGCAGATACCACACTTCATAATGCCCAACTTATTACTTGTTTCAGTTATTTATTTAGTAAATTTTCCACCTTGCATATATTGATTCTTAGAGCACTGGTTAAGTTGTGTGAAAAAACAAAAATCCATAATTTGTTGATCCATCCTGTACTTACCTTATTACCCAAAGTAGGAATATGGGGATGGTGGGGCTGTTTACCGAGACTAGAGGGAAGAAGATTTGGAGTGTGGGAAGGAGGCTAAGACAACATGTAGAGGCCATGGTTCTTGTGAGTCATCACAGGGAATTGTCTAGAAGCCACATGGAAGCACAGTTCTGAAGCTTAGAAGAAAGACCTGCGCTAGGGACATAGGTGTCAGTCATCTGTAGACGGTGACATTTGGTGCTTCTGGAGTACATGAGATTACCTGCTGGAGAATGGGCAGGGTGAGAAGTGAAGGCAAACATCACCTTTCAGGAAAAAAGTTTGGGCCCTCTTACTGAATTTGTTTTTCATACCTGAGTTTTTTCCTCTCACAATACAAATGATCCCTGTCAAAAACTTGGAAAGTGCAAAAATATATAAAGATAATAAGATTCACCAATAATGCAATTCTCATTTCCCAAGAAAATCACTGTTAACATTTGGAATATTGCTTTCCAGACTTTTTCCTGTGCGCATGCTCTCCACACAGTTGAGATACCGCTGTGTAGACAATTTTACATCATATTTTTTCCACTTAACATTAGTTCAAGCATAGTGTCATGTTATTAAAATTATAAGTAACATTGCATTTAATATTTCTGTGCAAGAATTACTTCTCCTTTCATTATTTAGGATTGTCTTCTTCTCATGGATTCCTAGAGGTAGAATAACTGGGTTAAAAGATATGAACAAGGCAGGGGCTTCCCTGGTGGCGCAGTGGTTGAGAGTCCACCTGCCGGTGCAGGGGACGCGGGATCGTGCCCCGGTCTGGGAGGATCCCACGTGCCGCGGAGCGGATGGGCCCGTGAGCCATGGCCGCTGAACCTGTGCGTCCGGAGCCTGTGCTCCGCAACGGGAGAGGCCACAGCAGTGAGAGGTCCGTGTACGGAAAAAAAAAAAAAAAAAAAAAAAAAAAAGATATGAACAATGTAAAGTTTTACATTTTATTAAGTGTTTTTCAAAATTTTTGTATCAGTTTCTACTCCCACTGACAGATGGCTCTAATGAACATTTAAGGGTTTCACTGGAGGAAGAGTTAATAAAAGAAATAGATGAACCAGAAAGTAATGGTAGGAGAGAAACTAATAAAAGACAGGATTCCTAGAAAGAAACATCAGCAGTAGTAAATGCTGTAGAGAGGTCAGATAAGCAAAGGATAGACGGATCCATTGGGTTTGGTGCCTGGAGGCACTGGTGTAATGGTAGGGTGTTAGCCAGGTTTACAGTGAGCTGACGGATGAATGAAGTAGCTATGGTTTATTCCAGAATCATAGCTGTGAAGGGCAGGAAAGAGAGGGTTATTAGGTAGAGGGGCTGCAGCATTGATAGAAGGTGTTATGTTGTTTTTAAAGATGGGTGAGACGTAGGCCTATGTGCAGGAATTGATGCTGGAAGACGTGGGAGAGGATGGGGTCCAGAGCCCTAGGGCCACCTCTTTTTCAGAGACAGGAGGAAGGGTGGTCAGGATGGGAGTGGATGCAGGTAAACTGGTAGGAAGTTGGAGGAGTTTCTGTCTAATAGATTTATTTTTCTCTGTGAAAGAGAAGGCAAAGACATTGGCTGAGAGTGAAGGGAGTGGTGGAAACGTCAGCTCGGTGATGAGGCGAGGGTGAACAAGTTTACTTTCTGATGCAGGTGACAGTCCAGGGAGCTGTCTGAGGACAACCGTGGGGATCACCAAGTTGAACCTTCACCAGCGTCGGAGGTTTTCCTGAGGTTGAAAACCACAAATCTGTAGCGTTTCCCATCTGTCAATCTGGGGGATTTCTCTGGCAGTACTTAACACCCCAGGTGCAGGTGAGAAGCAAAGTAATCAGTTGGTCCTCTGGAAAAAATCTTCCTTGCAAGTATATTTAAATAACTTTAAAATAAGTACAGGGAGGTTTATTCTCTCATAAACAAGAAAAAAGAAATGGGTTGACTCCCATGGTAAGCTGGTGATCAAGCTCCATCCAGACCTTGATAACTACTCTGTTCCCTTTGAATTCACGAATGCTTGTGGTTAGGTTTTAGAAAAAAAAATTTTTTTAAGTGCTGGTAAAAGAAAAGTTGGCATATCCTTGTATGCTAGATCGTCGAAAAGTAAAAAAAAACAGGGCACATGGTTTAAGTGAGGAGAAAGAAAAAAAAAAAAGAAGGCATCATTACTATGCTATTCCTGTTCAAAACTGCTGAATGTTATTGGAGGGGCAGTAATTATTTAGTCGTTGGAAGTTTTAGAGAAGCAATGAAAGAGACGGCAATACAGCACTCACAGAAGCCATTTAGGTTTTGAACTGCCCAGACATTTTACGTGAAGGATACTTTTTAAAAAATTATCTTCAAATACAGTTTCATGTCAAAGTAAAATGGCTGTGTTCTATGGTGGTATTGCTGCACAGAAGGTAAAAGGGCAGTACGATAGTTCAGGGCCAGTGGTGTGATGCGTTAGAGGATGGGCAGTTGTCCATAGTGGATAATTAGCATTATGTTTATGAGAAAAGTTCAGTTTGATTCACTCTTCAAGTATTATAAAGAAACAATAATTTTTTTATCCAACCACCTTTTTTCTCTCTTACATGGTTTTGAGTGAATCAGTTTTCAGTGGATATAAACAACCATTCTCTGGAACAGTAGCTATTAAAATTGGTTTGAAAGCTGCTTGACAACGATGAAAAAAATATTATTTCCCAAAGGACTGCAGTAAGACTGATGGTTTTTATGCTAGTGGAAGGCCAGTTTTTACCACAAAAATTTCCCTGTAACCTTTCATGATTGAAAACATATTACTTGCTGTTCAAAAACACAGGCAAATTAGTGAGGAGAGTTTCTAAAATAAGTTCAAGGGTTAGACATATACTTTGTGGATGACATGTCATGATAGTAAAGTGTATTTCCTTCTGTGTTTTGTTTTAAACTGTAGAAAGTATATGAAACACCACAATTCAGGCTTCAGACATGTTTTTACAGCTGTAAGATGAGCACACCTAATTTTTAAGAGACTGTTTGTTTCAAGTGTCTATGTCTTACTCCAGAATGTTTATTTCTCACAATGTATTTCTTCTCGTATTTTATAATATATGTTTATCTGACTTTGCATGGGGCCATAGGAATGTCAGGGAACTTGGCATTGCCTTTGAAATGTTCATCTAGGAGCCTCTTCATCACAGGGCTGTTCTCTTAAAACATGTATTTTAAGCAGCAAATGTGAGATTTGGGGCTGCTGGGGTGAGTGAGCCCAACTACAGACTGTGACAATAAGGATGCAGAAGACAGTAGCTAGATACTAACCGCCCCAAGAATTTACGCTTTAAGTAGTCATTGAATGACCCCACAGTAAACAGTCGTGTGCTCTGCTATCAGGAGTGAATCAGTTCTGGATCCAGCATGACCATCAGAGCTAGCAACAGAATACGGTGGCCCTTCAAGCCAACTAAAGGCCTCTGGAGCATCCAGAACATTCCATTTCCTTGATCACTCTGAGACCACACCACCACAGAACCACTTGTTTTCTGAAGGAAATGTCAAGAAAAAGATGAATTAACTCTCTGGTAACTTTTTAGTTTGGCATCATTTTAAATTTCTGACAAGTGGCAGGACCTCCCTTGTACTGTTCTCCCAGCCTCACTGATTGTTTGGCGTTCGCTTCGCTGCTGCCCCCACCAGTAATGTGAGAGTCGTTGCAGGCATCGTGCCCTGTATCCCTAACACTTGAGTGTGCATTTCCTAAGAACAAGGAGAGTCTCTTACCTAACCCCAGTGCAGATACTGGAAGCAGGAAATTTTACTTTGGATTAGATAATTGTCTCGTATCAAAGTCCTTGTTGAGATTTTGCCAGTTGCCCCCAGTAATGTCTTTTATAGCAATTTTTTTTCCTGGCCTAGGATTCATACCGTATCTCTTTGAGCTGGATTAATCTTAACTGAATTAACTATTTTGAGTGAAACGGAGAGGGGGGCACGTTTTCATTGCATGCTTCTGTTGCATGCATGTCCATTTCAACATCTTTTCTGAAGCAGAGTGACAGGTTTTATACAGCAGCTGTCATGTAGTAAATACTTGTACTTCATGGCTCATGAGCCTAGAACCTTTTTCAGCAGGTGAACTACTTTCTGTACAAGCAACCACTGGTTCTTATGAAGTCTTGCTGTATACGTATTAATGTTTGCTGAGTACAATACTGAGCTTTCTTTTGTTCAAGACGGTCTTTGTAACATGTGAGAGCTGCTATTTCGTCCCGTTGAACATTTTGTATAACTTTTGAGCAAGTTGTATAAGTTCAGCTTATCTGCAGCTTGTCTTTTGCTGAGGACAGATGACAGGTAGCCATCGTTTTTCTGCCTAAGGCCAGCAGTTGGGCTGTAATTATTCTCTGGAGCATGTGAACCAAGCAGCATATGCTCGTCACTCAGAATCACTCATAGCCTCTACCACATTTGTCCCATTGAAAATTGCGTGACAGTTTTCTGCTCTGTTGTCTCGTTCTATAAGGCGTGGCAGAGCTCTGCTTCCAATTCATTCTCACAAGATACGAAGTATTCCCCAAATGAGACTTTTCTTAAAAGACTCACGGCCTACATGGAATCACATAACTAAGAAATTCAGCACCGTTTTTAAAGGGTTATTTTGTCGAATGTTAACGATGCTGCAAAGATGAGAACTACACAGTCATCTCACCTCTGTATCCTGTCTTGATTATTTAAATTGTTAGAAATATTTGGCTACAAGAGGATATAATGTTCTTCCCTAAGTTGACCTAGGAATGTGCTCTTAGCGTTCATATTGTCAACCTATTCCCCTGTTTAGTTAATGATTTGGAATTTTGGCATAGTTTTTATACATAAAATGATCAGGTTTCTTAACTACCACCAATTACTGTAATTTACTTCTTTGCAAGACTGTATTTCTATTTCAGATGATAGAATTTCAACACATAAAGTACAAAATTCGATTTTTTTCCCCCAAGACACATCTAGATACTTACCTATAGCTGGCCCTGTATTAGTAAGTCTGATGACACACTTTGTCCATATTGCTGACGCTGTAATGCTGATCAGATATAACTTTAACAGCCGTCCGTGTGTGTGATCACATGATGTACGTGCACGTTTCGGGTAATACCCGAGATGATGTTTAAGTAGGCATTCTGCTATTTGACCTTTCAGAGGTCAAGACCAAAGCCACAAGAGGGTGTTACCCTGTCAGCTTTCTTCTCATCTCGTTGCATTAAGCCCAAGTTGCATTGCAGACCAACTCTGAGGCACAAAGGCTGTGTGGGGTGGGGGTAGACACCTAAACAAAATCTTAGCTCCATTACAGAGGAAGAGGAGGGCGACTAGGTGCTAGGTAGGCAGCCCCCCGAGTTCACTGTCCCACCTTTCAGGTTCTTCTGGTGCCCCTCTTCTGCTATTCACCGTTCCCCAGCTATTCCAGCCACCTTTCAGTTATCCTAATTAAGCACAGGGTTTTTTCCCTATAATTTTTCAGAGATTCATATCTTGTAGGGAAAGATCATCAAATAATATCTTCCTTTTTTTCAAGAGGGCAAAGCAGGGGTGTAGAAAGCCACCCCATGAGTGGAAAATGTTATTGGCATGGAAATCGCATCATTTCTGTGGTGATGGAAATATCTGTATCTGCCACAGTCCAGCACAGGAGCCACTAACCACATGGGGCTACTGTGCCCTTGAAATGTGACTAGTGCAACTAAGGAACTGAATTTTAAATTCTGTATCATTTTAATCGACTTAAATTTAAATAGCCACTTGTGGTTAGTGGCTACCATCTTGGATGGTGCAAGCTAGCACCATCATTTACCAATCTGAGACCCTGGGCTCATCCTTCCACCTCTCCTAACTCAGGCTGCTTATCTTAAAAGTGAGGATTAGGGCTTCCCTGGTGGCGCAGTGGTTGAGAGTCCGGCTGCCGATGCAGGGGACGCGGGTTCGTGCCCCGGTCTGGGAGGATCCCACATCCCGTGGAGCGGCTGGGCCCGTGAGCCATGGCCGCTGAGCCTGCGCGTCCGGAGCCTGTGCTCCGCAACGGGAGAGGCCACGACAGTGAGAGGCCCGCGTACCGCAAAAAAAAAAATAATAATAATAAATAAATAAATAAGTGAGGATTATGCTTCCCCTGCCTTTTACATAGACTTGAGTACCAAATAGCATTGTGGATATAAAAGCTCTTTAAAAATTGTAATTGAAAATGTAAAATGACATTATCAATATTAAGGCACCCCTGTCTTTTTTCCATAGCAAACCTGGAAACAACCACTATTTTATTGGTTATCTCAGTCCTATTATTTCTCCTGTTCTACTGCTGATTATTTCTTTTAGCAAGGATAAACTTAGAGTCTATTGTATAAATAGGGAAAGGAAACAAAATTAAAATAATTCATTATTTGATAATAATTTTTGAACCTCATTCGCTCTTAAAAAGGTTTGAAAGTGAATTGAGGATAGATTTGTTAAAATGAAAACTTTATGTATAGAAATAATATACGGTCCTTATTTTTTTTTAATGGAGTCAAGACAGAGTTACAAAGAGGAAAGTAAAAATCACTGCAGGTCTCACCTCCAGAAAAGCCATTGTCAGTGTTTTGGTCTATCCTTCCAGATTTCTTTTCTTGTATATGTATAACGTTTTATAAAACACAAATATGGGAACATGCTGCTTTAGCCTGCATTTTCCACTTAAAACGTATTGATATATTTACATGTCAATACATATACATCTACTTTGAAATAGCTATAGGTCTCCAATTACAAACGTAATACAAAGTTCTACAAACTTAAAAATTCAAGCATTGTATAAACATAAAATAAACAAAGAGAAATTCCCAGAATTCACATCCCCCATGACATTATTGATCAGTACATATTTCTTCTATCTTTATGCACATATTGAATATCTATATACATGTCTTCGTGCACAGTAACATTATTTAAATTTTTATTTTTATAAAAACTAGATGACACTATATATACCCTTTTTATTTTTTATTTATTGATTTATTTTTATTTTATTTATTTATTTTTTGCAGTACACGGGCCTCTCACTGCTGTGGCCTCTCCTGTTGCGGAGCACAGGCTCCGGACGCGCAGGCCCAGCAGCCATGGCTCACGGGCCCAGCCGCTCCGCGGCACGTGGGATCTTCCCAGACCAGGGCATGAACCCATGTCCCCTGCATCGGCAGGCGGACTCTCAACCACTGCGCCACCAGGGAAGCCCATACTCTTTTTAAACTTGCTTTTTTCACATAGCAACATATGTTTAATACATTTATTTTATATACAGTAAGTCCCCTACATACGAATGGGTTGTGTTCCAAGAGCGTGTTCGTTAAGTCCAGTTTGTTCATAAGTCCAACAAAGTTAGCCTAGGTACCCAACTAACACAACCGGCTATATAGTACTGTACTGTAATAGGTTTCTAATACTTTTAACACAAATAATACATAAACAAAAAATTTTAATTGTACAGTACCTTGAAAAGTACAGTAGTACAGTACAACAGCTGGTATTCAGGGGCTGGCATCGAGTGAACAGGCAAGAAGACTTACCAATTGGAGGAAGGAGAAGAGGTGGGAGATGGTAGACCTGAAATATCGTCAGCAGTAGGAGACAGAGGGCGAGCTGCAATTTCACTCACGTCTGACGTTCATGGAACGCACGTTTGTATCTTTTTATTTTATTTTATTTTTTTTATTTATTTATGGCTGTGTTGGGTCTTCGTTTCTGCGCGAGGGCTTTCTCTAGTTGGCGGCAAGTGGGAGCCACTCCTCATCGCGGTGCGCGGGCCTCTCACTATCGCGGCCTCTCTTGTTGCGGAGCACAGGCTCCAGACACGCGGGCTCAGTAATTGTGGCTCACGGGGCTAGTTGCTCCGCGGCATGTGGGATCTTCCCAGACCAGGGCTCGAACCCGTGTCCCCTGCATTGGCAGGCAGATTCTCAACCACTGTGCCACCCGGGAAGCCCACGTTTGTATCTTTGAAAGTTCGCAACTTGAAGGTTTGTATGTAGGGGGCTTACTGTATTATTTATTGTATTCTATGCAGTAGAATATTTAATCAATATAGTGGTGAGCCGATTTCAGTTTTTTGCTAATAAAGATATAATTATGTTAACGAATATCTTTGTGTGTGTGTATAAAACTGTGTCTTTTTTCCTTAGTATAGATTCCGAGAAGTAAAATAAGGGGTCAAAATGTATGTACCTTTAACATTTTTATATTTATTGCTAGATTGCTCTATAATTAAAGTGATGTTAATTCAATAGAACATGAGAGTGTCTTCAAAATGGGTATTGCCATATTCATTTGGGGCAAAAAAAAGAGTTTTATCATTGTTAATGAGTTTTGTTTATGTTACTCCTTGGTTGACGTTGAGCTAGATGAGTTTGTGTGTCTGTGTCCTTCGAGGGTTGTGGAGCACTGCCCCCCGCCCCGTTTTGCCTGCAGTACCTTGATGAAGCCCACTGCCTTTCCTTCAGTCCTGGTTCCTGGATCTGTAAACTACTTCTTCCTCCCTTATTTCTATCTTTGCATACCACCTAGAAAATACTTAGTGACTAAGAAACAGAAGGCTAGTAGTCATTACTAAGCATTCCATTTGATTCATTCAACATTCCATTACTAATGTGGCAGGTCATTGTGCAGCTTGGAGTACATTTTATATAAACACACTTCCCATTTTCTCCTTAGTCACAGGAGTTTGTTATTTATAGATACTCAGTGTGGTGTATGAGCTTTAGAATAAGAAGACAGTTGTCTACTTCTTGGGCTGTCTCAGTCCTTTCAATCAAGAGTATTTCATAGTCTCCAACTACACACATGCATTTTGGCTTAAAAATTGAATTTAAGAAGAATTCCTGTCCTTAAGGAGAATGAGAAATAAAACAAATGACAGTATAATTATGTGGAATTTTTAAAAATCTCTGTATTGGAAGAAATAGTGATTTGTGTTAGGTAAAATCTTAGAGAGCTTCCTTGAAGAAATTGGGTACTTACCCATGTTTTGAAAGTTGGTGAGATTTTGCGGTCTGGGCACATGGAATGGGAAGTGTATTCTGAATGAGAGTGGAGAGAAGGCGGGTAAAACGCCGTGGGTGGAAGGTTGAGTCCCACAGCATCTTGGAAATAACATGTTGCTTTCTTTGGATTGGAATAGATAACCCGACCTGAGAAAGAATGCAAGTAACTTATCAAGGGGGGTGGGGGGAGAGAGAGAGAGAGAGAGAGATGGGGGCACCCCCCTTTAAGTGTATATTGTATATAAAGGCTTTGAGGAATAATTGAATATTTCTGACCAAGCAAACTATCAGAGAAACCATCAATCCAGTGTGCATCTGACTCATAAGGGGCCTACGTGATCCCTGTTCATTGGGATGCTGCTGGGATTAACTGTCTCAGAAACCTTGCAGCTGACTAAACTGGTCATGTGTCATATCCCTGTGCTCTTGGTCATCTCCCAAGATGTCATCTATCTTCCCGTTCTCATACTTCTTTCTTCCTTCTTCCTCCTGACCCCGGATTGTCAACCCAAGCTCCATTGCATCTGTCTTCTCAACCTTAGACTGCACTGTCCCAGTGTCCTTCAGGGGCCCTTACCTGCAAAAGTCCCGCCCTGGACCTATCAAGTTGCTCTTTTTTATTTGCCTCTATAGATTCTATAGTAGGGTGGCTGAGACTTGCAGGAGAAAATTATACTACTGTACAGATAGGTATCAGTAAATTTAGAGTTGCTACCCTCACTCAGGTGGTAAAACTGCTGGGCATTCCTCCTGTGCTTTCCTAGGCTGCTCGCCGTCATTTCACGTAGCGTCTATTTCATATTCTTTCCACTAACCTCTTATTTCTGTCCTGCCCCCTCCCTCCTGCATCACTTTCCTGCTTCTCGGAGAGATACTTCTTCAGACCTGAACTATACCAATTCTGCCGGCACATCTAAACCCCGTGCCTCCACCCACTCTTTCCTCCTTCCTTCCTGTCTACTCCTCCTCTGCAAGGCCGGTCCCACCTGCCCTACCATGGACCCTATCTCTTCTCACCCTCACAGGGACACTGACCTCTCTATGATCATTTTGCTCTTTTGAATCTTCATCCTTGCCCTCTCTCCCAGATTCTTCCCTTCAGCATTCAAATCTTGTAGTGAACACCTATTGTTTTTCTGACTAGCATCCCTCCCTGCAGTCTACTCAAATAGTAACTCTGGGACCTGCAATTTAAGTACAAGATACTCTTCCCTCTTTTGGCCACTGTTGATTGGTCCAGGAGTGGACACCTGACTCAAACTGGACCAACCATAGTTCTTCACCAGAATTCTATATTGGAAACAAAATCGTTTTTCTCTCTCTTTTGGTGGCTGGGAATTCAGAATGTGTATATTCTGGAACTGTTTGGAATTGAATTCTGCTTGAGTATTGAAGAGTAGAAAAAAATAATAGAGAAGAATGAGGTAACGGAGACAGAGAGAATATGAATGAATGAATTTGAGAGAATTACAGCAGAGGGGCCAAAACAGCATTTCATGAGTTCTTTACAAGCAGTGATTGCCAGCCTTTTTCATGTCATGACCCACATACAGTAGGATAATACCAATACTGCCCATTGAGGGAAATGAATAAGGCTGCGCTTATGGCTGGTGGGTACACCTGTGATCTGAACACAGGTTAGGAAGCTGTATTCTACAGTGTTCTGGGAGAGAACACCTTTAACCCACACCCAGGTGGGGTTACCCTGTTCCAGTGTCTGGTTCCAGGTCTTAGCTTGGGTCCCAGCCTGTGAGTCCCACGGGACACCCACACAACCTTCCCGTAGATTCACTTCCTCCAGGCCGCCTTCCTGAACTCCCCACAGGCCTCCCCCATGTGCTCCAGTCCCCCATGGGACCTTGCACGCTGTACTCTAATTATCAGTGATTTTTCTCTATCCCCCCCTTGCACTTTGAGCCCCAGGAGGACAGGAAGCACATCTCCCTTTTCATCCTGAGAGCCCCAGTGCCTTGAGTGTAGTAAACATCTCTGGAATGAAGAAATTATGCTCTGCCCAGATAAAAAGATTAGGGAGAAGACTGTAATTGGAGCGAAGTCTTAGGTGTAAGATTCTTTTTTTCTAACAGAGACAATGTTGGGAGCCCTGGAAAGGAAAGTGCATGAGAACTGTGTCTTTTTGTCTTTATTGATGTAGCAGTTTTGTCAGACTGAAATCTTTCAGTTTCCCATATTTTGACTTAAATTACATATCTCAGCGTTCAAAGTGGAAAATAAGACTCAAACCATTTACAGAATAACAAATCTCTTGTGAAAAAAAATGCCCTTAAAAACCCTAAGAAATAGTGTCCATCGACAGATGAATGGATAAAGAAGATGTGGCACATATATACAATGGAATATTACTCAGCCATAAAAAGAAATGAAATTGAGTTATTTGTAGTGAGGTGGATGGATCTAGAGTCTGTTATACAGAGTGAAGTAAGTCAGAAAGAGAAAAATACCGTATGCTAACACATATATATGGAATCTAAAAAAAAATGGTTCTGATGAACCTAGGGGCAGGACAGGAATAAAGACGCAGACGTAGAGAATGGACTTGAGGACACGGGGAAGGGGAAGGGTAAACTGGGATGAAGTGAGAGAGTGGCATGGACATCTATACACTACCACATGTAAAATAGACAGCTAGTGGGAAGCAGCCGCATAGCACAGGGAGATCAGCTCGTTGCTTTGTGACCACCTAGAGGGGTGGGATAGGGAGGGTGAGAGGGAGATGCAAGAGGGAGGGGATACGGGGATGCATGTATACGTATAGCTGATTCACTGTGTTATACAGCAGAAACTAACACACCATTGTAAAGCAATTATAATCCAATAAAGATGCTTAAAAAATAAAAAACCCTAAGAATAAATATAGATGTAACAAATATGGGCAGTTTCTCTGTCCATTGGCAGAGTGATGTGTCCATTCTTGTTTATCGTTACTGAAGAGTGCTCCGAGGCATAGTTTCTTTCTTATAGGGTGGACCTCCTTCCCTGGGTTTCCTTCATTCTCTCTCTTCCTCTGGAGGAAGCCTTTTAGCCCCAGTTTGCTGTCTATCACAGAATTTCCACGTTCACTGCTCCACTTTGCTTTGGTGTGAGAGAATCCAGACTAGAACTGATTAGGTGAAGCCATACACAGATACAATTTTGAAGCACCTGAGGTCTGCTTTAGGATCGTTTTCACTCCTTTGGTTCTTTGCCCCCAGTACTATGGCTTATAATTATTTCGGTAAAACTCCAGCATGCTTTGGTTCTGGTCAAAGTTTTTTTCTTTATTCACTTCTTGGCTTTTGGAAAAATAAGGTTCTTTCTTCATTGGGACCTAGGCATACCTGTATTTAATGCTGGAGTTTAAAACGTCCATCTGGCTCTCTCCAAACAGCTTGGTCTGCCTTCTTGGCTTAGACCTTAGTCCTTTTTGTTGTTGCTTCCCTTTGGCTTTTTGCATTTCCTGTGTTTTTGGTCAAGATTAAGACTCTCCTGTCCCGCCTTCTCCCTTCATTTTCGTTTTGCTAACAACCATGCATAACCACATAACCTTCCCATAGAGTCAGTTCTTCCAAGCTGCCTTCCTGAACCACCCCCCCAGATGCCTCTCCCCTGTGCTCCAACAGCACCTTGCACCCTGTACTCTAATTGTCTAATTATTTTTCTCTACTCCCTGTTGTATCATGAGCTCCAGGAGGACAGGAAGCACATCTCCCTTTTCATCCTGATAACCCCAGTGCCTTGAGTGAAGTTAAACATCTTTGGAATGAAGTAATAATGCTCTGCCCAGATCAAAAGATTAAGGAAGTCTTATGTTCCAAAAATATATGATGAAAGGAGATATATGGTTTAGCAGCAGTTATTTAAAAACCATAGGAAAAATGATACATAGAGTTGTCATTCTTCATAAGTTCATTTAAACATTTAATATCATTTCAAATAAAGTCACAGTTGGATTGGAATGGAGTCAGGTGTACAGGAGGGAACTTGGCTAAATAATTTCAATATTAATCTGGAAAAATAAATATGTCATAGTGGCATAGAAAGTTTGAAAAAGAAGTACTGAGTCAGGACTTAATTCTACTACTGGTACCCTAGGTAGGCTCCTTGGCTGTTCCCTTGACTTGTAGTAAATGATTTTTTCATCCTCTTATAGCCAAAGTGGTCTTTCTAAACTACATATCCAAAGTGGTCTTTCTGAAATGCATATCTGAACACTTTGCTCCATGATTAAACCCTTGAGTGGCTTCCCTTGTCCTCAGGATAAAGTACTAAATCATTTTTAAAGTCTTGTGTGATCTTGCCTTTGATACTTCTTCAGCCTCAGCTCTTACCACACTCCTCTTCCCACCTCATGCTCCACTTCCAGTGCCCTTTTCTCTTTCACTTCCCGATCTTTTCAACAGGCTTTCTGCTCAGCCATAAGACATCACCTCCTCGAGGAGCCGTGTCCTCATTCCCCACGTCCAGGTTAGGGGCCCCTCAGCTCCCTGTGCATCTCCTATCATATGCATCGCACTCTGTTGTCACCACCTGTTGACTTGTCTGTGTCCTCCCACTAGTCTGTACATGCCATAAGGACAGGAACCAGGTGTGTGCCTTCACCATTTTAACCTTAGGATCTGACACAGTGCAGGGGGTGAATGAATATTAGTCAAATGACATAATTATAAGGCTACAAGAATGGAAACAATATAATTGTATTGTAAGAATTGACAGACAAATTGGTGGAACTGAAAAGAGCCCAGAAAGAGATGATCACCTGTATAAAAAATTTAATAAGCGATAAAGTATGCATCATAAATCCAAAGAAGGAAGGAATATTTGTTTGATAAATGGTACTTCCACAGCTGGTTATCAGTTTAAGAAAAGATAAGATTTAGAGATAAGTCCACTACATACTGCCCATAAGGTCGCTAAGGGACTAAAGAGTTAAATACTTTTAAAAATAGAAGAAAATGGATGTGAATATTTATAGAGAAATACTCATGTTTATAGGGAATACTTAATAAGGAATATTGTAGGGAGAAGACATTTCTATGCTTGGACGTGATCAGAGATTTGACTACATAAAACTTTTAGAAGCACAAAGCTTCTTTATTCAAACTAGCCCAAAACTGGAAACAACCCACGTGATCATAAGAACAGGAGCATAGATTAATAAACTGGTATGTTCCTATATGGAATACTGTGTAGCTATAACAAAAGAACAAATTAGTCATGCACATGACAACATGAATGAATCTTACCGACATTATCTTGAACAGAAGAAGACACACTGAAGGAGTGCGTACTAAATGCTTCCAATTATATAATGCAAGAACAGGTAAATTAACTGATAGTGAAAGAAGTCAGAACAGTGGTTACACCTGGGTGGGAGAACTGAGTGGGAACGGACGCAAGAGAACCTTCTGGGGTGATGAAAGTTTTCTAAATGTTAATCTGTATGAGGGTCACATAAGTCTATACATATGTCCAAATTCATCAGACTGTACGCTTTATATGTATGCACTCCTTTACATTTCTCAGTGATTCAAAAAAAAAAATCAGGACATAAAGGACACGTGGCCTTGGACCAGTCACTTCATTTTCCGAAGCTTCAGTATTTTCGTCTGTAAGTCATAAGGATACTTAACTTGCATGTTCGTTGTTAGAATAGCACATGGTCAGTGTGTAATATAAGACAGTTTCTGAGCAACTAGAAATAGTCTTAAATGTCTATGACATGTGAAATATATATAAATTGAATATGTAGTATGGTTGGAGAAATAGAAAGCAAAACTCCCTTATATGTTAAAACAGTTAATTCATAAGATATACTCAATGAATTAGATGTTGGTGGGATTTTCTTTTCCTATTTTTGGTTTACAAAAATGTTTAATGACTGCTGGTTTCATAATGGAAACCTATTCACCTTACTTTAAACATTAAACATTTTTCAGGCAATAGTAAGCTCAAGAAGAACCAACAATTAGGGCTTCCCTGGTGGCGCAGTGGTTGAGGGTCCGCCTGCCGATGCAGGGGACACGGGTTCGTGCCCCGGTCCCGGAGGATCCCGCGTGCCGCGGTGCGGCTGGGCCCGCGAGCCATGGCCGCGGAGCCTGTGTGTCCGGAGCCTGTGCTCCGCAGCGGGAGAGGCCGCAGCAGTGAGAGGCCCGCGTACCGCAAAAAAAAAAAAAAAAAAAAAAAAAAAAAAGAAAGAACCAACAATTAAAAAAAAAAAAAAAAAAAAAAAAAGGACCAACACTTAGCGTGAACCCGCACATATTAATTCTGCTTTAGGCGAGGTTACTTGAAGAGTGGTAACTACGACAGAGGAAGTGATAGTCATTTGGTTTTAGGGGCCACCATTCTGAAGGGACATAAATAACCTAGAACCTACTCAGAAGAAGCACAGCCAGGAAGGTACAGAGAATCCAGGTTGTGCTGTATGAAAGAACTGGTCATGGTCCTTTGCGAGAAGAAATACCCAGGAGTATCTGACGGCTGTTTTCAAATTAGAAAGGCATTCGTGTGACAAAGAATTTATTGCTCACTTTTGCAAATGGTCTGTTCATTGTGTGTGTGTGCGCATTTATCTACCTGGGAGTCGAACTGCTGGGTCAGAGGACAGGTATATATCTAACCTGAGGAGGCATTGCCAAAGAGTTTGCCAAAGTGACTGAATTGATTTATAGTCTTCACAGCAAGAGGGAACAGTTCCAGCTGCTCCAAGCCCTCAGCAACATTTGGTTTTTGTCACGTCTTTTAAATGTGAACCACTCTGATGAACACGTAATGCTATTTTGCCGTTTTTAGCGTGCTCTTCCCTGATGTACAACGATACTGTGGACTTGTCAAGTGTTTATTGATCATTTGGTTATTTTTCATTTTTATTTATTTTTCTCTCGGGGGTGAGAAGGGGAAGCTGGGACGAAGTGAGAGACTGGCATGGACATATAGACACGACCAAAGGTCAAATAGATGGCTAGTGGGAAGCAGCCGCAGAGCACAGGGAGATCAGCTCGGTGCTTTGTGACCACCTGGGGTGGGGATAGGGAGGGTGGGAGGGAGGGAGACGCAAGAGGGAGGGGATGTGGGGATATATGTTATACGTATAGCTGATCCACTTTGTTATACAGCAGAAACTTAACAGGACATTGTAAAGCAATTATGCTCCGATAAAGATATTAAAAAAAAAAAAGTGTGTTGTGTTCTCTGTGGTTTCAAGCAGAAGCAGTATCAGCAGGTAACGGCCATTCCAGGGAACCAGTTTCAGGGCTGTGTAAGAAAACTCTGTGGCGATTGTATTCATTCATTTATTCAAGACATTGATCGAGTGCTTTTCTGTTGTAGGTGCTCTGCTTAGCCTAGAGTTTGGAAAATAAGTAACATGTGGTCCCTTCTGTGAGCTTGTGTAGTGACAAAGGAAGCTCTGCAAACAATAACAGATAATGTGCTCAGTGCTGTCATAGAAGTAGGAACAGAGTGTTAGGAGAGCATAGAGGAAAGAAACATTCTCTTCTGCAGGGAACTGGAGGAGGTAACCTTTTAGTGGAGCATTGAATGATGGGTTAATCAGTGTGTGCTAAGGAGCCAGGCAGGAAATGGTATCCGGGGCAAAAAACCAGAGCTGTGCTGGATGAACCTACCAAGGTATGTTTGGGACTAGATTGCTCAGGACTTTGTAAGCAATGAGAAGTGATTAAAGAAATTCAGGAAAGGGAATGCAATGGTGTTTTGTGGGGGGCATTAACTCCAGCCACATTGTGTGAGACAGACCGGATGGGGGGATACTGGTAGCAAGATGCTAGTTGGGAGACTAATACTGCACTTCTCAGGGAGCAGACTGAAGGCTGGGGAATTGAGTGATGGAGGAGCTAGAAGCTTTGACTGTGTATGACACATTCCTGAGGTAGACTCGAGAGGTCTTGATGACAGATTGCTTCATTGGTTTAGAAGGTAAGGGAGAAAAAAAATTGTGGGTGATTCACAGGTTGCCAGCTTGGGAAACGGGACCTGCTGACCCCGACCTTATCTACAGGCACCTTTTGATCGTGGTTGCAGGGACAGGGGAGTAGGTACCTTCACTTGACTGTCACCTTCATGAGGGCAGGTACTGATCTGCTGTTTTCCCAGTGACAGTGACCCTGAATGAGTGAACAGGTTGCCTCCCAAAGGGTCCTACTAAATTGGTGGCAATTCCTGGACTTCCGTCTTTTGTACTTAATGACTATTGATCGGGTTAAACGTGATATCAAATATTATTAAAGTTTGGAACGCTGACTCATTTGTTTATTCAACAAATGCTGATTGAGTGCCTGCTGTATGCCAGACAGCATTCTTGGCTCCGGAGGAAACAAAAAAGACAAAATCCGCGCTTTCATGGAGTTTTTATTCCGTGAGGGGGAGTAGAAGGAGATGTAGTCAGAGCTGGGGGTGGCTTGGAGTCAGAAGGCTGATGGAAGGGTGTGGCATTTTTCTGAGCTGCGAAGCCTTGGAGGGTTTGAGCAGAGGAAGGACGTGACCTGACTTACATGGTAACAGAATCACTCGAGCTGCTGTAAACTGAACAAACGGAAGAGGAAGCGAGGGCAGCGGCAGGGAAGCCGTGCAGGGGGCCGCGTGATGATCCAGGTGAGCGGGATGGCGGTGGCGTGGACCAGGATGGTAGCAGCGGAGGCGGGGAGAAGTTGGATTCTGGATATAGTGGGAAGGTAGGTATTGCTGACGGATCAGCTGTGGGGTGTACAGAGAAGATGGGGCAGGCTCAGGGTACCAGGAGCTCGGCTTGAACATGTTGTGTTTGAAATGCCCAGCACACATCCAAGGAGAGATGCTAAGTAGGCAGTTGGATAGACTATTCTGAGGTTCAGGGGAGAAGCCAGGCTGGAGGGAGAAACACTGTGAGTGTAGTTTATGATTTGAACACCCACGACTCAGGGGAGTGCCATACACAACGCTACTTTAGAATCATGTAAAGGTCCCTTGGGAAGATTTCAGATTATGTTTTGTAGGCACAAAAAATTTTATATTGATAGATCAGGTAAATTAAGCTGCTACCTTGTACCCAAGTTAAAAGTTATTTGCATTTTTAAAACAGTGCCTTCTTAAATCATGTATAACTTCTTTACATTTGCTTTTTTTTTGCCGGTACGCGGGCCTCTCACTGTTGTGGCCTCTCCCGTTGCGGAGCACAGGCTCCGGACGCGCAGGCTCAGCGGCCATGGCTCACGGGCCCAGCCGCTCCGCGGCATGTAGGATCCTCCTGGACCGGGCCACGAACCCGCGTCCCTTGCATCTGCAGGCGGACTCTCAACCGCTGCGCCACCAGGGAAGCCCTACATTTGCTTTTGAATTTTACTTTATTTTTTAAATAAACATGCCTCTCAAGTCAGTAAAATTGGTGACATTAACAATTTTTTGTGTGTGCAGCCACCTTTACCCTACACATCCATTCCTTTCTTTTTTTTTTTTTTCTTTTTGGCCACGGCATGCAGGATCTTAGTTCCCTGATGAGGAATCGAACCTGTGCCCCCTGCTGTGGAAGTGTGGAGTTCTAACCACTGAACCGCCAAGGAATTCCGCCATTCCTTTCCTGTCTTGCTTTGCCCTTCTCATTAATGTGTGTTCACAGACTGCAAGTTAATTTTAACAAATGTATAATATAATTAGGAAATGATGCAGAGTATACCAGACTTAATTCCCTAATTTATGAATGATAGCTATAAGCAGATTGGGAGCTATAAGTCATATTTAAGCATTTTTTATAGCTAAACACTTTATAATATATAAACACTGATATTCTATTTACTGTAGCATTACTTTGAGGACCCTGAATAGTACTTACTTTAGTAAGGAATTATGAAAAATAGCCGCCTTGATACAGTGGTATAAAATGAGGGTTTGTTAGTGAAATCTTTTCCCTTTCTTTTAATATTTAGTGTCACACACAATTAATTAGCATTTATTAAGTGTGGAAAGCATTTGGCCCCATCTGGGGTTGGGGTAGTTGCCTCAGACACCACCCGAAAAGGTAAATAGATTGAGTTGGTGAAAGCGTGGAACTTTATTTATTCTTTCTTCTAAGCCTACTGTGTTTCAGGCATTTCATTTAATCTAATAGGTGTTAGATGTAGAGAAACTAAAGATATTCTGGAAACAGAACACAGTACAATAGAAGTACTCTGATAGGGGAAACTAGAATCAAAAAGTGATGAGAGGCAGCACAGAGGATCCTACTCAGCTTCACATCAGTGATGTCATGACAGGAGCTGACGCTCATGTAACAGTATGTGTGCCGCACCGTGTAAACCCATTACATGACATGTATCGGCTCTGAACAGCAGCCCTATGGAGGTTGGTGTTCTGTCTCCATCTGCACTTGTGGAAACTGAGGCAGAGATGTGACTTGCTCAAGTTCACAGCAAAGTGTTAGAGCCAGGCTTTGACTAAGGGGGTGTCACTCTCGAGTACTTCCTTCCTGCCAGGCACTGTGCTGAATGCCTTATATACATTCATCTAATGAATCTTATACCCCACGTAGAAGATTGTAACCCCCATTTTTATACCTGAGGCTGCAGAAGCTTAGAGAGGCAGCTACCCAGAATCACACAGCTAGACTAGGGCTCAAGTCCGGCTCAGAATCTGTGCCACTGCATTGCCACAGCTAGAAAAAGTCAAGAGATGGTGAAAGATGCCTTGCATTTATGTGTAGTGACGGTAGCGTGCCTAGTTACCCGATCAAGCAATTCAAATCCCAGGAAAAGAAAGCAGCAGGTCAACATGAAATTATGTCGGTATTTGTTTAAGAATAATACATAAACCTAAGTGCAAATACCTGAAATTATGTCAGTATTTGTTTAAGAATAATACAAAAACCCAAGTGCAAATACCCCAACATAACTTATTTTAAGTATGTAAAAAAAAAAGTAATCAAATTCTCTGGGGCACAAATTGAGTTAATAAATGCAATACAGTTTTCTTTTTTTAACTGCACACAATTCTGGTTATTATTTTGCATCGCATTGATAATTAATTATTATTTTTTCCTTATTTACTTAGAATTGAGCATATGTTACATTGTAATTGAGCCTAAGCCTTCATTTTAAAAACAAATTAGTAGAAGCCTGATGATCACATTCCTCTTTAAACAGATATTTTAATGGAATTGCTAAGTATTTCATTATCTGAAAGCACTTAATTCTCTATCAGCATGGGTTCTCCTAAGCAGTGTTCACACATTAGTTCGAACGAGAGTGAAAGAAATTCCATCTGTGAAGATTTCCCTGGGTGTCATTAGTAGAGTACCCTTTATAGATGTCCTGCAGTAAAAATTCAGCATGCTCTAACACAGAAAAAAAACAAGCAAAAAGCAATTTCTTTTTTCTCCCAGTGAATATTATGTGCTTTGAAAAAATGTTACTCTCTTTCTCAGCAGAATTTGGAAGCATTTTCTGATTAGATTAACACTATCAAAATTGCTGCTTAGAACCGTGCCAAATTCTATTTTCCTTTTTATATGTGACACTGTTTCTTCTCTCTGTATATTGATCACAAGTCCATAATATATTTAGTAAAACCTCGTCTTTCCCTGCCTTTTGCTCTCACATTAGTATCTTTTAAAATCTTTTTCTTTTGTTGTAGAAAATAGAAATTGAGTATTAGGAAAAAGAAAAAAAAACCTGTAACTCTTCCATTTAGTGATAACCAGTCTTACTATTTTGTGTTTATCTGCCCAGACTTTTTCCTGCATATAGATACAGATACACAGGTAAGAGAAATGCCTATGTGATTTTTAAAAATAAAAATGGATTCCTACCATAAATAGGTATAAGACCGTATGTTTCATTTATTGCTTTTTAAAACTTTTTCCTTTGTCCATAGATAATGTCTCTTCAGCATTATCTTTATCAGCTTCATACTCTGTTTCAAAGCCTTGCCTCTGCCTACCCTACTTTTATCATCCCCACTTTAATCCAGTGATAGTTCCTGGGGGTACTCGGCTGTTATGCATTTTTAGTATTATATTAAATGATAATTAAGTTGTGATAATGCCATTTTCATTGGATGGAGAATTTTGCTTTAATGATGAATATCTTGATTTAAATGTTACCATTTTCTTTATTTACCCCAGTTATTTAGAACACAGTTGAGGTCGGAGTAAAATTTATTTCATGCAAGCTAAAATAGATACTGTAATCAATTCACTTCATTCCTAGGAGACCTTCCCAGGCCTTTATTTGGAGCCTTTTTTCTCTCTAACTTTACATATGACTCTAGAGCTAAATACCCTAGGAATTAGGGGCTTCAATTACCCGGAAAATTTGATGACATTGTAATTAAAGTAACTACACCTATTAAGTCAACTCCTTTATCCTTAGAAGAAATGTTTGTTTGATTGATGGTAAGGGGGATGCATTGACCTTTTGATGATGAGTCCTATGCTCACCTTTTCATTACCCCTTTGCAAATTCTCCAAGGCAGGTATTCCATTGTCTGCGTCTCTGTCTCTCTCTTCCTTTCCTCGCTTGTTTAAAAAAAAAAAAAACATGAGATCATGTTCCTGCTCCTACCAAGTGATAGAATAGGGGTCCAACCTCAGGAATGAGGGCAAAGCCCATGGTTTTAGGATTCATGCAGAGTGTACCTATATGTATAATTCAAAGTGGAAAAAATAACTTTTGATTTGGGATAAACACAGTTTTACCATTCGTTTGAAAAATTGGTATGTCTGATGTTCTGATAAACACCAGCCCTCCCTCCCACAAAAAAGGGCATAAAAGTGCCCCAAGAAGACCTTTCTCAAAGATGCCCTTGAGAGATCCAGTTTCCCTGTTCAGTGTCTGCCCAGCTCCTCCCTGTGAGTCGGCTCTCTTTTGCAGCTATTTCAAGATCTCATCTTAAAAGTAAATGTTTTGTAGTTTATTTTGGCATCCACCAGAGCATATTTTCCTCTATCATTTCCATTTTTACTCCTGCTTTACTGTGTCCTGCCTGCGTGGAACTGAGGCTGCGCAGCTCAGGAAGCCCTGAGCCTTGGAGTCAGACCTGGGCTTGCCTTCCACCTACATATTTTACTATGAGAGTGTGGCTTCAAGCAAGTCTACCCAACTTGCATGCGCCTCAGTTTTCACGGCAGTCAAATTGGAATATAATAATGTAGAATCAACAGAGCGCATAATACAGGATACAACCCCAGAGAGTCACTGTGACCTTCAAATGAGATAAATGCATAGAAAGTAGCAACTTGCCTCTCAGGACAAAGCAAGGACTCGAACCTTAGCTCTTATTACCCCTTGTACTCCTTTAAGTAATATGAAGTCATTGATCTTGCTCAGTGGCTTACACTGCCCATTCCCCCGTCCCCCTGCCTCCAACCCCATCCTGCCCTTGCATACAGAATTAAAGAGAACACTGGAATGTGGCATACCACTGCCAAGGGTCTACTCATGCTCTGATGGACTCGTCCACATATGCACCTGTTTCCTGTCTTCTCGTCTGAATAACACACAAGAATGAAAACAGTCTGATTTACTTACACAAAACAATTACCTCTTACCCAGAGCCTTTCTGGTAAATGACACCTGCCATTTGTATTACTGGCTTCCACGTCAGCTGGATCACTGGAGGCCTGAACTTGAAGTGTTTTCCAGTGTGCATTTCGCCTCTCCCAAGTTCAGTGTTTTGTTCTTTGTCCAGTATTTAACGGCTAGTGATCGTGTGCTTTCGCCAGTGGTATGGTTCTGCCTTGGTAAGAGTTATCTTTTTGGTGCTTTACAACGACGTCCCTTTTTTCCCTTGTTGAAAATGTAGTTAATACGTGAGGATAGGCATCATCTTTTACCTGCAAACCGGACTTCTGAAAATATTTTGCAGATATTTGCTTAAATGAGAGTTTCATTTTAAGCTCACTTTTTCCTCATTGCCTTGGCATGAAAGACAATTCCTTGTGTACATAGTCACTGACTAACTGTTTTGTGGGCTGTAGAGTCTAGAGAGGATCTAGAATCTACTAAAGTTTAGTCTTTAAACTTAACGATGTTTTTTTCCCCTACTTTGTGTGTGTGTGTGTGTGTGTGTGTGTGTACACATTAGTTGACTAGATTGGAGGTTGGAAATACAGAGAAGTAAGGAAAAGCTTTTGTTTTTCAAAAACAATGAACTGCTTCCTACTCAATTTTTATTGTGGTAAAATAAACATAAAGTATCATCTTTACCCTTTTGAATGTATATTTCAGTGGCATTAAGTACATTCACATTATGTATAGCCCTCCCCACTATCCATCTCTGGACCTTTTTCATCACCCCAAACTGAAACTCTGTACCCATTCAACACTGACTCCCCTCAGCCCCAACTCATCCCACCCTACCCCCATCCCTGGTAACCACTCTACTTTCTGGCTCTAGGAATTTGACCTCATGTAAGTGGAATTTGACAATATTTATCCTTTTGTGATTGGCTTATTTCACTCAGCATAATATTTTCAAGGTTCATCCATGTTGTAGCGTGTGTCAGAATTTCATTCCTTTTTATAATTAATTTTTTATCGTTATTATTATTTTATTTTTGGCTGCGTTGGGTCTTCATTGCCGCACGCGGGCTTCCTCTAGTTGCGGGCAAGTGGGGGCTACTCTTGGTTGTGGTGCGTGGGCTTCTCATTGCAGTGGCTTCTCTTGCTGTGGAGCACGGGCTCTAGGTGCGCCAGCTCAGTAGTTGTGGCTCGTGGGCTCTAGGGCGCAGGCTCAGTCGTTGTGGCGCACGGGCTTAGTTGCTCCATGGTATGTGAGATCTTCCCAGACCAGGGCTCGAACCCGTGTCCCCTGCATTGGCAGGTGGATTCTTAACCGCTGTGCCACCAGGGAAGTCCCTCATTCCTTTTTAAGGTTGAATACTATTCCATCGTATATACTCCACATTTTGTTTCTCCATTCGTTGGGGTTATTTCCACCTTTTGGCTGCTGTGAACTCTGCTGTGCAGATATCTGACTTGCCGCTTTCAGTTCTGTTGGGTGTGTTCCTAGAGCTGAAATTGCTGGATCATATGGTAATTATGTGTTTAATTGTTTGAGAGACCACCATACTGTCTTCCACAACCGGCTGTACCACGTTACATTCCCATGGGTCCTAATAACATTACATAGACTTAAAAAAATTTTTTTTGAATAAATAATATATACCTTTCCAACAATGGTCCTATCAGAATTGAGCAGGAAATCATGGAACGACATGAGAAATGCATAACTAAATATTGCACTTTTTTATGTTTCCTCAAGCTAATTTTATGTCCATCAAATTAGTTTACTGTTTGGTATGAGTTGTCTTCTGTTCAAATAGAAATTTTCTACTACCGCAATAGTGTGGAAGACATAGTGCCCACTGTGTTCTAACTCAGCCCAGGATTTTTGGTATCCTAGGTGGTATCACCTAGGTAGATTACATTGTGTCCACTTTTATTAAATATCAAGTTTTGATAGATTTCAGATTTTAATGGTAGCAAAAAACAGTTACTGAAGGGATGCACATTTTTCTACAGGTAACTTTTCAAGCCATAGATATACTCATTTGCCACTAAATATTTAAGTTTCTATTCTTTCTAAGGTAATAAGATGGTGTTAAAGAAAAAAATATTCAAGGGCACTTGTTAAAACACAGTAAGGAAGACCTTATTCAAGTGGGGTGCACACTGTCTCATAGGGACCACCCCTGCAGTGGGATTTTACAGTGGGTGGAGAGATTGGGCTCAACCCTAAAAACAGCATGGGAATGTAGGAATTTTTAGCCAAGGAGCAGGGTGGGTGTCAGTGGATGGAAAATTGCTAAGAGGAAACATTAGGAGTAAGGGGGGTTCTCGCTAAACCGACGTAACAGAATTCTTGCTGGAAACAGGCCAGGGTGATCGGACATCAGTGAGGGGGCTGGCGGGGCATGGAGGGTGAGGAACCTGATCAGATATGGAGAGTGATCAGATATTGAGGGTGGGGCGTTCTGGTTCAACTGACTTAGAAGGGTTCTTGCTAAAACTAGATTTTGCAAGGAAGTGCACAGATGCTGCCTATGAAAGGCTTCAGGAGCCTGATTAGTTTGGTCAAACAGGGGATCTTTGTCATTGGCTATTGCAACTGAAGTATCCCTAAACATTTTTCCGTGTATGTCTGAAAGCATTTATGTCAGCCAACTTTTATTGACTTGCTGTGTGCCAGGCTCTGTGCTCAATGGGTTGGGATGGGGATGCTGATTACAGACAAGCAAACAGACAAGTCTTTATGGTAAGTTCTGTGAAAGGGGAAGTACAGAGTATTTGGGGAGTGAATGGGAGTAAGCAAGCTACCTAAGATTTGGACATGAGAGGAGAACGTATCACCAAGATCCCTAAAAGACCTCAAAATTCTTCAGGAAATATAGTCTCCCTTGAGTAGTCGACTCCCAGGATAAAGTAATAAGAAACATTTTCATAGCATTTTAACATAATCTCTGGTTTGTAAAATGAGTATTCTGTTAAGAAAGCAGCAATTATGCTCAGGCTATTAAAATACCAATAGAGTTTCAAAACTCTGTGAATATGAGAATGTTACTGTACTTAAAGAAAATTCACCCTGAAATAAGGAATAACCTGCATATAAAGTAGTGTATTATGGAAAAATTTCGCCTGGTTTTACTGAGATATAATTGACATATAACATTGTATTAGTTTGAAGTGTACAACATAATGATTTGATATATGTAATACTGTCAAACGATTACCACAGTAAGTTTAGTTAAACAACTGTTACCTCATGCAGTTAGTTTTTTTCCTCATGATGACAGCTTTTAAGATCTACTCTCTCAGCAAGTTTCAAATATATAACACAGTATTGTTAACTATAGTCACTATGCTGTACATTACATCTTCAGAATGTATTTATCTTATAACTGGAAGTTTGTACCTTTTGACCATCTTCACCCATTTCTCCCACCACCTACCCCCTGCCTCTGGCAGCTACTAATCTGTTTCCTGTTTCTATGAGTTTATAGGATTTTTTTTAAGCTTCCACATGTAAGTGGGGTCATACAATATTTGTCCTTTTCTGTCTGACTTATTTCACTTAGCACAGTGCCTTCAAGGTATGTGTTTATATATATATATACACACACATACCACACACACACACACATACACACATACCACATTTTCTTTATCCGTTCATCCACTGATGGATACTTGGTTATTTTCATATCTTGGCTCTTATAAGTAATGATTCAATGAACACAGGGGTGCAGATAGCTCTTCAAGAGGGTGATTTCGTTTCCTTTGGAATTGCTGGATCATATGTTCTGTTTTTAATTTTTTGAGGCACCTCCATACTTGTTTCCATAGTGGCTGCACCAGTTTACATTCCCATCAACAGTGCACAAGGCCTCCCTTTTTCCACATCCTTGCCAACACTTAGTACCTCTTGTCTTCTTGATGATGGCCATTCTAACAGGTGTGAGGTGATATAGCTCATTGTGGTTTTCATGTGCATTTCTCTTATGATTAGTGGTGTTGATCACCTTTCCGTGTACCTGTTAGCCATTTGTATGTCTTCTTGGGAAATAACTATTCAGTTTCCCGGCCCTTTTTTTTTTTTTTTTTTTTTTTTTTTTTTTGCGCTACGCGGGCCTCTCACTGTTGTGGCCTCTCCCGTTGCGGAGCACAGGCTCCGGACACGCAGGCTCAGCGGCCATGGCTCACGGGCCCAGTTGCTCCGTGGCATGTGGGATCCTTCCGGACGGGGGCACGAACCCGTGTCCCCTGCATCGGCAGGCGGACTCTCAACCACTGCGCCACCAGGGAAGCCCTCCCAGCCCATTTTTAAGTTGGATTACTTGGTTCTTTGCTATGGAATTGAATGAGTTACTTATATATTTTGGATGTTAGCCCCTTATCAGACATATGACTTGCAAATATTTTCTCCTATTCCATACATTGCCTTTTCATTCTGTTGATGGTTTTCTTTGCTGTGCAGAAGCTTTTTAGTTTAATGTAATCTCACTTATTTATTTTTGCTTTAGTTGTCTTTGCTTTTGGTGTCAAATCCAAAAAAATAATTGCCAAGACCAGCGTCAAGGAGCTTACCCCCTGTGTTTTCTTCTAGGAATTTTATGGTTTCAGATCTTACATTCGAGTTGATTTTTGTGTATGTTGTAAGGTGTAGGGGTCCACTTTCATTATTTTGCATGTGGCTGTCCAGTTTTCCCAATCACCATTTATTGAAGAGACTGTCCTTTGCTCACTACATATTTTTGGCTCTTTTGTTTTAAATTAATTGACCATATATGCATGGGTTTATTTCTGGGCTCTGTATCCTGTTCCATTGATCTGTGTGTCTGTTTTTATGCCAACATCATACGATTTTGATTACTGTAGCTTTGTAATATAGTAGTATTCTGTTAAGGAAGCAGCAATTAACTTCCATCATGCTCAGGCAATTAAAAATATCAATAGAGTTTCAAAACTCTGTGAATATGAGTATGTTAGCTTAATTAAAATTCATCCTGAGATAAGAAATAAACTGTGTTACAGAGTAATGTAATATGGATATTTTTGTTTTAGTAGTATTCAGTACTTCATTTGGGTGTGAAAATGTTCCACACAAAGCTCAACAAGTATTTCTAATGTCACAGTTTTCAAGTAAGCCACAGCTGAGATGTAACAACGATATGCTGTTCTTTGGATGCACGTTCTCTTCGAATTAATTTGTTTTACGTCTTAGTTACTTTTAATTTGGCTTACTTTTTTATCCTTATTTTCTTTTTAATTATTAAAGGAAAACATCTTTCCAACAAGCCAAAGTAAATGAAGTAAAATGTGAAATTTCCCCCCTTCCCACTCCTCCCCCAATGCTACTCCCCCAGAGTAAACACTGGAAGTTTGGTGTATCTCTTTCCAGAGCATGCAAACATTTGGACAACTAACTAGTTACATATATAAGAGGTGGGAGACAGTAGGGGAGGAAGAAGAGAGGGAGAGAGATTGTGTGAGTGTGTTTGTGTGTGTGTGTGCACAGGTGTGTATACACACATGTATAGTTTCAACTTAAAAAGTAATATAATGTTGTATGTAATTCAATCTACATAAGAACAAACAAATAAAATTTTAACAGGGACCATGCCATAATAATGTTCTATAGTGTGGTTCTTTTTCCATTTAATACAATGTGTCCTTAACCTCTTTCGGTGTTAAGTGTATTGGATTCTGCCTCACTCTTTCCACTAGCCACATCATATGTCATTGTTTGGATGTAATCATTTTCCTAGTCATGATTGTTTGTGAAGTGTTGGCATTACAAGCATACTGCAGTGAGCATCCTGTGTGAAAGGATACAGATCTCTTTATTGT
The DNA here is from genome assembly GCF_964165515.1 of Mesoplodon bidens. Taxonomy (NCBI): domain Eukaryota; kingdom Metazoa; phylum Chordata; class Mammalia; order Artiodactyla; family Ziphiidae; genus Mesoplodon; species Mesoplodon bidens. The sequence continues at coordinate 12,100,327 of NC_138179.1, forward strand.
TCTTTACTTTTCCAAAGTTGAACTTTAAAGCCAGCTTTTCAAGTTCCAAAATGAAAGTTCATTAAGATTTCAAGTGTGATTGCGTTGTTTGTAAATTCAGTTGGGAGAATTGGTACCAGTTTTCTGAGTTGCTTTGTTCCAGAGAGTCACTTGTGTTCAGCCTATAGTTTGCTTTTACTTTGTGATCATTCTGACTCTTGCCTTAGATGATGTTATATGATCCTTTATTGATATGACAGATATGTTTGGTCTTAGTTCTATCTTAATGTGTGTAATTTTTTGTTGTTGCTTTTAATACTTCTTAAAAGTTTTTACCCCACATCCCATGTTTGCCTTGCTTTGTGTCGTGTGTTATTTTCCTTCTGATAATTTGTACATTTATAATTAGTTTTTAGCGGTCTTTTTTCCTGTAGTTATCTTTGTGACTACAACTTTACATTGCCCCTCTCCCGTTCATCACCTAATTTTTCATTAGTTATGTTACAATTAGTCATTTTTCTAGTGATAGTTCAGTTAGGATTGTGTTTGGTTTTTATGGAGTAGAACTCCCACATCAGTGGCCTCAGCAAAGTAGGGGTTTATTTTCCTCATAAAATGAACAGTGCAGAGGTCAGCGGTCAGGCTGGTTTCATAGTTACCCGGTGTCATCAGCATCCCTGGCTCTTGGTGCCCTCCCCCGCGCTAGCCTCCGCTTTTGTGCCCGTGCTTGCCTTAGAGTGGAATGCTGGTTGCTCCACCTCCAACCTCTCATCTGCATTCTGGATGGGAAGGAAAAAGAGGAAAAGGGAAAGGGGTGCCTGCACTGGAGAGGCAGAACTTTCCTAGAAACCCTCCACTGTGTCTCATTGACCAGAACTACGTTGCGCCGTCATCCCCTGGCTGTCATCCTGGCCGGGAGGGTGAGTGTGGTTAACGGGGCCCGATGCCTCCCTGAACCAAATCGTGGTTCTGTTGGTCAGGAAGGAAGGTGATAGGACATCGAATAGGCAGTTAGCTCTGTAGGGCGCAGTATGCGTTTGCATCTTTAAATAGTAACCCGTATCTTCTCATAACTTAGACTGTGAGCCGTGAACGGTACCTGCAGACGCCCCACGGGGAAGATGAAGTCAGAATATTTAAATGAACTTCTCCCTTTTTTCCTCTCCTGCGTTTTGTTAATGATATTACTGTTTTTCATACACAGTGTCACTTTTTTACCCCATTTTCATGCTGCCCACTCATGAATCCAGCACTTGCCTCCCGCCCTTTTGCTTCCCCTCAGCCCTTGATTGATGTGACTCCTCTCTAAGTGTCTTCAGAATGGACTCTTGTGAGCATTTCCATTCCTGCACTTTTCCAAATCCCTGCGTGATGCCTTTAAGTATAAAGTTCCCCTGCCGTACTTTCTTTTCTGTGTAATCACTGCTGTGCCGTTGTCTGAGGTTGAATATTACTGAAAGTCTAAGGCTTGCCTAATTTTTCTCTTGCGAGGGACCATGGCCTGATTTTTTCTTCTTGTTTTAATGTTGATGGAAGTATTTTGTTGCTCTTTTATCTTTGAAGCACAGTAACTTTACTCTGATATGTCCTGGTGTTCGTTCATCTCTATTAATTTATCTTAGAACATATTTAGCCCTTCAGTGCTTTAAAACGACCTCTTGAATTTCTTGAATTATCCTTTGGAGCCTTTTCATTTCTTCGCTCTTCAGAGATACCAATGAGGGGTATGTTGATTCTCCACGGCTTCCCCCTATATCTATTATTTTCTCTTAAATCCTTTTGTTTTCCATTGCATTTTCTCACTTTTCTCAAGCTTGTCTTCTTAGCCTCAGATGCCTTTTCAGCAGGGTCTTTGCTCCTTTTTGTTGCTTCCAGTGTGACCATTTTTATGTGATGACTTTTACTCTTCCTCTACTTTCTGAGCGCTGCAGCTCATATTTTTCCACCTTTAGTAGTTGTATCATTTATTTTCTCTTTTGAGCAGTTTTAAGCTCTTGTTTCATAAAGCCTTTAAAGATTACCTGTAACAAACTACCACAAACTAGTGGTAAACAACAAAGATTTATTATTGTTCTGGAGGTCAGAAGTCTGACGTGGGTGTCACTGGGCTGCATTCAAGGTGTTGGCAGGGCTGGTTCCTCTCCGGAGGTTCTGGAGGAGAATCCCCGTTTTTCTCACCTTTTTCGGCTCCTAGAGGCGGAACATACTCCTCCCCTGGGGTCCTCTCTGTCCACCTTCAAAGTTGGCAAAGCCCTTCCCACATCAGATAGCACTGACCTTCTGACCTTCCGTTAGTCACATCTCCCTCTAACTCTGATTTTTGTGCCTCCCTCTCATTTTTAAGGACCCTGGTGATTCCATTAGCCCCACCCGGGTAATCTGTGATCATCTCCCTATTTTAAAGTTAGCCGATTAGCAACCTTCATTCCCCTTTTCCATGTAAGGTGACAGATTCACAGGGGTTAGGACCCGGACATTTTTGGGGGGTAAGGGTGAGGCATAATTCTGCCTGCCGGAAAGATCATGTTAAAAGTAATGTCTTTGCTCACAGACATAGAGATCAGACTTGGGTTGCCAAGGGGGAGGGAGGGAAGGGAGAGGGATGGAGTGGAAATTGGGGGTTGGTAGGTGCAAACTATTACATGTAGAATGGATAAACAACAAGGTCCTACTGTATAGCACAGGGAACTGTATCTAATCTCCTGGGATAAACCATAATGGAAAAGAATACTTAAAAAAAGAATGCCTTATATGTGTAAAACTGAGTCACTTTGCTGTACAGCAGAGATTGGTACAACATTGTAAGTCAACTATACTTCAGTTAAAAAGTAAAAAATAGGTAATATCTTTGGCCATGATTTTTTACCTGGTCTTGCAAAATTATGGTGTATATTCTTTTTTTCATTTCCCACATACATATTCCTTTTCCCCTTCTCCCTCCCTCCCTCCTTCTCCCTCTCCCCTCCCTCCCCCCCCCACCCCGTATTTTTTAGAAGTACTTCTATGTTTGTTCTTAAATAAGAGGAGTTTTTCCTCGACCCAGGCTGTTCGCGTGAGCCACGGGTTGGAGAATAAGCTACCATAGCTGGTACTTTGAATTTAGATCTGTCCATGGAAATTCAGTTCTAAGGCAGCACCTGATTTTCCCGGATCCATAGGGAAGCCCCCTCTTAATCAGGGGTGTGTATTTGTTCGTGTGTATGTACGTGTGGCGGAGGAGGTGACTTAGTTTTATTTCTCTTCAGCTGACAGGCTCCTGGCCCCCCTTATTTCTCTACCACAGTATTACTCTTACCTGACTTGTAATTCTTAAAGATAAGTTTCAGTTAGTTAGTTGATCTTGAAATATTCCTAGAAGACAGACAATGAAAGGGATGGTTATACTAGACATATGAATTAATTAAGTATGCCTGGCTCCCACCTACACCCTTTTTAAGTAACCACTCTCTACAGCCTGGCCAAGCAGAGGCTGTGTTTTGAGCCGTCGGATCCCCCTGCTTCCCTCCACCCTCACCCTGCTGCAGCTGGGATAGGACTTGATCCAAAGACGGCCAACCTGTGGTCTTACCAACAACCCATGGCTTGATTCAGAGAGTGTAACTCAACCCGTTTGAAGCACTACGTATGTTATCTAGGCTCAGATTCAAGCTCAGCCAGTTACTAGTCGGGTAACCCTGAGCACCTCACTCAGGGTTCACTATGCCCCGGTTTCCTTTCTGTAAAATATTAGATCCTATATAATGTTTTGAGAATTAAAAATAGTTAATTCACTTAAAGTTCATACAGCAGGGTCTGGCTCATGCTCAAAGCTGCATAAATGGTGGCCATTCTTATTCTACTAGGGATTTGGGATTAGGAAACTGACTATGAGAGTCACCAGTAGAAACGACAGCTGGCACGTTAGGCGACAGAGCAGAGTGCCTCCCTCCTTTTATGGAGTCATTTTCTTCTTGAGGCATCTGATGAAAGCACGGGCAGTTCCCCGCAGAAGGGGACACATGCATACGTGAATGTACACAAAGTCAAGGTGGAAAGCGCCTCATCTAGAGAAGGAAGGGAAGGGCTCTGGCAAGTCAAAGCCACATGCAGGTCAGATTCATGAAAGAACAGAAACACATCAAAGCAAGGGAGCTGTTTCATAAAGGGCGGAGGTGGACTGAGTGAGCGGAGAGAAACAGGAGCCGGGAGCCGCCCCTCAGTTCCCGGTCCCTCGATCTCTCCCCCAGGCTTCCCCCGAGACCCCTGCCCTCCTCCTCACTGACCTGGACATAAACACGCTGGCCCGCTCTCACATCTCGCAACCACATTAGCCAGACAAAAGCAATGATGACGCTGGCCTATACATGGTGAAGAATTACTGCCCTGTCATCTCAGATTGCTTGTAGCCAACATTAAGAAGTTTTCCTGTGGTGTGATTGCCTCTGAATAAAGTGAATAACCAGCTGCCGCAACTTTTCAGCGACTGCCGACTTCCTTTTCTGTAGGTTGAACCCGTTCCAGGAGTATCCTATTTTGTAATATTCCAGTTTAAGGAAAAAGCAAGGAAGAGGGTGACATCAACCACTTCAGTCGAATTCTTTTTTTTTATTTTGGTTAATCTTCACAAGTTTTTGAACTGAAAATGGGGCAGAACTTCATAAGATTTTTAGAGCAGGAGAGGATTTTAAAGATTTTCTAGTCTCACTACTTTTCGAAGTAAAGGAAACTGGACCCAGTAGCACACTGCACACGCCGCCTCATCTAGAACTCACAACACCCGTGTGTGGTACAGTCCCTCCCTTTACAGATGAGGACACAGGCTTGGAGAGATGAGCTCCTTACCCAAGATCAAAGATACAACAAGTGGGGGAAGTAGGATTTGAACCCAGGTCTTTCTGACTACAAAGCAGGTTAGAAATGCCTCTGTGGGCTCTAAAGCTCGGGCTAGAGAAGAGCGAGGCTTTTATTTTACATTGCCTTCCCTCTACGTGGTCTTTCTTTCAACGTCTCTTCCAGAAAAGAAGGCCAGAAACGTACAGTCCCCGCTTTTTAACCCATGAGCTAGAAGGGTCTTGAACGTAGCCATCGACCACCTGCCTCCAAAGCAGTGAAGTATCCACCAATTAGAAATCTTCCTACTGAGCTGGAACTGCTGTTGGAGATCTAGCCAACCTTCCTTCCATACGGAGGCCCTCACGTGGAACCACCGCCAGGCGGCGCTAGGGGCAATGGTGAGAGACTGCTGGGGTCTCAGGGTCCAGTTTGAGCATGACCTGAATCGTATTTGCTGACAGATTATTTGCAGGACCGCAGGAGTGGTTAAGAGCTCTGGCTCTAAAAGTAGGCTGCTTCCGTGAATCCCAGCTCTTCTGTTTGATGCTTGTGTGACCTTGAACCAGAATCTGCTGCTTCTCAAAGTCGTGGTTTCTTTATCCATAACAGAAGGGGTATGTGATACATTGGATTGTTGCAAGGATGAAATGCAATCATGTATATAAACCACTTCACACAGGGCCTGCCATAGTCATGCTCAACAGATGTTGGCCATTATTATACTCCTGGAAAACAGTGTGCAGAAACAGCAAGGAAGAGGTGACATCAGTCTCTCACTAGAATCCTCTTTTATTTTGGTTAATTTTTTAAAGTTTTCAAACTGAAAACAAGTAACTTTATAGGCTTTTATAGCTGGGAAGGATTACTTTCCTTGAAAGTGGTTACTTGAAAATGGCAACTCCTGTGTTGAGCTGACAAGACCAATTTTTAAAACTGCAGTCATGTTATGAGTGTAAAATATTCAATTGAAAATGCAGAAGATATACATACATTTTATGACTATAATGAAAGAGAGGTAGAAATATGTTCTTGCTCCGAGTTCTTTTGTTGCTAAACCATTAAATAATATGGCTGTGGTTTTCCTGGTCCTCAGCAGAATAAGGAAGCTTTAGTGCCCATATCTTTTTGGACTGAAAAAATTTTATAGATTTTTTAATGCATTCTTATAACATTACTGTGAAGTGGCTAGCAGGTGAATACTATTTTTATTTTATTTATAACAATATACCAATATTCGATTTTAAACAATAAATCAAAATTCTCTTCTGGTTCACTACCCAGATGAATAATTTTTAAATATTTTTTGTTCTCACAGACTACATGATTTGTGTTGGGCCATAGTGATTTTTCTAGTTTCCTAGACATTTTCATGTACAGTGGAAGTCTTGGTTTGCACAGTGTACTACCAATTAATGTATAAATTGTGCCAGTGTACAATTTATTATCGTGCAATGTACTTATTGTACAAACTTACAAAATACAATAATGTGGGGACTTCTCTGGTGGCACAGTGGATAAGAATCTGCCTGCCAGTGCAGGGGACATGGGTTTGATCCCTGGTCTGGGAAGATCCCACATGCCACGGAGCAAATAAGCCCATGCGCCACAACTACTGAGCCTGCGCTCTGGAGCCCATGAGCCACAACTACTGAAGCCCACGCACCTAGAGCCCGTGCTCCGCAACAGGAGAAGCCACTGCAGTGAGAAGCCTGCGCACTGCAACGAAGAGTAGCCCCCGCTTGCCGCAACTAGAGAAAAGCCCACGTGCAGCAATGAAGACCCAATGTAGCCAAAAATAAATAAAATTAAATCTTTAAAAAAAATACAATAATGTACAATTTACCATTAGGTGATTTTGGGGGGCAGAGTTACACATAAATTTGAGAGGCTGACATTTGACAGGTACAAAAAACCACGTGCATTTAGAATCATAATAAGTTGACCTGGAAGGGAGTTTAGAAATGATTCCAGACTAGTACCTCATTAAATAGAAAACCGAGGCGCAAATAGTCACTTGTCTAAGTTACAAAGATGAGTTGTGATCGTTTTTCCTTTGCAAAAATTTTTGTGCTGTGGCTTCTATTGCCATTTGTCTTCCCCCTTTTTGTTAAAAATATTAATTAAAAAATTATTTTAAAAATCCCCAAACAAGATAGTATTGTATTTGAAGAAGAAAGGCTGAATCCTCTTTTTATGATCAAGATGGATTATGGTTTTGATAGTGCATTTTCTGGGAGTTTTCTACAGTGTCTGCAGTTAAGAGCATCCATCTATTAGATTTAGACCACTTTTTAAATATAAAACAATATCTAAAGCAGAACTAACTCATGGTCCACTAATTGGAAATAAATAGTATAAGTATTTTCAAAGAAAAAATGCATTCAAGAGTTTTCCTCTCCTCTAGTATTTGAAGATACTGTTAAAGAATCGCAGTCTATTGCAAACTGGACTGGTTAGGATCACACCGCATTGTTTAAAATTTAGTTTTAATAGTGCTCCAGCAATCAAATGGGGAGAAACCAAAAGAAGTATTAAAATGATTTCAGAGCTCAAGACTAGAAGTAATAATATCGGGCTAGGTTTCCAGTCTTTCCTACCACAGCCTGTCCTGCTCCTTTGGTCTGGAACATTCTTTTTTTAGTTTAGTTTAGTTTTTGTTTTGGCCTGCGCAGCTTGCAGGATCTTAGTTCCCCGATCAGGGATCGAACCCGAGCGCTTGGCAGTGAAAGCGTGGAGTCCTAACCACTGAACCGCCAGGGAGTTCCCTGGTCTGGAACATTCTTTTTTTTTTTTTTTTTTTGCGGTACGCGGGCCTCTCACCGTTGTGGCCTCTCCCATTGCGGAGCACAGGCTCCGGACGCGCAGGCTCAGTGGCCGTGGCTCACGGGCCCAGCCACTCCGCGGCATGTGGGATCCTCCCGGACCAGGGCACGAACCCGTGTCCCCTGCATCGGCAGGCGGACTCTCAACCACTGCGCCACCAGGGAAGCCCCTCTGGAACATTCTTAACCTTCTTCCGCACCTGTCTAACCCTCATTTATCCTTCAGAGTCCTGCTTTCATCTCAGTGGAAACTTCCCTAAACCAGTGAGGTCTCAGGTTAAATACTATGTTAGCATTCCGCTCTCCTTCATATCTCTAATTTATCTGGATTGTAATAATGGGGTTATTCGTAGTTTTTTTTTATTTTTTTTTCTTAAACCATTATAGTAGCTATGTTTATTAGAATAAACTGTTCTTTTTTAATTTTTAAAAATTTTTTTTTGCTTTATAACAAATTTAATTAAAAAAAAAAACAAAACTGTGTTCCTCACTTGACTGTGAGTTCTGTAGCTCAGGAACCAAATGTCTTTTTCACTGCTACACCCTTCATGAAAAGCATCATGCTAGATGCATAGACATCCTCCATAAATATTTATTGACTGATGGATGAATGGATTCCTTGTTTAGGATGTTATAGCAAAGAGACGTTGAGAGGACTCAGCTGGCTGCTTCACATAGGCCTTCAGGTCACGTTCATTGCTACTAGGTCACTGTGAGTAAAGGATTTGGTTAGGTTTTCAAGCCCAGAAATTTACTTTGATCATTTTGATTATCATTTGTAAACAGACTTACAAGAAGCTAATTTGTGTGCCAGAATACAACTTTTCAATTTACAGTAGGAAATGTACCCAAGAACTGGGCCTTACGATCTGTGCAGGTGTGGCCGAGACAGTAATCACTGAATAACCTTATACTTTTTCTTTTTTTAATATTTATTTATTTATTTGGCTGTGCCGGTCTTAGTTGCGGCATGCGGGACCTTCGTTGCCGTGTGCGAGATCTTGTAGTTGCGGCATGCATGCAGGATCTAGTTCCCTGACCAGGGATTGGACCCTTGCCCCCTGCCCTGGGAGTGTGGAGTCTTAACCGCTGGACCATCAGTGAATAACTTTGTACTTCTCTACATTTCCCAGCCTGGCCTGCTGTTAGGTTGGGACTGCATAACTGGAACTGACCAGTGGATTCTGAGCCAAAGTGATAGATGTTACTCTGGGGCCCAGGTAGTTAGAGCTGATGTGCCTTCTTCATTTCTTTCTCCTCTGCCATGGCAGCTAAGCCGTGTGTTCTAGTTGGCAAGTCTGCAAGATGGAAGAGGACTGGGTAACCAGGATGGGACTTAAATGAGCAAGCAATAAACCTCAGTGTTAGTCACTGAGATTTCAGCGGTTTATGTGTTACCATAACATAGCCTAGTATTACCTTGATTATTAAATTAGAAACTTTCTCTTGGTTTTTAAATTTCCATTCAGAGAAACAAATTATAAACATGAAGATTGTTTCTTGGGAAAAACCTCCATATTTGGATCTTACCTATTCCCTTGAGCTTGAACTACCTCAAACGATAACTATGCTTTATATAAAAATGATGAGAATAAGAGCTAACAAATGAAAATGTAAAACATCTAAGTAATTCATAGCCTGTAACTGGGATTTTGTAGTACTTTAGAAGTCATGTTCATGATTCCTATTGAACCACAAGTTTGGCATGTTTCTTCCACTGTAATATTTTTGGTCTCTTCTTGGTAAATAAGAAAAAATCCAGGTTGAAATGAGCAACTGCTATATATCAAGATCTTAGAAATCATCTTTTTTCCTACATTCCTTCAGTTTTTGTATTCCACAACTCCTTTAGCAGCAGCTTATGCCATAATGTGGGTCTCTTACAGGGTAATATTTTTCATAAAGTATTTTTTTCAATAGGATTATATTTGAGTACTGGAATTCCAGTTCTCTTTGAGATACTGTTAGGCTTTGCCACTTTGCAAAGATGAACGAGTCAGATGTCTTGTCCTCAGAATTTTCCCATCTGTGACAGAGACTGCTAACTGTCCACCAAAACTTGTTTCCTCTTCTTTATGGGCACACCCTCCCTTGCAATTCCATGTCTCATGTGACCCAGTTCTCGCCAGTGGAACTTCCGAGGTCCAGCCACTTACAAGCCTAGCTCATAAAAGCCTCCCGCATGTGAGTCTTCGTTCTCTGCCCACTTCCGCATCGATGCCCACGGTGACCTGGAAGTCTTGAGCTGAAGATGGAAGAGTTTCTGTGAAACAATTCACTATATGACTGCCAGCAGCAAAGGCCCGCTCCCTCTCCCCAGAAACATTTGTGTTGGACTAATGTGTGAATAACAAACTCCTCTTGTTAAGCCACTGGAAGTTTGGAATTTATTATTGCAACTAACATCACCCTAAGGCAGCATTTCATAGCTAACACAGCACTTTCAGAGTAAATATTGAACATTTCAAGAGTGATGAACTTATGTCTTAATTTGTAATGTAACTTAGAAGAGACAAAGGTTTCATTTTAAAATAATCTGCTAGTTCTCAGTCTTTCATAGTTCCAAATGACTTGGCTCTTCCTAAAACAGCCAACTAATGGCTACTCTGATTAAGTAGCCCTTTGTTTATCCTCCTTCCTCTCACACCATTTTATAAGGTCACATTCTGTGTTTACAAATCCAGGGAGCATTTACTCTTACTTGCAAGTGCAGTAGAAAAAAAGAGAAGGAATACACTTAAAATGTCAACACAAAAGTGTAATTTATGTGGCTGACGCAGACTCTGGCAGGTCACTTTTCTAAAACGTGTCGCTGCCTTGAGAAATTTACCAACATGTAAAAGCTGCTCTGTGTTCAGCCTTCCACCTAATGCCCAAGCCAGAAATCTGGTTATTCTTGATCCGTCTCTCTTTTTAACCATCTCCACCCCCATCTAGTTGGTCACCAGATGAGGTCAGTTCAGTTTCCCAAGTGTCTTTTGAATCTGTCTCCCACTGTGTTCTAGTTTAGGCCTCTATTAAGGGTCCCATGGGTGCAGTTTCTCCTAACTGGCCTCCTAGTTGTCTCCTGTCTTAATACTTCCATGCCATAGCCAGAATTCGCTCTCTGAAATGCAAAACTCAACACCTATGCCTCTGTGTTGAAATCCTTCAGTGACTCTCCCTTTGGGGATAAAGCCTAAACTTAACGGGACTTGCAAGGCCCTGTGTCATCAGTGGTTAGTTCTCCTATCTTCTCTCTCACTGTCTTTCCTTCCCTTTACCTGTGCTCTCTTTCTTGTGCCCTGTGCTCCAACCTTACGGAACTTCTTTGCTTTAAACATACCTTCCTCTGTCTTAAGCTTCTCAGCCTTTGTTCCTGCTGTGACCTCTGTGTGGAGCCCTGCTTTCCCACCACCCCATCTGTAGCCCCTGATCATGCCTACTCATCCTTTAGTTCTCAACTTCGATGTTCCTTCTTGGATCACCTTCTCAGGGCCTCAAGGTCTGGGTTAACTGCGCTTCATTTGTACTCCAGTTTCACCCTGCTTTTTCTCTATCATGATAGCTCCTGTGCTGTATTTTCTGCTTGCTTGTTTATATACCCTGCGAGGCTGTCCGGAGGATCTCAGGCCATGACTCTATTGCTGATCATTGTACATAAGCCCATAGCACACTGTGTAACACAATAAACACTTGGGTAAATAAGTAATAGGAGCCCAGTCTTTTTCAGATTTGTCCACAAAGTGATATTTGAGGATATAATAAAGGTGACTAAACTTAGTGCCAGAATATCTTTCCAAATACTGGGAAATCATTGGTGCTGAAGACCAGTTATAGGAGAAATGATTGATTCTGGATACATTTTTAAAAAAAATTTTTTGTGGTACGCGGGCCTCTCACTGTTGTGGCCTCTCCCGTTGCGGAGCACAGGCTCCGGACGCGCAGGCTCAGTGGCCATGGCTCACGGGCCCAGCCGCTCCGTGGCATGTGGGATCTTCCCAGACCGGGGCACGAACCTGCGTCCCCTGCATCGGCAGGCGGACTCTCAACCACTGCGCCACCAGGGAAGCCCTGGATACATTTTGAAGGTTGAACTAATAGGATTTGCAGATGGATTTGCTGATGGATGTAAAGGACTCTATGCTTACAAGTTATATTTGCTCGGTGAAATTGTTCATGAAAAGATGGCGTCATGATTATGGTTAAGGTAATTGTGAGGATTAAATGATATAAAGTTTCTACTAGCCTAGTGCTTGGCATTTGGGTAGGTATTCAGTAAACGCTATTTTCCTATTTGTAAGTGACTTAGTATCTTGTTAAGACCAGAAAGTGAAATGCATCGTAGCTGCTCCTCAGCCAAAGTGTGCATCGGGTGTCGTTGGCGTCCAGCCTCTGCCTGCACCTCTGCGTCCTCTCTCTTGTCCTGTACAGACTGTCCACAGGCTGTCTCGGGGCCGGAACCTCGCCCCTGACCTGGGACTCCGGTTGTCTCCGCAGCTTCCTCACTTTCAGAGTTTGTGACTGTTACACCTCACTCTTTCCCTCCAGATGAAACTGCTCCTTTTAAAGTTTTATGCTTTGTCTTTACTTCTCTGATTACTGCTCATCACGACTCCACTGTTTTCCCTCCCTGCAATTTAAGCGTAGGTAACGCGGCATGAAGAGCTGAGCGTCTCGCTCTGTCGTCAGCTAGCTGGGTTTGAACTGCGGCACTGGTACCCACCACCTTCGTAACCTTTGGCAACGTACTAAACCTCTCTGGTCCTCATTTCTGCCATATGTAGAGTAGGGGTGGAAGCTTCCATTGTTGTGAGTTGTGAGGATTAGAGAGAGATTCTTTTCATACATCTGGAGTGGGGCCTAGCCCATAAGAAGCACTGAATAATTGTTAGCCGTCGTGAGTCATAATCATACCTGGTGACTGCAGCGACTCTGATGTAACTGGAAATGTCACTTCTGTGCTTGAATCTCCTCTCCTCTCCCCCATTCTCATCCTTTGATCTTGTTTCCACTTGGATGTCCCACAATAAACTCAAACTCAGTATTCATAGCTAAGCTTATCAAACTGTTATCTGTAGCAGGATGCTTTGGCTACGAGTAACAGAAAACCCAAATAAAAGTGGCTTATAAAACAACAAGGGAAGTTATTTCTCTCCTATAACCAGAAGCCTGGAGGTAGGATAGATCCAAGTTGGATAACCCAGTTGCTCGACCCTGTCCTCAGAGACCCAGGTCCTTTCCATTCGCTCAGCAATCTCACTGATCCTTTTCAGCTGGTTCCCCTCCCCTCAAGGTGAAAATCCAGGAACGGAGTACAACATTCTAAAAGGATTTCTCCCTCATCTTCGCTCAGATCAAGGAGACTTTCCTAATCTGATCACTGACAAGGGGATTGGAATTGCCAGTTTCAGCTTGCTAACCAAGATCCGTTTTCCTGGAGCTGGGGAGAGGATTCCATCCCCTGAGCAGACTGAGGGGGTGTGTGGCGGGAATGGGGGTATGGGGGGGTGGGACGCTGAACACCTGTACAGAATCGGGGCTCTGCTGGCAAAGAAAGAGGGTTGGGGGTTGAATTTGGGTAGAGAGCATACAGAGTCTGCTACCGTGTTTGAAATATGTCATACTTAGAGGGGGAAAAAAAAATCTAAAACTGAAGAATTGGGAGTCACCATTGAAGTCAGGAAAACTAGGTAGTGGGTATTGTAGAAAATCAAGTCAGACCAAGGAGTGAGGCTGGAGCAGAGGGATGGATTTGAGAGATGCGTCTGGCATCCTCAGTGGCTGGCATAGGGGTAAGGAAGAGGGGCCTCATTTGCTTTCCAGTTTCTTCGTGGCTGAGTGGATAACTATTCACGGAGATGTGGACAAGACCAGGATTTGCAGGCTTAATTGATAGGAGTTTAAGTTTCAAACAGGTTGAGTCTGAGGTACCTGTGAGACATCCTAGTGGAGATATCCCATAGGCAGTTGGAAGAAATGTCTGGATTGGAAACACAGATTTCAAAACGCTTATCTTTTGCTCCCCAAAGTCCTGCCTTTGCCCTTCCCTTCGCTCTCGGTGCTGTTGCCCAGTCTCAAGCCCTCCTCTTCTGCCTTGATGGCCTGTCTCCGGTCGGTAGCCTTCTCCTAGGTCACAGCCTCCTCCCTCTCTTCTTAGGGAACCCATCCTCTTTCGGCGAAGCCATTGCTTCAGCCACTGTGTGCCCAGGTTTCGGTGTAAGGATGGAAGTCAAGTAACCATCTGCCGTTAAGATTAATTCAGAATTTACAAAGCCAAGTGATTTAGTTGACCTACTTTTTAAAAGGCCGATAAACATTATTAAATTACTACAAAAAAAAAAAAAAAAAAAGCAGCTCCCACACCAGAATACCTCTACACTCATGCCCAGGAAATTGTGATAAGTGGACAGAGTTGTTTAAAGGCATGTTAAAAGTTACAGTCTTACCTTATGGATCGCCCAAATTACAGCCAAAATTACAACCATGAAAACAGTGTTCGAAGTATCCACTTTCAGTTTGCTCTTTAGACCTAAATTAGCTGGGAAAATCAGCACATCCTGAGAGAGGACACCCAACCATCTGTACCTTTACTGAGTGTGTGAACCCTGACCTTCAGGGTTGCCCATAGCAACTCCTTGCCTGCTCCCTGCTGTTCCTCTTGCCAACAGCTCCCCAGCCTGCCCTTTCTCAGCCTCTCATCTGGTGTCCCGGCACTGTCCTCTCCAGCTCCCTCGCCCTTCATATGCAATCCACGGTCACGTTGGTCCCTGGCACCGGTCACTACTTTCAGTGTCCTACCACGTCTCTGGAGTGTTTGCAGACACCTTTCAGCCCCATCAGTCTCCTTGCTGTGTCCCGGTCGGACCTCTCTGCTCACCTGCACTGCTCTTGCTTCTTCCTGCCTGCCCTGTATTACCCTCATCCTTCACTTAGCCCATTTCCCTGGCCTTTAGGAGACGAGAAGCGTTAAAGTAGTTTGGACCTGACATTGGGGCAGCTTGATCGCTGTGAATTTGTTTTGCAAATACTACATAGATTGTGAGTTCACCTGACAATTATAGCTGGACCTCTTCCCTTAAGATAATGCAAAAGGCCTGCCCAAATATTAGCAGTTGTTATTATTGCTGTCACAGAAACACAGCATGAACGCCTCTTATTTTAAAGACAGCCGTAGAAGAGTGTGGGGAAAACAGGCACTCTCATGGAGAGGCAATTTAGAAATCTCTTGCAGAATCTACCCTAAATATACATATGTGCATGCCTTTCTTTATATATGCATATACATATATCCATGCAGAGCTATATAATTTTGCATCTATATTCATATATTTGAAATCTCTCAGGATACATATGAAATTGATAACATTGGTTATAGTCAGAGAAAGGCACTGGGATAGGGTGTGAGAGAGACTTTTCGTTGCATTCCTTTGTGTGCCATTTGAATTTTGGTCATTGAAGTATTACTTATTTAAAACATATTTTTAGTGTACTATTCTATGCCCAGCAATTCCACTTCAAGGAATTTATCCCACAGAAATATTTGTATACGTGTTAGCAAAACTGCATGTAAAATAGTGTTAATGGTGACATGTCTATAGTAACAACAATAACAAAACTAGGAGCAACCTCAGAGTCCATCAGTAGGGGCTGCTGCATCAGTTACTACTTACCTGTACTGTTGTTTAGGAAAATGAGGTAGACTAACATGGAAAGGTTGCTGAATTAGGATGTGGTAGGGTATGCTGCCCTCACAGACAACCCTCAAGTCTCAGCAGCTTAGTGTAACAAAGGATTGTGTCTCACTCAAAGAAAACCTGTGGATCCAGGGGACTCTGCAGGCAGCCACTGAGCACTCAGGCTGCTTTGATCTTGTGGCCTGCCATCTCAAACACAAAGCTTCCTCAATCACCAGGGTGGCGTAGACGCTGGCTTCTCTGCTGGCCAGAGCTAATAGCCCGTTGGCCAGAGCTAATCACATGGGCTGCCTCACTGCAAGAGGGGCTGGCAGTGCGGGAGAACAGATGGGATGTTTGGGGTGCAGCCATCTTGGCCGTATCATTTAGAGTAGACTAATTTTAAAAAGCAACGTATAGATCAGATTATATAGTGTGTGTGTGTGTTTTATATATTATACACACACACATCTATATACACACATATATATAATTTTATTTTAAAATAAGTGTATCCTGGAGCATAGGCACATGAAGTTTTCTGGAAGGATGTATAAGAAGTTATTAACAACACGAACCTCTGAAGAGTGGGACTAAGGTTTCCTTGTTTGAATTTTTTTACCATTATTTTTAATATTTTCGATCTAACAAGAAAATGTTTAAACTCCCTTAAACACTATAGTGTCGTCTTTACCTTCTATTAATATATATTGAGAGTAGAACTAACAAATATTAATTTTTGTGGTTTTTTTCAATCTGGTCTAAATTGACGCCATGAAATGATTCCTGAAAAAAAAATTCAGTTTTGAGAAACCTGAATTGTACAACTGTTAATTTACCTTAAATGATATTAATTTAGAGCTCCAACATGTATGTGTGTATATAATATGAACAGAGTAGAGAAAATAGCAGAATCCACCTATAGTTGTACTTCCTTGTGTTCTTTAGTTAAGCCTCACGTTTGCCAGTTTTATAAAATGGGAAATCCCTTCACCATTCACTCTGTACCACTCCTTTCCTGAATAGGCTGGAATTAAAGGGCAGGCAAAGAAATAAGCAATTCATTCATTGTGCACAAGCAAGGAACTGCCTTGCGTCGCCTTGGAAAGCCAAATACCCAGCGAGCTATAAAAATACAATAACGGATGACATAATCCTTACTCCTACGAGAAATATCTTAAAATATATTAATCTCTTGAGGCATTCAAAACACAAAGGTTCACTTTTACAGGTTAATGCCCTCTTTCTACAAAACCAGACATTTTCATTTACAGATGGCGTATATATTCAATGTACATTAAAAAAAATACATTTAAACTCTGATTGAAAAACCAAACAGTATACCACCTTGGATGCAGTGGCCTTAGGTTCCTTTTACAGTCGGCATCTTTTCTCTCTCATCAAACCCTCAGAGGACAAAGTAATCCCTGAGGGTGCCTACGGCCTGAAAAGAACAATGTGGTTTGAGCTTGTCTGTCTACCAGCGAGAGTCCCTGAAACGCCAGGAAAGAGCCTGCAGCCTTTGATATAGCTCTTCCAGATCAGGTCCAATGCCTGTGCTTCTTTCCCCGACTCCTAGCTTGATGTCCTTTTGGACTGCCTTGACCAGGCTGAGACTATCCTGTAAATGTTAGCTTTTTCTTTCAAATACGTCTTTTGATTTTGAAGTTATTTCTTTATGTGTAAATGCTGCCTTATTTTGATATTTTTATGGCTTGATTAGTTAGTCATCTCTGCCAGTAACACACCTCCCCATCAGTTGGTGGCTCCAAAACCAGACTCCGTGTATGAGGGACTCATACCTCTCAGTGAACTTAGTACAAACTCTTTTGGTCTCCATTCCTCTGGACCCACTTAGATCGTTATCATTTGCTACGACTGCTACATTCAGAAAAGATGTGTCTTTTCTTTTTTATTTATTTATTTATTTATTTATTTTTGGCTGTGTTGGGTCTTCGTTTCTGTGCGAGAGCTTTCTCTAGTTGTGGCAGGCGGGGGCCACTCTTCATCGCGGTGTGCGGACCTCTCACTATCGCAGCCTCTCTTGTTGCGGAGCACAGGTTCCAGATGCGCAGGCTCAGTAGTTGTGGCTCACGGGCCCAGTTGCTCCGCGGCATGTGGTATCTTCCCAGACCAGGGCTCGAACCCGTGTCCCCTGCATCGGCAGGCAGATTCTCAACCACTACGCCACCAGGGAAGCCCAAGATGTGTCTTTTCTGGACAAAACAAAGGCTGTGAAGCTTATTTTGCTGAGGATTAGGCTTAAGTTAAATTAGATTAAAAATAAATAATACAAGGGGGGGTGCCGTCAAAATGGCAGAAGAGTAAGACGTGGAGATCACCTTCCTCCCCACAAATACATCACAACTACATCTACATGTGGAACAACTCCTACAGAACACCTACTGAACGCTGGCAGAAGACCTCAGACTTCCCAAAAGGCAAGAAACTCCCCACTTATCCAGATGCCCACAGGCGACCTACACGCAGAGGCGGGGCCAAATCCAAAGCTGAACCCCAGGAGCTGTATGAACAAAGAAGAGAAAGGGAAATCTCTCCCAGCAGCCTCAGGAGCAGCGGATTAAATCTCCCCAATCAACTTGATGTACCCTGCATCTGTGGAATACCTGAATAGACAACGAATCATCCCAAAATTGAGGTGGTGGACTTTGGGAGCAACTGTGGGCTTGGGGTTTGCTTTCTGCATCTAATTTGTTTCTGGTTTTATGTTTATCTTAGTTTAGTATTTAGAGCTTATTATCATTGGTAGATTTGTTTATTGATTTGGTTGCTCTCTTAAAATTTTATATATATATATGTGTAGTTTTTTCCTTTTTCTCTTTTTGTGAGTGTGTATGTGTATGCTTCTTTGTGTGATTTGTCTGTATAGCTTTGTTTTTGCCATTTGTCCTAGGGTTCTGACTGGCCTTTTTTTTTTTTAATATAGTTTTTAGAGCTTGTTATCATTGGTGGATTTGTTTTTTGGTTTGGTTGCTCTCTTCTTTCTTTTTTTATTTGTAATTTTTTTTTTCTTGCAGTACGCGGGCCTCTCACTGTTGTGGCCTCTCCTGTTGTGGAGCACAGGCTCCGGACGCGCAGGCTCAGCGGCCATGGCTCATGGGCCTAGCCGCTCCGCGGCATGTGGGATCTTCCCAGACTGGGGCACAAACCCGTGTCCCCTGCATTGGCAGGTGGACTCTCAACCACTGCGCCACCAGGGAAGCCCTAATTTTTTTATTTTTAATAACTTTTTTCTATTTTAATAACTTTATTTTATTTATTTATTTTTCTTTCTTTTTTTTCTCTGTTTTCTTCTGAGCCATATGGCTGACAAGGTCTTGGTGCTCTGGCCAGGTGTCAGGCCTGAGCCCCTGACGTGGGACAGCCGAGTTCAGGACACTGGTCCACCAGAGAACTCCCAGCCCCACGTAATATCGAATGGCGAAAGCTCTCCCAGAGATCCCCATCTCAATACTAAGACCCAGCTCCACTCAACAACCAGCAAGCTACAGTGCTGGACACCCTATGCCAAACAACTAGCAAGACAGGAACACAACCCCACCCATTAGCAGAGAGGCTGCCTGAAATCATAATAAGGTCACAGACACCCCAAAACACACCACCGGACGTGGTTTTGCCCACCAGAAAGACAAGATCCAGCCTCATCCACAAGAACACAGGCACCAGTCACCTCCACCAGGAAGCCTACACAACCCACTGAACCACCCTTACCCACTGAGAGCAGACACCAAAAACAATGGGAACTAAGAACCTGCAGCCTGCGAAAAGGAGACCCCAAACACAGTAAGTCAAGCAAAATGAGAAGACAGAGAAGCACACAGCAGGTGAAGGAGCAAGGTAAAAACCCACCAGACCAAACAAATGAAGAGGAAATAGGCAGTCTACCTGAAAAAGAATTCAGAGGAATGATGGTAAAGATGATCCAAAATCTTGGAAACAGAATGGAGAAAATACAAGAAACATTTAACAAGGACCTGGAAGAAGTAAAGAGCAAACCGTGATGAACAACACAATACATGAAATTTAAAATTCTCTAGAAGGAATCAATAGCAGAATAACTGAGGCAGAAGAACGGATAAGTGACCTGGAAGATAAAACAGTGGAAATAACTACCACAGAGCTGAATAAAGAAGAAAGAATGAAAAGAATTGAGGACAATCTCAGAGACCTCTGGGACAATATTAAATGCACCAACATTTGAATTATAGGGGTTCCAGAAGAAGAAGAGAAAATGAAAGGGAATGAGAAAATATTTGAAGAGATTATAGTTGAAAACTTCCCTAATATGGGTAAAGAAAGAGTCAGTCAAGTCCAGGAAGCACAGAGAGTCCCATACAGGATAAATCCATGGAGAAACACGCCAAGACACATATTAATCAAAGTATCAAAAATTAAATACAGGGGTTTCCCTGGTGGTGCAGTGGTTAAGAATCCGCCTGCCAATGTAGGAGACACGGGTTTGAGCCCTGGTCCTGGAAGACCCCACATGCCGCGGAGCAACTAAGCCCGTGTGCCACAACTAGTGAACCTGCGTGCCACAACTACTGAAGCCTGCACGCCTAGAGCCTATGCTCCGCAACAAGAGAAGCCATGGCAATGAGAAGCCCACGCAAGGGAGAGTAGCCCCCACTCGCCACAACTAGAGAAAGCCTGCGCACAGCAACAAAGACCCAATGCAGCCAAAAATAAATAAATAAAATTAATAAATTCATTTAAAAAATTAAATACAAGGAAAAAATATTAAAAGCAGCAAGGAAAAAGCAACAATTAACATGCAGTGGAATCCCTGTAAGGTTAACAGCTGATCTTTCAGCAGAAACTCTGCAAGCCAGAAGGGAGTGGCAGGACATATTTAAAGTGATGAAACGGAAAAACTTACAACCAACATTACTCTACCCAGCAAGGATCTCATTCAGATTTGACAGAGAAATTAAAACCTTTGCAGATAAGCAAAAGCTAAGAGAATTCAGCACCACCAAACGAGCTTGACAACAAATGCTAAAGGAACTTCTCTAGGCAGGAAACACAAGAGAAGGAAAAGACTTACAATAACAAACCCCAAACAACTAAGAAAATGGTAATAGAAACATACATATCGATAATTACCTTAAATGTAAATGCATTAAATGCTCCAACCAAAAGACATAGACTGGCTGAATGGATACAAAAACAAGACCCGTACATATGCTGTCTACAAGAGACCCACGTCAGACCTAGGGACAAATACAGACTGAAAGTGAGGGGATGGAAAAAGATATTCCATGCAAATGGAAATCAGAAGAAAGCTGGAGTAGCAATTCTCATATCAGACAAAACAGACTTTAAAATAAAGACTATTACAACAGACAAAGGACACTAAATAATGATAAAGGGATCAATCCAAGAAGAAGATACAACAATTGTAAATATTTATGCACCCAACATAGGAGCACCTCAATACATAATGCAAATGGTAACAGCCATAAAAGGGGAGATCGACAGTAACACAGTCATAGTAGGGGACTTTAACACCCCACTTTCACCAATGGACAGATCATCCAAAATGAAAATAAATAAGGAAACAACAAGCTTTAAATGATACATTAAACAAGATGGACTTAATTGATATTTATAGGACATTCCATCCAAAAACAGCAGATTACACTTGCTTCTCAAGTGCTCATGGAACATTCTCCAGGATAGATCATATCTTGGATCACAAATCAAGCCTTGGTAAATTTAAGAAAATTGAAATCATATCAAGTATCTTTTCAGACCACAATGCTATGAGACTAGATATCAATTACAGGAAAAAGTCTGTAAAAAATACAAACACCTGGAGGCTAAACAGTACACTACTAAATAACCAAGAGGTCACTGAAGAAATCAAAGAGGAAATCAAAAAATACTTAGAAACAAATGACAGTGAAAACACCACGACCCAAAACCTATGGGATGCAGCAAAAGCAGTTCTAAGAGGGAAGTTTATAGCAATACAATCCTACCTCAAGAAACAAGAAACATCTCAAATAAACAACCTAACCTTACACCTAAAGCAATTAGAGAAAGAAGAACAAAAAAACGCGTAAGTTAGCAGAAGGAAAGAAATCATAAAGACCAGATCAGAAATAAATGAAAAAGAAATGCAGGAAACGACAGGAAAGATCAATAAAACTAAAAGCTGGTTCTCTGAGGAGATAAAAAAATGGATAAACCATTAGCCAGACTCATCAAGAAAAAAAGGGGGAAGACTCAAATCAATAGAATTAGAAATGAAAAAGGAGAAGTAACAACTGACACTGCAGAAATACAAAGGATCATGAGAGATTACTACAAGCAACTGTATGCCAATAAAATGGATAACCTGGAAGAAATGGATTAATTCTTAGAGAAGCACAATCTTCTGAGACTGAACCAGGAAGAAATAGAAAATATAAGCAGACCAATCACAAGCACTGAATTTGAGACTGTGATTAAAAATCTTCCAACAAACAAAATCCCAGGACCAGATGGCTTCACAGGGGAATTCTACCAAACATTTAGAGAAGAGCTAACACCTATCCTTGTCGAACTCTTTCAAAATATAGCAGAGGGAGGAACACTCCCAAACTCATTCTACAAGGCCACCATCACCCTGATACCAAAACCAAAGATGCCACAAAAAAAGAAAACTACAGGCCAGCAGTTTGATGAAGTAGATGAAAAACTAATGAACGTAGATGCAAAAATCCTCAACAAAATACTAGCAAACAGAATCCAACAGCACGTTAAAAGGATCATACACCATGGTCAAGTGGGGTTTATCCCAGGAATGCAAGGATCCTTCAGTATACACAGATCAACCAATGTGATACACCATATTAACAAATTGAAGGAGAAAAACCATATGATCATCTCAATAGATGCAGAAAAAGCTTTTGACAAAGTTCAACACCCATTTATGAAAAAAACCCTCCAGAAAGTAGGCGTAGAGGGAACTTACCTCAACATAATAAAGGCCATCTATGACAAACCCACAGCCAACATCATTCTCAATGGTGAAAAACTGAAACCATTTCCACTAAGATCAGGAACAAGACAAAGGTTGCCCACTCTCACCGCTATTATTCAACATATTTTTGGAAGTTTTAGCCACAGCAATCAGAGAAGAAAAAGAAATAAAACGAATCCAAATCGGAAAAGAAGAAGTAAAGCTGTCACTGTTTGCAGATGACATGATACTATACATAGAGAATCCTAAAGATGCTAACAGAAAACTGCTAGAGCTAATCAATGAATTTGGTAAAGTAGCAGGAGACAAAATTAATGCACAGAAATCTCTTGCATTCCTACACACTAATGATGAAAAATTTGAAAGAGAAATTAAGGAAACACTCCCATTTACCACTGTAACAAAAAGAATAAAATACCTAGGAATGAAACCTACCTAAGGAGACAAAAGACCTGTATGCAGAAAACTATAAGACACTGATGAAAGATATTAAAGATGATACAAAGAGATGAAGAGATATACCGTGTTCTTGGATTGGAGGAATCAACATTGTGAAAATGACTCTACTACCCAAAGCAATCTTCAGATTCATTGTGATCCCTATCAAACTACCAATGGCATTTTTCACAGAACTAGAACAAAAAATTTCACAATTTGTATGGAAACACAAAAGACCCCGAATAGCCAAAGCAATCTTGAGAAAGAAAAACGGAGGGGGAGGAATCAGGCTCCCTGACTTCAGACTATATTACAAAGCTACAGTAATCAAGACAGTATGGTACTGGCACAAAAACAGAAATATACATCTGGGGAACATGATAGAAAGCCCAGAGATAAACCCACACACATACGGTTACCTTATCTTTGATAAAGGAGGCAAGAATATACAGTAGAGAAAAGACAGCCTGTTCAATAGTGATGCTGGAAAAACTGGACAGCTACATGTAAAAGAATGAAATTAGAACACCTCCTAATACCATACACAAAAATAAACTCAAAATGGATTAAAGACATAAATGTAAGGCCAGACGCTATAAAACTCTTAGAGGAAAACACAGGCAGAACACCCTGTGACATAAATCACAGCAAGATCCTTTTTCACCCACCTCCTAGAGAAAGGGAAATAAAAACAAAAGTAAAGAAATGGGACCTAATGAAACTTAAAAGCTTTTGCACAGCAAAGGAAACCATAAACAAGACGAAAAGACAACCCTCAGAATGGGAGAAAATATATGCAAACGAAGTAACTGACAAAGGATTAATCTCCAAATTATACAAGCAGCTCATGAAGCTCAATATCAAAAATCAAGCAGCCCAATCCAAAAATGGGCAGAAGACCTAAATAGACATTTCTCCAAAGAAGATATACAAATTGCCAGCAAACACATGAAAGGATGCTCAGCATCACTAATCATTAGAGAAATGCAAATCAAAACTATAATGAGGTATCACCTCACACCAGTCAGAATGGCCATCATCAAAAAATCTACAAATAATAAATACTGGAGATGGTGTGGAGAAAAGGGAACCTTCTTGCACTGTTGGTGGGAATGTAAATTGGTATAGCCACTATGGAGAACAGTATGGAGGGTCCTCAAAAAACTAAAAATAGAACTACCATATGACCCAGCAATCGCACTACTGGGCATATACCCTGAGAACACCATAATTCAAAAAGAGACATGTACCACAATGTTCATTGCAGCTCTATTTACAATAACCACGACATGGAAGCAACCTAAGTGTCCATTGACAGATGAATGGATGAAAAAGATGTGGCACATATATACAATGGAATATTACTCAGCCATAAAAAGAAATGAAATTGAGTTATTTGTAACGAGGTGGATGGACCTAGAGTCTGTCATACAGAGTGAAGTAAGTCAGAAAGAGAAAAACAAATATCGTATGCTAACACATATATATGGAATCCAAAAAAAAAAAAGAAGTTTCTGAAGAACCTAGGGGCAGGACAGGAATAAAGATGCAGATGTAGAGAATGGACTTGAGGACACGGGGAGGGGGAAGGGTAAGCTGGGACGAAGTGAGAGAGTGGCATGGACATATACACACTACCAAATGTAAAATAGATAGCTAGTGGGAAGCAGCCGCATAGCACAGGGAGATCCGCTTGGTGCTGTGTGTTCACCTAGAGGGGTGGGATAGGGAGGGTAGGACGGAGACGCAAGAGGGAGGAGATACGGGGATGTATGTATACATATAGCTGATTCACTTTGTTTTACAGCAGAAACTAACACACCATTGTAAAGCAATTATACTCCAAGAAAGATGTTAAATAAATAAATAAATAATACAAATGTTACTTTCCTAGTGTAGCTGATAGCGCTAAACTATTTATTCAAAACCAGGCCTTATTCAAAATTTAAAGAATTATAAACATAGAAAGTTAGAAAAATAAATACATGCTTACATTGCTGAGATTTTTATGTGCTTTTGAGTTAGATTTTATAAACTATTATTAAGTATTACACATTGTAACTTGGTCCTGCCGTGGATGACGAATATCTAGGTTGGGTCATGCTCGACTACACCATAAGAGTTTAACAGCATCAAAAATGGTCTATATTTTGTTGAACAAAGTGAGTTCACTGGTCTCACTCTTGGCTGTCACCGTAATGTCAAATTGCCATAAAGAGTTTCTGAATACACTCTGTTTCCGTACTTACTACAGACCAAGCAACAAACAATTTGCAGACTGGAACACTTGGAATAACACTTCTTGGAACTATCGGAGAATATAAGGAACTGTAGAAACACTTGAAATATTAAACAGCAATAAAAATTCTATAGCTTAAAGGGTAATGAAAGAGTGGCCCCAGTGTAGCATCCAGTTCATGGACAAATAAGTTGTAGAGACAGTAAATCCTTCGTATCCAGTAAAGAGCGAGATTACTCAGGCTAGAGGTGCCAAGGAGAGAGAGCAGAGCTGGTGGGACTTGAAACACTTCTTAAAGGATAATCAAATGTTTAAAACTGTAATTCGGATCAATTTTATTTTAGCCATTGTAGTATCTTGATTAACTCATTGAATTGTTCTATAAGCCAAAAATAAACGTAAAAGTCATACTAATTAGTAATATGTAAATCCTGATTTTACTACATAAATCTTAATGTCAGCCTTTGAATGCAAAGGACACTTAGTGGCTCGTGTTCTTTTTTGAAAAAAAATATTAAGTCTTTGTTCTTTTGAATCATGACAAACTTCTTGGTAATGACTGTGTTGGAACCAGATTCTTTGTAAGTGAGACTACTCCGTAAGTTTCCTTTAAAAAGCTCTGCTTTGCAGATGTTGTTTTGTAATATGGGATCAATTCTTGCCAGCTCAGTCTTCTTTTTTTATTTATCCTGCATGTAGTTTCTATTGCATCACTTCCTTTGCAAGGGAA
This sequence comes from Mesoplodon bidens, assembly GCF_964165515.1. Lineage (NCBI taxonomy): Eukaryota > Metazoa > Chordata > Mammalia > Artiodactyla > Ziphiidae > Mesoplodon > Mesoplodon bidens. Next base: position 12,125,993 of record NC_138179.1, read on the forward strand.
TTGACTACAGGATCCGAGGGTAGGGTCATTTTTTCATTGTTTTTGCATAGTGTCTATTACCTATTTATGGAATTATAACTTTCTGTTAGTCATCACCAAAAGTTAAATGGGAGTTATTATTGCACCTGTCAACTGGTAGTGTGGTGAGCTGTACACAAGTGAGAGATGAATTATTTTTCCTCAGACCAGTTTTATTATTTTTAAGCCTTAGTCCCATTTTAAAATAGGATACTGTCCCTAGAAGAATCCATATTTCTGCCTTCTCTTGAAAAATCAGAACTTCTGGTGCAGCTTAGTCTACATTTCAGAGTAGGAACCATCTATGAAAGTAATAACTGCACCCTTTATACAGAGCACACACTTGTCTAGTCCCAGCCATGCCATTTGACTGACTTTCTGCTTCACTTGTGTTTCTTAATGCCTGGCCTTCATAGACAGGTTGGTTTGATCATAGGACTAGTGTGTAAGAGCATGATTTACCCACCAAATTCAAAACCACAGCAAAACAAAACCTTCAGCTTTACCAGCACCATCAGTTACCTTTCCTAACTTGACTTATGTGTCATTTGAATAATTATGTATAAATCTGTGGTTGAAATAAATTGGTTGATCTCAGAAATAGATTATTATAATCTGTATAAACAAATATTGTGTGTATATGGATATTTACACACACATTTATGTGAGAATAAGACAAATCTGAAAACATGCTAACAATTGGAGAATCATCTGAGTGAAGGATATTTGAGTTTCTTAATGCTCTTCCTACAACTTTTAAGTTTGAAATTATTTCAATATGAAAATTATTTTTAAATGTCAAAGCTAACTCTCAGCCACAGATTGTCAGTGAGAAAGATTTTTTTCTTCCCTAAGTGATTAATCTTTCAGTCTGAGCTTAGGGAACGGAAACATTTAAGGCCAACCTAATTGATACCATGTCTTACAAGTTATCTTCCAGAAAAGAAAAATTTTTTCTTCTAGTTGATATGCAGAATAAAACTTAGAAAAAAGATTTTTTTGTATGTATTAGCAAACGAAACAATTTGTCTCTGCATCTAATTGTTGGTACCCTGACATAAGAAAGCATTCAAAGCACAAATATTAATAAATGCAGGCTTCTGTGTATCCAAAGAAGGACCTTATTAGCAAAGTGTATCCATATTTCTGATGGGTAGACATCTACATCTTACATATTTTAAACAAGCAACCATGTTGTCAAGAGGGCACAGGTTTGAGCTATGTGTTCATTTGTGGTGATGAATTTGTGCCAGTTTAGTCCCACACTTTGGCCTCATCAGCAGTATGTGTCGCCTAGAAGGCTGGTAAGGATACCAGCTGTAGTGCATACAGCCGCAACAGAGAACAAAGACAAATCGTCAACAACCAAATGCATTCTCCTTACTTTCCCAAATAAACCAGACGATTTGTCCCAGATTTGGGTAGTGGAAGCCTCTTTCTGCTGGCAGCAGTATCCTTTTGACATGTCCCTGTCATTCTTGGAGAACTTCCTTACTCCCTGGCTCAGTAATACTGATTCCAGGTCCATCTAGTGCTTTCCCTGGCCGGCTGATGGATTCAGCCATTTCTTCCAAAAGCCTTGGTTCCTGTTCGTGGTGTGTGGCTTTTAAAAACCAAGATCTGGGTAATGGGTCCAGTTGTTGCTGCCAGTGTATCATTGCTTCCAGGCTTGCTCAGCACAATTTGAGGGGGAACACGCATACACACATATACATACGTGGGTTTCTATTTCTTTTGTCTGTTTATGTTAAATATCAGGACTTCATCCTAGTACCTCCCGTTTTAGTCTAACCCCCTGGGTTTATTTTCGCCGTCTCGCTTCCGTATGTGTAATTTCCTCCTGCAGAAGTGAGAAGCCTGGCTCCCATCGTCCTCAACATATTTACTTATTTCCTTAATCCTCCCGTATGTAACTGATTTCCCCACCGTGCGGCCCCTACCCTGTTGGACACCCCAGCTGCACTGGTGGAATCCTTCTCCTGGCCTCACCCCTCACACCGAGCCAGCCGAGTCCTCGGTCCTGGCTCTGCCAAGCACACTAGCCATGCTGGCCAAACCCTTGACTTTTTAAACTTAGATGACTTATAAGCAAAAACTCAAGACAGCGTATTTCCTGAAATTAGAAAATGAGAGGATTAATATTTTTCGTTATTCAATCACATAGTTTCAGTTCTTATAGAGGACAATGGAAGTTATTTCAGTTAAAGTTTTGGAAATAATGCTGTTTATAAGTAGGCTTAGCTTTTCTTTTCCTTCTTGAAGTGTGACGTTAACAGACGTTTAGAGACACTGTGTGCAGCTTCCATGAGCAAGGCTGAACTTCAGGGACAGCTGCTTTCTGAGGGCAGCTAGAGCTTTTCCTATTGGCCCGGTTGCAGGAGGACACTTAAAAGGAAAAATAAATATTATAGTATTTGTCTTACATTGGCCACCAGTCTACTCACATAAATTCCTTTCTCAGTTTGATCTTAGCAATAATAAAAAAGATTTCTTCTGCTTTAGGAACTAAGAAAAAATAGGGAAAATTATTTGTTTTTTCCATTTCCTGATGTATTTGATCTGTTTTTAGTTTTTTACTCTCTTCTTTGCCACCACATTCTTCCTCTCTTAGTTCACTTCCTGATGTCTGCTGCTCCTGAGTGTAGACAGCACTTGGTTATTTTCACAAGTGGGAAAGGACCGATTGGCTCAAGCAGAGTCGTTGATTATCCATGTCTGTGTGGCTTCAGAATGTGTTGATTTTTATCATTTGAATATGGGCCCATTTAATACTTTCCAATTCTAATAATGAATCTCTTATGCTGCCAGGTCCCTCCTCCCTTAATAAAAATTCCCTTGGGTCCCATGGCAGCATGCTAGGAATGAGTAAAAATAAATTTAAAAGAAATCTGACTCATGGTTTCTTAGGGAACTTGATGACAATTTAGGAATAAAGCTGTAAAATGCAACATCTCAAATATCATGTAAAGATGAAAACACTTTGCAGAGCAGTAAGAGTTGATGTCTTTTGACGTTTATATCTTCTCCACCCCTTCCAAAGTCAGCTCACTTCTCCTTACCGTAATAACTTTATCCCCAAATGAACAGCTATTATTGAGGGACCCTAGTGAGCAGCTCTCGCTATTTCACTTGGAGATGCCATGTGACATTCTTAATTTCCTTTTAAAGCTTGTTGGCATCGGGGGAGTTGCAGTATTAGCAGATTAGCACTGTGAAAGTTCTGTATGCCCCAGACACTTCCAACAGGGACAGTAAGTGTGCCAACTTAACCTCCCTCCTTCCTCTGAGGTTACTGTCCCCAGCCCCAGAGTCAGGCTACCAAAATGACATGTATCCTACACCACTGACAGGGGAAAGGAAGTTAACCCTTCACTCTACCTTGGACACAAAAAAGGTTGTTTAAAAAAAACAAAACAAAAAACCGCAAGCCAAGAGAGAAGGCCAACTCTAACAAGTATGAAGATAATGCAACATATTAAAAGCTTTACATGAGGAGATGTGACCTTAATAGATGTTGCAGACTTCTGACAAGGAAAGCCAAGGAGAGAGCCAGGCGACAAAGTTTCTGGCCGTTCATTCAGTAAATATTTTTGCTGGTTTTAAAATCCTCTGCTCAGTGGCAGCTATTAATTCACCCCAACAGAAACAATAGCTGAACACATAACTTAGGAGCATCTGGGCAAATTTCCAGTTTCCTTACTCTTATGAAACCCCTCTGTAGTAGAAACAGATCTCCCTCCCAGGCCAATGAAAGCTTTGCTTTGTGGTTCACATTTCTCTAAGGAGAGATAATGGTTAGGAGATTGTTTTAAATATACTGGTGATTTTCTTCTTACCTGTAACTGGGCATGTGACATCAACAGAAGGTTTGGGAAGGTTTTCTGTTAATATTTAAAAACATATGATTAGCAACATACATGAAAAATATCTAACGCAGTTCTTGATACAACAGGCGCACAATAAATATGTTTAGTGTGACTTTGTTTATTGACTTAATGCAGGTGTTTAAGTTCAATAAACAGGTGTATTTAAAACAAAAAACATCTGTATTTACAAAGGAAATAATTCATTCACTTGGCTACAGAGCCATTTATTTCTCTTCAGTGTCACCTGCCACACAGCTACCACCCAGCTTATACCCAAAAGCTACCTACCTGGTTGACGCAAGACTGAATAGCAAAGCCTTCACATGTTATGAAAACCGGGGTAAGGAACTATAGTTTTTGAAAAGTGATACAGTATATTGATTAGGTGTTCTGTCATTTACTAAATTAGGCATAGTTGTGAAAAAGTGACAGGGTATGCCTGTTAGCTTTCCTGTCTCCCAGGGAGCCCAGGGAGCAGGATACCTGGGTACAGGTAAGGTAGAGGGGCTTCCTACCAGTATAAATTTGAAGGTGGGGTGGGATAAGAATCCTAAGTTTACTATATATAAAACAGATAACCAACAAGGACCTACTGTATAGCACAGGGAACTCTACTCAGTATTCTGTAATAACCTATATGAGAAAAAAATCTGAAAAAGAATGGATATGTGTATATGTATATGTATAACGGAATCAGTTTGCTGTACACCTGAAACTAACAACATTGTAAATCAACTATACTCCAATATAAAATAAAAATTAAATTAAAAAAATTTAAAAGCTGCTTAATAACTAAACATTCAAAAAAAATAAAAGAATCCTAAGTTTATCCTATTTAGTTTCAGTCCTCAGACATCTTTGGGATTTATGTATGTGTTTTTTAGGAGTGTCCAGTACTGTAGTTTAAGTGGTTTATAGTATTATTCAAAATGCACAGTTGTTATCCATTTATGTAATTGGGCATGCCTACCAAACAGTTTTCTGACTCATTTTCCTGATCAGTGTTGGGTTTATAAATAGGCTAACTCCTTGGTTAAGGCAAAATGGAGTTAACTACTTCCCTAGGCATGCCAGGTAGACAAATGTTACTGTAATCAAAAATCATTTTTAAATGAAGTGGATATAAAGGAATAAATATGTAACAGTTGAGCCCTGTGTTGGATAAATTATATTTGTTACTTGTCGGTTGGAAGAGAAAATATTGTCATGTCGTTAATAGGACAGTTTCCTTTTTTTTTTTTTTTTTTTTTTTGCTGTACGCGGGCCTCTCACTGCTGTGGCCTCTCCCGTTGCGGAGCACAGGCTCCGGACACACAGGCTCCGCGGCCATGGCTCGCGGGCCCAGCCGCTGCGCGGCATGTGGGATCTTCCGGGATAGGGGCACGAACCCGTGTCCCCTGCATCGGCAGGCGGACTCTCAACCACTGCGCCACCAGGGAAGCCCTAGGACAGTTTCCTTTTTAAAAAATATTTATTTTATTTATTTCGTTGTGGTGGATCTTAGTTGCAGCCGGCGGGCTCCTAAGTTGTGGCATGCGCACTCAGTTACAGCATGCATGTGGGATCCAGTTCCCTGACCAGGGATTGAACCTGGGCCCCCTGCATTGGGAGCATGGTGTCTTAACCACTGTGCCACCAGGGAAGTCCTAGACAGTTTCCCTTTTATCTTTGGTCTAGATCTTCATGCCTGAGATGCACTCAGCATCTCATAGCTAAATAATACTATTGTGATGTAGTCATACCCTGACATTGTAAGATACATAACATCTTTTTTTTTCAATTTTTATTTATTTATTTATGGCTGTGTTGGGTCTTTGTTTCTGCGCGAGGGCTTCCTCTAGTTGCGGCAAGCGGGGGCCGCTCTTCATCGCGGTGTGCGGGCCTCTCACTATCACGGCCTCTCTTGTGGCGGAGCACAGGCTCCAGACGCGCAGGCTCGGTAATTGTGGCTCACGGGCCCAGATGCTCCGTGGCATGTGGGATCTTCCCAGACCAGGGGTCGAACCTGTGTCCCCTGCATTGGCAGGCAGATTCTCAACCACTCACCTCCAGGGAAGCCCCATAACATCTTTATTATGGGAGTTTTTTGTTTTGTTTTTCGTTTTTACTGATTTTACGGTTTTTGTTTTTACTAATATTATTTGAATATCTGAGCATCCTTTCTCTTGGTCTGAGGGTCTCTAGTTTCTGTGGACTCTTATAGTCTCTTATAGCGACTTTACTGTGGTTCAGTTCACACATCTTTGTATTTCCTCCACTAGGATTTGAGGAACATCAGTCAATTAAATATTTAAATACTATCTAAAAGCTACAGGGTGGCAGATGACCAAAACAGATGATGTGAGTTCCATGGTGTGGGTTTGGTAAGCTTACAGACCTTTTATGATCTCATGGGAAGAGCAGCTTTCCTTGAAAGATCAAAATGTGGCCATTTCAGATTCATTTTCAACAGTGTGTTGAGGGTGCAGGTGCTCCAAACCTAACAGTGACTCTCTACCCTGTGTGGACATGTCCTGACACCAGTAGTAGTAGAGACTCACCTATTGTAAAGTGGCTGGTTGGCTGAGTGCCCCGTGAGTGGGCAGTATCCTTCTCATGATGCTTACTGACTTGAAATTTGAACCTTTCCAGGCACCCAACACAAACTGAAAAGCAGTCCATCTACAGATGTCAACCCAACTGCTGTATTTGACAGATTATGTTTTATATCCTCAAGACTTATCTTGTTTTCATTGAACTATACCTTAAAATGCTCTGTTTCCTTTTGCCAGGTGAATGAGTTGTGATCTTTGGTGAAAGTGTCTTTCATAAGCAAGAGATTTAGACAGTGTACTGAGAGCTAGTCATTGTATTTTAATTTTTAACCAAATTGCCTGGGACCTTAGGAGATAGCATTTATGGAAGTGGGTGTTGGATTGTTTCTAGTGTTTTCTTATACCAAGAAAGGAGAATCATTGAGTAACTTGACATGACCAAATTCAGTTAGTGAAAAATTTAAAATAGAACCCAGATATCTACTATCTCTTTAAAATCTTTTTCTTGATTTTAAATTGGGCAGTAGAGCATGTGGTCCCCTGGCAATGTTTGCCCACCGTGACAGGTAAGGATTTCTGGCTGCCCTCTCTGTTTTCTTTCTTTTTTTTTAATTTAATTTTTATTTTTAAAATTTTATTGAAGTATAGTCAGTTTACAGTGTTGTGTTAGTTTCAGGTGTACAGCTGCGTCTGATCTTAATTGCAGCACGCGGGATCTTTCGTTGCAGCGCTCGGGGTTCTCTCTGGTTGTAACACGCAGGCTCCAGAGCGCATGGACTCTGTAGTTGCGGTGCACGGGCTTAGTTGCCCCGCGGCATGTGGGATCTTAGTTCCCTGACCAGGGATCAAACCCGCCTCCCCTGCATTGCAAGGCGGATTCTTTACCACTGGACCACCAGGGAAGTCCCCTCTCTCTGTTTTCTTAATACTCCCCCACCCTCTGTGTTGTTCCCTTTGTGTCCAAGGGATCAGCGTTAATTAGATTGTAAGAGAAAGAAGAGGAACATCTTCAGTTGGCTGTCCCTCAGGAATTAGCCTGTCTAAATCCCGGTCACCTCCTAAGATTCTGCTCCTCCTCCGCTGTCCCTGTTCTCGTTCACAAGCAGCATGGTGGTCTGCTCAGCTGTGGATGTGCGAAGGCTCGACCCCTCCCTCTTTCTCACCTCTCACATCCAGTCTAAGTCATCCTGTCTCGTCAGTTCTGCATCAGCCTGTCTGCTGCTCCGTCTCTCCACTCCTTTGTCCCGACCAAAGCCCTGGTCATCCCTTCCTGGGGTTAATGCAGAAGCATCCTCACTGCTCCACCACCAGGCACTCAATCTTTCCCACCCCGTGGTCAGAGGGGGCTTGCAAAAAAGCAAATGTGATCAGTACTTACAACCCTGCCCTTGAGATAAAGCCCCAAACCCCTACGATGTGCCTGCAGGGCTTGCATACTCTAGCCTCTCCCCTCACGCCCCTGACATCACTGTCCCCTTGCTCTCTCTGCTGTGGTCACACTGTCCCGCTCTGGATTCCTCGGGCACGTGTTCTCCCCTCCACCCATGCAGTGTACATTCTGTTGCCTCTTCCCCACACCCCTGTTGAGTGCTGTCCTTCTCGTTACCCTGCACTGGGGCGGGGACAAGTCTGCCTGTTTGTTCCTCCACCCATGGCTCCCAGCACAGTGCTTAGAACATGGGCACTAATAATGATTTACTGAATGAATGAATGAATGCAAATAAAATTAAAGACAGCAGTAAGAGCATTTAAAGTTACTATTTCTCTACAAGGAATGCCTTACTATATAATAGAACTGTGTTTTGAAAAAGCAATCATCATCTTAAAAGGTATCTATCAAAAATAAATTATTTCCATAGGCAGGGAAGGGTCGGGAAGGGAAGGGAGGAAGGACATGAATGAATGAATGAATGAATGAATAATTCAGCCAGGCGTCTCCAGACCACACTTTCTGGTTGACTGCCTTTGGTGTTGCTCACGTGAAGAGATGTTGCTCTGGAGAAGAAAACCAAGAGATGAACTCGGGAAGTCTATAAAACCACCGCCAGTGGCCCCAGCTAGTTTCCTATATCCTGTGAAAAGCCTAAACGTTTTTATGGAGGGGTTTTGGCTTAAGAGGGTCCGTCCTAGAAGAACGCTTTCTGTCCATGATGCCTAGCTGGATCACGATTCATCCCACTAACAAAAGTGACCCTTGCCTGAGGATAAACGCAGCACAGCACAGATGCAGCAAGCGGGACAATGGGACCTGAGTGGGGGAAAGATACTTCCTGCCATTCAGAGGGCTGGCAGTGCCGCTCACGGTAAAAATAGGACCTGGGCTTCTGCACCACGTGCCAGTAGTGTGCCTCGGGGTCCATGGTGGAGTGTCTCATGTCTTATCACGGTCCTGGGAGGTGAGGTAGATACTAGCATTGTCCCACCTTTCAGATGAAGAAAGACCCTCTCTAGCAGAGAGGTAAGATCACTTGCCCGTAATCATAGAGCTGGTGTGGGCTGAACCACCGTCAGGTTCCAGAGCATGCTTTCTTAATGCACCCTTGTGTCTGCTGTGAAGGTCCAGGCAGGCCTGTGTGCTGCACTGGTGAGCTGAGGTGGTATCTGCTCAGGCCTTCTCTTCCAAGGCTGCAGTGTGTTAATAAAAAGTGAACACAGAGCATCCATCCTATCTCAGATGCTTGTAAGGCAGTGTAAACCAAGAGGTGCCTAGAATTTCCTATATGGAGGTTGTATAATCACATAAATAGCTTAAATGTCAAGTAATTTAATTTTTAGGATGCCTTCTTTGAACCTTCCCACTGCTAGAGATGGATTAAGTATCTTTTCTCTAAGCTTCCATACCATCCTTTCTATCTTGTTGTTGCCTTAAATCTTTTCTGAAACAGAATGTATGTGTGTATCTGTGTGTGTGTGTGTGAGAGAGAGAGAGAGAGAAAGAGAAGGAGGGAGGGAGGGAGGGAAGAAGGGAATGATTTTTTAAATTATGTAATTTTTAAACTCTCTTTCATTATGCTTACCACATGGCCTTGTCTGTTTATGTAAACCTTTTAGTACAATGCCATGCCTTATTCTTTGTAACTCAGGCTCCTGGCCTAGTGCCTGGCACATGGCACTTATTAGTAACTCACATGTTTATGAACACACACAATCAGCAACTAGCAGAACAGGATTCAAACCCAGGGCTCCAGGGCCGTATAACTCTAAAGCTCTTAATCTTTCCAACATAGTCCCTGCCCATCTCAGGAACATACCGTAACAAAGGGGATAAAACGAATTGACTCCTGGGGCTTCCCTGGTGGCGCAGTTGTTGAGAGTCCGCCTGCCGATGCAGGGGACATGGGTTCGTGCCCCAGTCCCGGAAGATCCCACATGCCACGGAGCGGCTGGGCCCGTGAGCCATGGCCACTGAGCCTGCGCGTCCGGAGTCTGTGCTCCGCAACGGGAGAGGCCACAACAGTGAGAGGCCCACGTACCGCAAAAAAAAAAAAAAAAAAACGAATTGACTCCATCACATAGAGACCATGATTTTGCCAGAAGCAGAAACAAGATGCCTTCACCCTTGGGAGAGATTCTCCCCTACGAATTGGGGAAGGTGAGCTGAGCCGTATTAAAGTTGGCAGTAAGCTAATGAGTGTTGCATAAGTTTGGTACACCAGTAAAGAAAGGGATCAAAGTTTTGTGTACTTTGAAAATAAAACTGCAATATAGGCTGTCCTTTTGAAATAGGCCAGCATCATTGGTTGAAAAAACGCACACCCAGGAAACAGAAATCTCATAGATTGTAAGTATAAATTGCTGCAACTTCTTTGGAAAATAATCTGGCAATAATTCATAAATTTAAATTGCGGATAATCCTCTGAATTACCAATTTCAATTCTAGAAATGTTTTCTACAAGTGTATATACACATATGCACAAAGAAATATATGCCATTATATATATAGTTGCATTGTTCATAGTAACAAATGATTGGTAATAATTAAATATTTTATTGTATATTCACCCATGAAATGAAGTACTATACAGGCATTAAAAATGAGGCTTTTCTGTATTTACTTACATGAAGCCATTGCCAAGATATATATTTTTTTAATTAGAGAGACAAAAGTCATCCATGGAAAAAACTACCTGAATGCATATGTGTGTGTATGCCTAAACTATTTCTAGAAGAATTCACAGGAAACCAGTGGCAGTGGTTACCTCTGATGAGGGAAGCTGTGGCAGAGATGAGAGAAATACTTTTCACTACCTATTCATTGATATCTTTTGAATCTTTTACTAAGAGTCTGTATTGCCTATTCAAAAGTAATAAATAAAATTTAAACCTACTATATAAGGAAGCATGGAAGTTGGATTTTTATTAGCAACTTTCAATTTTGATATAATTTCAAATTTACAGAAAAATTTCAAGAATACTGCAGGAAACTTCCTAAGAGTATACCTTGCACTTAGTTGTTATCTCTCTCTCTTTTTTTTTTTCTCTTTCGGCCACCCTGCGTGGCTTGTGGGTTCCTAGTTCCCCAACCAGGGATCGAACCCATGCCCTCAGCAGTGAAGGAAATGGAGTCCTAACCACTGGACCGCCAGGGAGTTCCTGTTGTATCTCTTCTAATCTGGATTGTTATTCAGCATTTGTCTGTTTTCTTTTTTTTTTTTTTTTTTTTGCGGTACGCGGGCCTCTCACCGTTGTGACCTCTCCCGTTGCGGAGCACAGGCTCCGGACGCACAGGCTCAGCGGCCGTGGCTCACGGGCCCAGCCGCTCCACGGCATGTGGGATCTTCCCGGACCGGGGCACGAACCCGTGTTCCCTGCATCAGCAGGCAGACTCTCAGCCACTGCGCCACCAGGGAAGCCCCTGTCTGTTTTCTTGACTGTGAAGTTTTCCACTTATTTTGTAGACTATCCTTCAATTGAGGGTTGTTTTGTGTTTCCTCCTGATTGGATTCGGGTTGTGTGTTTGGGACAGACACCACAGAAGTGATGGCCATGTCCTCACTGCCTTCTACCAGGAGGAACTGTCTTTCTCTGGGTTCTCAGCCCTGAGGCTACAGGAGACACAACTCTCCTTCAGGGCACACATAGAAGCTTTCAGGTCATTTCATGGCTCTTGAGCTGGGAATTCGAATCCCTGAGGGCATCCTTTTCATTCACCACTTTGTCCAGGGACATTAGGACCTCCCAGCCAACTTCCTATACTTGTTACTTTTCCAAGAATGTTTGAAAATATATACAGTCACCCAGCTCTTTGTTTCTTACAAAGGTTGATTAGGAGTATCCATTGGAGATTTTTTTTTTAGGCGAGTTTATTTTTATATATTTATGTACATTTTGGCCACGCCTCACGGCATGTGGGATCTTAGTTTCCTGACCAGGGGTCGAACCCGTGCCCCCTGCAGTGAAAGTCTGGAGTCCTAACCATTGGACCGCCAGGGAAGTCCCCGCGATGGAGATATTGATGTATCTCTATGGCCAGATCACACCATGGACTATCAGTGCTCTCTTTACTACTAGAAATAGAGTCATTAGTGGCTGTGAATCTAATCATATTAGAGAGCCAATTCCAGAACCCCCAGAACCAGTTCAGAAAACTCATCCTGAAACAGGAACCTTGCTGCACTGTTGGTGGGAATGTAAATTTGATACAGCCACTATGGAGAACAGTATGGAGGTTCCTTAAAAAACTAAAAAGAGAACTACCATACGACCCAGCCATCCCACTACTGGGCACATACCCTGAGAAAACCATAATTCAAAAAGAGACATGTACCACAATGTTCATTGCAGCACTGTTTACAATAGCCAGGACATGGAAGTAATGTAAATGTCCATCAGTAGATGAATGGATAAAGAAGATGTGGCACATATATACAATGGAATATTACTCAGCCATAAAAAGGAATGAAATTGAGTTATTTGTTGTGAGGTGAATGGACCTAGAGTCCGTCATACAGAGTGAACTAAGTCAGAAAAACAGATACTGTATGCTAATACATATATATGGAATCTAAAAAAGCAGTACTGATGAACCTAGTGGCAGGACAGGAATAAAGATGCAGACGTAGAGAATGGACTTGAGGATATGGGGAGGGGGAAGGGTAAGCTGGGACAAACGGAGAGAGTGGCATGGACATATATACACTACCAGATGTAAATTAGTTAGTTAGTGGGAAGCAGCCACGTAGGAGATCAGCTTGGTGCTTTATGACAACCTAGAGGGGTGAGATAGGGAGGGTGGGAGGGAGACTCAAGAGGGAGGGGATATGGGGACATATGTATACATATAGCTGACTGACTTTGTTATGCAGCAGAAAGTAACACAACATTGTAAAACAGTTATACTCCAAGAAAGATGTGGGGGGAAAAAAAAACTCATCCTTAAAATTCTGTTCCTCTGGAACCACTCTTTTTTTAAAATAATTAATTAATTAATTAATTAATTTCTGGGTAAGTTGGGTCCTTGTTGCTGCGCACAGACTTTCTCTAGTTGTGGTGAGCGGGGGCTGCTCTTTGTTGCGGTGTGTGGGCTTCACATTGTCATGGCTTCTCTTGTTGCGGAGCACGGGCTCTAGGCACGCGGGCTTCAGTACTTGTGGCACATGGGCTCAGTAGTTGCGGCTCACGGGCTCTAGAGCTCAGGCTCAGTAGTTGTCCCGCACGGGCCTAGTTGCTCCGCGGCACGTGGGATCTTCCCGGACCAGGGCTCGAACCCGTGTCCCCTGCATTGGCAGGCGGATTCTTAACCACTGCGCCACCAGGGAAGCCCTGGAACCACTCTTGGTACCAAAATCTGTGTTAGTTTTGGTTACCCAGAGAAGCAGAACCAACAGGATAAGAGAGAGAGAGAGAGAGTGTGTGTGTGTGTGTAAACAGCTTCTGGCTTACATAATTTTGGACACTGTGAAGTCCAAGACCTGCAGTCGGCAAGCAGGAGACCCAAGACAGCCGATGGTGTAAATTCTAATCTGAGTGTGAACTAAGGCAGGAGACCTATGTCCCGGCTCAAAGACAGCCGGGCAGAAAGGATGCCTTCTTACCCGTTTATTCTAATCAGGCCTTCGATGGTTGGATGAGGCTCGCACACTGGGGAGGGCACTCTGCTTTGCTCAGTCTACTGATTCTAATGTAATCTCAACTAAAATGACCCTCACAGACACACCCAGAATAATGTCTGACCAAATGTCTGGGCACCCCGTGGCCCGGTCAACTTGACCTATCAGATTAACCACCACAGGCACATGCGTTCGTTTGTTTCAATATTGGTGATACTAATTTTGATCAGTTGGTTTAAGTGGTTATAAGGTTTCTCCACTAAAAATTTTATCTTTCCCTTTTGTAATTAATAAGTGATTTGTGGGGAGATCCTTTGAATCTGTGTAAATATCATCTTCCTAGTCACACTTTCAACCCCTTGTTTAGCATACGTGGATCATTTTCTAACATCATTCCTTCTGTATTTCCTACGTGGCATTCCACTCTAAAGAAGGGCTTTTCCTTCTCTTATTTATTTCTTTTTTACATTGGTGTGGACTCAAGAGATTCTTATTTTATCCAAAGGATTATAATGTTCCTAACATTACTTATTTTAATGCTCATGTGGTCCTAGATGTGGCCAGGAGCCCATTCAAGCTGGCTGCTCTGGCCTTTTGACATGTCCCCATTGTTCCTTGAGTACTTCCCTACTTTCTGGCTCAACATGCTATTCCAGTTTCATCTTCTATTTTCCCTGTCCAAGCTCTGGAGTCAGCTTTTCCTCCAAGGAGCCCTGGGTCCTTTTAGTTAAGAAGGACGGTATTTATAAGCCAACATCTGGGTGCCATTGCTTCTAAGCTCTCTCAGCAGACGGAGCTAGGAAAAGTGTGTGTACATACATCATCCCCCCTTTTATCTCCCATAATCCATAAATTTATACTGAAATCTCCAATTCTAAGTCAACCCCATGTATTTTGTAACTTCTCTAACAGTGAGAAAAAAACCCTGTCTTGGTTGGAGTAGGTACCGTTCAATCATATTTTCCTGGAATAAAAATTGCTATTTATATCTAGATTATGTGAAGTTTCCCACATGAAGGGAAAGATTATTTTATGTTGGGTCATGGGGATATGGCCCATTTTTAACTAGATGACATCTTGCTATATTTAATACTCCCCCCCACCTCAGTTTTTGAAAGTCACAAGGAAATAAGAGAAGTGAAACAAAGTATATAAATAGGAAAAAATGGTAATGGATGGCAGGTGATTTAAAGTTTTGCACATCTCATAGCCTGGATTTTCTCTGTAAGTAGAATGTAAAACCATTTTCTGAGAGAGTAGAGGTGGGCTAAAGGAATTCATTCATTCATTCCTTTATTTTTTCATTCATCAAATATTTAACCACCCCCTATAAGTTCCAGGAGCATGTTGCATGCTGAAGATAAAACAATGATCAAGATAGATAGGATCCGTACTCCCCTGGAGACAGACAATAAACAAGAAACTGCTTGTGGTAAATACTATAAAGGAAACAAGTAAGTGTGAGATGATGGGGGTGGGGTGCAGTTTCGACGGGAAAGAATTTGTTTTATTCTCAGCCAGAGCACACAGTGACCAGGAGTAGTTGGCATGAGATGAGCCAGTATCTCAATATCAGATTGGCCTGACATTGAGGTTTTCCGCGGAAGAGATTTAAGGATAGGAGTGAGTAGTTAGATTTATAT
Source organism: Mesoplodon bidens (assembly GCF_964165515.1). Taxonomy (NCBI): domain Eukaryota; kingdom Metazoa; phylum Chordata; class Mammalia; order Artiodactyla; family Ziphiidae; genus Mesoplodon; species Mesoplodon bidens. Next base: position 12,141,103 of record NC_138179.1, read on the forward strand.
TTTCAGGTCATGCCTCGTGCTGTGTGGAGATTGAAAGGGGTCAGACCAATTAAGATGATACCTGTGATGGGGAAGATACCTGTGACTGCATATTCTTGCTAACATTGTGCACTATAAAACTCTTGATCTGGGCTTTCCTGGTGGCGCAGTGGTTGAGAGTCCGCCTGCCAGTGTGGGGGACACGGGTTCGAGCCCTGGTCCGGGAAGATCCCGCATGCCGCGGAGCAACTAGGCCTGTGAGCCACAACTACTGAGCCTGCGCATCTGGAGCCTGTGCTCCGCAACAAGAGAGGCCGCGATAGTGAGAGGCCCACGCACCGCGATGAAGAGTGGCCCCCACCTGCCGCAACTAGAGAAAGCCCTCGCACAGAAACGAAGACCCAACACAGCCAAAAATAAATAAATTAAAAAAAACAAAAAACAAAAAAAACTCTTGATCTATAGGTGAGAAATTGTATCATATTGTTGGTTGGATTTGCATTTCCTTAAATGTAAGTGAAATTGAGACATTTTCATGGAATTTGTTTTGGTATAACTAGTTGCATCAGGTTCCTAGAGTTGCTGCAACAAATTACAACAAACTGGGTGGCTTAAAGCAATGGGCATTTATTGTCTCAGAGTTCTGAAGGCTAGAAGTCCAAAATGAAGGTGTCAGCCGGCCATGCTTTCCTCTGAAACCTGTAGAGGAGAAATCCTTCCTTGCCTCCTGCTAGCTTCCAGTGGTGACCATCAGACTGTGGCATTCCTTGGCTGGTAGCTGCATCTGCCTCTGTCATCACAGGGCATCCTCCCTCGGTATCTGTCTGTCTTCACAGGCATTTTCCTCTTCTTGGAAGGATACCAGTCATGCTGGATTAGGGCCTGATTACCTCATCGTGTTCACATCTGAAAAACCCTATTTCCAAATAAGGTCAGCCTCCCAGGTACCAGGGATTAGGGCTTCAACATACCTTTCTGGGGGGACACAGTTCAAGCCACCACATTAATAATCTGCATTTTGTTTTTCCAGGTGGCTAGCTCCTTTTCTAACACTATTTATTATTGGCATTATTGCTGTTTTGAAATGTCACCACTGCCATATACTGAAGTCTTCAGGAATACCAATTATGTCACCTTGTTATCTCCCACTTCTAGAATTCCTTCTTTCTATTTGAATTTTGTTTTTCCATTTCATTTTGCTTACATTTCTCTACCCCTTGTTCTTGGCCCTGGCTATTTTCAGCAGTGCCCATTCCCCTTTTCTTTGTCTTTTAATGTGACCTTCATTTCTTTGGGGTTTTTTCCTTGAGCTCTTTCAGTTTATCTCCTTTTAAAAAAATGGTTTTAAATATGCTTTTGCTCTTTTTAAACAATGTTTTCTTTGATCTCTTGGTTTATAGGGCTATATTTTCTTTACATTCTTGGCTTTCATGCAGAAATATTTTTTCATAATTTTTCTCCTTTATGGCACACTTTTTTTTTTCGTGGGTATTCTTGATCTGCTTTTTGTCCGTCCAATTCTTTGCCTACTTTTTTCCTTTAACATCTTATCATGGGCGCCATTCTGTTTCACTTTTGATTACTGCCATCTTTGAATAGGTGTGTTTCATTCTGGGTTGATTAGTTGCTGAAAGATAGGGTGTAGAAGGATCAGTAGATCGCTGAGTTTGGGATCTGTTATTTCTAGACTCCTTCTCACCAACACTCTGCCCTGAAATATTTGGCAAGAAGTTTGCTTGACTAGCAAGCAGGTCCCATATGTACACCGTGAGACTCCTGGGAGGTGAGTTAGCATTACCTCTTTTCATTTATGAAGATCACCTGCCATAGAGCAGTTGTACCTACTTTTTCATTTTCTCCTCTCCATTCTGACAGTCTGCTTTTTTCTGCAAAAACGTATTGAATAATTTCTACTCATTTCTTCACGTAGCTCCACCTTGCAGCTATTCAGAAGTGTCAAACGGGACCCATTTTGTTCCGCAGCCACCTGCATCCTGAGACCCTGCCATTCTTGTCAAAAGACAGTTGCCTTGGCCACTTAGGGACTGAAGCCACTCCTGGAGGACTTGCCTGCGCTTTTCAGGGGCACACGCTCACTCTTAGCAGCCTTCTTCCATGAGGGCTCGTTTCCAACACTTCACACCCTTTCTTCACAGATGGTGTTTCCGAGTTGTAGCTAGTTTTCTGTTTCCTCATAGGTAAAGTTTTCTTTTCTGGTTTTATTTTGTCTTGTTGATTATCAGAGGGTAGAGTAGGACTAAGATATCATTACTCCAGCCTCCTTAAATGAGCATCCCTTAGGTGGTATATGAAGTTGATAGTGGACCCAACCCTAGAGAACTTGAGTGTTTAGAGATCTTTAGGGAAGAGCAGCCAGCAGAGGAGACCGAGGAGGAAAACCCAGAGAATGTGGCCGCACAGAAGCCAAGAAAGAATGTGGGGAGGAAATAGGAGTCAGTGTCAGATGTTGCTGGGACACCAGTAAGACGAGGACAGTCAGCCAGTGGATTTAGCAGTTTCATTGGGAACTTACGTTGGGAAGTTTGGTCAGGGTTTACTGAAGTGCTGGACAGGAACCCAGATTGGAGTTGGCTGAGGAGATAATGGAAGACAAAAAAAAAAAAAAAAAGAAAAAGACAAATGGCATGTGTAGGTGAACATTCCTGAGAAATGTGAACATTCAAAGCAATTTAAGGTTGCCTTCGCCTTGAAAAGGGAAAGAAAACAGGCCAAATCGTTGTGGTTAAGCGTCACCTATTTGAAATGTATGTTCTCATGAAATAAATAGTATTTATTCATGAACAAAAATATTATTAAGTACATAGTAGACTGTTCACAGAGAATTCTCCTCCCGGTGATAGAGTCCATATAGTTTAAGAAGTCGATCAAGGGTAACACTGAATTCTGTTAGTGGGTGAACTTAGAATCCTCGGGAGTACATTTTGGAATCTCATCATCCAAAATAAATTCCTTTTTCTCTTCCACCCGACTCAAAAGTTAAATACAGTTTTGTCTCTCGTGTTCAGCCAAGTGTTCAAATTCTGCCCACTCTCCCTTTAAAACAACTCAAATTTCTCTTTCTCTCATTTCTACCGTTGTTCCTTTCATTGAGGCCCAGCCTTATTGATCTCTTTAGCTAGAAAAGTCTTCACTTTTTTTCTTGTTTCTAGTCACATCAGATTTAGACTTCCTCAGTCTGGTTTTCAAAGCCTATCATGTCAGAAAATAACCTCAGTGTCCATTAGGGGATGAATGGATAAAGAAGATGTGGGGCTTCCCTGGTGGCACAGTGGTTGAGAGTCCGCCTGCCAATGCAGGGGACACGGGTTCGTGCCCCGGTCCGGGAAGATCCCACATGCCGCGAAGCGGCTGGGCCCGTGAGCCATGGCCGCTGAGCCTGTGTGTCCGGAGCCTGTGCTCCGAAACGGGAGAAGCCACAACAGTGAGAGGCCCGTGTACCGCAAAAGAAAAAAAAAAAAAAAGATGTGGTACATATATACAGTGGAATACTATTCAACCATTTAAAATAAGAAAGAAATCTTGCCATTTTTGAAATGAGGGCATTATGCTGAGTGAAATAAGTCAGAGAGAAAAACAAATACCATACTATCTCACTTATATATGGAATCTTAAAAAAAACCAAAACAAAACCCCAACCTCATAGATACAGAGAACAAACAGATCAGTGATCGCCAGAGGTGGGAGTTGGGGCCGGGGGGGATGGGAAATGGGTGAAGGGAGTCAAAAGGTACAAACTTCCAGTCATAAATAAGTCATGGGGATGTAATGTACAGCATGGTGACTAGAGTTAATAACACCGTGTTGCCTATTTGAAAGTTGCTAAGAGAGTAGACCTTAAAAATTCTCATCACAAGAAAATATCTGTAACTTTGTACAGTGACAGATGTTAACTAGACTTATTGTGGTGACCATTTCACAGTATATACAAATACTGAACCGTTACGCCGTACGCCTGAAACAAATATAATGTTGCATGTCGATTATACCTCAATTTTTAAAAAAAATCCTGTCATATCAAATCTGACTCCCTCCTACTTTTCCAACTGTTCCCTGACATTCCCTAGTACAAGTTTTCTGCTCTGGTTAGGCCAGCCTCCTTCCCGTATTTCTAATCTTGCCACATGGTTTCTGCCTTCATGCTTAAGTTCATGTTCGCAATTAGCACTTCATTATCTTTAGGATTGTTTTGTGTGTGTTGCCACACCCCCAGTGTCATACTTCTCTGTGGGGTTGTACACATAGTCTGTCCATGTCTGATCTGAGGGAGCTGCATACACCTTGACTTATAGGTAATCTTTTATAGAAGCACATGTGCAAATTAATGAGGCTATATTTTTAAAAAAATAAACGTTTCAGGGACTTCCCTGGTGGCGCAGTGGTTAAGACTCCGCACTCCCAACGCAGGGGGCCCTGGTTCGATCCCTGGTCAGGGGACTAGATCCCACACGCCTGCTGCAGCTAAGAGTTCACCTGCCACAGTTAAGGAGCCCACCTGCCGCAGCTAAGACCGGAAGCAACCAAATAAATAAATAAATAATTTAAAAATAATAATAATAGATGTTTCAGAATTGACGTACAAAAGACTGTTGTTCTCCAGAGGCATAACCTTGGTATTTTCTCCATTGCTACTCACTAATTCAAAAACTTTTTAGAACCTCTCTGTTTCATTCAGAAGCCAGTGAAAATATCCAACGCATTCAATTCATATTTTTAATAAACTCCTTAAAGAAATTGTTCTAAAAATCAATTGCTGTTAAGCTATTTTCACTATGTGGGGAGGTTTCAAAGGGAAAAAAAAAATCTGAACAGAGCGAAGACTATAGTAGCCCTAGTGTTGGGGATGGGTACCAAGAATGGCTTCCTCGAGGAGCTGAGTTTCAGGCTTTTGAAGAAGGAGTGGGAATCTGCCAAGCAGAGGGGGAAAGAAGAGGCAGGTGGAGAAGGGCATTCTAGGCAGAATGGACCCCATGGGCAAACCATGCAGGCATGGTGGCCTCGGGAACTGTAACTAGCTCATTAATGTGAGAGCAAGAGTGACATGGGCTGGAGGGGTGGGAGTGGGGTTGATGTGTGGAAGTGTGTGGGGAGTTAGGAGGGTCCAGTGGAGAGAAATGTGGAGGCCAGAACACAAAAGACGTGTGCGCCCCACTGAAGTTTGTATATTACCCTTCAGGGTTCCATATCACAAGGAGTTTGTTGTGATCTTCTGTGCCACCATGGTACCTGCTTTTAGTATCTTACGTAATCACACTAGGTCATTATTATTGACTTATAATACTTCCCTGCTCCTTATTCCTTTTTTAATCCCCAGGGTCACACCCAGTGCCTGGCACAAAGTAGATATTGAATAATAATTATAAAATGTATGAAACCTGAAATATTTCAACTATGCGGAATGAATGATAAAAGGTTTGCACACAGAGGTCCTAGAAATGCCTTCCTTGGTCTCTTGTAAGAAGTGGTATCACGCATTTGTCATTTAGGATAATGACTGCCATTCCTCCTAGAGGCAAAGCAAAGAGATGAGGATTACCTAAGTGCTTGCTTACTTCATACCCCGAGGCTCTCCAAAGCAGACGGGAATCTTGGGTTGGTGTTAAGGTGTATGCTGACACCATCTAGTGGTGATTTTGGGACCTAACCAAATTGAAAGTTTCGTCTTTAACAACCAAACTTTTGCTGAAACGTATTTAATATCGTATTTTGTTAAGCCTTTGCCACTGTCTTCAAGTTCATAGCTACTCAGTGGATGGTTTTATCTATTGTGTTTTACAAAGATGCTCGGAAGTTTTGATAAACAAAACATTCTATTTGAAATAAAATGGAATTTCAGAGAAAGTACATGATTGGACGGACCTGGACTCTTAGAACAACATTCTAATCTCATATGTTATTTGCTGTCTCTTAGTCACAGAGTTCCAGACTCATGAGGCAATTTTTTTTTCTAACATCTTTCTCCTTCTTTTTATTTTTCTGTTTGGACAATGTTTTTTTAAACTAAAGAATTTTGTCCTTTAAATTCTTATCTTTGAAGATAGCTGTCGAGCATGTCTTTCACATTTTCAGGTTAAGCCAGAAAGGCTTAGCTTCTTATTATTTTTGTGGGTCTTTGAACATGAGTTATGTAGACATTTTGCTTATGACTCGTGTTGATTGACAGCTGAGGCAGGGAATCGAATTAGGATCACTGCATTAATTCCTCGTGTGTAGGGATTGCTGTGATTTTCGTAGCAATGCTAATAAAATAAAAGCATTCATTAAAAGTCTCCTTCATGCAGAACATAATTGGATGCATAAGATTAATCGCTTTTTTTTTTTCAGTGCCAGAGGGAGGGAAGGGTATAATTATCTCCCTTTTACAGGTGAAGGAGGCTGAAACTCATGGAGGTTAAGCAGCTTTCATAGGCTCGCTGCTCTTAAGTTTGCAGTGTGAGCCTTTGGACTCAGGTGTCAGGGATTCCAGGGTTGGTGCATTTAGCTACCATGTAAACTTTCTGTCCAACAATGGGGAGGATGCAAAGGAAAACCACAGGAGAAAAATGCACAGAAAACCTTAAAGTGGTCAATAACTCTTATTTAAACATACACTAACTACTTGATAAAAATCTTGGTCTTGATTTATTGTTGACATTATCAGCATGTTTGTTTCCACTCCTAATTATAGCGGACAGCCTTCATTCCAGTGTAAAGAGAGTTAAAGGGTCTTGCCCTTTGGTCTCAATGCTTTAGTTATTTCTCTGCTGCAGCGACCCTACAACAGGAGTGCTCAGAGACCCAGCCGCTGTCCATGGCCCAGCATTCTCCCATCCTGGTGCTCCCTTCTCCCAGCTCTTGGAAGCGAGCTCTCCCTGCCTGTGCCTCTCGGCAGGTGGAGAATGTAGTGGCAGCCACTTGTGTAGAAACGTCCATTTGGGTGTTGGCCTCGCTCTGGTTCATATGTGTTTATATGTGTGAGTTAATGTGTCAGTGGTAAATATATATGGGTTTTCTAAATTTTATATTGAATTTTTTCTTTGCAAATATAGACACGTGATTTTGCACAATTGGAGTCATATCATGTATGCTGGGGTTTTTTTTTTTTTTTACTCTTTTTTTTTCTCAGTTCCTCTGGCTTTCTTCCAACTGCCCACATGGCCTTCCTCCTCATCACCCTACTGTATGTATTTAAAAATACGTAAGACAGGGCTTCCCTGGTGGTGCAGTGGTTGAGAGTCCACCTGCCGATGCAAGGGACACGGGTTCGTGCCCCGGTCCGGGAAGATCCCACATGCCGCGGAGCAGCTGGGCCCGTGAGCCATGGCCGCTGAGCCTGCGCGTCCGGAGCCTGTGCTCTGCAACGGGAGAGGCCACAACAGTGAGAGGCCCGCGTACCGCACCAAAAAAAAAAAAAAAAAAAAAAAGTAAGACATAATATGCAGCCTTCCATATTTTTCCATGCTCATGTAATCATTTACAAAATATATTTATGTACAATTTATATACATATCATATACATATACAGGGTGGATTTTTAGCTTCTTTTATGTGTGAGTGGTGGGATCATGTTATACTTTTTAAAATACACGTACCTTTCAACCAGCTATCTCATTCCTGGGAATCCGTTCCACAGAAATAAAGGCACTGATTTGTAAGATTATGTGCCAAGAGTACTTTCTACAATTTGTTCATAATAGCAGGAAGGATGGGGGGATGATTGAATTAATAAGGGTATATCTGCACTGTGGAATTTTAGGCAGTCATTTTTTTAAAAAGCGAATTCGATTTATGCCAGAAATGTCTCCTCTACCATTCTCTCTGGTATGGATTTTGCTGTTTTTATTCCTTTACTGACATTTTAGTGGGATTTCAAGAGGGAGAAGAAATAAACGTATTTGGACAATTTTCTTTACCACTGAAAATCTGACTAAATGGATTTCAAGACCTGCTCCAGCTTCTGTTATCTTTTCCTCCTGGAGCTCTAAGGTTGTCTTCAACTCTTTTTATTTCTTACCCTTCTGTATTTTGGAAATTAGGAAATCCCCAGCCTCCAAAATATTAAATTCTTTCTTCTCTCTTGGCTTATAACCCCTACTGATCTTTTCTACCAGCAGCATCCAAAGGAACCCAGCCTCAAGCATCATCTCTAAAAGTAAACTCAGAACCGTGAAATGTCAGTTCAGAAATAGTTCCTGGGATGTTTGGATTTTCTTGGAAATAAGAGACTCATAGGAAAGAAATAGCATCTCTGTATAACCACAGCTCCATCTTCCTTTTCTTTGGCTTCTGTGCAGATTTGAAAAAGGGCGTATCTACACATTCATTGGAGAAGTCGTTGTCTCTGTGAATCCCTACAAGTTGTTGAACATCTATGGGAGAGACACTATCGAGCAGTACAAAGGGCGTGAACTGTACGAGAGACCTCCACATCTTTTTGCCATTGCCGATGCTGCTTACAAGGCTATGAAGAGGCGATCAAAGGACACTTGCATTGTGATATCAGGTATTTAAGGAGTTCCCTGTTCTTCCAAGGTCAATACGTATTTAACTTACTTGGTACTCAAGGGTCCAAACATTAGTTCTTTTTTGAAGTTAAAAACTTAAGTAATTTTATAGGAGAAAAAAAAATGTAATGCCAGATTATTTCTATCATTTCTGAGCATCTGCTAATCTTGGTTCATTTACACATTACATATTATGTTTGGATGGACTTCTGGTCAATTTTGTAGACTGAGGTGACATGGGAAATTCATCCTCCCATCTCAGACACGGAAAACTACTGCATAAAAATCTAACAAAAATTATTTTAAATAATCACAGAATGAAACCAGGAAAATGAAATCCTGAGGTACCAAAAAGGAAGAATGAACTCCAAGTCAGACTGGTGAACGGGAGCTAGTGACCAGGGACATACAGAGGCCTGGGGGCTGGAAGCAGGCTCTCAGAGCTGGGGGCCAGAGCTTTAAAGGCTGCAGAGAGGGAGACAGGTGACAGACCCTGGGTGCCCAAGCACTGGAGCCGAGCCCTCTCTGTAAAGCTGAGCTCTTCAAGGAATCTTGTGTAGTGAGTTGGGAACAAGAAAATATCTGCCCACTGACCCAGGATACCCTCTCCCCAACTGTGGGACTTTTTTTTCGTGCTAATAATACCTCATATTCGCATGAGTGGCTTTATACTTTTACAAGGCTTTGGTGATCTTTATTCCATTTTGGTTATCAGTGCAGCTCTCTGTTTGGTAAGTAGGACAGTTGTGTTTCTACTTCACAGATGAGGATATTAAGGGTCAGAGAAGTGAGGCAACTTAGTGTTGGAGTTGAAGAATCATATCCTAAGGCTACATTTTATTAAAACAATTTTTTTTTTTTTTTGCGGTACGCAGGCCTCTCACTGTTGTGGCCTCTCCCGTTGCGGAGCACAGGCTCCGGACGCGCAGGCTCAGCGGCCGTGGCTCACGGGCCTAGCCGCTCCGCGGCATGTGGGATCCTCCCGGACCGGGGCACGAACCCGTGTCCCCCGCATCGGCAGGTGGACTCTCAACCACTACGCCACCAGGGAAGCCCTAAAACAAATTTTGAAGGCAGTATTATTGCCTGATTGTAAAAGGTGGCGGGGTGGAGCAGGAGGCAATTTTATAAGTGTATAAAGTGAAAGCACAAAGTCCCTTTCCCTTGACTACCTTGTTCCCCCCAAAATCCTAGCAGTAACGCCTGTGAACAATAAAGCATTTATCCTTTTAAACATTTTCTCGGTGTGTGCAAATACGTATAGTCACACATGCATATGTAATTATAAATATAGAATTATAGAATTACGTTATAACTGCTATTACATAACTTGTTTTTCCATTTAACAATGTCTAGTGGACATCTTTTCATTAGAGTACCTATAGAAGTAGTGCATTCTCTAACAGTTGTGTAGTATGCCATTGAATAGTTGAATCATAATTTATTTACCCAATCCTCTACTGATGGGCATATTATTTTCAGATTTTAGCTATAACACATAGTGTAGTCTGCAGAAATAGTCTGAAAACCTTTGAAGATTATCATTGGATTATATTAGTATTTTTAGTATTTCTAGAGTATAAAATTCTACAAGTGGAGTTTTGGGTCACAAGGGATAAACATTTAAAAATCTGGGTTGATAATTATAAACTTCTCCCTCTTCCCCTCCTTATGTGAGTTGTCATGCTTTTTCTGTGACACCGTATGTCTGGAGCGTGCTGCCTTTGTTTTGCTTTTTCACTAAAATTGCTCTAATTTTCTGAAAAAATTATTTCATCCCCATTAAGATTTTTTAAAACCCTGCCATAGAAAACAAAGTTATATGAATTTTGCCGCGTGGCCACTGTTTGTCACTTCCTTGTTTCTTTTCCACTGGACTTCAGAGTCACTAAGTACTAAGACTTTAAGGAATTAGTTTACCACATTTTATCCCTCGATATTTTTACTAAGTAAATCTTGATCTGTAATCTGTTATTTTGCTTCTACAATAGTTTTAATTTTTTCAACATGTTCAGATCTGTTAGAACCAATCCCATATCGACAGGATGAAATACTCAAAAAAACCCCCAAAAAAACCAAACAGTGAAACATAAGAGATTTCAAATGAATAACTAATGTCAAAACTTGAAATTATTCTACTAAAAATTATTCCTCTTGGTTTAAGTTGTAATCTTAAGCCTTGCACAATTCTTCCCCAGGGGAAAGTGGAGCTGGTAAAACGGAAGCCAGTAAGTACATCATGCAGTACATTGCGGCCATCACCAACCCCAGTCAGAGAGCGGAGATTGAAAGGTAAGGGCAGTCTAACAATGGGAGGGAGTTCTCACTGGAGCTTCATTTTCTATACAGACTTGACTAGGTTAGGCCTAAACTCTGATATGCGTGGAGTGTTTATTAATGGTTAAATTACTTTGATTCCCTTCCTGCATACTGTCCCTGTACTTTTATTTATATCCCTCGATTTCTGTATTTGTTTTTAATAGAAAGATACTGCTAAGGTGATTCTAGTCTATCACCGCTGCCTTCAGTGTTATGTGTGCTCAGCAAAGATGTTATACTTTACTGGTAGTTGTATTGTTCAAGCTCTCACAGGTTTCTTGCTCTTTCTACTATACCAGCATCTTTTGTAAACTGTGTTCTACACTCCCTAGAGTGAAAGGGGGACTCTGGGAGACAGATCCATGCTGTTCCATCATTGCTAGAAGCAGAACCTTGGTATTAGAAGCTCTGAATAGGGTTCATTTCCTGAACGGGTTTCAGGCCACATCATGCTCTGCTCACAGCAAGATGAGTGATAAAGCGGGTACGCACTCTCTGGGGCCCAGTGTTCAGCAGAGTGTCTGGTACGTGGTATTTACGTAGTAAATATGTAAGGAATGAAGGGATGGGGTTTTTTTAAAAATAAGAAAGTAGGAAGTGTGGCTATAAAGCAACATGGCTTGACTTTCTTATGTGGTGTGGACTTTTTGAAGAGGAAAAAATAAGAGCTTTCCAAAGTTGCTACTTTGAGGCTCAGTATTTATTTACAGAAGAGTCACATTCCGTATATACATCTCAATCTTCAGTTTTATGAATAGAGAGAAAGGAAGCTGGGTTGGTCTGAAAGCAGAGAATTTGGACTAGACTACCCTGCATGGGTAGAATTGGGCTAGATTGCCAGGTCAAAAGAGGTATTTTTCTTAATAGTGATACATCCCCAATTCTGATTCTGACTTTGCAACCTAATAGGACAAGAACAAGGATATGAGTAAGTTTTTAAAATTTCCTTTGGAGCTGAGGAGAGTAACTGGCTGAGAACTAAATTAATTTTATTTCTAAACCCAGTTGGTACAGTGGAGTAAGGCATATTTACATTTACTAGTTTTTTTTATTTATTATTATTATTTTTTTTTTTTTGGCTGCGTTGGGTCTTTGTTGCTGCGCTCAGGCTTTCTCTAGTTGCTGCGAGCAGGGGCTACTCTTCGTTGTGGTGTTTCGTTGTGGTGTGCAGGCTTCTCATCTCAGTGGCTTCTCTTGTTGCAGAGCACGGGCTCTAGGCGCACGGGCTACAGTAGTTGTGCATGGGCTTAGTTTCTCCGTGGCATGTGAGATCTTCCCGGACCCGGGCTCGAACCCGTGTCCCCTGCATTGGCAGGCAGATTCTTAACCATTGTGCCGCCGGGGAAGCCCCATTTACTAGTTTTTAAAGAGCATATCTTACCACAGTTTTATAGACACTTTCCTTTATTTATCATAAGCAAGCAGTTTCCCTTGCCCCAATTATAATTAGACTTTCATTCATGAGGAGGTAAATTTGTAGGGTCACTTACAGTGGTAGTGGAAGGGCCAGGGGATCCGGTACATCAGGTTATTTTGGCGATATGCCCATATAAGAGGAATTTTGTCAGTGAAATAGAAACAAAGACATAAAGCCTAGAATGAAGTTAAAATATATCCACTGGGAGAGACTGCTCTATAAAGAGTTAGCATTCATCGAATAAAGAATGACTTAAATACCTGGTACCAAAGAGAGATTCCATACAGCTTCAAACGAAATGATGAGCAGTTTCTAAACTAATCAAGACCACATTTATGATGTATTAACCAAATGCGGTAAATTTCACTAGGCTTTATAAGCAAGAACTTTAAAAATGGAATCATTTTCTGTATCACCCGTTCTTTTCAGAGCATCTCTTTTTAAGATTTTTCTTTATGTAAATAAAATATGTTCATTTAAAAGAAAAACTAAAATTTACAGCATGATGTAAAACATGAAAGTTCGGGGCTTCCCTGGTGGCACAGTGGTTGAGAGTCCGCCTGCCGATGCAGGGGACACGGGTTCATGCCCTGGTCTGGGAGGATCCCACGTGCCGCGGAGCGGCTGGGCCCGTGAGCCATGGCCTCTGGGCCTGCGCGTCCGGAGCCTGTGCTCCGCAACGGGAGAGGCCACAACAGTGAGAGGCCCTCACACCGCAAAAAAAAAAACAAAAAAAACAAAAAACATGAAAGTTCCCTGAAATTCCACCCTACCTACCCCATCAACCAAGGTAACCATAGTGAAGTGTGCTGTCCCCTCCAGATGTGTAAGCATTTACTAACACGTGTGTGTGCACACACACATGCCCCCACACATGTGCACCCCCCCACACACACACACACAAATCCTGCAATACATGTTATTTTGCAACTTCATCTCTCATTCATTAATATATTCTGCACATCTTTCTATGTCACTACGTATTGTACTGAGAAACCAAAATTTATTTTTATCCATCCCTATTGGTGGACATTTAGGTTGTTGGTAATATATATATTTTTTGATGTTACATACAGTCAGCATCTTTGTACACAAATTTGTGTGTCTTTTAATGAAATTTAGTTTCTTTAAAGTCCCAGCCTTTAAAACTTTTACAGTGACTTTCATTTATCTGTGTTAAAGAGTGAAGAATATGTTGCTTAAGTCCAACTGTGTCTTGGAAGCTTTCGGAAATGCCAAAACCAACCGCAATGACAACTCAAGCAGGTTTGGAAAATACATGGATATCAACTTTGATTTCAAGGGGGACCCTATTGGTGGACATATCAATAACTACTTACTGGAGAAGGTAAAAAGTGCTTAATTTCTGAGGGTAATGTTTGCAAATGCTGCTTTTTTTTTTTGGCCTAGAATTGTTTTTTCAAATTGAGTTATAATTAACCTACAATATTAGTTTCAGGTGTACCATGTAGCGATTCAGTATTTTTATACACTCTAAAATGATCACCACAGTAAGACCAGTTACCATCCATCACCATACAAAGTTTACAGTGTTATTGACTATATTCCCTGTGTACATTACCTCCCCGTGACTTATTTATTTTGTAACTGGTAGTTTGTACTTCTTAATCCCCTTCACCTATTTCATCCATCCCCCCCAGCCCCATCCCCTCTGGCAACCACCAGTTTGTTCTCTGTATCTATGAGTCTGTTAATGCTGAATGTTTTTTTTTTTTTTTTTTTTTTTCTTTTTGCGGTATGCGGGCCTCTCACTGTTGTGGCCTCTCCCGTTGCAGAGCACAGGCTCCGGATGCGCAGGCCCAGCGGCCATGGCTCACGGGCCCAGCCGCTCCGCGGCATATGGGATCCTCCCAGACCGGGGCACGAACCCGTATCCCCTGCATCGGCAGGCGGACTCTCAACCACTGCGCCACCAGGGAGGCCCTGAATGTTTTTTTTTAAAAACCTGATTATATTAGAAGAATTTCTTTCATTGCCCCAAAGTAGCGTTTAATCCTGCTCTCTGTCCCTTCCTGCTCCTCAGTTAGCTTTCTATGGCAAAATAATCTCTTTTTGTGTTCTCTTATTAGCACTTACAGTATCAAGCTGGGAAAATGTTAGAGACTTTGTAGGTAAAGGTTTAGGTGGGGGAGGGGTGAGGGGTGCCAACTTTTGGGTAACGGTTAACAAAAACCTATCTAGGACTGATCACTTCTACTCCTTCTACACACCCTCCCATGTTTTTATTTTAATTGATTGGCAATCTCGTTTTCTTCTAGTTTCTCTTTGTTCACTGCTTTATAGTAACATAGATGTACTTTGTGATCTTACAGCCTAATTATGAAGCATCCTGCATTTGGTGTGTGAAAACTTAGAGTGTGTTTTTATCTGCCCATGTGAATGATAGGACCAATTTGTAGAAGATTCCAGTTAAAACCCTCCTCTGGGGACTGCCAGAGAGGCTGTGTCCTAACTAATCTTGAGTAGATTCGCCTGGTTATTACAGTTAAGATTGAACTTTACTAGGTTAAGTCTCCACCTTGAATTGTACTCAGATTTGAACTGACATGCCTTCTCCGTTAAGTGTCTTCCATCTCAATCACACCATAGCAATCTTTATGGCAGCAGAAAGCAGTATAAATCTTATTTTTGTTTGTTAAACTGAAGTCGGACTGTTAAGGAAATCTTGTTTTATCAGAGTCAGTTGAAAAATGACAGGAAGTACCAGTCATTATCAGTCTTTTTTCCAGAATGTTTCATGGCTTCACATAAAGTACATGCTCAATCAAAAGAATCCCCTTGAATGAACATACATTTTGAGTCCTCTCTTAAGAGCAATCTTTTCAAAGCCATCTAAAGCGGAGGTCTCTGTATATGGATTTTGTTCAGCTCACTTTATTACAGGATATAAGGCATTGCTCTTTGAAATGCCAGCAGGCCCTCAGGAAGGGAATGTTGAGAATATTCCTCCCTAAACATTCCTTCCTATTCTCCCCATTTGCAATCCCCCAATCCAAAAAATTTCCTCTTTAGGCTCTAGGTTTAAAAAATCAAAATAGCTTCATTTTCAGAAAGTTTAAGGAACTCTGTTTTTAGAAGAGTAAAAAGAATTGTCAAAAAATTGCACAGAAAACCCCATAGAGGAGATCTGGTTTTAGGTTGGTCCCATCCGTGCGGTCTTTAGGACATTTCAGTGCTCTGTTGATACAGGATTCCCTGGGAAAGTGGCTCTCATTTTCTTTTAGGAGTACATTCTCAGATGAATGATTTTTTAAAAATTTATTTTACTGAAGTATAGTTGATTTACAATGTGTTAATTTCTGCCATACAGCACAGTGATTCAGTTATATATGTATATTCTTTTTCATATCCTTTTCCATTATGGTTTATCACAGGATATTGAATGTAGTTCCCTGTGCTATACAGTAGGCCTTGTTGTTTATTCATTCTGTATTATATATTCTATAATAGTTTGCATCTGCTAATCCTAAACTCCCAGTTCATCCCCCCCATCCCCTCTCCCCTTTGGCGATCACAAGTCTGTTCTCTATGTCTGTGAGTCTGTTTCTGTTTTGTAAGTAAGTTCATTTGTATTATTTTTTAGATTCCACATATAAGTGATATCATATGGTATTTGTCTTTCTCTTTCTGACTTGCTTCACTTAGTATGGTAATCTCTAGGGCCATCCATGTTGCTCCAAATGGCATTATTTCATTCTTTTTTATGACTGAGTAGTATTGCATTGCATATATATCCCTCATCAGATTAATGATTTTAATGTGCTTTTTTTTTTTTTTTTTTTTCAGTCCAGAGTGATTGTGCAACAGCCAGGAGAAAGAAGCTTTCATTCTTTCTATCAGGTTAGTAATCTCTTATGCAGATAATCAACCATTTGCTCAGTTGTGCAGGAAATGGATGTTTTTATTTGGGGCTCTCTCCTGTCCTGTGCCTCCCATGCCTCCATTGGCCTGCGATACGTTACTCATGTGTGCACACACGCATACACCCTAGCGCGTGGGCTTCTTCAGAGACTTGACGAGCATGGCTGTTATAAAGAGCTAGCAGGTGGTTAACCAACCAGATGACTGCCTTAGTTGAGCATCCCTTGTGTTTCTTTGCAGTGTAGGTAACATTTTAATGACCCTGAAAGCTTTTGAAATGGTACATTCTGAATGTGTTAAATTAATTTTGTCTTATTTTTGAATTGAAGCTTTTGTTCCCATTTTGGGGTGTTCCAGAGATGGGAATAGAAATTCAGGTTGTTTTCGTTAAAAAAAAATCAATTTTAAAAATCCAATAGTTACATCTTTTCAGTAAACCAAAGTGTGCAGTTTAATATAGAGGATTTAAATGTATTGCCTTCTAAAATGCATGTTCTATGTAGAAGGAGTGTGCGTATTGTATTTGTGTTTTTGTTGACAATTCGCCATGTTTCCAATAAACTAGCTTTCTACCAAATATAAGAGTTCTGTTCGTTTCAAGAACCCATAACTTTTTCCGCACTTGAGTGAAAGTGTTGGAATTTGTCTTTGTCCAGCACTACAGCCCTGGTTACCCAGTTGGCCTTTCCTGGGATATAGAGATTGATGAGGCAAAGCTGTTTGTTTCCAGTGTGATTCAACATATGACTGGCTGCTGACACCTCTTAGTTCTGAGGCAATATTGGCTTTTTCTGAATTTGAAACATAACCCTATGCTGTCCAGATAACAAGGCTGCTAAGCACGTGACCACCACAGAGCGCAAGCTCCTGTTTTACAAATGGCCACAGTCAAAGCAAAACCTTTCATGCCAGTTATGTTGTGAAAGGGCTAAGACTCTATAAAATAATTTTCCTCATGACTGTATAACATTGTCCATCACTGATGATGTTGAAGCCATTACCTTCGAGGTTTAAAAAAAAATTCTTCGAAGCTAGAAACAGGAGGACCTAAGTGAATTAGCCCAGAAAATGAAAAAAAGCTAGACTACCAGTAAAGAATACATGGTGTGTTGGGTTCAGGATGTATTTTGCTAACTTATTTTTAATTAAATATTTTTCAGCTACTCCAGGGAGGTTCAGAGCAGATGCTCCGCTCTCTGCATCTCCAGAAATCCCTTTCATCCTACAACTACATCCATGTTGGAGCCCAATTAAAGGTAAGAGTTTCCTTTTTGAGATGATTCAGAAATAGAATCAGAGAATCAGAAGGGACATTAAATAATTATCTGGTCCAGCCTGCTGCCTTTAGGCAAATGAATGGCTCTTTTATTCTACTCTATTTTTAAAATTCTCAGGGATGGAGATTCAATATATTATTGACTCAATAACTTTGCTTAATAACCCATTACTGTATTTTATCACCATCCAATAGGAAAGAAGTTTCTCTCTTATGATATTGTGGGGTTTTAAAATTTTTTTAATCCTATTACTTTTATTTTGACACTATAAAAATATTGTTACAAGTAGGAAATCCACCACAAAAGAAGGTACCATATCATTTGTCCAAAGGCAAGTTGGTAAGACGAAAGTTTAAAAGCACTGTGGTTATAAATAAATAAATAGATAGATAAATAGATAAATAAATAAAAGCACTATGGTTGAAAATGGATATCAAAGATTGCTATTCACTGTTTTTTCCAATAATGATTTTGATGTATCCTAGAAATAGTTTTGTGACCCTTGGAGCATTTCTATTCAGCCTTCAATTTTTTTCCATTTTTTTCCCCTTCCTTTGCATGTAAGCCCTTGCTCACACATATGCAGATCTTTTTGCCCTTTTATTTCTAATTAGTTTTCTGCTATATATATAATATAATTTCTGCTAGCCATTTTATAGCTAATCCTAGTAATATAGTAGCTTATTGGTGATAGGTTATAAAACAGTAATTGCAGTGTTATCCAATTTTGTTGGGGGAAAGGAGTGTGTGTGTGTGTGTGTGTGTATGTGTGTGTGTGTGTGTGTGTGTGTATATATATATATATATATATACACACACACACACACACACACATACACACACACACACACACACACATACATGAAATAAGATTTGGAGGGAAATAGACCAGGGTTTTACTTGTTTACTCTGGATGGATGAGATTATGGATATTTGTGTTCTTCTGCTTTTTCCGCATTTCACATTTCTTCTATAATTAAAAATGCACAGCTTTTGTAGTTGGGGGAAAAATAAAAGAATTTATAAAAGGAAAGAATCTAGCTGTGGGAGGTGTTTCTTTTTTTTTGTAATTTTTGCTCTTCATCTTAAGCTAATTATACCTGCATTACTGGTTTAATGGTCTTTTTATTATTGTGCATATAAATAAATGATATTTAGCGTTTTGCAATTTTCCATTGTTTGAAGTTTAAGTTGCACGAATTTTTTACTTTTACAGTCATCTGAGAACAGGGTGTTTGGCTGAAAATTAATTGAAAGCAAACAAAACACCGGAAGGCAATACTCCAGCTTTCTGAGAATAGGTCAGAGGTACTTAAAGATGTATAAAGGATTGTAAAATCGACACTTAAAAAGCCAGTGCCTGAAAATATTCTTTTTAAATCCAATTGTCTTATTGACCAAGTGGCTTTTGGCCCGGTCATGTAGAGCCCCACAGAAAGCAAGTATTAAATAAACATTTAGCCTTTTTTTCAAAGCTAAATTTAGCTTAGGTTCCCTTTCCATCAAAGTTTTCCATTCCTATTCCTCCCCCTCCTTTTTTTCTGCCTCTCTAATAAAAACAAAGAAGCAATACATGATCACAGTCAAAACCTAAAATAAAGATGAACCAAAAGGAAATAAAAATATTCTAAAGCTCACCATCCAGAGATAATTATCGATAACAACAGTTTATCTGTATATATTTATTCATGGAATCATATAATAAATCCTGATGAAATAAACCTTTTATTATATTATAATATAATCGTTAATATCTTCCCATGTAAACAAATATAAATTAATAGAATGATTTTAGTAACTATAAAGTATTGCACTCTGTGTATCATACTTTTACTTAGCTATTCTAAAATATAGGACTCATGTACATTTACGACCCTGTGGGTTACAGGTAAGGTAAGACCCATTTAAAAGTCACCAAAAACAATAAGGAACTTGGTTCTCTCACATAACAAGAAGCCCTAGGATGGGGCAGTTCCAGACGTGGTTAATTCAGTGCCTTAACAATGTTGATAGGGACCCAGATGTTCGTTTGTTTCTCCCACTTACCAGTTCTGCCATCCTCACTGGATCGGGCTGGTCTGCTACAGCTGATTTTCCTCATGGTCCCCAAATGGCAGCAGCAGTTCTAGGAGTCACAGGCAGAGGAAACGTTCCTGGCCGTAACCCTTGATAAGCTAGGGAAACCTCATGTCTTACGGACCAGAATGGCATCACATGCCCATGGCTGACCAATCACTTGGTAAAGGGAATAAGGTCCCTGTGATTTGTTTAGACCAATGAAGATTTACCTCCTGAGGCTGGCACCAATTCTGAAGAACGGGTGCACTCAGGGATGGATAAACAAATCAGCGTTCTTTCAACAAGAAAGAAGTGGGGCTGGGGAATGCCTGTTAGGTAAGCAGCTGACAGTTCTCCTCAGTAGGACATGTAGACTTTGTGTCTGGTTTCTTTACAGTTTTGACATGGTTGCAGCTTCTAATAATAGTGATATCTGATACTCAAGTGCTTTTTATGTGCTAGGAGCTAGGGAGGTGCTTTCTATGAATTCTCATTCCATTCCCACACCAACCCTGTAAGAAAGGTATTATTATTCCCATTGTACCCACGAGGAAATTGAGACTTGACAAGGTTGACTATCTCACTCAGAGAGCTGGGAGGGGGAAGAGCTTGCCCGGTCGTGTCCTGGACGTTAGAGGAACACGTGCTCATCAGGCAGAGGGGGATCCTCCCTGTGCTCTTCCTTAGCAGGTGAGCGTCAGGCCAGGTCTCTGTGTCCCGGCCAGAGCAGAAACTCACCAAGGAAGAGATCAGGCCCTGCGCAGATGCTGCTTTGGGAAAACTGCTAAGATAGGCAGTTACCGTTGCTTTATTGTAAATTTTATTGACACACTTGTATTTCCAACCTGAGGGCTACAGGTCCTCAAGGCAGGCGATTTATCTTTGAACCCCCGTCTTAGTCTAGCTGGGCTGCTACAACAGAAATACCATAAACTGGGGTGCCTTATACACAACAAAAGTTTATTTTCACAATTCTGGAGGCTGGGAAGTCCAAGATCAAGGCACCTGCAGAGTCAGTGCACGCTTCCTGGTTCAGAGGTGGCGCCTGCTTGCTGTGTCCTCACAGGGCAGAAGGACCTAGGGATCTCTGGGGTCTCTTTGATATGGGTACCAATCCCATCGTAAGGGCTTCACCCTCAAGACCTAAGCACCTCCCAGAGACCCCACCTCCTAACACCATCACCTTGGGGGTTAGGATTTCAACCTGCGAATTTGGGGGTCGGGGGACAGACACTTACTCTACAGCAGCACTTCGGTGCCTTTTCAAGACCTGACTTGCTGCGTGTGTGCTGAACGCCTGAAGACGTGAAGTGAGAGCCCCAGGCCATTTCCCAGCTCGCTGAGTGGTCAAGGCAGGCCGCTGGGCTTTGGGAGGCCTGCCCGTCCTCACCTGTGCAGTAGACAGCCGGACCGTACAAGCGTGGGAGTGTTGTTCCCAGCCTGGACGAGACTAATTGCGGAACAGAAAGCCACAGACGACAGTAGCTAGGCATACGTCTCGGAGGCTCCGTCAGTCAGGAGTTTCCATTTGTGGTCTCACATCTCATGCCACTTCCGCCACTCATCCTGGAGCTTCCCCGAGCCAGCTCAGGACTTGCTGCCTCACCGAAGGTTCCAGAAGTGTTCCTGGTGCTTGTCTTAGGTGATGGCGACTCTCACAGTTGGGCATCGGGGGTGCTGCGTTATGTTTCTACCCCTGAAATCATTTTTATTTTCTTTGGATACCCATCATCCCTTCAACGACTTACTCCAAAGGCATCAAGACCTCGGCTACACTTGAATTTAGTCTCATAGTTTCTGGATGTTAATGCTCACATGCAGTGTCTGTGACCTCAGTTTCCTGTTTTCATTCCTAGTCGTCTATCAATGATGCTGCAGAATTCAAAGTAGTAGCTGACGCCATGAAAGTCATTGGCTTCCAACCCGAGGAGATTCAAACAGTGTATAAAATTCTGGGTGCTATTCTTCACTTGGTGAGTGGGGACGCCTTTCAGAATTCTTCGCCTCCCTGTGGGACTAGGATGTTCTTTCAGAAGGTTTGGGGTTTTGTAAAAAGTAATTTATGTAGAGAAAATTCCTCTGACATTTTGAAGAAATTACTCCATCTGTAGTTTCCTCCAACGTGTTATAATAATATGAGGGATTCTCCAAGCCACTGTGGGTTTTCAGACTGTGGCTTTAGTTCACTGCCTTCCCGGTATGTCAGACTTCGAACTGGTTAATTTCAAAGGTAAAAGAGTTCAGCAGTGATGTGACCACCAGTGGGATAAGCTAAAATCTTTTGAACGGAGCAAATTTCTAAAGGCATTTGAAACATAGAATCATAGATTTCTAGAACTAGAATTTTGATGATCTCATTTTATAGGTTGGAAATGACTGGCTTAAAAGCACATCCAGTTCGTTGCAGCCAACACCACGGACCACCGTGGCCCACTTATGCACAGGTTATTTTCCACACATCACACCAACCTTAGAAGGAAAGAACCATCGGTCGGAGTCCTTTCATTACTGTCTGTATGATTAGAGATGTTGAAAACATAATAAACATGTAACCTGGTAGTAAATGAGTGACAACATGGATACAAATCTGGAATAAAAACGACCTTTCACTTTCCTGCAGTGAGAGTTAACTCTAAGTGAATCAGAAGTACACAGGACCTATATGAAAAATATCATATAGCAGTATATAAACAATCTCTTAAATGTTCCTGACTAGGAAGACTTTAACATTCTAAATTGTCTCATTCTTTCAACTAGTTTATAAATACGGTGCTACAATAATCCTTCAGAATCCAAAGAGGAATTTTGTTTTTCAGTTGACATAATGATTCTAGAATTTACCTAGAACAATGAACATGTAAGAAAGTCGAATAAAATGTGTTAGAGTAGTAGGGTAGGGGGAGCAGGGGAGAGGAGGCACGACTAATTCCACCAGGTTTAAAATGATAGTAAAAGCCACAGGACTTTAAAACTTGCTGCATAAATTCAGCACCAGATTAATCAACAGATTAGTTCATGTGCTGGACACTTGGTAGGTGGCTAATAAGTATTTATTGCTTATTGAATGAGTGGAATATAAAGAGACTCAAAAACTTGGTGGAAATTAATATGTAATAAAGGTGATATCTCAAATCAGGAGGAAAAGCTAGACTATTCGATTAAGGGTGTCGGAGCAACTAACCATCTGAAAAAATAAAGTTAAATTCTTACTTTACACCACATACCAACATACATTCTGGTGGATAAAAAGCTTAAATGTAAGAATAGCTGTATGAGGAATAGAAGAACATATTAAATATTCATAAAATCTTCAGAGTAGGAATGATCTAAGTATAACACCAAAGAAGGAGAAACCCTGAAGCAAATGATTCATAGATTTGACTACATAAAAATGTAAAATTTCCATCCATCAAAAACATATGCTGAAAATGAAAATATAGATGAGTGTCTGGAGAAGGAAAAAATACATAAAACACTAGGTTTTTATATGTTGAGATATTAATAGATTTAGGAAAATAGGTGCTCCGAACAAGGTCCCTTGGAATTCTCTCTTAAACTAGTAAATATATCCCTGACATCGTGTTTCAGAATCTCATTGGAAGTGGTGTGTCTTGGTTTTTCTCTTCTGATACAGGGAAATTTGAAGTTTGTAGTGGATGGTGACATTCCTCTGATTGAAAATGGCAGGCTTGTATCTATCATAGCAGAATTGCTGTCCACCAAGACAGATATGGTTGAGAAAGCCCTCCTTTACCGGACGGTGGCTACGGGTCGTGATGTCATCGACAAGCAACACACAGAACAGGAAGCCAGCTACGGCAGGGATGCCTTCGCCAAGGTGGGATTTTAAGGGCACTGTGTCTGCCTTGCGAGGGTTCTGGTATCAAAATTTCTAACGTCACGGGGTGGAGGTGTTTCCATACACCACCAGTTCTCTGTGATGCCAGCTGGGTGTCCTACAATTAACTCAGTTCTAACACTGTCTACCGGAGATAGTATCACATCCCACAGGTTAAGGTCTCAGTCCCGCAAGCCTGTCCACCCCCCGCCCCAACACACACGCTTATCACCTGTGCTGCTGACCAACCAGCTATAGATGGGAAGTACCAACAACCTCCTCCTTGGATTCCATTAATTGCTAGAGTGGCTCACAGAACTCAGGGAAACATTTACTTACATTTACGAGTTATTAAAGGATATGATAAAGGATACAGACCAACAGCCAGATGAAGAGATTTACAGGGCAAAGTCTGGGAGGGTCCCGAGAACAGGAGCTCCTGTCCCCATGGAGTTGGCGTACATCACCCTCCCAGTGTGTGGATGTGTTCGCCAACTGGGAAGCTCCCAAACCCTGTACTTTGGGGATATTATGGAGCTTCCTCATGTAGGCACGGTCAGTTATTAACTCCATTTCCAGCCCCTCTTCCCTCTCTGGAGGATGAGAGGTGGGACTGGAAATTCTAAGCTTCTAATCATGGCTTGGTCTTTCTGGTGCCCAGCCCCCAGCTAGGAGCACACTCAGAGTCACCTCCGTAGAGTAAAGATGTGCCTAATGCTTTTATCACTCAGAACTTTGCAAAGGTTTTAGGAGCCCCGGGTCAGGGATGGGGTCTAAGACAAATATCAGAACAAGAGATGCTCCGAGTGTTCTTACCACTTAGGAAGTTACAAGGGTTTCAAGAGCTCTGTGCCAGGAACCAGGGGCAGAGACCAGTATATTTTCTATTATCTCACAGCCTGGTGTTGACCTCAGTTTCATTTTTAGTGAAATTCTATGAGGAGGTGTTCAGACGTTCCTTGAAAGTAGGTTAAGCCTTTTGAAACCAGAGTGGTATTTTTTGACCATCACGGTCTCAACACCCCACGGCTGTGAGCATCGCTGCCAGAAACATTCTCAGAAAAGCAGAAGCCGACTGACGGGGGAGCTCAGGGCCCCTCGCTTGCACAGGCCCCTTTTGTGGCCCTTCGTTTTGCTTTCCTCACTCGATAACGCTTCGTGCAAGTCTCCTTCAAGCCAACTGACGGACCCATTGTTTTAGTGTCTGTGTGGTGATGGCACCATAATTTATTAACCATCCACCTCTTATGTCATTCGCCTTGTTCCCTTTTTTTTTTGGCCACGACAAACAATGCTGCAAATCCTTGTCCATCTTCCCTTACACACCAGCGCTTTTATTTCAGTTAGATGGCTTCCCGGGAATGAGCAGGTCAAAGGACACCCTGATCTGAAGCTTTAAGTGACTGATTTTCTGGGTGTACAGTGATACCTCATTGTTACTTTAGTTTTCACTGCGAGTGTATTTGAGCATCTTTTCCTATCTTTGTAAAGTATTTACCTCTGTTCTGAGAATTGCTTGGCTATAGGTTTGTACATTTTTCTTTGGGGCTGTTATCTTTTTATTGTCCATTTGTAAGAGCTCATAACTTTAACCTATTGTCTGTTATCCATGTGGCAAATATTTTATTTTCCCAAGTTTACATTTTCTCTTTTTCTTGTTTGCTGGTTGATTAGGTTGCTACATATTCCATTTTTCACTCTTGTAAACCTCTTGCTTGGTTTTTAGTCTTCAAAGGAATTTGAATTTATCCAGATGCAATGGAGAGTGGCATATTTTAAGCAGAGGCCATGTCATCAAGTTTGACTTTTTAAAATGATGGCTCTGACCTTAGTATGAGAATCTTATGGGGCAGTGGGTAGGGCAAGGGTGGAAGCAAAGAGACCAATTAAGAGGATATTTCAGTAAGCCAGGAGGATGGTGATAGCAGCTTGGACAGGGAAAGTAGCAGTGGAAATGGGGAAAAGAGGATGATTTGAGACAAACTGTATCTGGAGAATAAAATCCACAGGACCTGTTGTCCTGGGGATGATGGAATCAAGGCTAGTTTCTGACATGGTCCAACCCACCCCTCCTGTCTCATTTCCTGCCATATTCCAGACTCATTTCTCCCCTTTACCACATCAGACTTCTCTCAGGCCTTACATGTTTTCTTTATCCCTTTATCCTTCCAGCCACAGGGCCTCTGCACATGCTGTTTCCTCTGCCTGGATTGTTCCTCTCTCCCCTCTCCCCTGGTTAACTCTTACCATCCTTCTGATCTCAGCCCACTTTCTCAGAGAAGCCATCCCTGGCCTTTCTGAACACTGAACAGGTTGAAGTCTCCTCACACCCCATGCACCTCATCTGTGTGCGTGTGTGCGCGCGCGTGTGTGATTTTCCTTCACTCTACTCCCTGAGCTCCTTGGAGACAGAGACAACGTTCACGTTACTTGGTACAGTATCTCCCACAAACTGCACAGGGCAGGTACCCAGCAAACATTTAATGAGTGAATGAATCCCCAAGTTTCTGTTTCTATTTATTTATGGTTAAAAGTTGGGTAGGAAGGACTTCCCTGGTGGCACAGTGGTTAAGAATCTGCCTGACTATGCAGGGGACATGGGTTCGAGCCCTGGTCCGGGAAGATCCCACATGCCGCAGAGCAACAAAGCCCGTGCACCACAACTACTGAGCCTGCGCTCTAGAGCCCGTGAAGCCACAACTACTGAGCCCGCATGCCGCAACTACTGAATTCTGCGCACCTAGAGCCCATGCTCCTCAACAAGAGAAGCCACCGCAATGAGAAGCCCGCACGATGCAACAAAGAGTAGCCCCCGCTCGCCGCAACTAGAGAAAGCCCGCACGCAGCAACGAGGACCCAACGCAGCCAAAAATAAAAATAAATTAATTAATTAAATTTTAAAAAAAGTGTTGGGTAGGAACAGTTTTAGGAAGTGGGAGGATCAATAGTCCAGACAGGACGTAAGTTTGAGACAGCTGTGGGACATACAAGAGTGGTCAGGTAGGCAGTCAGATGCGGGAGCCTGGAGCTCAGAGGAGAGGTCTGCATTCAGGTGATACATTTAGGGGTAATATTATATCACCGTTCTTTAATACTGTATGAAATGACTTAAAGGGGAGGAGATAGGGAGTGAAGAGAAGAGGACTAGGGAGGGCTCCAGCTTTTAGAGATCAGGTAGAGGAGGAGACCTCCTAAAGGCCGCCGAGGAGGGGCAGCCAGTGAAATAAGAGGAAAATGAAGAAAGTGCGGATTCAGGACTTCCCTGCGGGTCCAGTGGTTAAGACTTCACACTTCCACTGCAGGGGCCGTGGGTTCGATCCCTGGTTGGGGAACTAAGTGCCCACATGCCACCTGGCGTGGCCAAAAACCAACAGGCAAACGAGCAAGTGTGATATTACGAATCCCAGAGAGCAGAATGTTTCAAGACAAGAGTAGGAAATTGGGTTGAATGATGCTGAGTATCTGAGTAAGATGTCCCTGTAGAGGTACAAGAAAGGGTCCATACAGAGGTGCTTGGGGTCCTTGATGAGCCATTTCAGTGGAGTCATGAGAGAGGAGTGAAGACTGGAGTGGCTGGAGGTGTAAAGGGGGGAGGGGGAGGGGAGGAGTGGAGGTGACGTGTATGGGTGTGTGCAGGTGAAGAGAGCGGGTTGCTGGAGGGAGATGTTAAGGAAAGGTTTTCTAAAGATGTGACACTGCAGTGCACGTTTGTGTCAGGATGTGAATGTGCGTGAGTGTGTGGTGCCTTTGTCCCTGTGTGTGTTTGCGTGTGTATCCTTGTGCATTGACTGTGTTTGATTCTCAAGGAATTTGAAATGGTGGCCTTTTGGCTCAGATCTTTATTTAGCATTATAAATCAACGTTTATATATTTAGAATCCATAGGGCATAGAACTCATTGGTTCTCTGCTTTTTAGAGTTGATGAGATTAAAATGAAGTGACTTATATGAGGCAGTGGGCAAATTATTGGTCTTAGCAGGGCACAGAAACACACCTAAGGAATGTTGTTGGAATACAACACACGTAGTGACCCATAATAATCCTTTAAAACTCCGACCATCATGCTACGTCTGATAATTTTTAAACAGATGATCTGCATTTCTCATTTTTCAGCTTAGAGGATTAACAGCTATGCTAAACAATAAGGAGGAGGTCAATACGAATTTAATTCAATAGGAATTTAAAACTTATCACAAATCCAAACAGGGGACTCATTTCCAATGGGCAGGAATTTACGATGTCATTTTCATCACAGGCCATATATGAGCGCCTTTTTTGTTGGATTGTTTCTCGCATCAATGATATTATTGAGGTCAAGAACTCTGACACCACCATCCACGGGAAGAACACGGTTATTGGTGTCTTGGATATCTACGGCTTTGAAATCTTCGACAACAACAGGTAAACCGGATAAGGTACTGAAAACCTTATTGTTTATTTTTTTTATTTGTTTGAGCCTAATTGATTCCTTTTCTTGCAGCTTTGAACAATTCTGCATCAAT
Source organism: Mesoplodon bidens (assembly GCF_964165515.1). Classification (NCBI taxonomy): domain Eukaryota; kingdom Metazoa; phylum Chordata; class Mammalia; order Artiodactyla; family Ziphiidae; genus Mesoplodon; species Mesoplodon bidens. The sequence goes on from NC_138179.1 coordinate 12,168,876, forward strand.
TACTGCAATGAGAAGCTCCAGCAGCTGTTTATTCAGCTGGTCCTGAAACAAGAACAGGAGGAGTACCAGCGGGAAGGGATCCCCTGGAAGCACGTGAGTGGACTCGTCGTACAGACTGTTCATGATACCGTCAACTCTTAGCATCTTGGGTATCTGCTGATCTTCTTGGGTGCTTGAAACGCCTAAGCCTTGGCTTTCCTTTTTGGGGTATTGAAACATTACAGTTCATTTTCAGGGTTGATAGGTGGGATTGCTCTAATTTGGTCGACTGTCTGGTTGGTACCCAGAAAAGGCTGAGTTGAAAATCAGTAAACTTATGTTCAGTTTACAGCTGATACCACATGGTTTTTTGATTCACATCTGTCTATTAGAGTTTAGCATCATTTTTAAGTTATTCAGAGCAGCAACTTATGCCTTCAGTTGGCTGAACTTTGCTTCTCAATTGAGTTTCTTCCCCTCCCTTCTTTCTTTTTTTGCTCTTATTTCTCCTTTTTTCTTCTCCTACTTTGTAAGCCAAGTGGCATTTTGTTGTCTTTGGTTAATGAGGTTCATATTCCCTGAAACCCGTGCATGAAAACAGGTGTATTAACTTTGATTTCCATTTACTTTCCTTTGTGTCACACAACAGTTATCACCTCTCTTCTCCTGGCTCTCTGTGAACTTTGCATTTGTCACTAGTCCGATAAGATACAGCCAGACAGTATGACTGATGCAGGGTGCAATACCACAGATCACAGCTAAAAACATGACAGTTAGACCTCCTGTTCACGATAGAAATGGGACCTTGTAATTTTCTCTGAAATTTGTATTTTTAAACAATTTTGAGGACAGACATAAAAAATTCAAAAACTTCTGAGCTTCCATAAATTTCTGTGTTTATCCTTTTGCCAAATAGTATAGATAATGAAGTCCGTATTTGTATTTTGATATCCAGTGTGAGCAGTAAAAAGCTATTTGAAATGCTGTATTTTTTTTTTTTTTTTTTTTCTTAATAAATTTATTTATTTAGTTTTGGCTGTGTTGGGTCTTCGTTTCTGGGCGAGGGCTTTCTCTAGTAGCGGCGAGCGGGGGCCACTCTTCATCGCGGTGCGCGGGCCTCTCACTGTCGCGGCCTCTCTTGTTGCGGAGCACAGGCTCCAGACGCACAGGCTCAGTAGTTGTGGCTCACGGGCTTAGTTGCTCCGCGGCATGTGGGATCTTCCCAGACCGGGACACGAACCCGTGTCCCCTGCATTGGCAGGCAGATTCTCAACCACTGCGCCACCAGGGAAGCCCTGAAATGCTGTATTTAAATGACTTTTATATTCCTTCCCAGCTTCCTACTTCCCATCTCCTCCCATTCAGAAGAAGGAGATACTGGTATAGTAACTAGCTTTCCTGCTTCAAATTTCTTCTTTGCCTTCCATCCATCGTGTGTTAAATATTAGAATACCGTAACAATTTTGTTCAAGTGTAGTAGTATGAATTCTACATATTTACAAATAAAGCAAAGGGTGTATTATTACTTTTTAATAGGAATACCTACAGTTTTGATTTAAAGAGTGAAGCCTCATCACATATTTAAGATGTAATTCAATTAAGTTTATATGCAGCTTTCTTAGAACGAATCTGTTGCATAGCATAATACACAGTTGTAACTGGGGCTTAGGTTTTTATAGCAAACTTAATCATAAAACTTGTTATTCAGATGTGGTTCAGAGATACTGGCCCAAAATATCCTTTAACAATCAGAATATCAAATTCCACAGGCATAGTTGATAAAGGGAAAAGTCAACAATTGCAGGAGACTATTCCAAACATCTGAAAAAGGAGCAAAAGCCCTTTAAAACAATTCTTAGTGAAATAAACCAAGAAAAATGTGACCTAGAGGTAACAGAAAGCTCACTTCAAAATAATAGTTACTGGGTCCCCAGATTAGAATCTCCATTCTGGGCAAGTAGTATTTCCTTTAAAAACCCCAAACTTTAGAACATAGTGATTAATTTAAAAAACTGTTTATTATGGAAAATTTCAAGCATATATAAGAGCAGAGATCACAATATAATAAACTCCTTGTACCCATCATTCAGCTTTAATAGTTATCAGTGAATTGCCAGTCTTGTGTCATCTGTACCCCACCCACCCCCAGATTATATTGAAGCAAATCTCAGACATCGCATTATTTCATCTGTAAATATTTCAGTGTGTTTCTCTAAAAGATAAAGACTTTTATAAAAAAACATAGGCACGACACCATTATCACACCTAAAAAATTAACAGTAATTATTCTTTAATGTCACCAAATATGCAGCCAGTGTCCACATTTCACATTTTCTCAGTTGTCTTAGAGTTTTTGGTTTTGCTTTTACAGTTCGTTTGAATTTGGATCCAAATAAGGTACTTACGTTGTGATTGGTTGATAGGCCTCTTGAACATCCATCGATTTTCTCCTCCCTCCCTCCCTCCCTCCCTCCCTCTCTCTCTCTCTCTCTCTCTCTCTCTCTCTTTTCCTTGCAATCTTTTGTTGAGAGAATAAGTCATTTGTTCTTTAGAGTTTCCCACTGTCTGGATTTTGCTAATGGAGTTCCCGAGGTGTCACCTAATCTGTTTCTCTGTTCCTTATATGTCCTGTACATTGGTTTTTAGATCTAGAGTCTTGACTGGTGTCAGGATCACTGTCTATTTCATAGGTGGTACATGAACTTCCACCAAGAGATTCATAATATCTTGTCTCCCTAATTGATTTGCCTTTACATGATTTTGGTGCCGTAGTTTACAAGTCATTTTTAGGTGCTGAGAACTTGACCTTCAGGCACAAAGCTGCTCTATTTGGAGTGAGGATGGGAGCCCCAGAGCCCTGTGCCCCCGAGCCATCCCCTTTCATCTCTCTTTGTCCCCTGCATCCGCTAAGAAACCTCCTGGGAATACCAGGTTGCTGGAAGAGCCTAGTTTGAAAGCCACGACTGTAAGCAATGTTTGAAGCCACATTAAATGTGAACCAGAAGCTACTGGACTCTTCAGCAAAGACTAATCACTTTTGGTTAGACAGTTGGAATTTGGGGGACTTAATTCTTTTGTTCTTGGCACAAAAGACTTAATCTTTAATTCCATAGTCAGTCACAAAGTCTACGATTTCAGCTGTTAATTAATACAGAGTTCCTGCCTTTTTAATATTCTAAGGATATTTTTTCCAAAGATAGAAATAACTTCTCTCCATAATGAGAAATGTAATAAGTGCCCACAATAAAAATAAATACTTAGGCCAGGGATTCTCCATCTCTGTACTAACATTTTAGACCAGATAACTGTTGTGAGTCTGTCCTGTGCTTTGTAGGATGTTTAGTAGTATCCCTGGCCTCTTCCCACTGGATGCCAGTAGCGTTCTACTAGTCATGACCACCTAAAATGTGTCCAGACATTGCCAAATGCCCCTGAGGGGCAAAGTCACCCTCTATTGAGAATCACTGCTTTAGACAAACCAGAAAAGTATAAAAAACAAAGTGAAAGCCACCCAGTTTGCAGACTTTCAGTCCATGGAATATGGAGGAGGACCTGGAAGACTAGGGATGGAGCTGAAAGGCACAGACAGATAGCTGGCATGAGCCCTTGGATTTTAAATAGCATTGAACAGGGATTCATGAGACACAGTAATACTCTGTTGTGAGTGTGTCGATCTTACAGAAGGTAGTGGGGACAACTGTCAGTTTAGGTACTTCCTAAATGAGGTGGGACACATCAACACACAAGATTAAAATGTATAAGCTGCCCGTCCTCAAAGGAGGTACTACAGCTTTCCTGAGTCAGGGCCATGTGTGCTTTCTGTGTGTATGGTGATATGTATGCTGCAGGCCATCAGAGTGGACAGGTGTAGAAGAGGATTATTGCACAAACCTTGTGTGTGCTGAAGTGGCTAAAGAGCCTGCCGTTACTTACAAGTTGATTCAGCCTTGTGGAAGCAAATGAAAAGCATATTCTTATCCTGTACGGATACTTATATCTCAGAATTAAATTTTTTATATTGTACCCTGGAAACCTCTGTTAGACCCCTATGTGCTTTTTAACTTTTGGAAAACTGAAGGAGATACTCTGGGATTTCTAGTCAGCCAGGGCCGTGTAACTAAAAATGCACGTTCTCAGAAACACCTTAACTCCACTGAGTTCAGTATCAATGAATACTTCAAGGTTATTTGTTGGTACTTAGTGGAATCTGGGTCTTGTGGTTAACAGCCAACAGATTGAGGGATTGAGGGTCTGATGAATAAGGTTAGGTGCAGCATATGAAGACAGGATTAAAACAAGAGTTAGCGAAGGGGGAAACATTATCTACTTTATAATTTTTGCCTGGAGCTGTACTCATTTAAGACAACATGTTTTATGATAAAAAGTCCACAAATACATTTTTAAAAATAAATTTATTTATTTGTTTTTATTTTTGGCTACGTTGGGTCTTCGTTGCTGGACACGGGCTTTCTCTTGCAGCGAGCGGGGGCTACTCTTCCTTGCGGTGCGCGGGCTTCTCATTGTCGTGGCCCCTCTTGTTGTGCAGCACGGGCTCTAGAGCGCAGGCTCAGTAGTTGTGGCGCACGCGCTTAGTTGCTCCTTGACGTGTGGGATCTTCCCTGGCTGGGGTCGAACCCGTGTCCCCTGCATTGGCAGGCAGATTCTTAACCACTGCGCCAGCAGGGAAGTCCCACAAATACCTTTTTTTTAAAAAACTCTCTTAGAACGTGTGCTCATTGTAGCATTATCCCTCATTAGTGTTGTTCACCTCTTTGACGCCAAAGTGACTTAAACTCCTGATATATATGGAGGCATTGCTGTTGCACCTGTTCCTGGTTTCCGTTCCCTTTGGAATTGCCACTTTGCTGTGTCCTACAGATCGATTACTTCAACAATCAGATCATCGTGGACCTCGTGGAGCAGCAGCACAAGGGCATCATTGCCATCCTGGATGACGCCTGCATGAATGTCGGCAAAGTCACCGATGAGATGTTCCTGGAAGCACTTAACAGTAAACTGGGCAAACATGGCCATTTTTCCAGCCGAAAGGTAGTGTGTATAATGGGAACTTCCTCTCATTTTGATCATTGAGATTTTCCTCATTGTTTGACGGAATTAAATGACTTTATATGTTGGGTTGAAAGAATGTCCACTCAAGTGAGAAAGACCATAAACATCCATGAAATGATGTGTTGCTGTGGATAAATTCTGTCTTTCTGGTTTATAGGATGACGAGATTGATAGAGATCATAATGTCCAGGAGAGGGAGCTCTAGACTATTCAACTTGCTAGAAATAGGAAAAATGAACAGGATTCTTTAGAAAGCATGATGTCATTTATAACCAATAGGTACAGAGTCCTTGTTCATGTGCTAGGATTTTGCTCCTGCATCTGATAATTCTGGCACTGAAAACAGCTTTTGTCCTTGACTTTTTACTGTAATCCTCAGTTATAAAAATGTAGTATGTGTTCTCTGCTGTAGTTCTTCAGACGGTGTGACTTTCTTGAAAACAGAGAAATTCTAGCTGAAATCGTAGTGTTACAAGGAAACCCACTCCTTAAATGAATGGTTATCCCTCTTAAGTCCCTATTTTTCACATTCTAAAAATGTTACAAGCAGATCACATGTCCATGGTAGCTGGTGGCAGTCATGGTTATCCAACATTTGTGCTGTGCGTTGCATATGGTACGCTTGCCATAATATTTGTCATAGAAGAGACACGCCATCATCCCTAGGTGTTCCCTACAAATGTAGGCCTGTCTAGCAACCATAAGCTGAAGGAAAAACAGGCCCCATTCTTCTTCACTTCCAGAAGGAAAGGGGCCAACGTTTCTGCTCCTCCATCTTTCCATATAAATCTATGACCCACTGCCACTTCTTAGCATGAATAAATCTATATTCTAACTGTGTCCTTTCTGAAATTATGTAATCAGAACAGTAAGATTCCCCAACTAACTGGAGAAAGCACAGATCATCAAGCAGTAGATTACTGGCTGATATTTATTATTAGACTAGTTTATTTCTAAAATAGTCTCCTTGGTCTGTTGCTGAGGACTAACTTGTAGCGTGCTGTAAGTCAGCTTTTCAGATGCTACAGTCTGATCTTTGACATTAGGGGTCTAGCTAGGGTTATTCCTTCAGTCATTTCCTATTTATAACACAAATACTTAAGTGCCTCTCATTTTCCAGGTACAATCCTGGGTGCTGGGGACAGAGGCGTGAGCCAGGTTAGAAGCCACGTAAATAATTGAGACTGGTGCTCTTAGAGACGGCATGATGACAGGGCACATGTCCCGTCTCTGAGGGGTTGGGTATACATGTCCTTTATAATCACAGTTCAGGTTTGGGAGACTCGCCTGGCGTTGGTAGACCATCTGTGTTTGTCAAATTCAGTTGAATTGGTCACAATCATACCCAATAGATCTTACGAAATATTGAATTCCAAACGAAAACAGGCAAGGCTCCGCTTTGTTTAAATAAATAACTATGGTTCTCATGTGAGAAATCACTTCATTTTTTTATGTTTCACCTTGGCCATTTATACACTCGAATTTATCAACCAAATATTTTGAAATATAATTTCATGTTTACAGTAGAAACTGTACGTACGGTACTTTTAAGCAGCTGCTACTGACTTGATAGGAAATGCTAAATAGTAATTTGTCTGTGGAGATGGAATTTTTTTGTCTTTCCTTTCTTTTTTTTTTTTTTAATGTGGGAGCCCAGGTTTTCCCAACTCTCAGACCAGGTGGCTCCTTTCTCCCTCAGCATCCTCCCCCAGACAAATGCTGAGATGGAAATTTTTTGTGTGTTCTTTTCTGGGATTTTTGCCTAATGAAGGAAAGAAATGAAATAACCAAGCTGTCAGGATATTTTCATCACTATGAGTCTTTCTGTTAAATAAATGCTATTATTCTATATGTTAAAGCAGGTATTATCATTGCTATTGGTTATTAATGATTAGCTAAAATTATTGGCAGGCTAAATAAGGAGTTTCTGGCTTGTGCTTATTTAGGGGCTAAATTGTTTCTCATGCCTTAAAGTTCATGGAGAGGAGGGCAGATGATCCAATAAACCATAAAATAACTGTGTAAAATATTATTAACATATAAAGTTGAATGATAAATACGTAACTTGTATTATTTTTTATAAAGTAAAGAAAAATCTAAAAACTTCTAAAAATCTAAAAAAATCTAAAAGACTTTGCAGTATCCAAATGTAAGAATATTCAATTATAATAGCATAGGTATCTCTTGGGTCCTTTTCCTTTGGGCATTTTATAAGTGGTTAATAAGAGAGAGAGAAGGAAAGAGGAATTAAGTGAGACCCCTCTGAACGTTAGACCCTTTGGTCGCCATAGTTCATGTAACCTCCAGACCAGCTCTCTGAAATAAGTGATGACTGAAGGAAACGGAGCAAGTAAGTAGGTGGTACAGCCAGGACTGGAACCTCAGAAGTGTGACACTCACCTCCTATAATTATTCATTTGTTGAATTAATAGGCGAATTAGTCCTTTAATAATCTAGACATCCACATAGAACCCACCAACCTGGTTAGGGTTGTTTGTTGTCTGACACTACAAGTCAAGTGGTGTTTGTATGTAACTGCACTCAATGCTTGTGGATTCTTAGACGTCTAGCTTTTGAATCTGTAGGATATCAAGTGATCCTTCAGGGCGGTCAAAGAATCTAGGCGCTACTGTAGTAAGGAAATTGCAGAAAGTTATAGAGACCCAGGGCTATATAAAAACTGCCTTCCCATAAAGTTCCTCTTCAGTGAGAAACAGCCGCAGAAGGTTGATCTCAGAAGCGATAGACCTGGAGTCCCGGCTTAGCAGAAGACAGGTGAGCCAGGTTGTTGTGTGCATAGGAGAGAACAGACATTGCATTCAGTCCCAAGACTCCTTCCCAGAGCTACTGCTTACCAGCTGGACCTTGGGCCAGTTACCGAATCTCTTTGAGCCTTAGTTTGCATGTATGTAAAAGAGAGCCCGTAATACTTAGTTTAGATGTCAGTTGTGAGTGTGGAATGAGATGTCCATGCCTAGGAGATAGCAAACCCTCAATATGGTCCTCCTTCAGTGGGACGTGGAGGAGAAAGAGACTCTATCAGTCCAGGTAGGCTGGGCTGTGGTAAGATAGCAGCCAAGATTTAAGTGTCATAGACGATAAAAGTCTGTTTCCCTCCCAGGGAACAAGACTTCTTCCCTCTTCTGGCTCTTCCAGCCCCTGGGGACTATCCTTCTCTGCATCCAACTAGTGGGAGGTGAAAAGAAAGTACAGAGGAGGATCACCCACTTCTTACCTGCTTCGGCCTTGAACAGCCTCACCTCACTTGCACTCACCTTCCATCATCCAGAACTTGGTCACTCGGCCAAGAAATGAAGTCTGACTATGTGGACTTCTGGTGAAAGTTCTCAGTCTTTACCACATTCGCCAAATTAAATCAAGCCCCACTCAGTGTGATTTCCTTCATAATGATATCGTGATTTGTGACATGATTATCCTCTCCTATTAAGTTGGAATATATTTGTAGGAAAGAGAGAATGTCTGTTTTCAAGATCATCCCCTTCTTGATTTCTTAGCTCTGCGCCTCGGACAAAATCCTGGAGTTTGATCGAGATTTTCGAATTCGACATTATGCAGGTGACGTGGTGTGAGTATCTTACTCTGGTACCCGATGTGATGATTTGCATGCAGCCTCACTTCAGAAAACATAGTCAAGGAATATGGAAATTGTCTTTGTATTCATTTGCATTTTCCAGCCATTTCATATGCCAGTAGATTTTAATTTCTTCACTTAAAAAAACATTGGCATAGCTTCATTCATCCCTTGCTTTTCAAACATTTATTGAAGACACACCACGTGACCATACACAGTTCCTGGCATTGTTGGCAGTCAGTCAGAATCAGCTAATGGTTAAATAAACCATGGAAGTATGTTAAGAACTGGGATAGAAAGGTGGGTAATATGGGCCGTGCCCTGAAGAAGCTAACAGTTTAGTGGAGGATACAGGCAGAATACATGATAAGTCGTTATAATGGAGAACGGAAAGGGTTAATTTGGAGACACGCAAGGCATTATGGGAACACTGAGGAGGAGTCATTAACCCAGAGTGAGGAGTGTGGCCAAGCCTTGTGGGAAGTGACGTCCCAGCTGAGTCCTAGAAGTAAAAGAGGCTTAGTCAGAGGACAGAATTAGGAAGAGAAGAGTAAGAGAGGGCGTTCCAAGCGGAAGAGATAGCCGGCCTGCAGGCCCAGGGGTGAAGGTCACCACTGTACATAAAGGACTGCTAGTGGTTGGGTAACTGTGTGAGCAAAAACCGGTTTACCATGAGTTTTTACGCGTTATTTGAAAAAGTGACATTCTCATAAGCCGCATTTTCTGGTAATAATACAATAAAAGTAGAAATTGGGGAAGAAAATGAAGCTAAAAAAATATAACTACCTTAGTATTTTCATTTCCTAGGGCTGCTGTAACAAATGACCACAAATTGGTGGCGTAAAACAGTACAAATTTATTCTTCCACAGTTCCGGAGGCCAGAAGTTAGAAATCTAGGAGTCGGCAGGGCCACGCTCTGGAGGCTTTAGAGGATTGTTCCTTGCTTTCTCCAGCGTCTGGCGGCTGCCAGCATTCCTTGGTTTGCGGCTGCATCACTCCAGTCTCTACCTCTGTGGTCACACTGCCTCTTCCTCTTCAGGGTGTCTGTGTTAAATCTGCCTCTGTCTTAAAACTACACTTGTGATGGCATTTAAGGCCCACCTGAATAACACGGGATGAATTTCTCCTCCCAAGATCCTTAACGTAATCACATCTTTTACCATATAAGGTGACATTCGCAGGTTCCAGGGAATTTGACATGGTTGTCTTTCAAAGGTGGCATTTTTCAGTCTGCTACACTTACTATGTTTTGCCCGCCCAACACTGCGTACTATCTTGTTTTTGTTTGAAGTCCCCTCTTTTCCTTTCTGCTTATTTTTTACATTAGGAATTCTATTCATGTAACCCATTACAGGAAGAAATTAAACATCAACAGAAAGCAAATGATCGTCTCTATAAATGCCAAAAAGACATTTGAGGAAATTTTAATAGCTGTTCCTGATTTAAATTAAAACTCTAGAATCATAAAATAATATGGCTCAAAATTATCACCCCCCCACCCCGTCAAACTAGCCGTTAGTGCTGGGATGGCACCATTATCCACTTTTTCTGGTGCTATTTCCAGGTTCCAGAATACCAAAGAGGGAAGATCCAGTACTACGCAGATATCTGCCTCTGAAAATCCAGGCCTCACTTATAGGGTACTTTTTATACAGCCCGGATTGGCGTAACTGCAGAGCTGGACAGAGGCCTTAAAGAACATGCAGGGCATGAAGAAATTTATGCAGAGTGTGTACAATTCTTACCCAGGGTCACACAGCAAGTTTATGGAATAGCTGAGACAATAACTACATTTTCAGACTCGCAGCCCAGAAAGCCAGCCAGCCCCATAGAGGAATATTTGATGCCTCAGACTTCCCCTCCTCTCCTTAAGCTCTTCAACCCTTCTTCAGATTTTTGCTGGGTATCTTCTGCGTGCACAATACTTTATAAAGTATGGTCCCTGCCCACAAAGAGCTTTCCATGTAAGATGCATACATACATATGTGGTTGTGTGCATGTATTTATTAACACACACTCCCATATATATATATACACATACACACATTTATATACATCCACCGATCCAACAAAAGATGGTTGAAAATAATTGCCATATGAGTAATAATGTGTTGTCAGAATTCAGAATAAGCAAATGATATAATACTTCTAACTGTGTGTGATAAACCCAGGAAGGCAGATGCTGGTCCTTGGGTGCTAGGAATTATTTTTATAGGAAAAAGTGGGAAGGAGGCTAAAAATATTGAGGAAGTAGTAACTAGGCCCATTTGACTGGAGTGTATCCTTTGATGGCATAGAGAAGTAGAAACGCCTAGAAAAGTAGATTGAGATCAAATCACCATGAGTCTTAAAGGCCAAAATAAGGAGTTTGAAGTTTGAATTGTATAGGTCCAGTGATAGATTAAGAGACAGGTGACTTCAGGGGCTCAGTCAGAAGAGACTTGAAGGTATTAGGAAGAAGACCGAGGTTGGAGGACGCAAGGAACTAATTTTGGACCTGACGGCCCTAAAGTATGCCCACGGCAGCCCAGCCTGAAGGAACGTTCTTGCAGAATTAGACATGTAAGGCCGGAACATCGGTGCGGGGTCAGGGTTTGATGCGATTGACAAGGAAGACGATACAGTCAGGCAAGAAAGGAGAGCTGTAAGCAGCGGCTGCCTCTGTAGGGCTGCTACTTACCCAGCCTCCTCTCAGCCTGTTGTAATCATGCAGAACCCTTGCTTCCTGTTATCCCCCCTCATCCCCCAGTTTTCTCCCTCTAGAGCCATGCTAGTCACCGCAGCAGAGCCACCCCCATTCCTACCTTTGTCACCAGCTGCAACCTTAGCTGGACCTTCAAGACGTTGCTCACGTCCCTTCCTCCAAACCATGGACACTGACCTTTGCATTTCCTCTTGAGAACTCCTCGCATGTGCCTGCTCCCGCCCTTCCATTTAATCTGTTTCCCTGTGTGATCTGCCTTCCTCTTTCTCGTCTGCTTATCCAAATCTTACCATCCTTTGCAGTTCTTCTTGGATTCTTTTCTCCCACCCTGAACACAGTGAGCAAGCCTTAGGCAAGTCATTTGACCTCCCTACGGATGAGACTCTTAGATCCTGTACGTTGCCGTTTTGCTTTTATCTTAGGAATGCTGGATGATAAATACAGCTATCTTTTTAAAAGTCATCGTCTTGAGGTAAGCAACAAACCAGTAGAGAATGATGATCTTAATCAGAATGATGACACTGATGTTTGTTCTCCTTTTGAGGAATAGAAACAACACCCCCTCTGTACAGTAGGTGAATTTGTTATTCTTTAACCCAGAACTGGGTGGACAGTATTAGCTTTATAGATGACTGGTTGCATAATTTAACTGTGGAAAGGCTTATAGACTTCTAGAAAAGCTTAAAAGTGGCTCTCGCTTGGTGAATAATGTATTTTCTTTTTTTTTTTTCTCAACTAGCTATTCTGTCGTTGGTTTTATTGACAAAAACAAAGACACTTTATTTCAAGATTTCAAGCGCCTCATGTATAACAGGTAGGATTGAAATTTTATTATTTGTCTTTGTGTTAAGCTCTTTATTTTTATTTTTTTTTTTTGCGGTATGCGGGCCTCTCACTTCTGTGGCCTCTCCCGCTGCGGAGCACAGGCTCCGGACACGCAGGCCCAGCGGCCATGGCTCACGGGCCCAGACACTCCGTGGCTTGTGGGATCTTCCCAGACCGGGGCACGAACTCGCGTCCCCTGCATCGGCAGGCGGACTCCCAACCACTGCGCCACCAGGGAAGCCCGTGTTAAGCTCTTTAACATGTATATTACATAATATGTATGCACATGATTATTTTATGTGACAATTTTAAGAGTTTCTGGTAATTTTTCTAATTCTGCTTGATCATACTTAATGAGTGAAATAATATATTACTTTATGATGATAAAATCTGTAAACTTAGGGCAGGAACCCTGTTATTAATATGATGTTCCTTGATTTCCCTTGGGTTGCCTCAGTTTCTCTGTTCATTGCTGCCATCCTCTGACACCCCCCGCCAGTGTACTCAGCAGTCCCCCGGCCAGGCCAGTGGCCATGGGAGAGTGTCAGGTAACCTCTGGCCCAGCCGAAAGCTTTACATACTCAGATTCCCACTGTAGTGTCTTCATAGTGTCTCCAGCTAAGGGACCACCCTAATATCAGAGTGGCTCTGGTGTCAGTGGTGATAGGTCCTGAGTGGTCAGAATCTTCTCACAATCTAAGAAAATGTGAAAAATCTGTGGAGAAATAAAACCAGGCAGAGGATAGCTAGTTCATACCCAGTACGGATACCTTGGAAAAAAGGCCTACGAAGCAGAGAACTTTCCTAGCCAGCTGCTTCTTTTGGATTAAAGTATTGTCGCTCATGTATTACGTCTACTCAGCCTGTTGGTCAGTAGGTCAGACAAGGTGCATGGAGCACCTCTCAGCTACATGTTCTTCTGTGCTCTTGGGCTGCAAAGCCCCTGCCCTCCTGAGGTCTTTTATTCTAGTGGAGATGACAGTTAATAAACAACAAAACAACGAACTTTCAGGTGGTAACAAGTGCTGTGAAGAAAAGTAAAATAGGTGAGAGATTGAAGGGTACAGACCAGGAAGGGCCGGGGAGGCATTACGGGTAGGGCGGTCGGAAAAGGCTTCTTAAAAGAGGGGCCCTTTGAGCTGAGACCTGAGTGAAGTGAGCGCGTGAACCGTGAACATGGCGGGGAAGAGAGGGAGAGCATTCAGGCAGAGAGAAGGGCTAGTTCACCAAGGCATTAAGGTGGGAATGAGCTTGGGTGTGTTGAGGACGGCAGGGAGGCCGGTGTGGCCAAAATCAGTGAGGGGAGGGGAGAGTGATTGGGCAGGACTGCAGAGAGGTCCCCAGGGCCCAGCTCGTGAAGAGGCCATGAGCCAGGCATGATGGGAAGCCATTGGAGTGGATGATGTGATGTGATCTCTCTTTTAAAGAAATCATTGGAGCCGCTGTGTAAAACCCAGACTGTAAAGGGCAAGAGTAGACATGCAGAGACCAGGTAGGAGGCTCGTTTAGTGATCCAGGCCGAGGCATGGCTGGGCTTACAGAGATGACGGAAAGTGGTCTGGGTGGGTGATGTTTTGAAAGTAGAGCCAGCAGGAGATGCTGATGGATAGGATGTGTGATGTGAGAAAAACAGAAATCAAAGGCGATGCCCGAGCAATGGGGAAGGGATGCTTGATTGTGGGAAAGACAAGAGGAGGCGCTCATTTTGGGGAGAAATCAAGAGTTTCGTTTTGGATATGTTTTGTCAGAGGTGCGTTTTGGGGCATCCAGTTGAAAATGCCAAATAGGCGATTGTTTGTGTGCATTTAGAGCTCAGAGTAAAGGCAGGACTAGAGATGTAAATTCATGGTCACCAGTCTGTTGATAGTATTTAAAGCCATGGTCCTGGGTGAGTTTGTCTAGGGTGAGCAGAGATAAAAAATAAAAGAGAGAAGAGGTTGGTTGAAAGATGAATCCCTGAGATACTCTACCGTTTCGAGTCAAGCAAGGAAAGAGGAACTAGCAAAGGAAACCGAGAGCATGCCTGTGCGTTAGGAAGAAAGCCAGGAATCTGGTGTCAGAGAGGCCAGGTCAAGTGAAAAAGATAAACTGTGTCAAACACTGTCAAGTACAGAGTCCTGTGAGGACCAAGGTTCACCACTGGATTTGCAAACATGAAGGTCATTGGGACCCTGACAACACTGGCTTCAGTAGAGTCGTGAAGACAGATGTCTGACGGAAGCAGGCGCGAGAGAATGCAGAAAATAAGAATGTGGAGAAAGTGTGTTTCAACAGTTCTTTCAAGAGGTTTTGGTATAAAATGGTTCATCTGTATGGATGAAGCCTCCAAGAGCAGAGGTGGAGCCATCATCACTAGAAAGTCACAGAGATGTGGGAATGTGAGAGGGGACCCATGTAAGAGCTGGTCTGGGGAGAAGAGAGTTTCAGAAAGAAGTTTCCATGCTTGGTTTATCAGGTAAGATGCACCCATTTTGAGAGAGAAATCAAAGAGTCTGGCATTGCTCTGTGTGTAGAAAATGTCAAAAAGCCAGATTGGAAAAACGGCCTCAGTCGGCCAGTGACAAAGTCAGGGTGTGTTGCCCGAGGAAGGCAGCCAGGCTGTGTACCAGGAGGCTGCACAGGGTGCCACTGGTTACCTTCTTGAATTATCACAGCCCAGAGGTTCAGCTCACAGAGAACAGCTGCACCTTCTAGTGGTGGATTCATGTAACCCCCAGCTCGCAGGACCAGTGCAGAAACAGACCAGCGAGCAGATTTATTTCCAGCGGACAATCTAACGGTCTCATGGTATGGAACACTTGCATGGGGATAACAGGCTCTTCTTCCCTATTGGAAAACCTGCCTGGGAAGTCAAATACAGCTCTGTTAACTGACCATGAAAAATATCACCTCTAGAATGCTTAGTTGCTTGGTAAGCCTGGAATCAGAACAAAGGAACTTAGATAAATCCAACAATTAAGGGCATCGGTCTAAGATGAATCCATTTCACAACAGGGATGGTCTTGCCAAAGGTATAAAAACATTAAAAGTCTGTTCATTGCAACTTGTTGTATGTATCTCCGTAGTAGGAAAGGCCTTGCCAGGGGGATGGAAAGTCTTGAAATTATTTTGGTTAAAACCATCCTCCTAGATGGTGTTCAGATGGGCTACCTTTGCCTTTTCTATGCTGCCATGGCTAAATGACCTTTCCAAATTCAATCCTTTCTTTCTTTATATCTGTTTAAAGAGTAATCCCTGGACCTCTAGTTCTGTAGAGTATCCATGCATGTGTGCAGGCACATGCATGTGTGTGTTTATATAAAGGGAAGGAGGCAAGGAGCAAGCAGGTGGCATGCGAGGTGCACAGATCGCTCTTTACCACTCTCTTGTTAGCCAGCTAAGTTCCGCCTTATCTGTTATACATACTGGGTTTCTGGATAAATAAGCTTCCTTTTTAAGGGAAAGTTTCTTTTAAATAAGTTTGAAAACTATGTTGACTTACTGGCCTGAAAGTTCTTGTATGTGTCTGTTTTGATTCATTATGCATCAGTTCTGCTGTTTAATAATGTAATAATAATAAACATCTTATTTCCTTCATTCTCAACATTTCCCCCTCCCTTCATTTACAAGATAGTGTCTGAAACAAGACAAAAAGGGAGTAAGGTGGAACTGAGGGTAGAAACTGCATAGACAAAGCCAGTGATTTTCTGTCTTTAATGTGCATCAGGATTTTCAAAGTGCACACGCTCTAGTTTCTGGCAATTCTATTCCAGAGGTGTTAGGAAGGCATCCAGGCATTGTGGGCACTAAAGGTTGAGAACCATTGCCTCAAGTTCTCTCTCTGCTCAAGACTGAAATGGAAAAGTTAAGGAAAAGCAATATACATTTATGTGGTCATTTTTATTGGTATGTGTATCATTGGAAAATTATGGAATAGGATTAGAAGGTAATAAAACTGGGTCCATGAACCACAGATCATGCATTATTTTATAGCCACTTTTGATGGTAGTTGTCACAGCTTGCTGGCAATGGCGAGGGTTAGGACTATTTTTCTTTTTCTGCCTTCATTTACAGACCCAGTCAGTCTTCACCTCACCATTTATCTTCTTCACTCTTGTCATCCATTCTGGCAGTTTGCTGCTATTATTTAGAGCCTTTTTGTACCGAAATTTACTAGGTGTTTGGGGAACCAACTCAATTTTCTCAGTTTTATATCAGGAAAAGAAAAGTGGGCAAAATGATAGCAGCAGTAAACACAGTTAGAAAAAAACATCCACGTTAGGTCTTTTCTATTCTCAATCCCCAATTAAAAAAAAAAAAATTCTAACGAGAGAAGAGTTTCCAGGATGCAAAGCAACATTTCGAGTTCCAATTACTTAAAAACAAAGGCACCCAATGTTGTGTTCGTTTCAAGTGTACAGCAGAGTGAATCAGTTACACAAGTACATCTATCCACTCTTTTTTAGATTCTTTTCCCATATAGGTCATTACAGAGTATTGAGTAGAGTTCCCTGTGCTCTACAGTAGCTCCTTATGAGTTAGCTATTTTATATATAGTAGTGTGTATATGTCAGTCCCAACACAATATTGTAAATCAACTATACTCCAATAAAAATTTTTAAAAAACCAAAAGCACCCAAAATGAAACAGGAAGAAAATCAGAGCTGAGACCACCGTACATGTTTATAAAAATGTCTCCGCTGAGCCAAATAAAGAATACGGTATAACATTTTTAGCCTGAAAACTGGCCTTAAGTACACTTTAAGAATTGGATTGCAACCGTCTTAGTGTCACATCAATAAAATATTGTAACCGCCGGTGCTACCTATAAATGTGTTCATTTTTCAGCTGCAGTAAAGGGATTTACTAGATGACAACGTAAAAGTGGTTATTTTCTATTCCTGTCTGTATTTTTTGAAAGACCTGGCTTTTTGTGACCTATACTGTATGAATATTTGTTTCAATTAAAAGATGCTTTCTCTTTCGTGACTTCTGCCCATGATGCTGAGGATTGTTTTCCTACTAGTGGTTTGTTCTCATTCTTGTAACGACCACCAGAACCATTTTATTTTAGGTATGTGGTATCAGAGCTATGCAAACCATTTGAGGATCATGCATAATAATAACATTGAGGTCACTTTAAAGAAGTTTAAAGAATTTTTCGAATGTGGTCTCGTTTGGACACATCCTCTCACTCTGTGGTGCAGTATCTGTCATTATACTCTCAGCCTAATTTTCTGGGTGGAGTCATTTTTCCAATCAGGGCTTGTGAGTTCTGTCTGCAATGCAATCGTGGCTCCCAGGATACAGTTCAACAGGATTGCTTAGCAATTCATCATATTCAGCTTATATGAATGTAACATTCAAACCACTCTTTCTGTGCTTCTCAGTTCAAATCCTGTGCTGAAGAATATGTGGCCCGAAGGCAAACTGAGCATTACAGAGGTGACCAAGAGACCTCTGACTGCCGCCACCTTATTTAAGAATTCTATGATTGCTTTAGTAGACAACCTTGCATCAAAGGTAATTACTGTCTTTTCTAAATATCCATTTCATTTCATAGATTCCCTCTTGATACATGTTATAGAGAATGTACGTGTGGTTTGCTTTGTAGGTGATGATAGTAAATCAAATTGAAGAACATATTTAAAGTGAGTGTTACAATAGAATTCTTAATCCTGTTTGTTTTTTAACATGGTAAAACAGTTGTTTGTGTCCCAGATGAAATGCTCTTCTTAAATTTGGGCCTTTTATCCTCCTGTAGTCATTAATGGGAAAGTCTTAGTAAGATCTTTAAAAAAAAAAAAAAAAAAAGCAGTGTACTACAGGCATAGTATATGCCTGGCAAAATAAACTTCAGCCCTGTGCTGAAGACAGGGCCTGGCTTAAAAAAAAAATCTTGAAATAAATTGTAACATACCATCTTTATGTTGTATCTGAATACAAAATGACCAGATAGAGGTTTAAGAGGAAGTTTAGTATTTAAGTATTGTCCTTAGGCTGTTTTAAATAGTTGAAATAAAAAGATGTATTATTGGCAGTTATTTCTGCTTTTTATTGTTCCTTTGAGGTCTAATACTGTTTGATAACTATAGTCTGGGATTTTTTTTCCCCTTAAAGAACAGATTTCTACTCTTAACTGCTGCTGTTGACAAGTTTGATAAATTAGGCAGCATTCTGGGACTCATTATTTTTAGTGCCTTCATTTTTATCTTTCTCTTCTGGTGCTTTTCCAGTATATTTTTTCTGCGTCATTTTTAACTTTTTTTTTTTAATCAACTTCCTCTCTAAAAATTTAAATCTATATTATTTTTGGTTACTTCCCTGTGGATAAATTAGGCAAATGCCACAAGAGTACATCTATTCAGTAGCTTTCTATCTTTTCGTCGGATTCTTTGGCCTCAGGTGACAACAGATAAGCACAATGTGTTGGCTTGTATAATCAAAAATCCAGAAAGGCAGGGAGGGGTAAGGACACAGGAGCGGTAGACTAGAATACCCTTAGGGCCCCTCCTCTTGTCCCTCAGCTTCTCTCTGCATGTCAGCTTCAACCTGTCTCATCCAGCAAGAAGGAAAGTGAACCTAGAAGGAACGCGTGGGACACAAGAAACAGAGTTGAACACAGAATTTTATAAAATGTATTTTATATAATACATTAATTATAAATATATTGTTTATAAAACATATTCGATTTATTCAATTAACTAGAAAAGAATCACTTTTGTTTTCTAAATTTGGTAGTTAAATGTGAATTTTTAAATAAAAATTCTAGAATCATCTATAATTTCTGTATGGGCAGTTGCATTCAGCTACTAAACAACTGAACCTTCCCTCCCCAAACTAGTGGCTTAAACAAGAGAGACATTTATTTCTCTCTCTGTAAATGAAGTACAGGAGCAGTTATCCCAGCACTGGTATAGCAACTCTAAGGTTATTAGGGACAAGTTCCTTCTGTGTTTCTGCTCTACCATCCTAGTGCTTGGCATCCCTTCTCCTGGTCCAAGATGGCAATTGGAGCCTCTTCCCTTTTAAAGAGACTTCCTGGAAGTCTCATATAGCACTTTAGCTACATCTCATTTGCTGTACCTAGTTGCCAAGGAAGCTGGGAAGTGCCTTTTTATTCTGGTCAGCAGTGCACCCAGCTAGAAGTAAGTTTTCTGTTTTGAAGTAGGAAAAAAATTACTGTGTGTGAGGTAGGCAACAAGTCTAGCAGTCTCTGCTACAGCTCCCCAGTCTGTGTGAGGTGGGGGAATGAGGGAGAGAGTAGGGACAAGCAAAAGAATAGAGACAACCTATCAGTCTAATAGAAAGCAGGAAGGTGGGCAGGGCAGAAACAAAGGAAAAATGTTCCATTTAGAAAATACGTATATGATAGAAATAAATCTAATTAATTGGTACTCACCATAAATGTAACTAGACTAAACAGACTGGATAGGTGGAAAATCCAGGTACAGGCATACCTTGTTTTATTGCAGTTCACAGATAGTGCATCATTTTTTACACATTGAAGTTTTGTGGCAACCCTGCAACAAGTAAGTTTACCAGCAGCATTTTCCCAGCAGCATTTTCTCACTGGTATCTCTGTGTCACAGTTTGGTAATTCTTGCAGTATTTCAAACATTTTCATTATTGTTATATTTGCTGTGGTGATCTGTGACCAGTGATCTTTGATGATCTATGACTCGCTGAAGGCTTAGGTGATGGTTAGCGTTTTTTAGCAATAAAGTATTTTTAATTCAGGTATTGTTTTTTTAGGCATAATTCTGTTGCACACTTAATAGACTATAGTGTCATGTAAACATAACTTTTATACGCACTGGTAAACCAGAAAATTCGTGTATTCATGTTATTGCCATGGTCTAGAACTGAATCTGCAGTAACACCAAGGTTTTGCCATGTTGTTGATAGGAGCTACCTAGTTGACACTGTGCAGAAAGATTAAGAACAAAAAGGTGGGTAAAGATATATCAAGCCCCCCCAAAAAAAAACCTGGTGAAAGCAATATTAATGTGAAAAAACATAGAATTTAAGGGAAAAAAGTATTATTACAGATAAAGAGACTAAGCATAATAAAATGAAGATACTCAATAAAGCCATTTTGAACTAGCTACCTAACAGCACAGCCATGATGGTACTTGAACTCTATAAAGCAAAAAAAAAAAAAAAAAAGAACCTGAAAAAATGTAAAAGGCAAAATTGACAGGTCCACAATCCTAGAGGGAGATTTTAAACCAACTATCAGAAACTGATAGATCAAGCAAAAACCTTAGTAAGAGTGCAGCGGCCAAATTTAAACTTTATCTAAAAGATCAAAAGATCTCTATACCCAGGGGATAAGAAATACATATTCCTTTCAGGTATACATGCAACATTTACAAGAATTGACCACATGCTAGATCACAAAAGAAGTCTCAACTATTTTAACAAATGTATATATAGATGCATCTCCATCCTCACAGCGAATGAAATGAAAATCAGCATTAAAAAAGTATTTTTTTAATCTGCTTGGAAACTTAAAAATACTCCTAAAGCGGTCTACTTGTTATGCCTTTATTTAAAAAAACAAACAAACAAACAAACAAAAAACAAGAAAGACTGAAAGTAAATGAGTTAACTTCAACTCAAGAAGCCAGAAAAGGAAATCCAAAGAAAATCTAAAGAAAAAATTAAGAAAATAATTTTTAAATAGCAAAAACTAAAAGTAATCAAAAAATTAATCAAATAGACCTTTAAAAAACTTATTTTAAAAAGAGAAAATAATGTTAATGAAAAAATGATACAACTTTATATATTGCAGAGATTTTTTAAAGTATCAGAATATTATGAACAACTGTATGCCAGTGAATTTGAAAAATTAGTTTTCTAGAAAATTTTTACCAAAATTAACTCAAGGAGAAATAGAAAGCCTGAATAAATCAGTAACCTTAAAGATTCTGAATCACTAATCAGAAGTCTGCCTTCCCCCAATTCTGCCAAGAACTTCAGGCCCAGATGGTTTTACAGGTAAGTCTTACAAATCCTTCAGGGAGCCAGTAATTCCTATCATACATACACTGTTTTGGAGGATGGGAAGAAGAGAGGCCACTACCCAATTCATTTTATGAGCTTAATATTACCTTAGTACAAGGTTAACATGAAAAAATGAAATTAGAGATGATTTTCACCTAGGAACATAAACATGAAGATTTTTTAAATACATGTAAGTAATGCATTTTCCAGCAACAGGGTGAACAAAACACCCCCTAAAACCAACTGAGAGCAACCAAAAATTGGTAAATTATAAAAACCAGCTTCCTGAATACGGTCATGAATTAACAAGAAAGCAAAGAATATGCAGGCCTGGTGCTGAGTGAAGGCAGAAATTAACTGAATGAAGGGAAAAATAACTAGAGCACCAGAGCTGCTTTCACCCTGTCAGCATCTGTTGAAGCAGGTGACTTTGAGTATAGGTATCCAAGGCTGGTCCTTGGAGGGAAGCCCAGGGCCTGCCCAGAGTAGGGTGACTAACAAGGGATCACAAACCACATGCATACTCATACATATGTACACACACAAACACACGCACACACACAATGGTGGGTCTCCCGAGGGCTGCCTCCTCAGAGAGCTACCTCTAGAATGAGCTAGAAATAACCCCTCATTATCTGAAAGGAAAACTGCCTGTCTTGGTCCTTGGCACTGAGCCAAGCAGGGTGGGTGACCATCCCTTGAGAATTTATAATTGGAGGCCAGCTTTTATGAGATTCGCCGTCCAAATTCACACTACCTGGGTGGCCTGAAAAGGCTCAAGCCTGGTCAATTCAGGTCTGGTATTGCCCCCAGGCATCTGATGGAAGCAAGGTGAGGGAACCACCTTCATTTAAAACCTGAAAGAACTTCCACAGATGGAGTTCTAAGGAAGATAAGGAGTTCATAGTAAAAGATCTCCACACACATAAAGAAGCAAGACAGGACACAGGGAGAGTCAGACTAAACAACAGACTCATGAAAATGTCTTATACTGGATTATCAGAAACAGACTATAAGAATGTTTAATATGTTTCAAGAAATGAAGGGCCGGAGCTTCCCTGGTGGTGCAGTGGTTGAGAGTCCGCCTGCCGGTGCAGGGGACGCAGGTTCGTGCCCTGGTCCGGGAGGATCCCACATGCCGCGGAGTGGCTGGGCCCGTGAGCCATGGCTGCTGAGCCTGTGCGTCCGGAGCCTGTGTTCCGCAGTGGGAGAGGCCACAGCAGTGAGAGGCCTGCATCCCACAAAAAAAAAAAAAAAAGAAAAGAAATGAAGGGCCTAAAAATATGAGAACTAGTAATTGAGAGCAGGCAACTAGGCAATTGATAGAAATAAAAACTAAACAATTAAAACTCAGTGGATAGGTTTAACATCAGTTTAGACAAAGCTGAAGAGAGAATAAGGAAATGAAAGAAACAATTGAAGAAATTATCCAGAATCCCACTTAAAGAGACCAAGAAATTAAACCCATAAAAGACACATTAAGGGCTTCCCTGGTGGCGCAGTGGTTGAGAGTCCGCCTGCTGATGCAGGGCACACAGGTTCGTGCCCCGGTCTGGGAAGATCCCACATGCCACGGAGTGGCTGGACCTGTGAGCCATGGCTGCTGAGCCTGCGTGTCCGGAGCCTGTGCTCTGTAAAGGGAGAGGCCACAACAGGGAGAGGCCCGTGTACCGCAAAAAAAAAAAATTAAAAAGACACATTAAGAGACATGGAAGATAAAATGAAAAGGTCTAACATGCATCTAACCAGAGGCAAACAAGGAGAGGAGAGAATGGTTAGAACGATAGAAGGAAAAGAAAAAAGAATTTCAAGAATGATGAAAGACACCACTCTACAGGATCAGGAAGTCCAGTGTATCCCGAGCTGGAAAAATTAAAAGAAATTTGCTCCCAAGCACCTAGTGAAACCCCTGAATACCAAAGACGAAGAAAATACCTTAAAAGCAGATTAGCTTTGAAGAGAAAATAACTAAACCAGAATTCTATACCAAGAAAATTTATATTTTTCAAGAACAGAGACACAACAAAGAATCTTTCTGAAAAATAAAAACAGAGTTAGAACCACAGTAAAGGAAATTCTGAAAGATATATGTCAGATAGGAGGATGTCTGATTACTGAATGAAAGTCTGAAATGCAAAATGAAGAGCAAAGAAATTGGTAAATATGTGGATGCATAAAAATAAGCTGACTCTGTAAAATAATATTTTATTGGATTAAAAATACAGGTTAGAGCTAAGTAGCACAACAACAATAGCATATAAATTGGAAGGGTGGGTGATTATAATTCAACTGTTTAAGGTCCTTGGTTGTTCAGGAAAAGGGTAAAAGTATTGGTTATATATATATACCAATACCAAAAGTATTGGTATATATATATATCTCATGAGTTATAAATACATATAAAATTTTCTAGTGTAGTCATTGAAAGAATAGAAATGAGTTTATAACTTCCAAACTAGTGGTTGGGGGTGGGGGAAGCCAGAATGAGAAAAAAAATCATTAGTCCTAAAAAACATAGGAGGGCTTCCCTGGTGGCGCAGTGGTTGAGAGTCCGCCTGCCGATGCAGAGGACGCGGGTTCGTGCCCCGGTCTGGGAGGATCCCACATGCCGTAGAGCGGCTGGGCCCGTGAGCCATGGCCGCGGAGCCTGCGTGTCCGGAGCCTGTGCTCTGCAACGGGAGAGGCCACGACAGTGAGAGGCCCGTGTACCACAAAAAAAAAAAACCATAGGAAAGAGGAGACAAAATAACATAGGAAAGCTGGGACAAATAAAGATGGTAGAAATAAATCCACATATATTAGTAATTACAGTGAATATAAGTGGAGAAAAATTATCAAATCAGATTAAAGTAAAAGAATACAAATATATTGCCGCTTATTAATGACATCTAATCATAACAGAAATGTTGAAAGTTTACATTTAAAAAGATACATCAGGCAAATTCTGACATTCTGGAGCCTTAATCCAATTTCAGGACCTGTAGTGGCTCAGTAGTGAGCTGCCTCCCATCCCTGAAAGTGCCAGACTATTTTCCATTCACCTTTAACTCCCAAGTTTAGCTCTTCAGGATTCCAGACCAAAGTGTAGTTCTGCGTCCAAGGTCTCAAGTTCCAGCTTTCATCCCCTGAACCCCACAGGCTGTCAACAGCTGTGCTCAGCCTCACGGCTGCCTCTCCAGATCGACGGTTGCCTCGAAGACAAAAGCAGCCCTGAAGGCTGGCTTCACCCCCCTGGACTTTCGTCTTACTCTCATCTTGGCTATGTTATCAGCTCTTGATGCATTGAGATTTCTCCCCTCTCCCCATATTTTGTGTAGCACTTTTTTTCAGTGACTTCCTCAGGAAGGTTGATATGAATTGCCTAGTCCTCCATCACCAGAAGTGCATTTTCTCAGAGTCCACACAGTGGTTTTGTTTTGTTTTGTTTTGCTTTAAAATTTTTTATTTATTTATTTTATTGACATACAATTGACATACAACAGTATATCACTTTCAGATGTACCACATAATGATTCAGTATTTGTATATTTTGCAAAATGATCACCACAATAAGTCTAATTAACATCCATCACCATACACAGTTACACTTTTTTCCCCTGTGATGAGAACTTTTAAGATTTACTCTCTCAGCAGCTTTCAAGTATACAATACAGTATTATTAACTATAGCACACAGTGTTTTTAAATGCATGTCTTATCGCCACCTAGATTATAAGTCTTTTGAATCTAAAGATTGACTTCTACTAATTTTATATACTTCCTGATACCTCATAAAGCACTCTGAACAGACAGTCAGTTAATTATTAAATGAACTTGAATTTGCTTTTGACTCTATTTGATACTGTTCAACACATGTTAAATATCAATAGATGAATATCTATCTAAATCAGGTATCTTCTGCCTAACACATATTAGTGTACTTTGGCAAAGGATGTTTTTCACAAAAATATAGAGAGAAACAGGTTTGTAAGTGCAAGATAATAAGATCACTATCAACTTTGGGAATTTAACCTTAATAAGACACAGAATTTGTCAAATTTAGGATTTCTTAGGTTGAGTCAATCTGGATATTTACAAAGGAGAGAGGAGGCGGTGTTTATAAATTGAAACAGAATGCTGATTAAATATAGAGAAAGTATTTCCACTGGCTTCCTTATCTGAAGGTTTTTATGTTACTAACCAGGATGAAAGGGCATTCCCCCACCCCTTAGCTGGTCATGAAGTGTCTATTCCAGTGTTACCACTTCCTGTGCATAATAAGTCAATACTGGTAAAATTCCATTCAACTGGTTTCTGTTTAGTAAAGTTACTTATACTACTCAAATGTTACCTTACACTAAGATTGCTTTGCCCACATGATTGCATAAATTGTTGAGTTCAAAATATTTTCTAATTCATACTGTAATTTTCTTTTGGACCCGAGGGTAATTTAGAAGTATATTTCTTAATTTCCAATCGTATAAGATTTTCTAATTATCTTCTTGCTCTTGATTTCTAGCTTAATCCCATTTGATCAGGGGATAGACTCTGTGTGATTTCAGTCCTTAGAAATTTGTGAAGTTTTTTTTATATGTTTTGTTTATGTGTTAAAATTATTTGCATTTAATATTCTGTACACATCCATTAGCTTGCTAGTCATATTATTATTGTCCAATGTTTCTGCATTCTTACTAATTACTTTGTTTTGTCAGTGCTGAAATGTGTGATAAAACCTACTTTGATTCTGAACTTGTCTACTTCTTGTTGTACCTTCCATTTTTGCTTTAAATATTTTGAGAATTTATTAGGCTTATTCAAGTTAGAACTGTTATATCTTCCTAGTGTTTGAGTCATTTATCATTATGAAATGTCTTTATATTGCTTTTTGCCTTAAAGTCAGCTTTGCATGAATAAAAAAGTTAAAAGCAGCTTTTCTCTTGGCCAGGGCTTGCATGGTCTATCCTTTTCCACCCTTTTACTTTCAACCTTTCCATATCCTTATGTTTCAAGTTTGTCCCTCATAAATAGCATATAGTTAGTTTTGTTGTTTATCCCTTCTGACCATCTTTGTCTTTCAAATAAATCATTTAGTTCATTTATTCTTTTTTTTTAAAATAAGTTTATTTTATTTATTTTTGGCTGCGTTGGATCTTCGTTGCTGTGTGCAGGCTTTCTCTAGTTGGGGCGAGCGGGGGCTACTCTTTGTTGTGGTGCGCGGGCTTCTCATTGTGGTGGCTTCTCTTGTTGCGGAGCACGGACTCTAGGCGTGCGGGCTTCAGTTGTTGTGGCTCGCGGGCTCTAGAGTGCAGGCTCAATAGTTGTGGCGCACGGGCTTAGTTGCTCCACACATGTGGGATCTTCCTAGACCAGGGCTCGAACCCATGTCCCCTACGTTGGCAGGCGGATTCTTAACCACCGTGCCACCAGGGAAGCCCAGTTCATTTACTCTTAACGTAGCTACCATATGTTGTATTTAAATCAACCATCTCATTAGTGCTTTCTGTTTGTCTCTTCTATATTTCTTTTTCTTTACTTCCTAACCTTTTTGATTGATTACTGTGGGCAAAAGGTAAACAGAATTCTATTCCTTCTGCTTGATAACCTCAGTTAAATTTCTAGCTCTGTTCTCCTGTTAACCTAGTATAATGTATATCAACTATATTACTAGGCAACATCACTTAAGATAAAAATTACCCCTATTGGTAAATTGCACCTGTACTGGGAGAATGATAATTGTCTGCTGGGGATGACATACTTTTGGCTTCCTGAGTGTGATGACTCATGTATTAGGCATGTCCCTTTCAAGGACCCTGGAAGCTGTCTTTAGCGTTGTTACAAGAGATATTGAATCCTATGGGCCATGAGGCTTTTAAACCAAGGGCACTTCCCACATCTGTCTGATATGGACCTCATCTTATTGTGCCCAAGCTATTACCTGACTGCGGTATGGGCTGCTGCACGACCTTGACGTGCCTGCTGGCAGACCATGTTCTTGTCCTCCTGGGTAGACTCCTGCCAAGTGCGGGCTGTAAGTCTTTTGAGTCAGAATGTTTAGTTAAACCTAGGGAGGCATCCTTTCCTTGCACTACCGCCCCCCCCACCACTACCACTCAGTATTGCAATGATTTTTTATTACTACATTTATTTGTGTTATTATTTTGGAAGATTTACATTATAATATTGTTTTAGTGATTACTCAAGTTATTACAATGTCATTCTGGATTATAGAAATCTAATCTTATTTGGTGCTTTTACCTCCTTCCTGGACAATGCAAGGTCCATAAAACATCTTAATTCCATTTGTCTTCCTCCCAGCTTATGTGTTCTTTTGGTCATGTACTTATAAATATTTTATTTATTTATTTATTTATTTATTTATTTATATAAAGCCAGTAAGATGATGACTCATCATCATCATTATTATTACTACTAGGTATAGTCAATAGCTGTTTAGATTTACTCATTTATTACTTCTTTTTTCCTCTTTCTATATCACTGAACTTCCTCTTGGACCATTCTTCTTCTGCCTGAACTTCATCCTGTTATATCTGAGGCCCGATGTTGACAAATTCTGAAAATATTCTATGCTGTTTTCCTTCTTGAAGAATATTTTTGCTGGGTGTAAAATTCTACATTGGCAGCTCTTTAAGCATTTCAAAGACAATACTCACTTGTCTTCTGGGTTCCATATTTTCTTTTGAGAAGTCCGCTGTCAGTCTATTGCTCCTTTAGGTCGTCAGCCTTTTTTCTTCTGGCTACCCTTCTTTGGTTTTCAGAAGTTTAACTGATGTACCTAGGTGTAAATTTTTCTTTTTAAATCTTGCTTGCAGTTTGTAGGACTTCTTCAGTTTGTTACAGCTTAATTGTTTTTCATCAGTTTTACAAAGTTCTTGGCTATGAGCTCTTCAAATATTGCTCCTGCCCCTTTTGTCTCCTCCCTTTGGGACTCCAGTTACTTAGACCACTTCATGGTGTCTTCTGTGCCTCTTAACCCCTCTTCTTTATTTTCCATCTCCATGAGCCATTCTGGGAAAATTCTTCTCACCTTCCTTCTAGTTCACTAATCTTTTTCTTCACCAATTTCTAATCTACTCTTCTACTGATCCAGTGAGTTCTTAATTTCCATTATTGTATTTTTAAGTCCTAGGTTTTCCACTTGGTTTGGTTCTTTTTTGTAGTTTCTGGTTCTCTAAAAAAATTCTCAATATTGTCTTTTGTCATCTTGAACATACTAAGCATAGTTGTTTTAATATTTCTATCTGATAACTCCAATATCTGGACCCTTACAGATCTTTTTATTTTGTATGTTGTTTTGCTATTTCTAATTCATGTTATCTTGGCTCCTTATATATCTGGTTAACTTTTATTTTGTTCCAAACATTATATTTGCAAAACTGTTTATAGAAATAATTGGAGGGCCAAGTTTATGTAATCTTTCTCTAGGGAAGATTTATCTTTGCTCCTTTTAGGCACATAAAAGCACTGATATTCCGAAGAAGCTATTCCAGTTTGAAGGACTGCAATGATTCAAAGCTGAAAGGAACACTTAGTGTGTACCAGGGCTGTGCCAATTATTTTACATTCTTCAACAATGCATTTTTACCACAGCTTCTGCCTCTTTCTATTAAATTACTCCTTCTGTTACTTTTAATCATGTTTCTGTAAATACACAAAAACTTGATGTTTACATGTCTCAATTGTTTACACCCTAGTTTTATCCCCTTTCTACTATTCCTGATGAGTCCTAAAATATAATAATACAAAATTTTAACTGAATGCCTGAGAATTTCCAGGCATTAAATTGAAGGGAAATTTAAGTTGAAGGGAAAGGAAGAATTTTTTTATAAGTCTGTGCCTGAGAAATGAGAGTCACAGAGCTTAATTTGACACAGCTAACACTAATGACATGTCAATGTCTTTAGTCCGGGATTTTTCTCCAGTGAAGCTTATCATTTGCCGATTCATTTCTTTAGGAACCATATTATGTACGTTGCATCAAACCCAACGACAAGAAGTCCCCACAGATCTTTGACGATGAACGCTGCCGGCATCAAGTAGAGTATCTTGGACTCCTGGAAAACGTGAGGGTGCGTCGGGCAGGGTTCGCCTTCCGCCAGACCTATGAGAAGTTTCTTCACAGGTGAGAATAGACTGAACGAGGAAACCTGCTAGCATACTGAGAATTATGGAGTCCTCCCCCTGTTTAACCAAATCAGCTCCTTTCAGACAATCTAAATGTTTGTTGAATGAACAGAAGATGTGAGGAAACTGCAACTATGAAAGACCTTCCCAGAATCGGCAGGAGTCCCCTTGAGTCTGTGGTTTACGGACCATGGGGCAAAATTTTTTTCTTCATGGGGAAAATGGGGGCATGTAGTATAGGAGAAAAAACAAGGATGTGGAGTCACAGCTGGGTTGGAATCCTGGCTGTGCTACTCATCTGCTGCACGACCTTGAGCTAGAAATTTAACTTCTTTGATTCTCCTTCTGCATCTATAAAATGAGTATAGTAACATTACCTCATAAGCCTTTTGTTGTGAGGATTAAATTAACCAAAGTAAAAAAGCTAGGTGCCTGGCACATAATAGATGTTCACTTAATGATGCTTAGCATTACCGATATTGCTAACTATAATAATAACAAAATATTAAGTAGTTAATCATGGAGGCCCTAAAACTAGTCTACCTGATTGAATCCTGGCTTTGCCATTTCTTAGCTTTTTGACCTTAGGCAAATCATACAACCTTTCCATGCCTCAGGTTCCTATGTATAAAATGGGGGAAATTAATTAATTTTTTAAAATGGGAATAATAATGGTAACTACCTGGTAGGGCTGCTGGGGGATGAAGTAATCTATCTGAAGTACTTAGAATGGTACCTGGCATATAGTAATCACTCAATAAAGGTAAGGTATCATTGCTATTGTTATTTATTGTTACTAACAATAATGATAGTTGACACCTGATATCATAAAAATAGTGCTTTAAATTCCATCTATTCATCTATTTTAAAATATTTATTGAGCATTTCCTATGTTGTAGATTGCAGAGTCCACAAAATATGAATAAACAAATACATAAAAAATTGATTGGTGAGAAGAGTCTCTAAGGAGATAATAATGACAGGAAGGGGTCAGCCATACAAAGGTCAAAGAAAGGAGCAGGTGGAGCAGCGGAAACAGCGGAGAAAAGTCTCTCTTGCAATAATAAGTGGTGTTTTAGGTACCAGACATCATCCAGTGTGGTTGGAGGATGCTGAGTGACAGGGCAGTGGTGTAGCGTGAGATCAGAGATGGACATAGGCCAGATCATGTTGAATGTTGTAATCCAGACTAAACAGTTTAGATTTTGGCTAAGTGTGGTAGAAAACCACCGGTGGATTTTATGCGGGGAGCAACCCAATCTTATGGATGTCTTAAGATATCACTGTGGCTGCTGTGTGAATAGGACGCCAGGAGACATTTAGAGATGCTATTGCAGGAATCCAGGAGAGGCAGCTCAACGAGAGTGCCTTGAACAAGGAATTATTGTAGATCCAAGAGTAGTGGACTGATTCAGGGTATGTTTTGTGGAAAGGTGGACTAGACTTGCTCATGGATTGGCGTGATGAGAGAGTAGTAGAGAGGGATGATGGGTAACAAGTAGATTCTGGCTGGAGCATCTGGGTAAGCGTGGTCCCATTTGCTGAGGTGAGAAAGATTGGGGAAGAGAAGTTTGAGGAGGAGGACATGAAACTGGGGCAAAGATGGAATCAAGATTGTCTCCTGACTGTGTTAGGTTTGAAATGGCTACTAAATGTCTAGGTAGAAATACTAAGTAAGCTATTAGCCATACAAATCTGGAGTTCTGGGAAGAGTCCAGGCTGGAAATAGAAACTTCGGAGTTATTGGTATACAGATTGTATATAAAGTCTTGGAACTGGATAGAAAAGAGGAGGAGGCCCATGCCAACATTTAGGTTTGTGGTCTGACATGAAAGAACGAGCAAAGAGAAGAGAAGAAGCAACCAAGAAGATAGAAGAAATATCAGAAGAGGGTTATGTCACAGAAGCCAAGAGAAGATGGCATTTCAAGAAGAAAAGTACAGTTATCATATTAAATGTTGCTGTGCCATCAAGTAAGATAAAAGCAGAAGTTTAACCATTAGACTAGGCAACATAGAGGTCAAAAGAGAAAAGGCTGGACAGAGCCCCATTTGAGCAGGATGGGGAAGTGAAGTGAGAAGTTGGATGTCTCTGGACAACTCAAGAATGTGTGCTATGAATGAGAGCAGAGAAAAATAGAAGCAGCAGCCAGGGTGGAATGTGAGGTCAAGGAGATACTAGAAAATGTTTGTATGCAGGTGGGGATGATTCAGAACAGAGGGAGAAACGAGCGACACAGGAGGGAGGGAGATAATTGTAATAATAACATCCTTGAGAAGGCAAGGAATGAAATCCCAAGCACAAGTGGAAGGTTTGTCAGCTTTAGATGGGAACGGATGCTTCACCCTTAGCAACAGGATGAAAGGCAGAGAATATGAATACAGATGCAGGAAGCCTCGAAGCTTGGCTGATGGCAAAGATGAAGATGTTCCTATCTGATTGCTTCCATTTCCTCAATAAAGTATGAGGCAAGGTCATGAGCTGAGAGTGAAGATTAGGAGATGTGGTGTAGGAGGTTGGAGGGGAAATGAAAATACTCATTTTGGAGAGTGGGAAAGCATAGGTGTGTATGGTAGTTTTGCTGCTAGGAAGATCTGAGCGCCCACTTGGCGTTTGAGGTTATAAGTGTACAGTGACACCACCGAGCACTGTCTGTTGTTCTCCACCAGTGTTCAGCTACTTGTGTGAAGAAGTGAAAGGGATTTACACTAATTGGAGATTCTTGGAATGAATAAAACTTTATAGCAGAATACCCGAGAAAATTGAAAGTTTTATATTGATCAAAAGGTTTTGCTCAAAACTGATCATCTTCCTTATCGAAATCATACTGTTCTTTAAATTTGGGTTTTTTTAAATTGAGGCTGTAGAGTAGGAGTGTTGTCATGAGTAGAGATGTGTTCATTCTGAGTCTTGACTTCAAACAGTGTCAAATTATATTAATAGGAAGATTGTTAGTCCCTTGTCATTACTCAGAATTCTAGCAGTTACTCAATTGTAGTATTGATTTTTGTGTTGCCATGTATATAAGATCAGCAGAAGTTAAGTATTAGAATGAGCAGGGTGGGAATGGGTAACTATAGGATGGGACTGAACTAAAAGTATATTTACCTAAAATATATATTTATCTAACTAAAAATATATTATCATGACACCATGATAATAGAAGCCATGGAAAAAGTTGAAATAAGAGAATAAGCAAGCTTGATTTGAAGGGGACAAGGACTTTTGCAAGTGCATATCCTTACTCTTAATCTCTTTATGCACCTATTTTACTTTCAACTCAAGATGTTTGGTGTGTTTTTGGCATGAAAGACATGCTCTAAGGATTGGATGATTCTGTTTTCTAATACTCATGTAAAAATAGAAAAGATTAAAAAGAACCTATGAATTTCAAATATGATGGTCTTAGGAGTACAAGCTTAAATCTCCCATTCCCACTCCAGAACATCCCCCAATAATATAAAATATGTGTATTTAAAGCCATGTTAATGCATAGCCACACTATGGAATCAAAAGGGGGATTCTCAGTGAACCTTAAAGATGTGAATCACTCCTAAATACAATATGAAGCAGACATGAAGACCCAGAAGTAAGCCAAGGTCACAGTTTTAAGGAAAGACTGCCTTGTGAGGCTTGAGCTGCCATTCAGGAAGCATCTCAGCTACTGTGCTGGAGTTTACCCAGCTGCCACACCGGGAGGTTAATGGCCAGTGCAAGTAACCGCCTCAGCAACTGTAAGGGAGACATCATAGGTATATTGGCCAAGACTCAGGAAGCAAAAGTAGCCACCTAACAAGAGGCCAATGAAGGCCAAGATGTACACGTACATAGAAGGACTCTGGGAAAGGAGACGAGATAACAGTCAAACATCTGAGAAAGGCCAGGCCAATGAAAAAGAGACAATAAGCTCAACAAATAAAAAACCTCACCCCCAAGGGACCAGAGCAAGGAGTGAAAGGCATTAGAATAAACCTATTTCATATTCTCCAAGACATAAAGGAGAGGATTATGGTCCTAAAGTAGGAGTACAAAGTTAGAAACAAGAACAGGTAGTTATCAAAAAGAACTAATTAGAGATTTAGAAAATGAAAACCAGATCAAGCACAATGAGAGAGTGAATTGTCCATCAATAGAAGGAGTCAGCAGTTTGTAGTGTAATCATACAGTGGTTACTAATCAGCATTAAAGAGAACGAATGGCTAATACAGCAACAACATGGATGAATAAAACATTGTGCTGAGAAGGAGTCGCCAAAGAGCAATTTCTTGATGCTACCATTTACATGAAGTTTAAGAACAGATAGAAATCAGAGCAGTGCTTTGCTCTGGGTTGGGGGTTGACTGGAAAGTGGGGGGGAGGGCAATGGGGGAACTCTTTGAGATTATGGAGATGATCTGTATCTCGACTGGCATGTCAGTTCCATGGGTGTACACATTTTTCAAACTTACTGATTCGTGTACTTAAATGTGTGCATTTTACTATACATAAAGTTTACCACAATTAGAAATTTTTTTTTCTTAACTAAACTTCTTTTAAACAACTTAGTGAGTTAGAAGATCAAGCTGAAGACTTCTTCCAGACCTCATCACAAAGAAAAAGAGATGGGAAGTACTAAAGAAAGGTCAAGCCGCATATAAGGTTGATCCAGGAGGGCCAGAAGCCATCTAACTGGAGCTCCAGGAGGAAAGAAGAGTCTAGGGGTCAGAATGAAAGAATACACTGAGTGTAAAACATATGAAGTTTTTTAATGAAACTTAAGGACATTATGTTCACTTTCAGAATGTTAGACATAAATAAAAATGCTTAGAGTTCCCAAGAAGAAAGGCAAACTACCTGTGAGGGAATGAGACTCATACTGACATCAGACTTCTCATTAGCAACAGTCAGTGTAAACAAAGGAGCAGTATCTTCATAGTGAAGGGGAATGAAGTTTATGCTTAGAATTTTATTCCATGCCAAGTTATCGTTCAAGAGTGTGGGCAAAATAAAAACGTTTTCTGACATATATAGGCTCAGAAAGTTTACTATTCTGAGAGGGTCATAGACCCTCTGAAAAATCTCTAGAGGGTATACTTTAGCAAAAAGGAGAATAAATGCAGGAGGAAAATATGGAATGCAAAAAAGCAACATTGAACAAATAAGTAGGTAAAACTTTTTGTGAAATCTGAACAAGTATTGGTTGTAAGGGGGAAAAAGAAGTCTGTAGTAATCATTTGCAACAAAAATTAAAATAGTAGTGAGAAATATAGAGAAGTAAAGACTTTTGTACTCCTTATGGGAAGAATATAGGTGTTAATTAACTAGACGGGAAAAAGTATGTATTTTTACATAAATAAATTTTTACATATTTAATTTTTCAGAATGATAATAATAATAGTGCTGACATTGTGAAGTGCTCACACCATATGTACCCGGCACTGTTTTAAACAGTCTGCATGTAGTCTGTCCCTAAAGCTGACAACCAGATGAGAGTGTGTTACCCCCATTTTATGCAGATGAGGAAACCGAGACACACAAAGGTTAAGGAACTTGCCTCAGGTCACGGAGCCACGTAGTGGTGTAGCTGTGTCTGAACTCAGGCAGTTGGCTCCTAAACCTATCGTCTTTAACAGTGCACCGCCTCACAACTGAATGTGCGGCTTTATCCGAGGAAGGAATAAAATGGCATAAAGAAAACTCAGTCTACCCAAGAGAAAATAGGGTAAAAAGCAACAAAGAGAAAGCACAACTAATAGAAAACATTAAATGAGAAGTTGAGAAAATTGAAACATATTAATAATCACAATAAAAGTGTCAAACTTGCCCTTGAAAAGACAGAATTGTGGAAAGACTGAAGTCTCTCCAGTTGATGACTGACTAAGTCGAGATTAGGTCCTCTCTACTAGAGTCATCTAGGAAGAGTGCTGGATGAGATGGTGGGATGTGCATCTGGGAAGATGGTCTATCCCTCCTCTGCAGGCTGTGTTTATCTGCCACTTTACATAAAATGAGTTTGTTCACATTGAAAATTTGACATTTTATTTTAATGTCATACTGATTGAACTAATTAACAGTGGGACATAGGGTAGGATGGAAGGTGTGTAGGACATTGGATGAATGTTTTCAGTCCTGGTGGGAGAAAAAGTAATATTTTCTGCAATGACTTTGTCCTTTTAGATTCTGCAGATTTTTTGTAAGCTAGCTTTGAACCTAAATTTCTACTTGTCACTTTCATTTTCATTCTTTTATTGAAAAAGAGAGAGAAGGATTTTAAATGTACTGATAACCTTAAAAGCTGCTAAAGTCTTTCAGGGAGGTAAAACTGGTTGTCAGAAAGCAGATGAATTTAGCTTTTTTTTTTTTTTTTTTTTTTTTGCGGTACGTGGGCCTCTCACTGTTGTGGCCTCTCCGGTTGTGGAGCACAGGCTCCAGACGCGCAGGCTCAGCGGCCATGGCTCACAGACCCAGCCGCTCCACGGCATGTGGGATCTTCCCGGACCAGGGCACGAACCCGTGTCCCCTGCATCGGCAGGTGGACTCTCAACCACTGCGCCACCAGGGAAGCCCGAATTTAGCTTTTTAATTTGCAAGTTCAGGATGCTGGTTTGCTGAAGAACTTGGGGCATGCCCTTGACCGTCAGGAAGAAAGGAAGGGCGCATTACCCCGATGTGTTAGCTGAGCAGTGTGGCAGTAGGATTGCTTCTAGTTTCTGCAACATGCCTAAAACTTTAAACAAATACCATTACTCCCTGTTGACTCTTATTCTATTGATAGTTATACAATGAATTTGGAAGTTTTTAGATTTTATTTCCTTTTTCCACGTGACGTTGCTTAACATTACCTTTCTCTTCATATCAGAACTCTTTGGTTTCTGTTTCTGTCTCTATCTGGCAAGTGACTAGACTTTTAAATGTATTTTCTTCCATTCTTTCATTCAGTAGATATCTCGTTCCTCATTGTATGGTGGACAACATGATAGACACATGGCATATAGTGGGGAACAAAACAAAATTCCTGCCTTCGTGGTACCCATAGACTGACATTCAACAGACAAACACACAAATCAATATGATTACACACTGTGATGAATGGTGTGAGGAAAAGAAACCCATCTGGCTGCCCTAGAGAGGAATAACGGGGGTGAGGGTTGATGGTTGGTGAAGAAAAATCAAAAAAAGACTATGAGGAGTCTCAGCCTTTCAAAGAGTAGATTAAAAAGCATTCCGGGCAATGGGAACAGCATATGCAAAGTCTCCAAGGCAAGAAAGAGGCAACCGCATTACAGGACCCTAAAGAAGGCCAAGGCCACTGGAGTAGAATAATGAAAGCAGGAGAGCAGTAAAAGATAAAAATGATGTGAGGCTTTTTGGAATACTACTCTGGCTGCTAAATATGCAGAATGGATGGAAGAGGAAATGGAAAACAGGTTAGGAGTCTATTGTAGTAAACTTGATGGTGGCTTATATTAGGATTGTAGCAGTAAAGATGAGAATAGTTGAATTTTAAATATATTTTGGAGGTGGAGTCAATAGACTAGATGATGGATGAGAAGGAATGATAGAGAAGAGAAGGGATCAAATATGACTCCCAGGGTTCTGGCTTCAGTAACTGAGGACATTGAGATAGGAAGGACTGAAAGAGGAATTTAAGATACCGTTAGGTCTATATAGGCATTGGATATGTGAGTCTGAAGCTCAGAACTGAGAACTGGGCTTGGGATAATAAATGCATGAGTTGAAAAATAAAGTGGATGGAATAGATGAAGCGATGTGGGAGGTTGTACATAGAGAGAAGAGGGCCTGACATGAGCTCTGGGACACTCCAACATTTGGGGGTCCAGTAATGAGGAGTTGCCAGAAAATGAGATTGAGAAGAGATATCCAGAGAGACAGGAGGAAGCTAGGGAGAGTGTGCTGCTGTGGAAGCTAAGATGGAAATCAGGAAAAGAGGAGAGACATCAAGAAGAAGGGATCGGATGCCCCTTAGATACATAGTATCTTAACCAGAAATGTGTAAAGCCCTAGGAGGAAAACATGAAGACTCCTGAAAGGCACGAAAGTAGACTTGAACTAATGGAATGATATCCCTTGTTCTTGGATAGGACAAGTCAACATCATAGCTAAATTTAATGAATTTAACATGGGAACCCAATAAAAATACCAGAAAGGATTCGTTTGTTTTGTGATTGTTTTTCCCTGGAACTATGCAAATTGATTCTAAAGTTCATATAGAAAAATAAATACATAGGAATATCTAGGAATACCTTTAAAAAGGAAAAGAAGGAGAAAAGACCACCGGATATTAAAATGTACTTATAACATCTGTAATTAGAAATTTGCAGTACTGATCGGGCAGAGGCCCAGACAAAGCAATGAAACAGACCAGAAAGCCCAGAAATGAACTGAAGTACATGTGAAAATTTAGCATATGATAAAATGGCATATTAAATCAGAGGGAGAAAGACAGACGTTTTAGTAAATAATATCGGAAATAGCTTTTTGTCAAAAGTTGGATCTGTATCATATGGATCCATATCAAAATAAACTCCAAATGGATCAGAGATCTAAATGTAAAATATGAAAACATATAAGTACTAGAAGAACCCGTAGGTGAATTACTCTGTAACCTGAATGTGAGGAAAGCCTTTCTCACTATGACTTAAAATTCAGATGCAGTATGTGAAAAACATTACTAAATTTGACTACGTGTATTAAACAACTTTGCCCCAAGGGTGGAGGAAAAGCACTGCAGTAGGCAGCCTTCTAAGCTGGTCCCAGTGATCCCCACCTACTGGTATTCATGCCTGTGTAATCCCCTTCCTGTGAGTGTGGGCTGGCTCTAGTGAATTGCTTCTAGCAAAATGGAATATGTCAAAAGTGATGGGATGTCGCTTGTGAGATTAGGCTACAAAAGGCTGAGACTCTGTGACTACTGTCTTGCTCACGGTCACCCTCATGAAGAAGCTGGTGTGTAGTACACTAACCTATGAGAGGGCCACGTATTGAGGAACTGTTGGCTGCTTGTATGTAGAATTGCAAATGATCTGTGAATTGACCTTATGTGCAGAACTGTGCTTAGTTTTCTTTCAGTGATGATAGTTTATCTGAAGATCTGCTTGATGTCCTTTGAAGCGAGTCATATTGTTCATAAGTGATGTTTTGTTCCTTCCCCAGTCATTTACCAATTCAAAAACCCATGATAGAGGCATCCCTTTCTTGTTTCTGTTTGTAAAGACAATGCTTCCAAGGTTGCCACGTTACAAATAATATTTGCTGCAAGTTTTTGGCAAACAGTTTTTATTAAATTAAGGAATACCCTTCTAATCCTTGTTTAGTGAGTGTTGTATTTTATTGAAGGCTTTTTCTATGACTTTTATCAGGCTAATGAAATTCATCCCTATTCCTAGTTTGCTAAGAAGTTTTTTTTCTTTCTTTCTATGAAGCATCTTGCATTTTATTGGATAGCTTTTCTGCATCTATTGATACCACATGGTTTTTCTCCCTTAATCCGTGCCCTGTTCTTTTTTTCATCCAGGTACAAAATGATCTCTGAATTCACCTGGCCCAACCATGACCTCCCTTCAGACAAAGAGGCTGTCAAGAAACTGATTAAACATTGTGGCTTTCAGGATGATGTAGCTTATGGGAAGACCAAAATTTTCATTCGAACACCCCAAACATTGTTTACCTTGGAAGAGCTCCGTGCCCAGATGCTCGTAAGGATTGTCCTCTTTCTACAAAAGGTAATTTAATATTTTATATATAAGGATAAGGCCTTACTTTTATGTTCTTAAAGATGAGTTGAATGTTTTCTTTGATTCAAGAAATGTTCACGATGGTATATTTTTTGCATCTATGCATATCATAAGAGTGTTTTCCGTTGCCTCCACACATGGAAAACTTACTGCGCTGCGTGAACTCAAAATTATTTTATCCTCAAAACTCTGAAGCAATTTTGTCTTCTGGTATTTAGAATCAGAGAGATGTCTGAAGCAGTCTGGTTTTTGTCTCTTGCAGTTAACTGAGTTGTTTCCCTCAGCTTAACTGCTTAAAGGACTTTTTCTATCTTATAATTTAAAAGCTTGGCCAGCCTTTATGAGACCACCTCCCTCACCCATCACGACCCACCGCCAGCACTTGCCAGGGTGTGTGGTGCTGACTCAGCGGTCCTCGTGAGACCATGGTACCTGTCATCACTGATCTGTGCAGGGCCCCTTCTCATTTCATTCAATCACTCAGGTATTTCTTTTTATCCCTCTTACCCATTTCCATACCTTCTGATTGAACCATTTTAATGTAAAAAAGTTATATATGCATAGACAAAGAAATCGTATTCCTCTAGGAGAATGTCCTTGGGGTATCCATCAGGGGAAAGGTGGCTGGGTCATTGGGTATATGTAGACCACCTAATTGGCGTAAGTAGTGCCAGGCTCCTCTCCAGAATGTCTGCCAGTTTGCACATCACCAGTTTGTATGTAGAGGTTACTATGTGCCCACATCCTTAGCAGTATCATCCAGGTACCTAAATTGCCAGACTAGTAAGTATAATGATATCTCATTGTTGTTTTACTTCCTATTTCTCTGATTACCATTGAATTTGAGCATCTCATTAAATCCTTGTTTGCTTTTTGGGGTTTCCTATAAACTGCCTGTTCATATCTTTTATCCATTTTTCTACTGTAATTGGTATCATTTTCTTGTTGATTAGCAGGAATTCCTTGACTATTTTAGACATTAACCTCTTATTCACTTTAAATATTATAAATATATTCTCCTATTCTGTCGGCATTCTAATGAACTTTCTAATGTGCTTTGTTGAAGAGAATCCTTAGTTTTGACATCCAATTCTTTGATTCTTTTTTTTTTTTGGCCTTATATTTTGTGCCTTGGAATTTTATTTAAGAGGGCTTTCCTTGTATCTAGGTCACAAAGGTACTATCCTATGTTTTCTTCTATGAACTATATAGTTTTACCTTTCACATTTAGGTCTTTAATCCATTCAGAATCCATCTATGTATGTGGTTCTCTCTAGGAATCCAGTTTCACTTTCTTCTATATGGTGAGCAAGTTTTCTCAATACCATCTAAATACTAAATAATCTGTTCTTTCCCTATTGATTTGTGGTGCCACTTTTATTATGTATGAAGTTTTTATATATATATATATATATACATATACGTATATATGTATTCTGTTTCTGAGCGCTCTATCCTGTTCCATTTTTGTATCTGCCCCTTTTCATACTAATGCCACACAGTTTTTATTGTAGTATGTTTTAGTATATGGTAGGATGAGTCCATCTTCTCTACTCTTCTTTACTGAGGTTGATTATTCTATACATAGACCTTTATTCTAATATAAATTTTAATTTATATTAGAATATATATAAATTTTCATCTGTGTTTATTGAGTTCATTAAATTCAACAATACTTTTTATTAGGATTGCATTGAATTTATAGGTTAATTTGAAAGGATTAACATTTTTATAATATTAAATCATCTTAAGAGTATTGAATAGGCTTATATAAATCATTTTATTGACTTTTAGACTTAGAGAGGTCTTATGAAGTCATAGTTAATTCCTAGATATTTTATTGTTTCTGTAGCTGCTGTGCTTTTATTATTGTGTTTTTATTATATTTTCTATGTGTCAATGTTGGTATAGAGAAGTAATATTGGTTTATGTTGGTTTAACTGTATCCAGAATGAAACATTTCTTGATTCATATTTGTTGATTCTATCAGTTTTTCTGGGTAAAAGATTATATCATGTGCAGATTATAAAAGTTCCCTTCCAATTGCCAAGATGTTTCTGAGTGTTGGTCTCGTTCATTTATTTTTCCTAGAACTCAGGAAAACTTTTGGAGTGGACTACTAAATTCTGTTTCATCTTAGAACAGTTTCCTTCTATTAATTGTTTTTTTTAATACTGTTTTTACTCCGTTCTGTTTTCTTTCTCAAGACAGCTTGTAAATTTGCAAGGTGAATCTCTGTTTTTTGTCTGCCATAGTAAGTTATTTTCATGCATCTGTTCTTCTGTATACTCAAATCCTTACTTTTGATCTTCCCTACTTACCAGTGGGATTTTTTGTTGTTGCAGATCTGATACTTTGTCTTTCTTCTTCATACCTATCCAAGACATTGACCAGACTCAGGGCTTGGCCTCTCAGTTTGGTTGGGACAGTCCGGTTTCTGACTGTGGTCTGTTGTAAATATTAGTAGGAAACCTTTCACTCTTAAAGTGTCCCAGCATGGGTAACAAACGATACAGTAGTCACCCTGCCGTGAACTCACTTTCTTTCCACTTGTTGGCTGGTAGAATCCTCTTCTTAAATCTACATCGGCATTTTGTTTACTTCTTTCACAATTGTCAGTGTCCCACAGACTTTCACCTATTGCAGCTCTGTCAGCCAAAGATGGGGCCCACCCTGTCCCTCCCCACCCCAGGGCCCAGCTCTTACAGAAAAGGTTGAATTCCAGATATACACGCCTACTAGGACTCGTCCTTTCTCAGTCCTCTCTACAGCACCTCTGCTTGCTTTCTGGTGAAAAATTACAATTTCTACCTAGAAAAGAGAGATTCTATAAGACAAGGGATGGCTGCTGCAAAAACTATCACCTGCGCCCTGGAGGGAAAGCTATCCAGTCTTCTCTGTGGTGTAGATCTTGCGTTTCTTAACCATAAGGCAGTGAGTAGGAGATGACCTCCCTCTAAATTCTCAGGCAGACCATCCTAGAGTACGATGTACATGATCTACTGATTATGTTCTTCCAACCAACTCCACAGGCCATAAAATTAGTGAGAATTTCAGTTTCTGGGATGAGGTCATCGGTCACCTAACTTTCCATGTGACGTGTTTTCACTGTTTCTGTTTCCTTATGGGAATGTAGTGTGACGCTGTAGTAGCAGCATCAGGAGACGCTAATTTAAACAAGACTCCCCAACAATTGATTCTTTTAATTTCCTTTTTAAATAAAAATGAGCTTTGTCTTTTTTATTATATAATTAAAGTGCGCTCATTGTAAAAACAGATTCAAACCGTAATGAAAAGTATAAGGAAATCCACGGGAAACCACCTAAAATCCCACCATCCAAAGGTAACACACCAAGTGTGTGAATTTTTTCCATTCTTCTCAGTAAGAAATGCTACCTTGTTTCTACTATTTCATTTTTTATTTTCATGACTACTAGCAAGGGTGTGTTTACTGGCTTTTTGGATTGCTTCCTTTGTTAACTCATTTTTATCAGTGGCCCATTTTTCTGTGGGATTGTTTGCCTTTTTCTTAGGAATTCTGGGAGCTATTATCTTTATGTGTTGCAACTATTTTTCCCAAGCTGTCACTTGTCATTTGATTCTGTTCATGGTATACTCTTTGATGTGAAATTTTTTCACTGAATGTAATGAAATATATCTTTTTCTTTGTAGTTTTTGAGTTTCTTCCAGAAAAAAATTATAGATCTGGGATTTCGTTTTGTACATGGTGTGATGTAAGGGTCCAACTCTATTTTGTTCCAGTTATTCAATTCCATTTATTTAAAAAATTCCTCTCTTTTTTCCACTAAATTGAAATTCCACCTTTGTCTAATATTAAATGCCCATATATGCTTGAATCTATTTCAGGACTCACTATTTTGTTGCATGGTCAATTCCTATGCCAGAATCATACTGTGTTTATTATAGTACATCTTAATAGGTTTTAACATGTGAGAACGTGGCTTTCAGTACCTGTTCTGTGCCTTAGTAGAGATTCAATGTCAAGTTGGAAGAATCAGTGATGTTGCCTAAAACCAGAACCTCCAAAATTAATTGTTCTTAAGGGAATAAACTATATAACCACAAAGATTGCAGAGGAGATACAAACTATGTTGCTTTCTGATTCATAAAAAAATTCTAGTTCTCTACTGTCACCATCTAAACCATTAACCACTTGGTGTCAAGAATTATGGATAATCCGTGTAGTGCATCTTGTTTCTCGTCATATGCTTGACATTTTAGAGGATTTTTGAAATTGCTAGAAATACCTTTTTTTAAGAAATAACCCTCTAGATTTCAAAGAATTGTATTGGTTTTATAGTACATAAGTAATAGCAATACAAGTTCATGTAGAAACGTGAAAAATATAAATCCTTTTATAGTTTTAAAATGTAATTTTATTTTATATTATACATAAATTTAAATCATAACATACCATTGTATAATATTTTTTGTTATAACTTTACACATGTAAACACTTATTTTCGTATTTATAATAACTGACTTAGTCCTTAATATGATTTACTAGAGTTTCCTCAATCTATCTGCGATTACTGGATGTTTGGGTACTTCCAGTGATACATTCTTACAGGTCCCATTGTAGGGCACATCTCTGTTTACTTAGAGTCGTGCCTGACACCAAGTTCAATAATGATACCTGTTGTTATTACTACTGCTACTGCTATTACTACTATTAAGTATTTGTAAACATCCTCAATTATTTTCTTGGAATAAACTCAGAGACACAAAATTGTTGGGTTAAAAGATGCGTACTTTTAAGGTTTTCTATACCTGTTATCAAATGGCTTCCAGAAAGATTGTGCCGGTGTATGGTCGCACCAACTAATGAGTGAAAGAGCTTGCCTCACTGAAGCACTGGATATTTTCATTCTTACAAATACCCTTTCTGGATGACCTAAAGTCTGAATGTTTTGCCTGAATACAGGCATACCTGCAGGTTCGGTTCCAGATCACCACAAATAAAGCGAATATTGCAATAAAGTAAATTACATTAACTTTTGGTATCCCAGCGCACGTACAAGTTATGTTCACATAATACTACAGTCTGCTAAGTATGCAGTAAAGTTATATGTAAAAAGAATGTACATACCTTAATTTAAAAACACTTTTATTGCTAAAAAGTGCTAACCATCATCTGAGCCTTCAGCGAGTCATAATCTTTTTGCAGTAGTATCATCAAAGATCACTGATCACAGATCACCGTAACACATATAATAATAATGAGAAGGTCATCTGCAAACAGTGACAGTCTTACTTCTTCTTCTCCAATTTGGATTCCGTTTATTTCTTTTTCTTCTCTGATTGCCATGACTAAAACTTCCAAAACTATATTGAATAATAGTGGTGAGAGTGGGCAACCTTGTCTTAC
This sequence comes from Mesoplodon bidens, assembly GCF_964165515.1. Taxonomy (NCBI): domain Eukaryota; kingdom Metazoa; phylum Chordata; class Mammalia; order Artiodactyla; family Ziphiidae; genus Mesoplodon; species Mesoplodon bidens. The sequence continues at coordinate 12,213,278 of NC_138179.1, forward strand.
TCCTGATCTTAGAGGAAGTGGTTTCAGTTTTTCACCACCGAGAACGATGAGAAAACCATAATTTAGAAAGAGTCATGTACCACAATGTTCACTGCAGTACTATTTACAATAGCCAGGACATGGAAGCAACCTAAATGTCTATCAACAGATGAATAGATAAAGAAGATGTGGCACATATATACAATGGAATATTACTCAGCCATAAAAAGAAACGAAATTGAGTTATTTGTAGTGAGGTGGATGGACCTAGAGTCTGTCATACAGAGTGAAGTGAGTCAGAAAGAGAAAAACACATACCATATGCTAACACATATATATAGAATCTAAAAAAAATGGTTCTGAAGAACCTAGGGGCAGGACAGGAATAAAGACACAGACATAGAGAATGGACTTGAGGACACGGGGAAGGGAAGGGTAAGCTGGGACGAAGTGAGAGAGTGGCATGGACATATATACACTACCAGATGTAAAATAGATAGCTAGTGGGAAGCAGCTGCACAGCACAGGGAGATCAGCTCGGTGCCTTGTGTCCACCTAGAGGGGTGGGATAGGGAGGGTGAGAGGGAGGCTCAAGAGGGAGGGGATATGGGGATGTATGTATATGTATAGCTGATTCATTTTGTTATACAACAGAAACTAACAAACCATTGTAAAGCAATTATACTCCAATACGGATGTTAAAAAATAATGAAAAGTTTCAAAATATTGTGAGAATTACTGAAATGTGACACAGAGACACGAAGTGAGCAAATGCTGTTGGAAAAGTGGCACTGATCGACTTGCTAGATGCAGGGCTGCCACAAACCTTCAATTTGTAAAAAAAAAAAAAAAAAAAAAAAACAAAACCTCTGTGAAGGGCAATAACATGAGGTATGCCTGTATTTAAAAAATCATTTTCTAAGAAGCCCTGGATGTAGTACCACATGTTTGCATCATTAAATTAAAAGAAATGAAGCTGTGTAGCCAGTGGGATTTTTTTTTTTTAAGATCATCTTCTCTTCCTTTCATAATACGCAATTGCTTCACTTCCCCACACACCCTCTACACTGGAGCTTGTGTGTGTTCTTTACATCACATTTGAATGAGAAATCAAATAAGGTGGAATTTCTAGACAGCACTGAAGAAACTACAGTTTTCAGAATTACAGCTTTAATCAAGGAGGTGCCGAGACATCAGTAGTCAGTTCAGCAGCAAACACATGGGGCTGTCGACATGTGTAATGATTGTTTTAAGTGTGTTGTGCAGCAGAGCTGTCCAAGCTGATTTCCTTTTAGTTTTTTTCCATCTTCATCCTGTACCTTCCTGATCTGGTGTTTCCTGTCATCCATCTTCTATACGTTGTATTCATTAATTCCCAGAAAATAAGATACTTACTTGTTGTGTGGTTGGGGAAATCTGAAAGAAGACAGTAGTTTTCACTGTTAACTGGTAGTTAACCGTTAACTGATTTTTAATGAAAATATCTCACCAAATGCGTTACAAAGCATCACGGTTCTCTAATATTCTGTACTCACTTAGTTTTAAATATTTTGCTCTCTCAGAAAAGGAGTGGGGGAACTTCCCTCATTGTCCAGCAGTTAAGACTCTGCACTCCCAATGCAGGGGACCTCGGTTCAATCCCTCGTCAGGGAACTGGATCCCACATGCCACAACTAAAGATCCTGCATGCTGCAACTAAAAAAAGATCCCACGTGCCGCAACTAAGACCTGGCACAGCCAAATAAATAAATATTAAAAAGAGAGAGAGAGCTTATTAAAAAAAAAGAAAGAAAAGAAAAAGAGTAGGGTACAGAACCCCTCAAGAAACTCCCTTATTTTTTTGGTGCATGAATAGTTTTAAATGTATGTTCTCATCCTAGGGTATCATAGGACAAGATCAAAATCATCATATAAGGTGATATTAAAAATAGATTCTCAGGCTTCCCTGGTGGTGCAGTGGTTGAGAGTCCGCCTGCCGATGCAGGGGACACGGGTTCGTGCCCCGGTCCGGGAGGATCCCACATGCTGCGGAGCGGCTGGGCCTGTGAGCCATGGCCGCTGAGCCTGCGCGTCTGGAGCCTGTGCTCCACAACAGGAGAGGCCACAACAGCGAGAGGCCCACGTACTGCAAAAAAAAAAAAAAAAAAAAGGATTCTCAAAGGGAGATAGAAAAGTACTGGGAGACTTCACCGTTTGTGTGGCCATTACCAACAAATACGGAATGAGGTGATGGATTTTGAAGAGTGGCTTTCTTGACCCACCTATAAGACAAGTAGATGCTTTTGTGAATTGTGTCTTCTTTTGGGGGAATTGGCCCTTTCTTAAAGGGCATCTATAGTCGATTATAGACAGACATCTTAATTGGTCACTATGTTATGTATTTGGGCCAATTCAGATCACACAGCTTTGATCCTAGCTCTAGGAATAGATTTATCCTTTCCAGTGTGCCATGTTGTAGTTAAGAGGCCAAGGCCCCTCCTCTGTCACGTACTGAAGGCTACTAAACATAGATATTCTTTCTTAAAATAATATCTTCAGGCTCTAATCATTTTTCTTCAAGCATTTTGTGGTCACCCTGAGATCACAATTATAACTCCCGAATTCACCAGCAGCAAGAGCTGCCAGCCCTTTGAAAATATAAATTATGGTAGCCGCTGACCTGCTCCACACTCCATGCCACGAGTTTTTGTGGGTTTTATTTCAATCCTAAACATGGCTCACAGCTTGTAGCACCCATGACACATGAGCTGTGGGGTCCATAGTCAAGCTCGAATCTGAAAACAGTTGTCAATCTTCTATTATAGTCATGTGAAATTACAGACATGTTTATATGGGAAATACAAGAGTTTCACGCTATCAATATTCAGATCAGTCAGCCTCCTGGATCACTTGGCTCCCAGAATTTTATTTTTGCTTGTCTGGTGTCTGCCTGAAAGGATAGTAGTGGCTTGATTATTAGGTCATAAGAAAATTGGTGCAATCTCAAAGGCAGGACAGGGAAGAACAAAGGAATGAGTGGAGGAGAAAGTGTGGAAAAGATGTGAATGAGAAAAAAAGGTGATGTAATGCTGAGAAAGGAGGAAAAGACATCAAGTTAGTGAAATAAAATACTCAAAATGTAGGCTAAAATGATATGTGATTGTCATTTCTAATTTTATGTGGAATTCAAGATGGAACTGTAGAGGGCTTCCCTGGTGTCACAGTGGTTGAGAATCCGCCTGCCAATGCAGGGGACACGGGTTCAAGCCCTGGTCCAGGAAGATCCCACGTGCCGCAGAGCAGCTAAGCCCGTGCACCACAACTACTGAGCCCACATGCTGCAACTACTGAAGTCCGTGTGCCACAACTCCTGAGCCCACGTGCTGCAACTACTGAAGCCTGTGCGCTCTAGGGCCCGCATGCTGCAACTACTGAGCACGTGTGCTGCAACTGCTCAAGCCAGCGCACCTAAAGCACTGAAGCCCATGTGCTCTAGGGCCCGCATGCTGCAACTACTGAGCCCACGTGCTGCAACTACTGAAGCCTGCACGCCGAGAGCCCGTGCTGCGCAACAAGAGAAGCCACCACAATAAGAAGCCTGCTCACTGCAATGAAGAGCAGCCCCTGCTCTCCACAACTAGAAAAAGCCCGTGTGCAGCTACGAAGACCCAGCGTAGCCAAAAATAAATAAGTAAATATTTTTAAAAATTAAAAAAAAAGGCGGCTCATGTATCACAAGAACTTCCCTGATTGTTTTTTCCCAATTAATAATATTATTTTTATGTTCTTGTATTTATTTTGTTAAATTCGCATTTTTCATTCTTTTTTAAATTAATTTTTATTGGAGTATAGTTGCTTTACAATGTTGTGTTTCTACTGTGCAGCAAAATGAATCAGTTATACATATACATATATCCCCTCTTTTTTGGATTTCCATCCCATTTAGGTCACCAGCACTTTACATTCTTATTGTTGGGTTATATTATAGTCCCAATCACAAGAAGGATCTTGTGAAGAGTTAAGAGTGGCTCAGAAAAGCACAAACGTATAATGAAAATAGCAAATTCTGAAACTGAGAATAATATCATCACTATTAATTGTAAGTAATCGCAAAGGTTAACATAGGTCTGAGTATAATAATTTCGTAAACCAACCAGAGAAAAAGTGTGGATAGAATCATTATCTGAAAATTAGATTGTACTGGTGTAGTTATTCATTTGCCCCTGTTCCCTGCTGTATTGTTTATTGTGAAACTTTGTCAAGTAGTAGCATGAAGCTATGGGGCTTTCACATTATTTTCAAACAAAGCTCACCAGCTTCTTTGTGAAACCAGTCAAGTGTTTTCTTTCTCAGACTAAAAGCAAAATAATTATCTCTCATATGAAATTGATTACTTTTGCCCTTAAATTTTAAAAAAAAAGCTACTAATATAGTAGCTAATCTTTACTGAGTGGCAGGCACTATTCTGAGCACTTTACATATATTAACTAAATCTTTATAAGAACTCTGTGAAGGAGTGTCTATCAGTATTTTTCATCTAATAGGAAAGGGAACTTAAGCCACTTGAATAGCTGAGTGCCTTGCTGGAGGTCACACCAATAGTGGACCCCACAGCTGGGATTTGAACCCAGTGGTGCAGCCTTCTGCACACTTTTAACCACTATTCACTTATACCACAGTAGCATCATTCAGTGTGCACTCCTTGTAGGAAAAACAGGTATGACTCACACTATTGAAGAAAAGTTTATAAAACCAGCCACAGAAATGATGATGGCATCATGCTCAGAGAGAAAGAAGGTGATTTGGCCCTAGTGATGTCTGAGTCATTGACTACTGAGTATGTGAACTAAGATATATCTTTACTACAATTGGAAGGAAACCCTGATGTTTCCTGTATGAATCAGCTCTTGACATAGGTACGGTAATGAAAAGTGATCAGTGACTCTTTTACTGAGAATACATACTCCAGGAGAAGAGTTTTACTTGTTGTGGTAGAAGTTACTTTCGAGCCAGGCGTGGGTTGGGAAAGGTGTGTCTGGATGACTGTGGACAAAGCATAAGCTGAATTACAGGAAGGGTGGGGGAGGCATGGCTCTGTGACAAGAGAGGTTGCCCCCAGTGCCAGTCCACTCACTGCTTTATTCATGGGCACTATTTATGGTCAAAAATATGCTGCTTGACCTTGGCTAGTGTTGAAAGAAATAAAGAAAAATGTGCCTTTGGTCAAGTGACCACCATTGACATTTTGTCTTTTCAGTAGGAGGTGAGAAGAAACAGATAGCTAATGTCCTTTCCAACACTGTGATGTGTGGCCGGGTGGGAGAAGGGCACTCATTGTATTTTAAATGAGTAATAAACATGAATTTGTCCATTCATTACTGAATAGGGATACACAACGAACAAGACAGGGCTCCATCCAGAGGAAGCTGACAACCGAGTCAGAAGGGAGATGTGTTAGCTCTCAACCAGTGCAGTAGAGTAATTGTGACACTGTTGAGTAGGTAATGACTGCCAGGTGGGCTCAGAGAAGAGTCACCCACCTGAGCTGGGAGAGAAGGCTTTTTGGAAGGAGGAGAGATGCCAAAAAGTTGGAGAACAACTCTGTTAGGTTCACATTTTACTTGAAAGTCCATTGTAAGGAGGACAGATCTTAATCTCTATTTCATAAACCATTTATACAGGTTGAGTTCGTTGGAGCTGGGTCATTGATGTAATAGCAGGTTAATTGTCCCTAAGGTTAGTGGGTCAACTAAACTTGCTGTGACAAAAACAGGGAACAAAGTTGTCTACAAAAATATCAAACAAACTTTGTTTTCCATAATAAATGTATACTAGTCTTAGTCCTTGGAATTACTGAAACTGCCCTTTCAATGTTACAGGAGAGTCCTTTGCCCTCCTTAGAAATTAGGGCAATTAGGAAGCAAATATACATGGCAGCCATGCAACTCATGATGACAGAATTAAATTTAGCTGCATTTTATCACAAGCTTATAAATATTTACTAACCTCTCCCCTGTTTATCTAACAAGAGGTAAAGAGCTAGCTCTGGATTTGTCTTCTCAAAGCACCTGGGTCAACAATTTCCATTCTGTCATGGCTCCTCATTAATAACTGCTAGGAAAGGCTGGCAGCCTCTGATTTGATTGGGGGTTTTTTTGTTTGTTTGTTTTGGGTTGTGGCTTACAATATTCCGTTTCCACACTATCCTGTACAAAGTCTCTGCAACTTGAGAGAAGGGGTGCAGAGGCACGAGCGTATTTGGAGAACTTAATAGTTTGGGGCATAGTTCAAAGGACCTCTGAGACATCCGAGTCATGATGACCAGCATATTGGATGTATGAGTCAGGGAAGCAGAGGAAGTAACAAATCTCAAGTAAGAAGGAATGATCAGCAGTGTCAAACATAGAATCATCCAACAAAATAAAGGACTGAAAGTGCCCACTTAATCTGGCAATTGGGAGGTCACTGGTTTATTAATAACCAGCATGTTAAAGATGATCAGGATGAAAGGCAGAGTACAGGAAGAGAAGAAAAACACACCAAGTACTAGAATCCTCCAGGAAGAAAGTATGTTGAACATTTATTGGTAAATCATGGTAATATGGTAATAAACATAGGGTATGGGAAAGTATTTATGTTCTTAATGAAGAAGTCAAGGAGTATTTATCATCTACAAGACATTTAATAAATGATTATTGAATGTTGACGCCTTACCCCTACATGTATTACTAAGCAGTGCTAATAAAATAACATTATTCAGTACAAGTCATTGATTCTTATTGTTGTGAAGAAAATTTCTGTTGATTTATAATGTAAGCCAATAACTGATGCCATTAGTGTTTACATATTGACCAATGCAAAGCCCTTTTAGAACAATAAAAATGCTTCAGCAAAAATTTAACATTAGAACGACAGAGCATCCTTTCTTCTCTCTCTCTCTCTCTCTTTCTTTCTCTCTCTTTATTTTTCCCTACCCCCCTCCCCACCCTTTTCCTCCTCCCACCCAACTGAGGAATAAAAAAGATAAAAGCATATTTGGAAAACAATGATGACATGTCAAAAATAATTTGTTTCTTATTTACCTCCTCTCAGATACTGCCAATAAGAAGCCACTGCCACCCCTTCCCCAGCCTGTTCCCCTGTAGGTTGGAAGCAGATGATTTGCTCTCCTGAAAGAGCAGCAAATCCGTTGCCCGGGTGATATCTCATTACTAAGGCAACCAATTTGGTGCATCAGTGTGAATCCCAATTTTAAAATGTAATTATGCCAAGATATGTACATATGCTTGAGATTTGCTTAAAAGAAATCTGTTCTCCTTTGGAAGGAAAACATTTCCTATGTTAGTTGAAAGAAAGGGGGAAATACTTCTTTTATTCTTTGCTAGTTAAATACACCTTTCAACTGATCTCCCACCATGCTTAGTGAAAGAGCTTGCACTGGTTCTCTCTCACCACTTTTTTTTTCTAACTTGAGATCTTCCCTTTCCAGGACACTTCTCTCTTGAGACCTGTCACTCATAACCCAGCAGCTGTTGTCACCATGATAACATTTTCTGGCCCCTATAGGTGGCGGAAGGAAAAAAAAAAGAGTGGCTCCATTTTCATTGCACTTCTCTTTTTAATTGCTGGGAACTCAAGAGATTGACTCTTTGTAAGGAATTAATTAGTGAAGGGGAAGTGATTCAGTGAATAGGTGTTTACATTAAATTTAAAACTTGTGAACAATTCAGTGAGGATTGCCATCCCAGACTCAAATGAAAGATCTTATAGATAGGAGGTGTACACCAAAAGCTTGGCTGGAGGAAGACAGCCAAGCCAAACAAAATACCATCGAATCACTGCTGAGCAATTAATTTTTCTTCCTCCTCGACAAAAATTATTGTTTAAAAATTAAAAGCATATTTGGATGCAGGGAATATTTAATTACCAATCTTATTAAATAATGAAACCCATGCAACTCATTAAGTTTCCCATTTGCTGAAGCTTCCAGGAAGCTCAGGGTTCAGATTTGTACTCAGATCCAGGAACCATTCTTAGCTGGGGTTTCAAGTGTGACTGCTACCCTTTCTACTGAGATCTCCACCCATTGCCTACCTGTCTTTCTTTTATCCTCAGTTGGGTGACTATGTTGTCTATGTAACTTTTTTTAAAAAATTATTTATTTTTTTTATTTTTGGCTGCGTTGGGTCTCCGTTGCTGCACACAGGTTTCTCTAGTTGCAGCGAGCGGGGGCTACTCTTCATTGTGGTGCGTGGGCTTCTCATTGCAGTGGCTTTTCTTGTTGCAGAGCACAGGCTCTAGGCGCATGGGCTTCAGTAGTTGTAGCACACGGGCTCAGTAGTTGTGGCTCGCGGGCTCTAGAGCGCAGGCTCAGTAGTTGTGGCGCATGGGCTTAGTTGCTCCGCAATGTGTGGGATCCTCCCAGACCAGGGCTCGAACCCATGTCCCCTTCATCGGCAGGCGGATTCTTAATCACCGCGCCACCAGGGAAGCCCGCTTGTCTATGTACCTTTTATGTAAGTTTCCTCCGATCTTTTGGAAGTAATTGGGTGACACATATTAAAGGCAACAGTGAAAATATCATAATGGGTATTCACTACCTTGTGGCAATGCTGATATTTCACGTAAAATATCACCCCCCAAAAAATATGATTTTCAAAACTGCCTTTTTAAAAAGGCCTTTCTGAAGTACATGATTTTGCCACATATTTCATTAAGCCAAGACACTTTATGGGTGACAAAATATATCCTCATATCCTATTAGGTATATAAAAGAATATATGTGGTTTAAGTGTGTAAGGGCTATGGTGTTGAGGTTTACTTTAGTCTTTTTCTTGCTATAGCACCAAGAAATCTAAGTGTGTCAGAAATTGCTTATATCTTTGTCATGGCACATTTAAACACATTCTGCTTGGACTATTAAGTTTTGCTAACCAAAAAAAAAAAAAGTTTATGAAATATTCAACATGTTCTGGGAAATGTATCATTATTTATTGCATATATTTAGAGCATTCAGTTTCTCTTTATGGGGAGACGTATAGTGGCTTTAAACTCGATCTTTTTCATTTCAGCACATGCACAGTATAAATACCTTTAACGTACAAAAGGCCCTTCCAAAGAAATGAAATAAATACCTCACTAGAAAACTGAGGAAAACTATAGACAATCAGTCCACCAAAAAAAAAAAAAAAATGGCCAGCAACTATATTTTCACCTGTCAAATACTCAGGGTTTTTGGTTTTTTTTCTTTTAATCCTACACAGTGGTGTTGATGATATGTTTACTACTGGCATGAGAGTAAATTGATGAGAACTTTCTGGACAGTAGTTTAGCAGTGTGTTTCCAAAAACTCTAAAAGTTGGGTTTGCCTCTGATCTAGCAATTATACTTGTAGAAATTTATACTAAGAAAATTCATGTAAAAATCCAGTTGTAAGAATTTTCTCTTCAGTATTTCTAATGAAAGTGGAAAATAATGGAGAAAAATGTTAAGAAGTGAATCATATAAATTGTGGTATAGCCCTACAATAGAAAACTAAGCAGCCATTAACAGTGACAATATAAAGAAATTTAATAACATCAAGTGCTCATGATAAATGTTAAGTGAGAATATATGTTACAAAACAGGATGTTCAGTATGATGCCTTTTTAACCACACTGTTAATTCTAGACATACCTACACCTGCATGCATGTGCATGCGTGCGTGCATGTGTGCACGCGTGCGTGCATGTGTGCACGCACACACACACCCATTATATAGACTGAGGAGGAGTCATTCCTTTGGGGGGGTTTTATTTATAACTAAAGAAAATTTAGGACTATTTATTTATATTCAGTATTTTTTGTCAGACAGTCTTACTGAATATGTGCTGGGTAGCCTCGCAAGAAGAGAAGGGAACTAGAGAATACCTGTCAGCTGCTGAGTTAAAGCCAAAGCTACATTAATTACAGTATCTTCTCAGTCATCCTTGACCTATGAGCCTGAATAGCTAGTTGATCTATCCAAGAGCTGGTTCCTTATACATTCATTGGAACCTGATTTTTGTTAATTTGAGAACTAGTATTTAATACTTGTATATTTCAATTGGATAGAATTTCCCAGACTAGGGGTGTTTTTCCCCCTCTTCCCTCTCATTCCAGTAATAGAGGAATTAGATTCTTCTCACAGGCCCAGTAGAAAGAAAGGAACAATACACAGTAGAGTCTATGAGCTCTTTCTCAGTCTCTTTGGCTCCAGGACAGATGTACCAGGTCACATTTTCCTCGGTCACTTGATAAAAAGCAGTGACACTAAGGTGTTGACTTGTGTCAAGGAAAAAAAAAAAGGAAGAAAGTAAAAAGGCAAAGGGGGAATTTTTCATGAAAAATCCTGTAACTGGAATGAACAGGGAATTAGGAACTTAATTTAGAGTATCCATATTTAAGATGAAGATTTTTACGTTTTTAGTGAAAGAAATTCTTTTAACGTAAACGAAACATTCACTGAAAACCAGACTTTTCATGCCTCATGTTCCTCACTGGCAAACTGGCAGTAGTTTGCCAAGCAGATGCTCATTCATGCTAGACTGCTCTAGAACCATCAAGCAGTCACCACAGATTTTGAAATTCCATTAAGACTTGAGAACTGCATGGCAGCTGCCTGTGTTACTTCCTTGAATGTTTCATCATTTGCTTGGCTCAGCTGCCCTGTTGTGTAACAGGATGAGTTGTCTGTTTCTCTTAAGTGAGCTCTTAAACCCTAAGGTTACTTGGTTGTAAAACATTCCGTGCGGCCTTTTTCACAGATAAGTAAATCTTTTAAACCTGTAATAAAAGATCTTTAGTGTATTCAAGCCAATAAGTATCCATTCATTCAACAAATGTGTTTATTGCCAGGCACTCTTTGGAGATACCCAGATGAATATAATAGAAATAGTCCTTGTCCTCATGCAGCATACATTCTAATTGAGGAGTAAGACAAAAAACTTAGTCAACAAATAATTATAAATTATGTAACAGTTATGAAGGAAAGGAAGGCCTGAGTTGGGGCAGTCATTCAGAGGACAAGGGAAATAGGCTGGTCAGGGAAGACCTCTCTCAGGAGGTGACATTAAAGTGAGACCAAAAAATTGAGAACGAGCTGACTCTAGGAAAAGTCCAGGGAGAGGAGATGCAAGCAGAGGGAACTACATAAGCAAAAAACTCTGCAGCAAGAGAGGGTGTGAACCTTTGGAAGGCGTTTTCAGCAATATCACTGCCATGTCTGTGCTTCTCTCACTTTTTTTTTTAATACTGGCGCACATGCCTTTCTTCAAGGCTTAGTGCAGCAGAATTTCTGTCTGGGAAGTTTTCAGCTGGAATTTGGGTTTAGGTTTTCTGGAAGGATACCTGGAGGGCAGCTAAGGAAGAGTTCCATGAAATATTGATCACAAGCCAGTTGAGATGAGTGAAAAAGACCAAAAAGAAGGGTAGAGTTTGATGGTCCTAATATATTTCACAGACAGAAAGAGCTGTTTATTGGCAAGTCTAACGCTGATGTTCGTTCTAAAAGCAGTCTGATTATTCTCTAAATTCAAGGTATGGGTGAGCGGACTCTGTATGCAAATGCTGATTTAATATGACTTATATATTAAATCTATAGAATATACCCTTTCACTATAGCTTACGCCTTTTGCAGTCAAGTAATTTTATGTATGTGGGTGGGTGGGAGTGTGGCTATATATATTTATATCCTGATTATTATATATTCCTGATTATTTCCCAGTGGTTTTTTTTTTTTTTTTTTTTTACGGTACGTGGGCCTCTCACTGTTGTGGCCTCTCCTGTTGCGGAGCACAGGCTCCAGACACGCAGGCTCAGCGGCCATGGCTCACGGGCCTAGCCGCTCCGCGGCACGTGGGATCTTCCCGGACCGGGGCATGAACCCGTGTCCCCTGCATCAGCAGGCGGACTCTCAACCACTGCACCACCAGGGAAGCCCCCAGTGGTTTTTTTATACAGCTATTTCAGAGGAGACATCCTCATAGAGATTTCCAGTGTTAACTCTTCTTAATGCCTGACCAGGTAGGATCTGACTTAGATTCATTCCACTCACTTGTTCGATCCAAGTAGAACATTTCTTCTGTCATATTCATCAGCCGTAGCTGGTAACTCATTTGTATTTCAAAGAATCCAGAGCTTTAGTGGGCATTTCACACATCTTTAATTATGGATAATCTACTAGAGTAGACACAAGTTTCCTGCCATTCATGAAGTGATTGTGAAATAAAGGCTCTCTCCTATTTGTGATTGAGACCACTCCTCCACATAGAGCTTATTAACAAAACAAATTCTTTTCATAGGCACATATTTAAAGTTTTTTTCTAAGAGATGTGCAATTTATTTATTTTTATTTATTATTTAAAATTTTTGGCCACACCCCGAGGCATGTGTGTTCCCCGACCAGGAATCAAACCTAGGCCCCCTGCATTGAAAGGCAGAGTCTTAACCACTGAACGGCCAGTGAAGTCCCTAGATACATATTTGATTTTTTTTTTACATCTTTATTGGAGTATAATTGCTTTACAGTGGTGTGTTAGTTTCTGCTGTATAACAAAGTGAATCAGTTATACATATACATATGTCCCCATCTCTCTTCCCTCTTGCCTCTCCCTCCCACCCTCCCTATCCCACCCCTCTAGGTGGTCACAAAGCACCGAGCTGATCTCCCTGTGCTATGCAGCTGCTTGTTTCTCAAAAAATATCATTGTATCACAATGTGTTCAGTTGCAAGGAAGGGAGAAGGGGAGAAAGAGAGAGTAGGAGGGAAGGGGAAAGGAATAGAGGGGAGGGGGGAGAGCGTAAAAAGAAAACTCAATTCAGACGGGCACAGAGTATAACGGGGATTTATTTCATACATCAGGAAGCCTTCTCTTGGGTCATCTTCATTCTCAGTGTGGCTCCCCCTTGTGGGTGCCAGATGGCTGCCAACAGTTACAGAAGCCACGTTACATTATTCAAGGAAATCTCTTCTAGAAGTACTTGGACATTCTCTCTGAAGAGTGAGAAATTTTCTTTCTCAGAAACACCTAGAAAATGTCTTCTCATGTTTTATTAGCTACGACCAATAACCATGGCCAGGAGATGTTAAAAGGCAAAATGCTAAAGAGCCTTTGTAAATGTAATAAAAGTTTAGCTTATTTCATATATAAAAAGCCCTTACAAATCATTATGTAAAATTACAAATATGTGACGGACAAAAACAAGGAATGAAGAGAGAATTCACAACAGAAAAAATTCTAATAGCCAGTGAATTTTTTATATTCCTAATCAAAGCAATTGAACCATAGCGACAATATGTTATCCTATATCAATCTAGTTAATTCTTTTTAACTCTTCGCATGATAGAGTTTGGAAATGAATACTTTAGTATGTGGCATTTGGAAATATAAATGAGTCACAGCAGCAATTCTATTTCTAGAATTAGAATATGTACAATGTTACTCCTAAAATGATATTTTAAATTGCAGAAAACATCAGAAATACCGCACAGTAGGAGGTTGGTTAACTGAATTATATGCATGTATCTGGTTGAGTACTGTGAGGCCGTTCAGAATCACATTATAGGAGGATATTTGATCACAGGGGAAAATGTGCTTGATGTATCAAATAAAAAGCATTGCAGGGCTTCCCTGGTGGCGCAGTGGTTGGGAGTCCGCCTGCCGATGCAGGGGACACGGGTTTGTGCCCCGGCCCGGGAGGATCCCACATGCCGTGGAGCGGCTGGGCCCGTGAGCCATGGCCGCTGAGCCTGCGCGTCCGGAGCCTGTGCTCCACAACGGGAGAGGCCACAGCAGTGAAAGCCCCGCGTACTGCAAAAAAAAAAAAAAAAAAAAAGGCATTGCAAAGCACTTTATGATTATTATGTGATCTCAGTTTTGTGTAAAATATGTACATAACCATGAAAGAAAAATGAATACATTTGACCGCACACAATTTTTTTAAAAGACAACTTCTGTATGGTAGTATACCATAAATAGTACCAAAAGATCATTGGCATACTGGAAAAAATATTTAAAATACTAATAACAAAAAGATGATTCCCTTAATTTATAAAGAGCTCATACAAATCAATAAAAGACAATCCAAAGAAAATGGATTTAAAAGCTAGAAATATGCAGTTTATAAAAAAGAATTTTAAATGACTGATAAAAATGTATATGTTATATTTATATTGAAAAATTAATTATATTCCTGTTGACATCCATTTTAAATCTGTTCTAACTTGATTGGTATATAACTAAGAAACTTCAGTCTTCAAATATTATGTTATACAGGGCTTCCCTGGTGGTGCAGTGGTTGAGAGTCCGCCTGCCGATGCAGGGGATACGGGTTCGTGCCCCGGTCTGGGAGGATCCCACATTCCGCGGAGCGGCTGGGCCCGTGAGCCATGGCCGCTGAGCCTGCGCGTCCGGAGCCTGTGCTCCGCAACGGGAGGGGCCACAACAGTGGGAGGCCCGCGTACCATTAAAAAAAAAAAAAATATATATATATATATATATATATTATGTTATAAAACATTTCTTGGGAAAGAAATAGATTAGGTAGTAGGATTTTTCAGATTTGTAAGTACAAGGTGTGTTTCCGGTAGGATTTTCAGTAATATAGTTATAGCTATGTGTACAAGTATAAAAGCTCAACATCACTGAGAAAACCTAGCATTTTAGTTTAGATTTTTCTCTAAATCGTAGCATTTCTGTCTGTCTCACCACAGCATTTTTCCAGCATGAGCTACCTAATACTCTGATCATAATAGTGTGTTGCCTACTATTATGATAAATCATGCACCCGACAGTGCAGTTGTATTCTTTTTTTCTCTTTGGCATTGAGTTATGACCAGGAATGATCTTCATAGTTTTTTAATCATATTATGTTCAACTTGTATAAATTTGAACTGTTGAAAAAGTATCTGTCCTTAATAAGTGTACTTTTTCTTATCCTGCCATTCCGCTTTACATTAATTACAGTCTAAGACAGAAAAATAAAAAAAGGAAGCATATTTAATGTTTACCCAAGTAATCTAAGGGGCCTTTTCCAAATTATTTCCTTCCCCCAACATTCTGAAATCCCCCCCCAGGAAGCATCATCACCCCACATCACCATCGGTGTGAACACTGGAAACCGATAGTATATTTGGGGTACAGGGATACATTGAAGAGCACTGGTCTCAACAAAACCCTGCTGGCACCATCACCCATTGCCTACAGCCAGAGCCAGGCTCCTAGCAAGAGCTGTGAATATGAATCACATTCCTCTGTAGAAGCAGGGTTTTTAGGTCTGAAAAATGACTGTTTCTCAAAGCCAAGCGTTTGCCAGCAAAAAATATATTAATGTATGACTTCAAGAAACTTATGTCAAATGTATTCCCTGCTTTTTTAATGTTGAATTATTAGTAAGAGAAACATAAAGCAGCAACGTACAAATATATGTCAAGCATACGTGCTTTAAAAACCTATTTTTAATGTATATCAAGTGTCTAGCATAAGGCCTAGTACGTAATAATGAAATAATGTTTTCTTTCCCTAGTCTGAGGAGTCATAACAGTAATCAGATGAAAATCAAAGATAGTGGTTGGCAATGCTATGTGCACTTTAGATCAGAAAGAACCTTTAACACTTTAAAATTTTTGTTCATTATCAGTAGCTGTTAAGATAGAATATGAGTATGTGCTCTTATAAATCATCTAGTGTAACATCCTTGCTTTACAGCCGAGGCACCTGAAGCCTGCCAAGTAGTCTGTAGGGAATGCTGGCCTCTCCAGGGAAAGATTCTTTTCCCTCCACCCCAACTCCCCGCCAGTCAGGCAGCTGTCCCTCTCGCAGTGCTGGACTTCCTTGAAAGAGCCTCACTGTGACAGGAATTCAAGCTTCTTTACATGGAGGTTTCCATTGTTGTGGCCTTTGAGCAGATCTCACTTTTTAGGGGATCAGTTGTAGTTGTTTCCCAGTTATCTCACAGGCATGTTTGGTTTTTCCTAGAATATCATAGGTGTCCCCTGTTTTCCTCTATATCCCCAATAGAAACCAAACGTACGGTGGGAATTTGGGAAATTCTTATAGAACGAACAAATGCTCAGTAACGCTTATGCCACCATGGCATGTTTTGGGATGGCATATATTGAGCCCCTTCAAAATGAATGAGTAATCTATGTACAAAGGGTTCTGTAGTTAAATTTTGGTTTTAAATTTTAAAAATTTAAATGTTTTTAAATTTTGTTGAACAAAGTTAAAATAGGTTTACTTACATAGAACTTCTTAGAGCTTTTAATATGCTAATGTACATTATGAATGTCCAAAAAGGAATTGCAGTATGCAGCCTTCCTGAACTTACTGAAAATGGAACCCTTTTTTCAAGGAGCATTTCAAAGGCACTATGTTCCAGAATTCACTTTTGAAACTCTATAGAAAAGAATGTTAGGATGCACCTTTGGCTGGTCCTTTCAAATACCAGTTATTATCTGAGTTTTTAGAGATGTAGGGGACCATTCAAAATTGAGATCATTTGCAAGCGTCTGAAACAAAGGTTACTGGGTTTGGGGTTTTTTTTTTTTTTTAAGGAATTCTGCATGTTCTAGATGCTAGATATAAAGGAAGAAAAGTCAGAACATTTGTTACATAAGATAAAAGCCCAACCTGTCCCCTGACTGGTTGATGAGCCACCTCCGTCTTGGATGACAGTGGATCTGAGGGTGGACAAGGCAGCAGGTGTCTTCACACAAACTTAAAACATCCCCAGATGCCTCGTTGGATCTACTGAAATGTCCAAACACTTGACCCAAACCCTGAGGTTCTATGTCAAAAAGCAGTTCTGAAATAGCCTTGACCTGAGCGATTTTTGAAGATGAATTATCAACTTTGTACCTCTTAAGAAAAAAAAAATTTTTTAACCAAACAGAAGAAAGCAGCCACTTCAGTAGAGCTCCACAGGCAGTTTACTTTTGAACAAGATTGAATCCTGAAAGGCCCATCAGAATTACTTAACCTGTTAGCTGGAATAATTTTGTTTTCATTTATCTTCAAAATAATTGCAATTTGATTTTTGACAGAGTTAATGTTGAGCTAGTCTTCTGACAATAATTGACTAAGAGGTTCAATTGCTTCTTGAAGTTACCGTTACAAGGAGGTTGTCAGACTATAGCATCATCATATTAGGTGACAATTGTATGCACTAAAGAATTTCTAGGCTAATGGATCTGGAGAAGGCCTAATAGAAAATGTATGAGTCCCAAATGAAGGTTCACAAGTCAACTAACTTGGCAAGTTAGTCTACCAGACCAAGGTAAAGCTCAGGGGTGATCATTTCTAAATTACACCTCACCCGCACATAGTTAAGTCCATCAGGATAATTTATAATGATCAGGCTCACACATGCTCTTTTTTTTTTTTTTTTTTTTTGGCGGGGAGGGTCTCTTTATTTGAAGGTTTTACATCTGTTTATTGACTGAAGATCTGGTTATTTCATTTCTTTTTTTAATTTTTATTTTATACTGGAGTATAGTTGATTTACAATGTTGTGTTAGTTTCAGGTGTACAGCAAGGTGATTCAGTTATTCGTATACATGTATCTATTCTTTTTCACGTTCTTTTCCCTTATAGGTTATTACAGAATATTGAGTAGAGTTCCCTGTGCTATACAGTAGGTCCTTGTTGGTTATCTGTCTTCTATGTAGTAGTGTGTATATGTTAATCTCAAACTCCTAATTTATCCCTCCCCTCAACCTTTCCCCTTTGGTAACCATAAGTTTGTTTTCTAAGTCTGTGAGTCTGTTTCTGTTTTGTATATAAGTTCATTTATATCATTTTTTTAGATTCCACATATAAGTGATATCATGATATTTGTCTTTCTCTGTCTGCCGTACTTCACTTAGTATATTTCATTATTTCTTAATTTCTCCCCTAGGTCATCTGAAATGCTATTAATTTATCTGTAAAACCAAGGAATTTTGTGTCAAAATTTGTGCTAAGAACTTACAAATTATATTCACTGGGTCTTAGTTTCTTCTTGGTACATATTAACCTGCTATTCTGGTAAAAACATGGGTACCACACTAGCATTTTAAAAATAGCACATCAGGTCTTTATTCATTTTGTCCCTCATAGAGATATTTGGGTTGAAGAGGAATAACTCAGAAAATTTCTTCTGTCTTTGAATCTTCCTTTAAAATAACTCCTTCGTTAATCAATCATGAAATATTCCAAAATGGATGTCGTATTCTAAATATGATGGGATATGGATACCAAAGATAGATTTTGTGTATTTTACAATTTGCTCAGAGTTCAACCTGGTACCTAAATAAATTCTCCTCCCCCACAACTCTTTAGCAACCATATACTGTCAGAACTCAGCCAGAATTACTGTATGGAGGACTTAAGGCTAGAAATAGAAGAAAGATGCTTCTCCCAGAAGTTGTCCCTAGGCATGGAGGGCCTGGGAAGCTTGGAAGCTGGAATTTTGAAGGATTTTGGTTGTAGAAACTAAGAGAATATCCAATTCAGGGCAACAGGGAGCTGTTTGAGAACAGGCAGAAAAGACCCAACACCCATAATGACTAGAAAACAAAAACATGGAGAACTAGAGAATAACAGAAAGCTGACCTGTGTTTGTTTCTGAAGCTAAACTGAAGATATGTAATTGACCTACTTCTTAACAGAGTGTTACCTAGGATCCTACATCTTTTGCAAAGTGTATCTTGTACTTTAATGACTGACAGATGTTGCTTTGAAATGCCTGACCACCAAGGAAGAGGAAAACATGGTTGAATTAAGATGGCATTATAAAACATCTGGTTAGACATGACAGACTCTGCTTATATCTACTCCTCTCAAAACCCCTCAATTAGCAGTAAGGGATGAAAATTGGAGAAACCCACAAGGACAAATAGAACCCTAATGGAAACAACAGCAGAAAAGAGGCATCAACATAATTTTGGAAGTAAGTGAACATGTGGTTAGTCCCCCAAGCTGGTGGAGAAAGCTGAAATCTAAGAGCCTGCAGACAAGCAAGCCAGGTCACCCAACCATGGGGCTGCAGGAAGATTCAGGATGGGAAGGACCAGGTAGGTACTTCTATAGGTAGGGGTGAGGGGGGGGAGCTGGAGGAGTAGAAGGGTTGAAAGTCTGTATAAAGAGCAATTATAGCGACTTCCCTTTTGGCGCAGTGGTTAAGAATCCACCTGCCAGTGCAGGGGACACGGGTTCGATCCCTGGTCTGGGAAGATCCCACGTGCCACAGAGCAACTAAGCCTGTGCGCCACAACTACTGAGCCTGTGCTCTAGAGCCCGTGAGCCACAACTACTGAAGCCCGCGCTCCTAAAGCCCGCAGTCCACAACAAGAGAAGCCACCGCAATGAGAAGCCCGCACACCGCAACGAAGACCCAACACAGCAAAAAATTAATTAATTAATTATTTTTTTTTAAAAGAGAGCAATTATACACCCAGCTCTCCTAACCTCACAAAGTTGGAGGAGCTACCTGTCTCATTCTGATAGAAGACAAGAAGTTTACTCTGAAGAAATTGAACCAGAGAAGCTCTGGGCTTGGGGACACCATGCACCAGTGGAGGAGAGAGGTCAGGCACCATGTTGAAATCAAGTAAATTAGGTGAAAGTCTAGGTACGAAAGATTTCCTCCAGCCCCCTTCACTCAGAATTCTGGCAGCAATGAGAAAACGGTTTAAGGTACGGACATTACTGGGGTCCCCCACAGATGGCTGGTCCCCACCTCATCACCCTGTAGTGAAGTCCACCACCCACAAAGCACACATACAGAGCTTCCAAGTGGCTTTTCACTTTTCAGTGAATGGACAGCCAAGGATCCCCAGACATTCAAGCAAGGCCTCTAGCTCAAAAGACCAAGACCAAGACAAACGGGAGAAGAGGGGATTTATAGGTAACAGATGCAATGCAGGGAGCAGCATAAAAGGTAAAACCATAATTCATCTGCTTGAGAGGAAGGATGCTTTTGTAAAACAAGAGCAACATGCTTTTAAAAGGGATATTTGGAGAACGAGGAGGGGTTCTTGAAAGTGGAAAACGTTACAGCAAAAATGAAAGATTCAATATCAGGCTTGCTAGATGGAGTTGAAAACATTCAGTCACTCAACAAATACTGGGTTTTTTGTAAACATCTTTATTGGAGTATAATTGCTTTACAATGGTGTGTTAGTTGCTGCTTTATAACAAAATGAATCAGTTATACATACACATATGTTCCCATATCTCTTCTCTCTTGCATCTCCCTCCCTCTCACCCTCCCTATCCCACCCCTCTAGGTGGACACAAAGCACCGAGCTAATCTCCCTGTGCTATGCGGCTGCTTCCCACTAGCTATCTTACATTTGGTAGTGTATATATGTCCATGCCACTCTCTCACTTCGTCCCAGCTTACCCTTCCCCCTCCCTGTGTCCTCAAGTCCATTCTCTGCATCTGCATCTTTATTCCTGTCCTGCCCCTAGGTTCTTCAGAACCTTTTTTTTTTTTTTAGATTCCATATGTATGTGTTAGCATACGGTATTTGTTTATCTCTTTCTGACTTACTTCACTCTGTATGACAGTCTCTACATCCATCCACCTCATTACAAATAACTCAATTTCATTTCTTTTTATGGCTGAGTAATATTGCATTGTATATATGTGCCACATCTTCTTTATCCATTCGTCTGCCGATGGACACTTAGGTTGCTTCCACATCCTGGCTATTGTAAATAGAGCTGCAATGAACATTGTGGTAAATGACTCTTTTTGAATTACGGCTTTCTCAGGGTATATGCCATATGACCCAACAAATACTATTGAGTGGCTACTATGTCCTTGGCACTGTTCCAGGCAGTGGAGATTCATCAGTGAGCAAAAGAAGCAAAGATCCCTGGCCTAGTAGAGCTTAAATTCCATTAGAGGGAGAGCATAAACAATACAATCATATGTAAATTACAGGTGTTGTAAAGTGTTAAGTGCTGGAGGCAAGAGAAGAAAATAGAGCATGGTACAGAGAGTGGAGAGTACCAGGAAGGGAGGGTGGACAAGGGGAATTTTTTACATAGATGGTCAGGGCCGGGCTCATTGGGAAGGTGACAGCTGAGCAAGGACTTAGAGAGTGAGGAAGATAGCCATGTGATATCTGGAGGAAGATCCTTCCAGGCAGAAGGAAAGGCCCTGAGACAGGAGGCCTGTTCAGGGTAGAGCAGGGCCCAATGTGGCTGGAGTGAGCCAGGGAGAGGACAGTGGAAGGAGCTGGGCGGTGACAGTACCAGCTCATGTGGCCCTTGTGGGCCAGGGGAGGGGCTTTGGCTTTCACTCTGGGGGAGCTGGAGCACCGCGGCAGAGTTTTAAGCAGAGAAGTGACACGATCTGACTTTGGTCTTAAAAGGATCACTCGGGGGACTTCCCTCGTGGTGCAGTGGTTAAGAGTCCGCCTGCCAATGCAGGGGACGCGGGTTCGAGCCATGGTCCGGGAGGATCCCACATGCCACAGAGCAACTAAGCCCATGCGCCACAACTACTGAGCCTGCTCTGTAGAGCCCACGAGCCACAACTACTGAGCCCATGCGCCACAACTACTGAAGCCCGCACGCCTAGAGCCTGTGCCGCGCAACAAGAGAAGCCACTGCAATGAGAAGGCCATGCTTGCTGCAACTAGAGAAAGCCCGTGTGCAGCAATGAAGACCCAACGCAGCCAAAATTAATTAATTAATTAATTTAAAAAGAAAAAAAGGATCACTCGGCTGCTGTGTTGAAAATTAACTGTAGGGGGTCAAGGTACTGAAGAGAGGAATTGTGTTTAAAATTCAGTAGCACGGCTGTGTGACCTGTGGCCCTCATGTTCTCTTTTTATATACCTCGGTGTGTCCTCCAGTTCACCCGCTCTGTTCGCCTGTATCCTTGGCTCCACCTAAGAAATGACTTGCTTGCCCTCTCCGTCACCCTGATCCCTGCCTTGTACCTTCTGATAACTTCCTCTCCCAGATCCCATCAGGTCTCCTTCAGGGTTCAGCCCCCGCTGTCTTGCATCAGATCCTGAAGCACATAACGTCTCGTTGGTTCCACTTCTAATGTTCATGTTGTTGAATGAGGGCCCCTCTGGCTCCCTGGATTTTTGCTGAACCTCTCTAGGCATAATCAGATAAGCATTAAGCATTTGCTTATTGAATATAACATTTAATTTTCCCCCTTTAGACACTCTGTCATCAGGCTGAGTCCTCGCTGGAGGTAAGCTTTGTATGACTTGAAAAACCCCACAGTTTAAGCTCTTTAAACAAAGAGGGAAATGGGAAGATCTGTCTCATACCTTAAGTTCCAACCTTCAGACCCTTCATGAGACGATCAACCACAGCCCTTCGCCCACACAAAGGCCTGGGGAGCGTAGCCGTTTATAAGGGATTATAAGGGAAAATACATGAATCATTTTTTTGCATAGAAATCATTTGCCTCCGTGGTTTTTCACTGCTACTTTTTCTCTGATGTTAGAAAAATAAATAAAGCCGAAGGGACTTCTGATAAAGTTGATGATATAACTGCAGGCTCACAAAATTCCTTTCTCTCAAATAATATAGTTAATATAACAGATGTAATAATGTAAACACTATTGACTTTAAATTTTGTGTGTGTGTGTGTGGTACGCGGGCCTCTCACTGTTGTGGCCTCTCCCACTGCAGAGCACAGGCTCCGAACGCGCAGGCTCAGCGGCCATGGCTCACGGGCCCAGCTGCTCGGCGGCATGTGATATCTTCCCAGACCGGGGCACAAACCCATGTCCCCTGCATCGGCAGGCGGACTCCCAACCACTGCGCCACTAGGGAAGCCCAACTTTAAATTTTTTATGTAATTATTATTGGGATTATAAAGGACAGGTAATAGTGATGGTAGGACGGCTAAATCACCCATTTCTGTAATTTGGATAGGGTCTCAAATGATCCACCAAGAAATAACAGTATATGTGTATTATACAGCATATGTGTATACTGTGTATATGTATGTGTCTACATATAAATAAATTATATGTGTATTTAACTGCCACGAGAAGAAGCAGTTAAAATAGTTGGCATGAAATGACACTGTGAGATGGGGAGGTGGGCTTAAGTGGGCAAGGGGCAGGGCTGCTGTCTTTTTTATAGCATTTTTGTGCTATCTGATTTTTCAACTACACAAAACCTAAATAAACTAAGGACACAGATGAAATCTAAAAGGTTGTCCCCCCCCAAAAAAACCCTACACCTTAAAAAGTACCTACTTATACATTTTTTTTCAGATTATACTAGAGTCTAACCAAAAACATTTTAATAAAAAATCTTTATAAAACACTTTTTGAAAATTATAAGATTGATTTCCAGTATAGATGTGGCTCCAGGGGGGTCTTAATTTCCTTCTTCTTAAAAAAAAAAAAGTATGAAACTTTAAAAATGTGTTTTCTTTAAAAAATTGAATCACAGATTTCTACCCTCTAATTGTCCTCTTTTGGTTTTTCAAGATACTAAAGAAGGGACCTTTATTTTAGCACTTGGGTGGAGGCCTGACAAAGCTGTGTGCGTGATAGATTCGTCTACAAGAAGAGAGGCATCTTGACTAAAACAGGTTACTGTGCTGATGCCACATGCAGCAACGAGTGACTTTTCACCGCCTCTTTGTCTTTCTATATTCTGTTTATACGTGAGCTCCAGGTTCATCAGAAATTGCTCCTGTGTCGTGTTTCCCTCACATATCTTGGTTTTTCTTGACCCATTAGTTCCTCTTTGGGGTCCGTGGATGACCTCCTCATATTTGTACAGCAGGCTGGAGAGGAAGGGCTTTGCAAGCACATGGTACCTGTTTAGGAGCCTTCATGAAGACCAGCCTAAAATGGCTGAATAAAAGAGGTATCATACCAGTTTTTCTGAGAGAAAGTGGTGGGCACAGTTGGGGATCTAAGAAGAAATATAAGAACCCTGAGCGATCCTGGAGAACCCATACTGTGGGCTTTGAACTGGAGGTTGAATATCTTGGTTCCGAGAGGCCAGAGACAGGGAGGGGAGTAGTACCATCAACCTAAGAATTGGGACAGTCATTTAAGTAGCAGCAGTGAGTACCACCTGGAGCGTGATGGCGATGTGTACAAGGAGTTTATCCAAGAAAACAATGAGGAAGTTTGGGGTCTTGGGACTTTAGTAGCAGAAAGGGAGAGAAAGGGATTTATACTGGAAATACCGTGGAAGAAAGAATACGTTTGGTGGTAGAAAGCATATTTAGGGGAAGAGCTAATAATGAAGATTACACCAAATTTCTTTTTACTTGAGAGGTTGAGAAGTATGGGATCCTGAGAAAAATATAAGTATCTGTGAATTCACCATGTTTGGATAAAGCAGGCACTGAGACGCTTACGTAATGTCTGATTGATTCCTGATCACTGAAAAAATTTAACAGATTATTAGGAACTTGTTTTTTACCCTTTCTCCAGGAATACATCTAAATTCTTGGGACTTTACCTGGGGAGGGTGGCTGCACAGGCTGTGTATAAGTCAGTTCATACATCCAATGCGACATTACACTAGTGGCCAATGTGTATAATCTATGCAAAGCTAGGTTTCATAAGAGAACTATGGATGCTGATGGCTTTGTGTTCTGACTCATCTTGCTTCCTTTCAACATTCTTAAAATATTTATCCAAAGATAATGGCATTTCGGCTTTCTTCTTTACACGACCGTAAAGTTAGAACAGGGCTCTGCTTCAGACTCCGCGCACGCCTCCTTTGGAGGTAACGAACAGCTAGACACTGAATCAAAATGACGGACGTGACCCCTAGTGCCACCTCTTGGTGGCGGCAGAACTGACATGCTCTGGCTGATGTGACGCATACAAATTGCCAGGTTGAGCTTCTAAGTGAAGGAGCCTCTGTGATTTCACCGTGATCTACTACTCAGCCAACCAGCAACATTTTCCTTTTTTTTTTCCTCTATTGCAAAGGTGTGGCGGGGCACCCTGGCCCGTATGCGGTACAAGAAGACCAAGGCAGCTCTGACAATTATCAGATACTACCGGCGCTACAAAGTGAAGTCGTACATCCACGAGGTGGCCAGACGCTTCCATGGCATCAAGACCATGAAGGACCACGGCAAGCACGTGAAGTGGCCAGCCCCGCCCAGAGTGCTTTGCCGTTTCGAGGCAGCCCTACAGGCTATTTTTAATAGGTAAGGACTTGGTATGTGCTGCATCCGTTTGTGGCAGTACACGTACTACATAAATTTACAGATCTGAGACTGTGACATTAGCTCCACCATTTGCTACATGATGTTGCTTTTACCTTGTGTCTCCACCTTCGTAGATTTCACTTTCAAAGGGCATTTGCCTACCCCTCCGAATAATAGAACTGTCCATTTATTTTTCCATTAACAGTGAATCAAGCCAAGTTTAAGATAAGCTAGTGGCATGATGCCTCTACTTTCTTTTACTGGCAAAAAGAGAACTTTATTAAAACCACCACACATCACTCACACTAGGAAGTCTGTTCATCCTTTCAGAGCAGGGGTTCTCTATCCCACACCTGACATTCACAAGGAGTTTCTAAAACACACTGATGCCCAAGTCCCACCTCCAGAAAGTCCTGTTTAATGGTGCTGGGGAGCGGAGCCCAAGCGGAGGTCCTTTTTAAAGTTTTCCAGGTGACTTTAAAGTAAAAGGCAGAAAACACTGTTATAGAGCAAGCTATTTTTTTAAACAAATAAGTAAATTAATTAATTAATGCCCATGCAACATTTGATACCTTTCCAGCTAATCTTCATTTTTTTAATAAACTGCCCTGAATCTGACTTTGTAGTTACTCATAGCTCCTTTCTCCTCGTTTTTTGAGCTTGTTTGTTGACAGCATGCACCAGATACGTTTAGCTGTGTCTCAGATACAGCCATAGAGTCGCATAAACTAAGCTGATAGTTCTCACATGTGGTCATTTGGCATTATGGTATTCCACCAAGAACACCACGAACTAATTAACGTATTGATGTAATTGATGTATTGAAAGTAAATCAATGTATTGAATGGCAGATATCAAAAGAAAGAAAATGCATGCAAGGAAAACTCTTTAATACATATCTCATTTGCTTTTAAAAAAATGATTGCTCATAAAAAGAAAAGAATAAAACAGTAGAGCATTATTGAAAGCGAAAGCACCCCAACCCTCCATTCTCCCATGCAATACTATAAATGTTAGCTGTAAATCTTGGCAGCCTTTTTACTGAACAGATAAATTTTTTTTCATGAGTTGTATCCTCTGTCACCTGCATTTTTGACATAATCTAAAAAGTGATTAAATGATACGTGAATACACGCTCATTTCTTTTGAAGTGACATAGGAACTTCCCCGGAGGTCCAGTGGTCAAGACTGTGTGCTCCCACTGCAGGGTCATGGGTTCAATCCTGGTTGGGGAACTAAGATTCCACATGCTATGCGGTGCAGCCAAAAAAAAATTTTTAAGTAAATAAAGTGACATAATATAAAAATTTACAGGATATATTGGGCTTCCCTGGTGGCGCAGTGGTTAAGAGTCCGCCTGCCGATGCAGGGGACACGGGTTCGTGCCCCGGTTCGGGAAGATCCCACATGCCGCGGAGTGGCTGGGCCCGTGAGCCGTGGCCGCTGAGCCTGCGCGTCCGGAGCCTGTGCTCCGCAACGGGAGAGGCCACAACAGTGAGAGGCCCGCGTACAGCAAAAAAAAAAAAAAAAAAAAATTTACAGGATATAAAGTTGAAATCCTCCACACCTCCTCTTGTCTCTCCCCATTTTATTTCTTTCCCCTAAGATAACCACCCATTAACAATTAGTTTGTATCCTTCTAAATCTTTGTCTGTGCACTTACAAACACATACACACACAAGAGAAGCATGATACAGTGGTTAAGGACACACACCCTGGAGCCTGGGTTCATATTCTAGCTCTGCCACTGACTAGCTGTGTAACCTTGGGCAAACGAGTTAACCTCTCTGTGCCTCAGTTTTCTTGTCTGTAAAAGGGCCATAATCATAGCACCTGCTCATAGGGTTGTTGCAAGTATTATGAGTAAATATGTATAAAGCATTTCAGATAGTGCCTGACACATAATAAGTACTATGGAAATGTGTGCTTATACTGTGAGTGTGTATGCATTTGGGTTTTTTTCCCTCTCTTTTTTTCCACAAGGAAGACTCTGTGTATGGTTATATGACTTTACTTAAAAATAAGTCTTGGGGCTTCCCTGGTGGCACAGTGGTTGAGAGTCTGCCTGCTGATACAGGGGACACGGGTTTGTGCCCCGGTCTGGGAAGATCCCACATGCCGCGGAGCGGCTGGGCCCATGAGCCATGACCGCTGAGCCTGCGCATCCAGAGCCTGTGCTCCGCAACGGGAGAGGCCACAACAGGGAGAGGCCACAACAGTGAGAGGCCTGCGTACCGCAAAAAATAAATAAATAAATAAATAAGTCTTGGAGACCTGTCCATCACAATAAATAAAGATCTATGTCATATTTTTTTTTTTTTTTTTTTTTTTTTTTTTTGCGGTATGTGGGCCTCTCACTGCTGTGGCCTCTCCCGTTGCGGAGCACAGGCTCCGGACGCGCAGGCCCAGTGGCCATGGCTCACGGGCCCAGCCGCTCCGCGGCATATGGGATCCTCCCAGACCGGGGCACGAACCCGTATCCCCTGCATCGGCAGGCGGACTCTCAACCACTGCGCCACCAGGGAGGCCCATATGTCATATTTTTAATGGCTGCAAAGAATTACTGATTTTGATGATGTTGCACTGTAGCCTGTACAGTCTTCTTTTTTAGACTTGGAGGTTTTATGTAGGCCTAGAATTGATTATTTTTTGTAAAACTCAGTTTATTCATTCAGCAAGTATTTACTCAACACCTCCTGTGTCACAGACACTGACCTAGGTTCTAGGGATACAGTGACAAACAAGAAAGACGTGAAATACTGTCCCAGCCTTCTTAGGGCTTATAGTCAATGAGCATTTTGAAAATAATACATCTGCTCTGTGTCTTGACTGTACACACACACACACACACACACACACACACACACACACACATTGAATGAATCTTGCCAGCTGTGTTAATCTAGTTCAAAGGCACACGTTTTCTGTAAAGGGCCAGATAGTAAATATTTTAGGCTTTGTGGGCTCCCATATGGTCTTCGTCACATATTTTATTTTGTTTCGTTAAACACGTAAAAACTATTCTTAGCTCTATGGGCCGTGTTTGGCACAGGCTGTAGTTTACCAACCCCTGGTCTAGTCACTGTATCATATTTCATTTATTCTTGCATTTTTGATCTGTGGAATCCTGAGAGAAGTGTGTTAAAGGATTTTGCTGTGATTGTGGGGTCTTGTTTTCTTCTACTGCCTTCGTGTGTGTCTAATCGTACTTCACCTCGCTCCCACTCCTCCTAGTAATTCTTTTTCATCCTGGGAAGGCTGGGAGCCTTCCTCACCCCCAGCTTCTTCACGTGGTCAAGGCTGCTCACTTTTCCGGTGGCAGCTGTTGTCGTCTATGCATGTTTAAAGATGGCAGTTTGCATGATCAGGATGAGAAGCGTGTGCTGTACCCCCACCCAGGTTGGGTGGCTCGGGTCCACATTCCCCGGCACAGCTGTTTACCATGGGTCTCTGGAGTCTGTCAGCTGTGGACCCTGTCCTGGGCCCCTGTGGGCAGTGAAGAGGGGACAAGCTGACCAGGCACAGGGCCCCCTGGGCTCTGTGGATCCTGGCCCCGGCTCTCCCTCTGACACCCCCTCCTGTTCCCCTCCCCCAGGCCCCTGCTCCAGCTGCCAGGACTCCTTGCTTGTCCTCTCACACACCAAACAAGCTCACACTTCAGAGCCTTTGCACGCACTGTTTTGTCTTCCTGGAACAAGTATCCATACAGCGGGCACCTCCACTTCCTGCTCACGTATCCTTATCGGGTGCCTCCCAGACCACCCTCTGTGACTGACACCTGCTCCCTGGCCCTTCCCTCTGCTGCACTCCTGTCCCCCTTTCCTTGCCTTATTTTCTTCCATACCACTAATCACATCATCCATACTGTGTATTTAAGTATTGGTTATATCTTGTCTGTCTCTGCTGTCTAGAATATCAGCACCTAGCACAAAGGACCTTCACCTGTTTGTTTACTGCTGTGCTTCCACTCCCTAGAATGGCATCTGGAGTTTAGTACATGCCTAGAAAACATTTGTTGAATGAATGAATGATGAATCCAAAGTTCCTACACCCTAACTATACATGTAAGAGAGTCCACGTATCACTAAATTCTGGTTGCTTCCAAAACACGCAAACAGCAAAGGAAGTTCTACAAAAAAATCTCTGTCCACATACAACTATGTGTATTTTAACATGTTCTATGTATATTTTGGAAGCATATTACTTTTTTTAGGGTAGCACGCAAGTAATTTAATTCTACTTAGTGGCTGCTTCAGTTATTTTTGAGAATGAATGGGATGTTCTTTCTAAAGTCTCATACATTTTGCTTGTTTACTTATAGATGGAGAGCATCCCAGCTCATCAAGACCATACCTGCTTCAGACCTGCCCCAGGTTAGGGCAAAGGTTGCAGCTGTGGAAATGTTGAAGGGTCAAAGGGCTGACCTTGGGCTCCAGAGGGCCTGGGAGGGCAACTATCTTGCTTCGGTAAGTCCAGGAGGACAAAGTGGAATCCACTCCTGCTGCTCCCTTAACAAAGAAAGGGAAGAATTTTTCTCTAAGTATTTGTAGAAAGACTAAGACACCTTCAGAAACTAAATTTCTATGAGATACTAAACTAAAAGATTTTATTGCTTCTCAGTGTACGATATTTGATGTTTCCCTCACTTTAAAGAGAGTTCTCTGTCTTGTATCCATATGAATTAGGTACCTTCAATAATCTGGCTTCGATCATTTAAACCTTCCCTTGCATAATTCAGCACCTATTTGTAATTACCACCTTTGTATCAATTATTCCCAAAGCTGGATTTCACCCTCTCTCCCATTCCCTATTTTTAAAATATTCTAGGATCGTTGGTGTTATAATAACCCTTTAGTAGCTTATCATCTGGGATGGGGAGGTAAAAAGTACATGTGTGAAGTTATGTGAGTAGAGTTATAAAGCAGTAAAAGACTGCCTTCTCATCTAAAATGTTAAGCAGGGCTTCCCTGGTGGCACAGTGGTTAAGAATCCGCCTGCCAATGCAGGGGACACGGGTTCAATCCCTGGTCTGGGAAGATCCCACATGCCGCGGAGCAACTAAGCCCGTGCGCCACAACTACTGAACCTGCGCTCTAGAGCCCACGAGCCACAACTACTGAGCCCGCGTGCCACAACTACTGAAGCCCGTGTGCCTAGAGCCCATGCTCCACAACAAGAGAAGCCACTGCAATGAGAAGCCTGTGCACTGCAACCAAGAGTAGCCCCTGCTCACCGCAACTAGAGAAAAGCCTGTGCACAGCAACAAAGACTCAACGCAGCCAAAAATAAATTAATTAATTAAAAAAATAATAAAATGTTAAGCATACTCATTTTATCATGTTTCCTTTTTCTTTCAGAAGCCAGATACACCTCAGACCTCAGGCACCTTCGTCCCCGTTGCGAATGAACTGAAACGGAAGGACAAATACATGAACGTCCTCTTTTCCTGTCATGTCCGAAAGGTAAGGCAAGCTTGAAACAGACCTCCTTGGAAAGAAAAGACTGATTTCAGGTGAAACTGACTTAGCTATGACCCCAGTAAAACAGAACAATAGGTACGTAACTGGCTGCATCATCAGTGAGCTCTACCTGTGTATATGGTGAGGCACTGATGGAATGGCTAAGTGACTACAAGTTTGGGGTTAGGCTATAAAGACTAATTAGGGAAGTGAATATTTTTGGTAGCCATTTCTTTTTAAGACAGGAGAAGGGGAATCTCCTTGAGGTCAGGGATTTGTATTTTACTGCATGTATCTTTCATAGCACTTTGTCTATAGCATACTGGTCTGGCTTGTATTTAACGGTCATTCAGTACTTCTTATACATGTTTTATTATGATTTTTTTAAAAAACAGGGAATGGGGAGAAAACGTAATTTGGAAAAGGGAGAAGGACATAGTGAGACTTGGAAGTGGGGTGGAGGGGAATTATGTGCTATGACTATATTTGCTTATCTGAAGCAGGACACATGAGGACTATTTTTTTCCTGGGGATGAGAGCAGTTGAGCAAGTGGAAATATGGAAGCTGGAAAATGGAAGGAAAGGGATATAGTTGGTGTTTAAAACCTTAAAACACTTGTTTTCAAAAAATAGAGGGAAAATTGAGATGATTGTAAAAGAGCATTTTGAAAAATTATGCCAATAAATTTAAAAATACCAATGAAATGGGTGAATTTAAGAAAAATATTGCCTAGATTGACCCCAGAAATGATATTGACATAAATATGCCAATATTCCAAAGGAGGAATTAAGAAAATTATCAAAGAATTACTTATAACAAAGGTCCAGATTTAGGTGATTTTAGAGCTGTTTTGTATCACATCTTCAAAAAGTGCATAATTGCAGTATTATTCAGATCAAAATAGTGAAATATTATTTTTCAACTATAAATTTAGCAAACTTTAAAGTGTTGATAACAACCAGTATTCTCAAGGGTTTAGGGAAATGCTATTGGTAGGAGTATAAGACACAGTCCTTTTGAATGGACTATTTGGCAGTACTTATCAAAATTTTAAATACACAGACCAGGACTTCCCTGGTGGCACGGTGGTTAAGAATCTGCCTGCCAATGCAGGGGACACGGGTTTGAGCCCTGGTCTGGGAATATCCCACATGCCACGGCGCAGCTAAACCTGTGAGCCACAACTACTGAAGCCTGCATGTCTAAAGCCCGAGGTCCACAGCAAGAGAAGCCACCACAATGAGAATCCCACATACCATAACGAAGAGTAACCCCCGCTTGCCGCAACTAGAGAAAGCCCGCGCGCAGCAATGAAGACCCAGTGCAGCCATAAATAAATAAATAAATAAATAAATTTTAAAAAAT
This sequence comes from Mesoplodon bidens, assembly GCF_964165515.1. Classification (NCBI taxonomy): domain Eukaryota; kingdom Metazoa; phylum Chordata; class Mammalia; order Artiodactyla; family Ziphiidae; genus Mesoplodon; species Mesoplodon bidens. The sequence goes on from NC_138179.1 coordinate 12,245,234, forward strand.
AAATAAAATGAAATACACAGACCACTTTATCTAGGAATTCCATAACTCAGGATTTATCCTGCAATATATTTACACATATATCCAAAGACAGATATATGAATAGTTTCATACATTGTAGCAGTCAAAAAACTGGGTGAAAAAACATAAGTAAGCATCAGTATGTGATTGGATTAATAAATAATCATGTATGAACACAATAGAATGCAGTGTATCTACTAAAATGAATGAAAGGATAAAGGTTAAAAAAGCAAAAGGACAAAATATGTGAAACTGTGGTTTTCAAGACAGTGCACATGCAGGAGGGACGGACTGGGAGTTTGGGGTTAGCAGATGCAAACTATTACATATAGAATGGATAAACAGCAAGGTCCTACTGTAGAGCACAGGGAACTATATGCAATATCCTGGGATAAAACCACAATGGAAAAGAATATAAAAAAGAATGTTTATATGTGTATAACTGAGTCATTTTGCTGTACAGCAGAAATTAACACAACATTGTAAATGAGCTATACTTCAATAAAAAAAAAAAATACAGTGCACATCCAGCAAGGAAAGACAGTGATCCCTGAAGGATGAGAAACAAATGAAGTGAGCCCTACAATTAGCCAGTTTACTTCCTGGAGAGTATTCTGATCTGTGGCATGAGCAGGGGGCAGCCAAAGCAGAGCTCGGTAGGCTCCCTAACTGGAAAGACAGAGCTGCGAGCTGGGAGATACTAAGATAGCCAGAGTTTGCAGCGCAGAGTACCAGAGCAGAGAGACTGCACAGAGAGAACTCCAGAGATCTTCAGAGGGTCCACTTCAGGTATTCAGCTGAGTAGTTCAGCACATGTATGTGAGGAAACCACCCAAGGCTTTGGAAAGAACCACCCAAAGAATTAGAGGTAACAATGCCCAGTGCTCACACAGGGTTGCAAGCAGTGCCTGTCCCCACAGCCAGACTGGAGAAACCTCATGATTCATGGGACATTGGGTAGAATCCTGACAAGAATCTTGGCCTCAGTGGTGGGGTATAATTAGCCCCAACTAAACACTGCCCTAATCCCACCCAGCAAATCACCAGAAGAACCAAACTGTTTCCAAGTAATCTAACAGTGTCCCAGAACAAAGCACTCAAATATTTACAGGAATACAAAATATCCAGCACTCAAAAGACAAAATTCAGAGTGCATGGCATCCAATCAAAAATTACCAGGCATGCAAAACAGCAGGAAACTATAACCTAAAACGAGAAGAAAAATCAATCAAACTGATCCAGAACTGACACAGATTATAGAATTAACAAACAAGGTCATTAAAACAATTGTTTTAATAAAATATGGATTATTTTATGAATAGAAATGAAAAATATAGTGTCTGAGGTTTAAAAAAATACACTTGATGGAATTAACAGTTTAGACATATGCAGAAGAAGAGTAAACTTGAAGATATAGCAATAAAACTACCCAGAATGAAATATATGGACTTACCTGGTGGTCCAGTGGTTAAGACTCCGAATGAAATACATGGACTTACCTGGTGGTCCAGTGGTTAAGACTCCATGCTTCCACGGCAGAATGAAATACACAGGGTTGGGGGGGCGGAAGGAGATGCTTCCTCGAAAGAACAGAATATTAGGATGCCATGAGCCAACTTCAGGTGGCCTAATATAAGTGCATGTGGAGTCTCTGTAAGAGAGAAGAGGAGGGAAAATATTTTAATATTTGAAAAAATAATGGCTGAAATTTTTTCAGATTTGATGAAAACTATAAACTCATCAACAGACATCAAACACAAACATGAAGAAAACTATACCAAGGCACAACATGACAAAACTGCTTAAAACCAGTGATAAAGAGAAAAGAGACAGAGGAAAAAGATGAGGATGCATCAGAATTTTTGTCAGAAACTGCAAGTGAGAAGACAGTGGAGCACCAACTTTAAAACTTTTTTTACTGAAAGGAAAAAAAAAAACCTGTCAACCTAGAATTCTGTATCTAGCAAAGGGTATCTTTCAGAAACCAAAGTGAAATGAAGACTTTTTTAGGCATGTCTGAAGATATGCACTCATAAGAAATGTTAAAGGGAGTCCTTCAGGCAGAAGGAAATGTGGACATACCCCCAAAGAATGAAGAGCAAGGGAAATGGTAGCTACATGGGTAAATACCTACAATTTTTATTATCGTTTAAATCTCTTTAAAAGATAATTGACTGAACTGCAGTGTTCATAGCAGCATTCTTCACAGTAGTTAAAGGTGGAAATAACCCAAATGTCCATCAACAGAAGAATGGATAAAGAATATGTGTGTCCATTCAGTGGAATACTGTTCAGCCATAAAAAAAAAAAAGGAATGAAATACATGCTACAATGTGGATGAACCTTGAAGATATTGTCTAAGTGATAAGACACAAAAAATCAAACCTTGTGTGATTCCACTTCCATGAAATATCTAGAACAGTCAAATTAATAGAAACAGAAAGTAGAATGGTGGTTACCAGGGGCTGGGGGGAGGGAGTAATGGGGAATTATTATTTAATGGGTATTGGTGTTCAAATATTCTATGGAAAAAAGATCAACTCAATACAATACAGACTTTTTAACAAAAGAGAGAGCAGCTTGTTTTAAACTTAGAATGAAATACACGTCTCCAAGAAAAGCTTGCTGGCAGTAGCTTGGGCTGGTTACCAAAGTGTAGAGTCTAATTCTGAACTCCTAGATCCAGAAACTCTATTTTATAAGTATACCTAGAGCTGATCAGACAACCAAGAAATGACTTTTGCTAACCAGATTCACACACCCACACAAAACAGTATAAGCCATGATGCCAGTTTTTGAATTTGACAAAGGAATGTACCATTTTAGTGAATTCATTTAGTGAATTTATCTACTATCTAGGATACCTTCCTTTCTAGTATCAAGATATCTGGGAAGTCAAATTAGTCATCAGAACAACTGATCAGAGAGAGTTGGATGGTTTTGAGAATTACATCATCTGCTATAGAAAAGCCTGGCATCTCTGATTCTGTCCTTCTAGTGATAACAATTTGATGTCTGACAGCCTGTCTCTCCCTGGGTCCTACTGCATAAAAACTGAAAACTTTTTAGTCATGCTTCTGTATTTCTAAGTTCCATGCAAAATAATACAGTGTATTTCTTCACATTATAGCTTAGATAATGTCATCTTTAGAAACTTTTCAATCCCCAAGGATGTACCGAGGGAAACGATATGATTTTACTAAAGCCCTCTTCTTTATGCTTTGGTTCTTTTAGAAACAGCCACTTTCCATTAACTACAATTATAAAATGTCCTTTAAGGTGGGAGACCTGTGTAAGTAGTTAGTTGCACCCATAATGTGTCCTCTCCTGGTCTGACTCCAGGGAAACTTTATCTCTGGCCCCCTGAGAAGTTGATGAAACCTACAGACAGATCCCTGGAAGTGTTCAGGCAAGAGCAAGCGATAGGGATTTTTCTCTGGTTGAAGGTTTTAGCTTGGGTAATAGAAGACATCAGATGAGATCTTATCTAACACTGAGTCTGTGATCTAGTTTTTCTTTTACATTATGAATTTAAGGGGAACAAAAATTGTGTCCCTATGCCAGAACTACTTTAAGTAAGTCTGAATTTACAAATTCACATGTGTACGTAAGACATTTGTCTTTGCCGTTTTGATTGAGCTGAATTATGCAACTCGAAGGAAAAGTCCTTCGTTACATCAATGTCCTTCCCACTCATTTGATTCATGCTTTAAGGATGATTTGAGTTGCTAAACCTCAAGGTAAAGTCTTATGACCTGTCCTCTTTAGAAATTACATTTCTACATTAAAAAGAATGAAATGTTTCTAAACAGTGCTTCAGTGTAACTGCTGCTTTTAGGTTTTTGTTTTGTTGGTTTCCAGATTAACGCATGGACACATCCTAAGAAGGGCTATACCCTCCACTTTACCACCATGCCTGTTGTTTTTTTGAATCTTGTGTGACCTTGTGAAATTATGCAACAAGTTTTGTTTTTTTCATTTTCTTTTGCAACACACTCATATATTTCTCAATGTGATTTCACAAAAGATGAGGAGCCCTACTTTTACTTGTTATTCAGATTCCATTTTAGATGTTCTCTGTTTTCCATACTCTAAGATGGATACAAATGACTAGTGTTCTCCCAGAGGGTTTTCACAAACCAATGTTCCATTGAATATGAACTTAGAAAAATGCTGATGTAGAAGCTCTGCAACCACCTTGTTTCAACTCTTATGACAAGTGCCAGTTCTTTTATGGCAGAAACCGTTGCTATGTGAAGTAAATAATTACTACCAAGACAGGTTATTACTTTACCACATAGACTCGGTTTTTCTCTTAGTTACAGATACCATTTTTGTCAAGTTGAAGACTGGAAAATATGCTCTGTGTAAAGGAATGTTTAGAAAATGGACTGATTTCTAAAACTACGAGGCAAAGGGGAGAAGGCAATAAAATTCAAACTAAAACTTGAAATTTAGTTTGCTGTATCCTACCTATAGCAATATATTCCACTATATCCTACCCTACCTATCCTAATTTAGTTAACTGTATCACAACTATACTTTCTAGTCTACTAAGGGGAAGGTTCTTAGTGGGTTCTTTCATTGTTTTCTTTTGTTTTCTTTTGCTTCCCTTTTCCTTTCAGTCACTGAGACACATGACATGGTAGTCATTCAGAAATTTTTAGTGCTTGGTATCTTGATTTAAATATTACCCAAATCTAAAATTGAACCGTCCTAATCAGCAAGTTGTTAACTACTTATTTACAAAAATATCCTGTGGTTAATTCTGTCTGTTAGGAAAAGAGGTACCTGCAAATGTGGGCATTCTCTGACTCTCTAACAAAGTAGCACTCTGGAGCATCACACATGTACATTTTCTCCCAAACCCATTATCCAGTTTTGTTTTCTTTATGTGAAATTATATTTATATTTATTTATATTATGTTTTTCTTTCTATGAAATTACTTTCACTTTTTAGTTTCTTATCTATCTCAACTCCCATCTATCAGTCTCAGACTCCTATTGTAACAGAGGACTTCATGTCATTCCTTTGTATGTCATCAGCAGTTTTTAAAGTGCTTGAAAATGCACACTGTAAATTTTGGGGAAAAAAATTATCAAATTACTTAACTTGAGTAAATGCTTACCGGTATAATTTTTTTTCAATTAATAGGAGTCGGGTGCTGGATTTCAAAATGTAGAAAAAATAAGCTCAATCCCATCTTTAGATTTCTGGTAATAAAAAGACACGTTTCTCAATGAAATTGTGAGTCTAAAAGAGATTTTAGGGACTTCCCTGGCGGTCCAGTGGTTAGGACTCCGTGCTCTCACTGCTGAGGGTCTGGGTTCAATCCCTGGTCAGGGAACTAAAATCCCACAAGTCACACAGGGCAGCCAAAAAAAAAAAAGTTTTTAAATAAAAATAAATAAAAGAAATCTCAGAAGGGTAGCTACTACCAAGCAACACAGCGTTGCAAATACAGACTCGGAACCACTGAGGACAGCTCCTCTGGTCTGTTGGCACTCTATGTGCAGAGTCTTGTAGTGATGGCTGGTCGTAAAAGTCTTGCCCTCCAGGGACTTAGACTCTGAAGGGAAAAATTTAATTAATGCATGGAAAAGATACTTTATGAGAGAAAAGAAAACGTACAAGTAAATCTCAATAATTTCAACAAGGAGAATAAAAAATAACAAAACAGTAATCTGTGTGCTTATATAGTACATGCCATGTTAGGGAGCTTTTCACGACAGAGACAGCTGACTAATAAAATGGCTGCCAGCCTCAGAAGTAAAAAAATGAGAAGTCCGTGGTTGCTCTTTCTTCAGTGAAGACATGAAGTTTTTCCACGACCCAACTGGGCAGTGGAGACTGAAGCTGTTGAGCCACTGTGCTTCCACTTGCCACTGGGGAAATGCTTTTCTTACATAATGCGTCCTCCGCAGTGTGCTGCAGCCGTCTTCCATCTTTTCCAGCCAGACAGTTCCTGTCGTCAACACTGATTGGCTCATGTAGGGAAGAAGACTTCTTGAAATTATCCTGTGGGATTAAAAGTGCTCTCAAAGCCTGTTGACTTCTCTGGTGGTGCAGTGGTTAAGAATCTGCCCGCTAATGCAGGGGACACGGGTTTGAGCCCTGGTCTGGGAAGATCCCACATGCCACGGAGCAGTTAAGCCCGTGTGCCACAACTACTGAGCCTGCACTCTAGAGCCTGTGAGCCACAACTGCTGAACCCGTGAGCCACAACTGCTGAACCCGTGAGCCACAACTACTGAACCCGTGAGACACAACTGCTGAAGCCTGCACACCTAGAGCCCATGCTCCGCAACAAGAGAAGCCACCGCAGTGAGAAACCCACGCACCACAATGAAGAGTAGCCCCCGTTCACCGCAACTAGAGAAAGCCCACACGCAGCAACGAAGACCTAATGCAGCCATAAATAAATAAATAATTTTTAAAAAGAAAGTAAAAGCAAGCTTTAAAAAAAAAACAGTGCTCCCAAAACCCACTGGTCAGCAAGGATGTATTAAGTCCTACACGTTGCCCACTTATGTACTGGGGGGCTGTGAGGTACAAGAAAGTAGGCACCATATGGTCATTACCCTCAAGGAGCTTCTAGGCAGGCTGGAACACAGGAGTACTGTTCATGAAATAGTAAGACAATAAATAAAAACCTGCCCTGGATATCTGAGATTCTACATTGTTCTTGTTCTGTTCATGCATGTTTGTATTGCGGTATAATTTATGTACAGGTAAATGCACAGATCTCAAGTATACAGTTCACTGAGCTTTGACTAGTGCACACGCCTGTGTAAATCACAACCCCATCAAGATACAGAACATTTCCATCACTGGAGAGAGCTCCCTCAGCTCCCTTCCCAGCCAAGCCCCACCACTACCAAAGGCAACCACTGTTCCGATTTCTTTTACCACAAATTAGTTTAGCTGTTTCTTAACCCTCATTTAAAAAAAAAAAAAAAGAAATCCTACAGTTGTATGTGAGATTTTTACTTTGTTTTGAAGTGAATTTGTTAGTCTTATTTATGACTATTTTGATAACTTATTGTAGCTATTTTATAAGGAAAGCAGCTTTTGGATAGACTTCCAATTTTAAGACAATCTATAACCTTTGATATTGGCTCAGTTAATTAGAGCTCGATTAATGAGGATATAGTCAGTAGATTTATTATCACAAGATTAATAAGTAAAATCAACCTCTTGCTAAACATAGCTTCAACTATAAGTTTAAACACAGCGTTCCACACAGCTATTTTAGCAAGTATATTTTTCATGACAAGCATCCATGGTCTAAAAGTTACAAGTCAGCTGTCCTTAAAATTATTAAAACATTCCAATTATTAAGTGAGAACTGCTGCTTTCTAAGAGACTAAGGATAGATGTAACTGAATTGTCTTGGTTTTAAAGCATCGGCCAACCTTCCTCCCTATCATTTTCTCCAAGCAAAGAGTAATGATGTAGCCAGTGTTTTCCTTTAGCAAAAGTACTTAGACTGGGGCTTCCCTGGTGGCGCAGTGGTTGAGAGTCTGCCTGCCGATGCAGGGGACACGGGTTCGTGCCCTGGTCCGGGAAGATCCCACATGCCACAGAGCAGCTGAGCCTGCGCGTCCGGAGCCTGTGCTCCGCAACGGGAGAGGCCACAACAGTGACAGGCACTTAGACTAATAGTTTCTCCTATTCTCAGGTATCCTGCTTTAAAAGTAAAACCTGTGCTTTTTGGTTTCAGGGTCAGTTTTTTGTTTCATTCTTAATTCTGCATATATCCTATATATTGATTCTACAACTGTGTTGTAGAAGTTCAGAAAAAAGCCATGAAAAAAAGAGTGAAATAATGTCATTTGTGACAACATGAATGGACCTAGAGATTATCATACTAAGTGAAATAAGCCAGACAGAGAACGGTAAATGACGTATGATATCAGTTATATATAGAATGTAAAAACCAAAAAAAGATACAAATGAACTTATTTACAAACCAGAAATATAACCACAGACATAGATAACAAACTTACGGTTACCAAAGAGGAACGGGGTGGGAAGGATAAATTAGGCGGTTGGGATTAACATATACACACTACTATATATAAAGTAGATAACCAACAAGGACCTACTGTATAGCACAAGGAACTGTACTCAATATTTTGTAATTACCTATAGGGGAAAAGAATCTGAGGAGCTTCCCTAACAGTGCAGTGGTTAAGATTCCACGCTTCCATTGCAGGGGGCACACGTTCGATTCCTGGTCAGGGAACTAAGATCTCTCATGCAGCACGGCATGGCTAAAATAAATAAATAAATAAAAAGAATCTGAAAAATAATAGATACACATATGTATAACTGAATCACTTTGCTGTACACCTGAAATTAACACAACATTGTAAATCAACTATACTTCAATTTTAAAAATAAATAATTTTTTAGGGCTTCCCTGGTGGCGCAGTGGTTGAGAGTACGCCTGCCGATGCAGAGAGGGCGGGTTCGTGCCCCGGTCCGGAAGGATCCCACATGCCGCGGAGCGGCTGGGCCCGTGAGCCATGGCCGCTGAGCCTGTGCGTCTGGAGCCTGTGCTCCGCAACGGGAGAGGCCACAACAGTGAGAGGCCCACGTACCACAAAAAATAATAAATAAATAAATAAATAAATAATTTTTTAAATGTTTTAATTAAAAAAATTTTTTAAATAGAAAAAAGTGATCATTTTTTACTAGAGGAATTGAAGAGGTTTTATAATAGAATGAGAAATTGAGCATTATCTTGACATATACATGGATAAAGAGAAAAAGGAGGGAGTAGAAAATCATAAACATTTAAGAGAGAGCATGACATGAGGAAACCTGTCAGAAAGGAGCCAGAGCCCTTGAAGAAATATGTAAAGTCAAATAAGTAGAATAGTGGCAGATAGGAAAACTTGTAAGTCAGATAAAGGAATCGTAGAATCTGAGTGTCAGGGTACCTTGGAGATCCTTAGACTTCCTATTTAAAGCCCTTCCCCTTCCACCGCACCCACATCAGATGTCTATTTAGCTTACGCTGAATCCTTCCTGTGTGGGCACTTACTGCCTTCTCATATGGTGCATTCTTTTTATGGAGAGTAATAATAACGAAATTATTTATGCTATATGCAGTAGGAAGGCACTGTTTTTGAATATTTAATCTTTTTTATTTTGTATGTTACAGCTGTACAGTGTAGTGATTCACAATTATAAAGGTTATACTCCATTTATAGTTATTACAAAATATTGGCTATATTCCCCACGTTGTACATTATATCCTTGTAGCTTATCTTATACCTAATAGTTTGTACCTCTTAATCCCCTACCCTTAAACTACCCCTCCCCTCTCCCACTGGTAACCACTAGTTTGTTCTCTATATCTGTGAGTCTGCTTCTTTTTTGTTATCTTCACTAATTTGTTGTATTTTTTAGATTCCGCATATAAGTGATATCATACAGTATTTGTCTCTCTCTGACTTATTTCACTTAACATAAGTAGATTTAATGTAGATTCATAAACATGTTTTAGGGAATTTAATCTGAAATATACCTGCCTAGTGCATTAGGAAAGGGACAGAATTAGTTGTTTCAAATAGCTTTTTTTTTAACAGCTTTATTGAGATATGATTCACTTAACATACAATTCACCATTTTAAAGTATACAGTTTTAGTGTGTTTAGAGCTATATATTCGTCACTACAACCAATTGCTAAACATTTTCATTAACCCAAAAAGAAACCCCACACCCCTTAGCTGTCTTCCCCCCAAACCTCCCATCTCCTCCAGCCCTGTGAAACCACTAACCTATGCTCTGTTTCTATAGATTTGCTTATTCTGGACATTTCATATAAATGGAATCATACAACATATGGTCCTTTGTGACACTCTTCTTTTACTTGGCATGTTTTCAGGGTTCATCCATGTTATAGCATATATCAGTACTTTATTCTTTTTATTACCAAATTATATTCCATTGTATGGATACATCACATTTTATTTATTCATTCATCAGTTGATAGATATTGAGGTTGTTTCTACCTTTTAGCTATTATGATTAAGGCTGCTGTGAACATTCAGGCACAAGATTTTGTGTGGATATGTTTTCACTTCCCCTGTGTATATACTTAGGAGTGGAATGTCTCAGTCATATGGCAATTCTATGTTTAACCATTTAAGGAGCTGCCAGACTATTTTCTAAAGCAACTTCATTATTTTGGACCCCGACCAGTAGTGAGGGTTCCAGTTTCTCCACATCCTGGCCAACATTTGTTACTGTCTTTTTTATTATTGTCATCCTAGTGGGTGTGAGGTAGTATCTCACTGTGGTTCTGATTTACATTTTCCTGATGGCTAATGATGTCAAGCATCTTTTCATGTTTTTTACAGCCATTTGTATGTCTTCTCTGGAGAAATGTCTCTTCAAATTCTGTACCCATTTAAAATTTGGGGGGGTCTTTTTATTATTGAGTTATATACTCTAGATACAACGTATATTCTATTCTTTATATATTCTAGGTAAAAGTTCCTCTTCAGATATATGATTTACAAAATTTTCTCCTATTCTGTGGGTTGCCTTTTCACTTTGATTATAGTGTCTGGGTTACGTGTTTTTAGTTCTTTAATTCTTCTGTGTTTTTCTTGTTTTCCCTGTTAGATGGTAAACTTGTGAAATTTACATTGTAAAATTCCACAAATCTGGAAACACTCCTTTTCCATCTCTGTTGCATCCAGACAGTGGTCATAGGTGGTGCACATCTATTGCAGAATCTGACTCCACAGCCAGCCACCTCTGCTCCTAGATGTTTTCCTGACAGATGATTTGATTTCATTCTTGATGAGATATTATGGTTTATTATTTTGTGTTCTTACAGGTGAATCGCTTTAGTAAGGTGGAAGATCGAGCAATTTTTGTTACTGACCGTCACCTGTATAAAATGGATCCCACTAAGCAGTACAAAGTGATGAAGACTATCCCTCTATACAACGTAAGTGTTCTCTGCTTCTCTCTGAATAAAGGATTCTTAACCTGGTGTTCATAGACCACGAGTGGGTCACCAGACTGATCACTAGAACCTCTGGGGCTTTAGGGAGTCCGTGAATTACTGAAATTTTCTGCCAATCTCATGTTTTATACAAAAGTACGATTTTCTATAAGGAGGATCAGAGGTTCCAATAGAATACAAAGGCATGTTGTTTTAAAGTGTAGGACTCTGCATTCTGCGTGACCTTTATTACCAATCCTAGTCACTACTTAAATGTTATGACATGAAATGTATTTTCTTACTGATTTTCATAAGCCTTGTTTTTATGTGGAAATGGAATCAGGTAGAGAAACAGTACAGAATTACTTTATGAAAACGTTACCTCTCTTTTAAATGTAGAATGTATGCTGTTTCCAGAAGTTATTTTCACCAATATATTTTACCTCTGATCTAAACCCGCTTAGTTATTCACTATCTCCATGGGGTTTTCAAATTCTGTAATCATTCCTTATTTGAAAGATGAAATTTGGTGGGTGCCTCCTTGAATTTCAATTTGAGACTTAAAAAAATGTTTTTATCCTGCTGTATGGGGTCTGCTTTACAAGTGACTGTTTGTTCTGATCTTGAAAAAGATCTTCCTGGACTACTGGATCTTTCCACGTGTCAGGTGACTTTCCTCTGTCTGCTCGTTCTTAAAGAGGGAGGTCTGGGTTTGTCCAACCATGGGATCTATGAGGAGTATTATTTAAAGATTGTTTTAAATCCTTTTGGCCTCTGCAAAAGGGAATAGGAAACATATTGTTTTATAGTTTTATTTCATTAAATCAGGAGTCCTGTTGGCTGTGCGGTTCAATGAAGACACACCATTCCTGGCTTTGCTAAATAATTTAGAACATCCCTACGGGCCTGTCACCTGACGATGAGGCTGAGATTTGTGTCCGTCACCCAGTCCCCCCACCCCACACACACATGCACACACACCTTTCTCCCTTTCAGTAGGAAGGTGAATGGATTGCAGCTAAGAAGGAAATGATGTTCTAAGACATTCTTGATCATATGTGGTCTTCTCAGCAAAGACTTGTAATCTTATGTAGCCATCACAGTTTAAGCCTAATAACCCTGCAGTCTCGACGAAGGAGATGAAGGAAGATACAGGAGAAAACCAAATTTTGTCAAAGTCTAATAAAGTGTACTTTATTTCTTTTCCTTACTTTCTATTCAAGGGAAATCAATCAGGCACGTGATATGAGTTCAATAAGTAGTTAACCAGGTCTTTGAACCAAAGTTATTTTCCCAAACTACCTTCCTTTTTCATGTTGACTGGTGTATATTTAGAGTCACTGTTCCCCTTCCTCATCATTATCATCATCAGTGTTATCAATAATATCATATTATACAAAAATTAACCATGTTTTGCCACGGAGCAACTAAGCCCATGCACCACAACTACTGAGCCTGCGCTCTAGAGCCCGCGAGCCACAACTACTGAGCCCGTGTGCCACAACTACTGAAGCCCGTGCGCCTAGAGCCCATACTCCACAACAAGAGAAGCCACTGCAATGAGAAGCCCGCTCACCGCAACTAAGAGTAGCTCCTGCTTGCTGGAACTAGAGAACGCCTGCTCGCAGCAAGACCCAACACAGCCAAAAATAAATAAATAAATTTATTTTTTAAAAAAATTAACCATGTTTAACACTCGTAAAGGTAAACGATGTGAATAGGATGGATACACACTGTCACAGATGCTGTCGGTACTCTGCCCACCTCCCCTTGTATTCCCTTACCATTTTTGTACACAACAGCCTAACTTCTGACAGCCAACACCTTTGTCGAAAAGGCTTCCCTCAGGCTGCCAGAGTCCACAGAGGGCTGGAAACGCCCACCCACCCCCAGCCACCCAAAGGACTAGTGGGCGTGGGGTATAAATGCTCCATCCCCACCATTCATCGGTCACAATGATTCTCAGGTGTGTTTAACACCATTTGCTGGAGCTTTTCTATAGGAATCAGCTGCGCTGCCCACCGTGTTAGCTGCTTAGTAACGGGTCCTACTGGCTGCTTTCCCTTCCTGAGCCACCTCCCCACTCCCTTCCCCGTGTACCTGCACCTCCCGAATCAATTCTGAGGCTCATCTGCCTTTGTCTCGGGACCTGCTTTGGGGAGGAACTACCCTCTTAGGAGGAGCAGATTGAATGGGGCACAGGACTTCCAGCCGTGTCTACCTATAAAAATGTTGTTCAGTCTGAAGCACACCCAGCCAGGTATTGTCTGGATCATAGGGACATGGGTGTTTGTTATTTTATTCTTTATCCTTTTTGTATGAAATGTTTTGAAGTTACAAACAAGGTTTAAGACAAGGAACCTTTAAAGATGATCCTGCTAATAGCAGGGATGAAGAAGCCAGGAGGGGATGAAGGAGAAAGATTTCAATCTTAACTGAGTTGAGTTTTAGGTATTGGCAAAACTTGTAAGTACATACCCCGTAGATCACTGGCGTCTAATACTGTAAAGGAGTGGCGGGTAGCGCTCAGCACGTAGGATAAAAATTTAAGAGCGGACAGATGCATGTATAATTGGAGGCTGAAGTTATGTGTCTAGAGGGAGAAGGGGCGGCTGATTTGAGAACATCCATGCTTAAATGGTGGGGAAAAGGGAGTGGCTGAAGGAAATGGAATAAACAGGAGACCTCTTCTGTCTGGACCTCCACCTTCTCCTCTCCTAATGTGCCACACGAGCTCTCATTTCCCTTCAGTTCCATAAGGTTATGAATTATTCCAGGAAGGAACAGAGCTTTGGGAACACTATGTTTCAGAATCAAGTTGGAAAGTTTTCAGAAATGAGAGTAATCGGTGGAAACATACAGCTGAGGATCCCACAGTTATGCTTCCCCTTCTCCGCTCTTCATTCCTCCTTCTGCCTGGGCGCCTTTCCTGTGTTAGTTGGACTTTTCTGGCTCCAGGGAGGAGATTGGTATTAGCGGGAGGGGGAAATTCCCCTCTGTCCCTGTCGAGTTCCTGTGGCTGGACTCATAATGAAATGGACACGAGGCAGATTCACAGGAGAAAACCCAACTTAGTTTTGTGGGCACAGGAGATCATAAAATGATGCACAAAGAGTGACCAAAAGCAGGTAACTTTTATGTCTTTGTGTATAAAGAAACAGTAAATTTGTGAGGATCGGACAGGACAGAGAAACTTAGGTTCGGGTGCGTAATTATAAGGAATTTAAGCAAAGATTGGGCTTGGGTAGTAAATTAGTAAAGAAGTAGCAAGGTTTATTTATACAGGCTTCTCAGACCTGAATTCCCTATCTCTGACGATAATGATGTCTTTCTACCTCCCAGCCCAGGGAAGTCACCTTTCCCATGAGAGGTTTATTTCCTAGTTGCAGAGAAACAGAGAGGAGCATCAAAGTGTCCTTGCATTGGTTGTTTCTTAAGTAACTTTAATTCAAAACAAAATCGATATGCCACTGAGACATATTTGGGGGCCTGCCCTGGGCCCCAATATGACTATATACTATCTCAAGTAATGCTTTGCTTTGTTTTTGATAAAGGATACACGTGGTAGTAAGGGAAAGGAATCTCATAGACACCCAGGAAGCTATTCAGGTTTTAAGGCAGCTCTGAGGAAGCATATTATTCCGTGGCCCCCTCAGCAACATGTTGCTTAAGATGGTCTGAGTTTCTGCCCATCTCTGTCTCGACTTCTCCTTGTGTGTCTTCTTACTAACAATTACCTTTCTTGCCAGATGGCCTGGGCCAGTGCTAGGCTCAGGTCTGAGTCAGCCAACCCAACAAATCATTAGAGTTTCATCCTGCAGTCACATTGAACGCCATGTCTCCGATGAGGCCTCACCATAGCCACCAATTCTGCAGGATCCAAACTGGTACTTCAGCTCCTTGTCAAGCCCTTGCAAATCTATGCATAGTCTTCCCTGACTTCTCCTAGCATAGCACGGATAATGACTCCAGTTCATTTGAGGTGTAAATGATCTCCTCCCTCTACAATTTTTGACTGTCGTCCTTAGGCCCCAGCCACGTTTGGACCTGCTGATCATTGAGATGGGTCATTAGGTTTTCCTAGTGGGAACGAGTCAGTGGGAGAGCAGTGCTTCAAATAGGCTACATTCATCAGGCATCCTTGGGTCCTTGGACTCTTCCACCTACCGCCCTTCCACTTGCCAGGGTCCCAGTCTTTGTCAAGCAGGACCTAAATTGCGCCCCATGGATGACCACCATAGGTAAGAGTTCAGCTGATGCTGCAGTTTGACAGTGTGTCTAGCCAGTTTTTGAACCTGTGCTTTCAGCAGAAAAGTATTTCCTCAGTTTCTTTACAGCTCCCAGCCAGGCAATATGGGACCACTTTTTGTTGCTTTCCTAAGGCACCATAAAACGTACCCATCCAACAATTCATTGTCTCTATCTTCTAAGTCATTGAACTTCTATAAAGCAGCAGCACCTAAGTGCCCCAAGCGCTTAACTTTAATGGGCACTTGGTGTAATTTAAGTAAAACTGAGAGCACTGGGTTGGCAGACCCTTGGAATATTTTATTGACATGTAGCACATGCTCTACTGCTATTCACATCTGGGCAAATATTTTCCCTTATTGAAGTATGCCCTACATGCAGAAAAATGCACAAGTCTTAAGCATATAGCTTGAGGAATTATCACAAAGTGAGTTCACCTGTGTAACCATCCCCAACATCAAGATATAGGTCATTAATAGGACTCCCCAAAAAACCCCACATGTCCTCTCTCAGTCGCTACCTCTTCCTTCCTTTTCAGAGGCACACTTTTGCTCGTTTTGAACTTAATGTAAGTGAAATCAAGCACTGTGTATTCCTTTTTGTGTTTCTTTCACCATTATGTTTACGAGAACAGCCCCGTTATCTCATATAATTCTAGTTTGCTCATTTTCATCACTGTGTAGCATTTCCTTGTGAGAATATACCACAGGTTGTTTATCCATTCACATGTTGATGGATATTTGAGATTTTTAAAATCACTCTTTTGCATGTCTTTTGGTGTCTATATGATGCATACATTTTCATTGGACAAACGCCCAGGAGTGAGACTGCTGTTGAATTTTAGTAGATGGTTCCAGTTTTCCAAAGTAGTCATACTGTTTTACAACCCCCATCCCCACCCCAGCAAAATGGGAAAGTTCCAGTTGCTCCATTTCCTCTCCAACCCTAGGTACTGACAGTCCTGAATTTCAGCAATCCTAGTAGGTATGTGGTAGTTATGGTTCTAGCTTAATTGAGATATAACAGACATATAAGATCTTATAAGTTTAAGGTGTACAGTGTGTTGATTTGTTACATTTATCTGTTGCAATACAATTACCACCATAACATCAGGCAACACCTCCATCACGTCACATAATTGCCTTTTCTTTTTTGTAGTGAGAACATTGAAGACCTGATTACTTGGCAACTTTCAAGTTATGTAATACTGTATTATTAGCTGTAATCACCATGCTGTATAATAGATCCCAAGAACTTATTCATCTTCTATCTGGAAGTTTGTACCCTCTGACCAATATCTCCCCATTTTCCCCACCCTCCCCTGAGCCCCTGGCAACCACCACTCTCTCTGTTCTTCCCAGCTTATCATTTTTAGATTCTACATATAAGTGATATAATAGAGTATTTGTTTTTCTCTGTCTGACTTATTTCCATTATAATGCCCTCAGGATTCAGCCAGGTTGTTGCACACGGCAGGATTTCCTTCTTTCTCACGGCTGAACAATATCGCATTGTGAATGTATACCACATCTCTATCCATTCATCCATTGACAGATACACATTGTGGGTTTTCTTTGTAATTCCCTTATTACTAATAAGGTTGAGCCCCTTTCTTTGTGTTTATTGGTCATTTGGATGTCTTTGATGAAGTGCCTGTTCAAGTCTCTGGCTGTTTTTCTGTTGGGCTGTCTTTTAAAAATTGATATCTAGGAGTTCTTTTTATATTCTGCCTGTGTGCCCATTGACAGTTACGTGTGTTGCAGATATTTTCTTCAGCTCTGGGACTTGCCTTTTCATTCTTTTAGTGTTGTCTGTGAACAACATTTTTCATGTTGATATAGTTCAGTTTATCAGTTTTTTCCTCTAAGGTTGATGCTTTTTTATTTTTGTTTAAGAAATCATTCCCTATCCCAAGGTCGCGAAGATATTCTCATCTGCTATATTCTATAAGCTTTATTGCTGTGCCTTTCACATGGACATCTTACGGTCCACCTAGAATTGATTTTTGTGTATATGCGAGGCAACAGCCCAGGGTTTATTTTTTTCCCATATGGGTAAACAGTTGAAAAGACCATCTTTCCCCCATTGCTCTTCAGTCCCACATTTGTCCTAAATCAAGTGTGTCCATATGTCTCTTCCTAGTTTCTCTGCTCTGTTCTATTGGTCTATTGTCTATCTTTGTGCCAAAGACAGTTTTAGTTACTGTTAGGCAAAGATTTTATGAACTCTAAAATTATAATAAATTTCCAAAATCTCTCCCTTCAGCTTCACCCTCCTCCCAATATAATGTTCTCATTAGCTATATCCATATGAAGGAAAAGAGAGCTGGGGATGCTGGTAAAGTAAATCCTAGCAGAAGGGACAGCTTGCTGTTTACCCATTTTCTTTGTCAAAAAGTCAAATTCCTGGGCTTCCCTGGTGGCGCAGTGGTTGAGAGTCCGCCTGCCGATGCAGAGGACACGGGTTCATGCCCCGGTCTGGGAGGATCCTACATGCCACGGAGCAACTGGGCCCGTGAGCCATGGCCGCTGAGCCTGCGCGTCCAGAGCCTGTGGTCCGCAACGGGAGAGGCCACAACAGTGAGAGGCCCACGTACCGAAAAAAAAAAAAAATCCCATCTAGGTTCATATTTTGAATTTGGTAGTTACATCTCTTTTAGTCCAAAACTGTATCTCTACACACACACCCATTTTTCATGATAATGACTTTTGTTTTGTTTTGTTTTTGTTTTTGTTTTTGTTTTTTGTGGTACGCGGGCCTCTCAGTGTTGTGGCCTCTCCCGTTGCGTAGCACAGGCTCCGGACATGCAGGCTCAGCGGCCATGGCTCACGGGCCCAGCCGCTCCGCGGCACGTGGGATCCTCCCGAACCGGGGCACGAACCCACGTGCCCTGCATCGGCAGGCAGACTCTTAACCACTGCACCACCAGGGAAGCCCGATAATGACTTTTTAAAACAGCATTACTGAGGTATAATTTACTGTTATAGGCTGAACTGTGTTCCTTCAAAATTCATTTGTTGAAGTCCTAACCCCCAGTACTTCAGAATGTGACTGTGTTTGGTGACAGAATCTCTAAAGAGGTAATTAGGTTAAAATGAGAGCATTAGGGTGGGCCCTGATCCACTGTGACTGGTGTCCTTATAAGAAGAGGAGATTAGGACACAGACACATACAGAGGAAAGATCATGTGAGGACCCAGGTTGAGACAGACATTCGCAAGCAAGGAGAGAGGCCTTGGAAGGACCCAGCCTTGCCCACACTTTGGTCTTGGACTTCCAGCCTCCAGAACTGTGAGGAAATAGATTTCTGTTGTTTAAGCTACCTGGTCTGGTACTTTGTTATGGCAGCCCTGGCAAACGAATACATTTAGAGTACTTACCCCAAAATTCACCCATTGTAAGGTACAGTTCAGTTACTTTTAGTAAACTTATGCAGTTGTACAAACATGACATGATTCCAGTTTTGGAACATTTCCCTCACTCCAGAAAGTTCTCTCATGCTCATTTGCAGTAAATCCCCACTCCCAACGTCAGCCCTAGACAATCACTGATCTTTCTGTCTCTATACTTTTACCTTTTCTAGAAATTTCATGCACACAGAATTAAACAATAGATATTGTGTTGTGTCTGGCTTCCTTTACTCAGCATTTCGTCCATATTCCATATGTCATTCATTGGTCCTTTCGTTTCATTGCTGAGTAATATTCCATTGCATGGATCTACTATATTTCATTTCTCTATTCACTAGTTGATGGACATTTGGCTGCTACATATGTTCTCATACAAGAGTTTACATGGGCGTGTGTTTTCATTTCTCATGGGTGGCCATCTATGAATGGAATTATTCCATATGGCATTTGTTTAACTTTGTAAGAAACTACCAAACTGTCTTCCAAAGTGGATGCTCCATTTTACATTCCCTTCAGTATGAGACTTCTGGTTTCTCCACATCCTCACTAACACTTGGTATGTATGACGTTGAGTTTTTTTTTAAGGGACAATACTTTATTATTATTTTTTTTAATTATTTTTTTTTTTTTGCGATATGCGGGCCTCTCACTGTTGCGGCCTCTCCCGTTGTGGAGCACAAGCTCCGGACACGCAAGCCCAGCGGCCATGGCTCACGGGCCCAGCCGCTCCGTGGCATGTGGGATCCTCCCGGACCGGGGCACGAACCCGTGTCCCCTGCAGCAGCAGGCAGACTCTCAACCACTGCGCCACCAGGGAAGCCCTATTTATTTATTTATTTATTTATTTATTAAACATCTTTATTGGAGTATAATTGCTTTACAATGGTGTGTTTCTGCTTTATAACAAAGTAAATCAGTTATACATCTATCCCCATATCTCTTCCCTCTTGCATCTCCCTCCCTCCCACCCTCCCTATCCCACCCCCCTAGATGATCACAAAGCACCGAGCTGATCTCCCTGTGCTATGCAGCTGCTTCCCACTAGCTATCTATTTTACATTTGGTAGTGTATATATGTCCATGCCACTTTCTCACTTTGTCCCAGCTTTCCCTTTCCCCTCCCCATATCCTCAAGTCTGACATTGAGTTTTTAAAGAGTCCAGCACTGGTCTCATCTGGATTTGTCTGATTGTTTCCCCATGGTTCATGTAACTTACTCTCCTAGTCCCTGTATTTCCTATAAACTGGAAGTTAAATCAGGAGGTGTTAATTTTGTTTCAGTAGTACACTTCCACATACTTCAGATTATACCTTGCATCTCAACAAAGAAGGCACACATACAGCAAACTCGGCCTTGTGGATCACCTTTGGAAAATGTTTCATTGTAGCCAAGCTATTATTATGTTGCCCTCACTGTAGCCTAAATTTCTAACTGCTTATAGAACAGATCCCATGTTTTCCTGTGAACAATTAGAATTTAGCATAAAAAACTAAGATAAATATTGCCATCAAGTATTTACCTATTAATAAGTTGCCCATCAATAACAATACCTGTTATTTTCAGTTTCTTTTCCCAGTCTCTTTTTATAACAAAATTCTTCCAATGCTTTGCTGTTTGATAGTTCTTTTTTTTTAAGTTTTCACAGTTTATTAATCCTCTTATTTAAAATCTGCACAATTACAGCAGATAAAGTCACTGCATAATCTTTACTCCTTCTTTCTGTCACCACCATCAATGGCCTTTACAGTCCCCCTGACTTTGTTCATTCTGTTCTTGTGTTCCTTTCACTGTTTTCTTGAAGTCTTTTTCTTCTCATACAGGCCATGTCTTGCAAGTCTATGTATGGCTTTATTTTTCTTTGCATCATCCAAGGAATCGTAAATCACACCAAAGCCATTTATCTTGCCACCACCTAGTGTAGTCTTGTACATTTTGTCTGGTCTTTCCCAAATTTCTTAGATACTGTTGCCTTTCCAGGATGAAGGACATCAGTGACCATTTGTTTCCATAGTTGGTTGGTCATGAACTTCCTAGTCCAGATAGTTACTGTGTCATTCCTAATGGTGGTTGATCCTCAGGCAGCCAGGAAGGAAAACCTGGATACTTCTTATATGTTTCTACAACTATTCTCTCTCTTCCCCAAACCTCTGGCAACCACTGATCATTTTACTGTCTCTATAGTTGTGCCTTTTCTAGAATATCATGTAGTTGGAATCATACGGTATGTAACGTTTTCATTCTGGCTTCTTTCACTTAGCAATAAGTATTTAAGGTTTTTATATGCCTTTTTGTGGCCTGATAGCTTATTCTTTTTATTGCTGAATAATAGTCCATTGTATGGATGTACCATAGTTTGTTTATCCATTTGCCTATTGAAACATCTTGGTTGCTTCCAGTTTGGGGCAGTTATGAATACAGCTGCTAGAAACATTCACATGCAGGTTTTCGTATGGGCGTGAGTTTTCAAATCATTTGGGTAAATACCTTCAAGTGCAGTTTAAGGCCAAATTTGGCTTTATAAGCACTACCAGACTGTCTTCCAAAGTGACTGTCATTTATGCAGTCCCCCCAGCAATGATCGAGAGTTCTGTTGTCCTCACCAGCATCTGCTATTACCAGTTTCTTTTTTCTTTTTTTAATTTTAGCCATTCTAACAGGTGTGTAGTGGTATCACGTATTTTTCTATTACCCTAAATTATATAACCCAGCACACACTGGGGTCTCAGTCAATCTTTAATTACAAGAATCATCTCTCCCCTCTCTGTGGTTAGTTGGTTTGTGTTCAGGAGATAATGACTGATCTTTACATAAGCCTAAACAAAATATAATTAAAAGATAAATTTGAGACCTTTTTTTCCCCTTCCATTAGCAAAAATTATTCAATCAATTTATCATTTAGCCATGGTTCCAGTCACTCTTCACAGGAAAGATAAAAATAGGAAACTGTGAAAGGTTTTTGAGAATACCCTCACAAATGGCATGGTCCACTAACTGTACACAGCAATCTGAGATGAAACACTCAAGTTACAGGTGACCCCTTTATTAACTACAGAGTGACTTTCTAGGTACAAATGCTGCATAGTTAGTTAGGTTAGGAATCGGTGTTATTGTCAAATTAGTGTCACCTCCCTTGAGTCACTCTCGACACTATATTTGTAAATGGTAATATCAAAATAAAGCATTAATTCCAAAACAGTTGTCAAGAAAGATTAAAATTTATACAGGGTGGGTGGCAGTGGGATCAGAATCCAAATGTTTTGCATGCAAGGAGACTCGTGGTAGCCGCAGTTTGATGCAGAGAACAAAGGCAAGAAGTAGCCCACACGATTAGCCACGTTGTGTGCAAAACTCTGGTCACAGCCTCTTTAACTCCGTGTATCATCCTAGAGATCACTATGAATCTGGGGAAAATTTGCACCCCATGGCTGTGGCATTGCTCGAATCAATGCACTGCTGCCCCTGCCTTTTGAGTTCCTGTGGCCATGGACTCTCCCCAGCCGGCGCTCAGGGAGCTAATTGCCAAGACTGAGTTTAATTTGCGTAAACATGAAATCTGTTCACCGGTTTCGAGGGAGACCGCATAAACTGAAACATTTAACCTGACCTCAGCTGGAACTCCTCTCACCCTTTTGTTGGGGGAACTGTGTTGGTTTTGCCTGATGGGTTGGTTTGAAAAATATTTGAATCTGCCCTTGAATGCTATTTGATATAGTCCCTTTTTATCAGTATGGGCTTGATGGCTAAGGAAGCAGCCAATTAATTTACACAAACACCTCCTTTAGTTCTATGGAGAATACGAAGCAAGCGGGCGGGTGAGAGAAGAGAGACAATTATCTGAAAGGGTGTGACTGTTTTGTAGAGGTAAATGGATTGTAATTCTGCCAGGCATCATGCTTTATTACTCTATCTGACAGTGACTGGCTAGAAAGATACTGTTTCATGTGGAAGATGGATTGTCCTTGTAGTACGTTACAGGGCTGAATCCTGCTAAAAATCCATCCGCCTGCTGGCTGTGCTCCCCATCACCATTTCTAAAGCACCCTGCCCTCGTGGCATTGTCCCAGGAGAAGGTGTTTCCATGGTAATCTCAATGGAGGCAGTCAGCTGACGTCTGGCACCGCCTGAGCTGGTGCGCGCCAGCCTTCTCCTCTCTCACTCCTCCCTCGAGCCTTTAAACTATATTTATTAGTCCTCTTTAAAGGAAAGTATATAACCCCTTAATGTCAGACACTGAGTGCACTCGGGTTTATTTATTTATTTGGGTAACAAGCTTACTACCTTCCTAATTAATTCTCAGAAGTTCCTGCAAGCTGTATGATTATTTTGAACATCTTGTGCAAACGTTTATATTTTTGCCTGTTACGACAAAGAGCATTGCTTAGCAATATTGGGTATTTGGAAACCTCCGTTCTTAGAAAAAAAGCAATGTCTATATTAAAGAAGAATTTTAAAAGATAAAGATGTTAGGGTTTCAGTTTAATTTTTCAAGAATCTTTTCTTGCTCTGATGCTGTGGCAATGAAATGGTCCACTCTCCTTGTAATTTCTCTTAGCACTCCATTATTTTATGATTGGATTTGAGTGAGCTGCATGGTTTTAAAATACTACTAAGAAATGTGACATCTAGCCATGTTATCTCATTTTTTTTTTTAATGAGAGAAAAAAGTCAGAATTTCAGAGCTAACCTGAAATTGATTGTTTTCCTGACATGTGTTTGGAAGTAAATGCCTTTTGTTGTACCGGTTAGAGACCACCGCTTAATGCTAAACCATACTAAATAAGCAAACTGACTTACAGTGTCAAAAGTCAGTGCTTTGGGACAGGAGGTAGAGTCCATTTTGATTAGTACTGTGTGTGGAAATTCAATTACAAATGTAAAAGATGTATCAAAGCGGTGTCTGAAAGCAACAATCATTAGAACCAATGCATGACTCCTTTGAAAAGCTATCTCGCTAAAGAAACACAAAGCCTTTTAAAAAATAAAGCATAAGGAAATTAGTATGACACCGCCTCATTTATCCAGAGGTCAGATTGCTAGAAACAAGATCCTTTTAAAACAAAGCCCTGAATGGAGGCGTGCACATAAAAGATCTGTGCATTTGCAGAAACAGAGGTCACTAACCTTGCAGCAATAGGTTTCCTTTTACACACACAACTGTCTTATCAGAGCTCTCTTTTCCGCAGTCAGCTTTTTTGAACACCTACTGTGTGCTGTGCATTTGCCAGGCACTAGCAGTGGAATAGTCTGTCACTCAGTCTGCCCACAGGCCCGTGGGAGAGGCAGAGAAGCAAACCAGCCCGCCCAACACAGGCCTGTGGCAGCTGTATAGGTACAGATGACTGTACCTTCCTCTCCAGGGGAAACTGTCACTCAACAAGGTAAAGTAATGGCCCAAGGTCACAAAGCTCACAGGCAGTGGCACCTGGCTTCCGTTAGACCCTGGAGCCCTCAGAATCACAACCCTGATGGTAACCTCCTATCACCACTTCCCATTTTATGATGAATAACGCATACAACTCAGATCCTATTTTAAGAAGAGGAAAGAAATAGCAGAACTAACATTAGTCACATGCCCAGTGTCAGGTATTTATTAGATTTTTTTTCTCTTATAAATTTATTTATTTATTTATTTATTTATTTTGGCTGTGTTGGGTCTTTGTTGCTGCGCACAGGCAGCTACTCTTCTTTGTGATGCGCAGGCTTCTCATTGCGGTGGCTTCTCTTGTTGCAGAGCATGGGCTCTAGGCGCACGGGCTTCAGTAGTTGTGGCTCTCAGGCTCTAGAGCGCAGGCTCAGTAGTTGTGGCGCACGGGCTTAGTTGCTTTGCGGCATGTGGGATGTGGGATCTTCCTGGACCAGGGCTCAAAGCCATGTCCCCTGCATTGGCAGGCGGATTCTTAACCACTGCGCCACCTATTAGGAGATTTGAATATACTGTGTCTCCATCTTTATAAGAATTCTATGCAGGAAGTTAAATATCATTTATCAATGAATCACTTGAGTTTCCAAGTACAGTACTGATGAAAATGGAGTTTACCTCCTGCCCCAAAGCCCTGACTTCGGACATTATAACTGGATTTGCTTAGTACCGTTTACCATAAGCAGTCGTCTCTAACCGTTACAATTCCCAGAGGTATTGGTCACTAGGGTAGGATTTCAGTACAGATTTTCAGACACCAGAGCCCAAAAGCCCTAGTGAGCCATAATGCTAAGCATCTTCTGGCTTAGTTGAGTGTGATGCTCTCTCTTTTTTTCTCTCCCCCCATTCTCCTTGTTTATTTAGGTCTTTCTTACAATATTAACTGCTTCCTAAAATATTTCTTCGTAACCTTTTGAGGATAAGTGACTTGTAGGCCTTGGGGATCCCGCAGGAAATGACATAATCAAGAGAAGAGCTTGTGTACCAGTCGTGTTCTACCTGTCAAGGACTCTCAAGGTGTGGTGCATTAGGGTACAAAAAGAAAAAGAAAAAGGAAACCTTTTGCTTCATTTCTTTTGGAGAAAAAAAAAAAAAAAACAGCACTTGGAATCGAGCTGCCACATTGTACTTCCATTTGCACAGCTGTTTCTCTCTTAATTGCAATCCTGTCTTTTCCAAGAATAAACATGTAGGAAAAGGTACCATAGTCTCAGGCCAGAAAAAAATATGGTGCTTTCACTGCTAACCTGATACTTAGGAGATTTGAATTTGATTTCATTTAGTTTCCACTTTTCAAGCCCAAATCAAAAATGTTTGTAGCTTCTAACTCGGGGGTTCTCAACCTTGGCTGCACATTGGAATAGCTTGGGGAGTTTTTTAAAAATTCTGATACCCAGGCCACATCCCAGACCAATGAAATTGAGTCTCTGTGGGCACCGGCATGTTTTAAAGCTCCCTAGTGTGCAGCCAGGGAGGCAATTCACTGATCTAACTATTCTGTTAACCAAATTTATTCACTTTTGTCGTTCTAGCTATTTCTTGGAATCATCTGTTGAAAGTTGGACTTGCCCCCAGATTCAGTTCTGCCATTAGATTTTTCTCACCTCTGTGTGTGTGTGTGTTTGCTTGCGCATGCAAGCACACGGGCATGTGCACACATACGTGGGAAAGTGACAGGGAGAGAATGTGTGTGTTTTCTGGAAAGCCTCGGGATCCTGTGATCTGTATCAAAAATTAAATCTTCTTGAAGGTACTGACTGGTTTCAAGTTTGCAGATGGTCTCATCGGAAGATCTTCCTTCAACAAGAGTAGTAGAGATAATCACTTTATATTTGCTGACTTTCATCCCTTGTGATGGACGTCACCATACACTGTCTCACTTGACCCTCCCCACCTCACTGGGAGGCAGTCCTGCACTGGTTCTGAACTCTTAGGTATTAAATAAATGAGTTTATTTCTTTGTTATTGGTTGAGGTTCAGAGCAAACGTTCTTTACACTGAATTATTATAGCAAAGTTCTAACGCACTACAGGGAGAGTCTGATTTCCTGACATAACAGACCGAAAAAAAGATTTTATTTTATTGGAATTATATCTAAATAAAGACGTCTTTACAATGTGTCAGCGATGGAGATACATCAGGCAGGGTGGGTAGAGTGGACAAGTTCAGGATCCTTTCTCCTGACATTGCTCGAGTACTTCTTTGGCTTCTGTGCACGGAACAGTCACTTTGCTCCATAGGGAGCCTCCTCCAGCATCTGCCCTTACTCCGCTTCTCCTCCATCCCTTACCATTTCACGAAGCCTGTTGAATTGTAAGAATATCTCATGTTGCATTTAAAGACTATTACATTCTAAATGGTAAAGGACAAAAGAAGAGTCACATCCTGGTGGGCAGTGTCTGGCAAACACAGGCATTAGGATATGTGGAAGCATGTGGGTGGTTGTTGCATTTATGCCCCATCTTAACAATAGCACCCACCCCCGTGGAGTGTTGAGGCCTGAAATGAGATGCATGTAAACAAGTCTGAAGTAATGCATGTGAAGTCCTTAGCAGAGTCCTTGTCACAAAGTAAAATGCTCAGTCATTATCAGCTCTTAAACCCCTTGCAGACTGGCAGTCCAGTGCCTGTGGACAGCAGAGGGTGGGATAAGGTCAGCCCTCAGCATCCTCACTGTTTATTCTGTCCTCTTGCTTGTCCTTCTGCCTGGAGTGTTCTCCTCCCAGATAACTGCCTGGCTCCCTCACTTCATTCAGCTCTCTGCCCAGAATAACCTCCAACGGGTTGTCTAGAAGCATCCCTCCTATCCCTCTCTACACCTTTGTACTGCTACTGTATTCCTCCTCATAGACCCTGTCACCATTGTCACCTTATACAGTTGTTTACGCTCTGGCTCCCCCTACTCCCTATTAAAACACAGACTCCATGAGAGAAGGGCTGTGGCCATATAGTAGGTGCTCAATAAATGAGTATTGATGAATGCACTGGAGGGGTCAGGACTGGTGACAGGGGAAGCAGTTCAGAGGCTGCTGCTATAATCCTGTTGAGAAATTACAAGGGCCTGGGCTTCCCTGGTGGCACAGTGGTTGAGAATTCGCCTGCCAATGCAGGGGACAGGGGTTCGAGCCCTGGTCCGGGAATATCCCACATGCCGCGGAGCAACTCAGCCCATGCGCCACAACTACTGAGCCTGTGCTCTGGAGCCTGCGAGCCACGACTACTGAGCCCTCAAGCCACAACTACTGAAGCCTGCGCGATTGGAGCCCATGCTCCGCAGCAGGAGAGGCCACCGCAATGAGAGGCCCACGCACCGCAACGAAGAGTTAGCCCCCACTCGCCGCAGCTAGAGGAAGCTCACGCATAGCAGTGAAGACCCAACGCAGCCAAAAATAATAAATAAAATTTAAAATATATCTTAAAAAAAGGAAATTACAAGGGCCTAAACTCAAGCAAGGACATTTAAAGGGGTCAAGGGATCTGGATTCAAGAGCTATTTAAGTGGTAGAAGCCCTTGGGCATCGAGAGGAAAGGGTCTAGACTCATAGGTTTCTTTCCTGGACAACTTGGGTAGGCGGTGATGGTTACTCACCAAGATGGGAAAGGTAGGGGGGGAAGCAGAGATGTGGTAGGAGAGGGTGGAAATAAATTCAGTCCTAAACGGATTTCATTTGAGGAGTCTGAGGAACGAAAAATGGGGAGACCCGCTAGACAGTTAACTGTCTAGAGAACAATCCAGAATAGAGACAGATTTGGAAGCGACGAGTGGGTGGTAGCTTAAACCGTGAATGTGGATAAGAGCATCCAGAGAGGGTGAGGAGAGAAAGGGGAAATTACCAGGAGAAAAGGGCTTTTCAGGCTACAACGAAGGGTAGGGCTTTGATAAAGATGAACACATGGGAACCATCGGAGTTTCCTGAGCAAAGAGCGCCCTTCAACCTCATCTGTACCTTTTACTTACTGTCCTCCACACATGCAATAAATTGTGATCATCTGCTGCCTACTGTGGCACTATGGCACTATGCTAGGTGCTAGAAATAAAGAGGAGAAAGACTGCCTCTGCTTATTGTTTAGTGGGTGAGGCAAACAGATACAGACATCATCGCAGGACAACTCCTTATGTGCTAAAACAGAGCAGCATGAATTGCTGAGTGTTGAGGAAGGGTGGATATGGTTTCTCAGACAAGGAAGAGTTTCAGGGATTCATAAGTATATGCAAACACTTGTGCATTTTTCTGTACAGCGTACCTGTGGCTTTTTACAGATTCTTAAAGGGATTTGTGAATGACTGCTTTTGGCAACACAGAGCGACAGATTTTAAGAGGCCTGAAGAGGTTTGTTGTTTAGGAAGCTAATTCCGACAACGTTACAAAGTTTGGACAAACTGGGAAGTGGCTGGTGAAATAACTGCCATTCAGTAAATACGCCTTGGGGCTTGGGACATGGTGCCACTGGTGATGCTGAATTGAAATAGGGCCCCAAGAAACACAGTGGTTAAGGCAAGGTAATGAGTTTCATCTTGGTTAAGTCAAATACGTGGTCCCCATGGGCCCTCCACGGGACCCGTGTCTGAGTTTTCCCCAGACAAGCCAAATACCCATCTGGCACTGCAAGAAGTGTCTAAGCTGACTTCACATTTGAGAATTACCAGTATCTTAAGCAGAGGGAAACTTGCAGCCCCCTCTCCCACTAAGCCCACATTGTCCGCTCCTGCAGTGTATGCCTCTTGGCTGCCCAGCTGCACCATGAGCTCACTAAAGAGAAAGCCACATTTTCTAATGCATTTGCAGGCATGATCTAGAACAGAGAGTTGGAACTTCCAGTTCTGGACAAGATAGAACAGATGCATTTCTCCCTATCCTCCTCGCTAAATACAGCTAAAAACCCGGGACATCGTCTTATAAAACAAACGTTAAGAAGACTCTGAAAGGTAGAGAGAAAGTGAACTAGCTCGGGACTTTAAGACTTGAAAAGCAACATGGCAGTGAGCTCCTTGGGATTTCTTTTTGTCTCTGTACATCCCAGACTGCATCGCTGGAGAAGCCCCCTATCCAGATGGGCACAGACAAGAAAAGCTTGCTCTCTCTTGCCAAAGGACCAGGAAGTGGGCAGCCTATTTGACAACAAACATTCTCTGGAAAAACACCTAGGAGAGTTGCAGGCCCCCCTAACTTCCATCAACAAAGGCCTCATGGAAAGCCTGGACCTCTACCCTTGCCCAAAGTGAAGAGGTACCCTTCCCCGTCTCCACTGGGGTGGCATCAAAGAGGCCCAAAGGGGAGCCTGGACTTGCACCCCCCCACCCAGGGAAAGGGTGGTGCCCCTTCCCCTCTCCATAGAGTCAGGGGAGGCCAGGTGAGGGGCTAGCTTTCCACCCGCTCCTGGTGGCTCTAAGGTGTCTCTCATACTCCCCAGCAGGGTGGTATTGGGGAGCCCACGTGGGGCCTGGACTCCCACTCTTCCCACCCTGCAGTAAAGCATTGGCGCCTCCTTCCCCTACGGGTCCCTTTTTAGCAGAAGCCTGACAGAGTACAAGGTTTCCATTAAATCCAGAGTCTCATAACGTAATACCCAGAATGGCCAGGATGTGATCAAAAGTCACTCGTCATCCCTCACATAGAGCAATACTAGTCTACATGGATTCAACTTGCTGACAAACATAAGATAGGAAAGGAAACCTAAAATTATGAGGAATTAATCTCTGCATTGAGAAGATTAATTTGTAAGGTTAAAAAAAATTCAATGAAAAGACCAATAAGGAAAGTAACTTAAGTTGGTATTTTAAGAGAGAAAAGAAAATAAATTCAAAATCATATAAAACTTGATTAGTTAGTAAAACAATTAGCTTTGTAAAATGATAATTTGACTGTCTAAGATGAAGTTATGTAATGGTTTTACCTAAATCAATGGTTGTTTGTGATTAGAATCACTTGGGGAGGTTCTAAAAACTATAGATGCCCAGCCCCATCCAAGACCAAATAAATCAGAGTAGCCCCACTGATTCTAACATGCAGCCGGGGTTGAGAACGTTGGCCTAAATGAACCATAGGGGATAAATAGAATATAAGTGGAGAAATTTTACAACTTTTGCATAGTCAAAATAGATGTGATGGAGTTTGTGTCCTAAATTTTGCATGCTCTTTCTAAAGGAGGGCCCTCTCGGGCCATTTATCTTGCTTCATGCACCCTTGTGATGAATCTGATGATCTGGTCCCCAAGCCCACAACGATAAATCTGAAGCAGTAATTAAAAGGGAGTCAGTTTCTCACAGGCAGGCATATTGATGGTTGCAATATATGAAAACTGAAAGTACAGGAGGGCTCTGAGGAGATATAGTTTAGTTCTACTAGATGGCTTGGTATTAAAAACTTGTTGGAGTGATTTCTTGAGCTGTCTCCTCAGAGCAGTCTTTTTGGAATTAAAGTTCAGTTTTTCAAGAAACGTACTGAATACCAAGCTGCGAGACAAACCCTGGAACTCAAACTGCCAGATAATCTAGGAGAGAGACCTCCAATAGGCCTGTCTGAGATTTTTAGCAAAAAGAAAACAATTAGCCATGTGGCTGATACCCATGAACTGGTAGGTTCTAACCCCCTTTCTAGTAAGGAATTTGACACACTTAATCTAAATATGAAAAAGTCAAACTTGCATGCCACAAATGAGGTACACTTGCACCGAAAGGGAAAAATGACTCAAACGTTTAAATTAATAAAGGAGACTATGGCAGGCCCAGATTCCTGGGTAACTCTCTCTAAAGGAATTTGTATCGTAAAGTACAAAGTTCATTTGTGATGGCAAACGTTATCTAGGTTGTAAATTTTCTTCTTGATGGTGCCCTTAATCCCTGTTAGGAGGAGGAATATTTGGAAGAAATTGGAGTTGAATATGGAGATGTCATTTATTCAGTGCAGTTAGATGGGTTGATACTGGAAGTTTATTGAAGAGTTTTGCTGAGTTGCTTTCATGAAGCTGTTAAAATCAAGGGTTGAAAGGCCTTATCGATAAATAGTAGAAACTTAGCCCTTTTGTCAGTTGATTACAATGATTTTCATTGACCTGAATAATATTGATCAATAGTACTAGGCTTATAACTAAGTGCTTGTGCCTACAGTTGATTAAACTGGCTTTAAGACAATTTTTTTGTTACTGCTCATGGCACATATTTTGTAGAAAAGGGTCTGTTTCACCATTAGAATGTCATGTGCTTTACACACACAGGCATGATTTTTGGAACCTGTGGTCCGGGGAGTATGGTCATAGGAACGCCAGTAGCCCTGAAGATGCATCTGTTTTAAAGCACGTTTACTAATTACTGTTCACTATAACAACTCTGAATCCTTAAGAAAGTAAAAGAATAATTTTATAATGTTTAATGAAGTGGAAAATATTTCTGAAAAAGAGTGTGTTCTTACATGTTCTTCCAACGTGGTAAAATTTTTGAAAAATGTTTTGTTGAAAGTGATTTTTGTTTGTCAAGGCATAAGCTCTTAGTTATCCTGAACTATGCATTCTTTCCATGACACATTTACAAAATTAAGATTTCTCTATTTTCTGGTCACTATTGCTGCATAACAATTTACCCCAAACTTATAACCACCTCCTTTTTATTATGGCCATAGGTTCTTTTTTTTTTTTTTTTTTTTTTGCGGTACGCGGGCCTCTCACTGTTGCGGCCTCTCCCGTTGCGGAGCACAGGCTCCAGACGCACAGGCTCAGCGGCCATGGCTCACGGGCCCAGCCGCTCCACAGCATGTGGGATCTTCCCGGACTGGGGCACGAACCCGTGTCCCCTGCATCGGCAGGGGGACTCTCAACCACTGCACCACTAGGGAAGCCCGGTCATAGGTTCTTTTATGTCAAGAATTCAGAAAGGGCAAAGCAGATGAAGTAGCCTTCTTGGTCTGCTTCCTGCCCATCAAAGGTTGGGGGTCCAAAAGCCTCTGCACATTTTGTATTGTCTCTGTCCCTTTCAGTCCAACCTGATACAATTCCTTTGAAATCTTGGTGGACTTACTGTGCATCAATTTATAATCCACTAAAACCACACCCACAAATCTCTGTAAGATAAGCTCTCCTGTACCTGGGGCTCCTTATGAGCTACTATGGGACAAGGTCCCTAAGACTCTTAAGAGCTCCATTGTTTAATAGAGAAAGGCACACCCTGAAGATCTTTAATCTGCCTGGAAGTTTCTATGCAACACTGCCTTAGATCTTTCTGAGGTTTTGACAAAGGATTTTACAGTCCCGCCCTGGACTTGATCATTGCCCTGAAACCGTTTCCCTATTTGAGAATCATTTGCCATCTGGAGAAGCTGGTAATAAGAAACAGTTTTATTTTCAAACCCAGCAAGTGCAGGCTGCTTTATATTTCCTCTAAATTTTGCATGAAAGCTGAACAGTTCTGTATTAAGATCATCTCTCTCCTCTCACATGTTTTCATAGACAGCAGGAAGCAGCCAGATGGCACTTCCAGTGTCCTGTCTAGAAATCCTCATCTAGATCATTGAATTTGTTAGGTACGTTTTCTGTTTTCTACCTTCCCATAGTCAACAGTGTTGTCAAATTTCCTGCCGCTTTGTATCAAGGGTCCCCTTTCCTCAAGCTTGAAATAATATTTTCCTTGCTTCCCTTCAGGCCCTTGTGACTACCTCCTTAAAGCCCCTCGTGATTCCACCAGCAGGCGCCTCAAGGCTCTTACAGCTGCGACCACTTCCCAAAGCCAGTGTCAACTGTTTTAGTATTGTGTTACAGTAGCACCTCGCTGCTTCCAAATTTCAATTCCAGTCAACCATTGCTGTGTACCCAACCACCCCAGACTTAGTGGAGTAAAAGAAATGGCCATTTTATTTAATTTTTATCTTGTTTTGGAGTATAGTTGATTCAATGATGTGTTAGTTACAGGTGTACAGCAAAGTGATTCAGTTATACCCATACAAGTATCCTTTCTTTTTCAGATTCTTTTCCCATTTGGGTTATTGCAGAATATTGAGCCCAGTTCCCTGTGCTATGCAGTAGTTCCTTGTTGGTTATCTATTTTATATATAGTAGTGTACCACCATTTTATTATGATCATGGATTCCATGGGTCAGGAATTTGGAAAGGGCCCAGTGGGGCCAGTTCACCTTTGTTCCACAATACCTAGGGCTCTGGTTGGGAAGACACAAAAACTGAAAGTGACTCAACAACTGAGGCTTGGGATCATTGGGACCCTCATATGCTCACTCTTCTGGCGCTGGGGCTGGGAGGGCGCGTACCAGGACTGCTGACCAGAGGGTCAACCCTTGACCTCTCCGAGAGGCTTGAGATCCTCACAACACAGTGACCTCAGGATAGAGCCACCCCCTACATAGTGGCTCAGGGCACAAGCATTGCTTCCAAATGATGAGGGATAAACTCTTTATTTATCCCAAACTCTGCATTATTTCTATGACAGATCTGATTCGCTAAGATCTCTGATTTATAGCTAGTTGGGCCAAGGAGAGAGAGGAAGAGAAGGAGGAAGAAAGAGGGAAAGGGAGAGAAGAAGGGAGATCAGGAGAGACAGATGAACAGAGAACAGAGAGACAAAGCAAGAAATAAAGTCACCAGGCATCCTACAGAAAGTCAGAGCATCTGTCTTCCAAGCTTCTGAATGGAAAACAGAATGAACAGAATGTTCTCCATCTTTGAGCAGCCAAATCAATTTGTTAATTGAGATCAAAAGAGCATAAATATTATAACTCTGCCATCAAACCAAAGAACTGAAGTAGGGAATAGAAAATCCCAAAGGCCAAGTGTATACATCACAATACAAGCAGATACCTGAAGACACAAAATGATTTTCGTACAATTTTTTGAAAGCTCTTTGTGTTTTAAGCACACCCCTGATTGGGGTGGGGGGCAGCCCCAAGTTAGTGAAGTCCCTTGGAGGTGTTTGCAGAGAGCACTATTCACAGAAGAGAAGAGATCCCCCGACTCAAGAAGACATGGAGCAGCTGCTTCCTGGGAGTAAGTCTGGAACAAGAAGGCCCCAGAGTGAAAACTAGCCAGGAAGCCCTATAAAAAGGCATGCATTCTCCTCCCTGGTCAGACCTGGATGGCTTTAAAGGAGTTGGTCACCATTTTAAAAGATTAACTCTTTTCAAAGTCACAAGAGCTCAAGGGCTTGTGGCCTATTCCATTATTAGAGATTTTTGTCATAAAGTATCAGGGCCTTTTCTCGTGATTCCCACATTCTCCAGAAGTCTTCAGTTTTTTGAAATTGTTGTTTGGGATCCTGGAATTTACTGCTAGCATTTTGAGGCCCCACAGTTTTCAGTGACAAAGCTTGTGCACACACGTACAATGCAGACAGAGAAATAAAGATAGAATATGAAGCAAAAGAGGCAGCAAGCACAATTTGAAAAGATACTTGCACCACAATGTTCATTGCAGCACTATTTACAGTAGCCAAAACACGGAAGCAACCTAAATGTCCATCGACAGATGAATGGATAAAGAAGGTGTGGTACCTATATACAATGGAATATTACTCAGACATAAAAAAGAACGAAATAATGTTATTTGCTGCAACATGGATTGTCACACTGAGTGAAGTAAGTCAGACAGAAAAATATCATATCGCTTATATGTGGAATCTAAAAAAATGGTACAAATGAACTTATCTACGGAACAGAAATAGAGTCACAGATGTAGAAAACAAACTTATGGTTACCAGGGGGAAAGAGGGGAGGAAATTCGGAGATTGGGATTGACATATACACACTACTATATATAAAATAGATAACTAATAAGGACCTACTGTATAGCACAGGGAACTCTACTCAATACTCTGTAATGACCTAAAAGAATTTTTACAAGAGTGAATATATGTTTTAAAAGATAGCAAGCAAAATGACTTGTGGTTACAGTGGACTTTGGGGAAGTATTAACCCTGTCCCTGTTCTTGTCCTACAAAGTGAGGCTGAACCTAATGCAACAACTGTGGGTTTATAGCCTCAACATAATTTTTTTTTAATTATTGAAAACTGGAGATTAGAAACCAAGGATTATCTATCATTAAGAGAAATCAAATGAAGTTAGATTCTATTGCAATGAATCTTACTATGAGAAGAATATGTAGCCCACCAAAAAATAGTTTAAATTCCAAACCACCTATTTCAAGCAATTTGAATAAACCTATATTCTATTATTATCATATTTTAAATAGTTCCTTTAAGATTACCATTATGGCATTTGTCTGGTTTGTCACCTTCAAAGATTAACTATTTTCTTTGTAAAATTCTCATAATCCTAATGGTACAATTCATGAAAACAGAGAAAAGATAAAGAGAAAATTCAGTATTTTGTGAGTTTGTTCTTACTACAGTGGACCTCTGGCTTTCTAGGTCTAAGTAATGAGCTAATCATTTTAGCTCTCAAAAGCTAAGTAAGCCAATTTGACTTAGAAATATAGAACTAAGTCTTAAAAAAGAACATTCAGAGGAAACTCTCTGGCATGCTGGTAATGTTCTGTATCTTGATTTGGGTGTCAAAAATCATCCACCTAAACACTTAAAAGTCTGTGAATTTTACTGTACATAATTTATACCTCAATTTTTAAAATCCTATTTGACTGATGGGTCAAGATGTATGGAGTATTTTGGTGTGAGTAGGGTCATATGTTTTAATTTCCAGTTAATTCTTTTCTTACCTGCTATTTATAAAAATAGTAAAAGATAGACAGTATCTATTAACATACTCAGTCTCTGTCGTTTAAAAGTTGTATTAAAAGATCCAGGCCAAAGTCTCCATGCTCAGTCATGATACTTGTTTCTAGTCCAGTAATAACTTTTCTACAGGGGAGGAAGTCTATTCTCTCCTTTATCCACAATGCTTTGCTGCCAAAGATTACCAGTGGTTAGAAAAAAGTTAAAACTAATATTGTAGGGTTGATATGATAATAAATACATTTGAGTATTTACCAACTTTCTATGGAGAGAGATACTGATTTATATACCGTGGAATACTGTAAAATAAAAACAGTACAAGGACACAACTTCATACTTGCTTTGAAAAAGCGAAAGCTGTCAAGCAAGGAGATAATTCTAGTGGGACAAACACACAGATGACGCATAAATGTGACCTATTAATCAGCTGAGCAATATGGATGCATTTCTTATTAGTGAACCATCCTTACACTTGTGAACCATGCCCTCTTGGTCATGGCGTATTAGCCTGCTGAATTGAGTTTGTTAATTATTTTGGATATTTGCGTCTGTCCTTGTGAGACTGGTCTCTAGGTGTGTGTGTGTGTGAAAGAGATCTTCATCAAGTTTTGCTACCAGGATTCAATGAAATGAGTTGGGATGGTGTCTGTTTATGTTCTAGAGCATTTTCCGTAGCATAGGAATTACCTGGGACTTGATGGCCTATACTACCATCATCTGTGCCCAGGAACATTTAAGAGAGTGTTTTCTGCCAACATAAAAAAAAATTCCCCTAGTTATGAATTGATTCTGATTATTTCATCTTTCTTTGAGTCAATTTTTAGTAATTTGTATTTTCCTATAAAAGCATGCATTTCACAAATACTTAATTTATTAATAGGAAATTACAGATGTTATTCTCATAATTTCTAAAGACATCACACCTTTTCTTAAATCTCTTTTTCATTCCTCATGTTAGATATCTGTGTTTTTGCCTTGTTTTTTCCTGATTAGACCCTGCCAAGGGTTTGGTTCTTTAGTGGTCTTTTCAAAGAACCAGCTCTTGGGTTTATCATCTATATTGGTTTTCTCATTCATCGATTTCTGATTTTATCTTCACTAATTTTTACCTTGATAGATTTCTTTTGCTCTTTCTCTAGATTTTTGGTATTTAATTTACTTCCTTTTTTTCTTATTTAATAGCAAAAGTATTTAAGGCAATGTGTTTTCTTTAGAATATAGCTTTGGCTGCATCCATGAATTTTTTTTTTTTTTTTTTTTTTTTTTTTCTTTTTGTGGTATGCAGGCCTCTCACTGTTGTGGCCTCTCCCATTGCGGAGCACAGGCTCTGGACGCCCAGGCTCAGCGGCCATGGCTCATGGGCCCAGCCGCTCCATGGCATGTGGGATCTTCCCAGACCAGGGCACGAACCCGTGTCCCCTGCATCAGCAGGCAGTCTGTCAACCACTGCGCCACCAGGGAAGCCCCATCCATGAATTTTGATGTAAAATTCTCTTTCTCATTAACTTCTTCATTGTCTGTAGTTGCAACTATAATCCAGGAGTTGCCTAAAGAGATACTTTTTAAAAAATTCTCAGTGATAAGGTTGTGTTGTTAACCTTTATATAATTTCTAGTTTTACTGCACTGTGATTAGGGTCAGTGCATATCCTACTTTTTGTAATTGGGGAGAGGAATGTTACTTTTGGCCCAATACATAATACATATGTGTAAATGTTTCAGGGACCACAATAAATGTGTGTAAAAATTCCATGTAACTGATAATCAAATACGTTGATTATTCAGCCACTCTCCATACTCATTTGCTTTTTGCCTGCTTGAACTGCCAAGCCCTGGGTCATCCACTAAAATCACAACTTGGTCCATTTCTTTTGTATAAGAATAATTTTTGCTTTGTATGTTTCAGTACCATGTTATTCAGTGCATGAAGATGGTGGTTTTCATTTTTTGCTATATTTTTGTCAATATAAAATGAAAACGTTTTGGTTTTTGCCTTGGATTTTGCTTTGTCTGTTATTACTATTCCCATCCCTAGTTTCTTTCTGGTACGTCTTTGGCCATCCTTTCATTTTTTTTCTATGTCTTTTTGTTTTAGATGCATCTGTTATAACATCTGTTATAATTATAATAGAGTATAGTTAAATTTCTTTTTTGAACTAATCTGTGACCTGTTTTCATCCAATAAAAGAGTTGTATCCCATTCACATTTCTTATAGAAACTGACAAATTTTGTTTTCTTAAATTTGATTGTGTTATTTAAACGCTTTCCATTTTTAATACTTCTGTGCTATTTCCTTCTTTTTTTTCTAGTTGCTATGTTGTTCAAGTTTTATTTATTCTCTTTTTACTAACGATTAGAAAGTTATAACATTCTTTTTACTTGTCTGGTTATGTTCACTGTTTGATCCTCCATAGGAGGAGGGTCTAGGAGAATTGAGTTAGATTAGCATCAGAGATTGTATCTGCCCTGCTCAAACCTTCAAAACCAAAGAAGAGGAATGTTTAGATTTATCATAGCGTAGAGATCTCACAGATTATGAAAAATAAGAAGGCAACTAGTAGGGGGAAGCCCTGATAAGGAGTTTCACTTTTGTTCAGAGAACTTACTTGTGTGTTCTGGCTGCCCGAAGATAACTGAGGTAGGATCCCTTCCCTAACTAATGTATTTGCATACAATACCTCCCTTGGCATGACACTTGTGTAAAGCTTTTCAGATTTTGCTGGCATATCTTCTCTTAGAGTGTAAAGACCTTTGAAGGCAGGGGGTTTTGCTTATTTATCTTTTTATACCTCTGAGTTGCTCCTATTTGATCCTTGCCACAATCTTATGAGGTAGATGAGGCACCTAGTAGGATCCTTATTTTGCAGAAAAGGAGACAGATGGCTTCCCCCAAAATTAAATGGTTCGCTCAGGCTCACACGGCTGAATTGAGATGAACACCCAGGTCATCCCTTACTCCACTGCTTTTTCCCATCTAGCACCCTGTCTCCCAGAACAAAAGAGACATCCTGGGTGCTGTTTGTCCTGCCTTGGTGACAACAGGATCTTAATCTTTCATTATCTGTGCAGCAGAGGAAAGTAGGTGCTGTTTTCCCTCTTTTCTGCTGGGACTCTGGCATGCGCATAGGCCTGAGAACACAGATGAAGAATTCCTATGCCCATCCAGGTGAAGCCACTCAGGTAGGGCGGAACAGGGAAGGGCAGGAAGGGAATTCCACACCCCGAGGTGGGAAGGTGGCTGAGAAAACAGTCATAGGTGCCTCTGCTCTAGCCCGACAGCATCCAGGAAGGGACCTTCTATCTGGATGGTTTCAGCATTCACTGCTGAATCGGTCCCTTTCCCCGGACCCCTGCAGCTAATGTTCCTGGGATATGCAGGCAGAGTTAGTGCTGTTAGAATTCTCATTTTATTAGGCTTTAATCAAGCTCTCCTGTGAAGTGCTACATAAATTTCATTTTGAATTTTGTGTATAAAATAAATGAGAGAGAAGGATCATAGACATAACATGTTTTTTTAAACGAAAATGATATTTTTAATTTACTCATATAAAAATCATCTGGGGGTGGGGGAGGGAAGGATTGGGAGTTTGGGGTTAGCAGATGCAAACTAGTATATATAGGATGGATAAACAACAAGTTCCTACTGTATAGCACAGGGAACTATATTCAATATCCTGTGATAAACCATAATGGAGAAGAAATGAAAAAGAGTATATATATGTATAACTGACTCACTTTGCTGTACAGCAGAAATTGACACAACACTGTAAATCAACTATACTTCAATAAAATATTTTTTAAAGGAACTTTACAAAAAGCCAGTGTACACCAAACCAAACCAAAAAAAAAAATCATCTAAGTGTCAGAAAGATGGATACATTCTCTTATCCATGGCCTCAGAAAACCCATGATCTAACGTAGGTTTGTGAAATGATTTCCACCTCCTTGAATATTTTCCCTTCTCTCCATTGAGCGATGACCCTGGTATTCTTTAAAATCAACCTAAGAACTCACCTCCTATGAAAATTTATTTATGTGACATTTAGGGATACTTATTTTTACAGCTTATGTTCATTTGTACATGATATTTGGAAAAGCCTACTGTGATAGAAAGAACATGGGTCTGGGTCAGTCTGCAGCCAGTTTCAGGGTCTGCAAATCAGCTAACTTCTTTGAGCCTCAGTTTTCTTATCTGTAAAATACGGGCATGAGACTAAATGATCTTCCAAACGTATGAACTGTTAAAGTGTTCCTCAGTTGTTGGGTATTTGTCTCTTCCACTCATCCAGCTGGATCATGAATCCCCCTAGAACAGAGATTATACCTTCTGCATCTTTGGTACTTCCATCCCCACCCCCAGGCTGCCTGGCACTCTGCATTGCCCCCAGTGGGTCTCCTGTCAATGCTGATTGCCAGACTGACAGCACCTGTGGCAGCCAGGAGGTGGCACTTTGGTATTTTCTGCAATAGAAGAACAAACCACAGAACAAGAAATCACTCGGGTTTCTGCTTTATTGACCAAGGTAGATCTAGGGATCAAAATAACCAAGGAGCTATATTTTTTAAATTTGCGTATAATAAATAAAATTGGCTTTTGGTAGTGGTGATTGTATACAGGTCTGTGGGTCTTAATACATGCATAGATTTCTGTAACCACCACCACAATGAGGATACAGAGTCATTCCGTTACCCCCAAAAAACTCCTTTGTATCAGACTCCCCCTGACCCCAATCCCTGACAACTGTATTCTAGAATATCACATAAATGGAGTCGTGGAGTATGTAACCTTTTGAGACTGGCTGCTCTCACTCAGCATGATGCCTTTGAAAATAAACCATGGTGATGTATATCAATAATTTGTATTATTAGTTCATTCCTTTTTATTGCTGAATAGCATTCCATTGTATAGATGTATCACAGTTTGCTTATTCACCTATTGATGGATATTCTGGTGGTTTTGGGGCAGTTATGAATAGAGCTGCTGTAAACATTCATGTGTAAGTTTTTGTGTGAACATAAATTTTTATTTCTCTGGGATAAATGCCTAGGACCGAGATTTCTGGTTCATGTGGTAATTCTATGTTTAACTTTTTGAGTAGCTGCCCAACTGTTTTCCCAGTGATCGTACCATTTTACATTCCCACCAACAATGTATGAGAGTTGATTGTTCTACATCCTCTTTGGTATTGTCACTTCTGTTGTTTTTCTTCTTTGTTTTGTTTTTATTTTGGCCATTCTGATAGGCTTGTGGTGATATCTTGTTAGAGTCTTAATTTGCATTTCTGTAGTGCCTAGTGATGTTGAGCACCTATTTGCCACCCATAGGTCTTTGGTGAAGTGACTTCAAATCTTTTGCCCATTTTAAGTTGACTTGTTTGCTCTCTTGTTGTTGAGTTTTAAGAGTTCTTTATATA
Source organism: Mesoplodon bidens (assembly GCF_964165515.1). Taxonomy (NCBI): domain Eukaryota; kingdom Metazoa; phylum Chordata; class Mammalia; order Artiodactyla; family Ziphiidae; genus Mesoplodon; species Mesoplodon bidens. The sequence goes on from NC_138179.1 coordinate 12,286,398, forward strand.
TTCTGGACACAGGTCCTTTATCAGATATATCTCTGCAAATATTTTCTCCCAGTCTGTGGGCAGTCTTTCCGTTCTCCTACCAATGTCTTTCTTAGAGAAAAGTTCTAAATTTTATGAAGTTTAGTTTAACAGTTTTTTTTCTTTTATGGGTTGTGCTTTTGGTGTCATTTCTAAGAAATCTTTGCCCAATCCAAGGTCACAGAGATTTTCTCCTGTGTTTTCTTCTAAAAGTTTTATGGTTTTACATTTTACATTTAGATCTATGACCCATTTTGAATTAATTTTTCATGAGGTGTGAGATTTAGGTCAATGTTTATTTCGTTTGGCATGTGGATGTCCAAATGTTCTGAGTTATCCAGATGTCCAAAGTATCCTTTCTTCGTTGAACTGCCTTTGCATCTTTGTGAAAAATCAATCGGTCATATTTGTGTGAGACTATATCTGACTCTCCATTCTGTTCCCACTGATCTATGTTTTTATCCCTTTGACAATCCTTTTGACAATTACATTGTCTTGATTACTGTAGCTTTATAGTAAGAAAATCAGCTACTGTGAGTCCTCCAGCTTTGTTCTTTTTCAAATTGTTTTGGCTACTCTGGTTCCTTTGCCTTTCCATATACATTTTAGAATCAGCTCGTTGATATCTGCCAAAAATTCTGCTGGGATTTTGGTTGGGATTGCATTAAATCTATAGATCGATTTGGGGGAAATTGGCAGTATTCAACAATATTGAGTTTTCCAAACCATGAACACATTATTCCTCTCTGTGTATTTAGATTTTCTTTTATTCCTGTCATCAGCATGTTCATTTAATTTCTTTCATCAACATCTCGTAGTTTTCAGCTTACAGGTCTTACACATATTTTGTTATATTTATATCTAAGTATTTTTGGTTTTGAAGTTGTGGATGGTTTTGGTTTTAAATTTCTGTTTCCATGGGGCTTCCCTGGTGGCGCAGTGGTTGGGAGTCCGCTTGCCGATGCAGGGGACACGGGTTCGTGCCCCGGTCTGGGAAGATCCCACGTGCCGCGGGGCGGCTGGGCCCGTGAGCCATGGCCGCAGAGCCTGTGCTCCGCAGCGATGAGGGACCCGCGTACCGCAAAAAAAAAATAATAATAATAATAATAAATAAAATAAAAAATAAAAAATAATAAATTTCTGTTTCCAGTTTTTCATTGCTGGTATACAGAAATATTTTTGTCTGTTGACCTTGTGTTTTGTGACCTTGCCAAACCCACTAATTAGTTCTGAGAGCTATTTTGTAAATTCCTTGGGATTTTCTACATAGATGATCATGTAATCTGAAAGTAAAGTCATTTGTTTCTTCCCTTTTAAACCGTCTGCCTTTTAATTTATTTAAACCTGCCTTAAGGCACTGGCTAGGGCTTCCAGTACGAAGTTGCCCAGCAGCAGCAACAGTAGAAACCCTTACATTGCTCCTGATCTTTGGGGAAAACATTCAGTCTTTCACCACTTAGTAAGATGTTAGCTGTGGCGTTTTTGTAGATGTCATTCATAGGTTGAATTCTCTTCTAATCCTGTTTGCTGAGAGATTTATAGCATGAGTGGATGTTGAATTTTGTCAAATGCTTTTTCTGCGTCAGTGGATACGATAGCTTTCTTTTTTTAACATCTTTCTTGGAGTCTAATGACTTTACAATAGTGTGTTAGTTGCTGCTGTATAACAAAGTGAATCAGCTATACGTATACATATATCCCCATATCTCCTCCCTCTTGCGTCTCCCTCCCACCCTCCCTATCCCACCCCTCTAGGTGGTCACAAAGCATCAAGCTGATCTCCCTGTGCTATGGAGCAGCTTCCCACTAGCCATCCATTTTACATGTGGTAGTGCATATGTCATTGCTACTCTCTCACTTTGTCCCAGCTTCCCCTTTCCCGTGTCCTCAAGTCCATTCTCTACGTCTGCGTCTTTATTCCTGCCCTGCCACTAGGTTCATCAGTACCGTTTTTTTTTAGATTCCATATATGTGTGTTAGCACACAGTATTTGTTTTTCTCATTCTAACTTACTTCACTCTGACAGACTCTAGGTCCACCCACCTCACTACAAATAAGTCAATTTTGTTTCTTTTTATGGCTGCGTAATATTCCATTGTGTATATATATGCCACATCTTCTTTATGCATTCATCTGTCAGTGGACATCAGGTTGCTTCCATGTCCTGACAGTTGTAAATAGTGTAGCTTTGTTTTTTTTTTCTGTTGCTATGATGGATTACATTGATTGATATTTTTAATACAAAACTAGCTATGTATTTCTTAGATTATCTCCACTTGGTCATGATGCGTTTTTGTTTTTATGTATTTTTGGATTTGATTTGCTGATATTTTGGCCATTCTAATTACATCCATGTTCATGAAGGATATTGGATATTGGTTTGTAGTTTTCTTGTACTGCCTTTGTTTGTTTTTGGCATCAGGACAGTGCTCATATAATGAGTTGTGAAGTGTTCCCTTCTCTTCCATTTTCTAGAAGAGATGTGGAGAATTGGTGTTATTTCTTCTTTAAATATTTCGTAGAATTTACCAAGGCAATCATCTGAGCCTTCTGGAGTTTTCTTTTTTGAAAGGTTCTTAACTACAAATTTAATTTCTTTAATAGATATAGCAGTATTCAGGTTATCTATTTCTTCTTGGGTGAATTTTGGTAGTTTATGGCTTTCAAGGAATTGTTTGGTTTTGTCTAAGTTGTTGAACTTATGTGCATAAAGTTGTTGTAAATATTCCTTTATTATCCTTTTAATGTCTATGTGGTCTGTAGCAATAGCCCCTCTTCCATTTCTGATATGGTTAATTAGGTCTTCTCTCTTTTATTCTTCAGACTAGAGATTCAGCAGTTGTATTTATCTTTTGACAGAACCAGCTTTTTGTTTCATTGATTTTACTCTACTGTTTTTCTGCTTTTAATTTTGTTAATTTTTGTTCTTATCTTTATTATTTCCTTTCATCTGCTTGTTTCATGAAGCTCGATAAGGATTAATGTCATCAGAGTTACTGAGTAGAACCATTACAAACTATTTTTAAATTCATTCTTTTGAGAACCACCCTTACAGCTTCCATGCCTTGTCTCTTTGCAGTTGACTGGTCTGAGCGTCTCCAATGGGAAGGACCAACTGGTAGTGTTCCATACAAAAGACAACAAAGACCTCATCGTCTGTCTCTTCAGCAAACAGCCAACCCACGAGAGTCGAATTGGAGAGCTGGTTGGAGTCCTGGTGAATCATTTCAAGAGGTAAAGTTTGATTTTTGTTTAACTAAGTTGAATATATATGAAATCTTTCATCATAATTCTCACTGAACTTGTTTTGTGCCAATTTTAGTGTACTGAATTATTTTCCTTCTTAAGGAAAACTTAAATCATCTGTTTCCCAGAAGGCACAATTAGCATCCAGCCTTAGTTTCAAGATTAGGGATGATCGTCTACTTTTCCAGCCTCCAGCTGAACCAACAATGAGAGATTCCCCCAATGGTGATTTCTTCACTGCCAATCCAAATGTAATTAAATCCAAAAGACTGAAAACTTACTTTATCTTCTTATTGTCACAGCTTCTCATTTACCCCACATATAATCAGTTAGAGCAGCTACTATGAATATAAACAAATTAGAAGGCAGGTTTAGGATGACATGTAGGTCCACAAAGACTAAAGGGATTCTTTTTTTTGTTTTTTAATAAAGTGATTTATTTTCTCACAATTCTGCAGGCTAGATTTTGAGATCAAGGTGTATGCAGGGTTTGTTTCTTCTGAGGCCACTCTTCTTGGCTTGTAGATGGCCATCTTCTCTCTGTGTCTTCACATGGTCTTCCTTCTGTACATGACTATGTCCAAATTTCTTCTTCCTTTAAGGATATCAGTCATGTCGGATTAAGACTCACCTTAATGACCTTATTTTGACTAAAGGGATTCTGAAGAGGCAGTTACCTCTGCAAAAACATGGAGTCATGAGGGAATGTGGCATTGTCTGAGAACTTCATAGTAGCCCTAGGCGATACCTGGGGTGGTTGTTTATGTCTGTGTAGTGAACAGTGATGTGAGAGATATAAACGGGGAGCAGACCCTGATGGTGATGGGGACCAGTGAATGGATAATTTTAAGCAGAGAAGTGACTTGTCTGGTTATTTATTAGAGTTGTTTTAGAGATGGGGTTTCTCTTCCCAAAGGAGGTCATGGAGTATTTGGAGTTGGGTGTTTCTCTGACTCCAAACTCAGATGTTCTTCCCATTGTGGCACACTGTCTCTGCCACCCCACCACCCGGATGCCAGAAGGAGACCACTCCTCCAAACTCAGGGACTGAGAAATGAGCCCAGTGTCCAGTTCCTTTTCTTCCTAAAAGACATTTACTAAGTTGCCAACAGTAATCTAGTTCCTCATGAGTATTTCTTTTCCTTTAAGTTTAGACATGGCTTTTCGCTAAACAAAGGCATATTTAGAATCTGATGTCCACACGTCTAATTCTGCTGTGTTGCTTTTTACTGATAAATGTATGGTGTATAATTTTAAAAGTGAGCTGCACAGGCCATTTATTATATGTTCTTAAACCTTGTATCCTAGATCAAAACAGATCTTTAAATATCTTATATAATTAAATGTTTTTAAATGCTATAATAAAATAATGTTTCATGGTCATCTGATGGGAAAAAATAAGATACAACTAAGGAATTACCAAAAGATAATAGTAAACATATAGGTCTTTGAAAAATTCCCTTCCATCTGCCAAATAATTATAAAGTAAGAGAAATACTGAAGAGTTTAGAATGGAAGGGAAAGACATGGAGAAGTCATGTCTACAATAAAGTCTATAACTCAAATAAACAGGCCTATTTTCCTCCTAATATGTAGTTACAGCAAAGTATGGATAATCAAAGGGATTTTAATCTTTACCTTTCAGTTGGATGCCTGTAGTAGTAAATAGTTTTTGCCTGGGAAACTGAAATATTTTTTCTCAATCTGAGTCCTTGTTTCTCAAATTCTAACCACTGTTAAATGCCTCCACAAGTGGTGGAAATATGTGAATCTGGTTCTAGAATCCATCAACTGCTTTCTTTTCCTAGCATGTGTTCTGAGATACATTTCTATCTCGAATATATGTAAGAATTTTTTTAATATCTTTATTGGAATATAATTGCTTTACAGTGGTGTGTTACTTTCTGCTGCATCACAGAATGAATCAGCTATATGCATACATATATCCCCATATCCCCTCCCTCTTGCATCTCCCTCCCACCCTCCCTATCCCACCTCTCTAGGTAGTGACAAAGGACCAAGCTGATCTCCCTGTGCTATGCAGCTGCTTCCCACTACCTATCTGTTTTACATTTGGTAGTGTATATATGTCCATGCCACTCTCTCACTTTGTCCCAGCTTACCCTTCCCCCTCCCCGTGTCCTCAAGTCCATTCCCTACGTCTGCGTCTTTGTTCCTGTCCTGCCCCTAGGTTCTTCAGAAACTTTTTTTTTTGGTTCCATATATATATATATATGTGTTAGCATATGGTATTTGTTTTTCTCTTTCTGACTTACTTCACTCTGTATGACAGAATCTAGGTCCATCCACCTCACTACAAATAACTCAATTTCGTTTCTTTTTATGGCTGAGTAATATTCCATTATACATATATGCCACATCTTTATCCATTCATCTGTCGATGGACACTTAGGTTGCTTCCATGTCCTGGCTATTATAAATAGTGCTGCAATGAACATTGTGGTACATGACTCTTTTTGAATTACGGTTTTCTCAGGGTCTATGCCCAGTAGTGGGATTGCTGGGTCGTATGGTAGTTCTCTTTTTAGTTTTTTAAGGAACCTCCATACTGTTGTCCATAGTGGCTGTATCAATTTACATTCCCACGAACACTGCAAGAGGGTTCCCTTTCCTCCACACCCTCTCCAGCATTTACTGTTCGTAGACTTTTTGATGATGGCCATTCTGACCAGTGTGAGGTGATACCTCATTGTAGTTTTGATTTGCATTTCTCTAATGATTAGTGATGCTGAGCATCCTTTCATGTATTTGTTGGCAATCTGTATATCTTCTTTGGAGAAATGTCTGTTTAGGTCTTCTGCCCATTTTTGGATTGGGTTGTTTGGGTTTTTTTGATACTGAGCTGCATGAGCTGCTTGTATATTTTGGAGATTCATCCTTTGTCAGTTGCTTCATTTCCAAATATTTTCTCCCATTCTGAGGGTTGTCATTTCATCTTGTTTATGGTTTCCTTTGCTGTGCAAAAACTTTTAAGTTTCATTAGGTCCCATTTGTTTATTTTTGTTTTTATTACCCTTTCTCTAGGAGGTGGGTCAAAAAGGATCTTGCTGTGATTTATGTCATAGAGTGTTCTGCCTGTGTTTTCCTCTAAGAGTTTTATAGTGTCTGGCCTTACATTTATGTCTTTAATCCATTTTGAGTTTGTTCTTGTGTATGGTGTTAGGGAGTGTTCTAATTTCATTCTTTTACATGTAGCTGTCCAGTTTTTCCAGCACCACTTATTGAAGAGGCTGTCTTTTCTCCATTGTATTTTCTTCCCTCCTTTATCAAAGATAAGGTGACCATACATGCATGGGTTTATCTTCTATCCTGTTCTGAAGTCAGGGAGCCTGATTCTTCCAGCTCCGTTTTTCTTTCTAAAGATTACTTTGGCTATTTGGGGTCTTTTGTGTTTCTATACAAATTGTGAAATTTTTTCTTCTAGTTCTGTGAAAAATGCCATTGGTAGTTTGATAGGGATTGCACTGAATCTGTAGATTGCTTTAGGTAGTATAGTCATTTTCACAATGTTGATTCTTCCAATCCAAGGACATGGTATATCTCTCCATTTGTTTGTATCATCTTTAATTTCTTTCATCAGTGTCTTAAAGTTTTCTGCATACAGGTCTTTTGTCTCCTTAGGTAGGTTTATTCCTAGGTATTTTATTATTTTTGTTGCAATGGTAAATGGGAGTGTTTCCTTAATTTCTCTTTCAGATTCTTCATCATTAATGTGTAGGAATGCAAGAGATTTCCATACATTAATTTTGTCTCCTGCTACTTTACCAAATTCATTGATGAGCTCTAGTAGTTTTCTGTTAGCATCTTTAGGATTCTCTATGTATAGTATCATGTCATCTGCAAACAGTGACAGTTTTACTTCTTTTCCCATTTGGATTCCTTTTATTTCTTTTTCTTCTCTGATTGCTGTGGCTAAAACTTCCAAAACTATGTTGAATAATAGTCGTGAGAGTGGGCAACCTTGTCTTGTTCCTGATTTTAGTTGAAATGGTTTCAGGTTTTCACCATTGAGAACAATGTTGGCTGTGGGTGTTTCATATATGGCCTTTATTATGTTGAGACAACTTCCCTCTATGCCTACTTTATGGAGAGTTTTTATCATAAGTGGGTGCTGAATTTTATCAAAAGCTTTTTCTGCATCTATTGAGATCATCATATGCTTTTTATCCTTCAGTTTGTTAATTTGGTTTATCATACTGATTGATTTGCATATATTGAAGAATCCTTGCATTCCTGGGATAAACCCCAGTTGATCATGGTGTATGATCCTTTTAATGTGCTGTTGGATTCTGTTTGCTAGTATTTTGCTGAGGATTTTTGCATCTGTGTTCATCAATGATATTGGCCTGTAGTTTTCTTTTTTTGTGGCATCTTTGGTTTTGGTATCAGGGTGATGGTGGCCTCGTAGAATGAGTTTGGGAGTGTTCCTCCCTCTGCTATATTTTGGAAGAGTTTGACAAGGATAGGTGTTAGCTCTTCTCTAAATGTTTGGTAGAATTCGCCTGTGAAGCCATCTGGTCCTGGGCTTTGTTTGTTGGAAGATTTGTAATCATAGTCTTAATTTCAGTGCTTGTGATTGGTCTGTTTATATTTTCTATTTCTTCCTGGTTCAGTCTCAGAAGGTTGTGCTTTTCTAAGAATTGGTCCATTTCTTCCATTGTCCATTTTATTGGCATATAGTTGCTTGTAGTAACCTCTCATGATCCTTTGTATTTCTGCAGTGTCAATTGTTACTTCTCCTTTTTCATTTCTAATTCTATTGATTTGAGTCTTCCCCCTTTTTTAATTGATGAGTCTGGCTAATGGCTCATCAATTTTTTTATCTTCTCAAAGCAGCAGCTTTTAGTTTTATTGATCTTTGCTATTGTTTCCTGCATTTCTTTTTCAATTATTTCTAATCTGGTCTTTATGATTTCTTTCCTTCTGCTAACTTAACCCGTTTTTTTGTTCTTCTTTCTCTAATTGCTTTAGGTGTAAGGTTAGGTTGTTTATTTGAGATGTTTCTTGTTTCTTGAGGTAGGATTGTATTGCTATAAACTTCCCTCTTAGAACTGCTTTTGCTGCATCCCATAGGTTTTGGGTCATCGTGTTTTCATTGTAATTTGTTTCTAGGTATTTTTTGATTTCTTCAGTGATCTCTTGGTTATTTAGTAGTGTATTGTTTAGCCTGCATGTGTTTGTATTTTTTACAGTTTTTTTCCTGTAACTGATATCTAGTCTTATAGTGTTGTGGTCGGAAAAGATACTTGATATGATTTCAATTTTCTTAAATTTACAAGGGCTTGATTTGTGACCCAAGATATGATCTATCCTGGAGAATGTTCTATGAGCACTTGAGAAGAAAGTGTATTCTGTTGTTTTCGGATGGAATGTCCTATAAATATCAATTAAGTCCATCTTGTTTAATGTGTCATTTAAAGCTTGTATTTATTTATTTTCATTTTGTTTGATTTGTCCATTAGTGAAAGTGGGTTGTTAAAGTCTCCTACTATTATTGTGTTACTGTCTATTTCCCTTTTATGGCTGTTAACACTTGCCTTATGTATTGAGGTGCTCCTATGTTGGATGCATAAATATTTACAATTGTTATATCTTCCTCTTGGATTGATGCCTTGATCATTATGTAGTGTCGTTCTTTGTCTTATTTCAAAGTCTATTTTGTCTGACATGAGAATTGCTACTCCAGCTTTCTTTTGATTTTCATTTGCATGGAATATCCATTTCCATCCCCTCACTTTCAGTCTGTATGTGTCCCTAGGTCTGAAGTGGGTCTCTTATAGACAGCATATGTACAGGTCTTTTTTTGTATCCATTCAACCAGTCTATGTCTTTTGGTTGGAGCATTTAATCCATTTACATTTAAGGTAATTATCGATATGTATGTTCCTGTTACCATTTTCTTCATTGTTTTGGATTTGTTATTGTAGGTCTTTTCCTTCTTTTTTCTTTCCTACCTAGAGAAGTTCCTTTAGCATTTGTTGTGAAGCTGGTTTGGTGGTGCTGAATTCTCTTAGCTTTTGCTTGTCTGTAAAGGTTTTAATTTCTCCATCGAATCTGAATGAGATCCTCGCTGGGTAGAGTAATCTTGGTTGTAGGTTTTTCTCTTTCATCACTTTAAGTATGTCCTGCCACTCCCTTCTGGCTTGCAGAGTTTCTGCTGAAAGATCAGCTGTTAACCTTATGGGGATTCCCTTATATGTTATTTGTTGCTTTTCCCTTGCTGCTTTTAATATTTTTTCTTTGTATTTAATTTTTGATAGTTTGATTAATATGTGTCTTGGCATGTTTCTCCTTGCATTTATCCTGTATGGGACTCTCTGAGCTTCCTGGACTTGATTGACTATTTCCTTTCCCATATTAGGGAAGTTTTCAATGATAATCTCTTCAAATATTTTCTCAGTCCCTTTCTTTTTCTCTTCTTCTTCTGGGATCCCTATAATTCGAATGTTGGTGCGTTTAATATTGTCCCAGAGGTCTCTGAGACTGTACTCAATTCTTTTCATTCTTTTTTCTTTATTCTGTTCCATGGCAGTGATTTCCACCATTCTGTCTTGCGGATCACTTATCCGTTCTTCTACCTCAGTTATTCTGCTATTGATTCCTTCTAGAGAACTTTTAATTTCATTTATTGTGTTGCTCATCATTGTTTGTTTGTTCTTTAGTTCTTCTAGGTCCTTGTTAAACGTTTCTTGTATTTTCTCCATTCTATTTCCAAGATTTTGGATCATCTTTACTATCATTACTGTGAATTCTTTTTCAGGTAGACTGCCTATTTCCTCTTCATTTGTTTGGTCTGTTGGGTTTTTACCTTGCTCCTTCATCTGCTGTGTATTTCTCTGTCTTCTCATTTTGCTTAACTTACTGTGGTTGGGGTCTCCTTTTCACAGGCTGCAGGTTTGTAGCTCCTGCTGTTTTTGGTGTCTGCCCCCGATGGGTAAGGTTGGTTCAGTGGCTTGTGTAGGCTTCCTGGTGGAGGGGACTGGTGCCTGTGTTCTGATGGTTGAGGCTTGATCTTTTCTTTCTGGTGGGCAGGACCGTGTCTGGTGGTGTGTTTTGGGGTGTCTGTGACCTTATTATGATTTTAGGCAGCCTCTCTGCTAATGGGTGGTGTTGTGTTCCTGTCTTGCTAGTTGTTTGGTATGGGGTGTCCAGCACTGGAGCTTGCTGGTCGTTGAGTGGAGCTGGGTCTTAGTGTTGAGACGGAGATCTGTGGGAGGGCTCTCACCGATTGATATCACATGGGGCCGGGAGGTCTCTGGTGGTCCAATGTCCTGAATTCAGCTCTCCCACCTCAGAGGCTCAGGTCTGACACCCAGCTGGAGCACCAAGACCCTGTTACCCACACAGTAGTTCTGTGATCATGGACCAGGCAGTTAACTTCTCTGCACCTCAGATTTCCTTTCGTGCAGCACCTCCTTGCCCCAGAGGCCCAGTCAGGTGTGAGGGAAGGGCTGTCGCTCACAGGCTCTGCAGGGAGGAAGCCCGCGAGGCTGGCGCAGGATGCTTTGAATATACGTCAGAATTTTAAATGTCTTTAAAATTTATAAATGGAAGGAAGAGAAGACTGTCAAGATACTGGTTTTTTTTTTTTTAGTTCCTTTTTTTTTTGTCACCGCTTTGTGTGTTTATTTATTGGCATATAGTTGAATATAGGGCTATGCCCTAAGAATACAAGGATGGTTATCCATTAGAAAGGTCTGTCTATTCACATAATAGTTCATAATAGAGCACAAAAGTACTATTTGATAAAATTGAATATTTATTATTCTTCATAACTCTTCAGTAAAATAGGAATAGGAATAAATAAATAGGAATAAATAAGAAGCAGCTGCCAACCATAATCATTAGAGCAGAAATGGTAACAGGGATACACCCAGAGCACCTGTGGCCTAAGAAACTTCTAAGTCATGCTGACCTCAGTGTATGGAAGGTGAAGAGGAAGGACAGAGTCAGCCAAGGGAAGAAGTGGCCTCAGGCAGAGGCTGCTGCAGTCTGGAGAGAGGATGACGTGAGGTCAACAGCCTGAAATGAAACTGTAGGACGACCCTAGCGTGGTAACCTCACCTCTTCTAGGGCTGCATTTCAGCAAATAACTGCCCCCACTCAAAGCAAATAATAAGCGAGAAAGAAAATAGCAAGAGAACTATGCACAGGCAAGACGAAAATAAGGAGCAAAGAAAACAAGGAAAGCCATATGAAGAAAAAAGGAAAATATGGGAGTAAACTTTACATTAAAAAAGTGGGGGGGGGGACTAGCCTTACCCTTATGCCTAAAAGAACAACAACAGTGCAAAGACAAAATCTGTGAAACAGCCATTTTCAAGATCGTAGACGTCAGGCAGTGAAGGGCAATGATCCCTGAGCGGTGAAAAGCAAACAAGGTGAGCCCTACAATTACCCCAGCACACGGCCTTGGGTGAGCTCCAGGCCATGGTGCATGCAGGGGGAGCCCAGGGGAAGCACAAGGACTCCCTGGGTCCAGAAGATGGAGGCATGTGTCTGGGGAGACCAAGTAAGCTAAAGTTTGCAGGACAAAGTACCAGAGAGTAGCACAGAGAGAGAAGGCTAGAGATCTGTGTAGGATCCCCTTCAAGTCCCACCTAGTCTTAAGAGCAAGACCCAAAAGGATCAAACTGCTACCAAGTAATTTAACTGTGTCCTAGAACAAAGCTCATGAATATGTATAGCAATGCAAAAATATCCACCCCCAACAAGGTAGAATTCACAATGTCTGACATCCAATCAAAGATTACCAGGCATACAAATAGGCAGGAAAATGCAGTCCAGTATGAGGGGAAAACCATCATCCAATTGAAACCAACCCAGAACTGACAAAGGTGTTAGAATTAGCAGACCCAGACATGAAAACAATTATAACTAAATTTCAGGTGTTCAAAAGTAGAGACATGGAAAATATAAAAAAAGACTCATCAAACTTCTAGATGAAAAATGCACTGATGTTTGAAATATTTCATGATTAAAAACAAAAACAAAAATGTTAAAGCTTATGGCTTTCTCCTCTACCTAATGAATTTCTCATGACCATCTTCTCTCACGAGCTGAAGCCAGCCCTTTCCTGGCACTTCCTTCTATACTAATCTGAAACTAAATCCAACTAAATATAAAGCCTTTCTCTTACCTCCTTCAGTCTTTACGTAACCTGGACCCATTATTTCTGCCTCTGCAAGAACTCACACACACATTTCATATTTTCTAAAACATTTGAAGATAGTCTTTTAATAAAGTATATTCAAAGGGGTGACATTTACAATATTTAACAACCAGCATGGCTCAAGCACAGATCATTCAGAACAGACGCCCTCCAGAAACACCTGATCCGGCCATACCAGCAAGTCCTGGCTACATTCCACAGACCGGAAGTTATACCAAAGCAGAAAGGTAGGGGTCCCAGAGTCAAATATATTTAGGATTCCCTGATGAAGTTCAACAGGTTTCTTTACTGCAGTACTTCTCAGAGCTTTTAATATGCTTTGTTCATTTTAAATACAGCCAATTAAAAAATTGTAAGGACAGGGCTTCCCTGGTGGCGCAGTGGTTGAGAGTCCGCCTGCCAATGCAGGGGATACCAGTTCGTGCCCCGGTCCGGGAAGATCCCACATGCCACGGAGCAGCTTGGCCCGTCAGCCATGGCCACTGAGCCTGCGCGTCCGGAGCCTGTGCTCCGCAACGGGAGAGGCCACAACAGTGAGAGGCCCGCGTACCGCAAAAAAAAAAAAAAAAATTGTAAGGACATATATATGTGTGCATGTATATATATCACACACACACAATTATGTATATTATAGACTATATCCAGAAAGACATTCAGGAAATGAGTAACTATGTTTGTCTCTGGAGAGGGGAGATGGGGTACTGGGAGAAAGAGGCATAGGAGGTATAGGAGGGAGATTTATTTTTCACTGTAAACCTTTTGCAACAAAAATATGTTACTTATCTAAAATTTTTTTCATTTAAATAATAAAGGGCAGCTAGTTTTCAGGTATATTATAGATGGCTCTAAATTCATGGTTATTTTCCTTTTCTGTTTAGAAAAGTAGAAAAGAACAAAAGAGCTTTCTAAGTGAATGATTTATCTCATGGCATTGAAAAAGTTGAAATAAACCCAAATAGAACCTTTTGGAATACTACTGTTCCCTGGGGTCCCGTTGTGTCGGTCACATGAAGCTCGGGTGAGGTTTCTTTGTGGTGGTTAAGCCAGTGGTTTCCCAGGCCAGTTTGCTTTGCAGAGGTTATGAAAATGGCTGACTTGACTTTCGGTTTGTATCTCATGCTCAGCAGTGACTACCTACCGGTAGTGAGCTTTTCTGCCCACTAGTAAACAGATGGCCTGACACTGGCCACCCTACAGAGTTACCAGAATTACCAGAAACTCTGTAATATTAAGCTGTCAAAGGACCCATCTGCCCTAAGCAGCTGTCCAGGCATTTGCCTGTCTGGATGCTGGAAACCTCAGTATAACCCCAATCTTAGGTACAGAAACTTCTTATTTTTCCTGTTCTGTTTCTGTGGACGAAAGCCAGAAGTCAGTGCCATCTGCTTCTTGTTTTTCATAAGCAGTATCTTTAACATCTGCTTAATTAAAGGAGCACCGCTACTGAATTTAACTGAATGCTTGACCTGCTTCTCTGTTGTAGTTTGCTTAAGTTCTTTTTAACTCACACTAAAACTATGGGTAGAACCAGACGAACAAGGCAGACCATCGGTTATGGCCCCGGGGGCCAGGGGAGATGAGGCCTCCTGAGCAGGGGTGAAGGTGGCGGAGTGAGGTCACCTCCCAAAGGCCTCTGCTCCTGGCCCTCTCCGTCCAGTGCTTCTGACGCGCACGCCTTCCTGCTCCTGCCTCATTATCCGCGCTCCTGTGCCCCTGAACCCGGATACCCATCTTCCTGGCTCGTAATCTGTATTCCCAAACTGCTCTCCTTGAATGCCATAGTAGTTTCTATTACAACTAAAAATATTTACGCGAAATAGAGATCATTGAAAATAATGTAGATAGACAACTACAGTTGTCCCTCAGAATCCGAGGGAGGATTGGTTCAAGGACCCACCGGCAGCAGATCCGCAGATGCTCAAGTCCCCTAGTCGGCCCTCTGTGTCCACAGTTCCTTATCCGTGGATTCAGCCAACTGGGGAATCGTGCGGTCCTGTAGTATTTATTGAAAAAAATCCACGTATAAGTAGATCCAGGCAGTTCAAACCTATGTTGTTCAAGGGTCAACTATATAGACGATTGGTTAATTAAATTATGGTCCATCTTCTGAATGGAGTATTGGGGCCATTTAAAATGATGATTATTGAAGTCATCTGATTCCTGGTGACAGAAAAGTGAGTGACCACAATTCACCCTCCTCCGCTTTCCAGTAGAGATATACATGAAAACATAGAAAGAGATGCCAGCGTTCCTTAGTACAGGAAACTAGAAATGTTGCTCAACCAGAGGTCCACTGAGAGGTACATCCTTCACCTCTGCTCACATGTCACCTCATCAGGCCTTCCCTAACTGTCCCGTAGAGAATAGCAGTTCACTCACCCCAGAACTGCCTGACTCCTACTCTGCTTAGTTTTCCCCCATGGCTTTCATCTCCATCTGACACTGTATCTTTAGTTTTTGCTTATTGCATATATTCCAACTAGAATATAAGCCCCATGTAAGCAGAGACTTTATTTCTATTTATTTCTATTTCACTGCAGTTTCCCTAGTGTTCAGAACATCCCTGGCACTCAGAAGACTCCCAGTAGATAATTGTTGAAAACGGAGGCTGGCTGATGGGGCTCTCTAGCCGTAGGATACTTCTAGCCCTTTCCTACCAATATGTGTGCGTCTTGCCCACCAGAGGGTGGTAACTTAGTCCTCCTCTGTATGAAGGAAAGGAACAGTTTCCTTCCCTTTATGAATACTTCTCGTCTTATACCGATTGCAGGATTACCACTCTAAGCGATGTAATACATCTGGGGACAGAAATGAATAGGTATTTCAAGATATTAAATTAGCAACTAAAAGAGCTATGGGCTGGAAGAGCCATGGGTATGTTGTATGCTGGGGGTTGCAGCTTTTCCTTTACTGTTTTTTTTTTTTAACAACTTAAGAACTAGAAATAACTTCAAACTTTCCTTCTCAGTAGACTGACAGGGCAGCAAGATGTAGGGGTTCCCGCTCAGATCAGCATCTTCATAGTAAGTAAAAGACTTCAGAACCACATCTAGAGGCTGTGTCCATAAGGCAGCTCTCCAGCTTAAAAGCGGAGAAATGGATTCCAACTATAAACAGGTGGAATTTAAGGATGACTCCAGAAGAATCCGTATGCCCCTTTCATGCAAGAACACCAGAACTGTCTCCTTAGTTGTGAGACCTATAAAGAAAGCCAGTAGCAGTGAGAAAGGTGTAGACTGTAGCCTTAAAAGAAAAAACAAAGCATATTTCTGAAAAGGAGTATAACAGAAAATTCACATTTTAGAAACTAACTGTATTCTGAATAAAATTCAAGAAAGCATGGATTCTACGTAAACAGACCAAAGATTACGTGACAGACTGAGATGAAGAGGGTCCTGGCTAAGAAACAAAAATGTCCAATTATTTGAATGAAATAAGAAACGATATTAAAGAATTTAAATTAACATGAAAATGTAGAAATGACACAATTGGTATTGCAGAAAATAGAATCAATATGAAAGAAAAGTTTAAGATGGTCTCTTGGCATACAGAGGATGGGGGTAATAAGAAAAGAAGCTGACAGATATAGAAGGCAGAGAACAAAATATTTACATTCAAATAATAGGTGTACTTGAAAAAGAGAAGTACACTGACTGAGCAAAATTAAGGCTTGTTTTATTGATTCTAAGGAATACATTTTCAAAAATTTTAACATCTCTGAAATTGGGGTGTGACTTACAATTGGTGGATTTTTACAGTGATAATGGGCAACATCTTAGTGATACACAAATAAGGGTACATCTTACAGAGAAGGCATCTTATATTCAATAAAATATGTTAATTTAAAACATAGGAGAAGGAAATCTTCCTGTGAGAGTAATCAAGATTGTCACCACGTGGGTAAGATGCCTACCCCAGTAGAAGTCACTTTGGCCAGAGAAGTGCGTCTTCTCAGAATATGGAAGTCTCCAATAAGACCAGGGGAAGAACATTTTTTGGAACAGGGCAAAACAACTGGGTGGGAGTGTTTGGAGGTGAAGTATTTGAGGCCAACATTTCACAAAAGAAGCAGAAAGTGGTGCTGTGCAGAAGAAACAAATAGTGTAACATCATTATTAATTGTGAAAACACAGAAACCATATAAAAATCCATCAAAATAAATATGGCTTAACATATGTTATTGTATTTCCATACAAAGAAATAGCACTTGCCATGAAAAAACACTGATAGTCTTTCCTTTTTTTAATTATTTATTTTTGGCTGCGTTGGGTCTTTGTTTCTGTGTGCAGGCTTTTCTCTGATTGCGGCAAGTGGGGGCTACTCTTCGTTGTGGTGCACGGGCTTTTCATTGCAGCGGCTTCTCGTTGCGGAGCACGGGCTCTAGGTGCGCGGGCTTTGGTAGTTGTGGCACGTGGGGTCAGTTGTTGTGGCTCGTGGGCTGTAGAGCGCAGGCTCAGTAGTTATGGCGCACGGGCTTAGTTGCTCCGCAGCATGTGGGATCTTCCTGGACCAGCGCTTGAACCCATCTCCCCTGCATTGGCAGATAGATTCTTAACCACTGTGTCACCACTGAAGTCCAGTGATAGTCTTTCTTTATCAGGGTTCCTTAAAGTGTGGGCGGCATCTGCACTGGGATCACCTGGAGGTGCTTGTTCAAAAGGCAAATTGCTGGGCCCCATCCCAGGCCTTCTAAATCCAAATCTCCAGGAATCTACACCCTTACTGAGTTACCCAAGTGATTCCCATTGGTTTCATGAACTGACACAGAAAATGGCCAGGATAAGCACATGATATTTTCATATGGCCTTTTTGCTGAAGCCATGTGACAAAGGTAGCATTTTCTTTTTAAAGCAAACCACTAAAGCTTTGTGTTTTTAAAATGATTATTACCAAATAAGGTGCAAAATAAGCATCTCCTCCTACCCCAGTGAAGAGAGGCAGGGTGAGGAATAGGCTGAGGTTCAGAGAAAAGGGTGAGAGAGGGGTGGAGATGAGGAGTGAGGTGAGAATTGGCAGGAACCAGGATTCCGTTTACCACCTCTGCTTGTCCCAGAAAGAGCCACTCCTCATTCTAAGCAATGGTCTTTAATTACCCTATGAAGTTTGCAGTTAGGACCTGCCTGCCCATTTCCAGGAAGGATACCCCACCTGCAAATAACAGGCTTCCATGGAGTGAACTTAATCCATTTCTATATAGTCATACCCATCTGCTATACACAAAAGAACCCCAGAGAGAAGTCTTAAAAGCTTTTCAGTGTGACTAAGGCAGGACCAGAATCAAACAGCATTAAGGTGTAACAGCTGTTGAGGACTGTGAGCCATCTACCGACTTCCCATTTCTCTCACTCTGCACCGTGCCCGTCTGCCTTGAGAAGCAGCTGCCCTTGGACAAAGCCCCCTCAGAGGACATGCAAGGGTGCATGGTCATCCTCAGCTTTACCTGCTCTTATGACAGAGATTTACTGGAGATTTTTGTGCAGATCAAAGATACTTATTTGCTTTATGAAATATCCATCTTTGCCTTTCATGTTGAAAGAGAAAATCCAAAAGTACTGGAAAACTGATCATCTTTTCAGCATCTCTGCAGGAAGATATGGTACAATTAAAGTAATCGTATTACTTTTTTTAAAGGCCCATAGCACTAACCTTACAGTATATGTTAACATGGAGATCTTTCTATGAGGTATTCATGAATTCACCAAATGATTATATACCCTGTTTTGTGCTATCCGTTGGAATTTTTTCCTAAATGGTCAGATAGAACTTTTTAACTTAATGAGTTTTTGAAAGCTTTCTTCGTGTGTTTATTTCAAGTCTTATCAGCTGTATAGGAAGCGTAATGTACTTAAAGTATTTTATCTGAAACCAACACTGCTATATTTTCATACTGTCATTCAGCCTTCATTCTCTGGAACACCCACTGCAGGTCTGGCTATGGGTGAGAGGGGCGAGGGGGTAGGAGGGATGCAAAGATGGACCATTTGGTCCTTTTCCTCAGACAGCACTTAATCTCATGGGGAAGACTGTATGCATGCTCCATTGTCTGATACATGCTGCGATGGGGCTGGGCCATGGACACACAGGGATGAACTGGTTCCCTTGGCCTGTGAGAGTCAGGAAAACCCTGATAGAACAGGTGATAATCCACCTGGGTCTTCAAGGCTGGCTGGAGTTTTTTCAGTTGGGAATGGAGCAAGGTTTTCCCCTGGAGAATGGAGCAGAATATGCAAAAGCTTGGTGGATGGGGCTTCCTTGGTGGCGTAGTGGTTAAGAATCCACCTGCCAAGGCAGGGGACACGGGTTCAAGCCCTGGGCCGGGAACATGCCACATGCCGTGCGGCAACTAAGCCCGTGCACCACAACTACTGAGCCCACGTGCCACAACTACTGAAGCCTGTGTGCCTGGAGTCCGTGCTCCGCAACAAGAGAAGCCACCGCAATGAGAAGCCCACACACCACAACAAAGAGCAGCCACATAAGCTGTGACAAAGTGAGAGAGTGGCATGGACATATATACACTACCAAACATAAAATAGATAGCTAGTGGGAAACAGCCGCATAGCACAGGGAGATCAGCTCGGTACTTTGTGACCACCTAGAGGGGTGGGATAGGGAGGGTGGGAGGGAGGGAGACGCAAGAGGGAAGAGATATGGGAACATATGTATATGTATAACTGATTTACTTTGTTATAAAGCAGAAACTAACACACCATTGTAAAGCAATTATACTCCAATAAAGATGTTTAAAAAAAAAGAAAAATTGCATCAAAAGAAAGAGAAAATAAAAGCGTAATTCATTCTGGTAAAAAAAAAGAAGTCGAATATAATATCTCATTTTTGAAATTACCCATGAAAACTGGCAACCACTCTGTTTAATAAAATGTTTAGCAAATTTTAAAAACTAACTAAATAAAAAACTCTCAGACCTAAAAAA
Organism: Mesoplodon bidens; assembly: GCF_964165515.1. Taxonomy (NCBI): domain Eukaryota; kingdom Metazoa; phylum Chordata; class Mammalia; order Artiodactyla; family Ziphiidae; genus Mesoplodon; species Mesoplodon bidens. The sequence continues at coordinate 12,305,789 of NC_138179.1, forward strand.
AAGTAGCCACCGCTCGCCGCAACTAGAGAAAGCCCGCGCGCAGCAACAAAGACACAACGCAGCCAAAAATAAAAATAAAAAAAGATAAAAAGGTTGGTGGAAAAAAGTAGTTGAAATAGAGTTTTTAAGACCCCATGCCAGTAACTTTGAACTTTATCATATAGGTTATGGGGAGAAAATAAGTATTAAAATATACAACTGCCCAATGACACAAAGCCTAATGACACAGATATCTTCCATGTTAGAGATGCTCAGGAGGGCAAAACAATTGTCCACTTAAGGGAAATGGAAATTTGAAGACACTAGTTGATATATCATACGTCCGTGGCCCCCATATGCCAAAAAGAATGAATTAAATGGAGAAAGAGCTAGCAAGGTAGAGGTTAGAAAGACAAGTGCAACTCTTAGTAATAACATCAGAAATCAAAAGTCCTCAAAGGAGTAAGAGCTATAACAAAATTTCTTAGCTTTTGTAACTTCCTTCCTGTTATTTTGGTGACCTAAACTATATAGTTATTAGCAAAAAAATTCCCTAAGGTGAGAAGGAACTAGATTTTTGCCTTCATGGACAGCGAGGAAGTAAGAGGTTAAAGAAGGTTCACTGCATGCTACAGCCATTTTTAAGGGAGAGAAGATTCTCCAGGGGTAAATGATGGTGACACTGCAGAGAGGGTGGAGGCACTTGGGTGTGGGGACATTTGTCTTTGGGTCTCTGCAGCAGCCCCTTCTTCTGAAACCTCCCTCTTCCCTGTCATTCAGCTCCATGGTTCCCACCAGAGGCATTACATCCTTACATCCCCTGACTCCCTGGAAGAGCTGAGTAGCGCAGGGATGGCACCTGGCCCACACTGTACCACTTTTCCCTTCCTCAAGGTTGGTGGGCCTCAGACCAGAGAAGACTTACAAGTCATTGCCTCTCCAGAAATTGGGAGCTGTGGTGACCGCATTTCCAAAGGTGGAGAAAGCTGCTCAGAGAGAACAGCATAGATGACCCACAGAGAAGCAGAGATGGCAGTGAAGGAGAATGTGGTGCAGTCGGGCCCTGTGTCAGCTGAATCGTGTGGCCAGCCTCCCTGTGGCCTCACATTGTGTGACCTTGTTTGACACTAAGATCTTGCATCATCTGATGCAGGCTGATTTATCAAAAATCAGTTCACCAGTGCACGTGTGGTTGACACGACTGTGCTGTATGTATACTTGGAAATTGTCAGGCAGGTGAAGTTTTTATTATGTGGCTTTTCTTTCCAGTTTTTTAAAAATAGATTTTAAAAATCAATTTGCCAAAAGTCAGTTTGCCAAGTGGCCAATTTACTCAATGTGCAAAAATTTGCAGAGTTACCAAAAACTGGTTTCGAGAAGTATCCTTCTTGAATTTGATCCTTGTAACAGCATTTTAAGGCATGTTCAAGTTAAAGAAAACTAAGCCGTCTGGATTAGCTTAGTCTTTTTGTGAATTTTAGCTGAAAAATGGACTTCACTCTATTTGCACATGTATTGTTTGGAGTTTATTTAGAATGGTTAGGAAAAGATATCCTTTTGTTAGATACCTGCAAAGAACCAGCAAGCACATGTGTCTTTTTTACAAGCGTTGTGCTCTTAGGGCCTCAAAAGTCCATAGAACCATTCCCAAATAGCAGTGCCACATATTACGGTTTGACTCTCACAGAGAGGCAGCCTGCATTTCAGGTCATCCAGACTCAAGCTTTTCCTAGAAACTGGCACCACCCACTTTCCACACCAGATCTTAAAATACAAAGCAACTGTCAGAATCCACAGATGTTAACATTTCCTTATGGGAAATTTAGTTTATACTAAATCTTCAAATTCTCCTTCAGTTATTTTCCATTTGATATTTAGTATTCTTCCATCAAATTTGCTCAAATGACTAATTCATCTCATTTACCAATTTACCAAAAATTTGTTCCTTTTGACTCTTTATAAGGTTTACAATTCAGTTAGATGAGATGGCAGTTAATAGCTTTTGAGAATTTCCAGGAAGTGTAATTGATCAGTTTTCATAAGGACAGTCTAAGGAGTCCCTTTGTCTCTGGCCCTGCTGTTGTAGCTGGAAGTAGCTGGAAGAGAGGAAGGAAGAGAGGAGAGTGTGTGCCCCATGCACCTGGGTGCCAGTCCTGGTGGGGAGGGGGAACAAAAGGGACAGGCTGATAGGTGAGGGAGAGCCGGACGGCCCAAGAACCATAAGTGTCCAGCCAATCCATCCAGCAAAAACTGGATAAACAAAAAAACAGTTTTGTTAAATATGCAAATTTGACAAATTTGTCATTCAGCATATTGATCTTTGGTGAATTCACGTTTGGCAAATTACTTTTCCTCAATAAATTGTCCTAGTTCATTACAGGTTCCCCTCACTTAAGCTAGTAGGAACTGGGTTTGGGTCCCTGTATCCAGGAGTCCTAACTCAATGCACTGAAGTCCTGCAAAAGTCAACCGCTTTGATACACTTGTACCTACTAATAAATAATATAGCAGATGTTGTTGGATCTTGGTAAAACATATAGTTGGTACTTTATTGCCAACATTTAGTATTCCTCCTAAGATACCTGTTGAACCTGCCTCTAAACTCTTTTTTTTTTTTAATTTATTTTTTTTGGCTGAATTGGATCTTCGTTGCTGTGCGCAGGCTTTCTCTAGTTGTGGTGAGTGGGTGTTGCTCTTTGTTGCGGTGTGTGGGCTTCTCACTGCAGTGGCTTCTCTCATTGTGTAGCACAGGCTCTAGGCGCACGGGCTTCAGTAGTTGTGGCGCATGGGCTTCAGTAGTTGTGGCTCGCGGACTCTAGAGCGCAGGCTCAGCAGCTGTGGTGCACAGGCTTAGTTGCTCTGTGGCATGTGGGATCTTCCCGGACCAGGGCTCAAACCCATGTCCCCTGCATTGGCAGGTGGATTCTTAACCACTGAACCACCAGGAAAGTCCTCTAAACTCTTTTTGGAGTCTCTTTAGCAGATTCAAGTGTCCCTGTTTTATAAATATTGGGGTGTTAAACTCGTCTGTAGGTATTAGAGATGTTCCTTTATAAATTGATATTGTGAAGTTGTATTTTATCCAATTTAACTTTGCTGATTTTGTAACTGAGCTTTTTAAAAAATGCTTGAGAATCTGCCAGTTGTTGGTTGTAGTTTTTTCCTCATCTCTGGGCATCAAAATTGAAGACATCAGTTATTTGGAATTTTTAATTGCTGTGTTAGTGTCTACGTTGCCAGACAGACATCATTCCATTTTCTTCCTCCTCCATTCAGAGACATATTCTCGTCTCTATGTTTTATTTTTTTGATTGACGTAAAGTTGATTTACAATGTTGTGTTAGTTTCTGCTGTACAGCAAAGTGATTCAGTTATACATATGTATATATTCTTTTTTACATTCTTTTCTATTATGGTTTATCACAGGGTATTGAATATAGTTCCCTATGCTATACAGTAGGATCTTGTTGTCCTTGTCTCTATGTTTTCAGTTCTTCCCAGCATTATTTTAATTTTTTCCTCGGGGTGAAATAAAAAAATCTAATACACAATTGAAATGAAAATAATAGATTGTCAAGTCTGTTGGAAGAAAATGGATTTTGTAATGACAAATGAGGCAAGTCTGAGGATAGTCAAACTCGAGACTTTAGCAAGCAGGTCTCAAAAAAATACAGAAAAAGTGAGTGTTAATCCATGACTAAACCCTCTAAAATAAAATATGCTCAAGAAAAGAAACATTCCCCTTACTCATGAAATCTCTATAGTTTTATATAACAAACAGGGGAGTAAATTAAAGAAACCAACGTGGCTGAACCTAAATCAGCCTGAGCTCAGATTTAAGAAAACCAGGGGGAACGATAGAAGGAAGGTGATAACCACAAGCAGTGATAAAAATGTCAGTTGCCCGTAAAAATACTGTCAAGAAGACCTAAGTCATAGATGAGCTGAGACTTGGGGAAAATAATAATAAAAATGAGGGAAGAACACTGCTTTGTTGAACAAGGATGGCAAAGCGGTATCGTGTGAATAGGTGTTTTCATTTTACCCATCAAGAAATGTTCCTGAAACTAAAAGCAAGCATCAGGGAAAGTAAAGCCCAACTAGGAAAAAGAAGACAGCTGGATGTTGTATTAGTTCCAACCTCCAAGCCAGGCGACTCCTATCCCGAGATCCTGGAAAGATTCAATAGGAACCCCCGTCCACTGGCAGGAATCTTTGAGCAGCCAGAGAGAATTGAAAAGGTGCCCCCAAACTGAAGACAAGCTTTCCTAGTTTTGCAAATGAGAACAGAGATCCAAAAATTATAATTCTTGTTGAACCTGACATAATCTCTCAGAAAAAGTCTAAAAATCAACAGTTATATTTTATAAGTACTTAGTGAAAAAAGTAACAAAAGTGAGAAGAAATTGAGTTAGAACTCACCTCTCGATGATTTCCCTCAAACAATGACTTAGGTAAAGACATATTTACCAAGTTTGCAAATAGCACAAACCCAGGAAGGATAACTTGTCTTTTGGATGACAGAATCAGGATTCAGAATATCATCAGGCGAGAATAATGAGAAGAAACCACAAAAGTGACATAAATGTAAAGTTCTGCCTTTGGGTTCAAAATGTCGTTTGCACACATGTGCCCCAGGAGAACCTCTCGGGAGGCCGTGAGACCCCCCCCAAGACTCTAGTATCTGTGATTCAGTCATGTGCAGCACTGGCGTGCAGGTAAGAAACTTACTGCTGGAGAGGAAAGCAAGAGATCATTCTTTCCTATTTAATTGGAACCATTTTCTTGAATTTTCAGAGGGCAAGGAGCATAGAATTTTCTAGAGCTTACAACACTGAAATAGTGCCAGAAAACAACTTCTTAGGTTTTGCTCAGTTGTTTCAACATGGCATACGTTCCTTGCCAGACCCTCTGCAGAGCCCAGCCTTCTCTCTGCAGAGGGGGGATGGTTTGTTTTGTTGAACTCAAAGCCCATCGTCCAGCCTTTCTGAAAAAGGGAATAGCAGTTACGTCCTTTAGCTTCTCTTTGACACCAAGAAAAATTGTTCCCAGCCTCCTTTTCTTCATATTTGAGACCAAAAGAAATAGCCAAAATGACATTTATGATTTTTTAAATGGTTTTTGCATTTAATACCTTATTTTTGGCTTTCCTTTTAACTTGTCTAAAAAATTATGGAATGTCAAATTTTCTGTAATTGTCATTATAAATTTTTATTTATTTATTTATTTATTTTGGGCTGTGTTGGGTCTTCGTTGCTGTGCACGGGCTTTCTGTAGTTGTGGCGAGCGGGGGCTATGCTTTGTTGTGGTGCGCAGGCTTCTCATCGCAGTGGCGTCTCATTGCAGAGCATGGGCTCTAGGGCCATGGGCTTCAGTAGTTGTGGCACGGGCTCAGTAGTTGTGGCTTGCTGGCTATAGAGCGCAGGCTCAGTAGTTGTGGTGCACAGTCTTAGTTGCTCCACGGCATGTGGATCTTCCCAGACCAGGACTCGAACCCATGTCCCCTGCATTGCAGGTGGATTCTTAACCACTGCACCACCAGGGAAGTCCCGTCATTATTAATTTTATAACCAGAACAAATATTTAAAAATTATGAGATTATTTTAGAATATCTTTTCTTCTAGAAACAAAGCAGCTAACAACCAGTAAATGCTCATGAAATTTTCATAATGGAAAAAATCAGCTTGATCACATGCATCCATCCTTGGTGAGAGAGAATCATTACTAAATGAAGCAAAGAGTTATATATCCTGGTCTTCAAAAGATACCAGGCCTAGAGATAGCATAGAAAATGAAAAGAATCTGACTGAAGCTATAAGGAGAAAAGAAATTTTGGTATAAAATGGAATAGGAAAGCAGCCTTACAATAGTACTAGATGACTCGGAGAACCCCTTGTCAGAAAAAAAAAAAAAAATCAAGGAACCGTTTGTTAGAGAATATTATATTGCTTTCTAACCGAGACAAATTTAAAAAACTCAAGCCCAGCCTCACTAAATTATGCCATTCAGAATTAGTAACTTCTGACTTTCCACATCTGAGGCTTCTTTGATGCATGGCAGTTCTTGGCCTTCTCTGTTCAGCATGTGCATTGAATTAACAGACCTGGAAGGAATGAGTATTTGACGGGAAACAGACAGTGCGTCTTCTGGTCTTAACTCCACCACCAGCTCGCTATAAGCCCTTGAGCAGATCAACCTTTTTTAATCAAGATTAAAAGTCTTCACCAAATTTCTTTATTCATTAAAAAATATATATTTCTATTTGCATGATGAAAAAGCTCTGGAGATGTTTCACAACAGTGTGAAACATTACTGAACTGTACACTTACAAATGGTTAAGATAGTAAAAATAAAATAAAAGTCAGTGTTGGCTACTGAGCACCATAGAAACAGGGTGAGGGGGATATATCTTGACGCTCAATCATTTATCAGACATTGTCTTAGGCATAGTGATACAAAGACCCACCTCCTGCCATCGAGAAGCTTGTGGTTTGTCAAAGGAAATGAATGCATAACTCATAATAAGCTTGTAAGAGTATAAAGAAAGTGGCTTAATGCACAAAGGTCAGAGTATATCTTTAGACCGAAGTGAGAGACGTGAAAAATGTTCTGGGGAAACTTCATCAAAGAGGAGTGGTGTTTGTACCAGGCTTAAAAGGAGATCTCCAAAGTTTAAAAAGTGCCTTCCACGTCTAGCCAAGATGGAGTAACAAGGATGAAATATACCCCCTTACCTGATACAACAAAAAAAACAGATGAAATATGTGAAACAGTAGTTTTCAGGATACTAGATATCAGACAGTGAAGGATGGTGATCCATGAGAGACAGAGAACAAATGAGGTGAGCCGTACAGCTGCCCTAGCTTACTGCCTTGAGAGAATATCCAGGCTGTGGCACAGGGAGGGGGAACCACTATGGAGCCTGGGGCCTGGGAGACTAAGGCCACTGAAGTTTACAGGTCAGAGTAACAGAGGAGAGAGCTGCACAGAAAACTGGAGATCTGCAAGGGCCTCTGTTAAGTATCCACCTGAATACTGCTCAGCACATGTTGTTAGAAAACCACCTGAGGACAAAAGAACAATCAGGAGGATTAGAAGGAACAGTGCCTGGTACTCACAGAAAGTGGGGAGTAGTACCTGTTCCCAGCAGCCAGACTGGAAAACCTCATTAATTCACAGGGCATTAAATATAGTACTCAGAAGGATCTTGCTTCAGTAGTGGGGGATAATTGGCCCTAGACTGAGCACTGCTCTGGTTTCCTCTAACAAATTCGAAAGTAAGACCCAAAAGGATCAAATTATTTCCAAGTAACTTAACTGCAACCCAGAAAAAGCTCAAGAATAGTTATAGGAATACAAAATTATCCACCGTCAAGTAGGTAAAATTCGCAATATCTGGCATTCAATCAAAAATTAGCAAGCCTGCAGAGAAGCAGGAGAATGAAACCCATTATGAGGAAAAAAGTCAATCAGAACCAACCCAGAAGTGACACAGATGTTAGAAATAACCAACGGGACATTGAAATAGTTATTATCACTTTATTATAACAGTTAAAGACATGGAAGATATCAAAAAAAGACCCAAGTCAAACTTCTAGAAGTGAAAACTATGTGTGACATGAAAATACACTGGATGGGATTAATAGCATATTAGACATTGAAGAAATAAAAGATTATTATTAATAAAGTGAACTTGAAGACATAGCAATAGAAACTATCCAAAATGAAGCACACAGAGAAAAAAATTTTTTTGAAAAAGGAACAGATCATCAGTGAACTATGGGATAACTTCAGCCAGTCTAATATATGGGTAAATGAAGTCCCCGACCAAAGGAGGAAGACAGAAAAAAATATTTAAAGAAATAATGGCTGAAAACTTTCCAAATTTGATGAAAATCTCATAAACCGACAAATCCTAGAAATTACACCCAAAAAATCATGAAGAAAATTACACCAAGGCATATCACAATCAAATTGCTCAAAACCAATGATAAAAATAAAAACTAAAAGGCAGCCAGAGGAAAAAGACACATTTTATACAAAGGAATAAATATAAGGCTGTAGCAAATCTCCCATTAGTAACAATGAAAAGTGAGAAAGCAGAACAACATCTTTAAAATACTGAAGGAAAAAATTGTCAACCTACAATTCTATACCAATTGGTAATAGCTTTCAAAAATGAAAGTGAATTAAAGACTTTTCTGACACACAAAGGCTGAAACAGTGCATTTACCAGTAGATTCACAGCACAGAAATGTTAAAGAAAGTCCTTCAGGCAGAAAAAAATATGTATACCAGATGGAAATACAAATCTCCACAAATGAATAAAGAGCACTAGAAATAACAGCTACGTGGGTAAATATATAAGCTTCTTTGGCTTCTTCTGTGTGTTCAATCTTTTTAAAGGCAATTGTTTAAAGAATAACAGTAACAAAGTAATACGGGTCAATTTGTAAATTGCCCATAACCAACCGAATTGTTCATGCCCCTAATAAGAGTTTCAAAAATGTGATGCAAAAACTGATAGAACTACAAGGAAAAATGGAGAAATACACAATTATAGTTGTAAATTTCAGTGCCCCTCTCTCAATAATTGATAGAACAAGTGAACAGAAAAATAAGTAGGCATACTGAAGATCTGAACCACACTGTCAACTGAATTGACCTAATTGACATTTATAGAACATTCTGCCTAACAGCATCAGAATACATATTCTCTTCAAGTACATATTTGCCAAGATAGACCATATTCTGGGCCATGATACAAGTCACAATATAAAGGATTCAAGGTCCCTGCCATAATGAAATAAAATTAGAAATCAATAACAAAAAGATCGCCGAAAAATCTCCAAATAAGTAGAAGGCAAATAACACACGTCAGAGCAACACATGGGTCAAAGAGTTGATTAAAATGAAGGATAGAAAGTATTTTGAACTGCATGAAGATGAAAACACAGCATATCAAAATTTATGTAATGCTGCTAAAGCAATTCTTGGGTGGAAATTTATAGCACTAAATGCCTAGAACAGAAAAGGAGAGAGGTCTCAAATCAGTGAGGTCGGCTTCTACTTCAAGAAACTAGAAAAATAAGAGTAAATTAAACAAAATAAGCAAAAAAAAAAAAAGAAAGAAGGAAGACAAAAAATCAAAGCTGAAATCAATGAAATAGAAAGCAGAAAAACAGTAGCAAATATCAGTGAGACCAAAATAAAATAGATCAGCATCTAATCAGATGAAGAGGAAAAACAGATGACACAGATTACCAATATCAGGATGAGAGAGGTGATATCCATACAGATTCTATAGATATTAAAAAGATTAAAAGGGAATATTATTATTAACATTTTATGCCAGTAAATTTGACAGCTTAGATGAAATGGGCAAATTCTTTAAAAGGCACAAACTACACCAAAGCTCACACAAGAAGAAATAAATACCAGAATAGTTCTTTGTCTATTAAGGAAATTGAATTAGTAGTTAAAACTTTCCCACAGAGAAAACTTCAGGTCTAGGTGGCTTCACTGGTGAATTCTATACATTTAAGGAAAAAATACCAGGTATATGCAAACTCTTCCAGAACACTGAAAAGGAGATACTTCCCAACTCATTTTATGAGGCCAGCCTTACCCTGATATCAAAACCAGACAAAAATATTACAAGAAAAGAAAACTACAGAACAATATCCATTGGGAACATAGATATAAAAAACCTAAGCAAAATTGAGTATATGCACTTCAGCAGTATATAGAAGGAAAAATCAAATCCAACAACATATAAAACGAATAATACATTATGACCAAGTGAGATTTATCCCAAGCATGCAAGGTTGCTTTAACATTCAAAAATCAATCTATGTAATTCATCATATAAATAAACTAAGAAGAAAAACCATATGACATCTCAATAGATGCAGGAAAAGCATTTGATAAAATCCAACATCCGTTTCTGATAAAAACTCTCAGCAGACTAACAATAGAAGTAACTTCCTCAATCTGATAAAGGGCATCTGTGAAAAGTCTTTCACCATGTTTAATGGTGAAAGATTGAATGCTTTTCCCCTCAGACAGGATTCAGCACAATTGGATATTTTTAGGATAGTTACATTGTCCGTTTTGGATAGTTGTATTAATTGGATAATTTGTATTGTCACTTTATAGTGTCACTTTGGGAAACAGTGGCAGTTTTTTAAAAAGTTAAACATACCTAACCCTCCTAGGAATTTACCAAAGGGAAAAATGAATGCATATAAGCACGTAAAGACTCATACACAAACGTTCATGGCAGCTTTATTTGTAACAGTCAACTACAGGAAATAACCCAAATGTCCATTAACAGGTGAATGGATAAGCAAACTGTGGTATCCATACAGTGGACTCCCACTCAGCAATAAAAAGAATGACTATTGATACACAATGCCACATGGCTGAATTTCAAAATTCATTTCAAAATGAACACTTGGTCAAAGAAGCCCACCTTAAAAATGTACATACGGTATGATTCCGTTTCTGTAAAACTCTAGAAAATACAAAGTAAGCTACAGTAACAGGAAGCACATCATAAGTGGTTGTCTGGGGAAGGCGGGTAGGTGGGGAGGAGGCAAGAAGAAGAGATTACAAAGGAGAACAAGGAAGCTTGTGGGGGGCAGCGGATATTTTGAGCATGGCCATGCTTTCAGGGTATATACACACCTCAGAACTTTTCCTGTTGTACACTTCGAATGTGTGGAGTTTATCAGATGTCAGTGTTGCCACAATGAAGCTGTTAATAAGCTTGGAACTGGGCTCTAGAGTCTAGGGAAGGAGGTCCAGGTGAGATGGGTCAGTGCATTGGGGGTAGAAGAAAACAGCATGAACAAAGCCATAAAGGGAATCCTTGAAAATACATGGGCTCCGTTCTGAGAACAGTGAGAAGTAGTCTGGTGTGGCAGCCTCAGAGGTTGTACAGAGGGAGTGGCAAGAAATACTAGAAAGGTATGTAGGTGTGACCAGGTTGTCAAGGAACTGGAAGGCAATGTCATGAGTCTGAATTGATGCCAAAGCAGGAGGAAGTTGCCAAGGAGAACATGTAGAGTGAAAAGAGGGACCAGATTGGAACCCTAGGCAAATCCCGTGTTCCATGGATTGGAAGTCAAAAGGGTAGAAGGAGACTTGAGGGAAGTTAACTCTTGGAAAGAAGAGGACGGCATGATCAAATGCCTCAGCGTAAAAGGAGATTAAGGCCCGGAAAAATCCCTTTGACTTGGTGGCCTTAGAAAGTGCCTTTATTTAAGTGTTGGAGGTAAAAGCCAAATTGCAAAAAAAAAAAAAAAAATCAAAAAGATTGAATGGAAGTATATAGTCTGATCTTTAAAATGTTAGCTTATCCCTTTCTATTCTAAATTCTATGACTTTACACTCAGAAATTTAATTTTTTTTGTACTGAACCAGTTCAGGAAAACCAGCTCCGGATATCTCTTTTGTGAATGAGAACCTGAAAGTCGAGATGTAGATGTTCTAAACTTGACCGGCCAGTGCTGACTCCCCAATGAGCAAGGTTCTGAAGTTGTTATTCTTCCACTAGGTGAAAGCAGTAATTCTGCAATTGGGAAACAGTGGTTGATCCTAAGAGATCAGGGTACAATTTTCAAACCTCATACACATAGGGATTCTGATACCCCATCTCCCATGGGACCCTCTATTATTTGATGGCAGTTTATTGGACCTCTCATGTAGGTTGAAGAAAGAACTTAAGGGACTTCCCTGGTGGCGCAGTGGTTAAGAATCCACCTGCAATGCAGGGGACACGGGTTCCAGTCCTGGTCCGGGAAGATCCCACATGCCGTGGAGCAACTAAGCCTGTGCACCACAACTACTGAGCCTGCACTCTAGAGCCCGCGAGCCATAACTGCTGAGCCTGTGCGCCACAACTACTGAAGCCTGCATGCTCTCGAGCCCTTGCTCCACAACAAGAGAAGCCACCACAATGAGAAGCCCGCACATTGTAGCGAAGAGTGGCCCCCGCTTGCTACAACTAGAGAAAGCCTGCAAGCAGCAACAAAGACCCAATGCAGCCAAAATAAATAAATAAATAAATAAAATTATTTTTTAGAAAAAGAACTTAAGACCACGAATAAAGGGAAATAGTTTTACAAAGTAACTTGTTTTATGTATATGAGCTTTCAGAGCCATATTCTACTACTTTCTTATATACAATTTCTGCCAATTGTTTCTTATATTTTATAAACCCAAGCATTCTAATAGCTAACTCCAGGGTCTCTTTGAAACTTGTTTCTGCATCTTAAAAGTCATCCCATCTGTTGGATTCTTATTTCAGTGCTATTTTCAACTGTCACTAGTGGAAGCGTAATCATATTCACTGTTTTGTGACTAGACTCTGAATCCTTGGTAAATAAACTCAGCATTGTCAGTTAAATGATAGCCATCTGTTCAGAAGAACAGAACTCAAACCTGAAAGTATACCTTTAGCAAAAGGAAAGGTGTAAAAATAAACATCTCAGCACCCGAGAAACCTTGGTTAATTGTTAGATATTACACATTATTCCTGTTCTAAGTCACTTAACCTTTCTAGAAGAGAGGCAGTAATAAGTCAAAGCTGGTGTTTATCACATTGAGAAGATGTGAATATTAACTCCCGGAAGCACATTTCTTAGCCCCTGGCCTACCATCGTATCATGTAGTCCAGGTGGGTGGTTTAGATATCCTGAACAGTGTGTGAGGTGCTTTAGATAATGTTACAGAATTTTCTTTAGGGTTTTATACTGTTCAGAAAACTTTTTCACCTTTGTTGCATAAAAGATTAGACAGTTACAGTCGTCCCCAGGAAGACCTGGCAGGTGACTCTAAAAGCAGATTCCTGGGGACTTCCCTGGTGGCGCAGTGGTTAAGAATCCACCTGCCAACGCAGGGGACACGGGTTCCAGCCCTGGTCCGGGAAGATCCCACATGCTGCGGAGCAACTAAGCCCATGCGCCACAACTACTGAGCCTGCGCTCTAGAGCCCATGAGCCACAACTACTGAGCCCACGTGCCACAACTGCTGAAGCCCTTGTGCCTAGAGCCCGTGCTCCGCAACAAGAGAGAGCCCGCACACAGCAACAAAGACCCAACTCAGCCAAAAATAAATAAATTTATTTTTAAAAATAATATAAAAAAAGTAAAAGCAGATTCCTGAGGACTTCCCTGGTGGTACAGTGGTAAAGAATCCGCCTTCCAGTCCTCAGGGGACACGGACTAGATCCCTGGCTGGGGAACTAAGATCCTACATGCCACGTGGCAACTAAGCTTGCACACCACAACTATTGAGCTCGCCAGCCTCGACGAGAGCCCACGTGCTGCAAACTACAGAGCCCATGCACAGACGGAGCAGACCGTGCACCATAACAAAAAGATCCCATATGCCTCAACAAAGATCCCGTGTGCCGCAACCAAGTCCCAACACAGCCAAAAAATAAGGAAAATAATTTATTTATTTTTTTTTTTTGCTGTACACGGGCCTCTCACTGTTGCGGCCTCTCCCGTTATGGAGCACAGGCTCCGGACACGCAGGCTCAGCGGCCATGGCTCACGGACCCAGCCCGTCTGCGGCATGTGGGATCCTCCCGGACCGGGGCACGAACCCGTGTCCCCTGCATCAGCAGGCGGACGCTCAACCACTGCACCACCAGGGAAGCCCAATAAATATTTTTAAAATAAGTAAATAAATAAATAAATGCAGGTTCCTGAATGTGCTGTCCTTTGTAGCTTCCATCCTGGATAGAGGAGTAAGAAGGTCAGGAGACCCAGGTTCCTTTAAGTAGAAAACCTTATGGTTTAAAAACTCACCATCAGTTATAGTGCTTGGAACCTAAAATAGCAAATAGGGCAGAGTAGCACGCTTGCCAGTTCTGCAGTGTTCTTCGTCTCACACATTTGGGAAAATAGATTTTTTTGACATGCTTCCTCTTCCTTCTGCCTGACTCTCCCCTGATCTACCTAGCAATGGGTTAGACTTACTGCAGTTTTGTTCTCGGATTCTATTAGCAGATTCCCTTTAGTAGTAAGAAGGAGTCAGATATAAGGCTTCCTGTGGCCTTTAGGTTCCTGTCTGCCTTGTTTCTGCACCTCTGCTGTTGTCAGGTGTCTCAGACGAGGGCACTGATTGACCACAAACCGAAACAAAAAGATGCTCCGTTGCTGATAAGCATCATTGGAACCTAGCTTTTCAGAAGTCCTATTTTCTTTCCGGTGCTGTGGGTATGCTGAACCCGGGACTGGTGGCTACTGGAGGTAGTTGAGCAGATAACCATCTTGGGAATTCTGGAGTCCACGTGATGAACTGTTCCTCACCCCTCAGTCTAGCTATCATTTCTCTGAAGAGCAGTCATCTAGACACACTCCGAAGAAAGAAACAGGAATCCTTACAAGATAATGGATGGAAAACACTATTAGGAGAAGCCCGCCCCCGAGGCCAGGGCATATGATGGAAAGAGGGGAGCCGCAGAGCAGACAGAGAACTCAGTGCATCTAATCTAATAGGACTAAAATAAGAAGATCGATACCCTTACGTCGCCCCAAAAATCCCTTTCCCAGTTGTATGTTATCACACCACGTGTATAGTTGATGTTGTTTACCCAAACAAAATTTATTGTAAACATAAAACTTATAATAAAACCTCACTTATTTCTATTTTACTCATTCAAAATTTTCATCAGTAAGGAAAAGGATGCAAAAGAAATCAAACATGAGACTTTGTAGCTTGAGGCTGTTGCCTACCGATTTTTTAATGGATTGGGCTGTACACACAAGGTCAGTCACAGGTGGCCGGGGTGGCACTTCAGGAGGTAGGAAGGACTTCGGGCCTGGACCAATAGGAACCTCAGATTGAGAGACTGGTTAGTTATTTCAGGTTTGCTATTGATTATTACCATCATGCTTAGTATTATGTGAAACAATCTATAAAGTCTGGATTTTTTTCATCAAAATGAATGCTTTAGGTTTGATTTCTATATATCAATTTTTCATTGCTTTTATTAATGAAAATAGTAGTAGTAACTACTTCTTAAGGTCCTATTGTTATATCCATTTATTTACATAAATTATAGGATTTAATCTTCAAAGTCACTCTACTGCAGCGTAGACATTCTTATCCCCATTTTACAGGTGAAGAAATGGGTTCAGAGCATATAAACGATTGACCCAAGGTCGCAAAGCTAATTAAGTAGCAGAGCAGAGTCAGAGTCAAACCCAGGTTCTCTGACTGTAAAACTCATGGTCTCTGAAAGCCACTGTCTTCGTATGAAGACCAGGAGCGTAAAAAGCTTGACAGGGACACGCGTCTTGATTTTCAGAGCGCTTTAGCTGTACCGCACCTTGTATGGCTGTGCTCTCATTTCCTCAACCTGTGGAGTGAGCCCCGACTCAAAAGTGTGAGACTTTCTGTAGATAAGTTAGATGCCAGAGATACAGCAAGATACCCCTCCTTCCCGCACTGAATTTACAAATAGATAATAAAAAGCAATTACAGTTTTGCTGAGAACCATGCAGGTGAACTGAGGAGTGCTGTGAATGAGAGGTTTGCTTTAAAAATTTTTTTTTAAATTAGGAAAAGACTTGTAGGAAAATATTTAGCCTAATCACGAGAAGAATTTGTGGAGAACTTCCTATTTTTAGAAGAAATAAAATTGAATTTCTTTACTCAACGAACTATAATTCAACCTAATTCAGGCAAAACTAGCTAGCTTTGCAGAATTTTATCTTTTTTTTTTAAACATCTTTATTGGAGTATAATTGCTTTACAATGGTGTGTTAGTTTCTGCTGTATAACAAAGTGAATCAGCTATATGTATACATAATAACCCCATATCCCCTCCCTCTTGCATCTCCCTCCCACCCTCCCTATCCCACCCCTCTAGGTGGTCACAAAGCACCGAGCTAATCTCACTGTGCTCTGCGGCTGCTTCCCACTAGCTATGTATTTTACATTTGGTAGTGTATATATGTCCATGCCACTCTCTCACTTCGTCCCAGCTTACCCTTCCCCCTCCCCGTGTCCTCAAGTCCATTCCCTATGTCTGCGTCTTTATTACTGTCCTGCCCCTAGGTTCTTCAGAACCTTTTTTTTTTCTTTAGATTCCATATATATGTGTTAGCATACAGTATTTGTTTTTCTTTCTGACTTATTTCACTCTGTATGACAGACTCTAGGTCCATCCACCTCACTACAAATAACTCAATTTCGTTTCTTTTTATGGCTGAGTAATATTCCATTATACATATATGCCACATCTTTATCCATTCATCTGTCGATGGACACTTAGGTTGCTTCCATGTCCTGGCTATTGTAAATAGTGCTGCAATGAACATTGTGGTACATGACTCTTTTTGAGTTATGGTTTTCTCTGGGTGTATGCCCAGTAGTGAGATTGCTGGGTCGTATGGTAGTTCTATTTTTAGTTTTTTAAGGAACCTCCATACTGTTTTCCATAGTGGCTGTATCAATTTACATTCCCACCAGCAGTGCAAGAGGGTTCCCTTTTCTCCACACTCTCTCCAGCATTTATTGTTTGTAGATTTTTTTGATGATGGCCATTCTGACTGGTGTGAGGTGATATCTCCTTGTAGTTTTGATTTGCATTTCTCTAATGATTAGTGATATTGAGCATCCTTTCATGTGTTTGTTGGCAATCTGTATATCTTCTTTGGAAAAATGTCTATTTAGGTCTTCTGCCCATTTTTGGATTGGGTTGTTTGATTTTTTGATATTGAGCTGCATGTGCTGCTTGTATATTTTGGAGATTAATCCTTTGTCCGTTGCTTCATTTGCAAATATTTTCTCCCATTATGAGGGTTGTCTTTTCGTCTTCTTTATGGTTTCCTTTGCTGTGCAAAAGTTTTCAAGTTTCATTAGGTCCCATTTGTTTATTTTTGTTTTTATTTCCCTTTCTCTAGGAGGTGGGTGAAAAAGGATCTTGCTGTGATTTATGTCACAGGGTGTTCTGCCTATGTTTTCCTCTAAGAGTTTTATAGCATCTGGCCTTACATTTATGTCTTTAATCCATTTTGAGTTTATTTTTGTGTATGGTATTAGGAGGTGTTCTAATTTCATTCTTTTACATGTAGCTGTCCAGTTTTTCCAGCATCAATTATTGAACAGGCTGTCTTTTCTCTATTGTATATTCTTGCCTCCTTTATCAAAGATAAGGTGACCTTGTGTGTGTGGGTTTATCTCAGGGCTTTCTATCATGTTCCCCAGATGTATATTTCTGTTTTTGTGCCAGTACCATACTCTTTTGATTACTGTAGCTTTGTAATATAGTCTGAAGTCAGGGGGCCTGATTTCCTCCAGCTCCATTTTTCTTTCTCAAGTTTGCTTTGTCTATTCGGGGTCTTTTGTGTTTCCATACAACTTGTGAAATTTTTTGTTCTAGCTCTGTGAAAAATGCCATTGGTAGTTTGATAGGGATTGCATTGACTCTGTAGATTGCTTTGGGTAGTATAGTCATTTTCAGAGTGTTGATTCTTCCAATCCAAGAACATGGTATATCTCTCCATCTGTTTGTATCATCTTTAATTTCTTTCATCATTGTCTTATACTTTTCTGCATACAGGTCTTTTGTCTCCTTAGGTAGGTTTATTCCTAGGTATTTGATTCTTTTTGTTGCAGTGGTAAATGGGCATGTTTCCTTAATTTCTCTTTAAGATTTTTCATCATTAGTGTATAGGAATGCAAGAGATTTCTGTGAGAATTTTATCTTGTATGCATCACCCTGAGTAGTCTTTGCCAATTACTGATACAATTGTTTCCTTTGTTTCCTGTAAACATCTTTTTTGGGAAGTCTTAGTTGTCACTGAGATTGTACCTATAACTGTGTACATATGTGAATTCTCTTCATTTATACCAGGTGGTGAAAGACAATGGAAAATTGTCTGTAACACACTGAGAGGAAAGTATTGTCAACCTATAATTCCTTACCCAGCCAAAGTATTAATCAGGTGTGAAATTAAAAAGCCAAAACAAACGAACAAGGGGAAAAGCATGGTCAGACAAGCAGAGGCTTTTCACACACCCTTTCATAGGAAATTTTCCGAGGATATATTCCCGCAAACTAAGGTAATAAAACAAGAACGAGGAAGACGTGAGGACCAAGATGTAGCAGATCCAAATCAGGAAGGAAACAAAGCCTGAGCAGCAGCTGTGGTTTAAACTTGGCGGAGCCATCCGTCCAGATCAGAGCGAGCAGATAGAGGGCATCAGTGAATGGTCCCTGGGGAAAGGGGGACTCATGGGTTTCTATATTATCCTTTAAAAAGCTAGACCATGATGACAAAAGGCAATTATCAATTCCAAGGGGGAAAAAAACATTCAAGACAGAATATATTTTGGGATATTACTGAAGTAGTGAATAATAATTACATGGTTACAGTAATAAAACACTGCTTGATTTCCAACTTTTGGAATTAATCTTAGTCAAAGCAATTGCTAAGCATGGAAGCCTTTGAAATATTACAGAACACTGAGTTGATAATAGTCAGTTTTTTTTTAATGCCTTCTATGTTCCAGGCACTGTTCTAGATGAGGGGATACAGTGAACAAAAGAGCTCTTAATGCTCACATTCTAGAAGCCGGGGGGTGGGGGTGGGGGCGCTAAACAATAAACACATACAAATAAGTAAGAGAATGTCTAGAGTAGCATGAAGATAAACAGGATAACATGAGAGCGCATAGCTAGGGGTAAGAGGTTGCTTTTGCTCACACGGAAGACCTTTCAGAAGGAGTGATGCTCCCATTAGGATTCCAAAGATGAGGAAAAGGAGATGATCTGGGGTGTTACCAGGCCGAAGAGCAAAGGCCTTAAAACAGGAATGAACTTGTGATGGTCAAAAGATAAGGGGAGGGAGATGCAAGAGGGAGGAAATATGGGGATATAGGTAGATGTATAGCTGATTCACTTTGTTATACAGCAGAAACTAACACACCATTGTAAAGCAATTATACTCCAATAAAGACGTTAAAAAAAAAAAAAGATAAGGGCCAGTTTAGCTGGAGCAGAGTGAATGAGGGGGAGAGTGTATGAGCGTGGATGATAGAGAAAGGCCAGGCCAGATCATTGAAGGTCTTACGGGCAATGGTGAGGGGGTTGCAGTGAGAGACCACGTGTTAACAAGAGGAGCGATGTGACGCGATCTGACTTATATTTCAGAAAAATCACGCTGGCTGTTTTCTAGAGGACAGATTATAGCGAGATAAGAGGTACTGGTCCTGGAGAGAGAAGGTGATGACTTGCACTAGCGTTTTAGCAGTGGGGATGGTGAGAATGTATTTTGGAGACAGCGATGACAGGACTTTTGTAAGGTGAAAGGGAAGGGGAGGATTCATTTCTGGCTGGAGCACCTGGTAGTTGGGGTAGCGTTGGCTGAGAGTGGGATATTTGGGATAGGAGCACCTTTTGGAGGTAAAATCAAGAGTCCGTTGTTGGAGATGTGACAAAGGAAATATTCTCAACCTCGAGGAGGTACAAGTATTTGGGAGGGAAGCAGAAGTGCTGAAAGGATAGAGATGCCAGGATCCTCACCTTATACGGTGAGCAGTAAAAATATGGTTTCTTGTTGATGGAACAAAGCAAAGGATACCTATATTGTTTCAGGTAATACAGAGAATCCAAAGTGATACAACTATATTGATTAAGTTCCAGATGGGGGGGCAAGAGGAGGCTATTAGTGATATAAATTCAGATGTGTCATAAAAAGAAGTCAGTGGATAATATCTAAAATTGGTAAATTAAGAAACAACTGTGTGAGCATATTATTAAGTGATTGGAGCAAACCATCAAAAGAACTAAAAATAGAAGCAATTTAAAAAAACAAGCATGGGGCTTCCCTGGTGACGCAGTGGTTGAGAGTCCGCCTACCGATGCAGGGGACGCGGGTTCGTGCCCCGGTCCGGGAAGATCCCACATGCCGTGGAGCGGCTGGACCCGTGAGCCATGGCCGCTGAGCCTGCGTGTCCAGAGCCTGTGCTCCGCAACGGGAGAGGCCACAACAGTGAGAGGCCCGCGTACCGTAAAAAAAAAAAAAAAAACCAAGCATGAAAGAAGGGAGCAGTGGGTCAAGGGACTGTTGCTTTTTTTTTTTTTTTCAGTCCTCTGTGTGGGTTATTTCGTTAAAGAATGAAAGGGTAATGTTTTTAATGGCCTCAACAAAATCAGATTTTCTGCATATGGTGTGGAAGTACTTTTTGGTTTCCCAAAATTAATGGAACAGTGGGGAAGGAGGGGGGTATTAAAAGTCTTATGTCTCCAAAATAATACCAAGAATCTTCCACTTTAAAACATGCTAGAAGGCAGGTGTGCTACCAGGTGTCAAAAGAAAAGGTTAGTTGTCTGTTCCTTTCTTGACCTGTAGGTGCTTCAACAATTCTAATTTAATTTAATTCTAATTTAAATCACGTTCCGTGTCCTCTACCACCTTCTAGAGAACCATCCAAGCCCCCACCAGAATTTACAGTTTTTCTGGGCTATTTGGCCAACTTAATGGAATGGAGAGTCCCAGGAAAGGCAGAAAGGCTGGAGGCGGAGGCAGTGCAGAGAAGTGGAGTGGCAGCCCCAGAAACAGACGCTTACAAAGTGACTGTGGGGACTTCCCTGGCGGTCCAGTGGTTAAGACTGCGCGCTTCCAACTCAGGGGGCGTGGGTTCGATCGCCGGTCAGGGAACTAAGATCCCGCATGCCGTGCTGCACGGCAAAAAAAAAAGGGGGGGGGGTTGCAAGTATATTGCTTAGCTGGAGATTTGTGGTCAATTCCTTGGCCACGTATCTATCAACAAAAGTGTCTTTACCCACCCGCCAGCCTCCTCTCTCCCATCCCTCCAGCCCAGCAAGCTGAGGACACATTGCCACTGACTCACCTGCTCTAAGATAAATGGGGAAGAGACCCTTTGAAGACCTCTTCTGAGTGATGGTCTGAGTTACCATCAGGAGAAATTCTCTTCCGTGTGTTTCTGTTTGCTTTTCTCTCCACCCTCTTAGCCTGTTTGTTACTGTGACTTCTGCTTCTCCTTTTGCCCCACATTCTCCCTCCCAGACCCCTTCCTCCCTGGAACCACCCTTTCCGTAGCCTGGGCTCAGCTACTTTCCCTCACCTCCTCCCCCACAGCAGACATGCGCACTGGGTGGCTGACATCCATGGGAGATTAGTTACAGCATCGATGGACACCCTTGGGATGTGCGTGTTTTAGGAAGAGGAATGTTGTGTTAAAATTCCATCCAGGTTCCATCCCTCACTCCTTAATATTTAATTTAATGCCTCAGACCCCAAAGCGTGGCGTTATAATATCCATCTGTGCACAGAATAATCCCATCAAACTCGAATTTCACCCAGTCTTGTGGATTTTCTGGAACTTTACAACAGAAGCTTTGAAAGCATGAGCAATGTCAGAAGAGCCTTAAACAGCGTGATAACCTTAGCTTACTGTGATGTACGCTGGTAGGAGGAAACTCTCTCCTTCCCATCTTACAACCAAGAAACTTTGACTAAACATCAGGACAGGTTTTTGACTGTCAGAGACTGATGAAATGATGGGAACTGCAGATATAACTGCTTTCCATCCTTAGTGATACCTGAAAATAGAAGTCATATTATATTGTTGCCCGGGAGCAGATCAGGTAACTTCTGAGGTCCCTCCGCGTCTCAGTTCTGCTCGTCTTTCACTGGCAATTGATGGAGTATCGTGAGACTGTAGGGTTGGGACGAGCTTAAAGGTTCCAGCCAGTTCCAGGCAATGGTCAGACTTCAACAGAACTCATCCCTGACTGCTTAATAATTGCTCTGTTTGTAAGGACCTCCAGACCAATCGATTCCACAGCTCCTTTGGTGATTTATTTAATGATCTTAAATATCCCACTCAGGAAATTTGGTCCTCTTCCTAAACCGAAATTTCCTATACTTTGGTTTCTTCTCGTTCTCAGGGACTGTGGGAACAGCTGTCACCATCTCGTGACTCACCTTATGATACCTTCATATACTCATCTGACCTTTTATCTCCTTTATTTATGAGTCTTATTCTCCGGCTCTTTAATATATTCAAATTATATGTGCTCAAGATCAACAACAGTTGGAAAGCAGTCATAGTGGGATGACTACTGAGTTGTGTCTACTTCCTCACTCTATAAAGTTACTGGAAATTCAGATTTAGCTCGATATACCAATCATTGACCAATCACTGCTCATCACTCCCAGGTGCATGCTTTGAGAGACAGGAAATTCACACTACTGGGCGTGCATGCCATTGCTCACCCAGAGGGAGGTGGCATTTCTCAGTCTCAGTCTGAGAAACTTCCTTTCGCTTCCCTTAGGTGCTCCCCATTGTAAGAGACGGGTTAGATTGGGAGGGGCCGCACAGGAATGTCACAGGTGTCTTGGCCGTAGCAGACACCAACACAGAGTCTGTGTGCAGGCCTGAGAGGAGTTACAGTCCAAGAGGCCTGAGTGCCCTTGGGCCCGAGACAGCTCAGAACTCTCCAGAGATGAGTCACCCTTCGCAGGTTCAGCATTTTGGCCTAGAGCAACACCATCCCCAGTGAACAATGGAAGAGAAATATGCCTTACTATCTCCACCACTGAGAAAACGAATTACTCATATTATTTTTCTATGATACCAGGACAGTCAGTGGCTCGGTAATAAAACGCTGTAGTCATGAACATTTATTGACAGCACAGACCTCAAGGTGTTTATTGAAAAGCTATCAGATTCTCTAGTCATGGAATTGATGTATTATCAATGAACATTTACTGAGCGCTTATGACACAGGAAACACCCTTCTGTACATTGTGGGTAGCCACACGCATCCTTCAGTCCCCGACCTTGGGGAGCTCCTAGTCTTGACAGCCAACATGAACCCGGACGAGCGCTGGTACCCCAGTGAAGTCTGTGTTAAAGGTGCATGAAAGCATAGAGGCCGGAGCCCCTAACTCTGCCTTGGAGAGTACAAGGTGCTGTTTTTCCAGCTGGTCTGGAAGCACTTGTCCAGCAGAGAGGCGGGGAAGGGCTGAGGTGGGGCACTGGAAAGGCAGGTACCTCTCAGGGGCTGATCTGGGTGGGACAGATTGCCAGGCACCTTCTATGTGAGATGACCGTAGGTCCTCACTTGCCAGGAACTGTCGTGGTTTATGGCTGTTGCCCCAACATAATAATTAATAGAGCTGCCTCTTTTAACTCTGAAGAGCGTCCCAGACAGATGATCAATTACACAGCCACCTGACGTATACACTGTGCAGGTGGCTTAGTAGGTTTTGTGAAGTGGTAAACGAATCAGATTTGTGTTCTAGAAAGATAACTCCAGCAGCTACGAGGAGGACAATTTGTAGAGGGAAGAGACTAGAAGCAGAGAGAGAGAGAGAGAAGTAGAATTAGATACCACTTGCCTTGAAAACTAACTCTGTCCTAACCAAATTCCAGACACAAGCTTGCCTAAGTGTTGGTTATAAGAACATCTGTCTCCAGTTATAATTTTTTGAACAGCCTCAAAGCTGCATAGATGTTCTGAATGTGTCTTGTTCTTTTAAATTTTTAGTAATTTTCAGAAATTATATTAGCAGTGTATCTACCAACCTGCCTTTTTTTTTTTTAACAATATCACAGAGACAAAGAAGATTCTGAGAAATTCTTGGGGAGGAAACATCTCCAGACTTTTTTGGAGAAAAGGTCTCTGCAAGGTAGAGGAGCTCTGATTTGCGCAAGTTTGTGTTAGAAGGTCACATGATCTTTTGATAGGAAGCTACTCCTGGCCTTTATTGTGACATTCCTTTGAATGACTTTCCTAGTCCTACAAACAGGTTTTACCAAGCCACCCACATTTCTCAGGTGTTTTCTCTGAGACAGATGACTGGGGCTGAGGTGTCTAAGCCATGGAGCTGAGTTAATTGGACCTGGAGACTAACCAGGAACAGTGGCCTCATTAGCACCCCTGAACTAACCCAGCACAGCCTCATTGCACAAGGCACTTCCGGTAAATGCACCTTGTAGGTGGATGTCTGTGATCACCCACATCTGGGCATGTATGCTTCCTTCCTATGGGGCTGCTTGGACAGGCTGACTAAGCCTGGTGACAGCATGAGACCCCGCAGCGGCCAAGTCATCTGGAAGGGCCTGGAGCCCCACTTACCAACATGTTCATGCTTGAGAAGCAACGTGATGTGGCCGAAAGAGCACAGGCTCTGGACTGAGACCGGCCCGCGTTTCAGTGCATCTCTGGATGAGACACCTTGGCTGTTTTCCCTAAACCTCTGGGTACCTTATAATTCATCATCCGTGAGTGAGGATAACAGTGCCTGCTTTGCACGTTGGTGGAATGGGGTTAGTCTAGCCAAACAACGAGCACAGCTGTGGCACATAATAGGTGCCCAGCTGATGGTGGCTGAGTTTCTTCCTGTTGTCATCATGATTATTACAGAATCGGTTCCGTCCCAATACAGCCATTCGCCCAACAAATACTTTCTGAACACATATTACTTGCTGAGCCGTGTCCTGTGCTCCAGGGCTATAGCCGTGAACAAAATAAACAAGGCTTCTGTCCTTAGGATGCTTAGACAGACACCTTACTCCACCTCGTCTTCCTTCACTCACTTTTTTTTTTCAGTTGTTTATTTTTTTATTTTTTATTTTTTTTTTGGCGGTACGCGGGCCTCTCGCTGTTGTGGCCTCTCCTGTTGCGGAGCACAGGCTCCGGACGCGCAGGCTCAGCGGCCATGGCTCACGGGCCCAGCCGCTCCACAGCATGTGGGATCCTCCCGGACCGGGGCACGAACCCGTGTCCCCTGCATCGGCAGGCGGACCCCCAACCACTGTGCCACCAGGGAAGCCCCTTTTCAGTTGTTTATAACATGTTTTATTGTACGTAATTTTTCAACATTCTTTTTTTCATATCCTTTTCCATTATGGTTTATCATGGGGTATTGAATAGAGTTCCCTGTGCTCTACAGCAGGACCTTGTTGTCCGTCCTCTTCATTCACTTCTTAATTTATCAGCTTCTGCCCCCTTTGCCAGTGTCCCCTTACCCTCAGCCAGAAACTCCTGTCTCCTCAATAGTTTTACCCCATTAACCCCCCCCGAAAGGCCAGCATCTGCACCTCCTCCTCACCTGCAGGCACACCCACTTCCCTTCACAGATGGTCCCTGACTTACACTTGTTCGACTTTAGAATGTTTTGACTGTATGATGGTGTGAAAGTGATCATCGTTCAGTAGAAACTGTACTTCACATTTTGAATTGTGACCTTTTCCCAGGCTAGTGATGTGCATCCCTGACTCTCTCGTGATGCTGGGCAGCCACGCCATCACGAGGGTGAGCCACCGACACAGGTACAACCGCTCTGTACCCAGAGGACCATGCTGTTGTTCACTTTCAGTACAGTATTCAACCAGTTACACGAGATAGCCAATGCAACAGACATTGTGTTCAATGATTTTGCCCAACTATAGGCTAATGTAAGTGTTCTGAGCATGTTGAAGGTGGGCGAGGTTCAGCCGTGATGTCAGTAGGTCAGGCGTATTAATTGCATTTTTGGCTTATGATATTTTCAGCTTACAATGGGATTATCGGGATGTAACCCCATCGTAAATTGAGAAAGATCTGTACTTCCTCAAGCAAGCGGCCCACACTACCTACCTTGGAGACGTCTCAGGTGCTAGACCTTCTGCTGGATACTGACCCCCATTCATCTTTCAGGTTTCAGCTTAGATGACCCCATCCCCAGACAAGTTTAAGTCCTCACGTTCGTGTCATCTAGTAACACCCTATTTTCCCCTCATAACACCACAGTTATAGTTAATTTGTGTGCTTGTGTTAATTTAGCATCTGTCACTTTCAGGAAGTTGTGAGGAGTTCCACAAGGGGAGGTCTGTGCCTGAGGACCAGTCTAGATGCTCAGATACTATGTATTGAATGAATATTGAGTTAGGAAGCCACAGATGGATTTCTCATCGCTGAAGGTGTTTGATCGTAATGAGAAACTTTGAAGCAGGTGCGTGGAATTGACCTTCAGTGCTGGACTCCTTGTTCAGATGCCACTGGTGGTAACCCAGTCTCTCCTTGAGAGTGTTTAGTGATGACCACGCTGTAGGTCAGTTTGGTGCCGAATAGATGTGTCCTCCACCACCAAACCATTGCTGGGCAGATGAAGAGCGGCTGCTCTCAGGGACAGCGGTGGCAGAGCCGGTGACGGAGAGCTAAGGGTTGAATAGGTTCCGGAATCTGAGCAGCTGCCCCCTGGTCAGGGTTCCAGGGTCCAGTGGGGTGAGGTTGAAGAGGGACAGAGGTGGGAACTGCGTTGTGAAAGTGGGTGCTGCCAAGATGCCTTCTGTCGCTACAGAGAAGAATCTTCTCTTTGAGGGACAGGTTTATCAGCACATGACAGCGTTTCCTAGATGATGACATTATTTTTAGTTCTACACATTATGCAACAGCCAGCACTGTCATCAAAGGTGATGGACTGTTTGTATAATTCTGAGGCTAGGGGGTATGTTTTCTCTAGAAGGATCACATATTCCCTTTGTAACAGTGACAACAAAATGCAGATGGGCCTTGTTGGGATTCTCTTCTGTACCCTCCCCCTTAAATGTCACATGGCCTTGAGCCTCGGGTGACTCCTTAGAATGAAGTGGAATGACATGCAGGGGCCTCTGTGCCTCTTTATTTGTTTTCTCTGTGCTCACCATTACCTTTCTTTCATTTTCTAGTTATCCGTCCTCTTAGTCTGTCTCCCCCATTAAACTGTAAGCTCCCTAAGAAGAGGGGATGTGTCGTGTGTGTATCTGAGTCACCCACTGCCCCAGCACAGGAAGCGCTAAATAAACATCAAAGGAGGGGAGGAAAGAGGCAAGTAGGCTCTGGTCAGAGGAGTTTACCCTGGGTTGTACACTGCACCGAAACCCTGACTGCAGAGCCACTTAGCAATCATTGCCAAGTATAGGGTGTCGGCTTAGAAAGGAAAGGGACCTAACATGCTGACTGAGATTTTCCTCAGTGACTTTGAAGGAAGCTGATGTCGGATCCAGATTTGTGTGAATAATTAGAAACTTCAGAGTGAGCATAAGAAAAATCTACCTGCTAAATGACAGCCCTCTTCTCAGCCCATTTTGACCCAATCTGGAAGGGAAAGAAATGCAGAGGTGTGACGTTCCGCTCCTTTTGTGCCTGGGCTCGGCTCCCAGCCTCCCACAGCAGCCAGGACCCCATGCGGTTGCTGGAAGCCAGTGTGGTTACAGGGGAAAGTGCTTCTACAGACAATCTGCTAACTGACTTCCAAGTTCTGACAGATAAAGTTAAGCAAAGCAGATTTTAATCAATTGTTGATACATCTCACTAGCTCTCGCTACTTTTATATTCCCACATAGCCTTTTTATAGCCCAGCAAGAAAGGTAGTAAACCAAAATAACATCATACCAAAAAAGGTTTAAAAAAACAAATACATGGGCTTCCCTGGTGGCGCAGTGGTTGAGAGTCCGCCTGTCAATGCAGGGGACACGGGTTCGTGCTCCGGTCTGGGAAGGTCCCACATGCCGCGGAGCAGCTGGACCCGTGAGCCATGGCCACTGAGCCTGCGCATCCGGAGCCTGTGCTCCACGACGGGAGAGGCCACAACAGTGAGAGGCCCGCGTACCGCAAAAAAAAAAAAAAAACCAAATACATTAAATCAAATACTTAGTAGCTCATCTTACACCGAGACACAGCAGTTTAAGGCGGGATTGGCTGTCATGCGTGCAGTGGAGGGAGGTGTGAGGGGACCGAGAACTGCATGATTTACTGGCTTCTCATGGGTGAAGCAGCCCTTCACTCTCCTGATTCTTACTCAGTTTGAAATCGTTCCCACTGGTACCCAAATGCGTGGGCTAAGTACACACTTACGAGCCTTAGATTAACCTCATCCTCCAGTAATCACTATGTATTTAGAAATACCTATGTTAGCAAAGAAATTTCACCCAAAAAAAGATACCAAAAAAGATAGAAAAAATGATACAGATTTGAATACATATCAACTTCATTAATAATCTAAGGTATGTTAACAAAACAATAAGATACTACTTTTCCCTTCAAGTCAGTGTAGTTTATTTTAATAACGTTCTACATTAGTGAGAATGCAGTAAGATTCTGCCTTGGTTTATTGCTAGTGAGAGAGGTAATTGATACAGATCTGGAAAACCATTTGCAAGCATGAATCAAAAGACTTGAAAATCTTCCTGCCCTTAAAAGGAATGAAAGGAAATAGAATAGAATTTAATATTTAATGTAATAGTATTTATTTCAAGGATTACATTGTACATTTAGAGTCAGAGGAAAAAATAACATTACTAATTTTGTAATGCTCATATTCTTTGTCCTAAGAATCACCTTTCAAGATATATGTCCTCAGAAAGTAATTAGAAATGTGGACAAAAATCTATATGTAAAGATGCATGTAGCAGTTATCTATAAATAATGAAAACTGTAAACAACCGAAACATTGAAAGAATATCTGAACAAATACTTGTATAGCCATATGATGAAATTTTTTACAGCCACTAAAACTTATCTTTACAAACTTTTTGATGTCAAAAGAAAGTGCTTATGATATAATAAGTTTTTAAAGTACAAAATATCATATCTGAATTGCAATCACAACTTTGAAAAGAATATAGACATAAAAACGAGTAGAAGAAAATATACCAAAATGGTGAATGCTAGGTGCTTTGTTCTTACTTCTTACAATTCTTCTGTGCTTTCTAGCTTTATTTCAATGACAATCAAGGGAAAATTGTAAGAAAAAAATCATTTTTATGGCAAAATTTAATCACTAGAAGGGTATGTTAAATATCAGTGTTACTATGTAAATATGTCAAAATATTAACCAAGGTTCTCTCCTGAGATGGTGAGATAGTATTATGGGTAAAATTTTGTTTCTCCTGCTTTATACTTTACTCCATTTTCCAAATTTTCTACAGTGAATGTGTATGAATTTTAGAATTAGATAAAAAGAAAAAAGTTGGAAAAAATGAAAGCAAAAAAAGTGCAGAACGTATAATAGGACTGAGTTAATGACAGTAATAAATGTTGTTAGTTTGCTTGTAAAAATCTTCAAAAACATAGCTTTCTCTGAATGATTCACCAACTAATCTTGAGAGTCAGAATTTTAACTTTTGGTGTGAAAGTTTTGTATCATGGATCATTTATTTTAGTTGTCTCTGGGTATTAAAATTTCTTTTTAATTCAAACGTGCCATAATATACATATTTTCCTTGCAGCAAGTTTCTGGGACTACTACTCATCTAGGTTGGCTTTGTCTCAGCAGTCCTTATAAACTAGACGCTGTATCTCTGGTGACCTACCATGGCCATATAAATCAGTTACCATACTTATGCATAAGGAGGGATTAGGTTTTTCCCAAAATAATTTAATATTTTAACCACAGGCATATTCAGTTTGCCACAAACACTCTTTTGCAGGCGAATGAGGTTTACTATAGGATAACTACCCTGTTATTACATGCACAGCACTGATAAACACAGAAGGTGAAGCTGAAAGGTCAAGAAATACTTCATTTAAAGTTCTGTGGCTGGGAATGGATGTAGTTTATTTACATTTCAAGAAATTGATGATAGGTGATCAATAAAAGAGAAAGATATTTAAGAGAGTAGAAGGAGTATTAGGGATGGAAATAATAAAACATGATTAAAAGGTAATGGTCATAAAGCATATGAGAAAAATAAACTTAACTTCAAACAATTAAGATCCCTATTGCATATGGATTACAAGTATGTAGGT
The DNA here is from genome assembly GCF_964165515.1 of Mesoplodon bidens. Classification (NCBI taxonomy): domain Eukaryota; kingdom Metazoa; phylum Chordata; class Mammalia; order Artiodactyla; family Ziphiidae; genus Mesoplodon; species Mesoplodon bidens. The sequence goes on from NC_138179.1 coordinate 12,335,539, forward strand.
TTTTTTAAGACTTTTTTTATGCAACCTTTCTTTAAGGAACTTCCACAACAAGCAAAGGGCAGGAAATTCAAGATCACATTCAGTAATTTAAAAGCCCTTGAAGGACAATTTGGTTCATAATCAAAAGAAGATTCATAGCTGAGTAGCCTTGGGCCACTAAACCTCGGTTTATTTCCTATAAAAAGGGGATTATACCTAGCCAGCTGAGGATCAGATTAAAATTGTGTGTGTGTGTGTGTGTGTGTGTGTGTGTGTGTGAAAGCACACACATGAGCACACATTCTGGGGTACTTGATAAGCACATGAAATAATAATAAAAATAGTTAACACTCATCTTGTCCTTATTCCGAGCTAGGCTCTATTCAAAGCACCGTGCGTGCCCTAACACACATAAACGTCACAACTTGAGAAGGGTGCTATTATTATCCTCATTTTATAGCTGAAGAAACTGAGGCACAGAGAGGTTCAGGAACTTGCTCGAGAGCACAGCTAATTAGTAATAGACAAGCACCCAGGCATCCTGTACTCTAGATGCTGCTTCCTCTCCAATGTAAAGCACCCGTATTATTCAAAGCAGAAGGAGTGGAATATTTAGAAACGGAAGCACACTTTAAAGCAGAAACTGAGAGGGGCAGAAGAGACCTTGGAAATAACCTCTGTTTCCTCTCATCTCCCTGGGAATGCATTCTACAGCCAAACCAGTGAGAATTATGGAGGGAGCCTTTTTCTCATGAAAAAGATGTTTCCTGGGTTTTCTTACTGTCAGCAGTTGTGTCATCTGACAGTGAGCCTTGAACGGAGAACAGTTTGTATGCCGTTTCAAACCACAGGTGCGACCACGTGATGATCGCTGCGTGTTACTTATTTTCCGTTTATCCTGCAGTGACAAGGCACTAATATAATGTGCTTCCATAAAGTGTGAACCGAACACTTGTACTCAAACTTCAAAGAACACTCTTCACTTCCAAAAGTAAAGTGTTTTTCCCTCGTTGCTCCGTCTTAAATGAACTGTTAACCATCTGGTGCCCGACATTGTTTTCTGGTCCGGTCGTGCTCAGAAATAAGTTGTTTCTATTGGGCCTCGGCGCTCAAGTGTTGGAACTTACTCTGTGGAGATCAGGGCTCTGCCTCTGAGAGTGTGTCTTTTCACTGTCCAACTGCTTCCCATACAGATAAACTGTCATAAACTAGCCCAGAGATCAGCAAACTGTGGCCCACGGGCCACATGTGGCCCGCCACCAAGGTGGTTTTGCAGTCTTAAATGGTTAGCAGAAAAAATCAAAAGAAGGTTAATGTTTCATGACACCTGGAAATTACATAAAATTCAAATCCATTGTCCACAAGTAAAACTGTCTGGGAACACAGCCGGGCCCGTCCATTTACGTCTACCCAGCAGCCAAGCTGAGTGTTTGCAGCACAGATTGTATGGCCTGCAGAGCTGAAATATTCACTCTCTGGCCCTTTAGAGAGAAACTTTGCCGACCCCTAACTAACAACGCAGCATCTCAGGCCCCATCCAGTTTGGCCACTTTTACAAAAATAGGCTAAGCCTCCCGAGTTGAAAGGCTCACATTATTTCACTGAGTAATAACTGCACTGCTGAAACCTCAGTCGGATTTGACATTTTGTCCCACAAGTCACTGACCATCTCTGCATTTGGCATACTTAAACTAGACCATCTCACTCTTAAGCTGCCTTCATTGGGATGAGTGCCCTGCATTATTTGTCTGTAAAATATTTGAGGTTTCTGGGAGCACACTGTAAAAGAAATAAACATCAGTTTACAGGTTCCACACAAGGAGCCTATAAATTCCTTAGATTAAGGAATGTGGCACAATTCACTTTCTGACAGACCCAAAGGCACTATGATATTCCTCTTTTCCCTTCTTTTAATTCTATGGTGTTAATGTTAGATTTTCTGTTGTTCATTTTTTTTCTGAAGCTCAGAAATTAACTGTTAACTAACCAGTTGCTAAAATTCATTTTAAAATGTAGCTAAAACTTTTTGTTGCCACAAACACCGTGCCTGCCCAAAATCTGTGAGCAGCGTTTCATCACATGTGTGAATTGTAGCAGCTGCTCGGTCCCAGCATAGTTTCCTCCACCCACTGGGAGCCCCTTGGGAGCCCCTCCCCCATTCATTCAGAGCACGTGCTTGTTGAGTGCCTATGGTGCACCAGGCCTTGACCCTGTACCCAGTCTCCATCTCAGAGCACCTACAGTCCATTTCAGGGTTTGTAAAGAAACAATTGCATTAGTGTTGTTAAAAATACAGTTAGAGAGGGACTTCCCTGGCAGTCCAGTGGTTAGGACTCCATGCCTCCGCTGCCATGGGCCCAGGTTCAGTCCCTGGTCGGGGAACTAAGATCCCGCAAGCCATGCAGCACAGCCAAATAAATAAATAAAAATAAAAATACAGATAGAGAAAGGTTGGTGGAGATGAGCATACAGTGCCCCATGGGAAGACAGAGGGATACGTTACAGAACAGCTGGCCTTTCCACTGTCTGTCCATTCCATAAGGAACTATGTTCTCCCAGGTGTGAGGCCCCAGGTTAGATCATAGCCCCAGTCCTCCTGGAGCTTACACTCAAGTAGGGCAAACCCCCCTCCCAAAACAAGTAAACAAATGAATAAAAATAGTTCTCTATAGTAGCAAGTGCTAAGGAGGAATAAACAGGGTTCTGAGACAGAGAATTAAAGGAGGTGACCTGTTTTGGATAGAGTGGTTGGAGAAGCCCAAGGGCAGAGGTGACATTTAAGTTAAGGTTTGAAAGATGAAAAGGAGCTCTTTAATGTAAAGACGGAGCCAGGCAGAAAAAAATGGTAGGTGCAAAGGCCCTGAGGCAGAAAAGAATTTGGTGAGTTGAGAGAAGACCAGGAATTGGAGAGGCAGACTGTTTAGAAGGATGAGGAGTTAACCAATCCTGGGAGCGCGGTGGAGAGGAAGGAGAGGTGTGGCTTTGCGGGCAAAGGTTTAGAACAACCAGGCTTGCTGGTGGATAAGCATGTGACTCGGGGAGCCCCGAATATGGTACTCTGCCTGGAAGAGCAGGGAGAGCAGGCTGGGATGCCGATGAGGAGCCAGATTGTGACATATCAGGCCAAGGGATTTGGGTTTCATCCAGTAGACAACAGGCAGCCAAAACGGGAATTTTTGTGTCTCTAGTTAAAAATATTTTTTTCTGATAACAAAAGTAACTCTATGTGTGGAAATCTGGGGAAATGTACATGAGGACACCGAAGAAACAAGTCTGTATGCACACATGCAAACCATTGTTAACATTTTTTGTATCTTCTTTTGCATACCGATACAGTTTTACAAAAATGAGATTTTTTTTAATACAGTCTATTTTATAATTGCTATTTCACTTAACATTGTAGAGCAAACATTCTGAAAATGTCTTCCTATGTCACTCAGTATTCTTTTCCAGCCCAACTTTGCATACCTGTGTGGTATTTCATGCTAAAAATGAACTAAAATTTATTTATATTGTTTCATTGTCAGCCCTTACAGTTGAGCATCTAGAATGTTTCTAGTGTTTAGTTCTATAAGCAGTGCTGTGATAATTGTCCTTAGAGGGATGTATTTATTTCTATCCATGATTGTTTCCTTAGGAATTCCTAGAAGTGGAATTGTGGGGTCAAAGGGCATATATTCTTCAAGGCTTTTTATACATATTTCTAGATAAGCTTTCTAAAGCTTGTGCCATTTTGCGCTCCCACCAGCCAACTATCAGCTTGCCTCATGTACCAAATTACTCACTCAGCACTGGATTTCATTTGCCAATTTGACAGAGAAAAAACTTCCGTATATCTGTCGTTTTCATCTACATTTTTTAAATGAAATTGTACAGTTTCTCCCATGGGTCTACTTGTCATCCGTACATGTGCTGTGAATTGTTCATATCCTTTGCCTCTTTTTATCTTTTGGTGCCTCCATCATTGGGTTACTAGTTTGTAAGAGCTCTTTATCTATTAGGACTATTAACCCTCATATGGTGCAGATATTTTCCCAATCTGTCTTTTTTTAACTGCATTATGTTTTTCTACAGAAGTTTCGCATTTTTGTGTAATCAGATCTGCCTTTTCCTTTAGCCTTCGTATGAATGCTTTAAGAAGTCTTACCTGTCCAAAGGTTAAAGACTCACTTATATTTCCTTCTCATTCTACAGTAGTTTTGTTTTGTATATTTCAACACATTGTCATCTTTAATCAGACTTCCATGTTAAAAAGACAACTGGAGAATTGTGGAGGAGATTTTAGAGGGAGATGAACTGGTATCAGGGGGCCATTTAACTAGTTACTGCAGTTGGCCAAGACGTATGGGGTCATGCCAGTGAATCTAACCGCCAGACACAGTCCAACTGCACAGCGCATGCCCATCAGTAAAATCTCATCACATGTAGTGATCCTCAGCTGAGGGGAGGCAAGTGGGAGAACTCCCAGCTCAGTTGGGAATCCCTGGTGGAGATTTAAAGGAAAGGGGATTTTTTTCTTTTTTTTTTAACAGCAGGTTCTTGTTAGTCATCCATTTTATACACATCAGTGTGTACATGTCAATCCCAATCTCCCAATTCATCACACCACCACCCCAGCCCCCGCAGCTTTCCCCCCTTGGTGTCCATACGTTTGTTCCCTACATCTGTGTCTCAATTTCTGCCCTGCAAACCGGTTCATCTGTACCATTTTTCTAGGTTCCACATATATGCGTTAATACACGATATGTGTTTTTCCCTTTCTGACTTGCTTCACTCTGTATGACAGTCTCTAGATCCATCCACGTCTCAACAAATGACCCAATTTCGTTCCTTTTTATGGCTGACTGATATTCCATTGTATATATGTACCACTTCTTCTTTATCCATTCGTCTGTCGATGGGCATTTAGATTGCTTCCGTGACCTGGCAATTGTAGATAGTGCTGCAGTGAACATTGGGATGCATGTGTCTTTTTGAATTATGCTTTTCTCTGGGTATATGCCCAGTAGTGGGATTGCAGGGTCATATGGTGATTCTATTTTTAGTTTTTTAAGGAACCTCCATACTGTTCTCCATAGGGGCTGTATCAATTTACCTTCCCACCAACAGTGCAAGAGGGTTCCCTTTTCTCCACACCCTCTCCAGCATTTGTTGTTTGTAGATTTTCTGATGCCCATTCTAACGGTGTGAGATGATACCTCATAGTAGTTTTCATTTGCATTTCTCCAATAATTAGTGATGTTGAGTGGCTTTTCATGTGCTTCTTGGCCATCTGTATGTCTTCTTTGGAGAAATGTCTATTTAGCTCTTCTGCCCATTTTTGGATTGGGTTGTTTGGTTTTTTACTACTGAGCTGCATGAGCTGTTTATATATTTTGGAGATTAATCCTTTGTCCATTGATTCGTTTGCAAATATTTTCTCCCATTGTGAGGGTTGTCTTTTCGTCTTCTTTATGGTTTCCTTTGCTGTGCAAAGCTTTGAAGTTTCATTAGGTCCCATTTGTTTATTTTTGTTTTTATGTCCATTACTCTAGGAGGTGGATCAAAAAAGATCTTGCTGTGATTTATGTCAAAGAGTGTTCTTCCTATGTTTTCCTCTAAGAGTTTTACAGTGTCCAGTCTTACATTTAGGTCTCTAATCCATTTTGAGTTTATTTTTGTGTATGGTGTTAGGGAGTGTTCTAATTTCATTCTTTTACATGTAGCTGTCCAGTTTTCCCAGCACCACTTATTGAAGAGACTGTCTTTTCTCCATTGTATATGCTTGCCTCATTTGTCATAGATTAGCTAACCATAGGTGCGTGGGTTTGTCTCTGGGCTTTCTATCTTGTTCAATTGATCTATGTTTCTGTTTTTGTGCCAGTACCATATTGTCTTGATTACTGTAGCTTTGTAGTATAGTCTGAAGTCAGGGAGTCTGGTTCCTCCAGCTCCGTTTTTTTCTCTCAAGACTGCTTTGGCTATTCAGGGCCTTTTGTGTCTCCATACAAATTTTAAGATTTTTTGTTCTAGTTCCGTAAAAAATGCCATTGGTAATTTGATAGGGATTGCATTGAATCTGTAGATTGCTTTGGGTAGTATAGTCATTTTCACAATATTAATTCTTCCAATCCAAGAACATGGTATATCTCTCCATCTGTTGGTATCATCTTTAATTTCTTTCATCAGTGTCTTATCCTTTTCTGCATACAGGTCTTTTGTGTCCCTAGGTAGGTTTATTCCTAGGTATTTTATTCTTTTTGTTGCAATGGTAAATGGGAGTGTTTCCTTAATTTCTCTTTCAGATTTTTCATCATTAGTGTATAGGAATGCAAGAGATTTCTGTGCATTAATTTTGTATTCTGAAACTTTACCAAATGCATTGATTAGCTCTAGTAGTTTTCTTGTGGCATCTTTAGGATTCTCTATGTATAGTATCATGTCATCTGCAAACAGTGACAGTTTTACTTCTTCTTTTCCAGTTTGTATTCCTTGTATTTCTTTTTCTTCTCTGATTGCCGTGGCTAGGACTTCCAAAACTATGTTGAATAATAGTGGTGACAGTGGACATCCTTGTCTTGTTCCTGATCTTAGAGGAAATGCTTTCAGTTTTTCACCATTGAGAATGATGTTTGCTGTGGGTTTGTCATATTATGGCCTTTATTATGTTGAGGTAGTTTCCCTCTATGGCCACTTTCTGGAGAGTTTTTATCATAAATGGGTGTTGAATTTTGTCAGAAGCTTTTTCTGAGTCTATTGAGATGATCATATGGTTTTTCTTCTTCAATTTGTTAATATGGTGTATCACATTGATTGATTTGCATATATTGAAGAATCCTTGCATCCCTGGGATAAATCCCACTTGATCATGGTGTATGATCCTTTGAATGTGTTGTTGAATTCTGTTTGCTAGTATTTTGTTGAGGATTTTTGCATCTATATCCATCAGTGATATTGGTCCTATAATTTTCTTTTTTTGTAGTATCTTTGTCTGGTTTTGGTATCAGGGTGATGGTGGCCTCATAGAACGAGTTTGGGAGTGTTCCTTCCTCCACAGTTTTTTGGAAGAGTTTAAGAAGGATGGATGTTAGCTCTTCTCTAAATGTTTGATAGAATTTACCTGTGAAGCCATCTGGTCCTGGACTTTTATTTGTTGGAAGATTTTTAATCATAGTTTCAATTTCATTACTTGTGATTGGTCTGCTCATATTTTCTATTTCTTCCTGGTTCAGTCTTGGAAGGTTATACCTTTCTAAGAATTGGTCCATTTCTTCCAGGTTGTCCATTTTATTGGCATAGAGTTGCTTGTAGTAGTCTCTTAGGATGCTTTTTATTTCTATGGTGTCTGTTTTAACTTCTCCTTTTTCATTTCTAATTTTATTGATTTGAGTCCTCTCCCTCTTTTTCTTGATGAGTCTGGCTAATGGTTTATCAATTTTGTTTATCTTCTCAAAGAACCTGCTTTTAGTTTTATTGATCTTTGCTATTGTTTTCTTTGTTTCTATTTCATTTATTTCTGCTCTGATCTTTATGATCTCTTTCCTTCTGCTAACTTTGGGTTTTGTTTGTTCTTCTTTCTCTAGTTCCTTAGGTGTAAGTTTAGATTGTTTATTTGAGATTTTTCTTGTTTCTTGAGGTAGGCTTGCATAACTATAAACTTCCCTCTTAGAACTGCTTTTGCTGCACCCCATAGATTTTGGATCATCATGCTTTCATTATCATTTGTCTCTAGGTATTTTTTGATTTCCTCTTTGATTTCTTCAGTGATCTCTTGGTTATTTAGTAATGTATTGTTTAGCCTCCATGTGTTTGTGTTTTTTACATTTTTTTCCCTGTAATTCTTTTTCTTTTTTTTTTTTTTTGTGGTACGCGGGCCTCTCACTGTTGTGGCCTCTCCCGTTGCGGAGCACAGGCTCTGGACACGCAGGCTCAGCGGCCATGGCTCACGGGCCTAGCCGCTCTGCACCATGTGGGATCTTCCCGGACCGGGGCACGAACCCATGTCCCCTGCATCGGCAGGCAGACTCTCAACCACTGCGCCACCAGGGAAGCCCTCCCTGTAATTCATTTCTAATCTCACAGCATTGTGGTCAGAAGAGATGCTTGATATGATTTCAATTTTCTTAAATTTACTGAGGCTTGCATTTGTGACCCAAGATGTGATCTATCCTGGAGAATGTTCTGTGTGCACTTGAGAAGAAAGTGTAATCTGCTGTTTCTGGATAGAATGTCCTATAAATATCAATTAAATCTATCTGGTCTATTGTGTCGTTTAAAGCTTGTGTTCCCTTATTTATTTTCATTTTGGATGATTTGTCCATTGGTGTAAGTGAGATGTTAAAGTCCCCCACTATTATTGTGTTACTGTCGATTTCGTCTTTTATAGCTGTTAGTAGTTGCCTTATGTATTGAGGTGCTCCTATGTTGGGTGCATATATATTTATAATTGTTATATCTTCTTCTTGGATTGATCCCTTGATCATTATGTAGTGTCCTTCCTTGTCTCTTGTAATATTCTTTATATTAAAGTCTATTTTATCTGATGTGGGTATTGCTACTCCAGCTTTCTTTTGATTTCCATTTGCATGGAATATCTTTTTCTATCCCCTCACTTTCAGTCTGTATGTGTCCCTAGGTCTGAAGTGGGTCTCTTGTAGACAGCATATATATGGGTCTTGTTTTTGTATCCATTCAGCAAGCCTGTGTCTTTTGGTTGGAGCATTTAATCCATTCACGTTTAAGGTAATTATTGATATGTATGTTCCTATTACCATTTTTTTAATTGTTTTGTGTTTGTTTTTGTAGGTCCTTTTCTTCTCTTGTGTTTCCCACTTAGAGAAGTTCCTTTAGCATTTGTTGTAGAGCTGGTTTGGTGGTGCTGAATTCTCTTAGCTTTTGATTTCTCCATCGAATCTGAATGAGATCCCTGCCAGGTAGAGTAATCTTGGCTGTAGGTTCTTCCCTTTCATCACTTTAAGTATATCATGCCACTCCCTTCTGGCTTGTAGAGTTTCTGCTGAGAAATCAGCTGTTAAGCTTATGGCAGTTCCCTTGTATGTTGTTTGTCATTTTTCCCTTGTTGCTTTCAGTAATTTTTCTTTGTCTTTAATTTTTGCCAATTTGATTACTATGTGTCTCGGCATGTTTCTCCTTGAGTTTATCCTGCTTGGGACTCTCTGCACTTCCTGGACTTGGGTGGCTATTTCCTTTCCCATGTTAGGGAAGTTTTCGACTATAGTCTCTTCAAATATTTTCTCGGGTCCTTTCTCTCTCTCTTCTCCTTCTGGGACCCCTATAATGCAAATGTTGTTGCATTTAATGGTGTCCCAGAGGTCTCTTAGCCCGTCTTCATTTCTTTTCATTCTTTCTTCTTTATTCTGTTCCACAGCAGTGAATTCCACCATTCTGTCTTCCAGGTCACTTATCTGTTCTTCTGCCTCAGTTATTCTGCTATTGATTCCTTCTAGTGTAGATTTCATTTCAGTTATTGTATTGTTCATCTCTGTTTGTTTGTTCTTTAATTCTTCTAGGTCTTTGTTAAACATTTCTTGCATCTTCTCGATCTTTGCCTCCATTCTTTTTCCGGGGTCCTGGATCATCTTCACTATCATTATTCTGAATTCTTTTTCTGGAAGGTTGCCTATCTCCACTTCATTTAGTTGTTTTACTGGGGTTTTATCTTGTTCCTTCATCTGGTACGTAGCCCTCTGCCTTTTCATCTTGTCTATCTTTCTGTGAATGTGGTTTTTGTTCCATAGGCTGCAGGATTGTAGTTCTTCTTGCTTCTGCTGTCTGCCCTCTGGTCTTGCCATGTGGTCTTAATTTGGATGTCCAGTGGTTGTCTCGGTGGATCTTCTCTTAGAATCCTTCTTGCTGGACATCCATCTTGGCTGAGCGATGTGCGTGCCACCAGGAAGGACCGTGAATCAGAATCGGAAAGGGGATATTTAACAGAGGTTTAGGAGAGGTGCTGATTGGCTGTAAGTGATAAGCAAAGTAACTGGTGACTCTGGAGTTTTTATTTGGGTGATTGGGTGGATCGTGGTTCCATTAACCTAGACTGTAGAGACCGGCAGAAACAGCCTTAGAAAGGAGGAAGGAGCATGAAAGGTGATAGATACAGCTTAGGACTTACTTGTTTTGAAAGGGTATAGGTCGATTTAGGTTGAGATAACCATGCAATGAGAAATGGGTGTCTGGAGCCCAGAGGTCTGCACTGGGGAATGTAGATTTGGAAGCCAGCTGCTTAAAGGAAGTTGAAGCAGAGGGAGTGAATGAAACCATCCATGTGAGGACAATAAGAAGGAAAACATGGCCAAGAAGGAACTCTGGGGAATGCTAAAATACAAGGGCTGGGGGAGGCATGTTGAAGGGGGAAAACAAGCAAAAGGAACTAAGAAGAAATTGCCAAAGAAGTAGGAGAACCAGAATACAGTGGTCCCAAGAGAAAAAGAGTTTCAAGGAGAGAAAATGGTCTCCAGCATTGGAGACATCATTATTCTAGGACAATAACTGGGCTCTTCTCTGTACAGTCAAAACCTACCTCCTTTTTCAGCTACCGCTAGACACCTCCTTGTGTTTCTCATGTATCAGACCCATTCCCAACTCCTTATAGCTGTGCATCCTGCTTCCTCTGCCCACAGCGACGGTCCCCTCCTTTTCCACATGGTAAACCACTCATCTTCCAGGAGCTACCTCAGATGTCACCTCCTCTGTAAAGGTAATCCTGCCTACCCCTCCCCAGAATTGTCCCGTTCATGCTCAGAACTCGTGTTCTTACCTCTAGGCTAATGTGTCACCTTGTGTGGCAGTTACCTACTTATCAGTGCTCTTCAGACTTAGGAAATACCCCTAGCAAGAGAAGAGTAAACTCAACATTCACTGGGGTCATATCCTAAAACAGCCTATGGCATGTTTCTTTTAAAGTCCTGTGTTTTATTTTAACCGTTAAGCTACTTTTCATGCTATTTTTCATTCTGTCTTTTTAAACACTGGCTTTAATTTGAGTGTTAAATGTTTCCAGTTATTTACATGAAGTAAAGCTGATCCTCCTGGAAGATTCTCTGTGTTTGTTCCAGGGCTTCACTTACTATAATACACTCCTGAGTAGCCAGGGGAATTGTACCCCAGTTTAAGAATCTCAGGTTTACACACCCATATCTCCCACGAGATCAAGAACACTTCCACTACAGAGATTGTGTCTTCTTCAATACTGTATTCCCAGTGCGGTACCTAGTACATCGCAGACATTGATATTTATTTACGGAAGCAAAGGAAGGAGAGAGGGAGGAAGGGGATGGAAGACAGATGAATGGATGAAGGAAAGATGGGAGGAAGAGGGTAGGTGGACAGATGAATGGGAGGGAGGTAGGGAATGGATGGATGGATGGATTGCAAAATAATGTTAAAGAATAAACAGTACAGAAGTAAAGGGAATGTATATACTCTCTTAAAAAGCTTGACTGTAAGGTGTGATGAGAGAGGGAACAATAGCCAGGAGGGCACTGGCATTCTGGATAGTTTATTTTAATTTGGGGGCTTGTGAGGAGAAAAGAATGGTGGGCTTTTTGGTCTTTAATGGGAGACTTGTACCTGCTTTTAGGCTGAGGAAAAAGCAGATAGCCAGTGGAGGAGAGACCAAAAATATTTATTCAACTCACCCAAGAAATGTTTATTGATTACCAACAATATGCCACGCACTGTACCAGAGAGTAAGCAAGACAGGGCTTTATCCTGGTGGGAATATAGGGGAGAGAGAGAGAAAGGATGATGGGCTATCATCCAAGAGAAGATGGAACCTCATGCTGATTGCTGCTTTCTCAGGAAGAGCAAAATATTTTAATGTTAGTCTAGATCAAACATAATTATGGAGGTAAGACTGCTGGGGAAAAAAACCCACATGCATTCCGAAGCCTCCTGGATATGATGGGTGGGTGGGTGTGTGTGTGTGAGAGTGAGAGAGAGCGACATGGAGAAAGAATAAGGCTGAATGTGTCCAATATATATTTGCCAAAAAGATTTCTCTCCTGTGATTCAAACAAGGTAGTGCTTTCAGGATATAGAAGTGGAACAGAGGCAGAAAAAGACATGGCTGAGTCCCCATCTAGTCAGTTGGCCTAGGCTTTTCTGGTATTTAGTAAGTGACTCATTTCCCTTTTGTGGGGTTGTCTTAGCATATTCTGCATAAAACTAGCTGTTACATCCAAATGGAAATAAAACATGTGATCTGGGCATATGCTGCATCTTGATTTAATCCACTTCATGATCACATTGATGTTCATTCTCTTTTGAGTCTATAGTTTAGTCCATTTCACAGACCCCACCCTCACCCCCAGAAGTCATTTATTACCAGCTCTGTGTTTAGTTACAGTGAATAAAATATTTTCAGGGTCAGAAACTAGAAGATCTCATTTGTAACTCTAGATTAATTCTGTTTCATAGATATTATTAAGAAGAAATGGCTGTGAATTGGATGAAAAGATTATTTTTAAATTACTCCATTTTTAAAGTTTCTGTTCCTTTTATTGTAGGCTATCCCCAAATACTTTTTAGAAGTCGGCAGAGTATATTCACAAGTACCTTTTTAATTACTTAGAAAACAACTCTATAAAGACTAAAAACATTGGACTCAAGTGTGTGATCTGCTCATTTTTAATGATGCGGAATTATAGAGGCCTTACTAATCCTCTGTGATTAACTGTGGAAAATTTTGCTTTAATCTTTGCAACAGGTTAGATCATGAGGCAGTGAATGCCAGAAAAATCACAACTCTGTACTATCGAAATTTTTGTATTGAATATTACTTAAAATATTGAATATTACTTAAAAGAAATCACTGCTCAAAGCTCATTTTGTTTTCCATGGTAATTGTAAAGAGACTTGATCTAATATAAATAGTAAGCTTTAAATTGTTTATAGAATACTGAGTTAGGTACATTTTTATAGATTTGATACTTTTCTCAGGGTTTTTTTGTACTTTGCAGTTCAACCTCACAATACCCCCATAAGGTAGAGAGTGGCGTTAACAGTAGCCTTCATTTTACAGATGAGGATAAGAGAGGCATCTGGGTTAAGAGGCCTGTCACAGGTCATACAGGTAAACAGACAAATGCAGATATCACGGATCTTGCCACAAAGAGTTTAGAGTCTAAGGCAGAGGCAAGTGAGCATTTATAAGAGTAAACCTCATTCCCACGAGCAGAAAGAAATTATCTTAACAGCACTAAACACAGAGCCTCAGGAAGTTGCAAAGTCAGTGTTGTGTTCCTCCTCTGACCTTGCTGACCTTTCCAGAAGGTAGATCACTGCTCACTGCCCTTCTTTAAACCTTGGTGTTTCTATTTGGAACAAACAGCTATACATTTTGTGGAGAGTGTGTGTCTATGTGTGTGTATCATTTGAGTTTCATCCAAAACACAGCTTCCCACTGGCACCGAGGAACAGGTTTCTTCCCTGTGGGGCAAATGGTCATAGAGTCAGTGATCGGCTGAGATCCTCTTGTTGAGCTCAAACAGATCCTAACCTGGCTCGTTCTCATTTCCCTCTTCTCCCATCCATAGCCGGATATTCTAGAGGACAAACTTTCAGCCAGAACCAAGTTTCCTTAGTGTAGCACTCAGTAGAAGCTCCAACAATGATTGTTCTTCGCTCATGTGAGGAACAGACCAAGACTGCTGGCCACACACAGACTGTTCTTAGTAAATTCTCCATCACTGGCTGTATCCAAGCTGCGAGCAGACAATCAGCTGGGATGTCTTAGAAGGTGTTGGTTGGTTGGGAAAGAGAATCATGAAAGCCTTTTCCTAATCTAGGCATCTATGATTCTAAGGCAGCAGAAGTCACCTTTATCCCTGTGGGCACAGCTTGTGTGACGTGGTAACACCTATGCAGTATGGAAGAGCATGGCGTTTATTTAATTTACCTAATTGCGCAGAGCTGCACATTCCTGAGCTGTAAAATTGGGATAAAAATACCTGCCTCGCGGGATTTTCAGGCAGATAAATGTAAATCATGAAACAGAATGCAAAATGCCTGGTACAGTGTCTTTCATTTGCTAAGTGATGGTTATGTTTAAAATTCCCCATATACCAGGTACCATTACATATTCAAAAAAGACTTGATTGCTGCTCTGGATAATAGTGTTCTCCCTTTTTGTGACTTGGTCAGCCTTCAGTATTGGCACTCAGCAACAGCCTAGATAGTGCAAACAAAATAAAGCAAACATCACTTTGTACTTTGAGTTGCATCCCTGAACTTGCATTTGGGCATTACCGATCTATCCATAAACCTTTAGGCTTTATAGGATATGAACTATAATAGAATTTAGGATTTGTTTCTCAGGGTCTCAAAAGACAGAACTCATTTTTCCATATTTGGAAACACAAAGATTTGGGGAAGCAGTGGTTTCTCTTTAAACAGTATCCCTCACAGCTATCCCCCCAAAAATCCTTTGTCTGCTTCTCTAGGAAAGGTGCTGGAAAGGAGCCAGCATGTAGGAATTTAAAAGACAACTGGTACAGAATGAAACGTGTGCTAAAAATACCAAAACCAACAAGGATTAGTCTGAAAGCAGAATAGAGACTCTGTATGCCCTGCTTCTGGATTTGCTCGGAGCGGTGAGGGCTCTGTGTTATTTGGAGAATGACGGTAATTATGGAGCTGGGGGTGCTCCTCAGCAGAGACAGACAGAGCTCCAGAGTGGAGGAATGGTTTCCATGGCAATAGCATCAGCATCTGAATGACTTCCTGTCACAGCAATTTGGTGATTTCACGAGTTCATTACTGAATTCCAAAGGAAAACTAGAGAGTGGATGAGGTACTGTTCAACCCTCCAAGTGCCTAAATCCATAATGGGAGAGCCATTTCTTTCAGTGCAGCATCAGAATGGAAACGCTTGTATAATGCTCAGGGCCGTTACACAAGCAGCCTGGGGACTCCGAGGCGGGTGTACCAAGGGGAGGGAATCCAGAACTGAATCTGCAGCCACGTGGTCTGTGAAGGCCTCAGTGCCTGTTATTCCAGGAGTGTGAAAGAATTACTTGAGTCTCCATTCTAAGCTTGCCCTGTCCAAACCTGATGAAATCAATGATCACAGGAATCTAGCCCAGGGCTTCAGATGCATACCCTCAAGTATCCCAGGTCCTTTAGAAAAAAAAAAGCCGAGAAAAGAGAAAACAGACCTTAAATTCTAATAGTGTACAAACAGAAGCAAAGGAGGAAAGCCTGTCAGCCTACTTCTCTTCTACAATATAGTATATATAGAGAGACACTTAATATGGAAAAAAACAAATCATCCGGATACCTTCAGAAATCTGGGCTGTCATTCCTGTGGTCAATTGCATATGCAATTTGAGCAGAGAGGTAATGTATTACAGTAAGAATGTACCCTAATTAACCTTTCATACTTCCATTGCTTTCTTTGCTGGTGAAAATCGACCATCTGGCTGGTAAAGCCATATAACCTTAGTCTGATCGATTCACTGGGAGCCAGAGGAGGGTGGAGTAAGGGAGTGTTTGTGATTCTTCAGGACCACCTTGTTAGCAGGAAGTGCAGTGGTCTTCCGTCCCTCTCACATCCATTTCCCCATTCGTTCAATAAATATTTCATCCCTGAAAGTGTTCACAGTCTAATAAGGGGGGCAGAATAAATTCAGAAGGAAGCACACTAAAGGAAGAGAAGATGCTGCCGTGTGGGGGCCGCTGGCTGGACGCTACCCCTGAGCCTTGTGCTTCGGGTACGTTTTTCTCCTTCAGCCTCTCGTAAGCCCAAGTGGGATGGATGTCGCTCCCATTTTTCGAATGAGGAAGCTGAGACCCAGAGAGGCTGTGTCGCTTGCCAGAGGTGCCCACGGCTGGTAAGCGGCAGGGCCAGGATTTCAGCTCAGTCCTCTTGACTCCTCAGCCCGTGTTCTCATCCATTCTTCCTAAAGACAGGTGCAGACTTGGGGCCATGGCGTGAAGCGGGGAGAGGTCAGAAAGGAGGGGATACTCGATGGGACCTCGGAAGGCAGGCAGATTGCTCCTCCCCTGCCTCCCGCTACATTAAGCAGTGGCTCCATGTTGGTGCTGTAAGGCAGGTGGGCCAGGTCTGTGCTCAGTTACAAGGAAGGGGAAGTTTAGAGAAGGAAAAACCACAGAGAACTAAAAATACTCATTTTATCTTCCATCAAATATTCTACCGGATCAACTAATAAGGTAGGAAATTTGACTAATTTATATATATATGTAAATAGATTAGCATAGAAGGTAAAGGGTGTGTGTGTACACATGTGTGCGCATGTGCCAGTGCTGAGCCTTTTCTGTTTTAATAAAGAGAAGGACAAGCCTGACAGGACACCCATGAAGAAAGTGTAGTTGAGTCTCATTTGTCTATAGGCGAATGTACTGACTTTCAGACATGACATCTGCATATTTTCCCAGGGTCCCTGAGAGCTATTGGCCTTTCATTGTTTTTCTAACCCTAACCAATAAAATACACCGGAGCCAAGAGACAGTTGCTAATGTTTGCTAAGAGTACTGCCCTAAGATGTGGCCACTGGCGAAAGTTCTTACCAACTCAGCCCTTCTCGTGTTTGGAGGATCCTTTAAAATATAGCACCGGGGGCTTCCCTGGTGGCGCAGTGGTTGAGAGTCCGCCTGCCGATGCAGGGGACACAGGTTCGTGCCCCGGTCCGGGAAGATCCCACATGCCACGGAGCGGCTGGGCCCGTGAGCCATGGCCGCTGAGCCTGCACGTCCAGAGCCTGTGCTCCGCAACGGGAGAGGCCACAACAGTGAGAGGCCCGCGTACCGCAAAAATAAATATATATATATAGCACCGTTTCATTAAGTCACGTGTACAGTTTAGACAGTGTTTTAAAAAGAATGCCAGCATCAGATAAAACTAAGCAAGCCCTTATTGCTGTAACAGACACAGGGTTATCTAATCGAGATTTAGCCAGGGTCCCTGCAGGACAGCACTTCGGAGGGTGCCTCTCACCTAGAGTGTGATGTGAAGGGGTCTGCCCCAGAGCTCTGCAGCATGGCAGCCCTCACATTCCAGGTAACTCTCACCAGACACTCAGATCAGCGCATCACAAATTACAGTAACTGGAGTGGAGCTAAGGACCCCCAAATCCAGCATCTCCTCACTCCCCACGTCGTCTCCCCTGGTGTGGGTGCCTCTGGATTAGGGCACTAGCTGCCTTTGAGGGTTAGAGGCCTCCCTGGACTTATCACTGACTGTGCTTATGACAGTCATGCCTTCCTGGCCCCAGACTGGGGGCTTTTTTTGAGCATTACCTCCTACAGGGTTTGCAAATGCATTTTCCCTATGCTGCAAGTTGTGAACATCACGCCGTTTTTGCTCTTTAGCCGTCCCTTCCATTAAGTACACGTGTCTGAACGTGTGCATCAGTTACGTGCTAATACACCAACAGGGCCACGGCTAAAACAGAACCTGACCTGGGTCATGAGAGAGGCCATGCATCCCTCCCTCATCACTCCATGGGAAGCAGGTGGTGGGCGAGTCTGCACACGTATGCGTTTAAGATAAGGCACAAGAGCAGTCGCGCTGGGCTCCCAGCCCCAGAGAAACAGGGACGTTCTTCAGTCTGGTAAGCAAGGGGAAAATCTTTCCTTTTTCCTAGGAGAGATTTTGCTGTACTAGCGGTGCTGCGGTAATTCTCTTTAGGCCCAGAGGTCATTGAGCACGTTCACTTCTTACTCTGTGTCACTCTGCTTGGCACTGAGCATATAAAAATGAATAAGACACAGCAGACAGACAGATGCCCTGGAGCATGGTGGGTGCTGTGAGAGATTGTGTGCCCACAGCTGACCTGGCGGAAAGGGTAGGTGGTCTTCAGAGCCTGTAGGGGACACTTCCTGGAGACATACAGCTGAGGATACACAGAAGGGGAGGAAAAGAGGAATTAGCCAGGTGAAGGCAGCAGAGAACGAGAGAGTATTCTAGTAAAAGCAGGGTGTGCTGTGCCTGTTTCAGGGGACTTGAAGAGGTAGTATAGCGGGGGCGGGGCGGGGGGAGGTGATGGAGGCTGCCCTGAATGAGGATTAAAGGGATGAAAAGGGGCCAGAGGTAGGCAAGGGCCAAGTCCCATAAAGCTTCAAACGCCAGGTAGATAATAACAGTGGTCACATGTAGGGTATCTAGCACGTGCCAGGGACTTTGCTAAGGCCTTCCATACATGTTCTGTCTTATTCATCCTGGAGCTAAGACTGGACCAAAGACTGATTCTATAGAGTGACTGTCTATCTATCTGTCTGTCTATCTATCTATCTATCTATCTAGCTAGCTAGAGCTTTACTGAGATATAATTCACATACAATATACTTCACTCGTTTAAAGCATATAATTTTCTGGTTTTTAGTATATTCAGAGTTGTGTGACCATCACCACAATCAACTGAAAACATTTTCATCACCCCAAATAGAAATCCCATACCTATTGGCAGTCACCCACCCCCAATTCCCTCTAAACCCCTAACCCAACCCCAGGCAACCATTAATCTGCTTTCTATCACTATGGATTTTCCTACTCTAGATGTTTCATACGATGGAATCATAACATAGGTGGTCCTTTGTGACTGGCTCCTCTCACTTAGTGTAGTGTTTTCAGGGTCATGTCTGTGGTGGCAAATGCATCCTGTCACTTCCTCATTCCTTTTCATTGCCAAAGAATATTCCATTATGGAATAGACAGCATTTTGTGTATCCATTTGTCAGCTGATGAACATTTGAGCTGTTTCCACTTTTTGGCTATCATGAATAAGGCTGCTGTGAACATTCCTATATAAGTTTTGTGTGGATTTGTTTTCATTTTTCTTGGATATATACCTAGGAGTGAAATTACTAGGTCATATGGTAACTCCATGTTTATCTTTCTGAGGAGCTGCCAAATTATTTTCCAAAGCAGTGCACCATTTTATAGTTCCACCAACAGTGTATGAGGGTTCCAATTTCTCTGTTCCTTGCCAATACTTGTTATTATGTCTTTTTTATTAT
The DNA here is from genome assembly GCF_964165515.1 of Mesoplodon bidens. NCBI lineage: Eukaryota > Metazoa > Chordata > Mammalia > Artiodactyla > Ziphiidae > Mesoplodon > Mesoplodon bidens. The sequence continues at coordinate 12,354,496 of NC_138179.1, forward strand.
CACCATACTAGTCAGTATGAAGTGGTATTTCTTTGTGGTTTTGATTTGTATTTCCCTGATGACTAATGATGTAGAACATCTTTTCGTGTGTTTCTTTTATTTTTTTGGTCAGTTTCATATCTTCTTTAAAGAAATGTCTATTTAGATCTTTTGCTTATTTTTAAATTGTTGTTTGTCTTTTTATTATTGAGTTCTAAGAGCTCTTTGTATATTCTCAATACAAGTTCCTTATCATTTATATTATTTGCAATCTTTTTCTCTCATTCTGTGAGTTCTTTTCACTTTCTTGATGGTATCCTTTGACACACACAAGTTTTTAATCTTGAAGTGCAATTTATCTCTTTTTCTTTTGTTTCTTGTGCTTTCTCTGGTTGCGGCGAGAGGGGGCTACTCTTCGTTGCGGTGCACGGACTCCTCATTGCAGTGGCTTCTCTTGTTGCGGAGCATGGGCTCTAGGCACACGGGCTTCAGTAGTTGTGGTACATGGGCTCTAGAGCGCAGGCTCAGTAGTTGTGGCGCACGGGCTCAGTTGCTCCGGGGCATGTGGGATCTTCCCGGACCAGGGCTCGAACCCGTGTCCCCTGCACTGGCAGGCATATTGTTAACCATTGCACCACCAGGGAAGCCCTGTTTTTTTTTTTTTTTTTTTAAATCAAACTAATGCATGAGTAGGCTGATAATGGCTCCCAAAGATATGTCCATGGGCTTCCCTGGTGGCTCAGTGGTTAAGAATCCGCCTGCCAATGCAGGGGACATGGGTTCGAGCCCTGGTCCGGGAAGATCCCACATGCCCCGGAGCAACTGAGCCCGTGCGCCACAACTACTGAGCCTGCGCTCTAGAGCCTGTGTGCCACAACTACTGAAGCCCGTGCGCCTAGAGCCTATGCTCCGCAACAAGAGAAGCCACCACAATGAGAAGCCTGCGCACCGCAATCAGAGAAAAGCCCATGCACAGCAACGAAGACCCAACTCAGCCAAAAATAAAAATTAATTTTTTTTAATTAAAAAAAAAAAGGTATGTCCATGTCCTAATACCAGGAATCGGTGAATGTTACTTATTTGGAAAAAAAGGTCTTTGCAGATATAATTAAGGATCTTGAAATTGGGAGATATACTAGATTATCCAGGTGGGTCCTAAGTGCTACCATGAGTGTGCTTACAAGAGAAAGGCAGAGGGAGATTTGACACACACAGAGAAGGTGATAAAGCTGGAAGAGGCAAAGAACCCTTGAACCTCTGAAGGAATGTGGCCTTGGAAACATCTTGATTTCAGACTCCTGGCCTCCAGACCTAGGAGAGAATAAATTTCTTTTTAAGCCACCAAGATTGTGGTAATTTGTTACAGCAACCATGAGAAACATACAGTGTGTTTTTTTAAAAATCAAATAGTGGAAGGGTTTTTAATGAAAAGATATATAAACAACATGCTTACGCTGTCATCTTTTAAAAATTTATCATTTTTAAAATTTATTTATTTGGCTGCATCAGATCTTCCTTGCAGCATGCGGGATCTGTAGTTGCAGCATATGAACTCTTAGTTGCGGCAGGCATGTGGGATCTAGTTCCCTGACGAGGGATCAAACCCAGGCCCCCCTGCATTGGGAGCACGGAGTCTTAACCACTGGACCACCAGGGAAGTCCCTAAAAATGTATCATGTTTAGATATTATCTATTGACCTTTGACTCTAAGAGATGATGGTTTATTTAGCTGCCTTTGGTCGCTCCCTCCCAATTACTGTTAGTTTTTTCACTGTCTTTAGTTTACTATTAGTTACTCTTACAACTCAGAATACTGCATTATCAAATCTCAGATGCCATCTATTATAAGATGCACCATTATTTTGTATTCCACTAAGGAAAACAACATGCCAATTATACTTGTAGGGTATCCTCAAGGGTAAGGAGTATCCCAGTTTCAAATATATTAAAGGTTGAAAAGATGTGAGCTTTTACAATCTGTGAAATACAAAAATATACAAGAATCTCTTTTTCAAGCTCCATCAACTTCAGACCTGACCATCTCTTAACTCACCAGTATGTGGAATGAAGATACAAGTGCCCCTGCTTGAACTTTTTGGCACTTCGAGCTTTACTTTTACATTGTTAATATTAATATTTACCTTGTTTTACACTTTGGTGATTGACTTTAAAGCTGAAAACCAATAACTAGCCTTTATATTACTATAATGTTATAAACATAGTTTCCTTCAGAGCCAAGCAGTGTACTAGGATACGTTTCTTTCTCTGTGGATTCATTTCTTTCTCTAGGATCCCTTTGCTACTTAATGGCCAGCCCTTGGTTCAGACTGTTCATTTCCCATCCCCTGATCTAGAAGAATAAATTCTGACCCTCGTATCTTGGAACAAGAGTCAAGATTTTGGGACTTCCCTGGCGGTCCAGTGGTTAAGACTTCGCCTTCCAATGCAGGGGGTGTGGGTTCAATCCCTGGTCAGAGAGCTAAGATCCCACGTGCCTCGGGGCCAAAACCCAAAACATAAAGCAGAAGCAGTATTGTAACAAATTCAATAAAGACTTTAAAAATGGTCCATACCAAAAAAAATAAACTTTAAAAAATAAAAAAAAATTTTTTTAAAGAGTCAAGATTTCAACTTGGAAGGCTTTGAATAATATAGATTTAAATGACTGTGACATGGATCACATAAGACCAAAATAAACACCTGAAAATCTAAAATTCTTGAGACATGGTCAGTGTGGGTTTTATCTTAGGGCACGAGGAGGAAACCAGTCCGCTGAAGTTGCATTTCTCCATTTCTTGGGTAAATCAAGTAAGACAGAACAGAGAAATGTCTTTCATCCAACCACACATTTCTGGGTCAAAGGTGGCCTTTTAACTCCAAAAATAGAATTCTTCCCAACCTCCACTTCCTGCTGACAAGAAGTGTGAACCCTTCGATTTCTGGCTGTGAAAGGATGCGATTCATGGGACTTTTTTTCAACCACCAAAATGAAATCCTGGGTAAAGAAGCTTAAAAGGAGTCAGTAACAATTGTTGGAATATTGCCAATGTTTAAGGCTGCCGAGTGGAAAATTCTACAGATCAGACCCAGGTCTGATTCCAAGAAATAATTCAAATTTTAAAATGAAATATACTGCATAATAATATTTTCTTATTCATACTATCTTTTTTTTCTCCAACTCAAATCTAATTCTGAGAAACTGATAAATTGGCATTGCCTTTAGAATTATCCATTTGAAAATCTAGGAAGTTAAGCCAGGACATAAGGTTCATCACTCACTTAACCCAAACAGCCATATTTATGGTTCATTTTCATACCTAAACCAGTAAGAACTCACTCACTTTATCCAGCTGTAACAATGAAAGTCAATTTGGAGTTTTAAATGACCTGATACAATAGGATCTTCTTTTGCTGTCCCTCATCAAGACTTGACTTATGATTTCATGCTGGTTTCCTTTTTTCCAGATCTAGAAAATAACAGAATCAGAGTCTGTGGCTAGGAGGCTTGTAACTCTTCTCTGCTCCCTTCTCTCTTACTGTCCCCTGCCTCTCGTGTCTTTGAGGACAGACACTCTTCACAGGAACAGGGTGACACATAAGAAACTGGCCATTCTCCCTCTTGTTGCTACAGGCTTGTATCTGCAGGGAAAACACTCTGAGATTCTCAAAGATTTTATGTAAATGTTATTGGGTTTTCTATAAATATTATATATATAAGTACAATATTGTCTCTATTCCAAAAGATTGAACTCTTGGTTTCAGAAGTATGTTTTTCAATTATTTACTTGATTACTTCGTTATTTAATACATGCTTTGCAACAAATGATCTGTGCTAGGTCATCAAGTGAAAATTCAATCAGCAGTTAAGTGAGCAAAAGATGCTGTATTTTCAGTTTTATGCTTTAAGATGATGTTTTTGTGTAAGCTAAAAGTTTCATCTCATTTTCCCAAAAGTATACCATTCTCTTCCAACATGGCTTATGGATTAAACTCCAAATTTAATTAAGACAGAAAAGAACCTTTCATGGAAACAGTATACATGCTTGATTGGGTGGGAAACTCCCTTTATATGTAATATTCTCAGGCCTGCACTCAGTGTCTCCTGTTACTTTGCAAAGACAGACGTATCACAAATGGCCACTGAATACAGCTGTATGGACTTAGCTGAATGATTTTCATTTTTCTGGAGAACAAAACGTTTGTGTGTTAACTTTCCATTGTCTGTTCATAGCTGGACACACAGATCGGCAAGGATGCCACCTGTTGCTCCCTGCTGACTGAAGCACAGCAGCTGGGGGATTTAAGAGTTAACCATATTTTGCTCACTTCTTGGGGCCCTCCAGCTGGTTCAACACTACGGAAACATATGCGCATATCGACAGGGGTTTAAGAGGAGAGGGCAGAGGGATTTATTCAGCGATGGAAACACACATCCCAAAATGAGGAGTTAATATTAGCCCTGGCATTTGTCACGGGAGCATCAGCAGAAACCTCCCACACCCTCTTCAGCTGTTTTTTTACTTCACCCTTTGCAACAGATTATTATAGAACTCACTAACAAGCTTCTAGATAGCACACCAGTTGATTTAAACTTTCCATACAAAGCACTCCTCCCTTGAGGCTTGGTCTGTGTACATCTACCCTCCTATTACCTGGTTCAGGGATATTCCTCTTTAAAAAGAAAAAAAAATCACTGCGTTTTTTCCTAATTAGGAAAGTAATTACTGCATGTTCATGGGTAAATTGTGAAAAACATAGAAAAGTCTAAAGAAGAAAATTTAAATCACCAGTAATTTTGCCATGCAGAAATAACTACTGCTGCTATTTTAGTATCATCTATGAAGTTGTGATGGAAAGCAAGTTCCATAATTTGGTTTTCTCACTTAATATACTATGAGCAATTTCCCAGGAACACAAAACTTCATGCAGTCACTCCAGAACTGTTTTTGTTGGCATTTTGGTAGTTTTCAGGGGGTTTTTTTTATTGTAATTTGTGCTGCAATGAGTATCCTATAATAAATACATGTTGGCATTTCAGATTATTTCCTTAGGATAAACTTGGAATAGGGAAGGGGTGACCAGGAAAGAGTGTGCCGGCAAAGTGAAAAGCAAGTGAAAGCCAGGAACTGTGAGCAGGGCCGAGGAGTACCTGGAAATAGTTGAGTAGGTCTGGAGCCCGGAACAGGAGAGTCAAGCAGATCACAGAGATAGCGGCAACAGTTTGGACTTGTTCCTGAGAGCAGGGAGGAGCTCAAGGAGAGCTTCAAGCCAGAGATCAGATTTGTAACTTACATGTTTATATCTTTGTAAGATCATTCTGGTTGCAGCTTGAAGAGTAGAGGGGAGGCAGGGAGACCGGAAAGGAAGCTGTTACAGTGACTTGGGTGAGATTCCATGGAAGTGTGGGTAGTGGAGGGGTCGTAAGGATGAAAGGAGGGACATGGTGCGAGAAAGAGGGTGGAGCCTAGGAGCATCTGCAGGCTTCTCAGGTGGGTGGTTGTACAATAAACGGACCAAGAGGAGATGCCCAGGAGGCAGCTGAATCTAAGGCTGGGGATTCAGATGGGCTATAGGTATAGATTTGGGAGTTATCAGCATATAGAAATGAAGCCATACACATGGAGGAAGAGGGGAGAGGTGGGGAGAAGAGGACGGGAAAGTTACGGAGCAGGAAGACGAGAACATGCTGGACCACGGAGGCCACGTAAGAGGGGGGTTCTAAAGCCACCACGTCAGGCACTTCAGGGACATCAAGGGACAGGAGCGAAGGTAGAAAACCAACTATTGACTGAATTCATTGACCTGGAACGCCCAGGGAAGCAAGCCGCCATAATGAAGGCTGGCTTCTTAAAGAGGATCTCTCTCATTCATTTCGTACCACCGTGCAAAATAACCTTAGTGTGGATAAAGGTAAATAGAATTGTTTTACACCCAGTAATGGGAGCAGGGGGCCTCAGCTCTGCTGCGACAGAATGGACACACCAGTCTCTACGTATTCTAAGATGCACATAGAGTTTTTAGTGAGATCGTCTACCCAATACTGGTCCTCCTGGACTTTGAATAATCCCCCATTTATGCTTCTTAGATTAATCCGAATACCCCACTATGGGCACCTCTTTTAAGGCCGAGGGTCACCACAAGGGGTTGGGACTATACTGTCTCATCTGCTACAGTCTCTTAATTTCTGGGTTTGTGCCACTGAGTAGGCCCTATTAGTAGCAGATATAAACTTGTGTAGAGGTTCCAAAGAAGGCAGATCCTGTCTGGTTAAAAGAGAAAAGAAAGATGGAGATCAGAAAAGTGTTCAGAGAAACATTCATATTTTTATCATTCCTTTGTCTCTGGTACTTGTTTCAGAGAATTGTCTTCTCGCTGCTTAAACTAGATGTTGTCCAGGGCATTCTCAGTAGCCATAACGGAGCCAGGGACGGTGCAGGGTAGGGCCTTGAGAGTCTTCTTACCCTACAGGAGCGTGATGGATTAGATACCGCGCCACAGCAGATCAGCTCTGTGATGGCGCTTTGCAGCCACATGATGATGTAGCCATTAAGAGCGAGTGTAAGCTTTACGTTCAGTGGCCTCTAAGATAGTACCATGTTGTGATTCCTGACACTACTGTTGAAACATGAATTTTTCCTGTTCAGTAAGCAAACAGTATGAAAAATAATAACTGGTGCTTAATAGTCTAGAAGCTGCAGTGTTGTCCCAGTCACTCTTGTCCACATTTCAGCATTATTTTCTGTGTATATATTGAATTCACTTCCCCATGCTGGTCATGCTCGTCAGGTGTTAGAATAATCTAGCTTCTCCTAGTATCCATCATGATGCATGCACGTGGCCTTTTTGTTTGATTAATACAGAAGGTGGTTAATGCTGAGCCAGGTTTAGAAAACTGGGGATTGATATCTCCAAATGCTGAGCTGATCTCCTGTTTTTCAGGAAAAACAATGACCTTTGTAGAATCTTTTTCCAGCAACATTCTTATTTGCCCTTCATCAAGGTTTATTTAGTATTGCACAGTAAGCTCACACTATAAATCAGAGCTCTTTCAGATGAAGCGACCAGTTTAAACCCCAAATCGAATATCCTGGAAGGAACTCACAGAGTTGGAGGACCCTGGGGGCTTAAGCACTAGAAGCGAGACCCTTGTTTCTTCCCGTAGCCGGACTCTCTCGGCCCCACTCCCCCAGTCTCTGTGTGTTGGCTTCATTCTGCCTTACTCCAGGCTTCTTCTACGCGGGGGAAAACGTGGCCATGGGCAGCTCCAGGCTTGAATTATGCCAGCCTAGCAACTTACAGGAAAGAGAAAATCTTTCCTACTTCAAAAGCTATGAATCCGGGCTTCCCTGGTGGCGCAGTGGTTGAGAGTCCGCCTGCCAATGCAGGGGACACAGGTTCGTGCCCCGGTCTCGGAGGATCCCACATGCCGCGGAGCGGCTGGGCCCGTGAGTCATGGCCGCTGAGCCTGCGCGTCCGGAGCCTGTGCTCTGCAACGGGAGAGGCCACAACAGTGAGAGGCCCGCATACCGCAAAAAAAAAAAAAAAAAAAAAAAAGCTATGAATCCCAAGGAAGGGCCACTCTGTATCACATGACCTCCATCCAGGCTCAAGCCCTGAGGCTGGGGAGTGTGGTCCTGGCCTGGGCACCACTGCCTGTGGCTGGAGTTGGGGTAGATCGGCTCTTGGAGGCCTGGAAAGATGTCTCTCATTATTGTCCCAGCGTGTCCTGATGAGTCACAATGAAATTATTATTATATTCTTGGCATGAAGCTAACAGTCTGTATTTTTTTCTACCCCTCATTAGTATCATGTTTTATATTTCCTTATGCGGTACATTATTATATCATAGGTTGGGACACAATTACTGTAACTTAAAAAGCGCTTTCACATACATTATCACATTCAATTGTCTTTAATAAGCCAAGCCATTTGTAAATATACTAACCCTATTTTACAGATGGACAAAAAGACTTAAAACCAAAGGCCACGGAGGCAGGAGAATTGGGGGCTTGACGAGCACACATCTTCTGGCTCCTTTGCTAGTTCCTCTTGGGTTCAGTGCCTTAAGACATCTGCCACCTGTATCTTTGTCTGGTTTAGGTCTTTGTCTTTGTTTCTCCCTGGAGAAAGGAGACTGTGCCCACTGCAGCTGGCCCTCGAACAACACGGGGGTTAGGGGTGCAACCCTCCCCGCAGTCGAAAATCCAGGTAGATTTAGTCGGCCCTCCATATACCTTGTTCCTTTGTACCCACAGATTCAACCAACCTCAGGTGGTGGAATACTGCTGTATTTACCATGGAAACGAATCTGTGTGTAAGGGGACCAGCGCGGTTCAAAGCCGTGTTGTTTAGGGCCCACTGTACTTTTCCTGCAAACCCTCACACAGCCTCCTCTGTGCCGACCTCCCCCTCCTCCTCCAGCGCCGCGGATACTGTGCATGTTTAGTAGGTGGCACTGACAGGAAATGAATTGGGGGTTTAAGACGTTATCGTTCAAGGGTCGGTCCAACTGGGAGCCCGGGGCTGTGGTCCCAGCCACAGTGAGGGGACTGGTCCCCACGTCTGTGGACCCGCGGGGAGTCAGCACAGGGCCTCCTCCGTGGCCGGGAGCCTGTCTCTGGAGAGCCTCTGGTATTGCTGCCGGGACCATGGAGAGAGTGATCGTCCCTGCCCCCGGGCATTTCTCACCTCCTGTGCCCCTTCGTCTTCCCTTGGAGAGACCATAGAAACACCATAGCCTCCTAAGCTGGAAGCCGTTCCCTAAGCTAAATGACACCCACCCCACCCCCAAATGCCACAGGAGCCCAAAGATCGCACCCCCCCAAAGTGGCACCCGTACTACCCGTGCTGGCCGCGGCCACAAAGCGCACCCAGAAATCAGATGCCCCTGTAGTCCTCTTTTTAAAAATAAATCACCACCCAGGAGGATACCACTTATCCCTAGGGAAGAGTTTTAAGATGGAACAGGAAAAGGGTCAGGGCTTCCTTCACCCCGTATTCTCCCTGAGGGAGCAGCTTCTTAGAGGTGCAGGCAGGTCCTTCCCCTCCCTTGTTCTGAGGCGTGTGTTCCTCTCCCCGCTGACCAGGATGTACACACCTCAAAGGGAAGCCTCTCCTCATCTTCCTCTGCTTCCCTCCTTGTCTCCATCGTGTGTCCGCGATGCCTTCTTGGGCTCTCCCCGCTTAAGCTGGGGGAGATGGTCCCACACTTCTTTTTTTCAATTCACAGCTGCCTGTTCCAATTTGCGGTGAATGACTCTAGAGGTGGCCTAACGCTGCAAAGCTAGATAAGAGCAGTTGCTGATTCACATCCAGGAGGGGTGGGCGTGTGTATGTGTGTGTTCGTTCCGAATTTTGATACTGGCTCTGCGTAGTGAATATAATACTGTGAAATGCTTGTTCTCTCTTATTGCTCCCGCCCTTATAATGCTTGTTGGAACTGAGTCAAAAGTCTTATCAACTGGCCCATCTACCTAAACTGTAGCTTAGTTTCTCATTGCTGCTGTAACAGATAACCACAGACTTGGTGGCTCACCAGTGGTCCCCAACCTTTTGGGCACCAGGGACTGGTTTCGTGGACGACTGTTCTTCCATGGGCGGTAATGCGAGCGCTGGGGAGCGGCAGGTGGAGCTTTGCTCGCAGGCCGGCCGCTCACCGTCTGCTGTGCGGCTGCAGAGCAGCACCGGTCTGCGGCCTGGGGGTTGGGGACCCCTGGCTTGAACAACAGAAATCTGTTTTCTCACAGTACTGCAGGTCAGTAGGCCGAAAGCAGTCAAAGTCAGTATCGCTGATTTGCTTTTGGACTAAAGGCAAGGGGTTAGCGGGACTGTGCTCCTTCCGGACGCCCTAAGGAGAATCTGCTCCTTGCCTCCTCGAGCTTCTGGGGCAGTCGGCGCCCCTTGGCTTGTGGCCGCATCCTTCCAGCCTCTGCCTCCCTGATCCTTCTCTTCTGTCCGTGTCGAATCTCCCTCTGCCTCCCTCTTACAAGGACACCTGTGATTGCCCTTAGCATCCACCTGGATAATTCAGGATCCTCTCCGTATCTCAGGATCCTTATGTAATCACATCTGCAATGTCCTTTCTTGCAATATAATGTTACAGTCACAGGTCCCAGGGGTCAGGATGTGGCTGTCTTTTGCGGGGCTGTTCTTCAGCCTACCCTCTGCCCATCCCCATAATTCCCACACGCATACCCCCAAGTTCTATGGAAGGGTTAGCTACCCTCCCTTTTGACTTCCTGAATCTGAGGAGACCAGCTTCCCAGCACTGCCCTTGTGCTTGTTATCTTTGTACTTTCTGCCATCTGCAGAAGCCACGGGGTCCTGGGTGTCTCGCAGCCAGCCCTCCAGAGGGCAGAGGACGTTAAACGTGTCCTCCAGTCAGGACACCTTCTTGCCCCAAACCTGGTGGGTCAGGACAAGCCTTAAACTGGGTAGACCCCAAACAGGCCAGTTTTGTTACCATGAGAATCAAGTTGTTTTGCATTTGCTTAGCTTTGACTCGTGCGGGGAACGTCTTGCCTCTGCCTGTCTGACGGGGGGCATCTCTAGAATGTCAAGCCAGCAAGGGTAGGAAGCAGATCCTTGGCCCCTGGCCCACGGTGCCTGGCAATATCTCAACAGACTAGACACCCAGTCACCACTCATCTTGCCCACACCCCTCGGATAGCCACGCGGGCCCCCCACCCTGCTGTGGTGGGCCACCACCAGCCAGTTATCTCACCAGCATACAGGGTGGATCTGGAGGCACCAGACACGGCTTCAGTTGCCACTAGTGTCATTCTGAAGCCCTGCATTTGGATGGAGGTCTTGCTCCTGTGACGTTTTTTCAGGCAAAAAGTTGAATCCCATGCCAAATACTGTGTTCCAGTTATAAGAGCTGCTGCATAAAGATACCACTTGATGGTGAGGGCTGGGGAAAGACACCCACTGTGAAAAGGTGAAAAATAGTCCTATGAAAAGTCGCCGTGGAGAAACCAGCGGCGGTGCTGTATGGCACTGCTGATAATTGGGGGCTCTGGCATCAGCTCCTATCTGCCAGAAGCAGAAAGTTGGGGGTGGGGAGAAGAAGGGACTTCGTGGGGACCGTATGTGACAGAACACTTCCTCTCCACTGCAAGAATTCTCTGCAAAGGAAATGGAAAGCAGTTCCAGGTGGTCAGTGGAAGATTTTTCTTGGTTGGAAACCTCTGCTATCTCCTCATCAAGAAGAACTATGCCTGGGGCTTTCCTGGTGGCGCAGTGGTTAAGAATCCTCCTGCCAATGCAGGGGACACGGGTTCGAGCCCTGGTCCGGGAAGATCCCACGTGCCACAGAGCAACTAAGCCCGTGCGCCACAACTGCTGAGCCTGCGAGCCACAGCTACTGAAGCCCGCGCGCCTAGAGCCCGTGCTCCGCAACCACAGAAGCCACCGCAATGAGAAGCCCGCGCACCGCAACAAAGAGTAGCCCCCGCTCGCCACAACTAGAGAAAGCCCGCGCGCAGCAAGGAAGACCTAACACAGCCAAAAAAAAGAGAAGAACTATGCCTTGAAAATAGGGGTCCAGACTTACCAGCCCACAAAAAACAAAGGCTTCATGCAGGAGAATGACCAGGAGACAAAGGAAAAGTCTCTAGCTCCTTCCAATTATCCAGCCCTGGTTTCCACGTTTCCTTGATGTATTTCTCTTAGACACGGACACTATCCAGGTGTCTACAGCGTCACCTTTTCATACCTGTAAGCACAATTGAAGACTTTTTTCAAACCCAGAATTCACAGAGGACTTGATCTGAATCGATACAGTGATGAACTAGAGGCTTAGAGAATGGGTTTCAGGAGCAGGGCTGGATACGGTCTGAAAACTGTACGGGAGGGAGGAAAGAAAGAGGGAGCGCTTGGTGAGTCTGCAACATCATTCAGCAAATACGTACAGACCACCTACTGTGTGCTGGGGCAGACACTGGGCTAGGGAGTGGCGAGACAACAGAGAACCAGACCCCAACCCTGCCCAGGAGTTTACAGTCTAGTTGTGGGGAGGGCGTACTGGATGAGTAAACAGGCGATGACAATCCAATGTGTTAAGTACGTTGAAGAGACAGTCAGCCTTGTCTTGAAGGATCCGAAAAGGCTCCCAAAAGTGATGCTGATGTTGAGAGTCAAATGACAAATAGAAGTTGGTCTGGAAAATGGACCAAGAGCCTTCCAGGCAGGAACAGCATGTGCAAAAAGGCCTGAAGGCAAAAGCATCATGGCAGATGGGTGTATGTGGCTGAAACCAATAGACTAACAGCTCCCTGACCCAGAGAGATGGGGAGGGAAGTGTCTCAGGGGGAGAAAAGATGGTGAGAAGCGGGAGGAAGCATGTGGTCCAGCCCAGCTCTCCCCCCAGCTGAGTAACCCAGCCTCCTGTACATTTTAGCTGTTGTCACTGAAGGGAGGCTCCCCGCAGGCCAGAAGCCTGCTTCATTCATCCTCTCTGCCTTCTTCCTGAGACCCCAAGAGACAGTGGCCCCCTCTCTCAAATTGGAAAGCTTAGAGGGAGGGCCTTAAGGAAGCTGTCAGAACCAGAGCCCACCGCAGTATCTCTCGTCTCAGACCTGATAGTTCTGGGGCAGAGAAATTGGAGTCCTAGAAGCTGAAATACATCTTCCTTTCTAGCAGGGTTCTGGATTCATCCCTAATCTGGAGCAGCTTATCGGATGCACAGCTCAGGTGTCACACCTAAGACACCAGGGGAAAAAAGTTCTTGGGATCACCTGAAAAAAAGGCACAGGGACTTTTAGAAATCACCTGATAAGAAATGTCAAGTAATGCTGACTGGAAATCAAACCACAGCAGCTGCTTTCCACAGCTGCATGCCATGTGGTGACCGTGTTTGAAGACTTTGACTATAAATGAGGCTAAAAATAACCAGGAATGTAAAACCCTTCAGGAGTCAGGTCTCTAAGTGAGGTAGCCCAAGAAATCCACATGGGTATGAGGATGGGCAAGGGGAAGGAGAGAGGGGAGGTTTGTCTTTGAGCCACTGGATCAGTGGTCAGAGGATTATCACCTGAGAGGTCGAAGAAATAACACTGCTGGACCCCAGGAGCCTGCTGTTCCCCTTTCATATTAATTGGTTCAACGTTGTGGTACCCATTTTATAGATGGTGAAAAATGTATGGTGCCACCTGAACTCTTTCAGACTGAGGATTCCTAATCTCAGCTCTAATCCAAGTCCAGTTGACTTCCTACGGAAAACAAGAGTAATGAAATGTAGAAATGTCACCTCCTCCTCGTTTCCATCCTACACCTCGGCCCTGGTAGCGTGGTGAGAGCTCGTGCCGCTCTGCTAAGAAGCAACCTTTTATTTAGTTGTGAAACTGAGACTGGGACTTTCTCTGCAGTGGAAGAAAGAGTAAGGTGACATCAGAAGGAAGCATGCTTCACCAAAGACAAAAGCAAAAGGATGCTTTTTATATTGTGGGAAACTCAAAAAGATATACTCATTTAGCCCCAAAGAAAATAGATATGCTTTCCCATACAGAGAAACCACCAATGAATATTTTTTACTGCATTTTTCTAGTAAGAAAAACGAATTTGTCCCCGGTTGTAGTAGCTCTGTAGTAATCATAATAATAGTAACCACAAATGCTTATTAAGTGTTTATACTCCAGACACTGTTGAGAAAGCTCTTTGCCACGGATCACGATTTTTTGATCTTCACAAAATCTATATGAGGGGTGATACTACCATTATCCCTATTTCATGATTAAGGAAACTGAGGCCTGGACAGGTTTAGAAATTTGCCCCCGGTCACACTGCCTGTCAGTGGAGAAGTTGGGGTTTGCTCCCACCAGACTCAACGATGCTTTAGTTCACTGCCTCAGGTTCTGTTATTTTGTCATAAAGGCTAAATAGACTGACTTCTAGAATCTTCTCCATTTCCTGTGAAGAGTTTTTTTGTTTTTCATTTGCATTTTGCTCTTTCATTATTGGTGATATCTGGTACCTTTACCCCTTCCTTTCCTCTTATAAACTAGATGAATGGACGCTGAGTTGGAAATCTGAGGTCTGGGTGACAGTTTCACTTCTGTCACTACCTACCTAAGTGATCTGGCCCAGTTCACAGCCTCTTTGGGCCTGGTTCCTCCTCTGGAAAATGAAGCTGTAGGATTGTAACAAAGGTCCACTCCTATGCTGAATACCCCCTTTTCTCTTTCCTCCTACCCCTCTTGTCCTCCCATCCCCCCATCTCTCTTCCTTCCTTCTCGTCCTGGCCACTAACAAGCCCTCAGGCCCTCCGTCCTCTGCGTCTGTGGTCTTCCGTCTTATACATGGCAGGCAGGCAGGCAGGGGATATGGTATGAGAGCACACCCTTGTCAAGAAGCTTGGGGACACGGATAGTGAGGGGATGGACAAGCAGTGTGAGATAGCTCAGTGGAACGCTGGCCATCCTCAAAAGTGTAGGGTAAATCAGTCTTGGCTTTGGGACCTCTCTGCCTCTGCTCTGGTTTTTCCTTGGTCCCCATCATTAGTGTCCTTGTACTGCCCTTCGGCTTCATATCCCAGTCCTCTTTGTACCAGGTCATCCCATCCTCCTCCTATCGTGCCTCATCTGAGCATCACGTGGTACTTGTTCTGTATCCCGTTCCCTCAGGACTCTGCTGTCTGTTAAGGAAACAGTATGGCTCATCTTCCTAGTGTGTTCACTCAGCATCGCCTCCAAGCATATACAGTACTTTATCTCGTCTTTTTTGGCTGCATTGGGTCTTCGTTGCTGCGCACGGCGATTCTCTAGTTGTGGCGAGCGGGGGCTACTCTCCGTTGCGGTGCACGGGCTTCTCATTGCGGTGGCTTCTCTTGTTACGGAGCACGGGCTCTAGGCTTGCGGGCTTCAGTAGTCATGGAGCGTGGGCTCAGCAGTTGTGACGCACAGGCTTAGTTGCTCCACGGGATGTGGGATCTTCCCGGACCAGGGCTTCCTGTGTCTCCTGTATTGGCAGGCGGATTCTTAACCACTGTGCCAGAAGGGGAGTCTTTATCTCATCTTAAGAAACATCCTAAAATTAAGAAGTCCTTCAAGAAATTATGGTGGTTTGGGGCAGAATTCTTTCATTCTGACCACCAATGGAGGGACATACTTTTGCTCCAAAGGCTTCCTAACCCTGAATCCAGTGCTTTCATGATTAGGAGAGAACACCAGGCCTCCCATGGTGAGATGGGAGTCAGGACGGCAAGTTGGGAGGATACCCCAGGAACAGAATTTATATGATAACTTTGTCATTTTTAGTTTTTCTTGTAACTACAGAACAAAAAATCATTTGTTCCTGAAGAATATGGACATTTAATTAGACATGAATATTTGAAATAGTCCGGAGAAACAGATTTACTTAATCCTGGTTGGCTGGTTAGGATTCCATGGACAAAGAAGCAATCACCAGCCATGTCTCAGCCAATTAAGGTTTTCCCAACTCATTTTAAATTATTGGGCATTCCTTTCACTAGTATCTATTTAATATTTAATATTCCTTGAAGCGCAGGCTACCAAGCAAAGGAGCAGCTTATATGAGGCCATGAAAATTCCTCTCCCTTTAACTTCCTCAGAGTTCTTTCCAGTTTGTTGATGATTGTGTGGGAATCTGTGGGCCTTCATCACACAAAGTCAGCCCCTAAAGGGAGACTGCTCCAACGTTCACCATCAGAATACTCCTTTTAGACTGCAGAAACGGCGTGCATCGCCTGAGCCTTCTCATCCCTATTTTAGGTGTGTTTCTAAGGAGTAGGTTGTTTGTCATGGTTTGGGAGAACTTCACTGTCAGGATGCAGTGACACTAGGGGGAGGCACGCCCATCTGTCCCTAAGGGAGAGGTCCAGAGGGAATAAATAGCCTGCTGGCCAGAATGTTCTAGATGTTTCCCTGCTTAAAGCAGCCCTCAAGGTTAGAGCCTCTCTCAAGGCCGAGTTCTAGAATTCTCAGCTTCCAGAATGGAGGTTTGGTCTCTACAGTCAGTCCTTTAAAAGACAGTGTGTTATCTATAGGCCTTGCTGAGCAGAGGGGGCTCATTCCCTGCCCTGTGTTCTCAGCATCTTAGCCCTTCCATTCCCTGTTTATTCTCCAGCTGCCGGGAAGATGAGCTTTGCCAGTCATCTTTGACTATGATCAGGTCAGAATTCTGGGACACAAGAGTAATCGCAGTTTGCATTTCTCATTCTTATTCATGGTTTTTCTGTCCCTGGCTGTGGCAGGGTCTGGTTGAGAAGACTCCTCCCGTACCCTGGGATGCCAGCGTGCCTTCCCAGATGGTCCCCAACTACTTAGGACTCTTGCAGTAGACACAGTGCCTGTCCAGAAAGAGAGACCCAGTTGTATGGGTCAGGAAAGGGCCCTCCGTTCAGTCAGAGACGGCGCCCTCTCATTCCTGCGAATCCCACAGCTCGCAGAGCAGCTGGGAGCCAGCCCCTGCCAGCCCATGCTGCCCTGTCAACATGCCCGGTATTCATCAACATCCCTCTTTATTTTCTTACCAAGTATGATGCTCCAGACCCAGGCGAGATGTGTCATACAGGGGGGACTTCACCTGGTGGATAAGAAGGCACCTGTTCCTGCCCATGCTCTGCTGAGTTTTCAAAAACTTCCCAGACACACCCGTTGGTCTTTGTTTGCCTTCACGGCGAGGCCTTAAGGCATCCTGCTCCCAGGATGTTTCTGGGCCCAGTCCCTCTTACACTCAGGAGGCTGGTCTCCGGAAGTCCTCTCTGCAGATTTCACTTGTGCACCGTGGCCAGCCATCGCCCTACCCTGGGATGTGGCGAGTCCCATCATGGGCTCAGCAGTTGCAGCGATGATTAAGGCCAGTTTCTGCCCTCAGAGTACAGTTTCATGAGCTTTTCCCTGTTTGTGCTGAAATACAGTTTGAGAGAGGATACCATGGGGTGGGGCTTCAAGTACCCAAAAAAAAAAAAAAGGTGCACAGATTGATTTTCTTTTTCTGGAGCAGGAATCTGAGCAGGAAAATTGTCACGTGTGGCAAACTGCTGCAGGATGGTTCCCGTGGGCCTTGGTCTTCAGGGTTTCCGCTAATCCTATTTCACATGTCTGCAGGCTAGCCCTTTCTCCTCCCTTTCCTTTTAACTATTTCTGGCTAATTCACAGCCCTGGTTTTTTTTTTAAAAAAAAACGGAAGGGAGGGAGGAAGGAAGGAAAGCAAGAGAGAAAGAAAGTCTATTTGCCCAAATATTCCGTTTCTTGATGTTTTTGTCTTAAACCAGTCACATACCCTTAGCTAACCCAAATCCTTATTCCCATTCCCTTTTAGCAACCCAGTGAGCTCATCAATATGCCAGCAGATGATCTAAGCCCCCAATTATCACCTTCTCTAGAAAGACAAACAAACAAAAACAGCCGGAAGGAGGGAGGGCGGATTGGAAGCGGGTGCACGATAAATGATGCATAAAACTACAGCCTAAAAGGGGCCCCCGCCACCCGGCCCCTCGGTGGGCATGCGTGTGTGTGAGCACACATTTTCCACCCGCCGGCCGAAGCACCCCAGCTCCGGGCCGGCGGCGGCAGCGGCGGCATTTTAATGTCAGATGGAATCGCTAATGCCCGCGTTGCCATGGCGACCGCGGGAGCGGCGGAGCTAAAAGCCTCTGCCTGGGCCCGGCGCCGCCTCCCCCGCGGCAGCCCACCCGGGCGGTGCAGATTCGCTTTGTCTTGCTCGCTCCCCGCCTCCTCCCTCTCCCTCTCTCCCTCTCTCTTTCCTTTTTCATCCCCCCTCTCCCTCTCTCCCTCTCTCTTTCCTTTTTCATCCCCCCTCTCCCTCTCTCTTTCCTTTTTCATCCCCCCTCTCCCCCTCTTCCATCCTCCCTCCCCTCCCGGACTCCCTCTCCTTTGTTGCCCCGCCCCCACGCTCCCCGGCACCAGCCCTTCCCGAGCTGCCGCAGGTCCTGGACCCCTGGCCTCCGCTCCGCCGCAGGTGCCGGATCAAGCAGCCCGCGCTCCCCTCACCCGGAGGCATAGACAGGCCCGGGGCCCGTTTGTTATTCTTGGGGACCTTAATGCCTCACTTGAAACCAGTCTTTTAAAAAGAGGATTAAACAGATGTATATGTATGACTGATTCACTTTGTTATAAAGCAGAAACTAATAAAAAAAATTTTTTAAATTAAATTAAATTAAAAAAATAAAAATAAAAAGAGGATTAAGAAAACAAGAAGTATTGTTCTTCCCACACCTGGACGTCTGCCCTTCGGCACATGGGCTGCCTCTCTGCCCCCGGCCCGCCGTGGTCACCCTGGCGTGAGAGGACCGGCCGAGGCCCCCCGCGGCCGCTCGTTGCCCCCCGCCGCTCCCCAGAGTGACTGGAGCTGACGGTCATGGAAATGCACATGCCTCATCTGGCCTCGGAGAGAACGCAGCAGCTATGGCAGTTCCTCACCTAGATGGGGTTTGCTGCCCCCAGAGCAGAAATACCAGGGCTTCCAGGGCCTGCACTCCTGATTGGGGGCAGGGGGCGGGGTGGGGGGTAGTGTTCTCTGCTGCTATTAGCATCCACCTAAGCTGGTAATGAAGAGCACTGAGACCATAGTAATGACCCCCAACCCATAACCCTTGTGTCATCCATCTTTGATAGCAGCTCTAATGGCACTGGCTTAAGATGTCAGATTAGCTCATGGTCTAGCTGATGCCCTCATCTTCGAGGGAAAAAAAAAAAAAAAGCAAAAGGAAAACAGATATGTGCCACTCTATTGGAGTGTCTGTAAAAAGGACACACCATGGTCTAATTAGATTTTAAAAATAAAAGGCATTTTCTAGACACCAACTGTATCCAACACATAGTTAGGTATTTGGTTTAACGCTCTGTTTTGGAATGACTTCTTCCATGTTCTGAAGGCTACACCTAGTATTTAAATGATGAAACACTGATTAATAGCCAGCAACCTTGGACCACTCTTACTTACCATGGTCTTGAGTCAGTGGCTCTGCAGTATCATCTTGCTTCCATAACATACCATGGCCCCATCACTGTCATTCCTACATCTGAAATGAAAGGTACGCCTTTAAGATGGTTAAAGGCTGGGGTTTTGCTTTAGAGTCCCTGCCCCCCAGTGAGTATACACATATATGTATGTATGTATTGGCTACATTCACACAGAACAATGCCTGCACGGATGCACACACAGTAAGTGGAACTGCGGTTGCCTCTAGGGAACACTTTCCCCAAGAGTAGATGAGACTAGACTACACCCCCCACTGGTTCCAAAGCATTCTGCACTTTTTACGTTCAGAGCTCTTCCCAGAATTAGGGATAAACAGTGACAAACAGTGATGAGTGTGTAATTCATGTTTACGTACGTCTCCACACCAGACTAAGCTTGGTGAGGGCAGGAGCAACACTTGTCTTTTATGCCCCTGTATCTTCAAGGGCCAGCACACATTCAGGATTTAGTATGTATCTATTGAATGAAGAGATGAGAAGTGGACAAGAAAGCGGGTGCTGATGGGGCCTGGGGGCTGTCCGGAGGGTGAGCAGGGGTGCCAGGAGGGGTGCCCATTTCCACGGTCATCTTGTGAGCTTAGGGGCCCCGCAGGGACTCCACCCTTCCTGTACAAAGTACCTCAATAAAGTTGTTCTAAGTAATTCTTGTGTAACTAGAATATGTCTGAAACTCATCATAATAAAAAGCTTGATGAATCAGTTAAATTGTCAAATAAGGGGAGCTCTGTCATTTGCCAAGCCAGTTCCTGAGCAGCTGACTGGAGCCCTTACCCAAGGCAAGGCAAGGCAGCCCTTCTTTCTGGTCCTTCCCAGGGAAGGTGACGCTTCGGTGTTCTGCAGCAAGGGCTCACAGGGGTACTGCCCAGGGCTTTAAAACACTAACAAGGGCTTCCCTGGTGGCGCAGCGGTTAAGAATCCGCCTGCCAATGCAGGGGACACGGGTTCGAGCCCTGGTCCGGGAAGATCCCACATGCCGCGGGGCAACTGGGCCCGTGAGCCATGGCCGCTGAGCCTGCGTGTCCGGAGCCTGTGCTCCGCAACAAGAGAGGCCACGACAGTGAGAGGCCCGTGTACCGCAATGAAGAGTGGCCCCTGCTCGCCACAACTAGAGAAAGCCCTCGCACAGAAACGAAGACCCAACACAGCCAAAAATAAATAAATTAAAATAAATAAATTAAAAAAAAAAAAACTAACAAACATCCAGGGGCCCACATGCAGACTGGCTGATCAGTCTCTCCAAGTAAGGACTGACCACTGCTTTTCAGATGCTCCTCTGACGATTCTGATGCTCAGTCAAGGTTAACAGTGTTGCTCTGTGGGCTCCCAGAAATGGAGGTAAAGGGGAAGCAAGAAACTCACCAAACCCAGAGATTCGGCTTCAGCTGTGAAGCTGATGCTGATACACTTTAGGCTGAACAAAGAGATGATTGGCTTCAGCCCACTTCAGGTTGTTTCAGCACTGCTCACAGAACCTCTCTTTGCCTTAAAAAGCCTGCGGGTCCCGTCCTTTGACAGTCGTTTAATACAAATCTGAAACTGTCTAATCAGGGCACGAACCATTTTTCAGACTTGCCCAGGCAGGAGTGACCTAAATATTACTCAGGGTGTCTGACTTCCAGCCCCAGAGGAAGAGTGTATTTGGTCTGTTTTTATGCTGCTGAAGTTGAGCCAGTCATTCAAGGTCCCCATAGGGATGGCTGAATCATTCGATGCTATGAATTAGTTCTTTAGACCGAATGCAGTGGTGCAGTTATTATTGAATTAGTCACTTTTCAATAGCATCACTTGTGCACTCAATCTAATTTGTTGTGCCATTTTTAATTGATGTGAGCTAAAATGAGCAGAACCTGGAGGGTTTGGTGGGAGTGGCCCAGCCCATCTATACCGGCCAGGTATGAAGAGTAGATCTCTGGAAAACATGGCGGCAGATTTCTCTGCTCTCTCTCCAAGGTAACCCTGCAGGCAGTAAATAGAGCCTGTACTAGAAGCCACGAAAGCTGTAAACACACACAGCAGGGAAATCTGCCTAAATTGCCCAACAAGATATCAGGTGCAATTGACTTTCCACTAGAAGTGTGTCTGCCCGCAAGGTCAAGGCAAATTTGGCAAGAAGCCACATGGAGACACTTTACGTTGAAATCTCTTAGGAAACTGAGGACAGGGAAATGAAGGTTAGTCTTGGGCTCTCCAATCAAGTTAGTGATTGTGGAGAGAACAGGAACTCTTCAGGTCAAGCAGGAAAAGCACCAATGTGGCCTGGGCAAACCCACACTGTCTTTCCCAGCCAGCAAGCTCCAGCGTGGATCCAAACAACCCATTTCTGGGAACTTAAAATAAAAACTAAGATAGCAGTCGAATGGTCTCAAGTCCCCTACAGGGCCTTTGATGTGTATCCCAGCAGCAGCAGCATGGCGAATGGTTTCTGTAATGTGGGATTCCCGGGCAAGTGGGCCTGGACCACCGCCACTGGTTCCTCTCTCATTATAGGGCCAGAAATAGATGCCGCATCCCAGGAAAGGGGAAGTAAGGCTGCATGGAATGTTTCATCTGTTGGAATATTGTTCTGTGCCGCCTGACAAGATTACTGAGTTCTCAGTTCTGTAGCAGTGGCATTGAGTAAGAGTCTGAAAATTGATGCATTATGTACTTGCTTAAAATAGCAAATGCAGAATAGGAAAAGCAGAGCTGCTAAGAAGTGTGCAGAACATATTGATGGAAAGGCCTGTGTTGCCTCTGTCATTACCAGCATGAAAGGGTGTATTGGAGCAGGGGGTGGATTTTCCATCAAAAGCATTCGTGTGGTAAAGGCTTCTGTACCACAATGAGTCAGGGGTACATTTTTTATCTAACATGACTGAGTGCAAAGCCTTCTGTTCTCAAACAGGTGGTAGAAAGTGAGCAATTTGTTTCTTTTCATCTCAGTGTTCTGGGTTGGTTCATGAGATAGTTGCTTCTATTTTAACCTTGTTGAGTTCCCCCTTAGAACAGAAATCCCCAGTTACTTGCTACCTAATCAGATATTCCGCACTGTGGATCACAGCTGCCTGGATGGGCAGCAAGGTTTAGTGCGAGTGAGGTGGAAAGTGCATAAAAGGAATGTGTCATCTGCCCCCGAGAAGAAAGCATCATCTTCTGTCAGCATAGATGGGATTTTAAAATACTCAAGAACAAGTTAAAAGGGCCTTCTGGAATCGACGAGCCTTTTTACCAATATGGCCCTAGGAGGTGGCATGGTTATTGCTTAAGGGCTATCCATGGTCAAGCAAAGAGGCCTTGAGACACAAGGGCAAGGGTCCCTTCAGCCCCTGTATCAATTGTTTAACCAACATTCTAAACATAAGAACCTCCTTCTTTAAAGCACTTGGCTGCATTAACAGACGTTCAAGGGGCACTTACTCCGAGCCAGGCATTGCCCTATAGCCCCTGTGCCTATGTATATTGTGTCCTTTAACTCTCACCAAAACCCTTTGGAAAAGCATTACCACTGTTTATTATCCCAGTTCAGGAAACCAAGCTTCAAAGGATAAGTGATCACCCAGAGCTATACAGCTGGATTCACACCCTAGACTGGCTGATTACAAAGGCCTGTTCTCTCTACCAGGCCCCGTTGTCTCCTGTCTTGATTAAGCAACATTCCTAGAAATACACAGAACCTGGAAGTCCCCAGTCCCCGTCTCTTCCCTGCTTCTGCTGCCAGCTGGAATGTCTGACTCCCGGGTGTGTTATAGCCAGAGTTCCAAAGGACTGGTTAGTCTCCACAAGAAATCACTTTTTCCAGGCTCAGCAAGCAGCTGGATGTGCAAACTGCCCCTACATGGGAACTTGAACTAACTGTTCAGTAAACCATAATGTGCTGATTGTTGTTGGACAGTGACCAGTTTCCGGTTTCCTATAGGTCACCACAATTCTAGAGAATGTGACCTTTTATTTGCAGAGCAAGAATTAGGCCTTTCTTTTCCTCCCCACCCCCACCCTTTATAATTTGCACTATTGCTCCTAAGAATACTGCTTTTAAAGTTTGGACATTTTCAGATAAAAATTGCTGGAAAGAATGGTGGGAAAAGGATCAACAAGTAGACTATTGATGGGCTTCCCTGGTGGCACAGTGGCTAAGAATCCGCCTGCCAATGCAGGGGACACGGGTTCGAGCCCTGGTCTGGGAAGATCCCACATGCCACGGAGCAACTAAGCCCGTGTGCCACAACTACTGAGTCTGCCCTCTAGAGCCCATGAGCCACAACTGCTGAGCCTGCGTGCCACAACTACTGAAGCCCGTGCGCCCTAGAGCCTGTGCTCTGCAACAACAGAAGCCACCGCAATGAGAAGCCCGCGCGCAGTGACCAAGACCCAAGGCAGCCAAAAATAAATAAATAAATAAATTTTAATAAAAAAACCATTAAGACTTCCCTGGTGGTCTAGTGGTTAAGACTGCACTTCTACTGCAGGGGGCTCAGGTTCAAACCCTACTCAGGGAACTAAGATCCTGCATGCCATGGGGCGTGGCCAAAAAAAAAGACCATTGAATAAAAAGTGAGAAACGTTAAGGAGTTTAGGGTGCGTGAGAATGGTAGTCAGGCTGCTCACTTGCCATTTTAACACTGAATTGTCAAATTGGAGGCTTATTTGCTTAATGCAGCACGGAACCAGGATAATATTGTAAATACTTTATAGCAGAATTTGCTTACAAAATAGGTTTGGGAAACAATTTTGATATATGATCTCCCCACTGGATCACACAGTCCTTTAAGGGAGGGAGAACAATGACGTGTATGTCCCCCAGTGAGTCCTCATAACATGGAGCGAAACCCTTTGGATCATTTCCAGAGGAGGTGAAACTCCACATTGTCCAAAACCAAACTCACTCTCTGTTTCCTTCTCCATCACCCACGCTGACAACCTAGGGATGTGGAAGACTCTACCTTTTACCATCTACGTTCAGTGGTCACCAAATTCTTGCTCTGAAGCGTCTCTCAAACTTGACCTGTCTCTGCCCTCTTAACAACCACAGCCCTTTCTTCCCTGATTTACAGTTTCCTACCTGGTCTGCCTGCTTTTAAATGCCCCCATCAGTCTATCCTCCACATCACCTGTTTCCTAACAATTTCACGTATTCGCTCGTTTATTAAATAAGCACCTACTTTATGCCAGACGCTCTTAGGCACAGAGATAAGGAGGAGGTCCCATTCCCATGGAGCTTCCCTTTAGGAAGGGGGTGGGAGCCATAGGAAGACAGACAGTGAACAAGCCAAGAATCAAATAGGTCAGTTTCAGGTAGCGGTAAGTGCACGGATGAAAACCAAGTACTATCTCTCTTCTCCACTCAAGGATCCTTAAGAGAGCCCCCACTGCTTGCAGAGTTAAGCCTAAACTCCTCATCCGTTATCTACCCCAGCCTCTCTCCCACCACAGTCTCCAGACACAGTTGCATCCTGAACTACAGCCCCACGCTCGCCGTTCCCTGCACATTCTCTAAATTTCGCTCTTAGGCTTCACCAAGGTCATCCCTGTTCGTCCACGTCCTCCTCACCCTCCCAGGGGCAGTTCGTCACCTCCTGTCTTTGGGTTTTGGAGATCTGGGCTGGGGAGGCCCAGGTAGGCTGCAGGGAGGGAGGGCAACTAGAGCTTGAGGGACGTCACTGGAGGGAGGAGAGATGCCGGCCAAGCTGGGCGAGGCCGCTAGGCTGAGGGTGTGCCTGTTCCACGGGGATTCAGCACCCTGCCCCGCGGCTCTGGCTTCCTCCACGTGGATGGGGAGCAGCGTGAGGAAGACAGATCAGGTCACATTCCGGACCGGGGTGCTGAGAGCCCATTTTATTCCCATGATGCATCTGCATTTCAAAGCCTCAAGCTCCACGGCCCAAGTGGCTGCACCCAGCAGCAAGCAGGAAGCAGGCAGAATCCTTCACTCCCCCCACCCTGTGCTTCCTGAGCGCACCCTGCAGCCCTTTAAGGGTGCCTTACATAGTAGCTATTTGTCAGCAAGTCGGCCTCCCTCCCCAGACTCTGAGCTTCTTGAGAACGGAGGCTGTTTTGTTATTTATCTTCTATCCCAGAGCCTTAGACGCAGATATTTGATGTAGGACATATTTCAAGATAAAGCCAAGGAATTCATGAGCTCATGGCAAGACTTCTTCTTAGTTCTCAAACCTGTTCAAAAGTGCCATCATTAATCTTATTTAAGCATTCTTTGATGACTCTCTTTTTAGTATATATGTCGTGTGTGTGTGTGGGGGGCTGCAAACCGCCTGTAATGCCCACTTCTCGAATGGCAGAGACTGGGGTCCCACAAACTCCCCTGTGCAGTGGGCCACAGCCCCACACACATAGAAGCTCAGATGCTTCTTGATGATGGTGAATAGAACAGGTAGATACAGAATGGTATTCCAACAAACCACTAAAAATCATCTGTTCAAAGGAAGATGTGGGTCCTGGTTTGTGTTCAGTCCAGTCTTATTTAGCACCTTCATTAATGATGTGAATAGAAAATAAACACCAATGTTCACAGACGGAGCTAACTTGGAGGTACTGTTAACAGAAGTGTCAGGATAGGAGGAGCAGAAATGTAAGCAGGAAACAGCCAAGATGGAAAAAAAGAAGCTTAATACAGCCAAGGGCAAAAAAAAATCTCTCAAACAGATATTTTTTGATAAAATAAAGCCCCAAAGACAATAGAGCAAATCACTGAGATGAGAAGTTGAAGGGAGACAGAGAAAGAAGGGAGAGGTGGGAAGAGAGAGGAGGTCACGGAAGGTGGGATGGACGCAGAGGACCTGAGCTCAGGCTCCAGAGCCGACACCCTCTTGTTGGAGGTGATGGGGCGGCGCCCTGAGGGGACACCACCCCCCAGCTGTGATGCCGCTCTGCGCACAGCTGCCATCCCATTCGTTTTGTGGTAGAGGTTTGGTTTGGTGGTGTTTGGTTTTGTTGCTTCTGTTTTCTGGTTCTTTTAGTTCAGTTTTGAAAGGTTTCATTATCCCCGGCATAAAGCATCAATTTGGACATTTTGGGAGAGACAGAGGAATGCAGCCTGTTAAAGAGTCCAGATTCCAAATATATAAAGCAAAGTGGAGCATCCTCACTGCCTTGGTCTCTAATGTTGGTGGAAGGGAAACAAATCCAAGGGCCGAGCAGCAGTCACTGGGCCTCTCAGGATGGGCTCAGCCGGGCCACGTCCAGCACACAGAGGCCAGGCCTGGGTCCGCCTCGCCAGGGGAGGGCCCCCGACGCACGAAGAATAGGAACCTTCTGGTTGACAAAGCCAGAAGCCAGGAGCCTCCAGAGAGCAACAGTCCTCCTCAGGGACTCCAGCTGGAAAGTCAAGATGCCAGTGTGTGCCGGGGCATGGTTTTAAAAAGTACATGAATTCTCCAAGCACCAGGAGAGCACCCCTTCTTTGACAGCCTGGAATCAACCAGGCCTGGAAACACCAATGTAAAATGTTGTAAATGCCCAGGAAGCGAACGACAAGTGACAGTGGGGGTCATGGCTGTGGGTCAGGATGCCCCAACCTTAGCACCATGACAGGAGATTCCAAATGCTATTTCCTGACTCGTAAGCACCAAGTATTAAAGAATTGCGCGCAGCAGAGGTATTGCCCCAGGCTACAGCTAGACACATCCATCCATCTGAGGTCTAAATGCAACGGGGCAAAAACGTAAATAAAATAAATAAATAAATGGAAGGGGGCTTCAATGTGTCACTCAAGAAACAGACACCCACCTTCCAGCTGTGCAGAACTCCTTGACCTTGCTAAGCTTCTGTGCCCTCATCTATGGCGTGGGCATAATGACAGTGCCTCATAAGGTGTCAGCAAGGATTGAATGAGATGATACATGTAAAATGTTTAATACAGTGCCTAGTGTGTGGAAAATTCTCCATAAGTGGAAGATGATGATTGTCAAGCTCCCCTCCCCCAATCCAAGACCCCTTTTACAGCTACACAAGACGCACTGCTAAGTAGCACCAGCCATAGCCAGCAGACGGCTAAGTGATCATGGGGCATATCTGTTCACATTACTCCAGGTATTACTGAGAAACATGCATAGAACCAGTGTCTACTCATCTCCATTCAACCTCAAAAAAAAAAAAAAAAAAAGACAACACGTTCATTGATGTAATTCCTGGAACTTATTCAACCTTGCCTGTATGTTTCCAAAACTCCATGAGTGCAAACGTTTGTCATCCTACGAACACTCTTGTTTCCCTGAGAACTTCATTAGCAATGGAGCAGCAGCACCTAATATGTGAGAGTTTGGATTTACAGAGCAGAGTCATGGTCCACTTTGCAGAAGGGTTCTTTGGCTCCCGAAAAGCATCCTTGGAACAGTGAGCATCCCTGGGGCCTCTTCATCTGCCTTAATCACACTCTACACCTCAACACACCCTTGCACAGAGCACAGTGCCAGGAGGGCACCTGCTCCCCAAAGCCCAGCCCCTGCTCACCGATGGCACCAACCCACTTCTCAACAACACTGCTTTGAAGATGCCTGACATTGCCCTCGGGTCTTCTGGTTAGTGTCTGATGTCGAAGTGAGTCCCAACTGCTTTCTTAATTATGTCTCTTTAAAAAATTCATTCTTGGGGCTTCCCTGGTGGCACAGTGGTTGAGAATCTGCCTACCAATGCAGGGGACACGGGCTCGTGCCCCGGTCTGGAAAGATCCCACATGCCGCGGAGCAACTAGGCCTGTGAGCCACAACTACTGAGCCTGCGTGTCTGGAGCCTGTGCTCCGCAACGAGAGGCTGCGATAGTGAGAGGCCCGCGCACCGAGATGAAGAGTGGCCCCCACTTGCCGCAACTAGAGAAAGCCCCCGCACAGAAACGAAGACCCAATGCAGCCATAAATAAATAAATTTTTAAAAATTTTTAAAATTCATTCTTTCTGTAGACAGTTATGGAACTCCTATTCCGTATCAGATGCTGCCCTAGGAGCTCTTGATTGGGGGATGAAAACTGCTCGGAAGCACTTAGTAAGTAGGGAGCTCAGCTAACGATTATATTCTAATGACTATTTTAGTGGCAGTGTGCACAGAGGTTGAGACTTGGACTCCAGCCCGGGTGCCTGGGTTCAAATCTGGCTCCACTGTGTGACCTTGGCAGGTACTTAGCCTTGTTGGGCTTCATATCCTCTTCTGAAAATGGAACTTACTTCGTGCTGTCATGAGGATTTCATGAGTTGCTATTTGTAAAGCACTCTGCAAAAAAGCATACAAGGACTTCCCTGGTGGCGCAGTGGTTAAGAATCCACCTGCCAATTCAGGGGACATGGGTTCAAGCCCTGGTCCAGGAAGATTCCCCAAGCTGCGGAGCAACTAAGCCCCTGTGCCACAAATACTGAGCCCGCGTGCCACAACTACTGAAGCCCATGTGCTGCAACTACTGAAGGCCACGTGGCCTAGAGCCCGTGCTCCACAACAAGAGAAGCCACTGCACTGAGTAGCCCATGCACTTCAACGAAGAGTAGCCCCCGCTCACCACAACTAGAGAAAGCCAGTGCACAGCAAGGAAGACCCAATGCAGCCAAAAATAAATAAATAAATAAATAAATATTTTTAAAAAAGCATACAGTACTTACTATTATTATTATATTCTCCTTTTATTTGATTTCTATTTGTATTGCATTATAGTCAGAGAAGATAGTTTCAGTCAGATGTTAATTCTTAAGTATTTATTGAACCACCTTTTAGGGTCTGTTACCTATTCCAAGTGTACTTCAAAACAACATGTGTTATGGTCACCTTATCTTTGATAAAGGAGGCAGGAATGTACAGTGGAGAAAGGACAGCCTTTTCAATAAGTGGTGCTGGGAAAACTGGACAGCTACATGTAAAAGTATGAGATTAGATCACTCCCTAACACCATACACAAAAATAAGCTCAAAATGGATTAAAGACCTAAATGTAAGGCCAGAAACTATCAAACTCTTAGAGGAAAACATAGGCAGAACACTCTTATGTCATAAATCATAGCAAGATCCTTTTTGACCCACCTCCTAGAGAAATGGAAATAAATACAAAAATAAACAAATGGGACCTAATGAAACTTAAAAGCTTTTGCACAGCAAAGGAAACCATAAATAAGACCAAAAGACAACCCTCAGAATGGGAGAAAATATTTGCAAATGAAGCAACTGACAAAGGATTAATCTCCAAAACATACAAGCAGCTCATGCAGCTCAATAGCAAAAAACCAAACAACCCAATCCAAAAATGGGCAGAAGACCTAAATAGACATTTCTCCAAAGAACATATACAGACTGCCAACAAACACATGAAAGAATGCTCAACATCACTAATCATTAGAGAAATGCAAATCAAAACTACAATGAGATATCATCTCACACCAGTCAGAATGGTCAGCATCAAAAAATCTAGAAACAATAAATGCTGGAGAGGGTGTGGAGAAAAGGGAACCCTCTTGCACTGCTGGTGGGAATGTGAATTGGTACAGCCACTATGGAGAACAGTATGGAGGTTCCTTAAAAAACTACAAATAGAACTACCATATGACCCAGCAATCCCACTACTAGGCATATACCCTGAGAAAACCATAATTCAAAAAGAGACATGTACCAAAATGTTCATTGCAGCTCTATTTACAATAGCCCGGAGATGGAAACAACCTAAGTGTCCATCATCGGATGAATGGATAAAGAAGATGTGGCACATATATATACAATGGAATATTACTCAGCCATAAAAAGAAACGAAATTGAACTATTTGTAATGAGGTCGATAGACCTGGAGTCTGTCATACAGAGTGAAGTAAGTCAGAAAGAGAAAGACAAATACCGTATACTAACACACACATATGGAATTTAAGAAAAAAAAAATGTCATGAAGAGCCTGGGGGTAGAACAGGAATAAAGACACAGACCTACTTGAGAATGGACTTGAGGATATGGGGAGGGGGAAGCGTAGGGTGTGACAGAGCGGGAGAGAGGCATGGACATATATACACTACCAAACGTAAGGTAGATAGCTAGTGGGAAGCAGCCGCATAGCACAGGGAGATCAGCTCGGTGCCTTGTGACCGCCTGGAGGGGTGGGATAGGGAGGGTGGGAGGGAGGGAGACGCGAGAGGGAAGGGATATGGGAACAGATGTATATGTATGGCTGATTCACTTTGTTATAAAGCAGAAACTAATTAAAAAAAAAAACAAACGTGTGTTCTCTAATTGTTGGGCGTAGTTGAGCACACAAGCTTAATAATTGGGTTCAAATCTATGTTATTAATTGGGTTCAAGTCTATGTTCTTTTAATATCTGCAGATCTATACGTTTTGGGGAAAAGTATATTAAGATTGTTGACTATTTGCAGACATGTCATTATATCTTTGCAGAGCTCACGCCATCTCACACACACGTTATTAACTTTTATTTTCTGGAGTGTATCTTCCTGGTGAACGACTCCTTAATAAAGGAGACAGTTATCTCACGAGTTCTTTCCCCAGCAGCGCTGTTTGCCAGCTTTCTTGTGATTAACATTTGCCTTATGTATCTTGTTCCATTCCCTTAACTTTCCTTTGTCATTAGGCTCTAGATGGGTCTCTTGCAAATAGTCTTATAGCTGCATTTCTCAATTCCATCTGAGAACTCCCTTTTAAAAGGGATTCACATCCATGTCAGTTTGTGTTTTCTCGTCCTCATGTTTCTTTGCTCCTTTTATTCCCCTTTCCTCCCTTCCATTAAGTGAAGCAGACTTTCTTCTCTGGAACGTGTACGCTGCCGTCTCACGGTCTCATTTACTGTCAGTTGCCTTCATTCCCCAGCTTGTCTGTGGAGCCTGAAGTTCATCAGCCCCCCTACCCTCCTCCCAGATGAGACAGGGACCTTGAAATGCTTCCCTGGGATCACACCCCGTCTCTCATGTTGTTCTTCTCCAAGATGTCGTTCAGCGTTGGTTTAAACCCCCAAATAGTCACCTTCGTTGGTGCTGCGTTTACAGTGAATGCTTACTTAGATTGACCTGCGTGTTTGCCTGTTTGTCTGCTCCCCATGCGTCGCCCACACACCACTCTTTTCCTCTGTATCCATTGTCTTTCCTGACGGACGACGGGTCCTTCTCTACCTGAGAGCTGAGCTTGCCCGACTTCCCCAGGTTCACCCATGTTTTGTCTGAGAAAGTCTCCCTGTGGCACTCGCGCTCAGGTGATGGGTTGGGGATAGAATTCTAGGTTGACGGTTCTTTTCCTTAAACCCTTTGACGAGTCTGTGTTTTCATTTTTTCCCCTCATATTTGATGAGAAAGCCTATTATTCCTTTGCAAGCAATGTCTCTTTTCGCTCTGGGTGTTCTTCAGGTTTGCTCTGCCTTTGGTGACTTGCAGAGGAAGAAAGCTTGAGGTTTCCGTGTTTTTACTGAAAAACCTTTGTGTGTCTGTATCTTCTCACGCCATGGTTCCGTGCCCTTCTGCCAGGCTGGGAGGCAGACTCCTGGTGGGCTTTCCTAGGCCGGGCAGCCTCATGCTGACCTCAGGCCTGGTGCCCTCGCAGTGGCCTGCACGTCCTGGGCTTGGCATCCGCTGGCCTCCCATCCCCTCCTTCCACCTGACGGCCGGAGGTTACCCCCCCTTCCCTGCAACCTCCACTTTGGTTTTAAATATTCTCTCTGGGGAGTTGTATTCACATCGGAGACACTTGTAAGCGGCCGGGAAAGCTTGTCAGCTCCGATCGTGCCGTTGGAAGCGGCACAGCACCATTGCCTGCTCAGAGCTTCGAGAGAACTGGGGACACAGGTGAACACCCAGCTCAGCCTGGGGGTGGGGGTGGGAGGCGGGCAGTTCTGGAAAGCTCCGGGGAATGACTGAAGAGGTTTCAGCAGGGGGACGACAGGATCTTCTTCGTGCCTTTGAATCTCTCTCTGATGACAATGTGGAGGACATGTTTGAAGCAGGGTGCGGGGCAAAGTGAAGACAGAGGAACGGGTTAGGAGGCTACGTTTGGAACCAGGAAAAAGGGGCTGAGGTTCTGGGCAGTGATGGTGGCAGCGGAGAGAGAACGAGAAAGTGAAATGAATAGAACTTGGTGCCCTGACCTGGGCGGAGGAGGGATCCAGGCTGATCCGGGCTTTCTGGCCTCCGTGATGGGTAGATGATGCCACCTCTCCCCGGGACAGGCTTGACAGGAGGAGGGAAGCAGTTTGGGGAAGGGGCCAAGAAGATGAGCTCAGTGTTGGACATAAGACTCAGCCGTCTGCGGCACATTCAGGGGATTTGTCTGGTCGGTGGCTGCACATATGTGCTTGGACCTCTTGCCGGGACAGGGGACACTGGGTGATGGTCTGTCATTGAAACCACAGCATGGGTGACACACTGTGGGAGAATGTACAAAATGAAAAGGACCAAAGGTAAAACGATATTTAGGGAGTGAGGAAACAGAAACATACTCCTGCAGGATTCTTGCTGCTTCTTGAGGTGTGGGTCTGACATGGCCCCTTCTGGAAGCCCACACCGGCCACCCACGCTTAGGTGGCCCCTGTGCGTATCTCGGTGTTTGTTAAACTTTGCCCATCCTCTCGGTGTTGACGGGTGCCTTGAGGTCGGGGCCTGCATCCCACCCATTTTGTGTTCACTCTCTCTGGACGAAGCCCACCTCATCGTGGGCGCTCGGTAAATACCCGCCAAGAGAAGGAGAGCGGGTGGGGAAGGGATGGGTGATGGGGGCCCAAGAGAGGAAAGCCCTGGGGGAAGGGGGTCCCTGACCGGAGGGCCAGGAGGGTTGGGGGATGGGCGGGGGTTCCGCCCACTGGGCCAGGAGCTGCGCCGGGGGCCTCGGGACGAAACGTGTTGCCTGCCTAGAACCATATAGTGACTGGAGTTTTATTTTCTAAATAAAAGTGGTGTCACCCCATCCCTCACCAGCTACAAACCCAGAGAGGACTCAGTAGGTCGGGAATGCGACGCCCCCCTCCTCAGGACTGCTGGCCTCTTAGACTCGCTCTAGAAGTGACTGTGGTCGAAGTGTCCATTCGACCCTGACAAAAACAGAAGTAGCCCTTCCTAAAGCAGGATTTTGAAAGAGCTGCCCTCTGTGATTTGACATGAACAGAGGGACTTACTTCTGGAAGGAAGCGAAACACACGGGGAACAGCTGCAGACATGGGGGGGGCACTGTCCTCAGGGAGAGCTGGAGACCCTGCCCTTGTGTCCCGGCAGCGTCCAGGTGGAGGGCCACCTGTCCTGATGACACTGGGGTTTATCGTGAAACACTCACTCCACGTATCACCCCTGGGAAAAGCATCTGTTTATGACCTGCCTGTGCTTGGTGCAACGCGAGCTTCCCCACACACACATCCTGTGACCAAACACAGAGAATGCTGCGTTAGTGCCGAAGTCTCTGGAACTGCTGGTTACTCCCCCAGAGGATCCGTGCACCGGGCCGCTGCACTTCACCTCACTCCCATCCCGGCTCCCTTTCAAGTGTTAGAGCTCCAGCGGGAAATGCCACTGGAATGCCATGGAGAAAAGAGGGTGGGCTCAAGTCCCAGGCTGCCAGGGGGTAAGAGTCTTCTGCTGACCAGGGGTCTGTACAGGAGGGGACATGTTCTGGGCTGCTTCAGCCCCTGGAGAGACTTGTGATGTCCCACCCTGTGCAGGACTTTTCAATGTGCGGCTGCACCGGGACGCCCGCGGATCCGGTCTTTCATTGACCCACAGATTTCTCTGATGAGGACTGGAGGAAACGGAAGCAAAGTAACTTGATCAAGGCCATTTGCCTGCAATGATAGCTTGGAGCAGATGAAACAAGATGAAAGTCCCCGAATTCCACAGTTTGCTGAGCCATTAAATCCTGTAACAGAAGATGGGGAGGAAAGCCCCTCCCCCTTGCAGCCAGCCAGCCTCCATCGCAGCTGTCACCCGCAGCTATAAAATCTGCTTTCTTTTCTTGAAAAAATAAGGAGGGTGCTCTGGTTCCGTAAAGGTTTCCAGTGTGTGAAGCACCAGCAGGAGATGTCACTGGACCCCCTGGAGTGTCCACTCCCTGTCTGCTGCTCGGGCCCTGCCACTGCTCTGGCTCCAAAATAGGCACAAGAAACCCCTCACTGGCCTTAAAACCATTTTGGTTTGAACTTAAAATGGGGAGAAAAAACATGGTTTGAGGGCAAGTTCTTATTTTTCCTTTAGATCAACCCATTTTAAAAAGATTATTGTGTGGACTTCCCTGGTGGTCCGGTGGTTAAGAATCCACCTTCCAATGCAGGGGACGTGGGTTTGATCCCTGGTCAGGGAACTAAGATCCCACATGCTGCAGGGCAACTAAGCCTGCACGCTCTAGAGCCCGCGCACCACAACTAGAGAGAAGCCCTCACGCCACAATGATAGATCCCACATGCCGCAACTAAGACTGGACGCAGCAAAAAAAAAAAAAATTTTTTTTAATTATTATAAAATACCCATAACTTAAAATTTACCATTAGTCACAGTTAGCACATTCACAGTGTTGTGCAACCGTCACCACTGTCTAGCTCCAGAATATTTTCATCCCCCCAAAAGGAAACACCCTGACTCCCCTGCTTTCTGTTTCTGTGGATTTGCCTATTCTGGACATCTCATATAAGTGGAATTACACACAGTATGTGGCTTTTTGTGTCTGGCTTCTTTCACTTAGCATAATGTGTTCAAGGTTCATCCGTGTTGTAGCAGATATCACTACTTCATTCCTTTTTATGGCTGAATAATATTTCACTGGATGGATAGAACACATTTTGTTTATCCCTTCATCAGTTGATAGATATTTGGGTTGTTTCTACCTTTTCTTTTTTTCTGAAGTATAGTTAATTTACAATGTTGTGTTAGTTTCAAGTGTACAGCAAAGTGATTCAGTTATATATATATATTTATTATTTTATATATATTTATTATGTATCATATATTATACATATATTATTTTCCAGATTCTTTTCCATTATAGGTTATTACAAGATGTTGAGTAGTGTTCTCTGTGCTATACAGTAGGTCCTTGTTGTTTACTTATTTTATATATAGTAGTGTGTATATGTTAATCCCAAACTCCTAATTTATCTGTCCCCCATTCCTCTATCCCCTTTGGGAACCATAAGTTTGTTTTCTATGTCTGTAAGTCTATTTCAGTTTTGTAACTAAGTTCATTTATATGATTTTTTTAGATTCCACATATAAGTGATATCACATGATATTTGTCTTTCTCTGGCTTACATCACTTAGTATGATAACCTCTAGGTCCATCCATGTTGCTGCAAATGGCATTATTTCATTCTTTTTATGGCCGAGTAGTATTCCACTGTATATATGTACCACATCTTCTTTATCCATTCATCAGTCAATGGACATTTGTGTTGCTTCCATGTAAATAGTGCTGC
This sequence comes from Mesoplodon bidens, assembly GCF_964165515.1. Classification (NCBI taxonomy): domain Eukaryota; kingdom Metazoa; phylum Chordata; class Mammalia; order Artiodactyla; family Ziphiidae; genus Mesoplodon; species Mesoplodon bidens. Next base: position 12,389,774 of record NC_138179.1, read on the forward strand.
AGTGAACACTGGGTTCCATGTATCTTTTTGAATTATGTTTTTCTCTGGATATATGCCCAGGAGTGGAATGATACTATAAAACTCCTAGAGGAAAACATAGGCAGACACTCTTTAACATAAATCATAGCAATATCTTTTTGGATCTGTCTCCTAGAGTAATGGAAATAAAAACAAAAATAAATAAATGGGGTCTAACTAAACTTAAAAGTTTTTGCACAGCAAAGGAAACCATAAACAAAATGAAAGAACCTACAGTATGGGAGAAAATGTTTGCAAACGATGCTACCAACAAGGAATTAATCTCCGAAGTATACAAACAGCTCATGGAGCTTAATATTAAAAAAAAAAAAAAAGAAAGAAAACGCAATCAAAAGATGGGCAGAAGACCTAAACAGACATTTCTCCAAAGAAGACATACAGGGACTTCCCTGTGATTGATCCCAGTGATTAAGAATCCGCCCGCCAATGCAGGGGACATAGGTTCTAGCCCTGGTCCAGGAAGTTCCCACATGCAGAGGAATAGCTAAGCCCATGCACCACACTACTGAGCCTGGGTTCTAGAGCTTGCGAGCCACAACTACTGAGCCTGCGTGCTGCAACTACTGAAGTCCATGGGCCTAGAGCCCGTGCTCCGCAACGAGAGAAGCCACTGCAGTGAGGAGCCCATGCACCACAACGAAGTAGCCCCTGCTTGCTGCAACTAGAGAGAGCCCGCATGCAGCAATGAAGATCCAGTGCAGCCAAAAAATAAATTAATTAAAATTAAAATAATTTTGAAAAGACATACAGATGGCCAAAAGGCACATGAAAAGATGTGCTAATTATTAGAGAAATGCAAATCAAACCTACAATGAGGTATCACCTCATACCAGTCAGAATGGCCATCTTCAAAAGGTCTACAAATAATAAATGGTAGAGAGGATGTGGAGAAAAAGGAACCCTCCTACACTGTTGTTGGGAATGTAAATTGGTACAGCCACTATGGAGAACAGTATGGAGATTCCTTTAAAAACTAAAAATAGAGCTACCATATGACCATATATTGGGAGTTTTATAGTATCCAGTCTTACATTTAGGTCTTTAATCCTTTTTTTTTTTTTTTTTTTTTTTTGCGGTATGCGGGCCCCTCACTGTTGTGGCCTCTCCCGTTGCAGAGCACAGGCTTCAGACACGCAGGCTCAGCGGCCATGGCTCACGGGCCTAGCCTCTCTGCGGCATGTGGCATCTTCCTGGCCCGGGGCACGAACCTGTGTCCCCTGCATCAGCAGGCGGGCTCTCAACCACTGTGCCACCAGGGAAGCCCCATGGTCTTTAATCCATTTTGAGTTTATTTTTGTATATGGTATTAGAGAATGTTCTAATTTCATTCTTCTACACATAGGTGTCCAGTTTTCCTAGCACCACTTATTGAAGAGACTGTCTTTTCTCCATTGTGTATTCTAACCTCCTCTGTCATAGACTAAATTGACCATAAGTGTGTGGGTTTATTTCTGGGCTTTCTATCCTGTTCCATTGATCTATATTTCTGTTTTTGTGCTGGTACCATACTGTTTTGATTACTGTAGCTTTGTAGTATAGTCTGAAGTCAGGGAGCATGATTCCTCCAGCTCTGTTCTTCTTTCTCAAGATTGCTTTGGTTATTCAGGGTTTTTTGTGTTTCCATACAAATTTTAAATTCTGTGAACTAGAACAAATGAAAAATGCCATTGGTAATTTGATAGGGATTGCATTGAGTCTATAGATTGCCTTAGGTAGTACAGCCATTTTAACAGTATTGATTCTTCCAATCCAAGAACACAGTATATCTTTCCATTTGTTTGTGTGGCCTTCAGTTTCTTTCATCAGTGTCTTATAGTTTTCAGAGTACAGGTCTTTTGCCTCCTTAGGTGGCTTTATTCCTAGGTATTTTATTCTTTTTGATATGATTGTAAATGGGTTTGTTTCCTTAATTTCTCTTTCTGATATTTCACTGTTAGTGTATAGAAATGCAACAGATTTCTGTATATTAATTTTGTACTCAGCAACTTCACTGAATTCATTGATGAGCTCTAGTAGTTTTCTGGTAGCATCCTTAGGATTTTCCATGTTTAGTATCATGTCATCTGCAGACAGTGACAGTTTTACTTCTTTTCCAATTTGGGTTCCTATTATTTCTTTTTCTTCTCTAATTGCTGTGGCTAGGACTTCCAAAACTATGTTGAATAAAAGTGGTGAGAGTGGGCATCCTTGTCTTGTTCCTGATCTTGGAGGAAATGCTTTCAGCTTTTCACTATTGAGTATGATGTTAGCTGTAAGTTTGTCATATATGGCTTTTTTTGTTTTTTTTAATTTTTATTGGAGTATGGTTGCTTTACAATGTTGCATTAGCTTCCACTGCACAACAAAATCAATCACCCATACACATCCAGATATCCCCTCTCCCTTTTGGACTTCCTCCCATTTATATGGCCTTTATTAAGCTGAGGTATGTTCCCTCTATCCCCACTTTCTGAAGAGTTTTTATCATAAATGTGTGTTGAATTTTATCAAAAGCTTTTTCTGCATTGTTGTAAATAATGCTGCTATAAACATCCCTGTACAAGTTTTTGTTTGAACACCTGTTTTCACTTCTTTTGGGTATATATCCAGGAGTGGAATTGCTGGGTCATGTGGTAATTCTGTGTTTGACTTATTGAGGAAGCAAACTCAACCCACGTTGTCTTACTTTGTTGTCTGCTGATGGCAGTGTGGACGGCACCAGCCGGAGGCTGCTTAGCTGCCTAGCTCTTCAGAGCAGAAAGCCAGTTCTTCTTCCTGCCCTCAACACATGGAACCACTCGCCCCCCTCTCTTCTGCCCAGATCCCACGGCAGCCCCACGGAGACAGGCAGGGAATCAGGGCAGGGCCACTCAGGGCTGCGGTGCTGGGGCTCTGCTTGCTCCAGGCCAGCAAGAGGGCCAGGATGAGGGTCGAAGGACCCCTCACCCAGATCACGAGCTGTGCATCCACCCCCAGGGCAGCATGGCTCCCGCAGGAATGGAGAGGTGCCCGAGTCACTGCCTCCAATGGGCTCTGCTATTTTTATGTCCAAGTCTGGTTAAAAATAGCCATCCTAAGCCAAGGTTTTAGCTGCAGCTGACAAGACATTAAGCATCAGATACCTAATGTCCACGAGAGATAACCATGGGTCTCTTCCTGTGTTCATTTTCTGTTTCTACAAGATGTTTAACAAGAAAGGGGGCTTCCCTGGTGGCGCAGTGGTTGAGAATCCACCTGCCAATGCTGGGGACACAGGTTCGAGCCCTGGCCCAGTAGGATCCCACATGCCACAGAGCAACTAAGCCCGTGTGCCACAACTACTGAGCCTGTGCTCTAGACCCCGTGTGCCACAACTACGGAAGCCTGCGTGCCTAAAGCCTGTGCTCCATAACAAGAGAAGCCACCGCAATGAGAAGCCCGCACACCGCAACGAAGCATAGCTCCCGCTCGCTGCAACTAGAGGAAGCCAGGGCACAGCAATGAAGACCCAACGCAGCCAAAAATAAATAAATAAATAAATAAATAAATAGATAGATAGATAGATAGATAAATAAATAAATATTTTAAAAAAAGAAAGCAGGGGCCTCCCTGGTGGCGCAGTGGTTGAGAGTCCGCCTGCCGATGCAGGGGATACGGGTTCGTGCCCCGGTCTGGGAGGATCCCATATGCCGCGGAGCGGCTGGGCCCGTGAGCCATGGCCGCTGGGCCTGCGCATCCGGAGCCTGTGCTCCGCAACGGGAGAGGCCACAACAGTGAGAGGCCCGCATACCGCAAAAAGAAAAAGAAAAAAAAAAAAAAAAAGAAAGCAGGTAGGAAACAGCCATGAGGAAAGCCCCTAACAACACCTCCATCCCTGACCCCGGGCGCTCCAACAAAGCCCAGCCCAGTGTTCTGGGCACTCAGAGGCCAAGAGCGTCACTGCCCGCGGGCCCCCTTCCTGCAGAAAGTGGGTCTGAGTGATGGTGCCCCCCAGGCCAGCCGGTGCCTGGGCAGTGCCTCCCTGCCCCCCTGGGCCAGGCGGGCGGAAGCACAGTTGTGCCGGCCGGCCCCCCCTGCCGTCCAACCCTTGGCATCCCCTGTCCAACGCCGAGAGCAACAGCCATCCAGGGAGCCCGGCCCGCCCGCCCCCAGCGCCGCCCTGGAGAAATGAAGGCGTTCAGAGCACAGGGAGCAGGCAGGGCCTTCTCCTCTCACCTCCCAGCGTGGAGAGCGCTGATGAGGCACGAGGTGCAGCGCGGGACTGTGCCGGCCGCTGAGTCTCCCAGCTCTTCCATCCGCGGCATCTGAAGTGCGTTCAGTGCCCGGCCAGGCGCCTGAGGACGGGCGCTGCTCCTCCCCAGCAGGTGCGCAGCCACCCCGCGGGCACTCGGCACTCCGGGCCCTCCGACTGCTCAGCAGGTGGGAAGAAGCCCCGCTGGGCCAGCAGGGCCGCGTGGCTCCCGGGCAGGGGAACGCGCTCCTGCCCCGCACGCTGCCGGCCACACAGGTAGAAGCACCGCTGACCCTCCCTCCCACCTTCCCGGCCTCCAGAAAGCTGACGTCAGACCGGTTCTAACAGCGGGACCCGCGACAGGCAGGGCGGAGCCGGGACTCATAGAAGACATTTCTCTCATCGTCGTCATAGTCGGGTACCATGTGCGGGGAAGAGTCTCCACTTATCCCTGGACGCAACGCCCCCAGGGCTCCGTGTTGCCATCGGAGAGAACTGATAAACTGTCCTCAGAGCCCCGTGCTGTGACATCCCCCCGCTGACATCTAAAGCCCAGTGCCTGGTCCTCAGCCTCAGACCAGAGGGCGGTGGCCGTGGCCGCACCGCGGCTCTCTGCCCTGTGCTGCCCCACACGCGGGTTCTCAGGAGCCCGGCAGCGCCTGAACCTCGGGCCCTGGCTCCCCCCTGGCTTTGGCTCGGGACCGCAGCCCAGCACCATCTCTCCCGTCCTCATCCTCTCTGTGCCCTGGCCTGGAGACACCTGTGAGGCCCAGGGGCTGCCGGGGAGACTCCCCCACCTGGGCCCCCTGCTAACCGCCTGTCTTCTTTTCGGTCCTTCCAGTGAGAAGCGCCACCTTCAAGTCAACGTCACCAACCCTGTGCAATGCAGCCTGCACGGGAAGAAGTGCACCGTCTCCGTGGAGACGCGGCTCAACCAGCCGCAGCCCGACTTCACCAAGAACCGCTCGGGCTTCATCCTCAGCGTGCCGGGCAACTGATGCGCAGGGAGGTGGGGCCGCCCAAAGCCCGCCCGCTAGGCTCCACGCTGGGAGGGGCCCCCGCCTCCCCTGCGGCCCCTCCCCGAGGCCCACCCCCAGCTTTCTGCCTTCGGCCTCCATCTTCCTCGGTCCCAACTGTCCGCAGACCCCTCAGCAAACCAAAGACCCCGTGTCCTGCCCAGCCCCTAGCCACCACCCCCCCACCCCCGACTACAGCTCCCCTGCAGTCAGAGAAGGCCGCCCGCTGCCAGGCCAGGTCAGCCTGCCTGACCCCGTGACCAGCAGCTGGCCCTGCAAGGCGAGGGCTTGGGGAGCCCGGATGCAGTTTCTGGCCAAAGCCACGCCCCCGGGTCGGGGGAGGTTTGGGGGAGATGAGCTGGGGAGGGGGCCCTGCTGTCTTCCTGGGCCCAGCTGCCCTCTCCCCAGGGTGATGGCAGCCCCATGCCCTGGCTCGGGGAGCTTCTCAGAGCTCCTCGTGGACCCCCTCCCCGCCAGCAGCCAGCCAAGACCACCAGGTGAGCAGGTTCACCTGTAGGGCCAGCCCCTCAGCCCAGGAGCCAAGGGCCGGCAGTCTGTCCTGCCCAGAGCCTGTCCCCAGCCCCGTGGCCACCTCCCCAGAGAGCGCAGCGCAGGGGATGCTCCAGGGATCGTCTTACTTAACCGCACAGCCTGGGCCGTGCTTGTCTTGCACTTATTTTGCAGTTTGCTCATCAGATATCATGTCTGCTGTGCCCACACTCGTGTCAGGAATGCTAATTAATAAAATAGAAGGGGGGTGGGGAGCAGGGGAGCCCTCCGGGGCTTGGAAGTCGCCCCTCCAAACACCTGCCTCACACTCGTGGAGAACCAGGACTGGGGTGGGAGGGTCTGAGCCCCAGGAACGTGGGGAAGTGGAGCGACAGGAACAGCGCGGGGGTCCTGGCGCTGCAGGCCAGGCCAGGAGAGCCGCCGCCTTGCCAGTCCCTGCCCAGCAGAGAGCGCGTGTGCTCCAGATGCTTCCGGGACCACCCTCCTCTGGGCCTCAGCCGAGGAGGATGCCACACACCCCTGGGCAGCCCGGGCCTCCCGGCCTGGAGCCTTAGAAAAAGGAAAGACTCAGGCACCCCCTGTGGTCAGGGGGCTGAGGGTGAGCCCACGCCCCCCAGGAGGAGCCGGGCAGGATGTCAGAGAGGGACGTGCTGACGTTTTCTCCGCTTTCTGCCACAGAGGCTCCCCCTGCCACCCCGACCCCACAAAGCATACCAGGTGCCACCTCCTGTGCCTGCCACGGCCCCCTGGCCGGCTCCCAGGTGGTCCCAGCAGCTTGGTCTCGCGGCTGCCCCACCCCTGCTTCCCAGGGCTCGAGCACATTCTCACCCCGTGCAGTGCACAGCAAAGAGTCCCGCTGGCATCCTGGCCTTGGAAACCCATTCATCCTCCAAGCCTGGTCAGCTGCCCGCACGGGACCCCGTTCAGCAGCGCCCATAGCTTCGCCAATCGCCTTGACACTATCGATCCATCTTAACTGGAACATCACCTCTCCTTCCCACTCGTTTCCCCAAACTTGTTGCTTTACTAGATACATGGAAACGTATGTTTTAGACACACCAAAAAGAACATGCCAAACGAGTGCCGTTCAGAGGCTGGAGAGGACGGGGTCCGGAGTCCTGCCCTCCCACCTTTTGGTGTCGCCTCTGGTCCCTGAGCCCTCAGCCAGAGCACCGCCGCCGTCCACAAGCACTTTTTCATGATGTCCTACAAGAAGTCACAGTGTGTGGCAACTAAAGAAAGAATTTCGGGTGTGATCACAGTGCTGAGGGGAAAGCAGGAGGACACAGTGATTGTATGCAATGAAGTGTTTCTCTTGATTTAATTAAATGCAGTTTTATGGTTTGGTGCGTATATTCCTATTTTCCATTAAATTAACTTTATTTCTAAAGCATATTTTGATTTATCATCAAGAGCAATAAAGCATTAAATCTTACTTTAAAGGTGTTCTGCTTTTTGAATTGAAAACTGTATCTACAGTTGTGAAATTTTGGCTTCTATAAACTCAACTGTTATCCCAGAGGATGGAAGGGAGCATTAAACACAAATCAGGTAAAAATGGAGGATAGTTTACGTGGGGCTGTTGATGAAAAGTATTCAATAGTGAGTGAGAAGCTGGGGGGAGGCGGAGCCAGGAGGCGGACAGGCAGTGGAGTTAAATCCAAACACTTTCTCCCACCATTTTGAGGCCTGGGCACTAGACCCGAAGCTCATTGCTTTCGTTTACTGAAATCGAAGCACGTATAGAATAAAGGCAAGGCTGGGATCTCCAGGGCTGCAGTTCGAGAAGAGGTCTGAGTGAGTCGTGGCTGGTCAGCCTCTCCCCGAGCCCTCAGGTTGGGGTCGGGGAGCTGCAGGCAAGCAAGGCCCTGCGGGGAGATGGGGCATCCCCAGCACCCAAGGGCCCCGCAGCCAGAGGATGCTACCGGGTTCCCCGTCACTGGCGGGACGGAGCCCGCAGTGATGGCTTCTGACTCAGACAAAGGAGGTGCCCTGATCACAAGGCTGACAGCTTCCAAGGTGCCACCTGAGCAGGTTCAACGCACCCCGCCCCCAGGCCCAGGGCAGCTCCAGCCAGCGGGGCACAGGGCCAGGGGGGTTGGGGGGGGACCAAGTCCAAAACGCCAGGTCTCAGCGGCTCAAGGGTGGTGGCGTGAGTGGGCACAGACCGCTGGCAGTACAACGGTAGGGGGACCCACCCTTGCCACAATTAGGGGCTAGGGTGGCTGCTTATCTGGGAGCCCCTGGGTTGGAGTTCTCTCTTTCAGAAACCTGCACAGAGCTAGGCTGGTGGGGTTGAGCCACATAGACCCCTGCTGGCCTGGGAGCCTCCGGGCCGCGGACCATGAGCAGAGCCAGGCCCAGGACACCCGGAGCAGCAGCCTTAGTGCCCAGCCGGGTGCCCTGCAGGACCCGCTGAGCCAGCCCTCACCGGGCCCTCTGGCTGGAGGTCCTGGTCACCCAGCTCCGCCAAGCCAAGGGAGCCTTTGGAGAGCAACTCCTGAGAAACCAGAGTTGATTTAACCTGTGCTTCTTTCTTAATCACCTTAACATGAGGCGCTTGTTAAGGCCTCTCCCCTAACCCTCCCTCCTCCCATACTCCCCTCCCCCACAATGCAATCCAATTATGTCTTGAGCGCAGGAATCATTTGTAAGAGGGGCCCCCAGCCTGCTCCTGAAGGATGTGCCCACAGAAAAGGTCTATGTAATGGATGGTCAGTGCATTTTATTTACTCAGCACAGTACAAAAATAAATAAAAATAAGGGAAGGGGAATTAAATTACAGCCAAACTGAGCTTCATGACCTTGTCAGATTATAAACCACACATACTTACAAACACGCTACGCATACATACAAAATAAGACAAATATAAATTAACAACACCCACAGTTTGGTCAAAGAATAGCTACAGAAGAAATTGCACTAAAAAAACCAACATACATCGCACGTGTGTAATTAGCAGTTTCAAATATACAGCTATGAATAATTCCGAGTGAAAAAAAATGGCACATTTTCTTTTCATTGCAAGTTTAACAACTGCTGGAACAAAACTAAGTTCTAATAACTGCATGGAAAGAATATATCAACCCTTCAGGTTTACAAGAAAGAGAAAAACCAAATCCTGAACTATTATTCCTGTGACTTGTTCTGTGCACGGGTGTAATTTTCACAGCCATCTGTTCTAAGATTATTTTTCTTAAGACACAAAATGCTCCTGGTTTGCATGCACAATATCACTGTAAAAGCAACAATGAAAGAATAAAGGTTTTTTTTTTTGTAGGTTAGTTTTTTCCTTTTTTTTTAATTGTTCTAAAAGTAGTCTTCATAGCAGCATGTCAAATGGGTTCATTGCTTGCACACTCAAGTATATCAGTTCCTTTACACAATACTGATGACCAGTGCAAGGGAGGGAGGAGACCCCACCAGGCTTCACATTGATGGAACTAGAGAGTTCTTTCCTTAGTCCCCAGCCACTCCTGAAATTTGCACCGCCTCCAAAACTTAAAAAAATAAATATGGAGAGAGAGAAGGAAACACACAAAACTGGAATCCTGCGGATGCGCCTTCCCGCAGTTTCAGGCCCAGCGCAGCCCGCGAAGGAGCGACTACAGACCCGCGCCCCTGCTCTTGAGAGTCGGCACCCGGACCCCCCTCTCGTGTGCCGCCAGGGCCCGCTGCCCCCACGGGCCTCCTACCTCAGGTCACACACGGCAGCAGGATCTGCACAGACGGGCTGCGTGACAACTCCAGCAGAGAAGAGGCGCCGCGGCGAGGTCCGCGCCAGCAGCCGCGGGCTCCTTCCAGCCCCGCGGCAGGTTATCTGGCTGGCGGTCCCGAGAAAGGCTCAGCGTGGGCCTCGGCGCGCAGCTGCGGCCAATGCTCTCCCGCTCGGGCAGGCCCTCTTCCTCGGGAGCGTCACGGGCCCGCAGGCTCGGCCCCGGGCCTATTAAATCAGGACCTCAATTTCACAGCTTTTTCTTTTTTCTGTGAATTTCAGTAGTGCTTCTGCTGAAATCAGCAGCCACCTGGAAGCTAATCCTATGTAAAACGGCCCCTGCCTCCCCCCAGCCTCCCCTTCCAGCACCCCCTGGGGGACTGGGACTGGAAGAGAGAATTCTCTGTAGCATCTTCACACCAGTCTTTGTTCCCCAAAACCGAAGGGATGGAGGAAGACTTGCTCCCTTCTCTTGGTCCTCTCCCAAGCCCCAAGCCACCGATCTGGGAGAATTAGAGAGAAAATTGATTAAATACACATCATGTGTTTTTACAGCCACCAACCAGGCTAAGGTGGAAACCAAAACCAGCAGCTGCAAATGATCAGTTGTAGAATCAGCAGGCAATCAGGAGTTCTGCTCCCGTCTTGTAATTGTCTCCAAGATCCAGCTGTCTCACTGGGCCTTTCGGGACAAGGCTTCACCTTCAGAAGAAACTGAACTGTTTGGGAACAGCTTTAAACCAACAGGGGTGAGGGTGGGGGTACATCATCACCACATCACCCTGATCCCTGACATCACCCCCCACCCCCCCGCAGCTCTGCAGGACAAATGTCACGTGCACCAGCAAGAGGCCTTAGCCCTTAGGTGGGCACCGGCTCAGTCCCAGGCATGGCAACCCCACCTGCACAGAAGGCAGGCTGTTGACAATGGGCACCTGAAGCTGTCCTGGCCTTCACCACAGGGTGACTAAGCTGCATGATTCAAATGAAAAATTCACCCAGGAAAGGAGTTGTCCCCAGCTTCACCCCACCCCTTTAGAGCTGGGACCCAAAATGAAACAACTTAATGAGTCAAACCAGCTTGTTAACCAACACTGCCAACACCGCTGGGAGCAGGGGGAGGGGGGCAAGTTCCACGTCTCCACAAAAGGAAAGCCCTTCTCCCTAAAAAAGAAAAAAGAGCAAACCGGGTCGTGCATGGTCAAACGACAGGACACAATCTTTGCACCAGGCCGGCTTCCCCTCAATTGAAGAGGCTGTCCCAGGGCCACGGGCATCTTGCCTCACAACCCCACATGCGGCTCAGTCAGGGTGGCGGGCTCCAGGAGCCTCTGGGAGAATGGAGGACCCAAAACGGGACCCGGCAAAGGGCCTCCAACCAGCAACTCCAGTTCCTCCCTGGGCTGCCTGGCTGTGGGGCGCAGAGGGCAGCCTCCCCTGCCTTGGTCCAGCAAGAGCACAGGCGGCAGAGGCAGGTCAGTCCTTTGAATTCCCCAAAGTGAGAGGTCAGGAGCCAGGGTGGCTCTGAATACATCTTCTGAATTTTGCACAAGGTTCGGGAGTTCAAAAGCATCCAGAGTTCTTGGCAGGGCTGAAGAAAACCCCAAGGAGAGAAGGTGGGAAGGGAGAGGCCCTTCGTGGCTTCGCTAGACACATACTGTACACAAAATCTGATTTAATAATAAATTTTTAAAAATGAATTGAATCCTTGAGCCGTGATGCAGGCTAGCGGGCTCACCGGTCCAGCCCTAGGAGGAGCCGCTTCTTGTCCTCCTGGCCGCTCTCGTTCTTCAGGTCGGAGAACACCTGTGTGAAGTAGTGGGGGTCGGCGTTGATCTGCAGCATCTTGGAGCTCATGAGGTTGATGACGGAGAGGCAGCGGTCCCAAAAGGCCTCCTTGCAGCTCTCCACCAGGAAGGGCTTGAGCGGGTAGGAGATCTCATTGCCCATGTAGGAGTAGGAGAGGTACAGGCAGGTCAGCAGGACGGCCTGGAGCTCGTGGTCGGAGCCCACCTCGGAGGAGATGACATCCCGGCAGAGCATGTAAAGGAAGACCACGTTGGCGGGCGTGATGAAGCCCTGGTCCTGCCAGCCCTGCAGGAGCAGCGAGCGGTCCACGCTGCGCAGCCAGAGCACAGGGTCCGTGGGGGACAGGTGCTTCAGGCGGTAGCACCGGCGACAGAGAAACTCACCCAGGCAGCGCAGCAGCTCGCTGGTGGACGCCTGGACGATGACCCGTTTGGGCGTCCCTGCGGAGGTGACGGCAGGATGCGGGGCCTTCTTGACAGAGGAGGAGACCCCGGTCTGGGAGCCCGAGAGCTGGCTGGCAGGGGGTGCGGGCGGCTGCGCCGGTGGGGGCTGGGCGAACGTGGACAGGTTGGCGCACGACAGCGACTTCTTCAGGTTCTCATTGTTGAGGTGCGTGATGTTGTTCTGGTAGCTGCTGTTGGGCTGCACCTTCTTGGAGTTCTTCTTCTTGGCCGACACGGCCACGATCCTCTTCCAAGGCAGCACGGAGATGATAGAGTGCCGCTTCAGGTTCTTGTCCTTGGCGTTCTTGCTGTTCTGCACGGCCGTGTAGTGGCCCACCGTGGCCGCGCCATCCTCAAACAGCGTGGCCTTCCGGTAGCTGGGGGACAGGGACAGCACCGTGCCCATGGTGCCGCTGCGCGCCGGGCGGGGACCTGCGCCCCTGCGCGCCCAGCCTGCCGGCCGGAGGGACGAAACAGCTCACCGAGCCCGAGGCGGCCAGGGGGAGGCCGGGGCGCTCCCGGGGTCGCGTGCCGCCCCTTCGGATCTGTGTGGAAAACAAGATGGTTCTCAGCACCAGGCGGGGCTCGCGTCGCGCTCCTCCGCCCCGGCCTCGGCAGCCCCGCGGACCTGGCCCCGGACCCGCGCCCAGGCCTTCCCAGGCCGGCACGGCCCCGCCCGCGCCCCCGCGCCGCACCCCGGCCGCTCCACTGCGGCACCGGCACCCGCGCCCGCCGGGGGCCGGATGGCAGCGCGGGGGACCGGCAGCTGGCGGAGGTGGCCGGGGACCCCGCCTCGACACCGCGAGCGGCCGCGACCCCGGCCCGGATCCCCGGGGACAGCGGACGGCCCGAGGCGCAGGCTTACCAAGCAGGTGGCTCCTGCGCTCTGCACCCTCCGCAATGCGCGCCGCGGCTCGACGCCGCGGTCCCGGCGCTCGGCGGGGCTCGGCGGGGCTCGCGCTCGGCGGCGGCGGTGGCGGCGGCGGCTCCGGAGCTTCTGTCCAAGGTTCTGCAGGCGCCGCGGCCCCGCCCCCCGCTCGGCCGCCTTCGCCGCCGCCGCGCCCGCGCCCGCCCCGGCGCGCACCTCAGCGGCCTCCCTCTCGGGCGCGCGCGCGGCCCACGCGCAGGCCCGGCCAGGCCTGGTCTCGCCCGGGAGCGGGAGCCGGAGCCGCCGCCGTGCTCAGCACCAGCTGCGCGCGGTGCTGGCAGCGACACGGCCGCGAGCCCCAGGCGCCGCTCTACTCGCCGCGCCCCATCCAGGACCCGGGCTCGGGCGGCGGGTACTCGCGGCAACGCCCCGCGGGGCCGCCCCCCCTCCCGCACTGCTCGCCGCCCTCTCGGCGCCGCCCCGCCAGCAACAGCCCGGCCGTGTGAGAGTCGCGGGCGCACCGCGCAGCCGAGCTCGGGCGGGTGAGGAAGCTCCGGGCGGGGCGGGGCCGAGGGCCGACCCCGCCCTCCGCCCCGCCCCGACACGTGCCGCCTTTGTTCCCGCCGCGGCGCCGGCAGCTGCGGGCCGCGGGGACGCTCTCGGCCGCGTCCCCGCCCTGGCCGCCAGAGAAGCCATCCACGGAGCCTAGGACCCCGAGCAGCCGCCTTCCATTTAACCTCCTCGTCCCCGGGGAAGGAAGCTAGGGAGCTCAGGGAGGAAGGTGGGGAGAGGCTAAGCCTTTGCTGAGGCCGCCTGAGTGCCCCAAGCATCCCGAGGGGACTGTCCCATCAGTTCTGAGTGCCTTTCCCTCCGGGATCTCCGTTGCCCCATCCCAGGTAAATGCCCACGGCCCAGGTACAGAGCGACTGGCCTTCCCACACCACACCTGGGACAGAGCCCTGAGGCTCCTGGCTCGGTCGCTGCCCCAGAGAAGGGCCAATACTGAGCCCATCACAAATGCGACCTCAAAATTTCCACCGGCCGTCTTATCTGTTATAGAGCAACTGAAGCAACTGCTTCTCCAACCAGCCTCTGATCTGCTGATTTAAGTATTTTTCATGCTAAGCATATATAATTTGAAGATTCGGTGCCCATAAAATTATTAAATTCTGAGTAAAACTCTGGTTCTAATAAGAACTTTTCCTCTCACAAGGAACAAGAAGCCAGATGCTTCACAAAAGCTATTCTTCGTTACTCTTTTAGTTTAGCTCTGGAGATTGACTCAGATTTGACCACAAACCTGGGAAACAGGAGACTTAAACAATATCTTAATCCAAATTACTCTGGACCTGGTGATGAGGAAGTGGCAATCCAGAGAACACCCAATCCCCTGACTCCCAGACCACTCCAGCACACAACCTGTGCCAGTTCTGCCTACTGCTCCAAGCAGTAAAGAAATCTGGTATCATTCAAACAATGCTACCATCATCAGAAAGTACTAGAATTTGCTAAAGAACTACCCAGAGATTCCTCTGTCAACAGTGGCAACTTGTCAACAGCTTTAGGGGCCTTGGTGACCATATAGTGGGAAATGCATTACTCTGTACCGAGAAGGCTACTTCTTGTAGAGTCCTTGAGAAACATCCACAGTAGCTGTCATCTTAACTTAGAAGATAAAGGCAGGCCCTTAGCCCGGGGTGCCCCTCCCTCTGAACATTCCTCAGTGTACAAGCCCTACCTGCTCTTCAAATGGAGCTGTCCTCCATAGTAAGGAGCTCTAAGAATCAATCTCCTCCAGGTCCACTGGCCCAATGACTCTCTTCCTAAGGCAAAGTTGGACCCCAGCCTTTTTTCATCCTGCCCCTAATGGAGGCCCAGCTCCTGAGTTGGCCCATGTCCACACTGCCTTTCCTGTGTTGAGCAGGGGTTAAGTGCTTTCCACTTAAATATGGAAATATGCTTAGATTTCTAAGCCTGTAATCCACCCCTCAGAAATAGCTGGAGCCGCCCTGTACTTACCTGTACCTACAAAATTTCAATACTAACTATTCCAATTCATGGTGGGCAGTACCAAGCTCCACTTCACCCCACCCCATTTCCCAAACCATGGAAGCTCGCATTGGCCTGGGCCTTTTCCAGCCTGCGTCCTCTCTTGCCTTTGTCCAGCCAGCCCTCCCTTACTACCTTCAAAAAGAGCTCTTGGCAGAACTACCCCAACCTCCTCACACTTGTCAGAGGCAAAGTCATGTGTGCAGCAGAGCATGAATGGGATGGCACTGCCAGCACAGTGGCTTTTGTGACCAAAGAACCCTGGAACCCTGTCCACCTGTTGTGTGCCTGCTCTGCCTGTTTTGAGGCACCACACCCCTCCTCTGCTCACTCAACACATCAACAACACCCCTCCCCCTCCAAGCTCCCAGTACTTCTCCAACTGCAAAGAAGGAAGAGCTACAATCTGCCGAAAATGGCAGATCAAGGACCCAGGAGGCAGACCTGGATGAATGATGCACAGCTGTTTTCTTCCCAGTCTTCACCAGAGAACTGCAGGGAAGCTCTCCAAATCCCACCCCCATCAATCAGCCTCTTTATCCTATAGTCTATCTCTAGCTGCCGGAAAGGCCAGCCTGCGTGTTACATGCACGTATGGGATGTCCATGGAGAGTTCCCATCCTCCGCATGCCCCCTTCCCATACCACTCTGAGGAAGGGAGGCCAAGGCCCCAGCCAGCCAGCTCTCAGAAACTGAGTTCCAAATAAAGCAGGTCTGAGCCCTGGCTCCTGAGGAAGTCGTGCTTTGTTCTCTCAGGCATCACAGAGCAGCATCTAGTGGCCTTTCTGGGCAGCACAGGTTACATAACTAGCCTGCAGCAGGGCTCCACAGCCAAGGGCCGCGGCCGCCGCTCCCAACGCCATCAGGATCTCGTTAACACACAAGGAAGCCCAGGCACCGTGAAGCCTGATGCCAGGAAGGGCCCATAAGTGAGGGAGCCAGGCCCATGCTAGCCCACGGGCCACCCCACCCTCTCAGCTGCACCTAGATGCAGCTTATCGAGGCCTGGGAGGGGAAGCAGTCCCTCGAGGTCTGGAGCAGCGCTGTCCAAAAAAAACCATGAGCCACAAATGCAAGCCCCGTAGATAATTAACTATTTTCTAGCAGCCACATTAAAAAAGTTAAAGAAACAGATATATTTTAATAGTACGTTTAACCCAATAAATGCTCAAAATATTTCAACATGTAAAAAAGTTGTTGAGCAATTTTTCATTCTTTTTTCACATTCTTCAAAGTCTGGCTTGTTTACATTTGCAGGGCATCACAGTTTGAACTAGCCATAATTTCAAGGACTCAACAGCCATATGGGGCTCATGACCACACACTGGACAGCACGGGTCTGCAGAAGTCAGCAGACCTGCCCAGGGAGATGACGAGAAGCCTGCTGCCCCACTGGGCTCCTGGGAGTGCCCTCCCCCAACTGCTCGGGCTCTGGATCCCTTTGGAATATTTTTAAAGTCCTTTATTGAAGCACAACTCTTCCTTAAGTAAAACAATACACAGAGACACAATACTGAAAGAGAATAGAGAGTGGCTCAGACTGGAGTTGGTGGCTAGAGCCCACCCTCCCTCCCAGTGGCCCCAGAGCCCCACAAGACAGGTCACTCCCAGGGTCTGAGGGGTAGTGTGAAAATCAATCCTTTTGAACAAGATTCCAAAAAACGAAAACTAAGCCACAACTGAATGCCAGGGCTCTCCAGGCACCTGTACTTCCATGATTTCATGTAACACTCCCACCACAATTACAACTACCAAGAAAGCGCCATCCTTGTCGTGTAAGTGAGGAAACGGGCTCAGAGGATATTACAACCCAAACCCCATGTCCTCACTGGACCATGATGCCTTGGAAAAACAAAGATAACTGAGCCCCATTTCCCATTTTAGCCCTCACAGACCAACGTTCTCACCCAAAGCCCTCCACTTGACCCCGGATCTAAAGGTCTCCCATGAAGCAAATGAAACGGTAGAGCTTTGTCCAGTCCAGAGGGCTACACAGAGCTGTCTGGACTTGATCAGAAAGCCCTCCAGCACTCAAGAAAGGACACTTTTTGAAAAAAAAATTGTTTTTATTGGAACTCATCTGAACATCAGATATACCTGGTGTTGGTTAGCAAGAACCGTTTGTACATTTGATATTGATGGTGCCAAAACCAAAACAGTGACTGGACATGATGGGGAAAGATGTTGAGAACAAAAACCTGATTTTGGAGAGGAAAATAAAAGCCAGTCAGATTCAGTGAGGATGCAAAACCTGGTACAACAAAATCCTTTTACAAAATATAAATTTATTACGAAAACCTGGAAGGATAATCTGACAAAGGGAAAGCAAGATAAAAGGAGGCCAGCAGGAAGGAGGCAGGAGGAGGGGGAGAGGAAAAAAGAAGACAAAGAAGAATGAGAGGAAGAAGAAAATACAGCTGAGCACAACAGAGGTGCAGAAGCTTACCTGCCCAAATGGCATTCAAAGCCTTGCTATGTAATCTCTTCATAAAACAAAGCATGCTGGAGTACAGTGCGCTACCTCCCATCCCTTCCACTTCTAAGAGGTAAATAAAGAAAGCTCCCTGGGAGGGGGACATGAGGTTGCTCAAAAACCCAACAACAAAAATTGGGAGAAAAAAAAAAAAAAACAACAACACACCCCACAGTCTCATTTCCGATGTTCACTGTTTAAAAAAGGAATAAATCCATCTGACAGCAGGAGAGAAGCAGGGGGATGGGGAGAGAAGCTGAAGTATTTCAGACAGCCTGGCTCCCCTGGAGGGGGGTAGGAGGAAGGAAGAGAGACATGGGATGGTCTTCTGGTTGAGAAGGGGAAAGAGGGGTGAGAGAAAAGAGCAGAGGACAGGGGCAGTTAAAACACTGACATCTAATCTAGTTTACTGTGTTAAAAAGAGCCACATGCACAGCAGGCCCCCTGAGGGCCCACACTGCTCCCCGTGTGGCCATGGTGACACTAGCTCCTGGCCACGTCCCCATTCCTTCCCAGGTTGGAGCGGAGCCGTGCAGGTGCTGCTGCGGCGGTGGCGGCGGCGGGACCTTCGGCCAGTCTGCTGGAGCCATTGTTGGGGGGAGGGCGGGGGGATGAGCCACATGGCAGGGGAAAGGACACGGAAACGCCTCGTTTCAAATAAAAAGGAAAATAGCAGTCTATACACAGTTGTTTGTTTTGGTTCAGTACAAACAGAATAAAAAGTCGTTGCTTTGATAGTCAGGCGAACACCCAATTCTGAAGAGGAGGCGAGGTGACGCCCAGCGGGTGGGTTAGGAGCCCCAGTGGCTGGCGGAGCGCCTGGCTTGGCGGCCCTCTCCCAGGAGGCAGAGAGCACAGCTTTAGGTAGTGTAAGCCTTTTTCCTTTTATTTAGAATAACCTTTTTTTTTCTTTTTTTCTCTTTTTTTAAGCAATTTCCCCACTCCCAAGTTGGGCCAGTAAAGATTACATGAACACTGGCACACCTATCGGCTGGAATACAGATGCACCAAATGAGGATTTAAAAACTTTCTGAGCGAAAAGTGGAACAGAAAGAAAAAATCTCCTAGCATTTTCCCCAAAGGTTTCACTCTCCCGCCACACACACTCTCCAAAGGACCGCTACAGATCCAACTCTGCAAGAGAAGACAGAGCAGTGTCAATCGGGGAAGCCGCAAGGCCACCAGGAGGCTTTCAGTCTCGACAGGCAGAAGACAGCGCTGCCCGGGCCCGGGTCCCGGAGTCAGCACTCACCTATGTCAGTTTCTTGGCTTTGTTGTAGAGGGAATCCACTACTTTACTCATGTTCTGAATTGTTTCCAGAGCAGCTTCATAAGTTTTATCTACTGGGGGTTCATCAAAAATAATCAAGACACCCTCCCCCTGGTCCAAGATCCCTGCAGAAAACACAAGCAAACCCAGGTAAAAGAAAGGATTAGACACACGAGCATTTGAGAAGCAGCCCACTCCCTAGCTGCCTCACTTTCTCCAGAAAGGAGGGGAAACAGAAGTCATCGTCCTGTTCCAATCGTGCATGTTTATTACACTCTCATCACAGGCATAAGAGGGGCAAGGATCCCAGGGAACCACCAGGTGATACAATGGAGCATCTTCTTTCAAGATAAACAAGAGCATGATGCCTCTTCACCATTTCATCACCTCCACCAGCCCCCTCGCCTGTATGACTGTTACTCACCATGAAATTTCTTGTCAAGAATCATCTGTGATAATTTCCTTTCCACGTCGGCCTAAAATCAAAGCACATGATTAAAGGGCCCAGCATCTACTAGTCAGAGATCACACTGACATGAAAGCCTTGTATAAAAGGATCTTATGGCAAATGGTCTGAAAATAAAACAGCAACAATGCATCTGCAGCTCTCAGCCCACGGTCCCCAGTCCCCACTGAGAAGCTTGGGAGCTTTGCAATAGGCCCAGCGGGTGTAAATGGCAGCCCCTCCACATGCCCCTTTCCCCATCCCTACCCTCAAGACAAGCTCAGGACTCCTTACCTTGGAGAGCTTGATGAGGCTAGATATGTGTTCGATCTAAAAGGAAAGGTAAAAAGACACCAACACTGAAAGGTTTACTTCTGCCTCTAATACCGGGATGAGGGTGGCGCTGGATCTTGAAATCCTGCCGAATGTCTCTACAGGGACACATTCTCTTTGGCTGTGCTTAGGTCTCTTGTGCTTGGTCCATATGCCTACCCTGCATCACTACAGACAACAAATACACTCCTGTCCCACACACCCAGAACAGAAAGCATTTACCACATGCACAGTGACTACAAAAGCTAGAAGGAGACTGCACTGAAAACAAGCAGGGGCAACCTCACCAGCCTCTACCCCACAGCATCCCTCTCCTTGACTCTCATTCCCTGTCAAGAAAATCCCAAGCTCTTGGGGATCTCTTGCCCAGCAGGTACACCCTTGGAAGTGAGTTCCTATTCTGAATGGTTGTGGGAAGGGAGGTGGCTACAGTGAGGACACCTAGCCAGAAACCCCCTGCCACCAGAGAAGAGCTAGAGTCCCCAAGAGGGTTCTTACCTGTACTCGGGAAAAAGGCTCAATGACGCGGATCAGATTCTGTTCCAGCAAGTTATCATACAACTTGGCCAAGTGTGTGCTGATGATCGGGTCATCTCGGAGCTCTGCCCGGTAATCTGTCAGAACCTGCCAAAAGAGCCGAGATGGGCACAGAAAAGGACTTGAAAGTCACGCTACTCGCAGCTTCCTAAGTAGTGTGCTGGCCCTTGTAACTACATGGTTGACTGTAGTTCTGGAGGATTTGGGAAGGTGAAAGAACAGCCGTGACTGAAGGCAGGAGAAAATGAAAAGAAGTAAAAGGTGGAGCCTAACCCTAGGCACCATCGTCCTGTCCAAGAACCTCACACTGACAGCTCAAACCATGTAAGCCCTAAGAGCAGCTCAGCTTTCAAGCTAAATTCACTGCAAAAGCAGTTCTCAATATGTATTCCACAGAACAAATAAGGTCTCCATGGGGGCAGGAGGAGGGGGAATTCTGAGGTTAAATAATAGGGAATGCTGAATTCCACAGCTAGCTCTTGGGGTTTTATAAGGAATATCAGCACAGAAAACAAAGTACTTTTCTAATTTTGTTTAGCCCTAGTGTTTCCCAAATATCGGATCACAGACCCTTTTTTTAATCCCTTCTAGAAGTGTTCCATCCAAATTTGGGGATAAAATGATCTAGACTCTTTGTTTATTTGTGTATGTGATTTATTTACCTTTAGTAATGTTCTCACAATATCCCAGCCTCATGTCAGCTGTGCTATGAGGTGTTAAGGGAAGCAAGCAAATCATGCCAAGTAAGGAAATGAAATTGGCAAGAAACCTCAAGGAAGATGATGAACCCTGGGGACAGAGAGCCACATGGTCTAGTTTCTGTCCACACTATTTTTCTTCCTGGATCTAGGTTTGTTTTTATTAAGTTGGTCATTATACTCAGACTAAGAGAGAGGCTCAGAAAAGTATGTCTCACCCTATCGCTTAGACAAGTTTTTCTCCCTTTCCAAACCTTCACAAACATTGTCTGAAAGCACAGGAGGCAAGGCCAGACTAGAACTTCCATCCTAAGGAAGTGTCTTTCAGCCCAGGTGCACACGTCAAAACTTCTCTTCTGTCCACAGAGGAGAAGCAGACCTGGCATTTCTGGAGCTGAAGTAACATCTAAGACCATGCCGCATGGTGCTTGTGTCAGACCCTGACACACATGAGCTGTGTAACTCAGGCCTCCTCTTTAAATTCCAGCTTCCCCAAGCATACAATACAGGTAACAGGTTTGTTGTGAAAAATCAAATGAAAGGGGACTTCCCTAGTGGTGCAGCGGTTAAGAATCTGCCTGCCAATGCAGGGGACATGGGTTCAATCACTGGTCCATGAAGATCCCACATGCCGCGGAGCAACTAAGCCCACGTGCCACAACTACTGAAGCCTGCGCTCCCTAGAGCCTCCGCGCCGCAACTACTGAAGCCCACACGCTCTAGGGGCCGCGTGCCGCAACTACTGAGCCCATGTGCTGCAACGACTGAAGCCCACAGGCATAGAGCCTGTGCTCCGCAACAAAGAGTGGCCCCCCACTCGCTGCAACTAGAGAAAGCCTGCACACAGCAATGAAGACCCAACGCAGCCAAAAAAAAAAAAAAAAAAAAAAAAAAATCAAGTGAAAGAAGGATGACAGAACTTTCTGAAACTGAAAGGTACTGTATATAAATGAGGTATGACAATTCAACAAGTTTCATTGTACAGAAGTGCTTAACTACTTCCTGGTTTTGATACTGTACTACAGATAAGATGTAACCACTGGGGAAAACTGGGTGAATGGTACATGGGATCACTCTGTACTATCTTTGCAACTTCTTGTGAAACTATAATCATTTAAAGATAAAAAAAACTTTTTAAAGTGCTTAAATGCCCCTCCCCTCCACCAGTTCCCTACCAACCCAATACCTTGCTTACCTTTTCAAAATCTGCCAGCGACCTGTTCTTGCTGGCCTGAGCCACACATTTTAATGCTTCTGTCTAAGAATAAAGAGAGAAACAGTGAAAGTGATCTGCACGCTCACATCCCAACAAGCCTCATGAGGAACATGCTATGTCCAAACTTCTGGCTGCAAGGAAGAACCTGCCCCACCACTGCTCTTCTTCAGAGGCCTAGGAAGAAAAGCTAGAGGAATACCACTGTGTGCCAACCAGTTTCCCTTTGAAAGCTGAAGTGACTTAAAGGTACTAGGAAATAGGAAGTTTTCCAGAAAAGAGACTTTGATAAAGCATTCTCCAAAGATGACAAGCTAAAAGGGAAAATGGCCAGAGAAGTGCGATTTCCTCGCCCCTCCTCCAAGACTCCCTATCCCTACACCCCACAGATGCCTTCCTGCCCTCAGACTTGATCATACCTTGTGCTTTATAAAAACTCATTCTGCTGGGTTTGGTGCAGGTCACAGACCAAGATTTACTTTCATTAAGCTTGAAGCATCAAAATTCTATGTATCATACTGAATGTTAAAACCCCAGAGTGATGAAGGTATAACCAAGGGTTAAGGGGCAACTTCTAACTTTATAAAACGTTATAAAAGGTACCCGACCAAGCTCTTAAGTCTCTACTCAGCACGAAATCTACAACATTCATCTTCCTGAGTGCCTGACTCCTGCATGAAAGCTGTCATCAAGGTACAAAGGACCAGAGGGAGCTCCTCTTGTACCAGCCTATGTACTTAAACAAGGAAGGTAGTGGTGTCTTATACTGCAGACTTTAAAAATGATGCAAAGCTAATCGTTAGTGTAGTTTGTCTCCAGCATTTGTCTTATAGACAGAAAAATGTCATAATGGGAATAGCATGAAACTTAAAGCCAGATAACCCAAGTTCAAAGTCTCGCTTCACCATTACTAGTTACCTGGCCTTGTTCTGGACACTTGACCTCTCTTAGCCCACCTCCTCAACTCTAATTCTAGATATGATAGTGAGTCTTTCACTACAGAAATAACCAATATTCTTTTGGTCAAAACTAGGAGCTGATCTGAAACTTTTTCTGATGAAAAGCCAATTAGGGCCTCTTGTATAGCAGCAAGAAATCATCTGTTGTGGACGTTCTGCCAAAGATACAGTGAGATAGCCAACGTGCCTGTTGTTTAGACAACTGCATTTGAAACCTAGAAAGACTCCTTTTACTTTACCAGTGATAATCAAGTAAAGTACAAAGTGATGATGCAGACATCTGAGACATCATCTTTACACAGGTCACACTCTTACCTATTCAGGCATAAAAGCCATCACAAATAGGGCTACTGACCATCAAAGGCCTCTTCTTGACCACACCCAAACTCAGGACAAGAGTGGGAAGGTACTGATAAGAGAAGCACTTGAATGAGTCATCAAAACCTAGTTTCTGCACCAAGCAATCTGACCTCTCTAAAGCACAAGCGCACCAGACCTTACCCGGCTCCACACTCTTGGAGAATCCAAGATTTCTTATTCCGCACATGAAATTTTCAAGCCAAGATCATGGTAGATACACTTTCCAGTCGAAGCTAAACGCAACCTAACTCACTGTAAATGCTACAGTTCAATTCTGAGTTCTGTTAAGTCCCTCAAACCACCCGATACCCACAAGAGCACCAAACATTGACTTTTCAGGCCAAGAATTAACAGTACAGGAAATACACCGAACGAGCTTAATGAAAAGAAGAGGGGGGAAGAAAGAATGAAGAGCGGAATGGAGACCTGAAGAGCACGGTCTCACTGAACACCATGTCTAATAACACGCTGCCTCAGAGTGAGCAGAGATCAGAACTGCAGTCAAGGCATCCCCTACCTGCCTCCCCGCATACCGAAGTGCAAGCTTCCCGCTCACCAAGGCCTGGACATCTTCTGGGCTAAAAAAAAAATACATACTCGGTCAACTACTCCAGGATGTTATGCTTCTAAGCATATGTTCAGGCAAATATCTTTTCCTCTGAAAAGACTCTGCCCACAGAGGTAATCAGCCCCCACCCCTAAACCCGTAGGCCTCTCACACCATAGACGCTAGGCTTTCTCCACTCTGGGCTCAGTGCTGAAAAGCAGGAAAACTCAACGTTAAAAAGAAAGCCACACTGGGAATTCCCTGGCGGTCCAGTGGTTAGGACTTGGCGCTTTCACTGCCGTGGCCCCGGGTTCAATCCCTGGTCTGGTCAGGGAACTAATATCCCGCAAGCTGCATGACATAGCCAAAAAAAAAAAAAAAAAAAGAAAAAGAAAAAGCCACACTGAACCTACCAGAAGTAATAGACCCAACAGGCAAAATGATACATATAAATCAAATCCCAGTATGACAGATCTTTCAAAACACAAGCCCTGTTTAATCCCAAGATCCAAAAAGAATCCCAGTCAGTATCTCATTTATTCCCAGAAAAGAATGTGGAATAATCCTGTAAATCTTTAGAAAAGGATCTAGCTGTCATACTTGCCGTTGTCGCCTTTTTCAAACCTCTCCCTAACTCTCCTTTAACCACCCCCATTCTGGGCGGCCCATTGGCTGGTGCTGGTCTGTAAGCCATTTCCTGGCCCTCTGCCCTGGGCTCAACAACTCTCTGGACAGAATTGTAGGATGAGGAGAACACTCAGAGGGGCTGGGAAAGAGATTTCTGAAATCTGTCTCTGAAAGACTAGCAAGGAAAAGTGCTCTGGATTACCTTCGATCCTCCCATTCCACCTCAATCAGCCCCACGAGGTGGCAGCTGCTGCTTCTGTAGCTGGCCAAACTCCCTGCCCAAGCCATCTCTGCCATGGCAGAAAATCTTAGATGAAGGACCTAAGTTCTCATATCCCAAAGTTAATGTGCACCTACGTGTTGAGCATGATTTTGCACAGCAACATGTACTTCAGAGATGTGATGGCCTTGGGGCTATCGATGGAGTCATAACCCTCAAATGCCTCATAGAAATATGAGTATGCAGTTTTCCAATCCTTCTCCTCTGCTGCATGGATAATACCTGGGCATTGAAAAGAAAAGAGTAAGAACCATATGAAATAATAGAACCATAAAATGTCACAGCTGGGAAGGGCCTCAAAAATCTATCCCAATCTCATCTACTTATTGATGAGGTCAGGAAAGAATAAAGGACCTGCCCAAAGTCACTGCCATCTAGTGGCAAAGCTGGGATTAGAACCCAGGTCTTTGGCCTCCCAGTTCAAGTCACCTTTCCAATATTAATTCCAAAGGAGTAAGAGACCCAACAAAAGGTGATCCTAAAAACCGCATATGGTAACATCTTTTCGCACCACCACAGCAGTCCTGCTATCCATTGGAACCACTAGAAAAGGCCACGTTTACCCTCCATGACATTACCTTCATGGGTCAGAAAACTGACACAAACATCCCTCCCTGGTTTGCCCAAATTACTAGTTTTAATAACATCAACCATTTCTTTAAGATAGCTTTTCTAAACTTGACACTTTTATAAGTAAGCAGCTTTCATGAGAGAGAAAAAGAAAATCCAACCTCTTACAGTCTCATTTCAGATACTGGTCATTTATAGATAGATGTACCTTTGCCTTGATGTGATCAGTAAATGGATTTCATGTAATGCCAAATCCATGAACTTAATTGTACACAGTTAAGCAGTATTACGCTACACTTCATCTAACCAGTTCTCTACTGTTTAGAAGCTGGGTTGCTCCCAATGAGCCTAACTTTGACTGAACCTGCTATTACTTCCAACCTACGCGATCACGTGGGATGACGTGAAAATTAGTTCTTCCTAGTTTGGAAGGCAACTAAGCCCCAAGATTCTGTGTGTCAGTTCTAACCCTGCCTCAGCCACATCCATTTGTTTACCACAGGGCTTCCCAACTTTCCCACATCAAGGTAAACGAATAAAGTATTCAGCACACTGGAGTAAAAGGATGAAACTGCTTACACATGACCCCAGGGGATCACTGTTTCAGACCACCCGTCACATACCTGTGTGCCTGGCATGCCAGTTGGGAACTTATGAATTAATAACCACTATTGAGTGATATGTGCCAAACCTACCCAAAAAGCCTCCTGTTTAGAGGCTGAAGGTTTCAGGTCCTTCTCCTACTACTGCTCTTAACTACAGAGGCCTGGAGAAAACCCACCCTCCTCTGTAGCCAAGGAGACCTCCCTCAAAAATACCCAACAGACTACTAGCACTGCCAAATTAAATGAGACAAATGCCCATTTTCCCATTCTTCCCAGTCCAGAGCTAGAATAGACCAGACAAAAAATAAGACTGATTTAAAAAAGAACAAAGTAAAGAAGAACTGGTATACTGCTTTCCAAAACACATTAGCAAATAGAGACCACATTAGGACTAAAAGCATCCCAGCTGGCATAGGACATTCATTATTTAAAGAAACAAAACACTAGACTGTTACTCATTCAACACAAATATTAACAAGGGCCTACCATGTGCCAAGCACTGATATAACTACTACAGAGAAAATAAATATGAATAAAGCCCTGAAGGAGCTCACAGTCTCACAGTGGTCATCAAAACAGAAACAAGGAGATTAGTACCGTAATATGTACCAAAGAATATACCTTTCATAGAGAAGTCCAAAGTAAAGAAGGCACTGAAGAGGGTTTATAAGGCAGACATGTGAGCTTGATCTGGAAGGATGCATAGGAGTTTGCCAAGGGGAGAAGATGGAAAGGGGAATTCCAAGCACAGAAGACAAAATATATAAAGGCACAGGAGCAGGAACACATAAAGTCATTTGGTGACTAGGACTGAAACCCAGAGATAACCATGAAAAGGATGTCTTCCTTTTGAATGCACTGTTAAAAGTAAAACAGCCTGGGGATAATGGGGAACCATTGGAGTTACATGATCAGGTCTGTGTTTCCAAAAAATGACTTTAGGACTAGTAAGCAAGATGGATTGAGAAAAGTGACTAGGGACAGTCAGATCAGTAAAAGACTACTCCAGTGGTCCGGTGGCATTAATTAGAGCAGTAATTGTAGAAATGGAAAAGAAAGGGCAGATTTGGAGACAGACCCAACCTGATACATCAGAAGAAAGAGTGACTGAGGATAATTAGTCAAGGGAGGAGAAGCAAGAAGACAATGCTGTCACAGAAGCATGGAGTGCTCAACAGTGTCAACCCCCCCCAAATTTGACAGAGGATAGAGGGGAGTTACTGTCTTTCAAGGAGTCAACAGAGACACCAAAGTAATGACATTCTCTCAACTTTTCCAAGAAGCCTGACAGAAAAGAAGAAGACAGCAATTTAGAAAGGACAAAAGGCTGTGCTTTTTCAGCTGGGGCCGTTCAAAGACTGAGAGGAAGGCCGGGCCAGGCTGGCGGGGCGCCTGACCACAGCGGCAGCAGTGCGCTCAGCCAGGCCCCCTCCCGCTCCCCTGCCCCTCTTGTTCACGTCCCCCCAGCAAGGAGGGCGGCACCAATGGCGGTGCCTCGGAGGCCGGCGAGGAGAGGGAGGCCGTGGGCAAGAGGAGGCGCCCGGGCTTGTTGGCCACCGCCTGGCTCACCTTCTACAACATCACCATGACTGTGGGGTGGCTGGTACTGCCTATTGCCAAGGTACGTTTTTATATGGAAAAAGGAACACACAAAGGTTTATATAAAAGTATTCAGAAGACACTTAAACTTTTCCAGACATTTGTCTTGCTTGAGATAGTCCACTGTTTAATTGGAATTGTACCTACTTCTGTGCTTGTGGCTGGGGTCCAAGGGAGTTCAAGAATCTTTATGGTGTGGCTCGTTACTCACAGTATAAAACCAATATAATTTTTTTTATCATCTTATATCCTGTCGGAGTTGCTGGTAAACTTCATACGATACGCAACGTATGATATACGCTGCCTTACCACACGTGAAGAAAACAGGAATGTTCTCAATAAGACTTCCCAATAAATACAATGTCTCTTTTGACTACTATCATTTTCTTCTTATAACCATGGCCTCATGTATACCATAGTTTCCACAACTCTACTTTCATACGTTACATCAGAGAAGACAGGTGCTTCATGGAGAGGTGACTGTCGAAAAGGATGATTAAATGATCCCTACAAGGTGCTTTTTCCAGAATAACCAGGATTACTTGAGTCCAAGTTTTAATAACAAGAATAAACAGCTTGATGAGAAAAAAAAAAAGACGGAGAGGAAGATCCAAGCGGAGACGAAAAACTAGACTTAGAACTGAAAAACTAAAGACTTAAAAAGGACAGGTAGGACTTCTCTGGTGGCGCAGTGGTTGAGAGTCCGCCTGCCGATGCAGGGGACGCGGGTTCGTGCCCCTGTCTGGGAAGATCGCACAAGCCGTGGAGCGGCTGGGCCCGTGAGCCATGGCCGCTGAGCCTGCGCATCCGGAGCCTGTGCTCCGCAACGGGAGAGGCCACAGCAGTGAGAGGCCCGCGTACCGCAAAAAAAAAAAAAAAAAGACAGGTAGAATGATCATGCTTGATGATGGGTAAAAATAAACAATGATACAAATTCTGGGGAGGAAAGAGAAGTAAAGAAGGTTCACATAAAAATGGCCTCTATTTGCTCTGAGAAATAAGATGCAAGTTCATCTCTTGACCATGAAGAAAGAACATAATGAAGAGTAGTGGCTTAAACAAAGTGCCGGTATTTGGTCAAAGCAAGGTACTGTGTGATAAGAACTTACATTCATCATCTCATTTAATCCTCACTCCCATCCTATGAGGAGGTACAATTATTTATCACCATTTTTCAGATGAGCTAAAGAAAAATTTAAGTAACTTGCCCAGTCACACAGCTAGAAATTTGCAGAACCAAAATTTCAACCTAGAAAAGTTGTTTTCTAGACTTTTTTCTAGAGCTTCTGCTTTTAACCTGAATCACAAAACATGCCATTTGATACTGACAATACCTGAGAGGCAAGTATGATAGCTATTATCTCCCTCTTACAGTTTTACATGGAAACAAAGATTGCGAAGAGGTAATACCAGGTAACGCTAGTTAGTCCTCTGACTCCAATAATGCTCCTTCAATAATGATAAGTTATAACTAATAAAAGCTGCTGACTACAAGAAAAAGTATTCTATTGCCAATCCATGGCCTCCTAGCCCCAAAATTCACACACTCCATCAGAAAGCAACCCACTACACTCGACGGAAATGGGGGGCTGGGGGGGGGGTGTCTTTCCTCAGCCTAGATCTGAGGCCCTTTAGAAAAGTTCAACATGCTTTACAAAGGTCTCCAAGTGACAAGAGACTTGGGTTAGTCCAATTCTGGAGAGAAGTGCTACCATTCTGAGTAAGTGACTAAGATGGAAGATAAGGGAGAGCTTTTTAAACCTAAGTGAGACCTCTCTAGGGTGTTGGCTTTAACAATCAGTTTGCCTGGTCAACCACAGATTAAGCATGTTCTTAATATATTTTAGGCAGTTAACAGCAAGTGAAGAGGAGGGGGGCAGCTAGTGAGAGAGCTAACCTTCCACTGGTTTCTCTGAGGAAGCTTGAGCCAAAACAGCCAATTTTATTCTCCAGCCCCAAACCCCCAGTCCTTTCACCTGTGAGGTAAGATGAGCTTTAAGAAAACATGGGGTGTTACCTGACTGCATATCCAAGGTGGCCTGCAATTTAGGGGGGCAGTAAATGGCATTTGCTGTGGTTCGAGCAGAGGTTAAGGCAGCTCGGGCTTTTGGCAGGTTGCTCAGGGCATGGTATGTTTTGCTTTCTAAAAGCTGTACTTCCACCAAAAGGGCTTTGTCATCCATCTTTTTCAACTCCCGCAGCAACTGAGAACCTGGAGAAAGAAAAACATATACCCCCTTTGTTAGCCATAATCTTAATATTTTAATATTGTACTATTTCCCTCTCACCCTCATAAGAACACTCAGGATAAAGAAACCTGCCTGAACTCAAAAAGAGGTTATTTATTTGCAAGATTTAAATTTTCTGCTAATGTGCTATCTTACAAAAGAGAAACACAGATCTCTCTGAAGCCTTTCTGCACACAAAGGACATTACAGCCAAGAATCATATAAGCTTACTCCTAAGATTTGAATACAGTGGGAATCCCCACCCAGAAAATGCTGAAATTACTTATCCAGTTCAGAGAGACACTCGATCTCACTCTCTTCCTGTCCAATAATCACAAGACTACATAGGAAACACCAGGCACTAGGGTTGGTAGGGGAAGGAAAGAACTTTGGACACACTAACATTCTCCAAATACACCTTCTTCCCCCTGCTCAACATCACTAGTTTAGTCATTAGGGAAATGTAAATCAAAACCAAAATGAGATACTACTTCACACCCAATAAGGTGGCTAAAATTAAAAAGACAGACAATATTAGGAAATGTTGGTGAGGATGTGGAGAAACTGGAACTCTCCTCATACACTGCTGGTGAGAATGTAAAATGGTGTAGCCACTTTGGAAAACAGTTTGGCAGTTCCTCAAAAGCTGAACAGAGTTACCATATGATCCAGCAATTCTACTTCTGGGTATATTATACCCAAAAGAAAAACATGTCCACATAAAACCTGTTCACAGCAGTATTCATAATAGCCAAAAAGTGGAAACAATCTAAATGTCCATCAAATGATGAATGGATGAAGAAAATGTCGTACAGCTATACAATGGAATATTATTCATCAATAAAAGCACTGCTATATGCTACAACACAGATGAACCTTGAAAACATTATGCTAAGAGAAAGAAGCCAATCAAAAAGACCACATACTGTATGATTCCATTTATGTGAAATGTCCAGAATAGGCAAATCTACAGAGGCAAAAAGTAGTTAGTAGATTGCCTGGGAAGGTGGGCAGGCAGAGATGATGGATGGGGAATTAATGAGAAGAGACAACTAATGGGTACAAGGTTACGCTCTGGGGCGATGAAAATGTCTGAAATCAGACAGTGGTGACAGTGGCACAATTCTGTGAATATACTAAAAATCACTGATTGTACACTTTTAAAGGGTGAATTTTATGGTCTGTGAATTATGTCTCAATAAACCTGTTACTTTTTGTAACGCTACTAGTTGTTTGAACCATATGAAATTTCCATTTTTGCAGGATAAGAATTGAATATTGACAATTTTTCAACTTAATAGATCAGGAAAGCCGTGTTCTTCCATCTGGGGAAAACAGTCCAGATGTATCCATTAATTTAAAAAAAAAAAACAGCAGGCAAAGATTTCACGGTGTTTAAAAGCCAAAAGGAAAAGCCTTTAGTTGGCCCACTTCGGGTTTCCCATGTGTTTGCACCCAGTTAATTTCCTGATATTTAAACTAGATTTTAAGAATAATTATAAACAGATACAGTAGACGTGATAGTAAACACGAGCAATTTGACCCTTTTGTTCTCTGAAGTTGACAGTTAGTTTCTTAGAACTTCTAAATGGCATTTTTCCATGACAGATTCAGTAAATGGAAGCCACACTAAATTCTTCTTAGAAGTAGACAGAATATAAATTATTAATATGTAACTAGTAAGAGTAGCCAGGTTTGGAATACATTCATTTAGCCAGCTACAGACGCCTTACTAGCTTCCACCAGCTTACTTACCCAAATGCAATGCTTCCTGGTACCTCTTGGTATCAAAGTACAAAGACACCAGTCTTGCCTAGGAAAGAGAAAAGGCATTGACTGACGGAAAGGGGAGGAAAAAAGCCAAAGAAAGAAATCAAAGATTGACAGTCACAGAACTGTTACTGTTGAATATTCAAGTCCTGATGAAAGCACCAAATTCAGCCTAAAAAATCATCTAGCCCATGATATTATCTCCTATTATAGCCAGTGACTGACTAAACCACGTTGCTGCTTACTTTTCTGAGCCAAGCAGCAGGTCTCTCTCAAAACTTCAACCAGAGCAATTCTCATGAGTGCGACACTGCTACCAATAATTTCAGGTGCCCGGATAATACAAAGTTGCTGAAAATACTTTTGATCAGGATGGTATTACTTATATGCACAGTCCTTCAAATGCCTAGCGATCTGAAATCAGTACTAATGTAGGCACATACCTCCAAAGCTTGGCGTAAGAAAGTTCTCTTCTCTGATTTGGCCCATTCGATGCACTCTAAACACAACTCGACCTGCAACAGGGGGAGAGACAGTACGTGCAACATTATGTCTTCACGTTCTTCCCACAAGCCTTGCTCTGGAGAACAGCTTTCATCTCCTCCTTACATACCCATGTTTACTGTCTCAGGGGCATGCCTTGATCCCCAGTATCTCAATATGTAGTGATTATAGCATAATGGAAAATCAACTTGGCTTTTTACACACAAAGTATCTTTGTGCTTAGATTGTGTTCCCTTGGAAAAGAGCTTCATCCTCAAGATTCCTCTTCTACTGTCCCAGGAGAGACCCAGGCTACATACATAGCGCTGGAATGTAGATTTCTATAATGGCTGAGAAATTTTTAAAGCAGAAATTTCTCCCTGAATAGTAATAGTAATGTGTTCATGTGACTATATTGGTCATAAACGGGAGAAATTCTCAGCCTAGGCACAAGTGTCTTACTCCTAACAGTTGCCTGTAAGACTCAAAAAGCCCAGCTGGCTTTTCCCTTCCAAATTCTAAGAAGTGCAACCAACAATTCTCATCACAATACAGCAAATTAGCTTGTACTACAGGAAGTAAAAAGAAATGAGAATTAGCCTAACACTTTAAGGGGCTTTTAAGCTTTCTTTAAAGGCACTTTGAACCCCAGTTCTATATGCTACCCAAGCAGTAAGGTACCATGCAAAGTAACTAACGTAAAGTAGTGTTCTATGCTAGATAGTCTACATGCCATAGGTACCCTTGCTATAGTAGCTCTGACAAGTACATATTAAGAGCTTCAGATCTTGTATCACTTCTGTTACTGTGAGTTAAGATTCATAATCAGGGCATGAAAAGAAACTGAGCTTTCCAGAGAACTAAGTGCTAAAAGAACAGGTTTCTATGTAAATCCCAAGTTCTCTTAAGAGATGTTACAAGGAGGGAAAAGTAAAGGGGCATAATCCAAATTGACAGACCTTCTGCCTTTAGATAAATGGATGACATTACATGGCATTTGGAGGATGCACCAGTAAGGGTCAATGAAATCTTTATAACTCACTGGAGCCCCCTAGTGGCTACTTAATCCCCAACTCTAAACTCAACTGCCCTCATACAGTAAATTCTACAAAACCTAAAATAAAAGCAAGCCAGTCACAATTTCACAGTTTTGAGTTTTGTTCTAAAAAGCCAAACTCAAAGTAATATCTCTGTTCATGACATGAACGGAACTGAAAATATTTTGCTGAACATTTTTAGCAACAAGAATAAAAATCTTCAGTCCTACGTGTCTTTGGGGGCTAAGAAATGCTTACCATCAGTTTTACCCAGCAAGCTTTTTCAAACAATGCAGAAATGAACGCCTAGGCTCCTGATCCAGTAGTCTGGAATAAAAGGTTGGCCACTCTGATGTATATCCCTAATTAAGAAACACGTTCTACTCTAGCATCTCAACCCGTCCCCATTTCCCTGACAGTCCAGATGTTAAGTGACACACCCAAGGTCACGTATACAGCTGTTGGGACCAGAACTTGACCCTACCTCAACCCAGCCTTAATAAACTCAGGTCAATACAGACATTTCTCCTAGAGCGGGGCATCTGTACAACATGAACTGCCTATCTGTTATCAATTACAGGGTACGTGCTTTGCAATATCTGGGACTATAATTGGTGAAACCAGTGCTTCAGTTTTAAGAAAAAATTTTCAAGGCCACTGGCCTTGCTACACAGCTTGAGAGCTTTTGTCCTTTGTTAATGCTAAGGATGACTGATAAAGGGGATAAGAATACACAAGAAGCCCATGCTTCTGGAGGAAGCCCTACCTGAGTACAAAAGCTTGACACGGTCAAGATTAGGTATTTTTTAAGCTTTAAATAAATAAACTTAGCCATTTTTTATATGCCTTTATTAACTAAATTCCTAAGGGAAAAAATTAACTACCATTCTAAGTCTGAAATTCTCTAGCACAAACTCCCTTTTTTCCCTTGAAATAATTGTTTCATTAACAGGATTTTTGATGTAAGGTTTCTTAAAATGTCCTATTGTGTTTTAGCTGGATAGACTATACCAAAAAATGGCTTCCCATAGAAACTGCCTAGAGATCCCTAGAAGGTAGAATGAATTCTGGAATTTCAGTTCACTATTTGGCAGGGATCTGGTTCACTCTTCTTGCCTCTTCTTCACCCCAACTCTCTACTCCCCTCCCCTTGCTAACCACCCCGATCCTCAGTCTCCCACCCCACCCATATAGCCTCACTTCCTAGGCTCTAAAGTTTAGTACTGCAAATGAGCAGAACCTAACCTGAATCATATCAGCTTTTGGAATACAGCAAGCTGAAGATTGTTCTGTAGATCTGACTTATGGTCAGTCCCCAAATACAAAAAGGCAAGGAAAATCCCCTCCCCCATACTCTTGGTGTTAAACTCCCCAACACCCTAGCTCTTGGTACCAAACTCCCCCAAACTCCTAGCTCTCTTAACAATGTCCTAACACGTCATATTTTGCCTCAGGCCTCAACAGTACCATGACAGTGATCCACCTATGACTTGCTCCTCTATCCTTTCCCATTAGTCAATCAAAGAATTTTAAAAGAACCTAGAATTTTCCAAGATGAAGAAGACTATATCCAGTTTCCCCAAGTCAGAGGCCTTGAGTCACAGAGACAAATGTAATAACAATACCCCATGCTTATATCTCAAGTCAATAAACTTAAGTCTTAATTCAACAAAGTATCTCCTGAGCGCCTACCATCTGGAGGGCATAATCCACACATTCCCTCAACAAATACTAGTTATGTACCTTCTCTGGGCCGAACCACTCTAAGTGCAGAGGATGCAGCAGTAAATAGGACACAGTACCTATCCTCACGAAACTTATACTCTAAGTAGGAAAGGGAGGTTAAAAAGTAAAATAGGGCTTCCCTGGTGGCGCAGTGGTTGAGAGTCCGCCTGCCGATGCAGGGGACACGGGTTCGTGCCCCGGTCTGGGAAGATCCCACATGCCGCGGAGCGGTTGGGCCCGTGAGCCATGGCCGTTGGGCCTGCGCGTCCGGAGCCTGTGCTCCGCAACGGGAGAGGCCACAACAGTGAGAGGCCCGCATACAGCAAAAAAAAAAAAAAAAAAAGTAAAATAAATACGAAGAAAGCAGAGATAGGTATTTTAGATAAGGTGATAACAGAAGGTCTCTGAGGAAATGAGATGTAAGCAAAGACTTGAAATGATGTGAAGAAAAAAGCTGTGTTAAGATCAGGCTGAGAGCGGGACTTCCGTGGTGGTCCAGTGGTTAGGACTCAGTGCTTCCATTGCAGGGGGCACAGGTTCGATCCCTGGTCAGGGAACTAAGATCCCACAAGCAATGCAGTGCGGCAAAAAAAAAAGGTCAGATGTATAAAAATGCCCCAAAGCTAGAACAGTTTAAAGCTAAGGCAAAAGGCCAGTGTTACAGCTGTAAAGAAAGTAAAAGAAAGAATAATATGGTAGGTGAGGTCAGAGGTAGCCATGGTTAAGGAATAGCCATGAATTAGGAATGAGAAAGGCACTGTGGTACTACAAGGGATATAGGGCTTCACCTGAATGAGACTATATTACAGTAAATAAAATAAAGCAAGGGACTTTCCTGGTGGCACAGTGGTTAAGAATCCGCCTGCCAATGCAGGGGACACGGGTTTGAGCCCTGGTCCAGAAGACACCACATGCCGTGGAGCAACTAAGCCCGTGCTCCACAACTACTGAGCCTGTGCTCTATAGCCTCAAGCCACAACTACTGAGCGCGCGTGCCACAACTACTGAAGCCCATGCACCTAGAGCCCGTGCTCCACAACAAGAGAAGCCACCGCGATGAGAAGCCCGCGCACCACAATGAAGAGTAGCCCCTGCTCTCCACAACTAGAGAAAGCCTGCGTGCAGCAACGAAGACCCAAAGCAGCCAAAAATAAATAAATAATTTTTTAAAAAAATTTTAAAAAGGGAAGAAAATAACGCAAATGTTCAGGTAATCATCATACAAGGCATAATCAAAAATATAACATGTACAAAATATAATGTGGATCACTGAAGAGTTGAGATCACAGTGACGTCAACAAGGGAAGATTTCAGAGGAGGTGGTACTTGACGTGGAGCTACCGAACGGAAAGGTACTATCATGAAGAGTGTGCAGGACTTGCTCAGCAAGTATCCAACAAGGCTGGCCATGTTCGGTACACTTCATAGAGTACGAGGAGATCAGACTGTCACGCTAAGTTGTATTGTAGGAAAACACGTAACACCTAATTCTGTAGGCAACAGAGAGTCACTGAAGGCTCAAGTTACGGGTGAACAGTGAGGGGAATAAAACGTTCAGAGGGTTACTTGGTGGGGATATCTCTCAAAATGGTGGTACGAGGCTTTTGCAATAGTCTAAGTAAGAAATAATTCGTAAAGCAATTATAGTCCAATAAAGATGTTAAAAAAAAAAGAAAGAAAGAATTAGAACCCACTGTATATATCAACAATACCTCAAAAAAAAAAAAAGAGAAGACTTAGAACCCGAACTAGACGGCAGCTGTACGTAGAGAGCAAATATGAAAAGAGGTGGAGACAGAGAGTGAAGAAAGTTGCACTGGCAGAATTTAATAAACGGTTGGATGCCGACGTTGCCATGTGGAGTGTGAGGTGCAAGCAGCACCATCTGGATGATTTTGGTAATTTATTCCAAAACGAGCAGATAACCTGCCGTCCACAAAAATCACTGCAAGAAGACCTGCTAAGTGGATTAAGACTCTCGCTCTTGATAAAAAGCTAAACTACTGGGACTTCCCTGGCGGCACAGTGGATAAGAATCCACCTGCCAACGCAGGGGACACGGGTTCAATCCCTGGTCCGGGAAGACCCCACATGCCGCGGAGCAACTAAGCCCGTGCGCCACAACTACTGAGCCTGCGCTCTAGAGCCCGCGAGCCACAACGACTGAGCCCGCGTGCCACAACTACTGAAGCCCGCGCGCCTAGAGCCCGTGCTCTGCAACAAGAGAAGCCACTGCAATGAGAAGCCCACACACCGCAAGGAAAAGTAGCCCCCGCTCACCACAGTTAGAGAAAGCCTGCACACAGCAATGAAGAACCAACGCAGCCAAAAATAAATAAAATTAAATCTTAAAAAAAAAAAAAAAAAAAGCTACACTACTAAACATCAAAAACAAAAGAAACCGACAGCTCTTACTCGGCACTAAGATGACACTGACAATAAAATGACACAGTACCTGAGAGTGTTTCCTTTCACCCTAAGATAAGGAAGAAAGGTTTCTAGTTGACAAAAAAGTAATGTGCAATGAACAACAGCAATGTACACACACAGTTAAAGGAGGGCCTACCCAGACATGGAACACATGACAAAGGCCAGTAAACCCCACTAGCCAATTAACAGGAGAGCACTAAATTATGATTTCAATAATTTGGATAAAGGAGTAGAACCGGTCATTAAACAACTGTAGCTCTATCCAGAGTCAGCTCTATGTTATGGGAAGGGACAAATTCCAAGACTTCAGTGTCAAAGAAGCAGCTTGGATAATTAATTTTTTCTGCCTAAAATGTTCCAAGTAACATTTATTAGTCTGTTTCAAGCTAATACTTATTGGTCAGTCCATTCTAAGGCATCCTAGGGGACTTCCCTAGCGGTCCAGTGGTTAAGACTCCATCCACGCTTCTTCCAATGCAGGGGGCGCGGGTTCGACCCCTAGTTGGGGAACTAAGATCCCACATGCCGCACGGCGTAGCCAAGGGAAAAAAAAAAAAGAACAAGGCATCCTAATTCAAACAAAAGACGGGGTGTCACTTTTTCATGAGAACAAATACAATTTTTTTAAAAATTAGGGTTAGATGTAAGAGTAGTGCCCCTTAGAAAAATCACTTTTTCTTTTAAATTATTCATAAAAATAATTTTAATGCTTTGGTTCAAAAGGCAGCTATCTACATATCTATTTTTGATCTACTGTCATGAAACACAGTTCTCCCAGAAACAAATGAATTTGAAGACTTCACTACAGATGAATTTTCTACAATGAAGTTAGTTTATGGTGTTGAAACTAGGTTTCAAAGAATCATTAAGGCAAGAAACCAGATTTTACAGAATGGTTTTTGTAAAACCATTTTACATGATTTCAAAGTGAGATCCATATGTGCTAGGTTTCTGAAGTTCCCCATTATGTGCTCAATATGCCACTAAGCCCCTTCATATCTTTTACACCCACAGAGGCTATGGCACACAATGATATATATATATATATATATATATATACACATATATATATATAAAATAACCAACTACCAATTCTTATCCCTGCCTTTATACCATCTGATGTTTTATATATTTGTTTATCACCTGCCTTCATCATTAAAATATAATTCTCATGAGAGCAACAACTGTATGCTGTTACAAATGAATCCCCAGTATCTATAACAGTGCCTAACACATAGCAGGCACTAGTGAGTGCTGATCGATAAATCTACAGAAAAGACAACTATAGTCTTCCTACAAACAGATTCAAGCAACCACCATATACCCTGCTTGAATCTGCCACTTTTTACAGAATGAATTTTAACTTTGGTAGCGTCTCCTTCTCCTGAATTGCAGACAATACAGCTATCTTTGAAGAACGGGAAGAGGCTCAGTGATTCCAAAGAGGCACTCTTCAGTGCAGCTCAGGGTCTAGTCTGAACTCACAGGGGACATGTACAGGTATACCAGTCACTTCTGCACACACAAGACAAAAACAGATGGATGCTCACCCCTCAATAAAGGCATAAATGCAGTACAAGACATGCCAAGAAGGGATGCCACAAGACTTAATTAGTGCTCACAAGGAGCTTTGTGACACAGAATGAAAGGTACCACAGACACAGAAAACATTACAAAGGTGTGGCAATACAATACCTCAAAGACAAGAATCAGTTTGTGACCCTGATGTAATGAGGATTCCAGGGACCACTGACAATCTCCACTTACAAAGCAAAGCATGGAACAGACCCAAAGTATCAAATGCCCTGTAACAAAGAGAAACTGACATGATAAGTCCTGCGCTGTCCTCCCAGTTGTCCCTTCCACATTAGTACCACAATGCAGGCAGGCATTTCTTTCACTGAAACAACACTTTGCTCCATATTGTCTACCTTCTGTCATTAAAGTAGCTTACCTCCTGTCCTGTAGCTGCTTCCATATCAAGAAACAGATCAAGAAGAGATCGGACCAGACGAGCTGCTTTAGCCTTGCTGATGGAATTCAAGAAGGGTCGCACATATTTCAGCAGTCCTCCAAGCTCTGTGTGGAAGGCAATTCAGACAAGAAAAAGTACACATCAATATTAGGGACAAAATACCCATTAAAAAATGACCCAAGATCATAAAACCAGTACTTATGTCTGGAATCAGTCAAAATGAAACTTAGTAGGAATTTAAGGCATTCTTAGCAGGTAATGGAGTAGCAAAAAAGTTAACAACATATACCAAATCTGTATTCCATTCCCCACTCAGCCTCTGGATTACTGTGAGGGTCCTGGGAAAAGCTCATGTCTGTCTGCCTCATGAGTACAGCAAAGTACTCACACTCTCAGAAAACAGTTTTCTAGAACACGAAATATGCTATGCCTCTACCACCTTAGACAAAATTACTTCCCCACAGCTACCAAATTTATCAGGTTATAGGAGTTAAATTTTTTTTTTTCCTAATTTCCAACCAAGTCTGTCTCAGCAGTTCCCCTTAAACAGAGATTTTCAATTCCAGGTTCCTTTTTTCTCCCTTCCTGAAGTAATAATGCCCAGCTTAGCCTTTTACCAATATAATTTCCATGGCACTCTTTTGAATAAACTTTTCACATACAAGTTAGGGTGTCTTTCCCTTAGAGTTATACTACAACCTTTTTTTTTTTTTTTTTTTTTTTCTTTTTGCGGTATGCGGGCCTCTCACTGTTGTGGCCTCTCCCGTTGCGGAGCACAGGCTCCGGATGCGCAGGCCCAGCGGCCATGGCTCACGGGCCCAGCCGCTCCGCGGCATATGGGATCCTCCCAGACCGGGGCACGAACCCGTATCCCCTGCATCGGCAGGCGGACTCTCAACCACTGCGCCACCAGGGAGGCCCTACTACAACCTTTTAAAATTCCTCATTAATCGGCAAAACCTAAGTCTTAAACTATGATAAAAAAGCCGTCAACCACAGAGGTTCCCCCCACCCCTTATGTAAGAAAAGAGGGTGGCACAGTAATCTAAGGGAGCACCTTTAGAAACAAACGTGAAAATTAGAGAATATTTCAACTAAACGACTAAGGAAGTACTTTGGGAATGTAGGTTAAAATTACTTTAGTGCCACTGCCTCCAACTGTAGACTCATCCTCCTGAGAACTCGAATTCAGGGCAAGCAAGCCTCCCCCTCCTGAGAATGCTAATTCAGGGTCTTGAATCCTCATCTGCCTGCACAGTCACAGGATACATGGGACTGTGTCAGGTATAAAAGGAACTTTATGCAGAGTGGAAAAGTTCATCTTTCCCTTCACTCCCCAGTACTGACCTGTGAATCCCACCGTCTAGGATTTTTTTCCAATTCTGCCACTCCATTCACCCCTGTACCGACTACACACACGCCTGCTTTCATGCCTCGCTCATGCTGCATTTCCACCTGGAATCCCTCCCCATCACTTCGACCTATGTAGATCTTAGATGCCCTTTTAGGTCCAGCTGAAGTCCTAGTGAGTCTTCCATGCCAATGCCAGGCTACACTGATTTCTCTCCCTCAAATTACTTTTGCATTTATGCAAACTTCAATTACGTTATATAATCATAGTCTTTTAAAAGCAGTCTAGTGCAATGTCCCTTCTGAAACAGCATTTCCCACTATGCTTGAACAAATCTAAACACTCCCTAGTGACAGAAATATTCAGAAAGTAGACGATTCCAGTGCTGGTCAAACTAAATTGTTCTTTTCTGAAACATGAGTCTATACCCTCTTTCCACGTGGCTTCAAATATTTGAAGGTAACTATCACTCATATCTCCCTAACTTTCCCTTTCTCCAAGCTAAACAGCTTTAACTATTTCAACTGTTCCTCCAATGTCCTGGTTTCTAGATTCCTTGTCACCTTAGTTGCCCTCCTCTGAATTAACTCTAGTTTGCAAATGTACCACTTGTGGTCCCCAGAACTGAATCAACGTTCCATGCAGGGTCAGACCAGTAGTCATGGCTTAATTCTCCTGACTGGACTGCCACATGTAACACAAGAAGCATGTTTTGCTTTTGCTAATAGCACTCTTTGTTCAGACTGAGTCCATAAGGTCTTTTTGCATAGAGAGGTAATTCCCCACGTTCTTCTGTTTTGATAAATAGTTTAAGTATATAACTTTATACTTTCTACACTGAATTTAATCTTGCTGGCTTTGACAATAACTCTGAATCTTAATTCTGTTCTCTACTGTACTGAATCATCTACAAAAATAAGCACACCTTCTGACACGGCTTTAGCTATACTGCCAGATAATGACCAGAAGAACAAGGACAGATCCCTATGACATGATGCTAGAGACTTCCCCCTAGGTCGACAAATGATCCATTTGTCATGGCAAATGTTCAAAGACCCTGCTTACATCAGATATGTTGTCTATATCATTCTTCCTATCCCAGGGGTTGGCAAACGTTTTGTGAAGGACCAGACAGTAAATATTTTTGGCTCTGTGGGCTATATGGTCTCAGCGGCAGGTACTCAACTCAGCCAGTGTAGTACAGAAGCAGTCATGGGCAGTATGTAAACAAATGGGTATGGCTATGTTCCAACAAAACTTTATCTACAAAGACAGTTGGCAAGCCGTTGCCCGTGGAACCCTGAAAATCTGCTGTCTGATAAGGCTAACCAAAGAGAACCAAGGTGAGTTTGGAATAACCTTTTCTTAATAAACCCACTGCTTTATGTGCTTAAAACCTACTTATCAAATCATCTGTCCTGGAACTTTACCGATGATCACCAGTTTACAGTGTCTAGAATTTATTCTTTTCGTTATCTTTTTGAAACGTGGAATAATGTTCTGCCCATCCTCAGTTTCCTTATACCTCTCCACCCTCCATGATTTTTCTCAGAATAATAGTGGCTCTATAAATATATCTGCTACAACTATTCTTTTGATATTAAAAGACAGAAGTTGTCAGAGCCTAGAAACTTGAACTTATTTAAAAAAGACTACCTGCTCTCTCTTCTCTCACCTACCTTAGCTTTAATTCTCTCTTTCTGATGTTATTTCTATCGCTTTCTTTTTGAAAATCATTTTCCTTCCTGGAAAAGGCAGAAGTGAAACATGAGCTAAGGAGCCTGCCCTTCTCGCCAGCACTTGCTAGCATTACAGTGTCTTCTCCAAGTTATTCTTCCTACTCTAACAGAAAAACAAATGACCTCTTAGTTGCCAAAGACTCGGTTCACTTTTCATTTTCGTCTATTACTGTTTCTTAGTCGTTCTTGGTTATATTCCGTTTCTTTCCATTTTCACACTGATTTTTTTTTAATTCTTATAGAATCATATTGAGTTCTTCCTTCTATTCTTACTGAAATTATTTGCAACTGTGACCAGAACTTCCTTTTCAGAACCTCACAGAACTCAACACACTCCTTTTAAGAGTCTCAGGCTATGAAATCTGCAAATCCTGAGCCTAGGCATCATGTCTGATGACGAACACCACTACTTTCAATCACTATTCTGCATCAGACACTGTCTTATTCACTAATTCCCAAGTGACTGATGTCCATCAGGGACCCTACCTTAAACTTTTTGAGTAGAGTACTTAGCGCAGTGCTAGCCATATATTAAATGCATAACAAAACAAAATTGGAAATCAATGGAACAGACATGTTTTCTGTTCTCAGGGAACCCAAAAATCAAAGGAAACAACACAAACCGATCAATTATTAATAGCAAAGATAGGTAAATGAATGTAGGCCCTGAAACTTCCTTACTATACTTGTCAAAGTCTTTCTTAGAAAACGATGATAAGTAACCTAGAAATGTTTTTTAAAATTCTTATGATTGACCTGTTAAGTTCCAATAAGTTTCCCTGTACACTTCTAAACTTCTCAGGTAGGTCACAGGGAGGGGAGGGCAAGGAATAAGGAGAGAGTAAAGCATGAAACAGTAACTTCAAGCAAAGAAGTAACATTTTTGGACAAATTTTCTGAAACACTGACTATACTACATGCTGTTCTTAATTATCCATTCTACTTGAGAAAAACAGACATTTGAATCGTCAACAACAGAAAAATCGTTTCAGGGAATTCCCTGGCAGTCCAGTGGTTAGGACTCCGGGCTCTCACTGCCAAGGGCCCAGATTCAAACCCTGTTCAGGAAACTAAGATCTCAAGAGCCACACAGCGCGGCCGAAAAAAAAAAAAAAATCATTTCACCTGGTTTTCTAATTCTTTCAGGAAAATGATCTTATTAATTATACTTCATGTGGACTAATGATCAAAAGTGTTTTGCAACCCCAAGCTCACATTAACTGACAAAAGAATCCATAAACATGTTAAATAGGAGAGAAGTCAGCCTAAAATGAAAAAACCACCACCTACCACCTACCACTGATAACTCATAAGTGGATAACTGAAACAGGACTACATGGATTCAAATTCTGAGTCTCCCATACTAGCTGAGTGCCCTTAAATAAGATACTTAACTTTTCTGTGCTCAGTTTCCTCAGGTATAAAATAGGTAATAGTATATACCTTACCAAGTTGTTTCGAGGATTCAATAAGCTAAATCCTGTTTGGGCTTAAAACAATAACTAGTTCATAATAAGCACTCAAAAACAGTTTTTCTTATTATAGATATTTTAATGATATTTTAAATAAGGTACAAGATCCATATAAACACATCCTCCCAATTTCATACAACTTTATTCAACTTTCTATTATCTGAGCCTAATAATTAATAAGTTATCATCCTTAATTGGAAAAGATCTTTGTTTTCAAGTTCAAGAAATTTTGCTAACTTACACGTATCATCCTTTTGGATAACAACATAATTTGGGGGAAGTAATTCACGAGATCAACCATGTTTAATCCATTCTAATCAGATAAGCTCTAAATTCACTTTTAAGTTGACAAAATTCATCCATTTTAAGTTTAAGCAGGCTACTCTCTAAATACTATTGTCACTTTACTGGTCAAAAGCCCTTCCTTGTCAACAAGACTCTCTCCTTCTAAGGACACACCCATCATCAGAATATCATCTCGAGCTTGCAAAGTCAATGGTTCAATTACAACTAGAATGTTTGGGCAACAACAGGCACAAAGCCCTAGGTACCAGTGGAGAAATCCTGGGAAGGTTCTCTCCATTTGATGTCTTACTCATTGTGTATCAGGAA
Organism: Mesoplodon bidens; assembly: GCF_964165515.1. Taxonomy (NCBI): domain Eukaryota; kingdom Metazoa; phylum Chordata; class Mammalia; order Artiodactyla; family Ziphiidae; genus Mesoplodon; species Mesoplodon bidens. The sequence goes on from NC_138179.1 coordinate 12,433,751, forward strand.
AAAAAGACAGCAAAGCCACTTTCTTGGACACAAAATGCCTAGTCATTTTGAAGTCGGGGGCCTAGAGTCACTATCCACCTTAAATACGTCAGAGCAGCTCCATGAAATCACCAAAGACTGCTGCTGCCCACATGTAACGGAATGCGGTGAAAATTCAAACGAGAAACAAATCACAGGTCACTATATTCCAAAAGAAACAGGATTTTTCCCCTCATCTGCAGAAAAAAAGTCTTCAATGAAAGAAGTGAGTGTAAAGGTCTCTTAACTTCCTGATAGAAAACTAAAGCTCAACAAGTGGGCAATAAAATTGAATTACACTACCAATAAACTGTATGGATGCACTCCTATGTTCCCTCACTCCAACCAAAAAAAAAAAATTTCACGCAGCATTTCAGGTAAAAGAAAGCAATCCACTTGCAGCACTTACCTGCAGCTTGTCCAGTCTTTGCCAGGAGAGACCCCAGCTCCAGGATGCTCTGCTCTTTGACCTGCACCGCCTCCTCATCGTTCTCCTGAATGTCACGCTTCACTGGGAGAGACAAATGCAAACTCTCTTAAAATTCTGACAAAAAATGAAAACTAGGGGAGATTTCACCCTCACAAGACCAACTACAAACTCAAACAGTTAGCAAAAGACAAATTCTAGAGAGCTTTAAAAAAAAAACTCTAAAGAAAAAGTAAAATGATCATGTAAGCACATGTCCCATGTATATCATAAGAATAGATTCCTCTCTTTTGATTTTAAATGTGCCTTTTCATTCTACCAATTAGAATTTCCCTTACCCACATACATTGAGATTTCTGTTGCTGTCACTTGGTTAATGCAAAATTCAAACAAGTTCTTCCAGTTGTGGTGGTAAGTAAGCCCCATGCCAGGAACTATGTTATGTGAAAATATTAAACATGCCTGTCTGTGCATTTACCTGCCACAAACTAAAATCAAATGACCAAGTTACTGATAACTATAAAGTCAAAAGTCTTTCAATAAACTTTAGGCCTGTGGAGAGCCTCAGCTGATGGGTGTGTTAGGGATAAATAATTCTACAAAGCCATTCAGGAAACATAACCCTGTCAAAGTTCCAGTGTGATTCTTAGGAGGGAATGCTACTTTAAGGGATTCAGGACCTGTTAAAATAACTTTGTGCTATGTGTCCCACTTCCAACTGTTAATAACTATTCTACCACTCAAACACTGGACAGCCTCTTCAAGTTTGTAGTGATAATCTTAGCAATCATCACTAGTTATCACTTCTCTCACAAAGCATCATGACTTGACAAAAACCAAGATTTTGATACTCCATGATGGAGTCCGGAAAAAGTAAGGCTGTCAACCATCATGACTCAAGCTTGTTCTAACAGGAAAGCTTTCAAGGGAACTCTCTCCTAATATAGTGGGCAAGCAAGAAATACTCTAATTATAATGTTTACCATAATTCGCACTTTATACAAGACAACGTATTAGGCAATAGGCACAAAAAATAAAATAAAATCCATGTTTCTCACATTAGTTCTAAATATTAGTGTGTATTCACAGGAAGAAAATACACGTTGAAAATGACTCTGGTTCTTAACTATAACTGACTTAAGTCAAGATCAGAACTTCAAAAGGAAACACCCTTTATTTACCAATATCAGCCATTCACTGATGCATCGTAACCCCCACTTCCTCCCTTTTTCTAGTAACCCCAAAGATAAAGACATCAAGATCTTGTCACTGTCCTTCCTCCATGAAAGTCGAGAGTACCAAAATTCAACGGACTAATGAGTCGACATAAAAGCCAACAGCCTTGAGGTCCCACATACACGTGCAAACTACTTGTTGATTCAACCCGAAATCTTCTCAAGCTACATTAAAAAAGATCACACTACTACATGTGCAGTGAAGAGCTAGCCAATGCCCTAACTGAACCCTTGATGGCTGAACATTAAACGCCCTCTGTCATGATAAATTTGTTTCTGGTCACACCTGAATCCCAGCAGAAAACTGTCGGAAGCGACGGGCTCCGGCTCCCATTTCAGTTTTCCAGTCGTGTGCAAGGTGTAAGGCAATCATACTACAGCGCTAACATGTTTTTCTTTGATTTTCTCCAGCAACGTGCAGCCGGCCGGTTCCAAAGAGTTCCCAGAACTCCGCGGCTGACAACTAACTCCCCGAACTCTCTTCCACCCTCTACGGCAGACTAGGACGATTAGTCACCTCCTCTGGCCGGGCGGTCCCACGCCAACACCTCGCTCTCACACCCTACACGGGGGGCAAAGGAACGTCTCGGTCACCTCCCCAAACCAAATGCCAATCCGAGGTGTGTGTCCCCTCGGTATTTCAAACCACACTCAGAAAGAGACCCCCTGAAGTGGAGCCTTCCGCGGAGGGGCTGCGAAAAGTAGCAGCTCCCAGCGTCCCGGGGAAGGAAACTCCAAAAGAACGAGCGCTTGCGCTCGCGCTCCCACCCGAGCAGGCTGGGCTGAGAACAACGGCGGGAAATGCCTGTCCAGAGCGGGTTTCGCCAAGGCCCTCAACTCGAGGCGCTCAGCCCAGTTCGCGACCAGCCCACCGGCCAGCACCGCTCGCGGTCCCGGGCCAGCCCGCACGGGCCAGAGCGGGAGACAAGGCTGGATAGTGGTGGGGCCCCGGCTCGGCCCACTCTCCCACACCGCGCCAAGCCCACCGTGAGTCAGCAGCCGGCGAGTGGGCGCCGGGGTTGCCTCGGGGCTTCCCACCGGGGTGGGGACCAGGAAGCCCCAGGGAGCTCCGAGCGGCCTGAGCCCCCGGCCCGGCCCCCCTCACACACACAGTGAGTCAGCAGCACCAGAGCCGGCTAGCCTGGCCCCGCTCCGCCGCCGTGGACCGACACAGGCAGAGCTGGGCCGGTGGGGCCGGAGAGGGGGCGCGGCGACCCTTACCGATGGAGTGGAGGATGTCAATGGAGGCCTCCCGGTCGGTGCTGAGTAGAGACTGGGCTCTCTGGAACTCCACCACTGCCGCAGCCGCCATCTTACCGCTCTCACACCGTCCCCGGCCGAGGCCGCCGACGCCGGAAACACACGCCCGGAAGGCCCACCCTCGCGGCTCTCCCCACTCCCCTCATTTGCCCCGCCTCCTCCACTCCCAGAGCACCACGGGAGTTGTAGTCTCTCCGCGGGGCGGGGAAGGAGGGATGTAGGGGTGTGGATGAGAGCTGGGGAGCTTGCCGCCCACCAGCGAGGCTCTCCAGCACCGCCCAGCGGCTACCCACGAATAAAAGAGGCGGTGTCTAGCAATAGGAGCCCGAGGCTAATCCCCACCCACCCTAAAAGAGGCCTCTTAACCCCGACTCCCCTCGCTCGCCCTTGACAGGAGTATGTGAGCACCCGGTGGGTATCCAGTGAAAGCTGTTTAGCTTTCTTTGTAGCTTCCACATTCAGCCATTCATTCACGGCAATAAATGATCTTATAAAGTGCTCACTATGTGGCAGACAAAGAATAGCACCATTCAAATGCGTTCAAGCGTTCGGCAACACGGCAACACGTGGGGCGCGCGCACACACACACACACACACACACACACACACACACACACTTTCCAGGCTACAATCCTACAGAATCCTAGCCAGGCTGTGATTAAACGCACCAGTGTTAGAGAAAACCGATGTTAGAAAGTAAAATATCATCTTTGCCCCCATTCACTCAATCCCTCTTGGGGGGTCACATAGAAATCTAACAGCTACTCCAACTCCCCAGATCAATAAAGAAAAAACGGATTTTTCCTTCCAGTGTCTCCAGTGCCTTCAACTAAAATCACAGATATCTGAAAAGCTGTCAAGTAGAAGGGAAAAAAAGACATTCTATGTGCCCACTGAGGGTTGAACTTAAAGGAGTACTAAAACATATACAGGCAGTGCAGTATGAGGAAGATATTCCTGCAGGTGAAAACAATCCAAAAATGCAATATACTGGGACTTCCCTGGTGGTCCAGTGGTTAGGACAACACCCTTCCAATGCAGGGGGCATGGGTTCAATCCCTGGTCGGGGAACTAAGATACTGCATGCCGCATCTCCCAGCCAAAACAAAACAAAACAAAACAAAACAATATGCTGTCCCCTAATGGAACCTGTAAAGGGAAACAACTTTGCACTCCTCTGTGTCTGGGTTAGGCAATTTATACGTCTATTTCCTTTTACTTTACCAGCAATGCTCTGTGAAGAAGATATTATTTACACCCCATTTATAGATGAGGAAACAGGGGGTTTTAAGTGATTTGGTGAAGCTCGTACGGTAATTGACAGCACTGAGAACTGAGAGTTAGGGAATGGGTTCCTAGTTCCTGGATGTGTTCAAATGAAAACTGGATAACGTCTCATCAAGTTGTAAACAGGATTCATGACATTGATTGGGGAATTGGATAGAATGGCTTCTAAATGTCTCCTAAAACTGAGCTTTTCTTTGCTCAAAAAAGGCATTCCTCACTTCCCAATTTGGTACGCAATTAATATTGTACCAGAATGTTAATGGGCTGTACAGTTACATCCCCGAAGAACTTGCTAAAAAGTGACTAGGCCAGTCCTGTAACCTTCATCCACTCCCAGCCTACAGCAGGGAGACATAAAAATTCTAAAGGAATTCATTAGAAGAAATCATAGGACAGAGTGCTTACCTCACTACAAAAAGGGGGTACCACAAAAGACTAGGGGTGTCTGCCAAACCTCTCTCCCAAGCTGGTGAGTCTTACTGACTGTAGGAAATTTTAAGTTCATCTCTGAGCAACCACCATTGTGAGAGTTGGAGGTGAACCAGGTATGTTTCTCCAGGAGTTTGGGGCCTTCGTGCACATTAATGAAAAGAGTCACCCACTTTTGGACTGCAGAATTCTGAATTAGTGAAGTTGGTTGACACACCCCACAACAGGACAAGGAGAAAGGGCAGCAGTGAGGCAGCCTCCACTACCTGTGTTTGACATGGGCCAAGTGCAAAAGTAGATTACCCAGGACCATCTTGAAAGGACCTACTCAGCAGGGCCATCTGCCAGAGTGAGGAGACCTATGATAAAAGGCTGGAATGATGGACTTCAGGAAGCATTCACTGAACGGAGACTGTGAGGTCCACCAGCGGAGCTGCCAAAGAACCCACAAATGCTTTCACCAAGAGAGAATCAGCACCTATACTTTCAATCCAGTAACCATCATAGCACTCTGTTTTACTTTCTACCTAGGACATAACACAGTCTGTGATTTTATTATTTCACCTGTTTAAATCTCATCTCCCTCCACAAAGTTTCAGGGACCTCATCAATCTCGTCCACTTATAGTCCCAACTCCTACAATAGCAGCTTGCACAAAGGGCAACCACTCAATAAATATTTGTTGGGTGATGAGTGCTAGAATCTGTCCTTGCACAATCTTCTGCTGCCCTAAATGTCCATGTCCTACACTATGTGACTATTCACTTGAGCCATTGCTGACTGGATTGGGGTGAGTGTGAGAGGGCTGTCACAGATTAACCACTGACCTAGGGCATATAGGGACTGGCCTGAAATGATTAGCTGGACCAATACAATTCCTCCCTCGGGAATTGGGGAATTGAGACCCTGAGCCAGTTAGCCAAGGGAATGAAAATCAAAATCTGTCACTTGGAACCAACTAGAGCCAAGTTGGTAGAGAGAAAACTCAGTAGATGAGTGGAGAGAAGCAGAAATATCATGGAAGGAAATCCAAATACCTCCATAGAAGGCCACCTCAGTTCCTAACAACTTTCTACTTTCCAGTTCTTCTCCCATGAGGTCCACCCACACCATATTCCCCATTCTTGAAATACTGTGACATTTCCTTTCCAAATATCTTCCAATCCTTATTATTATGTGAAGAAGAAAGGTCCAGTGAGGTGTCATTATGTTTTTAATGGCTCTCTATTAAAGATATTCCTTTATCTTTCTTTTTAACAAAGTGAGAGGAGGCAACAGTATCTAGATGGAGTTTAGATTTCCTTGTTTTTGTTTTTATGGAGACATTCTAGTTATGGCCAATAAAACTACTGGTTTTCCATTGAAGGTAAAGACATAAAATTACAACGAAAAACAAAGTGGGTCAATTTAAATAACTTTTTCCCTGTGGACATGGAAAAAGTCAGGAATATGTACAATAAGCAAATGACTATTTGGGCTAGAAAACCAAATCCTGATTTTAATATCATTGTGTAGACAACCATATAACTTTCCTTATCATTCTTTTTATTCCAGAATCACATCTCTAATTGGAAGACCCAGTTAGTCCTTTAGGTTCCTGCCCTAGATTTATAATCTTTAAAGATGACTTTCAAGTTACTCCCGGCAAAGGCACTACATGCTGTAGAAGAAGAGTACGGAATTTGAAGTCAGACAAACATGGAGCACAAATCTTTACTACCAACTAATTGTCAAATTACTTAAACTCTCTGAGTTTGGTCATCATTAAAATTATTTTAAAAATCTACTTCACTTTATGGTTGCACAACAATGCGAATATGCTTAATATCACAGAACTGTGCACTTTAAAATGGTTAAAATTTTAAATTTTATTATGTATGCTTTACCACAATAAAAAAATCTACTTCACAGAAGTATTCGAAGATTATATTTTCTTTCTTTCTTTTTTTTTTTTTTTTTGCGGTACGCGGGCCTCTCACTGTTGTGGCCGCTCCCGTTGCAGAGCACAGGCTCCGGACGTGCAGGCTCAGCGGCCATGGCTCACGGGCCTAGCTGCTCAGCGGCATGTGGGATCTTCCCGGACCGGGGCACGAACCCGTGTCCCCTGCATCAGCAGGCGGACTCTCAACCACTGCGCCACCAGGGAAGCCCCGTAAGATTATATTTTCAAAGACAGTGGAACACTTCACCACTATGACTGACACATATAAGTGCTCATTAAATGGCACCTATTAAAATAATCATCAAGTTGCTGAATAAATTAGCTGTGGCACACACTACTCCCCTTCCTCAGGGAGCCCACTTGGAGGGCTAAACAAATCTAATTGGTGATTTTTATAGCAATAGAGGGGCAAACAACTGTCAATTCTGTTTCCCATCTTAGACTTCCTCACCCTTGGTCTGGCCTCTTTTCCCTCTCTGTCAAGCTTCTTTCTGTCCCAGGAAAACTCCCAAACACACTACAAAGCCCTAGTCTCCCCCATGCTATCTATAGTCCAAAGCTATTTCTTTCCTCTCTATATTTGTTAATTTTTCACTCAGCTTTCTTTGTATCCCATAGTTGAGCAAATAGGGGAATGCTATAATGTACTATCCTGCCACCACGAGAGTATATACTCCTCCTCTTTCTTCTGTGCCTATACTCTGTGCAGCAGACAGGAAGCTAAGGTTAAGAATTCTAAGCTAGTACTGATCCCTCAACTCTACACATTCCCTGCCACTGGAGCTATAGAGAGAGAAAGAGAGAGGGACAAAAAATAACTAAAGAGTACACAAAGTATGTCATTATTATCTTTTCACCCCTCTTTGGAAATCCTTCTCTCTCACACTGCCACCTCTCCCCAGACCTCCAATACCTTGCTGTATTTGTGTTTTATTATGGTTCTCCTTCAGTGAAAGTCTGTCAGTGATAAACTTTGTCTTCAACTGAAATGTCTTTATTTTACTCTCATTCTTAATCGATTGTTCCAGTGGGTACAAAGTTCCTACACTGACACTTATTTTTACTCAGCATTTCAAAGATATTAAAGATGACTCTTCTCAGTCTAATTGAAGTTCCTTCATAGGTAATCTGTCTTTTCTCTTTGGTTAATTTTAATATCTCTTCTGTCCTAGGCTCTCTACAGGTTCACTACAAAGTATTTACACTCTGATGAAGACTTTCTGAGTCTGAGGATTCATGCCTTACGTGAATCCTGTAAATTTCTCAACCACTATCTTTTCACGTACTGCCTCCTCTACCTCTCTTCTCTCTGGAAATTTTTTTAGACATAAGTTAGATCTACATTGTCCAACACAGTACTCACTAGCCACATGTGGCTAGTGAGCACTTGAAATGTGGCTAGTCCAACCTGAGCTGTGGTACAAATGCAAACTATCAATACACACTGGATTTTATTAAAGACAGGATGGAAAAAAGTAAAATATCTCATTCACAATTTTTATGCTGATTATATGTCAAAATGATCATATTTCAAATTAATCTCACACGTTTCTTTTTACTTTCTTTAATGTTGGTTCTATGAATTTTAAAACTATATACTTATCTCACATTATATTTCTATTGGACAGTGCTGTTAGACTATCTGCTTCTTTTCACCATATTTCTTATCTATTCCATCTCCTCATCTCTCTGTGCTACATTCTAGGTAATTTGTAGAAAGTTATTTAATAGTTCACTGATTATATCATCAGCTGCTTCTAATCTGCTATTTAGTCCATCCACTAAGCTTTAATTTTAATGAAATTTGAAATATATATTTCCATTTCTACAAGATTTATTTGGTCCTCTTTCCAAACTGTCCCTTTTTCAAAGTATTGTATTATTATGCTTTGGGTTCCTTCTTTCATGTTCTTAATCATTTAAACCAGTCTATAATCCATATCTGATAATTATTTGATGTTCTTGGGGATCTAATCCTACAGGTTGTTGTATCTGCTGACTCTCCCTCCTGGAGGATTGTCTCCTCATGTGTTTGTAATTTTGGATTGTGAGCTCATCTTCAGCAGGGTTTTATCTTCCTTATTCCTAGAAGACCTGTGTTGGGTTTGCTTCTGCCAACCCGTCCTGATATCACTGTTTCATGACAGTAATTTATGTTAGTTTTCAGACTTTGGGGAATTCCTACACTCTACAGATAATAAGAGACACGAAGAATAAAGGCATCTACCAAAAAGATAACTGATGTCCCTGAGGTAAGGAACCTAACAATAAAATGGGAAAATCATTCAAAGAAATAATTTTTGAAAATTTCTCTTTTACAAATGAAGAAATTAGTTATAGATGGAAATAACAAACCATGTTCCAAGAAGGAAAAAAAAGACACAGAATGGTGACACCGATCTCTATCCCAGTTGAGTTGCTAAACATCAAAGAAGTCTTTAAACAAACAGACAGACAAAGCAAGTCGACTAAAAGGGGTGAAGTGGAGTGGGAATCAGTCTTATCTCAGATGTCTCTAAGGCAAGATTCAATGCCAGAAAACAGTGAAATATTGCCACAAATTTGAGAAAGAAAGAAAAACGTGGCCCAAGAATATTGTTAAATATAAGAGAAACAGACAGATATTCTCAACCTGAAAAATATCAGGGAATACAGGACAAAGTGCTTTTCTAGGAAAAAAAATATTGACAAAAATCTACGGATTAGGGACTTCCCTGGTGGTGGAATAGTTAAGAATCCACCTGCCAATGCAGGGGACACAGGTTCGAGCACTGGTCCGGGAGGATCCCACATGCCACAGAGCAACTAAGCCCGTGCGCCACAACTACTGAGCTTGTGCTCTAGAGCTCATGAGCCACAACTGCTGAAGCCCACGCACCTAGAGCCCGTGCTCCGCAACAAGAGAAGCCACCACAGTGAGAAGCCCGCGCACTGCAACAAAGAGTAGCCCCCGCTTGATGCAACTAGAGAAAGCCCATGTGCAGCAACAAAGACCCAACCCAGCCAAATAAATAAATAAATAAATAAATTTTTAAATTAGTGGTTTAAAAAAATTCTATGGATTAAAACAATGAACTCAATAATGGAAAGGCACTGCTGACAGTAAGCAGTGATTCCATTTAAATATAGAATTAAGACTGAACAGGACAAAAAGTAAATGTCATAAACCTTGACAAATAATAACATCAAAAACAGGTGGGGAGAGAAGACAGAAAGTTTATCAGTGTTAACTTCAATTTCTTCCTCTATCCATAGTAAGATGTTAAGCAAGTATCCAAAAATAAAACATGTGGTAAAATATACAATGATTTCAATTATTTAATGTTTTTAATGTCCTTTTTCTTAACTTTGAAGTGTCTGGGAAATAATAGCTCTTCCAATGAAGAAATATTTACTGAAGTTCAACCATTTCTTGAATTTTACTTTCTTTTTGCTGTTGTTAATTTCTGAGGAAAAAAGTAAGTAAAGTAGGAATTATAAAACAAACTCTTACATTCCTACCACTCAAAATTAATAATTATAAATGTGTCGAATGTGATGCATTGTTTTAGGGAATAAAATATTAAAGAGAGATAGCTAATGTCGCTTTTAAGCTCCATTCTTAGTCCCATCTCTCCTATGCAGAGCAAAAACTTTTCCATTCAGTTTACGTAGATAAACAGATAAATAGATATCAGTAACTGATATATAGTATTGCCTTTTGGGAACAATCATTTTTTATTTATATAATGGTAGCATATCAAACATATTATTCTGCATCTTGCTTTTTTCATTCATTGTTCAATGAGCTGCATATAAGAGCTAGTTTATTCCTATTAAAACAAATTCCACTGTGTGACTATTTCACATTTATTCATGCATTCCACTATTAATGTACACTTAGACTGGTACCCTTGGATTTTTTGCTGTTACAAACAATGCTCCCATGAACATCCTTGCACAAGTGTGAAAGTTTCTCAGTATACCTAGAAGTGTAATCATTGGATTATAAAAACAGGCACATTTTCAATTTTATTAGATACTGCCAATTGCTCTTCCAAATGACCACGTGTCAATACACCCAACCCTCAAAAAAAAGGAAAAAAACCTTTTTTTAAGAAAAAAAAATACACCCAACCCTTTCTCAAGTGGTGTGACAGAATCTCATTTTCTCCATATCTTCAATAGTACTTGATATTTTGGGCCATCTAAGTGAAATAGTATCTTGTTGTTTTGTATTTGCCTAATACTAATAGGGTTGAGATTATTTGCATGATGGCAGATGGAGTCTTCCTTTTAAAAAATGAAATTTCCTCTTAAAAAAGTTTTCTTCTATATATAACACTTTGGTATTAAATTGCTACTCTAGATGACTTTTGGCTACTATTTGCCTACTGTATCTTTTTCTATTTAATATTTAGGTTTTTTATGTTGTTTTACATGTGTCTCCTGTAAATATCATATGGCTAGATTTTGGTATGTGTGTGTAATTTTAATCCAAGCTGAGTTTTTTTAAAAGTAGTGTATTAAAAAAAAAAAAAAGTAGTGTATTTACTGTGGTAACCTACATGGCAGGGAAGTCCAAAAGGGAGGGGATATCTGTATGTGTATGGCCGATTCATTTTGTTGTGCAGTGAAGGCTAACACAACATTGTAAAGCAACCACACTACAATAAAAATTAATTTTTAAAAAGTAGTGCATTTAACCCATTTTCTTTATGGTAATTTATAAAATAAATTTTGAGCATTCTACTTAATGTATTTTCTCCTTTTTATCTCCCCATTGCCATATTCCTGACTTCCACTGAATTGATCATTTCTTCACTCAGTTTTTTTCTACTCTCTTTTGTTTGTTTTTGTTTTTTGGCCACACCATGTGGAGTGCAGGATCTTAGTTCCCTGACCAGGGGTGGAACCCATGTCCCCTGCAGTGGGAGCGCAGAGTCTTATCCACTCTGGACCACCAGGGAATTCCCCCTCTACTCAACTTTTAATCTTCTACATGGCTACCTTTAAATTGTTATACATATAAACATTATTTTTCTAATAATATCTAGAGGTAATCAATATCTGTATCTCCCCCTTGAAAAGACAGGGTTCCAAAATCCTTGGCATGTTTTCACTTCCTCTTGCTGAGTGCTTCCCTGCCCCAAAATACCATACCTACCACATTGTTATGACTGGAATTTTGGCTCATAACTACTTTAAGACTTTTAAATCCAATTAATTTTTAGACAATAAGTTCTGCTCATTAATTTGCTTACTGTTTCTTCTTGTACGTCATCCTTGTTCTTGCAAAGCACATCTTCTGTCAAAGAAACCAACTTTAAAAATGACATACCTGTAGAAGTACCCTTTGTGTGCACCTAGGTTGGAGCACCCCTAGGGTAAGGCAGATGTTTCACTTCTGGATAAAACTGGACCTGGGTGTGAGGCTGCAGAAAATCTAACTAAAATAACTAAACGCAGTTATTTCAGAGTGGATTTATGCGTGGCAAATTTTCTAAGCTCCTTCTGTGCCTCTAATTATTTACATTTTCTCCTCAAATTTGTGTGATAGCTTGGCTGGAATATAATTCCTAATTGCAACATTTATTTTCCTTTCAGCACTCTGAAGAAATTGTTTGTGAAATGGGCAGGTATAATTCTGACTTAAAAAGAAATGTGGGACTTCCCTGGTGGTGCAGTGGTTAAGAATCCGCCTGCCAATGCAGGGGACACGGGTTCGAGCCCTGGTCTGGGAAGATTACACATGCTGTGGAGCAACCAAGCCCGAGCGCTGCAACTCCTAAGCCCGTGCGCCTAGAGCCCGTGCTCCGCAACAAGAGAAGCCACCTCAACAAGAAGCCCGCGCACCGCAATGAAGAATAGCCCCAGCTCACCACAAGTAGAGAAAGCCCGCGCGCAGCAACGAAGACCCAACGCAGCCAAAAATAAATAAATAAATTTTAAAAAAGAGAAATGCGACATGAAAAAATTTGTCTCTTGGTTGCAATCTTGTGGACCTAAAAATACTTTCTTTATGCAAGAGTTGCAACATGCTGTGAATTGCCATTCTCTATGCCAATAAGAAATACAAAGATAACAAAACATTTACAATCCATCCAGGTAAAGAAAGAGCCTTGATCAAGGAGAGTAAAAGGTCTCAAGTTAAATTTGACATGCTCTGTTTTCTATCATAAGTTACAGCCCTTCTTGCTGTGCTTTGTTGCAGAGATAATATCTCCTTGAGATAGCAAATTGTTTTATGTCAAACCTTTCCTTTTAACATGTGAAATAAAATCTCCTCACTCCAATGTTTGGGTTAACTCCAAAGCTCATAAAACACGTTTCAAAAAATTGCATAATATCAAAATATCAAATGTAAGAAATATTGGTCCATAACATATGCCTATTATTATTCATTTAAATTATAAATTGTCTCAATTCTTTTATGTATGCATTTTCCCTCCAATGTATAGAAAATGTGTAAAACTTCTGGGCAGAGAGAGCAGTTCAGTTTTCTGGCCTCCCTGTGCTATCAAGCTTGAGTTTAAAGATACATCATGAAGTCTTCTAAAAAAAAAAAGAACATAGCATGAAGCGCTGTTTTTCCCACATGCTCCACAGCATTCTTGTGTCAGATGTTGCTGAAGAAAAGTCACATGCCAATCTGATTCTTATTCTTTTCTCAGAAATCTGCTTTTTCTGATAACTTTAAGAGTGTCTTTTATTTTTTGATGCTCTAAAATGTCATTATTATATGACTCTGTACAGGCTTTTTCTTACTTATTCTGTCCAGCAATTATCTCCAAATCTATAAATCACAAATAAAATTCAGGTTGTTTTTCTTTGAATAAAAACAGTAAAAATACTGTAAAATGTATATAAAGGAGAAAAGTCCATGAATAGCTGAGCTTACCTTAAAAAAGAAGAGAAAATGGGGAAAAGGAGGCTTGCTCTACCAGATATTAAGACATATTGCAGGGCCATAACAGGTGGGTATCAGTGCAATAGACAAAAGGAACAAGGTAGAAAACTCTAAGAAGGACCCATTTATAATGGGAATTTGATATACAATAAAGGAGGCATCACAAATCAATGGGGAAAGATGAGATCATTTATTAGGTGGAGTTGGAAAAACTTGCGCACTACATGGAGAAGAATAAAACTGGATTGCTACCTAACATTATCTATAAGCGTGAACTCCAGATGAGTTAAGGGAATAAATGTGAAAGTAAAACCATAAATCAAACTCAATAAAATGTAGGATGAACTTTGTGACCTAGAGACAGGGAAGAACTTTAAACGTCAAAAGCACAAACCAATACAGAAAAACAATCGAGAATTTGATTATATCAAAATTATTTCTATCCATGAAAGATACCACATAAACAAAGTTAATAGGTGACAGAATAGAAGGAGGCATTTGCAAAGTCTAAAACATATAGGGGATTAACATCTAAAGTATACAAGGACTAAAGGTCCACCTTTCTGTTCAGCCATTCTCAGCATTGCTTTTGTCCCCATGTGGTTGCAAGATGACCACTACAGCTCCAGATAGTGTATCCTCACACAACTGCATCCAAACACAGGAAGCAGTCGTTCCTTGTGCGTCTCTTGGTATTGTGGAGAAATACTCATAGAAGTCGCCTAGCAGAACTCCTGTCTGGTCCCACTGGTCAGGACTGGATCACACATCAATGCCCCAGTTGCAAGGGTGACTGGAAAAACAATTGGTGGGTATGTTCAGCAACTATGGTGGGAGACAGCCTGGCCAGCAGGGGAGAAGGGTTGGAGAACAGCAGTTAGAGGATTAACAAAAAACGTTGCCATATCTGCCCTCCATTTTCTCCACTTTCTCCTGTCACTCCTAGTAGATAGATGTGAGCACTTGATCTACCCCGCCATGGCTTTCATTCCTCCACCTACTTTCTTTTCCTACTTCGTTCTGAGAGAATTTCTCCATCCAGTTTTCCAGAACAGTATTCACTCTTCTGTGTATCCACTCTGCCATTCAACCCATCTGTTGTTTTATTTCAAAAAGTATGTTTTTCATTGTTAAGATCTCCATTTTACTTCATTTTTGTAATGCCTGTTCATGCTCTGTGGATGCAGTATCCTTGCATTTCTCTGATGATATTATTCTAAAGGTCTGTTCCAATTCCATTAGCTTTGTTTCCTCAAGTGAAGTTCTTCTTTTTTTAAATTTTATTTCGAGGTGCTACTCAAGCATACGGGGATTATTTACCCAAGATCTAGTTTTTCCACTGAGATCAGTTTTATGGTATGTGAATTATACCTCAATAATGCCGTTTTTTTGTTTTTTGTGTTTTTTTTTTTAAAAGAAGGAACTGATTGCTTACACTTCTGCCTCTGAGAGGAGTACTCAGACTTTTCCTTGGGCCTCTGAAACTACACCCTGTACTAGCGAGGCTTGTTTGGAAACCCATCCTGTGCAAGAACTGGAGCATTACTAGCCTTACAACCATTTATAAAGGGCTTTGTGGCATCTACAACTTGCTCCATTTGTTTTTCCTCCACTGGGCAGAAGTAAAATGATTAAAAATAAGGATCACAAGTCAGAACAGGACTCAAAGTGCTAGTGTTGCTGTAGCTAGAGGCTAGCAGTGAAGTGACATCATGCTCTGCCTATCGATCTTAGGAGCTCCTTGGCAGAAGGGAGCTTATCAAGTATCCGATAGTGAAACTCTCACATATATTACTTCACTTCATCCTTAAAGCCGCCTTTAGTAGCAGGCACTACAGATCTGTGTTTTACAGATGAGGAAACTGAGGCTAGTTTAGAGAAGTTAAGGAACTTGCCCAGAACCCACAATAAGAAAGTTGTGGAGTCACTGTAAAGCACCAGGGAATTATACAAAGATCAAGGAGAGTGAGAAGACATAAACTTACCTCACCTGAGACAACTCCAACAAACAAAGCCACTCAGATGTCACCATTCAATGGCTGTGTTCTTGGCAGGCATTTTGATACACAGGCATTTGGTAGCTTTTCTCTGGAAGTCTCCATTTCTTGATTCTTTTTTTCAGAGACAATTTTTCATGACCTTTTTATTACCTGAATCATCTCATGAGTATTTCACTGTCCCTCTCTGAAGAATATTATAAGCCAAATAAATGTCCTACCTTTACCTGATGGTCTGGTGCAAGTTAGTAAATTCGAGGACCTCTTCCCTGACTTTGCGTCTCAGGACCTCAAGATATGGCAACACAGAACCACCAGCATATCATCAGACCTGTGAAGTCTAGTCAGGGTTTTGTGTATCTCAGAGAGGGTCTTTCAAACTCATGTTTATTCTTAGGCATCACAGGGAGTCTGTTGTCTTTTATCGATTAGAGGTCGCTGCTTCAGTCAGTTTTAGCCATCTTTAGTAACTCATACTGCCGCGCCCCCCCCCGCCCCGCCTCCACCACCACAAACACTGATGCACACAGAGCTGCAAGGTTTCATCCTGCACAATGCTTCTCTGACCAGCCTATAGTTTACCATTGTTTGGCCACAGTAACAAGACCTATATAACAGAAGTCTGGTCTCAGATAACATCAGGACTTGCCTCCAGTTCTTCTGACTTCTAGCCCAGGTTCTCTTTGCATTAGTCCACGTTGCATCTTATGTAGATGATTCTGACATATTATGTGTAAAATCTGGACAGAGCTGTATGGTTACTAGACAAATAAACCGTCTGCATTAAGTTGGTAAGTCACAAGCTACATTTTTAGAATGTTTCTCTTCTAATTTGGCTAATTCAATAATACACATATCTGTCCAAATTTTAAACAAGAATTTTGTGCTGTCAGAATGAATTTTCCTAGTAGAAATTGTTTCTGGTACAAGGTGGTAGCATTTCTGTTATGTAATGTATAAAGTAAATGTATTCAATATGTATAATCTGAGTGACTATTAACAGCTTTTCCTGATATCTCACAGTTTCTCTTTGTTCATCACTTTAATCAGTGAGATTAAAAGACAGAGATCTTACATATGACTCCTCATACACCTGGGTTTTCGATTCCATCTAGTATCTATAAATTTCCCTTTTCAAACCACCTCCTTAGGATCCTTATCAGAGAGCAAGGAACAGAAATTCTATGCCATTAGATCAGCAGAAGGTAAAAAGTACTCTCTACATATTATTCCATTTAATCTTCCCAACCCTCTGGAAATAGACATTATATAACAACAACAAAAAAGCACATTGCTATAAAAGATCAGAGGTAGTATTCAAATCCAGGTATTTCCAACCTAAGAACTCATGTTCTTCCTTCTATACCATGAGTTAAGAAGCAGACACATTCATGTAATAATATGACACAACTGTAACATAATTTCTCATAAGAAAAATATAAAAATGTTCCCCCAAACTCATGGTTCCTTTTATTTAATATAAAGAGAAAGGATTCTTGTTAGCTAGTAGAAAAGCTGGAGAAGCCTTTGGGAAAAAATAGCAATTAAGAGAGGCCTTTAAGGATGGATAAAATGTCAACAGGTCCTGAAAATATAGCCATCAAGTAAATTCACCATGCAGATTCACAGGGACTGTCTCTCAAAATCTTATCACTCTGAAAATTCCTCAGGACTCTGAATCCCTGCTCATCTTCAGAGTTCTCTCCATTCCATCTGCAAATGCTCCCTGAGCCCCACCCCAAACCAAACTTTCCTTTATAAATTTTCTTTCAAGACACTTAGGGTTATCATCATTTAAAAATAGTCTATTAAAAAAATAAAAAAATAAAAAAAATAAAAATAGTCTATTAGCTCTGAGGCATAAGACTTTTTAACAGCACTCTGAATTTTACTCATCTCATGCATTCTGATTCATTTGCATCTACATAATAGTGTCTTATCTTGGTTTGTACTTCACAAGATTTCTTTCAGAGCCCTTATAAATATGGCCTGGTCTCTATTCCTCCTCAATAGCAATTCCTAGTCTAAAAGCTAAAAGCAGTAGGCCTAAGGATGTGTTTATTTAAGTGTAATACGAACTGGATAAAGAGATCTAACAACAAAGCTAAAAAACAGAATGCATTTCCTTTGATGATCAAATGTTAACAACACACAATTTCAATAACTGGTGCAGTAATATTTTCATGAAAATTTCTTTGTATTAACAATGGAAAACTAATGTTAGAAGGGAACTCTAACTCTTTACTGAGTTTACATACCTTTGAGGTACAGATAAAATGTGCCAAATATTGCTCCAGCTGTTTGTATCACTGATAGTAGAATAACTGTACTTACTATAAGCTAAGCACTGTGGTAAGATTTTATTTAATTTCCATTACCCTAAAAAGTAACACTAGTGCTTTTTTTTTACAAATGAAGAAATTGAGATTGAGAGAAGTTAAGTCACTTGCCCAGAGTTACAATGCTAGTCAGAGTCAGGATTTGAACCTAAACACTCTTGATTTGAGCCCAAATCACTCTGATGACAAAACTTCTGTTCTTTCAGTTACAGAATGCCACCTTCATCCCCAAATCCTGCACAAAAGGAGGTCAAATTACAGAACCAACATGAGAGTTTCCCAAAATTATCAATTATCTCACGATGTCCCCACATGTGGGATGATGGTTAGTCACTAATCAAATCTGCATCTGAA
Source organism: Mesoplodon bidens (assembly GCF_964165515.1). Taxonomy (NCBI): domain Eukaryota; kingdom Metazoa; phylum Chordata; class Mammalia; order Artiodactyla; family Ziphiidae; genus Mesoplodon; species Mesoplodon bidens. The sequence continues at coordinate 12,451,928 of NC_138179.1, forward strand.
TTCCACGAAAGCAACCAGATATTACTAGGCAATGTTAACACATGCCCTCTACCATATATTGCAAATCTATCATCCAAAGGCCAGTCCCGGTGGAAAATCCTGACTTGGCCTTGGTAAGGAGATTAGCAGAGCCAGAGGATCTCCCTGAAGGCTAGCATTCTCTGATTTGATGGTAGCACTGCTCAAAATAATTCCATTATTTCCTTGGGTAGAGTTCCTACATCAGAATAAATTATCAGAATAAAGGGAGCCCATTCCAAAAGAAAACCAACTCCTAATGAAGCTTTTGTTACGGTGCTCACAGGGTCACTTCCACATGAAGTAAGGAACTCCACACAACACATAAAAGAATCTGCAGGGACTTCCCTGGTGATCCAGTGGTTGGGAATCCACCTTCCAATGCAGGGGACATGGGTTTGATCCCTGGTCCGGGAACTAGGATCCCACATGCCGCTGGTCAACTAGGCCTGTGCGCCACAACTACAGAGCCCACACGCTCTGGAGCTCACGTACCACAACTAGAGAGAGGCCCATGTGCTGCAACTAAGACCCAACACAGCCATAAATAAATAAATAGATAAGATAGTTAAAAGAATTTATTAAAAAAAAAAGAATCTGCAACAGATTTGTATATTTTTCCTTGGTATCAGATCTGTATTGGTGTAATTAATATGTATATATGCTCCTGAAGGAGCACACAAGTGTATTTAATATGAATGGACTATTTATTCATCACTGACGCCTAACTGAAAAAAAAGCAAATTTTTCTGAGTATATAAGAGACATACCCTAGGGGCTTCCCTGGTGGCGCAGTGGTTGAGAATCTGCCTGCCAGTGCAGGGGACACAGGTTCGAGCCCTGGTCTGGGAAGATCCCACATGCTGCGGAGCAACTAGGCCAGTGAGCCACAACTACTGAGCCTGTGCATCTGGAGCCTGTGCTCCACAACAAGAGAGGCCGCGACAGTGAAAGGCCCGCGCACCGTGATGAAGAGTGGCCCCCACTCGCCGCAACTAGAGAAAGCCCTTGCACAGAAACGAAGACCCAACACAGCCAAAAATAAATAAATAAATAAATTAATTAATTAATTTTAAAAATCGACATACCCTAGAGGAATGGTTTCTCTCTTTCTCAAAATTTAAAAATACCTTTCTACTTAACTATGTTATTGATATGCTGATCACTTCAACACCCCTGTGGAGCTAATAATAATAATAATCACAGATTTTCTGTTCTTCATTTCAGGGGCTTTTGTTTTTGCTGAAGTTTGACTCTTTTCAATAGATTTGCCATGTTTTATTTCTCTGCATCTTTTTCAGATCTAAAAATAACAACATAAGGGCTTCCCTGGTGGCGCAGTGGTTGGGAATCCGCCTGCCAATGTAGGGGACGTGGGTTCGAGCCCTGGTCCAGGAAGATCCCACATGCCGCAGAGCAACTAAGCCCATGCGCCACAACTACTGAGCCTGCATTCTAGAGCCGGCGAGCCACAGCTACTGAAGCCCGCACACCTAGAGCCCATGCTCCACAACAAGAGAAGCCACCGCAATGAGAAGCCTGCACACCCCAACAAAGAGTAGCCCCCGCTCACCACAACAAAGAGTAGCCCCTGCTTGATGCAACTAGAGAAAGCCCACGTGCAGCAACGAAGACCCTATGCAGCCAAAAATAAATTTTAAAAAATAAAATAAAAATAACAACACAAAGCTACAAAGCATTAATTATATAAAATATTTCTAATAAACGAAATTGCATTTTGGATGCAAGGGGCCAAATTATGCACATAGATTAATTACTCCTTCCACAAACACAATATCAAGGAGGGTGGCCTAGGTTCAATGTTCTAATATATCACTCAGATTTTTTGGAGGAAAAAAATTATAACTGTGGAAAATACAATTTTCAAAAGTATATCAAATCAGCTATATAAATTATGAAATATAATTCCAAAACAGTGTAAAAAAACACCAATTCTTCCTTGAAACAAAAAAATGTAATATATCAACACATTGTACACCTTACCTTACACAATGTTACATATCATTTTTCTCTCAATAAAGTTGGGAAAAAAAAGGAAAAAATATATAACAGAGTATGAGTACCATCACTATCATTAACACCTCTCAATAATCTGTCTCTCCCCTAATCACTGTTTCATATAAACACTTCTGACTGTATATTTCAATGTTGTCTGTTGATGTTACCTGAGGTCAGAGTCCTTGTCTTATCTTTGGTTCCCCAAGATCTAGTACAAAACCTAGCACAAAACCTACTCTATAAATGATCACTGAACTGAAATAAACATCCTTTATGTATCTCTGAGGCACAAGTGAAATAATATATGCAAAAGTACTTTGGAAATGACATTGGATTTGTCAATGATTTCTTGGATATGAAAAAATAGACAAACTGGAATTCATAAAAAATTTTTTACTTTTGTGCATCAAAAGACACTATCAAAAGAGTAAAAAGGCAACCCACAGAATGGGAAAAAATATTTGCAAATGATATATCTGAGAAGGGATTAATATTCAGGCTATGTAGAGAATTCCTAAAACTCAACAGCAACAACAACAAAAAACCAACCTGATTCAAAAATGGACGAAGGACTTGAATGGACATTTCTCCAAAGAAGATCTACAAGTAGTCAAGAAGCACATGAAGGGCTTCCCTGGTGGCACAGTGGTTGAGAGTCCGCCTGGCGATGCAGGGGACACGGGTTCGTGCCCTGGTCCGGGAAGATCCAACATGCTGTGGAGCGGCTGGGCCTGTGAGCCATGGCCGCTGAGCCTGTGTGTCCGGAGCCTGTGCTCCACCACGGGAGAGGCCACAACAGTGAGAGGCCCACGTACCGCAAAAAAAAAAAAAGAAAAAAAAAAAAAGAAGCACATGAAAAGACACTAAACGTCACTAATCATTGGGGAAGTGAAAATCAAAACTACTATAACACTTCATACCCATTAGGATGGCCACTATCAAAAAAACCCCAGAAACAACAAATGTGAACTGTTGTTGGGAATGTAAGCTGGTACAGCTGCTGTGGAAACAGTATGGTGGTCCATCAAAAAATTAGAAATAGGGACTTGCCTGGAGGCACAGTGGTTAAGAATCCACCTGCTAATGCAGGGGACACAGGTTCGAGCACTGGTCTGGGAAGAGCCCACATACCACGGAGCAACAAAGCCCGTGCACCACAACTACTGAGCCTGCACTATAGAACCCGTGAGCCACAACTACTGAGCCTGCGCGCCTACAGCCCGCGCACCGCAACAAAGAGTAGCGCCTGCTCACCACAAATAGAGAAAGCCCAAGAGCAGCAACAAAGACCCAACTCAACCAAAAATAAATAAATTAAAAAAAATAAAGTTGTCTTAACGCTCGTTTTTTACTTTTTCATACAAATTTTTTTTAATTTTAAAAAATATTTATCTGCATCAGGTTTTAGTTGCAGCATGTGGGATCTTTAGTTGTGGCATGCGAACTCTTAGTTGTGGCATGTTGAATCTAGTTCCCTGACCAGGGACCGAACCTGGGGCCCCTGCATTGGGAGTGTGGAGTCTTAGCCACAGGATCACCAGAGAAGTCCCCCATATAAATCTTAGGTTATTGTCAAGTTCCAGGGAAAATCATTAGGCATCCTGTTTAATTTATAGATTTGGAGAGAACTGATATTTTTCTGATATTACATCTTTCCATCTATGAATCTATCTCCATGACGTCAAGACTTTTTTGTTCCCTAATAGTATCTTGCAAAATTTTCCATTGCATCTTTCATTAATTTCTGAGTAGCTTATGGTTTAAGTCACTATTATAAATTGGATTTTTCTATTACATATACTAATTGTTACTTGTAAGAATGCTAATCTTTATATGTTACTTCGCTGAACTTTCTAATAGTTTTAATAGTTTGTAGATTCTCTTGAAAATTTAGTGTAGACTTCCTTTACAATCAGGACAGCTTTTTTTTTACTTTTCAATTTTATATCCCTTAGTACTTTTTCTTGTCCTTGCACAAAATTGAATAGGTGAGAGCAGCAACTTCTTGTCTCGGCTCTGTCTTTGATGTCACTGTTCCTAAAGTTTCACCATCAAGTATGCATTAACTCTAAATTTTTTATCATTAGCAAGTTAAAGACATTCTTTTCTATTTATTGCTTGCTAAGTTCTTATCATGAATGAATAATTTTATCAAATTCTTCTGCATATGAGCTTATCATATGATTTTTCTCTTTTATCCTGTTGGTAGATTTTCTGATGTTGAATTAGTCATTCATTCATTCAACAAATATTTATTGACTGTGATGTACCAGGCACCGTTTTAGACTCTGGGAAAACAGCAGGGAACCAACCGGCAAAAAACCCCTGCCCTCATGGAGCTTAAATTCTATTTGGGAAGACAGATAAGAAACAATAAAATAAAATACAGCATAAGTCATAAGTGCTCTGGAGAAAAACAAAGCAGAGCAGGAGGGTAAGGAGTGCTAGCTAGAAAATGAAATTTAACTAGGATAGTCAGGGAAGGGCTCACTGGAGTGACTTTGAGGGAAGATCAAAGAAAGTCCATGGTAGGCTGAAGGAACCACAGGTGCAAAGCCCTCAAGGCAGAACTTTTAATTTTGCCACTGAAGAATTTTGAGCACAGGAGTGATGACTTATATTTTAAAAGAATTTTTAAATTCTTGCATTTCTAAAATACATCCTCTTTGCCCATTATGCATTTTATTACACTGCTAAATTTGTGAGAATGTTGCTTTTCTTTTCTACTTCTGAGATTGGTTTTCTAATGTTTTCTTTTTTTTTACAATTTTTTTTTTTTTTTTTTTTTTGCAGTACACGGGCCTCTCACTGTTGTGGCCTCTCCCATTGCGGAGCACAGGCTCTGGACACGCAGGCTCAGTGGCCATGGCTCACGGGCCTAGCTGCTCCGCGGCATGTGGGATCTTCCTGGACCGGGGCATGAACCCGTGTCCTCTGCATCGGGAGGCGGACTCTCAACCACTGCGCCACCAGGGAAGCCCCTAATGCTTTCTTGAACACCCTTGCTCATCCTTATATTAAGGTTGTAATCTTGCAAAAAGCATCATAGAATGAGTTGGTTGTTACTGTTTTTTTCCCACTACATGAACTAACTGTAATGCATGTACAAGAATGCTTTTGTTGGGCCTCCCTGGTGGCGCAGTGGTTGAGAGTCCGCCTGCCGATGCAGGGGATACGGGTTCGTGCCCCGGTCCGGGAGGATCCCATATGCCGCGGAGCGGCTGGGCCCGTGAGCCATGGCCGCTGAGCCTGCGCATCCGGAGCCTGTGCTCCGCAACGGGAGAGGCCACAACAGTGAGAGGCCCGCGTACCGCAAAAAAAAAAAAAAAAAAAAAAAAAAAAAAAAGTAAAAAAAAAAGAATGCTTTTGTTTTTTGTAAGCTGTTTTTCTTCTTTAATCTGTTATACTAATTTCTGATTGAGCTGCACCAAAATTTTCCACCATGACCAGGGAGTCTGTCAATTTCTCCTTGCAGTTGTCGGCGAATACACTGGAAGGTACATAGTTTTTTACTTTAGTATCTTCTTAGATTTCTTTTACCACTAGGTACTGTCCCTCCTTATCCTAATTAATGGTTTTTGCCTTAAATGTTATTTTGCCTAATAATATTGCTGCACAAGCTTCCTTTTAGTACTTACCTGAATTTTCTCCTTTATTTTCAACACTTTTCAAAAATTAGGCTTTAATTGTGTCTCTTGTAAGCAACATATAAATGAATTTTTAAAAATCCAATATGACAAACTAATCTTTTACAGAGTTGATTCATACTTTTGACTACTGATGTAGCTGGATTTATTTCCCTACTTTATATAGTTTTCAATATATTTGTTATCCTTCTGATTCTTTTCTCCTGCCTTCTATTGAATTGATAGATTTCTATATTCCCTTTTATAGCTCTGCTTGTTTGGAAATTATAGATGCCTTCTTTTTCTGTCAGTAATTACTTTTTTTTTTTTTTTTTTAGTAATTACTCTTTTCTTTTTTCCTTTTAAGGCTGTGGCATGCGAACTCTTAGTTGTGGCATGTTGAATCTAGTTCCCTGACAAGGTATCGAATCTGCATCCCCTGCATTGGGAGAGCAGTCTTAACCACTGGACTGCCAGGGAAGTCCCTATTCTTACTTTTAGAGGGCACACTTAACTTTACCTTTATTCTAAATATTCTTCAGCTATGTTTGCCTTCCTCCTGAACATAAAGAGGTTCTTAGTGAAGAGGTCCTCTCTCACTAGAGCAGATGTTCTTCGAGTGTGTTTCCCAAGACCCATTCAAGAATCTGCAAGGTTAAAGCTATTTTATAGTATTACTAAGATGCTGCTTTTCCCCCACTCTGTTGACATTTGCACTGATGATATGATAGCAATGATGGGTAAAACAGCTGGTGCCTTACATGAATCAGGGCAGTGGTACCAAACTGTCCCAGCTGTCATTGTATTCTTCATTGTCATGCACTCACAGAAAAAAAAGCCAATTACGCTTAAGAGTGCCCTTGATGAGGCAGTAAAAATTACTGATTTTATTCAATTTTGACCCACAAATATGTCTTTTTAAAAATCTGGGTGATGATATAGGAAACATGCATAAAGCACTTTCGCTGCACACAGTACAGTGGTTGTCTCTTGGAAAGGCACTTGTGTGATTGAGTTTAACAAGCCACTTTTTTTCACAGAACGTCATTTTTATTTGAAGAACAACTGACAGACAAACTGTGGTTCTGCAGACGTGGGTATGTGACAGACATTTCCTTGAAAATGAAGTGATCTTGTCACTTCAAGGAAAAGAAAAAAATTTAATCTGTCAAGCAGAAAGGCTATTAATATATTCCCTTCTCCAACTACATGTCTGTGTGAGGCTGAATTCTCTACAGGTATTTCAATTCAGAAATAAGAATTTATGAATAATGTGATTCATCTATAATATATACATGAAAATGAATACCCGATTCATATATAAGAACCCAGTTGTCTTCTAAGCCAGACACTAAAGACACTGGCAAAAATGTACAAAATGCCACTCATTAAATTTCTATCTTGGGAAATATTTTTCATAAAAATGTTAACATGTAGTGGGTTTATTACTTAGTATTTTTTAAATATTAGTTTTAATTTCTAATATGGCAAATATCAGTTGATATCACCCATGTAACAAAAGCTCTTTGGGTCTACAATAATTTTTAAGAGTATAAAGGGGGGGCCTCCCTGGTGGCGCAGTGGTTGAGAGTCCGCCTGCCGATGCAGGGGATACGGGTTCGTGCCCCGGTCTGGGAGGATCCCATATGCCGCGGAGCGGCTGGGCCCGTGAGCCATGGCCGCTGGGCCTGCGCGTCCGGAGCCTGTGCTCCGCAACGGGAGAGGCCACAGCAGTGAGAGGCCCACATACCGCAAAAAGAAAAAAAAAAAAAAAAAAAAGAGTATAAAGGGATCCTAAGACCAACACATTCAGGAACTGTTGGTTTGTTTATTTCAGCTTTCTTATCACAAAAAAAGTGTCTACTTTGCAGTCAATAACTGATTTAAATGTAGACTTGTCAAATCAATTTCTATGTTCAGATTATTTTTTTAGCCACCACCTCTCCTACTGCAGAAACTGCCTTTGTTTTTTTTGTTTTTTTGTTTTTTGCAGTACGCGGGCCTCTCACTGTTGTGGCCTCTCCTGTTGAGGAGCACAGGTTCCGGATGCGCAGACTCAGCAGCCATGGCTCACGTGCCCAGCCGCTTCGCGGCATGTGGGATCTTCCCGGACCGCAGCACAAACCCGTGTCCCCTGCATTGGAAGGCAGACTCTCAACCACTGCACCACCAGGGAAGCCCTGCCTTTGCTTCTTTACTCCCACATCTTCTCTCTGGATTCACTTTTCTCCTTGCAGAAATGTATCTTCTAATAATTTTTTAAAATAAATTTATTTTTGGCCGTGTTGAGTCTTCGTTGCTGCACTCAGGCTTTCTCTAGTTGCGGCAAGCGGGGACTACTCTTCGTTGCAGTGTGCAGGCTTCTCATTGCGGTGGCTTCTCTTGCTGCAGAGCACGGGCTCTAGGCACACAGGCTCGGTAGTTGTGGCGCACGGATTTAGTTGCTCTGTGGCACGTGGGATCTTCCCGGAGCAGGGCTCGAACCTGTGTCCCCTGCACTGGCAGGTGGATTCTTAACCACTGCACCACCAGGGAAGCCCTCTTTTAATAATTCTTGTGAGGTTCTGTACTAAACTCATGTCTAAAAATGTTTCTAATTTATAGTCATTCTTGAATGTTATTTTAGCTGTGGATAAAGTTCTAGGTCAATATATACGCTCTCAGCATTTGAGACATTGTTTCCTGGCCTCTATTGTTGCTGATGAGAAGTGAGCTGCCATTGTAATTGGTGGCCCTTTGTATATAAAGTAGTGTCTTTTTTTTTTTAATTTATATATTTATTTTTGCTGTGTTGTGTCTTCGTTGCTGTGCATGGGACTTCTGTAGTTGAGCCGAGTGGGGGCTACTCTTCGTTGTGGTGCGCGGCCTTCTCAATGATGTGGCTTCTCTTGTTGCGGAGCACGGGCTCTAGGTGCGCAGGCTTCAGCAGTTCTGGCCTGTGGGCTCCAGAGTGCAGGCTCCAGAGTGCAGGCTCAGTAGTTGTGGTGCACGGGCTTAGTTGCTCCCCAGCATATGGGATCTACCCAGAGCAGGGCTCAAACTCATGTCCCCTGAATTGGCAGGTGGATTCTTAACCACTGCGCCACCAGGGAAGTCCAAAAACTAGGTCTTAAATAGTGTTTTGAGCCTACTTTGATACCCTTAAATCATAGATCTACTTAGTCAACAGGCTACTTGTCTGGTTTTGGTTTTAAAAGACCCAAAAGCCACGTTTTTCTCATTTAGTCTCACTGGGCCCAGTTTTTTATAAAGCAGCAGTCCCAGGCCGAAAGTCAACAGTTTTACCAGCTTGCTTTCACAAACTGACACCCATCCCAGGCCCTGGCTTTGATCACTATTCCTAGCTCTTTTGCCTCGGTCATGGAGCTCTCAAAAAGATTTTTACAAACAGAGGTCATGGTCTTGGCCACCCTGGTTCTAGACCCAGAGCCCGAGTTCCCACTCACCATGAGGGGTTTCTCTTCTATTTTTAGTCACATAAATATATTTCCTTTTATCTTAATCATTTTACATGTTATTGTTAAGTGTTTGAGGCAGAGGAATTGTGTAGAAGCATGAACTCACTTTAATATCTCAATCAGAGGTAATAATTTTTAAAATACATTTTAAAAAATGATAATGTATTTTGTAAGCAGAAAAAAAGCTTTAACAATTTTAACATTTACTCTCTTTACTATAACAGAGGCAAATAAAAAGTGGAGTTATGGATGCAAAGAGGAGAAAGAGCCAAATGCTTATCACGGGAACTGGAAAAAGCTTCACATTTCAGCCAGTTGTTTGCCCACATCCTAAAATGGTCTATGGATTCACTAGAACCATAAAGGAAGAAGTGAAACAAATACTTAGTCATATCTAATGAACTTGTTAGAAAAGAGTGATGCAATACTTGGTAGAAATATCTCATCAGCAATGAAAATGGAAGCTGTTCCCCTGCAGTAGTGCAGTGGAGCCAGTCCTGTGTGGGGCAGGAGGTGCCCAATCAATTTAGTTTGCTTCATCTATGTGTCTCTGGTCTGCTCTGTCCTTTGTTATACATGGAAACTGGGGCAGTTTAGCAACTCATTAAGAAACACACAAGAAGATGGGCAGCAGATGGGGAAGCATCATGGGCTGGGGCTCACAGCAGTGGTGACAGCAAAGCAGTCCCCAGTGAACTAGGTGTCAGGTAGGCCAAGAAAAGAGGGTCAAGTTCTGAAAACTGGAATATGGCAGAGAAGGTGAAAATAAGACAAGTGCTCTGATACTAAAACACACTAAAGTCAGAATGAGTTCAACAAATGAGGGCAGGGAGGAAGTCAGTCCCAAGCCTGAGGTTTAGCTGGGTTTGTGGTTGAGACTGACTGGCTCCAGCAGTGGAGATAAAGGACCCAGGTCAGACAAGGAGTCATACGTGTAAGTCCATACATTCAGAGCATGAGACCTATCACCAACATGGATGAAGATCCATGAAATTAAACTTTAGATATTAGTGCTATGCTCTAGTTCTAGTTTTTAGTATTATAAGTGGACATTAATTCACAAACAGCAAACTATAGGAACCTGCCTAACTCCTCAAGAAAGAAGCAATTTGCATACAGAAAGAGATATGAATATAAATTCAAGGTATTATTAAAGACAAGTTCATTCCCTTTTCTCCTGTCAATTACCTTAAAATAGTAAAACTTTAAAACAATGTACCCTAGACTCAATAGTACTATTAACTCTTTCAAAAAACAGCAAAAAAAAATCTACTTCAGATCCAAATTTCTTGGTCAAGTAAAACTAAGAGATTGATCACTAAATTACAAAAACAAATCCGTATGTAATAATCTAAACTATTAAATAAAGGTTTCTTCCCACCAATGCCAGAAAATAAAATTTTCATGAGTTGGCCTCACAAAGGTTGTGTCTAGACCAGAAATGCCCAATTAAAACAGACATAATCGAAGGTGCAGAGTTCTGAGTGGTTAAGCACTATGGACAAGGTACTAGCTAGTCAGAATGGTTACTGGTAAGGTCAGTTTCAATTATTGCCTGGAAGGGTAACAGCAGTGTCATATTAAACATTTACCCAGGGCTTCTTTTAAGCATTTGGGGAGGTGACATACCTTAAATATTAATGTTATTGTTTATTCATCAAATATTTATGGAACCCATACTATGGACCCAAACCCTGTATTAAGCACTAGATCTGGTTCTCAAGGAGCTTACCATGAGTTACACTGTTAATAAAAGCAATATTATTAACAAAAAACTTAAAATAAATTATGTGCTGTGTGCCAGATATTGTACTAGGTGTTTTATATTAGTATTTCACTTAATCCCATTTTAAAGGTGATAAAACTCAGGCTTAGAGATTGAGTAACTTGCCCAAGTTCACAGAACTAGGATCTGGTGCTGTAATTAGAACTCCAATCTGTTCCAGAGCCCCAAATCCTATCCATTATGCATATTGCCTCTGGTAAGGGAGATAAGACATAAAGAGCATAATTATCATATAAGGTCAAAAGTGAAAAAGGAAAAAAGAATTGTAGATAATTAAGGACATTCAAGAAGACAAATTTCTTCCAAGTGGGTGAGCAAGGAATGGTTTTGTGAAGCAAGTGATATTTACAAAAATTTTTGTCGGATGGATAGGATCTGGTTGTACAGAGAAAGGATATGAAGGACAAGGTGTAAAAAGTATGAGTGGTGGAAGGCGTGTTGCACCGGGAATCGGAAGATCAGGTTCAAGCTTTACTCCTCCTTAACTGTGCACAAGAAGCAAGCCACTTACCTCTCTAGGCTTCAGGTTATTCTTATGTAAAATGTCCAGTATGGTTCATTAAAAAAAAAAACAAAAAACAAAAGCTATATGCAAGAAGATAGTCACAGTAGAGTCATTTATAAAAGTAAAATCTAGGAAACAACTTACCAACAATCAAGAAACGGGTAAATAACTCAAATTATTATGCAGCCTTTCTGACAATAATTGTGGATACTGTAGCAACATAGAAAAGTGTAACAAACAGAAAATAAAAATTATTCACCACTGCACTATTACAAACATACGTATGACCAAAACTAAAGCATAGTATACAGAAATAAAATTTGAAAAATAAAAATACACATGCCAAATCTGTTCCCCAGACCTCTTAAAGCAAAAAAACTCTAGGGATTCTCCAAGTGACTCTGATGTATACCCAGGACTGGGAGGCACTGATAGGATATCTAATGTTTCTTTCAACTTGAACATTCTAATTCTTCAAGTGCATTTCGTATACCATGGCAAAGTAGACAAGTGCTAAGAAAAGATTATAGAAATGTACAGGGAATAAAAATTAGTTTGGGGTAACTGCACCACAGGATCTGTCAAAGAGAGCATGAAGGAACATGAAGCCCTTGATAGGCTAAGGAGGGGTTTGGACATCATGCTGTTGGCCATAGGAGGTTATCTATAGCTTCTGAGCTAAGTAAAATAGTGAGAGCAGCACCAGCTATCTGGAGTCTGGAGTCTTAGCAGCCTTGGGGTTTCTGCTGCCTTTGGCTGGCATCATTGGATTTAAAGGGCCCTCACTGGTCTCCAAAAATGTCCCTAATTTTCTTATGAGGACAATCTAAGATAGCTCTTAGGGAGAGGAGGGATGTCAGTTACCTAGCATATTAGGTGGTACTATATTCTCCCTCACCTGAGGCAGACTTCACTAACCAATCACAGTACTCTTTCCCAATAAGCCCAGTTAGCTTCAAAATAATTCTCAATACTTCTCATAGCCCTCCAGGAAGCCAGGAGACCCTTCTAATGGCAGAGATTTTTCCATCTCCCTACTTTTGAGCCTTAGAAGCAGAACCTACCCCTTCAATCTGGCTAAGAAGTGCTCCAAGGATTGGACAGGAACTCTAACAGTTCTAACTTCCTTTTGTGTGTGTAAGTACGTCACAGGTTCATCTTATACCAAGGGAAAAAGAAAAAAAACGGCAAACAGGAACGTAATTCCTAGTTAAGGTAGTGAACTTTAAGGATTAAAAATAAATCATATAAAAGTACAGACAAAAGTAAATTTATCTATAAAGGAGGAGTGTGGGGGGAAAGCTGGCTTTGGTCTCCTTCTTAGCTACATCACATGCCAGTAGGTACAAAACTTACAGAATATTGATGGGAATTCTTTATCCAGACTGTTGATCACGTTTGAAGGCAACAGAAAAATGTTCTCAAATACGCAAAGAGTCAAGAAATACACCAGCTATGTACACTTCTTCTCAAAAAATGTATCTGAAGATATCATCCAGCCAACCAACTAATGAAAAAAGAAAACACGCTTTTGATTTGGAATGTGTGACATGAAAGGACTAACAGTTAATATTTGAACCTTTAAGGCTAAACAAGTAGGAGGATGAGAAGAAATATAAGTATGATCATTTCTTCACATTTAATACAGTGAACAAATAAATTTTATTCTTGATGAATCAAGAAATATATATGAATATTATTTAAAGATACAAAAAAGTAACCATAATAAAAACAGAGAAAGCGACAAGGATTTACTGTACAGCACAGGGAATTATATTAGGTATGTTGTACTAATCTATAATGGAATATAATCACAGAATAAAGTAACTGAATCACTATGCTGTACTCCTGAAATTAACACAATATTGTAAATCAACTTTACTTCAATTTAAAAAAAGAGTCTATCATTTAATTTACCAGAAGATGGGAAGATATACCAATAATACATAGAGAAATGTGTGGAGGAATATGCAACAAAACATATTAACATGTTATCTCCAGATGGCTGGATCGAGGCTTTTTTTTTTTTTTTTTTTTTTTTGCAGCACGCGGGCCTCTCACTGTTGTGGCCTCTTCCGTTGTGGAGCACAGCCTCCGGACGCACAGGCTCAGTGGCCATGGCTCACAGGCCCAGCCGCTCCGCGGCATGTGGGATCTTCCCAGACCAGGGCACGAACCCGTGTCCCTTGCATCAGCAGGCAGACTCTCAACCACTGCGCCACCAGGGAAGCCCTCTGATCTCTTATTCTTGAAATTTCACCAGAGTTCCCCACCTCACAGCCTTAGGACTTGCTGCTCCCGCCACCTGAAATACTCTTAACCTATCTTCACATGGCTAAGTCCGTCTCTGCAGGGCTGTCTCTCTCTCTCATCACTTAGATACAGCTCACATATGATTTATTTCCTCAGAAAGGCATTCCTTGATCATCCAGTCTAGAGCAGTCCCATCCCCACAAATCACTAGTATTTTACTGTCTTATTGGGTTCATGGCACTTTATCAGTATCTTAAATTAAAAATTATCTTATTTTTTCTTTGAATATTGTTAATCTTCCACACTAGAAATGGAAGCTCCATGAGGGGAGGGGCTTGTCCCTTCTGTTTCAATGCTGTATCTCCCCTTAGGACCTTGAAGCATACTTTGGCACATATTTGTTGAAAAATGTATATCCATAAGTCAATTCTGTAATCATAACAAAAAAATAAAGTTATTTACTTTTGAGAAATGAAAGAAATAAAAGCAGAGAGAAGTTAGTTAAAAAAGTGAAAGGTAAGACTATACTAGGATATCATTTTATGCACACTTAATTGGCAAAAAAATGTAGAAGTATGAGAACCTTAAATGTTGGAAAGGATATGGCTCAATGGGAACTCATATGTCACTGGTGGAGTATAAATCAATTCACTACTTTGGTAAACAATGTGACATTCTCTTATAGAGTTCATCATTTGCATATCCTATTACCCAGCAATTCCACTGCTGGAGAAACCTCTTCATATGTATGCACCAAGAGACACACGTTATACCACAATACTGTAAGGGCAAAAGAACTGGACTCCTAAACAGCCATCAAAAAGAAAATGAATAAATTCTGGTACATCAGACAAAAGTGGAAATGAATGTACTGCAGCTACCCAAAACAACATGGATGAATCTTAGTATGATTTAGCATAATCCCCATGATTCCAATTTTATAAAGCTTAGAAACAGAATTAAATACATTGTTTAGATGTAAGTAGATGTACAAATAAAAACAAAAGCAAAAATATGATAAACATGTTCCATATATTCTTTTGTGTCAGCTATTTAAAAAAGGTTAAATAAGGAGACTTCCCTGGTGGCGCAGTGGTTAAGAATCTACTGGCCAATGCAGGAGACACGGGTTCAATCCCTGGTCCAGAAAGATTCCACATGCCAGGGAGCAACTAAGCCCGTATGCCATAACTACTGAGCCTGTGAGCCACAACTACTGAACCTGCACACCTAGAGCCCGCACTCCGCAGCAAGAGAAGCCACGGCCATGAGAAGCCCGCGCACCGCAACAAAGAGTAGCCCCCGCTCGCCACAACTAGAGAAAGCCTGCGTGCAGCAACAAAGACCCAACGCAGGAAAAAAATTATTTAAAAAAATAAAAAGTTAAATAAGAAAAAAATTGGACCTCACTTTGGAGTTGACCATATCTATCAGTCAAATATGAATACTAACACTTTTAGGAATTTTGGTTACAAACAATGAATTTTTTAAATATATTAGTTCTAAAAAGAAAAACTTTAAAAAATTACAGTAGGTCTCTGACTTAAAGCTAACCATATTTTACAACTGTATTTCCTATATATAGCAGAGTATGTCTTCAGTAAATATATATTTGCTCAATGAATGACAGGTGACATAATTGAAGGACTATTAATAAAAACAGCTAACTTTTATTGAGCTAGGAACCGTTTTAAACACTTCACATAAAGTGTTCCATTTAATCTTCATAATAATCTTACGAGGCAAGTCATATATATATCCCCACTCATGGAAGTACTAGAAAGTTCTATGAGATTATAAAGAAGAGAGTACTTGTCTCAGCACCAGAGGGTCGAAGATTATAAAAATGTCCTAGTTAGGAGCAAACTGGAGCAATTAAACTCATTTCAATACAATTTGAGTTTCTGAAGTTACATGCTTCACTTTCTTTTCTTTCACATTTTGATGTAGTCAGCAATAAAATTAAGGCAAATGTATTGTTAGGCTCATGTAAATTTAGAAAATTGTACCCGGTACCCTTTACAAATACTGAATTCAAAAGTACAGCACTATTTACGTTGGAGAGAAGAAAGGAAATTACTAGATATCATTTGGTTGTATACAGTTTAATTAGTGAAAGAATTGAAGGCGTGAGGTATAATAAACTGGTTCATTTTCAGGAACTTAGGAAATTCTTGATAAAATGTGAATGCACAAAATTTTAAGGAAAACTTCTAGAATGAAATGGGGCTTTGTGATGACTAAATATTTTAGAAATGTGCATTACAAATGTCCAGTTTAAAGATGAAAAATGTCATATCACCATGGGAACCCTCTCTCCTTCACTTCTAAAAAGAATTTCAAGTAAACAAGACCAAAAAGTGATAAACATATATAACTATGTTTAAAAGTCCGCAACAGGGCTTCCCTGGTGGCGCAGTGGTTGAGAGTCCGCCTGCCGATGCAGGGGACGCAGGTTCGTGCCCCGGTCCGGGAAGATCCCGCATGCCGCGGAGCGGCTGGCCCCGTGAGCCATGGCCGCTGGGCCTGTGTGTCCGGAGCCTGTGCTCCGCAACGGGAGAGGCCACAGCAGTGGGAGGCCCGCGTACCACACACACACAAAAAAAGTCCGCAATAAAAACAGTCATATTATTTAAGACATGGTAGTCTAAAGTATCACATTTTAAAAAATAAGCACTTGCTACTAATTTGGGTGGGTTACAGGTTCTAATTTGCCCCATCCTACATCTGCTTCAAACAGCTGCTTCAAGCAGTTCATCTCTGGATCTCTGTAAAATGAGGTTAGACTAGATCTTTAAGGTGCCTTCTAATTCTAACATCCTATGGTTCTATAAAGACAGTATTTTTAAGCAGGATAATTTTTAAAATTCCAACCTTCAAACCAGATACAGTAGTTCTGATCCCAAATGTAAAACTTTTTAACTGCTAGGCTTAAATTAAAATACAAGCTAAATGTGTCTCCCTTTCCTGATGGGAAGCTGAGAAGAACCAATTCAGGTGTCTTGGGTTTCCCAGGACTAGGGTTTTCCCACCACTAGAGTATTTCTTAAGAGAGAAAATACCAAGGTTGAGTCAGAAGCAATCGAAAGAGATCATATGAAGAGGGCCAGGGAGAACAAGAAAAGAATAGAGGCAATATGGATAAATATCCAAGTAAACTCCCTAACGAAGACTTCATTTTGTAGATATCAAATCTCTTAATATTTTGTATCCCTTTTAACTACTTCCTACCCACTTTCTCCAAGTTTTTTTAGGTGAAAACAAAACACCTCAAATTTAGTTTTTAGCTATGCAAAGGGGCTCATAAATATTTTTGAATGAAAATCGGAATTCTGTCTCCATCCCTGGAGACCTTAAAATTCTTTTTTCCAGTAATATAAGAGGCCCTAAGGTACTTGGTCAAGAATACATTGGTCTAAAAAAAAAAAAAAAAAAGAATGCATTGGTCTACAACTTGTACTAATTTTTATCTAAAAGCATAATTAGTTTCATGAAATTTATATGAATAAGATGATACACATGGGACTTCCCTGATGGCGCAGTGGTTAAGAATCCACCTGCCAAAGCCGGGGACATGGGTTCGAGCACTACTCTGGGAAGATCCCACATGCCGCGGAGCAACTAAGCCCGTGTGCCACAATTACTGAGCCTGTGCTCTGGAGCCCGCAAGCCATAACTACCGAGCTCACGTGCCACAACTACTGAAGCCCGCGCACCTAGAGCCTATGCTCCACAGCAAGAGAAGCCACTGCAATAAGAAGCCTGCGTATGGCAACAAAGAGTAGCCCCCGCTCGCCACAACTAGAGAAAGCCCATGTGCAGCAACAAAGACCCCACGCAGCCAAAAATTTAAAAATGAATAAGGACTTTCCAAAGAGAAAAAATAGAAGAAAAAGAAACATTTAAAAAAGAATACTTTCCAGCAAAAACTCAGTCAAGTTTTTAATGATTATAAAGAAACCCAGAAGATATAAGATTAAGGAGACAAGTACCAATACTCTTTATCCATTCACTAACTTTACCAAAATGAAATCCTCAAGGAAGCACTTGAGTACTGAAATACACCCAAGAACACCCAGTTATCGGTGTTTTTGGCACCTTATACTCTAAAAAATTGAGGATGCCCAGATGAGGTCAAGAAGAAAGTACTTGTAATTTACTTTAAAATACTTCAGTATTTGCAATGTGGCAAAATGTATTATTTAGGTTAAGCTATAACCCAGGTGCTAATCAAGAATACACAGTCCCTGAGTGGTCTAGTGGTGTTTTAATTAGGAAACATAACCAGAAGCTGTACCTACAGGCCAATCTGACATCTGTAGTTACGTGGATCAGCTACAATTAAACAGTCCTCACTCCTGCAAAAACAGACTGGATAAGAATTATGAGGCCTGTATCCTTTACTCTTCGATTTGATACTCTAGGTTAAATTTCCATACGATCCTGTATCTAACAGTTAATTTTGGTTGATGTTTGCCCAGAGCTTTCTATAAGAGAGCTCGACCTCTGAAATTTTATAATTTTCTCTGAGTTCACTTTTCATGGTAGATGGTGGTTGGATTATCTAGAGGACAGACAGCTGCAACCTGCTTAAATCAATCTGCTTCTTTCATCTGGACACGGGATAGATAAATGTTTGCCATGCAAACAGTGGCGTTTACTATATGCTGACCTCTCTGCAATAGATTACCTTTCTCCCACTCCATCTACTGTCCGCCCAACATCCTTCAAGACTCAGAAGTAATCACTTCTGTAGTCTTCCCTCTTCAACCAACCACCACCAGGCTGAGTTACGAAGTACTCCATTTCTATTTTTACAGCCCTTCGCACACCACACTCTTTACACCACATTTTACATCACTAAAACCATTGTCTGTTTCTTCCACTGGATGGTATGCTCAATGAGAACATGTGCTATTTTCTTAATTATAAAATATTGCAAACACATATAAGTATACCCACATATACACCACCTAGCTTTAGCACTTTGCTGTATTTGCTGCAGATCTTTAAGAAATAAAATATGACTTGGGCTTCCCTGGTGGTGCAGTGGTTAAGAATCCGCCTGCCAATGCTGGGGACATGGGTTCAATCCCTGGTCCAGGAAGATCCCACATGCCGTGGAGCAACTAAGCCCATGAGTCACAAGTACTGTGCCTGCGCTCTAGAGCCCGTGAGCCACAATTACTAAAGCCAGTGAGCCACAACTACTGAAGCCCGCGCTCCTAGAGCCCATGCTCCACCACCAAGAGAAGCCACCACAATGAGAAGCCCGCCCGTAGCAACAAAGACCCAACAATGCAGCCAAAAAATAAATAATTTATAAAAATGACAGATAATAGTTGAAGCACTTTACCTCCACCCCCAACAAGAGGTAACTTATACCCTGTATTTGGTGTTTACCATTCCCATGCAGCTCTCCATACTTTTGTTACATACATCTGTATGCATAAACACTAGTGTTGCATGTTTCCAACATTTAAATGCTGTAACATTGTACATACTCAACTTGCTTTTATCACGCATTTGATATTTATCCAGGTTGATAGTTAATTTTAACTGTATTTTTTTGCATTTACCTATACATATTTAAATTATTCATTCCTCTACTGATGAATATTTTGGTTTCAAATTTTTCAGTTGCAAATAATATCACAGTATTTTTGTACATCTCCTTGTGCACGTATGGTTTCTATAAGACATATATCCAGAGGTGGAGCTGGTGGATCTAGGAATATGTCATCTCCAATCTTATTCATAATCTTGCCAAAGTGTTCTCCAAAGTGACTGAACTAATTTACTCTATGTGGCAATATCTTCTAAGAGTTCCAAGATATTCTCTGCTTCTTCCTTTAATAACAGATCCTCCAAATTTTAGATGGGCGCATAGCCAACTAAAATATATAGTATCTTTTCTCAAAAATTTTTTTAACTATCTGTGGCCATGTGCCTAAGTTCTGGCCAATGGGATGTAAATAGAAGTCGGGCCACTTCTAGGTGATACTCTTAAAAAGATGAGATGGACCCTCCCCCTTCTTAATTGGTATGTGGATATGATGGCCATAGCTGGAGTAGTTATCATGAAACCAAAGGATGAAGGTGCCTACTAAAGCTGACAGATCAAAAAACTAAAAGAAGCCTGTGTCATAAACATTTTATCAGCTCTATGCTTGGAATGTTACGAGAGAAAAACTTCCACCTCACTAAACCATGTTATAGTTGGATTTTTGTTACAACAGTCAGAACGTGTATCCTAATAAAACACACTCCCATTGGCAGTGTGTAAGAACATATGTTGTTCCGCATCATTGTCAACATTTTTATCAGACCTTAATTTTTGCCAAATCGATATAGGTTTTTGAAATGGTATTCTACTGCTTTAACTTGTATTTTTATGACTCCTAGTGAAGTTGAGTCATCTTTTCATATTTATTGGTCATTCTAGTCTTCTCTTTTGTTAAGTTCCTGTTGATACTTTGCCCATTTTTCCACTGGACTGTACTCTTCTTGTCAACTAAAAGCTTTAAATATTCTGGATATATATATATATATATATATATATATATATATATATATATATCAAAATACTTCTTCCTGACTTAACCTTACTGTTGTGAGCTAACTTCAGTTTTCTTAGCTGTCCAACAAGGAGGTTAACATGGTTTTACAGCATTTTAATTTGAGTATATGTAGACTGGGAACGTAATTCTTAGTTCTGAATATGAAGACATCTTTCAGAAAGCATCCAGAATTCGCAAACATACTTCTAAAATACTACATGATGGATTTTTCTTATAAAAGGCACACAACAATCAAAAAAAAAAAAAAAAGGAATTCCAGAGACTGACACTGTCCTCAAAAAATCGTTAGAACTAAAGGATGTAATAAAGTAGGCAAAGTGAAAGAGAGAGACAGACTGACTCCAAGTAAAAAAAACTTTACTGAAAAGGAAATGTAATCACATTACACTTCATGGCCTTTTGAGTAATATTTACTATCATAAGAAATCTGTCGATTTCTAATTTTAAAATCTGTAAAAAGAAATTAAAAAATCTATAGACAAAACATGTTAATTATGTTTTATAGAAAATGCAAATGCCCGAGCCTTGAGACTGCAGAAAGTATAGATGTGCAAAGTAAAAAGTGAAAGGTAGAGAAGGAATAGAAGAGTAAACGATGATATCTTTATGTTATTAAGGAAGGAGTTGAGATACTGTCTTTAATTGATGGAACAAGGAATAAAGATATGTTATAGAGGTAAACAGTGGAACAAAAAAAAGTGATATAATTACATAAAGAAGGATAGTATAGATGGAATAAGCTAAATCATTACTTAAGACAGTGGAAATCAACAAATGTTAATATTTATAAGTCAGTAACAGAAAGATGTCATTTATACATACTGAGAGGAAGCCAAATGAAAATGCTATTAAAAGTAGTTCTTCCTTGGTACTGTGACTGGGGGTGGGGCAGGGAACTATTGCCTTTTTTTTTGGCCACACCACACAGCTTGCAGGATCTTAGTTCCCCGACCAGGGATTGAACCCAGGCCCATGGCAGTGAAGACGCCAAGTCCTAACCACTGGACCGCCAGGGAAGTTCCCTATTGCTTTTTTTATTTGATCCACATCCGATTTTTAAAAGTGATATGCAATACTTTAAACAAAAATTTACTGTTTCAAAAAGGAACAGTATGGGGCTTCCCTGGTGGTGCAGTGGTTGAGAGTCCGCCTGCCGATGCAGGGGATGCAGGTTCGAGCCCCGGCCCGGGAGGATCCCACATGCCGCGGAGTGGCTGGGCCCGTGGGCCATGGCTGCTGAGCCTGCGCTCCGCAACTGGAGAGGCCACAACAGTGAGAGGCCCGTGTACCGCAAAAAAAAAAAAAAAAAAAAAAGTAACAGTATGAACTCTGTACAAATTTCCAGGGACCATGTAAAAGATTAGGCGCTCTTAGAAATTATGAATTTCTGGAGTTAAATTTTTTTTTTTGGTCTCACTACTTGCTTGCTGACTGAGAAACAGACACCTGAGGTATGCCTGTCAGTATTCTTCTGACAGTTATCACAGCTTTTTTGATTTGAGAATTGAGATCACAGAGATGAACCTATTCAATGCAACATTTATTGCCCACTATGTGCCAGGCACTATGAACCAGAGGTAGAATAAACACCAGGGTAATAAATTTAGTCACCTATTTTAACTGTTTCCAAGATATGACTTCCACCCAAACAATTTACTGGTTGTTCTTACGTTTTACTTTCATGATCTCAACCCTCTTAGAATAATACTGCACTGCCACCAAAACCCTTCTAGGAACTGAAATCCTGATGCTGAACACTATTTATTCCCATCTACAACCTTCAACCCGGTCATAGTGGCCAATTACTGGTTCAACTGCACCACTCTTGTTCCCCGACATCATGCTCCATCAAGGTGACAGATCATTTGCTTGTCCATTATCAAACCTTCCTCTCTGGGACTATCTGGGTTTCCTGCTATTGACAGCTGCTAGATAAATTCCCACAAACATCAGCTTCTATCCAAGAAGCCCCACACTGGTGACCCACAGAAGAAATGGTCTGAAGGTGTGTTTGGCTCATAGTTTCATTTAATTTTAAAAAAAGAACTACCTTTTTGCCAAATTCAAAAAGATTTCTAACTTTTCTAGGAAAATGAAATCGGACAACCCTGACCAAACGTTACACATGGCATGAACCTCATTCAGAAGGGTCAGGACTTCACCACTTTCCAATTGGCTCGTTTCACTCATTTCTACTACCTATCTGGTTCTAGGTATTTTATTAATAGTTTGCAATCCCTAGTCCAGCCTACCTTTATTCTAAATTCGAGCTGATCTTTCACCATGTAGGAAAGGGGAACTTTTTATTCTGGTAGACATCCTATAGGAAAAGTTACTTCTCAAAAATCCTTCGAATCTTCCTGGAAAAGCACAAACTACACTGTTTCTCAGAACAGTTTTGTCCAAGAAACCTTTACCGTTGGAAAGGGTTATTCATTAGCCAATCAATAAGTACCTTCTAAAATCCTGCTTAAAAAAAAAATCCTGCTCAAAAGAACAGCATGAGTTAGTCAGATTTAAACTGCACAATGCTCAAATAAAGGCACATGTCTATCTGAACCGCTAGTCTGCTCTGATGAAATCAACCCACTATTGACAAGTTAGTTGAAGTCAGCAATTATTAAGTGCCTCTCTTTAAGTACTGAGTTGGCCAAAAAGCTCATGCGGCTTTTTCTGTAAGTTACAGAAAAAACCCAAACGAACTTTTTGGCCAACCTAATACCACGCAGCAGCATTCTAGGTTTTAGAAATATAATGAACAAGACACACACTTCCATTCAAGGAGGCTGCACTCCAGTCCAAACAGGCAACATTAACGGTTGAGTACTTGGTGTAATGAAAGCATATATGAAGGTCATCGTGAAGGCTCAGGAATTTTTAAGAGGAAATAACCTCTAAACTAAAATTTGCTAAGTGTAAAGATGAGGATGTCAACCAAGACAAGAGGTAATGGGAGGAGACAGGGTGTTCAGCCTAAGAGAATTGAGAGTTTGAACTGAGTACAAAGGGGAAATGCAAAGAAGTGAAACTGGGAAGATGAGCAGTGGTCAGATTATGAAAGGTCTTCCAAGCCAAATAAAGAAGTAAAACCTGAGTATCACTCTTCACTCCTACCCTTTATGGCACTTCCAATCATTCAAGTTTTATCCTGAGGGAAAAGAGAAGTCATTAAATGAGGAACAGAAAAGAAGCTTAAGAAGCACCAAAAGGAATCATCTAGAGAGCACTGAAGAAGGTAGAAGTTGCTCTGTAAAGACATTATCAAGACAAGCACAGAAAACAAGCACAGACTGGGAGAATACATTTGCAAAAAAAAAATCTGATAAAGGACTTTGTACCCAAAATATAAAAACAGAATTATTAAAACTCAGTAAGGAACCAACCCAATTTAAAAATGGGCCAAAGACCTTAACAGAAACCTTACTAAAGAAGATACATGCATATGAAAAGATGCTACATGTTATATGAAGGAAAAGCACAGTTAAATGAGATACGACTACACACCTATTAGAATGGCCAGTGTCTAGAACACTGACACCACCAAATGCTAGCAAGGATGCAGACCAAGAGGAGCCTGCATACGTTGCTGGTGGGTATGCAAAATGGCATACTCTGGCAGAGTTTGGCCGTTTCTTATAAAACTAAACAATTTTTACTATACAACCCAGCAATTACATTTCTTCACACTTATTCCAAAGGATTTGAAACCTTATGTCAACACAAAAACCTACATATTGATGTTTATAGCTTTACTCATAACTGCCAAAACCTGGAAGCAACCAAGACGTCCTTCAGTAGGTGAATGGATAAACTGGTACATCCAGTTGAATATTATTCAGCACTAAAAAGAAATGAGCTAACAAACCATAAAGACATGGAAGACCCTTAAACACATATTACTGACAGAAGCTTATCTGAGGCTATATACTGTATGATTCCAATTGTACGACATTCTGAAAAAGGTAAAACTATGAAAACAAAAAAAGCTGTGATTGCTAGGGGTGGGAGTCGGGGAGATGAATAGGCAGAGCAGAGAATGTTGAGGGCAGTGAAAACGCTCTGTATATTACAATGATGGATATGTCCCTATACTTTTATTCAAACTCATACAAAGTACATCTAGTGAACCCTATGGTAAACTACAGATCTATAGACTGGGTGATTATGATGTATCAGTGTACATTCATCCATAGTATTAAAAAAAAAAAGTACCATTCTGGTAAATGATGTTGATAATGGGAGAGGCTATGTGTGGGAGCAGAAGGTATATGAGAAATCCTGAACCTTCCTCTCAATTTTGTTGTAAACCTAGAACTGCTCTAAAATATAAAGGAAAAAAAAAAGGCAGTTGGTGGAATTCCAGAGCACAGTAAAAGGGGTTACCATGAAGAATTGGATACTGAGTCCAAAGCAATAAAGGGTGTAAATACAGGTTATTTTATTTTACTGATACGGTATCTAAAAGTTAAAGGCTTTGACTTTTTATTACCTTCATGAATTAGGAAGCAAAGCCATGAGACAGGTACACATATGCCGTGTGCGCTGGCATGGGAAGGAAGCAGACAAGGATTTGAAGACACATGGAACAAATGAGCGGAAAAGGTGACTATATCCTTACACAGAATTGCTTTGCAGCACCATGGGCTCAGCAAAGGTTGAAATGCTTATGTTATCCATCTACAGTGTATTATACCCTATTAGACAACTTGCCAAGTTGTGTGATTGCTTCAGTAGTGTCACTACAACCCATATTCTTCAAAAAATATTAATCATTCACTCAAAAAAACAAAAAAACCACTGAACACCTATTACGTAAGTAGTGTGCCAAAGACTTCAAAAAGGAACTTTCAGGAGTCAGTAAATTAAAGCAGAGGGATAAATGGACAACCTGGAAGAGATGGACAAATTCTTAGAAATGCACAACCTGCCAAGACTGACTCAGGAAGAAATAGAAAATATGAATAGACCAATCACAAGCACTGAAATTGAAACTGTGATTAAAAATCTTCCATCAAACAAAAGCCCAGGACCAGATGGCTTCACAGGCGAATTCTATCAAACATTTAGAGAAGAGCTAACACCCATCCTTCTCAAACTCTTCCAAACAGTATCAGAGGAAGGAACACTCCCAAACTCATTCTACGAGGCCACCATCACCTTGATACCAAAACCAGGCAAGGATGTCACAAAGAAAGAAAACTACAGGCCAATATCACTGATGAACATAGATGCAAAAATCCTCAACAAAATACTAGCAAACAGAATCCAACAGCACATTAAAAGGATCATACACCATGATCAAGTGGGGTTTATTCCAGGAATGCAAGGATTCTTCAATATACGGAAATCAATCAATGTGATACACCATATTAACAAGCTGAAGGAGAAAAACCATATGATCATCTCAATAGATGCAGAGAAAGCTTTCGACAAAATTCAACACCCATTTATGATAAAAACCCTGCAGAAAGTAGGCATAGAGGGAACTTTCCTCAACATCATAAAGGCCATATATGACAAACCCACAGCCAACATTGTCCTCAATGGTGAAAAACTGAAACCATTTCCACTAAGATCAGGAACAAGACAAGGCTGCCCACTCTCACCACTCTTATTCAACATAGTTTTGGAAGTTTTAGCCACAGCAATCAGAGAAGAAAAGGAAATAAAAGGAATCCAAATTGGAAAAGAAGAAGTAAAGCTGTCACTGTTTGCAGATGACATGATACTATACATAGAGAATCCTAAAGATGCTACCGAAAAACTACTAGAACTAATCAATGAATTTGGTAAAGTAGCAGGATACAAAATTAATGTACAGAAATCTCTGGCATTCCTGTACACTAATGATGAAAAATCTGAAAATGAAATCAAGAAAACACTCCCATTTAACATTGCAACAAAAAGAATAAAATATCTAGGAATAAACCTACCTAAGGAGACAAAAGACCTGTATGCAGAAAATTATAAGACACTGATGAAAGAAATTAAAGATGATACAAATAGATGGAGAGATATACCATGCTCCTGGATTGGAAGAATCAATATTGTGAAAATGACTCTACTACCCAAAGCAATCTACAGATTCAATGCAATCCCTATCAAACTACCACTGGAATTTTTCACAGAACTAGAACAAAAAATTTCACAATTTGTTTGGAAAAACAGAAGACCCCGAATAGCCAAAGCAATCTTGAGAACGAAAAACGGAGCTGGAGGAATCAGGCTCCCTGACTTCAGACTATACTACAAAGCTACAGTAATCAAGACAGTGTGGTACTGGCATAAAAACAGAAAGATAGATCAGTGGATCAGGATAGAAAGCCCAGAGATAAACCCACGCACATATGGCCAACCTATCTTTGATAAAGGAGGCAGGAATGTACAGTGGAGAAAGGACAGCCTCTTCAATAAGTGGTGCTGGGAAAACTGGACAGGGACATGTAAAAGTTTGAGATTAGATCATTCCCTAACACCATACACAAAAATAAGCTCAAAATGGATTAAAGACTTAAATGTAAGGCCAGAAACTATCCAACTCTTAGAGGAAAACATAGGTAGGACACTCTATGACATAAATCACAGCAAGATCCTTTTGGACCCACCTCCTAGAGAAATGGAAATAAAAACAAAGATAAACAAATGGGACCTAATGAAACTTCAAAGCTTTTGCACAGCAAAGGAAACCATAAACAAGACCAAAAGACAACCCTCAGAATGGGAGAAAATATTTGCAAATGAAGCAACTGACAAAGGATTAATCTCCAAAATTTATAAACAGCTCATGGAGCTCAATAGCAAAAAAACAAACAACCCAATCCAAAAATGGGCAGAAGACTTAAACAGGCATTTCTCCAAAGAAGATATACAGACTGCCAACAAACACATGAAAGAATGCTCAACATCATTAATCATTAGAGAAATGCAAATCAAAACTACAATGAGATATCATCTCACACCAGTCAGAATGGCCATCATCAAGAAATCTAGAAACAATAAATGCTGGAGAGGGTGTGGAAAAAAGGGAACACTCTTGCACTGCTGGTGGGAATGTGAATTGGTACAGCCACTATGGAGAACAGTATGGAGGTTCCTTAAAAAACTAAAAATAGAACTACCATATGACCCAGCAATCCCACTACTAGGCATATACCCTGAGAAAACCATAATTCAAAAAGAGACATGTACCAAAATGTTCATTGCAGCTCTATTCACAATAGCCCGGAGCTGGAAACAACCTAAGTGTCCATCATCGGATGAATGGATAAAGAAGATGTGGCACATATATACAATGGAATATTACTCAGCCATAAAAAGAAACGAAACTGAGCTATTTGTAATGAGGTGGATAGACCTAGAGTCTGTCATACAGAGTGAAGTAAGTCAGAAAGAGAAAGACAAATACCGTATGCTAACACATATATACGGAATTTAAAAAAAAAAAAAAAAAAGTCATGAAGGACCTAGGGGCAAAACGGGAATAAAGACACAGACCTACTTGAGAATGGACTTGAGGATATGGGGAGGGGGAAGGGTAAGCTGTGACAAAGCGAAAGAGAGGCATGGACATATATACACTACCAAACGTAAGGTAGATAGTGGGAAGCAGCCACAGAGCACAGGGAGATCAGCTCGGTGCTTTGTGACCGCCTGGAGGGGTGGGATGGGGAGGGTGGGAGGGAGGGAGATGCATGAGGGAAGGGATGTGGGAACAGATGTATATGTATGACTGATTCACTTTGTTATAAAGCAGAAACTAATTTAAAAAATTAAAAAAAAAAAAGAAAACAAACTTATGGTTACCAGGGGGTAAGGGGAGGGGGAGGGTTAAATTGGGAGATTGGGATTGACATATACACACTACTGTATATAAAATAGGTAACTAATAAGGACCTACTATATAGCACAGGGAACTCTACTCAATACTCTGTAATGGCCTATATGGGAAAATAATCTTAAAAAGAGTGGATATATGTATATGCATAACTGATTCACTTTGCTGTACACCTGAAACTACCACAACATTGTAAATCAACCATGCTCTAATAAAAATTAATTTAAAAAAATAAAAAATAAAAAAAAATAAAGCAGAGGGATAAGTCATGAGACCAAATGGAACAAATGAGCTTATAAATAACGGTTTTGTTTCAGGTAATGAGCTCACTGATCCTACCTTTCAAACTCCAGGTACAAATAAGCTGGATGAACAGCACACTCACTCTGCCAACTATTAGAAACTGACTATGGAAAACCAGTTTTGGGGAAGGTTTTATAAAGAGTTCAGCTATGTAAAATAGGATTTACCTGGGCCTAACAGAAAGGTTTTTGAAGCAGGGGAGCAGTCTTACTATTGAAAAGTGCCAGAAAAAACTGAGGGATTACAAGACGTTGACCAAGTCAAGTCTGAGATACAGAGGGTTGCCAAAACGTTTTAAGCTAGCCCTTGTGAACAGGAGGAATTCTAGTTTTAACTTGACTGAGTCAATAGCAGTCAGGCCCAATTACCGTTCCTGAATCCTACTACTCCACATCACCAGGACAACAGTGGCACTGAGGAAATGGTGACAGCGTCTGGTGATCTGGTGGTAGACTGTGGATGCTTCTGAAGAGATGTGGAGTCCAAAACGAAACTCTCATCAGTGAAGATCAAAGGCATTCCAATTCCTAGAGGAAATGTATATCCCTAATGTGGTATTCAAGGACCTTTACAGGTACACCTTAAATTTTCTTATTCTCTGCAACTTTCACTCACATACCTCTTTATATTGTTGGGTTTTCTAGTCATTCCCTTAACACTTTTTCACATTTGTCCAAATCCTAACAACTCTTCAAGACCTAGTTCAAATGCCACCTTTTTCCCGACACAAGGCAGGTGGAATTACCGTCCTCCAAACTTCCTCAGAGGGCATTTTCACTTTCTTGTGTTAGCATTTATCCTTAAAACTAAAAAGACTGAAGCTTTCTCAATGCCTTTACCAGATCCTCAATAAACATTTCCTAAATGAACGGTCAGGTGTAGGCTAAACCATGTCTAAGAGTTTAACTTTCAAACCTTTACTTTTTTTGTGCTTAGGTTTGGCATCATCTAACTTCTCCAATGATCATCTAAGCCATAGTAATTCATAACATCAGTTATTCTTGAGTTCTGTTTAGAGCCAGGTTCTTGCCTTCTAACTAGTCCCTATACTGCCCACCAATCCCCCCACCCTCATACAACTTAGAATGAGCTTTTAAAAATCATTTATACTACTCACCAGCTCAAAGTCCTTCAATGACTTCCATTAGAATAAAATTCAAACCATGACGTGTGATTTGGTCTACCTTTCCAAGCTGCACAAAGGCCATCCCAATCTACCACTCATATACACTTTTTGTTCCTCCAAGGTGCTATGCTTTTCCATCTCAGTTTCTGCACATACTATTCCTTCTGCCTGTAATACCCAACAAGACTTTTTGCAATGGCTGGCTTCTTAAATCCTCAACTCCAAGGTCCCTTTTGAGATGTATTCCCTGTCTACCTGTACACAGGAGAGTATCCAAGCATGTCATAGGCATTCATATTTACTAAATGAAATTTTTAGGTTTTCAATAACTGCTTAGCCCGTCCCTAGCCCTGCCATTTCCACTGATCCGTCAGGCAAGGCTAAGTTGTTTCACACAGTAACTTTTTCTCACAAGTCTAGGAAAACTACCATCATTTTAGAGAAGTTAACTTGTTCAAGGTCATACTACTACTAAATGATGGAGAAGGATCTGATTGCAATTTTTTTTTTTTTTTTTTTTTGCGGTACACGGGCCTCTCACTGTTGCGGCCTCCCCCGTTGTGGAGCACAGGCTCCGGACGCGCAGGCTCAGCGGCCATGGCTCACGGGCCCAGCCGCTCCGCGGCATGTGGGATCCTCCCGGACCGGGGCATGAACCCGTGTCCCCTGCATCGGCAGGCGGACTCTCAACCACTGCGCCACCAGGGAAGCCCGCAAGGTCTAATTTTATGCCTATAGTCTAAACCACTATGCTACTCCTGGCTCCATCTACTTGTTCAACCTTAATACCTAATCACAATTACCCCATACCCACCGTCTAAACCTCATTTACCCTTTAAATACTTTCTCCCAATACACATTCCATATTTAATAAAAATAACTTTGTATTCTATTTCCCAAGGTATACCAAAAACTGTTCAGGACAGCTGATGTGTATCATTATAATTCATTCTAAATAAACGGGCTCAGACAAGTATCATAAATAATAAATGAAAAAAATTTTTACTCATCTTTGTTAAGAATAAGCACTCAAATGTTTATTAATGGTCAATCATTACCTTGGAACAAAAAGAGGCTTGCTTTTAATAATGCAGAAGCAAAAATCCTTCAACCTTTAAAAGAAAACACAAATTGAAAATTGCTTCCAATATGAAAATAAAGCACCATTTCTCAAATGGTAGTTTTGGCTTTCCTAAAGCCTAGCAAGCACTCCCAGGTGACCTCAAAAGAGAAAGAAAATAAACACTTCATTGTCTTTTGTGAGCTCTAATAATTACATGGCTCCATACACTAAAGAACACCTAGGAACATCTCTTCCATCCAAACCCTACCAGTAGGCTAAAATTTAATATAGTTAACTACTATAAATGTGGTCATCCATTTTTCTTATGCACTAGCTTCCAGGTGCTATGTCAAAGTGACAAAATGCACTACTACTTGTGTAAGAAAAAATTTTAAATACACCCTGCCCCCCAAAATCCCAAGTATTAACTGCTAGTATTTTGGGGGGGGGGTGCTGCAGGGGGCCCAAGCTGCGGGCTTGCAGGATCTTAGTTCCCTGCCCAGGGATGGAACCCAGGAATTTGGCATTGACAGCGCTGAGTCCTAACAACTTGACTGCCTGGGAATTCCCCCATGATTTTTTTGGGGGGGTCGGCTAGAGTTTTAAAGTTGGTAATAATTTAAAGCTAGTATTTAATTACAACCTTTATATCAGAGAGTTCACTTACTTTAAGGTTATGCCACTAGCCAATATTTTTTTGTTTAGCTAGACCCTTTAATCATACACATAGACTAGCATTTATCCTCCCTTGTTTGTTTTGTTCAGGTCCTCCTTACCATCATATCACACCCCTGTATGACTTGCTCTTCACTTCCCTCCTTGCCAGTACAACGCTGGAGTGAAGCCTGGAGACTGAATGGAGGGAAGGCACCCATCCCCAACCCCCCAACCCCGGTCCCAACCCTTTAAGATCTTGTAACACTTCACAAAACAATGCTATACCAGTTTAGAAAACTGTAGACATATCGCTCAGATATAAATCACCTTCCCTGCTGTAGTAATTAAATGTTTTCACTTTAACCTCTATTTACTCTTCTTATTAATAGTAATGCAGTACCAGGGAGGAGAGATTCCAAAATCTCACCACCTTTTTCTCTTATTTAAAAACCACTCCTTCTATATATGGAATATAAAAGGAAACCAAAAGGAACCATAAAAGGAAACGAAATTGAGTTATTTGTAGTGAGGTGGACGGACCTAGAGTCTGTCATACAGGGCGAAGTTAAGTCAGAAAGAGAAAAACAAATACCGTATGCTAACACATATATATATGGAATCTAAAAAAAAAAGGTCATGAAGAACCTAGGGGCAGGATGGGAATAAAGATGTAGACCTACTAGAGAATGGACTTGAGGACATGGGGAGGGGGAAGGGTAAGCTAGGACAAAGTGAGAGAGTGGCATGGACATATATACACTACCAAATGTAAAACAGGTAGCTAGTGGGAAGCAGCCACATAGCACAGGGAGATCAGCTCGGTGCTTTGTGACCATCTAGAGGGGTGGGATAGGGAGGGTGGGAGGGAGGGAGACGCAAGAGGGAAGAGATATGGGGATATATGTATATGTATAGCTGATTCACTTTGTTATAAAGCAGAAACTAACACACCATTGTAAAGCAATTATACTCCAATAAAGATGTTATAAAAATAAGAAAAATAAAAAATAAAATAAAAAAAAAACCACTCCTTCCATGAAAATCCAGCATTGGCTTAATATTATACGATGATTCCTACAATATTCCAGAAAGAGCACAAAGATTTCTTTCCCATTTTTGATCAGTTGTCTATTGTCAGCTTTAACTGGAGCTGAAAAACAGAAGGCCTACATAAACCAAAAGTCATCACTGAGTTTTAAGATAGGGAGATTTAAATAATTTTTCTTGAAGATATTTTCTTTGCCCTGAAAAAACCCTGAAATATGAAATTAGTAAAGCACCATACAAAATAAAAAGAAAACAATGCAGACAAAGGAGTAAGGTACATTTCAATTTAATCAGTGTGCACACAAATTTGTAAAAATTCTAGACACATACTTTAAGTCGCAAAGAAGATTCAAGAATTCTTGTTCACATCTAAATATTAGCTTAAACTGTGGAAATTTGGCTACTTATTCTCATCACTATTACATGCATTTAGTTACATACTTACCAAATTTTCAGTGTCTGCTTATCTTTGCTAGGAAAGAACAGAGTTCCTTAGAAATTTACTTCACTTTAAATCTTAAAGACATAAATTGAGGGTCCACACTTTGTGTAGTGCTTATCTAGAATACAACATTACCATTATCACATATTTAAATTATCAAATTTCAGATTTATTTTAGAAGACTATCACTGTTCATACTAAAAAGCATGAGTTGACTTTTTATTATTGGCTTACAAAGATCAAAGCAGGAAATACAATGTGAAAACATCCTTAGATAAACTGACGTTAGCTAGGACGTGGCTAAAAGCTAGAGAGAAAAAGTCCATGTGTTACAATGACAGAAGGGATTTAACAGGGGATCAAGTAACTAGAAATATGCTCAGGCTAATTTTCACTGGTATACACAGTCCCAGAAATCAGTAGTCCAACCCAAGTTTTTCATGCAAGGTTAGAATGATTTAAGAATACATTTGAAATTCTCAAGCCTCACTCAGAGACTCCTGTAAGCAATTAGTCTGCATGACCATTTTGGGCAAGCTTTCCTTCAACTCTATGCCCAGCTTAACTACTCAAGAATCACTGGACAGACAGAAATTCTGGTCTTTAAATTTTAAACCTACGCAACATGGCAACCAAAAGCATTGAGGAAAAAAACCACTTTTGCCTGTCAACTAAAAAAATTTTTAAGTTAAAAAAAAATTTTTTTAACACTAGTTTTGAGTAAAAACATCTTTCCTATCTCACCAGAAAGAAATAATTTACATGTTAAAGTTTTTGCAGTTATATAGTCTATTAACTGAAGGTCAGGAAAAAAGTGAGCCCCAATTATTAGAGAAACATCAGGAGGTAAAATAATCACCTTTTTAACATTCTCGATTCAGGTAATAGAGTGTAGAAACTCATACACTTTGATCAAAGTGTCCAACTTAAGTTAAATTTAAATGGAAAAATAGTGATATATGAAAGTATAAAATAGTACTCACCAGAAAAGCAGCTTTAAAGAGATGGTTTTAAGGAAAACCATTTCCACTGTATCTACGCCATTTCTTATACAGATTAAACTGTGAAAGGCAATGAAACTTAAGCCCTTAGGCAATTTTATATGTTAAAAAACAAGTGGACATCTTATAAAATATATTTTATTATCGGTTGATAAATCAAGGTCTTTATCACCATCCCAGTTTAATAGGAGTAAAAAAATCAGTAGTTGTACGGT
Source organism: Mesoplodon bidens (assembly GCF_964165515.1). Taxonomy (NCBI): domain Eukaryota; kingdom Metazoa; phylum Chordata; class Mammalia; order Artiodactyla; family Ziphiidae; genus Mesoplodon; species Mesoplodon bidens. The sequence continues at coordinate 12,485,862 of NC_138179.1, forward strand.
CAGACTCACATTATACAACATTACACTTAAGGTGAAGAGGAAGCCATACAGAATAGCAGAATGGTTCAGGTAGGCTTGTATAAACTAAATTGTATACTTTCTTCTTCTTTCCTCAGTATTTAAAATTTTTATCAACATAAGAGCACAATATTTAAAGGTTAAAGAAAATCTCTGAAGGATGGTTCAAGACAACAATGAACGCTGGTAGAACCAATGAAACTAATAAAAACTTTCATAACCTGTTATGTCCTCACTGCTCCTCAAAAGGAATACACAAAGAATGTGTCTAGATTTCTTGATGGGTAGTCAGCTTTCATCTGAATATTAAAAAGGTTCTTCTTAGTTCAAATTAAAATGAACCCACAGTGGTGGTGCACCAACAGGTTATAGTTTACAAAAAGGATGAACAAAATTAGTACTTACAGCAAGAGTTACTAAAAACATCTAAGAACAAAAAAGCAGTATAAAAATATATTCTGGCATACGACTGCACACCATTTATCGCTACTAGAGGTGAGGAAACTTGACTTTTTATCTGTTGATTCATACTGTAAAAAGTTAAAAGGTAAGTATGAGTACCAAGGAGTGGCTTAAGTAGGAGACCCTGGACCCAAACCCCCTGCACTCCATATACCAACATGAGCATATAGCCAATTAAAACTTTCAGTCTTCCTTCTATGTACAACATATCTATTTAGGTTTAACCGTAACCCAATAATAAAGGAGCAGTATTACACCTTTATTACAACTAAGGTGAGCAAACCTAGAGCTACTTTGGCCCAAGTACTGAGTGTTTAAGAAGTGTCCAATGTCATACTCACATTTAAGTAACTGCACAGCTTTCTTCCTGGTGTGGGTTATATGGATATGTTTGAAAAAAATAGGAACATCAGGTACTTACAGATTAAACTAACCTGTACTGGCAGGGCTGTGGGATTTTTCTTCTCTACCAGTAAGTAGCAAATGCTGAAATTCTGCTGCTAGTTAACAAAAACACAAATTGTATTAAACTAAGGAGTTCAATTCATAGCTTAAAAAGTCAATGTGCATAAAATTTCCTCAGAGCCTGACATTACTACATTAAAAAAAATTTCCCTGTCTTACAAAAAGTACCTTATATTGGCTACTAAATTTAGAGTGACCTTATGAGAATCAGTTAATAATACTGTATATCCCTTGGACACCTCTCAATTTAAATAAATTATATATTCCAGTATGTGTACTATAAAGATATGGATTACTCTAAAAGGAGAGGGGGGTACATATATCTAGGAAAAAAAATCTCTGCATGATAATTTCTACTTTAAGTACATGTAGACACATCCCACAGAAACAAGTAATTTCTAATATTTTAAATTCAACTTCTAAAATACTTGACTTCATTTCCATATATTAAAGGTTTTCAATTTTAAAAGCATGGGCTAAAAAGTACATTCTATTGCTTCTCCTAGAAGTACACTAACAAGCTAATAGCTAAAAGGCAGGGTATGCTCAGTAACTAAATCTCCCATGTTTTCCTAACTCAAACTTACAGAAATTTTTAATAACGTTTCCCTTGGTCCACTTGCGTAGTTAAGCAGACTTGTTTTATTAGTAGAAACTGGAAAATGACGTGGCAAACCTTGTTTATTTTCATCTGATTGCCAAATTATTTATAAATAAAAATATTAAGAATGAGCTACATTATAATAAATGATTTGATGAAATCTTGCATAACAAATGTAAACCAAGACCAAAATACTATTACCTTTCATTACATTTAAGGTTCTTAAAAGTCTAACAATACTGTACAATGGCCTCTCACCCAAATCACTACTGGTTTGTGTGTAGTAAGCTGGGCAAACAACATTCTTCATTTTTATCCAAGTTGAGCATCAATGAATTTCACTGCCAGTTCCTCACATTTAAACAAAAATGAAGGCATACGTTTCTTAACTATAATAATGGTAAAAAAAAAAAAAAAAAAAAAAACAGACACAGTAAGAATGCCAAAAGGCCTGGAGAATTCCAATAAAGGACTTCCCCTTTTTTACAAACAAAGCATTACACAAACCCGACCAAACACACAGCACATTACTGAAACTGTGCCGTATTACAACCTTACATACCATTACAGCATTTGGAATTAATGGCTGGGGTCCAAGTAATCAATAGTTAAAACAGTTTACTCACATGTATCTTCTCTGTAGTTAATGTGCCCAAAATTACAACATATACACAAACATATATTCTCATGATAAAGCTGATTATTTGCCTCCTAAAGAACCTAACCATGAACCAGTCTTCATTTATAATACAGTGTTCAATTTGCTTCAAATAGAAATAGTTCAAATTAGCTTCAGTGAAGATCTCCTTTGGGTCTCCAATTTCTGCCTTAATATGATTTCTATATCCTGACTCCTAAAATGTAATTTCCCCTGAGAATATACATCAGATTAGTTGAATAGACTTAAAGAGAGATGGTTCAAAAATTTCAAACTAATACAGTTTCAAGCTATTATTTTTCCAGAGTTGGGAAGAAAATGAAAAGCTTTCTTTTATGGCCAAATTATTATGCAAAAATGTATGAAGTCCACAGCAAGAAAAACAATGCTTATAAAAAGCAATTCTCCTCTGAGCCTTACTGAAGAAATCTAGTTTTTTAAAAAATGATACTTTCAAACTTATTTTCCTACAAAAATGCCAAGTAAGAACATGAAAACACTTGGAAATGTTGGAGATACTTAAAGTATTAGGGAGCTCAAACTGAGGTCCTGCTTTCCCCATTTGCTATGTATTAGTTTGAATTAGGTTCATAACAGGGGATGCCTAAGAGCCAAGATATTAAAAGTATAGTTCTGAAATTCAACATTTATTACAAAATTATGAATATCCACTATGTGCATGACACTATATATAACATCATTAAAGTAGCTGCTTATTTTGCCAAGAAATATCAGATGATTGCTATACTATTAAAACAAAAGATCATTTATTAAAATGATTCAGATGACAGAAAACAAAATACTGAGAAAGAAGGCTAAAAAGGAGTAACCTATACTAATATTCAAATCATGAGATAACCAGCAGAAGTGGGAGAATGTTTACTTACAAAACTCTGCCTTATAGTCAATAGTCTTATAATGAATCTCTTCTTTTAGAAGATTTCCATAAAAGAGTAAGAAAACCAGTTTCATTTTGGAATAACATACAAAGGTTATTCAATAAGGTAGATAAATACCGCCTTTAAAAAAAGACATACTTGATTTACACAAAATTTCAGGGAACATGTTTACTACTTTTTAAAAAATCCCCGAACTGATACAAGTGTCAGTTTACTTAAACAAAATTTCATCTCAGTAAAGAAGTGACTTCAACATTTCCTTTCAGTAATTTACCAAGTTTTACCTGTGGATATAATAGATACCTGAAAGTTAAGTAATTCTCAAAACTGTATTTGTCTGAGTCAGAGGACTACAAAGATTGAAGAACCTACATCTTAGATATCTGTATCACCTTCAACAAATTATGTCACCCTTAGAAAATCCCTCCCACCCCAGTACTCAAGCATTTAAGAGGGTATTTCAATTATAATTATTTCAATGATCACTATTAGAATTAGGACAAGCAACTTCACTCTTGAATATTTCAGTATATTGGGGAATGATGGATGCAATAGAAAACAACTCCAGCTGAGGAGTCTTAAAAGATGCAGTTATTGAGCAGGTAGTAAAATATTCCAGTGGAATTTTTTTGTTGTGACACAATTCTTTTTTTCAAACAATATCTTTTTTCCATGATTCAGTTACAGAGAAAAGCTTATATTCTAATTACAGAGGTGAAAATTTGGAATTCATTTAATTCATATTTCTTCTTTATGCTCCCAAGAATTAAAACCACAGAGAAACACAAGCCTGGGTTTGCTAAACATTGTACTGTAAGTGAACTGTTACTGTTCAGAGGAAAATGCTATCTGCATAAAACAGTGGCTTTAACACGGGAAGGAACAAAAGTAATCCAAGTTAATGTTTTGGCCTCTCTTCCAGTTCCCCCGTTACTTGCCCACTACAACATACACACATAAACACAACTTTTTCCACCAAATAAAAGCAATTTTTAGTTGGAAACAAACACGGATGTTTTTCATGTGTGCATATTGCATCAAATATTGTTCAGTAAGGATAAAAATGAAACTCAAAATAATCATTCCAAAACCACAATTCAATATACTAAACTTTACTATGTGAAACAATTTCAGTTTTTGGCTGCCTGAAAATTTGTAATCCATCCATACTGATACGTGTGTAATACCCAGACTCTTATTATATCAAATGTGTAGTGTATACGCATACATACCACACATACACACCATCTTCCCACTTTTCACAGGGCTCTACATTAACATTTGCTCTAATGTGGTGAGATTTGGAAATATTAAAAATCACAAGTATTTCCAGATGACCTTTCAACCTTAACGTTCAATGCATAACTTTGGGATTAAAAATGCAGATTTCAGTATCCAGTGGCATTTCCAATGATTATTATCCTTGAGGTTAAATTTAATAGTTTGAGGAGAAAATAACCAGTAAGATTTTCCTAAAAGTGAAAGGGAAAATTTGAATGAAACATTTCATGCCTCCAAATCAAGAACGTCAAATTTTGTCAATTTACTCAAGTTCAATATAAATAACACCAGCTTTACTGAGGCTGTTAAATATTATGTAACACAAAGTTAATTACGTAAAATTACATATGTCAAATACTTTTTTCTGTTTATTAACACCACAGTCAAACGTGAATATTAATATAGAGCCTTCTCTGCCAAAAGAGTATAAAAATCCTAAATTTAATTAAATTTAGGGGCCTTCACCAAACTTGCTGCAAGTTTGGGGACATGAATATCCAACAGCCATAAAGCTGTGAAAGCCCCTATAAGGAATAAAATAAATCCCACTTGCCTCAGAGTGAACAGGGCAACACTGAGACTCAGCCTCAGCCTGTCCTATGGCAGGGCTATAGGAAGAAGAAAATTTTAATTTTAGAAAAACATTACCCAATTTATTTAAGACATGCATTAAAAAAAATCCCAATGATCAAGCAAGCAAAGGAAAAAAGAGTAGCTCTTAAAAAAAAAAAAAATCTACTGTCCATTATAATTCCACTCTGAGCCCATACTTTTACTGGGAATCTCGCCCACCCCTGCAAATAACTAAATTTAATTAAACTGAGTTTAAGTTCAGTATGTGACTTGATCAGTGGAACAGGAGTGCTCAAAGAATATTTACCCCATTCCTAACAGTAAAAGTGTGAAAGATTGCTAAAATAGTAAGTATTCAAATCAAATGATATCCAGCAGTCACTCAAAAGTTGATCCTCACCTGCTGGTCTTGTTACTGTCATACACACAATAGAAACTAGTGCCAGACAAAAATCGTTTTTGTTTTTTTAAAGAAAGTGGTAACAGTGGATATAAGGTAGAGCCAAAACTGGCAGCCCCATTAATCTTACAACTTCCTAAATTATGGCAATCACAATGCCTGCCGGTATATACCAAGTCCCCAAAGCTGTCTTCTGTGAGGGCAGATGAAGTTTATTTCAACTCAACTCCATCTATTCTTTAAGAAAGCGTTAAGTCAGAGTTAATTATTTCAACATAATTTGTTCCACTCGTGATTTAACCACATCATGGACCCCAGAAGCAATTAGGTAAAAGATATTTTCTAGAAGCTTAATTACGCTCTGATGCATGCACAAATTACACATTAAATATACCAAATGGGCACCATCTGAGCCATATACCTACAAAATACAAGAGGAGATGAATGATGTGCCTAAGTGTTGTGCATAACATTTTGAATTAACTTTTATTTATTTATTTATTTTTAAATAAATTTATTTATTAATTTGTTTTTATTTTTGGCTGTATTGGGTCTTTGTTGCTGCTCATGGGCTTTCTCTAGTTGAGGCAAGCAGGGGCTACTCTTCGTTGCGGTACGCGGGCTTCTCATCGTCTTGGCTTCTCTTGTTGCAGAGCACAGGCTCTAGAGTGCAGGCTCAGTTGCTCCGTGGCATGTGGGATCTTCCCGGGCCAGGGCTCGAACCCATGTCCCCTGCATTGGCAGGCGGATTCCCAACCACTGCGCCACCAGGGGAAGCCCTGAATTAACTTTTAATTAGAATTCTATCACTTCTTTAAAAGTGGCAATATTTTCTCCTTTCTGACCTCAGAAAGCAACAAACCTCAATATATTGGTTCTCTTTCCATCAAATGCAAATCAAGCTCTGCATAATTTTTGAAACATTACTAACCCATTTTTTTCCTCTTCCTGATCCCTCTCCCCCACTGCTATAATCCATTCGTAGTTTGTTGATAAGCCTGTACATGAAATGCTTGAGAGATATTTGGTGTGGGAGAATATTTCCTATTTAATAATTCTAAATTATGCCATTTTTACCATAAAAGATTTTCAACACAGGTCTTTCTTTGGCAGTATGATAAACATGCTGCCAAATCTAAGAAGTATATGATAATTTCAAAACTATTTACGTAGACAGGCGTTTGGTGAGAAAGGGGTACAGACTTGGCTGCTGGCAGCAGGAAGAAATGCATTCTTGGCAATACATGCATGTTGCCTTTTCAAACTATGAAATTTTTTGACCCTCAAAAATAGCACAGGAGCTGTAAAACCACTGGAGCAAAATAGATTTAAAATAACACTCAGCTTTGTTAATACTTACAATGTTTTGTTTAAGATGAATGACTTTTTTTACTTGTCACTTATATACACTCTGTTATGATAATTAAAACATCTTTCAGTATTTTCTTATATGGCTAAAGCTTTCTTTTGTTTAAACAAAACTTCAGATTCTGTGCATTATACCTACACCTTCACATAAAGGTTATAAAGAAATGTTATTTTCTTAGCTGTCTTAACTTTATATTGAGGAAAACTAAACCTGAGTTCATAATATATTAATAATTATACTTTGTACAGATCATTGATAGTCATAAAAGTACTCTGCAAAAATGAAGATCAAAAAAATGGATGCCAAAAAGAGGTCAACAAGGCTATTAATATATGAGACTTGCAACGTAAGATACTGAATAATAGCAGTCATCTCTACAGCAAAGTTCTCCACAGAACACAGTTGAACATTCAAATTTCCAAGGATGAAAAGGTTAACAGTAAAAAGCCATTTAGGCTTAATAATAACAGAAGGCAGCCATTTAATCAAAGAAATAATGTAATCTTCCAGGAACATAATAAAATAAAAAATTTCAAATCCATCTGTTAACCATCTTAACAGAGGCACATTTAGATTCTCATAATAACATTAGAATATATACCAGTCATTAACAGTACAGAAGGCTATTACTGCATGCACCTAAGCTTCTAGAAGTTTGCACCTGAAAAGCTTCTGAGGTCCACACAGTACCGCAGTCTCAAAAATAATCAGAAGGAAATGAATGGGTCTGGCACTAGGCTCTAAACATCAGCAGGAAGGAAGGAATATTAAGGTTTACATTTCAAATATCTATGATAGCTAACATATATTGACACACCAAGGGGGTGGAAAGGTGACACAATACAAAGATTTCATACCCATGTAATGACTCATACGTATATCTAAGTTTTTCTGTCAACTGAAGCACTAACATACAATTCTACATATACTGTCCAGTTTAAAACATGCAGCTAAGGAACAACCTACAATTCGAAGACAGAATCCAATGATATATCAAAACTGCATTGGTATAACTACGAATTTTATTATGTGGACATCTACTGTGGCATGCATCTGTACAAACCTTTCAGGCAGTGGTCCACAGCTGGGTTATGAATAAAAAAGGCATAAATTTTTCTCTCATTTTATTACAATGAAGTTTAACAGTACAGAAAAGTCACATGACCTTGGTGGGTCAGATTACTTAAACCCTGAAACATGAGGAACTCTAAATACATTAAATATTGTTACACATTCAGACTTCCAATGTACAGGTAACTTGAAGACAGTTACAGCCCTCACCAAGCTAGGTTGGGGACATGAAGTCCAACAGCATCTGAAATGCTGTGAAGGCATAACTTTACAAATAGCAACATAAGCTTACAGAACTTGCCTTTATTAGGGTGGTATGTTCATGTAATTCCAGCGCCTTCACAATATAACGAACCAAATTTACTATACTTCACTTCTAAAAACCTAGATGAAACATGAAAAAGAAGCCATACAGTATAAATTGCAACTTCAGGAAAAGTTCCTGCTTTATTATTCCAAATAAACTTTCCCATGTAAAATAAATGTCCAATAGTTCCTGGTATGTGGGAAGATAATGTTTGTTAAAGTCACAATGAAGCCTTATTGACGGAAGCTTGGCTATATAAACAGCACAAGTTGAGAAAAGGTTTAATCTCCAAACCTATTAGACTGGATGAAGTAAGATCAGTAACGGCCACCTTGCGACATTACAGGAGGTCTCATTCCCATCGGAGGTCGAGGAGGCCCACCTTGGTAAGGGGGCACCATTGGCGGTCCCTGCCCATATGGCGGCATAGCACCAGGAAGATAACCTGGCATGCCTTGATGATGACCACCATACTGACCTAAAAAACACATTTAAAACACAAAAAAATAGATTGAGTCTGTGCCTTGTACTTTTAAATGCAATGCATTTTGCAGATAAATCTGCTTCATGTGTACACTCAGAAAATCCACTAAATAAAATAAACGTAAAAAGAGGAATACCATGAGGCGGCATTGGGGGTCTCATTCCTTGTTGCTGTGGGATGCCTGGCTGTGGTGGCATCATACCTCCAATTGGTCCAACAGGTGGATTACCAATGGGAGCCTGTCCTGGTCGAGGAAGATTACGTTGATACTTAGGTAACTGTGCTCTTCTCTCTTCCTAGGAATAAAAATATGTGAAATGTGAAACATCTGAACACAGAGAGTTAAGCATGAAGGTAAGCATCTAAAGTCTTTATATTTACAGAGTGAGAGTAATTTTTAAATGTTCCCTTACATCCCAATTACTTTCACCCCACAAACCAGTCCAACTTAAAATCTTGATGCCTTAAGAAAACTTTACCTATTTTTGTATTTGAAGCACGTTATATTGAACAACTTTCCAGAAATTATACATTGCTTCAGCAAGAAACTGTGTAATGAAGAAGGTATATGGACTGCAAGGGACCTACAGACTCTATCTCACACTTGTTTCTTCAATTAGTTAAATTTATGAACAACAAAAATAATTTTTGAGAGAGTAAGAACCCAACTTACTGTCTTCTTTTAGAAACAGTCTTAGGGGGGATGTATCTAAGATCAAAACATGCAATATTCACTTTGTTTTGTGGTTCTTAAAAATCAGAATGGTAAAAATCACTTAGCATTCAACCAGATCATAAGACCACTGGTACTCAAATTAAAACTTTTCAAATGGACAAGTTGCTACCACAGTACTCAATCAAACTCTGCTAGTAAAAAAATGTAAACAACTTACCAGCGATATATCCTCATCTGGATGGATCAACTTACTGGTTGCACTGGTCGTCGTAAGTGTAGCAGGCTTACTTGTTATTGAAGCTGCTGGTTTAGCTGCAGTGCTATTTGTTGTACTAGTGGTTGAAGCTGTAGACTGTGTATATGCAGGGAATGTAGGCTTTGGGGGTTCTGTAGTTGTTGCAGGAGTACTATTTAAGGGCTTGAAATCTGTACCAACAGGTCCTTGGACAGCTGCCTGAGCCTGTAAAACATTATCTTTCATCAACAAAACTTCAAAACCCAAAACTGAATACATCTACTACCTACTTAACTTAAAAACAAGACACTAACATTCAATAAGGGACAAAACTTAAAACAAAGTTAAAATCATGAACAATCCACAAAATTCAAGATAACACATAATACCAAAAGATGCACATCCAAAACACAGCAGTGGAAACAAGAAACAAGTTAGACTGCTTATGTAACTTCTCAGATATCATCTATCTCCTCACCAGAAATTACTTAATTTACAAAGCTTTGTATTTATTCCTAACTGAAGATATTATCATATAATGGAATAGCAAATTTTCTATTATCATCATTCTAAATTCCTTTTTAAAATTAATCTACCAAGGAGCTCAAAAAAAAAAAAAGGTTAGAAATTATAGAATACAAATGTTTGGATAAATTTCAGTTACTAAGTATAGCATAAATAATAACTACCAATGGTGACACATTAAAGATATGTCCTTCAGAAGTATTCTTTATATAGTAATACAATGCCCTCCCAATTAACAATGGCTAGATTATTATGATGGACTAAAGGGTTTAGTAAGCTTTTAAGTATAAAGTTACCAAATAATAAATTTGTTACTTTTCATAACACTGAACATCTGAAACATGTAAACTAGGCCAACTTTTAGAACCAAATGCAGAGTATTAAATTTCCTTACATTATATGTGATGCTTTAAACAGCATAAAACAGAATAGCTTAATCATGCATCAGGCTAACCATTGGCCACTAAAATGCATTTACTGCTTACATGCTTTTAACCCTTTAGAACCATAGGAGTTTGGGGTATATTTTTTTCTATTAGTATGTGGTTCAAATTTTCAAATATCATTGATTTATAAGCCATTAATTTTACTTTAAAAAAATTAAACATATTTTTGGGAAAAGATTTAGTTTTAAAGTAGGGTCCAAAGGGTTAATGAAGTTATAAAGCCATTTTTAACAATTTTAAACTGCAACTTCCTGCGTACTTGTGCTGCGCTAGGAAACAGAGCTTTAGAAGACGCAGAGAGACTTTCTGAATTGGATGAAGCTGTACTTGAGCTTGTTACAGGTGTCCCCATCTGTAGCATAAAAGAAAGGAAACAATGAAAAGTCTCCAAACAAATGGGTGAAAATAAGCCACGTGGTAGACTTTTTTTTCAGTATAGATTGCATTTTTCTAAATGCAAAATACAATGCAATCAAATGTTTTATATTTAGAGGCAGGCAGTTAATGCATTTACAATAAACAGAGTGACACTATGAGCCTCAAAAAAACTTTTTAAATTCTACACCAATAAACCTAATTAACCACAGGTTTTTTCCCCTAAAACTAATGTTTTACACTATGATATTTCAAAACTGAAACCTTAAACTGAGAATTATGATGCATTATTGACACTTCAATCCAATTCTCCACCGATAACTACAATTTTTGCCAAGTTATTAATAGGATAAACAAAATAAACAAACAATAAACAAAATCCCCCCACCTCAAAAACATAAATTAATGTACTTAAAAAGTAATGCTTTTAGGGCCTCCCTGGTGGCGCAGTGGTTGAGAGTCCGCCTGCCGATGCAGGGGATACGGGTTCGTGCCCCGGTCTGGGAGGATCCCATATGCCGCGGAGCGGCTGGGCCCGTGAGCCATGGCCGCTGGGCCTGCGCGTCCGGAGCCTGTGCTCCGCAGCGGGAGAGGCCACAGCAGTGAGAGGCCCGCGTACCACAAAAAAAAAAAAAAAAAAAAAAAAAAAAAGTAATGCTTTTAATTTAGCAACTACAAACAGAAAAAAAATTGAAAAAAGAAAACATCTAAGGGATAATTTTAAGGTGAACAATGAAGAACATACATCTTGAGCATCTCAATTCTGAATGAATTAAATACATCTGCTTAACTCTGAAACAAACTGGGGGGAAAAGCAAAGGTAACAACCATTATATACATACTATATATAAAAGAAGGATTTTTTGCTTCTGAGTTCTGGGGAGAAAAAAAAATAAAAGGACAAGTAGGAAATGAGTATGACTAGGTCAAAAGACGTTAAATGATGCCCTTCCAGCAACAGTGAGGCACTACTGTCTGTCACAATTCTAAAGGAAGAGCCCAAAAATTATTTGCTAAGGTCTTAGGATTTTTTGACTTTGGTTTTTATTCTACTCATAGCTCATTAGGTAAAGGAGGACCTCATAACATTTTTATGTATTTAAGTTCCCAGAAATTAAATTTTCATTTCTAACTAAAGCTAAGAATAACCAGAGTTCACAACTACAAAAAAATAACATACTACACTATTTTCTGGTTCCAGTCAACCTTTTATAAGGAAATCAATGTGTGCAAAAATGGAAGAGAACGCCACTTCTTCAGTATAGTTAATAAATTGTATTAAGATTACAATTTTTAAAATGACTTGACATTTTCAGAGTTCAGTAAACAACTCCACTTTACCTTTAAATGTAAGCACGCTCTTTTTCAGAAATTTCACCTTACCTGTCCTGCACTGGGGAAAAGAGGCTTAGTAACTGGAGGCTGTGGAGCTGGAACTGTTGCTGTTGGTGCAGGTGGTCTGTTAAGAATACCTGGTGCTGAAACAGCCTGTGCTTGAGTCATTGGAGGAATTCCAGGTCGTGGAACAGGAGGGGGCATACCTGCAGAGAAGAAATACTGGAGTGGGACCCAGTTGCTGAAACATTTAGTTCAGAAAAAATACTTCCTCAAAACTTTGCCATTAAAACATACTAAATTAAATTAAAAATGATTCTAGGAAATTCCCTGGCAGTCCAGTGGTTAGGACTCGGCTTTCACTGCTATGGCCCGGGATCAATCCCTGGTAAGGGAACCAAGATCTCATAAGCCGTGCGGCACAGACACACACACAAAAAGATTCTATATACAAAGTTATCAATACTGATGACTGACTGCTGAACTCAATGAAGCCCAAGTACTTAGGCACTTGCCCCCCGGGACAGTTTTGCCTCCAACTTTCTACACCTTTGCGTCTCTTCAGAATTTTGGGACATGAAAGATACCACTAGAAACCCTGTATATGGGCAAAGCCAACAATTAGGCTTATTGATATTACTGATGCAACAAATTTCTGAAACATAGAATTATTTCAATCATCTAACAGACAGATGTTTCCAGAACTCTAATGCAAACTACAGTAAAAACTGTTAATAGGTCATATACCCATAAAAGTTATTCCAGAAACTAAGTTATTCCTTTAAGTGTGCTTTAAATACACAATTTTTCCTAAAATATACCACTAGGCATTCTTTGAAGTTCCTCAATTAAAACTTTTACTGACTTCACATTACCAAATGAACATAGGTTATTTTTCTGTATTCATTTAAATGCCTAAAATTACCTCAGAGCATGATGTATGTGAAGCTGTTGCCTATAAATTAATGGTTGCACTGGCATGATTCAAATTTTGCTGCTGCTTTATTTTTCTGTTCCTTTTACACCAACTATCACTTGAGTACATCTGCAACTGCTATGGACTGCAAACCAAACTTGCTAGGATTAAAACGCTGGGCAATGGACTCAGAAAGCCTCATGAAGACCTCTGTGGCACATTTACTGGGCTAACCAAATCCCTTTCCCCACACTGTAGGCTAAAAAGTCAAGATACTTTATTTCCCAGGCTTCCCTGCACCTAGAAGCTCCATTAGACATACTTCTGGACGATGATATGTAAGAGGCTAAGGAGATTCTGGGAAAGTTACTTTGTTCCCTAATACAAGAAAAAGGAAAGCACCCTTTCTTGCCTGAGATCTTATAACTACTGAGTTACATGTTTGAGAGAGAAAGCTAAGGTTAGCAAGTGCAAAATTTTTAAAGTATGGGTTCTTGTTATCACTGGAGCCACTGAGTCTACCACTTTTAGGTTGAGTGAGATAATAAATACCTACGTTGTTTAGTAGTTTGTTGGATTTCTCTATTACTTGTTAAGAGTCTCCAGTACTTGCCTAAAATATTCCTAACAGATATAACCACTCTTAAGTCACAGGCTCAGTGACTCATTCTGGTTGCTTTGAGGACTACTTTTACTATCTATTTCAAAACTCGGAACTCACATTTCTCACAGTAATTTTAAAAAGAAGTCACTAACCTATAGAAACTTTAAAATTACACCAATTTTAAAACTGCACCTCGCAGTGGTTGAGAGTCCGCCTGCCGATGCAGGGGACATGGGTTCGTGCCCCAGTCCGGGAAGATCCCACATGCCGCAGAGCGGCTGGGCCCATGAGCCATGGCCGCTGAGCCTGCGCTCCGCAACGGGAGAAGCCACAATAGTGAGAGGCCCTCGTACCGCCAAAAAAAAAAAAAAAAAAAACCCGCACCAATGCCCACAAAATCAACTGTCTAAAATACTTAAGAAATAAAGCACTTCTGTCATATTAAAAAGGAAACTGTCTAACATTTCATACCTGGTGGCATACCAGGCATCAGAGGTGGTATTCCCGGTCCAGGTGGCATCATTCCACCCATTGGCATCATTCTATTAGAAAGCAAATTTCAAGAGACAACTAAAGTTAATTAACAGTATAAAACATTAGAAAATATTTTGGCTAAAGCCTGAAACAACAATAGATAAGACTTGAATTTGACCCCTAATATTGAAATCAATCAAGCTGAAAGAACACACAACACACTAAAACAATTCTATCAAAATAAATTCCCTAAAACCCAGCGAACTCTTTGGTTTACCAGTTAAATAGGGGAAAAAAATTCAGTCTTTGTTAACAGAACATTTTAATACATTTAAAGTCATTGAGAACAATTATTATACTCTCCTTAATATAAACAAGAGGCCTTATCCAAAACGTGCGTAACTGGAAAACAAAATCACCTTTTGTCTCACTTGGAAAATATCCACAGAATATTAATCAAAAAAACAAAACAAAAAAAACCTCTTTATTTTACAGTTATCAGATTTTTTCAAAAAGAAAATACTGAATGTACTCTGTGGAGTAAAGATTTGTTTTGGACAGGCACGGAAAAACTACCATCAAAATTAAAGATAATCAAAAGTAAACTCAGAATCCCTACTTTTCATGTACAAAGTTCCTAACACTAAACCAGGACTTAAAAACACAACCCATATTTGTTTTCCTTTCCTTAAAAGAGCTCACCTTCAAATATCAGTGTCCAATTCACTTAAAAAATTATAAGTTTGTGAACAAATGATTTAGGATTCTTATCAGAATAACTTCTATATATAGATTTTATTAGAAAAAATCAATTACCTTCTATAGTAACAGAGCACGTAATTTGGCAAAGGAATATATACTCTTTCTTAAATATCAACCCTTTTTAGTAAGTCCCCTTACTCTTAGCAGTTTGGGGAAAACAGCTGCACAATTAGAAAATGCTTTGTTTATATGAGTCTATTACGATTTCCTCACAGATGTTTTAGTTCCCTCCTTTAAGAGAGCTGTGTCAATCAGTTTGCAAAGTTTAGAAGTTTTAGTGAGGAAGATTAGAAAACTTCTGAAGTCAACTTAATAGATACCATTAAACACACAAAAAAATGACATTATGATTATACCTCCTGAATTACATTACGAATGAGATGCTTACATGTTTTCACCGCAAAATGACTGGGTGTATTTTCTCTGATGATGCAATCTGTGAAAATGTATGACAAAATCAAAATCTAACTGATTTTCAAAATACAGTGGGAAAGTGTATTGTATACCTCTCACATCCAACAATATTTAAATAAAAGTGATGGGCACGAGCACCTCATATTCATTTTAGTTCTTGATGACTTGACAAATAAATCATTTACAGAGTTTGCTTCTTGTCACAACTACAAAGTGTCATGGACAGTTTTGAATCTCAGAAACTCAAATCTATAACCAACTACTTTAATTACATCAGATGCAACTGAAGCAGATGGCTGCCTACATACATCCTAAAACCCAAAAAATCTATGCTCTTCAGAGTCAAATTTATATTCCTTAAATTTATTAGTAGATCCCTTTATTAGGTAAGTTTAATAGTTACAGAGCCCATACCTTTTAGAAGCAAAAAGAAAAAAAAAAAACACAGCAAAGTAACATTTAAGTGATGTAACACACCCAAGTTGAAAAAGATCATTACTAGGCACAAGCCCACAAGTCAATTAAAAGGGTTTTCTTACCCAGGTGGCATTCCTGGCATAACTGGTGGCATTCCTGGCATCAGAGGAGGAACACCTGGCATTAATGGAGGTATGCCTACAAACAAGAATTTCAACCAAAAAAATAAAAAAGGGTTAAGAGGAAAAAATTAATACTTCTAAACTGTATCAACAAAGAGCTGAGAATGTTAAATTGTAAGAAGCCTTATGTGCTACCTGGAGGCATTCCTGGTGCTCCTGGAACTGGTGGTAGTCCTGGTTGTGCCATTGGGGGGATATAACCTTGTTGAGGTTGAACAGGCTGTGGCTGAAATGAAGTTGAAGCTGCAGAGTCATCATCATCATATTCATCAGAATCCTCTTGTTGCTTCTTTTTTTGACTCTCTGCTAAAAAAGTTTAAATTAATTTTTCCCATAGAGTAAAAAAAGAAAACTTAAGCAAGTTTAAGACATTCAACATTTAAAATTTTTATTTCAGTGCAACTAGCTCCTGAGATTTCTCTTCCAAAAAAACTCAGTTAACACTGCTCTTTACTCTTTACATGTTTTTTCAATATGTATTAAGCAAGAAGGTTAACATCCTTTCCCTATTCTATGGCAGGTAAAGAACATTTTCCTAAAGCAGTTATACTTTTAAAAAACAGCTTTCTATTCCACTCCAAAAGGTAAACTATGAAAACTAGTCTGACCTCTCCAGAATGCTTTTCAAAACAAAAGATTTCATAGTTTATTAGTAAGTTTCTATCATTTGGATAGGAGAGGGCTGCAAATCCCAAGTCAAATACACCACTAAAAAAAATTTACAATTAGTGGTTTCATAAATCAAAACAAGCTACCTTCCTTTTCAAAGGCCTCAACACTTGCTAAATCCACCTGGAATTCAGTTATGAGTAAAAATATAATAAAATGTATGGAATGATCCAAATGCTACCACATATACAAATAAAATACATTAACTTTGAACATAAGACAAAAAAAAAAAACCTCAAATTGAAATTCTGAATAGAACTAACATCTACCATTAAATTTATACTTGAAAATATTGTAATACTACTCTCACTAGTTAAGCTGTATCGAGAAAAAGCATACATCTTAGCATTTACCTTGTGTTTTCTGTTCAAGAAGTCGTCGTCTTTCATCCATGTCTTTTTCTGGAATACCTTCCATACCATATATTTCCAACTCTATGTCTGTTCTCCCAGGTATTGCATTTGGTACTGCATCTATTGTCTCTTTATGCACCTAACATTAAAAAACAAACCAAAAAACCCACACACAAACAAAACAAAAACCTTCCATTAGATAGACAAAAGTGCCTCATGACAGTCTTTTAAAGAGTAATTTTAAATTACTCAGAGACCACTTAGTATAATGGTTAAGAATGACTGGTTCCATAGTGAGACTATGTGGATTCAACCCCCAGCTTTATGGCCTACTAGCTATGTAAGATTAGGCAAATTCTTTGACCTAAGCCTCAGTTTACTTCACCTATTCAGCACCTAACTTCTGGGATCATTTTTAGGATTAAAAAAGATACTGTGTATGTAAAAAAGCACTTGGCAATGTGAAGCACATAGCAAGGGCTCAATAAACAATTTCAAGTTTACCTTATAACCTTGATTGCTTGAATTATTAACAATGAACTAATAGTGCTACTCAAATCAGGGAAGTGTGAAGTCTGAACTAAGTAAAGCTTATGAAGTCTTAAAATTAAGTATTAAAATAAATTTTCCAAGAATGTATCCTGAGACAGCTAGTAGCTACAAACCACAGAAGTGACATTTCCAATTAGCATTACCCGTAACTAATGAGTCACCTGAAGAGCTTAACACTGCCACAGTAGTGATCCTGTCACCTTCCATCTCTGAATTTATTTGGCAGATCACAAAAAGAAGTCCTTCAGAGGTTTTATTGTAAAATAAAACACTGGTGATCTAGCACCTTTTTTCACTGTAATGGTTTTGCTAGATCAAACATTTCTAACCCTCAAACGCGAATAACTTTTGCCAATATGCTAAAATCCCTGTCGGTCTTGGTTTCTTCCGCAAAAGGTATTAACTTAGGCTAAAGGATGTCAAAGTAGTTTGCCTAAAATATCAGTTTCACCTGGAAGCTTATTAGAAATGCAAATTCTACGCCAATAAAAATTTTTTAAAAATAAATAAGAAATGCAAATTATCAGGCCACACCTGAGCCCTACTGAATCAGAAACTCTTGGGTGGAACCACAAATCTATCTAACAAGACGTCAAGGTGATTCCTTTGCATACTCAAGTTTGAGAACCACTTATTTAGGTTAATGACTTGGATATATTGGTCCAAGTAATACTCAATTTTTCTTTCCTTCCAAGACACTTTCATGGAAGAATAGAAAGGTAATTAAAGAAAACTAAGTATTTTCCTGGAGGAGTATCTCAAAGATTTTAAAAAGTGATATGCAAATCAAATTCACAAATTATATTATTGTGATTAAAAGATCCATGAATAAAGCTACTCAATAAGTGACAATCACCATTTCCGAAATTTTTTGGAACATGTTACTTCTCTTGATGAAGGCAGATGAAGTAACTCATATATATGTTCTCTGAAAAAATACAATTACATTCACATACACATTAACTAGTTTTCACTACATTTCTAAGTAATGAAGGAAAGAAATATCTTAATTAAAAGGTATTGGAAAGAGAAGAAAAAAATAACGCCATTCACTCAAAATCTTCCCAACCTTATGTTACAGCCAGAATTAGATTTCTTAGTCTTACATAGTAGAAATTAGCATGGTCTCGGCTGAAAAGATAGGAGCAAACATTGATGTAAATCATCTAAATTACTAACGTCCTAATCTAATCTATAAAACTCCAGCATGTGTCTGATTTAACTGCCATGCCTATCTCACAGGCTGCTGTGAAATCATGGGAAGAACATATAAACAGAAGCACTTAGTCAATTAAA
Organism: Mesoplodon bidens; assembly: GCF_964165515.1. Taxonomy (NCBI): domain Eukaryota; kingdom Metazoa; phylum Chordata; class Mammalia; order Artiodactyla; family Ziphiidae; genus Mesoplodon; species Mesoplodon bidens. Next base: position 12,504,681 of record NC_138179.1, read on the forward strand.
GATTATTACTAATAGCTTCTTAACTAATCTTCGTAGTACAACTCCTCGAAATAGCACCTCTACTTTCCCCTCTCATTTTCTCTTGCAAGCATTCCTATCAGCCTTTCATCCTCTTCATTCTAGGAAATCACTGTTGGCAAGTAACCAATGACCGCTACTTTGATTAATCCAATCTTAGTCCTGTGCTTAACTAACCTACCACCAGCGTTTGGCTTAAATAAACAACTCACTCCTTGAAACACTTCATTTGGCTTCCACGGCACTACTCTCTTGGGTTTCCTACCTTTTCAGTCTTGATTGGTTTCTTTTCATCTTCTGACCTCTAAATGCTGGGAGTGACCCAAGGTAGTGTCCTTGGCACCACTTTTCTATCTATATTCTACTCCCTAAGGACATGTAATATCATGGCTTAAAACAGCCATCCTTATACTGTATCCCCCCAAATTTCTATCACCAGCTCCAACCTCTCTGAACCGCAGACCTGTAGATTCAACTGCTTATACGACATCTCCATCTGGATATTCCACAGACTTTCTCGAAATCTCAAAACTAACATCATACCCACACTCAAAATTAACATAAGATGATTTGATAGCCTCATCCCTAAGCCTGTTTTTCCTGCAGCTTTCCACATTTCAGTACCGTCGTCCCTCGATGTCAAGGCGTGACTGGTTCCAGGACCATCCCCCCCAATACCAAGGATGCTCAAGTCCCTCATATAAAACGGCGCAGTACAGTTAGCCCTCTGTAGCCACGGAGTCTGCACACGTGGATTCAACTTACCGCATTTCAATTGCGGAGTAATACGCAGATGTGGACACCAAGGGCCAAATGAATACAGTAACTCACTTTTCACACTGCTCAGGCCAAAAACTTTCAGAACATCCTCCACTCCTCACTTTCTCATACTCCGCATCTAATTCATCAGCAAATTCTGTCACCATCACCTCTTGCCTGGTCTCCTAAGTGGTCTTACTGCACTCTACAGTCTACTCTCAACCCTGCAGCCAAAATGACTCTTTAAAAAGTGTGCCAAAGCATGTTACAACTCAATTAACCTCCCATTTCACTCAATATTAAAGAAAATGGCCTACAATAGCCTGCAAGCCCTCCTATGTAAAGTAGCACATTGCTGCCCTTGCCCTCAATATAGGAGAATGCTCCTGACGTGAAGGTTTTCATTTGCTGTTCCCTGGAATCTCTCCCTCACCTCCTTTCAGATCTCTGTTCAGATGTCACTTTCTCATTCAGGCCTGTACTACCTTGTGGCCCTCCCCTATCCCCCCTACCTACTTTTAGTTTTCTCTGTCACATATCAGCATAAAATTAAATATTTATAGGCTGTTCTCCTCCACAATGTAAATCTAAACTCCACAATGATGACTTCGATTTATTCACTGCTGTATATTCAGTGCCTCAAACACTGTACAGTACTGTCTCACAGAAACTTTGTGATAGATGGTAATGCTCTGTGTCTGTACTACCCAATACAACAGTCATCCACCAGGCACTTGTGGCTGAGCACAGGAAATGTGACTATAATGTGACTGAGGAACTTAAGTTTTAATTTTTAAATTTCTGTTTAAATAGCCACAAGTAACTAGTACCACAGTGGAAAATTGTGGGTCTCCTATTTTTAAATGGATACTGAATTGCTATTATAGCGACATAATTGGAGTGAAACAGATCTTTACAAACTTATTTTTAAACTCGGAGAAGCAATATCTTGTTTTAATTTACCTCCCTGCCTCCTACCAACAGTAGTTTCCAATGAATGAGGATTTGCTCATCTCGCATCTCTCTAGAGTCAATATGGCAAAAATTCAGGCAGCTCTAGGACTGTCAGTAGAAGTAGAAAAAGTAGAAGTAGTAGAAGAAATAATGTTGAATAAAAAAGGTACTTATTAGATCTTCAAAAATATAAATTACAAAGCCCTCCCCACCTAGTAGTGAAAGAACTCAAGAAACCTAGAAATTACTAAATGAAACACCATGCTGCCATTCCAAAAGAGGTCCATGGAATAAACGGTAGCCTAGCCCCAGGCAACAGATTATAACAAATCGTTCAAAGACAGTGAGTAATGGCAGTTAATTATGTACTAATTCTTATGGGATTGGATTTGGTCAGACTGCGCACAAAATTTAAATCACTGATCCTTGTTCTCTTAGCCAAGTACTGACAAAATACTTCGTGATCTCAACGTAATTGTCACCCATCTAAATCTAGGATAAAAGGTATTATCAATAATTTAAAGGTAAATACTAGCATAAACTCTTTAAACATGAAAAATCAATTGTTCATCTTCTCAATGGCTAAAGAACAGGGTTTTTTTCTATTTTAAAGCTGACTGGCCATCTTATCTAATCTTTTGCAAGAAACAAACAAAAAACTCTACAGCTATCACAGAGAAATTCAAGATTTTTTCCCCATGTTGTTTCCAAACTACAAGAGAGCAAAAATTAAATAGAAGAAACTCCTTACCTGCATGCAATGAATAGCTAAACCAGGTCCTGTATACAATTTCTTATGACATATATGACATTTAAAATGCTTTGCTTTTTGGTGCTGTATAAGGATCTTCTCATCATCAAAATCTCTATTACAATACCTGATCACTATTGTTAAGGTACAAAAATAGCACAATAATGACACTGCCTATAAAAAATAAATCTGTAATGAAAGAGAATAGTAGTAACATTAAAAACAGGCAACAGCTAAAACCAACAATACTTTATATAATAACTAAGGATTAACCTGCCACATAATTTTGGAATTTTCAATGTCCTGGAAGCTCACAATCTCTCTTCACCACCCCTAAATAAACACATCTCAGTAGGCAATATAGTTTTGTCAAACTCCCGCGTTTCACACAGATTTATGTGAAATTAACTTTTCTTTTGTTCAGTGTCTCAACATTTACAAATGCACACTGTGAACTGGAAGGGTTCAAAATGTTTAAAAAAAAAACCCAAAGTTAATGTGGACAGAACTTCAAAAATTAGAAGATAAAAATAATCGAAATACTAAGAATTTACCTAACATTTAAAATTTAATGTTTATATTATTTAGAATCTGAAAATAAGTTCATTGCGACAACTTCCTATGAACAATCCACAAAGTTGCTTGCAATTCCGTACGAATTTGTCGCCCAAAAATGTATTTAAACTCACAGATAAGTTCTGTCAATAATACTGAGAATTCTTCTCTCCCTTGTCAGATTTTCCTAAAAGCGCTTTACAAAATCCGTAACCGATTTTCAACTATTATATAAATAAATGCAGCGTTTTTAGGTACCAGACAGTAAATAAAATCAATTGAAACGTAAAGTTTACTAACGTTTCCGGGGGGGGGGGGACCGACGCCACGTTTCCTTAGTAAGAGGCACTTTCTCACTCCAATAAAACAAGTAAAAAGATAACAAGAAACCCCAGCCTGTACGAGAACGCTTCTCCAAGATTAAGGCGTCAGTGGGTGGGAGGCGGAAGCTAGATCTTCCCCCCAAACCCCCGCAAAAAAAAAAAAACTGGGGGTGGGGAGGGCGTCGAAATCAGGGCTGACTAACATAAGCCTTTACTAAACCACCGATTCTACCAAAAAAAAAAAAAAAAGAAGAAAAAAGTGGGTGACCGACTCCGGAAGCTCCCCCCTGATCCGCCAGAGTCAATAAGCGTACTATACTCGAAGGAAGTCCCTTTGTTGAACCGTCCCCAAAACAACGGAGTGTGGCAGAAGACTCCTCAGGGGACTCTGTCCTTGGTGAAGGGGGTCCAAGCCGCCTCCCCGTGGGTCAACGCTCGCACCAAACCAAGACCCTCCTGAGTCACGAAGTCCCACGACCCACAACTGCCAGAGCTTCTCGCCCCAGGGACCCCATTTTCCGAGAAACCTTCCCAAATCCGAGTCCAGCCACCAAACCACCGACCCCGAGGCCTAGATCCCACTCTCCGCCATAGGCCAAAGCCAGGCCTCCCCGTCCCAGTCACCACCAACCGGCGCCCCCGCTCGGCCTCGACTTCAAACCGACAAAGGATACCAGCACCACGGCTTCAGCTGCTTCTTCTTCTTGCGACCCATAACTGCGCTCTACCAACAGAAAAAAAAAGGAGGAGAAAACAAGCAGGAAAAACTAGCCGAAGAGTCTCCCACTCTCCCGACCCAACCGCCGCCACCGCGTCCCACAGGAAACAGCCACAAAATGGCCGACGCCCTCGCTCGCTGCTCTGCCTCCCGTCAGGCACTGCGACCGGGGGCGGTGCCAGGCAGGGGATGGTCACATGACGAGGCCTACGCCCTGAGTGGGCGGACACTCGCGCCTGCGGAGGGCCGGCTGCCATCTTGTCCGTGCGTCCGGTCCGGGTTCTCCCGTGCGTGTGAATTACACCGGGTTTACTTTGTAAAAGAGTGGGTGGGGCTTCCCTGGTGGCGCAGTGGTTGAGCGTCCGCCTGCCAATGCCGGACACATGGGTTCGAGCCCTGGTCTGGGAAGATCCCACATGCCACGGAGCAGCTGGCCCCGTGAGCCTGCGCGTCTGGAGCCTGTGCTCCGCAACAAGAGAGGCCGCGATAGTGAGAGGCCCGCGCACCGCGATGAGGAGTGGCCCCCACTTGCCACAACTAGAGAAAGCCCTCTCACAGAAACGAAGACCCAAACCCAACACAGCCATAAATTAAAAAAAAAAAAAAAAAAAGAGCTGGTGACACGTACGTGCGCCGAGACAGCGCGAATTGGAGAAAAAAAAAAACCTCAATAGGTTACCAGAGTAATTCAAGGTAAACTACAAATAAAGGATAATTGAGACAGAATTTTTCATTTTGTTTCATTTCCCGGATTACTCCTCTCTGTAGTAAGTGTTGGACGTTTGCCCACTAAGTCGAAGAAGTCGCAGTCTTTGCCTTGTAATTCACAGGTCGGTGACGGATGCGTAAACGACGCAGCGTGGCCACCGCGGTGACGGAAATTCGAGGTGCTGCGGAACCTCAGAGGAGAGGAACCGTTTACAGGGCCTTGGTGGTCATTGGGCTATCGAGGAAGGTTTCCTGCAGGGTCAATGGGAGCAAACGAGGTGGAGGAGAGGGTATCTCACTAAGGGCGCAAAAAGTGCACGTCTTTGAGCCTGAGCACCTGAAAAAACACTAGAGATAGTAGGGTTGGAGCTTGTAATGAAGAGGCTGATGGCAAGAGATAATCCTAGGGAGGCTGGCAAAGGCGACTTCCGGAGATTCTCCAGCAGCCTGAGGAGCTGGATTTTATGCTGAAGTCTCTGGGAAGCAACAGACGAGTTTTAAGAGCGCAGTTAGAGAAAAACGCAAATAAGAGTATAGCTGGTTAAGAGTCCAGTGCTTGGGTTCATTTTCCACCAGTACCACTGCCTATCTGCATGGCTTTGGGCAAGCCACTTAAACTTCCTCTGTCTGCACTTATAACAGAGTTTGGCATAGAGAAATAACTAGTAATGTAAATTAGATGTTACTATTAGAAGGAAAAAGTAATAGTAGATATCCATGGAGCGCTTATCGTGCGCCAGACAAGGTGGTAAGTTTTACATTACTTGTCTCAACAAACCTGTGATGGAGGTGCCATTGTTATCACCCGGTTAACACAGATGAAGAAAAAGAGGTTTAGGGGAGTTGAAGCAGGGAATTCCCTGGTGGTCCAGTGGTTAGGACTCCTCACTTGCACTGCCGAGGGTCGACCCCTGATCGGGGAACTAAGACCCCACAAGTTGCGGGGAGAGCAGCCAAAAAAGGGGGGGGCGGGGAGTTGAAGTAATTGACACAAAGTCACAGAGTTAGTAAGTATGAAGCTGAATTAGATTTGAGTTTTAGAAAAAATCGTTTTGCCTACAGTGAGAACAGTGGATTGGTGGAGGCTGAAAGGCAAGTCATAGAGAATGTGACAGTAATCTCGATAAGAGATGAAATTGGTCTGAAGTAGGGAGTGGTTATATATAGAAAAGCATTTACTCATTCTTCCTAAAATAAAAAATAAGATAATTTTAGATGGTGCCCAGTGCTCTACCAAAAACAAAAATGAAGAAGGAAGGTGCTGGAACAATATAAGGATGTCCACTCTTGCCACTCTTATTCAGCATTGTACTGCAGGTCCAGCCAGGGTGATTAGGCAAGGAAAAGAAGTAAAAGGAATCCAGATTGGAATGGAACAAGTACAACCATTTCTATTCAGAGATGGCATGAGTGTGTGAATAAAAGAAAAAGCCCACAAAGAAAAAGTAATGTGTTGAAATCCTACCCCCCAGTACCTCATAATGTGACCTTATTTGGAAATAGAGTCTTTACAGAGGTAATAATGCTAAGGTGAGGTCATGGGGGTGGACACTGGTGACTGGTGTCCTTACAAAAAGAGGAAATTTGGTTGCAGAGATAGGTACAGAAGAAAACAATATAAAGAGATATAGGAAGGAGACCACTATAAATCAAGGAGAAAACCTGGAACAGACTTTTCCCCATAGCCCTCAGAAGGAACCAGCCCTGTTTTCACCTTGACTTTGGACTTCTAACCTCTAGAACTGTGGGACAATAAATTTTGTTGTTTAGGGTGCAGTGGTTAGGACTCAGCACTTTCACTCTGGGACCCCAAGGTTCAGTCCTGCAAGCCACACAGCCAAAAAAAAATTTGTGTGTGTGTGTGTGTTTACACCACTCAGTCTGTGGTACTTTGTTAGTGGGAACCCTGGAAAACTAATACACTTGTTTATAGAAAATTCTAAGGAATACATTTTTTAAAAATCTAGAGCTAATAAGAGTTCAACAAAGTTCACAGTACAAGATCAATATACAAAAATCAAGGGGCGGGCTTCCCTGGTGGCGCAGTGGTTGAGAGTCCGCCTGCCGATGCAGGGGACACGGGTTTGTGCCCCGGTCCGGGAAGATCCCACATACTGCGGAGCGGCTGGGCCCGTGAGCCATGGCCGCTGAGCCTGCGCGTCCGGAGCCTGTGCTCCGCAGCGGGAGAGGCCACAGCGGTGGGAGGCCCCTGTACCGCAAAAAAAAAAAAAAAAAAAAAAAAAAAAAATCAGTTGTACTTCTATACACTAGCAACAAGCAATCTGAAAATAAAATTAAGAAAACAATTCTGTTTACAATAGCATCAAAAAGCATAAAAATTAGGAATAAATTTAACAAAAGTTCTGAACTATACGCTGGAAAACCAAAATATTGTAAGAAATTAAAGATCTAAAGAAGTGAAAACAAACAAAAAAACAGAACAAAACAACCCTGAGGTTAATTGTCCAATAATTTTCGGTCAAGTCATCCTCAATTCAATTTTGCAGTATTAAGAGCCCCAGAGGGACTCCCCTGGTGGAGAAGTAGTTAAGAATCCGCCTGCCAATGCAGGGGACACGGGTTCGATCCCTGGTCCAGGAAGATCCCACATGCCGTGGAGCAACTAAGCTCGTGCGCCACAACTACTGAGCCTGTGCTCTAGAGCCCACGAGCCACAACTACTGAAGCCCACACGCTGAGAACCTGCGCTCCGCAACAAGAGAAGACAGTGCAATGAGAAGCCCGTGCACCACTCGCCACAACTAGAGAAAGCCTGCGGGCAGCAATGAAGACCCAAGGCAGCCAAAAATAAAATAATAATAATAAAAAAAAGAGTTCTAGAACCAGAGTGGGTTTGAATGCCACTCTGCCACTTATTAGCTATTTTACCATGGACAAGTTACGTAATACCGGCCTTGGTTTACTCATCTGTCAAATGGGATAATATTTACCTCATGGAGTTGTGAGAATTAAATGAGTAAGTATTTGTAAAGCACTTAGAAGGGTTCTCACACACAGAAACTGCTCAGTACATGTTAGCTATTATTTTTCTATATAAAGTTAACATGGGATGTAGGTGTACTTTAATATCTTTGATATGGTGATAGGGTGAAACGTGCAAGAAAAACATGCCTAGGCGTTACAAAATCTTAAAACTGATTCAGCAAACAGTTCTTGAGCACCGTAGGCCGTGGGCTAGGACAGAGGATATAGCAGTGAACAAGCTGACATTCTACTGGGAGAGACATAGTAAACAAATACATAACGTGGGGGTTAAGTGCGATGAAGAAGAAGGAAATATAAGGGGACGGGACAGAGACTGATGGGACAGCAGAAGACGTGCGTGTGGGATGTGTTTTACATAGGGCAGTCAAGTTCTCTCTGAGGAAGTGACGTTTCTGCAGAGACCTGAATGATCTGAGGGAAGACACGAAAATCAGGGGGCGGTCCAGCTTCCTCGCCTGAGAGCCCGGGAAACCGGCGGAACGCAGATACGCGAGGGCCGGGAGCCGGAGGAGCCGGGCCACCGAGGACTGTACGGCAGCGGGGGAGCGGTTTGGCGGGGACACAGGGCCGTTCAGTGGCCGCCGCGATGCTCCCCTCCTTGCAGGAATCGCTGGATGGGGATGAAAAGGAGCTAGAGAGCAGCGAGGAGGGTGGCTCCGCTGAGGAGCGGAGACTCGAGCCGCCGCCCAGCAGCCACTACTGTCTCTACAGCTACCGCGGAAGCAGGTGCAGCGCCCGGCCGCCCTTGTGGCCCCGCCCCGGCCCCACCGCCCGGCCCCGCAGCCCACCCCGGGTCCCGCAGCCTGGCCGCTCTCAAACGCCGTCTTCTCCCCTCCCAGCCAAGGTCTCTGGCCCTCAGGGCCCTCCTCGCCTTACGCGGTACTTCCGGGCCCCCAGGACTTTTGTGCCTGGCCCTCCCATGCCTCTGCGCTCTGTCCTTGACATCTTCCAGCTCCTTCCTGTCGCCCCTGCCTTTTGTTTAGCGCAGTGCCACGCACACTCAATAATGTCAATTCCCGGGCTTCCCTGGTGGCGCAGTGGTTGAGAGTCCGCCTGCCGATGCAGGGGACGTGGGTTCGTGCCCCGGTCCGGGAAGATCCCACATGCCGCAGAGCGGCTGGGCCCGTGAGCCATGGCCGCTGAGCCTGCATGTCCGGAGCCTGTGCTCCACAATGGGAGAGGCCACAGCAGTGAGAGGCCCGCGTACCGCAAAAAATAATAATAATAATAATAATAATGTCAATTCCCATCCCCTGTCCTTCCTGTCATTGTCTCTCCACTCTCCTCCATCCCCAACCCGCCATCCCTACCCCCACGCCCACCTGCTAGTTACCCTCTGTCCTTTGCCTCTTTTCCCTCCGCCCCAGCAGACTTCCTGGGGTTCTTCTGGCCCTGTAAAGTCTGTTTTTGTTTTTGTTTTGGCCGCAGTGCGTGGCTTGGGGGATCTTATTTCCCCGACCAGGGATTGAACCCAGGCCCTCAGCAGTGAAAGTTCCGAGTCCTAACCAGTGGACCGCCAGGGAATTCCCTGTAAAGTCTGTTTTTAAGAGTAAATTTCCTTGACTCTTCTGGATGTTTAATTTAGCCTTTCCTCCACCCCTTAAGTGGCCTGGAGAGAGAAGGAGCTCTTGTCTGAGCTGTTTTATGGGTTTTCCCTGTCAATGGACCCAGTGGAGGATTCAAGCACTTCTACCTTGCAGCATTTTAGTTGACTGCCCCTATCCTGCTTGCGGGGGGTGGGGCCCCATACTCCGCTTGAGTTAGAACCCATAAGTTGATAGCTGACTTGCTTTTGCGGCGTGCAGATTGGCACAGCAGCGAGCGGACAGTGATGATGGAAGCCCAAGTGGCACAAATGCAGAAACTCCCTCTGGTGATGATTTCAGGTAAAAACAGCTTGGCCATATCCCGCGTATGTGCTTTTCTCTTAAGGGCATCTCTGGCCTGCAGATGTCAGTGGGTACCCTGTCTCCACGCAGCTTTCCCTGAGTCAAACCATCAAGCCCACCTCTCCCCTAGGAACCTCATCTTGATTTTATTCGTTCATTTAGCCAAGGCTGGGGCGGATCCAAATACCCTTGTGATTAGCTCCAGGGTGATTAGCCACACAGTTAATCTGAGCTTCTTGATTGGAACTCCAGTAAATGTTCAATATAAGTATCAAGAAATTTAAAATCCTCCTTCCCCCCCCCCCACTGAATACCCTTTCATAGCTCCTCTGCTGCACGCTACAATGTAAACTCCAGGATAGCAGGGATTGCTATCTCTTTTGTTCATCGATGTCTCCCTACCTAGTACCTTGAGTGGTACCTGGCACAGGGTAGATATTTAACATATACTTATATATATATGAATGAATGAACCTCAACACTTGATGGATGCAAAGTGGAGTATAATACAAAAATATGTTCACTGAATGACTGGATGATGGATGATTTAAGGCATTTTTCAGGTACTGTAATAGAACTGTGGATATATATACATATATATTTTTTAAGTCCTCATTTTCAGAGATACCTAATGAGAAATTTAGGGATGAAATAATATGATTCCAGAAACTTGCTTCAAAATACGTCTGGGAAGTGGGAGGTATGGACAATATGGGAGTACAGGTGAAACAAGATTTTTTAAAAAATAATTTTTATTGCAGTATAGTTGATTTACAATGTTGTGTTAGTTTCAGGTGGACAGCAAAGTGAATCAGTTATATGTATACATAGAATCTTTTTTAGATTCTTTTCCCATATAGGCTATTACAGAGTATTGAGTAGAGTTCTCTGTGCTGTATACTAGGTCTTTTTTAGTTATCTATTTTATATATAGTAGTGTGTAAAAGTCAATCCCAGTCTCCCAGTTTATCCCCCCCGCCCGAGCTGAAACAAGATTGCCCATAAGCTGATAATTGTCAAAACTGGGTGTTAGGTACAAGTGGGTTCATTATAATATTCTCTCTACTTTTTATTTGTTTGAAATTTTCCATAACATGAAACCAAAGATGTGAGATGTATTGGGTTTATACTTTATATTGGGAAGTTTGGTGATAGAAGAGCTTTTCTTCCTGCATATTCAATTCATAGTTTCTGTTTATATTCTAATCTTAACCAAACTGAAGTGTTTATGTTTAGCTCATAAATGATCACTAAGCTGGTGTGTTTATTCATGGGTAGTAGGTAGTTGGAGGATTGAGGAAAGAAGAGGAGGCATGAAACAGTGATCTCAGGGGACTTCCCTGGTGGCACAGTGGTTAAGAATCCGCCTGCCAATGCAGGGGACACGGGTTCAAGCCCTGGTCTGGGAAGATCCCATATGCTGTGAAGCAACTAAGCCACGTGTCCCACAACTACTGAGCCTGTGCTCTAGAGCCCGCGAGCTACAACTACTGAAGCCCGCGTGCCTAGAGCCCGTGCTCCGCAACAAAAGAAGCCACCGCAGTGAGAAGCCTGCGCACTGCAACGAAGATTAGCCCCCGCTCGCCACAACTAGAGAAAGCCCGCGCTCAGCAACGAAGACCCAATGCAAACAAAATTAATTAATTAATTAATTTAAAGAAAAATAGAGATCTCAAAGAGTTGAAGAATGAGTGAACCAGGAAATGTGATAGCTGGGCAGCAGTAGGGCCCACTGGAGGCTAGTGGTCATTTATGTATGTATGTATGTATGTATGTATGTATGTATTTTGGCTGTGCTGCACGGCTTGCAGGATCTTAGTTCCCCGACCAGGGATTGAACCCAGGCCCACGGCAGTGAAACCACCAACCTAACCGCTGGACTGCCAGGGAATTCCTAGTGGTCATTAATTTAAAATGAGACTAGACACTGTGGATATGGGTTTTTGTCCAACCACATTCAGCTGCATAGGTGCAGATGCAGAGTAGGTAGACAGCTGGACTAACCAGGGCTGAAGTTTTGCTAAGCAGGTACAGGGAGGTGAAAACAAAGGGGTTGAATGAGAATGTGTGCAGGGGTGTGATTACAATGACTGGAATTTATGCTGGGTAAGGAGGAAGGAGGTGAGGATGAGAAACTTGAGACTACTGTGAAAAAGATATAAGGTCAGTGGCTTGGGGGTCCCAGTGGAGTCATAATACTAGAGAGAATGAGCTGGAAAGATAGAACTATTTTAAATGGATGAGGTAGATCATACTTGGTGATATACATTCCTAGAAGCCTCACCAACAGGAGTCAGATGGAAAGCTTTGCCGAGTCCTTAGTGAGGGCTTTTAGCGATGTCCTGTCTGACTTACGGGGTGTAAATGCAGAGTCCACTGGTAAGGAACGTGTGTCTTTTCATTTGTCAAGCCTCTCCTTGGCGGATACTAATCTACCATCTGAATTGGAGCCAGAGCTGTGCAGTTTCATTGCTAAGCGTCTTTCTAAGGGAGCAGTCTTTGAAGGGCTGGGTAATGTTGCATCTGTGGAGCTGAGGTAAGTATAAAATGTGCTGTATCCTGAAGTTTTATTTCTGAGCTAAATATGAGAAGTGGTGAGAAACTCCAAAAGATCAGTACCTACTAGACCTGCAGAGTTCATCTTTGTTCCCTGGCAGCTGAGCACTGGGCCTCCCACACTTCGTGGAATGGAATTAACTGAATGGCAGAGACTCTGACTCCTCAGTTTACGTACATAGTCTTGTACTTGGAAGAAAAGAGCTCATTACCAAAACTATAAGTGTATACTTGACAGTTGTAAAGGGCTTTCACAAGCTTCAATGCCATTCTCCTTACAAAGGGGTGATAAAGCAGATACTCTTACTTCCATTTTCAGATGAAGTAATAAACTCAGAGAAGTTGAGGCCCCAAGGCTGGTCACATTGATGGAATTCAGGCTTAAATATAGGTGTCCTCAGTTGAATTCCAGCCATCTTTCCACTACACCCCTTGATTGTAGTTCACTTCAGACCATGATATTGGCATCAAGTCCTCTCAGGAGTATGAGGCCACATACCAAAGATAAGGCCATCGGATAAACACTTCACATCTGCCTGGAGCTTCAGTAATTCATGAAGGTTTAGGGGAGGGAGAAAAGATGATTATATTTATGTGAACATGGATAAACTATGAACAAGAGTGAAATTTGCATGAATTTTTCACATAAGACAGGAGAATTCAAAGAAATTCCATGTTTGTTAGGTGCTGCTTCAGCTAAAGCCCATTATGGTATATGTTCATTTTTCTCTGTTGTTACAAGTAAACCAAGAAGTCTGGGAAGCTCTGACCTACTGAGCAGTCTAATGGTATTACCAGATCAGGATGACCAGGGCTCAGAGGAGTCTACAGAACTACATGCATGAGTTATCAAAATAATATATTTAACCTTTTTCTTTCTTTTCTAGAACTCCAGGTTACCGAGTTGGTTGTTATTACTGCCTTTTCCAACAAGAAAAACTACTTTCCCAAACAACAACAGACTCTGAACATAACTGTTCAGAGTATGTGGTCTGCTTTTTAGGAGGGTCTGAAAAAGGACTTGAGCTATATCCTTTCTTTGGTCTTTGAGGGTATCAGGAAGGAAAATGTTGGCAGGCAAGTAGAGGATTATTACTAGCAACCTCCGAAAAGGTTTTCTACCTCTTATGCATTAAGTTCAATTTCAGACCTCCATACGACCAGTTTGTCTTGGCTTGTTTTAATTGACAGTTATTTGAGAGATTTTTATATTACCTATTGAGAAATAAAACCCTTTCTTGATTCATCCTTTATTGCTTCCTTAAGAACATACTTTCAGGCTTGAATTGGACAAGTATATTCAAGGGCTGAAAAATAACATGAACTGTGAGGTAAGATGATTGCATTAATTTTTTTTAAAGAGTTTCATTCTTTTTTAAAAATATTTATTATTTATTTGGTTGTGCCGGGTCTTAGTTGCAGCAGGTGGGATCTTTAGTTGTGGCATGCGGGATCTAGTTCCCTGACCAGGGATTGAACCTGGGCCCCCTGCATTGGGAGCGTGGAGTCTTAACTGCTGGACCACCAGGGAAGTACCTGCATTAATATTTTTAAAGACTGAGATGATTAACATTATGCGACTGCTATACTTGTCAAATCATCCAGGTGGACACAGACACTTAGAAATTCTGAAAATGTGCTACTTTGCGGGCTAATAGGTGCTTGGGGGCTTCCCTGGTGGTGCAGTGGTTAAGAATCCGCCTGCCAATGCAGGGGACACGGGTTCGAGCCTGGTCCGGGAAGATCCCACATGCCGCGGAGCAACTAAGCCCGTGCGCCACAACTACTGAGCCTGCGCTCTAGAGCCCGTGCACTGCAACTACTGAGCCCGTGTGTCTGGAACCCGTGCTCCGCAACAAGAGAAGCCACTGCAATGAGAAGCCCGCGCACCACAGTGAAGAGTAGCCCCCACTCCACACAACTAGAGAAAGCCTGCGCACAGCAATGAAGACCCAACGCAGCCAAAAATAAATAAATTAATTTAAAATGGATTTCTGTTTTAAAAAAAGAAGAAAAAAAAGAAAGGTGCTTGTTAAGGGAAGCAGGGAACATAGTCCTATAAGTGCTGTAAGTTTCACAAGACCGCTTCTGAAGTTTTGCATCTATGAAAAATTCAATTAAATTCAAAGGTATATAGTAACATGCCAAGCGAGGAAGATGACGTTCTTTTCCCAATTTCTAGACACATAAGATTTATATTCTGGTCAGAACTAATGGCCCACAAAGCCTCTGGCACCAGAGACATGCTATGCAATGGGATGACTGTCCTTGAACTCAACCTCAAAGATTTTTAGAAACATCCCATTTTTCATTAATCGATCTTTTATGAATTAGATACATCCGTATCGATTCCTTTATCCATACCTTTTAAAAACTACGCATTTGGTTGGTGGCAGTTAAGTCATAACTCTTAAAATTTACTCCCCATTACACGTGGTAATAATTCCTTTCACTTGTCGTGCATGTGCTTACAAGACACTGCAGGAGGGGAAAGGATAGCATAGGAGTGAGCCGGGGATACGAGTCTAGGGGGAGCTGCTCTCCCAGGCTGGAGCTCTCCCTCCAGCCCCAGGGAGCAGCACAGCCAAGGAAGCCAAATGAGCTCCTGGCAGCGTGTCTGACACCCAGAGTGGGCTTGAGTGCTCTGATGCGATGACTTGTATCCTTCCCTGTTCGCATTTCGAGTGTGAATGAACTATCTGCATTCTCTCAGTCATTCAACAGGCACTTTATAAGCTCATCCATGGACGTTTCAGACGCTCTGCCAGGTGCTGGGGAGATGAGGAGTATTAAGAGAGTATCTCCAAGAGTTCACAGTACAGTGGGAGGAGACTGACATGTAAATGCCCCAACTCCCTTCAGTGAAGAAATAGCATGGAACCCTATTAATTCAGTCTCTTCATTTTATATAACGCATTTCTTAGTGTGTTTTTAAGAAATGCAGTACTGAATTAATCCCCACTCTGTCCAACAAGCCCAGCAAAGTTATATCACAATTCCTTTTTTAAAATTTGTGGCGTTAGCTTAAAAGAAGGTGTCTGTCCCCAGTTCTTTTCACTGTCAAGAGTATCATGAAGAAAATGTTAAGTCCAAGGTGAAGGCTGATATCAAAGCAAATGACATTCTCTCTTGATCTAGGAAAGGGGTGGGGAGAACCACGTGCAGTCCTACCTGAGCAGCTGGTTTGAGGATGTTGTATGCCCAATCCAAAGGGTGGTTCATCTCTTTCAGGAGCAGCTTACCTTTCTGCTACATGCTGTAAGTATTGCCCAAACAAAAGCATTTCCTTAATTGAGAATCGCTTTGGCTGAGTTTGGATTATTTAAAGGCATACTTATTTTCTGTGAACATTACCTTCCCCCCCGAATATTCATTCAGACAATGCCTGCATTAGGATAGACCACACTCTATTTATTCAGATCTAGAAAGTTACACTACTAAGGTAGAATTGCAAATGCTGAGTCTTCTAATAGGATAAAACGTTTTAAAATAATTACCTTTTTTTTTTTTGGCCCCGCTGCACAGCATATGCGATCTTGGTTCCCCGACCAGGGATTGAACCTGGGCCACGGCAGTGAAAGCCCCGAATCCTAACCACTAGACCAGCAGGGAACTCCCTAAAATAATTACTCTTTGAAGTGATCTGGAAGAGGTGTAATTTCCAAAATAATTTGAGAAGGAAGATGGAAATCAAAAGTGATTCTACCTATATAAAAATGTCCAAATAAAAAATGAAAAATTCACTAAAATATCCAGACAATGGGGAAGGCTCGAGTAAATGGCCAGGTTTTTCATGTAAATATGTGGTAGGTAGATGCAGCTGAGGCTGGATGGCTCCACAAGCCCAGGTGGTGAAGCCAGGTTTCAGACCATTAGTGAGCAACAGCTGAACAAGGCTCTGGAGAGCTCCCGGACAGTGCCCAGCAAGCACTGTCTAGCGTGGTGGTGATTGGGGAAGGTGATGTTTAGTCACAAGTGGCTGCCTAACAAGGAAAACTGGAATACATGTGTCAGTTAGGCTTTATTTTTCTCTCATAGGCTCTGAGTTATACTCCTGTTGAGGTTAAAGAATCAGATGAAAAAACACAGAGAGACATTCACAGGTAAAGAACAGTTTTGCAAAGAGTGAACCTTTTCCACAGCAAGCCTGATATTTATGTTTTTAACACCCACCCCCGCCCCCAATGCAGAATGAATTTGCTTCCTCCTTCCCATCCTGTAATATAGTTTGTGCAAAAGGATTGTGTGTGTGGCAGGTTTCTGAGTGTGGCCAGTCTCCAAGGCCTTATTCACGAAGGCACCATGACGTCTTTGTGCATGGCCATGACGGAGGAGCAGCATAAGTCTGTGATCATCGATTGTAGTAGCTCCCGGCCTCAGTTCCACAACGCAGGTGAGCCACAACCCTGGGAGCAGGCTTGTGAATCTCCTTTTTTGCGCTGAGAACAAAGGATGCAAACTTATCCTTCCTGTCTTGTGCAGTTTTACATGTTTCTCCCCAAATCACCAAAAACAATAGCAGTTCTAGAAACGTGGAAATCATGTCATGCCTTGCAATTCTTCTCCTAGGTATAGAGAGAACTCTTGTATATGTACACAAGGAGACAAATACAAGATGTTCATAAGGGCACTGTTTGAAATAGCCAAGAACTGAAAGCAACTTAAGTGTCTGTCAACAGAACTGGTAAACTGCTCTGTTCGTACAATGGAATACTATATAGCCGTGACAATGAGCGAACTAGAGCTATATGTCTCGGTATAGCACACAAACGTATTATATAGTGCAAGAGCCGTGAAAGAAAAATACAGCTTTAACATACGCAAAATACTACTATATAGGGCTTATAGATAAAGTATGTGGCAAAAGTTTAAAGAAAGACATGGGCATGATAATTCTTTCTGATGGGAAAGGAAGGGGATGTGATTGGGAAGAGGCACATTGGAGCTTCAACCATTTTGGTATTTCTTAACCTGGTGGTGAGTTAAGTTTTTTTAGACCATTATAGAAGTCTTAAATAACTCATTTTAAGAGTTTTTATAAAGGAGGAAAGAATATCATGATGTATACAAAGATTGAATCATTATGTTGTGCACCTGAAACTAATATGTCAATTACACCTCAATTTAAAAAAAGAAAATAAATAGAAAGGAAGAATAAATGTCTTGTGATTTCACTTTTATTTATTTTTCTAAAATATTTTATAGGAAGCAATCGGTTTTGTGAGGATTGGATGCAGGCTTTTTTGAATGGTGCTGAAGGAGGTAACCCTTTTCTTTTTCGACAAGTCCTGGAGAACTTTAAACTAAAGGTAACTGATCGGCTGTGTGCCAAGTGCCACGCATAGTCTTTGTCTGAACTGTAATTAGTACCCGTGACGGAGTAACAAATCTGCTTTACAGCTATGATGTCATTCTCAAAACTAGAATCCTTAGTGCCAGTCTTCCCACACCCAGTGACCACTGGGTACCTAAACTTTTCATCTTTGCTAATCTGACAGGGTGACGATGGTATATCACTGTTTTTATTTGCTTTTTTATTTATTTTTTATTTTTTGGCTGTGTCGGGTCTTAGGTGCAGAGCGTGGGCTCTTCACTGCGGCGTGCGGGCTCTCTGGTTGTGGCGCGCGGGCTTACTTGCCCCAGAGCATGTGGGATCTTAGTCCCCTGACCGGGGATCGAACCAGCGTCCCCTGCATTGCAAGATGGATTCTTAACCACTGGACCACCAGGGAAGTCCCTTTATTTGCATTTTAAAAATTCAGTTCATTTCAACCAAAACCAAAACAGTTCGCCCATTTCTCCCACTCCCTACCTCCTGCCTCTGGTGGCCACCAGTCTGTTCTCGAAGTCTATGAGCTTGTTTTTTTTGTTTTTTTTTTTTAACTCTCTATATATTTGGATTCCACATGTAGAAGAGATCGTGTGGTATTTGTCTTTCTCTGTCGGACTTGTTTCACTTAGCACTTAGCATGGTGCCCTTGAGGTCCATCCGTGTTGTCACCGATGGCAGGATCTCATTCTTTTTCATGGCTGAGTGGTATTCCACTGGGTATACATACCACAGTTTCTTTGTCAACTCATCCGTCAGTGGACACTTGGGTTCTTCGTGTCATTGGTGATGCCGCAGGGAACATGAGGGTGCAGGTACCTTTTTGAATAGGTGTTTTTGTTTTCTTCAGGTAGATGCAGAAGGAGCATTGCTGGATCGTATCTTTTTCATTTGGATTATTACCTTAGGGGATATTCCCTAAAGTGGGATTCCCAAGTCAAAGTGTTTGAATGCTTTGGTTCCTATTACAAATTGCCAGCTTGCACTTCAGAAAAATAGGAATAAGTTACAGAATGGCCAGCAATGAGTGTGGGTTTTCTATGCAGAACCTAATATAACAGTTTTTATCAATCTTATTTATTTTTATTAATTTAATACTGGCACTCCATAGCTGTTCAAATCTGTCTTTAATTATTATTCAGGATGAATATTTTTTCATATTAGTTTACTATTTGCAAATAAACAAAAAGACACATTTCAATGGAGCAAATCTATCCACTATGATATAGCGACATTATGAATTGTAAAGGCAATACTAATGAAAGATGTTACCTGTCATTCTTTATATGTAAACAATATCTTTACAGTTTTTGATAAATTGTCAAGTAGACTCTGGGTCTTAACCATAAATTTGCATTATTCTGTATCTATTTTGTACCATAAGCCTTATTCACAATAATTAAAATAATTTTTTAAAAACAAACACAAACTAGAATCCTCAAAAGGCATTCCATTTATATTTTTCAGTGGCTTCTGCATATGTACCATTGCATATCCAATTAATTGGATTGAATGCTTGCTTATATTTCAAGGACGTCAGTCTTGTAATTTGTGACATATCTTAGTTGGAAAGCACAAAAAAAGGAGTTCCATGCCTAAGTGTTCAAAATTTTGGTGGGGAGGCATGTTGTCACCTTATTTAGGAGATTTGTAAAGTATTTTTACTTTATATATATAAAAGATTTTGTTCTACCAAGGGCAAAGCATATTAGCAATAAAAATGACGAAAATAGGGGCTTCCCTGGTGGCGCAGTGGTTGAGAGTCCGCCTGCCGATGCAGGGGACACGGGTTCGTGCCCTGGTCCGGGAGGATTCCACATGCCGCGGAGCGGCTGGGACCGTGGGCCATGGCCGCTGGGCCTGCGCGTCCGGAGCCTGTGCTCCGCAATGGGAGAGGCCACAATGGTGAGAGGCCCGTGTACCGCAAAAAAAAAAAAAAAAAGATGAAAATATTCAAAAATAAAAAGCAGACATTTCAGTAACATATGTTGAGCTCTCAGCTGGATAGGAGATCTTTTTCAGGCTTCATTATTATCTCACTAAACACATATTTAACTGGATAATCTTTTTCTAGGCCATACAAGACACAAATAATTTGAAGAGATTTATCCGGCAGGCAGAAATGAATCATTATGCTTTGTTTAAATGTTACATGTTCCTAAAGAACTGTGGTAGTGGAGATATCCTTTTGAAGATTGTTAAAGTGGAACACGAAGAAATGCCCGAAGCCAAAAGTGTGGTAGCTGTCCTCGAAGAATTTATGAAAGAAGCTCCTACCCAAAGTTTTTGATCACGTTTTGAGATGATTATATTGTGAAGTTATGCAAGCCTTGGTGTTTGAAATTGCAGTTGTTATAACTGTCATAGGATTGCTATTTCAGATTATTTGAAACATTCTAGGTTTTTTCATGTTGTACTTTTAAGATTAAACCTAATTAGACATATAAATCTGAGGCAAGTCTTCACTGAGCCCTAGAGAGATGTGTGTTAGAGTTGTGAAAATTTTACATTTGCTGGTCTCATAAATTCTAGACTTCAGGGAGTTGTTCCTTAAAAAACTTCAGAGGTGATTTTGTGGCTTCTGTGAGGAGTTTGCTGCAGTATTTAGCAAATTTTCCTCCCAGAAAAATGATAATACTTCTTTCTCAACGTACTATAGCTTCTTTTAAAAAAAGTACTCCTAGTTTTAGGACAGATTAACACCACGACACCATTTCAAAAACAGATCTGTGCATCCTGTGGGTGCTTGATAGATTTTTTTTGTCTGATTGATAATGGATGGATGATGAAGCCAGCCTTCATGTCAATATGCAAATAAATCATGAGTGTGTAAGGAAGTAAATGAGCTTTAAAAATAGATGTACTCGGGCTTCCCTGGTGGCGCAGTGGTTGAGAGTCCGCCTGCCAATGCAGGGGACACGGGTTCGTGCCCCGGTCCAGGAAGATCCCACATGCCGCGGAGTGGCTGCGCCCGTGAGCCATGGCCGCTGAGCCTGCGCGTCCGGAGCCTGTGCTCCGCAACGGGAGAGGCCACAACAGTGAGAGGCCGCGTACCGCAAAAAAAAAAAAAAAAAATAGATGTACTAGCTTCAAGATAAAACATTATCTCTGATGGAAAGCTACTGCAGAAGTGGCCCCATCACTTTTCTTCATTTGTTCACAGGTATTTGCCAAGAGCCTATATTTTCTTTTTTCTTTCAGATGAAAATGCTGGAGTTTTTAAACAGAGTGTTAAAAAAGAAACAAAGTACATAAATTTTACAAGCAAATGTAACAGATTCTTCATGTCAGGGTTAATCATTACTCTTAGTTTTTTGTACATTTGTTGCAAGCCTTAAATTGTTTTATTCTGAATCAATTGAAAGTGTTCTCAGAGCCATTTATAATTCCCATGGAAGCCAACTGTAGCTACACACATATGACTGCAGTTTGTTCTGCTTAGCTCTTTAATAAATCCATTTGATAACGATTTTTGTTTAGAAGATCAGAAGTCTTGTGTTCTCACTGCCCTCAGGATGCTCAGAGGAACACAAGCCCATAAAAATTCTCTCCTACACTCATCTAAATTCACATTAAGTGCTGAGTTTTAACTTTCCAAATGACTGACAATGGCCTTCTGCTTTCTCTTATACTGAAGTCTAGAGACATGACTCACTGAGCCATTTCTTTTCTTTAATGAGAAATACAATTCAGGATCCTCATAAAGGCTTTCATATGGTTTTAAACTTTAATAACTTGGATCATAGTCAGTGTAGGAAAAAAAATCCAAGTAGCATCTTTTTTATAGCATTAAATTCAGAATGACTATGGAAAACAAGCGATTCTATGGCACAGCCCTTGAATCTTTTTCTAATGTAGGTTTGCCCACTTGGAAATCAAATTTTTAAATAAACAATGCTAAGACATCAACATTTTGAGTCTGGAAAACATATTTTTCATTTTCAAATTCACATATCATTCAAGAGTCCATGTTGTAAATAGCATTTAAAAGCAAATGTATTACCTGCTTCAAGTCATTTATGGAAAGAGTCAAGGCATAATTACATATTCTTTATATGTACTTTTATATATACTTTTTGTAATGTAAGCTCACTACATTACACAGTTATATATAAAACAGTCTTATTTTTTATTTATTTATTTTTTTGGCAGTACGCGGGCCTCTCACTGTTGTGGCCTCTCCCGTTGCGGAGCACAGGCTCCGGACGCGCAGGCTCAACAGCCATGGCTCACGGGCCTAGCCGCTCCGCAGCATGTGGGCTCTTCCCGGACTAGGGCACGAACCCGCGTCCCCTGCATCGGCAGGCGGACTCTCAACCACTGCGCCACCAGGGAAGCCCAAACAGTCTTATTTTAAAAGTGTATGATTGGGCCTCCCTGGTGGCGCAGTGGTTGAGAGTCCGCCTGCCGATGCAGGGGATACGGGTTCGTGCCCCGGTCTGGGAGGATCCCATATGCCGCGGAGCGGCTGGGCCCGTGAGCCATGGCCGCTGGGCCTGCGCATCCGGAGCCTGTGCTCCGCAACGGGAGAGGCCACAACAGTGAGAGGCCCGCATACCGCAAAAAAAAAAAAAAAAAAAGTGTATGATAAACTGTATATCACTACTGTAGACAAGGAAAATAGTGACATGGAGTTGAGTATCTTGTGGGCCATGAGAAGAAACTCAAAGAGCTCATGACCAAAAACATGTACTGTATTCAAATTTTAATAAGCTAATATATTAACTTTTAAAGTTTTAAAAGGCATTTGTTCAAGTGTGGAATACATTATGTATTATTTGTGTGCTATACACAGGAAATGTATGTTTGTCACATATCAAAAATGGTCTCAATTTATCTGTAATTATATTTATAATAATAATAATAATAAAACAACTTAGCTTCTCACTAGCACAGTCATTTTTATTCAGTGAGCTCAATTCTCCAGCCTGACATTTTTATTAATTCACAACAAGTTTATGGGGGAAATTATACTTGTTAGGCTAAGGAATTTGTTGAAGGAAATCAAATCACCTGCTGGGAGACACCTTTCTGCATCTTGCAGGAGGCATGAGGCAGAGTGTAGGAGCAATTCCCATCACAATGTTTTATTCATTGTCTAGTAGAGTTTACCTTTGGAACTCAATAACCCAAGTCAATTCCTTTCACTCTCATTCATTATTAACCATGACAGAATGCCTCTCCTTTACCAGAGGATCACCTATACCAGATGCCAGAAAAGCCTGCACGTGTCTCAGAAATAAGATTCAGTTACTGGGACTACATTTTCCTAACCATGTGTCTTCTTAGTAATGGAAACCCCACTGGCTTCAATGAAGTCTTTCCATTTGGAGGTCTAAGAAGGCAGCTCCAGTCCTATATCTGCTAAACTTCTTAAATGTGCCTCATGGACTTCATACCACTCTGCGCTGGCATAAATGCTAGATTTTGGAAATTGGGGGTGATAGGGGGTGATAGCTGCTGATTTTCTTGTGACCTACCTCTGGGAGGGCTGACAAAATGGAGATCCTGTTAAGTGAACACCGGAGTTCATGTTCCAAGGTTCACGGCTGTGACCGATGGCCCTAGGCCCAGGGCAATGAGACTGGCTCTTTAAACAAACACCCTGCTGCTTCTACAAACTTAGTGTCCTTAAAGTTCTATACAAACACCCGGAGGCTGAGAACACGAACTTTGGAACCAGGCAGTCTTGGGTGTGACCCTACTAGCAAGTTACTGAACTTCTCTAAGCCTTCCCCTCATGTGTCAATACGGGTGTACTTACACCCACTTCACACCAAGTAGCTGTGCAATTAAATGAGAGTAAGATTGAAAGTGCCTCTCGCCCAGTGCCCTGGCACATAGTAGGTACCCAGTAACTGGTCTTCATAATTACCTCATTATCGGTAAACATTAAGTAATGGGAAGAAAGAATCTTCATTAAGTAGAAGGGAGGAAGCCGAAGAGTGAAGAAGGAAGTGATAAGAGGCCAAGTCCAAAGCTGGCTTAACGACTTTTGGCTGCCAGGGAGCTTACCTTTAACTGCCTCGGGTGTCGGAACGTGGAACTGAGTCCTGGGAACACGGCTGCTGACAGGATGCAGACTTTCCTTCTAGGGGAGTCAGTTCTCCACACTCCAAACAGAAGTGGGTTCCTGGAGCTTTAGGCTGAACCCTGCTCTCAAGTTTGTTCTGGGGTGACTTCTGCCATCCCAGAAAGCATTTAAAAATCTTTGTAAATGATACACAGGAAACTGATGTGAAAACATTTAAGGGAAACACAGTGAATGTAACAGGGTTGGTTAATCCTCCAGCGAAAGGCAAAACTACATACACTGCCGTCAGCTTAGAAAAACTGGTGAGAACGGGCCACCTCCTCAGGTTTCATCCATTCAAAGCCCACTCGACTGTTAAACTTACCAAGTGCCAGACTCTACCTTAACACTTAATGCTCCTCTTATTTTCCCCTTCTTTTTTTTTTTTTTTTTTTCTTTGCGGTACGCGGACCTCTCACTGTCGTGGCCTCTCCCCTTGCGGAGCACAGGCTCCGGGCACGCAGGCTCAGCGGCCATGGTTCACGGGCCCAGCCGCTCCGTGGCATGTGGGATCTTCCCGGACCGGGGCACGAACCCGTGTCCCCTGCATCGGCAGGCGGACTCTCAACCACTGCGCCACCAGGGAAGCCCCTATTTTCCCCTTCTGTATGCGAACTGTCCATGCCCTTTTACCCTGAGAACATTCCTAATCGCTTCTCAAGATCAGGGTGCTGACAGCCTCTAGAAAGACCTAAAGACTAGACCATTGGGGTAAAGAAGGAAGTACCTAGGATATTTTGAAGACAATTCCTCCAATAATAATAGTCAAAATATTAAGCTCTCACTGGGGTACCGTGTAAGAGTGGAAGGGGAAGGCAGGGCACCCACCAGGACAGCTGGCACAGAGTTTCTTGACCTGAAACTATGGATGAGTTTCCTTATTCACAGCCCTCTCCCCCTAAATCGTACACGAAATTGTCTATCTGTGCATTTTTATGGGCAGAGAAATCGTGCTTTCATCAACCACTCAAAAGAACTCAGTAATTCAAGAAACGGTAAGAACCACCAAGCTGGGCTTCCCTGGTGGCGCAGTGGTTAAGAGTCCACCTGTCAATGCAGGACATGCGGGTTCGAGCCCTGGCCCGGGAGGATCCCACGTGCCGCGGAGCAACTAAGCCCGTGAGCCACAACTACTGAGCCCACGTGCCACGACTACTGAAACCCTGGTGCCCAGAGCCCGTGCTCCACAACAAGAGAAGCCACGACAATGAGAAGCCCGCGCACCGCAACGAAGAGTAGCCCCCGCTCGCCACAACTGGAGAAAGCCCGTGCGCAGCAACGAAGACCCAATGCAGCCAAAAATAAATAAATAAATAAATTTATAAAAAAAAAAAAAAGAACCACCAAGCTGGAAACACCAGCACCGAGCACGGACGCCCCATCTGTAGCGCATACATCGTAGACCCACCCCCACTGTTGTCCACACTCTCCCCCTCCCTAACCCAAACTGAGATGAAATAGAGTCCAATGGCAGCCCTTGAGGTCACTTCTTGAATAACCAATGGCTTAAAGAAAAAAAAAAATCTTTAATGGAATCTGTGCTCAAATAATATGTTACAACAAAAATATACAGACTATACACAATATAAAAATATTTAGAAACAAACATTGCAGCTTGTGTTTTTTGTTTCCACTTACTCAAGTCCTGGGCGGAGGAAGATCAGTGTTGGGCAGTTTTTTAAGGCAGAGGAGTTGCAGAGCTTTCCGGCCAGCACTGGGAGCCACATGAATGGTGTCAGGAAAGGGTTTCCACTGCACCCGGGAACCGTCATTATTTGCAAACGAAATTGGACGCTGGGGAAAGAAGATCCAGGCTTGGCGAGCAGCAACTCCCCTAATCCTCTGGGCTAGAATGATTCTCATGGAAGTTGAGAATCCCATTAGCTGTCAAAAGCGTCTCATTAGGGAGCTTTTCCTAATTAAAAAATGAATGATGAATGGTGTCATTAAACCGAAATTGCTCCTCTGAAGGTTTGTTTTCCTTTCCCCAGTCTCCGTGATTCCTCTTCCGTCTCGGGAGGGAGTGAGTCTAGGGCTGCTGTTTGGGGAACCTCAGCTTTCAATCTCTGGAGCCTGTGGATGAAAGGCGACCGGCCTCCACAGCCTGAAGATTCACTCCACCCTCTGCTTCCCAGCACCCTGGCCAGGTGGCCCTACAAGAGGCGGAAGGACGGAGGACGACGGGGACGTGCTGCTGGCAGGTGCTGGGAGCTTGGGAACAGAGGGACTTGCCGGGGAGAAAGCCAGACTCCAAAAGTAAAGCCTTCTTACCGGACAGCTGTCTCCCGGCCCTGGGTTGGAGACCTGAGTGGTGTGAAGTGACTACCGTCATCACTGGGCAGTCTTGCTTGGAGCGATGGTTGGGAGAGGTGGTGCAGGTGGGCGTTAAGCACAGCAAAGAACTTCAGGGTTATTTTTGGACAGGGAGCAGCTGGGGCTGGAGGCCTGAGGTGTGGAGGAGGCTCCCTTAGCGCGTCCCAGACCTTGCAGGGCAGACTTAACAGGATGGGAGACAGGACTTCCGCCTCAGGCAGTCCGTCTCGGTAACAGGCTTCCATCTGAAACTCTGAAGGAACTGGGTACTTCTCTGAGGGCTTTCTAGACTCTTCTGGTTCACAGTCTTCTTGCCCCTCTCCAGGCCGCACCAAACAAGAAGGCCCCTCTCTGCCCCCTCCACCCACATCCCAGAGCTCTCAGGTGCCAGGGCCTGGAGGGGGAGCCCTGCCAGCAGCTTCTGTCCCTCCAGGAAAGGACAGTGCCACTCAGGGTTAGCAGTGGCGGCAGCCCAGGGCTGAGGCCCCCCCTCCATCCTCACCCGAGACTTCTCGGCCCCCATTCCAGCTCAGAGTCTCCTAAGAAGCAGACTCTTCCAACTACACCTGTCTCTCAGGAGGGCAGAGGGTGGCTGGCAGGACACAGACTGGTACAGCTCAGCCACACCCAGGCTCATCCCCTACCCTGGGGCTGGGAGTCCTCAGCACAGCGTTGGCACAAGTGCAGCAGGACCTCGGGAGCCAGATGCGGGGACCAGAACCATCTATTGTTGGGCACAGCCAGGGAAGGGCTTGGCATGGCTTGGGGGTGTCCCTGGCTAGGAAGACCCTGACCATTTACATGCGATCACAGTGGCCCAAGACCCCCAAATGCTTGGCCTGGCTGACTCTGGACCTTGGTATATTTAAGGGCTCCCCATTCCTGCACGAACGCAGCCTCCTGGGCTGTCAGTGGCTGTGAGCTCCCAGAGCGGCATAAAGGAAACGGCGTAGTTTGTCAAAGGCCATCCTCCCCACACCCTCCCCTCAGGGTGGGCACAAGCTTCTGTCAGGGGTCGTTGCCTCAGCCTGGTTTTGCCACTTGTGTAATGGGTGGGGGGATGGATTTGATCATCTCCATGTTCCCTCCCAGCTCTGAGCATCTGAGTCTACGGGCTACCCTCACCTGTGACGCTCACCCAAGCACCCTACAGTTCTTCTCCAGGAGCAGTTTTCCATCTGAATTGAGTTCCTTTTACTGTAGCCCCCTGTGCCCTCAACTCAAAAGGGCACTTGGCCTCCACATTCCTGCTCCAGCCTCTCCTGCGCCCCCAAAGCTCCTAAGGGAGATACAACAGAATCTTTTCAGATAGGGAGTCTATTCTAGATGAGAATCAGAGCAGAACTTGGCAAAGGTGAGGAAAACCTCAGCATCCTGAGGGTCCCTGGAAAGGCCCGAGCTCTCCCTCCACCACGGCAAGTCTCCCACGGTCAGTGATTCTCAGAGAGGCTACTGGGACCCTCTCTGAGAAAGGCAAGAAAGGCCAGTAGCCTCTCTGAGAAAGGCAAGGAAGAAGGGGGCAAGCTCTTTCCCATCTCTCAGCACCCTCCTTCCTCTCATGCAAACTCCCGCCCCATCCCCCTCTGCCCCTCACAGCCTCCTCTGCAGCCTCCAACTGGCCTCACGTTGTCTTTCCCATCCCACGTGCATCCGCCCACCAGACCACACACACACACACACACACACACACGCGCGCGCGCGCGCACACACACACACGCATGCACGCACGTATCAGAACACTGGCTCTATAAACAAAGGACAGGCACATTGGGGGGTCAGGGCAGTAGAAGGGGAAGAAAAGGCCCTGGACATGAAGGCATGGATGCTGGGGCACTGGTGTGAGATGTCAGCACCCAGGAGACACCCAAAGTTGATACCCTTCCGCGGGGGGAGCTTGGAACGAAGTTTATTCCCTCCCGCTTGGGTTCCTCTCGCTGGGTACCTGCAGGGCAAAGGTGGGGCCTGGAGTTACACAATCGCCCTCCTCTGCCCACCCCAGGCACTAGAGGCCACATCCCAGCACCCACTAACATGCATGGGAGGGCACCCTGGGCCCCCCCAGACCAAAGTCGACATGTCCTCCACCACCAGGCCCCCTTCCGCTCCAGAGCTCCAGACCCAACAGCTATGGAGGGAACACTTCCTGGCCCACAGTGACCTCTGGGCTGGACAAGGGCCCGCCTGGCTACTAGAGACTCAGGCAGTCCTTACGCGCTTAGATGTCTCAAGGTGGCGATGAATGAGAAGGCTGGTGCCCAGTCTGTGACAAGGGAGGGGACCCCTGTACACGTGGGACACGCCCAGCCCGAGGGGACGGCCACTCTCATCCCACCCCAGGCCTTCACCCTGGCCTGAGGTTTTCAGAACCATCTAGAAAAACTACAGAAGCCACAACCAAATCCTCCAACAGGTGCCTTTCAGAAAAATGCCTCCACTCTGTTCAAATCGGAACACAAATATTACAGCGGCCCAGCGTCTCTTGTCCTCGCCTGCCTGGCCTCACTGAGCTGGTGATGAGCAAAAGAACGCGGCTGCTGCTTGCCGACGCTGCTTCTCCCTCCCCTCCCCGACCAAGGTCCTCCAGGCCCTTAGGGGGGCGGCGGCAGCTTTAAGTCCAGCAGGGTGTAGGCAAAGATGTTCCAGAAGACAGCGAACAGCACAAAGACGGTGTACATGGCCACAAAAATCCACCACAGCGACTGGTCCTGTAGCCTCTGCTCGTAGTTCCTCAGGATCACCACGCCCAGGGTGATGCCTACAGCCACACCACCCAAGTGCGCCACGAAGCTCGGGTGAGGGCACGGGGGATAGGCTGATGGGTGGAATCGCAGCCACACGGCCCGCCCAAACTCCATACTCACTGCAAGGGGAGGAAGCACAGAGAAGTCACAGGAGGGCCACGGGGCGGGGGCTGAGCAGGAGGCCTTGCAGTCCATCCATTCATCCAGCCGTCCACCCACTAAGGCATTCACTACCCATCAGGCCAAGCACTGTTTGCTCTGTGCACTGGAAATATAATCGTGGAGACAACACACAAACCTCTGTCCTCCTAGCGCTTACAGGGTCTGGAGATGGACCAGCATATAGTTACCTACGTAAGATAATTTGAGTGAAAGAAATTCTATGGGGAAAAAAATAGGTGATTTAAAATCAAGGCCACATTTAAGGAGGGGGATTCTTTAGTTTGGGGAATCAGGCCAGATCTTCCTAAAGGACTGACATCTGAATATCAAGAGAAGACCCTAAGAAGAGCGTTCCAGGCAGAGGGGACAGCTCTGTGCAGAAGCCCAAAGGCCCTTGCACCCCTGCAGGCGTGAGTCCTGGAGGTTCAGTTTCCCCATCTGTATGAAGTCTCAGCCTCTAGGTACCAGGCTGCACGGCCGGGACATTAATAACAACCTCAATACGTGCTAGCCCTTTACATGTTATAAAGTGTCTTCATGTACTAGTTCAAAACCCTTAAAGAACCCTCAGAACCAGTGCTTTTGTGGCTGGAAGGAAGGGATGAAGGGAAAGACGGGCAAAGAAGGGATGGAAATAAACAATCCCAGCGAAGGGCTGGAATTTAATCTTAACGGATTCTAGAACGCCCCCATCCCGCTCTCCAACCCATCGCTCTCGCACGACCTTCTTGGGTTGGCCAGTCCAATGGGGATGTACTCTCTTGAAAGGGTAAGTGCTGGGAAATTGTGCCATTGCATTACCTACCACCCAAAAAACACCAAGTTGTGGGGATCCTTATCCCCATTTGACAGACTAAAGCCCTTGAGGGGGATTTTCTACTTCTGCGTTACCAGTTAATTAACCAGGGCACCTCTCTCCACACTAACCGTCCCATAGATGCCAGCACCTCCAGGGATGATCCTTCCCCAGGGGAATTGCCCAGCCTCCTGGTCTGGACCCTGCAACTCCAGGGGTGGCCAATAGATGGCGGAAAAGGAGCGGCGAGGGACGCCCACCGTGCCCTCCCACACGCTTCCCCAGGCCCTGGGGCATCTTCCTGCCTTTGCTTCACAGGCCCTGCGGTCCGCACACGAGGTTTGAATAGCATTGGTTCCAGCTCCAAAACCACATTTTAGTTTTTACGGTGCTTGGAGTTGGATTCTTCTAAACAGCAAGACTTATCATTCTGTTCCTTTCCTTGCAAACAAACTCAGTCTGAGCAAACTGGAGGCTACGCTCCCCAACGGCTCCCAGCCCACTGCCCCTCCACGGCCCACCCTGGCCCTGGCTCAAAGATTCTGTGAGTTTTAGGGCTGGAAGTTCCCCTCTGGGATTAGAGATCCTCCAACCCCATCCAGGAAACGGAGACCAGAGGGCCCTGAACGCCAGGGGTACAAGGGGTGTAAAAGGGGATTTAAGTGGAGCCCACCCAGGCCCCTGCTCCTTTGTTCTGGCTCAGTCTTCCTCTTCCCCGCACAGCAGGTAGCTGACCCAGGCACAGACAGTCCAGGAGCTCCTGCCCAGCCTGGCTAAAGTGTGGGGCATTAGAGATGACACAGGCTGGCTCTGAATACTGGCTCTGCCACCTCTAGGGCGGGTGACCCCAGGCAAGGAACTTCACTCTCTGAGCCTGTAAATTAAGCCTGACAAAAATCCACTTTTCATAGCCATGTTCTGGGGACTGAATGAGAGTCTGTGTGTCCCTCCTCTCTCCTCTGTTCAGACTCATCTTTTCCCATCTCACAATGAGCCTCTTGGCCTCTGGTCTCATCCCCCTCACTCAACATCCTCTTCATCCTGCAGCCTGATGAGTGACTGCAAACTCAAAACTGTCAGTATCTCTCCTGTTTAAAGGCCTCCAGTGGCCTCCCAGTACATTCAGAAGGAAGCCCAATTTTTCTCTTTGCATTTAAATCCCTCCATGATCTGACTCCAATGACCTCTTACACAATCACACACAGTCCTGAACCTCCTGGGGCAGTTTTGTTAACTGACTTGCCAGCCATGACCCTTCACCCAGCCGTGTCTTTGATCCTGCTGCACCTGAAGTGTCCTCTTGCATCCTGTCTCTCTGGCAAACACCTGCCTGTCTTTCACACTCAAAATGCAGGTAGACTCTGCAGGTAGACTGACTTCTCCCAACTAAGGCCCCCATGGCACCCGTTCACGGGGGTTCATGGATTAGCTACAGTTTGTGAACCTGCTGAACTGCCAGTTTTAGAGTGTGTGTATGTATGTGTGTGTGTGTGTGCGCGCGCGCGCGCGTGCATACAGGCACTTTTCTGGAAAGGAATCCTGAGCTTCCAGCAGGAGATCTCAAAGGATCAACTCCTTGACCCAAAAGGCTAAGAAGTTATTTTTCTCACAAGGAAAAAATATTTTTTTCCATTTCTTTAACTCTTTATCTGTATGAGATGACGGATGTTCGCTAAACTGAATGTACTAATCATTTCATGATGTATGTAAGTCAAATCATCGTGCTGTACACCTGAAACTTACACAGGGCTGTATGTCAATTATATCTCAATAAAGCTGGAAGGAAAAACATTTTTTTAAATAAAAATACTAAAGCCAGACATTTTTTTGAAATAAAAAGAAATAAAAGCCAAAAAAGGTTATTCTTCTTGATCTGACCATTGAGCTGGACACTTATCCTGCATGCCCTTTTCCGTCTGCAGATTATACATCAGTGAAAAGCTGAAGAAAGGTTAGGTAGCAGCATCGTAGGCCAGACCCTCTCGTAACATCCCCACTGTGTTGCACACTGTGGACACGTCTCCCTTTTCTTTTTGACCACAAGTCCCAGAAGGGCAGGAACTGTGCCATCTCTACATCCCCCAGGCCCAGTACAGGG
This sequence comes from Mesoplodon bidens, assembly GCF_964165515.1. Taxonomy (NCBI): domain Eukaryota; kingdom Metazoa; phylum Chordata; class Mammalia; order Artiodactyla; family Ziphiidae; genus Mesoplodon; species Mesoplodon bidens. The sequence goes on from NC_138179.1 coordinate 12,536,430, forward strand.
CTCCCCTCCCCCAGCCTGCCCCGTCAGAACTTACTACAGATCAAGGCCACAGCCATCCGAAGCAGCTTGAATTGACACTTCATGCCTGACCAGTTCTAGGGAAAAAGGAGAGAGAGTTCCATTAGTTCCAGATCAGACCACTCCTCTGCAGAGGTAACCCGCTTAGGAAAACCTGACATTTAAAAAAATCGTCTCCATTAAATCCTGAATGAGCGGGTCGTGGCTTTGTCCCAGATCACACCAGCATGGCTTTGAGATTTCAGGCAATGGTAAGTTTATTAGTGTCATAAAAGCTCTCAAGCTGCACGAACAGAGGAAGAGGATCTAGATCCTGGGAGATAACAGTCCTTGTTTCCCTCACACAGATGTCTTGACGGTTGCCTCAACTGCTGGGTCCCATGGTTGCAAAGGGATGCAGGACAGCAAAGCAAGCCAAGTTAAAGCAGAGCCATCAGGATGATAAAAGAACTCAAAATCCTCCATCTGAGGAACGAATGAGGAGATGACTCAGGGGTCAAGTTCACTGACGTCAAGTATCAAGTGAGTCAACGCAAGGAAAGGGCATATTCAGTGTAACCTGTAAGCGGAAGACTCAAAGGATGAAAACCTCAGAGATTTTTTTTAAGCTCAGGATAAGCTTTCATTTCTGATAAGCTGAGCTGTCCAAAGATGGAGTGATCCATGGGATGGTGAGTTTCCCATCATTGAGGGGTTCACATGGGGGCTTCGCATCACTCAGAGGGGATGCTCAAGAGAATCAGGCATTGGAAAGGGGGTGGGCCAGATGGGCTTCAGACAAATCCCTCTTTCCCCTGAGAATCTCTGAACCTCCAAAGCAGATAATCAGAGTATAATTACTCTCCTAACAAAAGGACTGTTCAATTTACAAAAGACTGCGCCACAGGGCTCCTTGGAGGGGCACTCCTGCAGCGCTTTCAAAGCTCGATTCCATTTACCCAGAAGCAGAAACGAGCCTGGAATCTCCCTGGAACACATCAGTCCTAGGGAAGGAGGCAAGTGGGGACAGCCGGGGCTTCTGTTCCCTCCCACCCACCTCCCCTGCTTCTGCTGCCTGGCCCAGGCCCAGCTCAGGGGCACGTCTTGAACTCCTTTGACATTGGGGGACCCATGCGTGAAACTTGACAGAGGCCCTGAACACTGGCATGCACAATAATGTCTATGGAAGCTTCAGTGGACCAAGCAGGATGCCGGGAAGCTGCCAAAAAGACAGAGAAATCCTGCCACGTTCGGCTTCTTGCCCTTTGCCTCCCTATTATTCCCTATTATTCCTCAGTGACCTGAACCTCAAAAAAGGCGAGGTGAGTGACACACGGCCCCTCTTTAGGTGGGGGAGCCTAATCTCTGCTTGCTGACATGTTCTGTGCTAAGGAGCAGACGGCAGGACAACATTGTCACCTGCTGGCGTCTGCCCACAGGGGACCCTCGCTGGGAGACAGGCAACAAAACGGGAGTTGGTGCCCTCCACCGGATCTGGCCACCTAATCTGAGCTAGCTCATCTGGCTGAAGGTCGGTGGCCCCTCAGCTCCTCTCCAAGATGAAGCCCAAGGACGGGAGGGTCCTTGGGAGTCACCTGATGGGCCATCTCCACCCAAAGGGACACCCCTGCCAAGAAGCTGACAAAATGGCCCTCCAGTCCCTGTGACCGGGAACTCAGCACCTCCTGAAGCAGCCCCGTGAAGGGGCCCCAATCACTGAAACGTTCTTCCTGCTATTGTCCGGCCAGGCTTTGTCTCCCTGTGAGGTCCACCCATGGGTCGTCATTCTCCCTTAAATGTGACACCCATGTTCACAGCAGTGTTATTCACAACAGCCAAAAAAGTGGAAGCCAGCCAAGCGTCCGTGGATGGGTGAACAGAGAAACAGACGGTGGTATATCCACCCAATGGAATAGTACTCAGCCTTCAAAAGGAAGGAAATTAAGACACACGCTACAACTTGAATGAACCTTGAAGACATTACGCTAAGTGAAATAAGCCACTCACAAAAAGACAAACAGTGTTTGATTCCACTTCTACAAGATACAGACTACAGAGGTAGTCAAATTCATGGAGACAGAAAGTAGAATAGGGGTTTCCAGGAGCTGGGGGAGGGAGGAATGGAAGTTATGAAATGGGTATCGAGTTTTTGTTTTGCAAAATAGAAAGAGTTCTGTGGACAGATGGCGATTCATGTGGGTATAGAACACTTCTAAGATCCCTTTTCCTCATAAAAACCCTCTGAATATTTTACCTGAAGTCTCTTTCACTGTGTTCTGAGTGACAGTATCTGGCAGAGTAAGTCTAGAATGTACTGGCCGCTCTCTCCTTCAGCTGAGGTCCAGGCCCCTCTGGGCCCTACCTGGGATCTGTCTAAAAAACCACTGTCTGTATTTTTGGTCTGGCAAGATCACTGGTGTGGTGGCTCAGAATTCCTTTTTTCTAGTGTCCTCGTGTGTGAATCTGAGATGACAAAGTACCTAACTCATTACTCACCTCATGGTTTGTTGCGAAGGTGAAATGAATTAATATGTGTAAAGAAGAACGCTGTCTGGCACGTGGTAAGTCATCTAAGTGCCTGATAGTATCTGGACCTGGGGCAAAGATGGTGAGTTTGCCCTGCAGAGCGGCTTTAAAACTTCAGAATCTCTGCTAAGTCAGACAGAGAAAGACAAACACTGTATGATATCACTTACATGTGGAATCTAAAAAATTCAACCAACTAGTGAATATAACACAGAGAACAAATGAGTGGTTACCAGTGAGGGGGGGAGGGGAAATATAGGGATGGGGGAGTGGGAGGTACAAACTACTAGGGGGTAAGACAGGCTGAAGGATGTATTGTATAATATAGCCGATATTTTGTTATAACTGTAAATGGAAAGTAACCTTTAAAAATTGTATAAAAATAAAAAAAAATTTTTTTAAAGAAGCTTCAGACTCTCCATGACCTTGGAGGAGGCCGGGGAGCTCCAGTTTTGCAACATGGCTCCCAGGACCAGCTTCATCTACCATACCTGCCCAGCCCTGGAAGGCACTGGAGTTTGCCAAGCTGATCCAGTCACCCGCCCTCTGATCTGCACTTGAGGGTCCAGGAGGGCAAGTGTAAGGTCACAGTGAGTTAATGTCGAGCTTGACAGGGTTCCCAGTCCAGGGCTCTGTCCGCCCACACTTCCAAGGCAGGGTCACATTCTGTCTGTCCATGCTGGCTGCCCCCAGAGCTGAGCAAACATCAGTAAATGAGCAGCCTCCCAGCAGCTGAGGGGTTAAACTAGAAAGTCACTCCTTTCCACCAGCTGCCTCATCTCCCCCCCTCCTGCCCATTATTCCCTCCAATAAAATAAGCACAGTGAAACAACAGGAGAGAAGGAAAAAAATCTCACACAGAGACAGCCCTGCTGCTGCTATAAATGTTGAAAAGCCTGCAGGCCCCTGGGGAATATAAACTTTTTTCAGGTCCTTTAATTTCATTCTCTACCAGAGCCTCATAGGGTGAGATGGTAACTCACCAATGGCAAACAAGGCAGTAACCAGTCCCCTCGGCATCTTGCTCACCCAGCCAGTCAAGAGCTGAGAGGCTGAAACCCAAGCGAGAGAGGTTCTGTTCCCAGACAGCTTTACATAACCCCAGTGGAAACAATTTCTTGTCAAATCACTTCAAGAAAACCCAACACAGAAAACAAGGAAAGCGTGACACAGATAAAAAAGAAAACATGACACAGATAAAATTACATTTTATTAAGTAAAAATCCTACAGAAGGATTTTTACTTAATAAAATGAACCTTATAACAGAAATCTTCTGTGACTTTTCGACAGCAATCTTTCCTTGTGCTTTGACAGTATGGTTCCATTTGCGATTTTTTAGATCTCAAATGTTTTAGAAAAACAACTATCATATGGGGCAAAGTTAAAGAAAATATCTCGTATATTTAAAAATGAGGGCTACCCTGGTGGCGCAGTGGTTAAGAATCCGCCTGCCAGTGAAGGGGACACGGGTTCGAGCCCTGGTCTGGGAAGATCCCACGGTGCCACGGAGCAACTAAGCCCGCGAGCCACAACTACTGAGCCTGCACTTTAGAGTCTGCGAGCCACAACTACTGAGCCCGTGTGCCGCAACTACTGAAGCCCGTGAGCCTAGAGCCCGTGCTCCACAACGAGAAGCCACCGCAATGAGAAGCCTGCGCACTGCAACGAAGAATAGCCCTCGTTCGCCGCAACTAGAGAAAGCCCACGTGCAGCAACAAAGACCCAATTCAGCCAAAAATAAATAATAAAATAAAATAAATTTAAAAAAATAAATAAATAAAAATGAAACTCTGCCCTATGGGCCCCAGCAAAAGGCAATTAATAAATTATTCAATTATGTGTGTCTTTATACTGCTAGAATTTAAAATAAGAAGTCTTGATTACAGGTCTTTAATGCCAGCCAGATCATTTGCTGAAATATTTACTAGATTTATTCCTTTGATGTAAACAAGCATTTTGAAACTCAGAGTGTTTTTTATGAAAAATAAGACACACTTTCATTTAAGGCAGAATCTCTCACTTAAATAGAGTCCTGAGAACAGAAGTGTTCAACATTGTTATGCATCTGAAGCATAAAGGACACATTTTCAGATTATTCTCTGTACAGATATCAGGTGGAATTTATAAAGATAAAGAATTATATGTATAAAAATATATAGGGCTTCCCTGGTGGCGCAGTGGTTGAGAGTCCGCCTGCCGATGCAGGGGACACAGGTTCGTGCCCCGGTCTGGGAAGATCCCACATGCCACGGAGCGGCTGGGCCCGTGAGCCATGGCCACTGAGCCTGAGCGTCCGGAGCCTGTGCTCCACAACGGGAGAGGCCACAACAGTGAGAGGCCCGTGTACCACACCCTCCCCGCCACACACACACAAATATATATATATATATATATATATATATATATATATATATATATATATATATAAATACACACATATACATACAGGGTCTCCCAGCTGTCTGGTGATTTGTCACATGAAAAACATTTTCACATCCAATTTTTTCATGTCTTTCTCACAACTACCTTGTGACGAAGGCATTCCAGATGACAGAACAGAGTCCCTGAGAAGTTAAGGAACTCACAGCTATTAAAATGGTGATACCAGTCCTCAAATCCAGATTTCCTGGATGTCAAGTGCATGTTCTTTTTCCTTTTTGTTCTGATGAGGTGCTTTATTGGGACACACAGACAAGTCTTCATTTTGGAATTAAAAATTAATAGTCTAAACATATACACACTACTATATATAAAATAGATAATGAACAAGGACCTACTATATAGCACAGGGAACTCTATTCAATATTTTGTAATAACCTATGTGGGAAAAGAAACTGAAAAAGAACAGATATATGTATATGTATAAATAAGTCACCTTGCTGTACTCTTTCTTTTTGGCCGAGTGGAATGTGGGATCTTAGTTTCCCGACCAGGGATCGAACCCCTGGCCCCTGCAGTGGAAGTGTAGAGTCTTAACCACTGGACAGCCAGGGAAGTCCCTGCTGTACTCCTGAAATTACCATAACACTGTAAATCAACTATACTCCAATATAAAATAAACATTTTTTTAAAAAAAGAACTCTCCCCGTATATTTGCTAACATTCTGGGGAAAAAAAAAATCGATGGTCTATCTATTAGGTTGAACCACATGAAACTGCCAATGCTTAAATGCTTCTGACCCACAGAAATGGCAATTTCATATGGTGTGTCCTAATGTATCTCTGAATTGCTGGGCACTGAGCTAGCTTGGGTAAAGGCAGCCTCTTGATGAAAGGAAACTGACCTTCTAAGGAGGAAGTGAGTGTTTTTCACTGTCCAATAAGCACCACACAACTTTCTAAGGGAAAGGCTACCTTATGTCACACTCCAGGGGACCCCAAAGCTCCCCGTTGGTCAGGGCAAGCCACGTCCTTCTGGAAGATGGCTGGGCTCTTGGGTGGGACAGCTCATCTGCACAGCCACAGGCTACTTGCAGAAAGAAACATAAACTGGAAGAAAACTGCTCTCCCACCCCCCTCCTCAACCCCACGCCCCAGCCCTTGGTCCAGGGTCCTAGAGGTGGTCTGCCCTCACCACAGGAACTTCTGGGGCATCGGGGCTGCTTCCCAGGCGGTGGGAAGCGGTGCAAAAGGTCATCGTTATGAAGTCCTGTTTACCTCTTCTTTCTTAGTTGGGCTGGCTTATCCCCTTCATACACAGATGCACCTTGGGGGGAAGGGGGAGGGGAGGGGGAGGGTGGCCTTTCCTCCCCCTGCAGAAAGGAATTGGGGCAGGGGGAGGGGGGAGTGGCAGAAGCAGAATTCAGAGGAAAAGCTGTGTCTGGGGAAAGCTGTGGCACTGATACGGAATGACCCATTTAAAGGGCCATGTGAGGCGGCCCTGGGCTCCCAGGTGTTTAGCAGACCAAGCCAAGCACCCCGTGTGTAAACACACTGTCACACACCCAGCCGCCCCTGCTGCAGCTCTCTTTCTCTCTCAGTGTACAGAGGGGACTTTGGTGCAAAGAAAAGGGATGGTGCTGAGGAGCAGGCCAGGTGACAGTGGCAATAATAATGAAGAAATGGGGGTGGGGCTTCCCTGGAGGTCCAGTGGTTAAGACTCGTGTTTCCAAGAACTCCATAAACTGTCACTGAGCATTCACACATCTGCCGCGTGGGTGAAGACAGTGATGGAGGAGAGAGGTGAGAGCAAGAAGACCCCAAAGAGAAGCTACTCCTTTCCTGACAGTCCCTCCTGCCCTCCCTCCAGCCCTTCCCTCCCTCCTTCCCCCCAATTTAGTGGGCACCCTCTGCCATGTGTCCAGCCCTAGTCCAGGCACTGGGGAAAAGATGAGCAAGATCTGGGCTCTGCCTGGAGGCTCCTGGGCCAGTGGGGGCATCAGGCAGGGTAAGCCAAGCACTGCCAGTGACTCCTCTTTCAGCCTCCAAACTTCAGACTGCTTCTAAAACAAGGAAGCCGTCTTGACCTCCTCTGAGACTATCAGATGGCTTCCAATTGCTTGCCTTGAAGATCCTGTCTCTATTCTGAGTCCACCCCGGCCTCTTCTGTGGGGAGTCAGGAATTCAGTTCACACTTCTACTAAGTGGTTATTTTCACTTTATGTCATTGATCCCATCTCATCCCATTTCACAGATGTAGACACTGAGGCACAAAGCAGTAAAGTCATTTGCCCAAGGTCACTCTTTAGGAAATGGGTAGCTGGGATTCAGATCAAGGAGGAATAACAGCTCCTGCTCTTAGCTAGTTACACTAGATTGCCTTTCAGGAAAAGGCAAGGAAAAGCAAGAGAAATGGAATGACGGTGTCCAGTCGCTTTGAGGGGCTGGTGGAGGAGAGCGACACTAGAATGATTGCCAGGAGATGTGGGTTCAAGTCCCCATTTTGCCACAAATTTGATTGTGGCTTTGGACAAATCACTTAACCTCCCAGAGCCTTCTTTCCTGTTTGGGACTTTTGATGAGATCATCTGTAAGATCCCTTTACTTTTTCTTTTTTTTTTTTTAATTTTTGGCTGCTTTGGGTCTTTGTTGCTGCACGCGGGCTTTCTCTAGTTGTGGTGAGTGGGGGTTACTCTTCGTTGCGGTACGCAGGCTTCTCATTGCTGTGGCTTCTCTTGTTGTGGAGTATGGGCTCTCGGCGCACGGGCTTCAGTAGTTGTGGCATGCAAGCTCAGTAGTTGTGGCTCACGGGCTGTAGAGCACAGGCTCAGTAGTTGTGGCACATGGGCTTAGTTGCTCTGAGGCATGTGGGATCTTCCCGGACCCGGGCTCAAACCTATGTCCCCTGCATTGGCAGGCGGATTCTTAACCACTGTGCCACCAGGGAAGTCCCTAAGATCCCCTTACTTTTAACAACCAATGACAAACAACAAGTTACAATTACGACGCATGCTAGTGGTCAAGGATTTAAACTTTTTAAAGTCACTGAGTAGCAAACAGTTGGAATAGGAAGATGGGCAAAGCCATGGCTGGAGAAAATATGAATCATATATGCAAGGGCCCCACTGGAAGTATCCCGGCAGAGGGTGAGGAGTGTCCTTGAACTCAGCTACTGGCCAAGGCCACCTGGTGCTTGCCAAGCCCGGGCTGGAGCGTGGAGGAGGATCTAAAACCCGGCTCCAACAGATTAACGCCAGGCCCAGTGACAGCACAGGGGAGGCCAAGAGAGGGTTGCTGGGACAGGGGGTGCTCACCATCACGATGTTGGCCAGATGGGCAGAGACAAGCGCATACACCCCTCCAGAGGAGCCCACCACTGGTGCGGTCATGTCAGCCACAGACACCGCCAAGGACCCTGGTACAGAGAGAGACGGAGAACTCAAGGATGCTGGAGTCGGCTTCCCACCCCAGTCCCAGGTCCTCGGATGCTGTAGCCTCGGGGCTGAGACCCCAGAGCAAGAGGCTCGCTCTCTTCCTCCCTTGATCCCATGTCACCTCGGAGCTTCCTAGAAGATTCACTTATGGCTGAAAGAACCATTTGGTTCAAACTTCTCCTTTTACAGCTGGGAAGCAAAGTCTCAAGGAGAGAAGTGACTTGCCACCCAGATCATCTGCCTGGCCACCCAGCCTCCCCTTGTGCTATCTCAGGGTTCTGAGCAACGACAAAAATAGTAGCAGTAGTGCTTGCAGAAATAGCCACCCCTTATGGGGCAGTGTGTGTCAGACACCGGCCAAGCATTTTACAGACATCCTTCCCTTTGACCCTCAAGCCCACCCTCTGAGTCAGAGGCACTAGTAGCCTCAGTGCAGACAGGAGGAGGCTGAGCCCAGAGTCACCTGGTCGGGAGGGCCGGAGCCAGGATACCAGTCCAGGTCTGCCTGACACAAAGCCCGGTGCTCTCAGCCTCTCTAGCAGCCACGCCCCAGACTGGGTCAGAGGTCAACCTCCACCCTCTACCCTCGCTCTTTCTCCTCAACCGCATCCAAAAACCTGCCTAGCATCACCTCCCACCGAGTGAAATGACAACAGGCCAACAGGATCTCCAGAGCGGGGCTTCTTTGGAGGAAAAACGTCCTTGAGAAGTCCCGGGGAAGAGAGCAAGATGATGTCATACCCTCTGGGGGAAAGGAATGGTAGAGACGCTTGGTCTGGGGGATGATAAACTTTCATCCTGGGAGGGAAGCTGGGCAGAGAAGAAGATGGGAAATGTGTTGCTCTGGTCTCATTTAAGTGTGATCAATGCTTTGGCTTTCAGGGAAGGACACAGGAGACTAAAAATAACTGGGAGTTAGAACCCAGGGCTCAGAGGATGAGAGGTGGCTGGCCTGGGTGAGTGTGCAGAAATCACCGCTGGAAAATGCCCGCAGGCTCAGGAGCCGGTTAGCTGCTGCCTGGGTGGAGAGAAGAGGGCCAGGCAGAAGGCCAGATTCTGCAGGCCCTACAGGGGTGGAGGGTTCACTGCTTAGCAGGAGGCAAGGCATGGCCCGGCCCGGGAACCAGCGTGCCTGACACCCTGGGCGTGGAGAGGCCCCTGCCACGTCATGTGCCTTCTCCCTGGCGTGCCGCCACCCCCAGACCACTCTCAAGGCTTCCTGGCTCACTGAGATCCTTGGAGGAAGAGATCCCCACAACAGATTCTTAGCCTCAAGGGGAATGTCGTCTCTCAGGAAAATACAAACTGTCACGAACTAAGGGCACCAAGTCCTTCTCCCCTCCCAGGGCAACTATAAATCTTTCTTCTCCCCTTTCACGCTTTCCCTCTGGCTTTAATTAGGTATTGATCTATTGTCAGATAACTTTCTTTTTTTTTTTTTTAACTGCCTAGCCTTGGGGTCAGCCCTATATAACAGGAAAAAGAAAAAAAAAAAAAAAATCCCAGGGTGGCCAACGGGCAGGCAGCGGGATCTGCATGACAAAGGATTCCCACGCTCTCACTCTCCCTGGCGGCAGGGCTGGCTGCAAAGGCTGCACTGCAGGGCTGCACAGGGCTGGCTGCCCAGTAATTACCGTCTGGACAGAGGAAGCCCCAGCCTCCTTGGGGCTGGCCTCTTTCCTCCACGTGAGTCCCCACAAACCGGGCCAGATTCTGCTCCCTCGGCCTCCCCGGTGGGATGCACCAGGACAGGGAGACGGCAGGGAAGCCCCCAGGGTCCAGCTTCCGTGCACTGACCTTTCCCTCACCCTGACGATGGATGAGAGTCCTGACCCCAGGACCAGAGGCCAGTCAGGATTGTGACAGGATTATGGGATGGGGGCGTGACTGGCTACTTCTGTGACCCTGGGCACAGCTCCTGAATTCTTTGGGCTTCAGTTTTCACATCTGTGAAATGAGGAGGTTAGTCTAAGGCTTTCTAACTTTTGAGCAGGGAGACACTGTTTTCAAAGACACCTGACTCACACCCCTGCCCCATGGTGCAGAGAGCTGCTCTGGCTGAATGGGGGTGGGACCTGGGGAGTAAAGTTTGCCACCCACTGGAGGGCATCTCAAGGGTTCCTTCCAGATCAGAAATACAATAATCCAAGTCTTGGCCTAAGATCCAGGGTCTGAGGTTCGGATCCTGGTTCTAGAATCTGGAAGGTGACAATCTGGATCCACCTGCCCTCCATTTGTGGTAGAAAGACTTTCCTTAAGTGCCTGCAGATTAGCCTTGGACTATAGGGACTAAGAGAGGTCAAGTATAAATGTATGTATTCATATCAATAAAGTAAGACAGGTCATGTCAGGACAGAAAGCCAGGGCCAGGCAGGATTCCCGATGAACCGAATGGATCACAGTTCAATAAAGGCCAGTGTGAACTCCTAGAGGTCATGGGGGCAGAGGACGGGGAGAGAAAGGCAAGCCGGAGTGACACGCCACACCTGTACACAGCAGCAAACCAAAGGATCAGTGCTAGTCAGGGCTATGAATTTTCCCCCAAAACCCTGGGTCCATGCCAGCACGGGGATGAATTGGTGACTTTGCCATAATGCATAGCTGTGATAATTTTAGCCTGGAAAATTTACAGCAGGTGTTCTCCAGCATCTCCCTTAGCCGTTAAAAAAAACCCCAAACAAATCCAAATAAAAATTGGCAGAAGATCTACCTCTAAGCAGTACAACTTTATTTATGTATGTACTGTTTCACTTCGTTTACAAACATTTGTTGCTGACCGTGTACCAGACCCTGGGCTAGGCTCTGGGGATGCATCCATCGCTTCTGATCTATATAATCTATCATAAAGCTGGGCAGAGCAGCGAAGAGACTGGATCTTAAAGTATTTAAACTCAGCCCTGTAATCATTAGCCGGAAGTGAGATGCACGTTGGCTTCAAGCACTGGCTAGAAGCTCCGGGCGGAGGAAGGGTTTCCACTCCAGTTCTAGGGCTTCTTGGCTGAGCAAATAGAGTTGATTTTACCTCTTTGAACTGCCTATAAAATGGGGGTGTCAGCACCTACCTCACAGGAATGTTGTGATGAGATGAGCAGATAACATACGTGTGAACCATTTATCACATACCTGGACTACTAGACACACTCAGCAGAGGTTAGTTATTATCGTTACAAAATGCGATGGCCTTGGATTTGGAATATTTTCATTGGGCAGGAATTAGAGGGCAGGGGTCAATGTCTATTAAGACCTCTCTTGGTTTCTGACAAATTATGTGCATAAAGGTTAAGGCCTGCCTTTTAATTCTCGTAACACTATGACAGCGTTAGAGCACAGCCTTTGAGGTCAGATAGCCTGGATCAGAGCCCAGCTCCGCCACTGATGACTGTATCTTCCTAAGCAAGTCACTTAGCATCCCTAAGTCTCGGTTTCTGTATCTGTAACAGATGGAGAGTTAACAGTTCTCGCCTCATGGAGTTGTCGTGGGGATTAAATACAGCCTGCACAGGACAGGCACCTGATAACTATTGGCTATCCGGTCAGGGTCTGGCTGTCTGAACGGGCCCCCCTCTCTGAGGAGGGATGCACACAGAGCAGAGAGGAAAGAAGGGGTACAGGCAGGTCAATCAACTCAATCCTGGAGATCAGCGATTTGATACGCGGTGACCAGAATGCCCTCTGCTCTGAATCAATGACTCAGATAGAACAGTGCGTGTCATTTGCTTTGCAATACAGCCCCACACCCTCAGGTTTAGTTGGAAAGCCCCCGTCTGCCTTTACACCATCTCCTTCTGCACTGGCATCACTGGGAAGTGATACCTGCACTGTCTTCCCGCTGGGTGTCGTCTGGTTTGGGCGAGGCCTGAGTCATCTTGAATCTATGTCTGTCTTCTAGGTTACTGGCTCTCCCATCTAATTAACTACCAACTGCAAGTGTTACGAGCATCTTTCCCGTTCCTCGCCATTAACCATCTGGGTCTCTGCGTATGTAGGTATGGAAAATGAGCCTCTAAATCCCCAGATGTTGACACTCAGGGGTGTGTCAGTGGCTAAGGAAGTCCGGCACACAGAGATGTTCATCAGACCTTTTTTCAAGGATGCAGAAGGTGCTGGATTCTGGGAGAAGCTGGAGTGAGTGCTGTCCAAGGTGGCCAAGTTTTTAACCTCAGCACAGGAGTGAAGGAGACAGCGCTGGGCCAATCTCCCAGGCTGAGGGTTCACGAACTAGCAGACCAGCCTCTCATGGGATGGGATGGGGGGGTGGGGGTGGGGGTGGGACCCTTCCCTCTTTGATTCCTGAAGTCATTCCACTTACTTCCAGGGTCCCTGCCTGACCACTGTTTACAAGGCTGACGCTGCCCTGCTCTCCTGATGACAACTTCAATGCCACTCAGAAAGGATTAAGATCTTACTTAAACGTACACACAAAGCTCCCCTGGGCACAGCTGTCAAGGGGGGAAGAGCTGAGGTGGCAAACCTTGTAAAGAAAAAAGCCAGCGATAAAGCTGGAAACATCACGACGGAGATCCCTCTGTTCAGAAAGAAGCCCAGTTGGTGCAGACTTTTCCTGCAGAAACCTGTTCTGCTCTCCCCACCTCATCCCGGTCCACCTCCCCTGCCACTGGGGAGGGGGACAGGGGGCTGGCCACTATCCTCAAGGCCACGATGATCACTATCATCACCTGCCACGTGCGCTGAGTCAGCCAGGGCCCCAGACTCCCCCAGCTGGCACGAGTGCGCACTACCTCCCAGGCCAGACTCTCTCTGGCCAGCCGTGGGTCAATCAAGGGCCAGCCCGGGCAGAGGCAAGATCCCCCTTAGGGTACAGGTGCTGGCCTGGCCAGGGGAGGTACCTGGCTCCACTCACTCCTTGGATGTCCCCACAGGGATCTCACCTCCCTTGCACGGTTTATTTCATCCTTCACCTCACTCCGCCCTCCTCACGCCTGGCAGGCAGATCTCATCAGTTCCCTCTTAAAGCTTAACGGGGCCAAGAGAAGGTAAGGCATTTCCCCAAGTCCGCACAGCTGCAACACGGCAGTGTGAAGGCTGAAACTCCGGTCAGTCTGCCTGCTCCAAATCCTGTGCTCTCCCCTCCTTTGTCATCACATGCCTCCCTCTCTGGGTGGCAGTTCCCTTTCCAGTATCCCCAGGGAAGTGGGGAGATTTGCCTGGAGGCCAAGCCTAGTGGTCAGGAGCCTGGATGGTGAGGGTCCTCCGGAAATTGGGGCTTGCTTGACCTCATGGGGTCTCCTAGCCGCCCTGGGGAGGTTCATCCCTGGGGACACGGGGACCACCTGCCTACCTGCCACGACACCAGCCACATAGACAAGCGCAATGCGGGTTGCTCCGTGCACCATCTCCAGGGGTACCCCCACCAGGAGCTGCAGCACCACGTTGAGTCCCAGGTGTTCTATCCTGTACAGAGAGATCACATTCATTCATCCATTCATTTAGCATGCCAAGACGCTGGGGATCCAGTAGTGAACAAGACCCTATAGCTGGGAGTTCCCTGGTGGTCTAGTGGTTAGGATTCAGTGCTTTCATTGCTGTAACCCAGGTTCAATCCCTGGTTGGGGAATTTTGATCCCACAAGCCATGCTGTGTGGCCAAAATTAAATTAAAAAAAAAAAAGACTCTATAGCTGCCTTTGAGGAGCTCACAGTCTGGGGGGTGGAGGGGAAGGAATTACAATGCAGATAGACCATTTTGGAGTGTTCCTTACACCCTCCCTGCCAGCTGGGACAGGAACACAGGTACAGGGCTGGGTGGTGACTGGCAGTGTCTGCACTTGCCAATAAGGGGTTAACAACGGTCAAGATGCAGCAACTCCATCAGTTGACACAAGAGAAGAAGCTGAGGCTCAGAGAGGGGCACTGACCGACTTAAAGTCACACAGCTGGTTAGTGGTCAGGCTGGGACCACGGCCCGGGGCTCTGATGTGTGGGACCTGGTCCATTATCCAGGCTACTCAGTCGCTCTGGCTCACTATTGTAAGACCTACTGATATTTAAAGAGAAAGATGTTTTCCAAACAAGTGCAAGCATGAAAGATATCTGTTAGAGCTTAGTATATCAAAGTTATCCTCCAGTTCCTGTTGTGTCCAGATCTTGGCTCATGAGGAGACTGAAGTATGAAGTGCCTCCCCGACCCTGCCCCTCAGCCTGTGAAGCTGAAGCTGGGACACAGCAGGCAAGGCATCCATCCCCTCAGGCTCAGAGTGGAGAACATCCATCAACAACCATCCAGAAGTCTCCTCACGCCAAAGCACCTTTCCCAGCACGTGCAGCCAGTTAGGGGGTGGCTCTTGTGCCCCCTTTGGAGGCTCAGCAGGAAGGGAGGCCCACAGTGGAGCTTCCTCTTGGCCACTGTGGGTCTTTCTGCCAAGGAAAGAGCCATGCGGGCTGGGATAATCCTCTTCCCATTGGCAACCCCAGGGACAGGCACCCACAGGGCTTTTCCAGGCTTTTCCTTTACTTCTCTAGAAAAGTCTGTAGAAGACACCACAGAGGTCTGGTGTCTGGGGACTCTGATCTCCCAACTCCATGCTTCTACTATGTAAAAACAGTCTCCAGCCAAGACTGTGCTCTTCAAGGGACTTGGACCTGGGTGGTCGCCTGGTCCTTATCATGGGGTAGGAGGTACCAGTGAGAACTGATGGCACACTCCAGGCCCCCAAAGAGGCCACACGGCTCTACAAACAGAAACTTTAAGTATTGCTAGAGCTCCTCAAGAAGACGCATGCCACCACATTGCGAGACCTCCTCTCAATAAATCTGTCCTTTATTTCACTTATAGGGCACTCACACACATGGCTTATGGACAATGAACCTGGTGGCTGACCACATTTCCCTCTTTGCTTTGGCCGCTAGGAAGTTCAGAATAAATTTATAACCCACTTACAGCAAGTACCTAGCATCACATGCTATGTATATGCTAAAAAGCTCTCTGTTGGTTTTTTAGCATTTTCCTCTCTCTATTTTCCCTTTCCCATACACTTTGTTTTTAAATAAATTTATTTATTTAATTTATTTATTTTTGGCTGCCTTGGGTCTCCGTTGGGGCACACGGGCTTTCTCTAGTTGCAGCGAGTGGGGGCTGCTCTTCATTGTGGTGCACATGCTTCTCATTGCGGTGGCTTCTCTGGTTGAGGAGCATAGGCTCTAGGCATGCGGGATTCAGTAGTGGTAGCACACGGGCTCAGGAGTTGTGGCTCACGGGCTCTAGAGCGCAGGCTCAGTAGTTGTGGCGCACGGGCTTAGTTGCTCCGTGGCATGTGGGGTCTTCCCAGACTAGGGCTCAAACCTGTGTCCCCTGCATCGGCAGGCGGACTCCCAACCACTGTGCCACCAGGGAAGCCCCTCCCATACACTCTTAATAATTTACTCATACAGTTTGGTATTACGTAAGTTTCAAGAAGCCACCTTAAATCCTGTGTCCAGGTAGATAAAAATATATATGTATTTCAGTCCAGGCTCTCTGGACCAGTTATTTTCCCACAGGGACTCTTGATAGAGTGTACTCACCCCGCATGCATGAAGATGTACGTCAGGTAACGCCAAGCCTGTGCTCGGAGCTGTGGATGGTAAACCAGTGAGTTCTTCAGATATCGTGGATGGGTTACCTGCAGCACAAATTGGTCCAGCGACACCCCATTATAGAGGAAAAAGGCAACCTGGATGAGAGCACAGGATGAAGAGAGCCTGTTACTAGGTGTGAAACTGCCCAGGAACCCCTCTTGTGCTGACATTTGGAATCTCTACAGAAGTTGTCGTCTTTCCTTCTCAGAGAAGGAGGGACATCCCTACAACCAGAGCCAAGCTAGCCCTGCACCATCTCTTGCCCCACTTCTGTTCGATTATTTTGTGTTAAATGTTCACAAAATGGTCTCATGGTCTCTGCCCACATTTCCTCGGTGTTAAGCAGGAAGGGTTTGTAGGATTTTAAACTTTAATTCTGATAATAACTCACATACCCACTTGGGGGCTGAGGCAATTCCACATAAGTTGATTAAAAAAAAAAAACTGTGGTAAAATACACATAAGGTAAAATTTACCATCTTAACCATTTTAAGTGTACAGTTCAGTGGTATTAAATACATTCATAATGTGCAACCATCACCAACATCCATTTACAGGATTCTTTTCATCTCGTAAAACTGAAAAAAACTCTATACCCATTAAACATTAATTCCCATTCCCTGCCTCCCAGCCCCTGGCAATCACCATTCTGCTTTCTGTTTCTATGAATTTGACTACTCCAGGGATTGCATATAAGTAGAATCATACAGTATTTGTCTTTTGTGATTGGTTTATTTCACTCAGCATAATGTCATCAAGGTACAGCCGTGTTGTAATACATGTCAGAATTTCCTTCCTAATAATCCTCTGTATGTATCTACCACATTTTGTTATCCATTCATCTGTCAATGGACACTTGGGTTGCTCCCACCTTTTAGCTATTGTAAACAATGCTGCTATGAACACAGGTGTACAAATATCTCTTTGAATCCCCGTTTTCAATTCTTTTGGGTATACACCCAGAAGTGGAATTGCTGGACCATGTAATTCTGTTTAATTTTTTTGAGGAACTGCCATACTGTTTCCCACAGTGGCTGTACCATTTTCCATTCCCACCAACAGTACACAAGTGTTTCAATTTCTTTGAATTCTCACCAACACCTCACATAATTGTTCTTTTTTTTTGGCTGCACTGTGTGTCATGCGGAACTTCCCCGACCAGGGATCGAACCTGTGCCCCCTGCAGTGGAAACATGGAGTCTTAACCACTGGACCGCTGGGTAAGTCCCACATAAGTTAATTTTAAAGATGACTGATGTGTACCTGTTTAAGCCCTAAGAGAGTATTTATCTGAACTATTTTTTCCTGGAACTCTTTTTCTTTCTTTAAATATTATTTATTTATATGGTTGCGCTGGGTCTTAGTTGCAGCAGGTGGGCTCCTTAGTTGCAGCTCGCCAGCTCCTTAGCTGTGGCATGTGAACTCTTAGTTGCGGCATGTATGTGGGATCTACTTCCCTGACCAGGGATAAAACCCAGACCCCCTTCACTGGGAGCACGCCACCAGGGAAGTCCCCTGGAACTCTTTCTAGAATGCAAAATCCATGTCCCTTAATTTTAAGGATGTCTCAGGTATTGATCTGGGCTGTAGGAGTGATGTCTTCTCCAGTAATTGATAGGGATTTTGCTCCTATACTAAATGGTCCCAAATTCTCATGTTTCTTTACGACTCAGGTTTGCTTTTACATTTTCTTTTGTCCTCTCCCGCAATGCCTGGGTGTCAGCACGTTGTTGACCAGGTACTACAACAAGGTTCTTACTTCCTATTGTTGGTTGGTAGGGGGCCCCTTCTAGTAGCTTCCCACCATGTTCACTCTGTTACAGACTCAGAAAACCAGGTTACTAGAACTGTATGTAAAACAAAAACCTTGGGCTTTAGTATAAGGACTCTGAAACAGTTACTTCATCATTTTCCAGTTTCTTCTAGATTGGTGGCTCGAGATTACACAGCTGAGGTTTCTGAGAATCTGAAACCAATCTGGACACAAGATCTGACTCCTCTGGATGACCTTGGGCAAATTATTTTAATTTACTGGTCCTCAGTTTCCCCATCTGGAAATGGGGATACTAATCCTTACACTTCCACGGTGATCGTGAGGTTTAAAATTGATAAAGTACGTGAGAAGCAGGCATGCACTGAGGGAAGGCAGCTGTAATTAGTGTGTGGCTAAGCCCTCCTGGGCTGAGCCTGGGAATGGCTCAGGCCTCCCAGCAGCTGGATTCCCGGGGCTCTCTGGGAGCCATTCTGTCCACCTAACACCGTGGGTACAGGTGGCCTGGGAGCAAATACAGCTTCCAAGACAGCTTGTTATTATTGGTCCTCAAATAGAAGTTAATAAATAGACCAACACAGTAAGCGCTTGGAAAACAAGTCCAAGAATATCTCAGAAAAATCACAACTTCCACATGTACTTGGATGAAGCCAGAACAACAGAGGAGCTCTGGCCTGCAGTCCAGATATTATGATTTAGAAAAAAAGAAGAGGGACGCCATGAAGCATGATGATCCCGCAGTTTGATTCGGCAGGAACTTTACAAGAACATATGCAGGGGCGGTAAGTAGGCCCCTGGTTCTGGAAGAGAAACGATGGAGATTATAAAACGCCCCAGGGAAGCCAAGCATCCGTTCGTTCAAGAGCTGGGGTTGGGAGGCCCGCTGGTTCTTGGGCTGAAGAGCAGAAAGCATTCAGAGTTCCTCATACAGGAGCGCTGATTCAGAAGGCTGTACTTTGGATTCTGCTGCACAAGCATGAGACTTTTAGAATAACAATAGATATGGATGATTTCCTAAGGGGAGAATGTTCTTGCAAAATACGTGAAGCCCACATCTACCTGTTCATATATGCTCCCTCCCATATGTATTTGTGCAATGCTTTTGTGTTCAGAAAGCACCACCTGCCGTTCTCTGGCTCTAAATAGGGGAGTCCTGTGGGAAAAGGAGGGCAGGTCTGGTTATTCCTACTTTACAGGTGTCCCAGGGGAGCACCTGACTCGACCACGTTACTCACTGCAGGAGGAACTAAAAGAAGGTGTCTTAATGAGTTAGCCCGGCTAAATCCCCCAACCAATGAACTACTGCCATTGTTTTTGCTGCTGTTGCTTTTGGTGGAGGTGGTCACATGGGGATTTTGCTGCAGGGCGTATTGCTTAAGGTAATGAGCTTTGTAATCTCTCTATGGTCGGGGGTTATAACAACACTTGCGTGCCCTGTAACGGGGGCCTGACTTGCAGTGACTTGACCTCAGATATCCTCTTGACCCTCCAGCAGCCCCTCCCCAACCCTCGTCCTTGCCTCCAGCAGTGTTACTGTGATCATGAACCAGGGCGGTGGGCAGCAGGTGTAGCTGTCGTAGTACCACTTGCGGTCAATCTCCCGGGGCAGGGTCTCGTATGCCACGTGGCGGATCAGTCGCTGGGAGAAGTTCAGCCCCTTCTCCTCCAGCAGGGCCTTGCTGCAGAGCCTGCGGTTGCCCTGCAGGATGGCCTGGCGGAAGCTGTTGGACCGCTTGTTGCTCATCTACACAGGAAACAGGGCAGGGGAGGGGGGTCAGAACCGGAGCCTCAGGGGAGCCCCATCCCGTTTTCCCAGCCAGCACATTCCTTAGACCAACCAGGCCTGATTCTACCTTCCTCTTTCTTCTGTAATAGTTAACAAGAAGTTAAATGTAATAGTTAACAAGAAGCAATATTCACTGAGCTCTTATGTGTCAGGGGCTGTTCTAAGCACATCACAGCTTGGCTCATGGATGCAACTAGTCTGCCTGCTAGATAAAGACCATGAATAACCCCATTCCACCAGACAGGAGACCAAAGCATAGAGAGTTTTAGGAATCCATCAAGTTCAAACCCAGTAGGGCTCCAGAGCCTGTATTCATATCCACTATACCTCCCTTCCACCCACCTGTCCATTATCCATCACAATTTCTTGAGCAACTACTAAGCATCAGGTGTTGCCAGACATGGGGATACAGTGGTGCTCAAGACAGATAAGTAACCAGCAATAAGTAACGGTTTGGAGTGAAGGCTGCTGCGGGAGCACACAGGAAAGAGTCCAACCCGGTCCCAAGGTAGTCAGGGAGGGCTTCCTGAAGGAGGTGGCATCAGTGAGAACTGAAGGATAAGTAGGGGTCAACATCCTCAGTTCCCGGAACCAGAATCCAAAGCTGTGCTTCTGGAAGATCATCAGCCCTGAGTGCCTCCATGGGAACTGTGATGCTCAGGGAGCCCCAGGACTGGCCCCTCCCCAGGCAGAGTCCTGGCTGCCTCACCCAGTGGTCAGCCTGACCCCCAGAGATCAGAGGCGGTCCTACTGACTTCCAGCCTCCCAAGGCTTCTGTTACCTCCCATCCACCCTCCACGACCACACTCTAGACCCTTCCTACGGGGAGATGTCCTAAAGACACAGCTCTCCCAACCCCAGAGCTCACAGTGCCACCCAGGGGCTGCTCTGTGGTTGCGGGGTGGGGATTATCAACATATTCCTGGGACTGTGGGCCCAGCAGGAACATCAGGTTAAAACTGAAGGCAGGAGTCCAGACAGGGCAGGGAAGGTGAGCCAGCCCAACCAAGGCATATGGGTTTGAAGCCCTGTCAGGGGGCAGGGAGCTGGGGAGGATCTGGGTTCAGACCAGGCCAGGTGGAACAAGCCTCCATCTGCAGTGCCCCGTCCCCTCTCCTGGGTTCTGCACACACCTGAAAAATCTGACTTAAGCCTCCCCCATTCAGCAGGCCTTCCTGGATGAACCCCTTCCAACGATGGCCTATTCCCATCCCCTCCACGCCTGCAAAGCTTGGGTCTGGTTCTTAGTGGCTTGGTGGTTCTGTAAATGCGGATGGGACTTGGGGCTCCATGATCACTACAAGCCCAAGATAAGAACATGTCATCAAATATGTTTGTAGCCGTCCTCTCCCCCAATCCCTGGATGTGTACATGCACATGTGCGTGTACCACACATATACTCACAAACAATACATCTGCAAGACCCGTGGTGGGAAGGAGCTCGGCATAAATACAGGAGAAGCAGTGTGTACACACATACACACTCACCATTCACCTGTGCCCCGATGTGCCTAGAACTGTGCCGGGCAGAGCAGCAGCCACAGTCTCTGGCCTCACAGAGCATACAGGAGAGACAGATGCACAAATGGCAGCAAAAGAGGATGTCATCTTCATTATTTGGTGCGTAGTATTATCCCCACGTTATAAAGACAGGGATGAGAGCTTGGAGAGCGTAAAATTTTCTCAAGGACCCACAGTTAGTAAATCACAGAGTCAGGATTCAAATCCAGATCTGCCTGACTCTGGAGCCCATGCTGGCTCATGTGGAGCTTTTGTGCCAATTAGATAAGGGAGCCTCTCCTTCCAGGTGGATGCACCTATTCCAGGCCTTGCTGAACAAAGCCCAGGCCAGATTTCAGTCCCCATTCCTCTCTCTGCCCGGCATCCTTGTGCAGTCCACAACCTGCACACCCATACATGACAACCCTGGCCACTCAGCTGTAATGCAATGTGGTCTGTGCTATAAGACAGGCCTGTGCAAAGCACTGCGGGGGCTCTGGGTAAGGTTGGTTCATTCTGCCTGGGTTGGGGTGGGAAAGGGCTCACAAAGGATGCAGGGGAGTTAACCTGGTAGAAGAACTTTAGAGGCAACAGAAACTTTCAAACACTTATTTCATCCTTGCCACAGCCCTGAAGAGGGTCTCCTCTGGTTTCCTTTTACACATGGGAAAACCGGGGCTCAGTTTTGCCACTGAGTGGCAAAGGCAGAGCCTGTCGCAGGACCCAGGCCCACCTGACTCCAGCCCCTGAGCTCTCTGCCCTGCCCAGAGCCTCCCCCCTGGTGAACCCCTTCTTAGTCTTGGCCTCC
The DNA here is from genome assembly GCF_964165515.1 of Mesoplodon bidens. Lineage (NCBI taxonomy): Eukaryota > Metazoa > Chordata > Mammalia > Artiodactyla > Ziphiidae > Mesoplodon > Mesoplodon bidens. The sequence goes on from NC_138179.1 coordinate 12,558,206, forward strand.
AGGGCAGCCCTGCTCACAAGAATCCAGGCTATGGCTGGCTGCTCCAGCTCAGAATTCAAATAGAGAAATCTCGATGGTAACAAGTAATCTGCTGTTGGGAATTCACACAGACGACTCCACGAACCCCCAGCTGGGGAGAAGCAGCTCCCCTGGCCCAGCCATGCCTTCACTCTGCCCTGGGTTGAGCAGGGCATGCAGCAAACATGCTGGCGCTGGGGCTGTGGACGAGCCAGTGCAGGCTCAACTCCATGGCCTGGTCTTTGCTGGCACTGCTGGGTTCCCAGTCACGGGGCTCACCTCCACGGCCCATCCCATGAATCCCAACTGTCCCCAGCTCCCCTGCTTATCTGAGCTCTGTACCCCCGCCCTCTAGGAGATCTGCTCCCTGGGTCCACTCTCAACAGCAGGTTTCTTCACCACTAAAAGCCCTACAGCTGCTCCTTGCAATCACGCTAACCTCTGGGCAAAGGCAGGTCCTTAATCAAGAGGCAATTAAAACAATGCCAAAGCCCACGCATCCACATCAGAAAGCAAACCTGGCACGATGGCAGGTCCTGGCTCCTCCATCACTGACGCTTTTGAATTCCAAGAGCCTGGGGACTTCCACACCAGTCATTTCACGGGTGACAAGAAGAGGGGCGACTGTTTCCATTTCACCAATAGGGAAACCAAGTGGGGCCTTCCAGCCTCGTGTTCACCCTGCTAGTTCATGCAGCTTCTACTCATGTGCCATCTACCCCACAGAGGGATGCTTCCTGCTTAACCCCACTGAACCCCACTCCAATCCCGCCATAGTAGCCCCCAGAACAGCACAGCAGTAACCCCACTGAGGAGGAAGTCCCGACTCCAAGACACCAGACCACTGGGCAGGATTCACGGGCCTCCCGTCTCCAGCCCCTCCGACAACCCAGGACAGCTGCCAGCAGGTCTGACGAGCTCCGGCCTTCACCCACATGCCCCGCTGCTCCCGAAAGGTCTGCCCTGATCCTCCCAACATCCACTCCCCATCTCCTCTCCTGCCAACGATAACCTCCCATCTCCCACTCCCAATCCTTCGTTTCCATGGAAATGACCCCACTCCCAGCTCCACGGGTGGGCACTGATTGGTTTGATTCAATCAGCACAACCCACTGACCCAATCTAGGCCAACTGGAGGAAGGAAATCCCAGGCCTCACGTGGGAGCTACCATACGAAAAGTCCCTCTCCTCCCCTTCGTGGTGAGGCCTGAGGGCATGAGGGCTGGAACAGCTGCAGCCACTTTGCTGCCACGATGGTAGAGTCTGGAATTGCCTGGGGCTTTTTTGAGTAGTGCTGACACTGCAGAAAGCAGAACTGAGAGATAAAGAGAAATTGGGTCCTTGGTGATTTCCTTTCACCTGCTGAAGCCTGGACTTTTTCAGTGCTGCAGACCAACAGATCCCATTAATTATCCAAAAGGATCCTCTAAGCCACACCCCCAAACAGGCCTCTCCCAGTGGCGAGGGGCCCAGAACGCTCACCAGGTTGACAAAATCCTGGTAGCAGATCTGCCCATCGGCATGGCTGTCGGCGAGAGCCAGGAGCACCTCCCTCTTGTGCGGGTCCAGCTTGGAGCTTTGGCTCTCCAGGAGGCTCCGGAACTTACATGTGCTGATGTAGCCCGTGTTCCCAGGGTCAAACTGAGGGAGAAGCACACACAGCAGCGGGGTCAGCAGGGCTCCGTCCCCCTCTCCACACCGCCCTGGGTGCCCCATCACCGTCACCACTCACGGCTCCTGTCTCCAGCCCTCTGCTGACAGAGGGCTAGGCGGCATCTGGGATGTTTCCAAGGCCCCCAGGGGAAACATCCAAATAGGGCGGACAACCACTTACAACCCTAGAAGGCCCTAGAGACCTCTGAGATGGCCCAGCGCAACCCTGTGGTGCGTGGAGAAGGGAAACGGAGGCTCAGAGAGGTTATTACTCTCTGCCCTTAACTCCTGACCCTGGACAAGGGGAAAGAGGGAATGAAAAGGCGATGACCGGAGGAAGATGAGGAAATCTGGGGCCTGGCGCAGAGGGACTGAACGGGGAAGGCACGAGGCCCTGGGCAGCGGGGAGCACAGCCTGGACAGCGCTTCCGCATTTGCCTGCCAGCCCCTCTCCCACGCCTGCACCCACGTATACCCCACAACCTGCACACAGGGCTCCCCAAAGACACTGTGCTCTGAGTGTTTGGTTGTTTTTTTGGTTTTCTTTATTTGGGGGCCATGCCACACAGCTTGTGGGATCTTAGTTCCCCGACCAGGGATCGAACCCGTGCTCCCTGCATTGGAAATGTGGAGTCTTAACCACTGGACCGCCAGGGAGGTCCCTGGTTGGATTTCTGACGTTGCCCTTTTCCCTCTGCAGCTTTGCACACGTGGGCGCCTCTGCCTAAGACTCCCTCTCTCCCCTCAGCTCCCTGGGAGACTCCGACTCACCCTTCCGACTCCTCAGATGTCCCGCGTCCAGGGAGCCTTCCCTCAACACATGATCTGCTCCCCCTGCATGTCAGACAGCCCTCTGGCCTCCACCCTGCACTGGCCTCCATTTTCAACTCCTTGCAGGTTGGTGCAAAACTTATCCCCGGGGCTTATAGCACCGAGCCGGGCAGAGTCGGCACTCGGTGAAGATTTGTTGGGTGAACAAGTGGATGTTTGGGTGAAAAGACAGGTACCCATTTTCCAAGGAAAGGCTCACAGGTTCAGTTAGGAAAGGGGCTTATTCATCTCTCCTGGAGAAGCACATAAGCTTTCTGTCACTCTTCCATCGCCTCTCCTCCCCTGCTCAGCACACACTAACCAGCTGCCAGTTTGCCCAGGGAAGTCCTGTTCACAAACCGCGTCCCCACATGAATATACTGCACACGGAGGTGCTGCTGTGGGTTGCTGAGATTTTAAAAGGCAGACAGACGTTGCGGACGTCTGCGTGTGCATGACAAGGGAGCCTGGAAGACCGAATCCACCTTTCCCTCTTTTCTGGATAAGGTCAGTGAAGACTATTTTCGGAAGGCTGATGCTGTGTGCAGCCTGTCTAAGACAATCCAGGAGAAACAGCCAAGAGTCACAAGTCATGACTCCTTCAATTCTCCCCAGAACTCAACGAGAGAGGACATCTCTAATGAGCCTATTTAAGAATCTGCCTGTGTACCCAACCCCCCACTCAAAATACCAGATTTCAGGAATGACACCTCTTTGGTTCCCACCAGCGAGTACGTCAGGAAACTCACCTACCCTCTGTTCCAGAAAGATCTTTACGAGTAAAAAGGCCTAATATTTGCTGAGTGTTTTCATGGGGCCAAACATCACACCAAGCACCTCACGTAAATATATGATTTCTTTGACCTCCAACCGCGACCTTATAAGCAGGTCCTATGATTGTCTCCATGTCACAGATGAGGAAGTAGAGACACGGGAAAACGACGAGCACAGAGAGGTTAAGTGACGTGTCTGCAAGTGGCAGAGCCAGGATTCCAGACCCGGGCAGCCTGGAACTGCCTCTAACAACTGGCTGCCGCTGACCGTCAGCCTCCAGGGCCTGCTCTGCTGCTCAGAAGCCAAATGTCAAGGGTCAAAGAGGCGAGTGCAGGCCTGGGAGTGGAGGGGGTTCCAGGAGCCTCACGGGCCCACTCTACACAGATTTTTAAAGCAGGAAAGAGCTCAAACAGCAACAGTTCTGATCTCCTTATAGCTCAGACAGGAAATGACGCCTGGAGTGGCAAAGTGGCGATTGCAGCTAGGGAAGGTCTCCTTCTCTGCCTGGGACCCCTCCCGTCTCCACAGGCTGGCACTGGCTACAGGGACTCACCAGCCTAGCCCCTGCCTGGGCCCATGTGGCCCTCATACTGGGTGGGCTGACGTGGGGGATGAGAAGCAGCCCTGAGCCCTGGGAAGATGCATCCCCTCCCTAACCCTCCCCTGGTGAGCAGGGCAGGGGGCAGTGGGCTGCGCAGGGCAGGGAGCCTCTGCTGCCCAGGCGGGGGGAGGGAGCCAATCCCCGCCCCGGGGGCCCATCCGCGGCTGGGGGGGGGTGTGGGGTGGAGGTGCTGGGATCAGGCAAGGGCCCCTCTCCCTCATTCCAGCTCCAGACAAAGGACCACCTGCTCCCCTGCTCTCCCTCCCCCTCCAGGGCTCCCTGCTGTCGTCCTAGTGACAGGGGCTGCCCTGTGGCTCCTCCCCCTACCCCCCACCAGGGCCTGCCAGGCCTGCCCCTAGCACATTACAGGCTCCAGACCGCAGAGAAGGAGCTGGAAGCAGGCCGAGCCTCCCTTCTCTGCCAAAACTGTACCTTTCATGCCAGAGCCAGACAGCCCAGACAATGGTAGGGGGGGTCATCGCTACGCTAATAATGAGGCCTCAGGGATGAAGGAGGGGGACTGGGGGAGGGGGTGGGAGAGGGAGGGAGGGCCCAGCTGCCTGGGCTCCACAGATGTACACGGGACACCTTCCAACCACCACCCCGAACACCTGGGAAGATGAGGGCAAGAGCCCCGGCTGACAGGGGGCATGGGGCGCGGGGTGGGGCGGGGGGCAGGGGGCGGGGTAGTGCAGAGAGAGGGAGCGAGGGGGAGACAAAAAGAAACACACAGAGAGGATTCGTGCAGAGGCCGAGAGAGGTGGGTACCACCGCCCTGATGGAGCTTCTAAAGGAGGCAGCGAGCAGCAAGGCAAAATCCCACTCTGGTCTCAGCCACTTACCAGTTTGTGTAATTTAGGGTAAACATCTCGAGCCATAACTGCCTCAGCCTCATTCATCAAGCAGGGGGGAGCATGCCCTCGGGGTGCAGTGGGTTGAAGCAAACGCAGGGCTATGCTCTCCAGGGCCGCCCGGACTCAGTGTCCAGCTCCACTTGCCTCATTCGAAGCGGGGAGGGAGCAGCCCTGCCATGGAGGCTTGGCCGACCCTCCTGGATACCATTCCCACCTTTGGGCCTCCTCAAGGGCAGCTTTGGGGACAGGATCATACAAGCACCATGGTATGGAGCTTTGGGGGAAACAAACCCTACAAATGCAATTTCCTTGTCAATAATGTACTGAAGGCCCCGAAGCTCCCCGTCCTGGGTGCTCCATGACCCGGATTCACCCACTTTGGGCGGAGGGGGGGCTCTTGGAATGAGGTCTAGGCTGGGTGGGCTGGAGACAACCTGACCAGGGTTGGTCTGGGGGTGGCGGGGCAGCGGGAGGAATGGGGCTGTGAACAGCCGCAGGCAGGGGCCCCTTGGAGAGCCGGGAGCATCCTTGCAGCTGCCTCCCCAGCACTGTGCAGGGGTGTGTGTGTGTGTGTGTGTGTGTGTGTGTGTGTGTGTGTGTAAAGGGGGAGGGCCGTGTGTGTGTGTGTGTGTGTGTGTGTGTAAAGGGGGAGGGCCGGGTGGGTGTGGGTGTGTGTGTGTGGGTGTGTGGGTGTGTGTGTAAAGGGGGAGGGCCGGGTGGGGGTGTGTGTGTGTGTGAAGGGGGAGCCACGTCCACCCTCAGCCTGCGTGGAGGCTGCTGACACAGAAGAGGAGGAAAACACAAAGTGACGAGTGACCCTCCCACAGCTCCCGCCCTCCTGCCTTGGCCTTGAAAAGAGCTTCACGACTCCAGGGGCGCTTAATCCCACCAGCACCCAGCCCTCTGGCCCCTTAATCCTCTAGGTCGCCAGTTCTCCCCACCCCCGGCGCCCCACGCATGCTCTGCCATATACATATCCCATCTCCCACCCTGGGCCCCCTCCTGGCTCACTTATGACCTTGGATGCAAAAAGGACCCACCGGATTCTCTCTCTACTGTTGCCACCGAGGGCTCTTCCCCTCCTCTGGGGCAAGGAGTTGGGGGAGAGTTCTGGAAGGAACCCCGGCCCCGGCTGCTGTGCCATCTTGGGCAGATCATTAACCACACTGCCTCACTTTCCCCCTCCACCATGTAGTAGGAACTCTCCCTTCTTGGGGCGATGTAAGGTGGTCCGTCCCCAGCCCTGCATACCTAAGCATACCATACGCAAATGGGGGCTGGGGAGAGACATCCACAACCCACACAGCCCATGGGGGCAGCTGATCTTCAATTCTGCATCCTTGCTCGGTCAAAGGGCTGACGGGAAATTTGGAATCAGGACGAGGCAGCTCACATTTGGGGGTGGGGAGGGGGGAGGTCTGTGCTGTAGGAAGGACCTGGTGACACTGGAAAGGACAGCAGGTCAGGGAATTATAAGTCATGATCCAGGAGAGCTGACAGGAACCTCAGTGGTTTTCAAACTGCTCTGCAGACTTCTAGGGGCTGGGGGACTTCCGAAGCCCAGCGAGGCGGGGCGGGGGTTGCCAAGCGGCCCCATTCTGAGTTGTTTTCTGTGTTGGCCTTCTGCATACTACCTGGCTGAACAGCAATGATGGTGGCTGTGTATGCAGAATACCCGCCAGGTATCAGGCACTACCTCATCGAAACCTCAGGTCACCCCCCCATGTCCTGGTTTGTCTGGGACAGTCCTGGCTTCTTATACCTATTGCCTGAGCATGACCTTTTTTTTTTGGCTGTGCCTGCGCAGCTTGAGGGATCTTAGTTCCCTGACCAGGGATCAGACCCGTGCCCCCTGAAGTGGAAGCGCAGAGTCCTAACCACTGGACCGCCAGGGAAGTCCCTGGGCATGATTATTAACAGTGCCCCCTTCACCCTCAAAATCATCCCAATCTGGATAATAAATTATGTGGTCCCCCATTTAAACCTCACAACAACCCTACGAGGTAGGTGCTATTTTACACGGCAAGAGAAGACTTGCCCAAGTTTGAAGAGCTGGTAATTGGCGAAGGTGGACTCACACCCAGGTGGACGGGCCCAGAGCTTGCACTCCCCCATCATTAGGATGCTGTGGCTAAAAAGGGTTCGAGAGACCCCAGTTCAGTTCTCCCATTCGTTCATCTAACAAATACTTGCTAAGGATCAACTACGTGTCTGGCATCACACTCGCTTTATGGACGGGGAAACAGGTGCAGAGAGCAAAAGAAACTAGTTCAAGGTAACAGAGCAAGTTAGTGGTCAAGATGGAAATAGTTCAGGGTTCCTCCATAGTGGTTGGCTGGTCCAGCATTGCTCTTCCTTGTTTTTCTCTGTCCTGTTCTGTCATATGAAATATAACTGGCTCAGGGTTTCCCAGTGTGTGTTTTGTGGAACACCAGGCCCAAGACGGTGCATGAAATAAGGGTGTTGTGGTTCCAGAAGTTTGGGAAACCCTTTTGGAAGGGCATGATGTATAAAACCATATTAAAGGTTCTTCAAGATCTTACAGTGGAGAATCCTGTCTGATTTTGTTCAGCCCAGCATTTCCCAAACTTATTGGGTCTTTGATCATAATATTTTTTCACAGTAACACTCCCTGAGACACAATCCGGGGAAAATGCATGAATCCATAGTAGAGTTACTTTTCCCTTTTGTGAAACCAGGCCCCTTTGTCAGTGGTTCTGAATCAGCCTTTCGCCTCCATCTCATGAGTGGCGCAGGCCCTCGAGGTAGCTGACACTTTGTCCGGAGTCCTCCAGCCAAGTTAGAAGCCTGCCGGATCCAGGCCCCAGCCAGAGGGGTGAGGAGGGTGCCAGGCCCCGGGAGTGGCCGAGCAGGAAGTGACTGGCCTAATGGGCTGAGCTGAGCTTCCAGGGAACCAAGCCCGCAGGGTCTGGGATCTGCCTGCTCAGCACCCAGGACAGCAGCGCCACTTCTCCCCTCCCTGCTGCAGGCCCAGGAGCCCGGCCAAGGCTTCAGAATCCACCCAGCAGCAGCAAAGCAGAAGAGAAAGAAGAAAGGAACACGTCTATTTTATAGCTCTTATGTTATGTGTGATCTGCACCGACTCATTTCCAGGACAATTACATGTCTGGTCTCTTCTCTCTCCCAGGGGGACCTCTCCCTCTCTTTCATCTCGAGAGGTCCATGTCCTCAGTGAGGGGTGTGGGAGCCCAAAGGTAGCACCTGGGGAGCCATCCTTGTGCAGACCTCTCACGCCTGGAAGGTCGGGACCTGGAGTCTAAGGAAGCCTCCCATCTCAGGCCCCACTGTCCCCTCTCTGTCCACTGAGACAGAGTAAGCCCTGGGAAAGGACCACATGGTGTGCGTGCTGGGGCAGAGGAGGGTGCAGGCAACTGCCCCTCCCCGCTTAGGGGGTTACCATGGCTCATCTGCTGGCTCCCTGCATCATCACCCGGCTTCTGAGCAGAGCAGAATTAATGAGGCTGCCCAGGGGTTTCCAGCTCAGCAGAGCTGTCCCCATCCAACAACCAGAGCCCACCAGGGAACTCAGGCCCATTCAGGGATATTTACAGCCCCATAAATTAGGCCCAGGCCTGCAGCTGCTGAGGTCAGGAGGCGAGGTTAGGGGAGTAGCAGCTTTCTCTAGCGCGTCTGCCTTGCAAATGAAGATGTTAATTTACCCCACAGAGAAAACCACCTCACACCATCCCCTGACTTTCCCCCCAGACGTGAAATACTCATTGGCACAAATATTTGATTGCTCTTATTCTCACATCAACCCTAGAGTATAAGTGTGATTAGTCCCATTTAACAGATATGGAAACTAAGGCACACAGAGATGAACGACTTGTCCAGAGGCACTTCAGTGAGTAAAACAGGCTACCATCGGGCCTGCTTTCAGCTGAAGCTAGGAGAGGATTTATAAAGATCTCAAGCCTCCCTGGGAAGAAGAGAGACCAGTTTCTAAAAGCCAGGTTCTGACCCCTCCTGCTCTCCAGTCTCCCCATATGGAGGCACGAGGGGCTCTGGTGCTCCCCTGGGATTTGGCCAGGCATCTGACAGCTGGGGAAGCTTCAGCAATTCGAAGATTCCCAGTTACATTATTTCTGTTCTTCCAGCTGCCACCCCAGGGGTCCGGGGGAGGGAGCTCATGCCTCTCAAGGGGCTTCTCCCAGAAGCTCCAAGTCAGGCTCCTGAACATCCCCCCCATAAGTCAAAGAGCTGAACGCCAGGATCTGAGGTTGGCAGGCTGATTAGGAAGCTAGAACACCCTTCCCTCAGCAGAGAAGCGGAGGACATCCTGGCCTGAATCCAGGCTGAGCCGCTGGACAATTGGCAAATTTCCAGAAAACTACCCAGCTCTCTCTCTCTCAATACCTGGGCCATGAGGAGAAGAGCTCTCAGACTTTCTCCGGAAAGCAGAACGCTGGGGTCCAGTGGGGGCCGCCTCTTTCCTCCAGGCCCTGCCCATCTCCACCCTGAGAGAGAGCCTCCTGGAAGACCCTGCTGCTCCCACTTCACACCACAGAAGGCCTTGGAGGCCCACAGACTCTGAGGGGGGCAGCTGGGGGCTGTGACTCAGAGGCAGGCCCCTTGGGTCCAGGTCCAACCGTCAAGGACACCTGGGGACTGAAGCCGAGTCACAACCATAAAGGCAGGAGTCCCAGGGGAGCTGCGGGCCGGGAGAGGTGGGAGCGGGTTCGAGCAGGGAGGGGTCTTAATCTGCCCCATCCCACCCCCTTCAGCCTAAATTCATTTCCTCCTGCTGCTTCTCCTGAAAGCCACCAAGGGATCCCTCTGGTTCCCCAGAAAAGAGAGATCCAGGGAGAAGGAGGGGAGTGGGTTGTCCACAACTCGAGATACACATCAGCTCACTTCCATAACAGAGAACAGCGCCCTGGGCCCAGTCTCACAGTCAACCACCAGGAATTGCCAAATCTGAACACTGGGCAGAGCAGGCCCGCCCTGGGGTCTGGCCACGTGGTGCCCGATGCCTCATTCTCGCCCTCACCCTCTGTCATGCGGGCAGCCAGTGAGCGGAGGGAAAATGCTTGGGCGTCCACGTTCCCCCAGGCAGCCTCTATCCAAACACTTCTCTCCTTTCTTTGGAAAGTTCAGGGGGAACGTGGTTTTCCAGCTCCTGCCCTGAAGAAGTCAGCTTGATATGGTGGAAGGAACCCCAGACTGGGGATCTGGACACTTTGATTCAAGACCTAGAACTATTATGTGCCAGAGGTTATTTTGAAAACGGTGTTAATTTCTTTAAATTCCAGTAACGCAGCGGTAACCACCACCACATTTATCAGGGGCTCACCACAGACCCAGCCACGTGCTATACACACACCCTCTCATCAGGCCTCACCACAGCCCTGAGGGCAGGCAGCTTACTGATGAGAAAACCAAGGCTTGGAGAGGTTACCCGGCTTGCCCCTTGTCACACAGCGAGGAGGAGAACTGGGACCCAAGGCAGACTCCGTGTCCTTCCCTGCCTGAGTCACTCAGGGCGCCAAGGAAGCAGACGGAAACCTGCGAGGCCCGGGGGCAGGAACACCGGTCAGAGAGAGAAAGAAAGTAGAGCCGGACTCTAGTTCCAGCTCTGACATTACTGCACCAAGTGACCTCAGAAGGCCTCGGACCTGTTTCCTCATCTGCAAAATGAGCAGATCGGACAAGATGCTTCCGCCGACCTTCTAATAATCCACAGTCCTTGAGGTGGCGGCAGCCCCAGAAGGGCTGACACAGGCGAGGTGGCCGCACAGGCAGGGCCTGCCCCTGGAGAAGACATTAGAACCCAAGACAACATGTGCAGGGATGTAGCTGGACTTGTTCGCTCCAGCATGCGCGTGCCTGTCCCGTGTCAGGCAGGCAGGAAGGCAGCAAACCACCTCAGCTCCCGTGGCCCCGTTGCTCAACTGCTATCAAATGCATTTCTGGGAGTGGTCAGGGATAAAAGGGTTAATTCAGCACGACTGCTAGGGTCACTGGGGCAGGAGCAGGGTAGGGAAGCTGGCTTTGCGGTGGAGGGAAGTCCACAGACTCTAGGGGCCTGGACGCCACCTGATAAGGGGTTGGAGATGCAGAGCCTGAGTAAGGGAATCCCTCTCTGCTGGTTCATCCTGCGTCCTGGGGGCTGACTCTGGGGCAGGTGCTTTCTGTGCGGCTCTTCACTAATCCATGCAGCAGTCTCAACTGAACCTCTTTCCAGCTCCCAGGACCCTCTTAAGCCAGGCTGCAGGGTTGTAAATGAGGCAGGCTTCAGGGTCAGGCTAAGGGAAGACCCTCAGGCTGGAGGCAAGGGGGCTGGACAGGGGAGACACTTGGGGAAAGCAAGGAGAAAAATCCTCCGGGCGCAGAAGTGGCTATCTCTCCAGGAGCCGGGATTGGGAAGGAGCTGGTTTAGAGGCAGCGGCCTTCCCTATAGGGGCCTGGATCTCAGAAGCAGCCCTGTGCTTCTTCCAGCAAATTCTGGTTCCTGGTCAAAAGACAGTTGTCCAACGTCCACTGGGGATTAAGACTCTGCGCTTGCACTGCAGGGGGCAAAGGTTCGATCCCTGGTCGGGGAACTAAGGTCCCACATGCCACTCGGCATGGCCAAAAAAAAAGTCCACTGGGTATCAGACCTCATTAAGAGAGTTTCCACTTCCATTTAACTCCCACAGTCATCCCTGGAGCTAAAGATGATCCCCCCCATTTTAGAGATGAAGAAATTGAGGCTCGGAGAGCTAATGTCGCTGACCCCAATCACAAAGTCAGTAAGGCTTGAACCCAGGACTCTCTGACCCCACTTTCAGGGTTCTCCCCAGCAGCCCATACAAGCAGCTCCGTGTTGTGTTCGTAGCATGTTTATAATTTTGGAGGGATAGTCAAGATTTGTCTGCTTCCCTTCTGGGAGATAAGCAAAGTTAGGGTCCCTTCTTGGAGTCTGGAAAATGCATGCTCCTAGTGGGAAGGGAAAAAGGGAGACAGGATCAAGTTCCTTTCAGTTCTCCCTTTTCCCTCTTGCTTGTTTGAGCTCGTAAAGCAATTGTGCTCTGTTGACTGCTCCAAACCCTTTTGCTCATTAAACATTTGGAGATCTTGAAGGCATTTGTAAGGGTGAACCTGGAAATGGTTTTCCAACCCTGGAAGGCTTTTATGGGTTAACGGGCTCCAGTCCCGTATCTACCATGGACCTGCTATTTGACCTTCGGTCCTTGAGGGCACCTCCCTGGAGTTCAGGAAGGGACTGGGAGTGGGAGTGAAAAAGAGGATCTTGTAGGAAACCTGTGGGAGCGATAACTAAAGGGTACATTACCTGGGCACAATTGTAAATATCAGGGGAATAGATCAGAAATCAAAAATAAACCTCACCACATATAAAAATTTACCAAATGATACAATTTCTCAATATATAAAGGAAGGCTTTCTTGGGACTTCCCTGGCGGTCCAGTGGTTAAGACACTGTGCCCTCACTGCGGGGGGCATGCGTTCAATCCCTGGTCGGGGAACTAAGATCCTGCATGCCTCGTGGAGCAGCCAAAAAGAAAAAAAAAAATTTAATTAAGTAAATAAGTAAGTAAATAAATAAATGAAGCCTTTCTTAATAAGTGATGCTGGTGTAACTGGATAGGAATAGGATCTGGATGGAGTAAAGAGTTAGACGATTTTTTTTTTTAATCAGAAAAAACAGTAGGAAACAGAAGCACATATTTATGCGATCTGAAGAGGGAAGGAAAGAAAGTGTCTCAGCTCCAAAGCAACGTAAGGAATCATGAAGGAAAGGCCCAACAGATTCAACTGTAGAAAAATAAGACATTTTTACCATGATATTACACTATAATGACGGGTTAATATTTATGGTAACTTTAAAATCTAGTATTTAGGAAAACCACCCAAGGATATGAAAAGACAATTTCCTTAAGGAGAAGTTCAAACAGGGAACAAACACCTGGAACATCTGGGGGTCAACGTGATGATCTTCAGGGTTCCTGTCTGTTGCAATTTCTGGGACCTGTGAGGAAACACTGAGGTTGGGTGGCGTGTTACACCCCTGCTTGAGCAGACCAGACAAATGTCCAGGATGCCGGGGGGTGGGTGGCGGCCAGGTAAACTTTCAAGGGACTGGGGTCACCTGTTTTCTGCACCTGCAACTCCCCAAAAGGCATTCTGGCCATTGAGTTGAGGGGTGACCACAGAGGACCAAAAGGCCAAGGTCATGGCTTCCAGCCCTTGGATCCAATTAGGGACATGTTGGGTCAAAGCTACTCTACATGCTGAAGAACCAGACAGCACAGAGGCACTGGTCTAATTCCATTCCTAACACGTGGAAAAAGGTCCCAGCTGATCCTGGTTTGAAACCAGGTGGCCGCTGGCATCCCCTTGACCCAGGATGGGAGGGAGGACTGCCTGGGGCCAGCCTCCCAATCCAGTGACCTCGGGAAGGTGAATTCCAGGGCCACATTAGTTTACAGGGATTCTGACGGATGTCATGTGAATCCTACCCCATTCAGCAGAGTTTGACCCATCAGGGCTATTTCTGTAAGAAATTGTGGGAAGGCTGCCTGCAACCACCAGCCAAATATTCTTTCCTGAGTGCACCAAGTTCACCATCACCAAATCCTTCCTTTAAGTAGGCCCAGAGGAAGCGTCAGAGAGGATAAGACCCTTCAGCTTTCCAAATAACCCGGCATCCTTCTGAAGTTGTACATCCATTTATGAAGCTTCACACCGGCTTTGCATTCAGCCCTATCAGGGGAACGGTCCAGGGGGGCTGCACAAAGGAGGGGGAAGAGACGCAGAGGGACTGGATATCTGCCAGAGGTCAGGCCCCCGCTCAGGAGCAGCTCTTCTCAAACACAAAGCACCCACAGGAAGGAAAACAACAGAAACAGGCTGCTAAAGCCGCGTGAGGGCTGGGGAGTGGGCCTAAGGCAGAACTTATCATGAGAGAAAAAACTGTCCAGAGTAAGTTTTGGGAGTTTCTTTCTGAGAATTAATTTTGTCTGTCCAGGATGGTTTCTGAGTGGGCCTTCCCAGAAGCAGGTGGATGCTCTTTGTGACACCCAGGATCTCCCTACAGTGGGAGAAATGGGATTTCATAGACCACGTGCTGATATTAGGTGCTATACATTCTCTCTGCTCCCTCAAGCTCCAGATTCTTTCCCCTCAAAGTTTTCCTCCATTCGCCCAAATAGTTCGTCTTACAATGTAAACACACGCAGGGATTGGCAAAGGAAATTAATCAAAATGAGAAAGACACAGACAGAGGGGAAAAAAAGAATGATACACTTTGTTCTAGGTTTCGATTCTAAATCTGGCAGGAGGTGTGAAGGGCTGGCAGCTTGCTGGTCGTGGCATCTGTGGCAGCAGGCAGCTCCCTCCTGCCTCAGGGCGTCAGGCCAGAAGCTGCTGTACTCTTAAGAGCCGGAGGGAGAGATGGTGTACCCCAGAGGGACAGGAGCAGCAGGATGCTCCCCAAGCCACAGCCAGGCCTTGTGTTAAGGTGGATGACAGCCCCCAATCCCCACCCCAGGCCCACCATGCCTTTCAAGCGGAATTCCGTGTTGTCAGTCCCACTTGGCCATCTGCATTGAGCTGACTCCTCAAACTGAACTGGTCTGAAACCAAAGTTGTCAATTTTACAAACCCCCCTGCCCCCAGCCTGACTTTTCCTTCTCCTCCTAGGGGCAGGACCTCAAAGTTATCCATGGGGTTCACCTCATCTATTTGGGTCTAACAAGATCTTCCAATTCTCCTGTCACCATGTCCCTCCTCCTTTCCACTCCCACTGTCATCTTCCAAGTCAAGGTGCCTGTCTCCATTCATGGCAGCAGGCTCCCGGCCAGCTCCTCTCATCCCTGCAACCCATCTCACCTCTATCCCACTCTCACACAGGATCTTCCCAAAGCACTGCCTGGATCTGGTAACAAACTTGTCAAAAAAGCTTTCAAAGGCTTCCCCTGCCTCCAACAGGTCTGGTCCGTGCTACTTTTTCAGGTTTATCTACCTCTCCAACCCAACACCGTTCCCTCTGGCCCAACCAGACTGGTCTCTTAAAGTCACACACACTTCACGGTATAGTCATTTTCACCCCAGGACCACAATGCTCACTATTCCCCACACCGGGACAGCTCTTGCCACCTCTCCTTCTGCATCGTGAAACGGGGAGGGAGAAGGAAACACATAACAACAGCACGCAACAGGAGTACCAAGCAAAGAAGAGAACCATTTCCCTGCTGAAGGTCAAATGTCCGTCTCCCGGTTCCAAAGCCAATGCGTGGCACTTCCAACTCCATCCACCACGCCTAGGCTCTAAGCATTGCGAACAATCACATACAAGTTTCCAGCTATGACCCCCCCATCCCTGCAGCAAAATTAGAGTCAGCTTTCAGAAGTGCTCATATCGAGTCGCCCTTCAAGGATGGCAGAGATTTGACTCCAGTGGCTCTCTGACGGTGGAGGGCGAAGAAGAAAGGGGACGTTAACTTAAGCCCTTCCCCCTCCTCTCCATCCCCAAAGGTGATCCCCTGGCATACAGAGAACGTCCCGGGCTTTCAATACATATTGTCCAGTGTCTCCCTGGTATAAAGCCGGTCCCGGTGAAGTGGCGTTGGGAGGAGGAGGGAGGGAGGGATCTCTCAGGGGAGCCCGCCCCCCCAAACCTGGAGAGCAGGACCGTTCATTTCCAGAGCTGCGTTAAGCCACGCCCCCACGTCACCATCTCAGGAGTGCAGAGCTGGGGAAGCCCACGCAAGCAGGGAGACTGCGGGGAGGGCTGGAAGGAAGCGGGGTGGGGGGAGAGGATTTAACTGCTCACATACCTGATCAAACAGGACTTTCCAGTGCTGGTAGAGAGGGAGGCCATGCAGGAGAGGAGGAAGAAGAGAGAAAGAAAGAAACACACTTATCACCAAGGCCTCTGTAGCCTCCCAGCTGCTGCCCAGACTCAGGGACCCGCGCGGACAAGAGATCAGGAAAACCTGGGAGAAGCTTCCCAAACGAGTCTACACATAGCAAAGGTGGGAGAACTCAGGTTGGGGAGAGACAGCGTCCCTCATTCTGGGACAGGCAGGAGGAGGGATCAGCAGAACAAGGGTGATCCTCCACAATTGCTAAATCAAGTCGTCCAATTCCGTCCGAGGGCCTCTAATAACTTCTGCTGGCTAAAGCTTAGCTCCGTGGGAATGCACGCCCAGGTGCAATTCCTGCAATTCCATCAGACCTGCGGCAACGGTCTCCACCTGCTGGGGGCCAATGACCCCTGTCAGGAAAATCCACCCCTGCATAAGCATTAACATTTTGCCTGTAGTTTGGGAGGAGGGGGTTTCCGCCTGCACTGAAACCCACCCCCGGCCTCTTTCCAGACTGAGTCTAAGTGATGAGCACATGAGAGTCTGCCAGAGTGTTGGGGCCAGAAGCAAGTGAGGGGTTTAAGCACAAGAGTTACAGGGGATACAACCCAATTTAGACTTTCCGGCTGAGGTCTGGTAGGTTGAGGGCCTGGCTTCACTTCCCTGTCCCCACCCTGAGAGGGAACGGGCAGGACGTCTGCCCAATTTTTCACGTCTGTTAGCAGGTTAGCCTCGGGAGGGAGAAGCTTAAGAAACTCCAGTTCCCAGGACTCCCCAGTGCCGGCTCTGCCCACAGCTCCCAGGACCGGAGGGAGGGAGACACAGGCAGCAGATGGCAGGGAAGCCCTCTAGGGCAGCCCCTCCCTATCCTCGCCCAGGGGACCGTCGCTGGCACCGACGCGGTCTGGGGCTCCTAAGCCCCCCTCTGGGAGCAAAAGCGCTCCCAGCACTCCTTCTCTCCCTCCTCCGGCCGGGCTCAGGGACAGGGGCCAGCTTGAATTTCAATCATTGTCGCGACAGGGCAGGTGCCAGCGCGAGAGCTAATCCGGGAGCGGTGAAGGGGGTCGCCAGACCGGTCTGCGCCGCCGGGTTCCGGGGACTCTGCGGCGCCCGCTTCTTCCCCGGACTCGGAGAGCCCGCAGGTCGCGAGTGGGAGGGGAGGGGAGCCAAGCCACTGCTGTGACGCGGCCGCCTCTGCGGGAAAACGCCGTGTCCCAGGCACTGCACCAGCCGCGAGGAGGGGTCTCCGACGGCCGACGGGTCCCCAGCACGGCGGTGGGCGCTGCGTTCCGAAGGGAAGCCCGGGGAGCCCAAGCGGGGGGTGGCGCGCGCGTTTCGGGGAGCCCGGTCCCTCCGCCCTCTCTCGCCCGTGGGGACCCGGCCAATCCGGGGCTCTCCCGCGTCACCCTGAAACCTCCCAGTTGCCCCGCGGGGGGCGAGCCGGGGGCAGCTCTCCCCCTGGAGCCCCCCAGAAAGTTTGCCCGGGCGGGGGAGAGGGCACTCACGTCCTCCGGCGCCGCCGGCGGCCGCTCCTCGGCCTCGGGTTCCAGCTCCTCGATGCGCTCCGCCTCGGCGCAGGCGGCCACTGCGGGGCCCGGGCTGGGGTGCTCGCCCATGCCGAGGCGGCGTCCGGGGCCGGGCGCGGCTGCGGGGCTCGTCCCGGGGCGCCAGGCTAACTTTGCGCCGCGGCGGCCGCGCCGCTCGGAGCTCTCAGTGCGCGCCGCGCCGCCTCCGCGCCCGCCCCCATGGTCCCAGCCCCCGCGCCGCCGTCTTGCGACCACGGGACGCCCGGCCCTCCGCCGCAAACTTCTCGGCTCCCGCGGCCCCGCCGGCCTCCGCCTCCGCCCCGGCCCCAACGCCCGGCTCCGAGGCGAGGGCGCCCTTGGGCCGGCCCCGGCCTCCCGGCTCCCCGCGCTGCCTTCCCGCTTCCCGCTCCCCGCTCCGCACCCGAGTCTCCTCCTCCCCGCGGACTCTTCGGGGGCGGTGCGCAGGCGGGGGCGGGGCTGCTCCCGGGACCGCCGCCCCTTACCCCCCCACCCCCGGGCGCCACCACCCGGGCCAAATCGGTCAGAGCGCCGCGGCCCAGAGAGGAGGAGGGCTGCGGCGGGCTTGGCGGGGAAGTGGCTGCACGGTCCCGGGCGGGGATGACCCCATCCCCACCTGCCTCCACCCCGGGTTCAGGTCTGTCTCTCAGGACTGGGTCGGGGGTGGGGGTGCAGCGTCTACTTGCCGGGACCCACCGGGTTAAAGATGACTTGGAGGCAGCAGACGCGTGACGGTGGCAGGGGCGAGGTTTTCACTAAGTTGGCAATGTCGGAGTTAACCGGGAGTGAATTGGGGGCCGGAGGCTGGGAAGACAGGATGCCCTGACCACCCTTCCATCTCTCTTCACTTCGGTCTCAGATCCTGGGAGGTCCAGGCAGGCTCAGTAGTTTAGGGATGAGAGAAGTCAGGGGAGTCCCGGACCCCAGACCCTAAATCTTTCCCTCCCCACACCCCAGAGCTATGTGACAGTGCCCTGGCTTCACTGGACCAGGTTACAAAGGTAAGACCAGGGAAGTGCCCCAACTGGGAGAGGGGAGGTAAAGCAACTACAGCAAGTAGGAATCAAGTTAGACCAGAGGAACGGGGGTTCTAAAGAAAACAATTGGTGCCGTTTCCTTGCAGGAAAGACCTCCCAGGAGAGACTGTCTCCCTTAAGCAGAGGCTGTGCCTGGAAATGGTGCCAGTGGCCGGCTGGGACAGGGGCCCGGCTCTCCCAGGGGGCTCAGGGATTCACTTCTGGTGATGTCCCACAGTCAGTCCCCAGCCCACACCTCCTTCCACCCCTCTTACCACCACCCACTCCCCCACCAGCCTTTGCTCCTGTCCCTCTCAGAAACTGACGCTCTTCTCCAGTCGTGAAAGTTGCAATTAATGCTCTCATCTTCCCAAAGCAAACACATAACCCCAGGATCCAACCTGTGACCATCTCACCTGACAATGCCTGCTCCCCCTAAACACAGAGAAGGAAATTAACTCCGTTCTAATTAGGTGAGTTTGCTACAGACACCAATTTTCATCTCGGTTTCAGAAAGTGTGATCATTCCAACTATTTTTGTTTCTCACCACCCTCCCCCCAGCCCTACTCTACTAAGTCAAGATCCTGCCAAGATTTCCTTGTAAATAAAACTGCATAGGGTGTGATTTTGAAAACAGCCTTCAGGGGACAGAAGAGAGGCCGACACACTTCTTCGTGGAAAGCCCAGAAGGACAAGGGGTGGCTGGGGGCCCTGAGGTCAGTGTCACTGCCGGGTGACACCACCCGGGTGCTGGATGTGTTACACCTAGATCTTTGGGGCTGGAGAAGTGGGCCAGGAAGTGGGCGGTTCCAGGGGAGGGGGGAGGAGAAGAGCTCAGAGAGGGCTTGGTCTCTGTGAGATGCCCAGCAGCCCTGGGCAGTGTTCTGACCCCAGCTGCCCTTTGGATTCTGCCTTTTCTCCAGCCCAGGAACAGCTCTTATCAACCTATCCAACTCTTTCATCTTCTCCAGTGGAAAGGACCTCAGCAGGCTCAGTTCAGTTCCCTGAACACTTCTTTTTCTTTTTTTTTTTTTTTTTGGCTGTACGCGGGCCTCTCACTGTTGTGGCCTCTCCCGTTGCGGAGCACAGGCTCCGGACGCGCAGGCTCAGCGGCCATGGCTCACGGGCCCAGCCGCTCCGCGGCATGTGGGATCTTCCCGGACCAGGGCACAAACCCGTGTCCCCTGTATCGGCAGGCGGACTCTCAACCACTGCACCACCAGGGAAGCCCCTCCCTGAACACTTCTTGAGCTCCTACTAAGTGCCAGTGACAGGACTCTGGGAAGGGAGAGGTGGATAGCATCCAGACAGTGACCTTCAGAAACTGTTTAATTGGGGGTGACAGCCAGGGAAGTCCAGGGGGTACAGAAACCCAAAGGAGGGGGGGTTCCTGTGGGTCCAAGAGGGCTTCCCAAAGGATATGCCCCAGAACCAGGCAAAGTGGGACATTCCAGGCAGAGGGAACAGCATGGGCAGAGGCTGGGCTTGGGAAGCAGTATGGTTTGGGAGGGGAACTACAAGCAATTTGGCAAGGCTGGAAGTGAGAGCAAGGTGCTCAGTGTAAAGAACCCAGCCTGGAGTGGAGGGTCTGAAGGGCTGTGAGTTTCCTGAGAAAGGGGCTTGGACTTTAGCCTGAGGGCAATGGGGATCCATCGAAGGATTGTGAGCAGGAAAGTAATATTTAAAAAGATCCCTCCAGGGACTTCCCTGGAGGTCCAGTGGTTAGGACTCTAAAGCTTTCACTGCTGAGAGACTGGGTTGGAACCCTGGTCAGGGAACTGAAAAAAAAAAAAAAAAAAAAAGATCCCCTACAGAAGGCTGGCCTGAGCATAGGGAGATGAGAATGGGAGGTGCCATCCAAGAGTCTTGAGGGCAGCAGCGAGACTCTGGGAAGTATCCAGAAGGATATCTTGTTCTTCCTTCTGTCCTAGAACATTTCACCCCACCTTGGCAGACTGTTCCCAAAAGTCTCCTAGGGAAGAATTCCTGACCTCTAGCCAGAATCCTCCCTTCGGGAGATGGGTTCCCTCTCCCTGGCCCCTGCTGGAAGGAGCATGGCCATCTGGACTTGGAGACGAGCTGTGACATCCAGCATCCCCTGTGGACCTGAGGCCACACTCACCTTTCGCCCTCAGTGTTGCCTCAGCCTCACCAGCCAGCTCATTGGACCCCTCAGCCCCAGGGGAATGTGCAACTGGGAATAACCCACTCTCCAGCAGGTAGTGGGATGTGGAGCCTGGGTCCTGAGGCCCAGAACCTCTGAGGGGTGGGAGTGGCCAGGCTCTCTGATAGCTTTTGTCCCACTCTGAGACAACCTGAGGATCAGCACATTCTGAGCCCTGCTGGGGACAGAGGAGAGAAGGGGCACGGTGACCACTCACTTTCACTGAACGGTGCACGGCCAGGCGCTCAGAGATGTTCACAGGCTCTGCCCTAGGGAACCCCGGGTCTACCTGGAGATGACAGCAAGCAAGGGCTGATTGGCATTTACTCCCTGCTCTTCATTTGGTAAGAGCTCTACACTCATGACCTCTCTTGAAGTTCCTATCCAGACACTAAGTCAATGCAGAACAGGATAAGAGCTTGGGAGCGAGCGGTTCAAACCCTGAAGGATCAAACTAAGCTCAGAGGGGCAGGAGCGTGCTATTAAGATGAACCTTGAAAGGGGGGGCAGCTTTGTGTGGAAGGGTTTCTCTGTGGAAGGAGCCACTGCAGTAAAGGCACAGAGACAGGAAAGCCACGGACTGTCCTGGGAACAACTCAGTGGGTGAGCACAAAGTGGGGATGGCCAGGTGGGTGAGAAACTGTCACAGAAGTCTTTGAGTACCAGTCTGAGGAGGCTGGACCTTGCTTAATGGGCGATGGAGAAGCAGTGGTGGCTTCTAACTGGAGCAGCATTTTAGGAAGATTAAGTTGGCAGTAGCCCAAGAGAGCAATTCAACTAACACATTGCGAGTGTCCATTCTTTGCCAGACCCTGGCCGAGGTGCTGAGAATACAAAGGGAATAAGACCCAGGCCCTGGCCTCCTGGGAGAAAATTAGATAATCCTCTAGTAACAGCCCAGTGGGATAAGTGAGGAAGAGCTGTCTGGGGGCTGAGTGTCTAAGATGCACCCACCAAGACAGGGAAGGGGATTTCTTTAAGGACCTGATGTTCTGACCTGGGGTGGGGGAGGGGCTGGAACAATGGGGCTGCCATGGGGAACCAGGAAAGCCAGGAGGAACCACTGGGAGAGGGAAGGCGGGCGGTGAGGGCAGTAGGGAGTTTGCTTGTGGACACCGTGAGCTAATGAGAAGCCAGGGAAGAAACATTAAGGGCTGTAATTACTGCTCAAAGCAAATGGCAGCGCCGAGAAGGCGGGTAAACGGGGGTGACTTTCTCTCCAGAACCTCTCGGCTTCAACAACAGTTTCCCACCCAACAGCCCACACCCTTCAAGGTCCTTTCTCTCCCCAAAGCAAACCTAAACTGACCCTCACAGTCCCCCCTGCCCACGTGGAGCTCCATCTTCTGAGAAACCTGCAAACAGCCCTGAGCTGCCCGAGATGAAGACATGAGTTATTTTTGACCGAGATCCAAGCCCCGGCCCTGAATTCTTTTGTCTTCCAGGAATCCCCCAGTCATGTTTGAAGTCTGCAAGTCCGAACAGCGGGCGCAGCTCGGGGAGGAGACCGCCACTTGGAATCCAACCACCCTCCATCCCCAGCTCCAGCATTCTTCCGTTATTGCCCGCTGTCGAGGAGATCAAACGGAACATGACTGCTAAACGGACTTTTTTTCCCCCTCTCCTTTCGTCTCTTCCTCTCTCACGCCAGGGCCAATTTTCCAAGGAACTTAAATCATTACTGAAAGACGTCTAGGTCCACAGACACCAAGCCCTTTCAGAGACAGGCGTGGGCACCCAAAAGTGAAGCTCAGAAAAGCAGAGGAAACGTTCCTGGTTCCAAGATTCAGCCAGCCCCACATTCAGGGAGACTCTCAGCTACTTTGCTGGGTCTCCCCTTCCTTCTCTGCCATCTGCTTGGGGCTAGGCTGTCCCCAGGGTCCCATTTCTGGATTCTCTTTGGGCCTCCAACAGTCTGTGTGACCTTTGGTTATGCCACAGGCAGGCCCTGTGTCCTTAGCAAACAGCACGTTCATGTGCAATCGTGTGCCTCTCTGATGAATGCTCTCTCCTCCAGAAGCCTTTCCTCAACCCTCCAAGCCCAAATGGACCACTGCTTCCTCTGGATCACTTTTTTCTTTTGACCTTGCATTAAATTATCTAAGTTTTGTCTTCCTTGTATGAAAATATATATTCCTTGAAGGAGAGATTATGGCTTATTCAATTTCGCACCCATCACAATACACAACATTGCACACCGTAGGAGCTGAACAAATGTCTGTTTAATGAAAAACAGAGCATGTCTCTTGATCTGACATGGAGTCTAATTACATAGTTATTACTCTCAGCCTTCAACAAGAAACAAGTTTTCTGTTATAGAGAAAAGATTTTTCTGCATAATGAAAATACAATTGTATCCCTGCTGCCTTTATATCAAAGCACTTACACATTCGTCATTCATTCCATCCTCAAAAAGCTGGCCTTTTAGAGGTAGCAGAACAGGTACAAATGGGGACAGTAAGATCCCCAGGCCCAGAGGAGGTTCGATTCGCCATTTCTCACCAAATTTCTTATTTTAAGAGGGAAAGGCCAAAGCCCCGACCACTGACCGCAGTGACCTTCTACCAAGGCAAGCGGGTGGGGTTGTCAGGGCACCCGGGGGGGCTTGTCCAGCTGCAGGCTAGTAGGAGTCAGAACAGTGGGGGGTGTCTCTGGCTGTGGAGCAAAGCCATTGGATTGTTTTTCTGCTTTGTTTCTGTTAAGCTACATGTGCAGTGCCCCCAGGAGGGGGACTGCTTTGCTGTCACTCCCCACTGCACAGAGCCAGACATGAGTCTGTGCAGAGTGAAAGGGACAGAGAGAGTCTGGAGGCAATTTGTCACAAAGCCCGTGGTGAACCTCCTGCTTGAGGGGCCACTTCACGAGAACAAGGACTTGATTCTGTCTGCTTACAGCAGAATCTCTGACTCCTAGAACGACTCCTGGCACCTAGAAGACTCACAGCAAGTATGTGCTCAGTGAATGGACCTGTCCTAGTCATACTTCTCCAGGCCTGGGGAAGGCCTCCCAGATGTCAGAATTCCTGGGAACTCTGCCCAGTGTTTGGCCTCAGAGGACTTCCTTGGCCTCCTTCGGGGAAGAGTGTCCATTAATCCAGCAAGTCCTCTGGTGAGGCGCTATGGGGAAGAATGCCTTGGGGTCCATAGGCGGGCTTGCTTGCTTTCTTTTTTAAAAAAATTTATTTATTTTATTTATTTATTTTTGGCTGCATTGGGACTTCATTGCTGTGTGCGGGCTTTCTCTAGTTGCAGTGAGCGGGGGCTACTCTTCGTTGCGGTGCTTGGACTTCTCATTGCGGTGGCTTCTCTTGGTGTGGAACACGGGCTCTAGAGCGCAGGCAGGCTCAGTAGTTGTGGCACGTGGGCTCTAGAGCACAGGCTCAGTAGTTGCGGCGGATGGGCTTAGTTGCTCCGCGGCAATGTGGGATCTTCCCGGAACAGGGATCGAACCCGTGTCCCCTGCACTGGCAGGCTGATTCTTAACCACTGCACCACCAGGGAAGCCCCAGAGGCAGGCTTTCTGATGATGAGTTCGCAGCAGCAGCAGCAGCAAACACCCTGGAGCTCCAGATCCAGGCTGACATGGGGCAACCGGCCCAAGGGAGACAGAAGAGAACTGCGGCAGTGGTGGCAACAGCAGCAGCAGCAGCAACACCAGGCAAAGGAGTGAGACAGCGGGCACTCAAATCTGTTTCCTCCATCTCTCAGCCACTCAGCCCAAGTGAGGCTGTGTGAGAACTTCTCAGTACACATTGTAAATACCATCTGTCACACTGCCTGCCCAGACGCGGCTTTCCTCCCTGGAAGGGAAGCATTCTTTATTATTTATGCAGAACGCACCCTACTTAAGTGCTGTGCCCCCAGGAGAGGGAGAGAAAAGCCCAGAAGAGTCGAAGACCCCAGGGACCCGCCCCTCGGATAGCAGCTGGTCATGGGGGCTTGGTCATCCTCTTTCTGGGGTGGGGGTGGGAGGTGAGCCCTCAAATCTCTTGGGAATTAGGAAGCCTGCATTCTCGTCCTACTTCTGCCACCAGCTTGCTGTGCGACCTTGGGCAAAGCAGCTCAACCCCGTGGGCCTCCATTTTCTCATCTATAAATGCAGAGGTCAGATGACTTGTGACACCTCTTCCAGCAGCTCTGCAGTTCAAGTGTTCTCACTCTCATCCTTTGCTCTCCTGCTGTTTGCTCAGAAGCCTGTTCCTTTTCGATCATCCCTTCCACCCAGGCTGGCCAGGGCAAATACAGATCAGGATGTGATTCCTCAGCACTTGCGAGCAGGCCCAGGAGTCAGCAGACCTGGGTTCTTGTCCAAGCTCTTATTTAGCCATGTGACCCTGGGGAAGGCACAGTTTCCTAACCTCAGTTTTGTCTTTTGTGAAACATGTGGGTGGGACTAGGAGATTTCAGTAGGAGAATCCACCTTGAAATTCCGAGATCTCTGATTTCCCCTCCCAAACACCGCTGATAAACATCTTGACAGCCTGCGGCTCCAGACACAGAGATGAATTAGACCCTCATTGAGGTCTAAGACAGGTGGAGAAGACATGCTAAAATGCTAGAAAAAAAAAAAAAAACAACTGCAGGTACAATGTGATGGGTACTGAGTAGAGATATATACAAAGCATGTGGCGGCAGAAAGAGGGTCCAAGTAAATGATGCCAGAGCTGAATCTTAAAAGACCAAGTAGGAGTTGGCCAGGTGGATGAGGCTTGATGCGTTCAAGACAGAGGGAACTGCGTGTACTGAGGCAGGAAGGTGTGAATCTGCATAGAAACTGCCCGCTTGTTGTTAGGGTGATGGAGACATTCTGGGAGTCTTTGCATGGACTGCTTCCTCTCCCACCCCTTTGGAACAACTCCCTGGATGGGGGTGAAGGGGCTTATGGTTGATGGCTCAGCTTGGCCTCCCTGTCCATAAAGCATATCACCAAGGAGATGAGAGACTAATAAGTCTCCGCTTCCATCTCCTGCCTTTATCAGTTCTCTAAATTAGAATCAGTAAAGCGGGCTGGAAATAGGGGGCTGGCTCCAGGGGCTCCAAGGTGACCCACAGTTCTCCAGCCTTGTACACCATCAGGCTGGGTCAGAGGAGGAACGTGCCTTTGTGCAAAATGGGGGCCAGCGGCTGGCTGGAATGGGCAGTCTGGGTTTGCTGGGCAGCCTCCCACGTGCGGCCGGAGCACGTGATCTGTCCTACAGCTGTGGCGGCCTGTTGTGGCTCCTCGGGGAGCTGTCCAAGTCCTCTGCAGAGAGATGGAGTTGACCTGTCCCTTCTCCGTGAAGGACGTCCTGCAACAGAAATGTGCTTTCCCCCCCCGCCCCCGGCCTCTCAATCTGGCTGCTGCGGCTCCAGTCTGCAGCTTGTATGCCTGCTCTGCATACTCCCGTAGACACAAGAACAGCAGAGAGGAGAAACGCACACATCCAAGGCATCCATTAGCTGTGAACAGCCTCACAGGCTGTGAGCCATGGGGTTAACCAGGCTCGGGGAAAGCCTGTGAAACACCAGTAAGCATTCTGCTGGCTTGGCTTGCTGCAACAATTTATATCCAAGAGAAAAGGGCGGCAAGTCAGGGAAATACCAGAACCGCTGAAGGAACAGGCACATTTGCCAGATGGTTCCTGGAGCACAATTGTATCTGCAGAGGGATGGTCTGCAGCGGGTGGGGTCCTTCCATTGGAGAGCAAAGGCACTGGCTGATGGCTCATTCATTATCCTAGGGCTCATCTGGAGGAGCTCTGATTGCCTGAGGTTGAGGTGGTGATGGGGATAGGGCCTCTCCAAGTCCCCCTAGCTCTGTTTCTTTAGATACCTGCCACCTGTATCTTCTTTCCCAGCTTAAGCCACTCAGTCCGTTCTCCTAACTGCCAGCTGTCATTCTCTCTCCTTAATGTAACTGTCGGCATTTAGTCAATTATACAGCTTGGGCACCTATGATGTGAGTTTGGTTGCGCTGCCAGGGCTGAACTGTGAGGTAATGGGGACTAGGCTGGGAGTGGGTTTGAAATTATTTGCTACATTAGCACAGAATCTTCAAGAGCTCATTGTCTTCCCCTGCTATCACATGTGTCTGCCTTTGTCTTCCTCTGTGAAACTAGATTGTGAGCGGTATGTGCTATGTCTGTCTTGGCTTTGCTACATATTCCAGGTGGAGTGGTCATAGCCTGAATCCCACAGATGCTCCTGAAAGCCTTGGTTGCAGGGCAGATGGGGGGAGGGTGAGTGGGCCGTCAACACAAAGGCATCCCTACCGCAGAGCCCGGTGTTGCCCTTTTACTTGTGGTCAGTGGCCTCCCCCTGCATAAGGACAGCAGCAGAGCAGCAGAGTCTGTATGTCGTGAGGATGACCACTTATTGGGGAACCTGTCTGTAACTGTCCATTCGCTGTAACTTCCGTGCTAGATCATGACCTCCACAATCACAGGATGCCTTTGGGATCAGCTCCCTCTACCTCTTAGAACAATGCCTGTCGGCGTGGTATCTAGGGGGCTTAGTGGGAACCACATATCTTTATTCATACAGATCTCTGTTTGCCCCCAGCAGGTTAGTTCACTTAGGCTCAATGAGCCTCAGTTTCCGTGGATATGAACGAGGCTAATAAGACACAGCTTGCCATAGTGTGGGTAAAAAGGATGAGACAGTGCTGACACACAGTACCTCTCAGTCAGCACCAGTGTCCCTCCCTTTTCCCCCTGGACACTCAATACATGGCGCTGAATAAATGAATACATTATTTCAGAGACGAATATACTCTGGCATCTTTCTTGGATACATTCACATTCCAAAAAGCCCATATACTGCAGTTTTTGTTTTTGTTTTTTTCCCCAAACCAACACCAAGGCACCAAATTTGCAGTTTACAGCAGGAGGCAGCCACCTTGTGGAGGTCTAAAGCGGTTTCCAACAGATGGAGAAGTACCCAGGGTCGTTTATTTTTAAAAGAGAATACAAAGAAACTAGCTCGGGAAACAATGCCACAAGACTGTGTTTGACCTCTTCTCACCTTGACACAGGAGGCACACAGTTGGTGCCTAATAAATGCACACCAAAGCCTTGGCCTTCTGAGAGGCATGGGAGTTGCAAGACTGGTGGGGAACCACATGAAGTCCTGGAGCCAGAGTGTCCTCTAGTGGGGAAAAATAGCCAGAGCACCCCGAGACCCAACCGAGACATACAAAGCCCAGGGCTGGTGGTTCCCTAAAGGGTTCCAGATCAACCCCAGGGTGCAGCCTCCAGGACTTCCAGGGCTCTCTTCATGACTGGGAAATACCAAAGAAACAGACAACACATTTTCCAGGAAATGCCCTTCGGATTGTATTACTCAGAGACAGACATTGCAGCCACACTTGTTCCTTAAAATGACTAGGCATTAGTCAGTGAATGGGGTCTAGGCAATGATTCTAGGCTGCCAACATCACAAAAAGAGACCAGTCATTCGCTGCCTCTGAGGGAAGTACACAGCACCACCTGTGAAATATTCTTGCCATAGAACTGAACCTGAGTCTGACCCAGTCTCTAGATTTAAGCGCCAATTTACAGGAAACAAATTGGTAGTTAACAAATAAATTTACAGAGGAATACGTTGAAAACCACCACGGGGATGCAGTCAGAAAAATTCAGACTGTGGAAAACTCTACAGGACAAATGACCTCCTTTCTTCAGTAATAAATTGCAAAGAAAGAGGGAAAGAGATTAATCTTTTTTTGGATCCTGATTTAAACAAAATGGGAAAAAAACCACAAAAACTATAGACAATTGGGGAAATCTGAACTCTGTATTTTGATCTTAAGAAATTGTTTATTTCTTTTAAGTGTGAACGTGGTGTTGTGGTTATTTTCTTTAAAGATTCCCTATATTTGACAGGTACACACTGAAATATTTTCTGATGAAATGATGTGCTGTCTGGGATTTGTTCAAGATCATTTCAGAGTGGGTGGGGGAACAGATGAAATAAGACTGGCCACGTTGATAATTGTTGAAGGTGGCTGATGGGTACATGAGGGTTCATTACGCTGTTTGCTTTATTTCTGTTTTTATTTGAACATTTTCATAATTAAATGTAAAAAAAATTCCTACTAGAAAAAGTTTCCACCGTGATTACCCTCAGGAGAGCCCGCAGAAGACTCCTTTAAAGCTTTATTCTCTCCCTCTATGAGGAAACAGGAGCCCACTGTTCGACAACTTCTGTAGGACAGGGTGTTAGGGATTGCTTTCACCTGGAACATCAGAAACACGCTCAGAATCAGATGAGCTGCCGTGCTTTACAGCTGTACCATTTGAATGAGCTTCTGTTCTTTTATTTACTCCTGGATAATAGGGTGGGAAGAGGCCAAGAACCAGTGGACACATCTTCTAAGGGACTGCTTCGACAATGCTCTGACATGTGGGCCGGGGGGACCGTTGCTCCCATGTTCTCTACAACCTCCAAATTATCTGCACAACCCTCTCTCCTCAGTGATAACTCTTGACCCGTAAGTTCCCCCCAAAAAGGCACTGGGCATCAGAGCATCAGCAAGTGTAGAGGTGGATTCAGCACCTCCCGCCTCCTTTCTAACCCTCATACTCTCCTCTGCCGCTGGCTTACATAAACACAGCTGTATCAGCAGCCCGCCAGTTGCCAACTCTCCTAGAAGATATTCGGCTTTTTTCCTATTCTGGCTAAAAATAAGTCCCAGGCTCTCCTGGGCATCTGCAGGTAGCGTGCTCGGTCTGTCATGCTGGAGTTGTCTTAGGAGGCTGTAACTCAGAGATGTGGTGGCGCTTGTATGAAGTGCATGTCAGAAGTTCTGCTCCTTCTTTTGGGAAATGGTCATACGCAAAATCAAAGCTGAACGGAGCTTAGGGTCTGTCCCATAAGACCTCTGCTAACTGGGTACTAACCTCAATCAAGGCATCTGACAGAGGGCTTTTGTTCAGGTCCCAGTCCTGCTACTTAACTGGGTCTGTGACTGGTTACCCAAATTCCTTTAGCCACAGTTGTTATATGTTTAATGGGGATGATGATACCATACCTCTTGGTTTTGAGAATCAAATGATACGTGAAAAGGACCTTGGAAACAGCTCTATAACATGTGCTAATTTTCCCTCCTTTTTATCAGTTTCCCATCCACCCCCAGCAGGCTCTCCTTCTGCATTCACTAAACAAGTATCTGAGTGTTTGCTATGTGCCAGGCACTGTGCTGGAGCTGACAGTAAAGCAGTGAATAAAACACAAAAATTCTGCCCTCACAGAGCTTACAGTGCTGGGGAGACTAACAACCAACAAAATTAATGACAAAAAAAGTACAGTATGGGCTTCCCTGGTGGCGCAGTGGTTGAGAGTCCGCCTGCCGATGCAGGGGACGCGGGTTCGTGCCCCGGTCCGGGAGGATCCCACGTGCCGCACAGCGGCTGGGCCCGTGAGCCATGGCCGCTGGGCCTGCGCGTCCAGAGCCTGTGCTCCGCAACGGGAGAGGCCACAACAGTGAGAGGCCCACGTAACGCAAAACAAAACAAAACAAAACAAAACAAAACAAAAAAAAGTACAGTATATAAAATGGTGGTAAGAGCTATAGAGAAAAACAAAGCAAGAATTCAGGCTAGGAGAGCTACTATATGATCTAGCAATCCCACCCCTGGGCACATATCCAGAAAAGATGAAAACTCTAATTCAAAAAGATACATGCACCTCAATGTTCACAGAAGCACTATTTATAAGAACCAAGACATGGAAGTAACCTAAGTGCCCATCAACAGATGACTGGCTTAAGAAGATGTGGGGTGTGTGTGTGTGTGTGTATGTGTACACACACACACACACACACACACACTGGAATATTACTCAGCCATAAAAAAGAATGACATATTGCCATTTGCAGCAATATGGATGGACCTAGAGAAGACTACTCAATAGGAAAAGAATAGTTTTTTCAACAAATGGTGCTGGGACAACTGAATATCCACATGCAGGAGACAGCAGTTGGCTCACTAGCTCACATAATACACAAAATTAACTCAAAATGGGCCAAAGGTCTAAATGTAACAGCTAAAAGTCTTAGAAGAAAACATGGGTATAAATTTCGGTCACCTTGGATTAGGCAACAGTTTCTTCGATATGTTACTGAAAGCTCAAACAACACAATAAATAAATAAATTGGACTTCTTTAAAATGAAAACTTATGTGTTTCAAAGGTCACTATCAAGAAAATGAAAAGACAACTCACAGAATGAGAGAAAATAACAAACTTACAACCTGACAATAAAAAGATAAATAACTCAATTTTTAAATAGGCAAAGAACTCAGAGACATTTCTCTAAAGAGGACATACTAATGACCAATAAGCACATGAAAAGATGCTCAATATCACTAGTCGTTAGAGAATGCAAATCAAAACCACAATGACATATCGCTTCACACTTACTAGGATGGCTATAATAAAAAGATGGACAATAACAAGTGTAACGTCAGGAAAGGATGATGGGAATGTAAAAATGTTGCAGCCACTTTGGAAAACGGTCTGGCAGTTACTCAACATGTTAAAAATGAGTTACCATGGACTTCCCTCGTGGCGCGCTGGTCAAAAGTCCGCCTGCCAGGGCAGGGGACATGGGTTCGATCCCTGGTCCGGGAAGATCCCACATGCCGCAGAGCAACTAAGCCCTTGTGCCACAACTAGTGAGCCTGCGTGCCACAACTACTGAAGCCCATGCGCCTAGAGCCTGTGCTCCGCAACAAGAGAAGCCACTGCGATGAGACTGTGTGCTGCAACGAGGAGTAGCCACTGCTCGCTGCAACTAGAGAGAGCCCGCGCACAGCAAAGAAGACCCAACGCAGCCAAAAATAAATAAAATTAGAAATAAATTAAAAAAAATTGTTCTGTGAATTCAGAACACCATGATAAAAAAAAAAAAAGTTACCATATGACCCAGCAATTCCACACTTAGGTATATACACAAGAAAACTGAAAACATATGTCCATCCAAAAACTTGCATACAAATGTTCATAGCAACATTATTTATAATAACCAAAAGGTGGAAACAACTCCAAAATCCATCAATTAATGAACGGATAAACGAAATGTAGTATATCCATGCAATGGAATATTTTTTGGCCATAAAAAGAAGTGATATACGTGCAATAACATGGATGAATCTTGAAAACATGCTAAGCGAAAGAAGCCAGACACAAAAGGCCACATACTGCATGATTCCATCTATGTGAAAGATCCAGAATAGGCAGATTCATAGACAGAAAGTAGATTAATGTTTGCCAGGGCCTGGAGGGGAAGTGACTGCTAATGTATATGGAGTTTCTTTTGGGGGGCGGTGATGAAATGTTCTTGAATTAGATAGCGGTGATAGTTATACAACTTTGTGAATATATTAAACACCACTGAATCCTACATTTTAAACAGGTGAATATTATGGTGGGTGAATTACATCTCAAGTTTTTAAGTGACAGAATAGGAGAAGACATAGGAGAAGCTTTCAAGCAATGCTACTGTAAAGGGGAACAGAAGAATGGGGACAAGATGATTTTTTCAGAAGGCAGAAATAACAATATGTTTGTATAAGAACATCCAGGAGAGAGAATTCCCTGGCAGTCCAGCGGTTAGGACTCCACGCTCTTACTGCCAAGGACCCAGGTTCAGTTCCTGGTCAGGAAACTAAGATCCCAAGAGCCACGGAGTGTGGCCAAAAAAAAAAAAAAAAAAAAAAAAAAATCCAGCAGAAAGGAAAAAAGAAAAGTTGATGATGCAGGGGGTGGAGAGGGAGAGCATTGCCGGAAGATGCGTATGAGAGGGGATGGAATCTAATGCTGAAGTAATGGGGCTGCCTTGTGGACAGTTTATCCGTATTAACAGAAGAGAAAGGACAACAGATACATACAAATGCAGGTATATATGGTGTGGGAGCTTGAGGAAGTTCTCTCCCAAGTGCCTTCCTTCAGAGAGCTCAGTCTATTTTCCTTGAACTTCTTGCTTACAGCCTCCTGTCTCAACACATGCCTTCAAAGAAAGCAAACTAGCTTCAAAGAAAATCAGCAAGCAAGCAAGCAAACCAATCCCCAGAAATCATCTACCCCAGTAGCTGTTTAAAATTCATTCCACCCAAACTGGTCATTCTTTTACTCTGAATTCTTGCAACAATGTTATTTATTTCTGTTATTTTAATGTATTTTTAAATTAAATTTTATTTTATTATTGAAGAGTAATAGCTGCACAAATAAAATTCAAAAGGTACAGAAGCAAATCTCTCTCCTACCTCGAGGCTAGTTTACTGCATATCCTCTAAGAGATAATCTATGTATATGAGACCATATGTGTGTACATTTGCATATGTATCCCTCATTGCTTTTTTAAACTACAAATGGTATCCAAACTTACTGTTCTGCATCTTGCTGTTTTCACTGAATATATCTTGGAGATTGCCTCGTATCAGTACATATAGCACTGCCTCCTTCTTTTGCATAACTACTAGGATGTGATGGTTTTAAATTATGTTCACAAGTCTTTGATAGTCCTGCCTTCAAGAAGTAGAGCTTAATTCCCTTCCCCTGAAGTGTGGGCTGGACTTAGTGACTCACTTCTGATAGACAGAATATGGCAGAAGCAATGTGTGTCCTCCGAGACTAGGTCATGAAAGAAAACGCAGCTTCTCCTTGTTCTCTAGCTCTTCACTCACTTGCACTGTGGTGAAGCGAGCTGCCATGTCACTCAAGTAGCCTTAGGGGAAGAGGCCCATGTGGTGAGGAACTGAGGCCTCCTGCCAACAGCCGTATGAGCGAGCCATCTCGGAAAGGGATCCTCAAGCCCTAGTCAAGCCTTCAGACGACGGCGACCTAATTACAGACTCTGAACCAGAACCACCCAACTAAACTGCTCCTAAGTTTCTGACCCATCAAAACAGTGAGACAACAAATATACATGTTTAAAACAAATGCGTCCTGTCTCTTGCATCATCCTATTTCAATCTGAAAATCCCTTGTCAACCATAGAGCCTGCCGTGAACATAAAGCGTAACCCTCTCTCGTCCCACTGCCTCTCGCCGCGTCTCCAACGACATCAGCACGTACGTCTGAATTTGCTCAAACCACACTGCTCTGCGGTAAAACAGTGCGGCGTGTGGGGCTTTGAACCATGTCTGTGCTGGCCCCTCGCATGTGTTCTCAGGTGATGATTTCCCCCAGGGAAGTCGGTATTTTCATCAGTGCTTCCACCAGCAATTCTCTGGGTCAGTGTGAGAGCCACATAATTTAAAGTTTTTGAAATGGTTCTACTTTGTT
Source organism: Mesoplodon bidens (assembly GCF_964165515.1). Lineage (NCBI taxonomy): Eukaryota > Metazoa > Chordata > Mammalia > Artiodactyla > Ziphiidae > Mesoplodon > Mesoplodon bidens. Next base: position 12,591,733 of record NC_138179.1, read on the forward strand.
CAGAAAGTGAAGTTAGCTAAGAAACAAGTCTCACTTTCTGGGCTCTCCAGTTTCTACTCCTGACCTGGGCAGGCCTCCCTGCAGTGTAGAGAGGAACTGTCAACTGTTCTCTGAAGATGAAGAAGGAAAAAAAAGAATCTAGTCTTTTCCCTGGAGTGGGAAAGCAGCTAATAGCATTCAGATATTTTGAGATGAAACTGTTACCATGGGAATGTTTCCATATCTCTCCCTTAACAATGATGGGCAGAAACAATGAACAGTACAGCTCTCAGAATTCTAGAAATAAAGGAAACAAGGGAAGGAAGATGAAGCTGGAAGAACAGGTTCCAAAGAAAGGATTGATGAGTTCAGTCAAAACTCTGCTCTGGGTGCATTAGAGGAGAATGGGGGGAGTTCGTAGGTCAGCATTTTTCCCCCAAGGGTCAGGGTTCCCATACAGGCTAGAGGTGGGTGATCTGGAGGTGGGTGGGGGTGACTGTTCAGTATTGCTGGTAGGGGGGCTAAGCTGCTCTTTCCTTCTGGGGCTTTATGTGGGAGGCAGGGAGTGGGGGAGGAAAATGAGACCTACCAATTCCTGACATTTCTAGCCACTTTTCCGTTTCTGTCCTGGCAAGAGGTCAAAGCGCTTTGAGGATCCCTCCATCCCCAGGGCCTCAGACTGGACCCTGAAGGCAGAAGCCTGCTGGTACACAGACATTCTCATCTTGCAATCCAGAATTTCCTATGCTGTACTGCCCTCTACAAGGGCTCAGGAGTTATTTCTTAACCAAGAAGGGACCGCTACCTTGCCCTCCCTCCCAAACTACTCACTGCTTGAAGCACATGTAGGGGTCCCAACTAGCTCACAGCCAGCTGAGCTCCTGTTTCTCCAGGACCTTGAAAAGTCAAAGGACAGATGACTTACTGATGAGCAAAACAGGTTATCTTTTGTGACAGGCATTTTACCCTTGTCTGCTATAACCCCATACCCACTTCTCAGGAGGATTTGTTGCCTTTTTTGTTGTTTCTATTTTTGGAGAAGAGGCGCCCTAATAGAGCCATCCTACCGACAAGATGAATGGGAATCCAACCTGCTAGCGGGGAATTTAAGAACTCATATCGATGAGTGGGTAAAGATACATGCAGATTGGGTGCCCCCTTAATGTGAGCACCCTTTAAATATCACACAAAGAGGAAAGAAACGGATACCACCCCACCACGCACCCCTGCACACGTGAACTGACCTAAGGTGACGTGGGGTGACAATGGACTGTCTGCTCACCTAAATGCTTCTCTGTCAATTCCCCCAGGCCTAGGTTTGCTTAGAGTATCAGAATCTAGATTTTCCATTTTTGTTCTTGTTGTTTGTTTGTCTTTGGCCACACCGCACCTCACAGCTTGAGGGACCTTAGTTTCCCCACCCAGGGATTGAACCTGGGCCCTCAGCAGTGAAAGTGCGGAGTCCTAACCATAGGACCGCCAGGGAATTCCCTCCATTTTGTTCTTGAGATCTTTAGCTAAAATACAATGTAAGCAGCACTTGAACTGTTGCTTGGAGGTAGCAGGTAGAAGTTAATCCTTACCAGAATGCAGCATAAAGACCAGAAACCATACTGGGCTGGGTGAACAACCAGAGGACAGTGTCTTCCTTCTCTAAACGAGCACCCAGTGAAGCAACACATACAGCTGTCCCTGTTTCTCACACTTTCCAGAACCACACATTTTCTGTTGCAGAATTTGTTTCACAAAGTGAAAATCAGTTGAAAATTTTGGTTTAGCATAAATATAAGCTGAGCAGAGAGAGTGCAGCAGGGAGCTCTAAAGACAGGTGGCTCCACTGACACAAAGAAGCCAGCCAGGAGGTACCCTAAAGCAGGCTTCCTTGCCTGACTCCCAGAATCCTTGGCTTTGGGAGCTCCATAGTCCTGGCCACATGAGGAGGGCTCTCCCTGGCAGGTGACCTGCCTCTCAATTCTTTCTCACTGACTGCTGGGCAGGCAGAGCTTCCTCATTTGGGCTTTGAAGGTCATGTCTGATCAACAGTAACTCTCACTTCCAAAACACGAATCCTAAAATGTGGCAGAATCCTGATTGCAATGTAAGATGCTACATCTGCACCTGGCTTATAACCTGGTACATGTTTCAGCTGCCACTGACACCTAACAGATGACCAAAGCTTTCCTGTTGCTTGAGATGAACACCTATTTTGCTTCTAGTGCATTATTTTTTAAAAATATTTATTATTTACATAGTTTTTTATCTTGGCTGCTCTGGGTCTTAGTTTCGGCATGTGGGATTTTCGTTGTGGCGTGTGGGAGCTTTAGTTGTGGCATGCAGGCTCTTAGTTGCAGCATGCATGCAGGATCTAGTTCCCCGACCAGGGATCGAACCCGGGCCCCCTGCATTGGGAGCACAGAGTCTTACCCACTGGACCCCCCAGGGAAGTCCCTCAAGTGCATTATTATACAGTATATTTTTCAAACTCAGCAGCTACCTTGACATTTTTTAATAGAAATGTGTGTCAAAAATGTTTTTTACATACCACACTGAAGGAAATTCATTCAAAGAGGTGATTGCTGATCTCCAGCCCCAGAAGTAGGAGGCACACAGGAACTTGAACTCCTTCAGCCCGAGTGAAACTAACTAAATACTTTTTATATATGAATTGTTCAAGGTCCAAATGGAACATGACCTCCTCCATAAAGCTTTTTGGGAGCTCCTCAACTTCAGAAAATTCCCACTTTGCTTGAATCCCCATTGCACTTGATTTTATCTCTTATAGTTCTTATTATTTTTCTACTTGTAGTAGACACTTATTTACATATTACCTCTTGGAAGATAAAAATCTCTCTCACGATAGCTATCTTATCTTTAGTTCTCACAACACCCAGCCCAGCACTTTATTCATTCATGCTTCTGAATGAATGAATGACCAAGCAGTATGGAATCCCTTGTGATAAAACTAAGTGGAGGGACTTCCCTGGTGGTCCAGTGGTAAAGAATCCGCCTTCCAATGCAGAGGACACAGGTTCAATCCTTGTTCAGGGAACTAAGATCCCACATGCCGCGGGGCAACTAAGCCCATGCACCACAACTACTGAGCTTGAGCGCCTTAACTAACACTTGCATGCCACAACTACAGAGCCCACACGCCCTGGAACCTGAGCTCCACAACTACAGAGTCCATGAGCCCTGGAGCCTGCACACCACAGCTACAGAAGAGAACACCTGCAGGCCACAACTAGAGAGAGGCCCGCACGCCACAATGAAGAGCCCATGTACTGCAATGAAAGATCCTTCATACCTCAAACGAAGATCCTGCGTGCCTCAACTAAGGCCCAATGCAGCCAAACAAACAAACAAACAAACAAAACAAAAACACTAAGTGCCAGCAGGAGAGAGATTGTTGAGCTCAGGCTAAGGAGGATAGTTGACGAGATGACTCGAAGAAAAGCTTAGACCCCAACTCTGAGGCCCATGACCACTATACCTGAATTATCTGAGTCCCTGCCATTCTGTAGTTGATTTTGCTGAGGTCCCTCCCGACAGCGTCTCAGCTGCCAGAGCTATCTCAGCAGAAAATATTTGGGTTTCCCTTTAGTTTTACTTCCTCACTCAGTCCAATAAGCTGCACTGACTTCTACAGAGTTTTAAGGCAAGTAATCTTAAGTTCTTTTATTCACCTGCTCATTCATTCATTCATTCAAAAAATATTTACTGAGGGACTTCCCTGGCAGTCCAGTGGTTAAGACTCCGTGTTTCCACTGCAGGGGGCATGAGTTCGATCCCTGGTGTGGTCGGGGAACTAAGATCCTGCATGCTGCACAACATGGCCAAAAAAAAAATTTATTGAGCACCAACTACGTGCCAAGTATTGATTGTTCTAGGCTCTGAGTATACAGTGGTGATTAAGACACCTTGACATCAGTCTTGTTGATGATTTTTTGGATCTGGTTCCAAAAGCAAAACGAACAAGTGGAACTACATCAAACTAAAAAGCTTCTGCACAGCAAAGGAAATCATCAACAAAATGAAAAGGCAACCTACTGAATGGGAGAAAATATTTGCAAGTCACATATTTGATAAGGAATTAATAACCAAAATATATAAAGAACTCATAAAACTCAACGGCAAAACAACAATTTAAAAGTGATTAAAAATGGGCCAAAGATCTGTATAGACATTTTTCCAAAGAAGATATACAGGTGGTCAACAGGTACCCGGAAAGATGCTCAAAATCACTAATTAGGGAAATGAAAATCAAACCACAGTGAGATATCACTTCACAACTGTTAGAATATCAAAAACACGAGACATAAATGTTGGCAAGGATATGGAGAAAAGCGCATCCTTGTGCACTCTTGGTGGAAATATAAACTGGGGCAGCCACTATGGAAAACAGTATGAAGGTTCCTCAAAAATTAAAAATAGAACTACCTACAATCCATCAATTCAAATTCTGGGTATCTATCTGAAGAAAACAAAAACACTAACTTGAAAAGAATATGTACCCCCATGTTCATTACATTGTTACTTGCAATAGCCAAGATATGGAAACAACCCAACTGTCCATCAATGGATGAATGGATAAAGAAGATGTGGTGTGTGTATAGACACACACACACACACACACACACACACAAACAATGGAATATTATTCAGCAATAAAAAAGAATGAAATCTTGCCGTTTGTGACAAACACGCATAGAACTTGAGGGAATTATGCTAAGCAAAATAAGCCAAAGAAAGACAAATATACAATTTCACTAAAAAACACCCCCACACACCAAGCTCATAGACACAGAACAGATTGGTGGTTCCCAGAGTTGAGGGGTGGGGGGTTGGGGGTGGGTGAAATGAGGGAAGGGGGTCAAAAGGTACAAACTTCCAGTTGTAAAATAAATAAGTCATGGGGATGTAATGTACAGCATGGTGACTATAGTTAATAATACTGTATTGCATATTTGAAAGTTGCTAAGAGAATAGATCTTAAAAGTCCTCATCACGGGCTTCCCTGGTGGTGCAGTGGTTGAGAGTCCGCCTGCCGATGCAGGGGACACGGGTTCGTGCCCCGGTCCGGGAAGATCCCACATGCCGCGGAGCGGCTGGGCCCGTGAAGCGTGGCCGCTGAGCCTGCGCGTCCGGAGCCTGTGCTCCGCAAGGGGAGAGGCCACAGCAGTGAGAGGCCCGCGTACCACAAAAAAAAAAAAAAAAAAAAAAAAAAAAATCCTCATCACAAGAAAAAAATTTTGTAACTATGTATATGATGGATGTTAACTAGACTTATTGTAATGATCATTTCACAATATATACAGATACTGAATCATGTCGTGCACCTTATACTAATATAATGTTATATGTCAATTATATCTCAATTTTAAAGAAAGACAGAAAAATCGCTACTCTCACAAAGTTTATATGCAAGCACAGGGGAGACACTCAACAAATGAAGGAATACACATGAGGAAAAAAAGGGATGAAACACAGATGGTGAGGTGCTAAGAATTCAGGGTGATGTTTCTGTGAGCTTTTTTTTTTTAGATTAGATGGTCCAGAAAGGTTCCTCTCTGGGGAGGTGACATTTAAACTGAGATATGAATGAGAAGAATGAGGCAGCTTGGCAAAAATCAGAGAGGAGAGCATTCCAAGCAGAAAACAGACAGTGCACAGGCTCTGAAGCAGGTGCACAATAGGTCTAGGAACAGGGTAAGGTCAGGAAGCAGGCAAGGAGCAGCTCAGGTAGACTTTATAAGGCAGGGCAAGGAGTCTAGGTTTTATTTAAGTATGATTAGACACCAAAAGAACTTAAGCATAGTCATGGCAACTAAGAGAATGGATTTTAGAAGGAAAAGAATGGGAGTGGGAAGCCAACAGTCAGTTGTAAACTTGCATTTAGTTCAGGTGGGAAGTCACGGCAGCCTGAACTTAGGTGGTCGTGGCGGAGATGGAGATAAGAGGACAGTTACATCTTTTGGAAGCACAGTCAACAGGACTTGTTGATGGATTGCAGGGGTGGGGACAGCAGAAGATAACTCCCAGATTTTTGCTTTGAGAATGTACTCAGCTAAAGTGGGAAAACTGGGAAGGAGGTGGTTAGTGCTGGATACCAAGGGCTCTGTTTATGGGGCCTCAGATATCCAAGAGGTAATTACAGGCAAGAAAAAACAGAAGTGTGGATTTCTGGAATGAGGTCAAGGCTGGTAATACTGATTTGGGAGTCACTGGATGAATGAATGAATGTATGTATGTATGTATGTATGTATTTGGCAGCACTGTGTGGCTTGCGGGATCTTAGTTCCCCGACAAGGGACTGAACCCGGGCCATCAGCAGTGAAAGCATGGAGTCCTAACCACTAGACCGCCAGGGAATTCCCTGGAGGACTGAATTTAAAGTCAAGGGGCCGCTAGTAGCAATGAGCTATACCTAGTCCCGAGGTCTTGGTTTCTAATAAAATGATAAAAGGACCAGTGTTCCTTGGAGAAATGGTTGGTGTCAGCACCAGGACAGGGAAAGTACAGGATGATGCCTGGGAAGTACTTAAGTACAAAAGTTGCCTGGAACTTTTTACAAGGCCAGAAAGTAAGGAGGGCTCAGAAATAATGGGCACATGTTGAAACAGCACATGAACCAAGCTGAAGGCGCTGCCACTGGCCAAACCTGAGATAAGAACAATGAGCAACACTGAGCAATGAAATAAATGATAGTAATAGACTACGATGCAAAGAACAAAGTAAATATCCACAAGCCCATATTGATACACATAAATCACTGAATAAATATATGGGGGGAAAGGCACTGCTCTCTCTTACAGTACAATTCCAATTAATAAATGTAGAAGAAATGATAGAAGTAGAAAAGTTGGCAAATATTACAGTAGTAACTGATCGGGGCAAGATCGGCAATACTCAAAATCACAACAAAGGTACCACTTCACACTCACTAGAATGGTTACAGTAAAAAGGACAGATAATAACAAGTGTCAGCAAGGATGTGGAGAACAAGAACCCTTAGATGCTGCTGGTGAGAATGTAAAATGGTGCAGCCACTTTGGGAAAGTTTGGCAGTTCCTCAAAATATTAAAACTGAGTTACCAAATGACCCCACAATTCCACTCCCAGGTATATACCCAAAGGAAATGAAAACATATGTTCACATAAAAACTTGTACACTGGGAGTTCCCTGGTGGTCCAGTGGTTAGGACTCGGCACTTTCACTGCCGTGGCCCAGGTTTGATCCCCGGGCGGGGAACTAAGATCCCTCAAGCCGTGAGATGCAGCACCCCCCCCCAAAAAAAACAAAAAAGAAACACCTTATACACAAACACAGAAGCATTATTCATAATAGTCAAAAAGTAGAAACAGGGGCTTCCCTGGTGGTGCAGTGGTTAAGAATCCACCTGCTAATGCAGGGGACACGAGTTCGAGCCCTGGTTCGTGAAGATCCTACATGCCACGGAGCAACTAAGCCCGCAAGCCACAACTACTGAGCCCATGTGCCACAACTACTGAAGCCCACACACCTAGAGCCCGTGCTCCACAACAAGAGAAGCCACCTCAATGAGAAGCCCGCGCACCGCAAGGAAGAGTAGCCCCGCAAGGAAGAGTAGCCCACGGTGGCTGCAACTAGAGAAAGCCCACGTGCAGCAATGAAGACCCAATGCAGCCAAAAATAAATAAATAAATAAATAAATAAATAAATAATTTTTTAAAAGTAGAGACAATCCAAATGTCCATAAACTGATGAATAAACAAAATATGGTACAGACATTTCATGGATACTGCATTTTTTTTTTTTAACAAACTGAAGGTTTGTGGCAACCCTGTGTTGAGCAAGTCTATCCGTGCCATTACGTATTTCTGTGTCACATTTTGGTAATTCTTGCAGTATTTCAAACTTCTTCATTATTATCGTATTTGTTATACCAGTGATCTTCGATGTTACCATTTTAATTGTTTTGGGGCACCATGAACTGTACCAATATAAGAAAGCAAACACAATCGATAAATGTTGTGTGTGTTCTGGCTGCTCCACCAACCAGCTGCTTCCATCTCTCCCTCTCTTTAGGCCTCACTACTCACGAGACACAACAATATTGAAATTAGGCCAGTTAATAACCTTACGCTGGCCTCGAAGTGTTCAAGTGAAAGGAAGAGCCACACGTCTCTCACTTTAAATCAAAAGCTAGACATGATTAAACTCAGTGAGGAAGGCATGTCAAAAGCTGAAACAGGCTTCTGCCAAACCACCAAGTTGTGAGTGCAAAGGAAAAATTCTTGTAGGAAATTAAAAATGCTACTCCAGTGAACACATGAATGATAAGAAAGCAAAGCAGCCTACTGCTGACATGGAGAAAGTTTGAGTGGTCTGGATAGAAGATCAAACCAGCCACCACATTTCCTTAAGCCAAAGCCTAATCCAGAGCAAGGTACTAACTCTCTTCAATTCTGTGAAGGCTGAGAGAGGTGAGGAAGCTGCAGAAGAAAAGTGTGAAGCCAGCAGAGGCTGGTTCATGAGGTTTAAGGAAAGAAGCCATCTCCATAACATCAAAGTGCAAGGTGAAGCAGCAAGTGCTGATGGAAAAGCTGCAACAAGTTACTCAGAAGACCTAGCTAAGATCCTTAATGGAGGTGGCTACACTAAACAACAGATTTTCAGTGTAGACGAAACAGTATTTTGGAAGAAGACGCCATCTAGGACTTTAATAGCTAGAGAGTCGTCAATGCCTGGCTTCAAACCATCAAAGGACAAGCTAACTCTCGTTAGGAGCTAATGCAGCTGGTGACTTACAATGAGATTAATGTTGTTTTCATGTCTGCTAATTCAACAGCCATTCTACAGACCATGGATCAAGGAGTAATTTCAACTTTCAAGTCTTATTATTTAAGAAATCTATTTTGTAAGGCTATAGGTGCCAGAGATAGTGATTCCCTTCATGGATCTGGGCAAATAAATTGAAAACTTTCTGGAAAGGATTCTAGATGCCACTAAGAACATTCATGATTAACAGGAAAGGGTCAAAATATCAACATTAACAGAAATTTAGAAGTTTATTCCAGCCCTTATGGATGACCTTGAGAGGTTCAAGACTTCAGGGGAGGAGGTAACTGCAGATATGGTAGGAACACCAAGAGAACTAGAATTAGAAGTGGAGCCTGAAGATGTGATGAATTGCTGCAATCCCATGAAAAAACTCTCATGGGTGAGAAGCTGCTTCTCATGGATGAGCAAAGAAAGTGGTTTCTTGGGCTTCCCTGGTGGCGCAGTGGTTGAGAGTCTGCCTGCCGATGCAGGGGACACGGGTTCGTGCCCCGGTCTGGGAAGATCCCACATGCCGCAGAGTGGCTAGGCCCGTAAGCCACGGCCGCTAAGCCCGTGCGTCTGGAGCCTGTGCTCCGCAACGGGAGAGGCCACAACAGTGAGAGGCCCACATACTGCAAAAAAAACAAAAGAAAAAAAAAAAGAAAGTGGTTTCTTGATATGGAATCCACTCCTGGTGAAGATGCTGTGAAGACTGTTGAAATGACAACAAAGGATTTAGAATATTACATAAACTTAGTTGATAAAGCAGTGGCAGGGTTTGAGAAGATTGATGCCAATTTTGAAAGAAGTCCTATGGTGGGTAAAATGCTATTAAACAGCATTGCCTGCTACAGAGAAATCATTTGTGAAAGGAAAAGTCAATTGATGTGGCAAATGTCACTGTTGTTTTGTTTTAAGAAATTGTCACAGCCCCCCCGCCTCTGCCTTCAGCAGCCAACACTCTGATCAGCCAGCAGCCAGCAGCCATTAACATCGAGGCAAGACCCTCCACCAGCAAAAAGATTACAACTCACTGAAGGCTCAGATGATGGTTAGCATTTTTCAGTAATAAAGTATTCTTAAATTAAGGTACACACAGGGGCTTCCCTGGTGGCGCAGTGGTAGAGAGTCCGCCTGCCAATGCAGGGGACACGGGTTCGTGCCCTGGTCCGGGAAGATCCCACATGCCACGGAGTGGCTGCGCCCGTGAGCCATGGCCGCTGAGCCTATATGCACTGGGAAACCAAAAAGTTCAAGTGACTCACTTTATTGCATATTTACTTTGTTGTGGTGGTCTGGTACCAAACTCACAATACAGTATCATCGTGGTCTGCCTGTATAGCCATACAATGAAACATTATTCAGCCCCCTCTCCAAAAAAAAAAAAAAAAAAAAAAAGGAATGAAGTACTGACACATGCTGCAATGTGGATGAGCCCTGAAAACATTATGCTAAAAAGAAGCCAGTCACAAAAGACTACATATTGTATGACTCCATTTATATGAAATGCCCAGAATAGACAAACCCTATTATTTTTACAACTTTTAAAATGTTTCAAATTATCCCAAAATAAAAATTTAGAAGAATAAAATCAGGGCACTCGATGAGATCACCTAGAGACAGTACAGACAGAGAGGATAAGGAAACTGAGGACAGAACCCTGGGATATGTTAACGCTTTAAAGGTTGAAGACAGCTTGAAGAGCCAGCAAGAGACTGAGAAAGAGGAAGTAGCCAGCAAGATAGGCAAGTCAGCTACTTGTGCCGCCTGCCAAGACAACAGGGGTGAGGGACATTGTACTGGCCCCAATACTCAAGAGAGCTTAATCAGACATTTGTCAGATACATGTAGAAAAAAAAATCTGGCTGCCACCCAAGCGTTAGAGGGGCAGAGCCTTGCCCCCCAGTGGTGCTTTTTGTGGGGATGAAGATCTATTCTCCTGGGGAAGGAGGAAGATGAAATACCACCAGGGACGGATCTTAGTGAACGTGCACAGTGATCCTAATCTTCATTTCAGAGAGAGGAAACAGAACCAGAAAATCAAGTCATTTGCACCATGAATGTGGCAAAGTTGGGATTCAAAATTTTAGCTCTTAAGTCCATGCTTTTCTACTCCTCCCCCAGCAACCTAGTGAATTGCCAATACCACCTAAAGATCCTTTCATTTCCAGGGCTGCTAGTCAGTGTTTCCACAAGGGCTACAGTGACTGCGTAAAGTTGCTTCTTAAGAAAGGGTTGCAGGACTTCCCTGATGGCACAGTGGTTAGGAATCTGCCTGCCAGTGCAGGGGACACGGGTTCGAGCCCTGGTCCGGGAAGATCCCACATGCTGCGGAGCAACTAAAAACTTAAAAAAAAAAAAAAAAAAAGAAACGGTTGCATAAATCAAGAAAATTAAGTTAGACACAAGCAGATTGATATGTATCCCCCTGGGTACTTTAAGGTTAGGCAGGCACACAATGGTGGGGGCTGGTAGGGCTGTGGTGCAAAGATTTGGGACTCAGTTCACTGCCAATACGGCAGGATGGAGACTGGTCGGCTACCCCAGGTTCAGTTCCCCAGGGACAGGGGAACGGACAATTTGTCAAGACCTGCCTAGTACATCACTCCCCTGCTTAAACCCCTTTAATGGAATCTTTAGAGAGGGTAAAAGACAGTATCTGGACAAAGCACAGGTGAGGGCAGGGGTGTCAATGCTGCGAACAGGAGGATGAAGTGGACACATGTATCTTAAACACCAAGACTCAGCTCCTGGACACTGGCATCCTGGCCTTGACCCTCCGGGACCCAAAAGATGAGAAGCTGGGAGGACAGGGTTTTAGATGGAGGAAGCATCTGGCAAAGCACGCCACAGAGAGTGCATTCTTAGAACCGAAAGATGATCTCTTTGACTAGAGGGTAGTCACGTGGGACAGTGTACATTTATTTGGCAAAGAAGTTCTGGGGCCAGGTCTTCAAGGGCTTTGTAAACTACCTTAGGATTTGAATTTTAGCATAAGAGGAAAGGGAAGATGTTAAGTTTATTCCCTTTTTTAATTAAAATTATACTTACACATAATTAAATTGTCTTTAAAAAATTTAACCACTGTTAACTTAGTTATCCAAACAGACCATAACCTCTTTGAGGGCAAAGCCATTGGACTGAACTACTTCTACCTCCTCAGTATCTAGTGCAGTGGTTCTCAAACTTTAGCAGAATCATGGGATGGGGCCGGGGGTGGTTAACACAGATTTTGCTGGTCCCCAACCTTCAAGTTTCTGATTCACTAGGTCTGGGGTGGGACCTGATAACTGTATTCCTTACAAGTTCCCAGGTATTGTGACCGCACTTTAAGAATCTGGGGGAAAAGTAAAAGATCCTAGAGGGAATCAGTAAAAAGAGTAAGAGAGTATATGAAGACACACTCAGTTCCTGATGCTCTTCTAGACCATATACAAAACAAGCTGGGATAAAAGAGGCTGGAATTATAGAAATCCCAGCGGCAGACTGGAAAAGTAGAGATAAAAACAGTTAATGACAAAACTTTACCCTAGGAGGTTTCCCCTCCATTAAAGCCCCTGTTCCAAGATACTCTTCCATTTATAAATAAAAAGCAAAACAGTAATTTTTTCAAAATTAACAATTTTAGAACAATTAAACAAAACCCACAAAGAATGCTTTTAAAAGAGTAGTTACACATCCTTAACTTCCCTCAATTATCTATACCTGAAATAAACCTAACCACCAAGCCTGCACTCCTCTAAATAGACATCATCAATTACCTGGTGACAGCTACAAGAAGGGAAGGCAAAATGCCTAGAGGAACTGAAAAGCATCCAGAAAATTTGCTTTGCCAACTTTAACCCTTCTTAGTAATAGAAATGTCAAACTCTTTATTGGTTTATTTTTTTCTTTCCCTCTCTCTCCTCTTTTTCTTGCCTGCGTTTTTAAACTGAACACACAGCACATTTACTAAAGGTATAAAATCAAGGCAAGTTGTTAAGGCTGGCTCCTACAGTGGAAGGAGTGCTGAACTGGGAATCAGGACATCTGGGTTCCAGTCCTAGCCCAGGCACAGACTAATTGTATGGCTTTGTGCTCAGTTTATGCTATAAATGTATAGAGTTGGACAGATGGTCTTTGTGGTCTATTTAAGCTCTGATATTTTGACTTTCAAATCTAAAGAAATAAGAAGCATTATCACACTGTCAGGCACACAATGGGACAGTCTCCAGATAACTAGAGTTCAAACGAAACATTCTTGTGGGATTCCTTCACCTTCTATGTATGTCAATTACACAACTGGACAAAGGGAAAGCAAACATGGATCAAGTATCAAAAGAACAGCTCCAGATGAGTGCCCAGAGGAAGTGGAATTGACGCTCCCTTTACCTTCTGAGTGCCATGCTGCCCTCCGAGGTGGGTGCCAGCTCAGCCAGAGCACCATGTTCTGGTGAACAACAGTACCATCAGTAAGAGTGAAAGAAATCAAACACTTTCTGCAGGTCCAATCTTGGTTTCCCTATAAATAAAACATGACTACAGTCGTTTTAAGTTCTTCCTAGTACTGTACCTTTTCAAATTCTGAAACAATCAGGTAAATTTTTTTAACCTGCTATGCATTTACTACTAATACTTTCATCAATTACACCAAGGAGTTGGGCAAATCTGGCCCACAGCCTGTTTTTCTACAGCCCATGAGCCAAGAATAGTTTCTACATTTTTAAGTGGTTACAATAATCAAAATAAGAATATTTTTTGACAAGTGAAAATTATACAAAATTCAAATTTCGGTGCCTATAAATAAAGTTTTATTGGGACGCAGTCATACTCATTTGTTTACATAACGTCTGTGGCTACTTTCTTGCTATGACATAGTTGAGCAGCTGCAAAAATCTCGAATATTTACTATCTGACCTTTTACAGAAAAAGTTTGCGACCCCTAAGTTACACCACAGCCTATATACCCATATCATTTTAATAACAAACACTTCCAAGGGTTATTTAGATCATAAAAGACATGGGTAAAGTATGAAGAGGAAAATACTGAAAGAGGAAAAGTGTTCGTACAGAACTTGAATTTTTCAACAGATGAGGATAATACTGGCAATGCCTCCTTGTGTGTGTGTACCCGACATGCAGCTTTCAAACCCAGAAGGAATGACAATCTCTCAATTTCACTGTCTTTCTGCAGCTCTCTATGCTAAAGGAGAAGAGAAAATCTACAGAGTAAAACATTATCACTGGAAAATACAGCTAGGAATACAGAATGGCACTACGAAGTTAGGAAGTTTCCTAATGATGTCAAAATCTCACCTTTTAGTACGGTGTCCGTGCTTTCTGAACCAAAAATAACTGAGACAAATGGTATGACAAGTGTGAGCATGCCACGGGAGGCAAGGGGACATAGTTTTTGAATTGGGGATGCACTAGAGAGATCTGAGACGCATTAACTGTGATACTCACAGGTCAGAGACTTCCACAGAGCTGAGAGCCAAACAGGTTAACAGACATTCACTCTTACTGATGGAGCCTTTTGATAAATAGAGTTTAAAAGACAAGAAGTACTTGTAAGATTAGAGGTTTTAACAAATGGGTTATTGGGACTGTGAATCTGGGGATCAAGGTTTTTGGTTCAGGCCACCTGCATGGAGCATTCTCATACTACAAACATTAAATAAATTTAGAATCTTGACATGGGGTATTTCTCAAAAAGCATCTAGTCCCGAATCAGCTTCCTAAAAACACATGGACTATTAAAAATTCAAGGATGATGCCAAATAAACGTGCTAATGAAAATTAGGTCACATATCCACTTTTAACATTTGCACATGTATTTTAAAGACACTTTTACACTGATGTTTACTAGTACAATTGAGACAAAAGGGGCATCAAAGTTAACACCAGTTGCATTGTGAGGGTCTGTTTAGGAAAGGTTTATGTCCTATACAGAGTTTGAGCACTTACCTCTGTTTCCCCTTTGCTAGTCATTATTCAGTTGCCTTCCCTCAGGTCAGAAAAGTTCTCCTTTCATTCAGGACTGGCTCAGCAGTATACCTCCTCTTTGGTGCCTTCCTCTGACAGGTGATGTATAGATCTGCACAAACAGATATCCACAACCCTCCTACCTCTTCTTTCACAGGCCATTTCAGAATGGTGACGTGCTTTCCAAACTCCAAACACCAGCCCACTCCTACTATAACACTCATAAGCTCTGCCAGTGTGGGACATGGCCCATTTTTTGGTCAAATGTGAAAGAGAAAGACAGATGAATGGCAAGAAGCAACAGACCATTGATGTGCTAAATTAAGGCTAAGTTACTACATTATGCCAAGGGACTGCAAACCTTCAAAGTGATGTTTCTTCACAGGACCGCCTCGAAAATTCATTAAAATACTGTAGCAGTTTCAGAATTGTCCATTTAAAATATAATGCAGTTGGTGCAAAGTGAAAGGTTTCCTTTCAACCCTCAAAGTCCTATTTTCCTCATTTTTCCTTAGTACTCTTACAGCTTGCACCTTCGAGTAAATTGTAAAAGCCAGAAGAGGCCTATTACTGTATTGATTCACATATTTCCCCATATTAACTAGTCCCTAACGTGGGTATGAAACAAGGAAAAAGATCCGCGTGAGCCTGTAGGTTAAAGAGGAGAAAACAGTGAGCATTTCCTCTGCAAACCCACCCTGCCTAGACTGAGAGTGGAGGAAGGCTTCCTCCAGGGAGGGAGACGTGTCAAGAGCAGGTAAAGAAATAGGGCCGGTGCCTTCTTGTGAATCAGACACTTAGGCCTCAAATGAAAAGATTAAGAGAGAAAAATCTAAATATGTAAACATACTACTTTTCACCTTTTGGCAAACTACCTTCTTTCCTCTGTTCCTCATAAACACAACAATCTACAAGGCATACTCATTTAAAATAATATTTCAGTCTGAACAGGGAAGAACTTGGAAGGAAAGAATTAACTGTCATTGGAAGCTGTGTAACTGAAATTTATTTGGTAAATGAGAAACTCTCAGAAAATAATGAAAATGAGGAGCCACCAGATTTTTTGCTCAATTTTCCTCTTCCTCAAATTCAGAATGGAAATGGGAGGGGGGAGGGAGACATGGGATTATGAAGTGAACATGACACACATTGTTTTACAAGCTTATAGCTAATAAATCATGTTGTTCCTAGCTGCTCAAGGGGTGTGATCTTAGGGAGAAAACACCCCTCAAAAGAACAGAGGGGAAAAAAATCCATGTTAAAGGAGAAAATAAACATGTAAATCATAGCAAAAACCACATTAGTTAGGTATGTGTAGGGGAAAACAATTGCCTTTTTCTAAGAATAGATTTCCCCACAACTTTAAAATAGATTTCCTCTGATACATACAAATCATACTTGTCTTCTTTCCTAATAAGTATTATCTTTTTGTATAAAAAATAATTTTCAAGACAGGAAAGACAGAAACCAGAGGATTTCATTCACATCTGTACAGAAATATTTACTTTTGTTAGACAAAAAACTCAAGATCACAGTACACAGTGCTTATTTATTTAAATACTTGAAAAGGTCAATGATGGAAAAAATAGGTTCATAATGAGAGTTTTATTCATTAGATTTATTTTACCATTTAAAAAAGTGCTGCTTCTAGGTTATCCTAGCCAGATATAGAACACTTCATGACACATGCAGCTACTGTAATATACTATAATAGACACAGCCATTATAGAATGATTTACACTTTGGGAGGAAACTCAATAGTAGTAATGGTGACTGTTTATTTAAACTAAAAACATTGATAATATACAAATCTTTTTTCTCATTTGATTGAAAGGGCTATAAAATTCAACATACTGACAAAGGAAACAAAATAATCACACAGGTGACGCCTTTGCTAATCGCCTTGAGCTTACTCCCTCCTTAAAGGAGAGCATCACACTCAGCTATACAATTTTCTAGACTGCATGATGGCTTCAAGGCTGGCCTACCATGAAGGATGGGAGTGAAAGAAAGTCACGTTTTTAAAAACGGAGAGAAAAAGGCAAATTGTGCCTCGTGTACTTAAAGTACCCAAAGATCATTCTGAGTAAATGTGAAATAAATAAGTGATCAATGAGTAAATAAAGTCTCTGAGCTGACTTAAACCTAGGAGAGTGAGCCAACTGAGCACTAATAATACCATGTAGAAACGTCTAGAAACATCATTTCTTGAACTCAGTCTGGGAGACCATATCTTGCCTGAATATGTACATTATTTACAAAATATTCCCTTTTGGCCTCTGAAAGTTAGTCATTTTAGTTAAGCTGTTTCCTTCCATATGCTAGCCAATACTGCAGTTATAACTATCATTAAAATACTCTTATGCATGAATTACAAATATTAACAAAGTAACTCTGCATGTATAAATATCTCAATATTTCTAGTGGAATTTAAAGCATTCAGAATGTACATAAAAGTATTTGTTTTTGGTAGGGCCAGTATTTTTTTTTTTAAATCATCGCTGTTTCAATAATGCTTTGTACATAGCAAAGCCCAAAACTGCAAAAACAGTAGCACCAAAACTTGCTCGAAGCCAAAACGTGGAGCTCTTGAGGTCAGCTTGTGTCACGTGCCTGTAGTCAAAAAATATAATTAATGTTTAAAACATGATTAGTATGAAAAAAAACAGTTATATGAACAATCTACTTTTAGGGAAGTATTAGCACACTTGTCAGGCTAATTGCATACAGTAATGGTCACCAAAAACATCAATAAAGCCACATGTACATTGCTTAGATAATCATTATCTTAAGACATACTGTAGACATTAATAAAGAAATATCTATAATTAGTTACTATTTGGGAGTAAACAACATCCAAAATGTTATAAATTTTCTTCACATGGGAAACGGAGAACTTAGACAAATCAACCTGCCACTTTTTAATACCAGCATGGTCCTTCAAAATGAGAGGCAAGACAGAGACCTCACAATTTTGAGAGTCAATTTCATGGAACTTAATGTGCAATCTCCTGTCCCCAGGAACCAAAAGCTATCTTGTAAGCAGTTAAGTGACAAGTGACAATACTTTTCTAAGAGCAATGCTTAGAATCAACTTTGGAAACACTGAGTCCCATAAAAATTTACCAAAAAAATCCCAAAGGGGGAGGGGGAAGATTTACAAGTTTGCATTAATTTGGCTACTGCTGATTAAAGAAAGAAGAAGGAAAAAACAAACAAACGAACCAAACCCTGGTATCAGACAGGCAGTGACATTGGTACCAACTAAAGGACATGATGTAACATGATGGACTGAAAGGTAAATGACATAAAAGAAGCCATATTATGCATGACAAGAACAGGGACAGCCTGTATCACAAACTGAGTTTGTGAGCATGCTCAGTTAATAACACTGCTAAGCACCCCCAAGGGTCTCAAGTATGACAGCTTACCATAAAGAGGATACAGCTTTAAAGCAAAGGTTGGAACATTTTATTCAGCGTCCCTGAAGTTTTAGTTAAGTGAACACAATTGAGGTGATGTGGAAAACTTACAGAATTAAGAGCTTAGAGAGACTGTCTAGGTTAGGTTATTTCACAACTAAATTAAACAAACAGAGTTGAAGCAAGAGTCAGACATCATTAAAAGACCCAGACACTGACATATGCAAGAGAGTTAAGAGCCAGAAATCTATGAATTATACAAAACTATTGTCTCAGTAACAGTCAAAGAGAGAACAATCAGATTAGTTATCACTAAATGCAATCTGTACATCCCTAAGAAACAAGTTGACAATACAAGCAAAGTGCTCCATGCTTATCACTACGGTAAAACAACACAAAGCACTCCAACGTCTTATCTTACCCAGTTTCTAATAAAAAAAAAATAAAGTCACTCCTTAAATAATTATTATTTTACAAAGCAAAGTGATAACACAGGTTCATGCCACCTTGCAAGTTAGTTCTTCCCACAGGTAATGTTTCACTTTTTAAAAAAACAGTTAGGGAACAAAATACTTAGGTGTTTAGTTTTTCCACTTGGAAAAACTCCAACAAAGCCAACCCACTGGTTGTGGGAAATGTTACCTGGCTTCAAGAAAAAGTGGACCATGAGATGACTCCACGAAGATGGAATCTTCTACAGAGCTGATGGCATGCACCTGGTGAATAATACTGCCTTCGTCGTCTGCTAACAGCACGGCACCCCACGCAGCTACCCGGGCTCTTAACCTTTTATACACATGTACACAGTTTGCAGTTCACAGCACAGCTCACAAAAGAAGGGGACTGAAAGTAATATCTCTCAGTTAAACATCCCACACATAAACTGAGTTGCCACCCTACATGATGCATCTCATGCTTTCTATATTTAAAGTTATTCTATAGAAAATTGCCAAACTTAAAAAAAATCTATCTATATATACTCTTTTAAAACACTCACATACCAGGCAGGAAACCTAAGGCTGTTATATACGTTCTCTATGTATCCCCCAGAGGCTGGTCTTGGAATATTTGAAACACTAAGAGAAGCCCTTGAAACCAATACTACAAGCAGTACCTAACAATATGTGGTGACTATAAGTACTTACTCAAAATGAGGCTAACAACTATTAGTCGTGAAGTTTAGAAATGCTTCTAGTTTCTGACTACTAAAACCTACAAACATACATCTGTAAAAAAAAAAAAAAAATTGAGGAAAACATCCCAAACTCAGAGGCTGTCATGGCCCTATGATGAGAGTTTCAAAGTTTACAACTCCAAGTCAGCAGAGATGTACAGAACTTAAAGTGAGAACACAGGCTAAAAGTGCATTAGAGTTTTGCTTCAGATTTGGTCTGTGATTTTCATGCATCTTCACTAATGGAGAATTTTTTTTTCTTTTTTTTTTTTTTGCGGTACGCGGGCCTCTCACTGTTGTGGCCTCTCCCGTTGTGGAGCATGGGCTCCAGACGCGCAGGCTCAGCGGCCATGGCTCATGGGCCTAGCCACTCTGCAGCATGTGGGATCTTCCCGGACTGGGGCACGAACCCGTGTCCCCTGCATTGGCAGGCGGACTCTCAACCACTGCGCCACCAGGGAAGCCCTAATGGAGAATATTTTTACACTTGTTTTTTAATTTAGGGGAAAAGGGGGTTAGGATTAATATTAGCTATAATGACATTAAAATCAGACAAAATGATTTCTCATCAATATTCTTCACATATGGAAACTGTTAACACAGCCTAGCTCCCTTTGTTGAATTTTGAGAAAGTATTACCATTCATGAAATAATACATTCTAACTGACTTTATTGCTTAGTTTTCTTTTGCATTTCAAGACAGTAATTATTATTTTCCCTAAGCTATAGTATAGTCTTCAATAGGCAAAACAGTGGCTCATATTTATAGATGAAAAACAATACAGATACATGTTCAATATACAGCTAGTTTAAAACTCAAGGTAACCATTGACTCATAAAATATATTTCAATGACTCCATCGATGTTATAGTAGTTGTTTAACATACTTTTAGACATGGAAAACTACTTTTAGACAGAAAGCTACTTAGAGAATTATTCTATGCCTTTACCATATGCATTTAAAAGCTACATCATCAGGCTCTAGTTACAAAAGAGAACACATTTATAACAGATGGCACATTTGCAGTGCCTGCCTAACTGACAACACCTGAATGGAGAACAGTGCAATCTTAATTGTAAGTATTAAGAACTGAGCCATGTTTGTCATTTCAGATCTCAAGCAGAAGCAGAGTAACAGTTTCATAAGGCTGCTTCCTAGTTCATGCCTATAAACTCAAGCAAAAGGAATGCTTCCACAATTCAGAAGTTTAATTCTTTCCAAATGACTCACGTAAAACATCTCAGAATAAATTATAATATCTTACTGCATATTTTTTCTTAAGTTTTTCTTGACTATTAAAAAAGTAATACAAGGAGTTCCCTGGTGGCACAGAGGTTAAAATCCCGCTTGCCAATGCAGGGACACAGGTTCGAGCCCTGGTCTGGGAAGATCCCACATGCCGCGGAGCAACTAAGCCCACAAGCCACAACTACTGAGCCTGAGTGCCACAACTACTGAAGCCCGCCTGCCTAGAGCCCGTGCTCTGCAACAATAAGAAGCCACTGCAATGAGAAGCCTGTGCACCGCAAGGAAGAGTAGCCCCTGCTTGCCGCAACCAGAGATAGCCTGCATGCAGCAATGAAGACCCAACGCAGCCATAAATAAATAAATAAATTTATTTATTTTTTAAAAAGTAATACAAGCACACTATATGAGGAAAATAAAAGTAGGAAGGAACAAAATCACCTAGCATCACCTGAGGCAACTAATTAAAATTTGGAGTATTTCCTTTTAAACTTTTTCTATGTATTTCTAACATAGCTACAAACACAATGTGTATAATTTATATACTTTTATACCTTTTAAAAATATTATATAGGCACTTTTACATAAATTATAAAGACTTTTTTTTTTTTTGCGGTATGCGGGCCTCTCACTGTTGTGGCCTCTCCCGTTGCGGAGCACAGGCTCCGGACGCGCAGGCTCAGTGGCCATGGCTCACAGGCCCAGTCGCTCCACGGCACGTGGGATCTTCCCAGACCGGGGCACGAACCCGCGTCCCCTGCATCGGCAGGCGGACTCCCAACCACTGCACCACCAGGGAAGCCCTAGAGACATCATTTTAAATAGCTGCTTTATATTCCTATTGGTGGCTACCACCATTTACAGGTGACTGTAACTAAAGTGATGAATACCTTTCTACATTAAGATTTTTCACTATATTTAAAATAGTTTCCTTAAGATAGACTACCCCAAAATGAATATTACAGGGTCAAAAATGTGTGTGTGTGTATGTGTGTGTGTATAAAAAGGTTCTTTTTTCCCAATCTACTGATATATCAGAATCACACATTTCCCTACTCTACGTGGAATAAAATAATTTAGGTTCAGCAGTATCTCTTTTTAGAACATAAGAAATAACAACTAAATGCTAAAATATAACCTTAAAAAATCGTGTGAAGCTTGTCACAGCTTTCGAGTTCTTAGGTAGAAAATTCCTGTGGACTGGATGCTGGCTTTCTGTCTTAGAAGTGCTGAGGGCCCAGATGTCGATTAGATGACAAGCACTTTTTGACACAAGTGTGGGAGCAAACCAACAGGTTTGGACCTGGGTATTACTAAGGCTGCTACTTAACAAGACAGAGAGAAGATAATGTTTCAAAATTCAGGCAGTAAGGACGCAAATTAAAAACTGTTTGTGTTAAGGTCACACAGGCATATAACAACGGACCAAAGTTCCTATGTACCTTTGCACAGAATGCCTTAAAGAAGGCATACAAGATGCTTTGATTAACTCTACAATTTATGGTAAATATAAGAACATGAACTAAAATCTTAATTGGTTCAGTGTATTTAACCAATAATAAAGGGAATGTTATACTCTCCCTGCTTTATGTTTCTACCACCTGGTGAAGTATTTTTTCATATTTACCTCCAATAATAATGTCATTACTGCTAAAAATAATTTTAACAATGACAATTCTCCTAATTGAACTAGTAGGCATGAAACATTTTAATAAGCTATTTCTCGAAATAGGTTAAGAAATAAAAACATAGTGTCCAACAAAGATGAACTATAACACAAATCATACGAAAGCTGTTAACTGAGCATGCCTAAACAGTAACATACTTAGGAAAAGGACATAGGTGTGCATCAATGTCAAGAAATGCTTCACCAAGCATTAGAAGAATAAAAATTCATGGATGATTGTAGATACATGGGAAACACATAATGTCTTCTACATGTTAACTACCGATACTTAAAGGTCAGAATAGGCAAACTCCATCCTGTTGTGTCCTTTAATATACTGACCAAACGGCAAAAAATTTTTCATTTATAAGCAGCAGCAGCTTACTTGAAGAGAATCTATAACACAAGCTCTCATATAATTTTAAACGTATGACTATGTATATGTATCCAAATTCAAAGAAAAGCCTTGTAAGGGCCTTTCATATGAACACAGAAGTTTCATATGAAATTAAAACACAGGATGCACTTCCTTAAAATACAGTATTTTACTGTAACATAATATCCTGAGAACTCTTACATTCCCAACAGAATCTCTATAGCATTAAGATATCTAGGAAACTATCCTCTTCATAAAGCAATCCTGTGAAAAGACAGTTCATTTTAGCATGACAACAGTAAAGTCCTTTCTTCAAAAACAGGGCTCCTATAGTAAGTAACATGATTTCAAACAACGTGAAGGAGGAACTTAGGTGATTATTAAAGTAATACGGGCAAATGAAGTGAGTCATTAAAGAACAGATTAAAATAAATGTCACATATATCCGATTTTTAAAAATACATTAATAAACAGGATAAAAAATACAATGGGTATGATGACTGTCCATCATACCTTTGCGTCTTGGTAAATACTCAGTGTGAACTACACATATTGTTGCTAAAGTAAGATGCTGTTACCAAACTTAAGAAGTAACATGAACAAATAACCTATATGGCTAATGCCGTAAAAAATGTGGTG
This sequence comes from Mesoplodon bidens, assembly GCF_964165515.1. Classification (NCBI taxonomy): domain Eukaryota; kingdom Metazoa; phylum Chordata; class Mammalia; order Artiodactyla; family Ziphiidae; genus Mesoplodon; species Mesoplodon bidens. Next base: position 12,614,999 of record NC_138179.1, read on the forward strand.
AAAGAAATACTAAAACCAAGATATGCATCAGAGAAAACCACACCAAAATAATAAATCATAAAATAAACAATTTGATTAAATTATAGGTTAGGAAAATGGGAGGATTATACACTGAAACACAGCTGGGAAACGGATCAAGAGGAGTTAAAAAATGACTAAGTGGCACAGGCAAACAAATGAAAATGAACACCTAAAGGAAGGGACAAATTAAAGTGCACACACACTACAGTATAGTGACATCCTCATGCAAACCAGGAGTGTTCTAAAGTCAGAATAATAAATATTTAATAAACTAAAATCCTGGGTAGTTCAAACCAACAATCAAGCCCACTCCTACATAATCATTTTAACACCTTCAGATTTAAGAGGTATTTATAATTAAAATATAATCAAAAGGTATTTTTCTCCAATAACATGATTTTCACTATTTGAAATGAAAGCATTGCCAGAGACTAAAATCATCTGGCCACAGGTTAATAATCTTCCAAATGTATTTAAATTCAAATAATTCCAGCTATTCATAAATTATTCCAAAGAAAAACGTAAACCTATCCAGATCTAAAGGCTGAGACCATAATTACCAAAGAACAAAGTCACATGTCAGATATGTAGTTAAACACTTCTCTCACATGTTGAATATACATTCAATTAAACTGGAAAGAAAAAAATTTTTATTACTACTTTCTACTTAAAATACATAGTGTCAGTAAATAAGCTAAAAAAATAAAGACAATCTTTTCTGGTCAAAGACAGATGGGGAAAAATGGACAATTTCAGAAATGTTGGAACTTGAAATTGAGTAAGTATAAATTAATTAATTTGGCATAGATCCTCTCATGATCAGGTTATAGCACTTCCTTTGCTAGCATAAGGCACTAAGGTCACTGAAAATATAACCAAAAGTTAAAAAAAAATTTAACACAATATTTAGAAAGGTATTTAAATACAGGTCTGTATCTTCTTCATCTTGATATTTTGCCCCAGCTCACAGCAGGATCCTATCTAAAGCAGGTACTTAAGTATTTGGATGAATAAATCAAAGTGGTAGGAGGATGACATAAAGGGAGAACGTGGCGCCAAACATGTATTATCTCTGGAAGTAGTTTCTATTTTGGTGATCAAAATTTTTACAAGCACACTAAAACAATGTACTAATTTGAGACCAACATGTATGTACCAATATTTGTCTATTAATTTCTTTGCAGACATTTAACAAAACTTTTTGGTTAAATAAAAAATTTTAAACTGCTCATTTATACTTCTAAATCAAACGCTAGGCACAGCAGATTTCTAAAACGAAAAGACTTAAGACTTACTGTTGAGTGAGAATCGTCCCTATTGAATTACAGTGAAAAATTCTTACATGACTTTTACTCAATTAGTAAATCCTTTTTCTGTTTATGTAACATTAAGATATACCTAGCCCAGCAAACCAGTGGTGACCAACCACCAAAAGGTTGCCAAAACCCAAGACACAGTAGGGAAAGTGGTTCCATTCTCACCCCACCAACCCCATTACTTTTTCAAGTTATTAAAGAGAAAGGAGTAAAACTGTATTGGAGGTGTTTGAAAGAGACATTTTCATTCCTCAGGTGTACCTTTTTCTGGCCTGCATTTTCACAACTTTAGGCTATGTCTTAAGACTGAAGTTGCAAACTGGTGGCCTGTAAACATGCTTTCTTTGTTCTGATTGGTACTTCAGATTTTTTAAATTTAATTGCCTTTACTTAAATATCAGGGAATTTTACCTAAAAAATCCTGACTTCTAGTGTCTCAGAGAATCAGAAGTCCTGGCAACACCACGCTTGGACAATAACCAACAGCCAGAGTTGAGTGGTGGCTGCCTCTTGCAGACAGGACCTGTCGCAGCTCCCGCCTCTCTTATTTCTTCTCCTTGGCCACCTTCATCCATTAACATTATCCATCCAGACCCTGTAGGTACTTAAGTTTTTGGCCTCCATCCTCACCTACCTCATCTATAATCCTTTTGTGAATTAGAAGAAACTTCAACATAGAGCTCCTAAATTTCCACTGGACTTCTATAAAATAATTTATTGAAATACTACCAGGGAAGAGGAAGGAGTTCCTTGAAAAGTATGCTGGTTTTCCTCCTCATCTTTTTCACTCTTTCCCTTCTTGATTACCAGACATCAGTGACGTATGCTGACATTACCATTAAATTATTACTAGTTTATAATTAGATATGACACAATGTACTCATTTCTCTTCGAGGATCACTGTACAGAGTAATTTATGATGAGCAATCTCATCCGTTAATGCACACCCAACCTATTTCATTGGGAAGCTGACTAAACCAACCTAAAATTCAAATTGGCACTAAAGATGCAGACAACGAATCAATCTGCAATTATGGACGATCAAGAGCTTCTAGAATAAAACTGATGGTTTGCGATCAGCAATTACTAGGAGCCAAGGTGAGTTCACCAAGAATAAGACACCAAATAGATGTCACTTTCTATTTAGATAAAATTAATACATTGGTGGATCAGAGGAATGTGGTAGAAATTATATTGATTTCAAAAGAGCCCTCCAGGAAATCTCTTATAAGACAGTAAGATACAACATGGGCTGGATAATAAAATATTTTTAATTGACAGAATAATCTTTCCCCAAGAATTCTGAATCTGTGTCACTGGGAAAAGAGTTCTCTAGTGGAGCACTAAAGGGCTTGCTTGCTTGAGCAATCTTGCTCTCTAATCTCTGGGTATTCAACATTATTTTTTAATAACTTGAAAGATAAAGAAGACACAGCTACCAAATTTGCAAATAACACAATGCCGAGAAATATATATAATGGGACAAATGACAGAAATAATGCTTGAAATGACTGAGCTAGAACAATGGATCAAAAAGCAGAATATGACACTCAATAGAGATATATATGTATCCGCATTTAGATACAAAGAGCCAACTAAAACTGTCAAATACACAGAGAGGAGGGGACACTACCTTAATAGCCCTTTGTATGAAAAAATCTGATTTCAACCCCAAGATTAATATGCATCAACAGTGGGCTGGGGCTGCTAAAAAGTTAATTCATGCAGTAGACAGGTGCTGTCCTAACTGTGGAATGTGACCGCCCACCTTTATGGACTAGTCAGATCACACCGGGAGCACCGTTCTCCATTCTCAGTGGCACTTTTTAAGAGGTACTCTGAACAACTAAGGGGCTTTCAGATGAGGAAAACTGGGAATGATGAAGTCACTAAACCGTCTAATTTAAGAAAAGGCTGAAAGAAATGGGGATGTTCTACCTGGAGAAGAGAAAATTAGGGGAGACATGATGGCCGTCTTCAAATGTCTGAAGGCTATGTTGAAGAGGGAGTAGAATAGTCGTAGGTTGTTCTAAAGGGCAGAACTAAAACTAAAGGAGAGAAAGTTATAGGGAAATAATTTTAGTCCAAAAAAAAAAAAGAATAGGCAAAAGCAAAAACCCTCTCCAATGAGGAAAGCCATCAGCAGATAAACAGTACTCTCTCAGGAAGGCTTGCAGGAAGACAAGCTAATGGGAGGTCAGGCCAGATGAATTCTAGAATCTCTTCCAACTTTACCATTTCCAACACCGGAGCTCCTCAATGCTGTTTGGTTTGAACTAGCCTTGCACTTTCTCAGACAGTTGTCATGAGCAAATTTGTCTGTGTTACTCTTTGTAAGATGCCATTCAAAAGACAGAGGCAGAGCTTCACCACCAAATGAGCACGGCGATCCCTTCAAAGCAATCACCTAGGATGGCTGCATGCTTATTCCAGGGCTACTAGTACTCAAAACATCACTGAAACTCTTTTAGAATGTCTTCAGAGTCAGTTTCTGACTCACATAAGATACAGCCTCACTGTTTAATAGCCATGTCTACACTGCTGGTGGACACAAACTATCCTACTCATTTGGTACAGTCGGAGCCTAGCCCTCAGTAAGAGTCCAACAGTAACCCAAATAAGATCCATTTCTAACCAAAATCTGTTTAGCTTGATCATCTGTCTTAATCAAGCCCTGCTCCCAATGACATCTGAATGATTTCAAAAACGTAATTCATTCATAGACACATAAAAATTTGACATTAGATACAAATTAATATTACATAGGCTCTTAAATGTGCACAAAATGTAAAATTGATTTGAACAAAGAAAGGTAGCATGACCAGAATAAGAACATAACCTTCCAAGTTTATTGCTCTGAGGGAATGTATACAACCTATTTTTTTGTTGTTGTTTCTCTTTCCTTTTTAAAAGCATATTACTTTCTAGGCATACTTTATGTTTCGGGTTCAATTGTAAAGACCTCAAGAACTAGTACTATAGATCTTTTTCTTTTCCATATTCCTTTGAATCCTTAAAGTTGGTTATTATCTTCATTTCAAAAAAACATTCCAGGTACTTAAAAGTAAAAGTAAATTATAACTATAAATAATTTCAATAGAGAAATTTTTCAAACCCAAGATACTGCTCATATAAGTATGGTTTTAATAAGCTGTACTATTTGAATGCAAGCTGAGTACAGTATACCATTTGGAATCAATGTGTCTCTTCCTTACTAAAGCCCTAATCTATTTCTACAACTCTCAGCAAAAAGATTTTTAACCTCCCTACATATATTATCCCCTAATATAAAAAATACTTTAACTTCCTTAATAAAAAAAGCTAAAATCTTACTTTACAGTCCCCTAAATATATCTATTAATTTTTAAACATTAAGGATGATTCCAGAACTAAACATTGTCACCATAGTGAGAATTTTAGTGGAAATTAGTTGGGCATCAGTCAGCTTGTTGTCTTTGTAGTATTTGTATAATAAATAGTTAACCACTTTTTTCTTTTGTATTTTAACAGAATGCCTGGTACCCAGTAAAGAAAGTTAAGAACCTGTTAAGAACTGCAGTGAAGATTTTGTTCTTTACAGATTGCAGCAAGTCTGAGTTGAGGAAGTTCTGACAGATGCAAAATGTACACCTGTTGCAGGTGCACATACAGCGTAACCGGGCATGGCTGCGAAAACACACAGAAGGACAGGAGTTGAGTTCTTACTTACAAATATGGCACAAGTCAGAGTGTGCCAACTTAAAAAAAAAAGATTTAGGCATAAGCAACACTAAGGAAAAGGACAGTGTGGGGCATGCTAAAGTTGTGCAGAATTCCACATTTACCAAAAATATAATGAACAGCAATAGCTCCCTCCTCCCTCCCTATAGAAAATCTAAGGAAAATTAGCTAACACTTTTGCTTTTTTGGAGGGGGGATAGAATTATTAGTACAAGGGTTTTAGTGGAATAAATATGCACAGCAATAGATGGCACCCTCATCTAAATTAATAAAAGAAAAACTGAGTAAGCCACAGCACCCACCAAAAGGTCAGAGTTTGCTAGCATTTAAATAACCATCCCCTCCTCCTCCCTCAGTATATACACATGCCTGAAAACCAGGAAGGAGAAGAGTGACAAATACACAAAAGAGTCAAAAGACGAGTATGTTCAACCCTGAGGAGATATGAACAACATCGCCTTTAATTCATCAAGCACCATGGCTCCCAAAGGAAATCATAGTGCTTCATAAATTTCTACTTGAACCCAAAATATAGGGTTAATTTCGTCTGCTACCAAAACACACCAGCTAAGTATGATAATATGAAACTCTGGGTAAGGGTGTAAAAATCAACAATGGATCCAATTGATATTAGATATGAAATTTAGGAGGCTTTCTGACTCCTTTCTGGTTGAGTGAGTTGCACTAGTTGGTACAGGCACGTGGGGCAGCCCATTTCACCTCCACTCTAACAACCAAAGTAGGGGGTCTCCAATGACTGCTCAGTGGTCGGAGCCACTCAGACATACAAGGCCATCACACCACCCCTGGAGAGGTACTGGCGCAGAACCCACTCAGAAGAGCGCCACCTGAAGAATCAATTACATCACTTCCTGTAACACCTGAACATTTTTTAGAGGCTTCTCAGTCAATGGACTGGCCCAATCTGACTTGGCTTAGCTTGTGAGATCTGATGAGACCACAGCACACGGTGGCATGGTTGTGGAGATTAGCAGCATCCCAATAATGCCTAATTCCCAACATGAAGAAAAACAAGAATTAATTTTTTAGAAGACTCTTACAGGCTCAAGACATTCCATTTTAAAATCTGACTTGTGATGATGAACATATCACTGCTACTAAGTCACTGCCAGCTGTCATACTGGAATCCATCTGTTATTTTATAAGTTGAATCTGACTCTTCAACATATACAGGCTCCACCCACCAAAAAGGAGGGATGCAAAGTATGCTTAGCAACAGGGAGATGCTTCATGAGAAGTAGTTTCAGATTAATCATAAAAACAAGTGTCCATGTATGTACATTTATCATATACACACACACACACTCACACATATTGCAGTAAAATTTTAAAGATGCAGATCTAAAAACACAGTTGCAGTTATTTACAAGATTAAGACAGCGCATTTACATAGTAAAAAAAAAAGACACCATAGTATACAGCTAGGCAGTAAGCCTGACCAAGCAGTGCGTTTCTGGATAATTACTAAATGTGAATTATGGAGAAAAAGATGTGGTCATCTATAAGAAAATGTCAACAAAATGCCATAGAAGCCATAAAGAAAAAGTAACTTACAAAGCAGTTTTTAGAAAGACCCAGATTTTTCTCAAATTCTCTATTCTATCAGTGTTGCCCATGTCTCGGGAGAGTCTGTCTCTGTAATGATCCTCTCTGTAGATAACATACACGAAAGTTTTAAAGCAAAGGTAAACATAAAAAGTAAGGTTTTGCTTATCTAACAGTAATAGGAAGGAATGAATTCTCTTCCAATACAAACAGAATTTCAAGGGTTTGCTGCATTTTTTTAAAGTACTAGTTAATGGAACAGCAATAAAGTTAACTGATTTGAAAAATCCGTACAAATTAACAACCTTTTGAAAAACCTTAGCTTATAGCAATTTTTGAGTATTACTCTATGTTATACTGTACTTTTCATAAGAAGAAAAATAATTTAGAGAATAACATAATAATAAATAGAATAAACTGTAAAGTCCTGAGAAACGCACTGCCTGAAAAACTATCTTGTCACAAAACAGAATTTATACAAACACCGTACTTGAGGAGAATGCCATTAAGAACCATGCAATTTTAAGGCAGTTAGTAAACTATGAAGATGACCACAGTTATGTGCTTGTGCATATGCATGTAGAGATATACAATAAATGTACATAAAATTTGTGGCTCATAACACTTAACATAAAACATTTATATAGAAGGAATCCCAATTACAACTTTTTATAGCACTAAAAAAAGACTTTATAACCTGAACTCAAACATACCCATAATTTAAACATAAATTCATAAAAGATTTTAGAATCCTTCACATACTCAAGGTCAATTAATCAGCAGAAAAAATATAAAAGTTAACTTTTTGTTCATATGGAAATGCCTTATTAGCATGATGTCAATTCCATTTTATTGCAGTAAGACTATCTTTTTAATGATGGGTGAGAGGCTGAGTTTTATTGTACTATCCTATTAAGATAGTTACAGCCTGCTCAAATATAGTCAAATGTTATCAGAAGCACCATTGATATAATTTTCTTCTGGTACCCAAACCAAACCTGCATTTACTCAAACTTGTCCCTTCTCATTACAAAGTCTCTTTCTGTTGCTGAACAACTTCTATGTGACAGAGATTCCACCCTCATGGTTAATAAAGGCATGCAATGTTACCACAAACCATGCAAAACAAAAATCATGGCAGAGCAAGTACTTACGGGTACATGGCCATTGTTGTCAATTTAACAAAGATATCTTTACTGGGTGCATCAGCAGTATTGCAAGTGAAGGCTTGTGGTGGAGGCATTTTGTGTTTCCTGCAGAAATCAGTAGGTGAAATGCTATATTCTTGTTTGACTTCATGCAGGTCTGACTTTGCAGCTACGATTAAGCAAGGTATTCTGCTGTCCATAAAATGTTGCTACAGAATAAAAAGTGAAAGCAAAATCTGATGACAAGTTCAAAAATTACTAAATTTAATTAAATGGGCACTAAAAATTTTATCTAGATAGGCAAAGCACCAACAGTTTCAGGGAGAAAGTAAACTAAGAGGCAAAGACTGGCAGTTGTCTAGGTCAGTAGCATAATAAGACCCGGGCCACTTTTCTAATGCTGGTAACAATATAAACCTGTAACAATTCTTCAAATTCACCACAATTTGAAAAAAGAATTTTTTTTTCAAAAAGAAACAATACTTTGAAATAAAAAGAAATCTACCTAAATTCTCTCTCCTAAAGCACACTATTTTCATTTTTTGATATTACCTCTAGTCCTTAAGCACATACATATATATATGTTCACATAGTTGTAGTCATGCTGGACATAACCATTTAAAAATATAATACTGAGGGCTTCCCTGGTGGCGCAGTGGTTGAGAGTCCACCTGCCAATGCAGGGGACATGGGTTCATGCCCTGGTCCGGGAAGATCCCACATGCCGTGGAGCGGCTGGGCCGCTGAGCCTGCGCGTCCAGAGCCTGTGCTCCACAACGGGAGAGGCCACAACAGTGAGAGGCCCGCGTACCGCAAAAAACAGTAATAAAAAAAAATTAAAAATAAAAATATAATACTGAATTTTCCATGTTTTCAGAATTCAAAACCATTATTTTTAATGGCTACATAAATTTCATAGGATCATTTTGTCTCAGTTTGGTAAACTATCCTCCTATTGTTAGACATTTGGATTATTTCCAGGTTTTTGCTATTAAAAACAATGCTAGAGTAAATTCCTTCATACATACAGTTTTTTTACTCTTATTGAATCTTGTTGATAATCTCAAAGTAACTGATAACTTTTCAAGCCTCTGGTTTATCCCCTTGCTCTATTATTATTCTTGGTATAATGGGTAACATATAATCCATGTGCATTCCTAAGACCTTCCATTAATGCAGAGGTTCTTAACCAGGAACGCACATCAGAGTCACATGTGGAAAAAAGTACTTTTAAAAATACAGATGTCTGCGACTCTACCACCTCAGAATGAAACCAGAACCTTTTGGGATAGGACACAAATGCATGTATTTTTGAAAAGCTCCACAAATAATTTTCTTGCATTCCCCTGGTTAGAAAACACATTACAATTCCATTAAACTCCTTATAAAGTTAAACTTGGTTTTAGACCAAAAGAGCAACAAACCTTAAAAATCCTGGCACAGTATTCAAAGGATTTAGGGTTACTGACATCATATACCAGGCACACAACATCACAAAGGATCTCAGCCTCAGTTAGAAATTCCGATTCTGAGATATCATGCAACTTGTAAAAAGAAAAAGACAGAAACGTAAGTATCATAACACTGATGTAAAATTAAAGTCATGATATTTTATTATTTGCTTAACTTGACTTCCTAATTTAAAAATACTAGTTAAGCATAAATTTTCAGACTATTTTTGGAAGTAAGACATATAGATAAATAAGTAGCTTCTGATTTTTGAAGATGAAAAATGGTGATTAAGGTCCTACAGAAACTAACATTTAGGCTTCCCTGGTGGCGCAGTGGTTGAGAATCTGCCTGCCAATGCGGGGGACACGGGTTCGAGCCCTGGTCTGGGAAGATCCCACATGCCGTGGAGCGGCTGGGCCCGTGAGCCACAACTACTGAGCCTGCGCGTCTGGAGCTTGTGCTCCGCAGCAAGAGAGGCTGCAACGGTGAGAGGCCCGCGCACTGTGATGAGGAGTGGCCCCTGCTCGCTGCAACTGGAGAAAGCCCTTGCACAGAAATGAAGACCCAACACAGCCATAAATAAATAAATAAATAAATAAATAAATAAAATTTAAAAAAAAAAGAAACTAACATTTAGTGAGTGACTAAAGTGTGCTAGGCAGGCCCTTTACATGCATTCTCTACATACTATAGATAAGAAAACAGGCTAAAGAGATTAGGTCAACTGCCAAAGATAGCACAACTAACTAGTCATCAGACCAAAAATTGAACTCAGATATGATTCCCAAGTCTTTTTTCTTTCTACCACACCACCTTTCCTCCCCACCAATCAAAAACACAAAGCAAAAAAAACCAAACAAACAAACAAACAAAAAACCACAAAGAAAAGGATGGTACATTAAGGTTATTTTGTTCTATTTCACTGCCTACTCTTTTTCAATGTTTATTATAAAATCTCTAAAAAAAATCCCATCTGTGATATGATAATGATCCAACAAGTGTAAAATTCAGTATTGAGCTATATAAGATAGTGCTTCTTTGCTGAGGAGAAGAAAGGGGAAGTGTAAAGTCAGAGGTGACTCAATATATTCCAAATAAAACACTATTAGAGCATGGATATTCAGAGACATGAAAGACATCAATTTGCAATGAATGGCTGTAACAATAAAACTGGAAAGTTAACAATCAGCAAGATTTACTGAGTACCCAATATACAGAATTATACTTAGGAGAAGAATGAGAGATAAACAGGTTTAACAAGAAACCGACAAAGAACTTTTATCATAAAGAGCAAAATATGCATAAAATTTAATGTGATTATCTGTCTAGCAGAATAAACTATTTCCAAAAAGAAAAAAAAAAGGGAATGAACTTTCTTTAGTACCTATTATTTGTCAGGAGCTTCTCATATTAGTTAACTTAATAAGAAACTCAGGCTCAGAGAGAATAAGCAATTTGCCTGAGGTCACACAGCTGATCAGTGGTGGACCAGCATTCAAACCAAAATCAGACTGGATCCAAAAAGAACATAAAACCTCTTTCTACTATTTCATATTATCTTTTCAGTCATACCATTCTTTCAATCATTCTTTAGGCTACCACACTTGTTAAATACACTCTTCCCTGCTAAACAGATACAACCTGATTCAGATTACAGATTAAACTACCCCACACCTGCACAAAGGTCTTCAAACTAATTTCTAATCAATAGAGGACATAATTTTTAAAAATAAAAGTGGAAGAAAGAGCAAAGAGGATTTAATTTTTTTTTTTTTACTTTCTTACAGTGGTATAACATACAATTAAGCACACAGATAGATGAATTTTTACTTATATCTACACCCATGTAATCACCACATGGATCAAGGGAATTAAAATTAATTCTAATGAATAAACCAGGTAAAAAAATAAATCACACAAAAGCCATTAAATTAAATCCAATTATGTTTTCAAAGAGTCATTTAAAATGTACCCAATAATTAATAATTTTTATATGCCAGAAAATTTCTTACCAACAAGTATTTCTCTTGTCCATATACATAAACAGTGTTAATCGCATAGTATGATTTATGGTCATCACGAATTTTCTTTTGCCTCTGAAAACAACCAAAAACATCTCAGTATTTATAGTAAGAAATTACAGGAACTAGTTTTCATCAACACATGCGCTCTGCATGTATGGTGTGTTACCAAAAAAAGGACATTCTTCCCTACACTATGTATTATTTATCAATACAAAGGGGATATTGATGTTGTTTCTTAGTTCTTAAGGTCTAAAATAAAAGATGCATTTGTTCTGCATAAAGGGAAAGCAGTAGCTGAAAAGGAAGTAAACTATATCACTGAAAGTGTATTCCAGAGCCACCTGCTGGCAATTCTCATTACACTATAATTTGGCCTGCTATTTCATCTAGAAATATGTCAATCTCCTTACTCAAGGCAGTAGTCAGAATTAGGTATCAGTATTCGGTTCAAAATATTCACTGTACATTTACTTCATGACAAGCACTGTGCTTGATGCTTTCATATGTGTATTTATTTAACCCCCATCTAAAAGCTGGTTAAAAAAAAAAGACAAATGATAGCTAACATCAATGAAGCAAAGATAAAGCTAGTTCAATGAGATTATTGTTACACTTTAGTTGTACCTTACTATTATACATAGGTCACTCAGTTCTACTAATCATCTAAAAAGGTAAATGGTTATGAAAAAATTATGTAAACTCAGTGACTATAAAAATCTGTTGAGTATAGTTCTATTTCTTGAGAACTCTCACCATTAAGTTTCTTCCAAGAAGAGCCTGAAGAACTCCACTTTTCCCACAGTTTTTCATCCCAATTACATTACATCTGAACACATTTCTTTGAGTCTGTTTTTTCTGAAGGTCTATCTTTTTATCTCTTGTTACTAAAAAGAAAAAAAAAGCTAATTATGTACCGCTTAGACTCACTGAGCCTTCATTTCACATTCTGCAAAATACGGTATTGCTATTTATCATTTTTACAAAGTGTTCGATCAATAAACATACTGTACACTAGTCAAGCTGTATGTGAAATAAAGTACAAAATATAATACAGAAGGGCCCCACTTAGTGAAAAAGATGCATTTCTGAAAGTCGGCTGTAAACGTCTAGTAACCAAATGATATTCATTTCATCATAAAATAAGTAGTATGTTTACATAACAAAATGATATCCCAAAAATGAACGAAAATTACAATGAATACAGCCAATACTATATCCCATCTTTTTTTCTGTTATAAATTATTGTCATAACAAATTATAAACTAAAAGATGCTATCTCAAAACCGCACTCTCTTGGGTCTATAAATGGAAAGAGGATATGCACGCTAGGGTTAACTGGCCTTTCCAAGGTAAATCTGTAAAAGAGGCAGCCCTGAAAACAATGTTGTATCATCAGAGCAACAAGGCATCTCTTCTTGAGGTAAAGAGACCTCCTTAGGGCTTCCCTGGTGGCACAGTGGTTGAGAGTCCGCCTGCCGATGCAGGGGACATGGGTTCGTGCCCCGGTCTGGGAAGATCCCACATGCCGCGGACCGGCTGGGCCCGTGAGCCATGGCCGCTGAGCCTGCGCGTCCGGAGCCTGTGCTCCACAATGGGAGAGGCCACAACAGTGAGAGGCCTGCGTACCACAAAAAAAAAAAGAGAGAGACCTCCTTAAACTATACCCAAAGATTCAACTACAAGAAAGCTCACCAAGAGGTACTATTTATAGCAAAAAAACCTGAAAGTGATAAAAAACAGATAATAATTATGGGGTAGTTAAGTTATAGAATATCCATATGATGATACTTTATCTAATATTAAAGATATATAAAAGTATACTTATTGATAATAGAAATATGGTCACAATATTTTGTTGAGTGAAAGAACCTCCTGCTGGCTAATTAGTTCCTTAGTCTTTGGTGCTGCATTAAATACTGTCTAACTGGTTAAGTACTTTGAAGGGTACTTGCTCTGTCAATTTCACAAAGGCTGTCTTCTTGTAATGGGGCTTCCTGTAAGATATGGCATTTTTCCCCACAAATTAGGATATAAGAACTTCTTGAAATGATCAGTTCCCTAATTTGTTATTTCATATTATATCTATGGATTTTCTTTAAGTGGAGCACATTGCCTGGCAAGAATGCCTGGTTAACCATTACAAGATATGTGAAAGATTTTTTAATGTGGAAAAAGGTTATAAAACTGAGTTATGTACAATCAGTTGAATATCAGGATCATGTGTTAATAGGCATTGTTTTTAATGTTTAAAGAAAATTAAAACATAAGATAGACTGGTAAATACTTTTCATGCCCATAGCCCTCCCTGATTTTCATCAATGAAGTACCCTCAGGGGGAGACTAGAGGTAAAACCTCTACTCTTTCCTTTTTGATAACAATAAAATCAAGCAACTTACCTCAAAAGTGATTACTAAATCAAGGGCAAACAAAGTATAGACGTGGAAGACTAATGAAGATGCATTTATTTTCACTCTTTTTACATATGAAACTGGAATCCTAAAAAAAATTTTTTTCTAATTAAATAGCATTCAGATACTTACCTGTGATGGCTGAAGCTTGAGACTCTTGCTCAGTCAATATTGAATAGCCTAGATAACCCAAATACTCCAGGCACCGCTGCACATCTAAATAGGTCGTGAGCCTAGGAAAGGGAAGAGTTTAAAATGTGAAAAGTTCCTAAATGAATATTTATTAAAAAAAAATTACAACAGCTCAAATAATTTTACCACCAGACCCAGATAATTTTTGTCAGACTGCTTTAATTTCCCATGTGCCCAACCATGGCTTTTCCTACAGTGACATTCTTAGGGCAGAGATGAAAGGAAGGAGAATGCAAGATGGAGGGTGGAGGGGGCTCCTGTATCTATTCCACCTGCCGGGAGAGAGCAAGGCCACACAGATGAGCAGTGAGCAGCTGGTAAGATCTAGAGCAGGGATATTTTATATTATGTGCTTCCCAAGTTACATATTGTACTGCAAATACTGGCTAGTTAAGGACTTAAGGATAAGTAAATCTGAAAAGGTTTGCAAAAGGTGCAAAAAATAACTGAAAGGCTGAAAGGCACTTGAAAATAGTTAGCCTTTCTTATGATTTGAAAAAAGAACAGATCCTGGTGTTGAGAAAGTTACTCTCGCCAAGGCTAAAGTAATTATGTCATTATGCACAACCAGAGAATTTTTTTAGAACCCTAGACAATAGGTCAACAAGACTGCAGACACCCTCACTAAGTCTAAGAATTCACTGAAAACAAACAACAACAACAACAACAAAAAACCCTCAAATTAAGAATTCAGTGTCAAGTAAAATATGCTCTCCCCATATTCTGAAAATACAAGATTTGTACAATAACAATGTTTCCAATTCCCTTAATCAAAAGTATTAAAACACACTGTAAATCAACTATATTCCAATAAAAAAAATTTTAAGTATTAAAACTTACTTCCATTTTTATATGACTTATTACTGTTTCCCTGTACCTCATCCAAAAGCAAACACACCCCCTTCCTGATAAATTTACAGAACATCTATAGTTCATCTTAGAGGTAGCAGCAGCACTATAAGTCCTGCTCACAGGCAGCTATCATTGAAGCACTTCACAAGATCTGACAAATATACAAAATGATGAATGTAATGCACCATAATTTCAAGCTAGCTGTAACTCTAGAGGAAAGAAGTGAGCTCTATACTCACGTCCACTGGGAAAGGAATCCCTGGTAGGTAATCCAGCCTTTTTCATTCGTACAAACTGTATTATTCACATCTGGCCCCCAAGGTATGTAAGGGAAAACTTTAAACAAGTCTTTAAGCTCATCAGGTGACAAAGCACAGTCTCTATCCTGAAGATACACAAGGAAGTAACATAACATTTAGATATCTAAGAGGATAATTCCCAAATGCAAGAGCCCCCTAATCAAGTAAAAGCTATGTTTCTAAAAACTAACAAATGAAAAGAAATTTTACATTTTATCAAGAAAACTCCTTACACATATATAAGGAAGCCTATGCAAGGGTCTATCAGAAACTAGACTTTTTCATCTTGAGAAAATAATAAAGTAAATAATATGAGAAAGTATCTTTGCTAGTTTAAAAAAGTTTGGGTAATTTTTGGCTATGTGACAGGAATACCCAATAGCTCAGGGAACAGAGTTACATCATTCACAGGAAAATATTTTATCATATATCATGGAAAACTGCAGCTAAAAGCTTACCAAATCATGCTTGTCAAAAGTACTCTGGAGAAACAAATATGCGTGATGATTTAATTCAGTAGTGCAATCAGGAGGTATTTTTAGCCTGTTGATGAAAAAAAAAAGTAAAATAAATCATTAACCAAATATTAAAATTTAATTGGAGAAATGAACATGAAATTGCAACAAGTCTTTTTGTAGGATGACAGCATTTACAGAACATGTTTTCTGTAGCCATTTAGACTTGCCCAGGGAAAGTCACTGCAGTGGTATGGCAATTCTCAAAGAGTCATAATAGTGCTCATTCCAAGGTGACAGTTTTCTTAACTATCTGAAGGGCAGGTTGTATTAAAAAATTTACAGACAATACTGATTAAACTGTAATGGGTTGTTCTTCCTACAAACCAATTGTAAGTCAAAATTATGAGCTTTAAACAATGTCAACATTGTAATGAGTTGAAAATGATGTGAAGAGATGTTATTTCTGCCTGATTTGACCTTTGACACACCCTAAATTCGAGTCAATAAACATTTATCAAATGCACGGAGGTACTGGGGACATAAAAACAAGACAGGCTCCCTACCTCTAAGGAACCACATTCAAGCTGGAGACAGACCACAAGTAGATAACCTCACTATCTCAACAGAATGAGGCAACTGTTGAGTATGGGTAAACTACAGATGCTAGGGGAACCCTTGGAAAAGGGAACACCTTGGCCTGGGGATGGGAAGGTGTCAGCACTGCTGAGAGACACTGTCACCTGTATTGAGACTTGAAGGATAACAGACATGAATTAGGTTAGGGGGAGAGGGAGGAAGAGAGTAAAAACACCATGGGCAAAAGCCTGGAGTGGGAAGCAATATCTGATTGGTGGACCAGAAATAGTTTAGTATTTACTTCTAGAATGAAGGCAGGGAGTGAGCCGGAGTGAGCAGATCATGAATGACCTCCTACACCAGGTTAAGAAGCTTAGGCTTTATCCTGTCTTGAAGGGAAAGTGACATGGCAAACTCCATGTTGTATATCTATTAATCTAGCAGCAGTGTGAAGGACAGAGGCAGAGAGTTTAATAAGAAGACTCAAGTGGTGGCTCTGAAGGGGCTACTTTACAGACAGTTAGAGGTAGAGCGCAGAAAGAAATTAAAAGAGATCTTAGTGTAAGTCACAAAGCCACAAAAGATGGAGTTTCCTTACTGTCATACTTTAGAAAGCAATAAGCAACCTCCCGTAGAATTTATCTACCCACATAAATGGCACAGAAAAGAAAACTTGATAAAAAAGTCCTGGGACAAATACATTCGTTCAATATATATTTATTGAAAAACCTGGGAAATTACTTGAGCCAAGATTTAATAACTTTGACAAGGGAAGTTTTAACTTAGAACTGATTAATGGACCAGGAATCCAACTAGAAATTTTGCTTCCTTAATGATGGGGAAGGAAAAACAACAACAAAGTTTTTCTGAACCCTTACATGGATAGCTAGCAGTGCTATGCTAAGATTAAAAAGGAGAACATGAAGATAATGTGCTACTGAAAAAGCGAAGAAAAAAGGCAAAAGGCTCAAAGGCCAGATCTTGGGAAGTCACTTCCCTGAAAAGCCTACTTCCCTTGGGTATGGGAGAGGCATCCTATAGCAAGGCAGTCTCCTATTTCAGGGTGATGCTGGGTTCATCATTAAACATACAGAACTTAATCATATCATTATCTAAAGAAAAACAACCACAAAGAGACTGGTCATTTAGGAAAAATACTTATTTTATCCTGAGCTGGGAACAGGCTATAAAACTTAGGGAGGAGAAGGACTAAAGAAAAGAAAAATGCTAACCAATATATTTCTGATCCCTTGACTCTAAAAACAAGTTCATCTAGCATCTTTTATCTCCTTCCTCAATAAAATGAATAAAAAAAGATACTTGTACTCTTCATGAGAAGAAGAGGAAGAGTTTGAGCCATGCTATAAATCAGTGGCTCTCAACTGGGGATGATTTCACTCCTGAGGGGACATTTTTGGCTGTCACGACTCGGGGAAGAGGTGCTACCGGCATCTAAGGATGTGCTAATAAACATCCTATAACTCGTAGAACAGGCTCTACAATAATGAATTATCTAATCCAAAATGTCAAGAGTGCCAAGTTTGAGAAACCCTGCTATAAACGGCTCTATAAATCTATAAATTATTCCTGAGTAGCTCAGAGCCTACCTACCAATGTGCTAAATAAAACTTTAAAATACTGGCAAGTGAAATCAATTAGAAACCAAAGGTACATACAAGGGAAATAAATATTCAGGTGTCAAATCCAGATCGTCATCATAACCAAATCGTCGAAGCACAGTCCAAGTAGTTTCATGTCTCCCTCTCTGAATAAAAAGTGTGTGTAAAAAAAGAAAACCTGAAATAAAATAAATTAGTAAATATAGCTGATGTGAAAATGGGTAGAGTCACATGGGAGAAAAGCATGTAACACCTAACGGCAAGAGCTAGACTCCTGAACATATGTGTACTAGTTTTGCATATGGAAGGTCAAACCAAAACAAAGTTCACAAGTGTCTCAAAGAATTGATTTCAGAATCATTTCACAGATATACCCAGGTCAGCAAGAGATGGCACTACATGAAAGGGCCAAAAACATATCCCAAGGAATATACTGACATTCACATGGTTATATGATAAAAACAAATGAAATCATTTTAATTTTAAGATAAATTTGTTTCTGAAATCTCTTACCCTCAGATGGACCTCTGTACTCCTGAGATCCAATCAATTTCCCTACCTCTAATTTATACTCACAGTAAAGATAATTATCCCCACCAATGCCTGCCTCTTCCAACTCTTAAACATCCAGGTTAGATTTTAGGTATATTAGTAAATACAAACATTTCCCTAAATATAGATAATACCATAAAGACTTTCGCCTTCTGCCAAATTTTGAAAATATTAAATTCAAAAGGGGGAAAAAGCACCATTTACCCACCTTTCAGTGTCAATCCACTATCAGCCACACCATCACTTATATGTTTTCTGACTACATTTTTGACGTCTTCTAGAGCTTGAGGAGCTAACGGAGTGTTGAAACAAATTCTCTAGCAAAAAACATAAAAATAAAGTTAAAAACAAATCAGCATTAAAACCACAAATAATACAAATATTAATCCACAAAGCAACATTAAATCAAAGAGTTGCAACCAAAGGAAACAAATTCGGAATTAGCAGAGCCTCTACTTTGTATTAAGTAAGACATGTCATACTTAGGACATGTTTTCCCTACTCTCCCCATCATGTTCCTAAAACACAGAGCTCTTTGTATAGCTATGTTATACAAAACCGAGAAAGAAAAACAGTTCAGAGTTCAGACTTCAAGTCATCCTTAATACACCCACTGTACACCATGAAATGACACTCTCAGAGTCCCCTCAATTCCTAAGCATGAGTTTTATCCCCTAGGTAAAGATTAAATAGCCTGACGTGAAAGAGAGTTTTTACATGAAAGAGATGCATGTTTATCAAAATACCATTGTTCAAGCCAATAAATTTTTTCTCTTCTCAGCAAAAAAGGACCAAGATACACAAATATCTGAAATAAAAGGCTACCTGAAAGAAGTTGAGTTCAGCATCATTGAGAGTACCATCATTATCTTGATCAGATATTTTAAATATACGAGTAAGGGCTTTTATACAGGATGGTTTCATCTATAAATCATTGAGAAAAGAAACAGTCGTTTTAATGTAAATAGCTGGGATTTTAAAATATGATTTTCATAAATATGCTTAGAAGAATTCTAAATGTTTTCACTGCCAAATACATAACATCAAATACAACCGACATGAAAAATGAACTCAAGTAAAGCCATTTCCTTTCATACCCAAGCCACTTTAAGTAAATGAGGCAGTATTTACTTGGACCGACCTGGAATGGTTAAACTCTCCCTTCATGACCACACACCCTCTGAAGATGGGCAAAAGAGAAATTCATCTTTAGGGAAGATTCATTCTTCCAGTCATATAAAGAAGAAATGCCCTCTCTCATTCCATAAAGAATTTGAGCTACATAAAACTATAGTAAAGGCTTCCCCCCCACACAACTTCTCTGATTTTTGACCTTCTAGCAGCAAAATGGGACTAAATGTTTTGGTCTGTCACTTGTGTGTGTGTGTATCTATCAAAGCTGGGATATAAATGTACTGATTCGCAAGCAGGTGACAAAATAGCACTGGTTGATAAGTGTACAAGTCTTTTACTAACTTCCTATTATGAGATAAGAATTACATTTAAAAAATTACATTTTGGGGCTTCCCTGGTGGCACAGTGGTTGAGAGTCCGCCTGCCGATGCAGGGGACACGGGTTCATGCCCTGGTCCGGGAAGATCCCACATGCCGCGGAGTGGCTGGGCCCGTGAGCCATGGCCGCTGAGCCTGCGCGTCCGGAGCCTGCGCTCCATAACGGGAGAGGCCACAGCAGTGAGAGGCCCGCGTACCGCAAAAAAAAAAAAAAATTACATTTTTGACTCTACAACTTTTATAAGAAAAGCTGCTGGAAATGTACTCTGACAACTTTTATTTTAGGATTTATAATGGACAGAACAAATATTTTACTATTTAAAAATAAGCCCCACATGCTTCTAATTTGTATAATTGCTATAGGAAAATCACTGTCAACAATTTTGAGAAAATAAAACTTTTAGGAAGATTTCTGAACACTGTGTAAGTGTGGAGGGAGATATCTTATGGACATCTGAATCAGAGAAATGAGACGGCAAGGTGAGGAAATGTGTACTTGTTAGCTTACTAACTTCAGTGATATGGCTATCCAGAGCAAACAGTAATGATGAGTTTTGATCACACTAACATATCAAACTCAAGTGCATAAAATAAGTTCTTTTAAAAATAGCATGGAAGTATAGCTGATTCACTGTTACAAAGCAGAAACTAACACACCACTGTAAAGCAAATATACTCTAATAAAGGTGTTAAAAAAAAAAAAGATAGCCACCAGAGTCAAGATGCAAAAAAAAAAAAAAAAAATGAAGGAACAGTTATCTTCTTTTGGTTTAAATAGGGGCTCTAGGGGAGCAACTTGATATAATGATAAACAGGTAAAATCTAAGACATAAAGAGATTAGAAAGAACTGAGAAAAAGAAGTCAAACATTTAGGGAGCACTGGTTAGGGGTTTCTTTATAAAAGAACCTTAAATGGACTATAACCTATCACATCCACAATCATGGATAATTTTTTAAGCAAAAATAAGATATTGCTTCTATAAACGTGATCCTAATATTAGATATTCAAGTTTAATAAAGATCACATTATATTTTATTTACTCTTCTTTTAAAAATCTGTTACATAATAATCTAAACGTTTCAAAAAGTAGCAAAGCTAGAATGGTGCAAAAAACAGAATCTAAAACTAACTTTTTATTTGCCAGTGGTTTTTCCTTGTATCATAAAATGCTACATTAAAAAAAGTAATTGAAGAGAAACAGTGATGCATTTTTCATTAAAGCTTGAAATGCATCAGAAGCAAAAGTGCTCTAAGGTACTAGCTCAATACGATATTTAAATATTAACCTCTTAAAATATAACACCAAAAAATGACTACTTTTTAAAAGTATTAAAAATTATACTTTAATAAAACTAAAATATTTTGGCAGTAATAAAATAAACTCATTTTGCATATAAAGTAATCTAAACTCTCACACAGATCTTTTTCATTATTAGGTAAGCAGAGGACTCCATGGGTCATACAGAGTCTGTCATCACTGGAAACATATTTCAAATTCAGGCTTTAATTTAGAATATGATCTTTTTGATGATCCTAGCTCAAATCTGTGTTAAAAGCTTATTAATGTTGTCTAAATGAAAGACTCTGTTATAAGCTTAGACTCAAGGCTTGTACTTGTATAAATCAAGGCATATAATCTCTAAAAGTTACAGATTTTACCTTAGGCAGGTCCACCTAAGAAATGACTAACAGATGGTAGTAGGTGTTTTACAGGGAAGGGAGGATTAGCAGATTAGCAGAACTAATAATAGGCCTAAGAAAAAAGTAGCAATTAGAGAATTGAGAACAAACTAACAGTGGGGATTTAATGTACTGCTAGGCTAAGCTGAGAAGTAAATCTCTCCAGTATGAGACTGTTTCCCAAATTTTCTTGATCATAAGATATAGCACCTGGCTGAATCAGAATGGAATCTGTATTTTTAACAAGTACACTTAGTGACTATTATGAGGTGAATTTGGGAAATACTGAATTAAGAGCAAGTTAGAAATAAACACTCCAATTAAGGAACAGTAAACCAGGATTAAGGAAGAGTAAATCAGGGTCAGATTAAGGGATAATTCAGATTAATATTTATACCAGGGGTCAGCACTTTTTTGGTAAAGAGCTACATAGCAAATACTTTAGGCTTTGGGGGTCAACAGGCAAAATCAAGGATATCATGTAGGTACTTACATAGCAAGAGATAATCAAATTTCCAAAAAGTTTTTATTAATGAAATTAAAAATATAGTAATAACTGAGTATACATTTACTCCACAGGTCTACTAATGAGAAGGATGAAATTCCTCTTAGAGGGATAATATTTGGCTTAATTAGGGTTCAAAGTTAATGTTCCCTATCTTATAATAAACTATAATGGAATATAATCTGCAAAAAACCCCACAAAAACAAAAACAAAAAACAAATCACTATGCTATACACCCGAAACTAACACAACTATACTTCAATTTAAAAAAAAGTAAATCAACTATACTTCAATTAAAAAAAAAAGTCAGCATTCCCTATCATGAAAATCAATTGCAAGTGTTCAGCTGTTAATGCTGATCTGTAATGAGATTTTACATATTTCATCTTTGAAAATGTCTTTTTGCACAGATACACACTGTCAATAGTGACACCTATCTGTAAACATATAACTTTAATTGAGCACTTTCATCACCTGGAAGGCATTTACAGTATCATATTTGATTTTTTTCTTGATACTGCCTGTTAACACATGATTACACTGCAGATTGATCAGTTCAAACTGAAGGCTGGGTGGAAGCTCCTCAACTGCATGGTCAAATGGATTAGGAAATAAGGAAATTTCCTTTGTACATGCATTTAGGTCCAAAACAACCAATACTGAAATTAGAGCTCAGAATATATATCTGTTTTGCCATCTGAAAACCCATGTTTTTTCTTTTCTTGTTTTGGCATGATAGGTATATACTGATAATAAAAAAATAAAATGCCGCAGTACAGTGGTACACATGGTACATGAAATGCTGCCGCATGTGAACCTTGTCAGTCCAGTTAGCAGTGCACTGAGCAGCAGTGTTATGACAGTTGCCACATATAAGCTCTGTTGCAACTATGCAGCTCTGCCTTTGTAACAGGAAAGTATAGTTAAACATAAAGGAATGAAGGTGGCTGTGGTGCAGTGATACTTATTTATCAATGGTGAAATCTGAATGTCATACAATTTTCCCATATCTCAAATATTATTCCTTTTGATTTTTTCCCCAATCATTAAAAAATGTAAAATGTATCTTAGCTCATAGGCTGTATAAAAACAGGTGGCAGGCCAAATTTGGCCTGTGGGTCAGTTCTCCAACCACTAACCTATACTATAAACTTTTCCTGAAAAAAATGTTTTCAGGAAACTTTTTTTCCCCCAGCAAACTTTTATTTCTTAAAAACTCAAAACAACAACAAAAGAAACAAATAACTCCATTAAGAAATGGGCAAAATACTCAAATAGACCTTTCTCCAAAGAAAATATACAAATGGCCAATAAGCACATGAAAAGATGTCCAACATCATTAGCCATCAAAGAAATACAGTTCAAACAACAATGAGATACCACTCACATCAACCAGGATAGCTATAAACAAACAAACAGAGGTGGGGGCTGGGGAATAACAAGTGTTGGCAAAGATGTGGAGAAATTGGGACTTTCATAGTTTAGTGGTTCCTTGGTAAGTAAAACATAAAATTACCACATAACCTAGCAATTCCACTGCTAAATAGACACTCAAAACAGGGGTTCAAACTTATGTGCAAATGTTCTTAGCAGCTCTATTTACGACAGCCAAAAAGTGGAAGCAATCCAAATATCCAACAACAGATGAATGGATAAACAAAATGTGGTATATCCATAAAATGAAGTATCATTTGACCATAAAAAGGAATGAAGTACTAATAATGCTACAACGTGGATGGATGTACCTTGAAAACGTTACACTAAGTGAAAGAAGCCAGACACAGGGACTTCCCTGGTGGCACAGTGGTTAAGAATCTGCCTGCCAATGCAGGGGACACGGGTTCAAGCCCTGATCTGGGAAGATCCCACATGCCACAGAGCAACTAAGCCCGTGCACCACAGCTATTGAGCCTGTGCTCTAGAGTCCACGAGCCACAACTACTGAGCCTGTGGGCCACAACTACTGAAGCCCGCATGCCTAGAGCCCGTGCTCCGCAACAAGAGAAGGCACTGCCATGAGAAACCCATGCACCACAACAAAGAGTAGCCCCCATTCGCCACAACTAGAGAAAGCCATGCGCAGCAACAAAAACCTAACGCAGCCAAAAATTAATTAATTAATTAATTAATTTTAAAAAATAAATAGGCACAAGACTCTTAGATAGCCTCATCCACCAGAGGGCAGACAGCAGAAGCAAGAACTACAATTCTGCAGCCTGTGGAAGGAAAACCACATTCACAGGAAGACAGACAAAATGAAAAGGCAGAGGACTTTGTACCAGATGAAGGAACAAGATAAAACCCCAGAAAAACAACTAAATGAAGTGGAGGTAGGCAACCTTCCAGAAAAATAATTCAGAATAATGACATTGAAGATGATCCAGGACCTCGGAAAAAGAATTGGAGGCAAAGATCGAGAAGATGCAAGAAATGTTTAACAAAGACTGGGAAGAATTAAAGAACAAACACCTAGAAGAATTAAAGAATGAACAATCAGAGATGAACAATACAATAACTGAAATGAAAAATACACTAGAAGGAATCAATAGCAGAATAACTGAGGCAGAAGAACGGATAAGTGACCTGGAGGACAGAATGGTGGAATTCACTGTCACGGAACAGAACAAAGAAAAAAGAATGAAAAGAAATGAAGACAGCCTAAGAGACTTCAGCGACAACATGAAACACAACAACATTCGCATTATAGGGGTCCCAGAAGGAGAAGAAAGAGAGAAAGGACCAGAGAAAATATTTGAAGAGATTATAGTCAAAAACTTCCCTAACATGGGAAAGGAAATAGCCACCCAAGTCCAGGAAGCGCAGAGTCCCAGGCAGGATAAACCCAAGGAGAAACATGCCGAGACACACAGTAATCAATCTGACAAAAATTAAAGACAAAGAAAAATTATTGAAAGCAACAAGGGAAAAACGACAAATAATATAAAAGGGAACTCCCATAAGGTTAACAGCTGATTTCTCAGCAGAAACTTTACAAGCCAGAAGGGAGTGGCACGATATATTTAAAGTGATGAAAGGGAAGAACCTACAACCAAGATTACTCTACCCAGCAAGGATCTTGTTCACATTCGATGGAGAAATCAAAAGCTTTACAGACAAGCAAAAGCTAAGAGAATTCAGCACCATCAAACCAGCTCTGCAACAAATGCTAAAGGAACTTCTCTAGTCAGGAAACACAAGAGAAGAAAAGCACCTACAAAAACAAACCCATAACAATTAAGAAAATGGTAACAGGAACATACATATTGATAATTACCTTAAACGTGAATGGATTAAATGCTCCAACCAAAAGACACAGGCTTGCTGAATGAATACAAAAACAAGACCCATATATATGCTGTCTACCAGAGACCCACTTCAGACCTATTGACACATACAGACTGAAAGTGAGGGGATGGAAAAAGATATTCCATGCAAATGGAAATCAAAAGAAAGCTGGAGTAGCGGGCTTCCCTGGTGGCGCAGTGGTTGAGAGTCAGCCTGCCAATGCAGGGGACACGGGTTCGTGCCCCCGTCCGGAAGGATCCCACGTGCCGTGGAGCGCCTGGGCCCATGAGCCGTGGCTGCTGAGCCTGCGCATCCGGAGCCTGTGCTCTGCCATGGGAGAGGTCACAACAGTGAGAGGCCCACATACCGAAAAAAAAAAAAAAAAAAAAGAAAGCTGGAGTAGCAATACTCATATCAGGTAAAATAGACTTTAAAATAAAGAATGTTACAAGAGACAAGGAAGGACACTACATAATGATCAAGGGGTCAATCCAAGAAGAAGATATAACAATTATAAATATATATGCACACAACACAGGAGCACCTCAATACATAAGTCAACTGCTAACAGCTGTAAAAGAGGAAATCGACACTAACACAATAACAGTGGGGGACTTTAAACCTCACTTACACCAATGGACAGATCATCCAGACAGAAAATTAATAAGGAAACACAAGCTTTAAATGACACAATAGACCAGATAGATTTAATTGAGATTTATACGACATTCCATCCAAAAACAACAGGTTACACTTTCTTTTCAAGTGCACACGGAACATTCTCCAGGATAGATCACATCTTGGGTCACAAGTCAAGCCTCAGTAAATTTAAGAAAACTGAAATCATATCAAGCATCTTTTCTGACCACAACGCTATGAGATTAGAAATCAACTGCAGGGAATAAAATGTAAAAAACACAAACACATGGAGGCTAAACAACACATTACTAAACAACCAAGAAAACACTGAAGAAATCAGAGGAAATCAAAAAATACCTAGAGACAAATGACAATGAAAACACGATGATCCAAAACCTATGGGATGCAGCAAAAGCAGTTCTAAGAGAGAAGTTTATAGCAATACAAGCCTAGCTCAAGAAACAAGAAAAATCTCAAATAACCAATCTAAACTTACACCTAAAGGAACTAGAGAAAGAAGAACAAACAAAACCCCAAGTTAATAGAAGAAAAGAAATCATAAAGATCAGAGCAGAAATAAATGAAATACAAACAAAGAAAACAACAGCAAAGATCAATAAAACTAAAAGCTGGTTCTTTGAGAAGATAAACAAAATGGTAAACCTTTAGCCAGACTCATCAAGAAAAAGAGGGAGAGGACTGAAATCAATAAAATTAGAAATGAAAAAGGAGAAGTCACAATGGACACCAGAGAAATATAAAGCATCATAAGAGACTACTACAAGCAACTCTATGCCAATAAAATGGACAACCTGGAAGAAATGGACCAATTCTTAGAAAGGTATAACCTTCCAAGACTGAACCAGGAAGAAATAGAAAATATGAACAGACCAATCACAAGTAATGAAACTGAAACTGTGATTAAAAATCTTCCAACAGGGCTTCCCTGGTGGCGCAGTGGTTGAGAGTCCACCTGCCGATGCAGGGGACACAGGTTCGTGCCCCGGTCCGGGAAGATCCCACATGCCGCAGAGCGGCTAGGCCTGTGAGCCATGGCCACTGAGCCTGTGCGTCCGGAGCCTGTGCTCTGCAATGGGAGAGGCTATAACAGTGAGAGGCCCACGTACCGCAAAAAAAAAAATCTTCCAACAAACAAAAGTCCAGGACCAGGTGGCTTCACAGGTGAATTCTATCAAACATGTAGAGAAGGGCTAACACCCATCCTTCTCAAACTCTTCCAAATAATTACAGAGGAAGAAACACTCCAAAACTCATTCTATAAGGCCACCATCACCCTGATACCAAAACCAGACAAAGATACTACAAAAAAAGAAAATTACAGACCAATATCACTGATAAATATACATGCAAAAATCCCCAACAAAATACTAGCAAACAGAATCCATCAACATATTAAAAGGATCACACACCATGATCAAGTGGGATTTATCCCAGGGATGCAAGGATTCTTCAATATACGCAAATCAATCAATGTGATAAACCATATTAACAAATTGAAGAATAAAAATCATGTGATCATCTCAAAAGATGCAGAAAAAGCTTTTGACAAAATTCAACACCAAATTATGATAAAAACTCTCCAAAAAGTGGGCACAGAGGGAATCTACCTCAACATAATAAAGGCCATATACGACAAACCCACAGCAAACATCACTGTCAATGGTGAAAAACTGAAAGCATTTCCTCTAAGATCAGGAACAAAACGAGGATGTCCACTCTCACCACTATTATTCAACATAGTTTCGGAAGTCCTAGCCACAGCAATCAGAGAAGAAAAAGAAATACAAGGAATACAAATTGGAAAAGAAGAAGTAAAACTGTCACTGGTTGCAGATAACATGATACTATACATAGAGAATCCTAAAGATACCACCAGAAAACTACTAGAGCTAATCAATGAATTTGGTAAACTTGCAGGATACAAAATTAATGCACAGAAATCTCTTGCATTCCTATACACTAACAACGAAAGATCAGAAAAAGAAATTAAGGAAACAATCCCATTCACCATTGCAACAAAAAAAATAAAATACCTAGGAATAAACCTACCTAAGGAGGTAAAAGACCTGTATGCAGAAAACTATAAGACACTGATGAAAGAGATCAAAGATGACACAAACAGATGGAGAGATATAACATGTTCTTGGATTGGAAGAATCAATACTGTGAAAATGACTATACCACCCAAAGCAATCTACAGATTCAATGCAATCCCTATCAAATTACCAGTGGCATTTTCTACAGAACTAGAACAAAAAATTTTAAATTTGTATGGAGACACAAAAGACCCCGAACAGCCACAGTAGTCTAGAGGGAAAAAAACAGAGCTGGAGGAATCAGACTCCCTGACTTCAGACTATACTACAAAGCTACAGTAATCAAGAAAATAGGGTACTGGCACAAAAACAGAAATACAGATCAATGGAACAGGATAGAAAGCCCAGAGATAAAGCCACACACCTATGGTCAATAAATCTATGACAAAGGAGGCAAGGATATACAATGGAGAAAAGACAGTCTCTTCAATAAGTGGTGCTGGGAAAACTGGACAGCTACATGTAAAAGAATGAAATTAGAACACTCCCTAACACCATATACAAAAATAAACTCAAAATGGATTAGAGACCTAAATGTAAGACCAGACACTATAAAACTCTTAGAGGAAAACATAGGAAGAAGGCTCTTTGACATAAATCACAGCAAGATCTTTTTTGATCCACCTCGTAGAGTAATGGAAATAAAAACAAAAATAAACAAATGGGACCTAATGAAAATTAAAAGCTTTTGCACAGCAAAGGAAACTACAAACAAGACAAAAAGACAACCCTCAGAATGGGAGAAAATATTTACAAACAAATCAGCTGACAAAGATTAATCTCCAAAATATATAAACAGCTCATGCAGCTCAATATTAAAAAAACAAAACAACCAACCCAATCCAAAAATGGACAGAAGTCCTAAATAGACATTTCTCCAAAGAAGACATACAGATGGCCAAGAAGCACATGAAAAGCTGCTCAACATTACTAATTATTAGAGAAGTGCAAATTAAAACTACCATAAGGTATTACCTCACACCAGTTAGAATGGGCATCAGAAAATCTACAAACAACAAATGCTGGAGAGGGTGTGGAGAAAAGGGAACCCTCTTGCACTGTTGGTAGGAATGTAAACTGATACAGCCACTATGGAGAACAGTATGGAGGTTCCTTAAAAAACTAAAAATAGAATTACCATACGACCCAGCAATCCCACTACTGGGCATATACCCAGAGAAAACCATAATTCAAAAAGACACGTGCACCCCAATGTTCATTGCAGCACTATTTACAATAGCCAGGTCATGGAAGCAACCTAAATGCCCACTGACAGACGAATGGATACAGAAGATGTGGTACATATATACAATGGAATATTACTCAGCCATAAAAAGAAATGAAATTGGGTCATTTGCAGAGACGTGGATGGATCTAGAGACTGTCATACAGAGTGAAGTAAGTCAGAAAGAGAAAAACAAATATCGTATATTAATGCATACATGTGGAATCTAGAAAAATTGTACAGATGAACTGGTCTGCAGAGCAGAAATAGAGACACAGATGTAGACAACAAACATATGGACACCAAGGGGGGGAAGTGGGGGTGGGGGTGGGATGAATTGGGAGATTGTGATTGACATGTACATACTGATGTGTATAAAATGGATGACTAATAATAACCTGCTGTATAAAAAATAAATAGAATAAAATTCATAAATAAATAAATAAATAAATAAATAAAAGAAGCCAGACACAAAAGACCACATATTGTATGATTCCATTTATATGAAATGTCCAGAATAGGCAAATCCATAGAGACAGAAAGAAGATTACTGGTTGCCAAAAACTGGGGTAAGGAAGGAGGGGGGAAATGGGAGTGACTGCTAGTGGGTACAAGGTTTCCTTTCGGGTGATGAAACGCTCTGGAGTCAGACAGTGAGGATGGACACACAATTTTCTGAATACATTAAAAATCACTGAAGAGGGCCTCCCTGGTGGCGCAGTGGTTGAGAGTCCGCCTGCCGATGCAGGGGATACGGGTTCGTGCCCCGGTCTGGGAGGATCCCATATGCCGCGGAGCGGCTGGGCCCGTGAGCCATGGCCGCTGGGCCTGCGCGTCCGGAGCCTGTGCTCCGCAACGGGAGAGGCCACAACAGTGAGAGGCCCGCATACCGCAAAAAGAAAAAAAAAAAAAAAAAAAAAAATCACTGAAGAGAACACTTCAAAAAGGTGAACTTTATGGTATGTGAGTTACATCTCAATTTAAAAATTAATTTTAAAAGTCTATGGTAAAATATTGTTAAATTTTAAATATTTCATTAAGGAATTACTGTGTTTCTAAGCTATGGAACAAAAGGGAGTATTCAAATTGTATTACATAATATACCCATGTCAAATAATTACACAAGTTTTTTGCTTGTATGTGTTTTTAAGTTTGTAGATTTTAAAAAAATATATTATTTTATTTATTTATTTATTTTTAAATTTTATTTATTTTTTTTTGCGGTACGCAGGTCTCTCACTGCTGTGGCCCCTCCCGCCGCAGCGCACAGATTCCTGATGCACAGGCCCAGCGGCCACAGCTCACGGGCCCAGCAGCTCCGCGGCATGTGGGATCCTCCCGGACAGGGGCACAAACCCACGTCCCCTGCATCGGCAGGCGGACTCTCAACCACTGAGCCACCAGGGAAACCCTATTTTTTAAATTTATTTATTTATTTTTTTTTGAGGTATGCAGGCCTCTCACTGTTGTGGCCTCTCCCGTTGCGGAGCACAGGCTCCGGACATGCAGCCTCAGTGGCTATGGCTCATGGGCCCAGCCGCTCCACGGTATGTGGGATCTTCCCGGACCGGGGCACGAACCCGTGTCCCCTGCACTGGCAGGCGGACTCTCAACCACTGCGCCACCAGGAGGCCCTATTTATTTATTTTTTACACAGCACTTTATTATTAGTTATCTATTTTATACATATTAGTGTATATATGTCAATCCCAATCTCCCAATTCATCCCACAGATTTGTGGATTTAATTGTAGCAAAGCAAGTAGACCATTAGTTAAGTCTTTGGACTTTTTATTGTTACAATTGCCAATTCTTCTGTTTGTTTTAATGGCATTTCCTGAAATAATATTTCATCTGGAATATTATTGACTATTTAACATGAATGTCTTTGAAGAAAAGTACCTAGAAAATATAACAGTACAGTAAGCAATAAATTTTAATTTTAGCTGTTTAGATGAATACTTCAGAGTTACTAAAAACAGTTATCCTAACGGAGTTACTACCTACACATTCCAGCCCCTACTAACACAGCCTGGTGGGATGGAGGGTTTACCTCTTTCTCCTCTGGGCAGTACAGGGGCCCTGTAGGATGAAGAACAGCTTTCTGTGCATAATAGAAGAGCTCCGATATGTTCTTCAGATTTTTTGCTGAACACTGAAAAGAAAGTTTAAAATTTTTCACTCTGAAAGCAATTATGAGAGCTAAAAATATTTTTTAAACTATCAACATTCCTTGAAGAAACTGAAAAAAGTGCATTTTTCTTAGTAGATATCACAATACAACTGTCTACAAAGAGCTCAGAGGCCATCTCCAAGTTCTCTGTTTTATTTGGTTTACATGACTTCACAAACAAATTTATTCCACCCCACATCTTCCCTCCCTCCTATTCTGAACCTCAATTTAGTGAGAATTCACCAACCATAAATTTCAAAATCAAACGATAAGGCATACCTCCACACAGGTTTCTATTTCTGTGTACTGGTTCATAATAGGAAGGATGGTCTCCATACTACTGTATTCCACCAGATCAGATTTGTTCCCAACCAATATCAAAGGCAGCCTGAAATAAACAGGGCACATTGTAATAATAAGGAAGGCAAAAGACATTAGATTTATATTTTAACGTACATTGTAACCTAGTCTAACTAATAAGATTTACTTAATCTCCTCAATATGAACCCTCTATCTTAGTCAGCCCAAGCACCCTGGAAAGCATGTTCATAATCAACAAATATTTACTGAGTTCCTATTATAAGCTAGGGACTGTTCTAAGCATTACAGACACAAGACAGAAAAGGTCCCTGCTCACTCTCATAGTGAAAATCAGAAAATAGACACTAAGCAAATAAACAAACAAGACACTTTCCAATTCTGTAAGTGCAATGAAGGAAATAAACAGGGGGATATGGGATAAAGTAATGGGAGGGGGCTAACTCTACATGGTAATCAGGGAAAAATCTCTCTGACAAGGTGGCATTTGAGCCAAGGAGTGAAGGATGAAATGGAATCTGTTATGTGAAAAGCCAAGAAAGAGCTGGCTGGGAAGAAGGGACAGCATGTGCAAAAGCCCCAAACAGAGAAAACATTCCCATGAGTCCAAAGAACAGAAAAATGCCAGAGTGGCTGGAGTACTGGTCCAAGGGGAAGAGGTATGAAATGGAGTTGGAGAGAGGAGCAAAGGCCAGACACAAAAGGAATTACAGCTGCAGTGAAGAGTGTGTGTTTTATTTTAAGTGTAAAAAGGGAAGCCACAGAAGGGTTATAAGTAGGTGAATGATATGATCCAAATGATATTTTAAAATGCAGTCATTTGTTATCTTTGAGAGATACATACTGAAATATTTACAGTACAATATGATGTCTGATTTGTTCAAAATGATCCCAAGGGGAGGGGTAATAAATGAAACAACACTGGCCATGAGTTGTTAATTACTGAAGCTGGATGACTGATACAGAGGGATTCATTATACTATTCTCTCTACTTTTGTATATGTGTGATTTTTTTTCAATAATAAAAAAGTTTTTTATGTGATATCTTGGATTAGGGCAGTGAAGGTGAAGAGGAAATATTCAGATTTGAGGTATATTTTAGAAGTAGAACAAACAGGAGCAATGGGTAGATTAGATATGGAGATTGAAGGAAAACAGAAATCAAGAAAAGTAAACAGATTTTTTGGCTGGACAAAATGAGTAGAGCTTCTGAGACAGAAAAGACTGAGAAATCTGGGTGGGGGGGGCAGTGGGGAGTAGGCAGGGAATTAAGGATTTTGTTTTAAACAAATTAAATCTGACAGGCCTATCAGAAATCTGAATGGGGATTACCAAGGAGTACTAACCCAGTGGAGAACAATTATTTGTACATCCCACAAGAGAGCTTAAAGGGAAAGCAAATCATCTTGCTGGAACTCCAGATTGCAAAAGAAATACTTGTAAGCATTTATTTAACCACCTAGTGTGGTTATTATGTATAAAAGGACTGGCCCACTTCATAACCCAAATATAGATTGTTAATAGAACCAGAAGGTTTCCAAAAATGTGCTGCTTTACAATCAAAGGTGGCTCAGAATAATTTATGGATCTTAAAAAAAAATACACATGTCCAAGCCCTCCTCCAAACCTACTGATTCTAAAACTCAAAGGTGGAACAAAGGCATCTATATTGTTTTAAAGTACTTCAGGCGACAGTGATGGGCACATCTGACTAAGGAGCACTGTGATAATGGAACAAGGAAGTCCTAAGTAAGAACATATGTGTAACAAATATAAACTTAAGGTATGAGGCCCAGGAAAGAAGGTATTGGGAAAATGTGAAGTCCATACACTAAAGAAATAGATCACCTTGGAACAAATCAACCACAAGAGAAATAAATATGCTCACATGATTCAGGGAGGGGTAAAAGTATAGCCACACCTGAGAAAGCACAATTAGATCTCCAAATATTGAAAGCCACTTTCAGATGGCATACTAAAAGGGCCACAAGACTAGCCAGCTAGTTTCTAAAGAGCAGTTTAGGAAGCTATCATAGTAGAGCCCATTTTAAAAATTCAGTTGTTCAAGCTAGTGTTTGATAGATCCTGGCAAAACTGACTCCTCTGAAGAGTCCCTCCTGGAAACAGTTCAAGTAATCAGCAAGAAAAAACAAGTGTCAGGAGCATACAGGCATTGTTTCCTCCAAGGCATTCCTGTCCAATACAACCTTCTGGGATGACAGAAATGATCTTTATCTGTACTGTCCATTCCTGTAACCTCTAGCCACAAGTGGCTATCAAGCACTTGAAATGTGGCTGTGTCCAAGAAACTGAATTTTTCATTTTATTTCATTTTAGTTAAATTGCCACAACTGACTAGAAGCTACTGCCTTGGACAGTATAGCTCTAGAGAGCTCCTTTCAGCTTTGTCAGTAAGTCACTATAAAGTGACTTTAAAACAATGCTAATGATAAAACAATGATAAAGAGAAGCCATCAGGGCTTCCCTGGTGGTGCAGTGGTTGAGAGTCCACCTGCCAATGTAGGGGACATGGGTTCGTGCCCCGGTCCGGGAAGATCCCACATGCCGCAGAGTGGCTGGACCCGTGAGCCATGGCCTCTGAGCCTGCACGTCCGGAGCCTGTGCTCCACGACGGGAGAGGCCACAACAGTGAGAGGCCCGCGTACCGCAAAAAAAAAAAAAAAAAAAAAAAGAGAAGCCGTCAGAGATGCAAGATGTAGCACATTCAATGCCATCTCAGTCACAAAGTAAATACGTGAGAGGGTGAGTCACCATGTTCATCTGTTTAGAAACAGATCTTTAGAGTTTCAAGGCATGAAAATGCCCCACTAAAAAAGAAATCTAAAAAATGAAGTAAAGGGCCAGATGTGTATAATATATAGATATTAGTCTGGTTTTCCTAACATTCAAAAAGACTCAAAGAACAAGACAAGAATGCCCACTCTCCCCACTTTTTTTCAACAAAATATTGGAAGTACTTGCCAGAAAAATTAGGCAAGAAAAAGAAATAAAAGGCACCTAAAACTGTCACTATTTGCAGAGGACATGATTTTATATATAGAAAACCCTAAAGACTTCACCAAAAAACTGTTAGAACTAACAGACAAATTCAGTAAAGTGGTGGGGTACCAAATCAATACACAAAATTTGGTTGCATTTCTATACACTAACAACAAACTATGAGAAAGAGAAATTAGGAAAACAATCCCATTTACAACTGCATCAAAAAGAATGAAATACCTAGGAATAAATTTAACCAAGGAGGTGAAAGACTTGTACACTGAAAACTGTATGTTATTGATGAAAGAAACTGAAGAAGACACAAAGAAACAGAAAAATATCCTGTGCTCATGGATTGGAAGATTTAATATTGTTAAAATGTCCATATTACCCAAAGCAATATACAGATTCAATGCAATCCGTATCAAAATTCCAATGACATTTTTCACAGAAATACAGCAAATAATCCTATTGGATGGAACTACAAAAGACCCTGACTAGCCAAAGCAATTTTGAAAAAGAACAAAAAATCTGTAGGCACCATGCGCCCTGATTTCAAACTACATAACAAAGCTATAGTAATCAAAACAGTATGGTATTCGCATTAAAACAAATACATAGATCACTGGAACCCAAACAATATGGTCAATTAATTTATGACAAAGGAGGCAGGAATATATAATAGGGAAAGGATGGTCTCTTCCACAAATGGTATTGGGAAAAGTGGACAGCCCCATGCAAAAGAATGAAACTAGACCACTATCTTACATCATACACAAAAACTAACTCAAAATGGATGTAAGACCATTTTGATCAAAGACTTGAATGTAAGACCTGAAACCATAAAACTTTGAGAAGAAAATATAGGCCTAAGTTACTTGACATTGGTCTTGGTGATGAATTTTTGGATCTGGCAACAAGAGCAAAAATAAACAAGTGGGACTATATCAAACTAAAAATTTCTATTTCTACACAGCAAAGGAAATCATCTACAAAATTAAAAGACAACCTACTGAATGGGGGAAAATTATTTGCAAATCATATATCAGATAAGAAGTTAATATCCAAATTATACAAATAACTCATAAAACTCAACAGCAAAAAAAAAAACCCCAAAACTCCGATTTAAAAACGGGCAGAGGATCTGAATAGATTTTTCCAAAAAAACGTCATACAGCTGGCCAACAGGCACCTGAAAAGATGCTCAACATCACTAATCATCAGGGAAATGCAAATCAAAACTACAATGACATATCACCTCATACCTGGTAGAATGGCTATTATCAAAAAGATAAGAAATAAGAAGTGTTGGTGAGGATGTGGAGAAAGCGGAACCCTCATATACCTCTGTGCACTGTTGGTAGGAATGTAAATTGGTGCAATCACTATGGAAAACACTATGAAGGTTAATCAAAAAATTAAAAATAGAACTACCACACAATCCATCAATTCCATTTCTGGGTATTTATCCAAAGAAAACAAAAACACTAATTTGAAAAGATATATGTACTCCCATGTTCATTTACAGCACTATTTACAATAGCTAAGATATGGAAACAACCTAGGTGTCCATCAATGGATAAATAGATAAATAAGATGTGGTGAATATATACACAATGGAATATTATTCAACAATAAAAAAGAATGGAATCTTGCCGTTTTCAACAACATGGATGGACCTTGAGGGAATTAGGCTAAGCACAGTTAAGTCAGACAGAGAAAAACAAACACTGTATGATTTCACTTATACATGGAATCTAAAAAAAAAACCAAAATCATAGATACAGAGAACAGAATAGTGCTTGCCAGATAAGTGGGTGGGAGGTGGGAGTCGGTGAAACAGGTGAAGGGGGTCAAGAGGTACAAACTTTCAGTTATAAGATGAATAAGCCACAGGGATGTAAAGCACAGCATGGTGACTATAGTCAATAATATTGTGGAGCATACTTGAAAGTAGCCAAGAGAGTAAATACTAAAAGTTAACTGTACGATGACAGATAGCAACTAGACTTATTGTGGTGACCATTTCACAACATACACAAATACTGAATCATGACATTATACACCTGAAACCAATATAATGTTATGTCAATTATATCTCAATAAAATTTTTTTGAAAAAGACTCAAATGCTTCACAAATAACATGTTCATTTAAACAATACCACGAGAATGTTTTGTTTCCATTTAAAGCTCAAAACATTTATACCTAGGACCACCAATCTGCTCAGAAAAAAAACAGAATTTGCTTTTTCCCTATCATACATATATCTTCCAAAGAATTTCAAAGAAATCTCCCTGCATGAATTTCTAAATGAAGATCTCTATAAAGATTTTTAGAGAACTTATAAAGCACTTATACATGCATTATATTTCACTGGATTCTCAAAATAACCACATGTAGCCAAGAGAAGTATTACCCACTTACAGATGAGGAAACTAAGGTTCAATGAAGTTTTAAAGCTCATAAGAGGACAAGCCAGATTTCCAAGGTCACTCATTTTCCTCCAAGTCCTGTGCTCTTACATATACCACATGGTGAGCAATCAATGACTTAGGGTATTGCCAATCCTCAAAAGGGCATCTCAAGAGAGAGGGCACATTATAGTACCAGAGCTCTATTTTCTGCTTTGCTCTCAAATATATGCGCTGCCTCGAATAATTCCTCCCAAAAAAGGTGTGAGTGTGTAAACAGACAGACCTATAGATAAAGCACATATGGCAAACTGTTAACTAGTGGATCTAAGTGAATAGTTTACAGATGTTCATTGTACTATTTCTTGCAACTTTCCTCTAAGTTTGAAATTTTTCAATATACGAAGTTTGAGAGAAAAAAAACTACCTGCTGTCTTTGTCTGTTCTTTCATTTATGAGAGGAATCCATCGACTTGTTACCTAAAATGAAAATTAACAAGAACTAAGCCATGATGAGGATCTTCTCTGAAAAATACTCTACCCTTGACCCCTAAAATTCTAAATTGAGGATCAATTTTAAAAGTGCCCCCACTGAAATTTAACAAAATATAGTGAAAAAATGTCATACATTCATACCTTATCAATAGAATGCTTGTTGTTAACAGCATAAACTATGCAGATAACATTAGCCTACAAGAAAAATTAACAAATTGATGTCATTTTAAAATAACACAAAAGTAGCATTTAATAACCAACTAGCTAATATATTTGGGCCAAAGAAAGAACAAAATCAGAAAACTAAAAAACTTAGCATGCCTCTAAGAGGAAAAGGTTCCAAAGTATTTACAGCAAAAATACATTCTCAAAGTCAGCAGTAACAATAAAGAACTGAAAAAGCCCTCTTGGTAAGTGAGAGAATGAAACGGTAGAAACAGAATCATCACTGTTTTCCCACAAGAAAACCTAGAACTATTTTTTTTTAACTTACCTGTGATATTTCTTGATGAAGTTGTTCATCACTCTGTTCTGCTTCTACAAATGACAAAGACAAAAATTTCTTTTCATATTTTAAACACTTTCATAAAAACAAATGGCCAAGCTAAAATCCAGATGACACCCACCTAACATCCCTCAAAACATCCCTCACCCCTCATGTCATTTACATGGTGTAGTGCCAGACAAGTGGCAAAGACAAGGGCAAGCCAAAGAAAGCAGAGTTGAACTATGATAAGGAAGATGGCTGGCACTGAGAGACAAGTCTACATGAAGATAACTCAGGCAAGGAAGAGCAGAAGGCATTGTGTGATAAATCTGGGCCGGCATCTGATCCAGAGTTGAGAAGGGACTGGGAAAAGAGATCAGAAACCCAAGCTAGAGTCAGAAGCCCAGACAAAGAGTCTATACACACAGGGTCAAAATGCCAGGTGAGAATCTGGGCAATATAAGCTTAAGATCTAGACAGCAGATAGAAGTAATCTTAACCAGGCCTCAGAAGCAAAACTGGAGCATGATAATGAGTCAAGAACTCCCTGGGGACTTCCCTGGTGGTCCACTGAGTAGGACTCAGCACTCCCAATGCAGGGGGCCCAGGTTCAATCCCTGGTTGGGGAAATAGATCCCACATGCATGCCCCAACTAAGAGTTCACGTGCCGCAACTAAGAAGCCCTCATGCCTCAACTAAAAGATCCCAAGTGCCACAACTAAGATCCCGAGTGCCACAACTAAGACCCGGCACAGCCAAAATAAATAAATATTAAAAAAAGAAAAAAATTCCCTCACTGGCCCATATCTCTGGCTAGAACTGGTCTCAATGGGTGGATATGCCTATAATCCCACAGGTGCAGGGGATAGGTGCAATATATAGCTAGAATGGAGAAGTAAACAAATGAAGACCAAAGTAATTATTGACATATTAATTTAGATCACTTTACGTTAACTGTTTCCCCCCAAAATGCATGTCATTTCTGACATACAAACTAATATCACAAATAAGTACATGATATTTCAGTTTATGCTAAAAAATTGGCCATATTTTAAATATCTTCTCCAATGTTGAGTAATCAATGGGTTAAGGCCTCAATTCTAATACTAAAGTGAATCTAAATATGTGGCTACACATATTGAAAAAGAATAATTCTGTAAATAAAGCTAGTTATGAGACTGATTGTAGCAGAAAACATCCAACTCCCCTCAGCTTCTAGTACAGTGCTGTCCAAGAGAAATATGATACAAGCCATACATGAAATTTTTAATTTTCTAGTACTCACCTTAAACAAAGTAAAAAGGAACAGGTAAAATGACTTTTTAATTTAACCCAAAATAGCAAAAATATTAAAATTTCAATATGTAATCAATAGAAAAATTATTAATGAGATATCGTACATTCCTTTTTTCATACTGTCTTTTAAATCCACTTATATTTTATACTTAGAGCACATTTCAATTTAGATCAGACACATTTTAAGTGTTCAACAGTCATATGTATCAGACTGCGAAGTATTTCACTTTTGGAATATATGGAATACCAGCTCAGCAAAACAAAGTATTACTAATGTAGTTATACCCATCTTTAAAAATAGATTTCATTTTTTAGAGCAGTTTTCGGTTCACAGCAAAACTGAGTGGAAGGTACAGAGATTTCCCATATACCTCCTACCTTCATATACAGCTTCCCCCAGTATCAACATCCCTCATCAGAGTGGTACACCTGTTACAACTTCCCTTTCTTTCCAAAAGAAGCCCCAGAACAAAGTAAAATAATTTAGTGACTAAAAAGTAAAGTAGTAGTGTGTAGAAAAACTTTACATTATTAAAAGCAATATAGATGTGCTTCCATTATCATATATTGTAAGCAAGATGATAACTGCTTTAGCTTTTTTTTTTTTTAGGACAAAGTCTGACAAATTAAAGAACAAATTTAGAACTCAAAATATTTTCAAATTAGAACTCTTTCTACATCATCAGAGCATGCCTGAATGTCTGATAACAAAATTAACACAGAACTTCTCTTTGCAAACATGCAAATTCAAGGAGGGTATCATTTGTCTGGTCATTTGCCATCCCTCCTTCTTTTTCATTATTACAGAACCCAACTTAGTAAATTAGGGACAGAGAACTGCTTTTCGTGGGGTGTGGGGTAAGACAAAAATAGTAAATGATCATTTACTGCTAGAGAAAAGGAACACCCCTCCTAGAACATTTGTTAAAGCTCAGGTAAGTACCTTGTTAAGGACTATTACATTAACTCTACAGATTCACCTACAAGAGGACATTCACTACCTGAGTAATCTACAATGTGCGTTGGAACTCTCTCAGGGGTGACATCAGCTGGAATGGTGATTTCTTCTGCCCGAGGAGGAACCTTCATTTGCAAACAAATATAAAAAAGGAAAAACCTTTGAATATTATCAATCAAACTTGTTAACAGATTATATAAATTTATCCATATATTAGCCCCTTTTGCCAATACTTATCTTTACAAGTATTTATTGTATTTTTAAATGCTTATTTTTATGCTTTACCACAGATGCAAATATATATGAAAACTATATGATAAAACACTTTTTTAAAAAAAAAACATGCACATTTATACCCGTGCGGGAACAGGACATATTAAGGATACTTCAGCTCCTAAATTAATTTGGTGTTTCAAAATTAGATTTTTAAAATGTAGTTTTCATTCTATTTTGTTGAAGGCTTAAGATACTCTGCAAATGAAGACCTATGTTAATCTAAAACAATCCTCAAATAAATTAATAAATTATCAAAATTCATTTCTTCTAGAAGATAACTGGCTACACAGGCCTTATGCTTAATGACCCTATTACTTAGAAAAACTCCTTATCCACACCCAAAAGGACTATGCTAAAATGCCAATTCTGGACTTCCTTGGTGGCACAGTGGTTTAGAATCCACCTGCCAATGCAGGGGACACGGGTTCAATCCCTGGTCTAGGAAGATCCCACATGCCACGGAACAACTTAGCCCGTGCGCCACAACTACTGAGCCTGAGCTCTAGAACCCGTGAGCCACAACTACTGAGCCTGCGTGCCACGAATGCTGAAGCCCACGTGCCTAGAGCCCGTGCTCCACAACAAGAGAAGCCACCACAATGAGAAGCCCGTGCATCACAACAAAGAGTAGCCCCATTGGCCGCAACTAGAGAAAAGCCTGCGCGCAGCAACGGAGACCTAACACAGCCAAAAATATAAATAAATAAACTTATAAAACAATTAAATTAAAAAATAAATAAAATAAAATGACAATTCTAAACTAAATTAAACTATCACAGAAAACTTTTAGGTATTATAACCTGAGTGATCCTAATTAACGTTACTGATTCCACACACCACATATGAAAATACACTCCATTTTACAAATTAAGCTATGATTTATTGAACTACCTTATTTAAGAGAAAAAAAAGCAAAAGAAACAATGAGTGGGACTTCCCTGACGGCGCAGTGGTTAAGAATCCGCCTGCCAGTGTAGGGGACATGGGTTTGACCCCTGGTCCGGGAAGATCCCACGTGCTGCGGAGCAACTAAGCCCGTGAGCCGTAACTACTGAGCCTACGCTCTAGAGCCTGTGAGCCACAACTACTGAGCCCGAGTGCCACAACTACTGAAGCCCGCGCGCCTAGAGCCCACGCTCTGAAACAAGAGAAGCCACCCAATGAGAAGCCCGCGAACCGCAATGAAGAGTAGCCCCTGCTCGCCACAACTAGAGAAAGTCCGCACGCAGCAACAAAGACCCAAGGCAGCCAAAAATAAAAATAAATTAAAAAAAAAAAAAGCGAAACAATGAGTGGTCACATGGCAGTTGTAATTTTTGAAATAACTACCACGTAATACATCAAATTCCTCTCTAAACAGCAAAATTGCACAGATATTCCTAATTAAACAAGAAATGATAAATGCAAACCGTGGCACTAATAATACTTACTATGTGAAGAAAGAAAATAAAAAGAAATAATTTTCATCCCTTTTGCATTGATCCCATTCCTCATAACAACATCTTAACTTTACATAAGGCCTTAACCAACAGTCCCCCCATACTGGAACTTCCAAAATGTAATAAATAAATACATTGCCAGCAATAACAAAACCACCTAACTTTTGGCGGCACTCTATTATTACTAAGCTTATCTCATTTGAGATCCATAACAATCCTTTGAGGTAGGCAAAGGTGGAATGAATTAGATTTTTTATTTGTAAAATGATGCAGGTGGTTAATATTTGAGGTTTTCAAATATGTGTGTCAGAATCCTAGTGGTTCAGGGCTTCCCTGGTGGCGCAGTGGTTGAGAGTCCGCCTGCCGATGCAGGGGACACGGATTTGTGCCCCGGTCCGGGATGATCCCACATGCCGCGGAGCAGCTCGGCCCGTGAGCCATGGCCGCTGAGCTTGCGCTCCACAATGGGAGAGGCCACAACAGTGAGAGGCCCGCGTATAGCAAAAAAAAAAAAAAAAAAAGAATCCTATCCTAGTGGTTCTAATGCCTCAAAGACCGGGGAGTGTCAGATGGAAGGCAGGCGGGGAGCCAGGCCTTTTACCCTTACTTCAACTAAAGGAATACTCCATCTGTTCTATATTTTGGGCTTATGAAAAACATTGAGAGGATGATACAGCTTAGATATCTCTAACATCCCTTTCAGCTACCATTTTACAGATGAGACAACTAAGGCACAGAGATGACAAATGTCCTAGCCAAGATCAGAAGTAAGAAACATAAAGGCCTTACTTAGTGAACTCAGAACTAGTTTGACTCTTTCTCCTACACTATATTTCAGAGATGTCTTGTAAAAACTACCACAAGCCTTTCTAAAAGTCATTAACTATCAGAAAGAAACCACATGCAAAAATGTATTCTATTTAACTCAATTTTGATAAAATTTAAAAAATTTTAAATATAGTTAAGAAATCAAAATGTTTACCTCTTCTGGGAATTCTTCACTGACCAGAGACATAATCAGTGATGTCTTCCCAACTCTAGCTGTGAAAAGAAGAAAGAATTACTTTAATAAAGTATTTAGATTCTACATAACCTCAAATTTAGCAACCACACAGGAAAGCCTGTTATTTGTTACCTAAAATCAGAGTCATCCAAATTAGCATGTTTTAGTACAATACTTAAATTATATCTTTTTCTTCTGCTTAGTAAAGTTACACATATTCATTGTTAAAAACAAAAAATTACCAAAATATATAAAAGTAAAAATCTCCCATAGTATCCCCCATTGTTTAACATATGTAGTCTCCCAGATTTTCCTACACTTATATTTAACATAATAATAATTTACCACAGTAGAATCAGAGTATTTATACTATTTTGCAATCTTCCTTTATCACTTAATTATGTATTTGGGCAGTATTCCATGTCAATATTTTTAAATCTCCTGGGAGGGGGAAAGGGAAGGTCATTATTTAATAAATATAGCATTTTCATTGGGGATGAATAAAAAGTTTTAGA
Organism: Mesoplodon bidens; assembly: GCF_964165515.1. Lineage (NCBI taxonomy): Eukaryota > Metazoa > Chordata > Mammalia > Artiodactyla > Ziphiidae > Mesoplodon > Mesoplodon bidens. The sequence continues at coordinate 12,658,541 of NC_138179.1, forward strand.
TGTAGAAAGTGGTGATGGTTATACAACACTGCGAACACATTTAATGCCCCTGAACTGTACACTTACAAAAGGTTAAACTGTTTAATGTTGTCTTGTGTAGTTTATTACAATTTTTGAAAATAGCAATAGTGCACTTTATATTAACATTTAAAAAGCTTCCTACATTATTTTTGATAGCTGTATAAGAATCCACTGTATACAGGTTTCCCTGGTGGCGCAGTGGTTGAGAATCTGCCTGCTAATGCAGGGGACATGGGTTCGAGCCCTGGTCTGGGAGGATCCCACATGCCACGGAGCAACTAGGCCCGTGAGCCACAACTACTGAGCCTGTGCATCTGGAGCCTGTGCTCCGCAACAAGAGAGGCCGTGATAGTGAGAGGCCCGCGCACCGCAATGAAGAGTGGCCCCTGCTTGCCACAACTAGAGAAAGCCCTCGCACAGAAACGAAGACCCAACACAGCAAAAGTAAATAAATTAATTAATAAACTCCTAAAAAAAAAAAGAATCCACTGTATGATGTCATAATTTATTAACGTAATTTCCTAACAATGAACAAGTTTTCACTTTTATAAACAATGCTGCAATGAGTATTTTTACAGGATAAATTCCTAGAAGTGGAACTCAAGTTAGCACACATGACCTTTTTTGTTTTAATAGACATTGTTAAATTAGCTCCAAAAAAGAATAAACTAATTTACATCCTCACCAATAGAAGAGCAGAGTGTCTATTTCTTTATATCTTTACCTCATTTCTTTTTTAGGGTATCATATTTAAAGGGTTAGTAAGAGCAAAGATACTTTCCTGTTACATTTTCTAACCTAGCAATTTTTTTAATGCACAAACTTAAATTCTTAATCTTCTTTCTAAAAATTGACTTTCATTCCCATCATTTTCTGATAATATAATTATTATTGCTAGATATTCAAATGCTTAACTAAATCCTCTTGTGATTCTAGAGGAAAACAGTCCACCTGCCTGTTAATCTCCACCGTAATAGAAAATTATAGTTTTCAAAAGTCAAGTCTAAATATAAAAGAACTGGAAAATGTTAAAGTTAAGGAAAGTCACATTCCTTTTCTAAATGACTAAAAGAAAGGGTGACTAAAAATACAAGTCAAAGGACTTCCCTGGTGGCGCAGTGGTTACGAATCCACCTGCCAATGCAGGGGACACAGGTTCGAGCCCTGGTCTGGGAAGATCCCACATGCCTCGGAGCAACTAAGCCTGTGTGCCACAACTACTGAGCCTGTGCTCTAGAGCTCGCGAGCCACAACTACTGAGCCTGCGTGCCACAACTACTGAAGTCCACGCGTCTAGAACCCGTGCTCTGCAACAAGAGAAGCCACTGCAGTGAGAAGCCCACGCACCGCAACGAAGAGTAGCCCCCGCTTGCCGCAACTAGAGAAAGCCTGAGTGCAGCAGCGAAGACCCAACATAGCCAAAAATAAACTAAATAAATAAATAAATTTAAAAAAACCATTTAACCAAAAAAAAAAAAAATGCTTTGGTGAATCTAAACTAGGGCTTTTTTGCTTCTCTTAAGGCCTACCCACCTAACCTTGAGTGAGACTATCAAAGAAATAATGAAGCAGCAGGTTTAAAATTAAAGTTAAAATAGGCCACTTTCAAGCTAATTTTAAGTGAGAAAATAAATGAATGCCTTGAAGGAAAAAATTTTAGAATATTAAAATTTTAAAACTCTTTAAATAAGCCTATAATCAAAAAGGTTCCTTATGGGAATCCCCTGGCGGTCCAGTGGTTAGGACTCCACGCTTTCACTGCCGAGGGCCCAGGTTCAATCCCTGGTCAGGGAGCTAAGGTCCTGAAACCCGTGTGGCACAGCCAAAAAAAAAAAAAATCCCTTATGACAATGGCAGATGAGTATAAATGTTACATATTTTTAACTACTCCAGAAAATAAAAAGTATTTCCATAAAGGAACAAAATCCCAAGCTCTTCTCTAATTATTGCACCAATTAAATTTTATATTTAATATAATATATACTATAAATACTTTATATAGTACAATTTTATGATAAATATAATTTAATAATTATATATAATGTAAACATTTTAATGTAAATATTAATATGGAGGACAAAAAATTATCCTTTGTTAGCCAGACATCTGATGGTCTCTATTTCCTCTGTTTTGCCTGAGAAATATTTAAGTGATCTATAAGAATTAAAAGCATGGCCACAATTATCCCCAAGGACAGAAGGCCTTCTGATTCAGTTCAACACAACATGCTACAGTTCTGTCTGAAACCCCATGCTTCTAAGTAGGTCATCCATCCATGGGAAGCATAATTCATCACTATAGAACAAATTATCTAGATTTATCCCGGCTAAAAATTTGTCTTTTCATCACATCTTTTGAACATCTAGTTCTAAATGACAGTAAATTCTTAATATTCATGAAGCGGAAGTAATATTCCCTGGTTCCAATTGCCACCCTACCAGCCATATTGGCTATTTTTCTTGATAACAAACACCGCATGCTTCAAGTAGCAAAGGGACCTACTCCTCATTTTTATGTGCTTCTTTATTAAGAAGGCTTGTTGGCTCTTCCTAATTTATTGTAATCAATACACAGGGAGGAGGAGAGTAGCTATGAAGTTGTATTTTTAACTGGAAAATTTTAGCATTTGGGGAAATAGCTGAGCATTGTTCCAAAGGAAAATTTCATCAACCATATGCAGACAATGTGGGCTGCAGAAGGACAAATGCTATAGTCTATCCCTCTCCTTCAAACTACGTCAACACTAGTGCCCAACTGGTGCCGGCAGAGCAGAAAAGACAGCAGAGAACAGGTCTCAGTACATATGTAAGGATGATGTAGAAGAGACTCTCTATATGAATAGAATAGGCTATGTAGAATGGACTTTCTATGGCCAATCACCCAGGTGATAGTAGGTACCATACTGCGTTGCGTTACCTATCACCAGACACAGTATAATTGAAACTGGAGCAGTTTAATCTTCAAATATCATTCTAACAAAGACCAGAATGGAGAGCAATATGGCTTTAAAAAGATCACAGAAAGTTTTTCTCCAAAATAAATGCTAGCTTATTCCTGAAGTCTCTTTGACTCTTATACCTAAAGAATCTTTCTCTAACTCCTTTAAACCTCCAAGATGGCCTCTGGTGGTTCAAGGAGAAGCTGACCTCTTTTGGCAAGGACTATAATTCCTGGCAGCCAAAACATGAACTAGACATGGCATTGCCATTGTAAGTCACTGGTCTACTTCATTGCCAGAACACAGGAATCTCCCCAACAAAATAAAGCTAAGAACATGGAATAAGAGACTGGATGAATGCTACCCCTTCAAATCCTAACAATAACCACATCAGACCAGATTTTAAGAAAGGAGAAATGACCACATTTTTATGACTAAGAGGAGTGGTTTGGAAAACAAGGAAAGTCTAAATAAACTAAACTAGCTTGAACTCTTTCATTCTTTCAACAACTATTTGAGTGCCTACTTTGTGCCAGGCCTACTCTAGGCCTGGGGAAATGGCAATAAACAAAACCAATCCCTTGTCCTTACAAAGCTTACCTTCTAGCCCAAGTAACAACAGAAAAAAGTGAACAAATACGCAGGGAAGTAGGGATAATGCCTGGGTCAGGGCTCTCTTATAGAGAAAGCAAAGTAAAGGAGAGAGTAGTACAAGAACAAAGCAAGGGCCAGATTGTGAAGGACTCTGCAGGACTGCATTAAAAAGTTTAATGGCCTTGGGACTTCCCTGGTGGTCCAGGGGTTAAGACTCTGCACCTCCAGTGCAGGGGGCATGGGTTTGATACCCGGTTGGGGAACTAAGATCCTGCATGTCTCACCGTGCAGCCAAAAGTTAAAAAAAAAAAAAAAAAATTAATGGTCTTTAGGTGAAAGTAGAAATCATCAGAGAATTAAATGGGTAACACGATCTTGGATATTTTTTAAAGATGACTCTGTCTGCTACGTGGAGAACGGACGAAATTAGAAGCAGGGATGCCAGTTAAGGAGATATTACAAAAGCCTAGGCCAGAGCCAACCAAAGTGTAAGCTAGTTTGGCAGAAGTTTCGATGATAAACCAAGCAGTCAGACAAATTAGGTAAGAGCTACCGGACTCATTTAAGAAGAGGATAACAGTTCCACTTTCTTAATTAATTTGACCAGAAGACAAATATATCTCAATTTAATTTAAAAACAAGACTTCACTAAAACTAAGACTATCTTGTGTAGTTTTAATGCAGCTACAGGATTTAGATAAAAGGTTAATAAGGCTCATTCCTCATATTATAACAAGGACATCTGTTAAGCATACTAATGCAAATCTAGTTAAATGCAAATTCTGGCCAATGAAATTGACCATGGAAAGTTATAACCTGAAGAACTAAGCTTCATGTGGTTGAATTTTTAAAAATTTTTAGTTTTTTGTTTTGTTTAAAGAATGGTAACTGACTTTTAATTTGGCCTGAATAGTATTCAATATGTTCAATAATTAAGATAAGGTGAAGAAGATACTTAAAATACTTTGGCTTTCTCTGCAAATAAAAACCTTAAAATTTATAGACAGCTTAACTTTTCTGATCTAAGCAGTCAATAGACATTAAGCAACTAGTTAGCATTAAAGCCTGGCTGGCTCAGAATCCAAATTCTGGATGGGTCAAGAAAAGATCCATTTCACCTCCAGAGTACAGTATAGGTTAAGCCAACAGAATGTTGAAACTGCTCACAACTGTTTGGGAGCCTCAGTGAATGAAGTTGCTGCTGTGTGGTTCAGGGACGGACACTAACAGCAATAAAATGTACTGAAGTGATTGAGAAAGAACAGGCTTTACAACAACTCCAGAGACGATGCTCCTTTTTCTTTTCGTTTCCTATTTCCCTTAGTTAACCATCTTAAAACTACAAATGAATTATTACGACTTCTTCCTTAAAAAGTGGTTTTCCTGATAAATCTGTGTATCAGACCAGAATCAAAATAGTCTTGGTCACACTTATTGTTTACCTAGCATTTAAAGCACTACAGCTAGGCTAAGTAGCTGTCAGATATTTACATTAAATCTCAAAAAGTAATGCTTCAGTCATTTCCCCCCAGAATACAACCCTTTACTATAACTAATTAAAATTATATATTCCAAATAAGTGTAACTCTTTCTCATATTTTTTTAAAATTTATTTTATTGTATTAATTTATTTATTTTTGGCTGCGTTGTGTCTTCCCTGCTGCGCGCGGGCTTTTCTCCGGTTGCGGTGAGCGGGGGCTACTCTTTGTTGCGGTGCGCAGGCTTCTAATTGCAGTGGCTTCTCTTGTTGCGGAGCACGGGCTCTAGGCACACAGGCTTCAGTGGTTGTGGCTCGCGGGCTCTAGAGCACAGGCTCAGCAGTTGCGGCACACGGGCTCAATTGCTCCGCGGCACGTGGGATCTTCCCGGACCAGGGCTCGAACCGTGTCCCCTGCATTGGCAGTCAGATTCCCAACCACTGCGCCACCAGAGAAGCCCATTTCTCATACTTTTAAATGTGAAAAAAAAATCATGTATATATGGTAGTTGGCCTAAAGTTTTCGGTACCATCCTCTTTAAGAAAAATGTCTTCCTCAAAAACGAAGGTTTTAAAAAAAAAAACAAAAAAACAACGAAGGTTTTCTCTTGTGCCAAGTTTCTCCCTATCTAAAAACTCTCACATATACACTTACCAATTCTATTATTTGCTTTCATTTCATCAGAATATGGCTCATAATTTTTCTAACAAATTTTAAAGTCTTTTATGTATTTCAAAATAAGTAATACTGTTAACCTTTTAGCTTAAATGTCCTAAGGCTGACAATGTATCTTACATATGTATAGCACTTCAATTCAGATGTTTTACAGACTAATGATTATATGTAATTGCTCCCTATATTCAAAACTAAAACCAAAACAAAGAATTTTTGTTTAAAAAAATTTTTTTTATGCATCAGTTTTTTAAGTGGGACATCTACTCACTTTCCCTACCTTGCTCCAAATGCATCAACATGAATCATATTCCTGAACTTTGTCAAGGAAGTCCATGCAAAACACAGATTAAGATACATGTGTTGTTATAAATTAAAACTAAAATTCACAACTGCAAACCAAAAAGCAAACTGTGTCTGGCTAAGCTTACTTCTAAATTCTGATTCTAAAGGAAGATTTCTACAATAGCAGGTGAACAGAGGTTTCTGTGAACAGCAAAGAACACTACAGAAGAGGGTAAAAATGCGTTCACTTCCTTCGTTGGGAGTGCATCACAGTGACCTGGAGGGGCTACTCTAGAATGAAACGGGGTTTACAATAGAAAGCTTCGAAACAGCAAAGGCGGGGCATTAACTAATGTACTTTTAAAACAAACGGTACAGTCCTCCCCAGCCCACTTTCTTCTTATTTTAGTCCTACCCATTGAGTCATGTAACTTGAACAATATCAAGAAGTCCCTGCTGTTCTGTCCCCAAGTCAGCGAACAGAAGACATGTCTCCTTTATTACATCTTCAAAAAGTGAAATCTAAGAATCTCTGGGGTGGGGGGTCTCACGTGTGCCCGTTATTTTTCAATTAATTACCAAGGAGTTATGAAATAATGTTTTAAAAGATGGGGTAAACTAGGCTTTAGGGTAACAATAATTCTCTCAACTGAAGGACCCTCCCCGGATAAGTATTCATTCATTGAGCACTTGTATAACTTGAAGTTGACAGTAAATTTTTGAGGAAACAGCGAGTGTACCTGGAGTTGTTCCAACGCAAAGAGCAAATACCGCCTAAAATGCTCCGTGCCTTACAGTCAATGCCTAGAGCGAGGGAAGACCGCGAGCGCAAAAACATGCAGACACCTGACCTTGCCCACAAGTCGAACAGTTCTGCACCCCTCCCCCTAGCTTCCCCGGGAGCCAGTTCACGCCATCCCAATTGGTCAGTCGGCCTGTTCCAGCACCTGCCTGGCAGGGACAAGGGAATCTCCACGGAAGACGAGAGGGTCTGAGAGGAGGCGGCCTCGGAAACGCGGAGGCCCGGGAGGAGAGCATTCCAAGAGAAAAAGGAGGAGAGGACCTTCGGAGGGTTGAGGCCGGGCGGTCAGAGGCTAATGGAGACACGGCTTGAGGGTGATGACGGGGGGACAGAGGACGGAGGGCTCAGGAGGGCCCAGGTGAGGTGAGAGACCGAGGGCCGCCGGCGGGCAGCCGAAAGGGAAGAGCGGAGGGGCTGGGAGGCCTGGGGGCGCGGAGGTAGGGCAGCGGGGCGGCAGGGGCTGCGGTGGCCGCGGCCAGCCCCGGCTAGGCCGGGCGCGCGGACTCACGTTCTCCCACCAGAAGGATCCGCACGTCTTTCTTCATGTCTGCGGCTCGCAGGGGCCGGCCTCGGCCCGCACGCATGGAGCGGACTCCTCTCGCCCGGAGCGCCCAGCCCGCGGCGCCGCTCTCCCCACGCTGCCGGCGCCGCCTGCCAGCCTCTCCCGCCGCCCCGCCCGAACCTCGGCCTCCCGGGCCCGCCGCACCACCTCCTCAGCAGCTTCCCCGCTCAAGAGCCGGGACAGCGCCTGCTCCGCCTCCTCCGGCTCCGCGAGTCGCGGCGGCGGCGGGGCGACGGGGCGCCGCGAGGGCCAAGCACTTTCGGAACGCGAACGCGAACGCTCTCTGTCCCGGACCTGCGCCCCCGCCGTCAGGTTCGCCGCAGAGCATCGAGCGGGAGTCTCGCCCGCCCTCCTCCGGGAACAGCGGCCAGGGATACGCTTTGGGCCGGGAATTTGAGCGGCAGGGTCGCTAGTCTGACCCCATTTCTTTTACGAAATAGGGGCAGGAGAAGTTCCTCGTCCAAGGTCGTATAGCTGGAACTTGGCAGTGTGACTCAGGGCGGGAATATTCTTACCTGACTGACTATAAACTCCAGGAGAGCAGCGACCTGTGCACCAGGTTTTCAGAAATATTCCCCGCCTTATTGGACAAAGCCCTCAGAAAACGCTTGATTGAGTAAAGGATGGCTACCTCCCAGAATCGAGTCCTTTCCACTACCAAAGCCCACCACCCTATAGCTGCTTTTTATCTGTGATGCTTATAAAATACGATTCTAAATAATGAGATTCGTTTCTACACTATCTGTGTAAACAGATTCATTTCTTTGTAACCAAACCAAGTGATTTTCCTCTCTCTATGTGATTTACTTTAGGCAGGGTCTTCTGGTACGTCTCTTTACATAGGTTTGCCCAGCGCAGTGTCGGACACATAGGTGGCACTGAATAATAAACTTGTACTAATTTTTCTAACATTGTCTTAATTTCCTCCTGACTCTCTCCATCCGGAGGAATTTGTTGCTATATCTCTCTATATATGCTTATATGTTTGAACAGTGCTTGGCAGACAGTGGGAGATAGATGGACAGATGGTTGGAGAGAGAGAGAGAATAAAGGAGGAAACACTCTCTGTGCATAATGTGCCTTTTTTCTATCTTAAATATTACAAAATGAATTTTTTGTAAGGGAATAAACTGTGTATAATACCAATCCCCTTTTCTCCTAGGAGAAGCCTTGTGGTCTGGTGCAGCATGTAACAGCTGCTGACAAACTGCATGGGTTTGAATCCAGAGCCCATCACCTGATAGTTATGTGATCCTGAGTAAGTTCTTTTACTTCTCCAAGCCTGCCCCTTCTTCTGTAACATGGCAATAATGATAATAATACCTACCTTCTTAGGTGGTTGTGAAGAATATATAGTACATGTCAAGCATTTGTCAGATGCACAGCACTTGCTCTACTGATCTCAGCTGTCATTACTGTCGTCGAGCTCACTGAAAAGTTGAAATCCACAGGTTTTGAGGCAAATTCATTGTTATGTTTACAACAGTATTTCACCATCTAAGCTATATGATATTTGTAAGGAGTATAGGGGTGGAAGCCCTTCCAAAAAACACTCTCTCTGTGATATAAGGAGGAAGACAGGAAAGACACACTCCCTGCTCACTGGGAGATAATGAAGTCATATTCCAGGATGGAGGCAAATGAGATGAACTTCAGGAGGCTTGATGGCCTGATCTTTCAGGGGAAAGTATTCCTCAGAATTTTAGTATTACAAAATGTTTGGGGCTTCCCTGGTGGCGCAGTGGTTGGGAGTCCACCTGCCGATGCAGGGGAGACGGGTTCGTGCCCCAGTCCGGGAAGATCCCACATGCCGCAGAGCGGCTGGTCCCGTGAGCCATGGCCGCTGAGCCTGCGCGTCTGGAGCCTGTGCTCCGCAACGGGAGAGGCCACAGCAGTGAGAGGCCCGCGTACCGCAAAAAAATAAAATAAAAAAAAAATAAATAAAAAAAAATGTTTGAGTTGGAAGGACCCTTACAGACCACCTATTCTAATCCCATTATTTTATAGGTAAGACAAGCAACGTCCAGAGAGAGATACCATAACTTGCCAAAGGCATGACAGCTGAAACTGAGCCTGGGCCCTGCCATCCTGAGCATATAATGCTACGCAAGTCACATCACCTCTCTGTGCCTCAGTTTCCTCTCAACCAAAGACTATCATCTCTTCCCAGCCTTCTACCTCACGGAGTAGTTTGGAGGATCCCATAAAACAATGTCTGTGAAAAAGGCTTCTTCTTTAAAAAAACAAATTGCACAAATATCAGATCACAAAGGATGAAGACCCTTTACAGAGGAGCAAGTTCTCTAGGGCACAGCTCCCTCCGAGCAAGACTTTGTAGAGAATCTTGACCCCGGGAGCCCTGCATCAGCATCGCCAGTGGATGCCGGTGTTAATTCTGTGGACATGAGGAGCGTGAGAAGAGACAAGGCCTTCGTGACGTTGCCCATGCATGCTGGGTAAAGGCTTTGCAGGGGGAATCTCTGGAAGGCAGAGGGCAACTCCTTTGTAGAAAAAACTTACTTAAAAATCCAGACCCAAGGGCTGCAGAAAGGAGTCACCCAGCAAGCACTTACAGCCAGCGATGACTCACAGTTTGGTACAAAAAAGACCAAAACTAAAGTGGGAGTGGGGAGCCGGACAAGCCAGAATGTGCCTCACAGGCAATGTATCAAGTTTCTTTTTACAGCCCCTTCCCATCTCCCAATCAGCTATACTTCTGAAGCTCTGGCCTCCTGTCTTGCCTTGAGCTTTATGCCCCTCTCTTACGTTAACAGACATCCATCAGGGGTCACTCTGAAGTTCTCTTGGAGACAGCCTAGCTCAGTAATTAAAAGCAGTGACTCTGGGGCCTTCCCTGGTGGTCCAGTGAGTAAGACTCCACGCTCCCAATGCAGGGGGCCTGGCATCAATCCCTGGTTGGGGAGCTGGATCCCGCATGCCTGCCGCAACTAAGAGTCCACAATGCCGCAACTAAGACCCAGTGCAGCCTAAATAAATAAATAAATAATATAAAATAAAAGCAGGGACTCTGGAGTCTGCCTAAGTCTGAACCTCAGCTTTACCAATTACTAGCTGTGCATCATCAGGCAAATTTCTTAACTTCTCTAAGCCTCATCTGCCAAATAGGAATAACACCTCATGGGATTCTTATGAAGCTTAAACGAGTTAATATAATAGGAAAATGCTTTGAATAGTGCCTGGTACATGGTCTGTAATATACAAACATTGGATAAATAAAATAAACTGTGAGAGAAGTGACTTCTGTACACCTTTCTGAGCCAGAAATAGAGCCACACAATGACACACACTGCAGCAACACAGAAGCCAGAGAATGGAGTTGTTGGCAGTGGAATTTACTGTCGGGATATTACAGATAGATGACTGTATATTAAGTACATTGGATAAAGCCAAGAGGACAGATTAGTATCTAGAAAGCACTGATGGAATTTCCTTCTAGAATGCTGGGAAGGAGCTCTACCTTCACAAGACAAACTTCATGGCTTCTCAATTGTGAAGGGGACACTGGGGGTCTGAACAAAGTACCTTTGCCAGGATTTAAGAGGATCCATCTTTCACACCTATCAAAGAAGGAACTTGCAACACAGCCTCTCTCTGAGTCTCAGGACAGTGGAACACCCCAGGGCTGGTGGGCAGGCCTGCTGGGGAGGAGATATAGTGTGTGTTAAATGACTGACATTGGGTGGAACAAGAGGCTTGTCTCTGACTGGTGAGTTAGACACAGTCCTGGGCGGGAGGCCAAATTAGATGGGTTGGCATTGGTCCCACTCTTCAGACCCATCTATCTTTGGTCTCTCAAATTAAACCCAAAGTGGCATCCATCTTCACTCTGGTCTCCCATTCCTTCCAGGAAGACTTCCGCCTTTTCCTGCCAATCCTGATCTAGCGGAGCAGAAAAGTCCAATGCTTTGGTACAGAGTAAATCTTTTTTTTTTTTTTTTTTTTGCAGTACGCAGGCCTCTCACTGTTGTGGCCTCTCCCGTTGCGGAGCACAGGCTCCTGACGCGCAGGCTCAGCGGCCATGGCTCACGGGCCCAGCCGCTCCGTGGCATGTGGGATCTTCCCGGACCGGGGCACGAACCCGTGTCCCCTGCATCGGCAGGTGGACTCTCAACCACTGCGCCACCAGGGAAGCCCCAGAATAAATCTTTATCTTGCCTTTGAATGCACTTTGAATGTTCTTGGCTCATTGGTCAAACATCCATGTCCTCTGCATAGTCACGTGAATTGGTCTCTAGAGGATATGGATTCTGTTTGCCTGATTTGGCCAGAAGAGATATCACTCAGCACAATTACTTTTAAAAGGCGTTTGAGGGCTTCCCTGGTGGTGCAGTGGTTGAGAGTCCGCCTGCCGATGCAGGGGACACGGGTTCATGCCGCGGTCCGGGAAGATCCCACATGCCGCAGAGCGGCTGGGCCCGTGAGCCATGGCCGCTGAGCCTGCGTGTCCGGAGCCTGTGCTCCGCAACGGGAGAGGCCACAACAGTGAGAGGCCTGCGTACCGCAAAAAAATAAAATAAAAAAAAAATAATAAAAGGCGTTTGATGATAACTAACCATACTGAAAGCACATTTTCCAGACAAGAGCCTCACCTGTTGATGAGGTTGTATCCAGTTTTCTTTTTAATTTCCTCAAGCTCCTTTCAGGTACATATTGTAAAACAAATACCCTCAATTAAGAGATAATTGATATTGAGAAGCCTCTCAGACCTTCTTGCCCCCAAGTGGCCTGAATTCCCTTATGGCATGGTTAAGGGCATGGGCTCTGGAGTCTACATTTCGTCTCCAATACTTAGCTAGCTGTGCAACATTGGACAAGTTACATAACCTCTCTGAAAAACGTAAACCCCATCAGCACAATGGAGTTAGCTCATAGAGCTCTCTGAGAATTAAGTAAAATAATGCAATAAAGCATTTATCACATTACTTAACATATAGTACATGTCCATACATCATCCTTAACAGCTGCATTTTAAAATCTGGAATTCATTTGCTGATTTGCTTTATCTTTCCAAGGGCAAATTGATTAGCCTTCCCACCCAAATTGTAAACTCTGAATGACAAAAATGCATTTAACATAATTTTTAATCACTGCAGAGACATTAAAATTTTTGAAGACTTATTATCTATACCATCTAGTGATTCTCAAAAAATTTTAGGTCACAGGCTGTTTCCACAGAGTGAAAAATTCCATAGAATAGTAAAGTTATTATTTGTTTATCTCTGCAAAGAAATCACCACAATTAAATATGTTCCAAAAAAATAATTCAAAAGAAGAAATACATATATACATATACATAGCCTATTTATAGCATCATTACACAATAGTAAAAAATGGAAAAATATACAATAATAGGGGAATAGCTAAATTAAGTATGACATAAGATTAATGGAACTTTTGCAGTCATTAAAACTAATGACTATTAAAGAGGAAAAAGTATTCACAAAAAAAGTGAAAAAAAAGAAATCTAAAACCATACATACAATTACAACTATATAAAAATCAAGTATAAAATATACACTTATGTAACTTTTACCCTCTATACGTTTGCAATTTTGAACTTTGATGAGGATGCACGAGTATTATTTGGGTAATTAAAAACTAATGGATGTACATAAACATTAGATGAGGGTACAAAGGAAGGAGAAAATGTGTTAAAGATTACGAATTAATTTTTAGTGCAAGCATCTTTTTTTTTTTGGTCGCACCGCACAGCATGCTGGATCTTAGTTCCCTGACCAGGGGTTGAACCCGTGGCCTCTGCAGTGGAAGCGCAGAGTCTTAACCACTGGACCACCAGGGAAGTCTCAGTACAATCATATTTTGTAAAATGTCAAAGTTAATATCTTTTAAATAAAGAGAATAGAAATATTTAGAAGAATAGCAGTGCTTTGAGACATTAACATAGGATATCATGTTTATAAAATTATTTAACAAATATTTATTGGTTCCACCTTGTGCGGTGCTCTGTACTAGGTGCCAGGGACACAGTAATGGACAACACAGACTTATCATGGGAGGCAAGTTGTGGACAAGGAAGTTTGGGCCTTCATCTTTCTCACCAGAATCCTCCAAATCATTCCCTATCAGCCCAAACTACCTCTTTCAAAAAACCTTCATGAGAGGTAGCATCTCATAATGTAAATCTTTCTACCTCCTCTCTCCCCACCCCACCCCTAGCCAAAACCAGCCAGACTTGTGTGATTGTGTCCCACTCCTTCCAGGAATCTGCTCTCCCTGTCTGGCTGTGTTCACAGACAACCTCCCAGGCAACACAATGCCTTAACCCAGCAAAACTGAAAATATCCCCAGAAAGCTCCTAGGAAAATGACCATGATTTTAGGCTGAGTGGCCTTCCAGTACCTGCTTCTACAATAATTGAGTCAGCTTTGATCTGATCTAAATTCATTGTGCACATGTTGCCACGTTAGACACAGTGACAGTGAAAGACTCCAGTCCTCTTGGTGGAAACCAGATCCACTCTGGGTAAACAGTTTTCAACTCTGGACAAGGGGAGTTGGGGGACACTCCAGGCAAAACAAACCGGAATTGCAAAAGTACATAGTGTGACACAAAGCAGGGAGGCTGGGGTGGAGGGTGTATGTGGGGGGATGACAGCAAATGGGGGCTAGAGGTAGGTAAGAGCAGAAACAGGAAGCAGAACTTCCTGTTGTAGGTGGGGAGCACTGGGGAGTTTTAAGCAGGGGACTGACATGATCTGACTTCCATTTTGGAAAGTTCACATTAGCAGACTGAGAATGGATGGGAAGGGGGCTTCTGACTAGAGATAGAGGAGCTCACATTAAAATAATCCAGGAGAGGGCTTCCCTGGTGGCACAGTGGTTAAGAATCCACCTGCCAATGCAGGGGACACGGGTTTGAGCCCTGGTCCGGGGACATCCCACATGCCGCGGAGCAGGTGGGCCTGTGCACCACAACTACTGAGCCTGCGCTTTAGAGCCACGAGCCACAACTACTGAAGCCCACGCGCCCAGAGCCCATGCTCCGCAACAAGAGAAGCCACCGCGATGAGAAGCCCGTGCACCACAATGAAGAGTAGCCCCTGCTCTCCACAACTAGAGAAAGCCCATGCGCAGCAATGAAGATCCAACTGAGACAAAAATAAATAAATTAAAATAACCTGGGAGAGATGTGATGGGAGTCTGAACCAGAGAGCAGATGCAGAGGGAAGAGCGGGGGCCAGAGTTGAAATGATTTGAGAAAGCAGAATCGAGGGTCAGAACTTGGTGACTAATTGTACAGAAGGTGGTATCAGAAAAGCTCCTATGGTAACTCCAAGACGTTGTGTCCTGGAGATTGTCACTGACCAAAGCCATAAGTTTTTCTCCCCCAGGGTGTATTTATTTTGAAGAATAAAGGTGAAACAATTTCCCTTCACACGGAAGGAAGACACAGTCTTCCATATTGCAGCAGACCAATCTCTTAGAATCACGTTTCGCAAAATGGTGGAATAAGAGGTGTAAAAATTGTGCAGGGATATCAGAAACAGTGACTCTTGTGGACAGAAAGGTTTCCTTTTTCTATTCTCTTTCCATCCTGATTAAGTCAAGGTGAAATCCTCAGTAAATCTTAAATACCTGATAATCTTCTTTTGAGCCAGAGAGAGAGAGAGAAAGGGAGGGAGAGTGCAAGCGCACTTCAGGTTCAGAAACTTAGACAGACAACTGTACCAAGCGAGTCATTGTTTTGTTTTTCTTGAAACATACATTTAGGCTTATCCCTCTAATTAAGACACGATTCTGGTTTTCATTTATATAAATATTTTAAAGTTTCTTTTTGAAATACATGTACCTAAAAGGGGAGATGTGAGTTGATTTAGGAAAAATATTAAGTAAAACATGGTACACGAGATGGGAATTCCCTGCTGGTCCAGTGGTTAGGACTCCGCACTTCCACTGCAGGGGGCCCGGGTTCGATCCCTTTTCCGGGAACTAAGATCCCACAAGCCAGGCAGCCCTGCCAAAAAAAAAAAAAGGTACAGGGGATATGCAGATGTAACAAGAATCATGGCACATGAAAGGCTGAAGCTTAAGAAACCCTGTCCTTAAAAAACCTATGGCTGGGGGCTTCCCTGGTGGCGCAGTGGTTGAGAGTCCGCCTGCCGATGCAGGGGACGCGGGTTCGTGCCCCGGTCCAGGAGGATCCCACATGCCGCGGAGCGGCTTGGCCCGTGAGCCATGGCCACTGAGCCTGCGCGTCTGGAGGCTGTGCTCCGCAACGGGAGAGGCCACAACAGTGAGAGGCCCGCGTACCACCAAAAAAAAAAAAAAAAAAAAACCTATGGCTGGTTAGGAAGATAAATCCCAAATCAAAACAAATCTTCAGGGACTTCCCTGGTGGTCCAGTGGGTAGGACTCCACGCTCCCAATGCAGAGGTCCCAGGTTTGATCTCTCATGCCTGTGGCAACTAAAAAGCCCGCATGCCACAGCTGAGACCAAGCACAGTCTAAATAAATAATAAATATAAATAAATAAATATATTTTAAAAATCTTCAGCATAACCTAAGTATGTATAATTAAAGAAGACTGCAGTTGTCTGGAAGGACCCAGTGATTAGGGTTTTGAGCAATTATGAATGAGGATGAATTTGGGGCTAAGGGCTCAGCAGGAGTAGGGGGTGATGGAGCTGAACATATACCAGGGAAGAGTCCCCTTTTCCTGTCAAAATCCCCAAGTGCCCCCTGAGGAAGGGACTTCTCCCTTGAACTGAGCAAGGCAGCCTGAAAGGTCTCCCCAGAGAGCAGCACTGTTTCATTTTGTGGTTTGTTTCTGCAATCAGCTAGGAAATAAAGTCTTCAAATTAAACTCTTCTGGAAAAAAAAAATGTACTTGAGGGAGAAGCAAGGGACAGATAGATATAACTGTATTAGAGGTTGTTGTGAGTCTTAAGAAGGTGATGGCTTCCTGCTTAGCAGGTGGTTCTTCCAGGAACCCAAAGCCCTAGACCCCCAAAATGGGTACAACCACTTAGGTGTTTGAGAGAAACATCTCCAGATGGGGTGAGCGGCTGCCCCAGGAGCCCCTGATGGGACGTTTGGCTTGGTCCACGGTGGATGACTTCGTCCCCCACACGGTGTAGACGCCAGTGAGAGGTGCCTTCATCCACTGGCATTTCAGCTTCAGTTCTTCTCCTTGGGAGCATTTTCTGTTTTGTTTGAGTGAAGGGTGCTGTTTTCCACAGTGTACTGGAAGGGATATGCTGACAGAAAACGTGAGACAAAAGCAAGGAAGCCAAACATGATAACCTTTGTTCCCCACCTCTATGATTCTTGTGCTTTGGCTGCAGCTTGGGGAAATCATGTGGCCAGCCAATAAACCCCACGCGGACAGAGGCCCCATTATCCAAACCACCTGAAAGGATGGTATTTAATCAAAGGACCTCAGAAGCTAAAACCCTGGCCTCTAAATTCTTGGCACTTTCAAAAGGCAAACATCAAGGTGACTCTGGGTGAGAAGATAAAGGCTCCATAATGCACAAAGTGAGAACAGAGAGCCTTTTAATGGTCATCTGGCACAGAGAGGCCCTGTCCCTGCTTAGGCAACTCAAGGCCACCACACTGAGAACTGCCACCAACCACAAGAAAAAAAGAGCACCTCGTGGCTTTAGAGCTGTGTCCTATCAAAGTGGATGCCCAGGTCCTGGTCTCAACTAGGACCTTATCAGAGGGTATTAAGGTTAGAGACTTGGCAGTGGGAACACTGGGCCAGCTCCCAGCTCTGCCACGCTCAGCTGACTGGCCCTGCACAAAGCCCTCAACCGGTCCAGGACCCCCACCCTTCCCTCGTATGTTAACAGAAAGATGATAACACTCATGACCACGCAGGGTGGTCCTGACCTCATGACCTCATGACCTCATGACCACGCAGGGTGGTCATGAGGCTCAGAGAGCAAATGAGTAGATCACAGGGGAAGACTTCTGCTCGCTCCTGTTTTCGAGGATCCGTATGGAAATTAGGTGTGAGTCTACAGATGTTAGAGATCAAGGTGTGCGATATGAAAATATAGTTATGTCATTGTCGCTGTGGTTATAATCACCCTGGCATTCTTCCAGTGTCCTCCTCTATTACATCAATTCTTTCAGCAACCCTTTGAGGAAGGTAAGGAAGGGCGAAAAATGATTATTTCCATTTTACAGGGGAAAGAGAGGCAAAGAAGTGAAATGCACCGTCAAAGATTGTCTGGCTGGTTTGTGTGGCAAGGCTTTCTGCTCAACCCCATCCAACAGAGCTGGAGTTCCACCTCTCCAACAGGTGCTAATAGAGCCTGACAGCCTACAGATGAATCGTAAGGAGAAGAAAGGGAGGGGAAAGCTGCAGATCAGGAGACTTCAGAGACATATCAACTGTTGATAGGTATGAGGGTTCTTCCTGTGGGTGATGAAAATGTTCTAAAATTAGATTATGGTGATGGTTTCACAACTCTGTAAACATACTAAAACACACTGATTTGTACACTTTAAATAGGTGATTTTATAGTATGTAAACTATATCTCAACAAAGCTGTTAAGAAAAAGGTATATCAGGGTTTTTTAGGGTTTATGCTAGGGATGCATGTTTGGGTGCTAAAACTCTAAAGAAATGCAAGTAAGTGATTACTGTAAAAGTCAGGATGCCTTTCAGGTGGACGGAGGGTTTTGTGATTGGAATGGGGCACATGAAAGAGCTTCTGGGGTGGGCAGCAAGGTTTTCTTTCTTTCTTTTTTCATAAATTTATTTATTTATTTATTTATTTTTGGGCTGTGTTGGGTCCTCGTTGCTGTGCGTGGGCTTTCTCTAGTTGCGGCGAGCAGGGGCTACTCTTTGTTGCAGTGCGCGGGCTTCTCATTGCGGTGGCTTCTCTTGTTGTGGAGCACGGGCTCTAGGCATGCGGGCTTCAGTAGTTGTGGCACGTGGACTCAGTAGTTGTGGCTTGCGGGCTCTAGAGCGCAGGCTCAGTAGTTGTGGCGCACGGGCTTAGTTGCTCTGAGGCATGTGGGATCTTCCCAGACCAGGACTCGAACCTGTATTCCCTGCATTGGCAGGCGGATTCTCAACCACTGGGCAACCAGGGAAGCCCAAGCCTTTATCTCTTGACCTGAAGGGTAGTTACAAGCGTATTTAATAATTATAATTATTATTATTCCTTATGCTGCACATGTGTTTTGTGTAGTTTTCTCTGTCCATTCTGTTAATATAATAAAATGATTCTAAAAAATAGGGGAAATCGGGACTTCCCTGGTGGCGCAGTGGTTAAGAATCTGCCTGCAAATGCAGGGGACACAGGTTCAAGTCCTGGTCCAGGAAGGTCCCACATGCCACGGAGCAACTAAGCCCGTGAGCCACAACTACAGAGCCTGTGCTCTGGAGCCCATGAGCCACAAGTACTGAGCCCATGCACTTAGAGCCTGTGTTTTACAACAAGAGAAGCCACCACAATGAGAAGCCCGTGCACCGCAACAAAGAGTAGCCCCCTCTCGCCGTGACTAGAGAAAGCCCACACAGCAACGAAGACCCAACACAGCCAAAAATAAATAATAAATAAATAAATAAATAAATAATAAATAAATTTAAAAAAAATAATAAGAGAAATCAAGTATGAGATGATACCATGTGCCAGCCAGACTGTAAAGACCCCCCCACCTCCTGGTATTCATGCCCTTGTGAACCCCACCCCCTTAAATGTGGGCGGGACCTGTGACTTGCTTCTAACCAATAGAATAAGGCAAAGGCGATGGCATATGTGTGATTATATGTCCCTGTGGTTACATTATATAAGATTTAATGTCCACCTTGCTAGGAGACTTGATCTCCCTTGTTGGCTTTGAAGAAGTAAGCAGCCATGTTGCAGAAGCCCAACGAGTAAGGAACTGAGGGGGGTCCTCAGTCTGACAACCCACAAGGAACTGAATCCTTCCGACAACCACGTGAGCTTGGAAGCAGATCCTTCCCCAGTGGAGCCTCAGATGTCACCCGGCCCCGTTCATACCCTGACTGCAGCTTGCGAGACTCCAAAGCAGAGGCCTCAGCTAAGCTGTATCCTGACTCCCGGCCCACAGAAGCTGCGAGAGAATAAATATGTGTTGTTTGAAACCACTGAATGTGTGATAATAGTATTACACAGCAATTGATAGCATGCCCCTTGTGTGTGTGTAGGGGGGCGGCCCTAAAATCAATCTCATTTTCAGTGATGCACTAGAAGGACTCACAGAACTCAGCAAAGCTGTTACACTTACGGTTACAGATGATTACAGTGAAAGGATACAGGTTAAAACCAGCAACAGAAAAAGGCACATAGGGCAGGGGCCAAGAGAGCCCACTCACTCCTCTCTCAGTGGAGTTATGGAGACAATGTTTAATTCTCCCAGGATGACGTGTGACAACACACACGGAATACTGCCAACCAGGGAAGCACATTCAAGTTTTGGTGCCCAAGGCTTTGACTGGCAGTTGGTCATGTAGGCAGACTCACCGCCCAAGTGGCTGACCTTAGTTTCCAGCCCTTCCAGAAGTCAAGCTGATACTGTGTGGCCCAAGGCCCTCAGATAAATACACTCTTATCAGGCAGGATATTCCAAGGGCTTAGATATTATCTCCCACTCAAGAGCCTGTCCTTTCTTCCGACAGACGGTGCAGGGTTTGAACAATGCAAACCTGCTGAGTTAAACATTTACTTTGCATCCCTTAACTTTGGAAGTGGGATACTTAAGTCAAGTTGACACCCTGCTTGAAGGCAGAGAGACCAGGAAATCAACATGTTTTAACACCCAGGGAATGTTTATACGTTTATTTGCCTCATAGTCAGAGAGCTTCCAGGGAATAAGCCATACAGCCAGAAGGCAGGGTGCAGAGGAAAGGCAGCAGAGACTGGGCACTCATACAGGAGCTTCACCTGATCAGCCATGGAATAGAAGGCAAGCTTTCCCTCCTCAAGGTCCAGCCAGATGCCCACCACACTAGGTCTGTTTGTGCCAAGGACAGTTTCCCTGACCATGTCCCATGCAGAGAGCTGGCTAGTCCCTTTCCACTCTACATACCAGGAGTCCCTGGTTCTTCCCAGGATCTGGTCATGCCTCATCCCCTGGGAAGCCACCCCAACTGCCCAGTGGCTACAACGCTGAGTGTCCACTTCCCAGTACTGCTGCCCAGAAGAGAGAGCCTGGGAACATAAGGCCTGGCAGGAGGCAAACCTCTCATGACACCAGGGATAGGGCTGTGGGCAGTGAGATACAGTGATCCTTGGACACCTCCAGGCTACAGGAGAGGCTCCCTAGGTCAAAGGTTGGATTGATGACCCCTGGGGAAAAAAACCAGAACAGGACTAGCCACCTCTGATGGTCCATGCCAAGAGGTCTTCAAATAGCAAAAAGCAGCTTTATATCTTTGAGTGTGATAAAGTTTTACACATACTGGCATTAAAACTGGTGCATAGGGCTTCCCTGGTGGCGCAGTGGTTGAGAGTCCGCCTGCCGATGCAGGGGACACGGGTTCGTGGCCCAGTCCGGGAAGATCCCACATGCCGCGGAGCGGCTGGGCCCGTGAGCCATGGCCGCTGGGCCTGCGCGTCCGGAGCCTGTGCTCCGCAGCGGGAGAGGCCACAACAGTGAGAGGCCCGCGTACCGCAAAAAAAAAAAAAAAAAAAGCATGATAAAGGGATCACGGCATCATGCAAGGGATCATGGCACCATGACACCCAGACTATCCATGCCCCCCAGGTCAGTGCTTTAAACTGGTATAAAGCTGGGGAACATGAGACTCATCGCAACTGCTAGTGCCTCTTACCTCTCAGTGTACATTGAGGTTTTTTTTTTATTGAAGTATAGTTGATTTACAATGTTGTTTTAATTTCTGCTGTATAGCAAAGGGATTCAGTTATACATATATGTACGTTCTTTTTCATATTCTTTTCCATTATGGTTTATCGCAGGATATTGAATATAGTTCCCTGGGCTCTACAGTAGGACCTTGTTGTTTATCCATCCTATATGTAATAGTTTGCATCGGCTAATCCCCAACTGTACCAAAGTTTAACTGTTACCTTAAAACTACTATGTGCTTGCAATGACCATGGTTAGGTAGAATACGGGACAGCAGGGGAAGTGCCAGAGTATGGACTGTGAAGGTGACATTGTCCCCTATTTGTACCTTGCGGTGACAGCAGCGTGAAGTGAATCCAAGAGTCACACTGAGAAGAGACAAAAGGCCCATCTAGGGTGTGGGCCGTGGACACGGAGGTCACGAGAGCAGGAGAGCTGCCCTTCAAGAAGCCACGCTCAAAATCTACGTGGGGGGCTTCCCTGGTGGCGCAGTGGTAGAGAGTCCGCCTGCCGATGCAGGGGACACGGGTTCGTGCCCCGGTCCGGGAGGATCCCACATGCCGCGGACCGGCTGGGCCCGTGAGCCATGGCCGCTGAGCCTGCGCGTCCGGAGCCTGTGCTCCGCAACGGGAGAGGCCACAACAGTGAGAGGCCCACGTACTGCAAAAAAAAAAAAAAAAAAAAAAAATCTACGTGGGGTACCACTCTTCTTTCTATTGAGCTAATAGGATTTTACTTATCGTTAATCACCGTTTTAAAAATGTTTGTAAGAACTGCTAGTTACTTCTTTTATTTTTTAGCTAACACAAGTTTTTCCCCTATCAATAGAGAAAATAATCTACACTTGACTAGTTGGTTCTTAAAAATACTGAGAAAAAAGAAACGAAATTGAGTTATTTGTAGTGAGGTGGATGGACCTAGAGTCTGTCATACAGAGTGAAGTAAGTCAGAAAGAGAAAGACAAATACCGTATGCTAACACATGTATATGGAATCTAAGGAAAAAAAAAAAAGTCATGAAGAACCTAGGGGTAAGACGGGAATAAAGACACAGACCTACTAGAGAATGGACTTGAGGATATGGGGAGGGGAAAGGGTAAGCTGTGACAAAGTGAGAGAGTGGCATGGACATATATACACTACCAAATGTAAAATAGATAGCTACTGGGAAGCAGCTGCATAGCACAGGGAGATCAGCACGGTGCTTTGTGACCACCTAGAGGGGTGGGATAGGGAGGGTGGGAGGGAGGGAGATGCAAGAGGGAAGAGATATGGGAACATATGTATATGTATAACTGATTCACTTTGTTATAAAGCAGAAACTGGGGCTTCCCTGGTCGCAGTGGTTGAGTCTGCCTGCCAATGCAGGGGACACGGGTTCGTGCCCCAGTCCAGGAAGATCCCACATGCTGCGGAGCGGCTAGGTCCGTGAGCCATGGCCACTGGGCCTGCTTGTCCGGAGCCTGTGCTCTGCAACGGGAGAGGCCACAGCAGTGAGAGGCCCGCATACCACAAAAAAAAACAAACTTAGAAAAAAAGAAACATGATGTACATTCATAAATATTGAGTAGCTATTAAATAAAACACTGGTAACTATTACAGAAATGAAGTATTTTGATATGTTAATCTCTCTGGGTATAAACTCAACCGTTTACCCACTGATTATGATAGGTTTCATAAAAGAACAAAAAATGATGGTTTATTAAACAATTGATTTGCCAGAAATACTTGTTATACAAACTTAATTGCTGAGAAATTTCTTTAAAACAGAATCTAAAGAATCTCATTTCTCTACTAAGAGAATAAGCTACAGGTTTTTGTTTTTTTTTTTTAAGTAGCCAGGATCCCTTGGATCCCTTGGGAATTTAAAATAATTTCAGGAACAAACCATTCTAAGTAGAATTGTTCTGCATAAAATTACAGTTGACACTTGAACAGCACAGGTTTGAACTGCAAAGTTCCACTCATCTTTTTCAATGAATATACAAAAATATATGTGGATCAAAAATATATGTGGATCAATAAATACACAAAAATATATGTGTAGAACGTCACGTGCAAAACTTGTATTGAAGTGGATAGCCTTTCCTTACATAAGCATAAGGTGAGTGATATTTAATATAAAATTAGTAGTGTGTTAGTTTTCTTTCTCTCCCTCTCTATCAGCCTATCATCATAGGTAACTGTTTTTTAAAAACAAAATAACAATGTTTCTAATACTGTGTTATGAATATGACTGTAATATTGTATGCCATAACAATTTTAAAATGATTAATTCATTAGTGTATAGTCTAGGCTACCACAAAGCAAGCATACTGTTGCTTCTTTGTTATCAATGCATGAATAGTTACACCTGTAAATAAATGTGAATTTCTTTTTTGCATTATCTTTTCATTTTTGATGTCTAGTGTTAGTAATATGTATAACATCCTCAGTGCTTTTTATCATATAAGATGTGTATGTAGATACTGACAGACAGATGATTCATCTCATAAACAGATGATGTAAACTTACAGTATAGATAGCTACAGTACAGTACTGTAAATGTATTTTCTCTTCCTTATGCTTTTCTTAATAAAATTTTTTTTCTGGCTTACTTTATTGTAAGAATACAGTATATAATACATAAAACATACAAAATATGTGTTAATCAACTGTTTATGTTACCTGTAAGGCTTCCAGTCAGCAGTAGGCTATTGGTAGTTAAGTTTTGGGGCAGTCAAAAGTTATAGTCAGGACTTCCCTGGTGGCACAGTGGTTAAGAATCTGCCTGCCAATGCAGGGGACACGGGTTCGAGACCTGGTCCGGGAAGATCCCACATGCCACAGAGCAACTAAGCCCATGCGCCACAACTACTGAGCCTGAGCTCTAGAGCCCGCGAGCCACAACTACTGAAGCCCGCGCACCTACAGCCCGAGCTCCGCAACAAGAGAAGCCACCGCAATGAGAAGTCCACGCACCACAACGAAGAGTAGTCCCTACTCGACACAACTAGAGAAAGCCCATGTGCAGCAACGAAGACCCAACACAAAGATTAATTAATTAAAAATATAAATAAATAAAATAAAATAGGACTCCTGTTTACAAAAAAAGAAAAAAGTTATAGTCAGATTTTTGGCTGTATAGGCGTTTGGTGCCCCTAACCCCCATGTTATTCAAGGGTCAACTGTACTCCCCAGTAATTAAATTTGTATTACAAATAATCACCCCTGTTGGGTAAGCTGCACCAAAATGCTTATCAAAACTTTAGTGTGCATGAAAATCCCCTGCAAAGTTGTCAAAAATGCAAATCCTTGGGGCTTACTCCCAGAGATGCTAACTCAATAGTCTGGCCATGGGCCTTGGATTCTGCTCTTTTTTTTTAAGGGTGGAAAGATTTTTAATTAATATTATGAAGTTACCATATCAAAGCCACAAAAAGAACATATAAGGAAAAAAAAAAAAAAGGCCAACAAACGTGGAGATTATCCGCATTCTTATTAGTGTTACAGAGAGTCCCAGGTCATACCTCGAGAAACACTGTGCCCTTTAGGCTGCGTGATTTCCGTGGCAGCTCATGGTGTGTTTACATAGGGTCAAAGGAAATCATTGTGATGAGGCAGTCAAATTGCTTAGCAGCTGTTAAAGTGCTGACTTGAAGAATAACTAATCTATTGTCTTAAAAACAATCTTGTGAGAACTTCAGGAAATGATGTTTCAGGAAATAGGGATATATTCAGATCTTAGGTTTTAAAACTGTCCTGGACTGGTCCAAATAATCAAAATCAAAATAACCAAAATAATCAACGTTGTACTTGCTAAGGCATACTTGAATTTTCTAAGTTAAATTTTAAAAATACTTAATATGTATACTTAATTCCTCAAAAAATTAAAAATAGAATTACCATATGATCCAGTAATTCCACTTGTAGGCATATATACAAAAGAATTGAAAGCAAGGTCTCAAAGAGATGTTCATACACCCATGTTCACGGCAGCATTATTCACAGTAGCCAAGGGGTGGAAGCAACCCAAATGTCCATCGATGGATGGATGGATGGATGGATGGGTAAACAAAATGTGGTATATATATGTGTACAATACAATGGAATATTATTCGGCCCTTAAAAGGATGGAAATTCTGACACAGTCAACAATATGGATGAAACTTGGATCCAACAATATGGATGCTAAGTGAAATAAGCCAGTCACAAAAAGATAAACACTTCACGATTCCACTTATATAAGCTATTTGGAGTAATCAAACTCATAGAAACAGACAGTGGAATGGCGGTTGCTAGGTGCTGGGGAAGGAGGGTATGGGGAGTTACTGTTTAATGGGTATAGAGTTTCAGTTTTGCAAGGTGAAAACGTTCTGGAACTTGGTTGCACACAATATGAATATACTTAACACTATTCAACTATAAACTTAAAAATGGTTAAGATGGTGCATTTGTTATATGTATTTTACCACAATTAAAAGTAAAAATTAAAAATGCACACTTAAATAATCATAGAAAGTTGTAATTTTTTCCCAAGATATCATGTTTCTCCAGTTAAATAAGGAGAAACATTTCAACCAGAGCAACACCATTAAATATTATAAATGTTATAAAACATTTACATTATTATTTAAAATTCACTAGGACACACGCTAGGATAAATTTCAAATGGGTGAAAGATTTATATGTGAAACCAAAGATTTAATATAAAAATGTACATACACACACACACACACCCCACTTGAGGTGGTGAAGTTTTCTAACTAAAATTTAAAATCTAGAAGCCACAAAAGAAAACACTGATAAAATGTACTACTTGAAAATATAAAAATGTCTATATGACATTCTAAAACCCACACTAAACAGAATCAAAAGATAAATGACAAATTGGGGAACAAAATCTGCAATTCATATCACAGACAAAAGGCTAATCTCCCTAATTTATAATGAGTTCCTAAAAATCTAATTTTTAAAGGACCAACAACACAAGATATAAACAGACAATTCATGGAGAAATGCAAATTAAAAGTACAGTACACAAATATATCAGTTTTTAAACCCATTGGATTGGCAAAAAAAATACAAAAGTTTGACAGCACATTGTGTTGGCAGGCTTGGGGGATAAACATTTCTTCTGTAAGAGTGTCAACTGATATAACCTAACTGGAGAGCAGTTTGTCAACGTTATCAAAATTGCAAAATTTACTCTATGACCCAGCAATCCTTACTGGTAATTTAACCTACAATTATATCTGCACTCATATAAAATGATGTATATACAGTAACTGACTTCAGCATTGTTCGCAATTATAAATAATTGGGAATAATCATGCATCCATCAGTAAAGAGTTGAGTAAATAATGTTGGCATATCCATAAATTGGAATATTATGCAGCTTTAAAGAGAAAATGCTTGTACTGATTTGTAAAGGTATCAAGATATATTAAGTAAGAAAGAAAAGCAAAATGCAGAACAGTGTATATAGTATGCTAACTTTTGTGTAAAAAAAAAGATTGGGGGAGATAAAAATATAAATTTGTGTTTGCTTGTACTTACAAATGTAAATTCTGAATGGACACTTAAGAAAACTAGTAAAGGTGGTTAACTGGGGGAATAAGAGGAATTGGACGAGGGTAGGAACACAACACTTCTGTTGTGTCTTTTTATATTTTTTGATTTTTGAATTAAAAATTTTAAATTTAATCCTCAAGTTTAAAGCTCGATTTTAGATTTTAAATTAGGAACCCATACTAAATTTAGGAGCACACAGGAGCTAAGAGGGCACTTTATTTCTCAGATCGTTTTTGGAACAATTAATAAACTGTACTCTAACTGGTTTCCTAAAGAAAGCTTTCCCAAGGAATCATGCTTCTCCACTTAAATAAAAAAATTTTTAAGCACAGCAAGATGATTTAAATATCTAAAAGCTCTAAGAGATACGTCTCTAAAGCATACAAGGCCTGCCGTGGCCGAGTCAGGAGACAGAGGCAAGGGAGACCAGAGCACTTGTCTAAGGGGCAGGTGTGAGTTGTTTTTCAATCCTGAGCCAGGAACAACAACGAACCTAAAAGTCAGGACAGAAAGGTTGTTTTCTACATTGTTACCCTTTATTATTAAACACACTGGCCAGAGATTACAGCTGAGTAGAATTTATAAAGAACTATATACAAAGTTGCATGCTTCATTAATAAGGACATTTACTAGTGAAAAAGAAAAAGCCGCCTATTTCTGAATCTCCTCAGGTAGATAACACAGATGCACGGTGAGCTAGCAAAATCAGGTTTAGGTTCTGGATTTATAGGTCTTCGAAAACGAGTTTCTATCTATTAAGGGCCTGTGATGCATCACACCTCTAGTCAGGTCCAAAAACACATCCAGTCACAAAAATAGCTCAGCCCACTCCTTCCTCATTCACACCACAGGGATAACACAGCTGGGCTCTCAGATCCTGTCCCCAAAAAACAAAGCCACGGAACGCTGCCCCAACTTCCATAATTAAACCTCCTCTACCAAATAAAATCAACTCACCCTGCATTTGTTCTTCAAGGGCCTCTTTCCACATGAAGTTTTCTTGTAATTTTTCCTGGATCTCTTCTAGGTCATGGAGAATGTCTCTCATTTTCCCCTCAGGTGTGTTGGAAGTCACTAGTTTTGGAGAAGCCAAGGAAAGGTCCACCCCAGCTGACAAAGCCTATTGATGAATCACTTAAAAAAAAAAAGAAGGAGAAGGAGAATAAGAAGAAGAAGAAAAGGAAGGAAGGAAGAAGGAAAAAAGAAAATCTCCTAAGGAATGCATCAAATATATTCCAGTTCTACCAACCATCTACAATTTTCTACTTACCTCCTAACAGGTTTTTCAAAACATAGTTAGGCCCTCAAAATATGCGCCTTGCAAACAATCTGGAATAATACACAGTATGGCAAAAATATTACAGAATGGCGATTTCTTGGTGATGGGATTATGGATGATTTTCATTTGTTTTTTCAACTGCTATGTATTTTCTAGTATTTTGACAACAGATATGGAGTTCTTAGCTCATACCCCCAAAACGTTTGAAAATTTTAGGCCCATCTTATAGGGGCTTTACAAAATAAAAAATACAGATAGTCACTAAGATAAGCTACAGAGGCTGAAATAATCTTCCCCAGACTGCTATCATAACTCTTCCTAAGGGCCAAGACAAACATGTTGCCTGCATACAGGCCCTGCTCTCTGGGGCCTCCAACACACACTCCCTGATTTTCTTTAACTTCAGGTCCTGTTAGTCCCCAACCCAGCCTCTCATCTGCTCACCACCTTCCCAACTTCAGCACCTGACTTTCCTTCCCACTTTGCAAAATCCATTTCCCATTCTTTTTGCCAATCATAACAGGAGTAGGTACCACCTGTTGAATATTTTCCACTGCTCACCTCTAATTTGCCTAACAACTTTCCAAGA
Source organism: Mesoplodon bidens (assembly GCF_964165515.1). Taxonomy (NCBI): domain Eukaryota; kingdom Metazoa; phylum Chordata; class Mammalia; order Artiodactyla; family Ziphiidae; genus Mesoplodon; species Mesoplodon bidens. The sequence continues at coordinate 12,687,145 of NC_138179.1, forward strand.
TCGGTTTATTATCCCCATTTTACAAAAGAGGGAGTTCATGGAGGTTAACTATATTGTCATAGCTAATTTGATTGTCCCACATTTTCACATTGCTCAAGCACTTTTTTAAGCAAGATATTTAAAAAAGAATCTCCACATTAAACCAATGAGATGCAGGCCATGGATCATTTTTTGTTTGTTTTACAGATAGAAATCTGAGACTCAGAAAGATGAAATGACTTGTCCAAGGTCATAATACTAGTGAGTGGCAATGTCAGGACTGATGGACAGACTCTCAGATCTTCTACCCCAACACACTGCATCCCTGAGGACCCATTTATTCACTCACTCAAATACACTGGGTGTTTGTTGAGCACTTACTATGTGCCAAGCACTGTGTTAGGCCTGGGGATACAAGAGTGAACAAAAGAACAAAAGCCATCAAGGTCGCTGCCCTCATAGAGCTTAGAGTCCAGTGCAAGGGAAGCGGGACGAAAGACATTAATAACTTATGGTGCCAATCATTATCAAGTCACAACTGTAACAACTGCTACAAATGAAAGGTACATGGAATCATACGTAAGAGCCTCTAATAAGGGGATTTGACTTGTTCAAGGAAATCAGTGAAGGCTTCTCCGAGGAAGTGATAATCTAGCTGAGGTCTGAAGGATGAGCAGGCACTACCTACATGACAGAGTAAAAAAGAAGAACATTCCATGGTGTGGGCCCTGTGATGGGAAGAAGTGTGACACTCTGGAAGGAACAGATCAGAGCAATTAAAAGGCTTTGGTAGAAATCCAGGCAAGAAATAGTCATAGGATTGGATTAGAGTCGTCTTTAAGGAGCTCAAGAATAGTAAATAGGGGGCTTCCCTGGTGACACTGCGGTTAAGAATCCGCCTGCCAATGCAGGGGACACGGGTTCGAGCCCTGGTCCAGGAAGATCTGACATGTCACAGAGCAACTAAGCCCGTGCGCCACAACTACTGAGCCTGCACTGTAAAGCCCGTGAGCCACAACTACTGAAGCCCGTGTGCCACAACTACTGAAGCCCGCGCACCTAGAGCCCATGCTCCACAACAAGAGAAGCCACCACAATGAGAAGCCGGCGCACCGCAACAAAGGGCAGCCCCCGCTCTCAGCAACTAGAGAAAACCCGCGTGCAGCAGCGAAGACCCAATGCAGCCAAAAATTAAATAAATGAATAAATAAATAAATTTATTTTTTTTAAAAAGAATAGTAAATAGATTCAAGAGATGTTTAGGCAGATGATGGAAGAGATGACATGATTCCCAGGTTTCTGGCTTGTGCACTTGGAAGGGCTACAGGGTCAGTTGCTGAGACGGGGTATCCCAGAGGAGAAACAGTGCAGGACGGGTTAAGTGAGATGTGTCTTTGAGATGCTAAGAGGGGAAGATGAGAAGGAAGACACCAGACCAGAACTCAGAGAAGGGTCCTGGCTGAAGCTATATTTGTGCACAGAGGTGGCAGTTAAAGCCACAGGAATGGGGAAGACCATGTAGGGGGAACAGACAGCGACCTACAACTCAGCCTTGAAGAATCCCAGCATTTCATTGCTTAGCAGCAGAGAGTAAACCTGCAAAACAGACTGAAAAGGAGCAGCTGGAGAGAAATGGGGAAAGGCTGGAAGACTCGTGTCCCAGAGCTAAGGGAAAAGAAAGCTTCAAGAATGAAGTTGTGAAAAGAAGCAGACTCACAGATATAGAAAATAAATTAGTGGTTACCAGTGGGTAGAGGGGAGGGAGGGGCAATATAGGGATAGTGCAGTGGGAGGAACAAACTGTTGGGTGTAAGATAGGCTACAAGGATATACTGTACATACAGGAAATATAACCAGTATTTTCTAATAACTGTAAATGGACCGTAACCTTTCAAAATTATACAAAAATTTTTAAAAATTAAAAAAAAAAAGAATGAAGTTGTGGTTGACTGTGTCAAAGGCTGATGAAAGGCCAATGAGGATAAAAGCTAGAACGTCTACAGGATTTGCGTAGAGGTCACGGGTGATCTTAGAGCTGGTTAGGTGGAGTGATAAGTATAGAACCTAGCCCACTTGAAGCCTTCTTACCTCACCTCAGGCATTCCAAACTCCCGATCATCCATGTTTGGTAGTGAAGAGCATGGTGGTAAAAGACTGGGACTTAGCGCATCCTTCAACTGCAAACAGATTCAGGTTGCTCCCCAGCTGTCCCAGGGAGCTGTCCCTAGCCCCACCCCCTGGCACATCCTTTCTTCTCCCAGATGAGCCTACCACAGCCAGGATGCTCATTTCATTGTCTGGTTCAGATTCTGGGAGATGTCTCTGACTCTGAAGGCTCCTGACAATACCTATAAGCCGTTCCACCAGCTCTGCGAGCCCCCGGCCAACTTCTGTGCCACCACCTTTAAAAGAGCAAAGCAGAACACAAAGCTGGACCCAGGAACCACTTCTAGACAGAGGGAGCTGTAAACATTGGATAAAGGAGGCAGGCAAGGAAGTGACAAAAATGTCTAGAGGGCAAGGAGGTAAGCTCCCTGGACCTTTGGCATGCCCATTTCCCCCTACTGGTGGTCCAGTGGCCATAACAGAGAACCAGAGTTCATCCATAGGATGGGGGAGGTTGGGGGGTGAGGCATAAAGGGAAGCCTAGGGGTCATTTTGAACAAGGGAAGTCAGAGATGAAATAGGGTGAGAGCCTGGAGATTTGGCAGCACTGGTGGCCGCTGATGAGGTGAGTGGAAGGCATTTGGCTCGGGTTTCAGCTCCACGCTCAACTCTGACTGACTCGTCCTGTGTCTTCATCACTCCTTTCATAGATAAAAGCGACCATCCCTCCTTCTCTTCAACAGTGAAGAGGCTCGACTATGAAAAGATCTTGGAGACTTTAAAGTGATGTGCAGATGCAAACTCTTTTTGTCTGTTTATTGACATCCTTCACATTTAAAGAAACATTCAGATGAGAATGCTAAACCACTCCACTTCCGGAGCTTCATCTGCTCAGCTGCCTGGCTGGGAATGGGAGGAAGTTTTACAGCCAACACATTCTGGCAACACCCTCAAGACCTGGTCACGGTCATCTGAGGCAGGCAGGGCCCAGACTTCAATGGAGAAATTTGCATTACCTCCAAAAGAGGTCCTACAGAGAGCCACAGAAATACAAGATGTTCATCATCTTACTCTAAATAAACCAGAGTTTTTAGAACTTTGGAGGAACATTTTTCACTTTTTAAATTATGCTGGAACCTCAAAAACTGGAACCAGGTTTTCATCTCTAAGAAGCACTGACGTCCCTCAAAATAGCATGTGTTTTGGAAGCCATATGCAGACTATTTTATAGAGGAGGTGGCTGACCACGGGTAACGTTGTTTGCTCTTAAATTTCCAGGTCTCACTCTTAAATATTCAGGCAGCTGGAATTCTGGAATGGAGCCCTTATCTAGACACCTGTACAAATTAAAAACTTTAAAAAATAAGTGTGTTGCTTTTTTCATCCATACACTCACTGTGGTGAATTTAGAAAATGCAGAGAATGCGAAAAGAAGAAATGTTTAAATTATCCGATATCCTACCATCCATAGGCAATCGTTTTAATTTAAAAGCCAATGGAAAGTATATTCAGTCACTATAAGCTATACTAACAAAGAGTTTTAAGGACCTGAGGAATAATGCTGTATGTATGTATGTATTTATTTATTTATTGGCTGCACCAGTTGGTTTATAGGATCTCAGTTCCCCGACCAGGGATTGAACCCGGGCCACAGCAGTGAAAGCGCCCAGTCCTAACCACTAGACCACCAGGGAACTCCCAATGCTGTACTTATAACCAAAAAGAAGAGAACAGCTTTATTCATAATTGCAAAAAAAAAAAAAAAAAGGGAAATAACCAATATGTCCATCAAAAGGTGAATAGAGGGCTTCCCTGGTGGTGCAGTGGTTGAGAATCCACCTGCCAACACAGGGGACACAGGTTCGTGCCCTGGTCCGGGAAGATCCCACATGCCGTGGAGCAAGTAAGCCCGTACACCACAACTATTGAGCCTGCACTCTAGAGCCTGTGAGCCACAACTGTTGAGCCCATGTGCCACAACTACTGAAGCCTTCGCGCCTAGAGCCTGTGCTCCGCAACGAGAGAAGCAACCACAATGAGAAGCTCGTGCACCACAACTAGAGAAAGCCTGTGCGCAGCAACAAAGACCCAACGCAGCCAAAAATAAATAAATTAAAATAAATTTAAAAAAAGGTGAATAGATAAACTGTGGGACATCTACACAATGGAATATTATTTGACAATAAAAAGAAATGAGCTATCAAGCCACAAACCTTAATTTTGTTTAATGAAAGAAGCTAGCCTGAAAAAGCTAGATACTGTATGATTCCAAAGACACGACATTCTAGAAAGCGCAAAACTAAAGAGATAGCAAAAAGTCAGTGGTTGCCAGGGGTTGGGGAGAGGGAGGGGGTACAAAGAGGTAGAGTGCAGGGGATTTTCAAGGCATAAAACTGTTACTACAGATACGTGACTTCATGCATTTGTCAAAATCCATAGAACGGTACAACACAGAGAGTGAACTCTGATTTTGGTTAATAAACTGTGGATTAGTAAAAACTGTGGATTAGTAAACTGTGGATTTTGGTTAATAATGACGTATCAATATTGGTTCATAAATTGTAACAAGTGTACCAAACTAATGCAAGATATTAATAATAAGGGTAACGGTGAGGGGTATATGGGAATTTTCTGTACTATCTGCTCAATTTTCTATAAGCCTAGAACTGCTCTAAAAAATAAAGTCTATTAATTTTTTACAAAAAGAGGAGTGGATAGCTCCAAGCTCTTTTACCCTCCACCAACCCCGCCCCCCCAACACACACACATACACACACACACACACACAGAGAAACGTCGCAAGACAAGCAGAAGCTGTCACAACCAACTTTGTCAGAACTCTGGCAGACACTGACTCAAAAAAGCACAACCTGGCAGTAGGAAAGCTTTGTGGCATTTTGACTTGCCCTCGCCCCATTCCCTTCCTGGCTCAGTGACGGTATTGAAAATTCCCAGCGTGAAACTCTGGTCCTGGTTCCCAACGGAACAGAGCAGATCTGATTCACAAACCAGGGTGTCTGTCTGTTCTAACCTGGCTGGGGGCTGCCTGAAGGAATGACACAGGGTGCTCATCTTCGTTTCACCTAACCCAGAGCTCAGACCAGAAAGGTGGTGAGTATTGCTCAGAAGTTCTGCAAACGGAGTTAACCTTGCAGGTGTCTGGGGCAAAAGACTGTGGTGGAAACAGACAATAACCTAAGTCCCAGAAGCAAATAGACCAAAGTCCCAGGAGCAAAAGTTGGGGAAAATTGGAATCCTACTTTGTTAATGGGAATGCAAAGTATTGCTGTTGCTGTGGAATGCAGTTTGGCTGTTTCTCAATAAGTTAAACACAGACTTACCATATGATCCAACAATTCTACTCCTACCCAAAATAACTGAAAATAGAAACTCGGATACTTGTACATCAACGTTCACTGCAACATTACTCGCCATAACCCAAAGGTGGAAACAATCCAAATGTCCATCGATGTTTGAATGGATTCAAAAAAAAAAAAAGTGGTATAATCATACAAGGGAATTATTATTCAGCCACAAAGAGGAATAAAGTTCGGATACATGCTACAACATGAATGAATCTTGAAAACATTATAGCAAGTGAAAGAAGCCAAAGCCAGAAACAAAGTGACAAATATTGTATGATTCCACTTCTATGAAATATCTAGAGTAGGCAAAGTCACAGAGACAGAAAGTAGAATAGAGGTTATCAGGGGCTGGAGGGCAGGGGAGGGAGAAATTATTGCTTCATGGGTACAAAGCTTGTTGGTGGTGTTGAAAAACTTTTGGAACTAGATAGTGGTGATGGTTGCACAGCACTGTAAATATAACGCCACTGAATTGTACATTTTAAAATGGTTAAATGGCAAATTTTATGTTATATAATGTAAACATATTTTAGCACAATTAAAAATTGTCAGAGAGACAGAGTGGGTGCAGAAAGACTGGAAATAAGTGGAAAGAGGCCAGGGTGGATAGCGCCTAGGTTGATAGGATTGCTGATTTTGATTTTTTTTTTTTCTGCTTCTTCATATTTTCCTGAACTTTCCAAAGAACAGGTTCTACGTTCAGACTGAGAAAAGTAACGTGAAAATACAATCAGGAGGAGAGGAAGCGCCGTGGGGATAATGGGAGGCAGTCGGCGCGCGCGGGCGGATGGAGGTCAGAGGGCAGTCTCTGGTCCCGCCTTCCTACCGGCAGCTGCGCGGTGCGGCGCGGGGGCCCGGGCGCTGGGTTCGGGCCCTCCAGCTGGCGCGCCTCCCGACTGTACTTGTCCTCCAGGTCCTGCAGCATCGTGTTCTTCCGCAGCTGCAGCGGTCGCTCGGCGACCTCGCGGCAGGTGGGGCAGGACCCGTGGGGCCCCACAGACCCATCAGGCAGTTGTGACAAAAGCTGTGGCCGCAGGGCAGCGTGGCGGGCCGGGCCAGCAGCTCGTGACAGATGATGCAGCCCAGGTCATCCTCGGCCTGCCACATGGGGACGGCCGGACAGGCGTCCAGACCCGCCCTCAACCCCAGACCGCCGCCGCTCCGCCCACCCCCGGGGGTCGACACGCGGAAGTCAGGGCTACTCCGGGGGCTGTCAGCCCTGCGGCTACGTCTCCTCCTGCTCCTCCCTCGCCCTCCCTGTCCCCTCCTCCTTCGCTGCAGCTTGGGTCCACCTTTGTCTCCTTTTTTCCAGTCCTTTTGCAAGCTGATTTATGCGCTGGGAAATGTGCTCGCCCCAGGTCGTTAGAAACCCGCTGATGTCCCAAAGATTTTCTTTAGCTTGATGTCCCCCACTCCCATCAAAGTGCAACCCGGGGACTTCCCTGGCGGTCCAGTGGTTGGGACCCCCGCTAACACTGCAGGGGGCGCGGGTTCGACCCCTGGTCGGGGAACTAAGATCACACATGCCCCCCGGTGTGGCCAAAAGAGATGATAGATAGATAGGTAGGTAGATAGATAATAGATAGATAATAGATTAGATTAGATAACAGATAGGTAGATAGATAATAGATAGGTAGATAATAGATTAGATAGATAATAGATAGGTTGATAATAGATTAGGTAGATAGGTAGATAGATTAGATAGATAGATTAGATAGATAATAGATAGATTGATAGATAATAGATTAGATAGATGATAGAGTGATAGATTAAATAGATTGGATAGGTAGGTAGATAGATAATAGATTAGATAGATAAGATAGGTAGATAATAGATAATAGATAAGATAGATAAATTAGATAGATTAAATAGATTAGATAGATTAGATAGATAGATAGATACCCCAACAACTCTTGGGAGGAGGAAAAGAAGCAGATTCGATTTAAGATCTCTTTTCTGAGAATGCGCCCACTAGGTGTCATCCAACCACTCCAACAAGTAGTGAGGGGTTGAAGAATACTCGGTGCAGAAAGCTGTGAAGCTCTTTAAAAATACCAATGTTGGGCTTCCCTGGTGGCGCAGTGGTTGAGAGTCCGCCTGCCGATGCAGGGAACGCGGGTTCGTGCCCCGGTCTGGGGGGATTCCATATGCCGCGGAGCGGCTGGGCCCGTGAGCCATGGCCGCTGGGCCTGTGCGTCCGGAGCCTGTGCCCCGCAGTGGGAGAGGCCACAACAGTGAGAGGTCCAACTACCGCAAAAAAAAAAAAAAAAAAAAACACCGATGTTGTTCGGCCCTCCCCCAGATGATTCTAACGTGCAGCCAAAGTTGAGTGACCCCTAGAATTTTTAAATCGCTATTACAATGCAGAATTGAGCCACTGTTTCCTTACTGCTGCTGACTGAAAGCACATTACCCGATAGATTTCAGGACAAAAATACTAAAGTGTGTTTTCTTTTTTTCCTTATAATTTAATTTTTAAAAATTTTAATTCATTTATTTGTTTACTTATTGTCTGTGTTGGGTCTTCGTTGCTGCGCCTGGGCTTTCTCTAGTTGCAGCGAGTAGGGGCTGCTCTGGGCTTCTCATTGCAGTGGCTTCTCTTGTGGAACACAGGGTTCTAGCTGCGCAGGCTTCAGTAGTTGTGGCACACGGGCTCAATAGTTGTGGCTCTTGGGCTCTAGAGTGCAGGCTTAGTAGTTGTGGCACTCGGGCTTAGTTGCTCCATGGCATGTGGGATCTTCCCGGACCAGGGCTTGAACCCATGTCCCCTGCATTGGCAGGCGGATTCTTAGCCACTGTGCCACCAGGAAAGTCCCAAAGTGTGTTTTCTTCAGGTAACAGGCCTGGCCCTGGTGGGGCTTGCTCTCTTTCTCCTCTCTTATTCCAGTCCCAAGTGCATTACAAATAGAAAATGTAAGAGCTGGAAGAGCAAAGTCCCCAAGAGACAAAGGAACTTACAGGCTTACACAGCAATAACTGAATGGCAGAGAACAGGGCCTGTATCTCCGTGATCTGTTGAAATGAACTAAAAGTCTTGTATTTTATTTTACCCCATATTGCCTGGTGTCAAAGTAGGTACCAGATAATACAAATTTGTGTCTATTTCCAATACTGGAAATGACAGGAAGTAGTCCTTAGCGCTGCTCATCCAAGTTTCCAGCTCTTTCCCCGTCTAGGCACTTGGTAGGATTGGTACTTCTCTGACACTCCTGAAACACATAGAAGTAATACTTCAACTTCACATCAGCTTAAAAAGCTAGTTAAGTCGTTGCATCTTTTTCTGCCAACTGCCTTAACTATAGAGATGAAATCGTAATTTGGTGGCCCCTGCCGGCCCACACTAGGACATGCAATAAAGAAGAGAAATAAACCTGAGATATGTTTAAGTTACTGAGATTTAGTGGGTGCTTGTTTCTTAGCAACTTCCAAGTATACAATACAGTATTGTTAACTACAGTCATCATGTTTTACATTAGCTCCCCAGAATTTATTCATTTTATAACTGGAAGTTTTTACCTTTTGACTAACATCTCCCCATATCCCCTATCCCCAGCCCATGGCTACCACCATTCTACCCTCTATTTCTATGAGCTCAACTTTTTTAGATTCCACACGTAAGTGAGATCATACAGTATTTGTCTTCCTCTGTCTGACTTACTTCCCTTAGCATAATGCCCTCAAGCTCCATCCATGTTGTCACAAAAGGTAGGATTTTCTTCTTCTTTTTCTTTCTTTCTTTTTGGCAGAATAACATTCATATATATATATATATATATATACACACACACACACATACACAAGTATATAGGTCTTCTGCCCATTTTTAAATTGGATTATTTGTGGGAGGTTTTGCTATTGAGTTATATGAGTGATGAACATTACTTAACACTAGAATTAGACAAGGTTCAACAATAAATTCTATTTCTATTTTTTTAATAAATGTTAATGCTGAAAAACCTTGTTCACATATATAAATAGATGACAAAATGCCACACATTTTTTTTTTTTTCGGTACGCGGGCTTCTCACCCTTGTGGCCTCTCCCGTTGCGGAGCACAGGCTCCGGACACGCAGGCTCAGCGGCCATGGCTCACGGGCCCAGCCGCTCCACAGCATGTGGGATCCTCCTGGACCGGGGCACAAACCCGCATCCCCTGCATCGGCAGGCGGACTCTCAACCACTGCGCCACCAGGGAAGCCCTGCCACACATTTTATTGAACACTTTCTGAGATATAGTCAGCCCTCCGTGTCAGCAGGTTCCATATCCATAAATTCAACCTACCTTGCATGGAATGCCATTTCATATCAGGAAGTTGAGCATCCAAGGATTTTGTTATCCACAGGGGTCCTGGAACTCATCCCATGAGGATACTGAGGAATGACTGTATCTATATATGCAAAAAAAAAATAACAGTGATCCATCACCAGAAATTATTTTTAATAATCTCTCAGCTGACAACTTGATTAGATTTTTTGTTGAAAGCAGAGTATTTGAAACCACCTGTGTTGCAAAAGTCATTAGAATTATCCACTTTCTTATTTTCTGGGAGGTAGGCTAAAAAGACTTTACCAAGGTTTATCAAACTGCTATCAATTATACCAGTTACTCTTACTTAGAGGCATTTTGTTTAAGCTGATATACTCAGAAAGGGCTAGGAAAATTAGAATATTGTTCATTTAAATACACCTTTGTTAATTTTTTTCAGAAAGGTACTTTTGTCTTAAGTGCTTGAAATATATTTCCTTCAAAAGTTTGGAGCTGCAAATTTAGCTCATTCAATACATGCAAAATATGGGCGACAGAATCTAACTGGAGATGCCAGTTCTCATAGTCAAACCAGTCAAATCAGACTCATTTTCTCAGAGAATCTGACATCATTGTTAAATTCAAGTAGATGTGTTAATACACGTTCCTGTGATGCTGAGTTCTAATGCTAAGTTAGATGGGAAAGGAGTTTGTGTGCAACTGCCATTAATATATTCTATCAGTGCTCCTTTCTTTGCTTTGCTCTCATTGGATTCCTTAAGGGACAACGCATATTTTGTCAGGGGAAGACAGAAGTCAGTAAACTGCTAACCTAAAATAATTGAACAACCAGTTAAATTTTACCAGGAAAACGGGTTTATTTGGGAGCAGCAAAGAATTGCAGTTCAGGACATGGAACTATGGTGAACCACATGCAAGTCCAGTTAAGCAAAGGACAGGAAGCTCTTTAATAGAGAAGGGGAAGTTGGGAGGGGCTTCTAGAAACAAAAGGTCCTTTGGAGGAAATTGGGAGTTTGAAGTACAGTGGCTTTTTATCGGCTGAGCTATTGCCAGGCAAGGAAAAAATTTTTTCTTCCTCCTGCTGGTGGAAGTAAAGTAGTGTCACTTCCTGCTGGAGATGCAAGGTACTCCTCTTCCTATTAGGATCTGCATTGATGTGGAGTGGTATGTACATGGTAGAGCTTCCCCCTTCCGGCCTCCTGGCTCCAGTTTAGTGAGGTTTCCCTTTATTAATTTTCACAAGACATACATCACCCTTATTTCCACTCTACTTTATATGAACTCAAAACACCCAAATATAAGCCAAAACATATTTTTAATGCCAAACCTTGTCACCAACAAAAATCTTCATTAAACGAAGGAAGTCACAAACCCTGACCTCAATCCCTTGACTTAAAAAAGGCTTCACTGGGGCTTCCCTGGTGGCGCAGTGGTTGAGAGTCCGCCTGCCGATGCAGGGGACACGGGTTCGTGCCCTGGTCCGGGAGGATGCCGCATGCCGCGGAACAGCTGGGCCCGTGAGCCATGGCCGCGGGGCCTGCGCGTCCGGAGCCTGTGCTCCGCAACGGGAGAGGCCACGACAGTGAGAGGCCCGCGTACCGCAAAAAAAAAAAAAAAAAAAAAAAAAAGGCTTCACTGGCACTGTTAAAAGAATGAAAAGCTACAGATTGGAGGAAAATATTTGCAAATCCTATATCTGTCAAAGGACTAGTATCCAGAATCCACAAAGAACTCTCAAAACCCAACAATAAGAAAACAAACCATTCAATATCACATTGTATTGACAAAACTGTTTCATCTTTTGGGGAAAATTGATTTAACTCTTTTAAAGCAAAAGCATATTAGTTTGAAAACTGTGCCTCTCCAAGTGGAATAAATTCATGAACGCTAGTGTAAACTCAGTATTATTTCAAAGGGATAGTGCATAAATTTAAGAGCAACTTCAATATCAATAAAGTGTCCTGCAAATTTTTCTTATAGTATTTTTGGACAATTTACATGTTACTACTGATTATAATTAAAGTGTTCTGCATATTGATTCATGTTAGAAAAGTGTATAAAATTGTTACTACTGATTTGTATTATTAAATGTTTTCATCGCAACATAAATTCTTGTAACTGCTTAGCTAAGTCACAAATTAACCTTTCCTTAGAGTTTCAAAATTAGCTCATTCATATGCAAGTGGGATATCAGTGAGAAAACATAATCACACTGCCTTAGGTCTTTGATTATCGACTATTTTGCAAGGATTTCTTTTTTTTTTTTTTTTTTTTTTTTTTTGCTGTACGCGGGCCTCTCACTGCTGTGGCCTCTCCCGTTGCGGAGCACAGGCTCCGGACACACAGGCTCCGCGGCCATGGCTCGCGGGCCCAGCCGCTCCGCGGCATGTGGGATCTTCCGGGATAGGGGCACGAACCCGTGTCCCCTGCATCGGCAGGCGGACTCTCAACCACTGCGCCACCAGGGAAGCCCAAGGATTTCTTTGGTTTCAAGAAAATCTTGAGTTGAAATTAAGAGTACACTAAATAATTGTAAAACTTGTCCAGAACTCAACCTAAAGCATTGGCAAAGAATATGAGATCACTGAATTGTTTTCCATTTCTTTCAACAGTTCTAGAGACTGGCAGTGATTCATAGCATTTTCATGTACATGCTGAACAATTTAAAAAACTGTATCCATGACAGTTTTCATAGTCTGTTTCAGAGAACTGAACATAAATATTTTTACTTTGTGTCATACAATGGAACAAAATCATAAGAGAATCATCAGTCTCTTATTTTAAAATTTCAATATTTGAATTTTTGACCTAACATAGCTAAAGAACCATCTGTCGCAATAAAAATTAGGTTTTCCATATCTACTTGGAATTCTTCTCTTACAGATGTAAAAGATTCAGAAATATCTACACCATCAGTTTGATTTTTAGGCAGTGGACTGATATTTCCTCAAAAATTTTAAAGTCCTTTGAAACAAAACTTACCCAAATTATTCATTGTTAGTCTTGTATCCCACAACTCACCTAAAACTAAAGAAAAGTGCCTGCATTTTTTCAAATTTTGAATCAGCTGATCTTTGACATTATTAGGGAAAAAAAACATCGTATTCTACAGGTAATTGTTTGGCAGCTTAACTGAAGATACTTCACTTTTTATAGAATTTAGTTTTTAGTCTTTTCCTCATTAAATTTTTTTCCACAACTGAAATAATAAATATCTTTTGCAATGCAATGGTTAAATTAAAATATAAGTTTTACCAAAACAACTAAGTTGTGTTTGAAGAAAAAATATCTTACACTGCTCCAGTTTTTAATTTTATTTTTTACTTTTTTTTTTTTTTTTTTTAATTTTGGCCGCATAGCACAGCTTGCGGGGTCTCAGTTCCCTGACCAGGGACTGAACCTGGGCCATGGCAGTGAAAGTGCAGAATCCTAACCACTAGACACCAGGGAGCTCCCCCAGTTTTTTATTTTAAATTATTTTAAATTAGATAAAATGAAGTAAAATTAAAAATTCATTTCCTTGGTTGTATTAATCACATTTCAATCCTCAATGGCAACGTGTGGCTACTGTTACCATATTAGACAGTACAGCTGTAGGTCATTGATTCTTATGCCTTTCCCTTTAATTAGTGCTTTAGCTGCATTATTTCAATTTTGACATGTATTTTTATTATCATTCAGTTATAAATCTTTCTAATTTCCCATGTGATTTCTTTTTTGATTCATGGTTGTCTATTTCTCCCTTAAATTTTGGCCATTTCAGCTTCACATACCTTGGAGCTGTATTATTAGGCACATACACATCTATGATTGTTGTGTCTTTTGATGAATTACACCTTTTATTGTTATGAAACATCACTCTTTATCTCTGATATTACTCCTTGTCTTGAAAAAATACTTTATCTGATCTCCGTATAGCCTCTCCAGGCTTCTTATTGTTACTGACTGCATGGTATATGTTTTTCCACACTTATAACTTCAATCTATCTATGTCTTTAGATTTAAAATGTCTTTTTAACATCATGCAATTGGGTCATGCTTCCTTATCCACTCTGACAATCTTGCATTTTAATTTAACTGTTTAATCCACTAATATTTAATGCAATTATTGATATGGTAAGGTCTCCCTTTTGTTCTTTATTTTCAGTTTGTCTCATCTATTTCATATTCATTTTGTCTTCCTTTCCTGCCTTCTTCTGGGTTAATCAAATGCTTTTTAAAATTCTGTTTTAGGGCTTCCCTGGTGGCGCAGTGGTTGAGAGTCCGCCTGCCGATGCAGGGGACGCAGGTTCGTGCCCCGGTCTGGGAGGATCCCACACGCCGCGGAGCGGCTGGGCCCGTGAGCCATGGCCGCTGAGCCTGAGCGTCCGGAGCCTGTGCTCCGCAACGGGAGAGGCCACAGCAGTGAGAGGCCTGCGTACCACAAAAAAAGAAAAAAAAAAATTGTTTTAATTTCCTTGTTAGCTTTTTAGCTATACCTCTTTGCATTATATGTTTAGTGGTTGCTTTAAGGATTACAGTATACATCCTTGAATCTTCACAATCTACGTAGACCTAATTTTGTACCACTTCATGTAAAATATAAGAAGCTTGAAAGTGTAGAGTTCCATTTACTCCAGGCCTTCATGCTGTAGTTGTCATATACATTATCTCTACAGATGGTATAAACCATAGCACATGTAACTCTTGCTTTAAATAGGCAGTCTTATATTTACTTATATCTTTATCATTTCTATTACCCTTTATTGCTTCCTAAAGATCAGAGTTTCTGTTTGGTATCATTTTCTTTTACCCCAAAGAACTTTCTTTAGTATTTCTTATACTGCAGTTCTGTCAGAAACGTACAATTATCTTTATCCAGAAATATCTCTTTTTGTTTGCCTTTTGAAGAAAAAATCTGCCATTTGCACTTCTTCGGGGGGGTAAAATATAAACAGTTTACCATTTTAATCATTTTTAAGTGTACAATTCAGTGATATTTTGCCTTTATTCTTTTTCCGAAGTCTTTTTTTGTTTGCTGTCTCTACAGATATATAGATCTACATATCCTTTATTCTTGAAAGATATCTTCTCTAGAGTTCTGATTTTTTTTTTTCTTTTCTTTTAGTGCTTTAAAGAGGTCTTTCCACCTTCTGGCCTCCTTTGTTTCTGTTTTGTTTTTGTTTTGGGGTTTTTTTTTTTTGGCTGCCCCACCCAGCAGGCGGGATCTTAGTTTCCCAACCAGGGATCAAACCTGTGCCCCCTGCAGTGGAAGCTCAGAGTCTTGACCACGAACCACCAGGGAAGTCCATTCATTTTTTTTTTCTTTGTCTCTGGTAAGAAGCAACATTTCCTTGTATGGAATTGTATCATTTTTCTCTGGCTGCTTTCAAAATCTGTTCTTTATCTTTGGTTTTCAGCAGATTGTCAGTAATGTATCTGAATGTAGTTTCCTTTGTATTTATTCTAAATACTTGAAGTTTGCCAAGCTTCTTGAGTCCTACATGTCTTTCACCAAAGTTAATAACATTTCAATCAATATATTTTTGAATATTTTCTTCTGCCCCAATACCTCTCTCTTCTCTCTTTCTGGGACCCCAATAACACGTAAATAAGAGCTTTTGAGGTTTTCTATTTACTTCTTTTTTTTTTTTTTAATTTTTGGCCATGCCACATGGCATGTGGGATCTTAGTTCCCTGACCAGGGATCGAACCCACGTCTCCTACAGCGGAAGCTCAGAGTCCCAATCACTGCACTGCCAGGGAAGTCCTCTCTTTTTACTTCTTCAGTCCTTTACTTCCCCCTGTTTTTCAGAATGGATAATTACCATGGATATATTTTCAAGTTCACTGACTCTCAATCATTTCCAATTTACTGTTGAGCTGAATTTTTTTTCACATATTTTTTAGTTCTAGAATTTCCATTTGGTTCTTTTTTATAGTTTCTATTTCTCCATTGAAATTTCATATCTGTATATTCATTATGATCATATTTTCCTTTCCTTGTTGAGCATAGGTATAATAGCTGCTTTAAAATTCTTGCCTAATTCCAATATCTGGGGCATCTTGGAATCAGTTTCCATTGATTGATTTTTTTCTATTGAGTACAATTCATATTTTCTTGTTTCTTCATATGTCTACTCATTTAGGGTCGCATCCTGATATTATGAATGTCAAACCTCTGGATTCTGTTATGTTCCTCCAGAGAGCAGGCAGATAATAGAATTCAGGGCTCCCCTTCTGTAGCCCTCTTCTCCAAGACTTCCCTGCTGCTAAAGTTGCCCTAAACTCTGTCTTCTATTTTTCAACCAGTAAGACTGCAGGTTTCCATCAGAATTTTAGTGCCCCCTGAGGCACTGACTGGGGCCTGCCATCAGGTGAAAAGCGAAAAAATGAGAAACTCACCCCTGCCATTCCTTGCTTCCTAGTGCCAACTCCTCTCTGCCTGCTTTAGGTTATTTTCCAAGGCCTCCAGATAATTTTTGTTATAATCTGTACAGAGTTTCTAATTGTTATCTGTGGAATGGTTGTTCTGATTATGAGCTACTCCACCATTATTGGAAGCTGACCCCCTCCTGCCCCCAACAGTCTGTGCTCTAGCCATATTCAATTATTTGTAATGTCCAGAACAGGCCATGTTCTCTCTTGTCTCTGGGCCTTTGTACACACTCTGTCTCCCCACCCCACCCCAACCCAAGTACCTTCTACAGGACTCAGCATAGATATTACCTCTTTTGGAGAACTTCATTAGTCAGGACCGATTCAAGTAACAGAAATCTCCTTGTACTAATAAGTCAAAAGGAGGAAGAGGATTTAATGTAAGAGTACAGAAGTATCCTTGGGAAACCCAAAGACAGATTCAGCTAGGCCTCAGAAACCAACCAAAACCAGACATTCCATTTCACTGGGACTTTGTCTCCAACTCTTATGTCTGTTCTCTGCCCTGCTGAGGGGCTCCTAAGAATGCCAATTTGCCTCTTCAAGTAGTTTTGTTATTGCCTGTTTACTTCTCTTTCTTCCTCTCTGGACTATAAGTTCCTTGAAGGTGGAACTATGCCTTTACTGATGTTGTCATTCTCAGAACTTAGCAGAGTACAGTCAACAAAGCTCACGTGTCGTGTTAAAAAAAAAAGGCAGACTAGTAGATCGACCCTTAATATACAACTCAGCAGGTGCTGAAAAACATTTTCAAGGTGCTTTAGGAGCCAGAAGAGGAAGCAACCACGTCTTCATCTGGGCAGTCAGGAAGCCTCAGGAAAGACACCCCGATGACGTTGCTTGTCCTCTGATTGGGGGATCAAAGGAAAATCCCATAAAAAGCAGAGACTGTCTTAAAGACCCTCCCAACCCTCTGGGTCTCCACTGAAATGAAAACACTCAATGTCTTTCTCCACGTCACTCAAAGGGACAAAGAATCACAGAGCAGAGACCTGGGTGATCTATTTCTCTAACATTTCAGCCACTTGAGCTTTCTTTCAGTTCCTCTTTCCCATCTGAGAGCCTTTGAACATTTTCTTCCCTCAGCCTAGAGTGTTTTCCTGGCCCCCTTCCCTTTGACTAACCTCTAAACAATTTAAGGTTTCAACTTCAACGTCACTTTCTGGAGATGAAGGAGTCTCCCCTTCCCCTCAGTTAGGGTGAACCCTATTGCCACACGTCTCACAGCAGCCCCACTTCCCCTTTTGGAACACCGGTCTCATTGTCCTGCCTCATGTACAGGCTGCCTTCCAGCAGACTGAAATCTCTGACAGCGGGGACCACGTCATCTGGTTCCTGCCTGTTCCCAGGGCTTGGCACACAGCCTGGCACCTGGGAGGTGCTCAAAAATACTTGTGGCTTCCATTGAATTTCAGTAGTTAGTGCAACTTCCTCATTTGAAAGAGAAAAACCAAGGCACAGAGAGTGGGGAAGTGAGTTTTCCAGCAGTCTCATTAGTGGCAGGGCCAGACCCGGCATTCGGGCTGGATAGCTCTCTGTCCTGGGGTCCAGCTGAGTTGCCTTCTCAGCTTCCTTCTTTCCTTCCAGAGTGCACGGACGGTCAATGGGGACATTGGTTTTTTTGTCTGTTTGTATTATCTGGGCTTTTTTTTTTTTTAATGTATTTATTTTTGGCTGCACTGGGTCTTCGTTGCTGCCCACGGGCTTTCTCTAATTGTGGCGAGCGGGGGCTACTCTTTTTTGTTGTGCGTGGGCTTCTCATTGCAGTGGCTTCTCTTGTTATGGAGCACAGCCTCTAGGCACGCAGGCTCAGCAGTTGTGGCTCACGGGCTCTAGAGTGTAGGCTCAGGAGTTGTGGCGCATGGGCTGAGTTGCTCTACGGCATGTGGGATCTTCCCAGACCAGGGCTCGAACCTTGTCCCCTGCATTGGCAGGAGGATTCTCAACCACTGCACCACCAGGGAAGCCCTTATCTGGGCTTTTATTTCTTCTAAAATGTGCACAAAGGTAGAACTCTCCCAGGAACATTTTCGATTCATGTAGAAAACCCACTACTTTTGAAGAGTGAGAAGTGGATTAAAAAAAATTTTTTTTCCCAACTTTTAAATTTGAAAACTTTCAAACCTATAGAAAATTTACATGAATTGGACAATAAACATCCAGCTATACTTCATCTAGATTCATCAGTTGCTAACATTTTGCACAGTGGCCCACTTTCTCTCTCTCCCCGTGTATGCACACACACTTCCTGTCTTCCATACATAAATGCACACACACTATATCCATGTATATACTCTATATGTACACATACACATTTTTTGCCGAACCATTTAAGTCAGTTGTAGACATGATTACATTTTACCCCTGAACACCTCAGCACTTATTCCTTAAGATCAGGAGCATTCTCCTACACAAATACAGCATAATCATCACAATGTTACAATATTACTAGCTAATATACATCCATATTCAAATATCCCCAGTTATCTCAATGATTTCCTTTATAACTGTTTTTTTTTAAATCCAGGATCCAATCAAGAATCATGAATTGCATTTTGTCGCTATGTCTCTTCAGTGTTCTCTAATCTAGAACAGTTTCCAGACTACTTGATCTTTCATGATACTGACATTCTTAAAGAGCCCAGCCAGTTGTTTTGCAGAATTTCTCTAATGTGAACTTGTCTGATTGTTTCCTCATGGTTGGATTCAGATTTAACTTTTTGTTGTTGCTGTTCTTGTTTTCAGCAAGCATGCCACTTGTGTGATGCTGTGGGTGCCTTTCCATTGTAATGCCTTCATTTCAGATGTCCTGGGCCCTGAGGACATTTACCAGATCCTCAGACCCCCAGAGCTAGGTAGCGGGGAAGCCCAGAGAGCCGGCAGATAAAGGCCAAAGCTTTGGTCTTGGCAGAGTTCACAGCCTGTGATAGCTGCCGACTGTGGGGCACTCCTGAGGGGCCCCCAAGGCCAAGGTGAAAACCTCTCCTTCCCACCAGGTGCACTGGCTGGCCAGTGGGTCACCTGCTGCTGTAGCCACTCTCTGTTGATGCAGCTGCAAGGGGAACAAGAAGAGGGCTGGGGGGCGTGGCCATGCCAATGCAGTCCCACTGGAGGGCAGGGACAGCAGGGGGACAGGGGGACAATGATAGAGGGAACCGGAATAAAACACAGACTGAAAAGGTGACAGACAGAGGGGACGCACACACCAGAGAAGGAGAGAAAAGCAGAGAGTCAGACACAGAGAAAAACAGAGACTCGGACACACAGGCCCCCAGAGGAAAAAAGCACCAGCTGCCTCACTAACAACTTCCGAGCCCATTTCTGAGGCTCTCTGGCTTTGGGATTTTGGAAAGGGTAGCAAGTTTGTGTTTATCCTGGTCAGACTCAACGGGCACAAGGGTTTCTCCAAAGGGGCTGTGTGGGGTCCCTTGCTCAGACTGTACTTTTGCAAACAAAGAACTTCTCCTTGGTGTCCCAGAAGCCAGGCCCTGGGCCAGAAGTTTCCTGCTCTGGCTCAGAATGTCTCCCCTCCTTTCACGGGGCTGTCTGCAGATGGGGAAGCCTGCTTGTGACACATCTGGGGTGAAGAGGAAGAGCAGGAGAGGGGCAGACACATGAAAGGACCCAGAAAAAAGAAGAGCCCTAAAAATAGCCTTCCCTCTATGAGTGGGGAGTAGTCCAAAATCCCAGGAGCTGCCCAGCGCTGTGACCTTAATAACAGGCCAGAGTTTTCTCATGAGAAAAGGGACTCAGGGGCAGAGGGTGGAGGGACAGAGAGGCTGCTAGGCTCCTGGACTGAGCAGGGCAGAAAAGCGGATCTAAGTGACAGCTCTGCCAGAGTGAAACTCCTCCAGACGTGGCTAGGGAAAGGCTCCCGGTTGAGGAACTAAGCGTGGACAGAGAGGGTTTCCTGGCAATAATGTGCACTGTCTGAACTTTTCTTTGGCAGGAAGAGAAGAAAATGGGAAGAGGGCAGTCGGGAGCCATGACCCCAGTTTCAGGGCTCCCAGCTGAACCCAAGTGAAGAAGCCCCTTTCTGCCTGCGGCCCTCAGCCAAAGGAACAAGCCGTGCATCTTACTGAGGAGGTTGAGGGGTGTCAAGGGGCGGGAGAGGACATCCCGAAAACTCTCCATCCATTCGCGCTGCTCCTTCTCGCTGGGGCAGGTGAAGATGAATCTCCGCTGCGGGGTGACGATGGTGATGCCGGCTTTCCAGCGATTCCCTCGGATGCCCTTAGGCAGGTCTTCATACACCTGGTACCCCTGCTCATCGCTCCCGAGAAATACCTGGCCCTGCTCAAAGGCGTCCTGAAAATAGAAGACACAGGTCGTCAGAGGCCACACCTGGGGCTGAGGGCCACCTGCAGGCCTGATAGCCCCCCAGGTCCATTTTAGTAAGAGGTGTGTGTGTTGGGTGGGGCTTCTGCTGGGGATTTTGGCTAGATGGGACCCAGAATTTAAAAGGCTCAAACCATAAAAGACATCACATACGGCATCTGTTTAAATGATACTTAATATTTACAGAGAGTTAACTCTGCACCATGAATTCAAGTACTTTACATGTAGTAACTCATGTGATAATCCTCACGGCAACCTCTGAGGAAGGCCGTGTTATGAAGCCTATTTTCTGGGGGAGGAAACTGAGGCACAGAATGCTGCCCAGACCGCACCCCTAAAGGTGGCAGGGCTGGAACCGGAGCCCAGACAGCCGAGTTCTAGAGCCCTCACTCCCAACTGCTACGCTCCACGGCCTCCGGTTGGAAGAGAGTCCAGGCGGGAAACATCTGTCTTAGCTACTGATACATCGGCAGCACTTTGGACACACATAAAGGACTTCCTGAAGGTGAGGGGGAACACAGCTTCATGCACAAGACTGACTTCGAGACAAGTGACGATGGAGGTGTGCCTCTGGCTGGGTTTCTCCAGCCCTGTCGCTTCCCCATGGTCCCCGACCAGCACTGACCCCACCTCCGCCTGAGGGTGCACAGCGGCAGGGCCGGCAGTGGCTCTTACCAGCGGGTTCTTGTAATAGAGCAGCCTCCGCTCCTGGGGATCCAGGGCAAACCACCTTTTCTTGAAAGGCTCTCTCTGCTGCAAAAGAGGAAACCTCGTACCAGGCTCTGCCAGGCAGCGGCGGGGGGTGGGGGGAAGAGGTCAGAGGGCCAGCCCGGGCCAGGCCGAGGGAGCCGGAGGGTCCCAGCCCCGCAGTCGCACACCCCAGCGCCCCTCCCCAGGCCTAGAGCTCTGCAGGCTCCGCCCCCTGCCCCATCCCACCCCCTCCCCCAGCCCCAGCTTCGCCTTGCTGCCTCCAGGTGCTGCCTGCGTGGGTTGGCAGAAGCATTTTCCCCCTTTCTCAGGCTGTGGACAAGAAGTCTCAGAAAAAGGAAGCTGGGGAATCAGAAGTGGCTACTGCTCAGCGCTTCTGAAAGTGCTGGCCTTGGCCGAATTCTATCCTAGGTCAGGGGAAGGAAAGCCCCTGGCCAGAACCAGGGGGAGGGCCGTGCCACCAGCTGGTGAAGGAAGAGAACCTGCAACTCTTTTACAAGTTTTCCAGCTGCCTGAGGCTTCCTTTACCCTGACTGCCTAACACCTTTCACTGTCATCTTAACAAGCATCCTTAAAAACAAAACAAAACAAAACAAAAAATGCACTGTAATACTGTCGCTTTGGGATTCTTTTTTAGGGAGCTCCTCTACCTTTCCCTTCCTCTTCCCTTTCCCTCCTCCCTTCCCTGCTTCCACCCATCACAACCCCCCACCATCTCCATCTTCTGACTTTGAGCCTCACCCCACCAGCATGAAGCTGGGCACCCAAGCATGGGTATATATAGGTGTGTTCTCTCAGACTGATCACTAGTCACTGCGTCACTTGAACGGTCCTGGTAGGGCCCCAGCACAGAACCCACAAGGGTTCTGGAAAGTCAAAAGCTGTCCCCCAAGGAGTCCCTTTTCAGCTATGCTTTCCCAAGAGGAGGATCAGTTAGATGGTGTTAAGAGGACGGAAGCTAATGGTGATGTTGATAAAGCGGGAGGATGCCCAATTACAGGGAGAAGCAACTGCAGCGATGCTGGACCACACTGCAGCCGCCCCGTCTCCACTTGGTCCTCCACCCCCGGAACTCACAAACATCCATTTACTTCCCCCTTCCTCCCTCCTCTCGGCCCCTGGTTCCCCATTTTCCCACCTCCCCAATTCTGCCCTACTGCCCACTGGGACAGGGGCCATGAAAGTCTCCCCGGGAGTGGAGGATATACCTTTGGACCGGTCTTTTCCATGAAGCCTTGCTTGAGGTAGTTCCTGGTGATGAGGGGCACGAGCTGGGGGAAGAAAGACACACACTGACACCCGTGCCTCACACCCAGGAGCCCGAGGCTCCCCACTGAACTTGGCTCCCCCCAAAAAGGGGAAGTTTGGAATGGGGAAGGATGTGTATGCATGGTTCAGGGGGTTATATTTGGTATGGATGCAACATTAACATTTCAACAGAGCCAGACAACAGCACCCCAGATGTCTGCAGAGCTTACCAGCACAGCCAAGTCTTGGTTTCAAGACTTAGTTTAAGGATTCCTTCAGCAACTCCAGGAGGAGGACACAGGCAAGGCTCTGAGGAGACCCTCCTGGTGTCAGGTGGGCATATTCTGAGGATCTACTGTGTGTCAGGCTCTGTGTAATTCTCAACCACACTGTGAGGTGGATGTTACCATCTTCGTTGTTTATATGAACAAACCAGGCCTCAGAGAAGTGGTTGTGGATTTTCTCAAAGACACGTCATTGGTAGGATGAAGAGCTTTTTCACATCTAGAGGCGATGGACACCATACAGACACCAGTGGTACCCCTACCACTACTCTATGATGCTAAAGTGTAAACATGGCAGAACCCTCTGATCAGGCCCTTGGCCAAGACCTGGTCATTGGTGGGCATTCTGACCCAGGGCCATAGGAGGTGATGGCAGGGTGGGCAAGTAGAGAAAGCTCTGGACTAGGAGTCAAGAGACCTGAGTTCTAGCTCCAGGTCTGACCTCAACCAGCTGTGTTACCTTGGTAAGACCTTATGCCTCTCTGGGCCTATTTCCCACTACGTAATAAGGATACTGGCCTATGTGATCTGCAGGATCCCTTCCAACTTGCCATCCTATGCTCAGAGAAGCTTCCAGGGATTGATGCTGGTCTCCTATGCTGCAGGGCGTCAAACTGGCACGTCTAGAGTTTCAAGTGACAGCCCAGGTTTCTGAGAACACAGGGGTTCTCCAGAGCCTGAGCCCAGGGCAGGGACGAAGGGGACATGACATCTGGGAATAGGAATGGGAAGTCTGAAAGGGAGAAAGTCGTGAGCTCGAAACGAAAATATCAAGGACAACACTCCCGTTACCCTAAAACGCATTCTGTAGGCTTTAATTCCTTCATTCGGAGAGAAGACAAGTCCTGACAGCTCAGTCGTCTGAACTGGAGCCAGAGCAGTGGGAGTCTAGGCCTTGGGAAGCCAATGGAAGAAGAAGGAAAAGCACGTGGATGGGGTTCCACTCACTGTACCTTAGACACCTGGCTCACTGGACTGACGGCAGCCCTGGAGGCAGAGATTGTCCTCATGGTGACAGATGAGTAAACTGGGGCTCAGAGAGGTGAGGGGACTCATGCGTTTTCTTATCACAGGACCACAACCCCATTTGGGCTCCCCAGGTTTCTGGCATCTGGATCCCTGAGCTTGAGCCAGGCCTGGGTGGTTGCCCAGAACCTCACGTCATACGTAGACAAGGGGGGAAGAAAGATGGGGAGAGAGGTGGGCGGGGAGGAAACTGGGAGTGGATAGGGGGTAACGATGGTGGATGAGGAAGGCAAGAGGGCATTGAGGATGTTGGCCAAAGACCAGTCTCCTCCGCAGGGTCAGCAGAGCTGGAGAGCTGTGGCCCAGGCAAATGGGGCTGGGCATCTGCACTTTGTCCTCCATCCTCTCCAGCCATCAGTCAGCACCCCCAGCGCCCTGCCCACGGAAGCAGGCAGTCACCAGCTCCGGGTGCTGACTCTGCAGACCGGGAGGGCCCTGAGCCGGGTCTGGCTGGAACTGCTCCTAGAGAATTGCCATCTCAGTGCATCACTGGGTCTGGAATGGACCCCTGTTCCAGACAATTTCCTCCCTGCAAACTTGGGCATTAAGGAACACTTAGGCTTTCAAAGGAAGGTCTAACAGTTGGGATTACAAAAGTCCCAAGGGCTTCCCTGGTGGCGCAGTGGTTGGGAGTCCGCCTGCCAATGCGGGGGGCGTGGGTTCGTGCCCCGGTCTGGGAGGATCCCGCGTGCCGCGGGGCGGCTGGGCCCGTGAGCCATGGCCGATGGGCCTGCGCTTCCGGAGCCTGTGTTCCGCAACGGGAGGGGCCGCAGCGGTGGGAGGCCCAAGTACCACAAAAAAAAAAAAAGAAAGTCCCAAGACTGGGAGTTCCCAGGTGGTCCAGTGGTAGAGAATTTGCCTGCCAATGCAGGGAACCTGGGTTCGATCCCTGGTGGGGGAACTAAGATCCCACATGCTGCAAGGCAGCTAAGCCCGCAGGCCACAACTACTGAGCTCGTGCGCCTCAACGAGAGAGCCCATGTGCTGCAAACTACAGAGCCCATGCGCCCTGGAACCCATGCGCCACAACTAGAGAGAAAACCCGCACACCGCAACTAGAAAGAAGCCTGTGCGCCACAAAAAAGAGCCCACGCACTGCACCGAAAAGATCCCTCATGCCTCATCGAAGATCCCGAGTGCTGCATGCAACGAAGACCCGACACAGCAAAAAAAAAAAAAAAAAAAAAGAAAAGAAAGAAAGAAAATAAATAAATAAATTAAATAAATAAATATTAAAAGGAAAAAGAAAGTCCCAGGACTAACATGGTCTCTCCACCCCTATCTCTTACAAAATCCTCCTAGAGCAGGCCTAAGACAAGGACCAGAGTACAGCACCTCAGGGTTGGAAGGACCCTGAAGATGACCCAGACCAAGCACCATCTTACAGATGTGGGAACAGATGCACAGAGAGGTGACTCAACCCGCAGTGGTCACACAAAAAGTTAGCAGCAGAACATCCACAAGAGCCTAGGCCTCCTGGCTCAGGGCAGCATCCTCCAGCCCACTATACAGCTTCCCCAACCAAGCCTGAGAGATGTAGATGGATGCTCCAGACGTCTGAGGACAATCAAATGAAGTTCTCAGGCTCCCCATTACCTAGGCCATGAAAGGCAGACTGTTCCTGTTAGAATGATAATGGAAAAGATCCCACTACCTTCCTTATACCAGAATATGAAAGGGTAAAGGGGGGAATGTTTGAATGTGAAGAACACCTTTGGTTATGCACTTGACCTTCCTGGGACTCAGTTTCTCATCAGTGAAATGGGAATAATCACACTCACCTAACTGCTGGTTGCAAGGGATTACTAGATAAAAGGGATTACAAGATAAAATGGGCTCAAAAGCACTTTATAAGCAGTATGTGAGGGACCATTCGTGCATTTTAGTGGGAGAAGGGGTGAGAAAGAGATGCTCAAATCCTGAGCCCCTTGACACTGTGGGTGGTAGCCATGCATCCTGAAGGGGAGAGCCTGACCCACTTTTTGGAGGCTGCCTTGCCAGGCATGAGGCCATAACCCCCAGACTCCCCAGGAGAAAGCTTTTGGTTTCCCACTGAGGTCCCCAACCCCAAATCTCAAGGTCTTTCCTGAAAACAAACTGAGGCTGGCCTCTGAGTGTCTTCGAGGTCAGCAGACAAGAAGCAAAGGAGATGGCAGAGAGGAGATGTGGAAGTTGGGGTCCACATTTAGCTCACCTCAGGCTCCGGGTGCTCAGGAAAGGCCATTTTTAGGTATTGGAAACGGGCTGCACGGAGGGCATTGAACCAGTCCACTATCTCCTGCAGAGAAAAATACAAAGGACAGATGGACAGCCAGTGAGACAGAGTGGTGGGGGAGCTGAGGCTGGATGCAAGAAGCCAGCTGGATCTTCGAGTCTGGGCACAGGCACGCACCCCCAGTCCCACTCAGGGACCTGTGGGCTGGTCACAGGCATCTGGGAGGACAGTGCCAGAGCCCAGGGGCATCACCTGAGCAAGTGGGAAGCCACTGACAGGGAGATCCCCAGAGCCCTGGGAAAGGACCAAGGCGAACCACATAGGAGTCATGCAGTGGCCTCGGACAGTGCTTGGCTCTTTCTAATGTGTGTATGAATCACCTGAGGATCTCATTAAAATGCAGATTTGGATTCAGTGGGTTTGGGGTGGGGCCTGAGATTCTGCATTCCTAACGAGCTCTCAGGTGATGGGACGCTGGTCATTGGGACACACTTGGAGAAGCAAGGGTCCTCAGATGTCAAAGACGAGCTTTCAGGTGGGGGCAGGTGCACCTGGGGATGCTCCTTCACTGCGGGTGCTCATCACCTGGAGTGCAACTTAGGCTAAAGCTGGCTTGGACCTTCTGTGTCCCTCTGGGAGAACGCCGCTCTCGGCAGTGTCCACCATCGTCTCTCACGTTATCTGCCTCTGCCCTGCCACTCTCCTTCCAGGCCTCCTTAGGGGCAGCCAGAGTGACTTTCGAATTGCAAGTCTAACTGAGTCTAGCTTAGAGTCCTCTCCACTGCCCTCAGGGAGACAGTCTACGTTCTTTGCCCTCTGCGCTCCTTCCATACAAAACCATTGCAATCCCTCCCCCCACCCTAACACATGCTATTGCCTTTGCCTGAAACACTCTGCCCCACCCAACTCTCTGCCCTCACTCCCAACACACCTTTCACCGAGAACATTCTATTCATCCTGAGGGTGAGTTCAGACGTTGTAATAGATTTCTGCTCCACCCAAGCCCTGATTCTATGAGAACTGCCCCACCCATTCTCAGCCACACACCACCCACCCACAGTTGCAGCCACGCTTGCTGCTAGGACCACAGCAACTGGACAAATGCAGAGGCTGGACAGGGCTTATCAGATTCTTTCTCCCAGGAATTTGGAATTGGGGAGCTAGCTGAAAGACTTGTTCAAATAGCTGCTGTGCTGCACTTAGATGTAATATGGTGATTGAGAAATTCATTTGAATTTGGTTTCAAAGGTATGAAACATCATTACCCTTTCTCTCTTGCAGGTCAAACTTGCTGGCCCCCGTATTCCTGAGTTCGGAGTTCTCCCGTCCTGGGTGTTAAGAAACTTCTAGAGGCTCAGGCACTAAGGGAATGGGACCATCCCATGAAAGACCCACCTAGGCCTCCATTTTGGAAGGGCTCTTTGGTCACAAACTAGTGGCTCCCGGGCAAAAGCCTGCATACAGGTTTGTTTGGCTCCTGAAGTTTTGTCTGTTTCAGTCCTCTATACAGGTTTTCCTGTTTGCCACAGCCTTAAGGCTGTCCACTTTACTTTTCAATTGCCCACCTGGCTCCTGTGGGCATGAGTTTGAGCATCCCCCCCCCATTTATGCCCATCTAAGGGAGAAGCTGGGGCATCAAGGGAAAGAGGAGACCGGCCAGAACCAGGTTGCCGGTTGCTCTACAACTGGGTCAGTGGTAGGGAGCCAAGTACCGTAACTGTCTGACACCTTGGGCACTGCAGCAAAAGTCCTCGTAGCAGTCGCGCGGGTGGAGGGGTAGCCACTGGTATCCAGCCAGTCTGGACATGGGACTACAGCAGTGAGCCCAATGTGGACTGAAAACCAGGGATCTCCTCCATGTCTCCCACACTGCATAAGTCCCAAGATTCTGGTAAAGCCAAGGGAGGGAGCCGAGAAAGATGACTGATAATAGATTTCTTGGCAATTTGGGGAATGAGATTGTTGAATTTAGAGAAACAAACAAGTGAGACATTACTCGCACTCCTGGTTTTATAGAACAATGTGTTCCTGTTAGAGTGTATTCTCTCTCTCTCTCTCTCTCTCTCTCTCTTAAACACACACACACAGGGCTTCCCTGGTGGCGCAGTGGTTGAGAGTCTGCCTGCCAATGAAGGGGACATGGGTTCGAGCCCTGGTCCGGGAGGATCCCACATGCTGTGGAGCAACAAAGCCCCTGCGCCACAATTACTGAGCCTGTGCTCTAGAGCCCGCGAGCCACAACTACTGAAGCCTGCGCACCTAGAGCCTGTACTCCACAACAAGAGAAGCCACCACAATGAGAAGCCTGCGCACCACAACGAATAGTAGCCCTCACTTGTGGCAACTAGAGGAAGCCCGCATGCAGCAACAAAGACCCAATGCAGCCAAAAATAAAATAAATACAATAAATAAATTTATTAAAACACACACACACACACCACAGCTCCTGATTCTAATCTCTCAGGAGGCCAAGCCATACTACTGGCCCTTGAAATAAACACTCCTGTATCTTTCCTATTCATGTCCTGTTTAAGCTGGTTTGAGTGTTCTCCTTTTCAGCATATTCACACAATTCTTAAATAGATGCTCCTCCCTCTGGAAAGCCTTTTTTGACTGCCCCCTTCCAGCCCACCCACCCCCCAGACTAGGCTACTTATATGTCTCCTGTGTGTCCCTAGCACGGCCTCCAGCCCATCCTCACACAGCATCGTCAGTGCCTATTTCCCCATCTGCCTCCCTCCCGAGACTCTGAGATCCCAGAACCCCACTCATGGCGCTGCCCCGTTCACTACACACCCCAGTGCTGCGTGCATTGCCGGGAGGAGCGCGATAAGGATTTACCGAAAGAGTGAATTCATGAATGCATAAATGACACAGATGTGAAATGAGGCACGAGAGTTTGTCTTCTTCTGCAGCTGCCATAATCATGAACAAATTACAGTAGCAACTAATGTTTACAGTGCACTTCCCCGTAATGAGATGCTTTCATGTTCATGGTTCTTGGTCACTCAACTCTCAAAACCCCTCTGGGAGGTGGACGTTATCAACCATAAACAAGCAGACTTCGGAAGGGAAGGAACCTGCCCTAGTGACACAGCTGGGAGTGGAAGAACCAGGGTCCCAGCTTCTGACTCCAAACCCAGCTCTTCAGACCACACCAGGAAGTCAGCCCAGAATGTGGAGGGAGCATGAAGCCTGCTGGGAGGGTGATCCATGGCCACCATCCCAGCGTTAGGGCCTTATGGGAAGATCGAGTCCCTGTATCTGGTTCCTGGTACCTGCTGCCAAGGGTCCTTCCTCCAGAAGAGGCACTTGGGGAGGTGAAATGGGTGCAGGGCTCAGGAACCATTGGCTACGTGACTTTGAGCAAATTATTTAACATGCCCATGCCTCTGTAACACGGGGATAAAACATTT
Organism: Mesoplodon bidens; assembly: GCF_964165515.1. Taxonomy (NCBI): domain Eukaryota; kingdom Metazoa; phylum Chordata; class Mammalia; order Artiodactyla; family Ziphiidae; genus Mesoplodon; species Mesoplodon bidens. The sequence continues at coordinate 12,716,514 of NC_138179.1, forward strand.
CCAGGGTTGATCTGAAGATTAAGAAATGATGTATAGTGACCGCCAAGAAGAGCACCTGGCACAGAATTGAAAAAGAAACTCACAAAATGTCAGCCCCCACCTTTGCCCCTCCTCACCTCGACTTAGCATCTCTGACCCTTGCCCGGTCACATGACCCTGCTCATTTGGACCCAGCTTATTCTCTTGAACCTGTACTATTGGCCTGCTCTTCTCTGATGGAGTTGATTTCCTGGACCTTTAAGTGGTGCTTTCCCCAAACTTCAGTGTGCATAAGGATCACCTGGGGATCCTGTTAAACTGTAGCTTCTAATTCAGTAGGTCTGGGGTGGGCCCGAGACTCTAGTTCTAAGAAGCTCGCAGGTGATGGCTAATGCTGTTGGTGTCGGACCAAACGCTGAGAAGCAAGGCCGTGGAGTGCGCCGCTGCCCAAGCTTTGATCCATTCCTCCTCCCATATTTGGAATCTCCGGCCCCACCTGATTTGCCATCCCTGGGCATAGTCCCTTCTGCTAAGTGGATGCCCCTTGATGGCTGTGCATCATCCAGACACACCCCTGGTACCCACCAGGTTGCTCTCCCTGATCTCGCTCTGCTTTACTTGTACCTCTGTCTCCAACTAGAGAGTGACAATAGGAAATTCCCTGGCATTCCAGTGGTTAGGACTCGGTGCTTTCACTGCTGTGGGCCCTGGTTGAGGAACTAAGATCCCACAAGCCACGTGGTGTGGCCAAAAAAAAAAAAAAGTGACAATAGGTTAAGGTGAACAGCTGCAGCAGATCTCAGGAGGCTGCTGCGCAAGGGGGTCAGCGAGCTGGAGGCTCTCACCTTCCCACTCTCGTGATACACAAACAGGTTCCTGACGTGGCCCTCCTTTCGGTAGGTGATCTGCAGCCCATGGGGGTTCCCTATCTTCTCTGTCTGGAAGGTGGCATTCAAGTCCTTGATGCTGATGACAGCTTTGGGCTCTTTACCCTAAAAGAGAGGAAGCAGATACTTAAGATGCTGACAGTCAGCAGGGTGACTTCTCATCACGTTCACCAGGGAGACTTAATTGCAAACAGATGACCCGTATGGAACTCTGCATGCGTTTTAAATGTTCTTGCTCTCATAGCAAGATGTACAGATATTCTACCGCTGACCTGTATTCAGCCATCCCACTTTTCCTGCTTAATCAGATTGGCCTCTCTGAGCTGAAAGGGGGCTTGGAAAGACCTTAACTTAGAACTTTTCAAAATTTTTAGCCACAGAACTTTTTCTGAAATGAATCAACAGGAATTCTCTGGAGGTCCAGTGGTTAAGACTTGGTGCTCCCACTGCAAGGGGCACAGGTTTGATCCCTGGTTGGGGAACTAAGATCCCGCATGCCATGTAGCCAAAAAAAAAAAAAAAAAAAAGAATTTGAAACAAATATCCATGGAAGGCAAACAAATAAAATAGATAAAACAAACAGATAAAAGCAGGTGTGGGGGCCTCAGGGCACGCCCTCCCACCCTCCACTCTGTTCTCAGGGTCTGAACACAATTCAAGCACTCACTGATGCTAAGAAGGCAAAGGGAAAACAAGTGCTTCCTTTCATAACTGATAAGAGAGAAAAATGATACCAACACTCTAGTCCCATAATAACTGTTACCCACATGCAGCTATTAAAATTAAAACTAAATAAAATTAAGACTTTAGTTCCTTAGTCACACGTAGTCCCATTTCAAGTGCTCAGTGGCCACCTGTGGCTAGTGGCTAGGGTACTGGACAGGTGCAAACATGGAAAATTTCCATCACTGAAGGAAGTTCTAGTGGACAGTCTTCTCTAGAGGGAAATTTGGTCATATTTACTAAAATGTTGAGTGTTTTGCTTTGACCCACAATTTCACATCTAAGAATCTATCCGAGGAAGTAATTGCATTACTATGCAAACATGTATGTCAAAAGATGTTTACTGCCATGTTGCTTATAACAGTAAAAAAAAAAAGAAGAAGAAATTATTGAAATGTCCATCAATGATAATGGGTTAAATAAATAAATCATGGCATATCCACACAATAAAATATCACAGAATTTTTTAAAGGAAAATTTAAATCAATATTACTAATATGAAACAATGTCCATGATATCCATGCATGAGAAATACCAAGTCCCAGAACTGGATGTATAGTAGGAACCTATTAATGCAAAAATTATATACACATATATATGCATATAGTATATATATAATGTACATAAACTATATGTATATACTATATGTTTATTTGCACATACATAAGAAGTATGGACAGATTTACACCAACACTCTTCACAATGGTTTTCTTGAAAGAGTAATGGACGACTTTCCTTTTAAAATATTTACTATGAAAAATACTAAAAATACAAAAAAAGTGTATTTAATTTTGTCAATATTGTTCCCAAAGAGGAAATTTGTTTAAAAAATACGACATTACTAATAAAGCCAAAATCTCTTTAATTACTACTTACCCTGTCCCTTTCCCCTCCTCCACTCCCCACAGTCAATCACTGTCATGAGTTTGATGTTCATCTTTCTAGTTCACTTTTTACACTTTTATACACACATACACATACCCATGAACAATACATAGTGTTGTTTTATGTGGCTTTAATTTACATAAATGGCATCACATTACATGGATCATTCTACAACTTGCTTTTTTTTTTTTTTTTTTGGCAGTACGCGGGCCTCTCACTGTTGTGGCCTCTCCCGTTGCGGGGCACAGGCTCCGGACGTGCAGGCTCAATGGCCATGGCTCAAGGGCCCAGCCGCTCCGCGGCACGTGGGATCTTCCCAGACCGGGGCACGAACCCGTGTCCCCTGCATCGGCAGGCAGACTCTCAACCACTGCGCCACCAGGGAAGCCCTCTACAACTTGCTTTTGTCACTCAACATTTTATCTCTGTCCATGTTGAGATATACCAATCTTCTTGGCTCTTGTAAATGACTACACCAAAAGTTATCAATCTATGTTCCTGTTGACAGATACTGAGATTGTTTCTGATTTTTTGCTGCTGTCCGCTTGTATCCCTGGTATACCTCCGTGAGAGTGTCTCTACGTCACGGTTAGGAATGGAATTGCTAGCTCACAAGTGTGTACATCTTTGACTTACTGAAAACTGCCAAATTATTTAGCTAATGGCTCTCCACAGTGGTTGCACCAATGTACATACTGGAAGGAAATTTCCATCAATAACATAGAAGATTTCCCCTTTCCCCATATCCTCACCAACACTCAACGCTGCCAGTTTTTTTTTTAACATTTTTGCCAATATGAAGTGTTTGAAATGGACTCTCATTGTTAATTTCTCTTATTCAACTTAATTGAGGTATAATTTATAAGCAATAAATGGAATCACTTTAAGAGTACAGTTTTTTGACAAGCGTATATACCCATGTAACCACCACCACAATCAAGATCTAGAACATCACTATTACCCTAAAACAGTTCCTTTTGCTCCTTTGCATCAATCCCCACCCCACCCCAATCCCAATCACTTATCTGCTTTCTACTGGTATAGTTTTGCCTGTTCTGAAATTGCATATAAATGGAATTATACAGTACATATTCCTGTATAAGTCTTCTTTGGCTCAGAATAATATTTTTTAGATTGATCCACATTGTTGCATTTATTAGTAGCTTGTCCCTTTTTATTGCTGGGTAATATTCCATTCTATGGATATACTACAATTTTTTAATTCATTCATTTGTGGATGAACATTTGGGTACCTTCCAGGTTTTGGCTGTTACAAACAAAACTTCTGTGAACAAGATTTGTGGACAAATTTTGTTGTGGACATATGTTTTTGTAAATACCTAGGAGTGGAAAAGCTGGGTTATGTGGTTAAGTGTACATTTAACTTTATTAGAAATTGCCAAATTGTTTTCCAAAGAGGGTGTATCATTTTATGTCCCACCAGCAATGAGAGTTCCAGTTTCTCCATATCCTTGTCAACACTTGGTGTTGTCAACCTTTTTAATTTTAACCATTCTGGTGGATACATAGTATATCTCATTGTGATTTTAATTTTCATTTCCTTGACTGCCAGAGAGATTGGGCTTCTTTTCCTGTATTTATCAGGCATTTTGGTTTCCTTTTCTGTGAACTACCAAACCATTTCCTTTGCCTCTTCTGCCAATGGATTGTTTTTTTCTTCTTGATTTTTAGGGTTTTTAAAAAATGTGATCTGGGTATTAATATTTTGCTATGTTGAAATATCTTCTGAGTTTTGCTTTCTTTAAACTTCACTTTTTTGTATTATCCAAAATTTTCACATAAAAATGAGTTACCTTTATAATTTAAAACTTTTCCATTTGGGTAAAGAAATAAAAAAAGAACAAAGGCAACTTGTTCTATTTTTAGACTGCTTTAGACCGAACAGGCTTAGGACTGAGAAAGAGATCAACTTTTTCCAACCAAGGATGAGACTCACATCCTAACTCACAACAGCTACTGGGGTTTGGTGGCTGCTCCTAACTCTGTAGCAGCACTTTTTCTTCCTGCCTTTTGTACTTGCAATATTTTTCAGTGATTTAAACTGAAGACTGAGAAGAAGTCCCTACTCTCTCTTGGAGGGTTAATACTCTTCATCCCCCATCATTTTTCATCTGGCCCCAGACTGAGGCCACACTGGACAGATCTTCTGGCATTGCTCTGGTCCATCCAGGAAAGCAACAGGGGACATAAATAGTAATTTCTGCATGTAGGAAATGGAGTAAGATGAAGGCTAAAGTGCTCAGAGCTTGTCCTTCTCTTACTTTCTTGGCCATTCCTTCACATTCTCTTTGCTGGAAACTTCTTATCTTTCCTCTAAATATTGGAATATCCCAGGGCTCAGTGTGATAGATAATCTCCAAAGATGGGCCTCTCCAATTCCTTCCCTTCTAGTTTGCATATGCCACTCTACCCATAAAGAGGTGGAATCTATAACTCCTCCTCTTGAATTGGAGCTAGTTGCATGACTTGCTTTGACCAACAGAAGGCAGTTCCTGGCCTAACCTTTGAGAGGCCTGGCAGCATTCTCATTTGCTCGGGGAAAGCCAGCCGCCATGCTGCAACAAAGCTTGACTGGACTCCTGAATGAGGAACAATCACAGAGAACGCACAAGAAGGATGCCAAAGCACCTGACATGTGAGTGAGTGAAGGCTTCCTGGGTCTCCTAGCGCAGCCCAACCACTCCACTGATGCCACATGGAGTACACTGGAGCAGCCACTGCCTGCTCAAATTCCTGACCCACGGGACTGTGAGACACGATAGACTGATGTTTTGAGCCACTAAGTTTTAGGGTGGTGTGTCACTCAGCAACAAATAACTAAAATACTCAGTCCTCCGACATCTTTTCTCATCCACCCCCACCCCCTGCTTAGGTGACTCCAGCCAGTCTGGTTGCTAAACCAGTTTACATGCTGATGACTCCAGCTCCAAACTCTCCCCAAATCTCTAGACTCGGAACTTCTGAGAACTTCTTTCTCAGTCTCTATTTGTATGACTAATAAGCATCTCAAACGGGAAAGGAACTCTTGATCATCCCCGTAGGGAGCTAAGTCTTTGCCACCTCAGCAAATGACAAATCTAGACTTCTAGTTGCATAAGGCAAAAATCTGGGAATCATTCCTGATTCTGCTGACTTTCACACTCTGTGTCCAATCCTTCAGTAGATCCCATTGGCTCTATTTCCAAAATACACGTAGAATCTGACCACTTCTAACCAGCTCCATCACCATTATCCTGATCTAACCCATGATTCCTTGCTTGGATTATTGCAATAGCTTCCTAATTGGCTTCTCTGCTTCCACCCTCGCCTCCCCACTGCTCCATTCTCGCCTCCCCATCCCACCCCACGCCATTCTCGCCCCGGTAGCAGCCAGAGTGCCCCTTTCCAAAAGTTTTAGTCAAAGCAGATCACTTCTGTGCTCAAAACCCTCCTGTGGCTTCCCAATAGCAGAGTAAAATCCAAAAGTCTAAATGTTTTGTAAAAATATTCTGTGATAAACCATAGTGGAAAAGAATATTAAAAAAAGAAGGTAAATGTTTTGTAAATCATATATCCCATAGGGGTCTTGTGTATAGAATATGTAAAGAACTATTACAGGCTCCCCTGGTGGTGCAGTGGTTAAGAACCTGCCTGCCAATTCAGGGGACAGGGGTTCGAGCCTTGGGCAGGGAAGATCCCACATGCCGCAGAGCAACTAAGCCCCTGTGGCCATAAGCCACAATTACGGAAGCCCGTGTGCCTAGAGCCCGTGCTCCACAACAAGAGAAGCCACTGCAATGAGAAGCCCGTGTACCGCAACGAAGAGTAGCCCCCGCTCGCTGCAACTACAGAAAGCCCGTGTGCAGCAACGAAGACCCAACACCGCCAAAAATAAATAAATAAATAAACAAAAATTTTTTTAAAAGACCACATATTGTATGATTCCATTTGTATGAAATGTCCAGAATATGCAAATCTATAGAGTTAGAAAGTAGATCAGTGGTAGCCTAGGGCTGGGGGAGGGGAGGGGAGTGGAGAACTAGAGCTAACACATGTGGGGTTTCATTTTAGGGTAAAGAAAACGTTCTAAAATTGATTGTGGTTAGAGTTGCACAACTCCATGAATATACTGAAAGCTATTAATTATACACTTTAAATGGGTGAATCCAATGGTGTGTGAATTTATATTTCAATAAAGCTGTTTCCAAAGAAAAATCCCAAGTCTTCCTATGGCCTCTGAAGTCTTCCACTGTGTGAGCTCATCTCGCCCCATTTTCTTCTTGCTCACTCTGCACCAGGCACTCTGGCCTCCTTCATGTCCTCTAGACTCACCAAATACATTCACAGCTCAAGCCAGGGCTACGGCTCATGGTTGGGCAGTTTGTGCACTGAACAAAAAGCCCCCAGCTGAAGGTACAAGTGAGCACTGCCATCCAGGCTTCTGCTTGCCTAGACAGGGACCAGGGCTGCACCCTCTCAGAGGGGTTGCCTTTTCTAATCAGCACACATGACCATGCTCAGGGCTTCTGTACATACTGTTCCCTCTACTTCTACCCTTTGCCCACAAATCCACATAACTCATGTTTATTCAGTTCTCTGCTCAAAAGTCATCAGAGAGGCCTCCCCTGACCATCTGTGGTAGCACCTCCCTCTACCCCATGCTCTAACTCTTCACCCTCTTTTATTTTACTTCATATAACTTACTGCCACTGGATAGATTATGTATTGATGTATGTTTTGGTTACACCTGTCTCCATCCACTAGAATGGAAGCCCCAGGAGAACAGGAACTTCGTTCAGTTTATTGCTGTATCCCCAGTTCCTGGAATAAGGTCTAGCGTAGTAGGTGCTCAATAAATATTTCTTAAGTACATAAATAAATGAAGTAAAAATCAAGTGATCATCAAAGGCTTAATCATGGACCAGTCTAAGCCCATTCTAGGTGAAGAGAAGGTGTGGTTTTTAGTGGACTGGATGGATTGTATAACAAGGAAAAGTAGCAGCGTGTGGTACCTAAGTCTCAGTGGCTGAGCTCATACATGAGACCAGGTGCTATTGATCAAAATGTAGACCTGGGACTTCCCCGGTGGCACAGTGGATAAGAATCCGCCTGCCGGTGCAGGGGACACAGGTTCGAGCTCTGGTCTGGGAAGACCACACATGCCGCGGAGCAACTAAGCCCATGTGCCGCAACTACTGAGCCTGCACTCTACAGCCCACAAGCCACAACTACTGAAGTTCACATGCCACAACTACTGAAGCCCACGTGCCACAACTACTGAAGGCCACGCATCTAGAGCCCGTGCTCCGCAACAAGAGAAGCCACCACAATGAGAAGCCCGCGCACCTCAACGAAGTGTAGCCCCCCTTCACCGCAACTAGAGAAAGCCCGCGTGCAGCAACAAAGACCCAACGCAGCCAAAAATAAAATAAATAAGTAAATAAAAATGTAGACCTGAGTGGGGTGAGAGCCAGCGCTGGGGAGGAGTAAGAGAAGACTTACCTCTTCTTTAGTGTAGTACTTCAGGAGGCCTTCTCTTGCCAGGAGGACAAACCTCCTTTTCAGGAACTGTGCGTTGTCCCTTCCCCGCTTCCATAGGAACCCTTCTCGGTTACCTTCCACCAAGGATGAGAAAGAGTGAACACTCACGGCTTCAAGAGAAACAAGCAGCTCATGAACCCCGTACCGTATGGTCTCAGGGGTGGAATGAACCTCTCACCTGCTGCTAAAATGTCTAGGATCTAATTTAGCTATTTCAGCTGCAGGACATGGGGGTCCTGTCTGGGGCCAAATTTGCAATGTTGTATGATTTCAGTTGGGCTACCCTCAACTTTCTTCCTTGGCTGTTTCCTAAGAAGACATAGTAAACTCTAAGTAGGCTAAATCCTAAGAAACTGGATTGATTCTGAAGGAGGCCCAACTTCACGCTGACATCAGCCTAATGAAACTCTCCAGAGCGTGGGAATAATGAGTGACCTCTGGGCTCCTGCTGGTAGATGAATACTCTGTGCTCCTGGCCACCAGCAGAGCTGAGCACTGGCTGCCTCTGGTCCTCAAAGAGCAGTTTTGTATACTTTGCTCTCTGGGTCAGTGTCAGCTTGGACTCAGAGTAGCAGGGCAGAAACTGCCACAGGTTCAGGGCCACCGACGAGGTTGTGCCCTGCACAAAGGCGGGAAGGGAGGTGAAATCCAGTCCATGCACCTTCCCAAGGCTTGTGCCACACCAGGGGTTACATTAGCCAGAAGCAGGGTGTCTTATTTCTTCCTGGTCTGCCCGGTGGGCGAGTCATTTTGCAATTTATACTGAAGACCCTATACACCCTGTGGCCCTGCAAGGACCTGAGACGAATGTGTTTCTTGGCCAGTCAGACCATAAAACCCCACCAGCCGATGTGTTGCTATTTCAGAGACCGAGGAACCCACAACTTGGCCTCTGTGGCCAGAGCAAGGAGGGCAGGTGTATCTCTGCTGACCTTGTTCCGAATACTCAGGCACTTTGTTTTCTAGAACTCAGCAGGACTAGCCCTCAAAAGATGATGAAAATAACTTTACCTGGGGGTGAGATTGTTTTCCCCTCAGCCATAAATTCCTGTCTTTCATACTTTGCTCGAATCCATTGTTCCTTTAAGACCCTAAAAAGAAAGAATCTTTAGTCAGCTGTGTCTGATGCATCCTCTTCCCATGGCAACTTTCTGAGACCCCGCAGCTGAGGATGGGAGCATTACAGCAGCTGCCTGGCTGCCTGCTCAGGCTAGCCAGGTATTCTCTGCCTGGGTACTAATAACATTTGGGACCGGGTAATTCTTAGTGGTGGAGGGATGTCTCGTGCTTTGTAGGATGTTCAGCAGTATCTCTGCTCATCCTCCACCTCCTCGATGCCAGTGGCACCCCCTCCCCAGTTGTGACACCCCAGAATATCTTCAGACATTGCCAGTGTCTCCCCAGGGGGAATATCTCCCCCAGTGAGCTATATGCACACCACTATACTATTCCAACCTCGGCCTCAGCCCTCTAGGTCATGAGACAGACAACAGCTCCCCTGGACGATCTACTCTGCCACATCCCACTGCATGTTCATGAGCTTAAGCCAGGAGAGCCCAAGAGCCTCTTCCTGTGGCCCAGCCATGAGATCTGAGCATGCTACACTGGACAGAGCAGTGGTCTTAGGGTCTGACCACCTGGGACCTGGTCCCACTCTACCATTTATCCACTGTGTGACCAAGGGCAAGTTACTTAACTCCTCTGAACTTGGGGAGTATGCCAATAATATTATACCTACCTACCCCTGAGGGTTGTTGAGAGGTTTAAATGCATACAAAGTGGCTTGTACTGTGCAGAGCACATAGTAGGTGCTTAGGTGGGGCCTAAGCAGCTGCTTTGGAGCAACACTGAGCTCAAGTGGGACAGCTAAGGTGGGACTCCGTAGAAAGTATAATAGCTAAAACACATTTGTCCTGCTAAAATACCGGCAGCTTCTTAATCAAGTTAGTTATCACCTGTAGGCTATGAGAACATCAAGTCAAAGGGACAGATCCTAAAGAAAATGCCCCATTTCACAGCTGTGGAAACTGAGTCCCAGAGGGGGCAAATGACAACCCAAGCTATGAAGGTGGAGAGGGGCTTTCATCAGGTCTGTGTGCTCTCCGTGACAGTACCAAATGTTTTCCTGGCTCCACCTGCTGGGCATGTCTGTCGAAGAGACCACCACACAGGAGATGGCGTAGCGGTGGTTGCGGCGGCGGGGGGGGGGGGGACCAGGAAATCACCCACTCACATGCAGTCGTTGGCCTGGGGGATATAGTAGAAAGCAGGGACTCTGGCTTCATACTTGGCCTTCACTCGGAGGTTCCCATTGTGGGTCATAAACTGCAAGACAACAGCAACTTGGGGTAATGTTAGAACTTGAAAAAACGTGAACTGAAACCACGGTCTACCCTGAAGGCCACTGTTCTCACTGGCTCCTGGGCTGAGTCAGGAGACACTCCTCCCGGAGTTTGACACATTTCCCCTCCTCCCCGCCACCCCACCCAGCTTGGTCATCTGTGCTGCTGGGAAGCCCCAACCTGGAGCAATGAGGTGCTGAAACAACCATGCTTCATACAGGCAGAGCTTTACAGCTCTCCTGCATTAGTTCATTCGATCCGCTCAACCACTGTAATATTACCATCCCCGTTTTAGAGGTGAGGACACTGAGGCTCAGAGAGGTTAGGTGACTTACCCAAGGTGACACAGCTAGTCAGTGGAGAGCTGGGCTTTGAACCCAGACCTCTCTAACTCCAAAGCTCATGTTCTTTCTCCCACCCCCTCCACAGATGGCCAGGACCACCAGCAGCAGTCCCTGCAAGTCCGCAGGAGACAGATGGAGCTGGAGGATGGAAGAAGTTCAGTGCTCGCACCCAAGAGACCCAGAGGCAGATGTGCCAGGAGTGGCCCTGGCCAACAGCACTCAGTAACAGCAGTGGCATATCTGGGGTGAGGGCATGTGTGGAAAAAACATCGGGTTTTTAATCCATGTCCCTTGGGCAGTGTGAACCCTGTTCTCCCCTTCCCCAGTGGCCACTTGGCTGTGTTCCAGGATTTGCATGGGCTTTGGATCTCAACAGAGCAGGGTTCGCATCCCAGCTGCGCCATTTATTCACTGAGTGACGCCTGGGCAATACTTAAGCCCCTGAGCTTCAGGGATCTCACCGTGAAGATGAAGAAGATATAACAGGGGAGTGATAAGGTATAAAGAAACGACCCTCGGGTTTAGGTGCTGGTTTCCAGTCTTTCTCCTGCACTAGAATGTAAGCTCCATGTGAGCAGAGACTTTATCTTGTTCACTGCTCTCTCCTATACCCAGCATATGTAGGCTTACAGTAACGTGTGGAATGTATGAGTAAAGTATCTAGCCCAGTGGTCTAGCCCAGTGCATGGCACAGACGGGTACTCAGTAAACATGGGTCTGCTTCCCCAGTAGTCCCGGAAATCCTCAGCTAGCCAGCCCAGTTTAGTACTGCCTGCTCTCTGAAGGTTTTCTGGCCAGAATGGTGTTATCTGGGCTGCAGGTGTCCTCCATCTTTGTAGGTCAGGAGAAAAAAAGTGGTCCCCTCCCTGGCTAGGGGGACTGGAGGAGGACTATGAACCATGAATCGGGATACTTCTGTTATAGTCCAGGATTTCAGTGAATGAGAACAGCAGCTGTTAATTGACTATTTACTTTGTACCTGCCTTGAGCCTGCATTTAATCCTTACAGCAGCCCTATGAAGGCGTAGTGGTATCTTTATAATACAGATGTGGAAAAGATTCACAACTAGCGTTAAATAGCAGGCTCAGGGCCTCATGGCTAGTAAGTAAGCAAGTGATGGACCTAGGATTTGAACTCAGGGCCTCGTCTAAGGCAAGTCTAATTGGCTCCTTATTGCCCCTCTCTTGGCCTCAGTTTCCTTCCCTGTAGAATGGGAGCGCCCTGCCCACTGCCTCCACCCCAGTTCTGCTGTTCCAATGCTCTCCACCTGTGCCCCTTGCTACCTCCACAATACTGTCGTCCCAGAAGTCAAGTCTCACAGATTTCACTTTGCTGATGTCTGGGAAGTTGCGGTGGACTCCGGAGCAGTTCAGACAGATGAAGATGCCCAGCTTGTAAGAGGCCCAGTCGGGGTCTGCGGGGCAAGAGGACAGGAGGGGAGCTGGGTGAAGAAACCAGGGTTGGGCAGGGGGCGCCGGGAGAGGCAGGGCTTGGCAGTTAGCCTGGGGAGGTGTCCAGCTCAGCCCATGTCTTCTCTCTTAGCCTCCCCGCCTTGGATGAACTAAGATCAGCATGAAACCCTCTGATCAGCCCACTGGCCCTGGCGCGGCGGCGGCCAGGATGAAGATCTTGGAAGGAGTCCCGAGGAGGATGGGGGCGAGAGGCTGAGGCGGGCGCGATGTGGAAGTGTCAGGACTCCGAGGAACCTAGAGGAGAGCGCGGAGGGAGGGACCGGCACCGAGGCGCCTGGCTGGGGAGCTGCGGGTGGGGAAGTCGGAGTCAGGGACGCTCGGGGTCCACAGGGTCGGAGTGCTGTGGAGCAGGAACGTGGGAGGACCCTGGGGACGTCCGGGGCGGGTAGGGAAGGGGCACTGGACCATCAGGGCAGAACTGGGTCCGGGGTCTGGGATCCCTGGTGTGTAGGATGTTTGGATCCGAGGGTGTGGGAAGTGGCTGGGTCCGGAACGAAGACGTCAAGGACCGTGGTCCGGGTGGGCAGGGTGTCTGGCAGGGGAGGTGAGTAGAATGGTCAGGGCACCCGGGGCCGGGATCTAGTGTCGAGGTCCAGAGTGGGGAGAACAGGCGGCCCGGCCGGGTTCGAGTGGGAGCGGTACCGGCCGAGGAGAGGGCTGCCGGGGCCCCGGGTCCGAAGGTGATATAAGGTTCACGCGCGGATCCAGCGGGAGTCCTGGACCGGCCCGGACCTGAAGGGAGGGGAGGGGGCCGGCGGGCCGGGGGCCGGTCCCACGTTCCGGACTGCACGCGCCGCCGCGCCCTTACCCGCCGCCCCGCAGTCGGCGCAGTGCGCGTTGCCAGTGCCCGCCGCCCGCAGCAGCTCCAGCAGCCGCTTCTTGTTGCGCTCGCGGTCGCCCATGGCCGGCCCCGCGGGCTCAGCAGGGCTCAGTCCGGCCGCCCGCCGGCCTGCTGCCGCCCATGGTCAGCGCCTTCGTCCGCAGGTGGAGCGGGACGCAAACCCGGCGCCTCTAGCCCGCCCGCGCCGCCTGTCCCGCCCCCCAGGACGTTAAGCCCCGCCCCTCCTGGACTTTCTGTCCCGCCCCCCGGCGCGTCCTGTTTGCGGGCTGCGTTCCTCTTTAAGGCGCACGTCCGCCCGGGCAGGGACCCGGTGCAGGGCTTGGAGTCGGTCACCCTGGACCGAGGTCAAATCCTGGCCCGCCACTGGCTAGCGTTGTGACTGTGGACAACCTGGTCAGCCTCTCTGGGCCTCAGTTTACACCTCTGTAAAAGAGGAATAAGGGCATATGTCCTTGGCAAATTAAAAAGGATCTAACTTCTGTTAAAGCGTTCTCCTGATGTATTATAGATCCTACATCTACTCAGAGACTTAGAGACATTCAAATGCCACCTCCTCAGGAAGCCCTCCTTGATCCCTAGCCTGGAGTAATCTCTCCAGCTTCTGGTCTTGCTAGAATACCAACCGTTATTGGATCCATTTCGCCCTTTGGCCCTGAGCATTTTCTACCGATCTTGCCTTACAGTTATTTATATACTTATGTTAATTCCTTCTCCCCTCCCCCCCCACACGCGCACACTAGATACTTTGACGTCAGAAGAGTTACTTCTGTATCCCACACAGCTCCTAGAGAAAGCACCTGCACATTTTTAGAAGTCTAATACATAGTCGCATGACGGTGTTCCCCAGGAAGTGTGGCTTCACCAAGAGGGACACCGCTGGGCATTTCTATCTGTGAAGTTCCATCACCGTGAGGTGTGGGCAGGGCTTAGGTGGTCTTGAATCTGGGCATTTCGTGAATGCCCCTCCCCCATCTCTGTCCCTCTTTGACACCATCCTCAGGGATCCACAGACTACCGGTAAGGCAGACGCTGTGCACACTTGCCATCCCCTCTGTAGGCAAACATCTGTCACATGCATAAGGCTTAATGCACATCATCTTAGGTTTCCATGCTGGTGGGCTGCAGCTGCCCTGCCAGCATCCCCAATCCAACACACGTGCGTATACACATGCGAACACGCAGGGCAGCATGGTGTAATGCAACGAATTCAGAAACCCAGACTTTGAATCTTGGCTTCATCACTCACCAGCTGTGTGGCCTTGGGCAAGTTCCTTCACTTCTCTGAGCCTTGGATACCTCATCTGTAAAACGAGGGTCGAGAGATCACCTAATAGGGTCATTGAGATGAGCCAGTACATGGCACACAAAGCTCTCAAAACACAGTGGCTCCCTTGCTTCCCCTGCCCCTGTGGTCAGCTCATGGGATCATCCGTTGGAATGCTCTGTGTCATTTCCCATCTTCCCCAGGGTGGAGGAGGTCAAGCCTCCAGGCCCTGGGGGAAGGGGACATTACCAAGAGTAAGCAGCCCGGAGGGTCTTGACTGTGGGGGTGAGGCCTAGCCTAGGAATCTCTCCAGAGGGACCAAGGAGAGAGCCTGGAGAGGGGTCAGAGGGCATGGGGTTGTTTACCAAACAGGCCGAAAGATGATTCATTTCCGCTGCTTTAGATGAAAAAAGGGACAGAAATAAATCTCCCAGGAGGAATCTGGGAAAGGCAACCTAAGGGATGAAGGCAAGGCGAGGGGGACGAAGAGCGGACAGGGAAAGGACATCATTTCTCCGCAGCCAGGGCAGAACAGTGATGTTGGGGAGCTTCTTGGGTGCCTTTGTCCCACTGAGCTGCTCTCTTTGCACCTTGAGATTCAGCGTCCCCTCCCTGGAGGTCCCACAAAAGCCAACCCAAGGGAAAATATATCATCTCCTTCATGGTGAGAAGCAAGAGATTGAGAGCTTCCTTTAGTTTCTTCTCTTCCCGTCCTATTTCTGGAAGTTTCCATTTAACAGAATTTCAAGGGACTTCCCTGGCGGTCCAGTGGTTAAAACTCTGCATTTCACTGCAGGGGGCACGGGTTCGATCCCTGGTTGGAGAACTATGATCCAACATGCCGTGGTGTGGCCAAAAAAATAAATAACTAAAACTAAAAACAAAACAAACAAAAACACCAGAATCTCAAGCCTCAAGGTTTGCCAAAAACAAACAAAAGAAACAAAAAGCGGTACTGTTAAACTTTGTTGGTGATGGGTTTCTTTTCTTTTTTTAAGTTTATTTATTATTTTATTTTTGGCTGCGTTGGGTCTTTGTTGCTGCACGCAGGCTTTCTCTAGTTGCAGTGAGCGGGGGCACCTCTTCGTGGCAGTGCTTGGGCTTCTCATTGCGGTGACTTCTGTTGTTGCGGAGCACAGGCTCTAGGCGCGCGGGCTTCAGTAGTTGCGGCACACGGGCTCAGTAGTTGTGGCTCGCGGGCTCTAGAGCTCAGGCTCAGCAGTTGTGGCGCACGGGCTTAGTTGCTCCGCGGCATGTGGGATCTTCCCGGACCAGGGCTCGCACCCATGACTCCTGCATTGGCAGGGGGATTCTTAACCACTGAGTTACCAGGGAAGTCCCCATGGTGATGGGTTTCTTTCTTTCCTTCTTTCTTTCTTTGGGGAGAGGGGAGAGAGAGAGGGATAATGCTAATTAACAAGTATTGAGTGTTTTTACAGGGACTTTCACACCATTTGATCACACTTGGTTTCCATGACAGCCCTCTGAGAGCAGCCTGTTATCCTCATGGAGGATGAGAGGTTAAGGTACCCTAAGTCATAGCCAAAGCAAAGGTGGGAACAGGGGCCTACATCCAGGTCTCCTACTGTGGTGTCTGGCAAACCCCACAGGACAAGGCTGCTCTCCCTTTAGTCTTCTTCCCATAACGGGATTTTTTTTCACTTTTAAAAATATTGTGGCAAAATCTCTATAACATAAAATTGGCCATTTAGGGACTTCCCTGGGAGCTCAGTGGTTAAGAATCCACCTGCCAATACAGGGGTCACGGGTTCAAGCCCTGGTCCGGGAAGATCCCACATGCTGCGGAGCAGCTAAGCCCGTGCGCCACAACCACTGAGCCTACGCTCTAGAGCCCTCGAGCCACAACGACTGAAACCCACGTGCCTAGAGCCTGTGCTCCACAACAAGAGAAGCCACCACAATGAGAAGCCCGCGCACAGCAGTGAAGACCCAACGCGGCCAAAAAATAAATTAATAAATAAATATTTAAATAAATAAATAAAATTGGCCATTCTAACCATTTTAAAGTGTACAATTCAGTGGCCTTCATTACATTCACAATGCTGTGCAACCATCACCACTATTTATTTCCAAACCTTTTTCATTGCCACAAAGAGAGACTCTGTAGCCCCATCGCGGGGACTGGACATGATCAAAGTCTAGCTCAGCTCTGTATTTGGGAACCAGGAGCTGCTTCTAAGGGAAGAACTCTGTGCCAAAGGATCAAAGGATGTCTTGACCCAGCGGACACCGAGTACTGGGATCGGGCAGAGGCAGCCTCTCTCGTGGGCTCAGTCCATACAGCAGCTGCTGGGTGAGGGGGCAGTCAGGCCCTGGGACAGAGTGTCCTCTGTAAATAAAGCTCCCAGGATCCCTCAGAGCACAAACATCAGTACTGCTCCCGGGGTCACTGTCTCTGTCGAGCTGAGCCCAGCCACAGCAGGACTAGAAGAAAACCTTCAACCACATTCCCAGACGTGGACTGGGCTCAAGATCCCCACAGAATAGACCACAACCCCTTGGAAATTTTAAATAATTATGTTTATTAGTTATAGAATTTTAAAAACTATAATTATAGGAAATTTGGAAAATACAATAAAGAAGAAAGAAAACACCACCCACAGTTATGGCTACCATTTATTCAGGGATTGTTGTATGTCAGGACCCTTATGGGTATTATTCCATTTGCTCTTCAATAAAACCCTGAGATGTAGATTATTTTTAGTCCCATTTTACAGATGAGGCAACTGAGGCCCCGAGAGAATCTAAGTGAATTTGTCCACAGTTACACAACTGAGATGATACATACTGGATGATACAGAGTACTGGAGCTGGGATTCAAATCCAAGTTCATCTTGAGCCCTTTTCAACAAAATTTTATGTTGAAATGTATAAAGTTGACTTACAAAAGTAGTAATGTCATGCAGTTCAACCTAATGGTGTTTTTTTAATGGTCCTACCACTGATATTGATTAATATTTCATAAATTTCCTTCTGGTCTTTTATACATCTTTTGATCATTGGGACCACATTTTTCATACAATTTTATATCCTTTTTTTTTTTTTTTTTTGCGGTACGCAGGCCTCTCACTGTTGTGGCCTCTCCCGTTGCAGAGCACAGGCTCCGGACGTGCAGGCCCAGCGGCCATGGCTCACTGGCCCAGTCGCTCTGCGGCACGAACCCGTGTCCCTTGCATCGGCAGGCAGACTCTCAACCACTGCGCCACCAGGGAAGCCCCTGTTTCCTTTTAAATCTCTCTGAACATTGCTTCTCCATCTTTTGGGGAATCCTCTACTCGCACCCAACGCTAGTGCTCCCAGGGTTCTCTCCTGGACTCCCCGTGCTTTCCTCACACTGTCCCTCTCCCTGGCTCAGCCAGGCATTCTCCTGGGATAAAGTGCCATTTCTTTATGGCACAGCCTAGTCCTCTCCCTTACATATCTAACCATCTACTAGACATCTCCACCCAATGTCCTGTGGGTTAAAGACAGATCAGTGTTAAAAAAAAAACAAAACAGATCAGTGTTTTTTAAAAATTGAAATACACACACACAAACTGAAATACAGTAGAAAATGTCAAGGTGCATCCTATGTAAAAACACAAATATTTTCTTTCTCGCTCTCTTTTTAAAAATGTATTTGTGTTGTTTTGTTTTGTTTTGTTTTGGCTGTGTTGGGTCTTCGTTGCTGTGCATGGGCTTTCTCTAGTTGTGGCGAGCGGGGGCTACTCTTCCTTGCAGTGCGCAGACTTCTCATTGCGGTGGCTTCTCCTGTTGCAGAGCACGGGCTCTAGGCATGCGGGCTTCAGTAGTTGCAGCACGTGGGCTCCACAGTTGTGGCTTGTGGGCTCTAGAGCGCAGGCTCAGTAGTTGTGGTGCGTGGGCTTAGTTGCTCTGCGGCATGCGGGATCTTCCTGGGCCAGGGCTCGAACCCGTGTCCCATTGGCAGGCAGATTCTTAACCACTGCACCACCAGGGAAGCTCCTCTCTCTTTTTTTAAATTGACGTATAGTTGATTTACCATGCTGTGTTAGTTTCAGGCGTACAGCAAAGTGATTCAGTTAAAAAAATACATATATACATGTTCTTTTTCAGATTCTTTTCCATTATACGTTATTACAAAATACTGAGTATAGTTCCCTGTGCTATACAGTAGGTCCTTGTTGGTACAAGTGTCTTTAAATAAAGCTTTTGTTTCACACGTACATCATCAATGTGTCCTGGGTCACGTTCAAAAAAGTTTTGAAAGCATAGGAACTAGATAACGGGCTAGACACAGGCGTGGGAAGGGCCAGGGCCATCTGTATCTGGGCAACAAAAACAGGGAAGTGAGGGGCTGGTTTCTGGGGAAGATGATGACTTTCATTTTGAACCCACTGATTCTGATTTACAGTAAATCATGCATAGTGGTTGCCTCTTACTACTTCCAGGCTCTTGTCAAAGTAATTCTGAATGAATGCTCTGAGGCATGAGGGAGTTTCCCCTCAAGGTCATTAATAATCAGCTCCAAAGAAGAGATGAAACTTTAATAGGGGAAGTAACATTTACTGAACACTTATTCTATGCCAGGCTCTCTGCATCCAGTCTCTAACGAGAAATCCTCTCAGGAGGATTTCCTGGCGGTGTGAGGCAGGTACCATTACCTCCATGTCACAAATGAGGAAGCTGAGGTCCACAGGGGATGAGAAACTGTCTAAGGTTGTGCAGATAGCAAGTCATTTGTCATATCTCGCCAGTGAACCACAGCATCTCAGAAAGCATCAATCACCAGCGCTCCTTATGGCCTCCTGTATTGGTTTTCTAGGGCTGCTGTAACAAATCACCATAAACTGGGTGGCTTAAAACAACAAAAATGTATTCTCTCACAGTTCTGGAGCCCAGAAGCCTGAAATCAAGATGCAAGCAGGGTTGGTTCCTTCTGCAGGCAGATCTGTACCATGCCTGTCTCCCAGCTTGTGGTGTGTGTGACCTGCTGATGATCCTTGGCCTTGGCTTGTAGAAGCATCATTCTAAGCTCTGCCTCCATTTTCACCTGCATTCACAGGGTCCTCTTCTTATAAGGACACCAGTCATATCGGATTAGCTGCCCCCCACCCCCTGTAGTGTGACGGCATTTTAATCTTAACTGATTATGTTTGCAATGACCCTCTTTCCAAATAAGGCCACAATCTTTTTTTTTTTTTTTTTGCGGTATGTGGGCCTCTCACTGCTGTGGCCTCTCCTGCTGCGGAGCACACGCTCCGGACGCGCAAGCTCAAGAGCCACGGCTCACGGGCCCCGCCGCTCCGCGGCATGTGGGATCTTCCCGGACCGGGGCACGAACCCGTGTCCCTTGCATCGGCAGGCGGACTCCCAACCACTGTGCCACCAGGGAAGCCCCACAATCTTTTTTGAGGGATACATTTCAACTCATTAACACCTCATTAAGTGGAATAAGCCTTGGAGTTAAAAGGAAATTATTTCCCATTGATTTGGAGAATTTTGCACAAAAAATTGGCTTTATTTTGTGTTGGATTCCTAAGTTCCGCAGAAATTGGCAAGAATCCTAGAATTCTCATGAGTACTTGTAACTGGCCACATCTCCACCACCTCCTGGACAGTAGCTACACAGACACTGCTGCCTGATAAAAACGCAAACACACCATCTGGCCCTCCCAAAGCCGCCACCCTCCTGACTTCCCTGTTTTTCACAAAATTAGCTAAAGTCGTCCCATCTTTCCTGAAAGAACCCAGAGTCAGCAACAGAGACATCAGTGGTTTAAGGGATAAGGGATCTTACACATCTGAAGCAAAAGGGTTCTGGAGCAGCCCCACATGGTGGAGGGCAGGACATGGTAGCAGTCTTCATTGGGTGCGGGGGGAGAGGTTACCAGTTACAGAGGGAAATGACGTCAGGTGGGTACATTGGTTACCAGGGAAACCAGCAGAGGAGCACAGCCCCTCACTGCCCCTTTGATAAACTATCCCAGTGGAGATGTTTTGGGCTATAGATTAGAAAAATCACTAGCTGGGGCCAGGGGCAAGTACAAAGGCATTTACTGATTAGGCTCTATGATTAGGAGCGAAGGTCAGCCACCTGAGTAGGGTGTAGGAAAAGCAGGGACTGTTCCAGCAGGGGATGTACAGAGAGCAAGAGAACAGCCATCCCGAGTGGCCTGATCACACAACCTCCCAGGTTCAATTCCTTATGGTTGCCTGTCCCTTGAGAAGATACACTAGCTTCCAAATACACTTTGCTACTAGGCTCTTTACCTCCAATCCAGCCTCACACTTCGACATATGCCCAAATTTTTAGAAACACACCTCAAATCTGACTCTACAAAAGCCCCGGTGGTTTCGAGTTACCTCGTGGAACTATTCAGCTGCTCCATTCTGCATTCGAGGCCCAGCCAAATTTGGAGCCAGCCTCGGCTCCCTCCATCAATTCCAAATAGGATACTTTCGAGGCCCAGTGTCAAAGCCACCTCCTCCTACCTCTCCCTTCCTTGAAGGCTGTCTTCACACAGTTCCCCCTTTGAGCTCCTGAAACACCACCTCGCACCTGTCCCAGTTATTCCATTTTACCTGGTGATTTGGTTATGTATGTTCCTGCCTACGCTCCCCCACCAGACTCTAGGCAGGGCCCCAATAGGAGCTCATCAATCTGTATGCCTAGATAATAAACCCAGAGAGTCTCCCCAAAGGAGGGATCTTGCCAACTACAGGCTAAAACCCGCCCAGGCGTTCTCTTCCCAGACATTCTGCTCACCGGCAGTCAGGGGCCGATGAGGGCGAGGCCCTTTCCCGGATGCAGTGGAAGGAGCCTGCGGCGCACCCGGGGGCTCCGGATTCCGGCACAATCCGGGCCGGCGTCTGCCCAGAGGCGCAGCGGAGCGGCTGCTCACAGCCCAGCGGGAACCACCTCGGGCCGGCCGGAACGCCGCTTCCGCTGGAACCTTTCTACTGAAAGGCCGGGCGCTTTTGGGCGCAGCACACAGGAACCGGAAGTTAGTGGAGGAAGATGGGCGCGGGCGCCTATTTCTTTAACGTGGAAGATGAACGTCCCTAGTATCCTCTTGGCGGGAGGTAGGGTGCCTGCAATACTGGGTGAATCTCCCGTCTGACATTAGCCCCTGGTCCTGGAGTATTTCCCCCTTGGGTCCCGTGTCCAGGTCTCCCTCTTGGGGTCCCCGCTGAGTTGACGGGGCTGTTCTGGTCGCCGAGCCTAGGAGCGATTGTGCTTTCTTCCCTGGGTTAGGGGTCCACGAGCGACTCCTCGGACTGGGCCGAGGGCGGAGGGTTCAGAGTCTAACGGCTGCTTGCTTGCTTCTGGATGCGTTGTTGTCCTGTGGCCGCAATGTCAAAGTTTCCATTGGTTTTACAAAGTTGTTCCTTATATGGTTTTTCTTCTTTGTAGAAATATAGTCATGGTAGAAATCTTGAAAAGTGTACAAAAGAAAATAAAAACCGCCCTTAAACCTACCACTCAGCTAAAACATTTATTATAAACGTATAAAATTTGGTTGTTTTTCTCTTTTTTTGGCTGCGCTATGTGGCTTGCGAGATCTTAGTTCCCCCACCAGAGATTGAACCCTGGCTCTGGCAGTGAAAGCACCAAGTCCTAAACCACTGGACCTCCAGAGAATTCCCTAAAATTTAGTTTTATTTGGTTCCACTGGATGAGAAAGAAACTATTGAAGATAAATATTGTTAAAAAGATCTATTAATTGTTAAAAGGTTTCTCTAAGGTTAAAAATTTCAAAAACGTTAGGCAGTTGAAATCATTTTTTAAATACATGCTTCTTGATGGACATAAAATAAGATTTCTAGGTAGTAAAACCTAGGCGTTATCCATAAAAATCAGAAGATATCTCTTATGGATATGATCCACTAGTTCTTTCTTTTTGGCTGCGGTGGGTCTTCGTTGCTGCGCGCGGGCTTTCTCTAGTTGTGGCGAGCGGGGGCTACTCTTTGTTGTGGTGCGCGGGCTTCTCATTGTGGTGGCTTCTCTTGTTGCGGAGCACGGGCTCTAGGCACGCGGGCTTCAGTAGTTGCAGCACGCAGGCTCAGTAGTTGTGGCTCGCGGGCTGTAGAGCGCAGGCTCAGTAGCTGTGGCGCACGGGCTTAGTTGCTCTGAGGCATTTGGGATCTTCCCAGACCAGGGCTCGAACCTGTGTTCCCTGCATTGGCAGGCGGATTCTTAACCACTGCGCCACCAGGGAAACCCCACTAGTTGTTAAATTATAGGAAAGTCAGTGTCACTTTGCAAAGGCTCTGGTTAGGCCACAACTAACGCTAAAAGGAACTAAGACGTCTCAACTTACATTTTGCTAAAATTTCCTTTCAGGGAGGTGGAGATGTTTTCCAGTTCCATTAGGGTCCTCCTTATTCCAGGACCTACATAATTCCTGCTGTCGGAAAAAATCCACTGCACCAAAGAAAATTATTCCCCATGTTGATTTTTCTGATGAAAACGCAAAGGAGTCTGGAAAGGCACTTGACAAGCTCTTCTCTTCAGAACAGCAGGCTTCCATCTTGCATGTGTTGAATACAGCGTCTAATAAAGAACTTGAAGCTTTCACATTACTTCGTGGAAAAAAGTCCCTCAGTATTGTAGAGCACAGAGAAAAGTTTGGGCCATTTCAGAATTTGGAGAGTTTAATGAATGTGCCCTTGTTCCAGTATAAAACCACCATTCAAGTTTGTAACTCCATTCTTAATCCAGAGACTGGAGGGAAAAAAAGGAAGTTACAGGAAAATCGGCTCTTGAGGAAGCTCATCAAACCAGAAATAGGAAGAGAGAGACTTAAGGTATACTTTTTTTTTCTTAATGCGTCTTATACTGCCTAAATATTTGAGAACCAAAGCACTATTCTGAGCACCAAGATGGGGTTCTTCAGGCAGATTATAGTTTAGTTGGTGGGCCCAGAGATACACATATAAATAGATAATCTATTATATGGTTATTCTCAAAGAATGAGATGTACAGGTAGTAAATTGGCAATTTAGAGGAGAGAACTGTGGGTTGGGGAATGTTTACTAGAAGAACTCAGCCTGGATCACGGAGAGTGAACTAGGCTAGCAGGAAGAGGAAGGCATTCTAGGAAGAAAGGACAGTTGATGTAGAGAAGTAGGTCTGGGCAAGACTTATTTAGGAGGAATGTTAAGAAGATATATGGCTGTTTTCCTAGGCTCCTCCTTCATCTCACATATTAATTCTACTCCTATTACTTGTTTCTTGTGCTTCTTCTTCACTGTGACATAGATTCTTAGTACTTTGTCGTGCAACAGGTACCTAACACAAATCCCCACCTCTAGTCTAGACGCCTCCCGTCCACCTTCCACACAGCTGTCCATGTTCTTTCTGAAATGTGTATCTCATGTTACACCTGAATGTTATAGGCTTTGGTGACTCCCTGTAGCTCTCAGGATAAAGGAAGTTACTTTTTGCAGAAATGTGCCTACCCCTCTGCCCTTTTCCCACTTGCACTCTTTATTCACTGCCTGAGTGAGAGGTGTCAGCCTGTATTTGCAGACATCTGGGTGAAATAACTCCCCGTTTACCATTTTACTCATTCTCCTAGTTCTCCAATAAGTCTTCCTGACCATTTCTCCTCTCTACAGTGTAACTTGTATGGTGGCATTTCTTATAATATATGGTTATGTCCCTTGTTTCCCAGTATCTAGCACATTCCCCAGCAACATTTGAATATTTGAATGCCTACTTTGAGCTAGGTGCTGAGAACAAGTAAAAGTTCTGTTCAACAAGTAAAAGACTGCTACTGGTTACCTTTTTTTTCCTTTTTTTTGCGGTACACGGGCCTCTCACTGTTGTGGCCTCTCCCATTGCGGAGCACAGGCTCCGGACGCGGAGGCCCAGCGGCTATGGCTCACGGGCCCAGCCGCTCCGCGGCATGTGGGATCTTCCTGGACCAGGGCACGAACCCGTGACCCCTGCATCGGCAGGCGGACTCTCAACCACTGCGCCACCAGGGAAGCCCTGGTTACCTTTTAATAATAATTACTCTTTAACAATTCTTAGTTCATAAACTGTAAATATATTTCTATTAATAAACTAATTTGGATTTCTGAGTTTGTATCTTAAATTTTATATCTGTTAAAATGTTTACACTTGTAATTAAACCAGCCTTTTTTGTTTTAGGCAATTAATAGTATTGTATCCATTGTTTCTGGTACTCGAAGAATTGCCTGGGCTCACCTTGATCGTAAATTGGCAGTGCTGGACTGGCAGCAAACTGAATACTGCCGATTGATGAAAGGAACATACCTATCATCTGTCTATTTAGAAGAGGTAAGGCAGTTACACCTCCAAATCCCTACCTGCTAGAGCTCATTGTGTAGTATTTTAGTCCTAAAAGGAATGAAATAAGATAGTAAGGATGGATTTTCTTTTGGTACTTACTATTCACCCATTCCTATGTTTTCCATCACTTATGATTTTTTAACAATTGAATCATTTATTTCAAGAAATGCCTTATGAATCAAAGGCAGATCCTGAGAAAATCAGTGGTAAAGTTTATTACTCTAAATGTTAAGAAACTTCATTACCATATTTATAAAGCTTATTCTTCAAACACTATTACTTATTGTCTCATTTAGTCTTCAAAACCTGGTGAGATGGGCAATAATGATCATCCTGATTATATCTATGAAAACTGGTTCAATCAAGTATATGATGTGATTAGTCAGTTGCAGAGGTGACTGATTCTAGGCTAGTTATTCCAACCCTATACTCTACCCTAGAATTTTTTAAAAGCTAAATAAGACAATTTTGTCTAATCTTAAAGCCAATATAGTTTTTAGGAATTATGAAGCCCACTGTACAGATGAAGAAACTAGTAATTAGGAGGATTTACTGACTTGTCTTAGCTCAGCTTGTTCCTACTAGAAAGAACTTGGCTGGCCTGACCCCTTCAGAAAATGCTTTTTCAATTACTTCAAAATTGTCAATAGCAGTATTATGTAAGTTATATATTTAAAAAATAGAAGTGGGACAGAGAGGGGGCCCAAACAATAAAGCTTAATGAATTATTTCTGTTCACTTATTTTATCTTCCCTCCTTCCCCCCCCCCCAAAAAAAAAAGGTTTCTTCAGTTATTTCAAAGATGCCTAAAGCCGACTTCTATGTCCTGGAGAAAACAGGACCTTCATTTCAGAACTCATCTCTGTTTCCTATACTATTACATTTTCATATCATGGAAGCCATGCTGTATGCCTTGCTGAATACAACTTTTACCCAGGATGGCCATCATCAGGTGCTGAGCATGAACCGAAATGCAGTGGGGAAGCACTTTGAACTGATGATTGGTGACACGCGGACTAGTGGAAAAGAGGTAGTGAAGCAGCTCCTCTCAGAGTCTGTACTGAAAGAAGAGCCTCGGGTATTCTTCCCACCAGATAAGATAGTCCGCTACAGACAGATGTTTTCATCTACTGAACAATACAGGGTAGAAGAGTTATATGATTCATTATTACAAGCTATTGCCTTCTATGAATTGGCAGTTTTTAATACTGAATCTTAAAATTCTGAGGTTAGTATGTTACATGTTCTTAATATCATATTAATTTATATTTATTAGGTCTGAAGTTTTAAAACCAACTGTTTCGAACATCCGTGTTAATGGAGAAGAAAACATAAGTTTGACTGTATTTAGATGTTTCAAGTCAGACTTTTGGCTACTGAATGGTTTACACAATAATAAACCAAGGCTAAATCAATAAATGAGATTCCGTGCCTTTTGGGTTTAAGCATTAAAAAATAAGATGCTCCCTAAACATCCAAAACAAGAAACAAAGTTATCTTCCTTGAAAGGCAAATGCCATCTATACTAAAGGATTTGCATTATTATCATACTGTTAAAATAGGGAATAATGAATTTTCTGGATGGTGCTCATCATGGGAATAAAGCTAAATATAACTGACAACACAGCTTGTAGAATCCTCTTCTTACTCTGAAAGTACAATGTGGTTTGATGCACTGCCTCCAGAAGGGAGTTTTCATCAGCTCAATCTATTAAGCCCAAAACAAACAAGCTTTGTTAATAGGCTTTTTTTTTGGCTACACCACGCAGCATGCAGGATCTTAGTTTCCCAACCAGGGATCGAACCTGTACCCGCTACAGTGGAAGTGTGGAGTCTTAACCACTGAACTGCCAGGGAAGCCCAATAGGCTCATTTTTAAACTTTGAAATTTTTTTTTTTTTTTTTTTGGCTGCACTGGGTATTTGTTACTGCGCGCGGGCTTTTCTCTAGTTGCGGCGAGCAGGGGCTACTCTTCGTTGTGGTGCGCGGGCTTCTCATTGTGGTGGCTTCTCTTGTTGTGGAGCACGGGCTCTAGGTGTGCGGCCTTCAGTAGTTGTGGCACACGGGCTCTAGAGCGCAGGCTCTGGAGCTGTGGCACACGGGCTTAGCTGCTCCGCGGCATGTGGGATCTTCCCGGACCAGGGCTCGAACCCGTGTCCCCTGCATTGGCAGGCGGATTCTTAACCACTGCGCCACCAGGGAAGCCCTAAGCTTTGAAATATTTTACTTAACAGACCATCTTTTGAGAAAAGTAGCACTTTTTTCCCCACATCTCTCCATTTCCATTAGATTTGCCTTAGTTCAGGCCCTCATTATATCTCACCTATACTGAACCCAAGTCTCTCTGATGTCAAAGCATTAAGTCTTTTCTTTCCTTTAATCTAAAAGTGAAGTATACTTGTTGGGAAAAAAAATTCAAATAATCAGAAATCTATAAAATACATGGAAGTCCTCCCTTCCAGCACCTCCAACTCCCTAGGCAGTTTGATGTACACTCTAGACTTGTGGCCGTGCACAAGTAAATCTCTACATATGTGACTGTGTATGTGAGCGTCTCCACCTTGGAACTGTTGTAGATACCTCCGAGTACACATCTGAACTCATTCTCTTTCCCCCAGGCCACCTCAGTTGCCTTTGTTTTACACTTTAGTGAACAGCTTCACCAACCGTTCAAATTGTTCATGCCAGATGTGTGGCATTCTACTTCTCAACATTTCTAGAAATAGCTGTAGTGAAATGTGTCCAAATTAGACATTTATAGGATAAGATGCTAAGTACTGAAGAGTCATCAAAATTCGGTTACTGGGCTTCCCTGGTGGCGCAGTGGTTGAGAGTCCGCCTGCCGATGCAGGGGACACGGGTTCGTGCCCCGGTCCGGGAAGATCCCACATGCCGTGGAGCGGCTGGGCCCGTGAGCCATGGCCGCTGAGCCTGCACGTCTGGAGCCTGTGCTCCGCAACGGGAGAGGCCACAACAGTGAGAGGCCCACGTACCGCAAAAAAAAAAAAAAAAAAACCCAAACAAACAAAAAAACCCAAAATTCGGTTACTTTTTTTTTTTTTTTTTTTTTTTTGCGGTATGTGGGCCTCTCACTGTTCTGGCCTCTCCCATTGCGGAGCACAGGCTCCGGACGCGCAGGCTCAGCGGCCATGGCTCACGGGCCCAGCCGCTCCGCGGCATTTGGGATCTTCCCGGACCGGGGCACGAACCCGTGTCCCCTGCATCGGCAGGCGGACTCTCAACCACTGTGCCACCAGGGAAGCCCAAAATTTGGTTACTTTTATCACAAAAGTAAATCTTAAGTCTTACAGGAACCTGTAAGAATTGAGAAAATATTTCCCAAAATTATGCTTAACCTTAAAAAAAAAAAGATATTAAATGTGTCCCTATTAGGGAGGAAAATACCCCCATTATTTCTTGGTTTTTGATCATTTAAATACAATTCTATGGAGTTATTTTACTTTGGTTCCTCAATTGATGAGGATTATCCGAATTTTCTAATAATTAAAGACCAAATTAACCGGTAAATGCTCTACAGGTAGTGGACTTTTGCATTCAGTAGAAAATAATAAATCCATATACTTAAAAAAATGCCTTAGATGTTATTCTTTCTTTTGTACAAGGACAAAACCTGTAAGATATAGACTATATTCAAGCCTATACAATATCCATATTTACCCAGATGATTACATCTGGAACTCTCTAAACATTGCAGTCTTTTAGCTTTAGCCTTTAATTAAATCAGTGTACTATCAATACAAGAAAAGGTAGGTTGAACAAATAAGAGGTAAAAACATTTTGTACACAGGTATACATCTATTTTTCAACTGTACAAAATTAGGATACTTACCTTTTCAAGTGAAAATTAATTCACCAGGTAATGTAACTGAATATTAAGCTAATATATAATATAAACAATTGAAATAGGAAACTATTTTCAGATACATCTGATTGCAAAAATGATTTTAAGTGAAATGTGGTATTTTAAAATCTTGTAATTAAAAATATATACCTTCTCCAAAAATATAACCTTAAGTCGAAATGGCTATCATGTAGAAATCCTAGGGTAGAATCCTTTATTACAGTTTCAGTGAATAGCAGTTTGTCCAAAATATTTATATTATCATTAATATCTTTATGAAATAAAACATCAATGATATAAAAATACAAGAAAAATGTACAAATGATTTGCGTTGTCAAAATATACAAGATATCACATTTGTATGGTTGCTGAAAAAGATTTATGAAACCTGAAATTCATAATCTTGATTTCACCTTGTCAGCGTTCAGTGATTCACATGGTAAAATATGCTGGATGAGTACACTAAAAATAATTTTATCAGGAAGATCTTACTTTTTGAAATTTCTTTCCTAAGAAGTTTGCTTATGTATTATACATGCTATTTTGTCCTTTGGATTGTGTAAACTTATTTTTAAAAAAGATTATCACCTAGGTGATTCACATTCACAGCATGGATTAAGGGTCACCAGAAGGGGAAAAATTATGGATTAGTTTAGCACTGAAGCACCTTTAGAAATAGTCAGTGAACTCTACCTTCTAGAAACAGCTCACACACATACAAAAATACTCCAATGCTAAATCAGATAATACAAAAAAATTCAAAAAAACCCCACCACTACCACAATTATAAATACAATTTATAACTCAAATCTTTTCATTTTAAATATTTACACACTAATAAGAAATATACAAATAGACTGTTTTAAATGTACATTAAGAGAAATAAACTCTTCCATGAAAATCACTATAAAAATGTCTCTTGGGCTTCCCTGGTGGCGCAGTGGTTGAGAGTCCGCCTGCTGATGATCCCACATGCCGCAGAGCGGCTAGGCCCGTGAGCCATGGCCACTGAGCCTGCGAGTCCGGAGCCTGTGCTCCGCAACGGGAGAGGCCGCAAGTGAGAAGCCCGCGTATCGCAAAAAAAAAAAAAAAAAAAAAAAGTCTCTTAAGGACCATGTAAGAATCTGTACAAGGCACTGTAAATGTAGGATATTAAGGGAAGCCAGCTGCCAAAGTGTTCATAGTCTCTTTTGAAATGTTAAGGTGAATTCCTTCAAGATAGTGCAGGAATCTGTCAAAATTACAAGGAAAAACACTTTAATATTAATAGTTCCATCAGATGAGAATATTTATTAATCTTGAAATAGTTATGTAACATGTTTTTATAGAAACTACCTTCTTTTACTTTTTCCTTGTTCTTTTAGCTTCTCAGTCTTACAAATGTTTCGAAGAGTTGGCAAGTATTCTACTATACTAGCTTGTCTATTACCCAGGTTCGGAAGAGATCGGCTAGAAAACACACTTTTGATGACTGCTATCCTCTTCCAAGCACTGCTGTAAATTAAAAGTAATGCATTATTTTTTGATTTTTAATGCCCAATAAAAATGCAACAATCCCAAAACCAGCTGCTGGTCTCTGCTTCTACTTGCTTCTGGTCTAGACTAGATTAACTGTATTCCAGATTCATCTCCTGTATCATTTTCAACACATCAATCACTCCCATACTGAAAAGACTTTAATGGCTACCTGCTCTCTGCACACCAAATCCAGACCCCTTCCCTGTTATCCAAGAGTCTCCCAAATCTAACCCCCACCCCAATCTCTCAATTTTTCTTCCCAGCAATCAGGCTGGTCTCCTTAACTGTCTCATTAGAAGCTACATTATTAATATGAAGGGCTTACCATGATCAATAAAGCCCAGCATTTCAAAATTAGTAAGAGAAAGAAACTAATAATTTCCCCTTTACCATTTATTATTGAAAAATAAAAAAAGTAAACAGAAGTCAAGACTTACTCTAAATTTGCTGCTGACTGACTGAAGTGTACATTGTTGCGCTTTTGTGAAACATAAAAAGTAAGTTCTTTTGTTGGATCTCTTCCTACTTTCTTACAAGAATTCAGGGAGGTTTCCAATGCTTTTGAAATAGTAGAAGAACATTTAGTAAAGCTGAGAGCTTCTACAGCTGCCTTTAATTCTCCAGAGCTTTGAGAAGTCCATCCATCACTACTCTCGAGACTAAACTCATCACAAAGTCCACTTTTAACCTTTCCATTTGTCCAGCCAAAATCATTTTTACCAAATTCCCTATGTTCCCTTACATCAGTTAAAAGGGCATCTAGGAAGGACATGTTATCCACGAACTCAGTGAGAGAATTTAAACCGTGAGAAACAAGGACCGAATATTTTTTTTCTGCTGGTGTTTTAGGAGAACGAGGAATAGATTCAAAGTTTGACTCTAGACATTTGTTTAGTTTATTTGTCTCTGGATTGCTTTCTTTATCTCTGGCTTTGCTTTCTTCTGAATTTGGAGAAGATGCAGAGGAAAGCCTAATAAATTCATCAGAAAAGTCCAATTCGGTGTCAAATAAGTCACTATCATGTAAAATTACCATCTTTTTCTTATGTTTCTTTTTTTGTGACTTTTTCAATGGCTTCTCTCCTTCAGAAAGTTTCCTAGCAAGACATTTCATATTTTTCGTTGCTGCATTGGTGTCCACACTTACTGACGAACCAGAAAAGTTTTCTGTTTCTGGAATGATGTTAACAGGTAGTGGTAGAATGAACTCAAGATTACTATATAAGAAATCTACATTCCTCATTTGGAATTCTGTAAGAAGCTGGATGAGCTTATGCCATTCTTCCTTTGTTCTGATTTTGTGCTGAAAAACAATATTGAGTAAAGAAATGTCATAACAGTACATAGTCTGAACATTTTTCTACCCATATGAATATAGTGTCATTCCTATCTATCTTCAAAGTAATGAGTCGCTAACCCTCATAATTTTATTAACCTACACTTCCCTAATACATCAAATAGTATCATGAGTCTAAAAGATTAATTTAGACTGTTAATTAAAAAAATTAAATTCTCTAATAGTCAGTACATACCCTAATTCAATAATTAGAAGCTCATTTGCTTAAAAACTACTGTTTTGAAACTGTCTTTTTTTATCTGAAATATTTCTAAGTTCTAAATTCTATAATATGAATTTAGAGCAATGCCTATGCACCATTTGTCAAAGTGGTACAATGTGTTAAAATCAGAAATCTGAAGCCTGTAAAAATTACTGGTAAATTTAAGTTAACCTTAAGATTCAAAAGAAAGTGTTGGGAAGATAAAAAAGAACATAAATTTACTAGACATTGAAAATACCTTCAAAAATGAAAATAAGTCTTCAGATGGGGAAAAAATGTTCTTAAGGCCAAACAAGGTCTCAGCACAGCCAATGTCACATTTGGGAAGGTCTGTTGGATTCCTTTTAGTATTTTTAGCATTATTTTTGGAATCAGGGTCATCTTCAGAGCAAACAAGTGGTACATTTCTGCTATTTCCTCCTACAAAATTAGTAAAAGAAAACCTTAGCTATCCATATTTTTATCAAATTGTAGCAAGTAATTATTTAAAATCCAAGATCCTTTGGCATTTAAAAAAAATAAATTTATTTATTTATCTATTTATTTTTGACAGTGTTGGGTCTTTGCTGCGGGCAGGCCCTCTCTAGTTGCAGCCAGCGGGGGCCACTCTTAGTTGCAATGCATGGGCCTCTCACCGTCGTGGCCTCTCCTGTTGCAGAGCACGGGCTGCAGAGCGCAGGCACAGGCTTAGTGGCTATGCAGCATGAGGGATCTTCCCGGGTCAGGGACTGAACCCACGTCCCCTGCATTGGCAGGAGGATTCTTGACCACTGCGCCACCAGGGAAGTCCCCTTTGGCAGTTTTTGGACCTAATCCTCATTTTGTTATTCTCCCCGTGTGTATCTAATTCATAAAGCATACAATACAAACATGATTTCTACATAGGTTAAGTGGGGCTGGGGTGTGGGGTGGGCTTACAAAACAATCCAACAGAAAAAAGGGCAAGGACTGGACAGGCAAGTCACAGAAGAAACACAAATATCAAAAAAACTCATAAAAAGATGTACAATTTTACCAGTGATCATGGAAATGGAAATTAAAATAAGATACCATTCATTTTTCACCTTCTAAATTGGCAAAATTAAAAAATATATTCACTGCATACTTTAACAACAAACTGAAGATGACTTAAATGTCACCTAGTAGGTAATGGTTAATTAAATTACGTTACATCCACTTTATATGATGGAATAGCATGCAGCTGTGAAAAAGAGAGGGCGGGCTTCCCTGGTGGCGCAGTGGTTGAGCATCCGCCTGCCGATGCAGGGGACACGGGTTTGTGCCCGGGTCCGGGAAGATCCCACATGCCGTGGAGCGGCTGGGCCCGTGAGCCATGGCCACTGAGCCTGCGCGTCCGGAGCCTGTGCTCCGCAATGGGAGAGGCCACGGCAGTGAGAGGCCCGTGTACCGCAAAAAAAAAAAAAAGAAAGGGCTAGAACTATACGTACTGACAATAAATTGTGAGGTAAGGAAAAGCAAATTGTTTAACAATACACATAGTATTGTTTAATTTTGCTAAATAAGTAGGTAGCAATATTTGTATATGCATAGATAAAGGTCTAACAGTAGCTACCTTTAAGAAGTGGGGCAAGATCTTTTACTTTTTACATTATATACTTCCGTATTGTTTGATTTCCAATGAGTGTGTATCTTTTTTTAAGACAGGAATGAAATGAATTTAAGATCTTCAAGAAAAGAAATAATGCTAAAGTTCTTGGTATTACATTTTATAACCAGTAATATGGTGATAGTTATTAACTATTTTGTTTAAAATAGGATATTTTCCATGTCTTATTTATCATATTTACTTCTAAGAAATAGTTAAAACTGCCAGCTTAAATTGAATTAAATACTTTGAGAAAGAATAAGATATTAGGGCTTTCCTAGTGGCACAGTGGTTGAGAATCTGCCAGCCAATGCAAGGGACACGGGTTCGAGCCCTGGTCTGGGAAGATCCCACATGGCGCGGAGCAACTGGGCCCGTGAGCCACAGCTACTGAGCCTGCACGTCTGGAGCCTGTGCTCCGCAACAAGAGAGGCCGCGACAGTGAGAGGCCCGCGCGCTGCGATGAAGAGTGGCCCCCACTCGCCGCAACTAGAGAAAGCCCTCGCACAGAAATGAAGACCCAACACAGCCAAATAAATAAATAAATAAATAAAATTTTAAAAAGAATAAGATTAAATTTTGAACTAATCAGAAAACCAATAGGGGATTAATATTACAGAACTTCACCTTTTTTTAAATTAAATATTTGTATATTTCCCAGAGCAGGATCTGTAACTACAGAACTGTGACTATGGAGCATGGAAACCACAAACTATGAACTTCTTCAGGGAAGGAACCATGTCTTATTCATATAAACACAGGACCTGGCATGGAGAAAGTCCTCAGTAAATGTCTGTGACTTGAATTAGGTAACAATGACTGAAGATTGATAGAAATAAAATAAAGCATTTCTGAAATAATAGAGTTCTTAGGAAAGAGAGAATTACAGGCTATTAAGGAAGCTGAAAAGGAACTTACAATACAGTCATCTAAAAATAATTTACATATGGAAAAATTACCAATACTTATTTTTTTAATAAATGAAAAAGAAAGTTGCTAAATAATATAATTCTATTTGTTTATAAGCAACTATGTTTATAAATGTACAAGTAACCATTTGTTCCAGGTTCAGTTTAAATTGTATTTACCCACATTTAATGCTTACAAAACTTTTCATCAACTAAGTTGATGTATGTATGTTTCTTTTAATATTGACATGATACCTCAATGCTCAAAATTTTTATAATCTTTCAAATGTTTTGGTACAGCATATATTTTAATATAGGATCCCATTACAGAAATTTCTTTTACAACAAATCAACTTACGACAAAAAGATAATGGCCTTTCTTCTAAAAATCCACCTCCACTTCTAATCCAGAATTGTAAGTAAAGGATACTTTTTCTGATGTCACAAGTATTTGCAGTTAGCAATGTTACAAAATCTTTTACATCGGTTCTAAAATTCTCAGTCAAGCAGATCATCTGTAGGTAGCTGGCAACATTTAGCTGAGAGAGAGAGAGACAGGAGGGGAGAGGTGGGGGTAGGAGGGAGAGAGACACAGGAAAAAAACATGGTCAACTGCAGAGTTAACAGAAATACATCAATAACACATCAAAAAGCAAGCCAAATTTTGCTAAGATTCACAATATCTTAAGCTCTTATTGAGAATGATTGATCTAGAAAAATGTAAAGGAATATGGTACCAAATTAGAAGCATTTACATAAACTTCTTTTATTAACTGTATATAGTCTGAGACAGCAAGGAAAATTTTATGGGCGATTCTCCAACCTGAATCCTGAAGGCAATTTTATTAAACCTTAAGAAAATCCCTTAGGGGGCTTCCCTGGTGGCAAAGTGATTGAGAATCTGCCTGCCAATGCAGGGGACACGGGTTCGAGCCCTGGTCTGGAAAGAATCCACATGCCACGGAGCAACTGGGCCCATGAGCCACAACTACTGAACCTGCGCGTCTGGAGCCCGTGCTCCACAACAAGAGAGATCGCAATAGTGAGAGGCCCGCGCACCGCGATGAAGAGCGGCCCCCGCTCACTGCAACTAGAGAAAGCCCTCGCACAGAAATGAAGACCCAACACAGCCATAAATAAATAAATGAATGAATTAATGAATTAATGAATGAATAAATAAAAGAATAGTGGTTATCGCCGGTGGAGAGGGCAGTGCTGACTAAAAACGACCCAAGGGAACTTTTGGAGGTGATGGAAATGTTCTATATTTTGATCTGGGTGATGGTTACATGGATGTTTATCTCTGTTCACATTTTTCAATTTGTATACTTAAGTGCATTTTTAACTATATGCAAATTTCACCTCAGTAAAGCACTGGTTACTATGAAAAAGACCTAATGAACACTGGAGTCTAGTAAAAATTTGAATACATGAATTTTGAAAAAGATATTTTTTAAAGTAAAAAAAAGATAATCAGAAGTCTCCTAAAATGCAGAAATTTTAACATACCCCTTAGTAACCACATTTAAAAATTATAACTAAATTTTATAATAAATCACCTTTTATATAATTGTGATATATAATTTATGCTGTTCAAAATTAAAAACTTACCAGTGAAGGAGTGTTAAAATTAATTTCTTCAAAGCAGCCATCAAACATTAAACTAAATGTTGGATCTATAGGGAAATAACATATTTTTTAAACATTAAGACCACTAAGGTACTTTCTCTAGTCATACTTTTCTATGAAAGTATTCTATATTTCATCAGTAATGAAAATAAAATATGCAAATTATAAATCATTAAGGAATTGAACTTCCATCTTGACTTTTTAATTAAACTACCATCTCACTTGGGATTAATATGATTTTTATCAATATTTTTAGAGTACAATCATTAACTATCAAACGGGCTATTAATTTCTAAGTAGAGTCTAACACAAACCCATAGCAGAGATATTCTACTCAATATTTGCAATGACAAATATTAGAAAAGAATGTTATAAAACAATATATAGGGAATTCCCTGGTGGTCCAGTGGTTAAGACTCCACGCTCCCAATGCCCAGGTTTGATCCCTGGTCAGGGAACTAGATCCCACATGCCGCAACTAAAGATCCCGCACTTGGCAATGAAGATCCCGTGTGCAGCAACAAAGACCCCATGCAGCCAAAAATAATTAAAAAAAGATCTAGAAGCCTCATCGCTTTAGGGAAAAAAACAGACTTAATTTACCAGCAGACTTCAAAAGGAACATATCTAACTAAAATTAGAAGCTTTCCCCAAATATTTTAACCAAAAGTAATTAATTGTAAAACCACTGGTTACCTACCACTTGTCGTAAGGATTACAGGTCTTTTCGTGGTTGCCATGAATGTTTTGATTGCATTCAAAAACCCAGCATCTTCTTCGAAAATGACATCAACCTAAGAACAAATGGTTATTAGAATATTAATACAGTAACAATATACTTATTGGATATCAGTTATGTATACACAGTAGATACACTATATGTCTATTAGAGACAGAATTTATGAATTTGTGAACAGTGTGACTTCACACCATGCCGAAAGCTTACAACGTTTTATACTATTAAAAGGGTAAAAAAATTATCAAACATTAAAAACAAAAAAATGCAGTCACCTATAATTGGATAAGTATGGGTCAGAATAATTTCTACAAACACTAAACAGTAACTGAATTGCATTAATCATGTTCCTAAAAAATTCTTCTATGGCTGACAGTTTCATTCACTTTAATTTCAAATAGATACAATTATTCCTGACCTTCTTGGCTATTTTACAGTACTTTATAGTAAAACATACAGTAATCTTTAGAATAAGTTTTTATCAGGAGGTATCACAAATGTATACCTCTGTAAGCCTACCTCCTCAAACAGAATGAGAGATGTTGCATTTTTCCTGTTGGGTTCCTCAGCCCCAAACTCTTTGACATTTTTATTAGTTGTGTTTGTAGATTTAGTCTGAATAATTGGTTTCTGTTCAAAAGAATTTTTGATTCCTGCATAAATAAAACATTAATATTTTAGATAAAATCAACTTTTAACACTGGATTTTTCCACAGAATAAACTCAAACTGAAATCCATGATCAAAACTGAAACAAAGTATCAATACTCCTATATATACGACCTTCAGTGTAACTGAGGTTTAATAAATAGCAATAGGAACTCATGAACTATGATCATATTTTTATGTTATCAGGGCCTCTGTTAATTTACTATCTTACCTTTATTATTTTCCAGAAGTGCTCCTATTTGTTCATTATTTTTTGGCTTACAAGACACTTTAAAATAATTTGCCAAAGTTCTAGGTGGAAGTACTCGCTTTGGTCCACTACTTTGTGGTGATGGTGGAGGAAGTTTTCTTGGTGATGTAACAACCTTCTTGGGGGAGCTTAATTTTTCTGCCAAAAACAAATTGCACTTAAAGACAAATATTCTAAAAATTAAACAGATGGCAAGATTGAGTTATCCACAGTATATTTCTACCCTTACCAGTTAAAAAGCAAAGGTATAAAAATTCTTTTTCATTCTTATATTCTCTTTACAGTCAAATATTACTGTATTGTTAGTTATTCTACCAGTAGAGAAGGCAAAACCCATCATTTGGAAAAGATACTCTTTTCCAAGAAACATATATTCTTGAAGCAAAAATCTTCATAATCCCTTAATTCACTCTGTCTACATCTGCTTGAGGTCAGAAGAGGCTGGAGAAAAAGTGATATCGGTACATACTGAGCACATTACAGACTTTCCTGTGTAACTTCAATTTAGCCCACAGTAAACTGATATTGCAAGCAAACGATATGTTTTTCTAGATATGCTATGAAAGATGGATACAAAGTTAAAAAACAAATGGCTGATGTCTACCCTTCAGAAGCCCAACAGTGGCCTGGCATTTATTCCAGAGTGTGTCCTTTGCTCCTCTCTAAGTACCCTCATTCAGCCTTTACAAGTGCTAGTTATTATCATACGGACTCAGAGCAGGATCTTCTTTATGTACCAGCATATGTGCACCATTCCATGACTGTGTCCTATTCTTTTTTTGTACCCTCATCTCCAGAGATCTTATCATAGACCTTGCATATCACAGGTGTTCGAAAAACTTAGTGAAAATTTTGAGCTTGAAAAAATTATAGATATCACTATCATGTCATAAAAATAGAGCATTTTAGGGACTTCCCTGGTGGTGCAGTGGTTAAGACTCCAAGCTCCCAACGCAGGGGGTCAGGGTTCGATCACTGGTCTGGGAACTAGATCCCACGTGCATGCCACAACTAAGAGTTCACATGCCACAACAAAGGAGCCTGCAAGCCGCAACTAAGACCCAACCAAATAAATAAATAAAATTGTTTTTAAAAAATAGGGCATTTTAACACCACAAGGAAAGAGGTGTAATCTTAAAAGTATTTTAATATAACTAAAAGTGGGATAACTAGTCATCATGTATCTCTTGCTGTGACACCACAGGAAGCACACAGCCCTGTCTATGCAGGTATGCCAGCACCAAAATGGAAATGAATCTAATCAACCCCACAGATCTAACTGCCAGTTTATAAGAAATACAAGGAAGAGGAATGTGTTAACTGATACCATGAAGATATAATCAGCCAAATCTAGACTGTGAGAAATTTTATGACAAATGGCCCATGTTCTTCAACAAATAAATGACATGAAAAGAAAGGGTGAGGGAGCTGATTAAAAGAAACTTAGGTGACGTTAATCAAATATAAACTATGAATCTTGTTTGGATCCTGATTTGAACAAACCATTTGAAACAGAAAACTGAAATTAAACTACATATTACATCAAATTAAGGTATACAGTTAATTTTGTTAGGTCTGATTATGATATTGTGGCTATGCTTTTAAAAAAGTCCTTATCAGTTAGAGCTACATATTGAAATATATATACATGAGTAAAATTATGTGATGGTCCTGAGATTTGTTTTAAAACATAAAGTCCAAGAAAAATGAAAAAGGCATGTATATATATAGGAAAAGATTAAAAATGAATGGCAAAATTCTAATTATTGGGACTTCCCTGGTGGCGCAGTGGTTAAGAATCTGCCTGCCAATGCAGGGGACTTGGGTTCGAGCCCTGGTCGGGGAAGATCCCACATGCCGCGGAGCAACTAAGCCCGTGCGCCACAACTACTGAGCCTGCGCTCTAGAGCCTGAGAGCCACAACTACTGAAGCCCATGGGCCTAGAGCCCGTGCTCCACAACAAGAGAAGCCACCACAATGAGAAGCCCGTGCACCATGATGAAGAGTAGCCCCTGCGCACTGCAACTAGAGAAAGCCTGCACGCAGCAATGAAGACCCAATGCAGCCAAAAATAAATAAATAAAATAAATAAATTTATTTAAAAAAATACTAATTATTAAAATTCTTTTCTTAGATTTTAATTTTTTAAACATTACAACTTCAGGAAAATAATTTACTTACTTGGTGACTTGCCTATGTTGTAGCTATTAAAAAAACAGGGTTTTTGTGAGTTTACACCTTGCTTGTCTACTTGATGGGACTGAGTAGCTTCCTTTAGCTGAGACAGAATTTGTCTACCACTGCGCTGAGAAGAGGCATTCACTTCAAATATCTAAAAGAAGAATTTATGAAAAAATGGCAGAATGGTTTATGTTTCCTTTTGTTTCAAGGGTAATTATTACATTAACATTCGTCCACTAACCTTAAATCCAAGCTCCTGAGCACAAGCATATACCGCAGCAGTTTTCCCCACTCCTGTTGGCCCTGTTATAAGAACAGTATTGCAAAGACGATTCTCTTCTTCATCATCTGAACTGCCTTTAAAGTCTATGCTGTCCAATGGATCTGAAAAATCATTCAAATGCACATAAAACAATCGCTTAGGCGTCAATTCTGTCTCACCAAACCCAATGACCAAATCCCACAAACTTCTTGCTAATAAATGTTGGAAATTCAATGTACGAAAACTAAAAAACCAAATATAAAATATCAAACAAGCAGCTTTATAAAAATTTTCAGCTAATCTAATTCTAAAAATGTTCAGTGAAATGGAAAAAAATGACTCAGAATACCTTCCTGTTTCTCATCTCTTTTTCCCTTCAAATTCTGTCCTTCTTCCAATTCAGCTCTTCTTTTCCAGTCTTTCAACCAACTACCACAAGAAAATGTATGTTAATAAAAATAATTCACAGAATATAGATATCTCTTAGATGATACGTTAAAATGATTGTCAGGGGAAGTGATGGTATACTGTTAGTTTTTAAGAACTCCATAACATTTTTGAATCAACTATATAGTAAAATAATTTGACATGGACATGGATATTTTAAAATGAAGTAATTTTTGCCTAAATACTCAAGACAATATGTGCAAGGATATTCACTGCAACACTGTTTATAGTAGCCTCCAAAAGGAAAAACCTAAAAATACATCACATATGGTATGTATGCTCACATAAGAAATCAGTACAAAAACTGTGAAGAACTGGAGTAGATTGTATGGTGACATGAAAGATGTCTAATATATTGATACAATGCTTAGTATGAGTAGAAAGATTAAGTTCTAGTCTGGAGCTAGACTGAGTTTAAATGCCAGCTCCACCACTTTCTAGCTGTGTGACCATGGACAAATAACTCAACCTCTCTGGGCCTCATTCCTCATAAGGAACAGTATTTACCCTCTTAGGATTGTTCTAAGGATCAAATGAGCTAAGCATGATCAAGTGCTTAGAACAATGCCAATCTCAAAGATGTTATTATTATGAGTCCCAATTCCTTGTATGAAATCCTTTGGGCCAGATGAGTTTTAGAATTCAGGATTTTTCAGATATTAGAAATGTAATTTGGTACATATACCACATAGAACATAATATCCCTAGTGGGTCTGTGGCAGTACATCCATAATCACTGAATATTTCTAGTTAAAAAAATATGAACTCCTACTAAGTGGGACTGATAAAGACTATAATAAACTTGATGTATATAATAAAGTTAATAAACTTAAAATTTCCAGAACTCTTTGGAGGTGGGAATTATAGACAAAGGATTATTACCTGAATTAGTAATAATATGATCCTATTTGTTAGGAAGAAAGGAGCAAATATATGCATTAAAATTTTTCTGGAAGGTTTTACAAGACACTTTTAATAGTCATTTACCTCTAGGGAGTAGAAACAGGAGAAAAGAGGTACATTTACTTTTCACTGAAAATTCTTTTTATTTTTTTATTTTTAAGATTTTACCTTGTGATGTATTACTTTATAATTTCTAGATTTTAGTACAAATAAAATAAATAGTAAAACTAGATTCATAAACTATTTCTCAATTCCTTTACAAATTTTACCAACCTATGTAACTTTCTAATAGCTAGCTCATTGCCTATAAGTTCACCGGAGTTCTGGGGTTGATACTTTTCTGTCCAAAGCATGTCTTCAGTTCCAGAATCTAAAGCAAAAAATATATATTAAAGTATTTTGTTTCTTGGCATAAACATATATTCTTAGGCATTTACATTATTGTTTCATGTAACAATAAGTATTTGTACAAATATTTATATTTACAAATTGCCAAAAAGGCAATTTCAAAACTTAACATTATATTAAAAATTTTTCACATCAAAACCCTTCCCTCTTAAAAGCTAACCACCATAAAGTCTTATGACAATAAGATTTAAAAGTATACATTAAAAATTTTAACAATCACTCAAGAAACACAAAATATGAAAAATAATTTGTACTGTAAGAAATAATCTAAAGAACAAATGCAGCATAATTTTCATGGAACCTCTTTTTGACCACTAAAAAGATACATTAAAACATTCTAGGATGTCAGCCTGAGTAAACGGAGAGATGCTACACTCCCAATTGAGAAGAGTTAGGAAGATGCCAGTCCCCTCCAAATTAATCTACGTTGTGGTATGCATCTCCCTCTCGTTTTTTTTCGCCGCACCACATGGCATTAATCTACATTCTAATGCAAAATCAAATCCCCAGTGGAATTTGTGGGGTAAGGGAATCTATAGTTTATTTAGTGGAGTCAATGCATGAAAATGGTTTTAAAAACTGACAGATGGATGGATCTAGAGACTGTCATACTGAGGGAAGTAAGTCAGACACAGAAAGATAAATATCATATGATATTGCTTATATGTAAATCTAAAAAAAAGGGTACAAATGAACTTATTTACAAAACAGAGGTAGAGTCACAGATGTAGAAAACAAACTTATGGTTACCAGGGTAAGGGCAGGCAGGGATAAATTGGGAGATTGGGATTGACATATACACACTACTACATATAAAATAGATAACTAATAAGAACC
Source organism: Mesoplodon bidens (assembly GCF_964165515.1). Lineage (NCBI taxonomy): Eukaryota > Metazoa > Chordata > Mammalia > Artiodactyla > Ziphiidae > Mesoplodon > Mesoplodon bidens. The sequence goes on from NC_138179.1 coordinate 12,758,871, forward strand.
TACTGTATAGCACAGGGAACTCTACTCAATACTGTGTAATGGCCTATCTGGGAAAAGAATCTAAAAAAAGAGTGGATATAGGTATATGTGTATCTGATTCACTTTGCTGTACACCTCAAACTAACACAACATTGTAAATCAACCATGCTCCAAGAAAAATTTTTAAACGGGCTTCCCTGGTGGTGCAGTGGTTAAGAATCTGCCTGCCAATTCAGGGGACACGGGTTTGATCCCTGGCCCGGGAAGATCCCATATGCCGCGGAGCAACTAAGCCTGGCCACCCAACTACTGAGTCTGCGCTCTAGAGCCCACATGCCACAACTACTGAAGCCCGTGTGCCTAGAGCCTGTGCTCCACAGCAAGAGAAGCCACTGCAATGAGAAGCCCACACACCACAACAAAGAGTAGCCCCCGCTCACCACAACTAGAGAAAGCCCGTGCTCAGCAACGAAGACCCAACACAGCCAAAAATAAAAACAAATAAATTAATTAATTTAAAAAAATTAAAAAAAATTTTTTTTAATATAGAGGGGCTTCCCTGGTGGCTCAGCGGTTAAGAATCCGTCTGCCAATGCAAGAGACACGGGTTCGAGCCCTGGTCCGGGAAGATCCCACATGCCGCGGAGCAAATAAGCCTGTGCGCCACAACTACTGAGCCTGCGATCTAGAGCCCGTGAGCCACAACTGCTGAGCCCATGTGCCACAACTACTGAAGCCCGTGCGCCTAGAGCCCATGCTCCGCAACGAGAAGCCACCGCAATGGGAAGCCTGCGTGCCGCAACGAAGAGTAGTCCCTGCTCGCCCCAACTAGAGAAAGGCCACGCACAGCAACGAAGATCCAACGCAGCCAAAAATAAATAATTAATTAATTTAAAAAAATACAGAGACTTGCTGTACAAATTATCAAAACATAATCTAAATGGATGAATTAATTCAATAGAATGTTTCAGAAAAGCTATGTAACCAAATGGGAATATGTCAAAAATATGTGAAACAGGTGTAAAATAATAGGTAGAGTGTGATTCCAGGTTGTTGTTTTTTTTTAAATTATTTGGCTGCACCGGGTCTTAGTTGCAGCACTCAGGATCTTTGCTGCCGTGTGCGAGATCTTTATTGCGGCACGCGGGATCTTTTTTGTAGTTGCAGCATGCAGGATCTTTAGTTGGGGCATGCGGGATTTTTAGTTGCGGCATGTAGGATCTTTAGTTGCAGCAGGCAGGATCTAGTTCCCTGACCAGGGATTGAACCCGGGCCCCCTGCATTGCGAGCGTGGCGTCTTAACCACTGGACCACCAGGGAAGTCTCCCGGTTTTTAAGAAAGCATATGTATTTAGGGAAGCACAGAAAAATCAAAGATCAAACAGCCATCTGTTAAACGTGGTTATCTGGAAGACTCTAATCAGTGAGGCTTCCACTTCTCATTTTGTTTAAATGTTGCAGTGAGCATATATTAAGAGACGGGGGAAAATGAGAAGTTAAAAACAAACAAAAAACCTCTAGGACCACAGGGAGAAAGTCTAATTCACCTGGAATAGAAGATACTTCTGATGTAGACTTGTCACCATCTATTATCAGAATATCAGAATCTTCTACGGCTTCTGTTTCCACTTTACACCTTGTACTCAAAGCTGTTCGTTTCTTCCTGGATGTTTTAGGAAATAAACCTTTGGAAGAATCTAGCTTTATCCCGCTGGAGTTGTTTCTTTTGTCAAGTTCTTCTAGTTTCCCACTTATCTTTTTTGGACTTTGTGAATACTCATTTGGTTTCTTTCTTTTGGATTTATGATTTTCCATTTCCACTCGTTTCCTTTTGGTTTCTTTTCGACTGACGTCGGGCTCTAGTTTTGGGCTTTCTATTTGGGGAATTATTGAAATGCATGTGCTTATTAATCAACAAAAAACAAATTTTAATACCCAATAATCTTAATACCACTTCAAAATATCCAATAGCCTTATCTATAAAATGAAAACGCAAGAATCAAATGTGGCATACTGAAAGCAAGCTGGATATCTTGTTATTTAGATGCCTTTTGTATGGGCTATATAAACTACCTCATCTAATAAGGCTTTCCTTAAATAAATTATTAGTATTTTAACATAATTAAAGCTGTCTTTGGGTTGCCAACACTGGAAGCTGGCAGGGGCTAACACTGTATCACACAAGTTGCTTGAATTTAATTGAACAGCTCTCCCTATCAACCATAAGCAATGTTCTCTCAATGGTGACCACTTCCAAGAGTCAATGGCTAAGCTTAGTGTTTTCAAAACTGAAATGTTAACAGAAATAGTAATTATCACTAACCTTGTTTACGATGACACTTGGAAAGTGCCTGGTGCTCAGTTCGCTTTTTTAGAAGCAAAGGGAAGTATTTCCTCAAAGAAAACTCGGGATTTGACCACCTAATTTCCTCCAGCAAAAGATTTCGTACTTCTTCAGTCAAAACCTTCCTTCTCCCCACAAACTGCAATGAAGAATAAAATGCTCAATTAAACCCACATTGTCCATTAATCTTAATCAGAATACTACCAACTACTTTCTGACTATAAGTCTATGTCATTGTAGGATTAGCTTTAGTCACTAAATACAATCTCGATGGCAAAGCTGCATTTGCACAGCTTCAGAAGGACTTGGTTCATTTTTGTTTGTTTGTTTGTTTATTTATTTGGTTGCACCAGATCTTAGTTGCTGCAGGAAGGCTCCTTATTTGCGGCTCATGGCCTCCTTAGTTGCGGCTCGAGGGCTCCTTAGTTGTGGCATGTGAACTCTTAGTTGCAGCATGCATGTGGGATCCAGTTCCCTGACCAGGGATCGAACACAGGCCCCTTGCATTGGAAGCGCGGAGTCTTATCCACTGTGCCACCAGGGAAGTCCCTTAGTTCATATTTTTATTGTTCTTTCTTTTCAACGAATTGTATTTTACACATTTATTAGATTATAATTCTGGCGGATAAAGTATCTAAATGTGCTATATAATCTAATATTCTTTTGAAACTGGCTATCATTAACTCTTAGTATGTTTTTAAAGCTCTAGGAGTATTTAAAACAGATATGTACTTCAATTGGGATTTATTTTTTAAAATTGGACTCTAGGAAGAGATGAATTTTAGGCCACAACAGTAAATATCCAAAATTTTTTCCCTCTGAAAGATATGAAGGGAACTTCCTACAATGGATGACCGTTCTCACACTTACCACAGCAGCAGAATTATTACTTGTTGAATTTGAACTCAATGTTGAAAATTCACCAAGAGCCATGACACATTTTGAGAGATCTATTACTTTAGTGTTCAGTTCTTTAAGTTTAGTTAAGAGAGGACAAGTGGGTGGTTTCAAATGCCACAAATGGCACCCTAAAGGAAAAGAGAAAAATCATGTTAATTACCTTCAGTCATATCCTTGTCCACTTATCAAATACCAACTAAATACACATGAGAAGACTCGACAACAGCTATACAGTGAACACAAAAGTACCAAAACTCAAATGAGTGCACAGGGAACAATACCCTCACCTCCAGCAAACACAAGCCATAAAAATGACCCAGTCTTCCCTCCCAAGTGTTAAAAATAAGCAAATATTAGCATATTTTCGTTTCTTTTTAAATCAACCTTGCAAATCAGGTTAAAAATTTCAGGGGCAGTTAGCATCCTGAAATCCAGATTCTGTTACTAGGTGAGCGTGGGCATGATCCTAAGGAAAAGCGTAACTAACTTCTGTAATTGAATGTACTATTAGAAAATGCTTTATAAAACTGAACTAGGGACTTCCCTGGTGGTCCAGTGGTTAAGAATCCACCGTCCAATGCAGAGGATGCAGGTTCGATCCCTGGTCGGGGAACTAAGATCCCACATGCTTCAGGGCAAGTAAGCCCACGCACCACAACTACTGAGCTCGCACGCCTCAACCAGAGTGTCTGCATGCGCAAACTACAGAGCCCACACAGTCGGCAGCCCACCGCACCACAACTACAGAGCCTATGTGCTCTGGAGCCCACACGCCACAGTGAGAGGGAAGCCCGCACGCCGCAACGAGGAGCCCACGCGCCACAACGAAGATACCGTGTGCTGCAACTAAGACCCGACGCAGCAAAAAAGAAAATTAAATAAATAAATATGTAAAAAAACGGAACTAGTAAAAGTAACAAGAAAGACTGCATCAAGAGAATGGCCAGTGAAAGAACTGGGAAAAAAGAAAAGTGGGGGCTTCCCTGGTGGCGCAGTGGTTGAGAGTCCGCCTGCCGAAGCAGGGGACACGGGTTCGTGCCCCAGTCCGGGAGGATCCCACGTGCCGCGGAGCGGCTGGGCCCGTGAGCCATGGCCGCTGAGCCTGCGCGTCTGGAGCCTGTGCTCCGTAGCGGGAGAGGCCACAACAGTGAGAGGCCCGCGTACCACAAAAAAAAAAAAAAAAAGAGGAAAAGAAAAGTGGAATATTACTAGAAAGACTGACTGGGAAGTTCCCCAAAAAAGAGAGGCTAACCAAAACTCAAAAACTATCAAGGTCATGGGCTTCCCTGGTGGCGCAGTGGTTGAGAATATGCCTGCTAATGCAGGGGACACGGGTTCGAGCCCTGGTCTGGGAAGATCCCACATGCCATGGAGCAACTAGGCCCGTGAGCCACAACTACTGAGCCTGCGCGTCTGGAGCCTGTGCGCCGCAACAAGAGAGGCCGCGATAGTGAGAGGCCCGCGCACTGCGATGAAGAGTGGCCCCCGCTTGCCACAACTAGAGAAAGCCCTCGCACAGAAACGAAGACCCAACACAACAAAAATAAATAAATAAACAAATGTGGGTTAAAAAAAAAATCGTTAAAAAAAAACCAACTATCAAGGTCAGACACATAAAAGGAAAAGAAAGGAGAACAGAACATAGTGAACATTTCATGAGTAGAGGGAATAGACCAAACCAAACCGCAAAGCCAGCTGAGAAGAATATAACTGTTTTTGTGCTGACAAAAAAACTCTAGGTAGGAACAACAACAAAGCAAAGATAGAAGGCTTTGTACATTATCAGTAATTAAAAACTACATAAGTGGGCTTCCCTGGTGGCGCAGTGGTTGAGAGTCCGCCTGCCGATTCAGGGGACACGGGTTCGTGCCCCGGTCTGGGAAGATCCCACATGCCGCAGAGTGGCTGGGCCCGTGAGCCATGGCCGTTGAGCCTGCGCGTCCGGAGCCTGTGCTCCGCAATGGGAGAGGCCACAACAGTGAGAGGCCCATGTAACGCAAAACAAACAAACAAACAAACAAAAAAAAAACAACTACATAAGTAAAGTAGGACTGTGGTTGCCATAGCACTTGGATCCAAAGAGCTCAGGATCAAGCTAACACCACCTTACAAGGCTTGGGCAAACAGCTCGCTCTCGTGCATGGTGCATGTGAGGAAAGACTGAACTAGAACAATGGAGCACTGTTGCTCCAATGGAGCTCCCTGTTACCAATGTCAGGATATAGCCCACAGATACTTCTGTGGTACTAAACAGCACAAGCTGTTCTGGAAAGGAGGCAAACAGATTTCCCTTGAACAGTGAACAGCAGACTGGACAAAGACAGGGCTGGAGCTCCTCTGACAAATTCTTAAAGATGATCTGTTCACACACAGGCTATGATTTCAGAAGGGAACGGCCTTCCTTTTAGAACACAGCGCCTGTCTGGACAGCATTCACTTAAGGGCCCACGCATGTGCCTGCCCTCCCCTGGCATCAGGGGTAAGGGCTGAGGATGCCTTTGGCTTTCTTGCCCCACCCCCTTCCTCAGTCCAAGGCTGAAGAAGAGAGGATAAAACACTAAATTCCCACAAAAATCCCCATAAGAATTATACCTAAACCTTTGTCTCACCTTAAACCAACTTACATGGTTTCCTATTACTACTAACATTTTAAAATATTTCATAGTAATAAACTCACCATCATCTTTTTGCTGAACATGAACGACGCTCTGGAAACTGGTACTCACTGCATTGTACACATCTAACGCAGCAGCTTTCTTTGCAATTTGTCGTTTCAACAAATCTGGCAAACCACTCATTAGAAAGTCACGCTTTGCTTTAAACTGCACATCACAATCCTGAGGCTTCTCAGTTGCATCTTGACTTTTAAGAAAATGATGTGAGAAAAGGAGAGCTAAGGTTATAAACACTTAAAAAAATAAACTAACTATACAATAAATACTTCTTAATTTTATTTGAAAAAATTTAATCAGCTACCTGAGATGTTAGCTGGTCAAATTCTTTTTCTGCTTATCGTAAAAACGAAAGTCTTTCAGTGTTAAAAAAAAATTAAAATAAGTATATACAGAAAATAATGTCTTGAAGGACATCCACCAAAATGTCTTTGTCTTCCTTTTTTTTTTTAAACATACATTTATATTATAATCAGAAAACAAAATCAATGCCACATTTCTAAAAGTTAACACAAGGACTTCTAAGGTAATATTGTTTCCAATACAATAGCAGGAACCTTAAGGCCCTTATTATTGATGTCTCAGTTTCACCTGGCTTATCTTGTATTGCTAATCATAAGAATCTTGACTTTAGCGGGAGGGTGGTGAAAGGGTAGAGGAGGATGGCATGATGGAGTGGCTGAGGGGAGAGAGAGCATGGTGCTGGTGTGTCACGGCTTATACACCCTTCCTAGCCTGCCATATATAGAGTGAGGACTGTAATATTCTCTGCAAACTGAAATTTGGGTTGGTAATTAAGAAGAGGCTTCAAAAATTTCTATTCCTTTCCCATTTGAGAGAAATGAAGAAAAGATGAGATCTAAAGCCAGACTGAAGAAATTAATCTCAGAAAAGAGGAGGTGTACCTTTTCGACTATTAATTGGAGGGACGGACGAAAAGATGGGTGAAGTAGTTATATTAGTATGTGCCTAGAGCAGAAGGTAAACTTTAAGGAGGGGGTACAAGGTACTAATAAAAAATATACACACAGGGCTTCCCTGCTGGCGCAGTGGCTGAGAGTCCGCCTGCCGATGCAGGAGACACAGGTTCGTGCCCCAGTCCGGGAAGATCCCACATGCCACGGAGCGGCTAGGCCCGTGAGCCATGGCTGCTGAGCCTGCGCGTTCGGAGCCTGTGCTCCGCGACGGGACAGGCCACAACAGTGAGGCCCGCGTACCGGGGAAAAAAATATATATATATACACACACACATATATTATATACACAGTTAGAAATAGTTCTGGGTGTGTGTGTGTGTACTTCCTAGCTTTATCTGTTGAGAAAGCCTAGAAGCACTGATACCTCAGGAGCATTAGGTAAAATAAGCACCTCCACTAAAAGGAACCAGGGCTCCTTGCAGAAGAGGCTAATTACAGAGCTGGGGCAGGGCAAATAAAAGATGAGCCTGGAATATCTTTGTGTTCAAAAAAGTAAGAAATGCTCTATAAATGATGAGTATGTGTCAAAGGGGCAAAGAAACCAAGCTGAAGGGCTTCCAATGGCCAAATTAGAAGCAATTTGAGCCTTAAAATTATTAATGGATTAAAACCCAGAGAATAAAACAGGAATCCATGAGTAAATGGGTAAATACTGGAAACAACCCAAATGGCCACCAATAAAAGAATAAATTGTGGTAAATATATTCGTATAAGGAATACTATTTGGCAATAAAAAAGAATAGACTACTGATATTCTTTGACTGAAAGAAGCCAGAGACAAAAGTGTACCTCCTGTATGACTTCTATGAAATTCTAGAAAAGGCAAACTAATCTATACCAACAGAAAGCAGATCACAGGTTGCATGGCATTGGGAGTGGAAGGCAGGGATGAACTGCAAAGAGGCAAAAGGGAATTTTTGAGGGTGATGAAATGTTCTCTATTGTGGTGGCGATCACACAGATGTGTACATTTGTTAAACCTCAAACTGTTTACTTAATATGGGTGCATATGATTGTATGTACATTATACCTGAATAAAGTTGATTTTAAAAAATATGTGTGTACTGAGCAAGAGCAGTTAGGCACAAAACAATATATATATGAATATATAAAGTTTACGTGAAGTTCTAAAACAGACAAGACTAACCCATGGCAACAGAAGTCAAACTAATTGATGGTAATAGAAATCAGAATAGTGGTAACCTTTTGTTGTGGTGGTGATACACAGAAAGAGTAAGTAACCATTAGGGAGTAAAAGAAAGATGTTATATCTTGATATAGTGTACTAATCAAAACTGTATGCTTAAGATTTGTGCACTAAACAATACGTAATTATTCCTCAATAAAACTGAAACAGGAAAAAAAAAATAACCTGAACTCATGTCCCTAAACCTGGTCTTCTTCCATCATGCCATCCACTGGCACAGACCAGAACTTAAGTGTCACCCTCCTACCTTTGTCTCTCCCACCCCCAGCCCCCATGTCTAATTAATCAGCAAGGGTTCTTAAATTTATCTCCTAAAATCTTTTCATACGTCATCTCCAGCACCTGAGTCCACACCTCCATCATCTCACACCCAAACCCTTGCATCCACTCTAATCCCTCCTCCATCCCATTCTCTGTACAAGAGCCAAATTAATCCAGCAGTCAAATTAAACTTTCAAAATCCAAATGTTTATGTCCATACTCCTGTTTAAAACCCTCTGATTGCTTCTCATTGCTCTTAGCATAGTGACAAAATTCTTCCATATGGCCTAAGGGCCCTACCCACATGGGCTGGCAGCCACCTCTCCAGCATAATCTCATTTCTCTCACCCGTGCTGTTTCTGCTCAAGTCACACTGGCATTCCTTCAACCTCCTGTGTTTACCATGCTCCTTCCAGCCACAGGGACTCTGCAGATGGGCCCTCTGGCTGGAACACTGCTCCACCTCCTGATGAACTCCTGCTCATCCTTCAGTTCAGATGTCATTTCCTCAGAAAATCCTTGCTTGACCAGACCAAATCGACTCAACAAACTTTTTTTTTTTTTTTTTTCCTTATTTATTTATTTATTTATTTATTTTTTGCGGGCCTCTCACTGTTGTGGCCTCTCCCGCTCCAGACGCGCAGCCTCCAGACGCGCAAGCTCAGCGGCCATGGCTCACAAGCCCAGCCGCTCCGCGGCATGTGGGATCTTCCCAGACCGGGGCACGAACCCGCGTCGCCTGCATCGGCAGGCAGACGCTCAACCACTGCGCCACCAGGGAAGCCCCAACAAACTTTTAATAGACCTTTGTACCTCTCCTTCTTAGCACACTGCAATTTTTCATTTGTTGGCCCAATTAACGTTTAATCAGAGATTGTCTTTCCTCTAGGGTATAAGCCTCCTGAGGACAGGGAATGTGTCTTATTCCCCATGATATTCCTAGTATCAAAAACAGCACCTGCTACATAGTAGGTATTTAAATATTTACTGAACAAGTTCATAAACCAGCTTTTTGCTATTTTTGGTTTGCTTATTTTCCCACTGTTTTGTCTAGAGATGGACACAAAATGTTTGCAAAAGACCAAGATCTTCAAATTGCAGTTGTAGCATTGTCAATATTGTCATCTATTAAAATGGATTTATCAAAGCTTCAAATGATAAATGCTTTCTCATCAAAGTAAATGAATGCAAAATACATTCCATGAAATATTTTGACATTTTAAAATTTGTATCAGACTGACCTGCTTTCATCAAAACCAAGGACAGGATCAGCTGTTTTCTGAGCCTTTCTAGTAAGAAATAAAGGCGCGACTTTCACTTTTCCTTAGAAAAATAAATGCTTAGGTTAGTATCAAGGTTCATCATCTCCACTTACCTCTAGCTACTTTTAAAACTTAAAAAAAAATTTTTAATTAAAAAATTTTCTATAATGAGCTGATCGCTCAACCTGGCAAAATCAATATCAGAATCTCTTGGGGAGCTTCTTTTTAAACTACAGATTCCCACAATCCACCTCTGGAGATTCTCAGTCAGTATGTCTAGGGAAGGACCTAAGGATTTAAAAATTTTTTTAATTTACCAGATGATTTTGATAATCAGTCAGCTTTGGGAACCACTAAGTTAACTGAGGCTAAATAGATACAAAGAAACGCAATCACTTAAAATACACTCAGTTACCTATTGTAAAACTCTTCATTACATTATAACTTTACTCATTTACTCATTAAAATAGAAATATTTAATATAATTAAAAGGTTATATTTTATAGGACAAGAGATTAAATCAAAATGAGATAAAATTAAAATTCAGAACAATATAATCCCCCCAAAACATTCTAATGTTCATAATCAAGTTATCAAATCTGATTACCAGGGACATTTTTAGGAGTCTTGTTAAGTTTTTTTCCTAACACATCATTCAGACACTGAAGTTTCTTCTGATTTTTCTCAGGATGCTTTAAAGGAGTAGGACTTGAACCTGTTATTACAGAGTCCTAAGACAGAATAAGAAAAAAATTTTTTAATAACATACAATTAATGTTATTAAAATTTTAAAAGCATTACAGTGCTAGAAGCCATGACAAGATAATCACATTAGCAACTCCATACATCTCCCTGTCAGAAACTAACACGGAAAACACAGGATATGAATGGCAATAGTCTGTGCTTATATCATACAAGTTCATGTGATCAAAGAGTGGATTTATTATGACCATGGGTTTTCTTTTTTAAAGAAGCAATGAACAGACTAAATTGCAGATAAAAGAATCAATACAACCAAGCTATAAAAATTATAGCTAATCCCTTTCAGAACTATACATCCTAGATATGTATTAGATGAAGTCTGGTAAGTTCTCATGTGGTCAGCATACATCTATAGAGCATCTACTATGTGTTAGGCAATACAGCAGGCACTGGGAACACACAAAAAAGTGAAACTCTAGAGTTGGTGTCAAGTTTACACCAGGGTTTAGGGGACAGAAGGAGAGCTAATCTGTGAGTAAATCGTTTAACTAGTGAGCTTCCCTGGTGGTGCAGTGGTTAAGAATCTGCCTGCCAATGAAGGGGACACAGGTTCGAGCCCTGGTCCAGTAAGATCCCACATGCCCGCAGAGCAGCTAAGCCCATGCACCACAACTACTGAGCCTGTGCTCTAGAGCCCGCGAGCTGCAACTGCTGAGCCCACATGCCACAACTACTGAAGCCCGCATGCCTAGAGCCTGTGCTCCACAACAAGAGAAGCCACCGCAATGAGAAGCCCGCACACCACAATGAAGAGTAGCCCCCTGCTCACCACAATTAAGAAAGCCTGTGCATGGTAACGAAGAGTAGCCCCCGCTCACCACAACTAAAGAAAGCCCATGCACAGCACTGAAGACCCAAAGCAGACAAAAATAAATGAATAAATAAATAAATTTATTTTTAAAAAGTTTAGTTATAATACAGTATAGTGAAAGTAATACTGACTAAATACAAAAAAAAAAACCCCATGAAAGTAAATTAAAGTACATATAGGGAAGGAAACTATTTGTCTTGAAGACATCAGCAAAGCTTTCAAGAGGACGTAGTCAATTATTCACAGCATTTTTCATAGCCGAAAAGTGGAAACAACCCAAATGTCCATCAACTGATGAATGGGTAAATCAAATGTGGTATTTCCATACAATGGGGTGTTATTTGGTAATAAAAAGAAACAAGATACTGATTCTACAACATGGAAGAACCTTTAAAACATTATGCTAAATGACAGAAGCCAGATACAAAGGACACATATGGTAGGATACCATTTGTATTAAATGTCCAGAATATGCAAATCTATAGAGACAGAAAGTGGATTAGTGTTTGGCTAGGGCTGGGGGAGGGGAGATAGGAAGGTGACAGCTAAGGAGAATGAGGGTTCTTTTGGGGGCAATGAAATATTCTAAAACTGACTGTGGTGATGAATGCACAACTCTGTGAATATACTAAAAGCGACTGAATTGCACACTTTAAATAAATCATGTTATTATATTTTTTTAAAAAAGAGAGAGAGATGGTGGCATAATTTAGCAGGATCTTAATCTCTGAATAGGAATTCCTCAGGTAGAAGAGAGTACCTAATATACATTTTACTATGAAACTACAAACTGAAAAAAGTAAAAATTGCAGCCTTTGGGGCAAAACGAATAATTTAGTATGACAGAGCAAAAAGTGTGTGTTTGAGGAAGGGGGGTTGTTTTGAGGAAAAGGAGGAGCTAGTTCAGCCTAAGAAGGATCTTGAATGACTTGATAAGGATTCAGAGTGTATTCTGTAGGCAAAAGAGAGCCAAAGCCTTTGAAAAGAGAATGGAAAATGATATTTTTCTACCACCTCAGGGCTTCCTACAATTCTACCTTATAATTTTATAACAGTTTCCTTCTCCCATTTCAAACAGAAAAACAGCACAGAATTTATGAATAAATATTTGTAATACTTACTTCTGTTTCTGACCTTTCAGGGAGCGTCTGATGTCTGGACGAACGCCTTAAAGGTGTCACTATTTCTTCAGTAGCTTTTGACCTACTAATGTGTAAAGCTTTTGCTTTTTCAATCAATTGTTTTGCTTTGGATACATTTTTTGAAGCACTGCTTACCTAAACACAAATATGAAATAATACTTTAGGTTACTGGCAAATATTTTATATTTAATAATAGAAAAAAACAGAAAAGGCAAACCTTTAACGACAGTAAAAAGATCAGTAGTTGCCAGGGAAAAAGGAAGGGATGAATAGGCAGAGAACAGAGGATTTTTAAGGCAGTGACACTACTCTGTATAGTACTATACTAGTGGATACATGTCATTTTACATTTGTCTAAACCCACAGAATGTACAATACCAAGAGTGAACCTTGGGGCTTCCCTGGTGGCGCAGTGGTTAAGAATGCGCCTGCCAATGCAGGGGACACGGGTTCGAGCCCTGGTCCGGGAAGATCCCACATGCCGCGGAGCAACTAAGCCCGTGCGCCACAACTACTGAGCCTGTGCTCTATCTCCCGTGAGCCACAACTATTGAAGCCTGTGTGCCACAGCTACTGAAGCCCATGCGCCTAGAGCCTGTGCTCTGCAACAAGAGAAGCCACCACAATGAGAAGCCTGTGCACCGCAACGAACAGTAGCCCCCGCTCTCAGCAGCTAGAGAAAACCCGCGTGCAACAGCGAAGACCCAATGAACCCAAAATTAAATAAATAAATAAATTTATTTTTTTAAAAAAGAGTGAACCTTAATTTAAACTACAGACACTGGGTGATGTGTCAATGTACGTTCATCAATTATAACAAGTGTACTATTTTGATATTGATTATGGGGAGGCTATGCATGTGTGACAGCGCTGGGTATATGGGAAATCTATACCTTTTGCTCAATTTTGCTGTGAACCTAAAACTGCACTAAAAAATGAAGTCCACTAAGTACATATATAATAGAAAAATATAACCACAGATCACACTAAATAAAAGACCAGAAAAATGGTTATTCAAATCTTACCAAGGAAATGAAATTAAAATGTGTCTAATTATACTTAGTTTGCCTTTATTTCTTGCTTGAAACCTATTCAGATAAATATAATTACATTTGTGAAAAATACCCAAAAAGATATCCATATTAAATGTCTGTATATAAAAAAAATTTTTTAAATACATGTCTGGGGACTTCCCCGGTGGTACAGTGGTTAAGACTCCATGCTTCCAGTGCAGGGGGCATGGGTACAATCCCTAGTCAGCGAAGTTCCACATGCTGCGTGGTGAAGCCAAAACAAACAAACAAACAAATAGATGTCTGTACAGTTTGAATTATTGGCTATTTCCCCATTATCTTCATGGCATCTATTCTTTGATTTTAGTCACTTTTAGGCTGAATCCTTTGGAGAGAGGCTGAAAAGGTAGTAGGTATGGAAAAGAGCACTGATAAGAATAAAGTCTGGCCTTCAGGCCTGGCTCTACCACTGATGTACTAAGGGATCTTGTGCATTTAAATATTATCTTCCAGATAATGTATTTGCCATATTCTGAGTTCTACAGGTTTTTACATTTGGATTAAAAACACATAGCAAGCAAGCTGCAAAAGAGTTCACATTATATGATCCCTTTTAAAAATGACATATAAATATTTAAGGAGAGGAAAGAGTCTGGACAGATGAACTTGTAACTATTAAAAGAGGGTTCCCCCTGGGGACCTCCCTGGTGGCACAGTGCTTAAGAATCCACCTGCTAATGCAGGGGACACGGGTTCAATCTCTGGTACGGGAAGATCTCACATGCCGTGGAGCACTAAGCCCATGCACCCCAACTACTGAGCCTGTGCTCTAGAGCCTGTGTGCCACAAAATTACTGAAGCTGGAACACCTAGAGCCTGTGCTCTGCAACAAGAGAAGCCATCGCAATGAGAAGCCCGCACACTGCAATGAAGAGTAGACCCCGCTCGCCACAACTAGAGAAAGCCCACGCACAGCAATGAAGACCCAAGGCAGTCAAATAAACAAACAAACAAACAAAATTAAATCCAAATAAATAAATAATATAAGCAGCATTCAAAAGTTCAGTAGAATCTTTCTAAAAAGTAAGAGATAGCAATTAAGAAAAAAAAGTGGGTTCCACCTAAACAGGAAAGAGAAACTTTTAAAAGTTTTCACTTTTAAATTTATATACTACTGTGTCTTTTTTTGGTTTGTTTGTTTGTTTGCGGTACGCAGGCCTCTCACTGTTGTGGCCTCTCCCGTTGCGGAGCACAGGCTCTGGACACGCAGGCTCAGCTGCCATGGCTCACGGGCCCAGCCACTCCACGGCATGTGGGATCTTCCTGGACCAGGGCACAAGCCCGTGTCCCCTGCATCGGCAGGTGGACTCTCAACCACTGTGCCACGGGGGAAGCCCTACTACTGTGTCTTTTAAACAAATGTTTGCTGTTTTTAAAAACTTAAAAAAAATTTTTTTTTTCACTGCTCCTTGTGACATGCAGGATCTTAGTTCCCACACCAGGGATCGAACCTGTGCCTCCGCAGTGGAAGCGCGGGGTCCTAACCACTGGACCCACAGGGAATTCCCAAAACTTTTAAAATGTTTTTTAAAAACGTTAAAAAGAATAGGTACGGAAAAAAATTTTTTTTAATAAAAATAAAATAAAATAAAGAATAGGCATGGATATTCAGAACATACATAATGAGGTTAGGAATGTTAAGGATCTGCTTTATAGTAGTAGAGTGACAGATTTTTGTTGTTGTGTTAGCAAAATTTTTTTTTCCTTTTCATAAATTTATTTGATTGGTTGATTTTTGGCAGGGTTGGATCTTCATTACAGTGCGCGGGCTTCTCATTGTGGTGGCTTCCCTTGTTGCACAGCACAGGCTCTAGGTGTGTGGTCTCAGTAGTTGGGGTGCGTGGGCTCAGTAGTTGTGGCTTGCGGGCTCTAGAGCGCAGGCTCTGTAGTTGTGGCGCACGGGCTTAGTTGCTCCGCGGCATGTGGGATCTTCCCGGACCAGGGCTCGAACCCGCGTCCCCTGCATTGGCAGGTGGATTCTTAACCACTGTGCCACCAGGGAAGTCCCCAGCAAAATTTCTGACAGGCTGATGAACCTTAGGATAAGTTAGAATTCAAAATAATCCAGCTAAATTTAAATTAACGACTCAATCATTGAAACAGTTAAGAAAGACATGTTTTAGTGAATGTGTGAAAAAAACATCCACATGCATTTTGGCATGTAGTTCTGCTATTACCTGAAATCTGGTTTTTTTTTTCCTAATAGTTATTTTTCTGATAAAAGTTTTAAAAAGTTCATGTTTATAGAAAAACAAAAAACAGAAAAATGAAGAAAATCAAAATCAACCATAATCCTATCATCTCAAAAACCAGTCATTTCCAACACCCTCCTTTCTGACCTAGCTGCCTGTCCTCCCAGCTCACACTTGGTTACTCCTGACTAAAACAGGAACTTCCGTCCTGACAGCTCTCTACTTTCTCCTTATTTATCAGCCCCTGGTATCCCTTTTCCCCATCCCCAGCTTAAATTCCATCATATATCATGTCAACTCTCAAAAAGGTTTTCACCTCCTTTGGCGCCACTGTCCTTCAAAACAGGGTTAAATATTTACTTTATGAGATTAATGATAAGAGTACCAAGCATAGTACCTAGAGTGAGATAAGAAGCACCCCCCCAGGCGGAAAAAAAAGAGAGTTGTTAAATAAAAACAAAAGAGATACCAACTTTCTGTGGCAGTGGCTTTCACCCAAGGATTCCATCAGAACCACCCTGGTGGCTTTTTCAACACACACACACACACACACACACACACACACACACACACACACACACGTGTACCTACTCACCCAGGAGAGAATCCAATTCTCTCATCATGAGGGATAAGCAGTTTACTCTACAAAATCAGCTAAACGATTCTTGTATATACAACCTCTCCCTTTAGGACAGTGGTTTTCAACTGGGGGTGATTTTTCCCTCCAGGGGATATTTAGCAATGACGGGAGGTAGTTTGGTTGTCATAGCTAGGGCAGTTGGGGTGCCACTGGCATCTCACGGGTAGAGGCCACGATTACTGCTAAACATCCTGTCATGTACAAGACAGTTCCCCACAACAAAGAAGTATCCAGCACACAATGCCAACAGTACCAGGGTTGAGAGACCCCATTAATGTATAGAAAAAATTCAGTCACACCTATTTCCATAAGCAGCCTTAGGGAAAAAGACTGGAATATAACTGTCACTAAGAAAACTTTTTCTAGGTAAACGATACTGTCTTTATCAATTGCTTTCATCTCACAATAAGATATGTTGAGCTCTTAATAAGCTAACGAGAGGAATGAAATAGCAAAAAATAATACAGGGTTATAGTTAACATAACCAATCTATGAAGTATGTGCATCTTCTTTTGGCGTATCACTTCCAATAGTAATAGTTATCGTTTTACAGAACAGAATACTACTTACAGGACACCCTAATATTTCAATTACCTTGCTAGTCGGAGACTCAAAATCTTCATCAGCTGCTTCAGATTCCTTAGACCTTTTCTTAGATTTTTTCTTAGATTTTTTGGGAGTACTAATTCTGGTGAATTTCATTCTGAAAAAATACCAAAAAGCTATTCACAAACATTCATATGATTATAATGTGTAAGAATTTCAATTAAATACAGAAAGGAACCAGCTAAGGCTCTAATTTCTCGACCGTTCTGAAACAGAAAACGAGAAAAGACACCCCCCATTAGTTTCAAATTACTGATTCAAAAGTAAGCCAAACTCATTGTTAAACTCTTAGAAAATATAAAGTTTCATTTTATAAATCATAAGCTTTCTAGAAAATTAGCCCCTAAGAGTAGCCAGAACCAACATGCAAGTATATGTTGAGTTGGCCAAAAAGTTCATTCGGGTTTCCCGTAGCATCTTATGGAAAAACCTGAACAAACTTTCTGGCCAAACCTCACAGTATATGGCTCAACTTACCTAAAAAAGCTCTATGATTTATTTTTAATCTTATGTTTGTTAAATGCACAGAATTCATATTTGGAGGATATTTCTCCAGGAATTAACAACTATGATAAATAAGAGTTTAAAACTCATCTAAAATACATCTACAATTCCTCTGAAATCATGCCTGACTTTAAATTAAATATGGAAAATAAGCAACATTTTTGAAACCCTGTTTTCTTTTTCTTATAAATCAGCTGTGTTCTAGAAAAAACATTCTTCAGTGCTTGACATATTTTCCTTCACATCTAATAATACATGCAGAATATTTACAACTTGAGAACAAAACAAAACTTTACCTAATAGGACTCTCTGAATCAGAGGATACTGTTATTAATTCCGCCGTATATAAGCTACGCTTCCCTGATAAGTTCGCTGCTTTTGGAGTGGAAGCTTTTACTGGACTATCGTCTTGTGCGTCTTCAGAATCAGTACCTCTAACGATGACTGTAGCAGGTGTGCTGCTGCTTTGTTTCCGTGTAGAAACATACACCGAGCTGTCTTCAGTCTCAGCTTTGGAGTGTATAACCTTATCCTTAACTGGTATGCCAGTTTTTCTTGGAGACTCATTGCTACACGGAGAGGAAATTTTTGGAGGGTCATCATCGGCTGCACCTTCACAAACAAGGTTTTTGCTGTTAAGTAATGTGCCGTTTTTGAAAACGTCTGTTTTCTTTTGTCTTAAACTCCTTCTAAGCCTTTTTTGATTTTGTTTCTCTTTAAAGGAAAAAGTTGATTCTTTCTCTTGACTATTTCTCTCTCTATTTTCACCTGGAATAGCACCAGTATCTAAGATTTTTTTATTCTTTTTCTTCAGCTTTTTACTTTTCTCCTTAGGAAAACCTCCTTTATCAGCATGTGTCTGTGAATTGCCATTATTTGAAAGCATTTGGATATTAGGATTTTCCATGATGTTTTTAGAATTATTGTCTCTTCCTTCCTCATTTAAAGATTTTTCATTGAGCTCTTTCTGCTTATCAGAAGACTTTTTGACTCCATGTTTAAGTGCAACTGATGTTGGCTGCCTAAATGCTTTCATAAACTGCTGTCTTTCTTCTAGAGTGCATCTTGGTTTCACAGCTTCAGAACCTCCAGCTTCCAACACTGCCAATTCTAGTTCTTCCTCATGTATAACGACATTAGATTTTCTTTTCTGAATCGTCTGTTCATTCTCAGGATGAGACAGACTATTTTCCATTTCCACCTGCTTTTGTTTCAAGAAAATTGAGGGTATTTTCCCTGCCTTTTTTGGGGGGATGGGGTGAACTTGTGCAAGAACAGTGACTGTCTTAAAGCGGACCTGTTGGGAAATCTCATAGGTTTCTGGGTCAGTCATACAACCACTTTTGGCTGCATCATCAACAGTTTCAGAAGGAATACAAATAGACACTGTAGAGTCTGGTGCCTGTTCTACTTTACTTTCGTTGTGACTTTTTAAAAATTCCTCATATGAGACAGTTATTGTACTATCATTTAACTGGGCTGTTTTAGTTATATTATCTCTAGATTCTGCATCATTTGCAGTATTTTCAATTTCATTAGTTAGGGAAGGCATTATCTGTTTACTATCATTACCATCTCTTTTAAGGAGATTTAGTTCCTCTGCTAAGGGTAAACTTTCAGATAGATCTATTATCTCTCTGTGCTTCCTTTTCCTCAGTTTTCTGCGATCAGTTTTTGAGGGCTCTTGTTTAGGACTTACTTTCTTAGAACTTTCTTTGGAGGTCATAGTGCTTGATTGTTTTTTGGTATCTTGAATACTTTCTGCAAGTACCTCGACATGTTTCTTATAGAGTAAAGGAGAAGTACTACTTTCCACAAGATTGTTACTTAAACTGGAGTCTTCCTTGCTATCATCACTGTTAAGTTCAATTGCAGATTCATTTTCAGTTTTAATATGACTTAGTTGATGAGATAAATTAAGTCTCTTTCCTCTCTTCTTATTCTCTGTATTTGAGGACATTTCCAAAGCTGTTTTACAGCCTTTGTCACTGTCAGCAGGCAATGGTGTGGATGACTTTATCTTGTACTTTTTTGCTGTCTGAGTTTTCTCATTTGTGGGTAAAGTCTTTCTAAAATAATCCAGAATATTACTGGATTTTGGTGGAGAGAAAACCCTGTCTCCAGTCTTCCCCATTGGTGATAAATATTTGGGGATTGTTTTGCAAGAAGTCCTGTCATCGACTGTCCTTCGCTTCTTGCTTGCCTATCAATTTAAAAGAAGAAAGCAAGCACTTATTTCAAGCAACATAAATTCTAAACATGGATCTATTATTTTATGTAATGCGATAAAAAAAGGAAGGCTCCCTTAGTTGATAAACATTACATATTAGGAAGAAAAAGAGCTTTAAAGTTAAACCTACATTCAAATCTCAATGTCACATCAAGTTATACAATTATAATTTGTGTACTTTATATATTATGCGTCAATAAGAAGTTTCAAGGCCCCCTATGCTTGTGTACAAATGTGTTAATTACTGTTGGCCTCTGTTTACTCTATAACCTTTGAATAGTACCACCCACCCCACAGAATTTGTAATGAACATATTACATACAAACATGTGAAGTCTGATGCATGCTCGGAACTCTATAAATATTATTTCCATTCCCTTTATCCTGTTTTAGTTAAAAATAAAGAAATTATTCTAACTATTTCCAAGAAACAGGTACATGGTGAACAAGCCTAGGATCCCAAAATTTACTAATTAAGTAAAAATTATCGTGGACATTTACTACAAATAAAACAAATAAGACTTTTCAGTGTTTTAGTGTGCTATTTAGAGTTACCACCTGCCTCTTATACTATTTAGTACCCTTAAAAAAAAGCTCCATCAACTTTATTTTTAACTTCCTCAGTTCATTTGTTAGAAAAAACTTGCCAGAACAACAAGAAAACCTTTTCTTTTGAAGATAAGTAGCAAAGGAATTATACGTCTAGAAAATTAAAATGGATTATAAGGCTATCGTGATTAAAAGCATAGCACTGATGCATGAATAGGCAGGCAACTTAATAGAACCGATTAGAAAACCAGAAAGAGACATAAGTGTGTATTTAAGAATTTGGTATATGGTAATAGTAGCACTCAAGTTAGTGGGCAAAGAAGTAGTTAATAAATAGTACTGGGACAAATTTTAACCCTCTGGATAAATATGAGACAAAATAAATTACAGACAGATTAAAATTTTACATCTGAAAATGAAATGATAAATGTACTAGAAGAAAATGTTAATGAGTTGTTAGTATTATTATCGTGAGCTCGTATCAGAGGCACAATACCATAGGCTCTGGAGTCAAGCAGATCTAAGTTCAAGTGCTGGCTCTGACATCTACTAGTGTGGGACCTTGAGCAAATTACTGTTAATTTTCTAACTTATTTTTCTAACCTAACTTACTTTTAATTACTTCTTAACCTTCTCTCTTCTGTAGAATACAGATAATAACACCTCATCACAGGGTTGATATTAAGTAAAATAATGTGTATAAGGTCCTTACCCTTAAAATACTAAACAGTAAGTATCATTACTGTGAAATAGCCCTCTAAGCAGGGCACCAAAAGCAGAAAGTGTAATGAAAAGACTGGAAAACTGAGCAAACAAAAAGCAAGAACGGTGTAATTCAAGCATCAAAAGTCCTTCTTCACACCTGAGACAAGCAGAGCAACTGCCTTTTCAGCAAAGAAGTATCAGCATAACATCTATTAGCAAGCAGACAAAAGTACTCAATTCTAAAAAGTAAGAAAGAGTCCCAGCGAGATAAGTGAATATACATTTTGGCTCACTTCGAAGACATCTGTTTGCATACTTCAGTTAGGATGCGAGCTTGAAATGAAAAGGTGTAAAAATATAGCAACCGTCTACTTTTAGATGCTACTCCACTACTTCATGGCATTAGAATCTCTTAACAACAACTGCTTAGTACATTTCACTGAAACTTGATGAACACTGGAGAATAACAGCATGCCAAGCTGGGACTTCTAACTGCAGTATCTTAAGCCCTAGAACAATGAGATAGTGATTTTTAAATGACGTACCTTTTTTGATTCCTGTAGTGACAATCTAAGCGGTATTCCCAGAGCAGGCGATTCGGTGGACAGGTAGAACTTAAAGATTCTTTTCAACGCTAAAGTTCTATGATTCCTTATCATGAACCCCTGACTTGACCCTGGGATCCTCCATAACATTTCACAAGACTAAAACATCAAGTTCCAGAAACATTTCAGGATCTGGGAACTAGTCCTTTACTAGGCATCTTAAGGTCCCCGCAAACATCTCACAATCCCAATGTTTCTAGGAACCTATCACGTCTTTAAGCAACGACACACCCCAGCAATTGTTCCACACAATGTCAGACTCTGGGGCCTCACCAGATCCCTCCTTTCCCCTCACAGATCCTAAGTCGGGATCACCTTTCACCCACACCCAACATTCGGAGATATTCAAACTCACCTCATTCCCGTAGTCTTTCACCGGAGGGGGAGCAGCTGCCGCCGCCATGGCCAAGACCCCCACCATGCTCCCTGCTTCCCGGAATCCCGGTTCCTAGGACCTTCCGCGGCCCGGCCCGGCCTGTCGGGAGGCCATGGAGGCGGCCGGCTCCAGCAGGAGCGAGGAGCTGGGCCGCGGGGTCCGCCTCGGACTCCCCCGCGCCCACTGCCCGGGGTGGTCGCAGAGGCTGGGCCCAGCTCAGCCAAGAAGAACGCGGGAAGAGGCGGTGAGAAAGCGCGGGCAGCGAAGACCCTCGGGCTCGGTCGGTGAGCGCGGGGTGCCCCTGAGGCCGGCGCTCCAGTTCTGAGTGATCGGAACTGGGGCTCCCGTGGGGAAAGCAGGCCGAACACAGAACCTACCCGCGGGCTTCGGAGGGACTTCTTGTCAATTGTGTTTTCGCGCCGTCCAGAGTGCAGGGGGCGGAGTTTAGATTGCTTCCGGAGGCTGCGCGGACAGTGAGCCGAGAGGGCCAAAATGCTTCTTCGGCAAGCCTGCGGGAAGGCGGGATTGTTTTACCGTGAATCTAAAAGCAGCGGGGACTTCGGAGATTCAAACTTCTAAAGCCCAGTTTCACTGATGAGGATATGATTTGACTAAGTCCGTTGGTGGCAGAATTCAAACCCCATACTTTTGACGCCCCAGACTAGCCCCTATTTAAAAGTGGAAATTCGAAGAATACAGAAAAGGGAATAACAATTGATTACACTCCCACACGGAATAAAATGTTATTTTGCCAAGCGTCCTACCTAGAGATACGCCCACTTGGGGTCCGAGATTTCGACTTTTTACCCCTAATTGAGCTCAGGAGGCATTTCTTCCCGTGGATTTCGTCCTCGCGAGCAGCTAGGAGCCCAAGGTCGTCGCCTCAGCTGGCTGGCGTGTGTTCGAGTTGTTGCTGGGTACCAGTAGTTTGCTAGTTTGTAGTGAAGATAATCTCATACATCATTTGCATTGTTTTCATGGATATGTTTAGCTTTACTTTTTTTTTTACATTGCACTTGCAATATAGAGAGTGTGTTTATTTTGTCTGAGTGCTAGTTTTAACTACACGGTGTGGAAGAGCTGAAACAAGTCATGTAAATACACCTGTCAAATAGTAACGGGAAGCCACCTCGTTCGGTCGGGTTATGCAAACTGATACTAACTGTTGACGTAATAAAGATAGATCTTTATGGTATTTGCTATTGTCTGGACAACATAAAGGGTACAAGTTTCTCCAATGAAATTAGTGGTAATTACTTTCTCCTTGAAAATTATTAACCCCGGATAAGGTTTTTCAGGAAGGGAGACTGCACTTCTAAATATAAACTGTTTTGTTGTTTTGGTTTCGTTTGTATATAACTCACGTAGTGTAAGAACGCTGCGCAAGGAGAATGACGGCGAAGAGGAGGAGAAATCAATTAGAAGATTACAGAAAAAACTGAAAGTCTGTTTGACTTTCACCCCCTAACTCGGTCTCTTCCTCTTAGCCCCAAAGCCAGCCAGTATTACCTATTTGGTGGATAGCATTGCAGCCTTTCTTAATACTTTTACATACATATACGTATCCGTAGAAAAATCTTTAGCTTTGTTTTTCTTTACATAAAAGGTAACAATGTAAATATCACTCAGCAAATTGTTTCTTTCATCATTGTCTTCAAGAGCTATGCAGGTCGATCTGATTCGTTCCCTTTCATTCCTGAGCATTCCACCCGATTATGCACAACATTTTATTTATCCATTTCCTTAGTGATGATCATTTAAATTGTCTTCAATTTTCTGTTAGTCAAACAATGAGTCAGCGAACGTTCTTGTCTCCTTGAACACAAATGGTGCTTTTCCAGGATACACACCTAAACGTGGAATTGCTGGGTTGTAGGGTATGTCTCTAGTGCTTTTTATTCTTCTAAAAAGCTAAGCATTTAAAATGTGGTGGCGCAGTGGTTGAGAATCTGCCTGCCAATACAAGGGACACGGGTTCGACCCCTGGTCTTCTAGCACTATAAATATCTGCTTATCTTTAAATATTTCAATATCTTTACACAGCTATTTTTAAAAATAAATTTATTTATTTTATTTATTTAGTTTGGGCTGTGTTGGGTCTTCCTCGCTGCGCACCGGCTTCCTCTAATTGCGGGGAGCGGGGGCTACTCTTAGTTGCGGTGCGTGGGCTTCTCATTCTCGTGGCTTCTCTTATTGTGGAGCACTGGCTCTAGGCACGTGGGCTTCAGTAGTTGCAGCACGCGGGCTCAGTAGTTGTGGCTCCTGGGCTCTAGAGCACAGGCTCAGTAGTTGTGGTTCACGGGCTTAGTTGCTCCGCAGCATGTGGGATCTACCCGGACCAGGGCTTGAACCCGTGTCCCCTGCACTGGCAGGCGGATTCTCAACCACTGCTCCACCAGGGAAGCCCTAAACAGCTATTTCTTGATCTAACAATTTTAAACAGTATTCATTAAAGTCCTGTTATGGTGGTTCATTCTCTTGTAACACCGCCCTCCATACTTTCTCTCCTCCCACATTCCCAATATAGTTATATTATAAAGACTTGTACACTTGTACACAAATGTTGATAGCAGCTTTATTTGTAATAGTAAAAAACTTGGAACAACTTATCAACAGGTACATTAACAAACACATCCATACCATGGAATACTACTCAGCAATAAAAAGAAATGAACTATCAATACATGAAACAACATGGATGAAAAAAGAGTACATACTGTATGATTCCATTTATTTAAAATTTGAGAAAAATGCAAATTAATCTCTAATTACAGAAAGCAGATCATCATTGCCTGTGTTCAGGGGTTGAAGGAGGGATAGATTACAAAGGAATAGGTTACATGGAAACTTTGGGGAGTGATGGAAATGTTCATTATCTTGGTTATGGTGATGGTTCCACAGGTATCTACTGATGAATAAGTTCATCACGTCATATACTCTAAATATATGCAGTTTATTGCAAATCAGTTATACTCAATAAAGCTGTTTAAAAAATGGTTCAAGCCCACTCTTGCACTGCTGGTGGGAATGTGAATTGGTACAGCCACTATGGAGAACAGTATGGAGGTTCCTTAAAAAACTAAAAATAGAACTACCATATGACCCAGCAATCCCACTACTAGGCATATACCCCGAGAAAACCATAATTCCCAAAGAGACATGTACCAAAATGTTCATTGCAGCTCTATTCACAATAGCCCGAAGCTGGAAACAACCTAAGTGTCCATCATCGGATGAATGGATAAAGAAGATGTGGCACATATATACAATGGAATATTACTCAGCCATAAAAAGAAATGAAACTGAGCTATTTGTAATGAGGTGGATAGACCTAGAGTCTGTCATACAGAGTGAAGTAAGTCAGAAAGAGAAAGACAAATACCGTATGCTAACACATATATATGGAATTTAAAAAAAAAATGTCATGAAGAACCTAGGGGTAAAACGGGAATAAAGACACAGACCTACTTGAGAATGGACTTGTGGATATGGGGAGGGCGAAGGGTAAGCTGTGACAAAGCGAAAGAGAGGCATGGACATATATACACTACCAAACGTAAGGTAGATAGATAGTGGGAAGCAGCCGCAGAGCACAGGGAGATCAGCTCGGTGCTTTGTGACCGCCTGGAGGGGTGGGATGGGGAGGGTGGGAGGGAGGGAGATGCATGAGGGAAGGGATGTGGGAACAGATGTATATGTATGACTGATTCACTTTGTTATAAAGCAGAAACTAATAAAAAAAAATGGTTCAAGCTGATTGAAGGTTTTTAGCATAGGTGGGACTCACTCGTGGGTTCTACTGTAGGATCATCAGGAGATTTTCATTGGGGAACTTCCTAATGTTTATAGGTGGAGGTCTTTTCTCTGGACCACTTGGTTTCTCCTCCAATCTATTCAGGGGCAGAGGTGTTTATATCTCATGCAGTTTTGTGGAAGCAATAGGGAGGCGTCACCTAAATGCATGGAATAGGGCAAGGGACCTAAAATATCTAACTCTAATATTAACTGACGTCTCCCCTTTTCAGTCCCATGCCTCATTCTCATGTGCTGTGTTATTCATCCTTCCATCCATTCCATAAATACAAATGAATGCCTGACATGTGCCAGCTATGAACAAAACAGACAAAAATGCCTATCCTTTTAGAATTTATATTCTGGTTGGAAGAGACATGTAATAAAAATGATCCATAAGTGAAGTATATGGTAAGACAGGGCTAAATGCTGAGGAGAAAATAATGCAGGAAGTAGGATAAGGAAAGGAATGTCAGAATAGGGGTTGTGATTTTTTTTTAAGTGACTAAAATTTTTAAAAGGATATATACCATGAGTTTCTCAGGAGCCTTTGGGGAGAGTTAGCCCAATTCTGAATGGTTCATCCTCTTCAGTTTAGATCGTAACTTCCTGCAGTTTTCTTGGGCAATTACTACTACTCCACTTTCCATCTTCCAAAAATTTATGGAACTCTCTAGTGCTCTTTTGTGTTCTCTACTGTTCCATTTGTCCCTAATCCATTTGTTTTTCCTAATCCAGTTTTAAATCCCTTAATTGTTATTTTGATGGGGTTTTGGAAGGGAAAGGAGAAAAGCCTTAAGACTCAGTTTAGGGTTTACCTTGTTCAAGAAACTTTTCCTGATACCTTCTTCCTTCCACTTTACCTTAGGCTGGATTAGGTGGCCGTCTCTGTGCTTCTACTCATTGCACTCAATATATTAGAATATAAATTCCTGCTTATGTGTGAGTGATCCCCCTACTGGACTATGAAGGCAAGTCCTAGGTCTCATTCCTGATTTGATTCCCAGCATCTAAGCACAGAGCCAGACACATACCTTGTACTCTTTAAATATTTTGTAAGTAAATGTGTGCTTCTACCTGGCCATACTATTCAGCCTTTGCATGAGTCCTGTGAGGAAGACATTTACATTATTGTCGATTTAGAGAAATGTAGCTCACACGAGTTACAATGTTTAGCCAAGTCTCCAAACTTAAACTTCAGTGCTTTTTTTAAAATTTATTTATTTATTTATTTATTTTTGGCTGCGTTGGGTCTTTGTTGCTGCGTTCAGGCTTTCTTTAGTTGTGGTGAGTTGGGGCTACTCTTCGTTGCGGTGCGCAGGCTTCTCATTACGGTGGCTTCTCTTGCTGTGGAGCATGGGCTCTAGGTGCGCAGGCTTCGGTAGTTGTGGCACGTGGGCTCAGTAGTTGTGGCTCACGGGCTCTAGAGTGCAGGCTCAGGAGTTGTGGCGCACGGGCTTAGTTGCTCCGCAGCATGTGGGATCTTCCCGGACCAGGGCTCAAACCCGTGTCCCCTGCATTGGCAGGCGGATTCCCAACCACTGTACCACCAGGGAAGCCCGTCAATTATATTCTTATTGTAAATAAATCAATTATCAAGTCCTTTGTTTCTTGTAGCATGAGGAGTCTGTGCCTCTGAATCTGCTCACCTCTGGGTACTCTTGAAAAGTCAGTGTCAGACTAATGTGGTGACACAGAGATTAAAAACTCTGTAAAGCCCTGTCTGATGGCCTGCTGGCTTCTGTCATCACCACCTCTAGATCAATCTTCCTCTCTATTATTGACCAGAGCATTTATTTTTCAGAAACTTGTGCTCTAAAGTTAAAAAAAATAAAAAAATTTCGAGCCTGGGGGTGCAGTTTTACAGCTTTTCTTCAGTTTTCTTCATGTTATTTTTGTGGGTAGTGTGGATATATTAGATA
This sequence comes from Mesoplodon bidens, assembly GCF_964165515.1. Lineage (NCBI taxonomy): Eukaryota > Metazoa > Chordata > Mammalia > Artiodactyla > Ziphiidae > Mesoplodon > Mesoplodon bidens. The sequence continues at coordinate 12,786,381 of NC_138179.1, forward strand.
CACATTTTCTGCCTCCCATCAGTTAGTAGGTCAAGGAAATAAAGTTGAATGGGACTAAGATTGGTAGCTTGTCTTTATGGAAGTTTTCCTTTTAATTTTTTTTAAAATTTCACTTAGTAAAGCTTTCTGGAGTGGGAGCCAATTCTGTTCAATTAGCTTTAGAGAGCACACAGAACATACCATGTTCAAGAACAATTAATAAATCCTGTTTTTTACTGACTCAATGTGTGTCCAAACTCTCCTGTTCCCTTGAACCATTTGCCTATCTTTCCCCCTGCTTTCACTGTCAAAACCCCATACAAGGGCTTTCCTGGTGGCGTAGTGATTAAGAATCTGCCTGCCAATGCAGGGGACACGGGTTCGAGCCCTGGTCCGGGAAGATCCCACATGTCGCGGAGCAACTAAGCCCGTGCGCCACAACTACTGAGCCTGCGCTCCAGAGCCCGTAAGCCACAACTACTGAGCCCGCGTGCCGCAACTACTGAAGCGTGGTTGCCTAGAGCCCGTGCTCTGCAACAAGAGAAGCCACCGCAATGAGAAGCCCATGCGCCGCAATGAAGAGTAGTCCCCACTCGCCGCAACTAGAGAAAGCCCCTTTGCAGCAACCAAGACCCAACGTAGCCAAAAATAAAAAACATATAAATGGGGCTTCCCTGGTTGCGCAGTGGTTGAGAGTCCGCCTGCCGATGCAGGGGACACGGGTTCGTGCCCTGGTCTGGGACGATCCCACATGCCGCGGAGTGACTAGGCCTGTGAGCTATGGCCGCTGAGCCTGCGCTTCCGGAGCCTGTGCTCCGCAACGGGAGAGGCCACAACATTGAGAGGCCCGCGTACCGCAAAAAAGAAGAAGAAGCAAAAGAAAAAAAAAATATATATATATATATATATAAATGTATAAATAAACTTATTTTAAAAAAAGGAAAGAAACTACTGGCACAGGTAATATGAGCAAATCTGAAAAAGCATTATGGTGTGTGAAAGAAACTAAATAAAAAACACTACATATTATAAGATTCTATTGACATGAAATTCTACAATTGGCAAAATTACAGTGACAGAAAACAGACTGGTAGTCAGCAGGGCCGAGGGGTTAGGACAAAGAACAGAACACAACGGCACACAAGGGAACTTTTGGAAGTAATAAAGATGTTCTCTATCTTGATGGACATGTTCTGTAACTATATTTGTCAAAATTCATTGAACCATACACTTGAAGTGGGTGTATTTTACTGTAAATAAACTATATTTCAAAGCTAATTAACAGAAAGCAAACATGCACACATACAGATGGATACCACTACCATGGCCAAAGTTAAAAAAACTGACAGCAGTTGCCAGAATTCTCATGCACTGGAAACCTATCTGGCAGAGTCTTAAAAAGCTAAACAACTAAAAATAACATAATGCATATGATTCAACAATTCCACTGACAGAACAGCATGGATAAATCTAAAAAACATAATGTTAAATGAAAGAAACCAGATATAAAAGGACACATGTTTCCAATTATTTGAAATTTCAGAATAGACAAAACGAATCTGAGTTAATACACATCAGAATAATGGTTATCGGGCTTCCCTGGTGGCACAGTGGTTGAGAATCTGCCTGCCAATGCAGGGGACACGGGTTCGAGCCCTGGTCTGGGAAGATCCCACATGCCGCAGAGCAACTAAGCCCGTGCGCCACAACTACTGAACCTGAGCTCTAGAGCCCGCGAGCCACAACTACTGAAGCCTGTGTGCCACAACTACTGAAGCCCATGCGCCTAGAGCCTGTGCTCTGCAACAAGAGAAGCCACCGCAATGAGAAGCCTGCACACTGTAACGAACAGTAGCCCCCGCTCTCAGCAACTAGAGAAAACCCGCGTGCAGCAGCGAAGACCCAATGCAGCCAAAAATTAAATAAATAAATAAATAAATTTTTAAAAAAAAGAGTGAACCTTAATTTAAACTACAGACACTGGGTGATGTGTCAATGTAAGTTCATCAATTATAACAAGTGTACTATTTTGATATTGATTATGGGGAGGCTGTGCATGTGTGACAGCGCTGGGTATATGGGAAATCTATACCTTTTGCTCAATTTTGCTGTGAACCTAAAACTGCACTAATAAATGAAGTCCACTAAGTACATATATAATAGAAAAATATAACCACAGATCACACTAAATAAAAGACCAGAAAAATGGTTATTCAAATCTTACCAAGGAAATGAAATTAAAATGTGTCTAATTATACTTAGTTTGCCTTTATTTCTTGCTTGAAACCTATTCAGATAAATATAATTACATTTGTGAAAAATACCCAAAAAGATATCCATATTAAATGTCTGTATATAAAAAAAATTTTTTAAATACATGTCTGGGGACTTCCCCGGTGGTACAGTGGTTAAGACTCCATGCTTCCAGTGCAGGGGGCATGGGTACAATCCCTAGTCAGCGAAGTTCCACATGCTGCGTGGTGCAGCCAAAACAAACAAACAAACAAATAGATGTCTGTACAGATTAGAATTATTGGCTATTTCCCCATTATCTTCATGGCATCTATTCTTTGATTTTAGTCACTTTTAGGCTGAATCCTTTGGAGAGAGGCTGAAAAGGTAGTAGGTATGGAAAAGAGCACTGATAAGAATAAAGTCTGGCCTTCAGGCCTGGCTCTACCACTGATGTACTAAGGGATCTTGTGCATTTAAATATTATCTTCCAGATAATGTATTTGCCATATTCTGAGTTCTACAGGTTTTTACATTTGGATTAAAAACACATAGCAAGCAAGCTGCAAAAGAGTTCACATTATATGATCCCTTTTAAAAATGACATATAAATATTTAAGGAGAGGAAAGTCTGGACAAATGAACTTGTAACTATTAAAAGAGGGTTCCCCCTGGGGACCTCCCTGGTGGCACAGTGCTTAAGAATCCACCTGCTAATGCAGGGGACACGGGTTCAATCTCTGGTACGGGAAGATCCCACATGCCATGGAGCAACTAAGCCCATGCGCCGCAACTACTGAGCCTGTGCTCTAGAGCCTGTGTGCCACAAAATTACTGAAGCTGGAACACCTAGAGCCTGTGCTCTGCAACAAGAGAAGCCACCGCAATGAGAAGCCCGCACACTGCAATGAAGAGTAGACCCCGCTCGCCACAACTAGAGAAAGCCCATGCACAGCAATGAAGACCCAAGGCAGTCAAATAAGCAAACAAACAAACAAACAAAATTAAATCCAAATACATAAATAATATAAGCAGCATTTAAAAGTTCAGTAGAATCTTTCTAAAAAGTAAGAGATAGCAATTAAGAAAAAAAAGTGGGTTCCCCCTAAACAGGAAAGAGAAACTTTTAAAAGTTTTCACTTTTAAATTTATATACTACTGTGTCTTTTTTTTGTTTGTTTGCGGTACGCAGGCCTCTCACTGTTGTGGCCTCTCCCGTTGCGGAGCACAGGCTCCGGACGCGCAGGCTCAGCGGCCATGGCTCACGGGCCCAGCCGCTCCAGGCATGTGGGATCTTCCCGGACCGGGGCACAAACCCGTGTCCCCTGCATCGGCAGGTGGACTCTCAACCACTGCGCCACCAGGGAAGCCCTACTACTGTGTCTTTTAAACAAATGTTTGCTGTTTTTAAAAACTTAAAAAAAAATTTTTTTCGACTGCGCCTTGTGACACGCAGGATCTTAGTTCCCACACCAGGGATCGAACCTGTGCCCCCGCAGTGGAAGCGCGGAGTCCTAACCACTGGACCCGCAGGGAATTCCAAAAACTTTTTAAATGTTTTTTAAAAACATTAAAAAGAATAGGTACGGAAAAAATTTTTTTTTAATTAAAAATAAAAATAAAAACAAGAATAGGCATGGATATTCAGAACATACATAAGGAGGTTAGGAATGTTAAGGACCTGCTTTATAGTAGTAGAGTGACAGATTTTTGTTGTTGTGTTAGCAAAAATTTTTTTCTTTTTCATAAACTTATTTGATTGATTGATTTTGGGCTGGGTTGGATCTTCATTGCAGTGCGCGGGCTTCTCATTGTGGTGGCTTCCCTTGTTGCACAGCACAGGCTCTAGGTATGTGGTCTCAGTAGTTGGGGTGCGTGGGCTCAGTAGTTGTGGCTTGCGGGCTCTAGAGCGCAGGCTCTGTAGTTGTGGCGCACGGGCTTAGTTGCTCCGCGGCATGTGGGATCTTCCCGGACCAGGGCTCGAACCCGTGTCTCCTGCATTGGCAGGTGGATTCTTAACCACTGTGCCACCAGGGAAGTCCCCAGCAAAATTTCTGACAGGCTGATGAACCTTAGGATAAGTTAGAATTCAAAATAATCCAGCTAAATTTAAATTAACGACTCAATCATTGAAACAGTTAAGAAAGACATGTTTTAGTGAATGTGTGAAAAAAACATCCACATGCATTTTGGCATGCAGTTCTGCTATTACCTGAAATCTGGTTTTTTTTTCCTAATAGTTATTTTTCTGATAAAAGTTTTAAAAAGTTCATGTTTATAGAAAAACAAAAAACAGAAAAATGAAGAAAATCAAAATCAACCATAATCCTATCATCTCAAAAACCAGTCATTTCCAACACCCTCCTTTCTGACCTAGCTGCCTGTCCTCCCAGCTCACACTTGGTTACTCCTGACTAAAACAGGAACTTCCGTCCTGACAGCTCTCTACTTTCTCCTTATTTATCAGCCCCTGGTATCCCTTTTCCCCATCCCCAGCTTAAATTCCATCATATATCATGTCAACTCTCAAAAATGTTTTCACCTCCTTTGGCGCCACTGTCCTTCAAAACAGGGTTAAATATTTACTTTATGAGATTAATGATAAGAGTACCAAGCATAGTACCTAGAGTGAGATAAGAAGCACCCCCCCAGGCGGAAAAAAAAGAGAGTTGTTAAATAAAAACAAAAGAGATACCAACTTTCTGTGGCAGTGGCTTTCACCCAAGGATTCCATCAGAACCACCCTGGTGGCTTTTTCAACACACACACACACACACACACACACACACACACGTGTACCTACTCACCCAGGAGAGAATCCAATTCTCTCATCATGAGGGATAAGCAGTTTACTCTACAAAATCAGCTAAACGATTCTTGTATATACAACCTCTCCCTTTAGGACAGTGGTTTTCAACTGGGGGTGATTTTTCCCTCCAGGGGATATTTAGCAATGACGGGAGGTAGTTTGGTTGTCATAGCTAGGGCAGTTGGGGTGCCACTGGCATCTCACGGGTAGAGGCCACGATTACTGCTAAACATCCTGTCATGTACAAGACAGTTCCCCACAACAAAGAAGTATCCAGCACACAATGCCAACAGTACCAGGGTTGAGAGACCCCACTTGTTAATGTATAGAAAAAATTCAGTCACACCTATTTCCATAAGCAGCCTTAGGGAAAAAGACTGGAATATAACTGTCACTAAGAAAACTTTTTCTAGGTAAACGATACTGTCTTTATCAATTGCTTTCATCTCACAATAAGATATGTTGAGCTCTTAATAAGCTAACGAGAGGAATGAAATAGCAAAAAATAATACAGGGTTATAGTTAACATAACCAATCTATGAAGTATGTGCATCTTCTTTTGGCGTATCACTTCCAATAGTAATAGTTATCGTTTTACAGAACAGAATACTACTTACAGGACACCCTAATATTTCAATTACCTTGCTAGTCGGAGACTCAAAATCTTCATCAGCTGCTTCAGATTCCTTAGACCTTTTCTTAGATTTTTTGGGAGTACTAATTCTGGTGAATTTCACTCTGAAAAAATACCAAAAAGGTATTCACAAACATTCATATGATTATAACGTGTAAGAATTTCAATTAAATACAGAAAGGAACCAGCTAAGGCTCTAATTTCTCGACCGCTCTGAAACAGAAAACGAGAAAAGACACCCCCCATTAGTTTCAAATTACTGATTCAAAAGTAAGCCAAACTCATTGTTAAACTCTTAGAAAATATAAAGTTTCATTTTATAAATCATAAGCTTTCTAGAAAATTAGCCCCTAAGAGTAGCCAGAACCAACATGCAAGTATATGTTGAGTTGGCCAAAAAGTTCATTCGGGTTTCCCGTAGCATCTTATGGAAAAACCTGAACAAACTTTCTGGCCAAACCTCACAGTATATGGCTCAACTTACCTAAAAAAGCTCTATGATTTATTTTTAATCTTATGTTTGTTAAATGCACAGAATTCATATTTGGAGGATATTTCTCCAGGAATTAACAACTATGATAAATAAGAGTTTAAAACTCATCTAAAATACATCTACAATTCCTCTGAAATCATGCCTGACTTTAAATTAAATATGGAAAATAAGCAACATTTTTGAAACCCTGTTTTCTTTTTCTTATAAATCAGCTGTGTTCTAGAAAAAACATTCTTCAGTGCTTGACATATTTTCCTTCACATCTAATAATACATGCAGAATATTTACAACTTGAGAACAAAACAAAACTTTACCTAATAGGACTCTCTGAATCAGAGGATACTGTTATTAATTCCGCCGTATATAAGCTACGCTTCCCTGATAAGTTCGCTGCTTTTGGAGTGGAAGCTTTTACTGGACTATCGTCTTGTGCGTCTTCAGAATCAGTACCTCTAACGATGACTGTAGCAGGTGTGCTGCTGCTTTGTTTCCGTGTAGAAACATACACCGAGCTGTCTTCAGTCTCAGCTTTAGAGTGTATAACCTTATCCTTAACTGGTATGCCAGTTTTTCTTGGAGACTCATTGCTACACGGAGAGGAAATTTTTGGAGGGTCATCATCGGCTGCACCTTCACAAACAAGGTTTTTGCTGTTAAGTAATGTGCCGTTTTTGAAAACGTCTGTTTTCTTTTGTCTTAAACTCCTTCTAAGCCTTTTTTGATTTTGTTTCTCTTTAAAGGAAAAAGTTGATTCTTTCTCTTGACTATTTCTCTATTTTCACCTGGAATAGCACCAGTATCTAAGATTTTTTTATTCTTTTTCTTCAGCTTTTTACTTTTCTCCTTAGGAAAACCTCCTTTATCAGCATGTGTCTGTGATTTGCCATTATTTGAAAGCATTTGGATATTAGGATTTTCCATGATGTTTTTAGAATTATTGTCTCTTCCTTCCTCATTTAAAGATTTTTCATTGAGCTCTTTCTGCTTATCAGAAGACTTTTTGACTCCATGTTTAAGTGCATCTGATGTTGGCTGCCTAAATGCTTTCATAAACTGCTGTCTTTCTTCTAGAGTGCATCTTGGTTTCACAGCTTCAGAACCTCCAGCTTCCAACACTGCCAATTCTAGTTCTTCCTCATATATAACGACATTACATCTTCTTTTCTGAATCGTCTGTTCATTCTTAGGATGAGACAGACTATTTTCCATTTCCACCTGCTTTTGTTTCAAGAAAGTTGAGGGTATTTTCCCTGTCTTTTCTTGGGGGATGGGGTGAACTTGTGCAACAACAGTGACTGTCTTAAAGCGGACCTGTTGGGAAATCTCATAGGTTTCTGGGTCAGTCATACAACCACTTTTGGCTGCATCGTCAACAGTTTCAGAAGGAATACAAATAGACACTGTAGAGTCTGGTGCCTGTTCTACTTTACTTTCGTTGTGACTTTTTAAAAATTCCTCATATGAGACAGTTATTGTACTATCATTTAACTGGGCTGTTTTAGTTATATTATCTCTAGATTCTGCATCATTTGCAGTATTTTCAATTTCATTAGTTAGGGAAGGCATTATCTGTTTACTATCATTACCATCTCTTTTAAGGAGATTTAGTTCCTCTGCTAAGGGTAAACTTTCAGATAGATCTATTATCTCTCTGTGCTTCCTTTTCCTCAGTTTTCTGCGATCAGTTTTTGAGGGCTCTTGTTTAGGACTTACTTTCTTAGAACTTTCTTTGGAGGTCATAGTGCTTGATTGTTTTTTGGTATCTTGAATACTTCCTGCAAGTACCTCGACATGTTTCTTATAGAGTAAAGCAGAAGTACTACTTTCCACAGAATTGTTACTTAAACTGGAGTCTTCCTTGCTATCATCACTGTTGATTTCAATTGCAGATTCATTTTCAGTTTTAATATGACTTAGTTGATGAGATAAATTAAGTCTCTTTCCTCTCTTCTTATTCTCTGTATTTGAGGACATTTCCAAAGCTGTTTTACAGTCTTTGTCACTGTCAGCAGGCAATGGTGTGGATGACTTTATCTTGTACTTTTTTGCTGTCTGAGGTTTCTCATTTGTGGGTAAAGTCTTTCTAAAATAATCCAGAATATTACTGGATTTTGGTGGAGAGAAAACCCTGTCTCCAGTCTTCCCCGTTGGTGATAAATATTTGGTGATTGTTTTGCAAGAAGTCCTGTCATCGACTGTCCTTCGCTTCTTGCTTGCCTATCAATTTAAAAGAAGAAAGCAAGCACTTATTTCAAGCAACATAAATTCTAAACATGGATCTATTATTTTATGTAATGCGATAAAAAAAGGAAGGCTCCCTTAGTTGATAAACATTACATATTAGGAAGAAAAAGAGCTTTAAAGTTAAACCTACATTCAAATCTCAATGTCACATCAAGTTATACAATTATAATTTGTGTACTTTATATATTATGCGTCAATAAAAAGTTTCAAGGCCCCCTATGCTTGTGTACAAATGTGTTAATTACTGTTGGCCTCTGTTTACTCTATAACCTTTGAATAGTACCACCCACCCCACAGAATTTGTAATGAACATATTACACACAAACGTGAAGTCTGATGCATGCTCAGAACTCTATAAATATTATTTCCATTCCCTTTATCCTGTTTTAGTTAAAAATAAAGAAATTATTCTAACTATTTCCAAGAAACAGGTACGTGGTGAACAAGCCTAGGATCCCAAAATTTACTAATTAAGTAAAAATTATAGTGGACATTTACTACAAATAAAACAAATAAGACTTTTCAGTGTTTTAGTGTGCTATTAAGAGTTACTCGGGTTCGTGCCCCTGTCTGGGAAGATCCCACATGCCGCGGAGCGGCTGGGCCCGTGAGCCATTGCCGCTGAGCCTGCACATCCGGAGCCTGTGCTCCACAACGGGAGAGGCCACAACAGTGAGAGGCCCGCGTACCGCAAAAAAACAAACAAAGAAACAAAAAAAACAAGAGTTACCGCCTGCCTCTTATACTATTTAGTACCCTTAAAAAAAAGCTCCATCAACTTTATTTTTAACTTCCTCAGTTCATCTGTTAGAAAAAACTTGCCAGAACAACAAGAAAACCTTTTCTTTTGAAGATAAGTAGCAAAGGAATTATACGTCTAGAAAATTAAAATGGATTATAAGGCTATCGTGATTAAAAGCATAGCACTGATGCATGAATAGGCAGGCAACTTAATAGAACCGATTAGAAAACCAGAAAGAGACATAAGTGTGTATTTAAGAATTTGGTATATGGTAATAGTAGCACTCAAGTTAGTGGGCAAAGAAGTAGTTAATAAATAGTACTGGGACAAATTCTAACCCTCTGGATAAATATGAGACAAAATAAATTACAGACAGATTAAAATTTTACATCTTAAAATGAAATGATAAATGTACTAGAAGAAAATGTTAATGAGTTGTTAGTATTATTATCATGAGCTCGTATCAGAGGCACAATAGCCAAAACAAACAAACAAACAAATAGATGTCTGTACAGATTAGAATTATTGGCTATTTCCCCATTATCTTCATGGCATCTATTCTTTGATTTTAGTCACTTTTAGGCTGAATCCTTTGGAGAGAGGCTGAAAAGGTAGTAGGTATGGAAAAGAGCACTGATAAGAATAAAGTCTGGCCTTCAGGCCTGGCTCTACCACTGATGTACTAAGGGATCTTGTGCATTTAAATATTATCTTCCAGATAATGTATTTGCCATATTCTGAGTTCTACAGGTTTTTACATTTGGATTAAAAACACATAGCAAGCAAGCTGCAAAAGAGTTCACATTATATGATCCCTTTTAAAAATGACATATAAATATTTAAGGAGAGGAAAGTCTGGACAAATGAACTTGTAACTATTAAAAGAGGGTTCCCCCTGGGGACCTCCCTGGTGGCACAGTGCTTAAGAATCCACCTGCTAATGCAGGGGACACGGGTTCAATCTCTGGTACGGGAAGATCCCACATGCCATGGAGCAACTAAGCCCATGCGCCGCAACTACTGAGCCTGTGCTCTAGAGCCTGTGTGCCACAAAATTACTGAAGCTGGAACACCTAGAGCCTGTGCTCTGCAACAAGAGAAGCCACCGCAATGAGAAGCCCGCACACTGCAATGAAGAGTAGACCCCGCTCGCCACAACTAGAGAAAGCCCATGCACAGCAATGAAGACCCAAGGCAGTCAAATAAGCAAACAAACAAACAAACAAAATTAAATCCAAATACATAAATAATATAAGCAGCATTTAAAAGTTCAGTAGAATCTTTCTAAAAAGTAAGAGATAGCAATTAAGAAAAAAAAGTGGGTTCCCCCTAAACAGGAAAGAGAAACTTTTAAAAGTTTTCACTTTTAAATTTATATACTACTGTGTCTTTTTTTTGTTTGTTTGCGGTACGCAGGCCTCTCACTGTTGTGGCCTCTCCCGTTGCGGAGCACAGGCTCCGGACGCGCAGGCTCAGCGGCCATGGCTCACGGGCCCAGCCGCTCCAGGCATGTGGGATCTTCCCGGACCGGGGCACAAACCCGTGTCCCCTGCATCGGCAGGTGGACTCTCAACCACTGCGCCACCAGGGAAGCCCTACTACTGTGTCTTTTAAACAAATGTTTGCTGTTTTTAAAAACTTAAAAAAAAATTTTTTTCGACTGCGCCTTGTGACACGCAGGATCTTAGTTCCCACACCAGGGATCGAACCTGTGCCCCCGCAGTGGAAGCGCGGAGTCCTAACCACTGGACCCGCAGGGAATTCCAAAAACTTTTTAAATGTTTTTTAAAAACATTAAAAAGAATAGGTACGGAAAAAATTTTTTTTTAATTAAAAATAAAAATAAAAACAAGAATAGGCATGGATATTCAGAACATACATAAGGAGGTTAGGAATGTTAAGGACCTGCTTTATAGTAGTAGAGTGACAGATTTTTGTTGTTGTGTTAGCAAAAATTTTTTTCTTTTTCATAAACTTATTTGATTGATTGATTTTGGGCTGGGTTGGATCTTCATTGCAGTGCGCGGGCTTCTCATTGTGGTGGCTTCCCTTGTTGCACAGCACAGGCTCTAGGTATGTGGTCTCAGTAGTTGGGGTGCGTGGGCTCAGTAGTTGTGGCTTGCGGGCTCTAGAGCGCAGGCTCTGTAGTTGTGGCGCACGGGCTTAGTTGCTCCGCGGCATGTGGGATCTTCCCGGACCAGGGCTCGAACCCGTGTCTCCTGCATTGGCAGGTGGATTCTTAACCACTGTGCCACCAGGGAAGTCCCCAGCAAAATTTCTGACAGGCTGATGAACCTTAGGATAAGTTAGAATTCAAAATAATCCAGCTAAATTTAAATTAACGACTCAATCATTGAAACAGTTAAGAAAGACATGTTTTAGTGAATGTGTGAAAAAAACATCCACATGCATTTTGGCATGCAGTTCTGCTATTACCTGAAATCTGGTTTTTTTTTCCTAATAGTTATTTTTCTGATAAAAGTTTTAAAAAGTTCATGTTTATAGAAAAACAAAAAACAGAAAAATGAAGAAAATCAAAATCAACCATAATCCTATCATCTCAAAAACCAGTCATTTCCAACACCCTCCTTTCTGACCTAGCTGCCTGTCCTCCCAGCTCACACTTGGTTACTCCTGACTAAAACAGGAACTTCCGTCCTGACAGCTCTCTACTTTCTCCTTATTTATCAGCCCCTGGTATCCCTTTTCCCCATCCCCAGCTTAAATTCCATCATATATCATGTCAACTCTCAAAAATGTTTTCACCTCCTTTGGCGCCACTGTCCTTCAAAACAGGGTTAAATATTTACTTTATGAGATTAATGATAAGAGTACCAAGCATAGTACCTAGAGTGAGATAAGAAGCACCCCCCCAGGCGGAAAAAAAAGAGAGTTGTTAAATAAAAACAAAAGAGATACCAACTTTCTGTGGCAGTGGCTTTCACCCAAGGATTCCATCGGAACCACCCTGGTGGCTTTTTCAACACACACACACACACACACACACACACACACACACACACGTGTACCTACTCACCCAGGAGAGAATCCAATTCTCTCATCATGAGGGATAAGCAGTTTACTCTACAAAATCAGCTAAACGATTCTTGTATATACAACCTCTCCCTTTAGGACAGTGGTTTTCAACTGGGGGTGATTTTTCCCTCCAGGGGATATTTAGCAATGACGGGAGGTAGTTTGGTTGTCATAGCTAGGGCAGTTGGGGTGCCACTGGCATCTCACGGGTAGAGGCCACGATTACTGCTAAACATCCTGTCATGTACAAGACAGTTCCCCACAACAAAGAAGTATCCAGCACACAATGCCAACAGTACCAGGGTTGAGAGACCCCACTTGTTAATGTATAGAAAAAATTCAGTCACACCTATTTCCATAAGCAGCCTTAGGGAAAAAGACTGGAATATAACTGTCACTAAGAAAACTTTTTCTAGGTAAACGATACTGTCTTTATCAATTGCTTTCATCTCACAATAAGATATGTTGAGCTCTTAATAAGCTAACGAGAGGAATGAAATAGCAAAAAATAATACAGGGTTATAGTTAACATAACCAATCTATGAAGTATGTGCATCTTCTTTTGGCGTATCACTTCCAATAGTAATAGTTATCGTTTTACAGAACAGAATACTACTTACAGGACACCCTAATATTTCAATTACCTTGCTAGTCGGAGACTCAAAATCTTCATCAGCTGCTTCAGATTCCTTAGACCTTTTCTTAGATTTTTTGGGAGTACTAATTCTGGTGAATTTCACTCTGAAAAAATACCAAAAAGGTATTCACAAACATTCATATGATTATAACGTGTAAGAATTTCAATTAAATACAGAAAGGAACCAGCTAAGGCTCTAATTTCTCGACCGCTCTGAAACAGAAAACGAGAAAAGACACCCCCCATTAGTTTCAAATTACTGATTCAAAAGTAAGCCAAACTCATTGTTAAACTCTTAGAAAATATAAAGTTTCATTTTATAAATCATAAGCTTTCTAGAAAATTAGCCCCTAAGAGTAGCCAGAACCAACATGCAAGTATATGTTGAGTTGGCCAAAAAGTTCATTCGGGTTTCCCGTAGCATCTTATGGAAAAACCTGAACAAACTTTCTGGCCAAACCTCACAGTATATGGCTCAACTTACCTAAAAAAGCTCTATGATTTATTTTTAATCTTATGTTTGTTAAATGCACAGAATTCATATTTGGAGGATATTTCTCCAGGAATTAACAACTATGATAAATAAGAGTTTAAAACTCATCTAAAATACATCTACAATTCCTCTGAAATCATGCCTGACTTTAAATTAAATATGGAAAATAAGCAACATTTTTGAAACCCTGTTTTCTTTTTCTTATAAATCAGCTGTGTTCTAGAAAAAACATTCTTCAGTGCTTGACATATTTTCCTTCACATCTAATAATACATGCAGAATATTTACAACTTGAGAACAAAACAAAACTTTACCTAATAGGACTCTCTGAATCAGAGGATACTGTTATTAATTCCGCCGTATATAAGCTACGCTTCCCTGATAAGTTCGCTGCTTTTGGAGTGGAAGCTTTTACTGGACTATCGTCTTGTGCGTCTTCAGAATCAGTACCTCTAACGATGACTGTAGCAGGTGTGCTGCTGCTTTGTTTCCGTGTAGAAACATACACCGAGCTGTCTTCAGTCTCAGCTTTAGAGTGTATAACCTTATCCTTAACTGGTATGCCAGTTTTTCTTGGAGACTCATTGCTACACGGAGAGGAAATTTTTGGAGGGTCATCATCGGCTGCACCTTCACAAACAAGGTTTTTGCTGTTAAGTAATGTGCCGTTTTTGAAAACGTCTGTTTTCTTTTGTCTTAAACTCCTTCTAAGCCTTTTTTGATTTTGTTTCTCTTTAAAGGAAAAAGTTGATTCTTTCTCTTGACTATTTCTCTATTTTCACCTGGAATAGCACCAGTATCTAAGATTTTTTTATTCTTTTTCTTCAGCTTTTTACTTTTCTCCTTAGGAAAACCTCCTTTATCAGCATGTGTCTGTGATTTGCCATTATTTGAAAGCATTTGGATATTAGGATTTTCCATGATGTTTTTAGAATTATTGTCTCTTCCTTCCTCATTTAAAGATTTTTCATTGAGCTCTTTCTGCTTATCAGAAGACTTTTTGACTCCATGTTTAAGTGCATCTGATGTTGGCTGCCTAAATGCTTTCATAAACTGCTGTCTTTCTTCTAGAGTGCATCTTGGTTTCACAGCTTCAGAACCTCCAGCTTCCAACACTGCCAATTCTAGTTCTTCCTCATATATAACGACATTACATCTTCTTTTCTGAATCGTCTGTTCATTCTTAGGATGAGACAGACTATTTTCCATTTCCACCTGCTTTTGTTTCAAGAAAGTTGAGGGTATTTTCCCTGTCTTTTCTTGGGGGATGGGGTGAACTTGTGCAACAACAGTGACTGTCTTAAAGCGGACCTGTTGGGAAATCTCATAGGTTTCTGGGTCAGTCATACAACCACTTTTGGCTGCATCGTCAACAGTTTCAGAAGGAATACAAATAGACACTGTAGAGTCTGGTGCCTGTTCTACTTTACTTTCGTTGTGACTTTTTAAAAATTCCTCATATGAGACAGTTATTGTACTATCATTTAACTGGGCTGTTTTAGTTATATTATCTCTAGATTCTGCATCATTTGCAGTATTTTCAATTTCATTAGTTAGGGAAGGCATTATCTGTTTACTATCATTACCATCTCTTTTAAGGAGATTTAGTTCCTCTGCTAAGGGTAAACTTTCAGATAGATCTATTATCTCTCTGTGCTTCCTTTTCCTCAGTTTTCTGCGATCAGTTTTTGAGGGCTCTTGTTTAGGACTTACTTTCTTAGAACTTTCTTTGGAGGTCATAGTGCTTGATTGTTTTTTGGTATCTTGAATACTTCCTGCAAGTACCTCGACATGTTTCTTATAGAGTAAAGCAGAAGTACTACTTTCCACAGAATTGTTACTTAAACTGGAGTCTTCCTTGCTATCATCACTGTTGATTTCAATTGCAGATTCATTTTCAGTTTTAATATGACTTAGTTGATGAGATAAATTAAGTCTCTTTCCTCTCTTCTTATTCTCTGTATTTGAGGACATTTCCAAAGCTGTTTTACAGTCTTTGTCACTGTCAGCAGGCAATGGTGTGGATGACTTTATCTTGTACTTTTTTGCTGTCTGAGGTTTCTCATTTGTGGGTAAAGTCTTTCTAAAATAATCCAGAATATTACTGGATTTTGGTGGAGAGAAAACCCTGTCTCCAGTCTTCCCCGTTGGTGATAAATATTTGGTGATTGTTTTGCAAGAAGTCCTGTCATCGACTGTCCTTCGCTTCTTGCTTGCCTATCAATTTAAAAGAAGAAAGCAAGCACTTATTTCAAGCAACATAAATTCTAAACATGGATCTATTATTTTATGTAATGCGATAAAAAAAGGAAGGCTCCCTTAGTTGATAAACATTACATATTAGGAAGAAAAAGAGCTTTAAAGTTAAACCTACATTCAAATCTCAATGTCACATCAAGTTATACAATTATAATTTGTGTACTTTATATATTATGCGTCAATAAAAAGTTTCAAGGCCCCCTATGCTTGTGTACAAATGTGTTAATTACTGTTGGCCTCTGTTTACTCTATAACCTTTGAATAGTACCACCCACCCCACAGAATTTGTAATGAACATATTACACACAAACGTGAAGTCTGATGCATGCTCAGAACTCTATAAATATTATTTCCATTCCCTTTATCCTGTTTTAGTTAAAAATAAAGAAATTATTCTAACTATTTCCAAGAAACAGGTACGTGGTGAACAAGCCTAGGATCCCAAAATTTACTAATTAAGTAAAAATTATAGTGGACATTTACTACAAATAAAACAAATAAGACTTTTCAGTGTTTTAGTGTGCTATTAAGAGTTACTCGGGTTCGTGCCCCTGTCTGGGAAGATCCCACATGCCGCGGAGCGGCTGGGCCCGTGAGCCATTGCCGCTGAGCCTGCACATCCGGAGCCTGTGCTCCACAACGGGAGAGGCCACAACAGTGAGAGGCCCGCGTACCGCAAAAAAACAAACAAAGAAACAAAAAAAACAAGAGTTACCGCCTGCCTCTTATACTATTTAGTACCCTTAAAAAAAAGCTCCATCAACTTTATTTTTAACTTCCTCAGTTCATCTGTTAGAAAAAACTTGCCAGAACAACAAGAAAACCTTTTCTTTTGAAGATAAGTAGCAAAGGAATTATACGTCTAGAAAATTAAAATGGATTATAAGGCTATCGTGATTAAAAGCATAGCACTGATGCATGAATAGGCAGGCAACTTAATAGAACCGATTAGAAAACCAGAAAGAGACATAAGTGTGTATTTAAGAATTTGGTATATGGTAATAGTAGCACTCAAGTTAGTGGGCAAAGAAGTAGTTAATAAATAGTACTGGGACAAATTCTAACCCTCTGGATAAATATGAGACAAAATAAATTACAGACAGATTAAAATTTTACATCTTAAAATGAAATGATAAATGTACTAGAAGAAAATGTTAATGAGTTGTTAGTATTATTATCGTGAGCTCGTATCAGAGGCACAATAGCCAAAACAAACAAACAAACAAATAGATGTCTGTACAGATTAGAATTATTGGCTATTTCCCCATTATCTTCATGGCATCTATTCTTTGATTTTAGTCACTTTTAGGCTGAATCCTTTGGAGAGAGGCTGAAAAGGTAGTAGGTATGGAAAAGAGCACTGATAAGAATAAAGTCTGGCCTTCAGGCCTGGCTCTACCACTGATGTACTAAGGGATCTTGTGCATTTAAATATTATCTTCCAGATAATGTATTTGCCATATTCTGAGTTCTACAGGTTTTTACATTTGGATTAAAAACACATAGCAAGCAAGCTGCAAAAGAGTTCACATTATATGATCCCTTTTAAAAATGACATATAAATATTTAAGGAGAGGAAAGTCTGGACAAATGAACTTGTAACTATTAAAAGAGGGTTCCCCCTGGGGACCTCCCTGGTGGCACAGTGCTTAAGAATCCACCTGCTAATGCAGGGGACACGGGTTCAATCTCTGGTACGGGAAGATCCCACATGCCATGGAGCAACTAAGCCCATGCGCCGCAACTACTGAGCCTGTGCTCTAGAGCCTGTGTGCCACAAAATTACTGAAGCTGGAACACCTAGAGCCTGTGCTCTGCAACAAGAGAAGCCACCGCAATGAGAAGCCCGCACACTGCAATGAAGAGTAGACCCCGCTCGCCACAACTAGAGAAAGCCCATGCACAGCAATGAAGACCCAAGGCAGTCAAATAAGCAAACAAACAAACAAACAAAATTAAATCCAAATACATAAATAATATAAGCAGCATTTAAAAGTTCAGTAGAATCTTTCTAAAAAGTAAGAGATAGCAATTAAGAAAAAAAAGTGGGTTCCCCCTAAACAGGAAAGAGAAACTTTTAAAAGTTTTCACTTTTAAATTTATATACTACTGTGTCTTTTTTTTGTTTGTTTGCGGTACGCAGGCCTCTCACTGTTGTGGCCTCTCCCGTTGCGGAGCACAGGCTCCGGACGCGCAGGCTCAGCGGCCATGGCTCACGGGCCCAGCCGCTCCAGGCATGTGGGATCTTCCCGGACCGGGGCACAAACCCGTGTCCCCTGCATCGGCAGGTGGACTCTCAACCACTGCGCCACCAGGGAAGCCCTACTACTGTGTCTTTTAAACAAATGTTTGCTGTTTTTAAAAACTTAAAAAAAAATTTTTTTCGACTGCGCCTTGTGACACGCAGGATCTTAGTTCCCACACCAGGGATCGAACCTGTGCCCCCGCAGTGGAAGCGCGGAGTCCTAACCACTGGACCCGCAGGGAATTCCAAAAACTTTTTAAATGTTTTTTAAAAACATTAAAAAGAATAGGTACGGAAAAAATTTTTTTTTAATTAAAAATAAAAATAAAAACAAGAATAGGCATGGATATTCAGAACATACATAAGGAGGTTAGGAATGTTAAGGACCTGCTTTATAGTAGTAGAGTGACAGATTTTTGTTGTTGTGTTAGCAAAAATTTTTTTCTTTTTCATAAACTTATTTGATTGATTGATTTTGGGCTGGGTTGGATCTTCATTGCAGTGCGCGGGCTTCTCATTGTGGTGGCTTCCCTTGTTGCACAGCACAGGCTCTAGGTATGTGGTCTCAGTAGTTGGGGTGCGTGGGCTCAGTAGTTGTGGCTTGCGGGCTCTAGAGCGCAGGCTCTGTAGTTGTGGCGCACGGGCTTAGTTGCTCCGCGGCATGTGGGATCTTCCCGGACCAGGGCTCGAACCCGTGTCTCCTGCATTGGCAGGTGGATTCTTAACCACTGTGCCACCAGGGAAGTCCCCAGCAAAATTTCTGACAGGCTGATGAACCTTAGGATAAGTTAGAATTCAAAATAATCCAGCTAAATTTAAATTAACGACTCAATCATTGAAACAGTTAAGAAAGACATGTTTTAGTGAATGTGTGAAAAAAACATCCACATGCATTTTGGCATGCAGTTCTGCTATTACCTGAAATCTGGTTTTTTTTTCCTAATAGTTATTTTTCTGATAAAAGTTTTAAAAAGTTCATGTTTATAGAAAAACAAAAAACAGAAAAATGAAGAAAATCAAAATCAACCATAATCCTATCATCTCAAAAACCAGTCATTTCCAACACCCTCCTTTCTGACCTAGCTGCCTGTCCTCCCAGCTCACACTTGGTTACTCCTGACTAAAACAGGAACTTCCGTCCTGACAGCTCTCTACTTTCTCCTTATTTATCAGCCCCTGGTATCCCTTTTCCCCATCCCCAGCTTAAATTCCATCATATATCATGTCAACTCTCAAAAATGTTTTCACCTCCTTTGGCGCCACTGTCCTTCAAAACAGGGTTAAATATTTACTTTATGAGATTAATGATAAGAGTACCAAGCATAGTACCTAGAGTGAGATAAGAAGCACCCCCCCAGGCGGAAAAAAAAGAGAGTTGTTAAATAAAAACAAAAGAGATACCAACTTTCTGTGGCAGTGGCTTTCACCCAAGGATTCCATCGGAACCACCCTGGTGGCTTTTTCAACACACACACACACACACACACACACACACACACACACGTGTACCTACTCACCCAGGAGAGAATCCAATTCTCTCATCATGAGGGATAAGCAGTTTACTCTACAAAATCAGCTAAACGATTCTTGTATATACAACCTCTCCCTTTAGGACAGTGGTTTTCAACTGGGGGTGATTTTTCCCTCCAGGGGATATTTAGCAATGACGGGAGGTAGTTTGGTTGTCATAGCTAGGGCAGTTGGGGTGCCACTGGCATCTCACGGGTAGAGGCCACGATTACTGCTAAACATCCTGTCATGTACAAGACAGTTCCCCACAACAAAGAAGTATCCAGCACACAATGCCAACAGTACCAGGGTTGAGAGACCCCACTTGTTAATGTATAGAAAAAATTCAGTCACACCTATTTCCATAAGCAGCCTTAGGGAAAAAGACTGGAATATAACTGTCACTAAGAAAACTTTTTCTAGGTAAACGATACTGTCTTTATCAATTGCTTTCATCTCACAATAAGATATGTTGAGCTCTTAATAAGCTAACGAGAGGAATGAAATAGCAAAAAATAATACAGGGTTATAGTTAACATAACCAATCTATGAAGTATGTGCATCTTCTTTTGGCGTATCACTTCCAATAGTAATAGTTATCGTTTTACAGAACAGAATACTACTTACAGGACACCCTAATATTTCAATTACCTTGCTAGTCGGAGACTCAAAATCTTCATCAGCTGCTTCAGATTCCTTAGACCTTTTCTTAGATTTTTTGGGAGTACTAATTCTGGTGAATTTCACTCTGAAAAAATACCAAAAAGGTATTCACAAACATTCATATGATTATAACGTGTAAGAATTTCAATTAAATACAGAAAGGAACCAGCTAAGGCTCTAATTTCTCGACCGCTCTGAAACAGAAAACGAGAAAAGACACCCCCCATTAGTTTCAAATTACTGATTCAAAAGTAAGCCAAACTCATTGTTAAACTCTTAGAAAATATAAAGTTTCATTTTATAAATCATAAGCTTTCTAGAAAATTAGCCCCTAAGAGTAGCCAGAACCAACATGCAAGTATATGTTGAGTTGGCCAAAAAGTTCATTCGGGTTTCCCGTAGCATCTTATGGAAAAACCTGAACAAACTTTCTGGCCAAACCTCACAGTATATGGCTCAACTTACCTAAAAAAGCTCTATGATTTATTTTTAATCTTATGTTTGTTAAATGCACAGAATTCATATTTGGAGGATATTTCTCCAGGAATTAACAACTATGATAAATAAGAGTTTAAAACTCATCTAAAATACATCTACAATTCCTCTGAAATCATGCCTGACTTTAAATTAAATATGGAAAATAAGCAACATTTTTGAAACCCTGTTTTCTTTTTCTTATAAATCAGCTGTGTTCTAGAAAAAACATTCTTCAGTGCTTGACATATTTTCCTTCACATCTAATAATACATGCAGAATATTTACAACTTGAGAACAAAACAAAACTTTACCTAATAGGACTCTCTGAATCAGAGGATACTGTTATTAATTCCGCCGTATATAAGCTACGCTTCCCTGATAAGTTCGCTGCTTTTGGAGTGGAAGCTTTTACTGGACTATCGTCTTGTGCGTCTTCAGAATCAGTACCTCTAACGATGACTGTAGCAGGTGTGCTGCTGCTTTGTTTCCGTGTAGAAACATACACCGAGCTGTCTTCAGTCTCAGCTTTAGAGTGTATAACCTTATCCTTAACTGGTATGCCAGTTTTTCTTGGAGACTCATTGCTACACGGAGAGGAAATTTTTGGAGGGTCATCATCGGCTGCACCTTCACAAACAAGGTTTTTGCTGTTAAGTAATGTGCCGTTTTTGAAAACGTCTGTTTTCATTGGTCTTAAAATCCTTCTAAGCCATTTTTGATTTTGTTTCTCTTTAAAGGAAAAAGTTGATTCTTTCTCTTGACTATTTCTCTCTCTATTTTCACCTGGAATAGCACCAGTATCTAAGATTTTTTTATTCTTTTTCTTCAGCTTTTTACTTCTCTCCTTAGGAAAACCTCCTTTATCAGCATGTGTCTGTGATTTGCCATTATTTGAAACCATTTGGAAATTAGGATTTTCCATGATGTTTTTAGAATTATTGTCTCTTCCTTCCTCATTTAAAGATTTTTCATTGAGCTCTTTCTGCTTATCAGAAGACTTTTTGACTCCATGTTTAAGTGCATCTGATGTTGGCTGCCTAAATGCTTTCATAAACTGCTGTCTTTCTTCTAGAGTGCATTTTGGTTTCACAGCTTCAGAACCTCCAGCTTCCAACACTGCCAATTCTAGTTCTTCCTCATATATAACGACATTAGATTTTCTTTTCTGAATCGTCTGTTCATTCTTAGGATGAGACAGACTATTTTCCATTTCCACCTGCTTTTGTTTCAAGAAAGTTGAGGGTATTTTCCCTGTCTTTTCTTGGGGGATGGGGTGAACTTGTGCAACAACAGTGACTGTCTTAAAGCGGACCTGTTGGGAAATCTCATAGGTTTCTGGGTCAGTCATACAACCACTTTTGGCTGCATCGTCAACAGTTTCAGAAGGAATACAAATAGACACTGTAGAGTCTGGTGCCTGTTCTACTTTACTTTCGTTGTGACTTTTTAAAAATTCCTCATATGAGACAGTTATTGTACTATCATTTAACTGGGCTGTTTTAGTTATATTATCTCTAGATTCTGCATCATTTGCAGTATTTTCAATTTCATTAGTTAGGGAAGGCATTATCTGTTTACTATCATTACCATCTCTTTTAAGGAGATTTAGTTCCTCTGCTAAGGGTAAACTTTCAGATAGATCTATTATCTCTCTGTGCTTCCTTTTCCTCAGTTTTCTGCGATCAGTTTTTGAGGGCTCTTGTTTAGGACTTACTTTCTTAGAACTTTCTTTGGAGGTCATAGTGCTTGATTGTTTTTTGGTATCTTGAATACTTTCTGCAAGTACCTCGACATGTTTCTTATAGAGTAAAGGAGAAGTACTACTTTCCACAAGATTGTTACTTAAACTGGAGTCTTCCTTGCTATCATCACTGTTAAGTTCAATTGCAGATTCATTTTCAGTTTTAATATGACTTAGTTGATGAGATAAATTAAGTCTCTTTCCTCTCTTCTTATTCTCTGTATTTGAGGACATTTCCAAAGCTGTTTTACAGTCTTTGTCACTGTCAGCAGGCAATGGTGTGGATGACTTTATCTTGTACTTTTTTGCTGTCTGAGGTTTCTCATTTGTGGGTAAAGTCTTTCTAAAATAATCCAGAATATTACTGGATTTTGGTGGAGAGAAAACCCTGTCTCCAGTCTTCCCCATTGGTGATAAATATTTGGGGATTGTTTTCCAAGAAGTCCTGTCATCGACTGTCCCTCGATTCTTGCTTGCCTATCAATTTAAAAGAAGAAAGCAAGCACTTATTTCAAGCAACATAAATTCTAAACATGGATCTATTATTTTATGTAATGCGATAAAAAAAGGAAGGCTCCCTTAGTTGATAAACATTACATATTAGGAAGAAAAAGAGCTTTAAAGTTAAACCTACATTCAAATCTCAATGTCACATCAAGTTATACAATTATAATTTGTGTACTTTATATATTATGCGTCAATAAGAAGTTTCAAGGCCCCCTATGCTTGTGTACAAATGTGTTAATTACTGTTGGCCTCTGTTTACTCTATAACCTTTGAATAGTACCACCCACCCCACAGAATTTGTAATGAACATATTACATACAAACATGTGAAGTCTGATGCATGCTCGGAACTCTATAAGTATTATTTCCATGCCCTTTATCCTGTTTTAGTTAAAAATAAAGAAATTATTCTAACTATTTCCAAGAAACAGGTACATGGTGAACAAGCCTAGGATCCCAAAATTTACTAATTAAGTAAAAATTATCGTGGACATTTACTACAAATAAAACAAATAAGACTTTTCAGTGTTTTAGTGTGCTATTAAGAGTTACCGCCTGCCTCTTATACTATTTAGTACCCTTAAAAAAAAGCTCCATCAACTTTATTTTTAACTTCCTCAGTTCATTTGTTAGAAAAAACTTGCCAGAACAACAAGAAAACCTTTTCTTTTGAAGATAAGTAGCAAAGGAATTATACGTCTAGAAAATTAAAATGGATTATAAGGCTATCGTGATTAAAAGCATAGCACTGATGCATGAATAGGCAGGCAACTTAATAGAACCGATTAGAAAACCAGAAAGAGACATAAGTGTGTATTTAAGAATTTGGTATATGGTAATAGTAGCACTCAAGTTAGTGGGCAAAGAAGTAGTTAATAAATAGTACTGGGACAAATTCTAACCCTCTGGATAAATATGAGACAAAATAAATTACAGACAGATTAAAATTTTACATCTTAAAATGAAACGATAAATGTACTAGAAGAAAATGTTAATGAGTTGTTAGTATTATTATCGTGAGCTCGTATCAGAGGCACAATACCATAGGCTCTGGAGTCAAGCAGATCTAAGTTCAAGTGCTGGCTCTGACATCTACTAGTGTGGGACCTTGAGCAAATTACTGTTAATTTTCTAACTTATTTTTCTAACCTAACTTACTTTTAATTACTTCTTAACCTTCTCTCTTCTGTAGAATACAGATAATAACACCTCATCACAGGGTTGATATTAAGTAAAATAATGTGTATAAGGTCCTTACCCTTAAAATACTAAACAGTAAGTATCATTACTGTGAAATAGCCCTCTAAGCAGGACACCAAAAGCAGAAAGTGTAATGAAAAGACTGGAAAACTGAGCAAACAAAAAGCAAGAACGGTGTAATTCAAGCATCAAAAGTCCTTCTTCACACCTGAGACAAGCAGAGCAACTGCCTTTTCAGCAAAGAAGTATCAGCATAACATCTATTAGCAAGCAGACAAAAGTACTCAATTCTAAAAAGTAAGAAAGAGTCCCAGCGAGATAAGTGAATATACATTTTGGCTCACTTCGAAGACATCTGTTTGCATACTTCAGTTAGGATGCGAGCTTGAAATGAAAAGGTGTAAAAATATAGCAACCGTCTACTTTTAGATGCTACTCCACTACTTCATGGCATTAGAATCTCTTAACAACAACTGCTTAGTACATTTCACTGAAACTTGATGAACACTGGAGAATAACAGCATGCCAAGCTGGGACTTCTAACTGCAGTATCTTAAGCCCTAGAACAATGAGATAGTGATTTTTAAATGACGTACCTTTTTTGATTCCTGTAGTGACAATCTAAGCGGTATTCCCAGAGCAGGCGATTCGGTGGACAGGTAGAACTTAAAGATTCTTTTCAACGCTAAAGTTCTATGATTCCTTATCATGAACCCCTGACTTGACCCTGGGATCCTCCATAACATTTCACAAGACTAAAACATCAAGTTCCAGAAACATTTCAGGATCTGGGAACTAGTCCTTTACTAGGCATCTTAAGGTCCCCGCAAACATCTCACAATCCCAATGTTTCTAGGAACCTATCACGTCTTTAAGCAACGACACACCCCAGCAATTGTTCCACACAATGTCAGACTCTGGGGCCTCACCAGATCCCTCCTTTCCCCTCACAGATCCTAAGTCGGGATCACCTTTCACCCACACCCAACATTCGGAGATATTCAAACTCACCTCATTCCCGTAGTCTTTCACCGGAGGGGGAGCAGCTGCCGCCGCCATGGCCAAGACCCCCACCATGCTCCCTGCTTCCCGGAATCCCGGTTCCTAGGACCTTCCGCGGCCCGGCCCGGCCTGTCGGGAGGCCATGGAGGCGGCCGGCTCCAGCAGGAGCGAGGAGCTGGGCCGCGGGGTCCGCCTCGGACTCCCCCGCGCCCACTGCCCGGGGTGGTCGCAGAGGCTGGGCCCAGCTCAGCCAAGAAGAACGCGGGAAGAGGCGGTGAGAAAGCGCGGGCAGCGAAGACCCTCGGGCTCGGTCGGTGAGCGCGGGGTGCCCCTGAGGCCGGCGCTCCAGTTCTGAGTGATCGGGACTGGGGCTCCCGTGGGGAAAGCAGGCCGAACACAGAACCTACCCGCGGGCTTCGGAAGGAGTTCTTGTCAATTGTGATTCCGCGCCGTCCAGAGTGCAGGGGGCGGAGTTTAGATTGCTTCCGGAGGCTGCGCGGACAGTGAGCCGAGAGGGCCAAAATGCTTCTTCGGCAAGCCTGCGGGAAGGCGGGATTGTTTTACCGTGAATCTAAAAGCAGCGGGGACTTCGGAGATTCAAACTTCTAAAGCCCAGTTTCACTGATGAGGATATGATTTGACTAAGTCCGTTGGTGGCAGAATTCAAACCCCATACTTTTGACGCCCCAGACTAGCCCCTATTTAAAAGTGGAAATTCGAAGAATACAGAAAAGGGAATAACAATTGATTACACTCCCACACGGAATAAAATGTTATTTTGCCAAGCGTCCTACCTAGAGATACGCCCACTTGGGGTCCGAGATTTCGACTTTTTACCCCTAATTGAGCTCAGGAGGCATTTCTTCCCGTGGATTTCGTCCTCGCGAGCAGCTAGGAGCCCAAGGTCGTCGCCTCAGCTGGCTGGCGTGTGTTCGAGTTGTTGCTGGGTACCAGTAGTTTGCTAGTTTGTAGTGAAGATAATCTCATACATCATTTGCATTGTTTTCATGGATATGTTTAGCTTTACTTTTTTTTTTACATTGCACTTGCAATATAGAGAGTGTGTTTATTTTGTCTGAGTGCTAGTTTTAACTACACGGTGTGGAAGAGCTGAAACAAGTCATGTAAATACACCTGTCAAATAGTAACGGGAAGCCACCTCGTTCGGTCGGGTTATGCAAACTGATACTAACTGTTGACGTAATAAAGATAGATCTTTATGGTATTTGCTATTGTCTGGACAACATAAAGGGTACAAGTTTCTCCAATGAAATTAGTGGTAATTACTTTCTCCTTGAAAATTATTAACCCCGGATAAGGTTTTTCAGGAAGGGAGACTGCACTTCTAAATATAAACTGTTTTGTTGTTTTGGTTTCGTTTGTATATAACTCACGTAGTGTAAGAACGCTGCGCAAGGAGAATGACGGCGAAGAGGAGGAGAAATCAATTAGAAGATTACAGAAAAAACTGAAAGTCTGTTTGACTTTCACCCCCTAACTCGGTCTCTTCCTCTTAGCCCCAAAGCCAGCCAGTATTACCTATTTGGTGGATAGCATTGCAGCCTTTCTTAATACTTTTACATACATATACGTATCCGTAGAAAAATCTTTAGCTTTGTTTTTCTTTACATAAAAGGTAACAATGTAAATATCACTCAGCAAATTGTTTCTTTCATCATTGTCTTCAAGAGCTATGCAGGTCGATCTGATTCGTTCCCTTTCATTCCTGAGCATTCCACCCGATTATGCACAACATTTTATTTATCCATTTCCTTAGTGATGATCATTTAAATTGTCTTCAATTTTCTGTTAGTCAAACAATGAGTCAGCGAACGTTCTTGTCTCCTTGAACACAAATGGTGCTTTTCCAGGATACACACCTAAACGTGGAATTGCTGGGTTGTAGGGTATGTCTCTAGTGCTTTTTATTCTTCTAAAAAGCTAAGCATTTAAAATGTGGTGGCGCAGTGGTTGAGAATCTGCCTGCCAATACAAGGGACACGGGTTCGACCCCTGGTCTTCTAGCACTATAAATATCTGCTTATCTTTAAATATTTCAATATCTTTACACAGCTATTTTTAAAAATAAATTTATTTATTTTATTTATTTAGTTTGGGCTGTGTTGGGTCTTCCTCGCTGCGCACCGGCTTCCTCTAATTGCGGGGAGCGGGGGCTACTCTTAGTTGCGGTGCGTGGGCTTCTCATTCTCGTGGCTTCTCTTATTGTGGAGCACTGGCTCTAGGCACGTGGGCTTCAGTAGTTGCAGCACGCGGGCTCAGTAGTTGTGGCTCCTGGGCTCTAGAGCACAGGCTCAGTAGTTGTGGTTCACGGGCTTAGTTGCTCCGCGGCATGTGGGATCTACCCGGACCAGGGCTTGAACCCGTGTCCCCTGCACTGGCAGGCGGATTCTCAACCACTGCTCCACCAGGGAAGCCCTAAACAGCTATTTCTTGATCTAACAATTTTAAACAGTATTCATTAAAGTCCTGTTATGGTGGTTCATTCTCTTGTAACACCGCCCTCCATACTTTCTCTCCTCCCACATTCCCAATATAGTTATATTATAAAGACTTGTACACTTGTACACAAATGTTGATAGCAGCTTTATTTGTAATAGTAAAAAACTTGGAACAACTTATCAACAGGTACATTAACAAACACATCCATACCATGGAATACTACTCAGCAATAAAAAGAAATGAACTATCAATACATGAAACAACATGGATGAAAAAAGAGTACATACTGCATGATTCCATTTATTTAAAATTTGAGAAAAATGCAAATTAATCTCTAATTACAGAAAGCAGATCATCATTGCCTGTGTTCAGGGGTTGAAGGAGGGATAGATTACAAAGGAATAGGTTACATGGAAACTTTGGGGAGTGATGGAAATGTTCATTATCTTGGTTATGGTGATGGTTCCACAGGTATCTACTGATGAATAAGTTCATCACGTCATATACTCTAAATATATGCAGTTTATTGCAAATCAGTTATACTCAATAAAGCTGTTTAAAAAATGGTTCAAGCTGATTGAAGGTTTTTAGCATAGGTGGGACTCACTCGTGGGTTCTACTGTAGGATCATCAGGAGATTTTCATTGGGGAACTTCCTAATGTTTATAGGTGGAGGTCTTTTCTCTGGACCTCTTGGTTTCTCCTCCAATCTATTCAGGGGCAGAGGTGTTTATAGCTCATGCAGTTTTGTGGAAGCAATAGGGAGGCGTCACCTAAATGCATGGAATAGGGCAAGGGACCTAAAATATCTAACTCTAATATTAACTGACGTCTCCCCTTTTCAGTCCCATGCCTCATTCTCATGTGCTGTGTTATTCATCCTTCCATCCATTCCATAAATACAAATGAATGCCTGACATGTGCCAGCTATGAACAAAACAGACAAAAATGCCTATCCTTTTAGAATTTATATTCTGGTTGGAAGAGACATGTAATAAAAATGATCCATAAGTGAAGTATATGGTAAGACAGGGCTAAATGCTGAGGAGAAAATAATGCAGGAAGTAGGATAAGGAAAGGAATGTCAGAATAGGGGTTGTGATTTTTTTTTAAGTGACTAAAATTTTTAAAAGGATATATACCATGAGTTTCTCAGGAGCCTTTGGGGAGAGTTAGCCCAATTCTGAATGGTTCATCCTCTTCAGTTTAGATCGTAACTTCCTGCAGTTTTCTTGGGCAATTACTACTACTCCACTTTCCATCTTCCAAAAATTTATGGAACTCTCTAGTGCTCTTTTGTGTTCTCTACTGTTCCATTTGTCCCTAATCCATTTGTTTTTCCTAATCCAGTTTTAAATCCCTTAATTGTTATTTTGATGGGGTTTTGGAAGGGAAAGGAGAAAAGCCTTAAGACTCAGTTTAGGGTTTACCTTGTTCAAGAAACTTTTCCTGATACCTTCTTCCTTCCACTTTACCTTAGGCTGGATTAGGTGGCCGTCTCTGTGCTTCTACTCATTGCACTCAATATATTAGAATATAAATTCCTGCTTATGTGTGAGTGATCCCCCTACTGGACTATGAAGGCAAGTCCTAGGTCTCATTCCTGATTTGATTCCCAGCATCTAAGCACAGAGCCAGACACATACCTTGTACTCTTTAAATATTTTGTAAGTAAATGTGTGCTTCTACCTGGCCATACTATTCAGCCTTTGCATGAGTCCTGTGAGGAAGACATTTACATTATTGTCGATTTAGAGAAATGTAGCTCACACGAGTTACAATGTTTAGCCAAGTCTCCAAACTTAAACTTCAGTGCTTTTTTTAAAATTTATTTATTTATTTATTTATTTTTGGCTGCGTTGGGTCTTTGTTGCTGCGTTCAGGCTTTCTTTAGTTGTGGTGAGTTGGGGCTACTCTTCGTTGCGGTGCGCAGGCTTCTCATTACGGTGGCTTCTCTTGCTGTGGAGCATGGGCTCTAGGTGCGCAGGCTTCGGTAGTTGTGGCACGTGGGCTCAGTAGTTGTGGCTCACGGGCTCTAGAGTGCAGGCTCAGGAGTTGTGGCGCACGGGCTTAGTTGCTCCGCAGCATGTGGGATCTTCCCGGACCAGGGCTCAAACCCGTGTCCCCTGCATTGGCAGGCGGATTCCCAACCACTGTACCACCAGGGAAGCCCGTCAATTATATTCTTATTGTAAATAAATCAATTATCAAGTCCTTTGTTTCTTGTAGCATGAGGAGTCTGTGCCTCTGAATCTGCTCACCTCTGGGTACTCTTGAAAAGTCAGTGTCAGACTAATGTGGTGACACAGAGATTAAAAACTCTGTAAAGCCCTGTCTGATGGCCTGCTGGCTTCTGTCATCACCACCTCTAGATCAATCTTCCTCTCTATTATTGACCAGAGCATTTATTTTTCAGAAACTTGTGCTCTAAAGTTAAAAAAAATAAAAAAATTTCGAGCCTGGGGGTGCAGTTTTACAGCTTTTCTTCAGTTTTCTTCATGTTATTTTTGTGGGTAGTGTGGATATATTAGATACACATTTTCTGCCTCCCATCAGTTAGTAGGTCAAGGAAATAAAATTGAATGGGACTAAGATTGGTAGCTTGTCTTTATGGAAGTTTTCCTTTTAATTTTTTTTAAAATTTCACTTAGTAAAGCTTTCTGGAGTGGGAGCCAATTCTGTTCAATTAGCTTTAGAGAGCACACAGAACATACCATGTTCAAGAACAATTAATAAATCCTGTTTTTTACTGACTCAATGTGTGTCCAAACTCTCCTGTTCCCTTGAACCATTTGCCTATCTTTCCCCCTGCTTTCACTGTCAAAACCCCATACAAGGGCTTCCCTGGTGGCACAGTGATTAAGAATCTGCCTGCCAATGCAGGGGACACGGGTTCGAGCCCTGGTCCGGGAAGATCCCACATGTCGCGGAGCAACTAAGCCCGTGCGCCACAACTACTGAGCCTGCGCTCTAGAGCCTGCAAGCCACAACTACTGAGCCCGCGTGCCACAACTACTGAAGCCCGGGTGCCTAGAGCCCGTGCTCCGCAACAAGAGAAGCCACCGCAATGAGAAGCCCATGCGCCGCAACGAAGAGTAGTCCGCACTCACTGCAACTAGAGAAAGCCGGCACGCAGCGACGAACTCAACACAGCCAAAAATAAATTAATTAAAAAAAAACAAAAACCCAAAACTCCGTAAAAGCCAACATCCTAATTCGTCTCCATCATATCATAACTAGACTAACGCCATTTAGTTTTGCCTATTTACTCCCCTCTAGTTATCTCATGCATATTCATTTCACTGAACAAATATTTATTGAGAATTTACAGTATGCCAGCCCCTGCCTTACCTTAAGACAAACCCAAGTCCCACCTCTCTATCATTTATCTTCCTAAAACATTGTTTTGCAAATGTCATGGCACATGCAAAAACCTTTAATGTCTATTCATTAAAGTCAAAGCTTCTTAACCTGAACTCCAGGGCCCTTACTTTTCTCTTAACTTCATCTCCCAATATATTATTCAGTCCTTCCTCTCCAGTCAGAGTGGTCTGATCCTCCTTCCTTATACAATCCATTTATATTCCTGTCTGCAAGTCCTTATACCCTTTCCTTAGTTTTATCTTACCTGGGATGCCTTTACTTACCCCTTTTTGTTTAGTTAATGCCTTGATTCATTCCACAGGTATTTGTTGAGAATCTACTGAGTGCCTTGCTACTTCAGGACAAAGATAATCTCCCATTTTCTCCAGAAGAGCCTTCATTTTCTAAACTTCTCTAATTTCAAGTGTCATTTACTTAGCACCAAACAATGTGGTAGAAGGAGCTTTAGTCTGGCCCAGGAAAACTGGAATCTAGCCTCTAGCACAGATTCATTGTGCAACCTTGAGACAATCACTGTTCTGTTTTTGTTACCTGGGGAGGCAACTGTACCATCCTCGGCCAGGGGTCAGCAAACTATGGCCAGAGGGGAGAAAGGGGGAGGCATAAACTGGGAGATTGGGATTGACATATACACACTACGATATATAAAACAGATAACTAGTAAGGACCTACTGGATAGCACAGGGAACTCTACTCAATACACTGTAATGGACTATATGGAAAAGAATCTAAAAAAGAGTGCATATAGGTATATGTATAACTGATTCACTTTGCTGTACACCTGAAACTAACACAACATTGTAAATCAACTATATTTCAGTAAAAACTTTAAAAAAACAAATAACAAAAAACTATGGCCAGGGCCACATCTGACCCACCACCTGTATGGCCCCTGAACGAAGAATGGTTTTCACCTTTTTAAGTGGTTGAAAAAAGATGCAAAGAATATTTTGTGACGTGTGACAATTATGTGACATTCAAATTTGTGTCCATAAGTTTTATTAGCAGACGGTCACGCCCATTTACTCACTATATTGCAACAGAGGCCTTATGGCCCGCCGAGCACCACATTTTCAATTACCTGGCCCACACGGGAAAGTTTGATAACATCCGCCTTGCAGTTCTACCAGGGTTGAGGTACCTACCGCTGGCCCACGCTTAGGCCTCTTTCTTGGCTCCCTTATTAGACTATGTGCTTCTGGGTGATGCGGCCTTTGTCTGATTCCTGTGAGCGTGGTGCCTGATTCACAGTAACCTCCTAAAACACTAGCCACTGCAGGGATGCTCGTTTACTAGGGAGGTAGGACAATGATGATTCAAGACCCATCCGGGTTAAAATCCCAACGGCTTGAAATCCCGACGGCTTGAGAAAGTTGATTCTCCTCTCTGTCCCCCAGTTTTCTCCTCTGTGGGATAGAGGTGCAAGGAGGCCCGGTAGTGAGGCCAGAATAAGGTGCGGGAAGCGCTTCGTGAGGTGTAGTCATTAATCTTTCCCTGGCTCCATGCGTGCCCCGAGGAAGCATCACTGGCAGGTGCTGCTTGGGAGCTGAGCTGAGACCAGCTGGGCCTGCAGCGCGGGAGGCGCAGGACCCGGACGCTTGTCGAGCGCTGCTGTCAATCAACGCCGCCGTGGGGCGGGGCGGGGCGGTGCTTCCGCCTGCGCGTGGCCGCTCGGGGCCGCTCGGCGGCACCCGGGACAGTCGGGAACCGCGCCCGCAGCCGCCGGCCGCGCGGCCGGACGAGGGGACGATGGAGCTGGAGCCCGAGCTGCTGCTGCAGGAGGCCCGCGAGAGCGTGGAAGCGGCGCAGAGCTACCGGCGGGAGCTAGGCCAGAGGCTGCAGGGGCTGCGGGAGGCGCGGAGGCAGGTCGGAGGGCCGCGCCCGCAGGGGCGCTGTGGGCCCCGGGGAGGGCGCGGGTGCCCGAAGATGGGCGAGGGCACGGAGGGCTGCGAGGGGCGGGAGTGTCCGGAAACTCTAAAGGGAGGAGGGAAGCGTCTCTGAAGGTTCGGGAGACCTGGCAGGGTCTGGGAATGGGGAGGTGGGTTCTGCGGGGCGGTGGGAGGTGGGGGAGGGGGACGGGGGTCTTAAGAGGAAGGGGCAAATTTGGGGGATCGAGGGAGAGTGTGAGGGGCGTTCCCTAAGCTGTGTGGGGCGGTGTCGGGGATGCGATGGGGTCCGAGGTTGGGGGGAGTGAGGGACCAGAGCAAAAACCGAGGGCGTCACAGAGGGTCGTGAAGATTGAGAGAGTTGGGGGAGGTGGAGATTCTTTGGAAAACCTACCTTGTGGATGGAGAGCGATTTTAGAGAGCGTGAGGAAAATGTGTAGCAGTGACTTGGGGAGAGCTCAAAGTGGAGGCGGAATGGACAGTGGAAGGGATGGACTAAGGAGAGACAGGAGCGCAGGAGTAGTAACGTTAACACTAAATGAATGGAATTGGTGTCCAAGTAGTACTTAGTATCTCATATGATCTTGAAAGCATTAAAAAATCACGTAGCGGGATCCCATTCTAGAGTTTGGATTTTAAGGTGAAGCTATGTTGGAAGGGCAAAAGGAGAAAAATGAAGCCCCTAGGGGATGGGATACAAAAGTGTAGGGAAATGGAAAAACAGATTTAAAGAGAGAAGTGTTGAAAGGAGAAGCTAAATATACTTTCAAGTCACGGCAGTTTTCTGCTCCATGGGGACCTGGTTATCAAAGATAGAGGAACGCCACATGGTTTCTCTACACCCTGGAACATATACCGAAAAAGATAGAACCCACTGCCAATGTGCAGGAGGACAGATAATCCTCAAGCTACTATTAATTCAGGTGCTTAGTTAGTGCTTTTTGAGTCAGTGGGATTCCGTCTGAGTGGAATCATTTGAGTGAGTGGGATTTTTCAACATCACATTTGTTATTAATATATATTGTCATCCTAGTAACTCCCATGCTGCATAGAATCTGAAAATTACAACTGGTAGAATAGTGCTGTGATAACAGTGCCTTTGGATATTCTCACCCTTAAGGATACTCAACATGCTTTAGGTTTTATGCATTTAAAAATTCTTGTAGATTTTAAATGTAGGCCAGGCATCTTGTGTAGTTTAGCAGCGAATCTGGGAGCAAGATCTAGATAGGGTGATCCTGATTTGACGAATGCTTTTTAAGGCCTTCCAATATATTCATTTTGATTTCCACTTGAAATCATCCACATTATTCCTTCTGCTGTTTTGAAATAGAGGTTCTAAATCTAGGGCATATTTAAAAAGATTAAAGTATCTCTTATTATATGATTAATGTTGCAGCCAATTAAGATGTCATATGTGAGTGAGACTATTGTTTAACTGCATCAAGGATTAAGAAACACAGGTGATACTAAATGAATGAGCTTAGCACCTGGGAGAAGTACTTATTACTTTTTCCTGTGATATTGAACACATTAAAACAATTTAGTATGATCTCATCCTGAATGGTTTAGTATTGTTTCCAAACCTACATTCTTTTAAATTCTATGTCCAAAAATTTAAAGACAGAACATACTGTCCTATAACCTAGTGGAGTTTGGTATGGGGTTTTGTTTTGTTTTTGAGGACCATTGTCTTGTGCTTGAAACAGAAGACACTAAGAGAACATCCATTAGCTTAGGTTCTTAATGACATTGCCTTCGGACTAGCCTGAGCAATGTCATACTGTTGTGAACTGAAACGTGTTTTGTGCCGGTGCCAGTTACAACAGCTTCTAGTTCTAAAAGCTTTAATTCTTCCTCAAAGCTAATTCCAGTGGGTTGTACACGTTTGGGTTTGTAGAATAAGTCCTCTGTCAACTTGCATTTTAAGGAAGGTCAGTGTTACAAAAATGTTATCAAAATAAGCAGCTGCTTTTGTTTAGTGGTTAGGATATTTTTAGGGTTCCAGTCATTTTCAGAATAACTACATAAAATATATGGCTTTTCAGTCAAAGATTTTGTATCAGGGAAGGATGAGAGAGCAGAGAGGAAAGATGCTCCCTCTGTGTATATTTTTTACTTGCCGATTTTGTTTCCTTTTTGCATAGGATTTTTTAAAAAATTGATATGTAATTTACATACCATAAAATTCATACCTTAAAGTGTACAATTCGGCAGTTTTAGTGTATTTTCAAAGTTGTGCAGCCATCACCACTAATTCCAGAACATTTTCATCACCCCAAAAGAAATCCCATACCTGTTAGCTGTCACTCTTCCAGCCCCTGATAACCACGAAACTACTTTCTGTCTCTATTTGGATTTGCCTATTTTGGACACATCATATAAATGGAACCATACTGTCTGTGGCCCCTTGTGGCTGGCTTCTTTGACTTAGGCATAATGTTTTCAAGGTTCATCCATGAGGTAGCATGTAGCTGTACTTTAGTCCTTTTTGTGGCTGCATAATATTTGTTGTGTGGATATACCACATTTTATTTATCCATTCATCAGCTGATAGATATTTGGGTTATTTTCACTTTTTGGCTCTTATGAATAATCTTGGTGTGAACATTCATGTACAAGTTTTCGTGTAGACATGTTTTCAGTTCTTTTAGTATATACTTAGGAATTGCTGGGTCGTGTGGTAACTCTTTGTTTAACCTTTTCAAGAACTCTTGGCATACTTTTTATCTTTGCTTTTGCTTCTTACCGTTTAAAAATCTTACCCTTTAAAAATTTGCCTCCTGTTAGGAAATCATGGCTACGAAAATTTAGAAGGAACAAGAGTAACAGTATTTTACTGTCAATCTTTTAGTGTGAAAAACAACTGCCAGCATGTAGCAGTTTCTCTTCTGTGGTTAAGTTTAAGCCCTACCCTCTGTCTTCAGAGAAAAGGAAGTTCTGTGTAGGAATGAAGGGTAGTCTGTAACACTCTTACTGTTTGAATAAGTTAAAGACTAGAGAGATGTTCGTTGTCTTCAGGAAATCAGATAATATTTACAGTCAGCCTGGAGTAACTGATGTTGAAATCATTAAGAATAGTTCTGTATAGCTCCCTGGAATCCTTGGTATTAAGAGGTAAATACCTCAAAGAAATTAACTTCAACCCTCCTTAAATACTCATGTGTTCATTTACTCAGTAGATATGCACTGGGTGCATTCTGTGGGTCGGAGATACTTCTAGGTCCTAGAAATACTGTGGGTAGGGAAACAGAGCATTGCTCTCACAGATATACTCTTTCCTTTGGTGGCTAGTCATTAGACTCTTCCGCCTAAAAACAAAACAAATAGGAAAAATCTAAATTCTTGTGTATTCATTTTTAGATTTCAGTTCCACTGTGTTGTTCACCCCTTGTTGATTTCTACAGGTTGACTTTCCTGCTTGTTGTAAGTAGAGATAGCTGATCAGGATGTCACATAGTGATGTCAGCTGGCCAGTCAGATATGCCTCAAAGAGTGACACTAGTTTGACGACATTGCCACTGCCCAGGACCTAGTCTTTAAGCTTTGCAGGTCCAGGAACTCCACGTTTGTACATTATCAAAGGGGGATTAGTTTGAGGTACTGGAGGTGCCAGCAGTGAGAAATACCAATATTCTAGTCTGTGTACAGTTATAATTTACTCTAAAATGAACGGTTGGCCTTCATGTGCCTTTAATTAGTGTGAT
Organism: Mesoplodon bidens; assembly: GCF_964165515.1. Classification (NCBI taxonomy): domain Eukaryota; kingdom Metazoa; phylum Chordata; class Mammalia; order Artiodactyla; family Ziphiidae; genus Mesoplodon; species Mesoplodon bidens. The sequence continues at coordinate 12,822,719 of NC_138179.1, forward strand.
TCAGTGTCTGTAGGGGCGTTGACAAGAGCAAGTCTCTGCCCTTTCAGAGTAAAGGGCCAGATCCTGGTGCCTAATTAAGACACTGGTGAGGACCCTGCCCAGCTCTGGGCAGTTGTGTCCCTTTGATCGTTGCTACTACAAGTAGCATCCTGACCTGAGAGCTTGTGAAGAATGCAGCAATCAGGCCCCCCTTAGACCTGGTGAATCATCATCAGGTGTGATGTGTATGCACATTAAAAATAGAGGCACAGTGCCTGGGAGGATACCATTAACTCTTCATCAGCTCTCTACCGATTTCTGTAGTTTATCCTGAACCATAGGTGTGTTGTTGTAAACGGCTGTGGTTTATCCTCAAGATTAAAACGCTGTTTGAAATAACATGGGTTTAGATAATTATGCAGTGACAGACAAGTGAATAATTGACGATCTCAAGCCAATACTTGTCCTAGCGTGTCTTAACATCCGTATTGTGACCATTTGTCTCTCATAGTATTTTTTTAAATTTATTTATTTTATTTATTTTTATTTGTGGCTGCGTTGAGTCTTTGTTGCTGCACCTGGGCTTTCTCTAGTTGCAGCGAGCGGGGGCTACCCTTCATTGCGGTGCGTGGGCTTCTCATTGTGGTGGCTCTCTTATTGCGGAGCACGGGCTCTAGGCACGCGGGCCTCAGTAGTTGTGGCTCGCAGGCTCTAGAGCGCAGGCTCAGTAGTTGTGGTACATGGGCTTAGTTGCTCTGCAGCATGTGGGATCTTCTCAGACCAGGGCTTGAACCCGTGTCCCCTGCCTTGGCAGGTGGATTCTCAACCACTGTGCCACCAGGGAAGCCCTCTCATAGTATTTTGTTTTTAATTTTTTAATAGATGATTTCAGACAATTTTTTGAAGATCTTATTAGGAACTTCGATATTCCTAACGTACAATACCAGGTTCTCCATAGATCATTATTCTCACAGGATTTGAAAACACGTAGCATACTAGTTAAAGACTGGAACAGATAGAGAACTCAGTGGGGGGAAAAAGTTATTTCAGAAAACCAGGGCAGGAAGTCTTAGTAGCTCAGCGAAGAAAAGAAAGCTGTTATTGCTTCTTTTATCTCCCACTTCCCCTTCTGTTACCCGTTTTCAAAACAGTCCAAAAAATCTGTTTGAAAATAATCTGTTACTGCAGTAGTACTTAAAATGCCCCTATTATAGTGTCCGAAGAAAAGGTTAAATCTGGAGCTGGGGAAAACCAAGAAAAGATGAAATAATCTGAAAATCACCCATAATTCTACTCCTTACAGACAACCACTGTTAACATTTTGGTGTATCCTTCTAGACATTTTATTTTGCCAAATTGAAGGACTGCTGTATATGCAACTTTATATTTGTTGTTTTCTTTTGGTTAGCATTATATCATAAGCATTATGAAAAATTTCCCACGTACAGTCTAATTTTTAATGCAAAGGTGAATAGTCTATTACATAGGTACTTATGGAGCATTTGTTGGTGGTAGGCTGAAAATGTATTGATTCAAATATGCCAAAATACTGGAAGCAAAGCTCTAGAAGCAACACTAAATAATCAACTACCAAGGGGAAAAAGAAGCTGCACATATATTTGTGTGCAAAAACCACATATTTACATTGGCTTTTCAGTCATCCTTTTTTAAGTCTTTTCACAAATTGTCTTTAAACACGACACTCTGAAAGCTGCTTGTTGAGTCCAAACCTCACTTGAAATGTAGGATATAAATGAGAATTTAAACAAGCATTCAGAGTCTGTAATGTTAACCTCAAAAAGTGCGTGTCACAGAGGAGTCCAGTTTCTCTCTGTGTAGAATTTTTTTTTAATATAGAGTGTAATGTAAATTTAAATTTGATAGAGAAGAACTGTTCTTATTACTAGAAACCTGGTAAATAATATGGCTAATTTGTGACCTAAAGCCAAACAAATGTAGGACAGACTTTTTTTTAATTTTTATTTTTAATTGTTTTTGGCCACACTGCCTGACTTGTGGGATCTTAGTTCCCCAACCAGGGATCAAACCCGGGCCCCTGGGCCCTGGCAGTGAAAATGCCGAGTCCTAACCACTGGACCACCAGGGAATTCCTGGGACAGGCTTTTATTTTTGAGGGGTATCCATGAATCATTTATATTTGCAGTTATTTTACTTTTTTTGCATTTGCCCTTACTAGGTGTGAGGCCTTGAGAAATTTAACTTTCCTGACGCCTCACTTCCCTATCTGTACAATGTAGATAAGGATAGTACCTACTTTACTTGGCCAGTGTGGGAATTAAAATGAGAAATGTATGTAAAACGTTTAGCACGATGCCTGGGACATATGAACTGCTTAATAAATATTAGCCATAGAAATCATACCACCAAATATTATTCTTATTCAAGGTGACCTCCCCTACTTCTCCAACTGGTAACTTATTCTTTACATGTCTCCACACTCTTTCCCGGCAGAATGACCTTTTTGAGCTCTGATGGCAGCTTGTGGCTCTCACGTACAGAAGGACTTAATACTTTTTACTATAGTTACGTGTGCATACAACTGTCTCCTTTACTAGAATGATAGTTTTTTGAGGTCAGGATCATGCCTTATTCATCTTTATAACCCCATTCCTGGCACGAGACCTCAATAAATATAGAATGGATGCCTTTATGAATGTCGTGGGTGTGATTTTGCAGACATTCTTTTTAGGTTGTTCGTAGTCTTGACTATAGGCACCCTATTCACTAATGCAGATAATCAAGAATTAAACATTTGTTTTATCATGATTTGGTTATTTGTCACTACATAATAAACTATGCCAAAGCATAATGGCTTAAAAGGCAACCATTTGCTTAGTATTCGGGGGATTAACCAGGGCTCAGTTGGGCAGTTCTGATTTTGCTGGCAGCTCTCATGTAATTGCAGTCAGATGGCAGCTGAGGCTGGATTGTTCAAGATAGAACATTTACTTACCTGTTCGGAGCCTTAAGTAGTAGCAGGACTCAGCTGGAATGCTGGCATGGCGGAGCCTGGATGCCAAGCTCTCTCTCTCCCTCCCACACTCTTCCTCCCACTCCTCTCACTCTCCTTCCCCTTCCACTTGTTCTCTCAAGAAAGATAGCCATGCTTCTTTTTTTTTTTTAGATTAATTAATTTACTTTTGGCTGTGTTGGGTCTTTGTTGCTGCGCGCGGGTTTTCTCTAGTTGTGTTGAGTGGGAGCTACTCTTCGTTGCGGTGCGCGGGCTTCTCGTTGCGGTGGCTTCTCTCGTGGCGGAGCATAGGCTCTAGGCACACGGGCTTCAGTAGTTGTGGCTCGCGGGCTCTAGAGCACAGGCTCAATACTTGTGGTGCACGGGCTTTGTTGCTCCACGGCATGTGGGATCTTCCTGGACCAGGGCTTGAACCCGTGTCCCCTGCATTGGCAGGCGGATTCTTAACCACTGCGCCACCAGGGAAGCCCCGATAGCCATGCTTCTTACGCAGTGGCTCAGGAACCCCCGCAGTGCAGAAGCAGAAGTTGCCAGGTAGTCTTGAGGCTGAGGCCTGGAGTTGGCACAGCTCAGTTCCACTCTATAACGATGCACATGTGACTGCATTGCTAGTCACCAGGCCAGCCTCCTGTCCAGGGGAGAGGTCTGCATGAGGATATGAGTACCACAAGGCATGGTTCCTGGTTCATTGGGGCCACTAATGTAACAGACTACCAACTGATATAATCAGGATTTTCTTTTTGAAAGTTTTAATAAGCATGTTTTAAAAAAACGTAACTGTAGGGACTTCCTTGGTGGTCCAGTGGTTAAGACTCCACGCTGCCAATGCAGGGGCCTGGTTTTGATCCCTGGTCAGGGAACTAGATCCTGCATACTGCAACTAAGACCCAGCACAGTCAAATAAATAAATGAATATTTTTTTTAAAAAACAAAAAGCCTAACTGTAAGAGACAAGAAGGAAATGTAGCAGCACATATGAGTCCATACACGAAGCAGACAGTTCAGATTTCCTGCCACTTGACTAGCTTTTCACTGGGTTGTGGTAGAATTTAAGTGAGACCATGGGTATAAGTACCTGGTACACAGTAGGTGTTCAGTAGGTGGGAGCTGCTGTTGTATTGTTATTATTGCCATTATTATTTTTAATGACTAATATCTTGGTGTCAGTGTGAAGACACATAGCTAATGCAGTACATTTCATATGAACTGAGAAGAAACATTTTGGTTAGCTTCTTCAATTTCAGTTGACTATTTTTTATCTTTGACTTTTATTTTTGATCCCTATGTTCTTGTTAGCTAATAGCGTTTAAAGCCAGTCTCTAATTTTAAAATAGTTTTAGTTTCCTGTAAGCAAAACAATTGGGAAAATAAATTCTGAGATTACACTTGGAGGATAAAAATTCTTTTCTTCTATAAAGTCATGAAAATGCATGTTTCAGAGGAGGTAGAGGAGATTCCAGTTACTTAATTTCCTGAAACACACACGTTATGTTGTGTTATATTATAGATAGAGCAACTGTATATTGCCAGTTAAGACCAGGTGTCTTAAATCAGATTCTAGGTAGGTTTTATGACATTTTAGTAGCTAAACTCTAGAGGAAAGTATCAGTCACTGTTGTCTTGGAGGGCTGTGAAGTATATATTTACTAGGCTTTTGCATGGCTTAGTATTGATGTATAAGCTTGATGACTTTTTGGCATTTTGAGAACTTATCCTAATGTTAAAACTTTAAAAATACAGTTGCTTTGGAATTAGAGTCAACTGCAGTAGAATCTTTGTAAATAAGATTTAATGGTCTGTTACAGGAGAGGTTTTAGTGGAAAATTCGTTCTGAATATTGTTAATCAACATAAACAGTGTATATTACAGTTTCCTTTTTGAGACCTTGAGTTGTGTATCATTTGTATTTTTCTTAAATTTACTTTGTTACAAACCATCACAGTTGTTTTGCCCTGAGTGGTTGTCTACTACATTTTTTTTTCAACATCTTTATTGGAGTATAATTGCTTTACAATGTTGTGTTAGTTTCTGCTATATAACAAAGTGTATCAGCTACATGTATACATATATCCCCATATTCCCTCCCTCTTGCATCTCCCTCCCTTGTACTGTTGGTGGGAATGTAAATTGATACAGCCACTATGGAGAGCAGTATGGAGGTTCCTTAAAAAACTAAAAATAGAACTACCATATGACCCAGCAGTCCCACTACTGGGCATATACCCTGAGAAAATTCATAATTCAGAAAGACACATGCACCCCAATGTTCACTGCAGCACTATTTACAATAGCCAAGACATGGAAGCAACCTAAGTGTCCATCGACAGATGAATGGATAAAGAAAATGTGGCACATATATACAATGGAATATTATTTAGCCATAAAAAGAAATGAAATTGAGTTATTTGTAGTGAGGTGGATGGTCCTAGAGTCTGTCATACAGAGTGAAGTAAGTCAGAAAGAAAGACAAATACCATACATATGCTGACACATATATATGGAATCTACCACATGATTCTTTATGCAAGGACAAGAAATACACGTTGCAGCAGGAAATGTCTTCAGCCAATACATAATTTACTGGTGTACAGGAATGCTTTAAAATGGGGTCTGTAAGCACTAACCAGCTTGGTGTAATGGACAGACCATGGTCCTTGGAGTCACACTGTTTCTGGCACTGGGAAGCCGTGGGGAAGTTATTTGACTTCCTTGAGCTTTACTTTCGTCAGCGTAGACAATACAGACCTACCTCTCAGAGTTGTTGGGAAGATTGAATGAGCTAACAGTGACCACACTGGACCATGGTACCACATCAAATATGAAGAAATTCACTCAGCAGCGAAGTTCGCATTTTATAATTAGTTTTATTAAAAGCCGAGCGAATGAACTTGATTAGTTACATGATTCGATTAAAGGTGGCTGTGGCTTTGAATTATGAACTATTTCAGGGAGAAGAAAATGATGCCAAGGTAGTGTCAAGCTTGAAACAGCAATGGTCGGAATCTATGAACAAAAAGGAGTCAAATTTACAATGAAATTGCGGGAGGTGGATTTGGAAATGGATTCTCCCTTCGCTGGCCCTCTCACTGCTTTGTGCTCACACACTTCCTTTTTTTCTGAGGTTCTGAAACAAAAACAAAACGTAGTGGAGCTCTGCAGCATTTGAAGGAGCTTTTGAATTCTTCCTAAAGAGGAAATTGACTTTACCTAACCAGTGCACTTCCTGTGTGTGCGGTGTCCGTTGAAGAGGGAGATAGGACCTCACTGGTACAGCGCTTGACTGCAGAATTTCCTCCCGGTGGTGAGGGTGCTCCAACACGTTGTCTTCATTTATTCTGGTATCTGTAAGGTCTGTATGAATCACCTGGGGATCTTGTTACCAATGCAGCTTCTGATCCAGTAATTCTGGGTGGGGCCTGAGATTTTGCATTTCTAACAATATTCCAGGTGAGATGTATCAGAATCATAAGGCATTCTTTTCCTGGTTCTTTTTAAAAGGTCTTAAAAACATACACGATTAATTTAATTTCATTGAACATTTATTTGCTAGGTGCTATGTATGTTAGGGCCTGATTCTCAAGGATCCTACAGTTGGTGATGCACCAACTCAAGGACATTTTGAATATACCCGCCCCCTGATTTTTTTAAACTTTGACTTGGGTTTAGAAGTTCTCTAGTAACTTTACAGAGATTAGTTAACAATTAAACTTAAATTAGGATTTCTCTTTTTCTTTATGATTTAAGAAATTCTTTCACTTACCGCACAAATACCATCATAACTTACATTAATGTCAAAAGGGGAAAAAATTGTTTCTGTGATCTCCTCACCCCAGCCAATCAAACCCATTTTTTTTTTCCTGTGTTTCTTTGTAGTCCTTAGACATGGGCATCTTTTGTTTTTACATGGTTGTGAACATTTTTGGACAACAGTTTTGTATTCTTTTTAATTTTAGTGTTAGAGAATAAATAGAAAGTTTTCTAAATTTCTCTATTAACTGTTGAAATATTGTACTTTATCCATATTTTGATATGTTCTTTTCTTGGTGTATTTTTCTTGGACGTCAAATGCTCTTGCTAAGATCAAGTTAGCAAAGGGTTAGGGTAGTAAACATAACATGTCTTAGGAAACTAATATGATAATATCTGCAAAGTAAAGTATGAGTTTGCTTTAATTCAACTGAGTGTTTGGCTTATAGTTTGAATTTTCCTGTTAAGTGAGAAAAAGTGAATTGTGTGTTATCTGTATTCTTAAAAAAAAAAAATCCGGTGTCTATATAGCCAACTGACTTGTTTTCAAAATATCTGTGAGATGTAAAGATTTTCCTGTCATATCTCCTCGAACAGCAGTTCTTAATCTGGGCTCTGTGGACCTAGGGTAGTGTTTCTCAAAATTTGGGCTGCAGAGTCACAGGTGTGCTTGTGAAAAAGAACTCTGCCCATACGCTCCCCCAGCCCCGTCTCCAAGCTGGTTCTGGGATGGAGCCCTGCCATCTAAACTATAACAGGATGCAATTGTATGATACGTGATTCTTCTGCAAAGCAAGTTTCAGAATTACTGCTCTGAGCAAGCCATGGTTGGGATCTGAGGGAATTGGTAATCTCTGAAATTGAATAAATTTCTTTTGGGTAGGGTTTATTCATTTTTCTGGGAAGAAGGCTTATAAACCTCTTATTGAGATTCACAAAGAGGACCATGACTCAAAAAGGGTGAAGTCATTGTCCCAGATGTGTGTTTTTCCTGAACATCTGTCTTCTGCCTCCTCTGAACCTTTTGGATTATGAATAAATTCTTAGTTTTCTTTTACCATAAGGAGGGCATGTTGTCCATGAAGTGATTTTTTTGTATTGTGTTTTTTTAAATAGCTATTCTTCTTTTTTCTAATATAAATTTATTTATTTATTTGGCTGTGTTCGGTGTGCAGTGTGCAGTCTTCTCATCGCGGTGGCTTCTCTAGTTGCAGAGCACAGGCTCTAGGCACGTGGGCTTCAGTAGCTGTGGTATGTGGGCTCAGTAGTTGTGGCTCGTGGGCTCTAGAGTGCAGGCTCACTAGCTGTGGTGCACGGGCTTAGTTGCTCCGCAGCATGTGGGATCTTCCTAGACCAGGGCTCGAACCTGTGTCCCCTGCTTTGGCAGGCAGATTCCTAACCCCTGCGCCACCAGGGAAGTCCCTGTATTGTGGTTTTTTAATCTACCGTTTCTTTATTGCTTTTCAGTAAAATGAATTTTAATCTCCTCTTAATTTAATTTTTTTTGGTACTGAAATGTATTATTTCCAAGAACTACTTTGTGCAGATAATATTTATTTCTAACGTTTATTTATTGAGAACAAGTGTGCCCATTATTTTACCAAGTGCGGTACATAGACTATTTTTATTTAATCCTTGCAGTAACTCCATGAAGCAAGCATTGTTATACTCATTTGATAAATAAGGGAATTGAGGCATGGTGTGTTTAATTAACTTAGCCAGATTGACATAGTTGCGAATGATGGGACCATTCTGTCTCACCTGAAGGCCAACTCTATGGAATTCTGCAGGTTTGCACAAATGAATCACATTTGGTTTATCATTGAATGGAAGGTGCTGGTTGTGTAGTGCCTTGAGATTATTAGGGGTGATGCCTGTGGATTAGCCTCTTCTAGAGATTCTGATTCTGAGTTTTTATGTTATTTCTTTTCAGATCAAAGAGAGTGCATCCCAGACGAGAGATGTCCTCAAACAGCATTTTAATGATTTGAAAGGAACCCTTGGGAAGCTCCTGGATGAGCGATTGGTGACCCTTTTGCAAGAGGTGGACACCATTGAACAGGAGACCATTAAACCACTAGATGACTGCCAGAAGCTGATAGAGCACGGAGTTAACACTGCAGCGGACTTAGTCCAAGAAGGTGGGGAGTCCAGGGAGCCCATTAAATGCAGCACATTCAGATTGACACTGCTGGTATCTCAGGGTTCTAGCAGGCTTCCTGCCATCTGTGGGGTGCTGAGGCTATTCGTACCTTGGGACAGTTTGTGATATAGGATGACAGGTGTACAGTGAGGTATCCCAGGGTAAGTGCAATTAATGTACTAATTATAATCATTTACAAAATAAGGACTAAATGATTTTTCTCATGGTTCTGTTAACACAGTGATTTTACCGTCATTTTGAGTCTGTTCACATATTTTTCAGAGTGTCAGTGGTTTATAGGATTTCCTGCCATCTTCCTTTTTAGAGATTAAGGAGTAGGATTGGCGTTTACTCCTGAAATGGCAGTGGTTCTATCCCTAACTTTAGTCCGTTATTTTGGTTAAAGCATGCTCGGGTCTTGCCTTGCTGCCTTCCTGTCTCCGCATCTACCTACCTCCCCTCCTTCCCTCCTGTAGGTCTTTGTCAGGTACATTCAATAAAAAGGCAATAAGTTCTGCCCTTTGGGGTTCACAGCCCAGTGAGAGAAGCACACACGATGAGAGAGATCTAAGACCTCACGGGAGCACAGAAGGGGAAACGCTTACCTCTGGAAGAGTGTAGGGTGGCTTTCTATAGGAGGAGTTCCACCGAGGCTTGAAGAAATTCGTCAAGCAGGCAAAGGAAGAAAAGGAGGTCACAGCACGATGGAAAGCAGAAGTAACGTCAAGAGTAAAGTGAATGGCATATCTGGGAGGTATTGAATGCGGTATTTTAGGCAGCAGAGTTACACAGTCAGATTTGCACTTTCAAAACACGACACCGCCCACCGTTTGGAGACTGCGTTCGAGGCTGTAAGGAAGTAAGAGTGACTGATGAGGCAGTCATGGCAGCAGTCAGATAGGTAGCGATGGAGACGGTGACAGGCGAAGATGAGGCGGGGCAGGGTTTAAGATGTTTCGGGGGGGCTTCCCCGGTGGCGCAGGGGTTAATCCGCCTGCCACCGCGGGGGACACGGGTTCCATCCCTGGTCCGGGAAGGTCCCACGTGCCGCGGAGCAATGAAGCCCGTGTGCCACAACGACTGAGCCTGCACTCTAGACCCCGTGAGCCACAACTACAGAGCCCACGCGCCCCAGCGACTGAAGCCCGTGCACCTAGAACCCGTGCTCTGCAACAAGAGAAGCCACCACAATGAGAAGCCTGTGCACTGCAATGAAGAGTAGCCCCTCATTCACCGCCACTAGAGAAAACCCACGCGCAGCCACAAAGACCCAACGCAGCCAAAAATGAATGAATGAATGAATAAATAAACATAAAATTAAAAAAAAAGATATTTTGGAGATAGAATTAATGGTGATCTTACTGAGCTGTAAGTGTTGATTATTGGTGATTGCCTGGTTATAGGATGAAGGAGAAAGAGAAGAATTTAGGATGACCCAACTCAGCGTGATTTTAAACGACCGGTAAATTGTGCCGTTGACTGACACAGAATATGAAGGGGGAGGGTGGGTAGTTAGACAGTTGGTTTGGGGTATGTTAGTTCAAGGTGCCAGAGATGCCAGGAGTTGGGAATGTGGGTGTGATGCTTAGGAGGGAGATCATACCTGGAGATGTCAATGTGGCAGTGAATGGTGTGTATGTCACCTCTGAATCCATGGGAATAAGTAAAACCATCAAGAGATAGTGTACAGTATGAAAAGAGAAGGCTACAGAAGGTGGGACTCTGAGGGACGTTGGTATTTAAAGGGCAGTTGAGGAAAAAGGATCCAGGGAAGGAGACTGAATACCATTGGTTCTTCGATGAGTGCTGTGAGTGGCATAGGATAAAAAGTGTGCTTGGCTGGCTCCCAGATCTGTCACTCCAGCTGGAAGTTAGTCTCCTTTTTGGTCACACTTAGAATATAGTACTATGTTATCTTTACACACTAATTACATTTTTGTCTTATCTTCAAGGAGAAGTGTTTATTTGCCACTGACAATATCAGTGCCTTTGAGAGAATTCTTTTTAGCAGGACTTCAGAATGTCTTTCCCTGGGCGCTTAGCATTTGGAAACAAACTCAGCAGCAGTTCAGCACAGGTCAGGAGTGTATACCAATCACCACGAGGCTTGACCAATGTTTTTATTTTAGAAAATAAATCCTTTGAGACACATACATGCTTGTTGCAGCATCTGATTTTTTTTTATATACTTCAGAAATGTTTTAAATTGCAAACTTTTTCCTCCCCTCCCTTCCCGAGGGATTAAAAACTTATTTATGAAATTTTTAGGATTTTGAGGCAGTGTTCAGCGTGTCTGTTTTCCTTTTGGTAAGGGTGGAAGGTCACCTCATACGGTCTCAAAACACTTGAGTAACTCCAGGGTGTACTGAGATGGAAAACAGTTCTAGTAGTGTTCTTTAGGGCTGTGGAAGGACAGAGATGTTGATCATTTTCTTATGACTTTATATAATACTTCCTTTATATGACCCTTCACCCTATTGCTGATGTCAGGATAATATTTGCACTGACTCCTATTGGAGTTGATAAAGATTCTGTAGGGGAGATGGGAAGAGGTCCCTGGGACTTATGCCTTGCATAAAATTGGTTGACAAACCAAGTTTCCATTTGTAGAGCAGAATCTTTCATCTCTGGCAGAATGTTGTCATTGTGTACCCCCTTCCTCTTGCGTTTAACCTTAAAGTCGTTTCTAAAATAGTTTCTTATTTATTTGTTTATTTTTTGCTGCACTGGGTCTTCGTTGCTGCGCGCGGGCTTTCTCTAGTTGCGACGAGTGAGGGCTACTCTTTGTTGTGGTGTGCAGGCCTCTCATTGCGGTGGCTTCTCTTTGTTGCGGAGCATGGACTCTAGGCGTGCGGGCACAGTAGTTGTGGCACGCAGGCTCAGTAGTTGTGCCTCACAGGCTTAGTTCCTCCACGACATGTGGGATCTTCCCAGGCAGGGGCTTGAACCCGTGTCCCCTGTATTGGTAGGCGGATTCTTAACCACTGCACCACCAGGGAAGTTCGTAAAATAGTTTCTACATTTACTTTTGGGGAATTTGTGACAACACTTAAGAATTGTTTTCAAGAGAACCAGAGACCCACTTAGACACGGGTTGTGTTGATTAGTTTATAATGTGACCATTTTCCCCTGTACTAGTTCTCTTATTCCTGATTGTAGGTGAGATCGCCATTCTGGGTGGTGTAGGAGAACAGAATGAAAAACTGTGGAGCTTTACCAAAAAGGCCTCACACATCCAGTTGGACAGGTAAAAGAGTTAGTGTCTCTTGGGCTTAAGCTGTCCGCTTTTCTTTTTTTCTTTTCCCCTGTTAAAAATTCTGATTCAGGGATATAGAAAATGTATTTCTCAAGTTTTCACTGCCCATTACCAGTTATTACTAGTATGAAATAGTTGTGATTGTAATCTCTGGTATAGAATTACTACCGATTTTCTGCAATCCTAATGTGTAAGAGAATTGTTAGTTTAAAAAAATCTGAACAAAGTCATAGCTCAGACAACAAAGTCCTACTGTATAGCACAGGGAACTATATTCAATATCCTGTGATAAACCATAATGGAAAAGAATATAAAAAAGAATGTATATGTATATAACTGAATTACTTTGCTGTACAGCAGAAATGAACACAACATTGTAAATCAACTACACTTCAATTAAAACAAACAAAACTGAGTCATAGCTCAGTAAACCAGATCTTTTGCTATAAACTTGACAGTTGTGATCCTACCCATTTTCTCTCGTTCCTTTTATTTATTTGGGAAGAGAATTTTAATGTAATATCTTGCAAAACCCCCACTGCCATTAGCATTATTTACTGGGGGCTTCTGCACTGTCACAGTATGTGACTGATCTACAGTATTTTTTGTTGGGGAATTCCGTGGTAGTCCAGTGGTTAGGACTCCACGCCTTCACTGCTGAGGGCCTGGGTTTGATCCCTGGTCTGAGAACTAAGATCCCACAAGTTGTGCAGTGCGGCCAAAAATAAATAAATAAAATATTCCTTGTTATTTTTTTAAAAATTGAGATATAGTTGATTTACAGTGTTGTATACATTTCAGGTGTACAGCATAGTGATTTGCAGTTTTTCAAGGCTATACTCCCTTGTATTTTTAACTCTCAGTTAAAAGCCTTATAAACACATGAGCTTTGTTTCCTCAGCTTACCAGAGGTGCCTTTACTGGTTGATGTGCCTTGCTTATCTGCTCAGTTGGATGACTCAATTCTTAACATAGTGAAAGACCATATTTTCAAGCATGGAACAGTAGCATCTCGCCCACCAGTACAGATAGAAGAATTGATAGAGAAACCCGGAGGCATCATCGTACGATGGTGTAAGGTACGTAATTCAGGATTGTAGAAATGGCTTCAGCATGATGGATTTGAGATTTGGGGGCCTTTACGATTTTTTTTTTATTAGTTGCCTTTGAATATTTTCTTCTCTTCATGAACAAAAGTGCCCTTTGCTTTACAACTAAGGTCACAGGGAACTTGAACTGAGGTAGCTCTTCCAGTTGGGATAAACAGTTTTGAAGGTACTTTATAAAATCTCTGTGTCGAAATGTTGTTTCCCATCATATATTTCCCAAACTTAACTCTTGGTGAGTTGAAGATCGCTCAGAATTAGAAAAGGCAGAAGGTGATAGTGAATATTGGGTGTTGGATATTTTTCTGTTCAACACTGAACTAATACCTCTGAAATAAAGTCTTAAAGTATCGTTTTTTCACACTCTCAGCATTGCCAAGAATTTTGTGTATTAAATCATATTATGCGTGTGAATTACCATATTTTAGATAAAAACCATGTCCAGATGAGTCATGATGTCTTGGCTGTTGACAGATAACATCATTCAGAGGTGGGTGGTCAGCTTCTGGAAACTATTTTCTTAAATGGGATTTTAATTTTTATTTTTTCCAATTTTTTGGTTTTTTAATTAATTTTTTGTTGTTTTTAATGTGATTTTAAAAATTGACAACTTTGTATAGAAGAAAGAAGTAGAGATGCTTTTGTTGGTTCTAAATAAAGACTCTTATTCCATTTCTATTCTTTTGCCTATCTGTGGACCTACAGTTTCCAGTTTTTTTGCTGTAACCATTATTATTCATATTTCCTTGTGTACACATTTAAGATTTTTTTCTGAAGCATATACCTAGCCATAAAATTATGAGGTCTTAAGAGTATTGGATCTATACTCTACTAGGAAATACCAAACTCTTTCCAAAGTGACTGTCCCAGAGTATACTTCTACCAGTAGTGTATGTGTTCCTCTTACTCTGCATCCTGACCAATACTTGGCATTGTCAGACTTTATATTTTTGCCAATATGGTATCTCATTGTGGGTTTTGATTGTATTTACCATACTACAAATTAGGTTAAATATTTTTATATATTTTTGGCTGCTTCCATTTCTTATTCTCTAGAATGCTTATTCATGTCTTTTGCCCATTTCCCTTATTGGGTGGTTTGTCTTCTATTAATTTTTTAAAAAATTTATTTATTTTACTGTTTTACTTTATTTATTTGGCTGCGTTGGGTCTTCATTGCTGTTTGCAGGCTCTTCTCTGGTTGCAGTGAGTGGGGGCTACTCTTCATTGCGGTGCACAGACTTCTCATTGTGGTGGCTTCTCTTGTTGCGGAGCACGGGCTCTAGGCTCATGGGCTTCAGTAGTTGTGGCATGTAGGCTCAGTAGTTGTGGTTTGTGGGCTCTAGAGTGCAGGCTCAGTAGTTGTGGCGCACAGGCTTCGTTGCTCCGCAGCATGTGGGATCTTCCCGGACCAGGGCTTGAACCTGTGTCCCTGCATTGGCAGGCAGATTCTTAACCACTGTGCCACCAGGGAAGCCCTGTCTTCTATTAATTTTAAGGAGTCCTTTATATATTTCAGATATGAGCTCTCTCTTGGTTATATGAATAATGTAGTTTTGGGATACTTGTCTTTGAATTTTGAATGTCTTATCTTTGGCATTAATTGTTTAAAAGACATGCCATTACTTCAGAGGAAGCAGATTTTTTTCATATCAGACTGGGGTTATAAAACACATGGTTCAATAAGGACAAGAAGGGAAATAATAATGGCACGTTTCCTCTGACCTTCCTGAGAAGAGCCCATATTGAGCATGTGGGCCTGTATGCTTGGCCCCAAATGCCCCCATTCAAAGTTCCTAGTAGTGATGCTGAGAGGAGTTATTCTCTGACTTTTACCTAACGTAAAGCCTTTCTCCTCAGGTGGATGACGACTTTACCGCCCAAGATTACAGGCTCCAGTTCCGTAAATGTACTTCCAGTCATTTTGAGGACGTGTATGTAGGCTCTGAAACTGAATTCATAGTATTGCACATAGACCCCAATGTTGATTATCAGTTCAGAGTCTGCGCCCGAGGAGATGGCCGACAGGAGTGGAGTCCTTGGAGTGTCCCCCAGATAGGTCATTCCACGCTGGTGCCTCATGGTATGCTGTTGCCTTCCCACTCCTGAAGCTTAGCTGTGCATGAGTACACGTATCCTGTGCTAAAGGCAGCACACTGACAACCCGTTTTCCTAAGGATAAACCCTGAATTGATGGAGAATAACATGGAATATGTCTTTTACTTCCTGCTCAAATTACTTCATGTGAATTTTGAGAAATTTTCATTTGTTCTTATCTCCAGAGTCCCCGAATAGTGCCAGGCAGGATTATAAGCATCCCTAAAACCAAAGATTTTAAATATTGCATTAGAAGACTGCAATATTTGACCCAAACCTTCAACATATATCTTGATAGAGGCTTTTTCTTAGAAGTCTTAGGATCCAAAATTGACCTCTCCTATATAACTTTTTTAAAAGATTTAGAAGAAAAAAAAAGATTTAGACTCGGTTAATTACTTCTTAATCAGGTTGGAATAAGCTCAAACGTGATTTTATTAGGTAAGAGGTAACACTTATTTGATCTTCCTTGCCAGAAATGTGTAGGAAGAGACTAAAATCTTTCTTGTGATTTGTAGAATTGACCATGACACCCTGTCACTGAATTTTTCCTTTCATTGAACTGCCCATGAACCCTAAGTAGCGTCTTCCACTTCCAAGTTTTATTTAATGTGTCTGTGTTGAAGATATTCCCCAAAAGATTCTAACAATTTACAATATCTTTGCTTTTTAAAAAGAGTGGACAGCTGGCTTTGAGGGGTACAGTCTGAGCAGTCGAAGAAACATAGCGCTTCGGAATGATGCTGAATCGTCCGGTGTTCTCTACTCCAGCGCTCCCACTTACTTCTGTGGGCAGACATTAACATTCAGGCAAGTGGATATTAAAAGATCTGTCTGTCATGCCTTAGGCAGTAAGTGAAGTGCACAGAGCATCCATGAGCTTCGGATCAAAACAGTCCTGAGTTTATTCCGTCATTTCTAGGTAGTGTTACTTTGGAGCAATTTCCTTATTTCTCTTTGCTTCACTTTTCTCGTATGTATTCACAGGGTTATTATGAGCATGAACTGAGATAATGGGTATAAAATGCCTTGCTTCCGCCTGATACATAGTGTGTGTTCACTGTGTTTACATCTTCTTTCTTCTTGGTAAATAGAATACCTCTCAAAAATCAATCTTAAGCGTTCAGAGGTCCCCAGTTTTTTTTTTTTTTCTTTGTAAATCAGTAAGAGCAAGTATCTGTGAGAGACAACCTATCAGAGTAAATATACTATATATATAGTCTCTATAAAATAAAGTTGAAAGCATGCCTCTCCTGCCGCCAATTAATTTTCTATTTCTTTTTTTTTTTTTTTTTTTTTTTTTTGCGGTAGGCGGGCCTCTCACTGTTGTGGCCTCTCCCCTTGCGGAGCACAGGCTCCGGACGCGCAGGCTCAGCAGCCATGGCTCACGGGCCTAGCCGCTCTGCGGCATGTGGGATCTTCCCAGACCGGGGCACGAACCCGTGTCCCCTGCACCGGCAGGCGGACTCTCAACCACTGCGCCACCAGGGAAGCCCTAATTTTCTATTTCTTCATCCATTTCTTCCTGTATTAGAAAAATTTTCTTGTTTTCATGTTGTCTGAGATGTATTCTCTGTGGTCCTATTTCTAAACAGCTTTTCCTAAAAACCAAAGCCCAAACTTTGATTTAGAAAAGTGAAGCTTGTCTGATGTTCACCATACACACCTCAGTGTAGCAAACTCTCCTCTAAGTTTTAAGTTGTGAGATCATAGGATTTTATTGTGAATGCTTGTTCCAAGTTCCTCTTGGTCCCAGTCCCTTGTTGTATAAGGCATGGAGTGTATCTGAAAGTTTTATCTAAACTAGTGTTGCCATGTTCTCCACCAGCCAAGTCATTTGAACTGGCAGCATGATCAGAATGCACTAGTTTATGCTTTGTCTCTCTTTTTTTTTTTTTTTGCGGTACGCGGGCCTCTCACTGCTGTGGCCTCTCCCGTTGCGGAGCACAGGCTCCGGACGCGCAGGCTCAGCGGCCCAGCCACTCCGCGGCATGTGGGATCTTCCCGGACCAGGGCACGAACCCATGTCCCCTGCATTGGCAGGCGGACTCTCAACCACTGCGCCACCAGGGAAGCCCTAGGCGCTTCTTCTTGTGTTTCCTCTTCTCCTCTTCTGGAGAGGGATGAAGGAGATCCTTTGCAAGAGGCATGTTCTCGTGGGGAGGTCGTCACCATCGGAAACCTTGTCTCATTTTTGACAACTCCTCTCACCCCTTACGTTATGAAAAAAGAATAACTTAATAACCAGAAAAAACTAACAGAGGAATGAGGAGTCTGGTACCTAACATCTATTTAATTATTCCCCAGGTAATCAGGAGTTTTCTGTACTAACAAACCTCTTCTCTGCTGATGTCCCTTGTTTATAGAAATACTCCCATTAGTGAGTCTGCTGAGAACAGGGTACTTCTGTATAATGATAGGACTTCCTGAGTTAACAGATTCAGGCCAGATACCTCAGATCATAATAAGAATAATAATCATAGTATTACTAATTGCAGTTAATATTTAAGTTGCATTTACTATGTGCCAGGTACTGTTCTAAGCACTTTACTTATATTAACTCATTTGATTCTTACAATAACCCAATGAAATAGGTGTAGTTACCCATTTTAGGGATGAAGATACTGAGGCACAGAGAAGTGAAGTCATTTACCCAGTGTCACATAACTAGTAAGTGGCAAAGCTAGGATTTAAACCCAGTCTGGCTCCAGTAATTTTAACCACTGGTCTGTATTGCTTCTCATTTGTCTTTTTTCATGGGAGAGTAAACATGATTTGAGTTAGTGTGGAAATGTATAGTTTCTCCGCTACTGTATCCTCAGCTCTTTTCCTTTTCTCTCTTCTATGATTTTTATCCCTGGGTGATGGTGATCTGATGCTCTTTTTACTTTTAGCTTCTCCCTCTGTGAACACAGGGGAAGGGCCGATAGATGACCTACTTAGGTTTGTTTCTTAAGTCATTCAATAAATGTTTATAGGTTTGTTTCTTAAGTCATTCAATAAATGTTTATAGATTATGACATTGGAAATTACACGCATTGATTTAAACCCACGTACTGTCTGTGGACTGTGGCCTGACACTTAGTCGGCCTCAATAAACCATTAGTTCCTCCCTCCTCCTCCAAAGGGGTCCCCCTTGGTAGGGTGATTAACTGAAACTTATTTAAGCTCAGTATTATCTTAGCCAGACCGTTGCATTTTTGTCATTTTTCCTTTGAATGTGGATTGAAAATGTTTTCTCTCCTTGTTTAAAGGAATTTCAGGCATTGGCAGTTAAGGCAGAGGATGTGAATGGTGTGTTTGTATGGGGCACCTTCATGCACGGGGTTGGGGGCAGATAGGCCTGCTTGAATCAAGGTAAACTTTATTCAGCTTTTTGAGGGCCTCATAGTCAGAAGGGAGATTATACTCCTGCAGGCCCTGCCCTGTTGCTCAGCCCAGTCGATCCCTGCTGAAGTTTCTGGAAAGCTTAGAACTGCTGACACCAAAGGAACCTGTTATTGGCCGGCTTTTAACAGTCTCTAGAGCCCAGTCTCATGTGGTGCCCGGGTCTGCTAGCAACCTCCCCCTTCCAGGCCTCTCCCTGATTTCCTGTCTTGAACATTCCTGCTTTCCCTTGCTTCTAAGATTTCCCAATTTTACTATTTTTTAAACCATATTTTTCTCTCTGTTTATGAGTCTGTTTCTGTTTTGTAGATAGGCTCATTTGTACCGTATTTTAGATTCCACATATAAGTGGTATCATATTAAACCCTAGCTTTTAGTTTGTAGAGGGAGGATTGCATGAAGTCAGGGAGACATATCTGCTTTGGGATGTTCACATATAATAGCTATTCCTCCTAGATAACCTAAGGAATATTCCTTAGACTTTTTTTTTCCTGTCCATATCCTTCTGTCTTAAACTGCTTTTCTAAAATGTAAGGACAGTTCTGCTCGCCTGTGGTCTGTGTGAATGATGCTGATTGTTTCATACAGCCCTATTCCATTCAGATGGTACTTACAGTACTTGGTATCGTTGGGAATGCAAAGTTTAAGAAAAAGAGAACACTAGAATCTTATCTAACCATAGAATAGGCAGTTTATAAATTATAAAGTATAAGAAAGATCCTGACTGCTGTGGAATATAGAAGAAGGAAGAGTTACTTCTAGATGAGGGGTTGGTGAAGGCTTTATCTCAGGTAGGGCTGAAAAGGAAAGTTCAGGTAGAGAAACAAAGCAAGAACCAAAGATGTGGAGGAGAAAAAAATATAAAGAACAGGAAGTAATGAGTGTGAATGGGTTTTATAGAGATGGGAGTATAGTCAGAACCCCAGAAAAGTACGACATTCTTGTGGACAGTCTGTGTATATGTTTATTTCTTTTTCAATTTCTCAAAGACTTGCCCCATCGGAGCTCACTTGTGCCCATTTATAAGGAGGACCTTTGATACCACATACAGAGGTCTTTTTCTTTTTTCCTTTTTCCAACAAAAGTCTTCACCAAGTAAAACCAAGTCAGGTTCACATTTCATAGTCTTGGGAGTCATGCTCTGCATTTGACTTTTCATGAATTCACGAGTTGAGCTAGGCTACAAAACCAGCTCACATTTGTCGAACCCTACTGTGTGTTACTTCTTAAGTATTGAGTTAATGTCTATAAATCCTCATTACATGCTCAGGAGGTAGACACATTTTATAGATGAGGAAACTGAGATGTAAAAAGATTAAACCACCTGCCTGAGGTTGTACAGATTCTCTTTTTTTTTTTTTTTTTGCGGTACGCGGGCCTCTCACTGCCGTGGCCCCTCCCGTTGCAGAGCACAGGCTCCGGACGCGCAGGCCCAGCGGCCATGGCTTACAGGCCCAGCCGCTCCGCGGCATGTGGCATCTTCCCGGACCAGGGCACGAACCCGTGTCCCCTGCATTGGCAGGCGGACTCTCAACCACTGCGCCACCAGGGAAGCCCCAGATTCTTAATAGTAATGCTGAGATTCAAATCCTAGCAGTCTAGCCCTGTAGGACTCTGCTTGGTCTTAGAGTGAGTTGGAAGGCCATTGGAGGACATTGAGCAAATGAATGATGTGATCTGACATATGTTTTACAAGTCATTTTGGCTGCTGGGTGGAAAATAGTCTGTACAGCGGTACAGGCTGGAAGGAGACCATTTAGGAGGCTGGAGAGGAGAAGCCAAAATATTACCAGAAATGAAGGGAAAGTTGTATTCAGAATTCCAGTATTAATCTTGGTGATGGCTAATGGTGGCTTGGACCAGGATGGAGCAGTTGAGGTAATGATAAGTGGTCAGAATCTGGATTTATTTTGAAGGAAGAATTGACGGGATTTATTGACAGGTTGGTTGTGATGTATGAAAAAGGAGTCAAGTGTAACCTCAGGATCTTTGGACTAAGTAACTTAGGGTAGAATTGTCATTTACTGAGGTAGGTAAGGCCTTATGAGGAGCCTATTTATGGGTGAATATCAGTTCTTTCACAGATTAATTTGAGTTCCTTATTAGACATATAAGTGAAAATGTGGGGTAGACAGTCAGATATACAAATCGGGAGTTCAGTGGAAAAGACCAGACTGGAGATATTAATTTGAGAGTTTTTAACGTACAGATGTGTGTTTAGAGCTGTGAGACTGCATGAGATTAGCCAGGGAATGAGTATAGGGAGAGGACACTGGAGAACTCTTAACATTTAGCTTTTGGGGAGGAAAGAACCAGCAAAGGATTCTGAGGAGGAGTAGCAAGTGAGGTAGATGGAAAAGTGGGAAAATGTGGTGTCCTTGAAGCCAAGCAAAGGAAGTGTTTCCAAGAGGAAGTAGCGATCAATTATGTCAAATGTTGCTGACCCAACAGATAAGAAAAGGACTGAGAATTGACCTTTGGGTTTGCAGCGTGGACATGGATTGGTGACCCTGACATGAACAGTTTCAGGGGAGCTGTGGTGGAGGGAAGCTTGATTAGAGTGGGTTCAAAAGAGAGATGGGATCTTTGGGGACCAGTAGATGCATAGTTGCACCATAGTTCTGAATTTTTCCACTACTGGAAACTTTTTGGAGAAATAAAGAGGTGGGGAGTAGGGACCCATAAGTACTTTTTCAACAGAACTAAGAAATACAGAAAACTCAAATTCCAAATCAGCTGTAAAGGCCCCCTAAGACACATCTAGGCTGGAAATCATGAGTTTGCTGGCCAGTCTCAGAAATCTCCAAATATTCAGTCCCAGAAGGAGAAGACTCTACCCTAAGGCTATAAACAGGGCCAGGACTGAACAGTGCTTGAGTGTTCTTGAGGAAGCAGAGAAAAAAGGTGGGAAAAATGTCCAGGGGAGTCACAGTGCATCATCTTAGGAAGCAAGGGACTGTGTCCCTTGGTGACAGTGGAGAGTAGTTTATAAGCAGCCTTTGAAGAGAACTGAGGTCTGGCAATAGAAGCTCTTTTGAACCAGATTAGGTTTTGAGTGTCAAAGGAGATGTGGCTTCACAGAAGAGCCATATTATAAGGCAGTACCTTCCTATAGCAATGGGGGACAGGCTGTAGAGCTGTAAATCTGAAAGTCACCCTTCATTTAGTTTTTTTTTTTTTTTTTTTTCTGGCCACACTGAGTGGCATGTGGGATCTTGGTTCCACAACCAGGGATCAAGCCCAGGCCCACAGCAGTGAAAGCACTGAGTCCTAACCATTGGACTTGCAGGGAATTGCCATCTTCATTTAGTTTTTTAAAAAATGGCTTCCATCAGTGTTTTGCAATTTTTTTCTTGTCTTATTACACTGGCTAGGAAGTATAATTTTGAATAGCAGTGTTGAAAGCAGACCTCCTTGTCTTATTCCAGATCTTAGCCGGAATATATTCAGTCTTTCACATTAAGTATGATGCTAGCTGTAGGGTGTTTTTGTAGACACCCTCTATCAGGCTAAGGAAGTTCCCTTCTATTCTTAGTTTGCTGAGAGTTTTATCTATAAATGGATGTTTAATTTTGTCAACTTATTTTTATATATCAAGATAATCATATGGTTTTTCTTCTGTTGATATGGCTACAATGATAGATTTTTAAACATTGGATCAGCTTTGCATTCCCATGAGAAACCCCACTTGACCATGTATTATTCTTTATATATGTTGCTAAATTTAACTTTTATATTTTTTTTGAGGATTTTTATGTCTCTTCAGAAGAGAGATATCTGTCTGTTTTTTCTTATGATGTCTTTGGTATCAGGGTAATTGCTAGCCTCATAAAGTGAGGTGGGAAGTATTTCTTCCTCTTATATTTCTCAGAACTGTTTGTGAGAATTGGTATTATTTCTTAAATGTTTGGTAGAGTTCACCAATGAATTCGCTATCCTATAATTTTTTTTGTTGGAAGATTTTCAATTTTATAATAGATATAAGACTATCAGTTTCATTTTAAGAGAGGATAAAAGCTATTTTAGGATTTGTATAGTAAGGAGTATATTTCTATATCAAAAATCCTTGTTTACTCTGACTTGATAAGGCATCCCTTCCTTCTCTTTCTTTTTCCTGACAAATCAAGCTGTGCTATGACTCTCTTTTTTGACATATGGCTTATTCTTTATTCCTTGGGCTAGTTTCCTGTTAGTGACACAGGCCAACTAGCTGTGTTCCTGGAAGCACTTGCAGTCTTCCCAGCAGTGTGTGAGGGTCCTGACTGATGTCATTGCATCCTTGTCAGTATTAAGTATTACTGTTTTTACCTAATTTGTAGCTGTAGGACATAATAACATTTTCATTTTCTTTCTTATATTTATCATAAAGTTGGATATTTTTCATAATATATTATGATATATTAGCCAAGCAACTGAGTTTTTGGATCTTTGCTCCAGGTGTTCATTGTGAGAAGAAGGAAGTTTGAGATTATATGAGAATTTGCCACTTAAATCCAGTCAGTTAGCCAAAGTGCCAGAGTAGTAGGAATAGATTAGCTTTCTTTCTGCCATCGAAATTTTTCCTTTTTGTTCTGAACCATGTTCTTTCTCAGAATACTTTACCTTTGAGAAAAATTATCACCTAGAACTTTCTACATGACTATGCAATGGATGCGTTCCTACCAACTTGTGCATAAATTGATCTTTTTAATTAATTGTATCTCCGAGGTCACTGTACCCTACTATGAATTATTTTGTATACCATTTTTCTTTTTTTATATACTTTTTATATTTGGATGATTTATGGCAGAGTTTCTTATAGGACTTGTTTATGTGAGAGAACCACTTGAGTAGTTTTTTAGGAAATAATGTCCTGACTACTTGTCTTGCAATTTAAAAATTCA
Organism: Mesoplodon bidens; assembly: GCF_964165515.1. Lineage (NCBI taxonomy): Eukaryota > Metazoa > Chordata > Mammalia > Artiodactyla > Ziphiidae > Mesoplodon > Mesoplodon bidens. The sequence continues at coordinate 12,846,309 of NC_138179.1, forward strand.
AAGATTTTAGGGACTTACCTGGTGGGAAGTCCAGTGGTTAGGACTTGAAGCTTTCGCTGCCGGGTCCCCAGGTTCAGTCCCTGGTCAGGGAATTAAGATCCCACAAGCCATGCAGTGTGGCCAAAGGGGGGAAAAAATTCAAAGATTTTAAACTTCCATTCTATTTCTTAATGAGCTGTGAAAATACTTCTGTGTTAAGGCAAATTAGCTCTTCACTTTCGTGGTTCATTTTATATTCAGAGAAACTTTTATAAGCTTTTAATGCCAGGCTTGTCTTATTTATCAAATGCTGTCTTCAAGTAAGATGATTTTAGGAACAATTTTGTGATTTATTCAAATAAGGAGTTTTTTCCCCTTCTTCCCAGGATTTTAGTTAATTTCAAGAAATTTTACTTGCATTAATTATTTATTTAAAAAGTTTAATCACAGAAAAAAACGTGTACTTGCAATGAGCTAGCCAAACTCAAGGTTGAGAGCACAGTCCTCCAAAAGATTGCCCTCAGTTCAGATACCAGCTGCAAGTTCAGGGGTCCCCAGGGTCAACGCTCAGGTTTTATAATTTGCTAGGATGACTCACAGAACTTAAGAAAGCACTTCACTGGACTTCCCTGGTGGTCGGGTGGTTAAGACTCTGCTCTCCAATGCAGGAGGCTCGGGTTTGATCCCTGGTCAGGGAACTAAGAGCCCGCATGCTGCAACTAAAAGAGCCCGCCTGCTGCAACTGAGACCTGGCTCAGCTAAATAAATAAATATTAAAAAGAAAGGGGCTTCCCTGGTGACACAGTGGTTGAGAGTCCGCCTGCCGATGCAGGGGACACAGGTTCGTGCCCCAGTCCGGGAAGATCCCACATGCCGCGGAGTGGCTGGGCCCGTGAGCCATGGCCGCTGAGCCTGCACGTCTGGAGCCTGTGCTCTGCAACGGGAGAGGCCGCAACAGTGAGAGGCCGGCGTACCGCAAAAAAAAAAAAAGAAAGAAAGAAAGCACTTCACTTATTTTTATTATTATTATTTTTTTACATCTTTATTGGAGTATAATTGCTTTACAATGGTGTGTTAGTTTCTGCTTTATAACAAAGTGAATCAGTTATACATATACATATGTTCCCATAAGCACTTCACTTATGATTACAGTTTTATTATAGCAGAAGGATATATAAATAAGGATATATAAATCAGAACCTGCCAAAGGGAGTGTGAGATCTGGGAGGATTCCAAAGACAAAGCACACATCTCGGGGATGCAAGGCCTTTTGGCATGACAGTACTCAGAGTATTATGAACCAGGAAAGCTCACTCAAGCTTTGGTGTCCAGAGTTTTTATTGGGATTTTATTGTGGAGGCATGGTTGATGAAATCATTCCCCACTTAACTCAATATCCACCTCCCCTGCCCTCCTAGGAGAATGGGCTGACATCATGTAGCTCAAAGCCTCAACCCTGTAATCATATGATTGGTCTTTCTGGGGTGATCTCTTCCCATCCTGAGTCATCTTGTTAGCATGAACTATCTAGGGGCCCACCTTGAGCACCTCATTAGCATAAACTATCAAATGTGGTCTGAGGGACCCACCATGAATAACAAAGACACTCCTATCACTTGGGAAATGGCAGTGGTTTAAAGGTTACCTCCCAGGATCAAGCCAAATTTTTCATTACACAATACTAAAACAAGTAACTGCTGTCCTCCATCTATAATTAATAATATTAGCAGGTTTTTGTTTTTTAGGAAACAACATTAGGGATGTTAGGGATAAAATTCAGGTATCTTGTGTTTCCCACATCTCTCTCTCTATGTATATATTTATCCATTAGTATTTTGTGTATTTTTAATGTCTTTATAAACATGATTTCAGACTTACAGAAGAATTGCAAGAATAGTACAGATAATTCCCAAATACCTTTCACCCAGATGCCTCAATATTTGCTTCATCATTTTTCTCGCTACCTTTTTTTTTTTTCTTTTGACTGCACCACGTGGCATGCGGGATCTTCCCCAACCAGGGATTGAACCCATGCCCCCTGCAGTGGAAGCATGGATTCTTAGCCACTGGACCACCAGGGAAGTCCTCTACTTTTTCTTCCCAAATCATTTTCAGTGAGTGTTTTGTAAAAAGAGATTATCAAAATCAGAAAATTAACATTGATATACTATTATCTAACCTACAGACCTTACCAGATTTAGTTGTCCCAATTAATGTCCTTTCCAGAAAAAAAAGATCTTGGATCATGTGTTATATTCATTTGTTATGTCTCTTTTAATCTGGAACAGTTTCTCTGTCTCTTTTAAATTTTATGATATTGGCATTTTTTAAGAGTACAGGTCTGGTATTTTATAGAATATCCCTCAATTTGGGTTTGTCTGTTTCCTGGTGGTTAGATTCAGGTTATGCATCTTCAGCAGAAATGTTATAGAAGTAATATCGTGTTCTTTTCAGTGCCTTGAATTCTTTTGTATATATACCCAGAAGTGGGATTGCTGGATCGTGTGGTGGTTCTCTGTTTAAGTTTGTGAAGGACCTCCATACTGTTTTACATGGTGGCTGAACAAATTTACATTCTCACCAACAGTGCTGGTGCTTCGTTTAGGATTTTTACATCTATTGTCAGCAGAGTTGTTGGCCTGTAGTTGTGTTTTCTTGTAGTGTCTTTCTCTGACTTCGGTTTCAGGATAATGTTAGCCTCATAAAAGAAGTTTGGAAGTATTCCCTCCTCTTTAGTTTTTTTTGAAGAGTTTGAGAAGGTTTGTTATTTATTCTTCTTTAATCATTTGGTAGAATTCACCAGTGAGGCCCCTTGGTCCTGGGCTGTTTACTGATGGTCCTGGGATGTTGTTGATTACTGATCCAATCTACTTTCTAGTTGTAAGTCTGTTTAGATTTGCTGTTTCTATATGATTCAGTCTTGGTAGGTTGTATATTCATAGAAATTTATCCATTTCTTCTAGATTATCCAATTTCCTAGTGTATATTATTCATAAGCCTCTTATAATCCTTTTTATTTCTCTGGCATTGGTTGTAATGTATCCTCTTTCATTTCTGACTTTATTTGTATGTTATCTTTCTTTTTCTTAGTTAATCTAGCTAAGTCTATCAATTTTGTTGCTCATTTCAAAAAACCAACGTAGTTTGGTTGATTTTTTTCTTTTTTCTTTTTTTAAAATAAATTATTTATTTATTTATTTACTTATGGCTGCACTGGGCCTTCGTTGCTGTGCGCAGGCTTTCTCTAGTTGTGGCGAGTGGGGGCTACTCTTCGTTGTGGTGCCCAGACTTCTCGTTGCAGTGGCTTCTCTTGTTGCAGAGCACGGGCTCTAGGCACGTGGGCTTCAGTAGTTGTGGTGCGTGGGCTCAGTAGTTGTGGCTCGCAGGCTCTAGAGTGCAGGCTCAGTAGTTATGGTGCACGGGCTTAGTTGCTCCGTGGCATGTGGGATCTTCCTGGACCAGGGCTCGAACCCGTCTCCTGCATTGGCGGGCAGATTCTTAACCACTGCACCACCAGGGAAGCCCATGTTTCACTGATTTTTTCATAATGATGTGCTTTGATTCCTTTCTCGTGTTCTTTAGTGTATCTTCTCTGAGTATTTTCTTTGTAGTTATCCTAGGGCTTACATAAAACATCTTGTAGTTATAACAATCTATTTTAAGCTGACAGCAACTTAGCATCAATTGAATACATATACTCGACACTTTTACTTCTTCCTCCTCCACACTTATTATTGATGTCACAAATTACATAGTTTTTATATTATGTATTCATTGACATATTTTTATAGTTATATTTTTTACACTTTTGTCTTTTAATTTCTACACCAAAATTAAAAGCGATTTATGTACCACTGTTAAAGTATTACAGTATTTATTTGCCTATATATTTACTTTTACCAGTGAGCTTTATATTTTCACATACTTTCATGTTGTGTTTAGTGTCTTGTTGTTTTAGAAGAACTCCTTCTAGCGTTTCTTATAAGGCAGGTTTAGTGGTGTGAACTCCCTCAGCTATTGTTTATGTAGGAATGTGTTTATTTTTTCCTCATTTTTAAAGGACAGTTTTGCTGAATATTGTATTTTTGGTTGGTAGGTTTTTTTCTTTAAGGACTTTGAATATATCATCTCACTCCTTTCTGGCCTGTAAGATTTCTCCTTAGAAATACACTGTTAGTCTTATGTGAGTTCCATTGTACATGACAAGTCACTTTTCTCTTGCTGTTTTCAAAATTCTCAGTCTTTGACTTTTGACAATTTGATTGTAATGAGTTTCAGTGTGATTCCTTTCTTCCAAAGAGGTTCATCCTCTTTTAGGCTTCTTGAATCTGAAAGTCCATTTCCTTCCCCAAATTAGGGGAATTTTTAGCCATTATTTCTTTAAACATTCTGCCCCTTTTCCTCTCTCTTCTCTCCTAAGTCTCTTAGAATTTCTTCACTCTCATTCTTTTTTCCTTTTGTTCTTCTGATTGGGTTATTTCAAACGACCTGTCTTCAAGTTTGATGTTTCTTTCTTCTGCTTAAGTGTGATATTGAATTCCTCTCATGAACTTTTCAGTTATTATATTCTTCAGTTCCAAAATGTGTTTAGTTATTTTAAAAATTTTCTGTCTCTGTAGGTTTTCTAACTTTGTTCATGCCTCATTTTCTTGAGCCTGTAGAGCATCTTTATGATGGATATTTTGAATTGTCTGTCAGATAATTCATATACCTCTATTTCATTAGGATAATTTTCTGAAGATCTTTTCCTTTTTTTGTGTGTGTGTCTGAGCCAGGTTTCCCTGTTTCTTCATGTTTCATAATTTTGTGTTGGGATCTGCACATATGGAAAAACAGCCACCTCTCCAAATCTTTATGGCCTTGCTTCATACAGGAGAAGACCCTCACACATGAGCCCAGCTAAAGATCCGGGGGGCCTCTGAAACCTTTTCTGGCGGGATGTGACTTCTCTGGGCTTGTGTGTGCAATTTCTCAATTAGAGAGGCTTGATGGTTTTTTAGAGGCTCATAATCTTTTGCTCCCTCTGGTGCCTGTTTGTGGCACTGCAAGTTCTCTGGTGCTACAGCAGCAGGGTGCCTTTGCTCTCTCTTGGAATCAGGGGCCACCAGGCATCCAGAGTATGCTGGCTCCCCATGAGGTGAGACAGATACCATTCCCTTGAGCAGCCCTGTGAAAAGCTAGCACACCAGAAGCAAATTTTCCTCTTCTCCTTCCCTCCCATGCCAAATTGCACTGCCTGCAGGATGCCACCCCTCACTTTTCTTTGGTCTTTGCAGCATTCAGGCAGGCATCCATGCTATGCCAGTTCTGTCAGTGCTCCAAATGAGGCATGTCAGAAACCCGTCCTTGAGGCAACCTTCCAAAGAGCTAGAATGCTGGAGGCACACTCCACTCCTGTGATTCCTTTCTGAAGGAAAAGTCAGGAGTTGGGCTGTTCTTGCCTGGCACCAAACTATGGTAGCTTGGAAGAGGGGTTGACGTGGGGCAAGTGAAATTGCTCTTCTTATCCATTTCAGTGCAGCTGTTTTCAGCTTTGTGCTCCTTTGGGACTTTTTAACTGGATTCTGGAAACCTCATAAAGGTATTTTGGTCTGTATATCGTTTTGAAAGTGGTGTTTCTGTGGTAGAATGAGTCCTAGGACATACAGTTCTGCTGTATTTGCTGACATCATTCTCCTCCTCCCCGTACTTCTTTATGCTGCTGGTTTAGAAGTGAAATGACTTAAGAAACCCACCCACATGTTTATTATGAACCTGTATGTTTGCCACTTTACAAAGAAAAATATTTTGAGGCCACGTTGAGTATAAATAATTTCATCTTCCCTTGATAAATCTACATTCTGCTCCTCACTAATTTTTCTTTTCCTGTCCTTGCAAAGTCTGGCTTTCTGGAATGCAGGGAAAGATGACCCTGGTAATAGGGATGTAGATTGACCTTTATATCTAAGTTTCCCATTTCTAGAGTACGTGATGATGTTGTTTTTTGTTTTTTGTTTTTTTTTGCGGTACGCGGGCCTCTCACTGTTGGGGCCTCTCCCATTGTGGAGCACAGGCTCCGGACGTGCAGGCTCAGCGGCCATGGCTCACGGGCCCAGCCGCTCCGCAACATGTGGGATCCTCTTGGACCGGGGCATGAACCCGTGTCCCCTGCATCGGCAGGTGGGACTCTCAACCACTGCGCCACCAGGGAAGCCCGATGATGTATTATTTGAGACTAAAACACAAAAGGAAATGCTTCAACTTTCTATGTATGAAGTTCTGCAACCAAAATATATCCATAACTATATTATCCTCTTTTTAAAAAGATGATAATGTCTGTTTTTAAATTCTTGATAAATGGTAATCTAATCATTGCATAGACTCTCATACTGAAGGTTTAGGTGATGGCAGTAATGGTCACATTCATTATAATGGCAAATATGACACATTTTCTATACGTCTAGAGCCAGAATATAGAATAGAAATGTGCTCTCATAGTTACAGTTAATGTAGACTCTGCAGTCAGAATGCCTGAGTTCATGTCCTAGTTCCACCACTCAGCTAGGTGATCAGCATCAGTTTATTTTACCTTATTTTTTCTTTTGTGCCTCAGTTTCCTCAGGTATAAACTGGGTATGATACTACTAGCACCTACATCATGGGTTGTTATGTGAATTGAATGAGATGATTTATAGATAGATAAATAGACACAACGTTTTTAGAACAGTGCCTGGAATTTAGGAAGTCCTGCCTGAATCACTGTTAGCTATTCTTAAGAGTAATTGTGATGAGATAGCTCTTTTTAAGCATTAGATATCACGTTAAGTAAAAAAGATTAAATGACCTTTCTACCTCATTGACAGAGTTGAAACTGTGGGACAGCCAGACAGAAGAGACAGTATAGGAGTGTGTGCAGAAAAACAGAACGGTTATGACTCCCTGCAGCGGGATCAAGCAGTTTGCATTAGTACAAATGGTAAGAGGGAAATTACTGCTATTCTCTTTGAAATCTGTGATTCACTGTAGTAAGATTTGAATCAGTTTCAGTATCACACATTTATAGCAGAAGATGAAAAAGTTTAGGTCTTAATGGCATATCTATGTGGCTGCTATGTACCAGGCATTGTTCTATACCCTTTAAAAATAATACATTATTTAATCCTTTTAACAGCTTTTTGAAGTGAGGAGTAGTATTATATGCATTTTGTAGTTGATAAAAACAGCCACGGAGAGGTGAAGTAGCTGGCTTAAACTCACAAAGCTTGGAGGTGATTGAGCTGGGATTTTCACCAGGCGGTTTACCCCTGGATTCGGTGTGCCTGGGTGATCTGAATTCAACATAGATTAGACAACATAAATTCGGCATAGATTAGGGAAACGGGGAGAGGGTTTACATCTGTAGTGTTCTTTGGTCCCTTACTTTGCAGTAATCACACTTTTAAAAATCACTACCAAGATGTATTAATGTTTTACTGTGTGGGTCAAACAGTAGGTAGCACAAGATTCTTGTTTATTCCATGTGAAACAATCTTGTTGTTCCACAGGATGTAATTTTATAAAGGAGTCAAGTTTCTTTTGATGCCATCCATATGGGAAACTCATGGTCTGTATTTCAAAAGAGTGGAACCCTGGACCAGAAATCTAAAATGTTATTAAAGCTTTAACTTCTTCTTCTGCCTTGGGGATGGGGGTTAATTAACATATTTAACTGCATTATCTTTGACCAGTTGGCATTCCAAAATGTTTTCTTTATCTGAATTAGGAAATTAGCTGTATTACCAATAATCTAGAATCTTGTTTCCGTTCTTAGTTATTGCTCACATAAGAATGACTCTTTACCTTAACATTTTAGGTGCAGTTTTTGTAAATGGAAAAGAAATGACTAATCAGTTGCCCGCAGTTACTTCTGGGTCCACTGTCACATTTGACATTGAAGCTGTGACTCTAGGATCCAGCAATAATAACGAAGGCGGAAACATCAAGCTTCGAGTAACTATTAGCTCAAATAACAGAGAAGTGGTGTTTGATTGGTTGCTCGATCAGTCTTGTGGTTCTCTTTACTTTGGATGCTCGTTTTTCTATCCTGGGTGGAAAGTGTTGGTATTCTAGATTTTCAGATGATTGGCTTTGGGTTTGCAGGGGTTTCACATAGCTTTCCTCAGCCCAGTTCAGTTGTCATTGGTTTAAAAAATGGTTAGATTCATCTCTCAGTTAAGTCATTGGAAACAAATTATTTACTGGATTTATTTTCCAGTATCTTAGCAATAAGAGGCGTGAATATTGTGGACAAAACAGTAATGCAGTCCATTTTATTTTTAGCATAGTGTTAATTGGAATATCACATCACAATAAAAATCAAATTGGCTTTTAAAAGTATGAGGTGATACAGACAGCCCTATGTACCTTTCCACTGTACTTCTTTTTAAAGTTGGCTGTAAGAACACAAAAATGTAACGTTAACTTTTTTTTTTATTAAATCTTTATCTTTTAAAGATCCAAGGCCATCCAAGACTTTAGAATGAATAGGCAAGAATAGACCAGGTAGAATGTGCCACCATGTATGCTGTAATATACACTCTCTTGTGTGTTCTCCACAGGAGTGTTGAATATGCTCTTCATATTCAGGGATTTGTAAGCAGTATTGAATTTTATCTCATGTTCAGTAATCTTTAAGTCCCCAAAGCATGATAATTTTTGCATTTTTAAAAATTACTGAGCAAATGTCTACAACAGGCAAGGTGTTTTCTTTTGTTCTTTCCTTGCAGTTCAATTCACGATAGGTTAGAGGGTTTTTACAGGGTAAAACTACTTATGGAAGTAGTATGCACAGCAGTGTTAGCCATGTCCCATGTTTGAAATATGCACAGGTGCATATCCAGCCTCAGTGACGTGCACGTTGTTCTTCCTAGGGTCTGAGCTGCAGTCCAGTTTCATGTCAGCTTCATAAATGGTCTTTTAGTGGACCAAACAAATGTAGGGTAAATACTTGACCTATTTTTTGGAAAACTTAAATTTGTTTAAAATATTTATTTGAAGGACTTAGGATGTAAAAATGATTATCTTGCTATATAACAGCTTAAGATCTTTTTTCTTTAATGTGAATTTTTTTTTCATTTTTAACAGAAAAGTGGAAAAGCAAGTTTGATATTTGTGTGAGGTAATTTATTCGGGGATTCCAGTTCCCTAGTAGACAATCATGACCTTTTCCCCTTGCCTTTTTATAAGTAAGCTGTTTTTCACTTGCTTAGTGGCTGTTAAGAAGATGTGCTAGAATGTAGATGCCTCTCGTCCAACTGTCTGAAACAGAATAAAAAACTAAAAGGTATATGTGTGTATTTTTTTCTTTCATGAGATTTAATTCAGATTTAATTTTTTAAGTAGAGGGAGAAAAGTCATCTTCACTTTTAAGTGGGAGGATCCATATATATATAAAATGAATAAGTTATATATACATATATAACATACATATTGGCAAGACTGTACTCCCTCCAAAGGGTCTAGGGGAGAATCCTTGTCTCTGGAAGCTTCTGGTGGCCGCAGGCATTCCCTGACTTGTTGCTGCGTAGCTCCAGTCTCTGTCTTCCCATGGCCTTTGGGCTCTGTTTTTAGCTGGGCCGCACAGCTTGTGGGATCTTAGTTCCCCGACCAGGGACTGAACCTTTGGCCGCAGCAGTCCTAACTAATCCCTGGACCACCGGGGAATTCCCTCCTTTGGTCTCTTAAAAGGACATTTCTCTTAGATTTAGGACCCAGTCAGATAATCCAGGATGATCTCATCTCAAGGTCCTCAGTTTATATCTTCAAAGACCCTTTTTCCAAATAAAATCACTATCACAGGTTCTGGTGTGGACATGTCTTTTTGTGGGCCACCATCATTCAACCCTGACGATGGTGTTTGGCTGGAGTGGAGTGGTGGTTGGCCGTAAGTTTGTCTTGCTAGGCTGCCCCTTTCCTGGTCCTTTGGCTACAGAGAGCAGGCTTTTGTTGGGGCTTTTTTGTCTGTGTCTGTTGGTATTTCCATGTTGCTGGCTTCTTCAGCCCCAAGTCTGAGATACATAAGACAACAGAACCCTAGGAATGCACAGTACTGAGTTCCTTGAGTTTTGAGGTCCCTCGGCCATCTGTCAGAATCTTCTTATGTTTGTTTTATATTTTTTCCAGGGTTTTTAGTTGTACTTAGCAGGAGGAATAGGGAAATTATGCTATTCCATCTTCTCAGAAGCATGAATTCTGAAGCTATATAATAGATTTTAATATCAAAACAAAAATAAAAGTAGAGATGAAAGGTAAATACATCTCTTATGAGGGGTTTTCCTGCAGAGGGAGCAGAGTGAGCATCTAGCTCCTGTGTTAAATATGAAGGATTTAGTTCAAGAAGTGAGATTTATTCAATTATTGAGAACTATTGTGACAACTGTGATTGGCGGTCACACACTCATTTAGGTATCTCCTAAACTGGTTCAGAACTTTCCATACGTATGTAAATCAACCAGTGTCAGAATGGATAGTTTGCTCAGCTCAAATCTACTGCTGCATTACTTGTTCCCTGTGTCCCATGTCTTCCTCCTTCTTGGATTATTCCTTTATTTTAGTGGAGCACTTCCTCCATTTCCCGAGAAAGGGTGCCCAAGAGGTAAATATTTTGAAAGGTAGAGGTCTGAGAATCTCTTTATCCTACATTTGACTGTGACTCATTAAGAATTCTAGGTTGGAGATCATTTCCCCTCAGAATTTGAATGCATTGCTCTGTTGTCACCTAGGATACAACCAAAAGTTGATGCCGTTCTGGTGCCCATTCGTTTGTAGGTTGTATGTTTTTTCTCTTTGGAAGACTGTGGTATCTTCTCTTTATTCTGTCTTCCTAGGTTGGTATAACACTCAGCTACATAGCTCATTTAAGTCCTGACCCTATGGGTAGATGAATTTCTGACACCTGCTTTAAACCCACTAGATTATAAATTCCTTGAGCTTTTGTATCTTCTGTAGCAATTATTCTCAATCCTGCTTGCATGTTAGAATTTCCTGGAGGGCTTTTAAAAATAGCAAAAATTCTGATTTAATTGGTACTAGTGGCACTCACTTTTTTTTTTTTAAGAAATGAAATTATTCTATTATGAAGGCAGATTTGGGAGTAACTGCTCCAAAGTAACCAAAAGTCCAGTCTCCGTAGTAATTTTTTTTGTAAATCTAGATTTTATTTGAAAGACTCTCCTTTATTCTGAAATTATCCTTCTTGCTCTTTTTGTACTGTGTCCTTCTATAACATGAAAGTGACAGTAGGTGTCAGGTTTGCTTGTTTTGTTCATAAATCTCATCTGACAAAAAGTCGAAAATTTTTTGAATGTATATTACTGGTCTATGAAATCCAAAAGTCTGGGATCTACTTATTACCCTACATTTCCTGATATATGGGCATCTGATAAATACTTTTGAACTAAAACCAGTACTTTTCTTTTTAAAAAACAAAAACCATATTCAAAATAAAACTAATCTCTCATGGAATTTCATGTTGATTAAATGAAAAGTGACCTTTCTATGTCACTTCTATTCATTAGTCTTACATAAGGCAATGTAATTGCAGTTTTGTAGAGAATTAGACTTTGTTAATGTAATCTCAGGAGACTTCTCCATGTTCTTAAAACAGCTTGTGGAAGAGGGAGCAAGCATATGGTTTTTCTTTAGAGGTGAGAGCTGAGGATTGAAGTTGGCAAAACCGTGTGGCCACAGGGAAGGAAACAATGATGCTAACCAAGAGCAGGCTACTGTGCTAGATCCCTTGTTGAAGGGGGCATTTTAATCCCATTTTACAGTTGAAGAAACAAACTCAGTGTCGTTAAGTAGCTACGAGTTTTGAAGCTGCAAAGGCACCAAGGCTATCGACTATCATCAGTTCTTCTACCACAATAACCCTCTGCCCACACTACCCAGTGTCTCAGGGCACCAGTTGGAGATTAGACACTTGGAAATATGGCTTACTAAAACATGAGTGAATGTCTCCCTCTCTGGAATTTAAGATTCATGAGGACAGGAACAACGTCTGGCTTATTCATCTTTTGGTCCTCATGCTTAGCTTAAGGCAAAGGCCATAGTAGGCGCCCAGGAAGTATTGAACGAATAAGTAAGGCTCCTTAAGGCTAATTACCCACATGGCAACCTTGGTCCGACCTTTCCCTACAGGGCTGCACAGAAGAACCAGCCCCCAAAATGAGGATTAGGGATAGACAGAATCCATTCAGAAGAAAATCTTAGTTGAATTAGTGAAGAAGCTAAGATTTATTGGACCCCTGTTACGTTCTAGGTACTTGTATTACGTGATTCATAAATTTGTCTCAAAATATACAAAGGTTTCATTCTGCTATCTGTGTAACTTCACCCCTTCTCTGGAGTAATGAGCAATAAATCTAACAGAGAGGTATATGATTGTTTAGGGACAGGAGGAGAAAGAAGTGACTGTAGTTTTGATCCATGGGGACTGGGAGAATCCTTGAAACAGGATCTGAGTCTTATTCAACTTCTCACTCCCGGTGCTTAGGACAAGTGCTGGCACACATTCACAGATGATTGACAGAACGGCTGCTAGTGGTAGCATGCTACAAGAGCAGGTGGAAGCTATTTGGGTTCTGAAAAAGAATGGGGTAGCATGGACAGAAATATGATTCCAGGAGATGGTGCACCTGCAGGTAGCCCCTGGTTGAAGCTTTGCCATGTGGATAGGATGGTAGTCAGAAATGGGAAAAGAGAACAGATGAAATATAGTAGTCCAGGAGATAGCCACCCTGTTCTCTAGAACCAACTTTATAACGTGATTCATCCATGTGACACTTAAGTAGCAATCTTGTTTGCCTAAGAAGGTACTTGAGTGAATTTTTACCTCTGTATAAAAATCAACCTTACACTTGTACAAATAGTACATAGGAATAGAATATGCTCCAGAAACTGGATCGTAGACTATGTACGGAGAACACCCGAATGCATGGTGTGTACCGTGCTGTACTCTGGTATCTCACCTGGTTGGAGGGGAGACTGCATACATGAGAGAGAAGACTGAAAACATAGTGAATTCAGATCAGGGAGGACGAATATGATTTTTACGCTGTCAACAACTGGGAACCATCAATGATCCGTTTTAATATGGTACTTGGTATAGTTAATAAAACCTCATGTATTTCCCCTTTTCTAAGATCAGCATACTACTTAGATTAACAAACAAAATATAAATTGAATGTTTAGAAACTATTTCTTCACAGTGAACTTCCCGTTTTACTTAATACAAATTTACTATGTTCCAGTTCTGTGCTAACCACTTATCCATTTTACCTGGTTCCCAGTGAGAAATCATCCCTCTTCTTGAACTCCCTTATCTATTTTTTTAGATTTTTAAAATATAAGAACTACAGAAAATAGGCAGTACATTTAGATTTCAGAAATGGCAGTGAAAAGCCGCCTTCATACCTGTCCTTTCATCCAGCCATCTTCTCTGAAAGCAGTTGCTTTTGCGTATCCTTCGTCATATTCTATAACCCAAGCAAATATGGGCATATATTAATTTTTCAAATTTAAAAAAAATGGAACTTATATCTTGGCATTTGTTCCACATTGGTTGAAAACAAACCTTCCCGATCCCCTTTTTATGGCTGAATATTTCCACTTATATGGATTATAACTTACTTAACCAGTCTCCTGATGACTTGTGTCTAATCTGCTCTTTTCAACAGTGGTCACAGTTTGTCAGTTTACATGTGTTCCAGTTTATCTGTAGGATTAAATTCCTGAAGATGAAATTGTTGGGGCAAAGGTTAAACGCATTGTGATTTTAATGGGAAGTACCAAATTGCTCTCTCCAGAGATTGTACTAATTTATTTTCCCACCAGAAATGTCCTGAGTACCCACTTCCCCATTTTTTAGCAACAGTATTATTAGCAAGCTAAATCCATCTGTGTTCTTGATCTCCTTTTTCTGGTAACTTGCATCTTTGGTCTTCTCTGTGTCTTCCTCAGTATACTTGCTCAACCTTCCCATCCACTCTCCCCGGTCTCTTCCTTTGCCTGTTTCCTTCTTCCTATGGCCCCGTTTTTCACATCTTCATGATGAACTTCTCCAACTCATTTTCCATTTACTAAGCTCATTAAACCTGTTTTCTATCACTAAACTCCCTTGAAGGTGATATCATACTCATTTTCTGTTACAGCACTACTGTTGCCTTTTTGAAACTCTCCTCCCTTGGCTTTGTCACTGCGTTATTAGTTCATTTTCATTCCTTCACACCGAAACAAACACCACTCAGTGATTACTTCTTGGGCACTTACTTCACGACAGGCAGTGTTCTAGTAGTTGGATATTTCACCTGGAGGACTACAACAGCATCCTAGGGATTCTCCCTCTGTAGAGCTTCTCCCCTCCCAAGTTACTTGTAACCATGGCTCACCTATAACACAAATGGGTTTGTGTCATGTCTGTGCAGTAAATCTCCAAATACTTCCTACTGCCTGAAATCCAGTCACTTAGCATGGCACGTAAAGCCTTCAGTTCATGTGGCAAATGTCTGAACACCAACTAAGATCATGAGGCAGTACTAAGGCCAGTGAGACTGACTTGGCAGTCTAATGAAAAGGAAACAGGTGCTTAAAAGAAACACACACAAACACAGTGAGCTTTGGAAGCAGAGGGGTGCTCAGCTCAAAGAATACAAAGCAACATGTTTACAGGCAAGCTAGTACTTGTAAATAAAGCAAGCACAGTGGAATTGTCAACACTTCTGTAAGGTTTCCCTCAACTCTTCTAAGTTAATTTCAACAAACTATTGACCTCACTGGATGTAGTATACAATTTTATTATATAATATATTGTTATACGTTGTCATTTGTATCCCACTCTTAATCTATGGGCTTTTTGAAGGCCAAGATAAAGTCTTTTTCATTCAAAAGAAAATGAAAAAAACCAAAGATGGATTAACATTAGGTTAACTAATATTGACATTACTCTGGACCATAAATTTTAAAATATTTATGTAATACCATAAATAACATACTAGTTGCAACTGATGTTACTAGAACTGAAAGCAGGATTTCACATTAATTTTTCTCTTAATTTCTTATTAGCTCTGACGGGTGTAATTTTTTTGGATCCTTACTATCTTAGCCGAGCCCAAATTTTTGTGCATGTATTGACAATGCATAATAATAAAAAACAAAAACAAAACAGAATACAGCTTTTATATTATTGAACTTTATGTACAAAATCATTTGATTTCAAATAAACATTTAATGTAAAAACAAACGTTCTTTTAAACTGATTTTTTTTTTTTACATCTACTGTACCATTCAAATGCTTTATCATCTTACATGATTTCTTCAAAATCTCTTAACAAGGGTACATATAGAAAAGAATTTTTTTTTTTTATAAATAGAAACAAAGGGATTTTTTCAGCTTTTATTATAAGATGACATAAAAAGTTTACTCAACAGAAGTAATTTCATTACTATTTGGGGGAGGGAATCACCAACTTTTTGTGCAAACAATGCTAGCCTTCTTTTAAGCATTTAAGAGCATAACTGCTTAAGAAATGACATAAGCAATAATTCTACACCTACATCTCCCCTAAAATAATCTATTTTTTTTCTTTTTACATATGTGCACAGCTTTATTAGCAAATTAAAGCCCGAGAAAAATGCTCGAAATCCACTATCCAGAGGCATAATCAGAGTTTACTGTAACTCAGCATTTGGAGAGCTTACCAATCAAGGAGTCTGTAATGAAAGCTGCAGTTTCCCTCTTTCCTATTTTTTTTTTTTAACACAAAAATCAATGACTAAGAACTTAATACTGGATGACAAATCACATCCACACTATTAGTTAAATAGCCTCACAGTTAAACACATCTCAAAGACCAATCAAATCAGTATTTACATTTTATAAATTTCTGAAGACACCATTAGAAAGCTTATATATCCCTTCATTAAACAAAATAGGGAACTGCATCTGATGGTGGTGGAATGAAATAAAAAAATTAAAAATACCTGTATTTACAGCAGCATTGATCCTTTATAAATAAAGAATATGAAAATGCATTTATCTTTAAGGATAATAAAAAATTGAGGTGATGTCACTCAACCACAGTGCTTGGAGTTGGACCAAAAACTCTATTGGTGCTTGTTAATGTGCCAGTAGTGAAACCACTTTCTGTTGGAGAAAATCCAACTGCAAATATGTGCATAAGACACATATAACACAGGGCAAAATTGCTCAAAACGATTCAAGTCAGCTTATTTGTATTGGATATTCTAATCGTGAAATACATTACGAAGACATCCTTGTGAAGAAAAAAAAAAGTTGTATCATTTTCTGATTCATTTTTATAGAACATTTCCTCCCTCAAAAGTGGCATCTTAAAAACCTCGAACTCATTCTTCCCTTGGTTTACAATCCTAATGAAGAGATATGGACAGCTGAATTTTCCATGTGATTACCTAATTGGGAAAGAAAAACAAGAAACAAAAAAAGCCAGCAAAATGTTCAAGTTTAAAAAAATATACTGGGTGAGCAATGCACCAAAATTATCCACATAAAAACAAATGGATGGTCAGTAACCTTATAAGCCAACACATTTCACCATCGACAATGTGAAAAATTAACATGCTCTCAAACAGGCGTAAGATGAAGAAGTGCTATTTTTAAATTGTAAAATGAACTTACATCATGTAAAATATCTTATGTCGTAATTTTTCATTCCAAATTGATAAATGATTTCAAATCAAGGATCAAGGTTTGACTGCAAATAGTAATGCAACATAATTTCACAAAAATCTTCAATTTCTAAAAAAGGGAATCACATTCCAATTTTCCCTCCCCAAGAAAATGTCTCACAATTACAAAGTAGAAAAACAGCCAGTCACAACTGCAAAAAACCATAATTTAAATATATGAAATAATTTCTCGATTATCAAGTCAATATATTTCATAAGACAATTGTTGAAGTTAAAAATACTTTCTTTGAAGTATTGCTTTTCATGCTCAAACTTGAGAATGTTTTAATGACATCAATAAAACTGATATACATGTAATGCTGCATAATGAAGTGAAATAGAACCCTGATAAAAATATCCTTGTTGAAATCATTTACTTCATCTGACAGTGCCTGTTTGGAACTTATGATTAAAAACAAAAACAAGACTCTTCCTAGAGGCTGAATTCCCTAGAATGAAATTTCAGTGTTTGTCCATAACATGGGGTTAGGCCTTTTCAGAGTTTTTGTTTTTTGCTCTGTTTTGAAACCCCTGAGACACCATCTGTTTCCAAAGCTTTCTCTTTTGAGTTAATTTCACTAAAGCCATTTGCTGTCCCATTTTGTTCTTCAGTGATTTCTTCATTTGCAGGGGAAGCAGATTCTCCTTTTTCTAATTTTTGTTGCATTTCACGGAGCTTGGTAACAGCTTTATCTATTGACATTATGCTAATAAGGTTAAAGTCATGCATGCTGACTAGATGAAGCATGAAGTTTCGACATAAATTCTTCTTAATTATTTTCTGTCCATAGTTTTCTACAAACAGCATACAGGCATGATTCATTTGATTGTCAGCAATAAACCTATTTAATAAAAAACAACACAAAACATCAATAGCAATACAAAGCATTTCTGTCAAATGCCAGTGATAACCATTATAGAACATTAAGACTATATCCAAATCCAGTTAAGTGATGACTTAACAGGTAGTAAAACTATACTGAATCTGAGATTCAATCACCTGAATGAGCTTACAGTTTTAGAAATTTAAACAAATTTAACCAGAGCTTAAATAGATGTCATTTCTGTTGTTCCTAACAAAATAGGAACTCAGCAGTTAAAAGTATAAAACATTTTCTCTTGCCAGCACCACTTCCATTAACTATATAATACTAACTATTCTCTCAGTTTCCTATTTCAGAAGCAGTGTTTCCTCTACATTTTCAGTTCATGGTAAACCTCTGAAAAGACGAAGATGTCACAACAAATGTGGTACAGTGTGATTGTTTTGGTGGAAAGCAATGAATAAAATTTGAGAAGCAAATTAAAATAGGAGAAGGCTGCTCAGTTACCGACTGAAACTGAGACTCTAACAGAGCCTGTAAAAGCCTGCCTGCAGATCTGATAAAATCCAAATAGTTTACCAAATACCTGCCAGTCCGTAATGCCAGTGTATCATGAACCCAGTAGTTGTTATGCTAACAGATTTGGATCAGGAATTAAAACAGAACTCAATTAAGTAATCTGACTAAAATTCTATCTTGAAACTGGCATATCAGGACAAAAGGAAAAACAGATTTCAGGCAAGCCTTCATATACATACTTTACTCATAACTGAGTTTTAGTGACTAGACCAGGGATCAGGCAAACATTTTCTGTAAAAGGGTAGATAGTAAATATTTTAGGTTTTGCAAGCCATATATGATCTCTGTTGTCTTCCTCTTTTTAATTTTTTACAACCCACTAAAAATGTGAAGAATACTCTTAGCTCAAGGCAGTTTACAAAAAAAAAGGCTATAGGCCATGCACCCAGACATCTGGACTAGAAGTTATGTACCAACTCCTCTTCACTCCCCAAGAGTAAGGAAACAAAAGTGCCCCCTCCCACTTATTTAACTATAAATGAAAAAACCTTACATGCTTGTGCTATACAAGAAAGCCTTATATGAGGATCTAATACTAATGAAGGTAGAGAAGAAAAATATTTGTACTGACAGGTAAATAGTTCACAAAGGGAAGGAAGCAGATCTGCAGGAAAAACAATGCTTCAGCCACAAAGGCACAAGAAATAAGGACTGTTCTACCTTGAGCTTTATGAAATGGTAATAAGAAATCAGAAAAGCTGCTTATATTTTATTCTGAATAATTAAGCAATTTTTTAAAATTGTGGCAATAAGTGTGATAGTTTCCAGGAATTCCAGGTGTGTAGCACATGGCGTATTATTTATGTATCCCCTAGCAATAAAAGGAATAAAAATTGGATTATCATTTAAAAAAAAAAGGACATTAAATAAAAACCTGTTAGATGGAGCTAGCACCTTCCTTAAACATTCTTGGAGGATAACCATTTTTCTTTATAATACTTGAATTAGGATATTTAGGACAAATTATATCTAAACAGAATTTTAAGTAAGGGTCTAACAGATTTATAGAATGTGAAGCAACAAAAAGAACGTAAAGGAAGTGGAATATTTGAATTTAGAAATACCCTACCCATGCTTCATGACATGGAGATTCCAGAGTTTCATCACTTCTTTCTCTCCTTCATTAACATCAGAAAATTCCTCAATTTGCTTTCAAAAGAAAAAAGAGAAAAAGAAGAAATATCTATTAGATACAGAATAAGTATAATTGGTATTTCTAAGAAAAAATTGTGTCAAAAATAGAATTTTTTGGGGCCTCCCTGGTGGCACAGTGGTTGAGAGTCCGCCTGCCGATGCAGGGGATACGGGTTCGTGCCCCGGTCTGGGAGGATCCCATATGCCGTGGAGCGGCTGGGCCCGTGAGCCATGGCCTCTGGGCCTGCGCGTCCGGAGCCTGTGCTCCGCAACGGGAGAGGCCACAACAGTGAGAGGCCCGCATACCGCAAAAAGAAAAAAAAAAAAAAAAAAAAAAAATTTTTTGCAACTAAAAATACCACAACTTACTTATATAGCAAAGTGGCAATGTTTCTTAAAATCATCTATTTAGGTAGTAACTTTAAAAGGGAAATTCTATGTTATGACAATAGTTACCTTTAAATAAAATGAAAAAACACAATACAGAATCACAAGAAGAAAATCTATTATTTCCTTTAGTTGGTTACTGTTAAAATGACACAATTATAAAAATTGTAGATTCCTGAATTCCTTAATTTAGAAAAAGCTCCTTTACACTAAATCAAAATGTAATTCATATTAAACATTAGTTTTCAAACAAAAATCATTTAATCATAAAATTCTAAAGTCACTGTCAACAATAATGATGATAACAGCAACAACAACAACAATAATAATAATTACAGTAATGGTTTTTTCTCTTAGCCATTCAGGATCTTTTTCATCTTCACTATCTACTTCCATTTCTTGTGGACGGAGAGGTAAACAAGTATCACTATGGAAATACAGGCGATTGTGTCCACTACTGTATGTTCGTTGCTGTTCCACTTCTCCATCTTCGGATTCAAGAAATTCAGACATGCTTGCTTTTGTTCGTTTTGGCCTAATGAAAAGCAATGTTGATGTAATGTTAAGTAACACAGAGAAGGCTCACACCCCCCAAATAGAGTACATTCCATTCCTACAGGTTTCTACCTAGGTATGCACACACAAACTTCCACTGGGAGACACTTGAATCCCCCTATAACCACTAGGGCAGTAGCAACATTAACAACACAGGAAAAAGCTGTAAGGAGGAAGTGAGAAAACCTCTGTAGAAACAGGAGTCGTGGGAGGGTTACACAGCACTATACCACCCCAGAGGCTTAGCTAATACTGAAATAAGGATTCCCACCTAAATGTAGCTTTGTCTGGCTTCCC
Source organism: Mesoplodon bidens (assembly GCF_964165515.1). Taxonomy (NCBI): domain Eukaryota; kingdom Metazoa; phylum Chordata; class Mammalia; order Artiodactyla; family Ziphiidae; genus Mesoplodon; species Mesoplodon bidens. The sequence continues at coordinate 12,866,786 of NC_138179.1, forward strand.
TTTGTTCCTCCAACATCATCAATAGAAGTCAGAATAAATTTTTGTTGTATGACTTTTTTACCTACCTGCACACAAGAATGTGTGTGATAGGTGTTCTCTTTACTGGTCCATTGCGACTAAAAGCAAATCCAGGTTGGCGATGAATATCCTGAGGATTTCCTGCATAGGAGCCATCATAACACTCGTTGATAGAAACATCTATCCTAGCACCTTTTGGATGATACTGTAACAAAAATGGCAAGGTGTTTAGGAAAAGAAAATATTAATTACCCTAACTTAAGTACCTATCCTTCCAACTTAATTAACTAAAAAGTACTTGTGGGTTCTTAATGTTTCAAAAACTAAAATATGCTAGGCATACCAGCATGGTGAACAGGAAGTCAGAAGACCTGGAGTCAAAAAGATCGATGTTAAAATCCTGGCTGTGCCATTTATTGGCTTGGTAACTTCGTACAAATGATTTCTTGACTGAGCAAGGATAAGGAAATTACCACTTAATTCAGAGCTGGTGTGAGGATTATGTGAGTCATTATAGGTGTACTGTGCAAATATACATAAACTCTGAATCATTCACTGTTAATTCATGCATAAGCAATCCATCAGTGTAGAGATTTTGGTATTTTGCATAAAGTACAATTTCTGAAAGTCAAATTGTATTATAATGTACAATATATTATGAGTAAGAAAAGATGAAAGTCACTCACCACATAGTTGAAGATAAACCTGCTATGGCAGAGTTTAAGATGTTTGAGCAAGCTGTAGAGTTTGCGGCAGTTCAGAGTGCACCAAGGGCAATGCAGGTCATCTCTTGCTTCAGTTTGCTGTCTTGTATTGTTGTTATAAAGGAACTTTAAAAATAACAGAAAACAAAAAGAAGAACAGCAAATCTCCACTTACATATCTCAAGATATTTTGTTTCATTATTACCTTTAAAAATAGTTAAAACAATTTAAAAGGAAAATCAAGTCAGAGGCATTCTTTTTATTTAAATATGCCAAAATATTTCAGATACAACATGCAAAACAAAGGCATCTCGTGATTACTTAAAAAAGAAGGGTAAGCTTTGTTTACCTGATAAAATATTCTTAATTTCTGTCGGTTTTCATTTGAAGTATCTTTTTCTTTTCTTGTTTGCAGATCTGTAGTCAACGATTCTTTAACAGCTGAAAACACATACTTTTATATTTAATGAAAATAGTTGCTTCTTAAAAGTGAAGTAATGCATCTTGTGAAAATAATTAAACAATAAAGGTTTCACAAAATTCTTCTTGTGGTATTTAATACAATGTTTGTTCTCACCCTCAACTGATGTTCAGGGGAACAATCCCCTTAATCAGCAACCCTAATCAGATAGTAAGGTCTTTATTGGCAGGAGCCATTTTTTTTTCCTTTAAAAACCACCTATAATGTCCTAAAACATTCTAAAAATAACCCCAAGTAATTATATGTAGTCACTGTAATGCTTTCAGCACTTTGAGGTCAGAGTATGGTTTTGATTGGACTTTGTATTCCCAGTGCACAGCAGTGAGCAGATATCCACTAAATGTTGGTTTAACAGAAATTAAAGTGATTGCACTAATATCATTCCAAATCCAAAAGGTAATCATTTGTTAATAATTCCGGTATATTACTTCACTGACTTAAAAATAAAAATTTTTATTTCCCCTGACATAAGTAATCATTTCATATGTACAATTTTGTATAAAACTCTTCTTCTCAGTTTCTTTGAAACTCTTTTATCTACTTGGCCACAGAATTCTTTGAGAAGTGCCCAGACCACAATTTACTTGGGAAATCTTTCCTCTGACATGGGTCATTTCTTTTATCTCTTGAATCTGACTCTTACAGTGACCTGCACACAATTAATGGACATGAGTGGTATATGTCAAAGACAGCTGTCTTAAGCCTTCTGCCTTCTTAAACAGTCTTAGATAAAAACATACAGATGCTCTCAGGTCAAGGACAGTGTTTTTATCAGGCAGATAAACAAAATGAAAGAATACTGCAACCTGGGCCTTAACTAAGCAGAGCTAACTGCTACAATGTGTAAATGTTTTTCCTCTTAAAAATTTACTGCAAAATTTAACCTGGTAAAATTCAGGTTATGATGATCCTTTTCCAGCCCTAAAATTGTACAAACACTCTGAAATAATGAAGTCAGTTCCATAACATAAACAAATTTTTATATGAATTTTTAAAAGCATACAGTTCCAAAGCCCTTTAAAGCTGCAATTCCAACATCTAAAAAGCTCTGAAAAACAATCATTTTCTCATGAGTTTATTTATTTAATTTATTTAATGGAGACAAATTTATTTAATTTATTTAATGGAGACAAATTTATTTAATGGAAAAACCCTAAACTGACATAAGGCTATCTATAAACCTAATTTGGAGGTGTTATATAGTATACAGCATATATCCTATATACTATACCACACTTATAAAATTAAAGAAACCAAAAAACCCCCAAAATTCCCACATACGTTTGGCACAAAGGTTTTGAGTAAAGGACTAATAATAGGAGAACCCTAATTTACTCATAATATGCCTAATAAGTCAAATAATATTTCCAAAGATGACTGGAGCAAAACACAAATTAATTAATCTAAAGCCTAAGTCCTAACTCTGCAAAGCATTATTTTGACAGCAAAGTTTTCGTACCAATAGTTTGAGTAGGTTTAACTGAACCAGGCTTGTTTTCTTGATGGAGACTCTCTGAATTTCTAGTGGCAAGAGGTTTGGCGATAGGAGCTGTAGATTTATCATTGGTCTCTCCTGTCCAACGAAGAGTGAACTGCAACGTAGGTCCCTGAGAAAATGTTTCAAATGGAGGCAGTCTCTTAAAAAGAAAAAACATGAAAACAGTGAAGATTCCAAATAATGAACTGAAAGAAATTGTAGGAGTAAAAAGAAAATATTTATTATGACATGTTAATGTGAATTTGACTTAACAGATTTTTCCTTAAAAACCCCAAATGCCTACATGGATGGCCAGGCAAATAAAATAAATGTATAGTGTAGTAGAGCCTGTAGTACCGGAGGGCTCAGATTGTCTACAAGAGTGACTACTTATTGGCAATTGCTGAATTGTCGCCCCATACAAACAATGGCCCAACACAACCAGATTTTCAGATCTTTTTCCAAGTTTCCAAGAGAAATATTCCAATTTTTATTTGTTGGTAATTAAAAAATTAAAGCAAAAAACAAAAAAACTATGATACCCAAAGCCTACTGGTCTGCAACCTCTCTTAGATGACCAATTACTTTTTCTGTGTAAACTGAATGATTATTAAAACAATTAGTAATTTTCCTTGACTTCTCTCAGCTTCACTGACGACTGCCCTTACTTCTCTTCTTTGGATTTTAGGACACTGAACTATCTTGGCTTTCCTCCTCCACCTCTAGTCACTTATAAAACCACTCTTCTCTTGGCCTCCTTAATTCCTAGGTAACATTTAGCCATATGCCCGAGTCTCTCACCCATCCTCAAGGATTTACCCATTAGAGAGATGATCCCAAATTGGTTCTCCATTCTTTATACTTGAGCTCTAAACACTGCCACTTGGGTATCAAGGTCACCCTGAACTAAAATATGTTTTTAGATGTGAATGTATTATCTTTTCTTTCCTCCTCAGGTACAATTATTTTTGTTCCAAGCATTATCAGTCTACTAGTGACCCTAAACTAAAAATTTCAGAATTACATTTGACCCCTATTCTTGCTTCTGCTTTTCTTACATAATCATCAAGTATAGATCCTTACTATCTTATCAGTACAGTATCTTAGCTGCTCTCCCAGCTTCTAATTTTTACTTCCCAATCCATATCCAGGAGACCAAATAATCTTCTCAAAGACTGCTTTCATGCTATTCCCTTTTACAGAAACCTTCAATGGGCTCCTATTTATTTTTACTGCCACACAAGTCTAATCTCCCTCTACATCTTTATTACAAATAATCCTCTTAAAACTATAATTTTAGACTGGAATGAAGTGAAAGTGTAATCATATAAACCAATTTTGACACAGTTGAGTCCATATCTAGGAATTTATCTTATAAAAATACTTGCAATGCAAAAAGATACATGTATGGGTTGGCCAGAAAGTTTGTTTGGGTTTTTTAAGATCTTACAGAAAAACCTGAACGAACTTTTGGTCAACCCAATACAAGTATACTCACTACAATATTTTTGAAAATGTAAAAAAAATTAAAATAATCAAATTATCCATTGAAGTGACACTGGTTTAGTAAATTACGGGACATTATTTAAAAGAATAACACAGAGCTGTTAAAAAGAAGCAAATCTATATGACCTGACTTAAAAGGATACCCATTTCATATTGCCTCAATTTCTTGGGAAAACCCAACAACTCATATAATAATCCTTATTTTCCCATGGATAAACGTAACAAACTTTAAAAAAGAAATTTAAAACAGCAAGATAATAAATACCTGCAGAAAATTCAAGCACTGTAGATACATATAAAGAAATAAAAATTATTTAAAATCCCATCACCTAGAGGTAACCACTATTATGATTAATTTTATAAAAGGTGGATGTATTATTATATAAAAATTAAATATCATGGAAATCTTCTTGTCAAAGTATTGTTCTTTCAATGTATCTTTCTAGAGTTAAGGTGTTTCCAATTTTTCACTATTTAAAATTTTCAGGCAAGACTTGTAATCTACATCTTTTCAGTTAAACAGTTACTACCTTGTGACAAAACTGTAGAATGAAAATTAACTGTTACATAAAACTGTTAATAATTATATACACAATCAAAATTTTTATTCGTATCGCCAGTCTGCCCTCCAATAAGGTTATACCAACTTATTCTTACATTAAAGCATTATTTGAGAGCATGTGTCCTCACGTCTCCAACTAGAAACTGTCAACCCTTTTTAACTGTTGTTAAACTAGTAGTCAAAAGTAGTATCTCTGATTTTGTTTGCGTATCTTTGAATACTAGTAAGGTTGAATATCTTTTTAAAAGCTTACTGGTCATCTATATTTGTTGCTTTAAAAACTGTCAGACTGTTCTTTATCCATTTTTTTCTAATTAGATTGCTTATGTTTTTATTAACTGCATATTCATATTAGCCTTTTGTTATGTTACAAATATTAGCCCCAGTCCATCATTTGCTTTTTAACTATAGCTTTGTGCAGTATATGATTCACTTTAGTCATTTTCATTTTATGCTTTCTAGCTTTTGTAGCATACCTAGAAGGGCTTTCCTCATAGCAAGATTACATTAATATTCACCTATATTTTTTTCTGAAGTTATATAGTGTGAATTTTCACATTTATGAGCCTTCTGGAATTTATTAGGTCTAAGTTTATTTCCAGATGGCTAGAGACCAATTCTGTCACATGGATAACGAACAGTTTATCTTTCCCACACAGATCTAACACCTATTTTATCACAGATTAAATTCAAGATATACAGAAAACTATTTCAAGACTACGCTTCAGTGATGTGCTTATCTATTGCTAAGATTTTACCATAAATTTAAGTTCTTTTAACTTTATACTATGTTCTATTATTAAGTAAAGGTTAGTAAGTAAAGGTTCTCAGAAAACTTTTCCATAATTTTCCTTAGTATTATTACATATTGTTCCAGGTTAACTTGAGACTAATTTTTTAAGGCCTAAAAATCAGGATTTTGCTTGTGCTGGTACACTGATCTAATATATTTAGAAATAAATGACGTTAGTATTCTGCTGAGTCTGCCTATCCAAGAAATGTATGTATGCCTATTTATTTTTTTAAGTCTCTTAGAAGAGTTATTTTAAGCCTGCTTCATCTAAGATTTGAAGATTTCTTGATAAATTTATTAGTCATATGTTACCTGCTGTTACTATGAATGGAATTTAAAATATCAGTTAACATTTATTGAGCACTTATTTTATGCCAGGCACGGTGCTAAGCATCTTTAATCATTTCATTTAACCCATCAATTCTATGCCTCGTTTCACAAATGAGAAAACCGAGGCACACAGGGGATTAAGTAATTTGCCAGATGCCACACAGCTAGGAGTGGAGATTTGAAGCTGGCAGTCTGGTTCCAAGGATGATGCCTTCCATTAAATACTCTGACTAGATAATTTTGACTTGTGTTTTTCAAAGTATAAAAAAAAGGACTCTTCCTTCCAACATGAATTCCTTCCAATGTGAATTTGCATTTGGGGAAGAAAACATCAATCAAAAATGGGAGTTCATAACTATAACGTGCTCAGTCTTCTAAGTAGTCCATACCTTCCCATCAAGAATAGTCTCCCATGTTGCTCTTTTCTTGCTTATTGGACATTCTTCCATTTCCTGCATGGCTACTTCATATTCCCCATCTAAAAGCTGTAAGCGCCTGTTAGACAAACACATACACTTTAAAGTAACCTGAGTATTATTGTAAGTACACAAATTCTACATCTTTAGATTTATACTAAAAAGCATTTATTAAATTTATAAACTAGCTTACATACCCAACAAGACTTAAAAATATACCTACACTCCATTCCTGACAAAAGAAATTTTAATGATTTGTACTGATAATTATTACTAGAGAATTATTTCATTACTGTAGCTACTCAGATATAACTTTAAACATTTAAAGTATAATATGCCTAAGGTCTTAAAACTTGCTAAGTTTTAAACGTTAAGTATAAAGCATGTGTGCAGGCTTTATACTTTTAAAATCAAGGTTAACAATGGTGTTATAATACTTGCCTTAGGGAACCGCTAAGAATTATGTCTCTGTTATCTTTAACTACTGTAAGTACTTGAACTAGAATTCTTGACTTTTATACTTGACCAGTAAACTAATTAACTGTAAGATCCTGGGGGGCACCTGGCACATATAGGTGCTCAATAAACATTTCATAGGTGAATGAATAAATGGAATACTGGTTGAATCGAAGAATCGATTAAATTCTACCCATACTCACAGTATAGTTTTAATGTGTGTGTACATATCTGTGTGTGTATACATAGTTTATGTTATTTTTTCCATACAATTAAACACTACTAACCTAAATACCATTCTTCAACCATACTCAATAATTAATTGTATATCAAGAATCTGGCATCTCTTCATCAGTCTTAGAGAAATTCTGTTAGGTAGTATTAGCTGACATTTATTGAGTGCTTACTATGTGCCAGGCACTATTTTAAAGACTTTACAGAGTTCATTTAATCGTCCCAACACCTCTATGAAGTAGATGCTTTTACTCCATTGTGCAGAAGAAGAAACTGAGGCATAGAGAGGGTTAAATAACTTGCCTTACGATGACACAGTAAGTAGCCAGAGCTAGCAACAGAATCTAGGTAATCTGCCTCCAAAGTCTGACTCTTAACACCAAATGATTTTGAGCCTTAAGAATTTTTGTCTTTATGCTGTGCTACTGAATTTATTCTACTTCAATAATATATCAACAAGGCTGTTCAACTTAATATTTTTAGAAGCTAATTTTATTTACTAATTTGAATAGGTAATACATTAGTATCCTTCTAAAATGGAGGGCTTCCCTGGTGGCGCAGTGGTTGAGAATCTGCCTGCCAATGCAGGGGACACGGGTTCGAGCCCTGGTCTGGGAAGATCCCACATGCCGCGGAGCAAGTAGGCCCGTGAGCCACAACTACTGAGCCTGCGCGTCTGGAGCCTGTGCTCCGCAACAAGAGAGGCCGCGATGGTGAGAGGCCCGCGCACCGTGATGAAGAGTGGCCCCCGCTTGCCACAACTAGAGAAAGCCCTCACACAGAAACGAAGACCCAACACAGCCCTAAATAAATAAATAAATAAATAAATTTTAAAATGGAAAGGACTTTTCCTCCTGCATGTTTACATGACTACATAATATTCTATTTTATGGCTGAACACGTGATAGCTACAATCCAATGTACTCTCCTACCTGTAGTGTATGAAGAGGCCCTTTTCCCCCACAGCCTCATCAACAGTGCTTTATCAAGTTTTTTGATATCTGTCAAACTGGTAAGTGAAAAAATGACATCTCAGTGTACTTTTATATTCAGATGTTTTACCTTTTAGTTGTTTAAAAACCATATATATTTTCTTTTCTTGTAAACATTTTCACGATATCCCTTCCTCATTCCTCTATTGGCCTGTGGTGTTTTTTTTACTTAGTATAACCTTTTTATATTAAAGGAATGAGGCATCTATCTATATATTATGAGTTGAAATTAATTTTCTCCTGACTTGTCATCTTTATTTTGACTTGGCTTATGATGGTGTTTTTGTTTTCAGAAGTTTTTTTTATTTCACTCTATATTTCATACTCTTTCAATATGGCTTTTGAATTTTGGTCATTCTTTAAGGAGACTTTAGCTTCTCAGAGATTATAAAAAGAATTTTTAAAACATCTAACTCCTCAGATCTTGGTTGGCAAATACTTCTCCTCTACTGAAAGGAACTAAGACCCTTTGAAGAAATAGCCAATTCCAGAGCAGAGGTAGGAAAAGGAGAATGTAAAGCCTGGAACATCTAGAATATTCCAGAAAACAAGGAAATAAATAAATAAAAACAAGTCAAAGGGACTTAGGAGCCTGCTTGGAGGGGCTCCTCCTGACCAAATTTGGGACAATTTGAGCATTAAAATAGCAACATCAATAGATTAAAACAGACTGAATAAAAGTGGAACTCGTTAATCCATACTGATTAAAAAAAAAGTTTGAGAGAAGGAACGCTCTTCTTCACAGAAAAATGCCAACAAACCAAACATGGAAGAACTGATAGAAAGTTACCATGTGGCCACCGCCACAGAATAATTTATTCAAGTAAGAATCATCAATGGATGCTAAACTATTGCGTTAAAAAAAAAAGACTATTGGGAGAAAAAGGACATTTATCCAGTTTCATGTATTAATTATTACAGAGGTTGCAAATTAATTAATTAAAGTGAAAAGGGACCGTTACAATGGAGAAATATGGTAAATACCACTTTAGCCAAGCGATCAAACCTAGTATCGGGTTCCCTGGTGGCGCAGTGGTTGGGAGTCCGCCTGCCGACGCAGGGGACGCGGGTTTGTGCCCCGGTCCGGGAGGATCCCGCATGTCGCGGAGCGGCTGGGCCCGTGAGCCATGGTTGCTGAGCCTGCGCGTCCGGAGCCTGTGCTCCGCGACGGGAGAGGCCACAACAGTGAGAGGCCCGCGTACCGCAAAAAAAAAAAAAAAAAAAACAACCTAGTATCAGCTGTGTCTGTGACGTGCACAAAGAACACATCACCAATTAGTGTTCCTGCCCAAAATGTTTAACCTGAATCTAAACATAAAGGAACAATCACAAAAGTCCAAATTGAAAGACATTCTGCCAAACTACAGGCCTGTATTTAAAGTGTTGTTATAAAAGGCAAAAAAAAAGGCTGGAAAACTGTTCCAAATCGAAGGAGACTGAATAGATATGGCAACTGACAGATCGCAATCCTTGACTGGGATGAGTAGGGAACAGAAAAGGACATTATTGAGGAAACTGGGGAGAGAGTATTGTATTTTTTGTATCATGTTAAATTTCCTGAATATGATAGGCGTACTGTGATTATGGAGGGAAATGTCCTTGCTCTTAGGAGATACACTCTGAATGAAGTGTTTATGAATAAGGAACGAAATCCAGTGTCATGATCTAACCCTCAAATGTTTTGTCACAAAAATACACTCACAAATAAAGCAAATGTGGTAAAATGTTAACAACTGATGAATCTAGGTGAAGGGTACATGGGTATTAATTACTACCTGTATTGTTCTTTCAACTTTTTTATAGGTTTGGAAATTTTCAGAAGAAGTTGGGAGAAAATTCTCCCATGATTTCCTCTTGGTACTTTTTTAAAAAGCAGTTTTTTTGTTTTAACATACAAGGAGTATGTTAATATAAGGTAGAAAGAATTCTTAAAAGAATATAATATACCCCTCCCCTCACGTTGCCTAAAATATATAGAACATCTACCAACACTGATGAAGCCCAGTGTGCAACAGCAGCCTAATTGCTTCTCCCACAGACACAACCCCTATCTCCTAGCATATATATTTCTGTTGTTCTCCATTTAAATTTCTGATCCACATTCAAATTTCTGACTTAAAAAAAACCACTATATTGGTTTCTGCCAGTAACATTAAACGACATTAAGTGGTATATTCTAAGACAATATGGTAGCAAAATCCATGGCATTATTCCTAATCACCTTTGCTTTCCCATTAAAAGCCCTATAACCTTTCTTTACCCTAGTGGCTAATAAGTGGATTACATTAAAGCAACAATTTACTTTTTAAAGAGCAGGAGAAACACACTAATTGCTTTTCTTGGCTCTTTCTCCTATACCTGACCGTGAACTGTGTTAACTACCAGTGAGCAGCCTAGGACAAGAAATCATGACATATTATAGGTTTCATCCTCCAACCCTATCAAAAAAGAATGCTGTATTTGCTTCCCAGAGGTTCTTTTACTGGCACTAAGATGCTTCATTCCCAAATGAAAACTGTAGAGATGATTATAAATCCAAGTGTCCTTGCTACCCTGTGCTAGATGCACACAGAGCCACACAATGATGATTACACACACTTTTCTTCCTTAACTCTAGTAAATACATAATCTCAAGATTTGCATGGGGCCCACTTTATTCGGGTCTCTGCTCAAATATGACCTTTTCTCAGAGGCTTTCTCTACAAAACCACCATTTATTCTCTTTATTTTTCTTCACAGCATTCCCACTAAGTGACATTAGTTGATACAATTTTGGGGGGTGGTGTCTGTTTCCTCCACTAGAAGTTAAGCTCCATGAGGGCAGGGGTTTTGTTGCCTTCTCACCGCCTAAAACAATGTCTGACAAAGAAGAGACACTCAGAAAATACTTGCTGAATAAACAATCTTAACTGAGCCATTCAAATAGTTCCTCATCTGTGTTTATTGCTTTCTATGTGATAAAGAGAAAAGTTCAGTATTTGCAAATTTGTTTTTTCATCCATAAGAATAAAGAGAAACAAAGGCAAAGAAATAGTATCACCACTATATTCTGCTTCAAAATAAAAACATTTCTAAAACATGGGAGCCTTGCTTGTCCATCAACATTACCTGTTTTTATCAAATACTGTCATTTGTGCAACAAATGTTTTTTCCCCATCTTCACGATTTCGTTTTCTTCTAGCTGGAAGTTCTTCATTGACATCTGAATTTGACAAACATTTCTCATGAATCAAATATTCAAGCAAAAACATATTTATGATATATAGTCCCTTCACATAACATACTACATTAATCCCAAATGAGGTACAAATAAACTTGTTACAATATAATAATATCCAAACACTCTTCAACTTTATGTCTCAACCTTATGTCCTTACTTTTTGATATGGACAATATTAACCCCACATTTTTGCAAATATTATTTTCTGTTCAGAATGATCTTTATTTCTAGGCAAGGAGAAAAAAACCCTCCTCATTCATGGTTACTTTCCAGGAACTTCAAAGGATACTTCAAGACTCAAAGATTATTTCTTCCAAGGTGCTTCTCCCCTGAACTTCACAAATACCTCTATTATACCACATATCATTTAGCTGCAATTATATTTTATGTTTATCTCCATACTCTAGGTTATGAGCCTTTGGAAGATGGGACTGGATTTTTTAATCATCTTTGTGTCCCCAGCACCTATATGTTGTTTGAATGATTACCTCAAAGGTGGATTCAGAACTGTTGGGAGGATACAAGGATAGATGTATGGTAAGTATAATAAAATGTTAACTGTAGACTCTAAGTGGTGGGTAGATAGGTGTTCACTACCAAATTCTTTTGTCTGTTCTGTATGTATGAAAATTTTCACAATAAAATGTTGAGGGGGGAATGAATTCATTGTTTGCTGAGAGACTAATTTAAATACCAGTCTTTTCCATCCAGTGTTCTATATATATATATATATATATATATATATATATTTTTTTTTTTTTGCTGCATGAAATGTTTCATCATACAATGAGAATTTTACAGATTAAATACCTAGTACAACACAATAGCCAAAAGCCTAAGAGCAAGGCCTATCTACCATAAAATTAATTATCTCATTAGACTATAAGAGATTTGCAAATAAATAAAGGCCATGCTATTAGAACACATGCGTTTATTTCTAGTTCTGCACCATTTTTCCTCTAATTATGAAAATAACTAAAACAAGGAATATTCTGTACACAATTATGAATACTACGAAGATGTATTAGTTCAATCATTTTCACTGATCACCTTAATAATCTCCAACAACAAAATCTAGTAAAATTATTAAAATAAAAATTACCAATATTTTCATTGGTTTCTCCATTAATCATTCCATTAAACTCTCTTCTTCCTGGACGAGTCACTCTAAATAGCAATGAGTAAGACTTCACCATATGGCTGTTACTAGGTTCAAATTCATTACTGGAAACTGCAAGGGACGGGAAATTTCCAGGTTTTGTTTGATTGAGGTCAGGATTCAAAGGCACCTGCTTTTTACCTGTAGGAACTTGCCTTATTGGACAACTTACATCCTGCAAAGGCAAAGATTATTATATTTATTTATGCATATGCAATTGTAAGAATTACCGTAAAACCTCTAATCACAGCTATAGGAAATATGGTATAGGCCATGATTTCCAAATGGCATGCTAAAATTCTAACCGTACGTCTGAAAATTGTGATGAAGCAAAAAGAAAATTTGGATCAGCTATCTTTCAAATATTAGCACAATTGAGGATATCCTCAATATAATGAAAATAATGATATAATAGTATATCTAATATTTAGCTGATGGTCATCTGAAAGTTTTAAGTTAGAAATATAGAACTAAAACCATGCTTAAAATATTACAACTCATGTAAATTAATCTTTTCCCCTTAAATATTCTATTTTAATAAAATGACTGATAGGACTATTAGAAATGAAAAAGATTATTACAATAACCCCATTGTCAACAACACTGAGAAATAGTAAATCCATATATTTAAATATATTGTTTATAAGAAGTAACATTAATCATCTTATGAGTACTGTTCTGTAATTCTATAACTAGAGTTATGCTGAAAGAGCAAAGTTGAAAAATTGCAAGATGCAGAAGACCTTTTTAACAAAAAATATAGTACATATTTTAGGTAAATTCTTTTTAAAAACAAACAGAATACATGCTTATGGTCTTAAAATTCTGCTCTACAAGAATATAAAATGAGAAAAATAAAAGTCTCCTCCACCCCCCAGGTCTTATACTCCAGAGAAGACTGATATTAGCAATTGGTTGTATATATCCTTTGAAGGAAACATTTACGCCTATTATTTTTTTTAACACAATAAGGGTCGTACTATAGTTACAGGCACATATTATCTTGAATTTTCACATCACTACTTGCTGTGTATGGGGGTTGGGTGGGAGCGTGGAGTATTATTAACTAACTTTATAGAGTTTTTGATACGTACTTACACTGCTGTCTCCCATCACCTTGGTCTATTACATACCAATGCTCTAGCACAGTTTTCACCATGGCACCTTACTGTGATTGATTTTGGAAAAGCATGAGCAATCAGAACCTCTACACGGGTCATTCCTTTTTTTTTTTTTTTGGTCTCACCACATGGCTTGTGGGCTTTTACTTCCCCAACCAGGGATCGAGCCCAGGCCCTCTGCAGTGGGAGCATGAAGTCCTAACCACTGGACCGCCAGGGAATTCCCTCCCATTCTTAAAATACCCAAGGACTTAAGGCTACTAAAAGTATATCTGTTGGCTTTGGTGGGTTGCCCAGGAAATTTAACCACCATAATACTTGTTTCTATGGTGAAATGATTTCATCTTATAAATAAAAATTTGAAGCAATATATTTATAAGTTAATGGCTGATAATGCTAGAAACAGAAATTTCTTTGCCTGAGAGTAGTGTTACAAGATAATCCTTTTGGGAAAAACTCTCTCTTAGCCCTTATTTAAAACATTAATGTGTACAAATAGCTAAAACAAATAAGCTAAGAGACTGGAGTGGCAGGAAGCAAATGAATTTATGTCCTAAGGTGCTAAAAGACAGCTTCTTCCCTTCACTGTCATACTCCTGTAACAGAAAGTTTTATGCAGATACCTACAGCCAGATTAGAAAAAACATGAAGATATGGGAGGTTGGCAAAAGACGTTATCAGTTTTACAATTCAGCCATCAACATATTTAAAAGCTTTTAAGGTTTATATGCATAAACAATATATATGCATAAACATATTCAATGAAAAAAATTATTCCATTTCATCTACCAGTATAATCCTATACATTACCTTTCTTTTTTTGTGGCAAACTTTCACAAGCAGGACTTCCAGGGTAACAGAATTTTGTTCATTTTCTGAATTTTGTGATGGCTTATCTAAATAGAAAATCAATACTTTAAAATCGATTTTACACTTGATCTTAGCCAAAAGGCCGAGAAGTGATTAAAATCTATTTAAAAAAAATAGTATTCATTTTCCTAAGAAGTCTGAGAATTTACAAAAAAGACTTCCTATAATGAAGTCTTCTCAGAAGTTTACTCATCCCTTTTTCCCAAAATCAGTTTCAAATTTGACAAATACAGTTAAGGCTTCTTAGTAGAAAGCACAAATGAAATAGTTCAGGAGAGGTAACACACAAAATAAACATTAAATTTTTTTTCCTTCTTCTAAAATCTATTAGAAAAATTATTTAGTTTAAGATACATTTAAATTGAACTGGTTACTATTTTACATATTTCATTTCATTTTGAATGCTCAGATATTTAAACTAAAAGGCTCTTTTTGTTGTTGTTGTCTTGTTTTTTTTGTTTTTGCGGTACGCGGGCCTCTCACTGTTGTGGCCTCTCCCGTTGCGAGGCACAGGCTCCGGACGCGCAGGCCCAGCGGCCATGGTTCACAGGCCCATGGAAGTTGGAAAGAACTCGCAGCATGTGGAATCTTCCCGGACCGGGGCACGAACCCGTGTCCCTGCATCGGCAGGCGGACTCTCAACCACTGTGCCACCAGGGAAGCCCACTAAAAGGCTCTTTGATTTGATCAAAACTTATAACCAAAGGGATTAAAAAAAGTTTTCAAAAAATATTAAACATAAAAGTTACATGCCTAAATGGGATAGCAAAAATCAAGATATTATTTACTACCTAGGGAAATCTCTTGGTTTATAATGTTTAGGAAATTTAATTTTAAAGTAATAGTCTATATTCTCTATATCAATGAACTAACAAAGGCTTCTGCAAATTAAGGTTCCAGAATACTTCCCTACAGCTTGTCTTTAATCCCAAAGGCATTAACAGTCCAAAAAACTTAAATATTTAAGCATTCATTCATCATTAAGTTCCTAATATATCAAACTACTATGTACTTCTATATAGTTCTCTATATATTATAAATAAATCCATAAACATATACAGAAATAAAATAATTTTTGTTCTGAGATTTTGGACAATACTTCTTTCTACTTGAAAACATTCTTCTTACTCAGGGTGTATACATAAAATACATTTCAATCAGTCTCTTGAAAGTTGCATCCAGGATAAAAATAATTTAATATACCAAAAAATAACCGAATATCTAAAATGCAGTAACAAAAATACTCTGAACAATACTCACCATGAAAATAGTACCCTAATAATCTTTGTGTATTCATTCTAAGCAGTCTCAAGTAGTAATTGCTAAACAAAAGTCTTCATTTAAAAACAAAAGAAAAAACAATCATATTTTAGGGATTGTGATGTTGCTTTTCTATCCTGATTTCTTAAAAATATTATATCTTAAAAAAAAACTACGAATATACCTTGAATAGACAAGGGAGGCAATATATCTGCTTCTTTCCAACTTCCACTAATTTCAAAGTTATAATGGGAAATTATTTTCTGGAAATAGAAGTATCAACAGAGTTTACTTTCTCATTTACTTCAGTAATATCAAGAAAATAAAGTTCAAGTGAATTTGTGCAATTTTTGAACTTTTTTGTCATGTAGATGGGAAAAAAGTTTATCGTACCATGTTCCAGTTCATTTCAACTAATTAATTCAAGTAAATTCAATTACTATTAATTAATCAAATAATATTAATTACTAAGTATTATTCTATTAATATCCATCAATGATTTCAGTGATGAATAATTTATATGTTTTACAGAAGTCCCTGAGAACAAAGGGCTAACAAACCTATAAAATTCAAATTATAAGCTTCTAAAGTATTAGAGCTCATGTACTTTTTAAGTATCACAGAAGACCAAGTATGATGAATGATTAGAAATATGAACTCTACAAGATGATTATAAATGATTTAGGAGGAAAAAAAACATGAAAATGCTACTGAGGTTACTTCTATATAAAAAAATAGACCAGATATAAGGCAAAACTAGAAGTAAAGTGACATTAGCTGCTAATACATATATGACCAGACTTCAAATTTCTTACATTGAAAACCTGACTAGTTATCAAACTGTCCTAATATAACCATTCTGCTTATTATTAAACTGTTTCTTACTAAACAATACCAAGGATGACCAACTTAACCTGTTTCTTATAAAGGTTTTATTCCATTACATGATTATTAAAGGATACACACACAAACTTAAGATGGACAAGCCTAGAGGCATTTTATCCATTCTGAAACCAACTGAAACTTTACCCAGCATGCTTTCACCTCTTTTAATGAATTAACATTTAAGACTATACAATTTTCTTTATATAATATCTAACACATTGATATATCCCATTGGTAGCAGTGGTTGTTTCAGTTGTCTTATTATTGTATTAAAAAAATACTCAAAATGCATATGCAGAAAAGGGTCCTACTCAGGAGACTCTTCACCTATTCCAGGCTCTAAGGCAATTAATTACAATTCTCATCATAAGTCTTTATAATTTAAAGTTCGAAAAACGTTGGAAATAAAAAATCTACGAAATTTACTTTCATTACAAGTCCTTCCCATTAGTTTCCACTTACGATCTTTGGAAAGATGATGGCTCTAAGTTGGGTAAGATAATGTTACACAGCATTTTTTAAACTGCAATACTTAGAGCCCTAAAAGGTACGGTCGAGCGGTAAGAGCTGGAATTTCATCTATTTAGATATGAGCCAGATGAAGCTAACGTTTACCTTCAAGAATGATCCCACAAAGCACTGATTATTTTAACAATTAAAAAATCTACTTAAAACTTAAATAGACAGCAAGACAGCAATAAGAAAACCAGGCGATGAACACAACCTTATGTGTAAAGTCTACCTACAATTTTTAAAAACTTTTAAGGCAGAGTTTCTTATTTATTTTTATTGAAGTGTAGTTGATTTACAACGTTGTGCCAACCTCTGCTGTGCAGCAAAGTGACTCAGTTACACACATATATATTGACATTCTTTTTTTTTTTTCTCACATTCTTTTTTTAAAGCCAGAGTTTCTTAAAACTTGCTCCTCAGACAACCAACTTCTGAATTACCTTGGTGCTTTATTAAAATGCAGACTCCTAAGCTCCACCAAAACCCTGCAAGATCTGAGTCCCTGTAGGGTCCAGGTATATGTATTTCAAACAAACTGTCAAAATGTTTCTACACACACTAAAATTTAAGAACTACTACTTTTAAAGTTTAATGAGTTGCAAGTTACCTCCTCCATATCCCACCATTGACCAAATAAAGCAATAATTGAAACTGTTGGAGAAATCCACTAAAGAGAAATTAAATTATCAACATCAACATCTTTTCCATTAAATATAATTTTATGAATTTACATGCAATTTTATTTTTCAGTCACAAAGGTGTTTTGTTGTTAGAATGCCAATATGTTTAAGTACATACCATTTTTGTGGAAGAAACCAGTAAATGTAAGCTGCAGATGAGCTGACAAGCTAAACAGAACAAAAAAATTTTATCACTTTAATATTCTGTAATAAAAATAACCTAAAATTTAAAATATAACACTGAAATCAAAGCTACTTCAGCTAATTTATAAACATTTGGCTGTCTAATTCTTAACTCTGTTCAAGCCCATGACTCCATGCTCTCCCTGTTAAGTATGACACCCAAAACTGTGTTTATACACATTAAAAACACACACATACGTACACACACACACACACACACAAATAAAAACAAAAACACCAAAGAAGCAAGGCAGAAAAAAACAGACCTCCAAATAAGAGGCAAGATAATTTACTGTGCTTTAGTGTTCTACCTATAAAATGGGGACAGGTTTCCCTTCCCACCCGTCAAAACGGTAGCTGAATCCAGGCAAAAGTGTTTGAGTATTTTCAAGCTACGGAATTTCAGCCTCCTAACAAATGATGCAGAACCATCACTTTCTACTTCAATTAGGGATGAAATACACAATCACAAATCTGCTATAGATTTGTAATTTACTGTTTCAACTTGTCATTTTCACTTTTAGTTTTAGAAGCAATGAAAAGGAAGCATAAACTATAATGATCCTTTTGTTTTGAAAAATAATCACTACCAATGGAAAAACTATTAAGTTGGGATAGAATAAGCAAAAACATCAACAGGCTTTTGTAGTACCTTTAAACTGGAAAAAGAGCAATCTATCTCGTGATCAGGAGCCATTCATAACTTTCCAGAACAGATGTTGGGAAAAGGGAAGCAGTACTTTTACTCAAGAAATTTACTATAGAATCAAAGTAAATAGCAGTAAAAGGGCAATAGGGATCAATAGAGGGTACTTTTTTTTTTTTAATGATGGTGACAATCTACGCATTCTTATAATCAGAGGGGAAGAGTTATGTAAAGATTTTGAGGCAAGAGAGCATTAAGGAACAAGTAATGACTGGAAATGAGGACATATTATAAAGAGGTTAGCTTTGTAACTTTGCCCAGGACTCTTCTTCTTCTTAGAGAAACAGGAGGTAAGTGAGATATTTCAACAGAAGATGTGAGGATGCCTCTATTTTCTTAGTGAGGTAATCTATGAAAGTATATGCTAAAAAAACTACAGGGTGGGGGTCCTGAAGGGCATTTCTAGAACGATACTAAGAAAAGTATGCTAGGATATCAGTAGAGAGCAAAATGACTATGGTGGAGTAAAAAGGTAAGGGTTCAAGCAGAGTTAGAAAGCATAAACATAGAAAGGAAAAACTAAGAATAGCAACTATAACTTAAGTATCAAGAAAATAAAATGGGGGGCTTCCCTGGTGGCGCAGTGGTTGAGAATCTGCCTGCTAATGCAGGGGACACGGGTTCGAACCCTGTTCTGGGAGGATCCTACACGCCGTGGAGCAACTAGGTCCGTGAGCCACAACTACTGAGGCTGCGCGTCTGGAGCCTGTGCTCCACAACAACAGAGGCCATGATAGTGAGAGGCCCGCGCACCGCGATTAAGAGTGGCCCCTACTTGCCACAACTAGAGAAAGCCCTCGCACAGAAATGAAGACCCAACACAGCAAAAATAAATAAATTAATTAATAAACTCCTACCCCCAACATTTAAAAAAAAAAAAGAAAAAGAAAAGAAAATGGGATTCTTGAAAACAGGTAATTCGTGTATATTACTTTCTGACACATATCAGATACATTTCAAAAAAAAAAACACAGCAGCGCCAGTGGCGAGTTGACTATAAACAGGGCATGAGGGAATCTGTAGGGTTTATCTTAATTGTAGTGGTTGTTACCTGACTGAATGCATCAGAACTATACACCAAAGAGTGAATTGGACTGCATATAATTCATACCTCAAAAAAAAAAAAAAGTACAGGGCTTCCCTGGTGGTGCAGTGGTTGAGAGTCCGCCTGCCGATGCAGGGGACACGGGTTCGTGCCCCGGTCCGGGAGGATCCCACATGCTGCAGAGCGGCTGGGCCCGTGAACCATGGCCGCTGAGCCTGCGCATCCGGAGCCTGTGCTCCGCAACGGGAGAGGCCGCAACAGTGAGAGGCCCATGTACCACAAAAAAGAAAAAAAAAAAAAAAAAAAGTACATTAAGGGGATCAACTGTAAAGGAGCTCAAAGGACTTTTTCAAGGTAATGAAAATGTTCTATATCTTAATTGTGGTTATGCTTGTGCGAATGCATACATTTGTCAAAACTCAAACAATATACTTAGGGTGAGTGTACTTTATTGAATGTTAATTATACCCAAAGTTGATTTTTAAAAAGTATATCTACCATCTATGAAATCTACATGCCATTTTACTAAAAGATAATTGGCATTTTCCTATCAAAACTGTTCCATAAATGTAATCTACAATGCAGAATTGGGGAAACTCCAAAACAAAACTGAAAGAAATATTCTACAGTTTCCATGTTAGAAGATAATCCATTAGTCACAACCAGTCTATCCGATTCTTTTTTTTTTTTTTTGCGGTACGCGGGCCTCTCACTGTTGTGGCCTCTCCTGTTGCGGAGCACAGGCTCCAGATGCGCAGGCTCAGCGGCCATGGCTCATGGGCCCAGCCGCTCCACAGCATGTGGGATCTTCCCGGACCAGGGCACAAACCCATGTCCCCTGCATCGGCAGGCAGACTCTCAACCACTGCGCCACCAGGGAAGCCCAGTCTATCCTATTCTTAGTTGCTTCAGTTAAACCTACATACTAAGGCCAGGTAAATTTTCTTAAAGTGATTTTGTATGAATCATTCCTTTCTCCAATTTTCTAATGGGTCCCCAACTGCGAAATCTTTTGTCTAACTGCTGTCTGTAATATGGTTCCCATTCCTTTTTACCTCTACTAAAGCCATATACAGGAAAGTAGAATAGGATGACAAAATCCAAGCTTGAATTCTGGCTCCAGTTATTAGCTGTGACCTGATATCTATAAAATGAGATAACCTTTCTCAAGATTGTGAGGCTTGGATAAAATACTAAACAATCCATCAAAATACCCTCTCCCTCTTCTACAAAGACCCATCCCCAAACATCCCAGAGCTTAATTTCCTTTAAAAGCACTTGTATTTACCACTTTTTTGTCACAATTTTTTCACACACATTCTCTTTTGACATATCAGTGTCCTTAGCACCTAGCAGTCTCTTACAGAAAGGCACTCAACAAATGATTTTCAAAAGGATAATGATGTCCTCCCTAGAGTAATAAGATTTTTAAGGTTAGGGATCAGGACCCATTATACTGTAGTACTTATAATATTATTTACATTGTTTTTATAGGGAATGCGATTCTAAGTTCCAACTGTGAAATGACAGAAATACTTTGCATTGATCTACCCCAGAAAATATTTTAAATTAGTGTTATTCAATACGTGGTCTGCAAACTGAGGTCATTCGGGAAACTGTTACCATTCCACAAGGCAAGTTGAGAATAAGACTTTAACCACTTTCATAAAAACGTAACATTGCCATAACATCCAAGTATGTGATCAGTACATTTACAAAAGTATCCATCTACAAAAGACTGGAAATTAAAAACAAACAAAAAGGTCGCCAAAGGATGGTCTGAGACACAGTTTTAATTGCTACATAAGTTAAATAAGATGGCAAGCACATTCAGCCACCATTATGTTTCTTTGAGAAAAGGAATTCCAAATTTCAATTTACCAACTTAAAAAACAAACGGGAATGTGATTTGCTATGCACAATTTCCCCTCCTCCTTCCCTTCCTAAAAGTAAACACTCTTGATATGTACCTAGAATAAAATGTAACAATGAGGCCTAATTGATGGCTGAGTCCAAGGAAAAAGAGCAGTTTTCTTTCCCTTTCTGATTTACCCTCTTCCCTCTCTTGTGGCTACTGTGTCCACATCTTAATTGGTTAAACTGGATGAGAAGAAGGGAATGAGAAGAAGGGAAGAAAGAAACATGGTCAGGCCTATTTAGTTTTAGGCAGCAAAGGATCTAGCTTAGATGATCAAGATAAGATATCAGATAAGGATTTGGTTCATCTTTGTGATGTGTTCCCTATCCGTATCTTAGGAAGCAAGCAATATGGCAATAGGAAACTAGAGGGGGAATGTGAAATTTGGGGATAAGATTCTAAACACAAGTACCTGACAATTCTAAAGAAGTCTGCAGAACAAGGTTAAGTAAATTTAAATTCATAAGGGACTAACATTTTGAGATGAGAGGAAACTCAAATTTTAAGAACAGCCAGATCCCACAGAAGGACCAACATTTTTATGCAGGAAAGAAACCAAGATTTGTACCTTGAATTTGTACACATTAATCTCATAGTGGCAGGTGTAAGGCTTCATTTCTAGGGTCATGGCTGTATCACCTCAAAATAGCCCAAGTGTGATGATAAGCTATTTGGCATCTACACTGTTACATTCATGCTATGATGTATTATAAAGCTGAGGAATTGGTGACTGCATCAAGCCCATTATTCTGGAATCCAATGTCTCTTTCCAGGTTCAGACCTAAGGATGAGAACACTTTGTAGTGAGAAGATAAAGTTGAATGAGGGGTGGGAGTCCATTACATATAAATGAATCACCTCCCAGAAGTATCCTAGACAGAACATAAAGGGATTATTGTAAAGCCAAAGATTATACAAGAAGGAACATTTAAAAAATTTGTTCCTATCTGGGCTCATTATATCTGGCCTCATTATATAGTGTATATATGTATACATATACATAATATATATGAAAACTGTAAATGTTAAGATGACTAGTGTTCTTACTAGTATATTGCTTCACACTGAAGACTATGTATCGAGCTGTTACTAAAAGTTGTTTATTTTCTTTAAGAGTGAAAAAACAGCCACCGCATTCAGGAAAAAAGAAAGTCAATAGAGATATGATTGTTTTGGGGAAAAAAATTTGTTCTTAAATACTTAGATTTTAAGAATCCTATACGTTCAGTGGTGAATGATAAGGCATCTTCAGGAGTAGGTATGTACAAAGAAATCTATGGCCCAGATTCTGAAAAACGAACAAAACTTAAGTTTGAAAAAATGCTGATTTGAAAACAACTTCAAAACTTACAATCAAGACGGAACTGTTAAAAAAAAAAAAAGAGAAAGGGGAGGAAGACATCAGATCTTATTATGGTGGAAAAGACAATCAACTTAAGAAGCAGCTTGAAGTTTTAAAAATGCAGCTATATCTGCAAAAGAGGTGGCTAGGGAAACACCATAAATGCAATATATCTATTTAAAATAATTTATGGCTTTCTTAGGATAAAGACCAGCATCCTTAAATAGCCTACGAAGCTCTGCATTATCTGGTCATGGCCATCTGCTCTAGCCTCATCAAATGTCACTCTCCCTACTCTCTCTAGTCAGCGACTCTGGCCTCAAATGAGGTTATGTATAATATTCCCTTTAACGAGAATCACCTATCTGCTCACCCTCTATCCCCATTTTACTCCTATATTCATGTTTCAAATCTCAGCTCATTTCTTCAGGGAAGCCCTCACTGAACATCACTGTTCCCAAATCCAACTTTCAAACAAGAGCTGATTCTCCTGCTTCATACACCCATAGTTTCCCTATGTGCATTTTTCTTTCCCAGCACTTATTTTATAATTATATTTATTATACAATTATGTCTTTTTCTCCTAAATGCCGATAAGTTCCATACAGGCAAGGTCTTCATCTGTTTTGCTCATCATTATATCCCCTAGGACTTAGTATAGTGTCTGGGTCATGGTACACTAAGGAAATGGGAATCCCAAAAAAAAATCCCAAACTTTGTTACAGTACAAAAAGATGATAAAAGGAAGATTACTAATTCAAAAGTTTAGGTTGTAATAACAACAACAAAAAGTGATGAAAGGTACTTTACCTTATCAACCTACTAAAAACATAGGTTTGAAAATATATCTAGTAGATGTTCTAGTTCAGTTACCTTTGGAGGGGATTTCTCCAGCTACTAACAGTGGACCAGGAACAGAAAATGATTAAGTGGAAATGCTTCTAATTTGACCACAGGAAATACTTCTGGAAGCAATTCCAATTTGGGAATCTTTTCATGATACCTTTCAGTCAGTGGAGATGCACTTAGAAGACAAGAGATATGACTAGAGAATTCCAAAATTGGTAGGATTAATAGCCCAAGAGACCCCCTGGGATCCTGCTAGAACAGAAAACTACACAAAGATCAGAGATTTATACCAATAAACCATGGTGCTTGGTCAAAACTCAAAATAAATTCAAAACCCACAATATACTGGCATGCCAGAAACAAGAGACGGAGAAGATAGAATATAAGGCATTATATCAGAAATCCTAAAAAGAAAATAAAGATATTTTAAATATACATAACCACACCAAAAGAGCAAGAAGAAAGATTAGGAAAAACCTGGAGACTAAAGGTTTGGTCACTAGACTATGTGAAAAACCTGGTCAAATAGTGTGACCACTATGAATTTCTAAAATTTGCTAATTGTTGTGGAGTTTCAGAAGCCACTGTTCAAGAAAAGAAACAATCTTCATAGTTGGTGGGTGTTATGGTTGAGTTTTAAGGTTACAAATGCAATTCTGGTCTATTGTCACAATTGGCTACCTTAAAGAAGTGAAAACCATAAAATGTCCCATGTTTCTTTCTTCTCTCGGCTCCTTCCCCTAATAAATTTCTGCCATTATCTGCGACAAGCAAGACAAATATAGATCTAGAGTATAAAACACAAAAAAGATCCTGGGACACCAACTTTATTTTGCACAGACAATGCCAGGAATTTGGTTTTGTTTATAAGTCACTACAACTGTCATAAACAGGTCAGGCATTTGACTGTTCTAAGCTTTGGGCTGTAGTACTATAGTAATTTGGGGTAGCTTGATATTCTCCTGGAACTTTGAGAATGAAATACATTGGGTTTGAGAGTGGAGACATTAAAACTGTGGAAGTACTGAAAGAACATGAGTTCCAGTGGAAGACATCCAGATAGTAGCTACTGAACAGACCCAGGATCCAATTAAACTGAACAAGATCTCTATGTTTGAGATGGTAAAGAATAAAAATATAGATGGAAATACCTTTTTGTATATGATTTAAGATTTTAACATCTACTAATTAACGACACGGAACAACAAAGGTTTATTTTGTTCTCTCAGAGAATTTGCCCATAGATTTTACAAGTAAAGTTTTACAATGCTGGCATTATATACTGGTGTCTAGAGAACTTCTTACAATCCTATGTGATAAGTTTAGTAGACCTATTGGTCTACTAAACCAACTGTGCCTAATTTGAGATGAGAAATACACTGAAGAAATTTAATAATATAGGGCCTTGGGGGTAAACTTAAAATGAAGCAATTTCTCAATTAATTTTAGTGACTCGGGGAGCAACAATGAGACATTCATAAAGATGGGGGCCAGGGGGGTGGTTGAAGCACCTAGTACAGTAACTCAGTACCTCCTGGGCCTAAAGTGCCTCACTGGGTATTAAATAAGCATGGTCAGCTCCAAAAGAGTTAGGTATGTTTCAAAAAAAAAAAAAAAAAAAAGATCTTGGGTGTTGAAATGACCAGCTTACTGGTCCCAGCTAGATCCTAAAGAATGAAAAAGTTGTTTTTCAAAATTACAAGCAGGAATTCGATGTAACCCTCTGATGTTTCTGTGAGTTGGTTAACAATACCCCTCTTATAGTACTGGCCTAGCTACTGAACCCACTGGGTCGAAAGAAATAAAATTATTGGGTGAGTGATTATTCAGAGAGAACTGACCAGTATAATCTATCTTCCTCACAACACACATTATAAAGGAAGTTCTGTAATATTTATCAAAGCCAGTGTCACAAGGAGATAGTAGTAAGGTTTAGCAGGGACGAAGGTGGAACCCTGATGGGAAAGATGAAGAAAAGGGTCAAGTTTTCTTCTTCTTGGTTCATTCTTCCTTCTCACATGAGCCCTGAAAGACCTGGAGGGCAAACTATTAAGGTGTTTAGGAGAAAAGAAGTGAGGATGTCAGATCAGGCTCTGACTATAGCTTTATACTTTAAGTTAAAAAGGCCCTGAGGATCCCAAAAGCTCTGTCCAGGGTAGGTGAACAGTCAATGATCTGGAATAGAAATTCAAGCAAAGAATAGAGAGTGCATAGCTGGGAATATTCTCAGTCTTTATAAACCTGTATTGTAAGGTATTCCTTGGGCAATAATAGATTAGGTAAAGATTTGGGAATGGACTATCAAAGTTTATTTACAAATCAAGATTGCCTAGATATGGAAATAGAAATTACACTTCAGTCCTACAAGACTGCGAGATACTGATACAAAAATTTTTAAATGCAATAAAGAAATTCCAGTAACAAAATAATCTAATTGAAAAGGCGAACTTAAAATAAAAGCAATTGAAAAATGACATCTTATACTAGTCACAAAAATGAGAAAGCATAAATGAAGCATCATTAAGTCAGTGTACATCCTATCTAAATTGGTAAGATATGATTTAAAACTTCAAGAGAAAAAGAAAAATCCATGTGGCAATTTCCCCAATTCCATTTTTTTTGATATCTAGTATTTTTAGTTCTACATTCTTCCTAAAAGTAGTCAATGAATAAACAAATACCACCCAAGTCCCTGTTTCTCTTTAGAATAATATTCAACTTTCTTTAGTTTACATATGAAAGAATAAATAGAAGCATACTGTCGAGGAATGGAAGCATACTGTGTAGCCTAGGCAGACATTAGGCTGGTCAGAAAGAACATTTAGGGATTAGTTCTGGGTAACACATGTGAAAACAGACAATAAGATTCCATCCAAAGGGCCAGGTTTCTGAAACTATCATGTGATAAACATATTTCAAATATAAACTAAAGTTAAGAATATTTTGCCTGAAAGATGTAAATAAGAGCAAGGACAAGATGGGAAAAAAAAAGAGAGAGCCTCTCTCAGAATTGTAGATGATTACTTAGAAGAGATGTGATGTTGTGAAGCACCTGGCACAGCACCTAGTGTATACATTGAGTACCATAAAAAATGAGTCTCTGGGGCTTCCGTGGTGGCGCAGTGGTTGAGAGTCTGCCTGCCAAAGCAGGGGACACGGGTTCGTGGCCTGGTCTGGGAAGATCCCACATGCCGCGGAGCGGCTAGGCCCGTGAGCCATGGCCGCTGAGCCTGCGCGTCCGGAGCCTGTGCTCCGCAACGGGAGAGGCCACAACAGTGAGAGGCCCGCACACCACAGAAAAATAAATAAATAAATAAAAATAAAAATAAATGAGTCTCCATCATTCTTTAGATGAGGTAGTAGGATTAATACTAACTACAGAAGTTACAAAAACTTTGATTCAGAATGCAAGAAATTGGTAGTAGAGAAAAACAATAATGAACAGAACTGCCTTAGAAAACAGTGAGTTCCCAGCATCAGAGATATTCAAGATGAGGCTTAAGAACTGATTCTCTGCCAGGGATGCTACAGAAGAAGTAATCCCTGATTTGTGAATGAGTTTGGACCAACTGACATCTAAGGTTCATTCTAACTCCTTACAATATTGAGGTGAGCACTAGGAAAATGATCACTATACTTTTTCCTCTTTCCTGAAGTATGTCACTTAATGTAAACTTATAGGTTATCTTACCTATGAGATTCTTGCTCTCCTTTCATTTTCTCTACTTTTGATAACATATCATCAACTTTAAATGTTTTCCTGGAAGAAACAGATAAACAAAATAATCACTTCTCAACTGGGAAAAACAAACAAATTACACTTTATTGTCACTATAATAGGCAAGTTGGAGATCTGATTTTATTTATAATAAGATAAATTATGGGATGGTTAGCCATAACAATGAATACTATCCAGACAGTGTATGTTGTAATACAGCAAACAAGCCTTCAAGTCCCATCTCAAATGCTAACTTTTCCACGAAACCTTTTGTAATTATTCCCAAACCAGAGTGATTTTTCCCTACCTATGGCACTTGGTTTACATTTATTTTGACATTTAGTCTCCTAAATGTGAAACTTGCATCAATATTTTATTTCTACTAGATTATTAGCTCCTGAAGGGCAGAGATTTGTCTTCTTCAAGGAAAGCCACATAGTGCTTGGCATATTGCCTTATACTTGGTAGGTGTTCAAGCATTTGTTGGACTGAGCCAAACAAATGCAAATTATGTATATTTTGAAACACTCATATTTCCATTAAGTAACCTGACAAATATGGATATTCCATAAAACAAATATGAAGTTAGTAAAACACCCTCAAAGATTAGCAGCAATGGCTAAAGTTTAGTATGTCATTTTAAAGAGATGGTTGTCGCCATCATGAAAAAAATTTGAAGTTTAAAGGACATACCCATCAAATCATAACAGAATTATCAGCTTTTCACTTAACAACTTAAGAGCAAAAAGTAATTTCCAATAATATAGAAGCTTATATTAAGAATAACCACATCCCTAGCAAGCATTTTAAGAATGAATGGATTCTAGAACAAGCCTCATCTTAGTTCTGAAGGTGCTCTACTACATACATTTTCTAGAGGCTGGAAAACCAGACCCATGTATGTTAACTGGAAACAAATATTTCTATTTATACTCATATATTTTCTTCAAATTTAGAACTTGGAAAGATTCATGTATTCTTGTAAAATTTGAATTCAGATATTAGAAATTACTAATATGCTCATTCCTCAAAAACAGCTATTGTACTCAATTACTATAATAAAAATTATCAGTAGAGAAATGTTAATGTAAATATATTGTAGTAAAACACTGATAGGAAGAGCAGAATTGATACGATCTATATTTCAGGTGAATCAACAGCCTCCATTAACAAAAGATTTTTATAAAAAAGCTTCTCTCTTTACCTTCAGAGTTACTGAAAACCTCAATATTAAAGTTTCACCCAATAAAGCATAGTAAGGAGTACTTTATGAAGGATGGCAGGCAATACATTTTCAATCTCCATAGATAAGAGAGAAGAAGAAAAATGTAGGATTCTTTTAGGCTAGTTACAAAGATCTTTTCGGTATAAATACTGAAATGTACTACTGAGGAGGGTTGTAAAGTTACTGAAAACTTTTTAGAATAATATGTTTATCTTTGTGTAAGGATTAAGAAGAAACCCTGTCTATAGGAAGAAAACTTAAGACTGTAGGTCACAAGGTTCACCTCTTCCAACTTTATGGAGTTGTACATAGGAAAACTGAATATTAACAACCATTTGAATAGATCATACAGGTAACCCAGCATTCCTCAGGAAAAACAAAACAAACTGTATAGGCAACTATACAGAAGCAGCCCCACCTCCCAACACCAAGTATTTCTGTTTCTTTAGAAAGGTACTGCTACTATAGCTCAGGTTTAACAAGGGAAATACTTATCAAAAGGTCATCATAAAGGAGAATATTCTTAAAATTCAAGAAATTTTTTGGGGAGTATTCAGAAACAGCTTACATAAAACCTACTAAAATGGATTCAATAAAAGATGCCGTTGTCCTCACCAGTATTTCCACTGTGCCAGTGTAGTGTCAGCCTACAGAATCTGAATACCTCTATGAAGTGCAACTAAAGTAAAAGGCAAGTTTAACAAATATATCAGATTTAATGTTACACCTGCTTGTACAACTTCAAAAGGAGTGATGTGTACTCCAACAATGAATATTATGTTGTTGTCTAACAGTACAAAAGGAGTTCCAAAAACATTCTGAGCAAAGGGATTGTACTAAAAGCAATTCTGTAAAAGCAGTTCCAAAAACATTTGGAACAAAGACCACAATCACTGGGCTGAATTCATCACCTTCCAAAGTCACCAACTACTTTGAAAAGGACAGTGCTCATTTGAAGATATTAAGTTGTAGTATAATTTGTTAAAAATCAGTCTTATTGGGCCTCCCTGGTGGCGCAGTGGTTGAGAGTCCGCCTGCCGATGCAGGGGATACGGGTTCGTGCCCCGGTCTGGGAGGATCCCATATGCCGCGGAGCGGCTGGGCCCGTGAGCCATGGCCTCTGGGCCTGCGCGTCTGGAGCCTGTGCTCCGCAACGGGAGAGGCCACAACAGTGAGAGGCCCGCATACCGCAAAAAGAAAAAAAAAAAAAAAAAAAAATCAGTCTTATTGTCTTATGTACGCCAGGCATACAACAAAAGAATTAAGTGATTCCTAATGCATTTTTACACGGAAGTAAACTAAATGGAATGTATATGTTTCTTGGCTGGCAAACTGCTTCGAAACTGTCCAAAAGGACAATTTTTTACCTAAGGGGTACTAAATTAAGAAAGTTCATTTCTACTGCCATGCTTTTAAAATTGCCTCCACTCATTAGCAGCCAACAGAAATGTATCCCACAACGAGGCAGTCAAATAGTCTAATAAACAAATATGATGTATATTTTTTAATCCACTTATGGATTAAACTCAAATTTATTTTGAAAACACTTTATCACTTTAAAATTAAAATCGGGGGCTTCCCTGGTGGCGCAGTGGTTGAGAGTCCACCTGCCGATGCAGGAGACACGGGTTCGTGCCCCGGTCCGGGAAGATCCCACATGCTGCGGAGCGGCTGGGCCCGTGAGCCATGGCCGCTGAGCCTGTGCGTCCGGAGCCTGTGCTCCGCAACGGGAGAGGCCACAACAGTGAGAGGCCCGTGTACCGCAAAAAAAAAAAAAAAAAAAAAAAAAAAATCAGGCAGCATTCTAGATGATAACTGCAGTACTTAAAAAACATTTTTTTTTGGCCGCACCTCAGCATGTAGGATCTGAGTTCCCTGACCACGGATCGAACCTGCGCCCCCTGCAGTGGAAGCACAGAGTCTTAACCACTTGACTGCCAGGGAAGCCCTCTAGATGGTAACTGATCTTCCATATTAAAAATACTAAAAGAAAAAGTTTACTACTTAATCAAATTCTCCTAGTTTTATAGAGTAAATCAAGGGTCAACAAATTATGGACCATTGGCCAAATCCAGCCTACTGTCTGTTTCTGCACAGCCCATGACCTAAGAATGGTTTTTACAGATAAAACATTTGCAAGTGATTTGATAACAGAGAATACTAACTCTAAATCCCAATTAGGCTAAATGTTATCCCTCCCACCCCTCCCCACAAAAATAAAAGAATCCCACATTTCTCACTAGTAGGCACATATTATAAAACACTGTACTCCCTGGCTCCAGTGGTTAGGACTTGGCACTCTCACTGCCAGGGCCGAGGTTCAATCCCTGGTCAGGGAACTAAGTTCCCGAAAGCCGTGCAGCAACCCCCCCCCCACCCCCCCAAAAAAAGAAAAGGAAAAAAAAACCCCACTGCACTCAATTATTATGTTTTGAATTTCATCAATAAAAAAATTTGTTGATATTCATTTTCTCTTTTTGTATAAGTACCTACATACTACCTAATATCCTCAATTCCGTTTCCTGGACCACAAAGCCTAAAATATTTACTATCTGGTCCTTTAGAGAAAAAGTGTCCTGAATCCCGGCATAGAGTAGACAGGTAAAGAGCTGACATAATTCTGCTGCCTAATCCATCACCTTCTTCCTAGTTATTTAGGCACCTGGCAGGTTTCACCCGTTAAATGCAATGCGCTCGCTCTCGCTCTCGCTCTCGCTCTCTCGATTCAGACCGATTACCAGATGACAAATAGTTTTAACGTTTCAATCTTTCAAAATACATCTAGATATATCTACAAAGCTAAACTATGTCTCGCTGTAAAAAACGCGGTGCTCATTTAATAACCAGTAGGAGTCTCCAAAGGAGTTTAGTTTCAAAGTTTATTGAAAAGCTTAATGGTTTTACTAAGTCAAGACTATAACAATACCAAATGCTTAGTAGAGGTTCTCTCCTTTAAAGTTGTTCACTTGATATGCTCAGTAAATAATCATAGGTGCAGAACAAGAAACTACCATTCTATAATTATATATGGTTAAATGTTACAAAGCAAAAACCAGCTGACACCTTCAGATTCCACTTTAAGACTAGGTGATTAAGATTAAGAAGTTTTTAAAGACATTCCTCCTACTGACTTCAAAAGTATTTCCCTTTTAATAAGACAACCACCAAAGATATAAAATGAGACTTTCTGAACCTATCATCATAGAAGTGAATTCTTTATTGTTAGAACATTTAAGAAATATTCAGACATTAACTGTTAAATTTATGTATCAAAGATAATTCCCATGAGCCCTTTAGTAAATATTTAAATCCTCAACTTCTACCAAACTTGAAAATAACTATTAGCACAGAGTAAAAAACATTAGTCAGTAAAATCACTTCATTTACTCCACTACCAAATCATTTTTGTTAGGAAAAAACTGGCAATCAATTGGGATTTACAAAAATGATACTATTAAAAATCACGTTGCAACCAATTCACTCTTTCACCTCAGTTTTCATATTTAATCTTTCATTAGAAATCATACTTTAAAACAAAATTTTAACATGGTTTGAACAACTTGAAATAAGATTCATAAAATGTACCTTTTGATGTTTGTTCTGGAGTTTCGATGAGACATGTAAGTAAGAGTTCTATGCAAAAATATTGGCTATAAAAAAAGTTAAAATATTAAAATTAAATAGGTGAAATTCTAGGAAAAAAATAATATCAGTAAATTTTGTTGATTACTTACCGCTATAAGATTTCGCGTTCGAAGAAACCTATAGATCTGCGTTGGTTCTAGGTAACAGAAACAAAATCCAAAGTTATCTAAATTTACTCATTACTTAAGTTGTTAAGAAAATACCAACCCAGCCCATGTAATAACCAATATAAACCAATAACCTATTATGGAAACTATGTAGTGAATATTTACATCAAGAAAATAAGTATGCACAATTAGATCAAAAGACATTCAATCTATAGCATACATTCACAAAATGCATCTACATTTACTTTAAGTTTCTCTACAATCTAGTTCTTAAACCTTGCATTTCTAAGGTAGCTATTTTTAAACCAGTCTGTATGCAGAACTGAAAAGTAGTTACATTCATTTAACTTAGTTAATTTAAACTATTTATAACCTATCGCCTTCTAAAAAGTAGCTAAAATGAGGTAGTTGGATTCAGTAAAAGAACTCTTTATTGAAGCCAAATAACAAAATAAAATGTTCACTTTTTAATTGGTCTTTTCAAAAATCTGTATAGTCATCCGAAATGGAATAAAACCGTTACCTAGATAGATGTCCTAATACAGATATAATCAAAGTGAAATCCAAGACATAAGTTAGCTAAAATTTTCGATGAATATTGCTAGTTATAGTTCAAGTTTCTATTTTGCTCAGTGTAACTATTACCTCAGTATGTAAATACTACCTCAACACATATTTTTAAAATAATAGACTCCCAAAGTGTTTTTAATGCTGTTTAGTTAAAATCTGTTATAAAGGACTTAGGTTACAGATAGAAAATATTTTACATACAAGTACCATAATACCAGTTACATTAATGACCTGTTAGTATTATGTTTCTTTAAATAAAGCAGTACAAAAATGACCTAATATGACTAACTATATTAGTAAATACATCAAAGCATATAAACTTCTCAGAAACTAAGATCAATATCAGAGAAGAATCAAGTTGTTTTGTGACCATATCTAACTCTTAATGACAGTTCATCTCTCTAAAGTAGACTCATCAAAAAAGCAAAGCAGCTAAAACTTTCTTGCAGGATTTGTCTTCTCACATTTAGAAAGAATTTTTTAAATTTCCACTTAATCTTCAGTTTAGTTTAGTTTTAGTTTCAAATAAACTAAAAGGAGATGAGATGTTTTAGAAAGGCTGCAAACACGTATGTTTACTGTCATCACTGTGCTTTAGTTCTCCACCATATTTCCAACTGAAAGCCTCTCCAGATTTCTGAAAGTATATTGAGCAAACGCTAGAATAATGTGAATCTTTCTCAAGCAGGTTCAATACTAATTTCAATAAAAACCGAAATTCCTTGTATTAAATTCCAATTAGAATTTCATGAAGCACTAATGAGAGAGAATGAAAGAAGGGTATTAAACAACATAATACATCTTTCCAAGAACAGCTGATACCATGCCCTTAACATATGTCACAAAAAAATTGTAAATAAAGACGTTGAGTGGTAGAGCTGAGTTTATTCAAGTCTCTGTAAGATATCTAGCTGTTAAAGATCATCCAAATTACAACATCCATACAAAAGCCAAGAGGAAAACAATCAGGATGCAGTATTCATTAAAGAACAGTTCAAATTACTCATAGTCATGACATTTCTTATATATTCTATTGTTTCTTTCCAGACACCTTGCCCCCCTTCCCAAATTAAGTCGTAGCTTTGCCCTCGAAACAGACCTTAAAAACAGAAACTGACATCAGAAAATGTCCCGAAATTAAGACAACTACAAACGGGCAGAATTCCGAAATCGTCTAGAGAGAAATAAGATGCTTAAACACTGCCTGTCTCAGTTTACGTACCCATGAAACGGGTGGAAAGATGTGAAAGATGTAGAGCATCAAAAGGTGCCATGTTAATGCACCAAGTTAGTGCGAAGGCATTTCAGACTAATGACAATTGGGTCGATTTTACTGCACTCCTCTCTTCACAGGCTTAATTTCGCTCCTCTAAACCTACAACCGACAGCCTTGTACTTCTATAGTACGGAAGGCATGAAAGAAAGCAAGAACTAGTCCTGAGATCTGACGGTAGATCCAACTGTACAGTCCAACTGTGACCTCCCCACCTAAAAAGCAGCCTGCTCTCAACGCGGGGCCCCATGCCTCAGCTCGCGTGTAAATCTTCGGGGAGGCATGAACCTCACCTGGACCCTAGTCCACCTCCTCCAAAGGCCCTAGACTTCGGGCCCCCTCGAGCCGTAACCCCGGAAGGCGGAACGGCCCCCTCAATTTCGCCCTCCACTCCCGAATCAAACCGACTCCCGGTGAGGAAAGGGGTCCCAGCACGAGTGTCCCGGCCCCCTAACGCTGCAAGAGTGGGGATTCCTGCCCTCAAAGCCTTCATCACACTCACTCTCAAAGGCCTGGAGGAAAAGCTCGTGGTCAGCCTGGACGTGCTCCATTTTCGGCTTCTTCACCGGTAACACCGCGGCCCCCGCCGCTGCCGCCACGGAGGAGGAGGAGGAGGCCGAGTAACTGCCGCCGCCTCCACAGCCCCCGCCGCTGGATTTGCCGCCCGACGCCGTCGCCGCCGCCACCGCCGCCGAACCCCCGAAGCCGCCTCCCCCGGACCCCGCGCTGGGCCCCGAGCCGCCCCCTCCCCCACCGCCGTGCTTCTGAGGCGCCATCGCGGTTCCTGCCTCCTCCCCCCGCCAGCTACCCGCCGGGCGGCCCCGGAGAGTAAGCGCCGGCAATACCAACCGCTCGCCCCAGCAGGCTCCGGCGGACCGAGGGGGGAAGGAGGAGAGAGGGGAGGAGAGGGGAAGGGAAGGGAGGAGGAGAGGAGGGAAGGAGGGAGGAAAAAAAAGTGTCTCCTCCTGAGAGCCCCGCTCCGCTCGGGAGACCGCTCACCCTAGCCTGGCCTTGCTCCGCCCACTTCCCCCGCCCGGCGCTCTGATTGGCCGGCGGGAGCGCGCGCCGCCCGGCCGCCCAGCCTGTTGGCCCGCGGATTCCCCCGTCAGTCACGCGGAGGCGCTTCTCGCGGAGGCGCGGCTTGGTTGGCCCGTGCGCGCTGCCGATCGCGGGCCCGGCCGCCTCTTTGAACTGAATTCGCGGGAAAATTAGGGGTCGGAGCGGCCTTCCTGCTGGCCCCGGTGCATTGTGGGGAGAGAGGGACCCAGCGAGCGGCTTAGGGAGCCGTTTCTCGCCTTCTGAGCGTCGTCAGTCGCCGACCCCGGGGGATACAGGACCCCTGAGGAGAGGCGGGCCTCTGAGGAACGGGGGGGCGGGTGCTGGGGGGGGGGGTCGAGGGGCTTGTTAAATGAACTGAGATCCATGCCGGATCATCGAGTCTCTAACTTCACAGGAAGGGGCCTGCCTGGGGGTTGGTCGGGTCGCTTCTGGTCTGAGGGGCTCGCAGGGCGAGGATCTCTTCCCCGGTCCCCTCGTCACCACGTGCCTCAAGCCACCCTTGGCCGAATCCCACCCAGCGAGCCCTGGAGAGGACTGGGGGCAGCCAAGGGGTTGCGGCTGCTGCTCCACCAAAGGGAGCGATTTCTAGGGAGCAGGAATGTCCTATCAAATGAGGAAAAGGATTTTCTGTAGGTGCGGTGAGGCATCAGGATCGTTACTGAGAGCGGTTGTGGCTTCTCAACGTGTTGGAAGCGAAACTTAGATTTTTGACTCCCAGACACCACAGGAGTGACCAGAGGGACAAACTGGATGATTTCTTAGAAGTACCTACACCCATCTTGAGGACCTGCTCATCTTGCGCTCAAAAACTGGAGAGGGGATCCGGTGTTTAGCCGGTCTCGCTTAAAAAGAGAGATGCATAGGCCCGGACGGGTTTGGAGTTGAGCTAATACTCTTCAAGATTTGAATTTCAGGTCGGACAAGATGATCTCTAAGGATGTTCTTCCAGATCAACTCCTGTAATCTTGTGTTACATTAAAATGAAACATTATCTTCAAAAATTCCAATCCGTAAACAGAGCCGTTTCATACTTTCAATAATATTTTTTAAATGCCTGCTTTGAGCCCTTTATAGTTCACTTCAAAACGCCGTTTACAAAGCAAGCATCTTTGGAATGGCTGTTTAAATAACCAAAGTGCTGACTTTACAATGCATTTGCTACATAAGAAAGTGAGCTCTACGAATGATGCCAGTAGTATAAAATTTGGCATTTCAGGAACACATCTGAAATTAGGTATACCTGTTGCTGATTTTTAAGTACAGTTTATATTTTTAGTCAGACAAAAAGTTCAGAATGCTCTCTTGTTTTACTGTTCCGTACTCAGTATTTTTTTAAAAAAATCCCCCCCTACCAAGAAAAAAAAAAGAGGTTTTGTTTTGGTCTTTAGATTTCTCAAATAAGCCTTCTCTGATTAGTGCCACCCCTAGAGGCTTGTGGCGTTTTAGATCTTGCTAAGCTGCTCATCTTTAGCTTTACAGGGTTAGAAAATGAAGTTTCATCAATACAGTCAAGGTCTGGAGAACTAAAGCTCACTAAGCAAATCACAAGATATGAAATTATAAACCAGAATGCTAATTTATTAATTAACAGTAAATGTAACTGGCAGAATTACCAGTCTTCGTCATTTATACAGGGCTCTTCTTTGGGGTGAAGGGAGGGTGGAGATACAGGTACAGTCAAAGAAAAAGACCGAGTCACAGGTCATCAAAAATCTTTAATGAACAGAAAAATGGAGCCAAAGGAGTTGGGATGTTCTTAAAGGGTATTTCCTTTAGGAGTGCCATGGTGGCGTTCTAGGCTTCAGCATGGACATGGTTTTAACGTACAGTCGCTTACCAGTACTGGTCATGAGAATCAAACCCATCCATTCTATGGGAGGGACATAGTAACAAATTCTCCCTTTTTGTATTCTCCTTTGTGGAGAATGTATGTAGAACACTAAAAAAAATCCTTATACCCTCGGACAAATTAGAATGAATCGAGGGGTTTTCTTGGTTACATTACAGTATTCTTAATCAGACTGTCCTACAGGTAAAATGTCTGTATATCACCTCAGTATTGGTCACTTCTGTGGCCAGCTTATTTATTTTGTGTTGTTGTTTTTAAGTTTGGTGTGGCAACAGTTTCTGACACTTTCAATGCCAATTCACTGTCCAAGACAGGTGTGTGTTTAGCCCCCTAACTCACACCGAATTTGAATTGCTTTCCAGGGTTTTGTTTGTTTCTGCCTTCATGCATATTTGGAATTGGTGAACTCCTAAAAAGCAAAGGCCACTGTTCATTTCTTTTATATTTCCTAGCACAGGACTAGACATACGTGCAAGGAAAGAAGAAGAGCAATCGTTTTGACCTTTATAGTTGTGAGTATGCTTTTATATATATTACCTCACTTTGTCATAATGATCCTGTGAAATTGGCACTATTTTCATTTTACAGAAGAGAAAATAGTCTCAGAGAGGTTACGTGATTTGCTCATTTAGTGGCAGAGCTGTGAGTTGGACCCAGTTTTTTTTTTTTTTTTTTTTTGGTTTTGGCTGCACCATGCAGCATACGGGATCTTAGTTCCCTGACCAGGGATCGAATCCGTGCCCCCTGCATTGGGAGCACGGAGTCTTAACGACTTCCCTGGAGGGAGGTCCCTGGACCCAGGTTTTTAAAATTCACTTTCTATGCACTTTTGCAATCAGAATAAAGTTATCCTCAGTACCTCAAGTTGACTGTTAAGTATGTTTTAAAAACTGAGGACCACTTAGCTTCTCTTATCAAAAAAAAAAATCATTTTATACTCCTTCCTACTGTGCCCTTTTTCATCAGTGTCCCCACTTGGCCTTACACAGACTTCTGTGCTGGGATTTTTAACCTTTCTTGTGCCATGGACCCCTTTGGCAGTCTGATGAAGCCTATGAAAACTTCTTTTGTAAATGCACAAATATAAAATGTATTGGATTATAAGGGAGACCAAAAAAGTTGTGATGTGTTAATATAGGTGCTTCTTTTTAAATTTACTGCATAAGATCTAGCAGCAGGTCAGTCTTAGGACGATCATAATTTCAAAGCAGTGATGAGGGCAAATAATATTTTGAGATAACTGCAAGAAGTGTAATGTGATATGAAAATATCTGTAACTTCTCTTGGAAACAAAGCCGCAGGCATTGCTAACACTATTGTGATTTGTCACCTATATTAGTAGTTGAAGGAAATGCTAAATTTCAGTTAGGGGTTAATGTACATAAAGATGTAATTTATTTTCTCCTCTGAATTCGGAGACTCCCTGAATTTGATACAGATTTACAACTTGGAGTCACAGCATCAAGTCTTTTTCTTTCTACTTGGCTGTAAACTCTTGGGGGCAGGGATGATGGGTGATTTGTTTTAGCAACTGAGGTGTCTGTCACTGTGCCTGGCATAGAATAGGGGCTCATCCAATGAGTTTTGATGAATAAGAATGGACACCAGTGCATAAATATAAATACTGATAATAATAATTAAGTACTTACTAATGTACCAGGCAGTATTTTAAGCTTTTAACAATTCCAACCCATTCAGACCTCCCACCAACCCTCTGATGTTGGTAACTATTATTTTTCCCATTTTATAGATGAAGAAACAAAGGCAAGCCTTGTTAAGTAACTTGCACAAGATAAGTAATGGAGCTGGTATTCTAACCCAAACAATCTGCTTCCAGAGCCCTCACTCTTGACCATCATGCCATGAAATTGGAGAGCTTTAGAGATATAAAATATTGCACGTGTCATTTCTAGGTCAAGAAGGATTAGTAAATATTGCCTCTGATGCACTGGAATGAATGATCATCAGTATCGAATGCATTTGCTGAAAAATAACCTAGGTATCAGTTTTCCTTTTTACTTGTATAGTGTCTTTCTATCCTCCATCCACTCCCATCACCTTAAGATTAAGCACTGAGTCTAAGCCAACAAAAGCTATATCAGAAAAAAAAATATGTTTAAGTCTTGCTTTGAGGGAACTGAAGTTATATTTGCTGATAAATTCTTGGAGAGATAGAATCAAATTTGATTTTTCAAAAGGAACAGCCTCCAAAGTAAAAATACTAATAACCTACTGATAAAAGTTAGTGTGAAAGAACAATTTTAACAGTTCTATTTGACATTTAAAATAAATAGCTTGCACATTTTTGTTTCCTTTGTCTAGAAAAGAAAAACATGAGAACCATGGAACGTTCACTGTGTATTATGGGGTTTTCATAATAAACCCCTGATTTGTGTGTGTGTGTGTGTGTTTATCTAGGTTTAACTAGATATAATAAGGGTGCTAGTAAGGCATAGTTAGAACCCCTGAGACAAAAAGAAACTTGACACTAATAACTTGAGGGAGGAAAAACCACCTGAGACAAATTGGAAATATCTAAACCTGGATTTTGGGAGGCCTACATCTGCAGATAGCTGCTATGCCCATTTTTAAAACTATAGGACAGGTGGTTTTATCTTTAATTTTAAACAAAGGCAGGAGTGAATTGATATTTACTGAGCATTCTATCCATACAATAATCATAAACAGTTATGTTATTTACTATTGTTAGCCTCTCACACACGAGTAACTGAAGTAACTCTCTCCCCATCTCACAGCGTTTAAGTGGGTGAGCTGAGATTTGAACCCAGTTACAGGGGACTCAAAACCCCAGGTGTTTTCCAGTATAACAAAGGTATCTAGGAAGCATTTTGGAAGCCCCAGAGTTTCAAAAAGCTACCTCAAAGGAAACAGTGTGGACTCTGCTTCCCCTTTTGTTCATCTTCAATCAGAGCTGTTCTGCTTTTATGTGTTGTATAATTTGTTTGAAGATAATGGATCTACTTGCTGAAAAAATATTTTTTGAAAACCATCGCATTACACTCAGCCACCTTCCCAAGCCTGATCATGAGAAACAACGAGCTAAAATGACACTAATAATGTATTCTGGGCTATACTCACCTCAAAATTTGACACCATTAAAAACAAGAGTATGCTAAGAGTAATGAAGATTACTTTAATAGTAATGAAATAGAGATGAAAAAAATCTGTGTATATCTCACGCACGCCCTGCCCAGAAAAAAAAAAATTCAGCCTTGCTGTTGTTACCCCTTATCTTTGTGTGAACTGATTGTTTCCAAACTAAATGTTTCCTTCATTTTCTGAGGAAAAAAGAACATTACTATGTCACCATTCTTCATAAATAATATCAACAAAACTAGGTATTATACCATTTCCATAATAATAATATAGTCTGGATTTCCATTTAGAGTTTATAAGTTCACCTTCATTTTACAATTGCTGATTACTACTTTTAATCAGAACAAATTAAGAGATACAGGTCTTTATTTTTTAGCTAGTTGTCGTTTTACAAATATTGTTCTTCTTTCCATGATATGGTTTTTGTTTGAAGGATACATTTAGCAATTACTGTTTATAAATTAATTTATTATATGAAAACAAATTTTATAGCTAGAGGAAACTTAGATAGTATCTAGCTTAAGCCTCTTTTTATACACCTGAGGAAACTGAGTTCCACAGTTTAATCTGCCAAGATCACACAGGAGGTTTAAGTATATGCTGAGAGAGAATCTATAGGGCTAAATATTTGTGAAAAAGCTGCCTCTTAGCTTATACATTCAGTATTCTTTAGGATGTTTTTTATGTACTTCATAAAAAAAAGTCCTCATCCACCTTACTCTACTCAGAATTTTATTTCTGCTTGCACACTATTCAGTGGAACTAGACCCTGGGGAAACATTGCTATTCCTGGTGGAACTACTTTTTTTCTTTATACTCATGGCTTCCTACAATAACTTATTCACGTGACTAATTTGAGAAGTTGCCACCCTCATGGTTGAGCTGAATAAGAAAGGTGTACTGAGGAGACCACAGAGTGCTTTAGCAGCTGTTTTTGATAGAACAACACAGACCTTACATGTTGCCACTGGGATAGTTAGTACCCTATGTGCCTGGAAAAAATTCCTTGAGATCATAAAAGCATTTGACAATAGATTTCAGAATTCTGTAACCATTTTCTATCACAGAGGCATTGTAAGTGAGGAGAGAGAGTGACTGGGGGAGTAGGACTTCAACTTCATATCAAGATAAATTGTTTCTGTACTTTTAGTGTATCAGAATCAAAATTAACATGCAGAGGCGAATTTTAATTTGGTTGGGCTTTCTTCAGAGAGTATTCTTTGAAGAGAGTTTTCTTAATAGGAGAGAAATGCTTCCGGCTCTATTTCTATTTTTAAAATCTATTTTTTTCCTCAAGTTCCACTTTGCAACAAACTTAGGAGAAAGAACATTATACTATCAATCAAGACTTGACTTGGTCATTATTTCACAGTGCGAGTTTGAGAAAGTTATTTAAGTTCTCTGGTCTTTCTTTTCTCAAATATAAAATTAAGGATTGATTTAGACCAGTGATTTTTGTCCATAACAGAATCCCTGGAAGTTGAAGGTAGATCATGTGTAATGTGGAAAATCACGTGCAACATTATAATTTTATTTTTGGAAAGCAAAAACAAAGCTATCTGCAGTTTTTACCCTATAATCAGTGAAAATAAAGTTCTTTATCAGTGGGTACATGAAGAGATAGACAGTTTTCCATATATCAGTGTTCTTAAGGCACATCTCCCTAGAAAGATAGACATGGGTTACAGGGGTAGGGGAATAGGAATTTTTTAAAAATCAAATTAGATATCGAGGGAAAAAAATCAAGAAACACTGATATAGGTTATTGTTAAAGTTATCCCCGTTCTTTAATTCTAAGAAAATCACAGAAATCACCTTCTAGTGTGCTATACCAAAGTTAAATTCCAAAAAAAAGAAAAAAGTTAAATTCATCCTAATGTTCCTTTTCTGTAAAAATCATAAAACTTGGGTTCTATTTTTGGTTCCTGAATGATGAATAAACAAAAGGCAAATAGTGTTATCTTTTCTCCAATGGAGCAAAAAAGGGTTACAAATTCAGCTCAGAACATGTCAAATGATGTAGAAGAGTGCCCGGTAAGAAGGTGAACTGCACAATATTTAGAATGGGAAATGAAAAAGGAAAATTTATATTGTACTTATCATGCAAGAATATAAAAATCCTCTTTCACAGATTAAGACAAAAATATCTGAAAAAATGCTGAGAATACAGAAGGATCTGAGCAGTCTGAATTGCCCACAGACAGGAATGTTAAAAAATAAGTCGTTAGGCATTTTTTAAAATATTCAATAATTTATTCAACCAATCTTCTATTAATTCTGTGTTACACTATGGTAAGAAGAAAAAAAAGGCCTGTATAAATTGCTTTTGGGAA
Organism: Mesoplodon bidens; assembly: GCF_964165515.1. Lineage (NCBI taxonomy): Eukaryota > Metazoa > Chordata > Mammalia > Artiodactyla > Ziphiidae > Mesoplodon > Mesoplodon bidens. The sequence continues at coordinate 12,909,402 of NC_138179.1, forward strand.
TTTGTTCAGTCTTTTTGTTTTTAATTACCTTTACTTCTTTTTATTTTTTAATTAATTAATTAATTTTTTGTCTGTGTTAGGTCTTTGTTGCTGCGCACAAGCTTTCTCTAGTTGTGGCGAGCGGGGGCTACTCTTCGTTGCAGTGCACAGGCTTCTCATTGCAGTGGCTTCTCTTGTTGCAGAGCATGGGCTCCAGGCGCACGGGCTTCAGTAGCTGCAGCACACAGGCCTTAGTAGTTGCAGTACACGAGCTCAGTAGTTGCGGCACGTGGGCTCTAGGGCACGCGGGCTTAGTTGTCCCTTGATGGCATGTGCGATCTTCCCGGACCAGGGATGGAACACATGCCTGCATTGGCAGGCAAATTCTTAACCACTGTGCCACCAGGGAAGTCCCCAGTCTTTTTTTCAGGGCCCCAAATGGTCAATTATTTTTAATGTTCCATGGATGTTTCAATAATATGGATATTTTCTGTTGTGTCCAAAGTTAATCATCTAGGGAATTCCCTGGCTGTCCAGTGGTTAGGACTCAACGCTTTAACGGCAGGGCCCTGGGTTCAATCCCTGGTCAGGGAACTAAGATCCCCGCGAGCCACTCGTGGCAAAAAAAAAAAAAGAAAGAAAGAAAAGAAAGAAAGAAAAAGAAAAGAAAACACACACAAATAAAGTTAATCATCTGTGTCTGTCTACCTATCAATCCATCTATCATCATCCAAGATACCACATTACTTTTGGTCCTCATGCTCCTTAGTCTCCTCTGGTCTGTGGCCTGTGACAGCTCTCAGACTTTCCTTGTTTTTGATGACCTTGACAGTTTTAAAGAGTACTGGTATTTTGTATAATGTTCCTCAGTTTGGATTTGTCTGATGTTTTTCTAATAGAGTGGGGTTATGGGTCTTGGGGAGGAAGATCCCAGAGATGAAGTGCCATTTTCATCACTTCATATCCAGGGTACCTGCTATCAACATGATTGTCATTGATGATGTTAACCTTAGCCACCAGACCAACTAAGTATTTCACAGTCTTCTCCACTCTACTCTTTGGAAGCAAGTCCCCACGTGAAGCCCACACTCAGGTGTGGTGATAGAGGTTGTGGTGGTGAATTAAGCTCCACTTCCTTGATGGGGGAGTAGCTTTATAAGTTATTTACAATTCCTCTGTATAGAAGACTTTTCTCCCTCATTTCTGTATTTATTCAATCATTTATTTATGGATATTTACTTGGATACTTTGGGCTATATTCAGTACTACATCATTTAATTTGTTGTTCAGATCGTTGCTGCTTTGGCCATTGGGGAGATCTGCCCCTTTGACATAGCACCATCATTTGTGTTTTGCTTTTAGCAATTTCTTACTTTCTTGTACTATGACAAGTGACAGCCTCATCTTGTATATTCCCTACCCCGGTCCTAGAGCAGCCATTTCTCCAAGGAGCTCTGGTTCCTTTCATTATGATAAAATGATGGAGAAACCAAGATGTGGGTGCTGGATGTGCTCATAGCTTCTGAGGTGTCGTTTCTTCTAGGCCCTCTCAGTGGATAGGATATATGTGTATGTATTCTAGCACGTGCATACACACAAATCTGTAATTATTTCTGCCTGTCATGTCTATTACATGAAGCTTGAGTTTGTACTGATGTCTCTGACTCTATTTCTTTTATTTTAATGTTTGCTTTTCAATAGTAGTAGTCATGTTGTTTTCAATCTCTCTCCCTTTCCTGAGCACTTACCCCAAGAAGCCCCAGATGGTGCTGTTAATATAATTACTTATGTGTTTAACAGGTGTTACCACCTTTTTGTTTTTTGCAACATGCAGGTTTTAATTTATTTTTAATTGAGATATAATTGACATATAACATTATATTCATTTTTTAATAGATCTTTATTGGAGTATAATTGCTTCACAATACTGTGTTAGTTTCTGTTGCACAACAAAAGGAATCAGCCATATGCTCGAGAAAGAACTAATTTCATTTTCCCAGGAAACTTGAAATGTTACAGAGGAGAGAGATGACAACCAAATCCCCCAGTAAAAGGAAGGGTGGCACAGCTCATTGCCCTTCCCAGCAAACACTGAGAGAAAGAGGCAGTGCGGACAGCAAACTAGTTGAAGGTATACTTCTCAGTTATCCTTCCTCTTTCCTGGCAGAGCTCACTCTCCAGACTGGGGGCTTCCTCTTCACTTTAACGTGAGTCCCCATCATAAGGGGCATGTTTCAGGTTTCTCACGTTAAGAGCTCCTGGAAAATTGTAGTATCAGTTATATCTTTCTGATTCTAATTATGTTTCTTATATACTCAATTATATACTCAAGAGTTCCTTTTTTTCTCATTAGAAGCTAGTTTTCATTTCTTGGAAATCTTAAAATTTTACTGAAGTGTCTGAGCAGAAGAAGGGAGAACAGAATATGTCTTGAACAGAGGGAACTTCACCATGAAACCCCAAACAGAGTTGGGGAACTTATTTTATTCTGGGATAAATGTTTCCTGACACTGTGAATTCAAGAGTATCTCAGTGAGGAGTATGGTAGTCTGGAAGTAGTCTGGAAGGTCATGAGTCTTGAAGACTTTTTCAAGTGCCCAAGCTACTGAATCCTGCTTCAAACAACACTATGACAGAGCCTTTTGCAAAGTTAATAAATATCCCTAATTTCTCAGGAAAACGGCTTGCAAAATCAGAGTCCTTCTGAGACAGGCTGGGACCTGGGACCCTTTGCTGCAGTGCTGCAGTGCTTGCACATGGACACACCTTGAGCAATAAAATACAAAGAAACTGTATGGGACTGCATGCAGGCACAGCTGGGGCAAATTCTGGATCCAAAAGATGCAAAGAGACCAAAAAACCCAACTACCACTTTTGAAGAGCCTGGAGCAAAAACAGGTTTGGAAGCAAAAGCCAGGTACTATGCGTGCCCTCTGCACACAACACCACTTAAGGGGTGAGCAAAACACCTAAGCCACCCCTCTGGCCCGACTCCTGGACACACCCCTACCCTCACCCTGTATAAGGAACAAGCTTGCCCCCCCTCCAGGGAGCCAGCAAGCAAGGGAACCTGTTACTTGTTTTCACTCCCCCCTGGTGCAGCTGGGGCCCCAATAAAGCCTTGCCTGATTTCTTGTCTGGCCTCTGGTCAATTTCTGTTGATTGGGGTAGGCCAAGAACCCTGGTCTGTAACACTTCCTACTTTCACATTTCATCTCTTCCTATTCCTGGCTATACTGCCTGCTCTCCAGTCATACTGGTTTCAGCATTATTCCATGAGCACTTCTATACTTTCTTACTATGCTTGGAATGCCTTCCCCCCTTCCCTCATCAAAGTTCTGCACATTTATCATTTTCACTTAGATGAAATGAAAATACTGACATGAAAATACTGCCTAATCTTGCCAGATAGAATAAATTACCCATAGTGTATGTGCTTGTCTACCCTATTAGCTAACATCTAATTCATCTGTGTATCTTTAAAGCCTATTGCCGAAAAGGCATTCAATAAATGTTTGTTGAACTAATTAACAAAAAATGAATATATCTACATAAAGTTGCTTCAGCGTTGCTTGGTGGACATCAGGGCTTGCCCCTAGGTAAATATTGAAAGTATTTAAAGGGAAAGACACACTGAAGTGGGAGCCAAGTCACCTAGCTTCTCTGATCCTAGCTCAGCCAACATCTACATAGCCTTAGAAAAGTCGCTTCAACTTTCTGGGCCTATTTCTTTACACAATTAGAAGATTCCGCTGGATCAGTTATTCTCAGTCTGGAATGAGATCATAGCCTCAAATATTTTGGGTCAGAAAAATCTTTGTGATCCTCTGATAAGAAGATTGCTAGTCCTATGAAATTCTACCTGTATGATTTCTGGAAAGCTTCTTATAGCTCAGTTACAACTGTTAAGTGTATTTCATCCACTGCCTTATATTCTATTACTTCCATTTATGTTTTACATTATTTCTATGACATTTCTTCTATTCATACATGTAAATATGGTCCAGAAACTTAACATCATATACTTTAATATTCCTGTCTTTCCCATACATAGATAGCTTTAAAAAATCCTCTATTAGTTCAGTCTAAAATTTGTGCACTTAACTGAATTAACCAGCAGTTTATTCTGAGGACATCTCTTGTAGCTAAAAATATATATATATATATATACTAGCACTTTTCAAAATGAAAACTCCACTTTACCTTTAGGGCTTGTGATGAGAAAAGTATATAATGCTGAATAAAATTTAAAAACCTGACCCACTAGTAGACCTAGAAGACAAGGAAAAACACGCTGATTTTTTTCTTGGTAGATCCCCCAGGCTGAATTAGTCATTTGCTAGACATTCTTATAGTACTTTGTACATACCTTTTTTTTTTTTTTTTTTTTTTTTGAGGTACACGGACCTCTCACTGTTGTGGTCTCTCCCGTTGTGGAGCACAGGCTCTGGACGCGCAGGCTCAGCGGCCATGGCTCACGGGCCTAACCGCTCCGCGTCATGTGAGATCTTCCCGGACCCGGACCGGGGCACGAACCCGTGTCCCCTGCATCGGCAGGCAGACTCTCAACCACTGCACCACCAGGGAAGCCCTAAAAATTAATTTTTATTGGAGTATACTTTCTTTACAATGTTGTGTTAGTTTCTGCTGTACAGCAAAGTGAATCAGTTATACGTATACATATATCCACTCTTTTTCAGATTTCCTTCCCATTTAGGTGACCACAGAACACTGAGTAGAGTTTCCTGTGCTATACAGTAGGTTCTCATTAATTATCTATGTTATATATAGTAGTGTTACATTATTCATCCTTGGATCCTCAGCCTCTTTTGATTTAGAACTTAGCAGATACCTGATCAATATTTGTTTGATGAACAAATAAGAAAGGTAGAATGTGAATTGAGCCTTGACTTGAGGGTTTCAGAAGGCAGAGAAGCAATAAAGAGTTTCACTCAGGGGAGTGATGTGATCAGAACTACATGTGGAGGGTTACTCTGATTTAATTTTATTACATTAGAGACCATGGTTTTTTATTTTGAAACAATAATTTGCAGGAGCTGGCTCATACCAGCTTTCAAGAGCCAACAGGTGGATCTTGAGGAATTTTATAAGCCATTTGTTAAACACAGTTGTTATTTAAAATTAGGTTATATAAGGTTAAAATTAAAGATATTAAAAATAAAAGTAATACTCAAAACCCACCACTTCCAAATTATTTTATTATTGATATTTTATTATCATCTATGCTCTTGAGATTGTCTCTTGTATCTATATTATAGAAATACTAGTATAATGGTATACTATTGTGCTTCTCTTCCCAATTCTGCATTCAACGGTATAATGTTGGTAGCTTAAAATCAGCCACCGTGCAAATATTTACACTTTGAAAATGGGCAAGCACTACCAATCAAGGCTCCACCACCCCCCCCCCCACACACACCCCGTCTTTGGAGAGTTGGTTGTTAGTCATTTAATACCACACCATTGTTTAGAAGGCAAAATTGACCAAGGGGTAATGAAAAGTTTGGAAAACAGAGTTGAAGAAATCTGCAGACAGTAGGGAAAAAAAGACATGAGAAGTGGAAGAGAAAAGATGAGAGAATTAGAATTATTTGGAGATTCTGATTACAGATAACAGAAATTTGAGAAAGTAAGAACAGAGAAGCCATGTGGATGGAGTGGAGCAGAGAATGTGTGTGTGGAGGGGAGAGATCTCACGAGTGATGCCAGGAAAAAAAAAACGTTAAGTGAGAAATTTTCCAGAACCAAAGGGCGAGAATTTCTAAATTGAAAGGGCTCTTGAGTGTTTAACACAATGAATGGAAAGATGTATATCAAGGTATATCGTTGGGCATTTTCAGAACACCAAAGATAGAAGATAAAGCTTCCAGAAATAAAATACAGTAATACACAAAGGACTATGGGTCATGTACAAAAGTAAGAATTTCATTAGACTTCTCAACAATAACTGTTGAGATAACTGGAAGCTAGAAGACAATTCATTGTTGTGAGGAAAAATGAATTCCAACCTAGAATTATATACCCAGATGAATTATCACTTCAATCAAGTGAGGAGGTCAAATAAAGATATTTTCAGACATGCAAGATCTCAAAAAAAAAAAATTACCTCCTTTACACTCCTTCTCAGGAAGCTAGCAGATGTGCTGCACCAAAACGAGGGAGAAAAACAAGACATGGGATCCAGGACACAGGGGACTCACACAAAAAGGTAAGGAAAATTCCCAGGATGACGATGAAGGGAAAGCCCAGAACAACAGCTGTGCAATTGGCTTAGTGAGCAACAGTTAAGATTGGAATGGGAGGAAGATTCCGGAGAAAAAACAAAATAGATGTATTTTACCTGATGAACGAATGGGGATTTACAGTTTGGGGAAAAATGAGTGAGATACGGCATGTAGAATGCTTAACAAAGACCTGAGATAGTGATTAACTCCAGGGACTAGACAGGAGATACAATCATAGTATATTACTCAGACCACTGTGAGAAGTATTTTCAATGCATAATCATGTAAATTAAAAATTGATTTAACCCACGGTGTGGAGAAGATGAGTGTGTGTGGAGAAAAGGGGACCGAGTTGGTGAGAGACTGGTAAGAGGATACCACATGGAACGGGAAACAGACTGCCCCGTCCATAAACAAAGGACATTTCCCTCAGAAACTGCTCAAGTCTTGGACCCCCTTAGTCTGCGAAAGAACATACAAACGGGGCCAGAAGGGAAAAATGGAGGGCTTGGTTGGAGCGGTTCTTTGGAGCAAGGCTGCGGGATTGTGAACCCCCTCGTCTCCCGAGGAAGGGACAGGGGTGCAACCCTCGACCCCGAACTCGGGGGCGGACTTCGGGCCGAGTGGCCGGGAAACCCGGAGCCCCGGTGCCTGCCCCGCGCCGGCTGCGGCCCGGACCGCCTCCCGCGGGGAATCCGTGGCCTGGGAGGCCAACGGCCTGCGGGCGGCAGGGGAGGGCGGGCGAGTTGGGCCCGGGCTGCGGCGCCGAGTAGCCGCGGGGACAGCACGGGAGCGGAGGGCGGCGCCCTGTCCGCGGGGCTGCGGCCGCGCTATCGACGGCCGGCAGGAGCCCCCCGAGGGCCACCGCGGCCGGGCGGGGAGGCGCCCGCTCCGCTCCGCCTCGCTTCCAGCGCCCGCCTCCGCCGCCGCGCCCGCTGGGCCCTCCATCCCTGATTCTGATCCTTGTCCCCTGACCCCGGCCCTCGGACCCCCACCCAGACCTTCTTCGCCCGCTGACCCGGATCATCGTCCCCCAGGCCAGGCCCTGGGCCTCCGACCCTGACCCTCTCCTGCGACCCCAGCCCTCGCCCCCGCCCGATCCTCGCTCACAGATACCGACCGCCGCCCGGAGCCCAGTCCGCAGCCCTCGAGGGGTCTGGGGTGAGCTCGGGCCGGGCCAGAGGAGGCTGACAGCTCAGCCCGCATCCCGGTCCGGGTCCCGATGATGGTCCCTTGGCCCTGGCCAGCCTAGTTACCACAGCGGAGGTGCTGGAGACTTAAGTGAGCGAAGAGAGGGGCCCCGATCGAATTTCCAAGCTGGGCGGGGTGGGTGACCCCAGGAACCAAGAGCGAGCAGAGGGAGTGGGCGGTAGAGTGGCGTTTTGGTTATACCGTGGTTAAATCTGTGCAACACACGGGTCATGCGTTTATTTAGAAATCTGGCGGTAAACCAGTAGACAGAGCTGAAAAAGTTACACGTGGTTGCACAGGCGCGTTAGAATAGGAGAGAGGGGACGTGTGGGGGTAGGGGAAGGCTCTTTTCCTTTACATGTTTTAGAGTATTATTTGACTTTTAAAACTAGTTAGTTCAAAAAAGAAAAAAAAAGATAAAGAACCATTGGTGACCTTTAGTAAGCCTAGATTTCCCAGCAGACTCCCCCACTTACTAGCTGTGTGAACTTGGGCAAGTCACTTCACCTTCTGGAACCTTGGTTTGCTCATCTGTGAAATGAAGCTTCACCCACCCACAGAGTTTCAGTAAGGATTAGTGTGACAGGTAGGCAAAAATGCTTTGTCAGATTCTGTGATGGGCACAAGCTAGTTGTTCAATGAACCTTATGAATGAAGTTATTTTAGAATGAATAAAGGGGTTTGTAGCCAAAAGCAGCCTCTCTGCCACAATACCTGTGTGCGGAAGGGCTGGAGTGGATGTGATCCAATTTGAATGTGGGTTTTTGAGCAGACCAAGGCTGTAAAGGAGAGAGCAATAATAGAGCTGCTTGTGTGAACAACTAGAGGTCTTTTTACATGTTAATTTGTACCTGGACAGCTCCCAGGTTGTGGAGGCTTGGGGTGAGAAGGGGAGAAAAGGGAGCTGGATTTTGGAAAGCGACAGAATATGCCCTCTTTATTATGAGTACCTTATTAGCAAACAGATAGCTTAAGGAGTGAAATTACTCACCTTACAAAAAGTATTCCTCACATGAAAAATGGATCCTAAGTCCCTTAAGGCAGAATCTTCTCTGGTGTTTAAAAACAACAATGTGTAAAGTAAAAGTTGAGGTATTTCAAGCAATTGCTGTGAAGTCAATCAGAAGTTAAGATAAAGCACGTTTTCGTTTTAATATCCCAAATAACCCGAAAAAGATGATGCAGCTGGAATTTTGAACCAGAGTTTGATTCTGAAGCCTCTTTCATTTTTCTTTTCCCTCTATTGAAATGTTTTATTTAAATAAAAATGACAAAAATAGGGCTTCCCTGGTGGCGCAGTGGTTGAGAGTCCGCCTGCCGATGCAGGGGACACGGGTTCGTGCCCCGGTCTGGGAAGATCCCACATGCCGCAGAGCGGCTGGGCCCGTGAGCCATGGCTGCTGAGCCTGCGCGTCCGGAGCCTGTGCTCTGCAAGGGGAGAGGCCACAACAGTGAGAGGCCCGCCTACCGCAAAAAAAAAAAAAAAAAAAAAAAATGACAAAAATAATACACCTTTGTTATATTGCTCAACAATATAGTATGGTAGAAAGTCCCCATTCCACTTCTCAGAGATAACCAATGTGTGAATTGTTTGGTGGGCAATCCTCCTAACTTTTTATTTTGCTCCTAACATGCACATACACACATTTTAAATGGCTTATACAATAACTGCTGTTCTGCAACTTGCCTTTTTTAGATCTAACAACGTGTCATAGGCCTATTTCCATCTCATTACATAACACACCCCTCATTCTCTTTAATAGTTGCATAGTATACCATTGTATGGACGTATTCTAATTCATTTAACCACTTCCCTGATAGACAATGTAGGATCTTTCCAATGTTTTGCTATTATAAACATTGCTTCAGTGACCCTGCTTATATGTATGTGTTCGTGCGTTTTCATTAGTGTTTCTGTAGGATAGATTTGTAGATGTCAGAATGGCATCAATGGCTGGGCCTTAAGCATGCATGTGTAAAATGTTGGTAGATACTGCCAAAACGTACTCAAAATAAAGCTGGTTGTCTTAACGGTTATGCCCCCATTGCCCCTTGAGCAAAGTAGCAAATGCATTTTGAAATAGCTGGCTTCCTCGGGTAGTGGCAGCTGTGTGGACCCATGGGAGAGGGCTACTCATGGAGAAGGAAAAATAGAAAGATTGTGACCAAGTCTTTGAAGCAGAAAGCACCTTTCCTTGGGTGCTTTGTGTGTACCCAAGCCAATGGTAGTCCCTGAAATGTAGCAAGGGAACTTGAGGTTTGTGGCTCTCTTGTGGTTCATAAATCCTCACTATTGAAAAGAATAACGCCTTTGAATTTCTAACAGTATGTGACTTTTCTGATAAAATGAATAAATACAAGATTGTTAAAAGTGACCCCATAATAATCTATTGCTGTAAATCCAGAGTTTCAAATCTGTTTAAAGCAAGGTACATTCACAGTGTAAGTGGAGCCTGGCTTACCACAGGAGGGTGACTTTAAGGGAAACCAAACGGCTCTGAAGAGAACATTCGTCCCTGTGCCTCCTAATAAAGGTTCAAAGCTCAAAGGGTCAATTGCCAAAGGCTCTGAAGAACATCTCAAGTGTATCATTTGGTAGAAAATACGAAAACACAATACTCTCACTCTTTGACAGATGACAGCAACTGTATGAACCAAGAATGGTATTTTAGTTAGGTTGAGGGTTGTAAATTACAGAGACAATCTCTTTAAGGCACCTCAAGCAATTGGGCATTATCGTAAGTGACACAGAGAGCAAGAAGGGGCCCAGAATTTCAAGAGTACTGGATTCAAAACAGTTCAAATGGGACTTCAGTTGCCGGAGTCTGTGGATCCTCATTCCAGGGCGCTCTTATTAATGGGATTCAGGGACTCTCTCTTAGGTACTGTGTTCCTTCTCCCATCCTCTTTTATTTTGTATGCCTTTTCTATATTTCATAGTTTCTACTTAATGCAGTTTCTGCTTCCTTACAACTTTGCCTTGCCAGGCTCCTCAAGCTCCTATCTTTAATTCTTGGATTCTCTTTTGTTTTAACTCACACGTTCCCATCACGTAATTCTTTCTTATTTTATTTTTAATTAATTACTTTATTTATTTATGGCTGTGTTGGGTCTTCGTTTCTGTGCGCGGGCTTTCTCTAGTTGTAGCGAGCGGGGACCACTCTTTATTGCGGTGCGCGGGCCTCTCATTGTCGCGGCCTCTCTTGTTGCAGAGCACAGGCTCCAGACATGTAGGCTCAGTAGTTGTGGCTCACGGGCCCAGTTGCTCGGCGGCATGTGGGATCCTCCCAGACCAGGGCTCGAACCCATGTCCCCTGCAGTGGCAGGCAGACTTTCAACCACTGCGCCACCAGGGAAGCCCCACGTAATTCTCTTTTTACTTCTTAATTCAGAATCCAAAGAGGGAGAGTTAAGTTAATTCAATTCATCTTTTCATACCAGAGTACATTATAGGTTTTTGGCCAGCCAGTGGATGGGTTGTTCTTGAGTCAGGAGCTTACTTGTGGTCTGAGCAGTAATGGCAAATTGCCCAGGGTCAGGTGGTAAGAAAAAAAGTAGCTGTGGGTAGATCAGTTTCCTGCAGGAAGGGTTTTGGGCATATTAAACTCTGCGAGTGACTCTTAGATAGTATGCGTTAGTAGAGTTGTTTCTTTTCAGTGAATGTTTATTGAGTACCTAATGTTTTCCAATGCTAGGTTTTAGGGACTTCGAAGATAAATAAAATATTTGTTCTCTTTGTCATGGAAGTCACAGTATTATAAAGGGTAGACGTAGATTAAAGAAAAAAGTTACAGTACAAACAAAGTAGTAAACTACACAAATATTCATTCATTTATTCAACAAATAGGTAATGAGCACTTACTATGCGCCTAACTCTGGAGATTGAACAGCAAAAAATGTCAGCTCCATGGAGCTTCTGTTTCAGTGTAAGCTTGAGGAGACACAAATAATAAACACTACTGTAATATGTTGGATGGTGATCAGTGATATGGAGGGAAAAAAAAGCAAGAAGGTAGAATTAAGGATTGTTGAGGATAGGGGCTGCAATTTTAAATACGAAAAGTTTCCCCAAGAGAGTGATAGTCGAGAAAGATCTGAAGGAGGTGAAAGAATGAGCCAAGAATTTATCTGCATAAAGGAATTCCAGGCAGTGAGAATAGCCAGTGCAAAGGCCCTGCGTTGCCCTGTGGAGGGATACCAAGGAAGCTAATGTATCTGCAGTGGAGGAAACTAGAGTGGGTGAGAAATAAGGTCAGAAAGGAAAGGGAGGGGCAGGGCACCAGATCGTAGGAAGTTTCTAGGCTTGTGAAAGAGTTTTAGTTTTTACTCTGAGTCAAAGCCACTGCAGAGCTTTGAGCAGAGGAGTGATGTGGTCCGACTTATATTCTAATAAAATAACATTGGCTGTTCTTAAGAATAGACTCCTGTTAAGAACAGACTCAAGGGCTTCCCTGGTGGCGCAGTGGTTGAGAGTCCGCCTGCCGATGCAGGGGACACGGGTTCATGCCCCGGTCCGGGAAGATCCCACATGCCGCGGAACGGCTGGGCCCGTGAGCCATGGCCGCTGAGCCTGCGCGTCCGGAGCCTGTGCTCCGCAACGGGAGAGGCCACAACAGTGAGAGGCCCACCTACCGCAAAAAAAAAAAAAAAGAAAGAACAGACTCAAGAGGGCCAGGAAGAAAGCAGGGAGACAAGAGTTGGAGGCTTTAGCAATAATCCAGGTGAGGGATAATGGTGGTGTACGCTAGCATGATTGCAGTAGTAATGCTGGGGAGAGGTCATATTCTGGCTATATTCTGTAGAACAGAGAGGATTGCTGACGAATTAGATGTGGAGTCAGGGACAACTCCAAGGTTTGTGGTCTGAGAAACTAGAAGAATGGAATTGCCATTAACCAAGATGGAGAAGATTACAGCAAGAGCAGATACTGGGGGAGAACATCAGTAGCCTGGTTTTGAATGTACTAATTTTGAAATGCCTGTAAGATCTGCAAGTGGAGATACTGAGTAAGCAGTTGGGTATACTGGCATGAGTCTGGAGTTCGGGGGACAGTTATGAACTGGTGTTAGAAATATGGAAGTCACATAGATCTATGCTGTCCAATGTGACAGCCACTAGCTACATGTGGCAATTTAAATTTAAATTAAATGACATTAAAAATTCAGTTTCTCAGTTGCTCTAGCCACATTTCACGTACTCAACAGCCACATGAGGCTTGAGGCTCTTGTATTGGACAGTGCAGATGTGGAACATTCCCATCATCACTGGAGTCCTATTGGACAGCACTGAAAGATGACATCTGGTGTTACGGACCTGGATAAATTTCTTGTTTTATGGACCTAGAGAATTAGTGAGAAAGGAGAAAAAGAGATTCAAAGACTGAACCCTTTAGTAGAATTCCCTGCAGTCCAGTGGTGAGGACTTGGCACTTTCACTGCTGGAGCCTGGGTTCAATCCCTGGTCAAGGAACTAAGATCCCGCAAGCCTCATGGTGCAGCCAAAAACAAAACAAAATAAAACAAAACAGGAAGACTGAGCCCTTTATATAAATGTATATACATAAGTACGCAAATTGGTGGTGATGATGGGATGGTGGGGCATTAAGAGCAGGCTTCCTTTTTTTTTTTTTTTTCATGAACTAAATTTGCCAAGTGGATAAGGGGGACAAAGACACCCCAGGCACAGGGAATAGTGGGTGTTAACAGAAGTATAAAGCAGCACAGTATAGTTGGGGAACTATAAGGGAGCTGGCAGTTTTGGAGCAAGGCCATATTATTTTAGTATAGTTAAAAAAAAACACACACACACAACTCCAAACCTCTTCTTTGCTTAAACAGTTTGGGACTGAGCATGTGATGCTGCAGCTAATCAGTCCAGGTCTAATTGGAGGGCAGAAGGAGAAGGGGAAAAAGATTTTTCTTGGTCATTTGTAAACTGTGAAGGGGAATGGATGTAAGAATTAAATTTAGAGAAATGGATACTACCTTGCAATAGATACTACCTGTTTCTTTCAGTGATAAAAATTAAATATGATATTAATTTTCCATCTTTTGAAGATTTGTTCCATAAAGACCTGAAGGATACTTAGCAGGGACTGGGGTTTCTATCTGGATTGGGGGCAAACTGAAAAAAAGTTGATGTAACTCATCAGCTATGGTTTTGATGAACTGTATTCATATACAAACAATCGCCAGGCCCCATCCTGGAAGCCAATCATTTCTGAACATGTTTTTTCAAGATGTTAGTTTGTTTTAATAGTAGGTTGTTATCCTCAAACTACCATATTCTTGGTTTTCTTTTTCTTTTTGTTTTTTTTCGAGTTTGCAAAAAGCAATAACTTAAGCCACAGGGGAGAAACCCCACAAAAATGCTTTTCACCAATTAAAAGAAACTCTCTGCATTTACATGTGTTTTGAACTAGAAGAACCAAAAATTTTTTAAAAGGAGTTCACTAGAATAAAAAAAAAACTTTGAAAAGTAGAATCTATTAGACTCTCACGTTGTCATTCTCGGCTCCTGCAGTTAAAGACCATGTCATTATTTCCATTATACTTACCTCCTAATTTTCAGGGCTTATTAGCCCGGCTGTAAAAACTTGCTCCGGTTGAAATTTGGCAAGCTGACAAGGCTGCATGCCAGAAGTAATTTACTATCCAGTGTGGTTCACAAAGTAAAAGAAGCTACATATGATAGAAAAAGAAATGAAAAGTTCCTGGTTCCAAATATTGTAATGTGTGTAATGTGTGTCACCTCAAACTTTTCAGCTTTGTTGTTAGCAACGTGAGGAAACATGCATGAAAGGTTTGAAAGGTACAGATGCTTTGCATTCACATCAAACTGAGGGATACGATGTTCTTAGGCATCAAAGACCAGACTCTGTCTACCACTTCTGCTCTGACTTTGAAGTCTACCAGGGTTCTCTGTGTGGGAGAAGCAGGCAGGGGACTTTGAACAAGGTAGGGGGATGGGATTCCAGGTGTCTCTCCTCTCAGTGTCACTGAAATTAGGTACTTCTCTTTACCTAATAATAATAACAATAATAATAATGAAAAAAGAGAGGAATGTTTATTTTTCTGCTGTTGTTGCTTTTTTTTTTTTTTTTCTTTTTTGGCTGCATCACGCGGCTTCTGGGATCTTAGTTTCCCAACCAGGGGTTGAACCCAGGCCCCAGCAGTGAAAGTGCCGAGTCCTAACCACTGGACTGCCAAGGAATTCCCTTTTCTGCTGTTTTTAACCACTGAGCTGTTGGTGAACTTAATCTTCAGACGTGACAATGAATGCTCTAGGGAAGAGTTCAAGTTTACTTTGAAATTAACATTTAAATAATTTAGGGCTTCCCTGGTGGCACAGTGGTTGAGAGTCCGCCTGCCGATGCAGGGGACACGGGTTCGTGCCCCGGTCCGGGAGGATCCCACATGCCGCGGAGCGGCTAGGCCGCTGAGCCATGGCCGCTGAGCCTGCGCGTCCGGAGCCTGTGCTCCGCAATGGGAGAGGCCACAACAGTGAGAGGCCCGCGTACCTCAAAAAAATAATAATAATAATAATTTGAAGGCCATAATAGAAATTTTAACTTGATTTGCAAACATCTGGTTACTGTTCATCTGCCAGACTCCTTAAAAGATTGTCTTGGGACCCTAACTGAGACCCCTCTTTACTATTTTCCAAACTGTCTCGCGAGCATTGCAATGGGGCCAAGTGTTTCTCTAACGTGGGGTGAGCAGGGTACATCTCTCTGGGATTAATCTTACTTGACAAGCTGGGGAAAAAACCCACAATAATTTATATTCAAACAAATACTAATCTATTGTGGGCTAGAATGCAAAATTCAAATGAACTCCTTCAGAGAGGGAGAAGGCTTTGGTCTTTCGTGTTTCAGTATTTTGACCCTGCCACACTCCTAAAAATAATAGTTGAAGCACTTGAAGAGAACAATATCCTCAGAGAGCGAGCTGGTCATTAATTTTTTCTTTTAAAGTATAATTTTCATAAAACACATGAATCTTTTAAAAATAATTTTTATAACTTAAAAAAAATAATTAATTAATTTTATTTTTGGCTGCGTTGGGTCCTTGTTGCTGCGCGCGGGCTTTCTTTTACTTGCGGTGAGCGGGGGCTACTCTTCGTTGCGGTGCGCGGGCTTCTCATTGCGGTGGCTTCTCTTGATGTGGAGCATGGGCTCTAGGTGCACGCGCTTCAGTAGCTGTGGCACGTGGGCTTCAGTAGTTGTGGCTCGCAGGCTCTAGAGCGCAGGCTCAGTAGTTGTGACGCACGGGCTTAGTTGCTCCGCGGCATGTGGGATCTTCCGGGACCAGGACTCGAACCCATATCCCCTGCATTGGCAGGCGGATTCTTAACCCCTGCGCCACCAGGTAAGCCCCAAGTGCATGAATCTTAAGTGTATACCTCAATGGATGGATTTTTATATACGTATACATTCATATAATGGCCACCTAGATCAAATATAGAAATTTCCAGCACCCAGAAGGCTCCCTTGTGCCCCCTACCAGTCCGTACCTGCTTACTAATCTAACATCTGTGGTGAATTTTAAAGGTCAAGTAAAGGACTAAAGATATGTTAAGCTTTCTGAGGTACACCTTAGAACTCCAGACTCAAGAGCACTTTTTCTCAAGCCCTTGGGTTCCTTACTTAGAAGGTGTGCTCAGCTAAGGATTCTGAGACCCAGTGGCCATTATGCAAACACAGTTTCTTCTGCTGTATTGGTCTTTCTCTATTAGGTGCTTTTTACCTCTTCAAGAGCTCCTTCTTGTGTTGATATTTTAAAATGTTTGTGATAGGAGTGGAAGAGTTAATATATAAGAAACTTAGAACAGTGCACGTAGGAGCTGGGCACATAGTAAGTCCTAAATAAGTGATAGCTATTATTATGAGATACAGAAGAGACACAAGAAGGCTTTGCCCTTATCGTTATGATAATTCCTAGAGCAAGATAAACGTAGAAGCTAAATTTGAAAATAAGGGAGGAAAGTGTTTATAGTTGGGTTGATTTGATGTAGTTATCCATCAAATTTGCCTTGAAGGCAAAGATTACAATCTCTCAGAGCTTGCTGACTCCTTTGGACCTAAAGAACATTTAGTACATTTTCTTATTCTGTCATGATTTTACTAATTGAGTGCTTATTATATTTTAGGCATTGTTCTAAGCGCCCAGTTATCGAAGTAGACAAAACAAACAAAAATCCCTTGCCCATATGGACCTTACTTTCTAGGGCATTCCTGCTCTTACTGTTAACACAGGCCCCTAAGGACTTTCCTATTACAAAGAAATTCCATCTTTGTTTTACATCCACTTCCCTCATGTCTTAGAGCTGAGGGAATCAAGAATCAAGCCAACCTTAGCCTAAATCCTGAGACCAGTGGAAAGGAAAGGCACAAAGGTCAGGGGTGGAACTCTTGCTAAGCATATATTCCTCTTTAATAAATCACACGGAGGATCAAGGTGCTAATGCCAATGTTGAAGTAAACAGGTCTAGCAAGAACTCCAGCTTTGGTTTTTTAAATCATCTTCCAGAACTTAAAAAGAACTGAGCCATGTAGTTAATATTTTAGGTTTAGTAATTACACCAGCAATGTCACTTTCAAGCTCGGTTGTCTGACGGTTCTCTTAGAAATGCTAAGTTGCTTGGGCAAAGGTTTAAGGAGGGTCTATATCTTATTGATTCTTCTTTGGGTAACTCCCAAACTTTTCAATACCAAGATTCCCTCTTCTAAAAAAATACAGTTTCTGATACCCACCCAGGGCCATGTTTTGAAAGATTGCGTCTACAAAGCCAGTATAGTTTTTTAAGTAATAAAAATGTCTCCCCATTTAAAAATTAACCAGCCGTCTAATGGGTACATGGAAAACCAGTATCACACTGGTTTACTAAATCTAGTTGAAAGCAAAGACATAGTGTTTGGGACAGCCTGATCCATTTTAGCACCGCCTACAATTTTCATTACGCCTCAATGAAATGTTTACTATAATTTTACGATATCCTCTATCCTTTTCCCTCGGTTTGTTTGTATTTTTTAAAAAATATTTATTTATTTATTTAGTTGCGCTGGGTCTTTGTTGCAGCAGGCAGTCTCCTTAGTTGTGGCTTGCAGGCTCCTTAGTTGTGGCATGCAAACTCTTAGTTGCGGCACGCACGTGGGATCTAGTTCCCTGACCAGGGATGGAACCTAGGCCCCCGGCATTGGGAGCGCAGCGCCTTAACCACTGTGCCACCAGGGAAGTCCCGGTTTGGTTGTATTTTGGTTCTTGGTGTTGGAAAGCAGAATAAAAGGAGACAATATCTTGCAGAAAATGCACTTCACGCCCCTTTCAGGTAACCCCTCTAGACCCGAGGTCATTTTCGTGATCCCAGATCCCGCGCACTGAGCCCCGCCCCCATCCTAGCCCCACCCCTCGACTCCCGTCCTCTTGAGTCCTCCAGAGAAGGGGGCGGTGCTCGCTGCAAACCCACAGTCAGTCGCCAGGGGGAGACAGCGGCTGCAAGAGCCAGGGGTCCCTGTCCAACGGCCAGGCGGCGGAAGCGGAAAAGGCGGGACCTGGGGCGCACGTTACGTCAGCACGTGCGAGCGTCAAGGCCGGGTCGTCGGAATCGAGAGTGGGCTCTTCCTGCGCGTGTTGGCTGTGAGAAGGTCTCTGCCGGGTTGTAGAGTTCGACCTCATGGCGGAGATAATTCAGGAACGCATAGAGGATCGACTCCCCGAATTGCAACAGCTGGAGCGCATTGGACTGTTCAGTCGTGCGGAGATTAAGTGAGAGAGCGGAGGAAGAGGAAGGGCTGGGGCGGGTAGAGAGGGGAGGCTGGGGCGTGTGTGTGGCGGGGGGCAGGGATAGGGGGCACTTGGGTTGTGTTTATATTTTCTAATGTGGTAGAAGCCCATTTCCAGATTCTGATGATGCCCAGAATTAATTTCTCATTCATTGCAAGGTGATCCGTCCATTTACCCCTCAAACATACTGACAGCTCTTCATGGAGGAGGTTTTGAGGCTATAAAGGGAATAAAACCAGGATACCCGCCCGTCAAGAGCTAGCTGCCCTGACACAGTATGGTGGGGGAGACAGACAAGTGAAACATTTTGATCACAGTGCAGCGTACTGTAAGTTGATTGTAGTAGAGTACTGCCCTAGAGATGTGAACAGAGAGCCGTGGGAGCCCAGGAGGAGTAGATAATTCTAACAAGACTTGAAGATGGGGATCATTTAATTCGATTTTATATTTTACCCCAGGGCTTAGCCCTAACAACTAGTATATAGTTGTTACTCATTAATTTGGATAGTAGTTTTTAATGGTTTACTGTGACTATTTCTTCATTTTACAATGACTGCGAATGTCGTACTGTGGCTTTGGGAACCTTAAAGTAAACATTTGTTTATGAAACGCAACATATTGTGGACTCTTTAATAAGAGTGAACTCTGTATTTAGTTCATTCCTTAGCTAAATACAGTGAGTCTTCTCCCATAAGCCCTTTGCAGTAGTGGTATAGGTAGAGACAATCTAGGTTTTTTTTTTTTTTTAATCTACCTGTTGAAAATTCAGAAATAAGAGGAATTTAGGAAAGAAATTTGATTATTATTAAAACCCAAGTGACTTGAATTTGGAGGAAAAGAAATCTCTACCAATACCACATATAAATAATGTAAAGTACTACTTAACAATATTTACTTTGCTAGTGGGAATGTCAGTGGTCCTGGCAATCGATTGAGGTGATTTTCATGAAAAATCAGGTACATCTTCATGCCCTTAAGACCACAGAAGTCCTGAAACTAGTATGTTGTAAATCAACTATACTTTATAATAATAATAAAAAAGAACACAGAGGTAATTATGTAAGAGAATATGGGGACTTCGCTGGTGGTGCAGTGGTTAAGAATCCGCCTTCCAATGCAGGGGATACGGGTTCGAGCCCTGGTCCCGGAAGATCCCACATGCCACGGAGCAACTAAGCCCGTGCTCCACAACTACTGAGCCTGCGCTCTAGAACCCGCGTGCCACAACTACTGAAGCCCGCGTGCCTAGAGCCCGTGCTCCACAACAAGAGAAGCCACCGCAATAAGAAGCCCCCGCACAGCAAGGAAGAGTAGACCCCACTCGCCACAACTAGAGAAAGCCCACAGGCAGCAACGAAGACCCAGTGCAGCCAAAAATAAAAATAAATAAATTTATATTAAAAAAAAAGAATATGTACTTGCTTATGAAGGATAATTATTTGGGAATTATATATTTTGGCAAATAGATGTTTCAAAAATATTAAAAATAAACTTTAAAAATTCCAAAGTTATTTATTTAACTTCTTGTTTCAAGTGTTACATTTTAAATGGCTTTCTCCTTAGGGCTATCATTAAAAAGGCTTCAGATCTAGAATACAGAATACAGCGAAGAACTCTTTTTAAGGAAGACTTTATCAATTATGTTCAAGTAAGTGAATAATTTTATTACTTTTTAATCCCCTCACAAATTTAAAATCAGTTATAGAATAGTGAGCTTGATGTCAGTTTTCTACAAAATTCTGGAACTGATGATTAGGTAATTTTTTTTTTTTTTTTTTTGCGGTACGCGGGCCTCTCATTGTTATGGCCTCTCCCGTTGCGGAGCACAGGCTCCGGACGTGCAGGCTCAGCGGCCATGGCTCACAGGCCCAGCTGCTCAATGGCACGTGGGATCTTCCCAGACCGGGGCACGAACCCGTTTCCCCTGCATCGGCAGGCGGACTCTCAACCACTGCGCCACCAGGGAAGCCCTAGACAGGTAATTTTTGAACAGGAATAGAGGTAATTTGGTAATAGTGTTGCTCCACTAAGGCTTTGGTCCTTGGCAAACTGAACATTTTTTTCTTCTATAGGGTTAGTAGATCAGAGTCTGCCAAAGACCCAGTGTATCAGGATTTCAGCAAGAGGTTTGATCAATTATGTCTTGTGGGGAAAAATAAAGGAAAGTGAGTTTGATGATAGCACATGGTTAGGAAGTTAATGCTTATGTGCCTGAGGTCTGTCGATTTAGAGAGGTGAGGTGTGATGCAAGATTCTTCAGTCCTGTAAATGAATGGAAGATTTGAGTGAAGATAAAATATACATGCTTGGGACTTCCCTGGTAGTCCAGTGGTTAAGAATCCGCCTACCAATGCAGGGGACACAGGTTCGATCCCGGGTCTGGGAAGATCCCACATGCCGTGGGGCAGCTAAACTCGTGCGCCACAACTACTGAGCCTGCACTCTAGAGCTTGCATGCTGCAACTCGAGAAAGCCTGCGCACAAGCAATGAAGACCCAACGCAGCACCCCCCCCCCAAAAATAAAATATACACACGTACACACACACATGCTAGATAAGTTTTCAGTGGGGGAGAATAATGTGTTGGATGATAAAATCAGGATTCAGAAAGAATCCAATAATAAGATGTTATAAATCTTACACTTTGGGACTTCCCTGGTGGTGCAGTGGTTAAGAGTCTGCCTGCCAATGCAGGGGACACAGGTTCGAGCCCTGCTCCGGGAAGATCCCACATGCCGCGGAGCAACTAAGCCCATGTGCCTCTTACATGTATACCCCCTCTGCCTGCACACAACCATATATACTTGGTATGAGACATAAGTGGCATTTTATATTGAGGTTCTGATTATCCACATTGAAAAAATAAAATTAGATCCCTTCCTCATGCAAAAATAAATGCCTGTGGAATTGATTTAGTTTTCCCACCACACGACACTGTTGGGGTACAACAATAAATTAAGCAGACAGAAATAATGGCCTTGAGGAGCTTACATGTTAGTGGTAAAGTTCCTGGATATATCCACAAGAAGATGTGTACAAGAATATTAATTGCAGCTTTTTGTAATAGAAAAATTGGAAACAAATACGCATCACAGGAGGAAGGATAGGTAAATTGCACGTTCGTATAATGAAATGCTATACAGCAGTTAAAATGAATGGACTTGAATTCTACATGACAGCAGGGATATATCTAAAGTCATAATGTTCAGTAAAAATATGGAGTGATGGGTTCAGTATGATACCAATTGTATAAAGTTTAAAAGCATTCAAGACAGCATTATAATAAAGTTTGAAGTCATGCTTGTGAACAATAAACACCTGAGTCAAGATCATCATTTCCTCTAGAGAGGGAGAAGAGTGGAATCAGACATGGGGGCTTTGCCTTTATTTGAAATGTTTTATTTCTAAAAACGTTTTGAATCAAATACAGTAAAATGTAGGCTTTGACATAGCTCTGTGGTAGCTGCATGGGTGTTCTGTATGCTTCAAATATTTCATAAGACAGTTTTAAAATGAAGCATGCGATCTTGTAAGGTTCTGTGCCTTCTGTCTCTAGTAGTCTTCAAGCTTGGAGAGGAATTATATAGTAGTGGTTTTTAGAGAGTCTTAGAGGTTCTCAGTGGTCCTTTGGAGGCAAGGGTAGGGAGAGCCAGTTAGGTGCCCTGTTTCAGCTAGTACAACCCTGTTTATCTGCTTTATTTGCTTGTGCGTCAGCTAAAATTTTTGAATGGTTAGTTTCCTAAAGGTTTGAACACGCTGTTGTAGACGAGGAAGTTAGGTTGATACTGTAAATCTTAGAAGTCTTAGAGTTTTAGTAACATGCTTTCTTTGTATTTAAGATGTTTAGATGCATGCTAATGTATGTATTTTTGAGTTTTGCAGATGTAAGGTGAATTTTTAGTGAATGCTAGACATTTACTGTAAATTAGGTTTCTTGATAGCAAATTATTTTCTGTTTTATGTTCTTGATTTTTATTTACTTTATGGTTTTGACTAAATGCATCTCCTCTATATAGAAGGTTATACATTTTCTTGTTTTCTCTTTTTTTGTATGTTTTTCTTTCATAGTATGAAATCAATCTTTTGGAACTGATCCAGCGAAGACGAGTTGTAAGTAGATGATTTTCTGGAAGTTGGAAAAAAATATAGAATTAAATAGTGTGACTGCAAAGCTAGAACTTGGGTTTGGGAAGTAGTTGGCATTGATAATTGTGTGGTGGTGTGCTCATAATGATACTTGTAATTATTTGCTTTCTCTACCAGTACTGTTTAAAGATCAACTGGGAATGCTGCTTTGGATAAATGGGATTAAACTGAGGCTTTTTTTTTTTAATGTCCCTTTTTAGCGTATTGGGTATTCATTTAAGAAGGATGAGATTGAAAATTCTATCGTACACCGGGTACAAGGTGTCTTCCGACGTGCATCAGCCAAGTGGAAAGTAAGTGTTCACAGTGCCCTTAGCTGTAAGGGATGTGAAGATGTGTATTATACGTATTATGAATATGGATATTCAAATGTATGGTTGTGGATTCTTGGGTATCTCAATACTTATTCTAATGATAATATCATGACTTGAAACCACTTATGAAACCATTAAGAAAATTGATCACATTACCTTAGAGTTAGTCTGTGAGGATGATGCTGAAAACAGTGGATTTGATTCATATTTAAGGATCAGAAAATTGTCTGGGATTTGGATATGTCTCTAAATAAAGTACCCCCAGCTGGGGTACTTGGAGGTGGAAGATAAGGTTAGAGTAGGCGCAGCACCCCAGTAACTTGGTTTTCTTCAAGTTTGATTCTGGGACCGGGATATATTATATGGGAAGTACTTTGGATTCTTGGGAATGACAAATTTTAGTTTGTTGCCTCTGATTGAGACCATTTCAGAAGTGCATTGAACAAATTGGATAGATGACAAATTTTGTCTTAGATCATAGTAGGTGGGAGTGGGGGGACGGAACAAGTTGTCATGGTTAAGAGATCTGAGGCGGGTAAGGAACAGCCTAATAGGCTGAGGGATGTGGCACATTGGATTTTCTGAAATCTGCCTCTGTTGCAAACAAAATTAATGAATGCAAAGGTGTATTGTATATAAAATTCAAATTCAGGCAACTTACTCCATTGCTTTTCTTGCAGGATGATGTTCAACTTTGGCTGTCTTATGTAGTCTTTTGTAAGAAGTGGGTGAGTATTGGGCAGCCCTGTCTCAGTCCCTCTTTCCTGCTTTTGGTTAGTCTGCATTTTAAACCTCATACTTGACTACTGAACTCCATGTTTTCTCCAAAGGTGTGTAAGGTTAACAAATGGGAAAAGAACCCAAGAAGGCTGAACTTCAATGTAACAACATTTGCATATTTGAATGACTATATAAATGGCTTCCATATCAGCTGAAAAGAAAAGGGTCTTTATGCATATATGTTCAGTAAAGTTGAAAACATTTTTTAGATATTTAAAATGTTTATGTTAAGTGGTTTAGGTAGAAGAGAACCCTGAATGAATCTGTATTTGTTTATATGTCCTTAGCAATAGCAGATGTCGCCTCATTGGAGTTCACAGTTGGTGAGGGTACAGTGCAGATCACTTAGAGTTTAATAGCAGTAACTTTGCTGTGCAGGAAGTAGACTTTTTCTTCTTTTACAGGCTACCAAAGTTCAACTTAGCAAGGTATTCTCTGCCATGTTGGCCCTTCATTCGAACAAGCCAGGTATGGTGAAATCCTTGTCAGTTCTTTTTCTACCTTTTTTGTAGACTCAAGCCATTTTGGAATTTATTTTGCTTGATAAACCTAAGAGAATTATTTTGAGAACTTGAGCATATGAACTTGGCCTCAGCAGTTTTTATTCCTGAATAGCTGCCTCTTAGTTCATCCCTGCTACTGTGAACTAGTTACTGTGCTAGGCGTTCTATCTGTGAGCAAGAAGGACTAAGTTTCTTTTTAGCTGATGGTGAAAGAAACTCTTCAGTCCTTTGAGGGGAATTCTGTTTGGAGGCACTCAAATCTGAGGATTTCAGAAACATAAAGGGGAAAATATTAATATAGATTTTACAAGAGTGATTAGCACAGAGTAGGTACTCAAGTTTTGTGAGAGAAGGACTTCTCTTGTGAACACTGTGTAAGCAGTACGATATTTTATAGTGAAGGTGCTTCAGTGTCTGTTCTGGAGTATTAGGTTTACAGCACACGAGACTCAAAATTGGCTACATTTGGCACCGGTTGATTCCGAAGGATACAACAGGACAGTGTTAGTACTGTCAGCCGTTCGGAGGCTTGTCTTTGGTGGGAGGGCATGAGAGCATGGGGGTGGGCAGAGCAGCCACACTGGCGTAGAGGACCCCTAGGTGGGTGCAGCTTCCAGGTATTATATCTGTGAACTGTGCTCAGTTTCAGGAGTCACATGCTCAAGAAAGCCCAGAGCAGTGGCTCTCTACCATTCATAGCCCTCCTCGTCCAGACACAGTTACAAACCGTGGGTCATTTTTACCAAAAGCAATCTTGCCGGGTTATAGCTGATCTTTTTTTTTTTAACATTTTATTGGAGTATAATTGCTTTATAATGGAGTGTTCGTTTCTGCTGTATAACAAAGTGCTCTACATATACCTACATCCCCATATCCCCTCCCTCTTGCGTCTCCCTCCCGCCTTCCCTATGAGCTGATCTCCCTGTGCTATGTGGCTGCTTCCCACTAGATATCTGTTTTACATTTAGTAGTGTATATGTGTCCATGCCACTCTCTCACTTCGTCCTAGCTTACCCTTCTCCCTCCCCGTGTCCTCAGGTCCATTCTTTGTGTCTGGTAATCGCTGATCTTTATGAAGTTTCTAGGGAGATAGCTAGAACGTTACCTCAAGGTTAATTTCTTATGTAGAAGGACAAGGGTTTTTTGTTTGTTTGTTTGAAGACTTTATTCCCAGTAGGTACAATAAAAAATTTACTTTAAAAATTGAGTCATTTGAAAAAAACTATCAACTACTTTAAATACAGAGAAAAGAGCAAAATAATTTATTTCACTGACTCTAAGATGCACAATTTTTTCCAGCATTTTAAGACATTAAAAATTTGTATGTGAATTAATGAAGATGTTGACCTTAGATCTGATGGAATAGAGTAACGGGCACATAAGTACCCACAGATGTTAACATTTCCAGATTTGGTTTAGAACACCCTAAATTTTAGATAAAGCAACAATACTTTACAGGTAACCATTAGAAATTCCCTATCTCCTAATCTTCCTCTTTTGGTAAGATTTAAAAAAAAAGATCTTTGGGTATCAAAATTGGAACATTGGTCTTTTCATACCTGACTTGATTACTTTATTGAAACGAAGTCTGATGTTTTTCACTTACAGCCTTGTGGATTATGGCGGCCAAATGGGAAATGGAAGATCGCTTGTCTTCAGAAAGTGCAAGACAACTATTTCTTCGGGCTCTGCGCTTTCATCCAGAGTGCCCGAAACTTTATCAAGAGGTGAGTGTGAACATAAGGTGAGAGAGTCATGTCTTAGTTTGGTGCTCTGGAGACGTATATACTTTATTAAGTTAAAAAGGCTTCGATTTATGGAGACTAGGAATAAGTAAGGGAGCTGCTGGGGAAAGGAGGTCAGAAGAGTATTTCTTGGCCAATAGTAGGTGTTGACTTTGCTCATCTTCCAGGTTTTTAGTGAGAGATTGGAACTCATACCTGTCCATTACCGTGGGGAGGGATAGGGAACTGGACCCTACCTTTCTTTACTTAAGGGTCAGGGTTCAGCCATCTTTATATCTTTGTATGTATGTATTCATTCATTCATTTATTTATTCCCCCCCCCTTCTCCTGCTCTCCCTTCCCATCCCCTTCCTGCTTCTTTCGGCTTCCCTTGCTGTTTTCCCCACTTTCTTCTCATTCTCTTCATCTAGTTTTCTTGAGATAGATATTTCCTTCCCTTCCTGGTGGACTTATTCCCTCTTAGAGGGGTGCACTAGAGCAATGAATGATAGCCAGACTTAATTTAAAAAAAAACCCAACAAATGCTAGAAATGACATATTATTGAAACTGCACCCTTTTCTGAGGCATTTGTCAGAATAAGGGAGAAACTACTGTTGAGCCTTCAAAGGAAAATTAAGCGCTATGTGATGAGGGGGACCCTCATTAAGACCCCTATGTGTGATGGGTCTTAAAGCTAATAGGTTTTGTATTTTGGTTTTGTAGTAATTTAATGTTTTATAGCCTTGCGTCCTTTCTCTTCATATTCTGTTAGACAGTTCTTTGTGGCCTTTATTATTTTTGTTGAGAAATATAAGAATCAGTCGTCCCTGCTATTAGAGCGCTATTGTATGGTGTTATTGTTTATGTTTTTTGGAGGCTTTCACAATTGCCTAGACTTGTATTTTCTAAAATGGGAATAGATTTTTTGCTTATTCTTATCAAAAGTAAATAGTATTTCTTTATTATAAATGGTTCAGAGAAAGCAGTTTTATGAAAAAAGTAACAGAAAAAGTACTCATAATTTTACCTCCCATACTTTTATGCATATTACAGATATTTAAAACAGGCTTTATTCGGAAAAGTGGGATTCTACTACAGATTTTTGTGTTCTATATATATATATTTTTTTTTTTTTTTTTTGCGGTACGCGGGCCTCTCACTGCTGTGGCCTCTCCTGCTGCGGAGCACAGGCTCCGGACGCACAGGCCCAGCGGCCATGGCTCACGGGCCCAACCGTTCCGCCGCATGTGGGATCCTCCCGGACCGGGGCACGAACCCGTGTCCCCTGCATCAGCAGGCGGACTCTCAACCACGGTGCCACCAGGGAAGCCCTGTGTTCTATATTTTTACCTAATACATCACGAATATAGTCCCATATTAGTATATATTAATTTATATTAGTGGTATTCAAACTTTTTCGTCTTGGGACCCCTTTACAATCTTAAATTACCGAAATCCCCAAGGCTCTTTTGTTATATGGGTTATCTGTTAATTTTTTTTTGAAAATTAAATATTTAATTGAAGTTTAATTTAATTGAAAATTAAAACCAAGAAATCTAAAAATATTCACTTAAAAATAATAAACCCATTACATGTCAACATAGGTTACTTATTTTTAAATGAAAAAAACTCTTCTAAAGCAAAGTTTAAAGAGAAGAATGGCCTTATTTTACATATTTGCTAATCTCCTGAATATCTGACTGAATAGAAGACAGCTATATTCTCGTCTCTACTTTTGCATTCAGTGTGGGTGATAGCACCCATCATATAGCCTCTGAAAAACCTTAAACTCTTGACAGAATAAGAGTGAAAAAGGCAAATAACATGTTATATTATTATGAAAATAGTTTTAACCTTGTAGACCCCCTGAAAGGGTTTTGGGAACCTCTGGATATCTCCAAGTCACATTTTGAGATATACATTATCTGTTCTGATAGTTGCATTTGTTAAAAAAAATAAAGATTTTTATTTTACACTCTAAAAGTAATATGTACTTTGTAGAAAATCTTGGGGAAAAAAGCCAGAAAAGCACAGAAAAGGAAAAAGTATGACTGATTGAGGACAAATACTATTAACATTTCTTCATAGGCTTTTTTCCTGTGCACATTTTTTACATAATGGTAATTGTGTTATATGCAAAATTTTATAGCCAGCTTTAAAAACAAAGTAGAATATCACTAGAATTGTGGTGCACCATTACTAAATTATTGTAACGGTTTTATGGCCGCATCACCAGTCTGCTTCTTTTATAATATATTTTACTTTCCCTACTTTTAGACACTTAGATTGTCTGCGTTATTTGCTCTTATACCCTTGTGTATGAAACTTCTAGGTATTTAGGATTATTTCTTTATGATCGATATCTGGAAGCAGAAATTTTGGGTTACTGAATATAAACATTGTTTTTAAACTTGTCATTTTAATATGTCTTGTAACATAGAATTCAAAGTATTAAAAATTCTGGACAAATCCAACTTTGTATTATGTGTTAACCATATGTTTGTATAGAAACATTCAGGAGAGGGAATTCCCTGGTGGTCACAGCGGGGACCTGGGTTCGATCCCTGGTCGGGGAACTAAGATCCTGCAAGACGCATGGCGCGACCAAAAAAAAAAAAAAAAAAGCCTTGTCAATGTCAGCTAGTTTCATAACAAGATAGATTGTAACACTCCCTCCACACTTCCCCAGATCTGATATTTATGAGTAAAAAGAGGCATGTTATATATTTCTAATTAAAAAATTATCTCCAAAGGTTTTCAGTTCATTATTTCCCTTCTGTGTTAGTATTTTAGGATGGAGCTGATGCATGCTGAGAAATTGAGGAAGGAAAAGCAAGAGTTTGAAAAAGCCAAGATGGATGTGGTAAGATCCTAATGTATTGTCACTTGTTAACAAGATACAGTGTTTTGAACCTGCTTAGGAGTAACAGAAAATCTTTAGGAGCACTGTTCGTGACTTGCCGGTCTGCCCGTGGCTGGCGGGTTCCATTCCAGTGCCACAGCAATGCCAGCACCACGCGACTGACTGCCTGGTGGCTCTTGGTTTCAGGTCTTGGAGACAAAGTGGGAATAAAAAAGAAAACCTTTAGAATGTACTTTTCTTTCCAACTTAATATTTTGAAACTTTTAAATGACTTGCATTGATTTAATTAAAATGGGCTTAGTAATAAAAATGGAATTTTGTGGGCCTCCCTGGTGGCGCAGTGGTTGAGAGTCCGCCTGCCGATGCAGGGGATACGGGTTCGTGCCCCGGTCTGGGAGGATCCCATATGCCGCGGAGCGGCTGGGCCCGTGAGCCGTGGCCGCTGGGCCTGCGCGTCCGGAGCCTGTGCTCCGCAACGGGAGAGGCCACAACAGTGAGAGGCCCGCATACCACAAAAAGAAAAAAAAAAAAAAAAAAAAAAAAAAAATGGAATTTTGTGCTTTAAAAATAGACATTTGGACTAACTGGAGTGGTCCTTGAAATTATTACTGATGGAATGGCTACATACTGTTCTTTATGATCTCATTAAAATGATATATGTTAATGGGTCAAAGGAGCTCAAGAAAGGTTGTGAAACGTGTGATTCCTAGCCTTCTTTCTTTTCCTTTTTATGTAATTTTTTACGTGACAGAGTAAGTTTAAAGAAACAAGTTTGAGAATATTAGAGCTGAAAAAGGAACTTCACTATCACCTGTTATTGTGGTTCCCAGCTCTGAACTTTTTTATCCAAATAAAATCTTACACAGAAGGGTGAACGTGGCATGTAAAACTTGACCTATTCTGGTCTAGGTAGAGAGTGAGGCCTTAAGCCGTGTAATCTTGCTACAACTCCAGGAGCCTGAGAATACAGTTGGAAGATCAGTGATCTTATTCAAGCTGTACATTTTACAAGTGAGGGAACTGGCCCAGAGAGAGACGTGATTTGCCAGAGGTCATGTGGCACAGGTAGTCTAGGATTGTTAATTTTCATTCTAGCGCTATTTCTACTTACTGGCATTACCCGTTCAGTTGTTTAATATCATACTCTTTAGGGGAATCTCGAGTATGCTGAAGAAATCCTTATGGGCGAGTTGGCAAGGATCATCTACAAAAATTCTGTAAACATAATTAAAAGTAGGTATCCTTTGAAAATTTATGTATGGTGGGAAAGTGAAACATTCAATTTATAATGAGGAACCTTTAGCCTATTTTGAAAATTTCTGTTAGAATGTGTATAAAACTCTGATTGTAGGAAATAGTGTCCTGATTCTTTCAGAAAAGGCTTATTTCCCCTTAGATTATAACTGAACATTTCAATAAGTTTTTGAGTACTTAAATCATGTGGGGAGTTGAAAAGAATAAATGATTTAGTACATTCTTTTGTGTCCTAACGATGCTTAGAATAAAGTCTTTACTGAATACTCAAATATTAATAATGACTTTGCTTGTATAGTGGGACCATGGGTGATTTTTTTGTTTTACCTTACTTCCCACTTTATAAAAAAACCAAAACTAACTCCAGTACTTTAAGAAAGTGCTCCTTTAGAGTCTTACTCCCCTCCCCCGCTTTTTAACTTTTAGGTGCAGAATTTCATGTGTCACTGCTTTCAATTGCACAGCTATTCGACTTTGCCAAAGATCTGCAAAGAGAAATTTATGATGAGTAAGTAAAATAGTGGAAAAGTGAATATGTCTGTTTTGATCTTGTGGTAAAGTTTTGAAGTTGGATATTTAGGAAGGGGGAAAGAAGATACCATACAAAATCCTTGGAAGAAAGCTGTTTTAGGACTATTGTATAGTATTTTATGTATACATAAAAAAAGTATTTTTGGAGAAGTTGTTTGACTCACTTACTGGCTTCCCTTGGGAAATAGTTTGCCTTTGTTCAATAAGAAATATGTCCTATGGCTTATATAAAAATCTATATTCTTGCTTTCCTGGCATGTCTTTTGTCCTTAAGATGAGAGTTGTACTCATGAATGTTTATAGTTGAGAGCTGCAGGTAATCAGACATTATTCTTTTTTAAAATTTATTTATTTAATTTATTTATTTTTAACTGCATTGGGTCTTCGTTGCTGCGTGCGGGCTTTCTCTAGTTGTGGCGAGCAGGGGCTACTCTTCGTTGCGGTGCCCGGGCTTCTCGTTGCAGTGGCTTCTCTTGTTGCAGAGCATGGGCTCTAGGCGCGCGGGCTTCAGTATTGTGGCACGTGGGCTCAGTAGTTGTGGCTTGTGGGCTCCAGAGCATAGGCTCAGTAGTTGTGGCACACGGGCTTAGTTGCTCCGCAGCATTTGGGATCTTCCTGGACCAGGGCTCGAGCCCATGTCCCCTACATTGGCAGGTGGATTCTTAACCACTGCGCCACCAGGGAAGCCCCAGACATTATTCTTTTAACGTCTGGTTATATGGTTGAAGAATTATTTGCAGCCAGCCTTGTGGCTACTTCACCCTTAATAGGACTCTTACTTTCATAGGAGATAAGAGAGAACTGGGATCAGTTTGTTCTGTGGATACCTTTAGGGTATCCTTCTATTAGAGAAAATCAAGAGTCCAGATATGATAAGGTTTTCTTGGGCTCGAGAACCAGGTATCTTGTCAACATCCCTGCTGGTTTGACTTTGAGAGCTAACCTACAAGTTAACATTTGTGAATGATGTCTGAAACAATCTGAAACTAACAAGTGTGTGACAGCTCTGATCCATTGACAACATTTACACAGTGAGGGTGAAGACATCTGGGAAGCCTGTTGGGAGATGATTCTTTTGGTGCTGGAATTGTTAAAGGGGTGTCCTGGGTACATTTTCAGAGCATTGGGACTGTCTCTCTGTTTGATGTTCTGAGTTAGTCTCATGTCCTAGGTTGATGTCAGTATTTTTCAGCCTTCAGGCTCTGCATACAGACGACCCCCTCACTTGGGATTATGTGGCCCGGCGAGAATTAGAGATCGAGTCACAGCCAGGAGAAGAGCCGCCCACAACGAAACAAACCAAAGTGGCAGAGGTGGGCCGCCGGGAGGAGAGGTGCTGTGCTGTGTATGAAGAGGCGGTGAAGACTCTGCGTACGGGTGAGCTTCACCAGGCCCTGTGTGCTGAGGAGTAACGGTGTTCCTGAATACGAACCTGAAGCTCCATTCCCATGACCAGAATCCATTTCTGCAACCTCTCTGTGGTAGTTTACAGTGTGCCTGGCTTTTCCAACTTGTTCTTTCTCTTTTATGACCTTCCTCGATAGCTGTGGCGTTTGTTCACTTATTTGGGGAAATAAATGATACTTAGGATGTGATCATTCAGAAGGTTGTTTCATTATCATTACTTAATTATCTTCTGTTATAGATTTACTTGATAATTTTGAAATATTGGAAAATAAAGGTAAAGGGTGCATGACATGGATAAGACTTTTAATTTTTGTATTTATGTCACTACTCAGTTGTTTGCCCTCAGTATTTGAGATGTTTGATAGGCTGTAATCAGAATAACATATTTTTCACCAGACTAGTTTAAACCCTTCCTCAGAGGAGTTTTCCCTTTAAAGAAAAGATGTACGATGACTGTTCAACTAAAAGAGTTGCTGGTCTGATCAACATAATCTCTCTGATTTTTCCAGAGGCCATGTGCAAGTGTTACATCAACTTTTGCATGGAAAGGTTTGCTAAGAAGACAAGCAGTCGGCTCCTCAGAGAGAAGGTATTGACTTTGTTATGTGGTTACAGTGGCTGACTAGAAAGTGTCTTCTGAAAGATGAACATACGCACAGGTTTTGGGGCTCTGAGACAGCTTCCGAGACCTTGTTGTGTAACCACGCTTTGTCCTGTGAGTGACCTGTCATTCTGAAGGTCTGAGTCTGCTTTGCCCTAATTCTGGCCACCAGGTAAGGAGGTCCTCTCTTGGCTGGGCTGTGCTTGGGGCCACTGCCCAGATCATGTAATCATAAGCGAAACCACCTCCGTCCCTTCTTTCAATTCTCAGAAAGGTGTAGAACTGCTTTCGTTCCTGTCAGAGGCCAAAGACGCCTGCTGGGAGCTTTGTGATGAACTGAGAGATTTTTTTCTGATTTCAGAGGCTGGAAAGAACCATGGTTGCATTCAGGAAGGCACATGATCTCAAACTTGTACCAGAATTCCAGTACAAGCAGTGGGTAAGGACCTGGACACATTCAGTGTCAATTACACGTACTGAATTCTGGTTGGTTCAGGCTGGTGTCCTGTGTTTTAATGTCGTTTTATGACTAAGCACATTTGGAAGATTGGCATGGTAGATGTAGAGGGTGTTTATTATTTGGCTGTCAGTATTCAGTGTGTGCCAGAAATGAAATCTGTACCAGTAGAGGGAGGAATATTGTAATACATAGTGGAAAACACTCAGAACAGAGTCACAACTGGGTGTATTTTGTTTGTCCATCCATTCGTGTTTTCCTGAACCTATGCTTGGCTCAGATTAACCGTTGGTACAATAAAGACAAATTAGATGTGTTCAGTGTTTTAGAAGCTGACATTCTAGTAAGAGGCATGTTAACCCATCCTTATACTCTGAAGTGGGTAAGGATTATTATATAGAGACCGGAATAATGTAGTGTGGGAATACACAGGTCTAGGCTGGGTTTTGTGACTTAATAGGTAGGTAATGGGCAAACCACTTAACCCTTCTGAGTTGGTTTACTTGATTTTAGGATAATGATAGTGATCTTTGTTTTTGCCACCTCACAAAGTTGTTGAGAGCATTCCATGAGATGGTCAATGTGTTAATGTATTTAAATACTTTCTTAGTGGAAAAAAAAAGGACAAAAATCTTTATATTTATTGAATGCCTTTTATTTGTATAACTCTTAACCTCTTTTGATTTATATAATTTACACAATTTTTATGTAATTGCAGTTAATGTCTTGCTGTTTTATACTGTGTTGTACTGTTTTTACATTAACATTTTTTCTATACTTTATATGTAGATCGACATAAACTATTGATATATATTAATAGCGTATTGTATTGTACCACGACTGGGTACCCTTCTTCCATTATGGAATCTATCTGTGAAAAATCCCAGGTCTGATGAGCTCAGCTGCTCTGTTGGAGCTACTGAATGCTGCTGGCAACAGTCCGTCCCACCCTGTAAATTCAGCTGGGCGTGGCTTAGAGTGCCTTGGCAGTCCTGCTCTCTTTCCATTATTAGTTTCTTCTGGCATTCTGAACTTGGATTTCCTTTCGGATCCAAGCTTTCTATCATCTTCAGCTTCTTGCACATGCTGGTGGGAGAGGCTTCTCTTTTCCTGGGGATATCTCTGCTTTCACCTAATGCCTGTTCTTCCTTAAGTCTTAGTATAGATGGGGCTTCCTTTCTGGGAGTCCTTTCTCATCACTGCCAAAGATTCTGTTGGGTGCTTCTGCTTTGTACTCCTGTAGCATACGATTCTTTTTCTGTGATGGTACGTATCAGACTCTCTGCTACTAAATTGGAGGCACTGTGGGCAGTAGGGAATGCACCTGACCTCCTCATTATTGAATCTAGACTGTATAGCGTGCAATTAACATACTTGCTGAATGAATGGATTATATACTGCCATTTACTTGCTTTTTCACAGTTTTGTAGAATTGGATTGGTTTTAGGTTTTTCTTTCCCTGTTACAGTAGTGTGGACAGAAGCATTTTTAAACAGATATTTCCTCCTGTTCATTTATTTGTTGGGTCATATTTGTTAGAGTAAAATTCCCAAGTTTGTGCATGAACGGTCTCATGACTCTTTTCAGAAAAATGGGTACCAGTTTATAGTGTGCCCAACTCTGTTTGAATGAATAAACTTGTTTCTTTACCATCCCACAAATACTGGTGGTGGATGTGGGTTTTATTATAGTGAACTATTTTATTAAAAATACAACTTTCAACCTAAATTATTTAGGCCGTCTGCTTTTCACTTATGTTTTTTTGATAGCCCTTGGGGATAGGAACAGGGAATGGAGGAGAAATTCCAAATTTTTTACTTTGTGCCTGTTTGGCCACCATGGTGAAAGGTTTAGTAGAAAGGCTGTTGAATCTGTTGCCTCACATGAGGTCTTTATTTGTCCCCATTTTCATAGATAATGTAGCTCTCAGTAGATACTTTTCCAATGACCCTTTGTCTTATCCAGAGCGAGTTGTTGCTGCACCATGACTTCCTTACGGAAGCTCTGGAGGTGGCAGGAGCGGGGATGGAATTGTTCAGAGGCTCCGTGATGATGTGGCAGGTGAAGCTGCAGGTGCTGATTGCCTCAAAGAGCCCTGACGTAGCCATGCTTTTTGAAGAAGGCTTTGTGCACCTGAAACCCCAGGTCTGTGAGTTGTGTCTTTTGTATTTCATTCTGTTTGGGAAACCTTTTAAGGCTGCAGCCAAAGCTCACTTGGAGTAGACTTGTCTAAGGAAAGCTGGCCCCAGAGTACATTTGTGATGATGGTTCAGGGATCATGGGTGGAAGAATTACTTCCATTTACCAGCCTATTTCTAATTCATTATTTGAAAGTCGACTAAATTATGTAAACTTTTCTATTCCTGTTTATATATCTTATAAGTGAGAAATACTAATAGAATATTATTTCTAAACTTTAAAAGACTAAACCTTAAAGCTTTGCAGTGAATCTTTTATACTAGTAGGAAAAAGATATTCCAGGAGTTAAAATAGGGGGAAAAAAACCATAGTTATTTTACCGCTCATTTGTATGTGCTGCTGGGACATGAACAAAGGCTAGATAGTTCAGCCTAGATTAGTCAGCACTTGTGTTGTGGTCCTACACAGCAGAGACGTGACCTGGGGTTGCTTGGGTCTGACTAGTTTTGGGTTGTTAAGTGCTTAACTTACTGATAATTGATGATAATAACTTTAGGCAGTATTCCCCAACAGGGGAAGTAGAATTAACAGGAGAGTATTGCTTTGGGCAACGGGGTCCGAAGGCTGTCTGTGTTCCGGTGTGCCATTCCTGCCAAGCACTGAGAGTTCCGTACAGTGGGGCAGACTGGGAATGACTCTGTATTGCACATATTGATTATCTCAGGAGGAACCTGTCTTTATAGTGACTAGTTTTCAGAGCATAGTGCTAAGATGTCATTTTCTAACCTTTTTTTTTTTTTTTTAAATTGTGAGCAGACTTGTCTGCCATTGTGGATTTCTTGGGCAGAGTGGAGTGAAGGTGCCAAAAGCCAAGAAGACACTGAAGCAATCTTTAAGGTACAGGTCCCCTGTTGTAGGTCTTGTGTGTGGGGAATGAGCAGATAGCCCTGCTAGTTGGCTAGCTTTCAAAGGGTTATTTCTAAAGCAAGTGCTCCTTTTAAAGCACTGTTCATTGCATGGCCTGGGATGGTTTTGGGAAAATTTGTTTTGATACGTAGACATTTCCTCATGTAGCTTGTTTCTCTTTTCTTTTAAATTTTAGAAAGCTGTCTTAGCTGTCACGGGTGGCGACTCAGTCACTCTGAAGGATAAGTACCTGGATTGGGCTTATCGAAGTGGTGGCTACAAAAAGGCCAGAGCTGTGTTTAAAAGGTACTCACAGACACGCATAGCTATTATGAGTCTCTCAACCCCCTTCTCAGCCCCTCGTACCCAGATTATATGAATCACAAATCGATGGAGGAATAAATCCAAGAGCTGTTTAGTTCATACCCATTGTGGAAATTTTTTTAAAAAGAGAGAGGTAACTAATAATTCATTGTAATCCTATCATCAAGAGAAAAAGCGTCTTAATGTATCATTTTAAAATTTGTTTTTCACATATCTGAGCTTACGCTATAATCGCACATGGTGTACCACTTTTATTGATGAACATTAGACTGGCCTTTTTCCTACCAGTTACAATTCTTCATCAATAACATTTATTAAAAACAGCTATATGATATACCACCCTGTGGACATGCCATGATTTATTTGGCCACAGTAACTGCTTTGATAAACCTTTGTGCCCAAATATTATTTGTCCATATTGGAAATTATTTTCTTAGAATATATTCTTAGAAATGGAGTTCTTGGTCTCCTTCAAAAAGACCTTGAGATGAAGGAGAGGGAACTTAAAACCCTGAGAGTGGGAAAGAAGAGAACAGGGAGAGAACTGGGTAGGTGTTTGGTGGTGGTGAAGAGTAAAGGCACTGGAGATTGAAAATGGTGAGTGACTGGTGGCCAGGTCCAGTCGCCGTGCTGAACTGCAGCCAGGACTTTATCCAGCTACGTGTGGCGGAGGCACTGGCGCAGGTGTTTATATTCATGCGATGTAAGAGGCTTTCTTCACTGTGGAAGATGACGGTTCCCCCTGTTCCTTTTTAGTTTACAGGAAAGCCGTCCATTTTCAGTTGATTTTTTCAGGAAGATGATCCAATTTGAAAAGGAGCAAGTAAGTGTCCTGTCTCTGCACTTTTTGTCTGGGAAAATGGATTAGTGCTAACTAATCTATGGCAGCATTTTGTTATTTAAAAAGCTCTCGTTATAATACAGTATAATTTCTGGTCCCTTCCTCCAACCCCTTTTTCATAGATGTGGTTTTAGGAATGGTAATCAAGCAAAGAAGAAAAGGTACATGTCTGGAAACTAGACAACTCAGATGTCACCTCTTACAGGAAGTCCTCCCTGCCAGGCTGTGTGAGGTGCTGCTGCTTTTCTGCCTCCAGTGCCCTGTCTGTCTCTTGTTTTGGGTTGTGAGGTAGAGAGTAGGCACTCGTAACTGTTTCTGGTGTTTTTAACTGAACTTGTGAATGAGAAAAAATACAGGAAAGTGTCAGTTAAAAAAAATTATACATGAAAATCCAAATATATCTGTAATCCCCTCGCAGTAACACAACCGATCATATTTATTTTTATTTTTGTTGTTTTCTTTAATCCTCATTTACATACATGTGCACAGTTTTGTGACGTTTTATTTCTGACTTATGTGACATGTGGAGGTTCTCACTTTTTTTCCTTAACATCATTTTGTAAACACATTCTTGTGTTTTTACCTGGCATCATTTTTAATGGTTGTTGTATTATTCTTAAACCTGTAGTTTTCTTAACCATTCCATTAGGTTTAGGTTGTTTCTAGATTTTTTGATATTGAAAAACAGCGCTGCAAGCATTTTGCTTATATAGTTTTTTTTTTCCTTCTCTTTTGAGGACTGGAGATACTGGCTTTTTTTTTTTTAATAAGTTTATTTATTTATTTATTTATTATTTATTTTGGCTTCATTGGGTCTTCGTTGCTGTGCGCGGGCTTTCTCTAGTTGCAGCGAGCAGGGGCTACTCTTTGTTGCTGTGCGCGGGCTTTTCATTGCAGTGGCTTCTCTTGTTGCGGAGCACGGCCTCTAGGCGCATGGGCTTCCGTAATTGTGGCATGCGAGCTCAGTAGTTGTGGCTCATGGGCTCTAGAGCGCAGGCTCAGTAGTTGTGGCGCACGGGCTTAGTTGCTCCGCGGCATGTGGGATCTTCCGGGACCAGGGCTCCAACCTGTGTCCCCTGCACTGGCAGGCAGGTTCTTAAACACTAGACCACCAGGGAAGTCCCTATACTGGCTTTTTAAATGGTTCTTTACATATTGCCAGATAGTTCTCTGAAAGTTATACTTATTTATAGTGATAATCACCATATATATATATATATATATATCAGTATACCTGTTTCCTCCATACCTTCTCCAAGTGTTCAGTTTTGCCTTCTCTCTTTTATTTTGGTATTTTGATTGGTGTTTATTTTTTTACTTTTTTTATTTGCCACACTGTGCGGCATGCAGAACTTCCTCGACCGGGGATTGAACCCATGCCCCCTGCGGTGGGAGCGTGGAGTCTTAACCACTGGACCACCAGGGAAGTCCAGGGATTGGTGTTTATTATTTTTATTTGAATTTTGAAAAATTAACAATGAGGTTGAACTCTCATTTTCATAGGTTTGACCATTGTGTGGGTCAGTGATCTGTTCTTGTCTTACAGTATAGGACTTAGTCTAGCATAATAATTCATAGCCAGGCTTTGGATTAATAACACAATGGTTATGTGCCTTGGGCAGGTCACTTAATTCTAAGCTTCTACATCCTTATCTGTAAAGGAGGTTGGAATACCTGTTCCAGGGGTGTGAGGGTTACAAGGCCAAGTGGGAGACTGGATGGAAAGGACTTTGCACAGTTCCATGCACACTATGAGCCCTTCACAAAGTGTGATTCTGTTTTTCATGCATGTGTAAGATGTGAGGTTAAACTGGCTTGTTATAAAATAGTACAGTCTCAGCGAAGAGAAATTGGAATGAGGAAATAGTTATTTGACTACACAAAAAGATTTTTAAACTGAAGATGTTAATTAATCTGCTTTGAAAATGAAACAGAGAATACGTTTAAATGGAAGTAGAGGTGAAGAATTAACATTTATTGATTGTAAAGTTAGCACTGTCTACTCTGCTTGGTGCATAATTCATCAGCATTTTAACTGAATCCTTGTAGTTGTCCTAAGAGATATTATTGTCCTCATTTTATGGGTGAGGAGACTTTAAGGTCTGTCTGATGGGTTCACAAAACTTCCTGAAGTTCATATAAGTAGTATTTATATATATTTTGCCTTGATATAAAAAGTTTTAAGGTGGGTATGGCTAACATGTGCCAGAGCCCAGATATTCAAAGGAAGAAATCCCTTACCATAGGGAATAGAACCTTCCCCATTTATTTATTTAAATCCTGCTCCTCCCTCAGGGCTTTCACATATATTTTCCCGTGGAGGTGCCCATGTTCCCCCAGGTGAGAATTAATTAGGCTTTTTCCTTGCCACCAGAACAAAGTGCTTTTATCACTGTTTGGCGTTTACTTCACTCTGCCGTGTAGTGTCTTTGACTTTTCTCTGGGTAAGTTCAGAGTCAGGCTGTGTTCATTTAAACCTATGTCTCCTCCCCTTCAAATGCCTAATAGTTGATAGCTGCTTAACAATACATGTGAAATGAATTTGTGACGTTATAAATTAGGCTTTTGAGGCAAGATTGTCTGATTATTTTTGTTAGGAATCCTGCAAGATGGCGAACTTAAGAGAATATTATGAGAGAGCTTTGAGAGAATTTGGATCCGTGGATTCTGGTAAGTAAACTTCAGTTATAGACACATGGGTCTGTTTGCATGTGTGGTCTGTAACCTATGATGGTTAGAATAGTGGTTCTTAACTGCTTTGGGGTCATGGGCCTCTTTGAGGATAAAACTTGGCATCCTTCCCCTGCCTCCTCCCTCACTCAGTGCATAAATGCTGGCAGACGTAATTTTGCTTATAATTTCAAGTTCACAAGCCCAGGTATCCATGGGTCTTCTGGACTAGAAGGAGATTTGTTTGGTTTGGTTTTCTTGAAAAATGTGATATTTGTAAGGAAAAGGTTAATAATGTAGGTCAGAACAAAATGGGGTGGGAATTACAGCAGAAGGGTAGTGGGATACTAATTGACAAAGATTGTCATGGGCTGTTGCCACATTGTCTGTGTCTAATTTATAGGACTTGTAAAACATACTTCTCGGTGTAGGTAAGTCATGTAAAGTCTGTTTACTTGTGAACTCAAAAACTGACATGTAGAGTTGTTAAACTCAGATTTAAAATGATACATTAGCTTTTTCAAGGTTTCAGCAGACCTTCTGGTGAAATGAATGAATATGGCATTTTTACTAACCCAAACAAGTTTTATTAAGCAGGCTGATAAGGTCCTAATGAACTCATTGAGGTCTGTTTCACCTTGAAAGAGACGCAGCAAAATCCTCCCTCTACAATATTTAGTATTTTTGAGTTTATGAAATATATAGACTGTCATGATTTTTTTTTAAAGTGAAAGCAGTTTTCTTGAGAGATACACATTCTATAGTAGAATGTGGGCTGTGCCAGAAGCTGAGAGCACTAGACTGTCACGATCCAAGTGAAGATTTCTACTTTAAAAAAAAAAAAAAAAGGCTTTGAAATACCATAGTGTAAAGAAGCTGAGAGAGGTACTGTTTTACATAGGGTTCTAGGAAAATAACAGCAAGAAGTTAAGTTTCTTAGAAATCTTGCATTGAATTGATATTAAATAATTAAGTTTATGTAGTAAAGCCTTGTCAGTTACCTAATTGTATGTTTACAGTAATTTTTGGGGTTCCCTTTAAAGATCTTTGGATGGATTACATCAAAGAAGAATTGAACCACCCCCTTGGTAGACCTGAGCACTGCGGACAGATCTACTGGCGAGCCATGAAAATGTTGCAGGGAGAGTCAGCAGAGCTGTTTGTAGCTAAACATGCTGTGCACCAGGCCGGCCAGTTGTGAAAAGAGGAAGAACACAGCCAACTCTGAAATAGTGTTGTAAGCCCTCTGCATAGTTTTGTATTATGCATTCATCTGCAGTTTGCTGAGATGGCAGACGAGGTGGTGTCTGATTTTGAGACATGCTTTAATTTTGTTAATGTGCTAATCTTTAATGCCAGAAAAGAGAGCTGCTGTTTAGTGGCCAGAGGCCAATTGTTGAGGCCAGACCTACCATAGGTCCTAAATGTTTTCCAAAATACATGGAAATCGTATCACTGATCTTCTTTTATTACCACCGGTCAAACTTGAGTATCTCTAATCTAGACCCAGGGGTCAGTTAAGATAGAGAGGAAAGTACAGTTCTGTTTGTTTATTGTCTCTTTATTATAAAAGCATATGTGGTATGCGTGTGTTGTTGAAAATATGGGCGGAATAGAATAATGTGGAGAAGAAAATAAAAGCATCCTGTCATTTTATCATCTGGACTAAAATCACTAATTTGATTTCCTTTATGAGAATTGGATTTATACTGTTAGATCATTTACTCATTCATTCATTCATTGAGTGCCCGTCATAGGCAGGAAAGAAGAGAAGCTTTTTGGGATGAAGGTAAGGGTTGGAGGAACAGAGCTGGATGTCCTGAGTTGGTTGAAGCAGCAGAGAAGGATGCTGGGTATTGGGGGAAAAGTTGTCCTTTAAGAAGATTTAAGCGATTATAAAAGCGTGTTCTATCTCTGGGACCGATCTGCAGAGAAATGTTTACATTGGGGAGGCCCAGCAACAAAAGAAGGGCAGGGGTAGGGAGTAGCTCAGAAAGAGAAGGGCTTCAGAGGCAAGGATGGAGGATGGCTTGGAGTAGAGAGGGGCGTTCTGGGAGCAGGGGAGGCAGCTGTTTGAATTGTACGCCCTGTAACTTAACATGATGATACTGTCGCTGGGAGAAGCATTCAGGTCAGTTTTACTTACCATTAGGTTTCACTTACTATTATGTTATTTTTCCATGTCATTAAATAGCCTTAAAAAGATTTAATGAATTCAGAACATGCCACTGTATAGATGAGGCATGACTTATTTTACTAATCCCCTCTGGTTGGACCTTGTCATTTCTAATTGTTTCTTGTAAGTACTGTTGGTGAAGATTCTGGTAAATCTTTGTTAACATCCCTGGTTATTTCTTTAGGAGACTGACATCTGACAGTAGAATTACTGTATTAAGGGAAATAACTGTTTTAAAGAATATTGATAAGTATTGCCAATTTGCAATGTATGAAAATACTTTCAAGCACTGTGGGTATTATATTTCTTATTTTTACCATTTTAATAGGGGGAAAATGATATATCCTTGTTTTAATGTGCATTTCTTTGATATCAGTGCAGTTAATGCATTTTTCCTGGCTCTCATGTCTTTCCATGTTTGACTATTTTTTGACCTTTTTTTTTTTTTTACTAATTTATAAGAGTTTTTTATGTACTAAGAATAGTAATCTTTAGTTCGTCTCTTCTTTTTTGCAAAGAATTTGCCCCCAGCTTTTTTTTGTGTGGTGTTTTTTGAGGCCCAGAGGTTTTGTATATATGATTTCTATCGTGGAAAACCCTGCCTCTTGCTGAGGACAACTCAGTATTTTTTCCCCCATGCAGTTAACTAAATTTTCCACAACACCGTTTGTAGCCATTTTTGTCTCTGCTGATTTGTAATACTACCTTTATTATATATTAAATTCCTATGAATATTAGAGTCTATTTTATGGCATCTTTATTATGAGCTTTTGTACCCAAAATGGTGTTTGTGTGTCATTTGTTTTAAAATAAGAAAAATCTCCTCTTTCTCCGCCCCATTAAGTCCCAGGAAGTTCAACATTTAAATCCTTAAAGGGCTTTTTTATTTTAGGAAAGAGATACATGTTGCACATAAGAGATGAGAGTAAAGAGGGTGGTGGGTGATTCCTTAAAGCAGCAGTCCCCAGCCTCTTTGGCACCAGGGACCGGTTTTGTGGAAGAGAGTTCTTCCACGGATGGGGGCAGGGGCATGGTTTGGGGATGATTCAAGTGCATTACATTTATTGTGCACTTTATTATTATTACATTGTAATATATAATGAAATATTTATGCAACTCACCATAATGCCGAATCAGTGGCATCCCTGAGCTTGTTTTCCTACAACTAGATGGTCCCATCAGGGGGTGATGGGAGACAGTGACACGTGAAGTGTGTGGCTTATGTCCAGTCCAGTAAGATGCAGCTTGTCACTTGCCACTCACTGATAGTTTTTTTTTTTCTTTTTTTTTTTCTGGTACGCGGGCCTCTCACTGTTGTGGCCTCTCCCGTTGCGGAGCACAGGCTCCGGACGCGCAGGCTCAGCGGCCATGGCTCACGGGCCCAGCCGCTCCACGGCGTGTGGGATCCTCCCGGACCGGGGCACGAACCCGTGTCCCCTGCATCGGCAGGCGGACTCCCAACCACTGCGCCACCAGGGAAGCCCTCTGATAGGGTTTTTGGGTTTTTTTTTTTGCAGTATGCGGGCCTCTTACTGTTGTGGCCTCTCCCGTTGCGGAGCACAGGCTCCGGATGCGCAGGCTCAGCAGCCATGGCTCACGGGCCCAGCCGCTCCGCGGCATGTGGGATCTTCCCGGACCGGGGCACGAATCCGCATCCCCTGCACGGACTCCCAGCCACTGCGCCACCAGGGAAGCCCTCTGATAGGGTTTTGATATGAGCCTGCAAGCAACTGATTTATTACGGTCTCTGTGCAATCAAACCTCTCTGCTAATGATAATCGTATTTGCAGCCGCTGCCCAGCGCTAGCATCACCACCTCCGCGCCACCTCAGATCATCAGGCATTGGATTCTCATAAGGAGAGCAGAGCGCACAACCTAGATCCCCCGTATGCGCAGTTCACAGTAGGTTCCTATGCGAATCTAATGCCGCTGCTGCTCTGACAGGAGGTGGAGCTCAGGTGGTAATGCGAGCGATGGGGAGCGGCTGTAAACACAGGTGAAGCTTCGCTAACTGGCCCGCTGCTCACCTCCTGCTGTGTGGCCCGGCTCCTAACAGGCCACGGACTGATACTGGCCCGTGGCCCGGGGGTTGGGGACCTCTGCCTTAAAGCAAGGCTATGAAGGTGGGTCACCCTGGGGTCATCCCGGTTCTCACCATTGCAGGTAATGAAAATGCATGTAGCCAGTTGACCTAGAGCTGCACTGTTAGGGTGGCTTCCAGCCAGGTGTGGGAACTTAAATGTATCGAAATTAGATGATTCAGTTTCTTGTTTACACCGGCCACATTTTCAAGTGTTCAACCAGCTGCATGGTTACCATACTGAACATCACAAATAACAGAACTTTTATTTCCACCATCAAATAAGGTTCTATTGGACACTTGACCTAGATCCAGTTAGATTTGGGGAAACTAACTCATGGGTCAGAACAGAACACACATTGATTGGTCACATTCTCTTCCTTGTAGGAAAGTCTACGTAGAGAAAAAAATGTATGAACTCTTAGGCTAAATTTTTTCAAATGTGTATGTATAAACAACACACTCTTTGAGGGAGATGAAGGAATAGGCTAATGTCTCAGATTGTCATAAGGTGGCTTGGTGAGCAAGGACTCCCAGCTTCCAGCTTTTCTGCTATTTAAAGGTTAACATGAATATCACACC
Source organism: Mesoplodon bidens (assembly GCF_964165515.1). Lineage (NCBI taxonomy): Eukaryota > Metazoa > Chordata > Mammalia > Artiodactyla > Ziphiidae > Mesoplodon > Mesoplodon bidens. Next base: position 12,953,901 of record NC_138179.1, read on the forward strand.
TTGAACAGATTTGTTATTGGAGATCAGACAGTGCAGGGAAGGGCAGGGAAAGCTGTCGTTAGAGTTTGGTTTATCCCTAGCCCAGGCGCTGCCTAACCTCTGCTGGTAGCGGCGCCCAGGTGAGACTGTACCGGCCCAGCACAGAATGTTTAGGGTTACTATGACCAATTGTCGTAGCCTATAGAGTGTCTGGAACGTTTGAAGAGTTTGTTTTGATCATCCAACCTGGTTTCTAATGGCTTAACTTTAAGAACTGACATTAACTCAAGGTGGGGAATCACTGGGCTCCTGAGTTGCCTCATCCATTTGTGGGTGAGTTATAGTCTTAATTCCAGGCCGAGTTCTAGAGAAACCTGTTTAAAGAGTGAAATGGGGTTAGAGCTACAGTTGCATGAAGTTTTGAGAGCTGAGTTTTACACACTATCAGGTAGACACGGGTAATCAACTATTCTAACAGTTTGTGAAGCGGAAGCATGCGCAGTGTGGTGGGGTAGGGATAACACAGTATTCCAGACCCAGCTAGTCGTCTAGCCCTGGGATCTGCATCGTCAGGAGCTACAAAAATCAGATTCCGGGACTGGTAGCGGGGGGGGGGGGCTTTCGCAGTCGGGCGCGCTCCGCCCCGTGCTCCGTCCCGCCCCTTGCCCCGGCCCCGGCTTCCTCGTGACCCCCGCGCCCCGCCCCCCGGCCGGGAGCACCCCCGGCTGATTGGCCCTCCGCGGCGTATCCTCCGGCTGGCAGCCAGGCCGGCGTGTCACGTGGCCGAGCGGCGTCCGGGGCGCCGAGCTGCGGGCGTTGGGCATGGACTCTCAGGCCGCCGGGGCCCCGGGACTGGGGGCGGCGGAGCCGCCGCCGGGTCTGCCGCTGCTGAGCACGCGGGAGGCGCCCCCCCGTCCGGGGGTGAGCGCGGCGCGGGGCCTGGGCGCGGCTACCACCTGCGGCCCGGTGCGGGAAGTTGCGGGGCTCGCGGGGTGGGCTGGGCGGGGGCCTCGGGGAGCCGGGGAAGCGCCTCGGACCCGCCTTCTGCAACCCCGCCGTTTGGGCGTGCGCCCGAGCTGGAAACGGCCGGGCTGTGGGGCGCGGCACCCCGAGGACGTGGGTGGGCGCGCCGGGCCGGGAGGGCTGGCTGTCGGCCGCAGGGCGACTGTGCGTCCTTGCTAAATGGGAGGTGATGCTGCTGACCCAGAGCTGGCGCCGCTACTGGGGGGCCTGGTCTGGGGCCAGGTGAGGGCAGCGAGGAGAGCGACTTTCCCTGAAGGGTCCGTGTCCCTTGGTGGGGGTGCTCAGCTAAGCCTGAGCACCAGATGATGTCTCATGCGCTCTCGCCTTTTCACTGAAACCAAAAGGCCGCGTTTGACGCAGGGTTTCCAGAAACTTGTTTTCATTTGCGCGCCAGACAGCTCCTGGCTTTTCAGAGACGGTTATTACAGTCATCTGCCCTTGTTTACAGTCAGCAATCCGTGTTAGAGGGTGAGCTCCTTGAGGGTAGGGACCCTCTGTTTACTGCTGTAAACCCGGCGCCTAGCATCGTGCCTGGCACCGTAGACACACATATTAAGTGGATGGAGGAATGGAATGCTTGTCTAAGCATCAAGAGATACCATATCTTAACCAAAATATGAAAAATGTAGTGATAAGCTTATAAGGAAAATTACTTTAGGGTGCGGGTAGGATAAAACTAATTTTGTCAGAGCAGAGCAGGAAGGTTTGTGCGCTTTCTCTCCAAGATGAGACGGTGGTGGTCCTAGCAAAGGCGTGGGGATGAAGAAATGCGGGGCAAATGGCTGGGAGCTTGGGTCACGGAGCTGGGAGAGAGAACTTTGCTGCACAGGTTGATGGAGCGTGAGGGGGAGGTGTGGATGCCACGGCGAATTTTGTGCTCCAGCAGTGGAGGCCTGTTGAGTTTTTCATCAGAGGAGTCATTAAGCGTGTAGGGCTGCGCAAGATGGGTGAGTGGGAAGTCAGTTAGGGAGCTCTTGAGGTGGAAGAGATGAGAGGTCCTACTACTGGTCAGCAGGAGTGACCAGGAGTTGTCGCTGACTACAGGAGATGGAATTGACTCATTAAATCCAGGTAGGACTAGATCATGAACTAATTGGGGCAGGTGCCAAACGCAGTTTAGATGTAGGGGCCAAGGAGGTGGATTTCAATTCAACAGATGTTATATTCCTGCTGTGTTTTCATAAATGTTATCTCATTATAAACCTCCTGCAAGGTCAGAACAGTCACCCCCAATTTCCAGAGAAGGAAACCTAGGTGTGGTGGCTGAAGTGATGTGTCCAGGGTACACACTGAATGAATGGGATTGAAATCAGGTCTTCTCATGCAGGCTGTGAATATTTCTCATCCCACTTACAAAGAGGTCTTAACAGGTAATAGGATTTCAGGAACTTTTGAGTGACGGGAGCAGAGAAGCATATGGGTGGCTATGGGAGAAGACGATTTCCCTTCAACAACTAAAGCTCTGTTGTCCCCATGTGTCAGTCAGGAGACAGAGAATTTGATAAAGGAGCTGTTAACTAGACAAAAAATTAAGTAACTGAAAAGCTAAAAACAGGGAGGTAGCCACTGCGGGGAAACAGCGACCTGCCCTAGGGCTGACGGAACAAAGGGGTGAGTTTGGAATGACTGAAATGTACAAGCTCAAAGGAGAGGCTTTGCAGGGAGCTGAAATTCCAACCTCTGAGGAGGGGGCACTGTCCCGGCTAGTGCTAGAGTCTCCGAGCTTGGAGGAGGGGTCCTGAGGGCCCGAGACTGAGACCTCTCAAGACAGGGCTCGAGAGGAGGCTGGCTCTGCACGTGCTGGCAAACTGTGCACTGGATTCAGTGGCCACTCCAGGAAGGCAGGCGATCCTGCTGGCAGGGCTGATGCTGACAGGAAGAGGAAGCAGCAAGGCCCAGTCGAACAGGGCACAGCAGAAATGTGGGTGGCAGAGTCCCTGCCCCAGCCTCACAAAGGAGGGTATGGAAGGGTGGGTGTGGGGCTGAAATACTGGCCTTACCCGAGATATCCAAGTCCTGGGTAATTGTTTCTTCTTCCCGCAGGCTGCCTTTGCCCCAGCTGGCCGCTCCGGTCAGGAGAGAGAGACTGAGAAGGCTGCGGATCGACTAGGCAAGTAGGCAGCAGAGCCTGGGGTGGGTGTTGGGAGACACCAAGGAGGTCTGTATTGTGATTATCATCTGCCAGAGGCCCTTTGCCTCAGTGGCATTTAAACTACCTGAAAACATAAACTGTGCCTGCCTTCTCATGTGAATGAAAAGAGCTGGTAATTAACGGCCTTATTTAAGGCAAAACATCTTACTGAAAGTAAATGATCAACCCTACTTCTAAAACTGGAAACAGAACAACAATTTTTAAGTAAGCGCTCCGGTGGCTGAGGAGCTCTGCACACTTGTTAACTGCTGCCCTCTTAGTAAGTCTGCCAAAAATCTCCCGAGTGCACGACCAGGCCCTCTCTGGTCTGCCAGTTATTTGAAGACCTTCTTCCTTTTGTCGATTTCTTAGCCAGTGGAGCACAGAGCATCCCTCACGATAGTCCTGCCCATGGTGAGGGCACCCATTGTGAAGAGGAAGGCTTTGCTGTGGATGACGAGGATTCTGATGGGGAACCGAATCCCTGGGAGCTGTCAGAAGGGGTGTCCGGCTGTCCCCCCAGGGAACAGGCTGCTGATCTTTTTAACGAGGACTGGGACTTGGAGTTGAAAGCAGATCAAGGGAATCCATATGGTAGGTGTGGGGTTTTTGGGGTCCTAGGCCAGGCTTCTGAGACCCTCCTACACATTAACCCCTAAACAGTTTGGAAGAGGGACCCACATCCATGAGCTTAGCCTGATAGCTCTCATAGGTCTGAAACTTCAGTGACAGCTTCTCTTTCATATGGCAGGGGGGGAAGTGCCAGTTTTGCATTTTATTATATAATGTATTGGTCAGTTTTAACATTGAAACAGTGTTACCGTCTCCAAATATCTTTGTGTGAACGGAGCGGCTGTAGACAGAAGCGCTGTGTTCACCAGTTGCTTCCTCTGCGCTGCTAGGAACCGGTGTCTGAGAAGCAGGACTGTGGGTGGCGTCAGAATGAAGGTGCTTGGGATTCTCCACCAAAGGAGGACTGTGTGTGTGTGTGTGTGTGTGTGTGTCTGTGTGTGCATGTGTTTAAGCAAAGACAGTGCAAGTGTCTGTCCCCTAGACATTTTTGGCTCTTTTCACTCTCCCTCCTTTCTTTAATCTGTCTTTTAAAATTGCCTGCAGATGCTGACGACATCCAGGGCTGCCTTTCTCAAGAGGTCAGACCCTGGGTGTGCTGTGCCCCGCAAGGAGACATGATCTATGACCCCAGTTGGCACCATCCACCTCCACTGATACCCCATTATTCCAAGATGGTCTTTGAAACGGGACAGTTTGATGATGCCGAAGACTGAGGGCGTAGCTTTTGCCTGGTGAGTGGGTGGGCCCTCCAGGTCAACGTCTCCTTTCTTTGAGGTGAGGTCTCATATCTGAGGAAACATTCCCAGTGATCCCCGAGTTGGGCACACAGACTGGTGTTAAATAAGGTCCTCTATCCCCCAGTTCTGTTGTTGTTGTTGTTTTTAATGAGCTCCTCCTTGGAATGGGTGAGTGTTTATGTCTGTGTCGGGAAGGAATGGTGTTCTTTATAAATAAAAGTAGAAAAAAAACCAGCATGCTTTTGCCTACTTTTTTCCCCCCCTTTTTCATTAGATACTTCTGAGCAAAGCCTCACTCCTTCATTTAAAGCCCCTCACTTACATTTTCAGGATTGACGTTGTCTGAGATGAAACTACTCTGTGAAAGAAAACGATACTTTAGTTTTTGCCTCTGTAGATCTGGCCCTATTGACCAGAGATTGGAACCCAAGAGACACTGGTGACTTTGTGGCTGACTGCTATTCCTGGTGATGGAAAATTGACCATTTACTTAGTTAACAAGGACTTTCTGTAGGCTGGAAAATGAAATGGCAAATTGATTAAACCAGCAGTTGTATAGCCCTCAATTGGCATGAAAGGATTTTACACTCTACTTTCCTTTTAATCCGTACAATTACTTACATGTCACTTAAATTTTTTTTTTTAACCTCATTTGGGAGATGAGGAAAATAAGGCTCAAAATGTTTTAACCTCTTCCAGATCACACAGCCAGGAAACGGCAGAAATGCGACCTGAACCCTCCCATGACGCTGAAGTCTGTTTCCATGGTTGCCCGTGTGTGTGTGTGTGTGTGCGCGCGCCTGGAGGTGGGACCTGGGGGCCACACCTCGGCAGGTCTGTGACACACCAGACCATGTCACCGTTGCCTCTTAGGCAGGCTGGGCACCTCCCTGCCTCCGTATTGAAGCTGAATCAAGAAAAAGTTTCAGACCTGAAATCCACGGCAGTTGGATGAACAATTAACCATTTAAGCTATTTTTCAGAGACCCCATAAAATGTGTGAATATGGCAGCACCTAATGAGAGAGGGCAGTAGCTTTGGCCGTGAGGAACCCTCATGGCCAAGGTTGTCCTAGGGAGAAAAAATGGTCCCTTCCGCTGTCCTTGCTGGAGAGACAGTCGTAGACCACATCCCCACACCACTCTTGCTTTACCCCTCCCGGTGCCATGGCTGATTAGACCATGAGTGTGTCGGACGTGAAAAGAGGAACTTGAGAAATTGAGCTAAGAAACACTGAGGGCTTGAGGAGCTGGCAGGGCTGCCAAATAGAAAGGTGGTATGGACAGGCTACGTGGGCCCACGTGCAATTATGAGGCAGCTGAAACCGAGTAAAAGGAGAAGTCACGAGGCGGGGAGATTACACGTATGTCAGAGGGAGGGACGGAAGAAAGGGTAAGGAAAGTACACGTGCATGAGTATCTGAGCAAAGAAAATTTACAAGCTGCTGCTGCTGGGATCCATGGAATGGTTGTGAATTTAGACTCTCCTGCTTTTCAAAAGTTACTCTTTGCAGTTCCTCCTGGTTCTTTCCAGCAATATTCTCCTAGAGTTAAAGACATCAGAATGGCTTTCACAGCCAAAAGTTGTGTGTGTCAGGAGAACAAGAAAAGTGGGGAGGGGCTAGTCAATTGTTCTGATTTAGGTATCGTTCTGGTGCCCCTCCTAAGATGGATCAAACAGATAAGGATGGAGACGGACAACTCCCCAGGCTGTGAACACTGGTTCACACTGGGGAGTTAAGTGGGGTGAAGGGGGGGTGAAGTGCAAGTAAGAATAAGAAAGTAGGGACGTGGAAAAATACTAATGATATAATAAGTGAAAATATAGACTATAAAACCACTCTGATAATATTGGAAACATGAAAAAATGGCATATGTAAGTGATAAGGATTAATATGGACAAATGGAAACGATTTGATTAGACGGTGGAGGTGTTGGCAGTTTGCTTTTATATTTTTGTTACTTTAATATAGATTTTGCAATGAGGTATTTAAAGGCAAGCTGTTACCCTAAAACAGAGTTGCCTCCTCTGCCTAGTCTTCCCCATTCTCTCTGACAAATATCCCAACACTTGCCTCCCTCTGCTGCAGTCACCGGCTTACGGGTCCACCTCCCTCCTTAGGGTGAGTGCTCTTTGAAGGCAGGACTACATCTTACTCCTCAGCACCCCTGTTTCATAGCATGGAGCCCAGGATGAAAACATTCAGTAAACCTGGCACAAATTCAGTCTTCTTCAGTAATGGTGCAGTATTTGCCCAGGCGGTGTTTAGGGTTGACTGACAACATCCCAAGCTGGTGATGAAAGAACAAGGTAGGGACTTCCCTGGAGGTCCAGTGGTTATGACTCTGTGCTTCCATTGCAGGGGGCACAGTTTTGATCCGTGGTTGGGGAACTAAGATCCCGCATGCTGCACGGCATGGCCAAAAAATAAAATAATTACCTCAGAAGGAGCCCATTCATTGCTGGCTAGCGCTACTTGTTGGAAGAGTCTCTCTTGTATGGAGTTGGAGTCTACCCATTTGGTGGTCGTGGTCTGCTCTGTGGTCCTGACACTCTTTCCAATGTAGGAAATGAGCACTCTTATCCTCTCTCTGGCTTTTCCTTTTCTAGGCCGTTGTAAACATGTGTCTGGAATCCGGGGGCGGGGGGTGGGGAAGGAGGTGGAAGGGGAAGGGAGAGGGGACTGTTTTGGGGATTTTTGAGGTTTTGGCAGGCGTTGCAGCGTTGAGAGAGGTTGAACTTGTTCAGCGAGGGCTTGTGGAATAGAAGAGGGCCAAGGACAGCGCCCTGGGGAGAGTTAGCGATTACAGGGTAAACGGAAGAATTGGATCCCAAGAGCAGGCTGTGGCAGAGGAGGAGGAAGACCAGGTGAGTGTAGACACCACTCAAGCCAAATCTAAGGAGAAGAGAGTTTTAAGGAAGAGGGAGTGGCCATCTCTTCTAGAGAGAGGCAAAGTAAGATGCAGGCTGAAAAGATATTTTGGGATGTGGGAATCAGAAAGTGCTCAGAGAATGTATTGACTCGGTGCAGGTGCAGGGATGGGGACAGGGCATTGCAGGCTAACACATTTTGGGGGATGCACCTGAGCCCCTGGTGCTACTGTTTCTCTTGGCTGGGGAGCAATGGTGACTTCCGGCCAGCTTCTCTCAGAATGCACAAGCCAGGCTGGAAGAGGCAGCCATGCGACAGAAAAGGAGGGACCAGGGAAAGGGACAGAAGTGGGCAGAGGCTGCTGGAGAAGTAGAGGCACAAAGGGACTGTTCGGAGGGACAGTCGTTGGCGTTTCTTTCAGACAATGTCATTTACCAGGAAAGAAACCACAGCTGACCACTTTAAAAACCTTGGGTGATGGAAAAGAGAGGAAAAACGTGTTTATCGTGTACTGGATGACATTTCAGATATACCCTCATTTCTCTCCTGCCCTCTCTCCATGCAAGCAGGCTCATTGCCTTAGTGGAGGCATGTGACAGAGTCGAAAACAGCCAAGAACTTTTTTTAGTTTTGGTTTTACAGAAAGGGATTTTTAAATTAAAAAAAAATTTGTTTTGGTAAGGAGGCAAGGGAGTTTGGGGCCAACAGACTATGAATCTTGTAGGCATTTGGGAAGAAAGAATTTCCCCCAGGCCAAAAAAAAAAAAAAAAAAAAATCCCCTGGGCTATGAGAAGGAAGATGGAGAGAAGAGAGAGAGAGATCTGGAGACGCTAAGAGCAGATGGAATGATGAGCTCTGCTTCTTGGTGTGTCCCTGGGGAGTTAGGTCCCCAGAGACTGACAGATGTTGGTTCTTCTAGGCGGTCAGGACCATCTGGCAAAAGGTGCCCAGGCCTTGAGCATGCAGAGAACCTGATGGACCCAGAGGGGCCATGGGACAAGGAGGACCTGTGAAGATGGATATTGGATGACATCATGCACTGCTTGAGGAGGTGAGAACCCCAGAAGGCCCAGATGGAAGCTCGGGGTTGGAAATTGGGATGGTCAGAGACACACAGTTTTGCTTCTTGGACCCCCAAGATGCAAGAGATGCAGAGTTAACAGAAGCCTAGATGAGAATGACTTACTGCTGGGGGCAGGGGACCAGGCCATCAGGTAGGTAGAGAATGGCGTATTGAAAGTATCAGCATGGGTTGATTCATATCAGAGTGTTGATAATTGTTTCTTCATTTTTATTTTCTATCTGGATGAAAAACTTGCCATTTTTGTACTGTGGCAGAACAAACAGAATTGTGCCATTCACAATTTGTATAAGTGGTTTTGGGTATTGTTATTTTTTAAAGTTATAAATGCGTTGGAAGTTTCCTGGGTACTCTTTTTTTAAAATGTTATTTATTTTTATTTTTGGCTGCGTTGGGTCTTTGTTGCTGCGCACGGGCTTTAGCTGCGGCGAGCGGGGGTTGCTCTTCGTTGCGGTGCGCAGGCTTCTCATTGCGGTGGCTTCTCTTGTTGTGGAGCACTGGCTCTAGGCGCGTGGACTTCAGTAGTTGTGGCACGCGGGCTCAGTAGCTGTGGTGCACGGGCTTACTTGCTCCCCGTCATGTGGGACCTTCCCGGACCAGGGCTCGAACCCGTGTCCCCACCAGCATTGGCAGGCGGATCCTTAACAACTGCGCCACCAGGGAAGTCCCAGTTTTGTGTATTTTTGATGGCTCTGGCGTGTTTCTGTCTGTTATAGCTTTCTTCCCTTTGGGAAGGTCTGGGGGAAGGTACCCTTTCACCCCACCTCTAAATTAGTTTGGTGCTGTTTATAGTGGGGACAGTTTGGTCATCCTGAGACCTCAGGGCGGGGATGGTAGATGGTGCTTCCCCTAGCTTTCTCTCAGATGCCTGGGTGGCTGGGTGGGTTGACAGTGAAGGCTGCAGGGACCATTCTCTTTATATAAAGAAGCAGCTGGTTGGACTCTGCAAGGCTCCAGTGCCCTGAGGAAATCTGAGACTGTCTTTCAGTGGGACGGAAGCACACTCACTGGCTAAGTAAATATCTTGGCGCTGCACTGCCCTTGGTTTTCCGGAGTTTGCATTCTTGGGCCCAGCTTTTCACAGGATGGTTGGAATATGGAGAAAGAGGAAAAAACACAAAAAACAACCCAATACTCTGGCTGTAGCCCATCTGTATTCTGCCTCTCAGTTCTCCCAGAGCAAATTCCCCACCCAAATAGCAGAATGCTGGGTCTGGAGCACTCTGTGTGAGCGTGCACACGTGTGTGTGAGTGTGGCAGGCCCAGGAGAAGTTGGAGGGTGTAACAGGAGGGCAAGCAGCACGCTGGCTCCCGCTTTGTTGACTTAGCGAGTCTGGCTGCAAAGCCAAGGCCTTTGGAAAGAACGGCCTCCCAGCTTCCGGCAGTTTCTGTTATGCTGGTTCCAGGACTGAGCTAGATCTTGCAGGTGCTGATGGGCAGGAGGAGAGTTCAGTTGGGTGCCAGGGCACCAAGGTTTGGAGAGTTCCACCAGGATTTGTGCTTGCTGGGGGCCTGGGGAATAAAACACAGCCACAGGGCTTCCCTGGTGGCGCAGTGGTTGAGGGTCTGCCTGCCGATGCAGGGGACATGGGTTCGTGCCCCAGTCCGGGAAGATCCCACATGCCGCGGAGCGGCTGGGCCCGTGAGCCATGGCCGCTGAGCCTGCGCGTCCAGAGCCTGTGCTCTGCAACGGGGGAGGCCACAGCAGTGAGAGGCCCACGTACCTCAAAAAAAAAAAAAAAAAACCAAAACAGCCACAGTTTCAGAAGGAGATATTTCTCTCCATCTTACAGGATTCTCTGGTCCTCCCCTTTGAGTCAGAGAGAGAAATTTCCCCAGGAGGCATGCTCCCACTTTCTGACCATTGCAAGGTACAGTCGGCTTTCCTTTTTTTCTTCTTCTTCCCCGCTACCCCGTTTTCTGGTGAGGTGATCTTGATTTCAAAAGCCATTTCCCCTGACAGCTTCTCATTAGCTGTTGAACAAATGTGGCAGATATAAGTCAGAGCCATGTGTTTGGCAACTCAAGGCAGGCGCCTGAATTGCTCCTGGCTGCCGCCTGTAGCGTTTTTCCATTCGTCCAGCAGGTGGCAGTAAAGACCCATCGCCGCTCTGTCTCCTGCGTGACCCACGGGGAGGGAAGAGCGAGGGGCCCTGGAGGAGATGCTGAGCTTGCTCAGGGTTACCTTCCTGTCGGTGGGCTTCCTACTGGTTGGCACGCTCACCTGTGAATTCATGGCAGGATTTACTCCTGATTTTATAGGTGGGTTTTCTCAGAAAAAGTTACTGTGAAATTTAGGGTAAGAGTCATCATTATCCCCCTCTCCCCTACCCCAGCACCTACCCCAGAGTCTGGCATGTAGTAAGTGCTTAACATATGCTTGCTGTGTAGATTTGATCTTTAGTCATCAATTTATTTCTGAACACCTGCTATATACTATGTACTCAGGATGGACCTGGTTCCTGCTTTCAGGGAGCTCAGAGCCTAGGGGGAAGTTGATGGCACATAAATGGACCCTTATGTTAGCACAGGAGAACTACAAAAGCCCAGGGTATGGTGGGAACCCAGAAGAAGGGATGGAGGTCAAGGAGACCCCTCAAAGCAGACAGCCTAGAAGCTGAGTCCTGGAGGACTTGGCCAGGAAGTGGGATGGGGGATCGCCCAGGCAGACAGAGCTGTGTGTGCAAAGGCCCCCAGGTGTGAGAGGCCTTGTGTGTTTGGGGACGTGGTGAGGGATGGTCAGGTAAGCAAGAGTCCTTGGAAGCTATGCCAAGGGGCTTTCAGGGTTCTTAGCAGGAACGTCTCCTGGGCAGATTTTCACTTTCGGAAGAACTTTCTAGTTCCTGGTGGAGACTGGTGGGAGGAGGCTGAGACTCAAGCCAGGGAGGTCAGTCTGGGGGCTGTAATCTAGTAAGAGAGGATGGGGACCTAAACTAGGGTGATAGCTAAAGAGATGGAGGGGAATGAACAGATTGGGACTATTTATAGAAGTGGGGACAGATTGGCTGTAAGGGTGGAGCAAGAGACAGGAAAGGGTCTGGGATGAGCTTGAGGTCTGTCCTGGCTTGGGCAACCAGGTGGGTGAAACAGTCTCTTACGAGTGAATGATCTTTAGATTCATAAGACCTTTCCCAGCCAGTATTTTAAGAGGAAGGTGCTCCCTGTTCCAGATGTTCAACTTTGCTCTCGGGGTTTGGAGGACTCCCCGGGGCTGTGTAGCCCTCCACCTTGAACTTCACCTGTGAAGCTCACACGTCCAGGGCACCCTCTGTCTTTCCTATGCCCGGAGAGCAGATGCTCAGGAGATGGAACCTTCTCGCACATGGTGTGTGGGGTGGACTCTCTGATTGCCTCCCTTACATCCATTGCCCTCCTCTTGATGATCACCCCTTTCTTGTGTCTCTCATGGACCTTGGGGAAAGCTAACCCCACCCCTGGACATAGGGGTGGAGCATAGGGGTCAGGTCTAAGTTGACCTGTATATCTCATCTTCTGTATGAGTCTCCTAGGCCTGCTTAACAAATAACCATGACTTGGTGGCTTAAGACAACAGAAACTTATTTTCTCGCAGTTCAGGAGTCCAGAAGTTCAAAATCAAGTTATCGGCAGGGCTGTGCCCCCTCCAGAGGCTCTAGGGGAGATTCTGTTCCTTAATCCCTTCAGCTTCCAGTGGCTGCCGGAATCCTTGGCTTGTAGCTGCTCAGCCCAGGCACTGCCTCGCATTCACAAGCCTCTCCTATTCTCTTGTGTCTCTTGTAAGGATACTTGTCATCGGATTTAGGGCCTACCTGGGTTATCCAGGATGATCTCACCACAAGATCCTTAACTTAATCGCATCTACAAACACCATTTTTCCAAATAAGATCACATTCACAGGTCCAGGGATTAGGAGGGAGACATATCTTTTGGGGGGCTGCCATTCAACCCACTACAGCCTCTGTGGGTGGCAAGACGATGAAATTGGGACTGTGATGACATCATTGAGCCCCTATGGACCAACCCCGGAAGCCTGCCTGCTCCAGGACTTCCAGTTATGTAATTCAATCAATCCTCCTTATTGCTTTGACATGACTTTCCCCCGTCCCCTGCTGCTGAGTGCCTCCTGACAGAATATGTGCCCATTTGGAGTCCTGCATGCAGGCAGTTGGGTGTGAGGAGAGATTGCAGCAGTTGGAATTCTCTTCTGCTGGGCTCTATTGTTGACACTCTGTGTGACCTTGGGCAGACCACAGGCTCCCTGACCATCGGTTTGAATGCATAAATGGGGCCCTTGTCCCTGCGAAAGGCTCTTCAAAATGGAAGCCACTGTGGTTTCTCTTGTTATGGCCTCTGCATTCCAAGAAAGACGTAACAGAATTGGAAAGGGGCCAAACAATGGAGTGATGAAGGGCTTTTTACCATCAGGGCAAGCTCCACAGTGAGAATTCTCCAGCCGGGAAAGACGGACGCTGAGGAGGGGCAGCACTAAACTCCTTTATGTGATAAGGCACATCCACAAGGTGGAACAGACTTCTTCCTCGAATCCCAGAGTCCTTAGAAGTCTAGGGGGGTACTCCTGAAGCTCTGAGAAGTTGTTTCAGGGCAAATGACAGGAAGCGCTCTTTTCAACGGTGGAAAGGTGGACTGGAGGCATGTGGGCGGCACGGTGTCCTGCACGCGGCATCGGGGAGACCTGGGTTCCACTCCTGGCTCCAGTGGTGTGAGGGTGAGCAATCCTCTTTTCTCCCTGAGTCTCAGGGTGCTCGCTGGTAAATTGAGGGGCAATAAACCTGGCAATAAGCCAGGAGTGAACTTCTACAGACTCACCACTGCTCTCCCCAACCCCCAGCCTTGACGCCCCTGAGATCAGCTTCCTGCTTGTTACTAGTTTCTATCATGGGCTCACTGCAGAACCCCTGTGCATGCATGAGGTCTTCTCTCCTCTCAGAGCCACTTAGGCAATTCTCTCCTACCTTCCCTACATCATCTATTTCGCCCTCTTTACCACTCTCATTTCTCCCATCTGAAAACAACCCTCCCGTAATCCCACTTCTCTCTCTAGCTCCTGCCCACTTTCTCAGCCCTACTCTGCAGCAAAACACCTTGCAAGAATTGTCTGTACTTGTCTCTTTTGCTCAATGAATCTTTACAGAATGAACACACGCATGTAAGTACCATCTAGGTTTTCGAAAAAAAAGGAATATTATCAGTACCTCAGAAGCCCTGTCCTCCTCCCAATCACTTACCCCTCTCTGCACCCCAGAATAACAACTATCCTGACTTATAACACCATAGATGAGTTTTATCTTTTTTTTTTTTTGCGGTACGCGGGCCTCTCACTGTTGTGGCCTCTCCCGTTGCGAAGCACAGGCTCCGGACGCGCAGGCCCAGCGGCCACGGCTCACGGGCCCAGCCGCTTCGCGGCATGTGGGATCCTCCCGGACCGGGGCACGAACCCATGTCCCCTGCATCGGCAGGCGGACTCTCAACCACTGCGCCACCAGGGAAGCCCGAGTTTTATCTTTTTTATCTTATTGCAGTAAAATACTTAAATTTATCATCTTAAACATTTCAAAGCATGCAATTCAGTGGCGTTTAGTACACTCACAGTGTTGTGCAACCATCACCGTGACCTAGTTTCAGAACATTTTAATCACTTCAAAAGGAAACCCCACCCCTATTAGCAGTCACTCCCCATCCCCCATTCTCCTCAGCCCCTGGCAACCACGAATCTGCTTTATGTCTCTATGGACTTGCCAATTCTGGACACTTCATATAAATAGAATCACACGATATATGGCCTTTTGTGTCTGGTGTCTCTCACTTAGCAAAATGTTTTCAAGGTTCATCCATGTTGTAGCATGTGTCAGTACTTCATTCCTTCTTTACGGCTGAATAACATTCCATTGTATTTCTACACCACATTTCTGTATCCGTTCATCAGTTGATGGACATTTGGGTTGTTTCCACCTTTTGGCGATCATGAATAGTGCTGCTATGAACATTCGTGTACAGATTTTTGTTTGAACACCAATTTTCTCTGTTTTCAAACTTTAAAATTGGCCACATGATTCATATTCTTTTTTTTTTAATTAATTAATTAATTATTTTAAATTGAAGTATAGTTTACTTACAATGTTTCAGGTGTATAGCAAAGTGATCCAGTTATATAGATGTAATCTTTTTCAGATTCTTTTCCATTATAGGTTATTACAGGATACTGAATATAGTTCCCTGTGCTATACAGTAGGTCCTTGTTGTTCATCTATTTTATATTGTAGCGTGTATCTGTTAATCCCAAACTCCTACTTTGTCCCTTCCCCCCCTTTTCCTCTTTGGTAACCATTTGTTTGTTTTCTATGCCTGTGAGTCTATTTCTGTTTTATAAATAAGTTCATTTGTATCATTTTTTTAGATTCCACATATAAGTGATATCATATGATATTTGTCTTTATCTGGCTTACTTCACTTAGCTGCAAATGGCATTATTTCATTCTCTTTTTATGGCTGAGTGATATTCCGTTGTACATGTATACCACATTTTCTTTATCCATTCATCTGTCGATGGACATTTAGGTTGCTTCCATGTCTTGGCTATTGTAAATAGTGCTGCTATGAATATTGTGATGCATGTATCTTTTCAAATTAGAGTTTTCGTTTTTTCCAGATATATGACCAGGAGTGGGTTTGCTGGATCAGATTCATCTTCTTTTTCTGTCTGACTTCGTACTTTGTGAAGATTATATTCTCTAATGAGAGATTCATCCACATTACTGCATAGCAGTAGCTCGCTCATTTGCATTGCTCGATAAAATGTCATGATGTGAATATATCACTTTTATCTAATCTGTTGTTGATGGGTCATGTCCAGTTCTGGGTTGTTACAAAGTATGCTGTTATGAACGTTCTCCTTCATGTCTTTTGGTGAACATATGTAGAGATTTGCTATCAGACATATACCTAGGAATGGAATCACTGGGTCATAGATGCTGCCAAAGGGTTTTCCAAGGTTGTTGCAATTTTCACTCCCCCAGAAGTGTGTGAAAGTTTTACTTGCTCCACATCTTCACTAACACGTGACACTTCCAGCCAAATGTTTAATAGATATCTCAAACCCAGTAAGTCCCAAACTTAACTCTTCTGTTCTCCTATAAACCTGTTCCCTCTTTAGTCGATGGCAACTTTGTCCTTCCAGTTGCTCAGGCCAGAAACCTTGGAGTCACCACGATCTTCCCTTTTTTGATACCTTACATCCAGCACATCCAAAATATGACCTCATCCTTTATCCTGCTGCCATCCTTGCTGGAGCCATCGTTTCTCACCTAGATTCCTGGAATGTCTTCCTATGTGGTGTTCCAGCTTCCATTCCACGTGTGAGCACAGCAGCTGCCAGGGTGATCTTTTTAAAAAAATAATTGTGGTAAAATATACATAACATAAAATTTACCATTTTAACGTGTATGGTTCAGTGGCGTTAAGTACATTCACGTTGTTGTGCCACCATCACCACAGGGTGATCCCTGTAGTGCATAAGGTAGACCATTTTAATAATCTGCTCAAACTCCTCCAATGGACCCACACTCCGGAGGAAGAGTCCAAGGTCTTACAACAGCATGTCAGGCCTTGGCCAACCTGGTCTCCTGTTATTCCTGTGATTTCATCTCCTTCTACTTCTCCTTGGCTCTCTCTACCCCAGCCCCTTGGGCCTTCTCGTGTTCCTGGAACAAGCCTGGCATGACTCTGCCTTAGGGCCTTTGAGTTGGCGATAACCTCTGCCTGCCTGGAATGCTCTGTTCCAGAGAGTCTTACGGCTAACTCTCTTGCCTCCCTCACCGCCCCACCCCCCCCAACCCCCCAGAGTCTTGCTCAATTAGCTTGAGGATTTTTGCCCACTATCTCTGAATTTAAATATAAGAGCTGGGACTTCCCTGGCAGTCCAGTAGTTAAGACTCTGTGCTTCCAGTGCAGGGGGCACGGGTTCAATCCCGCATGCTGTACGGTGCAGCCAAAAAAAAAAAACAAGGGAAGTTATCTCTAAAAAAAATATATAAGAGCTGGCTTGTGGTTAAAGAATTCTCACGGTAAAGGTTTTTGTTTGTTTGTTTTCCTTCCCACCTGCTTCCAATGTTTAACATGGGCAATTTTCCTTGCTCCTGTGGGGGGAAAAGGAGTTTATTTCTCGCCTACTCTTGTACTGAAGATGGGGCCCAGCCTTATGGGAAGCTCTCCATTTAATTCTTCACCTTGACTGGGCTGGGGTTTGTCTCCTTGTCTACGCACTCTATGAGGCCTTGAAAACCAGTGCTCAAGATCACGTGGGTTTGACACAGGTCCTCAGTGAGAAAGCCAGCTTCTACATTCTCTCCGGTTTCCTGCTTTCCCTTCCTCTTTGGCCTCTGACTATTTTTAACCCTTTATGCCAGCTCAGTTGGTGCCTTTAAAGGACTGAAAATGTTTTGTCCAGCCTTTTGACTGTTTCAGCAGGAAGTAGTTTGAGGTATCTAGTCGGCTCTGTGGCCAGAATCAGAAGTCCGTTCAACGTCAGCTTTAGGGAGACAGCACGTTGTAGGAGAAAAGACTGGGGTTTAGGAATCCTTGGTCCCAGGCCTAGCCCTGCCTTCAAACTAGCTGTGATTTTAGACCAGTCACATCACACGGACCCCCTGGGCCTCAGCTTCTCACCTGATAAAATAAGAGCTTAGGGGCGGGTGGCCTCAAAGATTCTGTGATTCCACCTTAACTGAGAGACCATCTCTGTTTCGCTGGAGCTCATGACTGAGAGGGGAGAAAGCTCCCAGTTCAGGTGGCCTTTCTGTGTGCTCTCAATGATCTGCCAGGTCCCGGGTCTGGTTTGGGAGAGGAGATGGCAAATGTGGGATGCCAGGGGTAAGAAATATGAAATGAAGGGCAATTTATCAATTCCCCAGAGACTGGGGGAGGGGCAGGGAGGAGGGAAGAGACTGACATCGCACACGGGAAAAGGGCCACGGATGCTGGGTGGGTAGTGGAGACGAGTATGGACATGGTGAGTCTGTGGGTGAGGATCTGCCCTTTTGCTGGTAACTTGGGTCCCCAAAAGAAGGTCCTGAAGACAGAGGCTTAGGGCTTGGCCAACAACCCCCCTTCCCCTTTCCTCCTTCCCAATCAGTACATTGTTTAGTCTGGAGAGTTTTTTGGACGTCTATTAAATGAAACCACACCGTATATATTATATTGTGATTTCCCTTATTTGTTTAACATTGTGTTTATGGGATTCACTCATGAAGTTATAGCATATTTATTTTTATGGCCATGTAGTATTCCCTTGTATGAATAGAGAATATATTTATTTTTATTTTTATTTTTTAATTAAAGTATAGTTGATTTACAAAGTGTTACTTTCTGCTGTACAGCAAAGTGACTCAGTTATGCACATATATACATTCTTTTTTATGTTCTTTTCCATTATGGTTTATCCCAGGATATTGAATATAGTTCCCTGTGCTGTAGAGTAGGACCTTGTTGTTTATCCATCCTATATGTAATAGTTTGCATCTACTAACCCCAAACTCCCAGTCCCTCCCTCCCCCTCTCCCTTACCCTTGGCAACCGCAAGTCTGTTCTTGAATAGAGAATGTATATATATTAACCCATTCTCATGTCCTCGGGTGTTTGGACTGTTTGCAGCTTTTGTTTTTATGGGCAGTGCTGCTATGAACATCCTGGGGCCCATGTGGTGGAAGAGATTCTCCAGGTGCATTATGACAGGTAGAACTACCTGGTCGTAGAGTGTGTGTACTGGGTAATGCCAGCCTATCTTCCAAATACTTGGGTCCACTACTCCTCCCAGCAGTCTATGAGTGTTCCTAACACTCCGTATCCTCAGAGCTCTCCTCAGTGCTGGTCTGTCCAGTCAGCTGTGTCCACATCTCAGAGGCCCCTTGGTCTCACTTGGCCTCTGGCCTGAGTCCCTCTGGTTTGGTCCCCCCCTCCCCCCACCCCCAGGCTGACCTGAACTTCCTGTTTCCCAGAGAGTTGGAGCCCTGGCTCACATTGTTGGCTCAGCCTCTGGGTCCAGGCATAGGGCCCTCTGGCTCCTGGGGGTCAAGTAGGCTAGACATCACTTTCTCTTGCCAAACCAGGTGGCCCTGGAATTTTCCACCATAGAGGAGGCGGTATTGTCTCCCCACACCTCCCAGAACCAGGAAACCTTAAAGACAGCTTTAAGGGCTTTTCTTGAGGCCTTTGGGCAGATTAGCACCAGCCCTGTCAGTGCCGGCAGGAGGACGTGACATGTGTGCTGGCCGCAGGCCAGGCCACGCCACACAGATGTCTGTGCACAGCGCCAGCTCATGCAGCCGGGGGCCTCAGGTGTGCAGTGTGTGCAGAGCCGGCCCTGCCCAGCGGGGGAGCCCGGGAGCCCACCTCCTCCTGTTGCGTTCACCTTCCTGCCAGGTGCTTCCTTTTTGACAGTGGCTGCACCAGGGATGGTGCCCTGCATCCTGGGCTCGGAGGGTTTGGGTTTTTCCTTGTTGTGGGAAGGCACGACAGTCATGGTTCCCAACACAGGCCAACCTGGGTTAGAATCCCAGTTCTGGGACTTCCCTGGTGGTCCAGTGGTTAAGACTTTGCGCTTCCACTGTAGGGGGCATGGGTTCGATCCTTGGTTGGGGTACTAAGATCCCATATGCCCTGCAGTGCTGCCAAAAAATATATTAAAAAAAAAAAAAGATTCTGCCTCTTACCAGCTGTACTGGTGACTTAACCTCCCTCAGCCACTGTGTCCTCATTTGTAAAATGAGGACACCATCTACATCTACAGTGTTATTGAATGAGAGGATGTGTGTAAAGCATTAGTACTCTCCCTGGTGCACCCTGGACCCTGAGAACTGTTTTGCGTAGTTATTGTGACAACATCATGGTGGAAAGAGCTGAGGTTAAAGCTAGAAGGGGGCTTCCCTGGTGGCACAGTGGTTGAGAGTCTGCCCGCCGATGCAGGGAACACGGGTTCGTGCCCCGGTGCGGGAAGATCCCACATGCTGTGGAGCGGCTGGGCCCGTGAGCCATGGCCGCTGAGCCTGCATGTCCGGAGCCTGTGCTCCGCAACGGGAGAGGCCACAACAGTGAGAGGCCCGCGTACCGCAAAAAAAAAAAAAAAAAAAAAGCTAGAAGGATGTGGCTTTGAATCCGGATGCTGTCACCTCTTGCTTGTGTCATTTAGCCGGTCTGAGCCTCAGTTTTCCCCATCTGCAAAATGGTATATAATAAGAATTTCTATGTCACTGAAGTCATTGAACTAAAATGTGTAAAGGGCTTGGCAGAAAGTAGTTGCTTCATAAATGTCAGTGACCGTTATTATTACATGAGAGGAAGGAGTTTTATTTTCAGTTAAGGGAACTAGAGACACGATAACATAGAGAGTCATTATTTCCTGTGGAACAGCCCAGACTTCAAATTTTTACATATTTGAAAATATATTATTAAAAATACATTATAGGGGACTTCCCTGGTGGCGCAGTGGTTGAGAGGCCGCCTGCCGATGCAGGGGACACGGGTTCGTGCCCCGGTCCGGGAGGATCCCACATGCCGCGAAGCGGCTGGGCCTGTGAGCCATGGCCGCTGGGCCTGCGTGTCCGGAGCCTGTGCTCCGCAACGGGAGAGGCCGCAGCGGTGAGAGGCCCGCGTACCGCAAAAAAAAAAAAAAAAAAAATACATTATAAACATTTTGGAAAAGAGAAAAGGAGAAAAATATCAAGAATTCCCCCAAGGTCCCACCACCTGAACATAAGCACTGTGACCATGTTGGTGTAAAACTCTTCTGGGATTTTTCCACATGTATTTTATGAAGCAGTTGTAATAGTAGGATATACACTTTTCTGTATTCTTTTTCCTTCACTTAACACTGTATCATAAACATTTCCCCATGTTGCTACATGTTATTCGTAATTGTAATTTTTTATGATTGCATACCATTCTTAATTAAGACCTTTATGTGTAAACTTCTCCGGTATTTCAGGTTTTTTCCTTAAGATTCCAGAAGTCAAATTACTGGGTCATGGGGCATAAACACTCTTTATAGCTTCAGATTCATGTAGCCAAGTTGCTTTCCAAAAAGGTGGTATCAATTTGAATGCAGTAATGTCTGAAGAAGCTCATCCAACTGCATATCCATTGGTACTGGGTATTATAAATACAGTTTTCTTGAGACTGATTTATGAACTAGGTCTTGTCTTTATCGGCAGCAGTTGCCAAGCCCAAAAAAGTGAAAAGGAGTTAATAAACCACAGCAAACTTCATTAATGCAGAATCATGGAGTTGAAAAGTTAATACCTCTTGTCTCACCTGATTTTACCTTCTGCATTTAGACTATAAAGATGGATGGATACTATATTTTAATTTAACACAATTTTTTAAAGTTTATTTTTTTCTGTTACAAGAGTAAAATGTGATTATTAAACACATTTTGGAAACGACAGAAAAAGTTGAAAAATAAATCACTCTTAGTTTCAAGGGTAACGTTTTAGTACATTTCCTTATTTTCTTCCAAACATTTTTCTCTTTTCACATAACTGAATATACTCTATGAATAATTTTAATTTCTTTTTTTGCTTGTTATAATATAGATATTTATATAACTGTAAACATATATAGATATCCTTTTTTAGCCTATGTATTGTATTATTTTTATTGTCTTTTTTTTTGAAAAGGAAATACATACCCATGATTTTAAAAAATTCAAATAGGGCAGGGTGTACAATAAAAAGTCTCTTTCCCACCCTTGACCTCAGTCATCCTCTCCAGAGGAACCATTGTCCTAATTTTCTTGTGTATCCAGAGAAATTCTATGCATATTCAAACATAAATGGGCTTTTCTGCACAAATACTAGAGTGCCAGACATACTAGTTTGCACCTTGCTTTCTTTCTGTTTCACTTAATGTATCTTGGAAGTCGTCCCACAAAAGCACATATGATCTTGACATGATCTTTTTAATGGCTGATAAAATATATTTCATGGATGTACCATAATACATTATCCAGTCTCCTACTGAAGACTATTCCTTTCTTTAATTCCTATAGACAATGTTTCAAGCAACAGTGCTACCCTTCATGCACGTGTCAGTAACATCTGTAGGATAAATTTGTAGCAGTGAAATTTTGCTAGGGCAGCTGATGCATTTTAAAATGTACACCCATTAAATTTTGATAGATACCATCAGATTGCCTTCTATAGGACTTGTACCCAATTAAACTCTACCCAATAACATATAAAAGTTCCTGTTTCGGGGCTTCCCTGGTGGCGCAGTGATTAAGAATCCACCTGCCAATGCAGGGGACACGGGTTTGAGCCTTGGTCCGGGAAGATCCCACATGCCGCGGAGCAGCTAAGCTCGTGTGCCACAACTACTGAGACTGTGCCCTAGAGTCTGTGAGCCACAACTACTGAGCCTTTGTGCCACAACTAGTGAAGTGTGCACGCCTAGAAGGGTAGCCCTCGCTGGCCGCAACTAGAGAAAGCCTGTGCGCAACAATGAACACCCAATGCAGCAAAAATAAAAATTTAAAAAAAAAAGGGCTTCCCTGGTGGCGCAGTGGTTAAGAATCTGCCTGCCAATGCAGGGAACACGGGTTCGAACCCTGGTCTGGGAAGATCCCACATGCCACAGAGCAACTAAGCCCATGAGCCACACCTACTGAGCCTGTGCTCTGGAGCCCGCGAGCCACAACTACTTAAGCCCGTGTGCCACAACTACTGAAGCCCGCACGCCAGAACCTGTGCTCTGCAACAAGAGAGGCCACCGCCATGAGAAGCCCTCGCACCGCAACGAAGAGTAGCCCCCACTCGCCGCAACAAGAGAAAGCCTGTACGCACAGCAACAAAGACCCAACGCAGCCAAAAAAATAAACAAGTTTAAAAAAAAAAAAGTTCCTGTTTCTCCATACCATCACCAGCACAGAGTGTTAACAATGTCTTTGATCTTTGACAAACTGAAAGGTAAAAATTCCACTTTTAACATAATTTTTTTTCATGAGAAAGGCTGAATAATCTTTTTTTAATAAATTTATTTATTGATTTTTATTTTTGGCTGCGTTGGGTCTTTGTTGCTGCGCGCGGGCTTTCTCTAGTTGTGGCGAGCGGGGGCTACTCTTTGTTGTGGTGCACGGGCTTCTCATTGCCGTGGCTTCTCTTGTTACGGAGCACGGGCTCCAGGCACACAGGCTTCAGTAGTTGCAGCACGTGGTCTCAGTAGTTGTGGCTCGTGGGCTCTAGAGTGCAGGCTCAGTAGTTGTGGCGCATGGGCTCAGTTGCTCCTCGGCATGCGCGATCCTCCCGGACTAGGGATTGAACCCGTGTCCCCTGCATTGGCAGGTGTATTCTTAACCACTCTGCCACCAGGGAAGCCCTGAGTAATCTTTCAAAGCCACTTATATTTTGTTTTCTGTGAAATGACTAGACTTTGTTTTTAATGACTGAGAAATATCCCATGGGGAGGATTTGCTGTAATGTATCTAACTGTTCCTTTATGTTGTTTCTAAACTTTCACTGTTATAAATAATAAGCATAGTGAACATCTTTTTTGTATAAAGTGTCTTCAGCACTTTGTATTGTTTTCTTGGAGTGGATTCTTGAAAATGAAATTTGTGGGTCAAAGGGTATTGGCATTTTAGAGACAGGATTGCCAAATTGCTCTTGGAAAGGCTTACACTAGTTTACAGTCCCACCAACAATGTACACGTGTGCCCAATTCACTTTTCCATTGCCAGCATTGGCTTGTCGTATTTAAAGGATCCCCCAGGACGCAGCTTCTGCAGACTTACTTTGTGCTCTAAACCAGTGTTAGCCTAACCTTTAAAGCCAGCAGACTTTCCTTCTTTGCATCACAAACCCCAATACTTCCTGTCCAACTGAGGCTCAGCTTTGTGGAGGACTCACAGTTTCGCATCAGAGATGTCAGTGTCTATTTTCCTCCCTCTGTAAAACCCCACTGCCAAGTTTGTACAAATCACTGTAGTAGAAAAACATTCCCATTGTTCCAAGAAGACCTCAAATGCTCCTCTCCTGGATTACCAATCAGAATAGGTTACCTATGGCCCCGGAGATGTGGGGCAGCACAGGATGCCGGGCTCTTTCTTGGGGGGCGGTGCCATCCGATTCATTCCTGCTGGGATGTGGCAAAGTCAGTGAGCGTGACCCTGGGGAAGGTGCCCTGTGTGCTGGGTTCCATCAGCGCAGGTGTTACCTGGAAGAGTAGACATTTGTTTTTATCTGCTCAATACCTCTTTCCTCTTCTGATAATAGGGGCTTCTCTTGCTATTGCAAACTGCTGTATCATGACCTAGCCCTGGCCTAGTGGAATCTCCTTTCCTCTTGGCCAGAGTGACCAACTCAGGGGCAAACACTTGACCCAAGAAAGATCAGTCACAGTCCTTCCTGGAATTTGACCTATGGGTGCTGGGAGAACGAAGTTTGTTTGATAAGCTGGGATGATTTAGGCTTAAGGCTGTGGTGGTCCTCTTCCCCTCCATGTGGAAAATTCTGTCTGCAATAGAAGTCTGGGAATGTGGAGCTAAGGAAAGACCCAGAGAGGTGGGGCAGGAAACGTGGAAAGAGACTGTCTTCATGCCGGCTATTTGAGTGCTTGTCTGAAATGGATGACTCAGCCCTTGTCATCAGAAAGATTTATATTAAAACACAAGTGGAATACTATTTTTACCTTTTAGTCTGTCAAAGATCAAAGACATGGTTAATACCGTGCTGATGATGGTTTGGGGAAACAGGTTCTTTTATATGTTATTGGGTAGAGTTTAATCTGGTACAAGTCCTATAGAAGACCATCTGATGGTGTCTATCAAAATTTAAAGTGTACCTTTTAAAACGCGTCAGCTGCCCTAGCAAAATTTCACTGCTAGGAATAGATCCTACCGATATTACTGACAGATGTGCATGAAGGGGACTTACAATGCAAAAGTCTAGTTCACCTGGAGAGGTCAGAGAACTTGCACCTTTGAGGTGAGTGCAGGGAGTTCTGGAAAGAGGGAGCCAAGGGTTGGTACTAGAGGAAAATACCAGGCATCAGATTCAAACATTTCAGATGTTTGAGATAGTCAGGAGGGGGCAAGGTAGGGATTGGTGGCTAGGAATATTAGAAGCAAGTCATTGTATATATGTGGTACATATATACAATGAATATTACTCAGCTATTAAAAAGAATGAAATAATGCCATTTGCAGCAACATGGATAACCCTGGAGATTGTCATACTAAGTGAAATAAGTCAGACAGAGAAAGATAAATATCATATGATATTGCTTTTATGCAGAATCTAAAAAAATGATACAAATGAACTTATTTACAAAGCAGAAACAGACTCACAGACTTAGAGAACAAACTTATGGTTACCAGGAGGGAACGGTGCGGGGGAAGGATTTATTGGGGGTTTGGGATTGACATGTACACGCTGCTATATATAAAGTAGATAACCAACAAGAACCTACTGTAAAAAAAAATTAAAAATAAAAAAAACCATAGATGAGGAAAAGGCCATTAAAATAAATAAAAATGGATGCAGAAGAGTATTAGAGTCTAACTGTTTTGGACTGGGAGCAAGGATGTACTCATATTTTTTAACATGATATAGATGGAGCAAAGTCTTATGCAAACTCTAATCTATACTGGTAAAACCATACTCTGAGAATCATATTCATTTATAAGTGCTGTAACTGAAGAGGGTGTTTGCCAATCCAAAGCACATAAAAAGGAGAACAGGTTGGATCATTAAAGAGATTCAAAATGCTTTACATGTAAAATAACTGATATGATTGAAGCTATTTAGAAAAGATCAAGAAAGCAATTCCAACTGTTTTAAAAGTTCTTTAGTAACTGTGATGTACAATAGGGATGCTTGTCAATTTCTGATGAAAAAGTGGATTAAACTAGGACCAAAAAATGAATGTGAAAAAAAAAGAAGAAGCAAGTCAGGAAGTACAAAGTCCAAGATAAGAGAGTCGATTGCATTCATCTGGGCACAAGATGATCCTGAGCTACCCTGGCAGTGGACACGGTGAGGAAGAAAGCAAGAATTGCAAAGATAAGAGTTGACAGGATTTAGTGACTGGCTGGCTAACTGTATTACAGTAGTCTGCTCATGCTGTCATAAGAAAATACCACAGACTTAAACAACAGAAATGCATCTCCTCATAGCTCTGGAGGCTGGGAGTCCAAGATCAAGGTGTAGGTGGTATTAGTTTCTGGTGAAACTAATTAGTTCCTCTCTCCCCAGCTTGTACATGGTGCCTTCCTGCTCTGTGCTCACGTGGCCTTCTCTTTGTTTGTGTGCACAGGGAGAACTCTGGTGTTCTTCCCCTTCTTATAAGGTCAGCAGTCCTATAGGATCAGGGCCCCACCCTCATGGCCTCATCTCACCTTAATTACCTCTTTAAAGGCCCCATCTCCAATACAGTTACACTGGGGGTTAGGGCTTCAACATACACATTTTAGGCGGCGGGTGGGGAACACAGTTCACTCCATAACACTAACTGAGTAGAAATAAGATTTTAGGATAGGATGATTCACTTAATTTGTTTGGGCGTATTTTTTCTGGGGCTTTAAAAAGAGATTTGTAATCATAGGTACTTGTGAATGTAAAAATTCTGGTCCTTTCACTTACCCTTTTAAGCATTTCCTTGAATTGCTATGTAGTGTTCATAGCTATCACTTTTAGAGGCTACCTTGCATTCCTGGTAGTACCCTAGTATTATTCCTGGTCTTAATCTTAACTAGTGTCCCTTGGCCAGCTAAACAGCTGCCAGCCCTATCCATCCTTTCTTTGCCAAGCTCATTGTAACCATTCCTTTCTCCCTATCTGATGGCCAGCACCCACCATAAGCCCACGTCATTGTGTGCCATGGCCTTCCTCACTGGTCATCTTGTCATTGGTTGTGTCTACTGCATTCACCCAACACAGAGGAGACAAATGAATCTTAAGGCTGTTTGTCACTCCTCTACCTTACCATTAACTGGAAGATAAAGTCTAAACTCCTTTAACTAGGCATTAGAAGTCCTCCACAATCCAATGTTAAGCTAACTTGGTTACTACTCACCCACGCTGTTTCTGTGTGTTTCTTTTCTAGAGTCTGGTAGGCCCCTCACTGTACTTCCAACATGCCCCATCACTCCCAGGTCATTAGCTTTGCTTCATTGAGATGTCCTTCTTGATCATCTAGTTTTATCCAAGTTGAGTTATCAAGACACATCTATGTGCATATTTGACTTTCCCAGTAGACCATGACTCACTTCTACAACTTTGGCACTGGCTTATGGCCCAATGTGTAGACCCAAGTTTCTCCAGATTCAAATCCTAGCTCTGTCATGTACAAATTTTATGGCCCTGGATAAGTCACTTAACGTCAAGCCTCTGTTTCCTCATCTGTAAAATTGGGAAAATACTAGTATCCCATTCATCTGACTGTTGTGTATAACATGTATTGTACATGGTTATATGTAAAAGTCACCTCACCAGGTCCCGGGACATAAGTGCTTAATAAATCTTAGCTATTTTGATGATGATGACCATGATTAGCACTCTGGAAATATTTGTTGAATGAATTTCAGCTTCGCTCATGAACAGACAGAAAGGAGAAATGGCTTTCCTTTTTGTGATCCCCAGCCTTGTCTCTAGAACCTCCTGCAACAAACGCCCGTCTTTCAGCCCTGACTCAACATAGCCCCAGAGTGAGAGGCTTTGAATGCTTGTTTCCCTCTTGGCAGTTTGAGTAGGTTTGCCTTGAAGGTCCACTAGCTTCCTCCCAGGAACAAGCTTCATGGAGTTTGATTGACGTTTCCAAACAGGACAGATATCCTGATTCACCTGGGCTGGCGCCCACTGAGACAGTCTACAGAAACCAGAAATGGGTTCCTTGCCCACAGCCAGGACCACTGCAATGCCTCTCATCAGGCTTGCCCTTAATGTCAGAGGATCCCATGACAAAAAGGCAAAAGGAGGCCCACATGCCATCTGTCCAAATACTTAAAAGTTGTGAATCAAGCCAACAAAGTGCTGTATGTATTCCATCCTTCTACCTTGACAAACGCACCTTCTTAATGGCAGGATCAAAAAATACATATGTGTAGATGTGTATAAAAATACGTGTACAGCTGTGTAATTCCTGTTACTGAAATTGGCAGTGTAGTAAATATGACCGAATTTAATCATAATTGTTTCTGTCTGGATACCCTGTAGATGGGCCAGCAATGTTTGAATGAATATAATAAAAATATTTAAAAATTAAAATAGTTTTTATATGTTTCCAAAGAGTTAATTTTGAGCATTTTAGAAGAAAAGTATATTAAAACTAAAAAATACCCATGAACCTCCCCATTTATTTAGATCTTTAATGTTTTTCAAAAGTTTTATAATTTTCTCCATAAAGCACTTACATAGTTTTTGTTAGATTTATTCATTTCAGTTTATATTTTTGCATGATTATCTTTTTAATAACTACTTTTTTATTTGTTACTGATTGTAGAAATTCATTGACTTTTGTATATTAATTTCTTATTCAGCCACCTTGCTGAACTCTTACTAAAACTAATAATTTCTCTAGATTTTTGTGTTTTCCATGTAGCGATAATATATATGAATATTGAACATTTGATTTATTGTTTTCCAATCCTTGTACCTTTAGTTCTCTTTCTACAATACAGTGCTGAATGAAAATGTTAGCAGACATTCTTTTTTTGGCCTCAAAGGGAAAACATTCAATGTTTCACATTAAATAGGATTTTTGTTGCCAATTTTCTGTAGATACTCTTTAGGGGTTGAGGAAATTCTACTAAATTTCTAAGGATTTTTTTTATATTTATTTTTTTCATGAATGAATATTTAAATTTATCAAAAATTTTCCATTTACTGAGATGATCATATCATTTTTCTCCTTTAAATCTTTGAATTATATGAATTGGTCTTCTAACATTAAAACAATCTTGGATTCCTGCAATAAACTGAACTTAGTCAAGATTGTTTTATATGTTGCTGGAATTGTTTGCTGATTTTTTTTTTTTTTTGCTTTATAACAAATTAAATCAGTTATACATATACATATGTTTGATTTTTTAAGAAGAGTTTTGTGTCTATGTTCGTCAGTGAAATTGTCTCATAATTTTTCTTTCGTGCACTGTTCATATCAATTTGGGTATTAATTTTAATATAAAATAAATTGGGGAGTGTTTCTTCCTTTACTGTAATTTTAAAGAGTTAATATTGGAGTTTAAATATTGGAGTTATTGGGCTTCCCTGGTGGTGCAGTGGTTGAGAGTCCGCCTGCCGATGCAGGGGATACGGGTTCGTGCCCCGGTCCAGGAAGATCCTACATGCCACGGAGTGGCTAGGCCCATGAGCCATGGCCACTGAGCCTGCGCGTCTGGAGCCTGTGCTCCTCAACGGGAGAGGCCACAACAGTGAGAGGCCCGTGTACAGCAAAAAAAAAAAAAAAAAAATTGGAGTCATTTTTTCCTTGAATGATAGAAGTTACTAATAAAACCGTCTGGACCTGGCATTTTGTTTGTGGTGAGATTTTAAACTACTGATTCAATTTCTTTCTTTTTTAAAAAAAATATTTATTATTTATTTATTTTAGCTGCACCGGGTCTTAGTTGTGGCATGCGGGATCTTTTAGTTGCAGCATGCAGACTTCTTAGTTGCAGCATGCATGCAGGATCTAGTTCCCTGACCAGGGATCAAACCCAGGGCCCCTGCATTGGGAGCACGGAATCTTACCACTGGACCACCAGGGAAGTCCCTGATTCAATTTCTTTAATAGTTATAGGATTATTCAGATTTTAAATTTCTTCTTGAGTCAGCTTATTTTTCTAGGAATTTGTCCATATGTTTCTGTTTTCAAACTTATTGGCATAAAATTGTATATAATATTCTCCATCTTTTCAATCTATGTGGCACCTGCAGTTATATACCATTTTTCATTCCTAATATTATGCCTTCTGTTATTTTTTTCTTGGTCAATTTTGACAGAGATTTGTTAGTGTTATTAATCTTTTAAAATAACATAATTTTGGGACTTCCCTGGTGGTCCAGTGCTTAAGACTTTGTGCTTCCAATGCAAGGGGAGCAGGTTCAATCCCTGGCTGGTGAACTAAGATCCCACATGCCATGCAACTAAGATCCCAGATCCCATATGCCACACAGTGTGACCAAGAAAAAAGGAAAAAAAACACCCCATAGTTTTGGTTTTGTTGATCTTTCTGTGTATGTTTATTTTATATTTCATTATTCTCTGCTCTTATTTATATAATTCCCTTTCTTCCAACTTTCTTTGGGTTTGTTCTACTATTAGTTTTTCTATCTATTTTAAAAAACTTATTATGTAATAAAAACATAAAAGTATATATTTCCTACTAGCACAGTAATGCTTTAGGTAAACTCTATAAGTTTTAATATGTAGTACTGTTGTTATTGTAGAATTCTAAGTATTTTTAAAATTTCCACTGATTTATTATTTAACCCATGACTTTAAAAAATATGCCTCTTAATTTCCAAACACGTTTATTCCCCCTAGTTTTCTGTTTGTAATTGAGTTCAAACTTAATGGTACTGTTGTCAGAAAAAGTGGTCTACAGGATATCAAACTTTTGAAATTTGTTAAGACCTGAATATAATTAAATTTCTTAAATGTTCCATGTATTTCTGGAAAAATGTATACTCTAAAATAGTTGGGGGGACTTCCCTGGTGGTGCAGTGGTTAAGAATCTGCCTGTCAATGCAGGGGACACAGGTTCGATCCCTGGTCCAGGAAGATCCCACATGCTGCGGAGAAACTAAGCCGGTGTGCCACTACTGAAGCCCGTGCACCTAGAGCCCATTGCTCCGCAACAAGAGAAGTCACCTTAATGAGAAACCCACGCACTGCAACAAAGAGTAGCCCCCACTCGCTGCAATTAGAGAAAGCCCACACACAGCAACAAAGACCCGATGCAGCCAAAAGAATAATAATAAAATTTGGGTCCAGTGGTATATATAACTTTAAAAAGTTAAACACCTTATGGATAAGAAAACTTCCAAACTGTTTTCTAGAGAGTTTGTACCATTTCACATTCTGACTGGCCTTGCATTTGAGTTCCAGTAGCTCCACATCCTTGCCGACATTTGGGATACTCAGTCTTCTTAATTTTAGCCATTCTAGTGGTGTATAGTGGGATCTAATTGTGGTTTTAGTTTGAGTTTCCCTGACGACCAATGACGTTGAGCATCTTTTCATCTTTTCATGTGTTTATTTGCCATCTGTATATCTTCTTTGATGAGGTGTCTATTCAAATCTTTTGCTGTTTTCTAACTCAATTGTTTGTCTTATTGAATTATGAGTTCTTTATATATTCTGAGTTTAAATTCTATATATTATTATGTATAATATATTCTTCATAATATATTTAATATATTCTAGACGCAGAACTTTAAAGAACTTCATCAAATGAATTTGTTGCAAATATTTTCTCCCAGTCTTACGTCCACTGTAGCCATGTGACTTGTTCTCATCAATGACATGTGAGTAGAAGTGACGTGTGATGCTCGTGGGTCAACTTTTAAGAAGCAATGAAGCTTTTCCATTTTTTTGTTTTCTTTCCACTTGCCATAAAGAGGCCCCAGGGGATGGTAGGGCCACAAGATGGAAGGAGCTTGGGTTCCTATGTCACCACATGGAGAAAAGCTGCCTGTCCACCAGGAACACTGAGATTAACTGAGGTGAGAAATAAATTCCTACCATATTAAGCCACTGACATTCTGGAGTTCATCTATTATAGCAACTAGTGTTCCTCTAACTAATACCTGCCTGCCTTGATTGAATTGGAGACTAAAAGTGAACTTCTAATCAGAATGATATATGTGCCTCCTCTTCAACAGATTATTGTGTCAAGACCATCTGAAGCTATTTCCAAAATCTGTTCTTCTAGCCAGGTCAATTTATTTGTTATGGAATGATTGCTAATGTGGTTTGAGAAACTACTTAAGTGAACCTTTTATTAAGTCTTTCCAGTGTTTCTTTACAATGTTAAAATAATTTTGGTGAGTTCTTTGAGTTCACAACCAGGTCCACAGTGGAAAGGTTTTTAGTATTGGTTGGTTGGTTGGTTGGGTCAATGAAGTTGCTTCTGGGGCTTTAGGAGGGCTGTGTCTGATATGGCCTCCATTTAGCGAGGGCTCCATGCCAAGCACTTTGCATGGTTTCTCTTTCAGGCCTCATAACACCATCAGGAGGTAGGAAGTATGACTCCTATTTTAAAGACAAGGAAATTGAGGCTCAGATGAAAGCAAGTCACTTGCTTAAGGCTGCACTGAGACTTGAACTTGGGTGTGTCCAGCCCCAGACTTGCATTCTGCTGTCCTGGTGGGAATCAAACTGAACAGGAGGCCATAGATCCACCTCATTTTTCCCAGAGCACCCTGTCCTGGGCTCCCTGCAGAGGGTCTCAGCCATCAGCCAGATTGTCCTCACGTCCATGGCCTGGGGCTACCTCAACAACCAGTTCCTTTTTCCTTTTGCACTTCAACCTGCAACAGAGCCACAGGGATGTTATAGACCCTCAGCAGGGGGAGAACCTGTGTGTGCTCGTGTACATGTGCGCATGCATGTACACGTGTGCCAATGACCTGTGGAATCATAGACAGCCATTAGCCTTCTCTCTTCCTACTCTCCTTCCCCTCTGCCACCATCCCAGCTCTTCACATCCACTGGAGAATGGATGCTTCCTACTCTGGGGGAAGCATGGCTGAGCATCCCAAGAGAAATCATAGTGTCTCTCTTGCTCTGGGCATTGCCAAGGAGGTTTCTGGAAATATGACTCCTATTTTAAAGCTAAGGAAATTGAGGCTCAGATGAAGGAGGTTTCTGGAAGTCACTTTTGGGACTTGTCCAAACACTATGGTTACAACTAGGTCTAAAAATAAAGTCCTGTAAAGAAGAAAAGAAATGGGATTATGAGTTTTTTCTTTAGTTTCAAATTTTTCTGTGATGTGGTTTTATTTTTATAATTAAAAGTGATGAAAAATGCAATGAATTGTGCAAGCTGTATGTTGCTTCTCCATGTGAGAAACACCTGCAGGCAGCTCAGCTGTGCTCCCTGCCTGTGTTTAAGTAGTAACACTGTATTGACAAGGAGGTTTTAGAAATTCTTTGTTATTGTGGTAAAATCTATGGAGCATAAAATTTACCATTGTAACATTTTTAAGTGTACAGCTCAGTGGCACCAAGTACATTCACACTGTTGTGCAACCATCACCACCATCCATTTCCAAAACTTTTTCATCATCCCAAACTGAAGCTCTGTGCCCATTAAACGCTAACTCCCCATTCCCTCCTCCTTCCAGCCCTTGGTAACCTCTGTTCTACTTTTGGTCCCTATAAACTGACTATTCTAGGTACTTCATGTAAGTGAAATCATATAGTATTTGTCCTTTTGTGTCTGGCTTATTTCACTTAGCATGATGTCTTCAAGGTTCATCTGTGTTATGGTGTATATTGGATTTTCCTTATTTTTTTTCAGCTTGAATAATATTCCATAGTATGTATATACCACATTTTGCTTACCCGTTCATCTGTCAATGGCCATTTGGGTTGTTTCTACCTTTTGGCTATTGTGAATAATGCTGCTGTATGGGTGTATACACATGGGTGTATAAATACATGTTTGAGTCTCTACTTTGAATTCTTAGGCATGTATACCTAGAAGTGCAATTGCTGTCAAGGAGGCTTTTATTTTTTACTTTTTTAAATTTATTTATTTATTTATGCTTGCATTGGGTCTTCGTTGCTGTGCGTGGGCTTTTTTCTAGGCTTCATGGCATGTCGGATCCTCCCGGACCAGGGATCGAACCCGTGACCCCTACATTAGCAGGTGGATCCTTAACCACTGCGCCACCAGGGAAGCCCCTCGAAGAGGTTTTTAGAACTCATTTTTAGGACTTTCTCAGGAAAGTATTTTGGATTTCCTCAGCTATGGCCACTCTTTGTCCTTTGAATGTGGATTTTTAGAAATTTCTAGCAGTTTTGGGAGGCTTAAACATCGATTTAAAAATGCTTTATTAGGGGCTTCCCTGGTGGCGCAGTGGTTGAGAGTCCGCCTGCTGATGCAGGGGACACGGGTTCGGGCCCTGGTCTGGGAAGATCCCACATGCCACGAAACAACTGGGCCCGTGAGCCACGGCTGCTGGGCCTGCACGTCTGGAGCCTGTGCTCGGCAGCGGGAGAGGCTGCGACGGTGAGAGGCCCGCGGTGGGGAGTGGCCCCCACTTGCCGCGACTGGAGGAAGCCCTTGCACAGAGATGAAGACCCAACACAGCAAAATATAATAAAATAAATAAATTAATTAAAATCAGTTGATGATAATCTATTGAGCTTTCCTCCACAAGGTAATTAAAAAAAAATGCTTTATTAAAGCAAAGCTGAGAAGTAAGGACACGTGTCTGCCTTTCCTGGTGAAGGCTGAGAGCGGGTAAGGGCCTGCCCAGAGTTCAGAGTAGTAGTCACAGGGCCAGGGTTCAAGCTCAGATCTGTCTGAGCTCAAAGCTATGCTTGGTCTATTACCATGCTCTCCTATTTGAGAGCAATTTGTTGGGCTGTCAAATGGGGGGATGCCATTTTGGATCAAAAAGGTATGATATGGAGACTAATTTTAAAATGTTAATTATAGGGCTTTCCTGGTGGCACAGTGGTTGAGAGTCCGCCTGCCAATGCAGGGGACACGGGTTCGTGCCCCGGTCCGGGAAGATCCCACATGCCGTGGAGCGGCTGGGCTCGTGAGCCATGACCGCTGAGCCTGCGCGTCCGGAGCCTGTGCTCCGCAACGGGAGAGGCCACGACAGTGAGAGGCCCGCGTACAGCAAGAAAAAAAAAATGTTCATTATATTTTCCAATCAAAAAGAAAAATAAATGATCAAGGTCTAAAATTTGGAACATAGAGAAAAGCAGAAAGAAAACAGTTACCCGTGGCTCTGCCACTGACTGTCAATTGTATCTCTCTGTACAACGTTTAATTGCATTTTCCCCACAGTTCAGCTGGGCACGGTGTTTACTTGATCACGCCAGGCCAAGAAAAGACAAGCATTTAATAACCTTAACGAAGCCGAGCCTTTCATTTATAAAGGCTTGCATTATCAGGAGATGGGAGGGGGCGTGGCAGCTGCAGAGAAGCAGTGCTTGGATCTCCCTACGAGAAAGAACTTGTGAAGTTCTTTCAGCTGCGAAGAATGCGCTTAGCTGATCGCCTCCAGCTGCAGCACTTAAGCCAGCTTCGCTCTTCCCTGGCGGCTCCCAAGCCAAAGACTGAGTGTGGTGGAGACACCGGCACCCACCATTTCTGCCCGTAATGGGCAACTTTGCTTCACTCCCCACTGGGTTGCCCAAGACTTTGCATGATCTGCGCTGTGGTCTGAGATGTTCCCGGCCCTATTTTTCTTCCTCTTGCATTTCTTTTCACAGGATAGGATCTGCATGGCCCTCTGAAGGCTTTCCCTGCCCAGTCCTGCCTCCTCAGCCTTTATCTTTCATAGTTATGGCCCTCCACCAAATCTTTCACTCCTAACTCCAGCTCTGCATCTAAGTCCAGCATCTGCTTCCTCGACGACCCATATCGACATAGGTGGTGACGATGAGGAGTTCTATGCATGTTTCTGAGCTTTCAGTCATTCTACATAAAAGCCAAGCATAGGATTTCTACCTCAAGTAATGTTCGACATACCACCAACTTCGGACTTCACACAACACTTGGAAGTATAAGAACTGAGTTTACGACAAGATGGCTGCCACGTGCCTCGAGCCCCTGAGTCCGAGCTCAGCGGCCTGGGAGCCTTAGATGCAACCTGAGGTGGGACAAGGAAGGAGTCTGGGCAGGGGAGCGGGCCGGGCGAGGCTTACGTGTGGTGGTGGTGGTATACAGGGCTCTGGCCCTGGGGGCGGTGCTTCTCGGGTCGGGAGATGGGTAGGGCTTAGGGAGGAGCCTGTGAAGGTGGAGGGGCGGGGCCTGGGTAGAGGAGGAGCCTGAGGAGGGGTTTGGGTGGAACATCTGAGCTGGAGGTGGGTCCAGGGATTGAGTTTGTCTAATAAGGAGGCGGAGCCTTTAGAGGGCAGGGCCTCAGGAATTCTAGGGCTGTTGAACCTGGGTGGAAGGTTGAGAAGGTGACCCTGAAAGACAAGGGTGTGGAGTTATGGTTGGGGCACCCACGTTGGGGTGGGGAGATAAAAGAAAAAAGAATTGAGTTTTCTGAGTATTTTCCTCAATTAAGTCTTATGTCTTAACATTTTAAGAAGCACAAAATGGTGGAAGAGTCTATAAGAACTCTGAGAAACCATAGAGGAAAGACTAATGAAAGATGAGAGACGAAAGAGAAAGCAACATGGAAAGCACATTCTATAGTAACAAAGGTGGACAGATAACACTGAAAAAAGAAGGGGATGATTGGAAACAAGACGACTGCTTTCTAGAAGTCCTGGCGGTTAGTAATCAATAAAGTCTGATGAACGTGGAAAAACAACACAGTAAAAATGTGTTACAGCTGAGTGTCTTGCAATGCAAGTGAGTGTGAATTAAGTGCTAAATACATAAATATATGAAAGTAGTTGTATCTGTTGTAACTCACGCCACTACAGGAACTTTTAAGAGTTGCTAATAAAATAATAATGCATTTTATTTATCTGGCTCTGTTTGGAAACACAACAGACCGTTTCCAGGTGGCCATGCAGCTTGCCTCCCATGGTCAGGAAGGCCAGTCCAGAGCTGGAGTCACACCTTTCTTTCTGATGTGCCCGGTGAACAGCTCTTGCAATAAACCGTGTCTCAGGCTGATGGAAGCATGTTTGTCCTGACTGCGTGTCTGAGGTCTTGCCTGTGAAACCTGCAGCTGCCTGCTAAGAGGCAGGGGCTCTGTCCTGTTCCTGTCATGAGTGCCCGGGGCTTGCGTCTAGGGCCTTAGGGACCACAGCCCTGGACATTCTCCTCACTGGTCCGTTTACTTCCCTGACACAGAAAAACCTCACTCACACTTCCTCCTCCTCCCATACCCCAGTTCGCCCAAGAACTGCATCTTTGCTTAGCTTGGGGGTTCTCAACCTGGCTGCCCCATTCACTGACGCCCAGGCTGCATGCCTGACCATTGAACTCAGAACCTCTGGGGCTGGGGCCAGGTGGCAGCATTTTTAAAGCTCCCCAGGTGATAACAATGTGTGGCCAAGGTTAAGAATCACTGGCTTAGCTAAACCCGTTTCCCTGATGGAAGAAGACAGGAAGGGTACCCTTGCTACAACTTTGCCGCAGGCCCATTCACCAGCCACATGACTGCCCTTGAGGGCAGAGCCGGGTCACCCTCATCTTGCCCCATTCTTCAGTACCTGCCATAGTTCTTCACATGGAGCGGATGCACACAGCCTTGTCCTCAATGAAATAAAATTGAATTTCTTATGGGAGACACTTAGATTAAGTCCTCCTCACATTCCCACCCAAACCCTCAGATGGGCCAGACAGATGCATGGAATGTGGGGTAAAAAACCCAGGATCAAGATCTGTCTTTGATAGCAAATGGCCATGTAACCCTAATCATGTTCCTAATCCATGAGGCTGAGAGTTTCCCTCTGAAAATGAGTATAACTTTTGCTCACTGATGCTCTTTTACTGGGGCCCTGGCATTGAGCTAAGACTTGACATGCATCATTTCCAGTCCTCTCAATCACCCCTTAGGGTGTTACCTTTTTACTTGCGGGAAAATAGACTCAACAAGCTAAACAAACTTGTTCGGGTCCCACAGCTAGTTACAGGAATCTGGATCTATTCTTGGTGATTAAGGGTGTGGGCTTTGGAATTAGACTAGGTTCAAATCCCCGCTCCACCTCTTGCTAGCTGGCAGTCTTGGGTGGGTATTTAACCGCTCCAATCTTCAGTTTGAATTATAACCCTATGAACTCTCTGTCCTACTCCAGCTGGGTGGTAGTAGGGGGTCAGGAGAACAGTGTAAGTAGAGGGCTGCTGCAGCTGCCCAGTCCCAAACTGGGGAGTTAACTTCTACCTTTTTCCCATCTGGAGTTTTCTCCAGGCAGAGATGCCAGGGAGGAACACGTGAGGCCCTTTGGATGAGCACACACGCAATTGATTAGTCACACAGACTTTGATCAACCTCAGTGGCAGAAGCAACAGGTACGGGCTGGACCCATATGTTCCCTTGAGTGTGTAGTTCAAGTTAATCCTTTATCATGCACGGTTCAGATGATATCTCTCTTGACCTCAACTTATGGCACAAACTCCTCTCAATCTCCTCCCAGAACTTTCCTTAGGGTAGAGCCAGCTGGACTCTATGTGGCCCCGTCTGGGATGACTGTTTACTTTCTTCATACGTGGCTTTTCTCATTGGAACATCATGCCTGTAAGAGTGGGGGCCTGTTGCCAGGGGTACTGGATCTATGCCATTTTAGCCTGATCCTATTTGGTTACACTTCTCCTGTGTTCCAGACTCTTCTAGACCCCTCACTTTTGTGGCCCCCCAAAACATAAACAGACTGACGTTTCTCTCTTCTTATTTTCTCTGTTTCTCCACAGGTTCTTCTGGATCTTTGCCCTGACTTCACTGACTTCACTTTCTATTTCTGTTGACTGATACCCTCTTCCTCCTCCAGTATAAATGACTCTCTCTGAGCAACGCAGTCACCCATCACCCACCTCACCGTTTACTGTGAGGATTAATTGAGATAACGTGTGTAAGCACCAGGCACGTTGCAAATACTTATGCAAATTAGCTATAATTTCGTAAACAAGAGTCATCCCGTGTGGTATGAGCATTGATAGCAGGAAGCACAAAGTACACTAAAAAATGCTCAGTAAACTGAGAAATGTTAAACAGTGACTGGTGACAACTACTGTGTGTCTGGGAGTCCAGCATCCCCACCTAATACCTTTACTTACTTATGCACTAAACGTTTATTGAGATCAGGGGTGGCCATTTGTCATATTCACAGCTGCCCAGTGTCTTTTTTTTTTTTAGTTAACTTAAAAAATTTTTTTAAACTGTGGCAAAATACATATAAAATTTACCATCTTAACCTTTTTTTTTTTTTGGCCGCACCACGCAGGGATCTTAGTTCCCCGACCAGGGATCGAACTTGTGCCCCCTGAAGTGGAAGCATGGAGTCTTAACCACTAGACCGCCAGGGAAGTCCCCATCTTAACCATTTTTAAGTGTACAGCTCAGTGGCATTAAGTACACTCACATTGTTGTATAACCACCACCACCATCCATCCACAGAACTCTTTTCATCTTGTAGGGCCCAATGTCTTTTTTTTTTTTTTTTTTTTTTTTTGCTGTACGCGGGCCTCTCCCTGCTGTGGTCTCTTCTGTTGCGGAGCACAGGCTCCAGACGCGCAGGCTCAGCGGCCATGGCTCACGGGCCCCGCCACTTCACGGCATGTGGGATCTTCCCGGACCGGGGCACGAACCCATGTCCCCTGCATCGGCAGGCGGACTCTCAACCACTGCACCACCAGGGAAGCCCTCCCAATGTCTTTTGAACTGTCTTTGTGTGTCTGGGGAAATTCCTCTTCTGTCTTCCCAGTGAGGAAGTCAGAACACACATTCCCACATGCCCTGGGACTGGGATGCAGGCCTGTGACCAGGGTCCACCAATCAGATGCATCCATGCAGACCTTTTGCTTCAGATGGGATCCACAGGAAGAAACAGGCTTGGGTGAAGCCGCCATGTTTGCTGGTGTGGATGGCAGCAGAGGTGCCCAGCTTTTGGTGGTGGCAGCTGCTGTGGTGGTGGTTCCCAGGGGTAGCGAGGTCAAGTTCCTGATGCAGAAGTGAAAACAGTGCTGGCTGCGGTAGTGGTTGCAGCAGGGCTGGTTCTTGTCGCTTAGAGTTGGGCATGCGTGGTAGTTTCCTTATCGGGCCATGGTTTGGGGTGTTACTTCTCGATGTTTTGTCTCAAGTCTACTCCTGAATAAATTTTCTTTTTTTGTTTAGCCAGCTGGGCAGTAGAACCATGCCAGTCCCTTTCATCAGAAGGACTGCAGAGAACAGTGAGACCAAGGTTGCCCGAACCCTCTTGCTTTCGGATGCTGTTGGCAGAGCTGCCTTGATCTTGGACTTCCTTCAGATGAACTGGTCAGGCCCCAGCTCTTTCGTTGTCTCTCTTTGACTTCAGTCCAGGCAGGGATGGCTCTGGGATGCAGTAGTTCCTCGTGATTGCTGCAGTACGTGGGAGAGAAGTCGTTTTCAGAAACTGGTCACTGCCAGGAAAGGGAGGCCCTGGTGGTCTGGCCCTGCCTGGGGGTTTGCTGTTGGTGATTTTTCTTCTTCATCCACAGAGTGTTTTACCTGGACACGGGCTTACCATGAACTACTCCCTGTTATATTTTTCTGCTTGTTTTTCCACACTGTTTCTCTGGAAGGCAAATTCTGTCAAGAGGCATATTTGAGGATGGGAGGGACCACCTCTTTCTATGGGGAAGTACAGAGAAAAAACATCATTCGAGATTCCCCACGGTTGCCCTGTGCCCCTCGATGGTCTGATACCCTTGTGCCTCAGTCTTCCTCTCTGCAGGATTGGGCTTGGCTTCCCAGGACCTCCACTGTGTGATTACTGAGGCCCTTCTCTGTGCCAGGATCATTCTGGAGACAAAAAGACAAGTAAGACGTCTGTCTCTCAGGAACTTGCAGCCCAGCAGAGGTGAGCAAACAGGTCCAGGCCACAGCCAGTAGCTACTGAGAGAGATCACTTTATCATTTAGCATCCATATTATTGTCACTTTAGCTGCATCTTGCTGGTCTCCTCTCTGAGTATTTTCTGTGACCCTCTAGGGGGGTGATTCCATGTTCTGTCCTGGTTGTCACTTGCCACCCCGGCCATCCTGGACAAGATACAGGTCAGAGGGCATGTCACAGAGCCTGGCATTCTTCTGCCCAGCCTTTTTTTGGTCCTATACTCCTGCAGATTCACAGAGGAGGAGAAGTTTCTTCTCCTTTTAGGTGGACACTGGCAGCCCTCGTGTTTATTTTATGTTGCAGGATGACTTCTTCCAGGGATGAGTGATGGGGGGGCGGATATCCATTCCTGGTAGGGGAGCAACTCCACTCCTTGCTTGGTGTGTTTCTGCACGGAGGGCACAACACGACTCTACCTCCAAACCCAATGAGTCAGCCCCAGCCCCAGCGGCCTTGGTCTTGAATGACATCATGAGGGGGGACATTAACAATCCAGCCCAGGCTGTTTTTACAGTCTCTTCTCTAGTTCTCAGTGAAGACTAGGCCTCAGTTTCTCATCTTCTGTGAGTGTTGCCTGCATAAGACCGTACAGCTTCCTAAGGATAAAAAATGGTTTCATTGCCCAGGACGGTCACATCCATGGCTAGTGCAAGAAGCTTTTCTTTCCTGGTCTGCAGGGTACCACTCTGCTTACACAGATTACCTTTCCCTGCATCTCATGGATTCGTTTGGTTC
The DNA here is from genome assembly GCF_964165515.1 of Mesoplodon bidens. Taxonomy (NCBI): domain Eukaryota; kingdom Metazoa; phylum Chordata; class Mammalia; order Artiodactyla; family Ziphiidae; genus Mesoplodon; species Mesoplodon bidens. Next base: position 12,994,739 of record NC_138179.1, read on the forward strand.
CCTGGCATCACAGCTGTCTCCACCATCTCCATAGCTACGGGAGTGTTTGCTTTATGTCTTCACGACTGTGAGACACAGAGTGGATTTGTCCTCAAATAAAAGGCTGTCTTCTCTAGAGGCGAATTCAACTCTGGTAAAATTGAGACTTGCTGGAAGCTTTGAAAATATAGGCTCCCTCCTTCTCTCAACTTCTGCCTTTCCTATTGAAATTTCAAGGATCTTGGGACTTTTAGCCAGCATTTAACCTCAGAGTATCCTGTGTTTTCCCTCTGTTATAGGTTGAATTGTCTTTCCCAAAAGATTCAGATGTTGACGTCCCAACTCCAAATAAACTCAGAATGTGACTGCATTTGGAGACAGGGTCTTTAAAGAGGTGATTAAGTTAAATGAGATCATATGGGTGGGCCCTACCTCCACATGATTGTTGTCCTTATAAGAAGAGGCGATCAGGACACAGACACACATAGAAGGAAGAGTATGTGAAGACACAGGGAGAAGATCGCCATCTACAAGCCAAGGAGTGAGGCTTCAGAAGGAAGCAATCCTGCCAACACCTTGATTTGGACTTCAGCCTCCACAGTTGTAAGAAAACAAATTTCTGTTGTTTAAGCCACCCAGTCGCTGGTGCTTTGTTATGACAGCCCAAGCAGACTAATACACCCCCCCGCTTAGCAGTCTTTGCAAGAAGCCACTCTTCTTTTAATACAGAGCACACACTCCTCTGCACGTGGGCCATGAGGACTGGTTTGGAGAGTCTAGATGGGAGAACACCATGTCTGTGCCATTTCTCTGTGTGCAAGGGCATCTTCACCAAGTGTGTTTCTTGCTTCAGGAGGGGCGTGGAAGGGCAGTGAGGACAGAAGGGGACACCGTTCTAGCCACAGCCACTCAGGCTATGGATGAGGCAGGGATATTTGTCTCTTTCATGTCTGCAAGGCAGGCCACCAAATCAGACACTTTAAAGCTACATTGTCCAGTGTGGGAGCCACCAGCCATATGTGGCTCAGGCACCTGAAATGTGGTTTGTCTGAATTGGGATGTGCTGTAAGTATAAAATACATGGACTTAGTTGAAAAAAATTGCAAAAAATCTTATTAATAATTTTTACATATTGAAGCATATTTTGGATAGATTGAGCTAAGTATATCTATAAAGTTAATTTCACCTGTTTCTTTTTACTTTTTAAAGTGGTTACTAGAAAATTTAAGATTACTTAGGTGGTTTGTTTCGTATTTCTAGCGGACAATGCTGCTATAAAGAGGGCCTGGGCCCTGCCACCCAGCTAGTAGCCAGCTCTCCTGTGTTTTAATAAGCCATCACAACATATTTAGGGCATAGAGTAAAGATGAGACTTGGCCCCGGCCCTTGAGGGGAATCTCAGTCTCCAGCCCCTGTTGCAGGAATACCCTGGTGAATGCCCAGCTTGTCTCTCATCTTCAATGAATGATGACCTCTAAGCCCTGACCTTTATAATTTTGTCCTTTTGTGTTGCCGTGATCATTAGCTACTTTCAGACCTCTGACCCCTGCCCCATGGCTGGTTAGTGCTCTTACCTCTCTCTCCCTTGGCTCAGGAATTTCAAGAACAGACTTTTTATTTTATTTTTTTTTAGTTGATTTGCAGTGTTGTGTTAATTACTGCTGTACAGCAAAGTGACTCAGTTATACATATGTATACATTCTTTTTCATATTCTTTTCCCTTACGGTTTATCACAGGATATTGAATATAGTTCCCTGTGCTATACAGTAGGGCCTTGTTTATCCATTCTATATACACCAGTTTGCATCTGCTAATCCCAAACTCCCCATCCATCCCTCTCCCTCCCCCTCCCCCTTGGCAACCACCAGTCTATTCTCTATGTCTGTGATTCTGTTTCTGTTTCATAGATAGATTCATTTGTGTTATAGTTTAGATTCCACCTATAAGTGATATCATATGGTATTTGTCTTTCTCTTTCTGACTGACTTCACTTAGTATGATAATCTCTGGTTGCATCTATGTTGCTGCAAATGGCATTATTTCATTCTTTTTAATGGCTGAGTAGTATTCCATTGTATATTAGTACCACGTCTTCTTTATCCATTCATCTGTCAGTGGACATTTAGGTAGTTTCCATGCCTTGGCTATTGTGAATAGTGCTACTATGAACATAGAGGTGCATGTATCTTTTTGAATTATAGTTTTATCTGGATATATGCCCAGGAGTGGGATTGCTGGATCATATGGTAGTTCTACTTTTAGCTTTCTGAGGAACCTCTGTACTGTTTTCCACAGTGACTGCACCAACTTACATTCCTACCAACAGTATAGGAGGCAAGAACAGACTTAAAAAGAAAATTTATTATTTATTTATTTTTATTTTGGGCTGCATTGGGTCTTCGTTGCTGCGCACAGGCTTTTCTCTAGTTGCGGTGAGCGGGAGCTTCTCTTGTTGTGGAGCACGGGCTCTAGGCACGTGGGCTCAGCAGTTGTGGCTCATGGGCTCCAGAGTGCAGGCTTGGTAGTTGTGGCTCATGGGCTTAGTTGCTCCACGGCACGTGGAATCTTCCTGGACCAGGGCTCGAACCCATGTCCCCTGCATTGGCAGGTGGATCCTTAACCACTGAGCCACCAGGGACGTCATGGGCAATTTTCCTAACTTTTCTGAGACTTAGCATCCTCATCTGAAAAAATGGGGATAATAGTAACCTCAACATCATAGGACTGTTGTGAGGATTAAATGAGATATTCTTGAATTTCTGGCAGAATTTCTGGCATATTGCATGTGCTGATACATGCTAGTTATTATTATAATTAAGATGAAAAAGCTCTGGGGAATGACTGCACTCCCCAAGCGTCAGGGAATATAACGTGAGAGTGAGTTTTCTGCCTTGCTTCTGACTATAAGTAGCTGTTCCCCAACTCTAGAGACCATCGGAAGAAGGACCAACTTGGGGAGGTGTGTCCCAAGGTGTGACAACAGCCTCTCCAGGGACGGGGACCACGTGCCAGGAATCTTCCTTTATGTCCTCAGCACGGGCTGAGCTGGCCTGAGCTGGGACTCCCTGAAGGTCCTTGGTTCCCCCACTTCAAGTGTTCCCTTCCTCCACCCTTGGGTTACCGGGCGGTGCTGCTCAGTCTCCTTCCTTCCCTTTGATTGGAGATGGGTGCCAGTTCGCTTAATAGCAAATATTTATTGAGTATCTACGACATGCCAGGCACTGTGCTAGGCAATGGATTATAAGAGTTAACACATAGAAAGACTTTGCCGTTAAAGAGTTTATAATTAAGTGGGAGAGGCAGATGGTGAAGAAATGAATGTATAATTATACACTGCAGGCCAGGCTGGAAAGGAAAACATCGAGTCCTGGGAGGGAGTATCCAGGGTCACTTCACCCTTGGGGCAGTGAACTCTCGCAGTCAGCAGGGAAACTCATGCAGGATCTAAGAGACCACGAGAAGGAGTTTGTATTTTATTTTAATTAGAAAGCAGAGGAGCCCTGACTGGTTTAGAGCAGGGGACTGACATGATCAGATTTGTGTTTTAAAGAGGTCACTTTATCAACCACTTGCTCTGTGCCTCAACTATCGTGGGAAACCACGGTTGGAGGAGCAGAAAGGGGAAGGGAAGGACCACGAGGGAGGAGGAGACCTTAGTAATCTGACTGCGGTCGATTTCAGTTGCTGCATTTTTTGGTCCCATCCTGGATAGTGGGTGTCACCATGGCAACCTAAGTGGACGAATGTTTCAGGCTTTAACAAATGTCGATGGTTGTCAAATGTCAACCATGCAGGTCTGTGTCAACGCAATACAAATGTCTTCCCCACCAAACCTCTTCTCCCCACGCACCCAGAGGCATTTCTGATTTTGAAGCTTAGTTGGTTTCTGTTCATTGGAGAACTATGTTTTGTGAGGGCAAGCAATAATTAGGCCTTGAAACTCCTTTCCCGCTTAACGCCCAGAAGAACGTTTGCATCAGACTAAACCAAACCCAACAGGGTTGTGGGATAAACAGAGCCGGAAGTGCAAAGCCAAAGGCACTTTGATGCTGGTTCTAGTCCTCTTTTATCGGAGGGGCACACAAATACTGTCAATAAGAAACATCTTCCCAGTCCACCTCCCAGGCACTGCAGCGTTCATGTTCCCTCTTTGGAGTTTCCATTATACCTTGACCATATCTGTATTATGGCTTTTATCACACTTTACTCATCTGTTGGTTCATTCACCACATATTAAACGTCCAGTGGTCAGGTATTGTGCCAGGTGCTGGGGACAGAGTGCTGAACAAGACAGGCCCCATTTGCACAGACTTTCATTGTAGTTGGGGTAGATGGACAATAGTCCAGTCGACAAAGTGCTGAGTAAGATCACTGCAGACAGTATTAGGTTCTCGAACAATTAGAGGAGATTAGGCTTCAGTGGTTAGTAGTGAAGGACTCTTGCTATTTCTTGGATATGCTCCCTTCATTCCCTCATCAGCGCCTTTCGACTTGCTGTTCCCTCTCTGGAAGGTTCTCCTGCACTTTCCCACGGTGGCTTCCTTTGGCTCATTTTGGTCTCACCTCAAAAGTCACCTCCTCCAAGAGGGCCCCTCTGACCACCCCAACCAGGGTAGCCCTTATTTATGCCTTTCATGGTTTGTGACCTGCCTCAGCCCACTAGAAGTACAAGCTCTCCTGCGGACAGGTTCTTAGATTTGTGAGCTGTTGGTTTCAGCCATGGTCTGGTTGGGAAAACAGACACTACTCTCTGGATTCCACTTGTGAAGGGTTTCAATCTGTGGACTTGGAGAATTCAATCTGTGGAACACAGTTGTTGGGAGGCGGGTGGGAATTAAGATGGGGGGAGCCTTGGGTGGGGAGGGGGAAAGCGGACGGTTCTCAAGAGCTCGCCGGGAGGCCACTGTGAATTTTGAGAAATACTGGAACTGGTTGTCAGTGATTTCAGTCTGTTGCAATAAGGAAAGTCGTTTTCAAGAGTCTGCCCAGAAGCTGCTGTGAATCTTAAAAAACTTCCAGGAAGCCTCTGCTTGCTAGCGCACTTGCCTGCAAGTAGTAATTTGCAGGCACTTACCTGGAAGTTGCTGCAGACTTCACATCCATCATTTTGAATCTGTCTCCGTGACAGCCTAGAACCCAGAAACGTACAGGGGAGGAGATTATGGGAAATGTGGTTCTTGGCTTTCCCTTCGTAGAGCAGACTACAGAAGTGGGAGGCAATGATGCCAAGTTGAAAACACAATCCAACATGCCATTGTATCTCCAGTCTTTAGAACAGTACTTGACACATAGTGGGTGCTTTGGTGGGAGTTGATGATTGACAGAATCACCCTCAACTGGCTGCCTCCAAAGCCCATGCAGTCCCATTCCAAAACCAGCTGAACAAGCTATGACCTTGACCCTGGAGCCCTGGCTGGAACTGCTGACCAAAAAGTCCCAGACAGGGTCTGTGCCACACATATGCCCACAGAATTGTGCATATTAGGGACAGGAGCGGTGAGGGAGGCTGGAGAGCTCAGGGAGTTTATGAGAGGATAGGCTGAAAAAGGGACCTCCAACCCTCTGTGATCAATCCTTCCTGGAGGTGGTGGCATTGCGGAGTCACTAGATTGAGAAAGAAATACTGCTGCCCCGGGGTAGCCATCCCTGACGGCAGAGGAGATGCATAGCCCTTGGGGTCCTGGGCAATTGGCCATGAGTAACTCCTCTGACGTTAAAAGATATGGGAAGTCTCTTGTTTTACCTTTTAAATTAATGTGAATTTTGTGTGCTCTCCTATAATGTGTATGATTGCTTTTGTATGAAAATAAGCCTATTCTCCCCCATTTTGGAGTCACACTGATGCTCCACGTGGTGTGTTGGATTTAGTAGGGGGTAGGGGTGGAAGCCACAGGTGTACCAGACCCCAGGACCAGCTACTGCGAGGCCTGGTACAAAATAAAAATGTGGGGTCCCTTGTTCAAAAATTAGAATTTCAAGACTGTACCAGCAGAACATTTTTTCTTTTAAACATTTTTTATTTCTTTAATGTCGTATCTATTTTGTTTATTTTTGGCTGCATTGGGTCTTTGTTGCTGTGTGCAGGCTCCCTCTAGTTGCAGTGAGCGGGGGCTACTCCCCGTTGCAATGCGTGGGCTTCTCACTGCAGTGGCTTCTCTTGTTGCAGAGCACGGGCTCTAGGTGTGTGGGCTCAGTAGTTGCGGCTTGCGGGCTGTAGACCGCAGGCTCAGTAGTTGTGGCGCACGGGCTTAGTTGCTCCGCAGCATGTGGGATCTTCCCAGGCCAGGGCTAGAACCCGTGTCCCCTGCATTGGCAGGTGGATTCTTAACCACTGTGCCACCAGGGAAGCCCCCCAGCACAGCATTAAACCAAGTGTGAGGCCCTTCTGAGCACGAGCCCTGTGGGACTGGTAACAAGTGACCACAAACTAAGTGGCTTAAAACAATACAGTAGGGGAGTTCCCTGGCGGTCCAGTGGTTAAGACTCTGTGCTTCCAATGCAGGGGGTGCGGGTTCGATCCACGCTGGAGAACTAAGATCCCACATGCCGTGAGGAATGGCCAAAAACAAAAAACAAAACAAAAAACACACACAAATTAATTTTCTCCCAGTTCTGGAGGCCAGAAATCTGAAATGGGTCTCACTGGCTGAAATCAAGTTGTTGGCAGGACCACCCTTCCTCCTGAGGCTCTAGGGGAGGCTGGATTTCCTGGCCTCCTGCAACTTGTGAAGGCTGCCTGCGTGCCTTGGCTTGGGACCCCCTTCCTGACATCACTTCAACCTCTTGCTTCTATTGTCACATCTCCTACTTCCTCTGTTGTCAAATCTTTGCCGCCCTCCTGTATGAAGATTGCATTTAGGGTCCGTGCTGGATAATCCAGGATAATCTCGAAATTATTAATCACATTTGCAAAGTCCCTTATGCCACAGAAGGTAACATTCACAGGTTCGGGGGATTAAGACCTGGTTAACTTTTGGGGCCATTATTCTGCCGACCCTACATGCCCTTGAAGTGGGCCCTGCCAGGCTCACAGCTGAATCCTCTGGTTTGAAAGAGGCAGCCTTTGGGGCTCAGAGCAGAAAGACGAGTGGGACAGACGTGTGAAGGAGTCAGGGAAAGGCTGCCTTCTTCATCCAGATCCTCCATGCTGGCCCCAGTGGGAGGAGGCTGTGTCCAGTGCCCAGAGGTGTCCAGAGATTCATGGCTTTTGTGTCGCCCCCTGATTACAGTTGCCAGATTTAGCAAATAAAATTGCAGGATCCACATCATGTGGGATCTTCCCGCTTCAGGGCTCAAACCCGTGTCCCCTGCATTGGCAGGTGGATTGTTAACCACTGCGCCACCAGCGTATTTTACTTGGCTACCCTGTCCCTGATTCTTACAGCCACACCGTGTTGCCTTCCTCCAATGTCTGTGCTCAGTCTCAGCCTCCCGGGCTTTGGTGAGACTCCCATCGTTCTCCTCCTAGCGGGGTTTCAGGTGTGCAGCCAGAATAAGAGAAGCTGGGCCCGAGGGTTCACAGGCAGGCAGAGGGTTGACAGGGAGAGAGCCTCAAGGTGGCTGGGGAGGAGGCCTGGGTTTGCTGATCTTAAGGAAAACAGCAGCACTTCCTTACCGGGAGGGCAGAGCGTTTCCAAGGTGATTGCTAACTGCTCCCCACACCCTCAGGAAGATGTTGTGTCCCAGCCTTGGAGGGCCATGGGCCTTGAGTCTGTGTGGCCCCCCGAGGGTCACAGGCAGCTCCTAAGTGCAGGATGCCGGGCTCATGGAATAAACACCACATTTCACTTCCTTTGCAAACATCGCACATCTGAGAAACTAATTTCCTTTTCTGAGACACGTCTTTCCCAGCTGTGCAGGCCCTTGGCAGGCTGGGTTCAGACAATAAAATAGAAGTGGTCGGGGCAGCAGGCTGGTGGAGTTAATGCCCCCCGAGTATTGCAGTCAGAAGGTCCCTGTGCTCTGTGAGGATGTGGATCTGTCTGAGTTCACTTCCCTGAGACGGACCACAGAGAAACAGACCACGTGGCTCTTGTTCTCCTATTGACAGTATTCCATAGGCCCCAAGATCTGATGATGATTGTAAGAAGCATTGTTATTTTATGTGCCGACAGCAAAAGAATGCTGCCAGCTATGTTATGCTGTTAATCGAAACGTGCACCCCAATTTCAGAGTTGTGAAATTGTGAAAAGATGGGCATCTTGAGAATCAGTGAGATCGTGTTAGGTTTACCGTCAGCTCCAAGCTAGTGGAATGGAGCCATGGAATAAATAATCATAACAATGACAATGATTTATTTATTAATTACTGATAATGTCTGTGTTTGAGCCATGCGGCATCACCCTTCTCCTTAACAGTTAAGAAAAACTGGTTCCCAGTCAAACGTGCGCATAGTGGGTCTATTGAAGCCCCCATCCCATGTCTGGGTTTCTCTTCGGGACCTCCTGCTTTGATTTCCTACATCCACTGAATTCTCCTCTGCCCCCCTCCCCCCCCACCACGTACATAATCTCCACTTTTTAAAAAGACTGTGGGGACTTCCCTGGTGGCGCAGTGGTTAAGAATCCCCCTGTCAATGCAGGAGACACGGGTTTGATCCCTGGTCCGGGAAGATCCCACATGCCGCGGAGCAACTAAGCCCGTGCGCCACAACTACTGAGCCTACGCTCTAGAGCCCGCAGGCCACAACGACTGCAGCCCGCGCGCCTAGAGCCAGTGCTCCGCAACAAGAGAAGCCACCGCAATGAGGAGCCCTCGCGCCGCAATGAAGAGCAGCCCCCACTCGCTGCAACTAGAGAAAGCCCGCGTGCAGCAAAGAAGACCCAACGCAGCCCAAAATAAATAATTAAGAAAAAGATTGTGATAAGATACACAGAAAATTTACCCTTCGAACCATATTAAAGTGTACAGTTCAGTGGCATTTAGTACATTTCCACTGAATTCTTGCTCTTGCTACATCTTTCTTCCAGGTCATGGGTTTTTTTCTCGGCCCTGTGTGGAGTTTACAGAAGAACCTAGTATTTTCCTCTTGATTCTCCAGATCAGCCGCCAACACAGGCTGTGGGCTATTAGCAGATGATTACTGAAAACTTGACGGAGTCAGAAGGGGTATAGCCCGCCCAGCCCAGCCTTAACTCTAACGCTCTCTCTTCTTGCAGCCTCTGTGAGACATTGGCTGCCTCTTGGCCTCGAATCTGCCTCCCAAGGTGTTTCCCAGCTTTCTCTCCTTCCCCTCCATCTCAGGCTTTTCTGCCAGCTCCTTGCTGGGCTGCCAAACTCCTGACTTTATCACAAGGAGCCATTTTGCTCTCTTCTCCCTGACTTCCTTCCTACCATCCAGAGTTTTCACCTTTCACAGGTGTTCTCTATACAGAGACCGCCTGGCCCCAATAGAGCTTATTTCCCCAGTCAGGGAGAAACCTGCCCAGCTGTGAGAGATTTGCCATCTCGCCGATTGCTTAAGATGCGGCCAGGCGGCTGCCTCTACCCCTTGTAGAGCTCAGGCTCTGCCGCCGAGGGCAGATGCGTGCAAAGCCAAGTCCGTGTGGTAACTGCCGTGCTCTGATAAGGGGGCACTCCGAGCGTTTTGGAGCGGAGAGGAGGGGGTCCTAACCCAGTGAAGGCTGGCTGCTGCAGTATGTTATTGCCGAGTTCCCGTTTCTCCATCTGGTATTTGCTCCCAAAGTCCCTTTGGGAATCACAGTTCCTGCTCTCACTCCATTTGGTTGGGGGCAGGCTGACCCCGTCCCCAGGCTCCAGGGATGGACTCATGCCCCCGGGGCTGTCCGGCCCATTGGGACATTCCTGACAACAGTGACTTGTTCAGAGATAGGCGTGGGACCCAACCAAGGCCAGTGAAAGCAACCCTAGGCCTTGTCCTGGAACTACTGGCTCAGAGACACTCCCATGCTGCTGGGGCTGCTCACTGGTAGGCCAGGAGGCTGGAGATGCTGGTGGTTATCTGGTCACCACATGGAGCAGGGCTGCTGGAGAGTGAAGACAAGTCGGAGGAAACCAGCATTAAGAACAGGAGAGCGATGACTGGATACCAGGTAGGAAAGCCAAACACGTCACTTTTCTGCATGATGAAGCTTGAGTTAGGCTTTTGTGGACTCTAAGAACCCTGATTAACAGTCCTGGAAGGAGGCAAAGCAGGGGGATGACGATTGCGTAGGGCTTTGAAGGCTAAGTAGGAGTTTCCAGGCAGCAAAGTTGAGGAGCATGTTGTAGGCAGAGTGGGTAGCACGTGTGCAGGTGAGAAGGCAGGGACTGGAGATGCGGGTGGCGGCTGGATGACGGAAAGCTTTAAGTGTCGTCCTCGGGGATTTAGACGTGGTCCCGGAGCTGGCTGCTGTGCTGGGGTTTTACTCCCACGAGCTTATGCTTCCCCACACTGCAGATGAAGGAACTGAGTCTAGGAGGTGCGAGGCAGAAAGTTTGCAGTTCAGTGACCCCACCGGGAGTGCTACACAGGTTACGAGGCTAAGCCCCTCCAGGGATGCAGAGAGGTTGGCCTTGGCACCCACGGGGCCCAATAGGTCAGGCAATGAAGGGACAAGGAGCTGCCTTTGACCGGGTATGTGCTCAGCCCCAGGCCCCCTTATGTGTCCTTCTAGCTTAGTTTTCTGAGACCATGGAGGGTGAGAGATTCCAGTGAGTAGGGATCACCTGGGGGTTCTCACCCTGGTTGCACTTGAGAATCCCCCTGAGGGGTGGGGGGTTAAAACTACAGGTACTGGGCCAGCACAGACCTGACTGTTGGTATGTTTCAAAGCCTTTTTAGGTGATTTTAATGAACATCAGGGTAAAGGGCCATTAGCCTGGGGCAGTGGTTCTCAATCACTTGATGAGATTAATTAAGGCAAGTTAAGAGAGTAGGGGAGAGAAAGAATACTCCCTGGGCTTCACTGATGGACTAGGCCCTGTGCTGGGTACTTGACAAGCAGTGTCTTGTTTAATCCTCCCTACAGCTTTGTGGTGATATGATCCCCATTTTACAGAGGTGCTCACTGAGGCTTGGAGAGGTGTAGCAAACTGCCAAGGCCATAGAACTAGTCTGCAGAGGGGCTGGTTTTCAACCCAGGCCTCTGTGACTCTGCACGTACATGCTCCTTCCTGCCAGTTGCCTGGCATCCTGAGAGGTTGCCCAGTCCATCTGGGCAGGCCCCACCTTGGCTGAAGCCATTATGGGGTGCTCTTCCATAAGTGAGGGTCCCAGTCCTTGTGACCAGGGAAACAGGAGGAGGAGGAGGAGGCTGTGCTTGGAAGCTTGGCACCTACGTCCTCCTCTGCAGTGCTGAGGAGCCTGGGCCAAGTCACTGCCTCTGTCTGGGCCACTGTATTAGTCTGGGTTTTCTAGAGAAACAGAAGCAGCTGGGTGTGTGTGTGTAAAGTGATTTATTACAAGGAGTTGGCTTATGTAATTATGGAGGCTGACAAGTCCTAAGATCTGCAGGTGAGTCGGTGAGCTAGAGAACCCAGGAGAGCTGATGATACAGTTCCATTCTGAGCCTGAAGGCCGGAGAGCCAATGGTGTTGTTTCACTGAGAAAGCCTGCGGGCCTGAGGCCAAACTGATGTCTCTCTTTTTTTTTTTAATTTTTATTGGAGTATAGTTGATTTACAATGTTATGTTAATTTCTTCTGTACGGCAGCAAAGTGACTCATATATATGTTTTCATATTCTTTTCCATTATGGTTTATCACTGGATATTGAATACAGTTCTTTGTGCTATAAAATAGGACCTTGTTGTTTACCCATCCTCTATATAATAGCTTCCATCTGCTAATCCCAAACTCCCAACCTTTTTCTCCCCTACCCCATCTCCCCCCTTGGCAACCACAAGTCTGTTCTCTACATCTGAGTCTGTTTTTGTTTTATAGATATGTTGATTTGTGTCATATTTTAGATTCCATGTGTTAAGTGATATCGTGTGGTATTTGTCTTTCTCTTTCTGACTTGCTTAGGATGATAATCTCTGGGTCCATCCATGTTGCTTCAAATGGCATTATTTCATTGTGTTTTTTTTATGGCTGAGTAATATTCCATTGAATATATATACACCACATCTTCTTTATCCATTCTTCTGTCGATGGACATTTAGGTTGCTTCCACGTCTTGGCTATTGTACATAGTGCTGCTATGAACATAGGGGTGCATGTATCTTTTCAAATTATAGTTTGGGTATATGCCCAGGAGTGATATTGCTGGATCATATGGTAGCTCTATTTTTAGGTTTTCAAGGAACCTTCCTACCATTTTCCATAGTGGCTGCATCAATTTATATTCCCACCAGCAGAGTAGGAGGGCTCCATTTCCTCCACACCCTCATGTTTCAATTTGACTCCAAAAGCAAGAAAGCCAGTGTCCCAGTTTGGTGGCAGTCAGGCCGGAGGAATTCCTCCTTACTCACAGAGCACCAGGCTTTTTGTTCTGTTAGGGCCTTCAAGTGGTTGTATGACGCCCACCTACGTTAGGGAGGGCAATCTGCTTTGCCCAGTCCACAGATTCAAATGTTAATATCATTCAAAAACACCCTCACTAGAACATCCAGAATAACGTTTGACCAAAATCTGGGCACCCTGTGGCCCAGTCAAATCGACACCTAAAATTAACAATTAAAGTTACTTGGGGAAAAGTAGAGGGGTTGGTAAGCTGGCAGCAGGTCAGTGCCCAGGCTGAGGGGTGCGTGTGAGTCATTTAACCTCTCCCAGCCTGGTACACATGGTCCTGGGGGAGTCACATGAAGTTATTTTTCACAGCTGAAAGCCATTTGAGCTTCTTGCTGACCATGGCTGTTCTCACTGGTACTACTAACCAGCTTACTACCCTGTGCTCCACTTGGACTGTTCTGTTAGGACCCAGGACGGGTGTGAAATGAGGCCCAGACAAAGCTGGCCAGTTGGGGAGATAAGTGACGGTCTCCGCTTGCTCTTGGCTTCCCTTCCTGGCTGAGTGTGGCTGGGAGACAGCATGGGAGCTGGGGCTGGATCTGCCTTCAGAGCTTCCTGAACAGAGGAGGGTCTTGCGCTGCATGTGGGCTCTCACTCTGGCCAGAAACAATGGACTGGGGCCCCGTGTATCCGAGGACTGGAGGACGCCTGTGGTCCTGCCCTGGGGGAGGCCAGGTGCTGCCCGGAGAGTGACCTTTGCTGTGCGGGGTGGCTTGTGGGTAGGGGGGAATTAGTAACCCTCTGGCTACTTCTTTATAGGGTGTCCTAACGTGCCCACCCCTGCCCTTAGATCCTGACTCCAGAACCTGCTGTTTCTTGCTGTTTGCTGCCAATCCATAAGCGACAATTTGACATTCAAGCTTTCTAAGGAAAGAGCTCCTCCTGTCAACGCAGACCTGTGTGTCCTTTATGCTCGCTCCCACACGCTCACTGGGTTTGACACGGTTTAGTTTCTTCAGTGCTGGGTCTGTGGGGATGAGAAAGAGGAGGAGTGGGGTGGGGGACCCACCCTCCAGATCGAAGATGCTCCATGGGTGATGGAGAAGGACCCATGCAGGGTGAGCTGTGAAAGCCCTCAGGGTCCCTGCCAGGGGGCTGGCTGGTCTCTAGAGAGGCAGAGGGACCCTTAGAAGGGCCACATCCCTGGAAGTTGCTGCCTAGAGTGGGGGTAGGTGCAGAGGGAGCATGGGGGCGGAGACAAGGAGGCCCGTGGCGGAGGGGTTGTTATAACAATTCTAACACCATACACTTGATAGTATTCCTACACCTGCTGGGAATGCAAGCCAGAACCACGGGAGACAGTTCCCAGCCTCCTCAGGAGAGCAGCAGGTGTTACATCTTAAATGGCTTTCACATTTTCTTTTCTTTTCTTTTTTTTCCTGACCATGCGGCATGTGGGATCTTAGTTCCCGGACCAGGGATCAAACCCAGAGGCCCTTGGCAGTGAAAGCACTGGGTCCTAACCACTGGACTGCCAGGGAGTTCCTTTTCACATTAAAATATTAAAAAGAAAAAAGGTGGGGGGATTTCCCTGGCGGTCCAGTGGTTAACACTTGGCCTTCCAATGCAGGGGGTGCGGGTTTGATCCCTGGTCAGGGAGCTGGGATCCTACATGCCCCTCCGCCAAAAAACCAAACCATGAAGCAGGAGCAATATTGTGATGAATCCAATAAGGACTTTGGGAGTGGTCCACATCAAAAAAAAAATCTTTAAAAAAAAAAAAAGGAAAAGAAAAAAGGTGGGGCTTGACAATACATAAAGGCAATATTTTGCAGAAGTATTGGCATGCCTGGTATCTGAGGAGGCGGGGCATGCACAGGGGCAGTGGACAGAGAAGGCAGCTGGTGTGGTTGGGAGATTGCTTACCTTCAGCAAATAAATTAATAAGTTGAGGCTGATGGGGGCCAAGTTTCTTACAGTTATGTGATTTGCAAACATGGAAAGGGGGATGTCTAGAAAGAACCCTGAGGTGTGACCTCACTGACATATGCATACTTATACACACATTAAAACCATGAATTTTATGTATGTATGTGCAGGTTTATAGTTACATGAATACATATAGTTATAGGTGTTTGTACCTGTATACGTGCATGCATTTCTTAGTTTGTAGATGGCCTGGAAGCAATAACATTCTAATAGTGGTGATGAACACACCAAGCTCCCAGGTCTTGGTTTCTAATCACCATTCTCCACTACTATGAACCAGGGCTTCTTGGAGAAGTGGCTGCTTCTAGAGATGGAGCAGGGAAAGGACAAGGTGAGTCTGGAACATCTTGTGCCAGAAAGGAAGGAAGTGCTCCAAGAATGATGAGGACATAATAAAAGGATATAGGGATCAGCTAGAAAGGGGGTCTTATTGATCAAATCTGGGCAATTTGAACATCAACATTAATAATGATAGTACTGGATAAATCTTGTTGAATAAAATAGGAATCCATGAGACCATACTGATGTAGTTAAGTAAATGAACAAATTAATAGGGGAGAAGGGTAAGCTCTTTCCTGCAAGGGATTGTCAATTAATGATGGAAATAGGAAAAATCCACATTAGGCAACCATCACGGTGATAGTTGATTCAGGCTGGACTTGTCAATGATGCCAAGACTGGCAGGTGAATGTTTGAAGGACAGGATATGGGTGTAATGCTGCAATGTATCTCCAGAAAATATTTACCAATTACAAAGGGAAAAATGGTGACTTTCTGGTAGAAAAGCCTGGCAGACACCAACCTGAGCAAGTGATCAAAATGAACCTCACCAGGGCTCGGTAAGTTGACATCATGGGCCTCCTTAGATGAATGAAGCCTCATTTCTGTGCTATTCCTGCCAAGCATGCATGGCCTGAGTCTCATCACAAGGAAACAACAGTCAGCCTCAGGTCGGGGGTACCCTATAAAATGAAAGATCTACACTCTTTAAAAAACAGCTGTCAAAGAAAGACACGAGGGGCTTCCCTGGTGGCGCGGTGGTTGAGAGTCCGCCTGCCGATGCAGGGGACGTGGATTTGTGCCCCGGTCCGGGAGGATCCCACATACTGCGGAGCGGCCGGGCCCGTGAGCTATGGCCGCTGAGCCTGCGTGTCCAGAACCTGTGCTCCGCAGCGGGAGGGGCCACGGCGGTGAGAGGCCCGTGTACCGCAAAAAAAAAAAAAAAAAAAAAAAAACCATTCTAACTATTGTTGGACAGTATTCAGGTTATTTCTTTTTTAAAAAATTATAAATCACACTGCAATGACTATCTTTGATAATAAAGCATTTTATGTTTGTCTTAGGGTAGACTTCTAGAGATGGAATTATGAAAGGACGTGAATATCTTACAAGTACCAACTGCCGTGTTGCTTTTCAAAAGCACTGAGTAACATAATAATTCCCAACAGCAGTGAGTGAATGCTAGTCCCCATACACCCTCACCAGCATTTTAAAATTCTTTATTCTTTTGTTAGGTGGAGAGTGATGACATTGTTTCATTATGTTTTCCCCTGATTTCTAGAGACATTGCAAATTATACTATCGGTTTGTTCTTCACTCATGTCACCATGCTTTTCTTTGGCTCTTCTAGACTGGCCACTTATCCAAGGACTGGGTCCAAGCGACCTTTGTATCTAGGGTAGAGCCCTTACCTCCTTGGATCGCTGGCCCCTGGTGCACGTCTCTGGCTCTTTCTGGAGCCTCGTGACTTCAACGCTGCTCATGTGCCTGGCTCCTTTCAAAGTTGCTCATGTGCCTGGCTCCTTCTCCTCGGGGACTGTTTGGGGAGCCGGGACTGTCTAGGTCAGCCCGTGCCCTTTCCCAATTAGTTCTTCTGGTTCCTTCCAGCTCCCAGGCCTGTGAGCAACTCTCACCCACTTTCATTTTATTAGACTTTTCCCCTCCTTTATCATTTCTGAAAAATAAAAATCGGATTATTGATTTTTTCTCCCCATTATAAAAGCAATATAGATTCACTTTAAAAGTTCAGATGTTATAGAAAGGTATAAAAAGAGAAGACCAACCCCTCCACAGTCATATAACCCAGAGCTATCTGGCATTAATATTCGGAATTTTTAAACAATTTTTTTCTATGTATGTAGGTATAGACTAATTTTTTGCAAAAATGAGCTCACTTTTTAACATTAAAAAAAAACCCTTTTAAGGTTTATTTTTAAAAGTTGGCAGTAGACCTCAGATTTACATATACAGTTTGCATTCAGTACTTTTTTGGGTAACACAAACCTGAACACGGCCAAGCATCTGTTAACTTTCATGTTAAAAACAAATTTCTATTTGTAACGTGCAACATTCCTGAACCAGTGTAGAGACTTTGCTTGGAAGTTGCATGTGCATGTGTGTGTTTAAGAAAACATAATTTAACAAGTGCTATCTTAAGCCTCGAAGACATGTTCTGAAAAAGTAAAAAAGTTGGAAGGAAAACTTCAGGTCATATCTAGTCCTTAAAACTTTTAGGGATCAGCCTCCAATTACCACTGTGCCATGTTGATTACCAATCCATTCACCTAACTAAGCATTTGCATATGGCTTGAGCGATCCTTTTCATTTGTAGAATTATTATTTTTACTGTAATTGTAGGTTTTGATTAATTTTAACATGGCAACATATTAACAAATCATTACCGATAACAGGCTTTTTGGTTTGCTCAAGATTTTGAATTGTAAGTAAAATGAAACAGCATCTCCAGCTGACAGAGGGATACCCAGGTCACACGATGTGTCTTAAATTAAGCTTGTGACACTCCAACCAGGGAACTGTAGCAATGAAGAAACTGTTGACAAAGAACAACCAGGGAATATTTATCTCAGTACAGGCTGGAATCTGTACTTAAGAAAGTGGATGATTATATCTGAAGTAGTACAAATTGTAACCAGCAAAAATGTTTTCTCAGAGCTCCCAGTAGAATTAGTCAGATGAAAAGGAAAGTGTGGAACAGCCTTGTTCATTTAGGCAATTGTCCTAACAGCCAGTGCAAAGGTAGTAACTTCTGACTGAGAGTTTATGGGTCTTATAAGTCATTAACTTATAAATGCTTTTTAAAAATTATTTATTTATTTATTTATGGCTGTGTGGGATCTTCGTTGCTGTGTGCAGAGTTTCTCTCATTGTGGCAAGCAGGGGCTATTCTTCGTTGTGGTGCGTGGGCTTCTCATTGTGGTGGCTTCTCTTGTTGTGGAGCACGGGCTCTAGGCGCACAGGCTTCAGTAGTTGTGGCATGTGGGCTCAGTAGTTGTGGCTTGTGGGCTCTAGAGCGCAGGCTCAGTAGTTGTGGCACACGGGCTTAGTTGCTCCGCGGCATGTGGGATCTTCCCGGACCAGGGATTGAATCTGTGTCCCCTGCATTGGCAGGCGGATTCTTAACCACTGTGCCACCAGGAAAGTCCTATAAGTCATTAACTTATAATGCTGACTTATAAAGGACATTGATGAGGGTTAAAAGTTCTCTGTTAAGGCTTTAGATAGCTGGATCTCCAAAATCTAAGACCTGAAATCCAAATTAATGTTACAATAAATAAACACATTAATTTTTGGCACATATGGAAGCTTGGGGTTTTAGAGAAATTCAGGTAATAATTTGAACAAGCTCTTCTAAAATTGAGAATAAGAAAAACCTGTAAATAAGGAAAATAACTTGAGAAAATAGACATATAGTATTTATTAAATCTAATGCCCCAAATTTCAAAATCTCTGAAATAGGATATAAAGTTTACCAAAAGTTAAAGATTGATGGATGCTAGTGAAGTATAAAATACTCTCTAGGGGCTTCCCTGTTGGTACAGTGGTTGAGAGTCTGCCTGCCAATGCAGGGGACACAGGTTCATGCCCCGGTCTGGGAAGATCCCACGTGCCGCAGAGCGGCTGGGCCCGTGGGCCATGGCCGCTGAGCCTGTGCATCCGGAGCCTGTGCTCTGCAATGGGAGGCCGCAACAGTGAGAGACCCGCGTACCGCAAAAAAATAAAACAAATAAAAAATAAATAAATCATTACTCCCCTTTAAAAAAAAAAAAAACCTCTCTAAAATGGTGATAGTTTTTTACCTCATTCCTTGTGTGAGAATACTTAATAATCTTTTCCTGAGTATGCTCCTGCAAGGCAGATAGCTACCATCTGAGGGCTGGTTTGTTTGTGATAAGTAGGACTGCAGAGGCCAGTTCTATGAAGAATGAGCAGCCATATTTTATAGTTAATTTCAGACAATCCGCTCAAACACACATGAGAAAGACGTGCTTCTTTGATTTCCTGTCCCCTGCCTTTTCCAGTGTTTCTTTCTTGGCTGATTGTTGTCTTTTTGTTTTGCTGTGTTTTATAGCCTCCAATTATCTTCTTACTGATTCCTTTTCACACTTGACTGGCACACATGTGGGCCCAGTGTGGGCTGTATCTTGCCTGTAGGACTACCTCTGCAGACGTCCTCGGTGTGTTCGTCCACAGATTGTAGGGACAGTCTGATGGCCACTGCCCCAGGTCACCAGAGGGACGTCGGCTCAGCTTGTGCTCAGCCGTCCTGGTGGGCCAGTGGGACCAGTGGTCTCATTTTGTAGCTTGGGTGCTTATGTGAGCTTTTTCCCCTGGAAGAATGTCTTGCTCCATCACTATTAGTGCAAAGTAATGGAAGCCCAGGTTTGTTGGGTGCCAAGCATTCTGCTAAGTGCCCCCAGATGCAAAATTGCTAGTTACTCCTGTGAGGTAGGTGCTATTATTATGATCCGCACCTTCCAGACTGAGAAATTGAGTCTCATAGAGGTTGATGTCCCCAGTGTTACATGTTAGTAAGTGTAGAGATGGGACTTGAGCCCAGGTCTGTCTGCACTCCCAGCCACTGAGCTAGGTGGCCTTTCCTTTGGGTGTGAGCCTTCTCAAGTTGCCTACACACCATCTCACATGCACACGATCTCTCTCACACACAGACACACGCTCACACCGTCTCTTGTGCACATGCAGAGCATCTCTCCTTCACCCTCACCACCTGTCGCCACCCCTCCATTTGTCAGCCACTTGCCCAATCTCTCATTCACACCCCGTCTTCCTCTTTTATCCCGACACCATCTCTCTGCTGCCCCTACAATCTCTCTCTTACCCCCTCACATCAATTGCTCTCTTACTTTCCCACTCTCTCTCTCACCCCCTCTCACAATCCCTCTCACCCCAAATTTCTCTCTCACCCCACGATATCTTCCTCCCTCTGCCCACAATATGTCTCTCTCTCCGGCCCCCCTCCCCGCAATGTTTCTCTCTCTTCTCTTTCACCCCTGCAATCTCTCACCCCTACAGTATCTCTCTCTGTCACCCCTTCTACTCTCTCTCTCTCCTTCACATGCACCCCACCCACACTCCTATACCCACCCCAGCACCCACAGAATCCATCCATCTCTGTCACGCACACACAGTCTCACTCACACAGAGTCTTTTTATTACACTGGAATAATGTATGTTTATGCTGTTTTGAGGCCTGCTTTTTTCACTAACTCACTTTAAGAAGGACCAGGAAGGGAATTCCCAGGGGGCCCCAGTGGTTAGGACTCGGTGCTTTCACTGCCGGGGCCCTGGGTTTGATCCCTGGTCAGGGATCTAAGATCCCGCAAGCTGTGTGGTGTGGCAAAAAAAAAAAAAAAAAAAAAAGATTTGGGGAACTTCCCTGGCGGTCCAGTGGTTAAGACTCCAAGCTTCCAATGCAGGGGGTATGGGTTCAACCTGTGGTCGAGGAACTAAGATCCCACATGCCATGTGGTGTGGCCCAAAAATTAAAAAAGAAAAGAAAAAAGAAGGGCCAAGAAGAACAAAACAGATTCTCTCCCATCCTGAGTCCCTTTCAGCAGAGCCTCCAGGCCTCCTTTCCCCCAGTGGAGCCTGGAGCCCAAGTCACAGTGGAAAGGCCTAGAGCACCGGCTCTGTGGTGACTCTGCAGGCCACAGGCTGGGCCTTGTGTGAGCCTGGATCTCGCTCCTGGGAGCCCCTGAAGGGGTGCTGGGGACCCACACCCTGATGAAGCCTCAGATGGGGCAGAGATGCGGGAGCCCCGGTGGCCCCAGTGAACGGCTCTCCACAGTTTCTTCATTTCATGGAAGGGATTCCAACCATGCGCTTCATGGCTCTTTGTTTTTCCTTTCCCTGGAGTCAGTTTTCCTCCAGTTATTACGGGAATGAAAATCATTATAGAAAATGAGAAAAGCAATGGGGGAAAAGCCCCAAAGCACCCATGCCCTACAACAGCTGCCAACCATTCATCTCCGATGGCTACTTCCTAGACCACAGAGACCCTGTACCATCATTTACTCACCCATTTCCCTATTCTTGGCATGTCATTAGTTCCATCACTCTATACCATGCTTGCTGTGCACAGATTTTAATGGCAATCTGGATTGTTTACTTACATATATTCTTAGAAGTGGAATTCTTAGAAGAGGGTTTTTCTTAGAAGTAGAATTACTGGGTTAAGGGTTTTGAGACCTTCAACCAAATGCAATGTTTTGCTCTTGCATTTAAAAAGGACAAGCTTAATTTTTCAGAAGTGCAACTACTGGGCAAAACAAGAAAAGATTATACTTTGTGCTGTTTGGACTATCATTTTGGAAAATCACAGCCTGAATGGTGACGATGTTTACGGTATTTGAGTCACCAGCAGCACATCTATACCTACCTGTGTTTGTTGCATGATAGGTAGATTTAGTTTGTATTTAGAATGTCAAATATTAGGTTGAATCATGTGAAATTCCATTTTCATAGATTAAAAACAGTTCCATATCAGTAATTTCACATGGTTCAGCTTAATATTAAATATCGTCCAAGTTCTTAATCCAAACTTACTTCTTCTTCTGCAAGCATGTCCCTCCCTCATGCCCAAGCACTCACATGTTGAAATATTATTTTATTGCATTCCTTTTATTTTGCACTTAAATTGCAAGTCGAGTATTAAGTCTTTTCAGTTTGTGTGTAAATGGGTCATTTTTATCATCAAGTTTCATTTAAGGAAGGCAAAGGAAGCATTAAAAATGTTTATGAAAAGGCAGTATTGGGTGTGATAGGGCTGAGAAGTACCAGGTTTGGTGTTGGCCTCCTTAAAACAGGACCCATAACATTGTATTCTATACAAGGGTGCTGCTTGAAGGAATTTCAACATCGTAGTTACCATGTTATAATTGTCAAGTCAGTCTCCCTACTGAGTTCCTTAAGGGTGTCTTAAAAACAGGGGAGGGAAACCAACATTAGAAGTGCCTGTCTACCATGTGCCCATAGTAAGAGACATCATTTCGCCTAATCCTCACAGCCACTCCATGAGGAAGTAGGACTGGCCATGGTTTACAGACAAGGAAACTGAGGCGTAGAGAGGTAAGGCTTCTTGCCCACGATTACATGGTCAATAGCAGAGCAGGAATTTGGACTAAGTTCTATGGAATTCTAAGGCAGAGTTGCCAGATAAAATACAAGATGCTCAGATAAGTTTGAGTTTCAGATCAACAGTGACTCTGAGTGTTACAGTATAAGTGTGCCCCAAACATTGCACGGGACATGTTTACACTAAAATGGGACGTCTTGTTTCCCTAGGTTTCGAAACCAGCTGATTGTTCTGCGTTAAGTCTGGCGACCTTGCTCTTTGCCTCTCTGTCACTTCCCTTGCTTTTCTCACTCAGAATGTTGCTCCCTAGATTTTTATTCCAAAAATGTCTTTCAGGCCCCAGTGTGAGTCACTGGAGAGGCAGCAAAAAGTAACGGAGAGCCTTTCACGGGGATTGTGAGGCCCTGGGGCCTGGCCCTGATCGTGGGAAAGACACACCTTCTGGAACAGTTTTCTCATTTGTGAACTGGAGAGTTGAACTGCGCCACCTCAAGGGTCAGAGAATATGTACTGGGCTCTGACCGTGTGCCAGGCACTGTTCTGGGCTCTTGGGCTCCGTCAAAAAACAAAACTGACACAGTTCCCTGTCCTCAGAGAGCTAACATTCTAATGGGGGAGAGACAGACACTAAACGGGTAGTAATAATGCCAGCTACCCTTTTCTCAGGTAGCATTGGGTCAGGCCCGCTGCTGGGGACTTCACAAGCATAGGCTCCTCTGGTGTCCTTTTGTGCCCACCCCGTCGGACACCCAGGGCAGGGTGCGGTGCTGGCACGCTGTGGTAGCCGGGGTGGGTCCAGGTTTTGTGAGGCTGGGGACTCTCTTTAAGAAAAGCATATAACATTACCAGACCCTTCCCAGGATCCTAGAAAGAGCCTGTGCAGGAGAGGCTGCGAAACTGAAGCTTCAGTAGCGTCCCCATAAATACGGCCCTGGGCTCAGTTGGTGATTGTTGAACGAACAGACAACCTTGTAATGTAGCTTCCCCATTTATGGCTGTGGATACTGAGGTTCAGAAAGGTGCAGGGACTTAACTCAAGTTCATAGAGCCGGTAAGTGGCAGCGCTGGTGCTGACATGGTTCAGTAGGGAGAGAACGTGGCAGTGGAAAGCTCCTAGGCGTTGGATCATGAAAGGCCTGGATTTAAATTTGACCCTTGTGTGGACTTGCTGGGTAACTTTGGCCAAGTGTCTTAACCTCTCTGGGCCTTTGTGTCCTCATCAGTAACATGGAGAAAGCAGTACTGCTCCTGTAGGGTAGCTGGAGATGATCAATTAATGCTCATTCGGAGGAAGGGTCATTCCCTGCTCGAGGGAAGGCCTGGGGCTCCTCTAGGGCTCCTGGGAGTGCTCCCGCCTGCCTTGGGACTTTGGAAACCACACTTAGGACCAATGGGGGTGGGATTGGCGCAGGCAGCCAAGAAGCACATTTTTGGAATGACTCATCTATAGCCTCCTTCCTGGAGGGTTCGGCCTGACGGGTTTCTCTCCAGAAGCCCCTGTTGGTGTGGGCAGGAGGGGAAGCACAGGAAGGGCCAGAGGTTCCTGCCAGTGCTGGCTGCGTCCAACCCGGATATTTAGAGAAAAACTCAGGACAAATATCCATGAACAGTTTCTTTGAGCCTCACACAGGAGGGCACCTGGAGGGACAAGGAACGGGAAACTACCATTGGTGAGCCCCCTACCACGTGCCAGAGTTTTATGTACAATTTGTAACAGTTACCAAAAATTTATATATATATATATAAAATAACTTATTGTGTGCACTGTGCTCAGCGTATTCTCTGTATTAACTCATTTAAACCTTACAACAGTCCATTAAGGTAATAACTACCCCCATTTTTTGGATGAGGAAAACTGAGGCATAGAGAAGTTAAGTAACTTATTCAAGTGTATACACCTAGGGAAACAGGATTTAAACCCAGGTGGTTTAGGCTCCACAGTTTATGTGAGGGTGGCCCTTATAAAGTAAGTACTACATGCCCCTTTGACAGATGAGAAAACTGAGGCTTGCCTGAGGACAAGCCTAGATCACACCGTAAGTAGCAGAGTTTGATTTCAAACCCAGGGCTATCGGACTCCAGAGCCCATGCATTTTCTATTCCGCCAAGGTGTCTGCCAGTCCAGGGCAGAGTTTGAACCTGTATCTCTCTGCTCTTGTGGGATGCCTGGGATTCATTTCCTGAGATGCTCAAGGCTAAATTCTGGTCTCACCTTGACCCTAGCCCAAATCTCCTTCACGCTAGCTTGTTGCAGCTCCCAATTTCTGTAGAAATCAGGTCAGGTAATGTCAGAGGTAGAATGTCGCTTGCTCTGTGTTAAGATTCTGAGGGTGAGAAGTAAGACACGGAGTGGTCCCTCAGCCTCCGGCTGTCCTAATTGTCAGGGGCTGTGTCCCCTTTGCTGCCATCTCCTCTGTTCAGTCCAGAGGAGGTGCTCGGTGAGGCAAAGTGAATATGCGATGGGGACCAGACCTTCCCAATGCTGCCTGCCTGTGACAGTGTTTGGATGGCTGGTGCCCTGGAGGACACAGACCTGGGTTTGAGTCCCCGTCTACCACCGTCTGGCTTGGTGACACCGCACAAGGCACTCTCTGAACCTCAGTTTAATAACAATTCCTACTTGAAAGGGTCATTTTGAGAATTAAATGAAATGGCACATGTGAAGAGCCCATCCAGCACCAGGCTTGGCATCTTATAGATCCTTAATACATATTCCCTCTCCCCTGCCCAGGGCCTGAGGGGCTCTCCTTTCTTGCCCTATCTGCCCCTTTTTCTTAAAAAAATTGTGGTAAAATATATATAACTATGTATAAGTTTGATAAACTTACCATTTTAACAACTTTAAAATATACAATTCAGTGGCATTGAGTACCTTCACTTGGTTGGGCGACCATCAACACCATCCATCGCCAGAACTTTTTCAACATCTCAAACTGAAACTCTGGACCCATTAAACAGTATTTTCCCATTCCCCTCTCCCCTCAGCCCTCGGTCATCTCTATTCTTCTTTCTCCATGAATTTGCCTGTTCTAGGTACCTCGTAAATGGAGTTATACAATATTTATCCTTTTGTGTCTGGCTTATTTCACTTAGTATCATGTCTTCCAAGTTATCTGTCTTGTAGTGTGTGTCAGAATTTCCTTCCTTTTTAAAGCTGAATAATATTCTTTTGTATGTTTTTGCCACATTTTGTTTATCCATTCATCTGTCGACAGACCCTTGGGTTGCTTCCACCTTTTGACTATTGTGAATAATGCTGCAGTGGACAGGGGTGAGCAAGTCTCCGTTTTAATCCCTGCTTTCAATTCTTTTCGATATATACCCAGAAGTAGGATTGCTGGACCATATGGTAATTCTATGTTTAATTTTTTTGATGCCTCTCCCTTCTTTTTTTTCTCTTCTCTTGTTAATCTGTCTTTTATTTTTTAATTGAAGTATAGTTCATTTACAGTGTTGTGTTAGTTTCAAATGTACAGCAAACTGATTCAGTTACACACACATGAACACACACACATTCTTTTTCAGATCCTTTTCCATTATACTTTATAACAAGATATTGAATATAGTTCCCTGTGCTACACAGTAGGACCTTGTTGTTTATTTTATATATAGTAGTGTGCATCTGTTATCCCAAACTCCTAATTTATCCCTCCCTCACGCCCTTCCCCCTTTGGTAACCATAAGTTTGTTTTCTATGTCTGTGAGTCTTTCTGTTTTGTAAATATAGTTCACTTGTATCTTTTTTTTTTTTTAGATTCCACATATAAGTGATGTCATTTGATACTTTCTCTGTCTGGCTTCACTTAGTATGATGATCTCTAGGTCCATCCATGTTGCTGCAAATGGCGTTCTTTCGTTCTTTTTTATGGCTGAGTAATATTCCATTGTATTCCACATCTTCTTTATCCATTCATCTGTCGACGGACATTTAGGTTGCTTCCAGGTCTTTGATGCCCCTCCCTTCTTAAACATTCTCTCTTCCTCTCCCCTTCTCCTACCTAGCTCTTACCATTTGACCTTCATGCTGGGAAGTCCTCTTGGTGTGTTATTTCCTTTTGACCTAGTTTGACTTTGGTAAGGGGCAACTTGGGAAGCTTTGAGATGCTACTAGCGACCGAGCCTGGCCTCTCTCTCTCTAGACCCCTCCTTGCCAGAGCTGGTCAGCTACTCTATGACCTGGAACCCATCTGGCTGGGACTGGTAAGCCAGTGGCTCTCAGAGCACCCACACAGGCCCCAGAGAGCCCCCTCTGTGAGAGTGGGGGAAGCAGGACTTTTCATCTGACTACGCGTGCTTATTGCTGTGACTCAGGACAGGCTGTGGACCTCAGGGCATCTCTGAGCAGAGCCGCTCAAACCTGACAAGATCACCCAGAAGCTTCCTCCTCTACCTACCAGTTAGACTCAAAGGTGATTCTTCCATGAGACAGACTGGTGTGTGGGAAGAAACTTGGCCTTGGGAGTCAGAGACCTCACGCTGAATCCCTACTCTGTCTCTTCCTTGTGTCATCCCTTGGCAAGCTACTCAAACTCCCTGAGTCTCTGTTTCCACATCTATCAAATGGGAATAACAATAGTCTCTACCTCAGTGGGCTGCTGTGCGCATTATGCATGTGCAGCTCTCGGCCCCATGGAGGGGCTACGGTTACCCTCCTTGGTGACAGCTCAGAAAGCTGGCAGGGACTGCTGCAGGCCAAAGACCCCTGCCCGAGTCCTGTTCACTGCTCTCCATCTCTGCCCCTCTCATCCTATGTCCCGTCTTCCCAGCTCTGAAATGGCTCTTCAAGTTATTTTTACAAGGAATAAAATATCTTCTGGGAAATCAGCAGAAGGATGGCCTTTGGAACACTCTCTGCATTGCATCTGTGCTCTCAGGCTTGACCCAAGAATAACAGCTACACTATGCCAGCTTGACGGGCCTCTCTGGGCCTCTGGAAGGTCCTCCTGCTACTCTTCAGGTGTTTTCCAGCTCCTGATGCTTGCTCAAGCCTGGCGTGTGTGTGTGTGTGTCTCTGTCTGTCTGTGTAGGGGCAGAGCCTTGCCCATCTATCAGTTTTTTTTCTTTTAAGCCTCCCTGTTGATCCATGAGGGAGGCACGGATCTCTCTTGGAAGGTATTTTAAATGTAATGAATTTACTGAAAAAGATTGAGGGCGGGAGTGGTGGCTGGAGGAGGGTTAACAGTCCAAATAGACCTGCTCTTGTGTTTCAGACTTGAGCATGCGCACACGCCACCTGGGGATCTGATTCAGGAGGTCTGCGGTGAGGCCTGAGATTGTCTGTTTCTGACCAGTGGTACCAATGCAGCTGGTCTGGGGTCCATTCCGTGAGCAGCTGTGCTAGACCTGCTTCTTGTTCTAAGTTCTGTGGCCCCTGCGGTTTTCCACAGGTCGCTTGCCTCTGCTTTGTGTCCAGTCTCACACCACACCCTGGGCTCTTTTTCCCGAATTTCAATCCTTCCTCTCAACCTTTTCCTCACGCTATGTGACCTGATTCAGGTTTCTGTAGCAACTACTCCCAAAGCCTGCCCCTGGCCCTCAGCTGGGTTTCCAAACTCAATTACTTTCTGAGAAATAAGGCTTTTTCATTTAATGATAATAAGAGCAATATTCACCCGTTACAGGAATCTTGGAAATTACTGAAAAATGTATGGGAGCAAATGAAAAGTTATCCAGAATCCTGTAGCCCTAAGAGAATTATTGATGAGTTTTTTTTTTTAACCATTTCTAAAATTTACAATGTTGTGTTAGTTTCAGGTATACAGCACAGGGATTCAGTTATATATCTATTTTTTTTCAGATTCTTTTCCATTATAGATTATTGTAAGATATTGACTATAGTATAGTTCCCTGTGCTGTATATTGATGAGGTTTTGATTCATACCTTTCAGTCGCCTTTTTTTCTTGTGCATCTCTATATGTTAAAACTTAATTGAAATAATAGAAAGAAATACGGACATTGCTATAGGCTGCTTTCCTGTTTTATGACTGGTTCTTTGAAAACATACAAAAATGACTCAATATCCCATAGATACTGATAATTGCTATTGTTTGAGTCCTTAAGATGTGAGGCCATGGGGTAAATACCTGCTCATTGTCTCAGTTAAATAATCCATCATTTGTTTAACTGGTCTTCTGTATAAATAATACTGTGATGAACATCTCTGTGCATACATTTTAATCTAGCTTTCTGATTATTTCTTTAGATCTGGAGTTGGCAAACTTTTGGTAAAGGGCCAGATAATAATTATTTTAGGTTTGGTGGGCCATATAGTCTCTGCCATAACTACTCAACTCTCCGTTGTAGCACAAAAGCAACCATAAACTCTATAAACAAATGAGTGTGGTTGTGTTCCAATACAATTTTATTTACAAAAACAGGTGGCTGGTTGGATGTGGTCCACAGGCCATAGTTTGCCAACCTTGCTTTAGACTAGAATCAGTCAAGGATGTGCAAATTTTTTTTCAATAAAAGGCAGAAAATGGATTTAGTTGTACCCAATACAGTTTCTGTCACTACTGTTTCTTCTCCCTCCCCCTCCCTGCTATGTTCTTTTCCTCCTTCTTCTCCCTCCTCCTTTTTTTTTTTTTTTTTTTTTTTGTGGTAGGCGGGCCTCTCACTGCTGTGGCCTCTCCCGTTGCGGAGCACAGGCTCCGGACACGCAGGCTCAGCGGCCATGGCTCACGAGCCCAGCTGCTCTGCGGCATGTGAGATCCTCCCGGACCGGGGCACGAACCCGCGTCCCCTGCATCGGCAGGCGGACTCTCAACCACTGAGCCACCAGGGAAGCCTCCTCCTCCTTTTTTCTTCTCTCTTTTTCCTCATTCTCCTTCCAACCTCTTAAGAATGTAAAAACCATTCTTAGCTTGTAGACCATACAAAAGCAGGCCTTTGTTGACCCCTGGACTAGATAAATGGATGTTGAATTCCTGATTCGGAAAGCATGAATGTTGAACAATCTCTTGATGAATGTGGCCTGGTTGCTTTCCAGAATGGTGGCAGTTCCAATCTAAACACCCCCATTGGCCGAGCAGGAAACTGTCCCTCCTATTCTACCCTCGCTGCATCGAGAAGTTTTTTACTCAATCTTTGCTAATTCAGTAGATGAGAATATCTCCTAATTCACACTTGCTTTGATTACTAATAGGTTGAGCATTTTTCCTCTGAATTATTCATTTGTATTTCCCGTTCTGTAGATTTGGTTTTTTTGGTGGTCTTTGTCTTTTTATTTGGGATCTTATTGTTTTTCTTTATAGTTTTTGCATGACTTCTCGACAAAGAGAGGATTTGAAGTGTTGTCCTGTTTGCTACAGTGATTTTCCCCATTGCTTTCCTTTGCCTTTTCATTGTATCTATTATTATTTTGATGGCTAGAAGTGCTTAATTTTTATTTCTTTTCCTTTGTGAGTTCTATTTCCTCTTTGAAACTTTCTCTTTTGGTTTTCTGAATGTCAGCTATCCCACTTTGCCCTCAGCCTCCTGATATCCCATAAACAGTTCAGGAATTCTGTGGAGAAATGTGTAAATTATAAATGCTTTCAGCTGAGTCTCACAGAAAATCTGATAAACAGTGGTTTAAGCCAGTGGTTCTCAAACTTTAGCACACATCAGAATCACCGGGGGACTTGGTAAAACTGATTGCAGGGCCCGCCTATAGAATTTCAGGTTCTTATAGGTCTGGGGTGGGGCCTGAGAATGTGCATTTCTAACACATTCCCATATGGTGCTGATGCTGCTGGCCTGGGGCCCACTTTGAGAACCACTGGCTTAAACAATTGAGAGATTCAGTTACCTCATAAAACAAGAGGACAGAAGAGTGTGGTCCCAGGGCTGGTTTAACAGCTCAGTGATATCAGGTTCTAGGCCATGTCTTTACTTTCTATTGGTCTTTTCCTCAGGATTGCAAGATGGCTGCCATAGCTCCAGGCATTTCATATTTAACAACAGCATTCCAATCAGGAAGAAGGGGGAACATGGGAAAAAACTTTCCTTTTGACAGTGTTTGGCACATTGACACTTTGCCCAAAGCTTGTAGGCAAACATCTAGTAAGAAGAGAAGGTAGATTTGGGGTAGGAGATAGTCTCTGTCTTAAGTGCTTCCCTGCATTGGGTGGAAAAGTGCATAGTTCAGGCCCTTGGACCCTCAGCTGCAGGCCCATTGAACTGTACTCTGTCTGGGTGTCTTTAGGGACCCAGAGTCAGGTCAACTTGGCCTCCAAACTGGTTCTGATCTTGGCTTCACTGAAGTCATTGGACTCCTGCCTTGTTTCTGATACAGAGGCTGAACTGGCCCCTTGTTCTGGTATTTGGATGCTTTCTTGCCTGAATTCTTTGCTAAATAATTGGCCTGGCTCTCTCTAAGTTGGGAACCCTGCTTGCTTCTGCCAGCTCTTCTCCTAGTCAGGGGTCCTAGCCCCAAATTCCAATCTGGTACTGTGGAGCCTTACTACCTTTTGACAGGTCTCCCAAGTACCACCTGCCCGGATTCCTTGAAACACCCCACAGCCCGGCTGTCAAAGCTCCTGAGAGCAGGGGACCCAAGCCTCTGAAGGCTTGCATGGATCGACTGGCTGCTACATTTTGCCTGTTGATCCAACTTTCTCTTATTGTCTATAGCTGGTGTTTGAATTATTCCCAACCTTCCTCGGAGGCCAGGGCTGGCTCTACCAGCACCACTGAGAGTGGAAACTGTGGGCAGGAAGTTCCTACCTCAGACAATAGGAAGTACCAAAAACTCAGAGGAGTGGGCTAAGGCAGTATCTGTAAGAAGATGCCAAGATCCTGATGGAGGGGAGAATGAGGTAATCCTAACTCCAGAGGAGTCACCGATGGCTTTTCTATTAGGACCCAAACTGGTTTAAACAAGATAACGAATTGGGGGCTTCCCTGGTGGCGCAGTGGTTGAGAGTCCGCCAGCCGATGCAGGGAACACGAGTTCGTGCCCCGGTCTGGGAAGATCCCACGTGCCGTGGAGCGGCTGGGCCCGTGAGCCATGGCCGCTGACCTTGCGTGTCCGGAGCCTGTGCTCCGCAACAGGAGAGGCCACAACAGTGAGAGGCCCGCGTACCGCCAAAAAAAAAAAAAGAAAGATAACTAATTGGGAAGTCCAGGGGTAAGGCTGGCTTCAAGCATGGCTCATTGCTTGGGTTCAGATGGTATCACTAGAATCCAGTTATTCCCATCTTACAGTCTGGTTTCCTCTGGGTTAATTTCTTTCTTCAACTGGCTCTGCCCTCGTGTCACAAGATGGCTGCCAACAGCTCTGGGGGCTACATCCTTCCCATTTTCTTTCCAGAGGAGAAAGAGAAAATCAAAAGTCCCAGAACTGAGCTTTGTTAGCCCTGATTGGCCTGATATGGGTCACTGTCCTTCCCTGAAAGCAACCACTAGGGTCAGGGAAATGTGATGTATGGATTAATTAAGGATTGAGTCACAGCATTCAACCCTAGATTTGAGGGTAGAATCAATCCCACCCAAACCACATGGCTGAAAATGGGGCAAGAGTGCCCTCAAAGGATATTCAGGGGCCCTGAAGTGGGGGAAGGTGGGAGTGGATGTGGAGAGGCAACCTACAGATGTTCATTCTAATTGGAGGTTGAACTTCAGGGGGGCGGGGTCACAGCTGAAGACTTCAGGTGATGCCAGGGTCTTAAAGCATGCAAGGATTAAGGGATGGAGAGGAAGAGGTGCTTGATTGACCTCCAGGGATGGGGTGTGTGACGGGGTCAGGCTGCTTAAAGGACCAGGAACAGGTGGACACCTGGCTGTGGTCCTCTCCTCTCCTGTGTCTGCTCCAGTTTAGTCTATAGGTCCAGTTCCAGGTCAGCAAGTTCCACATCTCAGCACCTCCCAGACCGCCCATCCTGCTGCAGTTAACTCTTCCCGGCCTGGGTTGAGATTGACTTCTTCCTACTCAAAGAACACATGATTCCATCAAACAGTATGCTTATTCTTTGGGCAATAAAAATGCCGTGTAGAACATTCATTGCCATTCCGGACAATGCCTCCTTCAAAAGCCCTTTGGGTTTACTGCCCTCATTATCTTCTGTAACTCAAATATAATTTGTCAGCCCCATGTGATATATTTCAGCTTGAGTGTAGTCCCAGAAAAAAAGTTTGTGGCCACAGATGCGTTTGAATGTTTTCTATCTTCAGAAGACAAAAGTAATATAAAGCTAGTATTTTGTCCACATGGGGCCAAATCGAGTATCTGAGTTACAAATCGGTGTTCCCTCAGGTGCCTGCTGATCCGTACTCTCTCTGCTACCTTCGAGGTCTTCGTCCCTTTTTTGTCCCTAATTATCATAGTCACCACTGTGTTTAGTCTTAGGAGCCTCCTAAATCCTTTTGGAATCAATCAGAGAAAATTCAAGGGAAGTAAATAAATAACATGTGATTTGTTTTCCCTTATGTATTGGTTTTCTCAGCAGGGAAGGGGAAAATATATAATTCAGACATAAACTTTGTCTGATTAAGATCAAATGAGGTTCTCTTATTTGTTCTTTTTTCTCTTTGCTCCTGCTTCTGCCTTCCTCCTCCCTCCCTCCCCTCCTTCCATTGTGAGAGAGGGTTTGGTCCTTTTACTGAGGGGTAGGAGAAATGTTGGTAGCTCAGAAGTGGCTGGTGGAACATGCTTGCTTCTCAACTTCCTCTGGGGTGGAAATTCATTTAAAACATGCAGTTTCCAAAGTGGCTGCCAAAGCCACAGCATTGGGCGGGGGGGCACTGAGAGTCTCAAAGGACAGGCTGGAGCCAGGCAGTGGGGGGTGGGGAGTGGACGCGCCTTGCAGAGACCATCTTTTGAAAACATCCCCAAGGTGTAACAGAGAGTATCCATCTGAACTGATAAGAGTCCAGACCCCTGACTGTAGCCTTGAGTGTGTCTCGGCTTCCATCCTGTCACTGTGTCTACTAAAACCCACAGAAGTTTCCTATTTCCTTCTTCATTAAACCCTACCTCCTCTTCCTGACTTGTAAAACTCTCCATAACCTGGGTGCATCCTTCATCTCTATCACCACCCAACCCGACTCTCTGCTTTAGTTCTCTTACCTCCCAAGACACACAGAGTTTACATCATTGGGTCTGAGCAGAAGATCTGAACTTGAGTTCTCAGTCTGCTTCTTACTGCCCTAGGATCTTGGGCAAGTCATGTGACCGCTCTGCACCTTGGGTTCTCTTTAGGAAATGGAACCAGTGGATATTTACTGGGTCCTGGAAGCTCTGCATCCATTTCCACCCATACTATCTCTTTGGTAGCCATACCCTAATTTTCCTCTGGAAACCTCTCTGCCCCACGTTTAGTCCATGAACCTCTGGGTGGAGTTAGTTCTGCTCCCCGTGTCGGGAGTAGAACCCATGATCCAGCGCAAAGCTGAGCAGTGTATCCCAAGTTTCCATGCCCCCTCATTGCCTCATGGGTGAGCAGGCAACCGAAGCTGGTCCAACCAGAGTGAATCGCAGGACTGTTGCCGAGACCCAGACACTTGCTCTTTTCTTGTGAATTTGAATCGGGAAGGATGTGGTTGCAACAGCCTGAGCTGGAGAATCAAGCCTGAAAAGGAGCCACCCGTAGGGGTAGAGCTGAGCTGTGGGGGGAAGAAACCTGGTCCCAGTTAGTGCTGGAGGACTGTTGTCCCACCTGGAATGGCCACTGCTTGGCTTTCTCCTTCCCTCTCTCTCTGTCCAAAGCCTTCCTGATGTTTCCTACCCCACTTCCTTTCTTCTTTTCTTCCCCCCCCACTTCTTTGGATTTGTGAAGAAAATCGTGGTAAAATACATACAACATGAAATTTACCATCGTCACAATGTTTAAGTGTACAGTTAAGTAGTATTAAGTACATTCACATTGTTGTGCAACCAAGTTCCAGAACTTTTTCATCTTGCAAACCTGAAGCTCTGTA
This sequence comes from Mesoplodon bidens, assembly GCF_964165515.1. Taxonomy (NCBI): domain Eukaryota; kingdom Metazoa; phylum Chordata; class Mammalia; order Artiodactyla; family Ziphiidae; genus Mesoplodon; species Mesoplodon bidens. The sequence continues at coordinate 13,028,392 of NC_138179.1, forward strand.
CCCATTAAAGAAAAACTCCCCATTTCCCCAGCCCCCAGCCCCTGGCAGCCACCATTCCACTTTCTGTCTCTATAAGTTTGGCTCCTCTAGTATATACTACCCCATATAAGTGGAACCATACAACATTTGTCCTCTTATGTCTGGCTTATTTCAGTTAATACAGCGTCTTCAAGTTTCCTCCGTGTTGTAGTGTGTCAGAACTCTCTTCCTTTTGAAGGCTGAATAATATTCCACTGAATGGATATACCACATTTTGTTTATCCATTCATCCGTCAATGGGTATTCAAGCTGTTTCCATGTTTTAGCTACTGTGAATAATGCTGAGATGAACGTGGGTATACAAATATCTCTTCAAGACCCTGCTTTCAGTTCTTCGGGTGTATACCCTGCATCACATGGGGTTACCGGTTTTACTTTTTGGAAGAACTGTCATATTTCCCACAGTGGGTGAACCATTTTATTGATACATTCCCACCCACAGTGCACAGGGTTCCAATTTCTCCACATCCTTGTCAACACCCTTCCCAGACTTCTTAACCAACATGAAGTTGCCTCCCCTGGGACTCTGATCACTGATCCCCGAAGCCTTCATTTGTACCTACCACCCAGAACACCAGGGATGCTACACAATTCAACTCTAGGTTATCTGTGGGCCTCTGTGGTTTCTAGATTTTTTATGTCTTTCCAAGCAGAGCAAGACCTTCCTTGAGGTTCGGCATCTGTGAACCCCTGGTTTATGGGACTGTCTTTTGCAGAGATTTTGTTTTTCAAGCATCTAATTGTGTCTGTCACACAGAAGTCAGGTAGGGCCATGAAAACAGCGTGGGGTTTAGATTCCAATCCCGGCGCTACCCTGGATAGCTGTGTGACCTTGGCAAGTCAGCCATGTTCTCTCAGCTTCTGTTCTTCAACTCTAACATGAGGCTGCATTACTTCCCACACAGGCCAGTGTATTTATTGAAATAACTGGTGCAGAGGCGCTAGGGCTATGGGAGTTCCCTCACGTGCCTTCCCAAAGCTGGTAGAGGCAAGTGTCACACAAGTGAGATACAGAGATCCTTGAGAGTCTGATACACTGGGTTTTGGAATATTTGGGGATAATTGGCATTCCTAGACAATTCCCAAGTTTGTTTCAGCCAATGGTACTGATCCGGGGGGACCCAAGCTCCTAGTAAATGACTAAATAATTCAGCTGAGTTTTATCAACGTGACAATTGATACATCCAAATCCAACTCAAGTCCCACTGCAAATATCGTCTCCTCCAGGGAGCCCTCCTTAACCCCACAGCACTTGGACACATCTCCATGTTAGCTTGATTGGCTTATTTCCTTGATGGGAAGTGTCAGCCAGGATCCTCTTGTGCACTGAAGGCAGCACATACTAGATGCTTAGTAAGCTTTTGTTGAATGAATGAACGACTGAATGATTAAGTTTCAATCTAATACAGGGAGGCTAAAGAAACAAGCTGGAAGATTGTAGCAGGAGAGACACCCAGAAGGGAGCCTGGAGAGTCTACAGCAGACTCCCAGGATAATCGAAAGGCGCCCTGATTTCTCGGTTCAAATTCCAGCTCCCGAGATTACACAGCATAGCCAGTGGGCACGTGGGCTTGAAGTTAGATGTGGGTTCAACTGTCTCTGCCACCTACTAACTGAATGACTTTAAGCAAATTACTTAGCCTCACTGAGCCATCAGCGCGCAGCTCGGTTAGCTCTCGTTATGCCTTTGCTCAAGCCCCCACCTTCCCTGCCTGGCCCTTTGGGGCCGGCCTCTTCTCCAGGCTGCCTGCCATTTACACATCTGAGAAATATGCAGGCCAATGGAAACACACATCCTCCAATCTGCCTGCTCCTCACACAGGGGATTAAAATCTGTCTCATCTTCCCAGTTTGGAATGCTGAGTATTTGGTCAAGGATTCAGCTCCCCCTTTTTATGAGGCTCTAAGAAAACCCAAATTAAACCCTGATTTGTTTTTAAAGATCAGAATCCTTAATTTTTCAGCATTTGGCTCATTTTCCTTACAGGCTTAGAAAGCAACATTAAACAGATTCTGTTTCTTAGCACACTCTGCTTTTTCTTTGCTGTGTGTTAGAGGGGGTGGACAAAGCCCTCGAGAGATTTCCCATAGTGCTTGCCGGGTGACCTTGGCCAAGCCTCCTTACTTCCCTGGCCTTCAGTTGTCATCTGTGGAATGAGAGGGCTGAGCCCCAAGGCTTGTGCACTCCTTGAGGGGATCACTTAAAACTCCTGTATTTCAGATGGAGGCTCAGAGAGGGGAAGGGACTTACCAAAGGGCACACAGCTATTTAACATGCAGAACCAGCTCAGGGGTTCTGGTTTCTAGGTGAGCCCTGTACTTCCCTAGTAACTTCATTTTCTCTAAGAAAGAAATATGAGGCTGTCAACAACTCCTGCACAATTTCCAAGCACCCTGCCTTTCTGGGTAGTGTTCAGTAGATTTCAGGATGACGTTGGTGTTTTCAGGGCTATTCAAAACGAGGAAGGAAGAAAAACCCAGAAGTGGGGAAGTCAGGATGTGTTGGCGTGTTCTGTGCTTCGTTATTAGATGTACCGAAAAGAAAAATGTTCAATTTACACCAAAGTGATGTGAAAACCAGCAGCCATCATGATGTTGCCCCAGCTTCGGATAACTGCCCAACACAGTGACACACTTTTCCAGTTTGCCTTGGACTGAAGGGTTTCTGAGATGTGGGACTTTCAGTGCTAAAACCTGGAAAGTCCCAGGCAAACCAGGCTGACTTGGATGAATTGACCACTCTCCTGGCTGGCTAGTAGGCAAAGAGAAAGGTCTTCTAGTAGGGCGCTTTGACTGGTCTGAGTAATGGGTCTGCCACTCCTATGCCGTATGCAGCTTTGAGAGGGCCAAGCCCTCCAAGCCTCAGTGTTCTCATCTGATAGTTGGGTTTAAATGAGATAATTAATTTAAATTGCCTACTTCAGTAACTGGCACAGAGCAATCACCCACTGAATGTTAAGCCTCTTCCTTCTAGGTGGGGGGGGGAAAAAGCTCAGTTTTCTTTTCTTTTTTCTTGGTAATCATTGTGAGTTTCTTTTTCCAGCTTTATTGAGGTATACTTGACGAATATAATCATGAGGTATTTAAAGTGTACATCAAAAAAAATTAAGTGTACATCATGGTGATATGATGTACATATACGTTATGAAAGGATTCCCACCATTAATGAATACATCCATCACCTCACATGTTTATCTTTTTTTGTATGAGAAAGGTTCTTTCTTTTTTAAATTCCAAGCATGTGGGACAAGAGGTTACAGATGATGTGTTTGAGGACGGATTTTACAAAATCATGTAGTATTTTCTCCAGGGTTGAGTATATTTGGGTAAATCACCACACGTCTTGTTGAATTCTTGGGCAAAACAACCATATTGTCACTTCTTTCTCTTAAAATGTTTGGGAAAGTCATGGATCAGCTTGGGCGTGTGAGAGGGAGCAGTGGGGTCCGGCCCTAAGCAGCTTGGCTGGTACAGTGAACAGAGAATGGTAATTGGCTCGAGACCTAGGGTAAAATCCCATCTCTGCCCCATTTTGGCTGCCACGCTTGTCCTCATCTGTATCAGGTAAACGACCATCTGCACTTGGCGAGGTTTTCATGTGGCCTCTGTGAGAGCTGATGCTTGGTATCTCCTGGGAGCTTGTGAATATTTTAGTCCTGTCTGCTTGCGTTCCTGTCGTGGAGGCTCAGAGGGTCTCAGGGTCTTCCCTGTGCCATTCGAGGCTGGGTTAAAACAGGGTTTGGAGAGCATGTGTTGGCTGGGACGGGAAGCCAACTGTCACGGTAGAGAACAGATGATTTCCCCTCGGTCATCTGGAGATAGAGCCCAGACCTTTGGCTCCAGAGCCTCGGAACAACCAGGTCACTCTGTTGGCAGCTGGGTCCTGGATTTCAGTCCATCTAAATCAGTAAAGAAAAGGTCAGAGGCCCTGAAGATCAGGGTCAGCCATCCCACTGACCTCCCTGGCAGGTTGTCTCGGGACTGTTTCACATCTGAGAGCTCTTTATCTTCATTTCTCCCCAAGCCCGCAGTTGGGAGCTGTGGATGTCTGCAGGCTGTTTGGAGGGCCAGGGGTTGCCCCTCTGGCCTCTTCTCTTACCCTGCCAGCTTTGAGAGGAAGCAGGGTAGCTTAATAAATGGTTCATCAGCAGCTGTGGCCCTATGAATGTAGCCATCCCACTATGGCTGGACACTTAGGTGGCTTCTGTTATAAGTAACATTGTGATCAACCCTGAAAATGGGCCCAGGTAACCCTTCAGGGAAGTTGGCAAACAGCGAGGTCATGCTTGCTCTACAGATGAGGTTTCCCAAGAAGGAAGGTTGAACAATGTAAAGCAAATTTGAAAACATTTTGAAGGAAGTCTTCCTAAAATATATCTCACCTTTCCCTGCCTTAGCCAACAGAGCATACTGATGAGACCCTTCCTCTTGCATGGGGATCAATATTAGAGCCCTCAGTTATTACCCTACAGCACTGTGATTGCTGGTGCCTTTGATATGAAAAGTACTTCTGGAGTCAGGGGCCGAGAAGCAAGCAAAATCTCCTCACTCCACGCAAGGTGTGGCGGGAGTGCCAAGCCCTACGTGCTTCAACACAGATGGAAATAAACTTCAGCTCTGGCTCGGTGTCAGCAACCCCACACGACCCAGAGAGGGACAGTCTGTGGTGCTGGCATCTTCTCTAGTCATTTTGGTGGTTATATTTTCAGCTTAGTAAATGCGATTATTCTATTTGGTTCTTTTGCAAGTCTGCCATGTCACTGTTTATAATGTCTATTTTGGGGCCAGTCTTTTGAAGTTTGCTTTTACGTCTTTGAACATAGCAAGCATAGTTATTTTACGGTCCTGTCTGATTAATGCCAGGATCCAGGCTCCCTGTTGGTTTGTATCTCTTGTCTATTTTTTCTACCGGTTTTCACTCATGGTGTCTTGTCTCCTGTGCACTTGGTTATCTTTGTGTGAAGGATACGGGGTTGGAAGAAATTATTTGTAGAATGATGAATGATGGTCCTCCTCTTAAGAGGATTTTAAATTTCTTTGGTAGATGCCTGGGGGCTCTAGAGTCTGAGATAAACTTGATCCATGTTTGGGACTTGAGATTCCTGAGTTCCTCAAATGTCTTGAAGCAGGTGATGGTCCTTGCAAGAGCTACTGGTCCACCCTTAGCTGGAGGATGTAGCCTTGTGGGATTTGTAAATTTTTCTACTTTTTTTCCTGTACTTTCCAAAATTCTACATACTAATTATAGACACTGTTTTAAATTAGAACAAATAATCATGCAAACAAAACTAATGAGAGAGGCCATTCAGTCTCGGAGTTTCTACATGGGAAAGTGCCCGATTCTAGAGGAGATCCCAGTTACCTGAGTGTCGGTAGATAGACATGGTGGATTAGTGGTGGCCTGAAGAAGGCAAAGATGCTAAATGAATTCCATACCTACTTAATTCCAGAATAGAAACCACAGAGGTCGCAGCCCCCTGCTCCCACTGGGTGACCTCAAGGCTTCCACCAATATACTTGTGTACAGGGCATAAGTCTCCTCCCCTTTCCTCTCCACAAAGTCGCACAAGTAGCAGACATCACTGCTCAATCACGACACTTGATCTTGATCTTCCACGTGTTAGCAAAAACTTTAAATAGCCAGATAACAATGCAATACTTTGAATGGACTAGATTTTACTTGATTGGTCTCCTAATGCTGGATATTTAGACTGTTTACATTTCCCCCCTTATTACAAAATACTTATAATAAACATCTTTGTGTCTAGCTCTTTGCCAGCATTTTTGAATGATTTCTTTGGTGGTAGATTCCTAACAATGGATCAAAAGATAAGACCGTTTGTCAGGTTTTTGATGTATATTGCCAAATTACTTTCTAGAAAGTATATTCCAATTAATACACCCTCCAGGAGCATAGAGAGCCTGCTCTAGTCCTTGCCACCACCAGATATATGATTAGACTAATTTGGGGGCTAATTTGGTAAAGGAAACACAATAGCCTTTTGTTACTGAATTTGCATTTTGCACTATCACTTGAACGCAACTCTCCTGTTGGTGAAATTCCTTTTTATGCGTGTAGCACCTCTTTGACAGGCACAACCTTTAAAATGGGAGCAACTACTCCAGTGTCTAAGACTTCTCATGTTAGCATTTATTGAAAAAATATGTACACTGCATATACTGCGCTAGGTCAATACACCTACTGAGTCCTTCACAGCATCTTTCTTGGGTTCCAGCCGCGTCCTCTCTATGAGCAAGGGGTGAAATCCCAAAGCAAGGAGAGTGCACTTGAAACCAGGAGGATGATATAATAAGTGGAAAAAGGTAGAATCAGAACAGTATAATATGATTCCATGATGTCTCTAAAAAGTCATATATGCATGTAAAACAGTTAAGAAATGTTATTTGGCTGCGTTGGGTCTTCATTGCTGTGCGCAGGCTTTCTCTAGTTGCAGCGAGCAGGGGCTACTCTTGGTTATGGTGCACGGGCTTCTCATTGCGGTGGCTCCTCTTGTTGTGGAGCACGGGCTCTAGGCGCGCGGGCTTCAGTAGTTGCGGCTCACGGGCTCTAGAGCGCAGGCTCAGTAGTTGTGGCACATGGGCTTAGTTGCTCTGTGGCATGTGGGATCTTCCCAGACCAGGGCTTGAACCCGTGTCCCCTGCATTGGCAGGCAGACTCTTAACCACTGCGCCACCAGGGAAGGCCCTAAAACAATTTTTATTGACGTATAGTTGATTTACAATGTTTAAGGTGTACAGCAAAGTGATTCAGTTATAGATACATACATATATATATTCTTTTTCAGACCCTTTTCCGTTATAGGTTATTACCAGCTATTAAATACAGTTCACTGTGCTATACAGTAGGTCCTTGTTGTTTATCTATTTTATATATAGTAGTGTATATCTGTTAATCTCAAATTCCTAATTTTTCCCTCCCCCTCCCTTTCCCCTTTGGTAAGCATTAGTTTGTTTTCTGTGTCTGTGAGTTTATTTCTGTTTTGTAAATAAGTTTATTGATATCATTTTTTTTAGATTCCACATATAAGTGATATCATATGATATGTCTTTCTTTGTCTGACTTACTTCACTTAGTATGAATCTCTAGGTCCAGCCATGTTGCTGCAAATGGTATTATTTCATTCGTTTTTATGGCTGAGTAGTATTCCGTTGGATGTATGTACCACATCTTCTTTATCCATTCACCTGTTGATGGACATTTAGGTTGCTTCCCTGTGTTGGCTCTTGTAAATAGTCCTGCTATGAACATTGGGGTGCAAGTCATATGTGCATTTTAAAAAGCATCTGGAAGGACATAGCTCAAACCACTAATGGTGGTTTTCTATGTGGATTAGGATTTTATGGGAATTTGATACTTTTATCATATAGCTTTTGTAGTACTTGATTTTTTAAAATAATGAGCAACTGTTACTTTTATAATCAGATAAAATAATAAAGATATTTCTATTTTGAAAAAAAATAAGCTTGTTTTAGCAACTGGTTACAGATGAAAAAAATGCCATCCTGTCTTTTTTTTTTTTTTTTTTTTTTGCGATATGCGGGCCTCTCACTGTTGGGGCCTCTCACTGTTTTGGCCTCTCCCGTTGAGGAGCACAGGCTCCGGACGCGCAGGCTCAGCGGCCATGGCTCATGGGCCTAGCCACTCCGCGGCATGTGGGATCTTCCCGGACCGGGGCACGAACCCGTGTCCCCTGCATCGGCAGGCGGACTCTCAACCACTGCGCCACCAGGGAAGCCCTGCCATCCTGTCTTGATATCTCTGGGTCCCTCTTCTTCTCTCTCCCTTTGTAAATATATGTATAAATATAGAAAGATATTTGTATATATTTAAATTTTAATATTTTATATTATATGTAATATATGTTTATATATATTTTAAACCTAAGTCTAGAAAAAGAACCACTTGTGGCATTGATGCTTCTGCTCTATGTAGCTCATGGGGATGAGAGTGGTATCTGTCACTACAACTTCCGCACAGGGCAGATCAGAGTTGTTGCGTATATCCAACTTGTGCCTGATTTTGAAACCAGTTTTTAGATGAGATCGAAAGAGAAAGTCACACTGTATGGAAGGCCAAGTACCCCTCAGGACAACTTCTTGAGGCAGGTATCCTTGTCCTGGTATTTCGAGGAGAAACTGAGGCTCCAGAGGGTGAATTAACTTGGTCAACAAGGCCTAGAAGCAAGCTGTGGAGTCAGGATTCAGATCCAAGTATGACTGCCTCCAAAGATTGCCCGCTTGACTACTGCACACGTGACTCTGTTAGGGGCGGTCAGAGGTTCTAAGGCCCTGCTCCCTGGAGCCACCACATGTGAAGGAGAAGTGCGGCTGGGGCCTGGCCCTGGCACGGCCCTTTTGGTTATGACGCCCAGAGACACATTCCAATCCCTTCCTGTAGTGGAAAGACATTGTAGGATATACACGCAGGGGCCCATGAGCCCCCCCAAACATGCCTTGGGGAAAGGAGCTCTGGAGGGGGTTTCCCAGCCAAGGTGCCTCTAGAGATTCAGCTACAGGATTTCATGGGACTGATGTCACCCGCTACTCGCCGGGTGTCTGCTCCGCTCTCTGCTATCAACTGGCCCCCTCGCCCTCTGCTCCAGCTCTAAAAGTCTGGTCACTGTGTCACTTGCATCGTACTCCCCTGGTTTGCTGGTTTAAATCAGATTCCTGCCCATGCCTCTGAATCGGATTTTCTAAGGGTGTCTGATGATTAATTTTATGTGTCAACTTGACTGGGCCATGGGGTGCCCAGATGTCTGGTTAAATTCTATTTCTGGGTGTGTCTGTGATGGTGTTTCTGGACAAGATTCACATTTCTTTTAAACGTTTTAAGCATTTTAGTATTGATTGATTATGTATTGATTGATTATTTATTTATTTATTTTGGCTGAGCCGGGTCTTAGTTGCGGCGTGCGGACTTCTTAGTTGTGGCGTGCAGACTTCTTAGTTGCAGCATGCGTGCGGGATCTAGTTCCCCGACCAGGGCTGCAACCCGGGCCCCCTGCATTGGGAGTGCGGAGTCTTACCCACTGGGCCACCAGGGAAATCCCAAGCTTAGCATTTGAATTAGTGGATTGAATAAAGCAAACAACCCTCCCCAAGGTGGGTGAGCAGCTTCATCTTAGTCCTTCAGGAGATCTCAGTTCATATTTTCAGAGAGGGAGCCTGATTTGTTCAGCTCATATTTCTACCCCAGGCCCTGTTGCTGCTACTGTCTGGCTTCCCGGCTCTGAATCACGTGCCAGTCTCTTGACCATTAGCTGCAGGGTGGGGTCACGTGGTGTAAAACTCGCTGCCTGTTGGGTCGGGCACTGTGACTGACATCTGAATGTCAGCCTTTATATTTGATAAGAAATGTAACTTTATTTTTCAGTTGTGTGGCTTAATATATTTTGTCCATCCTCAAGCTGCTGGTATAGAGGGGGCTCCAGACACCAGACATGTGCAAATATGGCTGGGGAAGCTGGAGAAGGGGGAGCCTGAGGGGGAAGTCAGAGGCCTGGCGGTCCTGGGGGCTCTGGGTGCAGGTCAGCTTGGCCACACCTCCCTTAGTCCAGCCCTGCCTCGCCCCCCGAGCTGGTTCCCCTTCCCTGAGTGGGTGGGTCTTAATCAGAACTTCTTGAGGGCAGTTTCAAGGCAAGTCAAATGGTGCTAAGTCACCTCGCCCCAGCATTTTCCTTGAATTCCTTTTCACCCTTGTACTTATGTCGCAGAGCTTTGCCTAAGGATCGGTGGCGGGGGGGGGTGCCCGGCCCCTCGTTGGCTGCCCTGGACCCCGCAGCCTACTCTCCTGGCAGGTGGCTCTTTGGCAGGTGCCTTGGAACCAAAGAAGTTCCAGAAAGTCCCCGAGAGTCCAGGCTGGGATCGGCCCCACCAGCCTTCAGAGCCCAAGCTCTCACCTTTGGCTTTGGAGTCTGGCTGCCTGAGATCTGGCTGAATGGAAGAACCAGAGGTAGCCTGGGAAGGTGAGAAGGACTCTGGTTTTGGCATTAGAAGGTATGGGTTTGAGCCTTGGGTCTGTTTATTGCTGGCTGTGTGGGGTCGTGGAAAGAGCAGGCTTTGGAGGGAGGTCTTGCGTGAGGCCTGAGTTTCACTCTACACCCTTTGCCCAGGTCAGGGCACCCTTAACAAGCCCCAGGCCATCCCCAGAGTGCCTACACTGGGCCACCCTCCTGCCAGTCCAGCCCATCTGGTCAAGGCTCCTGTCCCTGTCCTGGTGCACGTCCAGGAGTCTGCTGGTGTCCCTGAGGGACAGCTATGGCTGGCGCGCCTCTTTGGCCCTTCAGAGCAGTGTGGGGACAATACAGCTATCTTGTGACTGAGAGTAAAACTCCAACTCTAAGGATGGCAGGAACACAGACCGAGTCCAGGTCCTTAGTGACAACCTGGAACAGCACTGTTTATCTCTGGACATCTTATATGGGAGAAATGACCCTGAATGTGCTGAAGCCCACGTTGGCTGAGGTTTTTGCTACTTGTAGCCAAGTGGGTGGAACCCTGACTGATGGGGGAGGGGCAGTGCCCCTCCCTGCCAGTAACAGGGTCGTGGGGGAAGGTGGGTTCATCAGGACCCTTCTGATACAAAACCTCAGCCTCCACTGAGACCCAGGAGCTTACACCACTTAGGGATTGGGAAGCTTTTTTTTTAAGCCTCTGGCTGCCTTGGATCGCTGGTGGGAGGGAGCAGGCCACAGCAGCCTGGGAAAGTGGGAAAGGGGCTGATTTGCCATCAAAAGGTCTGGGTTTGAAGCCAGGCTCTGTTAAATCCTGCCTCAGGTTGACATTGGCTCTGTACTTGGGGCAGGGTAGACCCTGCAGGTTGGGTCAAGGGCCCCAGCTATGGGGCAGGGGAGGGCATGGAACGGTCACAGACCAATTAGGACAGAAGTTCGGCAGAGTGAGATTGCAACGTTTGTATCAAAGAAGGCTTCCTGGAGGAGGGGCCCTTGAAGGATGTACCTGATTTGCTTGGGGAGGAGACCAGAGCAGCAGGGAGGACTACAAGCCTCTTGGGATGACATCTTCTTATTCTGACTTGTGCACATCTCTGCCGGACTGCCTTTGCCCACACCTGTCTCCTCTCCATTTGCCTGTTTCCCCGCCAGCCAGCCAGTGAGCTCTGGGAGGGGAGGAACCATGCCTTCACCTCAGTTGCCTGGCAAGAGGAATTTCTGGACTCGCTGCTGGGGGAAAGGACTATAGGAAATCTGAGACCCTGGGTGCAGAGTGGGTGTCTCCAGGCCAGGAGAAGGCAGCGAGCTGGTGGGTCTGGGGGTGCAGCGCATGCAGAGGGGTCCGGGAGGGCAGGTTGGAAAGAGAGGTCTTTAAACTGTGCTTCCTGGTGACATTTCAGGCCAATTCCAGGACCCTTCCCTGAGAAGACTAGGGGTATTTTCTTTTCCTTTTGGCACCGGCATTGACAGGCGAGAGCACGCTTCCCACTGACCACAGGCTCCCTACACTTGGCCTTGAGCTAGAGAACTTGGGAATGAATTAGCTGAGAGCGTAATGTCTCCCATTTCCCAGGAGCTCATCTCATCTCTGGGGATCACAGAGATGCATTAAGTTTGCTCCTTGACCTCTGCAACTCTGAGGGGCACGTGTGCTGGAGTGCAGTGAGAAGTGACGTGGGTGCAGGAGGCTTGGGTTCCTGTCCTGGCTCCACCACTGACCAGCTAGGTGGCTTTGGGCTGGTCTCTGCCCCAAGAAAGGGGCCCACTTTCCCTCCTGCGTTTGGATGACCTGCCAGCTCAGACATTCTAACTCTTGTACCCTTGTGATTCCTAATCCTGGCCACCAGATTATGGAGCCCTGAGGCCGTGGGAGGAGGCTGCCATCTTACCTGGGAGCTCTTGACACTTCCATCTCCCAAGATGGTGAAGAAGATGGAAGTGTTAATAATAGCTGGCATGCATCGTCAAAAAATCTAGAAAAAGTACGTGCTTGAGAGGGTGTGGAGAAAAGGGAACCCTCCTGCACTGTCGGTAGGAATGTAAATTGATACAGCCCCTATGGAGGACAGTATGGAGGGTCCTTAAAGTAAAAAATAGAACTACCATATGACCCAGCAATCCTACTACTGGGCATATACTCTGGGAAAAACCATAATTCAAAAGGAGTCATGCACCACAGTGTTCACTACAGCACTATTTACAATAGCCAGGACATGGAAGCAACCTAAGTGTCCATCGACAGATGAATGGATAAAGAAGATGTGGCACATGTATACAATGGAATATTACTCAGCCATAAAAAAATGAAATTGAGTTATTTGTAGTGAGGTGGATGGACCTAGAATCTGTCATACAGAGTGAAGTCAGTCAGAAAGAGAAAAATATCGTATGCTAACGCATATATATGGAATCTAAAAAAAAAAAAAAGTTCTGATGAACCTAGGGGCAGGACAGGAATAAAGACGCAGACATAGAGAATGGACTTGAGGACCCAGGGAGGGGGAAGGGTAAGCTGGGATGAAGTGAGAGAGTGGCATGGACTTACACATACTACCAAATGTAAAATAGATAGCTAGTGGGAAGCAGCCGCATAGCACAGGGAGATCAGCTCGGTGCTTTGTGTCCACCTAGAGGGGTGGGATAGGGAGGGTGGGAGGGAGGCTCAAGAGGGAGGGGATATATGCATACATATAGCTGATTCACTTTGTTGTGCAGCAGACACTAACACAACATTGTAGAGCAGTTACCCTCCAATAAAGATGTAAAAAATAAATAAATGAAATGAAAAAAAAAAAGAAAAAAATAGCTGGCATTTACTGAACACAGACATTGTGCAAACGGCCTTACGTGCATCATCTCACTTAACTGCCACAAAAGCCCTGTGATTAATCAAGCTCCCGGCCGCCTGGACACATAAAGGAATGCGTTATTTATAGTATTATGAATTGGATATCTGCCCACGTTTTGCTAGGTGGGATGACTTTACAGAGATGGAGGAATAAAGGTCTGGCTCCTTTAAGAAGCAAGGAGGGGCTTCCCTGGTGGCGCAGTGGTTGAGAGTCCGCCTGCCGATGCAGGGGACGCGGGTTCGTGCCCCTGGTCCGGGAAGATCCCACATGCCGCGGAGCGGCTGGGCCCGTGAGCCATGGCCGCTGAGCCTGCGCATCCGGAGCCTGTGCTCCGCAACAGGAGAGGCCACAACAGTGAGAGGCCCACATACCGCAAAAAAAAAAAAAAAAAAAAAAAAAAGAAGCAAGGGGGTGAGAAGAAGGATGAGTTCAAATGGAGGGAGGGGCCTTGAGTGAGTGGGATGGGAACTGGGGGGTGGGGGTGGGGGTGGGGCTGGAGGGGGGCCCTGAAATTGCTGTGTCCCTGGTGCCAGGGCATGGTACCCAGCTTCCTCCCACCATGGGCTCCCAGTGAGATGACCAAGGCCAAGAGTATCTGTTAAGGTTTGATTTGCCCCGGGCTCTGCTGGGGAAACCACTAGATTCTGACATCAGCCTTCAGGACTGATTTTGGGTCTAGCTTGTGGGTGAGCTGTAATTATGTCCATTATACCTGTCTTGAATGATTCACAGATGGCAGGGGCTTACGTAGGAGCAATGTTCCTCTTAATTATTTTTTTCTTTTAATTTATATTTTCCGGTGACTCACTGGAGTTGAGAGTACAGTCTCATTGACGGGAGAAGAAAAAGTGGGGAGAGGAAAAAAGGAAAGTGTCATCAGGTCCACTGGAGACAAATAAAATTGTCCAAACTATGTCCAGGTGATTCTGGGTTCATGTCCTATGGGTTCAAACCTACTGCCTGGCCTCCGAGCCTCTTGACTCTCCCCGTTCCTGGAAGCGGGAGACAGCCCTGTAGCCCCAGGAAAGCAGTGGAGGTACCACCCGATGCTGGAAAGTTTGTGCTTTGGACCAGAAGGATCTGGGTTTGACTCTCTGCTCTGATCCTAATTCTTGCTGTGGGACCCTGAGCCCTTTCTTTAACCTCTCTGAGCCTCCGTTGTTCTCACCTGCAAATTGGGAAAAAACAAAGCCAGCTTTGTAAATTGCTGGGAGGATGACATGAGGTTATATATATTAAGCGCCTGGCATATCATAGTGAAAATAACAGCAAATATTTATCAGCGATTATAATGCACCAAGCACTTTACGTGTGGTGTCTAAGTCCTTACAGCAGTCCTCTGGGTGAGCACTATTATTACCTTCAGTTTAGAGGTGAGGAAACTGAGCTCAGAGAGGTTACACGATTTGCCAAGGTCACACAGCTAGTGAATGGCAGAGTTTGGGGGACTGGATCTCAAGCCTAGCTGACTTTAAAGCCACTGTAGGAAAGTAGACTTAACCCCCCAACGCCAGCTCTACTTATTCTCATAAGAAATGTCCTTGTCCTCCTGTCCCTCAAAACAAACCAGCCCAATTTCTCTCTTCCGGGCCCTGCCAGCCTCTCAGACAACCTCATCGGAAACTTGGGGTCATCTTTGGCCCCTGCTCCCCTGACCATCACTGCCATGTCGTACTTGGTGGCACTATCCAAGCGGCGGCTCAGACCCAGATCTATTCGTCTTCAGTGGAGGTCTCTGCCTTCCTCATCTTCCTCCCCCCGCCCTCACTGAGTTCTTGCGACATCTCCCCCCGCTCCCAGAGTAGCCAATTTCAGCCATCCCCTTGTTGCTGTCTTCCCTGCCTGCTTCCGGCGTGTCACTCCCTTCCTGAAATCTTCACTGGCTCCCCAGTGCCTGGCATACTTAGTACCGGGCTAAGGAGCTGGTGCTGACTGTGTCACATTTGACCAGTCCTTCCCTCTCTCTGGTCCCAATTTCCCCAGCTGTGGAATGAGACCCTGCCAGGGTAGCCTTCCGTTCATACTCATAAAGAGACCAGATCAAAGCTAAGCTCCCACAAGGGAGGAAGGGCCCAGGTCTTGGCTGTGCTGCGCCCCCTTCCTGTGTCCTGGGGCTCCTTGGGGGCATGGTGAAGACCACTGGGCTGGTGGTGAAGACCTTGGTGGTCTTTTGGGGGCCATGTGCTTGTATCCTGAGGCCTCCCCTGGGGGTCCTGAGACTAGAGTGTGTGCTGGGTCTCTGGCCCCTGCTGGCTGGGGTGCCTGAGGGGCTGGGGGCTCAGGACCTCCCTCCTACGCCTCTCCCACTTTGGGGCAGTGTCAGGAGGAAGACCCGGGAAGCTCTCCGTGTCAGTTGGTCAGCCAACAGCCGGTCCAGCCCCAGACTCTTAGTTGCCGAGGCCAGGGCTGTCTGCTCGGCTCACAGGGACTGCCACCTACTTCTCCCACCTCCTGCCAAACAGACACGCTGGGGCTTGTCTACACTGCAGGAGGGGATCTCATCCAGGGCCTCTTGGCCACTTCCTGTTGACCTCCAGCTGGTGGGCCATGAGGGGGGTTCCCTCCCTCCGCCTTCCCAGAAGAAATCTGGAATGTCCGCTCCAAAAGGCAGACCAGGCTGACCAGGCTCTGCGGGCCCTTGACCTCACACCAGAAGAGGAGAGAGGGCTGAGCCCACTCCAGGACAAGCCGCTGAGTCTTCCAAAAAGCGAGTTTTGCTCTGAGGCCCACAGCATGGGCCCTGGGATGGGGGAGGACCCCGAGTGGTTGGTGCCTCGTGTGAGATGGGGCTGCTTCTGGTTCTGAGGAGTTGGCTTGTCCAACAGACAGGAGATGCCTCACGAGGAGCCCTGGGCATTGGGCTCCTCCAACAAGTATTACTGGGCCCAAGACCGCTGCAGGTGCTGGGGACAAAGTGGGGGACATGTCTTCCCCTCTCAAGGAGTTTACAATCCTATTGTGGAAACAGAAGCCATCATCCTGCGATTCATGGCTTCTTGGGGAATGTCAATTCACGGGAGTCTAAACAGGAAACGTTTTTATTTTTTCACAGTGCTTTCCATTATGCTAGGTTTAACCCCCCTTTCCTGTCCCTTGACATACTTTGGGTGCATTCCATAGCCTCCTGATCCCTTTAGGGGCTGGCAGTTTACGATGGCTGGGCAGGCCCCTGCCTCCTCTTCCGGGTATGGACATACCAGATTCTTAGCTCCTTTTGTTCTCAGTTTTGGGCCTCAGCTCAGTTCTGGGACAGTTAAATCCTTCCCATGACCGGCGATAGGAAGAAGTGTAGGGACCGGTGGGAGCAAAGAGGAGGGCACCCAGCCTGGCCTCGAGGGATCGGGGGGATCGGGAAAGGCTTCTGGGCAACCTCTCTCCACCATGGGCCGTAGTCAGATTCCCTCAGGGGACAGGGCTTCACTTCCCTGATGCTGTTCTCCCCTTCTACAAGTTTCCTAAGATCTCTGAGTCCTTGTGAACTTGAGGGCAGGGGCCGCCTGTGTCCCCGGTGCCCATCAGGCATGTCATCCGTAGGCGAATGAATGAGCTGATTCTGCTGACGAAGTTTGTTCTCCCGTGCTTCGGTGGGTGGGGTCTCTTGGGACCCTAGCAGAGTTTGAACTCTTTGGAAGAACTTCTAGAAGGTGAGATGGCTCAGTCTGATCCAGGGACCGGCACGCCATGAGCTGGGCTCTGCTCAGCCATGCGGGAGGCTTGTCTCTGGCCAGTCCCCTGCATCGTCTTCCTCCTGTTTGGCTGGAACCCCCTTCCCAAGCATCTGCTTCCTCTTCCACGACAGCCCATCAGAGGCCTCCCTCTGGGCTCCTCTTAGAACCCGGCTGTTAGTTCATGTAGCGCCTTCCCCTCCCTCCAAGGTTATGCCTATGGGACTGTGTCCTTTCCGATGACATTCTGATCGCTGGTCTATTTATAACAGTGACTCACCCACCACCTCAACTTCTGCAGGAAGAGTTTGGCTTAGGAGCCAACTTCCCTGGAATGTAAAACAATCTGTGCTTGTAAATGATCACCATTTCATTTCCCTGAGATTGTGCACCCTTGACCTCCTCTTGACCTGTGGCCAGAGCTCTTAGTGATACCCCTGCCCCCCACCCTGCCCCGGTGCCACCGTCCCCTTTTGTTTATCAAAATTCCTGCCGACCTCACGACCTGCACAGCCAGGCAAGTTCCTCTTCACTATTAACCTTGAGACTGAGACTTCCTTGCTCTGCAGATGGGAAGGCCCCTGCTGGATGATTTCCCTTTGTTTTCCTAGTGTTTGCTTGTGAATGAGCTCCTGTTGGGATGGGGGCAGGGAGTGGATGAATCTGGGAGAGAGCCATGGGCTCCCACCCTTGACCTGAGACCGCCTTCTCTCCTGGGACCCCAGCCCCCACCGGGCGCCCACAGACGCCCCTTGTACCCTGCTGCTCATGGCCTGTGCTGACTGTAAAGTGACTACTGGCAGGAGAGGTGGTTGTCAGTCAAAGCAAGTTCTACCTCTTCTCCAGCACCGGTCCAGGGCAGCCCCTCACCATCCCCTCCGGCAGGTATCTGCTGGCTCCTATGGTGGTTGAACTTGAAGGACACTAGCATGGACAGGCATCTGCAGTCAGGCTGGGGAGGTGAGATGGCCCTCCCTCCAGTTTGTCAGGAGTCACCCTTGTTGGCTCCGTCATAAAGAAAACATGGTAGAGGCCCTCCATGGGGTCCCTCGGTTTCCTGCCCATGTCCCTGCCCATAAGCATCCCACACCCCCAGCCCTCCCAGCCTGCAGCCATTTCTTCTTGGTGCTAGACAGGTCACTCTATCCCATGGCCCTCACTTTGGAATCCTCCTGTCACCCCATCATGGGTCGTTGATGATTGTCACTCAGTGCAGAGTTCTAGCTCCGGTGAACAATGAACATCTGTGTACTCATCACCCAATTTAGGAAAAAGACTATAACCATCACTTTTAAAGTCCCTATGAAGCTCCCCTCATCCCATCCCCTTAGCTCCCTTCTCAGAGGTAACCATTATCTTGAATTGTGTGTATGCTTTTCTGGCTTTTCTTTATACTTATACCAAATATATTTGCTTCTCTAAACAATAGGTGGTTTAGTCTTGCTGGGTTTTTAAAAAACTTTATGTAAATGGAAACATAGTTTATGTTCTTCTGTGACCTGCTTTTTGTTGTTGCTGTTTAACATTTTATTCTGACATTATGTGTACCCTGGAATTCATTTATTTTCACTAATGATTTTTATTCCATTATGTGGATTTACCGTTATTTTGTCCATTCCGCCGCTGGTTGATGTAGTAGACATTTAGTTAGGCTTTCCCCTTCCTCACACGTCTGACTTTTTCTCTTTTTCTTTTTTCTCCTGTTACAAACAGTGCTCTGGTGAGGATCCCTGCCGTCCACACGGGAGAGACGCAGATGCCGTTCAGCTGAAGACCTCCGGGGCACACCTGGCATGGAAATGCTGGGCCATAAGGTAAGAGCATCTTCCCTATTCCTAGATATCACTAATCTGCATTCCCATGCTCAGGGTATCCAAATTCCAGTTGTTCTGTGGTCTCACCAGTGCTCAGTATTCCCAGACTTCAAAATCTTTGTGCATCCAAAGGGTATGAAGTGCTGCCTTGTTGTTTTCCTGACTGCTGGTGAGGTTGAGCATATTTCCAATTGTTTTCTCTTCTGTGAATTGCCGGTTCCTGTCTTTTGCCTATTCTGTTTGCTGATTTTATTGACCTGTGGTGGTTCTTTATAGATATTGAACATGAATCTCTTGGCAGGCAACGATCTTCTCCCAGGCTGTAGTTTGTCTTTTTTTTGTTGGGGGTGGTGGTGATGGGAGGTTTTTAAAAAAATACAGCGAAATACACAAATCGTAATTGCTGCAGTCTGATGGATTTTGACAAATGCATATAGCCGTGTAACCCACTCCTCTATCATGTCGTAGAAGATTTCCATCACCCAGTAAGGTCTTTTGTGCTCCTTCCCGGGCAACCACTGCTTTGATTTCCTTTACCATATTGTATTAATTTTGCCTGATTTAGAACTTCATATAAATTAAATCATATAGTGTGTCTGGCTTCTTGCTCAGCATAATTTTTTAAAGATTCATCCATGTTGTATAGATTTCTTTTTTATTGCTGAGATGATTCCTATTATATAAATATACTGCAATATGTTTATCCTTTCTCCTGTTGATGGACAGTATGGTTGTTTCAGTTTTTGGCTACCATGAATAAAATGGCTGTAAACATTCTTGTACCTGTCTTTTCATGGACATATGTTTTCATTTCTCTGGGTAAATACCTCAGAGTAGAATTGCTGGGGCATAGGGAAGGTGTATGTTTAACTTTATGAGAAACGCTGTGTTTCATCTTTTAACTCTGTTAAGGGCATTGTCTGTCATCAGATTTAACAATCTTTTCCTTTATGGTTTATGCTTCCTTTAGAACTCTTTTTTTGAGGTCATAAAGGTTTTCTGCTGTATTTCCTTTGTCAGGTTTTAAACTTTGCATTTGACATTTGGGTCTTGAATTCACCTGAAATTGATTTTTGTCTACCATGTGAGTTAAGAATCTATTTTTCCCCCATTCCCCATTTCGGTAACCAATATTTCCAACACTATTATTGACTAGAGCATCGCCCCCGCCCCCAGTTGTAGGGCTCTGTCATATATGAGATTTCCACATGGCTTCAGACTTGTATCTGAGCTCCATTCTGTGTCATTGGTTTATTTTTCTGTTCCTATGCCAATACCACACTGTGCTAATTACTGTAATTCATAAAATGTCTGGCTATCTGGTAGGGTAAGTCAGCCTACTTTGTTCTAGAAAATCAGCTTGTACTTAGGGTCTTTGCTCTACCCTATAAACTTTAGGATCGACTTGTTAGATTGCAGGCATGTGTGAATGTGTGCACGCACACACACACGCTGAGTTGAAATTTTGTTTGCGTTTGCATCGTATTTATTGATGCTTTGGAGAAAGGACTGCCATCTCTATGACCCTGAGTCTTCCTATTCATGAAGTTTGTCTCTATTTTTTGCTTTCTTAAGGTCTTTTAATAAAGGTACATACTTTTCTCTGTAAAGCTCCTTGCATATTTTTTGTTGTATTAATTTTCGGTACCTTACAGTTTTTTGTTATTGTAAATGGAATTTTTAAAAAATTACATTTTAAATCACTTGTTGCTGATTGTAGGAGCCCTTCTGATGATTTTTGCACACTGATGGTTTAGCAAGCATTTTTCTGAAGCCTTTTATTTGTTCCTATGGTTTGGCAGTAGCTCTTTGTTGCATTTTCCATATGGGCAATCCTATAATCTGTAGAGAATAAGTTTCATTTCTTCCTCTCAACTCTTTACAGTGTAATTTTCTTTCTTGTCTCTGCACTGGCTAGGACCTCTAGAATAATGGTGAATAGAAGGGGAGATAATGGGCAGACTTGTCCTGATCCTGCCTTTAAAGGGATGCTTTTAATATCTGCCCATGAAGTCTGATGTTCATTCCAAAGTGTTTGTAGATACACTTTAAGTTATAAAGTCCCCTTCAAATCTTAGTTTGCTAAGACTTTAAAAAACTTATATCATAAATTTTTTTCAAAGAATTTTTCTATGTATATTGAATAGTCATAATTTCCCTCTTTGATCTGTGAATTATATAAACAAATTTTCTCATATTAAATCATCCTTTTATTCCTAGAGTAAACCTAGTTGGTTTAAGTTGGTGGTGGTGATTATTGTACATAATACTGTATTGAACGGCAAACATTTTAGGATTTTTGCACTTACGTTGAAAAGTGAGATTGTGCTGTAGTTTTCCTTTCTTATATTTTCCTTATTTTTTGTTTTTTTGGTTTTTTTTTTTTTTTTTTTGGTAATAAGGTTATACTTACCTCATAAAATAGTTGGGGGAAGTTTCTTTTTCTAGTCTTTGGAATAGTTTGCATGAGGTTGGATTGCCTGTTCCTCAGATGTTTGATAGAACTAACTGGTAAAATCATCTGGGCCAAGTTTTGGGTGTTTGTGTATATGTGTAGATATTTAAAACATAGATTCAGTTTATTTAATGATTATTTGTGTGTTCAGAGTTTCTATTTCTTATTCAATAGTTTTGATAAATTATTTTTTTTTCTGGGGAAATTTCCATTTCATCTAACTTTTTCAATTTATTGGCATAATCTCATTCATGGTATTTTCTTATTGTTTTAAAATTCTCTACTATATCTATAGTTAGTCCCTCTTTCATTCCTAATATTATTTATTTGTGCCTTTTCATATTGATCCATCAGTTCAGATGTTTGTCTATTTTATTGGTATTCTCAAAGAACCAAACTTGATTACCTCTTCTATTGTTTCTTTGGGTTTTTTTTGGGTTTTGTTTTGTTTTGTTTTGTTTTTGCAGTACGCGGGCCTCTCACTGTTGTGGCCTCTCCCGTTGCGGAGCACAGGCTCCAGACGCGCAGGCTCAGCGGCCATGGCTCACGGGCCCAGCCACTCCGTGGGATGTGGGATCTTCCCGGACCGGGGCACGAACCCGTGTCCCCTGCATCGGCAGGCGGACTCTCAACCACTGCGCCACCAGGGAAGCCCTTCTATTGTTTCTTTGTTTTGCATTTTGTTAATACCTCGTCCTTTCTGATTTCTTTCTATTTTCTTTAGATTTACTTTGTTGCACTTTATATAACATTTTGAATTTTGTGCTCAATCCATAAATTTTCCTTCTAACACGTGTTTTTATGGCTATGACCTCTAAGTGCTGCTTGTAGCTACATCCCAAACTTTGATATGTAGAATTTTATTATCATTCAGCTCTAAATATTTTCTTTTTTAATTTTAATTTCTTCTTTGATCCATTTGTTGTTTAGAAGTGTGTTTTTTACATTTCCCTAACATTAGTTAAGTTGTCGTGGTTTATTTAGGTTCATCTGTATCTTTACCAATTCATTTGCTTACCATTGTTTTTTGCTTCTCATTCCTTTTCTGTATTTAATTTTCGTCTTCTTGAAGTACATCCTTTAGTTCTTCTTTCAGCATGGGTATGTAATGAGAAACTCTCTTAGTTTAGTTTGAGCAAACATGTTTTTTTTCTGTAACATCTAGCTGGGTGTAGAATTCTCGGTTGAACTTTATTTTCTCTGAGTAATTTGAAGATATTTTTCCATTGTCTCCTGGTGTCTGTTGAGAAGTCTATTGCCATTCTACTTGTGTTTCCTTTTTAAGCAATCTGTACTTTCTCTGTGGTTGCAGTTTCACCAGGATATGTTCTTGCTTGCCCTGGGCAGTCGTTGTTTATACCTGTTACCCTTGCGTAACTGTTAATAGCACTTCTTTCATTCTCAAAAATGTCCTGTGTAGAATAATCAATTATGTAGTCACCTTAACTATAATGTATATAAGCAGAGTTTCATTTATCCTTACCCTCTAAGGACTCATTGTGCTTCCTGTATCTAAAAATCCATCAATTCTGGTGAGTGCTTAACCCTTTTCTCTTTTTAAAAGGCCTACATTAAAAACCTTTCATTTAAAATTGTATCTTAAGGGCTTCCCTGGTGGCGCAGTGGTTGGGAGCCCGCTTGCCGATGCAGGGGACACGGGTTTGTGCCGCGGTCCAGGAAGATCCCACATGCCGCAGAGCAGCTGGGCTCGTGAGCCATGGCCGCTGAGCCTGCGCGTCTGGAGCCTGTGCTCCACAACGGGAGAGGCCACAACAGTGAGAGGCCCGCGTACCGCAAAAAAAATAAATAAAAATAGATTAAAAAAATTGTATCTTAAGAAAAAAAGTAATAAATATATCATCAACTTAATATGTCCTTTTCTCCTCCAATTGTCTGATCTGCCTGTACCCCTTAAAGCCACCATAGCTGTTATAACATTCTAGGTATTGTTACTGAGTCCAACTCTTACTACTTGCCACATGACAGGCCAATAAATTGAGAGACAAGTTGTTGGGGCCAGGAAGAGTGACTTTATTTGGAAAGCCACCAGACGGAGAAGATGGTGGACACCGTCTTCTTTGAGTTAGATAGAATTCAGGCTTCTTTTATACTAAAAGGGGAGGGGGTGTGGTTGGTTGCTGCCAACTTCTTGGTGCCGGAATCCTTTGTTCTTGCAGCTGTCCATGTAGGTCCCGTCACAGTGTTCCTATAAGCCTCCAGCAAGACAAATGCTATTCTCTGTTCTGCAACTTTTTATCTCTATATGAATGGAAAAGTATTATACCTTTAAAGGTCAGAGCCTTGAGAATGGGCTGTCCTGTATATTTCAGGCTATAGGCAACATTCTTGTAGCAAAAGCAATACAATACAAAGGTTAAAGTAAAAGAAACAGATCCAGTAGGGAGTCAGATTTGTTCTTCGCTATTACAATATTACATATAATGGACCATTTTTGTGGCCTCAGTTCTGTGACACTTGCTTCAACCATTTGTGTGTTTGCTTTTATTGTGTATCATCCATAAAAGTGTATGTAAACCACACACCAAAGAATGATGTACCCAGCATACAGGTTGACAATTAGAACATTACCTAATACCTTATACGCCTCTTTTGTGCCTCTGTCAGGGGCATCCTGCCCCGCTTCCCACATAACCACTATTCTGACTTTTATGTCGATGATTCCATTGCTTTTCTGTAGTTTTTACCCCACATATATGTATTTTAAACAACTTATTATTTAGTTTTGCCTGCCTTTAAAGTTTATACAAATGGGATCATACTGTACATATTCTTCTGTGACTTGTTTTTACCCCTTCAAATTTATGTTTTTGAAGTTAATTTGTGTTGATGAGTAGCTGTGTCGTTAACCCATTTCACTGCAGTGGAGTCTAACAATGGACTCATTGTTTGAATGTATCACAATGTATAAATCTAACCTACTCATTATGGACACCTGTGATGTTACCAGTTTTTGGTGATTATACACCTCTTTATATTCCTACTTTCTTTTTTTTTAACATCTTTATTGGAGTATAATTGCTTTACAGTGGTGTGTTAGTTTCTGCTTTATAACAGAGTGAATCAGTTACACATATACATATGTTCCCATATCTCTTCCCTCTTGCACCTCCTTCCCTCCCACCCTCCCTATCCCACCCCTCTAGGTGGACACAAAGCACAGAGCTGATCTCCCTGGGCTGTGTGGCTACTTCCCACTAGCTATCTATTTTACGTTTGGTGGTGTATATATGTCCATTGCCACTCTCTCACTTTGTCACAGCTTACCCTTCCCCCTCCCCATATCCTCAAGTCCATGCTCTAGTAGGTCTGTGTCTTTATTCCCATCTTACCCCTAGGTTCTTCATGACCTTTTTTTTTTCTTTTCTTAAATTCCATATATATGTGTTAGCATACGGTATTTGTTTTTCTCTTTCTGACTTACTTCACTCTGTATTCCTACTTTCAATATGTTTCTTGTGCTTCACATACTCACTAACCCTTGGTATTGTCAGTGCTTTAATTTTTGCCAAATTGGTGTAAGTGTGGAATGGAATGGCACTGTGTGTGTGTGTGTGTTTAAACTTTTAATTTACTCATTGTGATTTTAACCTGCACTTCCTTTATTCTCAATTATGTTGACCATGTTCTCATGTTTATCAGACATTTGTCTTTTCTCTTCAGTGGAATTCCTGTTTTTGCCTTTCATCTGTTTTCTTTGGGGTTATTTTCCTTACTCTTATCGATTTATAAGCATTCTTTACATGTTCTGGAAATTAATCCTTTGTCATATGTGTTGCAATTTTCGCCTCCAAGTTGGTGGCTTGTTTTTTCTCATTCTTTCTGAAGTCCTCTGAAAAAACAGAAGTTCTTAATTTATCTATTTTGTTGTTTTTTTTTTTAAAGGTGAGTGTATACAAATATACCTTATTTAAGAAGTTCTTCTCTACCCTGAGGACCAAAAATTATTGTCTTATATTGTGTCCTAATTTTTGTTATAGTTTTATCATTCATATTTGTTTAATCTACCCTGAATTGATTTTTGTGTAGGACATGAAGAAGGAATTAATTTTTTCTGTATGGATAACCAACTGTGTCAGTATCATTTGTTATGGTCCATCCTTTTCCTTGTAAATCTATAACATCTTTTCTGCTATAAATCCAGTTTCCATATATGCCTGTGTGTTCCTGGGCTCTCTCTTCTGTTTCATCGGACTGTTTGTCTACTCCTGTACCAATACCACACTATTTTGAGTAGCTGTCTCTTGATATCTGGTAGGACAAATCCTTTCCTCTTGTTCTTATTCAAGAATGACTTAGGTTTTCATGGTCTTGTAGTCTTCCATACAGATTTTGGAATTAGCTTTTTAGTTTCCATGAAACTCTCTATGATGGACTTGGTTCAGTGTCATCAATGCTCCATCAAATGGCTTGGCCGGTCCCTGTGGAAAGTGGTGCTGTATTCAGGGCTCAGTGTTTGTCTTTGTGGTCAGCAGGCTGGACTCTCAACACGGGCTGTAGCCACATCAGCTGTGGTGAGTGGGGGTCTCTATTGCTGAGCTCATGCATCACCTGAATTGCTTCCACCATGGCCATTTTGTCTTGACCAAGGGAAGAAGTGCTGGGGGAGGGGTGGGGAAGGCTGACTGATGTCCATAGAATGGGTTTTCTTCTCCACTGATGCTGGAGCCCTCTTCTGTTGAGCAACCCCACATAAATACGCTCACTTGAAGAGATCTATCCACTCACACCCCTTATATCTTTGTCACCAACTTTCCCATCTTATTATTTCAAAGTCCCTGTCTATCCAGCCAAACTATTAGCCTCTGTCTGTGAATCAACATGATATCTGTACTCTGGCCCGGTGTGAGAAAGGGGAGGTAGGGTAGACTGGGAGAAGCCACTGATAGTCAGACGGTCTGAGAAACCACCATGTCTTGCCACTATGACTGTGAAGTAAGAGTCTGTGGAAAGGCCGTGAACTGCTACTTTTTCACAACCTCAGAGTGGTAGCTCGTAGAGAAATTTTGAAGCTGTATCTGACCACCACAAACTTCTGAAAAAATGCTAATATTTCAGTTATTTCACCTTGCATCTCTTCTGCTTTCCAATCTTGTTCAGGTTTCTCTTATTGGCAAACTCGAACCTGGAGCCATACTGGGAAGTGATTTTCTGACTTAGAAGTGATGATGGTGGTTGCAAGTTGACAACAGACCATCCATCCCAGTGGTATATATTTATGTGGTTTGCAGTCATTTCCATGTATAAGTAAGGGATCACTAGCCATCCTGGCTTGGGAATGGTTTCCAGGGATAATAAATACTACTGCCCACTGTGTCAGTTCACCTGGGATTGTGGCATAAGGTACAGGGGCCAGATGTTGTAGTATAACAGGTCTTATGATGTTCAGGATTGGAAGTATATGAATATTAAAGGAGAAATAAGGTTTGAAATGCATGATGCCAGAAGCTAATCTGTTCAAAAGTATGAGAGAGACGTTTGCCAGTTAATGTTAAAAAGCTCATCACATCTACATTTAAAACAATCAGTTTCTCTGTTTATCCTTTGAATGATTAGTCTCAAAGTGACATTGCAGCTTATAACAATATAATACTGTTCAAAAATATTCTGTTGCATAAGAAGCAATAAGGTAAATTATTAACAGAGGTACCTTCCATGTAGCAATCATCTCTTCAGCTGGATTTAATTTGCTGTTTAACTCATCCATTGGGGTTTTTTAAAATAAATTTATTTATTTATTTTTGGCTGCGTTGGGTCTTCATTGCTGCGTGCGGGCTTTCTCTAGTTGCGGAGAGCGGGGGCTACTCTTTGTTGTGGTGCGCGGGCTTCTCACCGAGGTGGCTTCTGTTGTGGTGGAGCACAGGCTCTAGGCACCCTGGCTCAGTAGTTGTGGCACGCGGGCTCAGTAGCTGTGGCTCACTGACTGTAGAGCACAGGCTCAGTAGTTGTGGTACACAGGCTTAGTTGCTCCGTGGCATGTGGGACCTTCCCGGACCAGGGCTCGAACCCGTGTCCCCTACATTGGCAGGCGGATTCTCAACCACTGTGCCACCAGGGAAGTCCCCATTGGGTTTTTAATTTGGGGGATTTTCTGTATTTCTCTAATAGTTCAAGTTGGATATTTTCCAAAATATGCTTGCTTTTTAAAGGTACCATTCTCTTTCCTTTTTAAAATTCCTTCATGTGGTTAATTATTTAAGATTTACTTATTTTGTATTCTGTATGTTGTTTGTTCTAATGGTTAAAGTCTTTGTGGTGGCCGTGGGGGGGATCAAATCCTGTTGCTTATTTTGTCTCATTCTTGCTCACTCATCTTGTAATTTGGATTACGAGCTCATCTACAGCAGCACTCTATCTGTGGGAATCATGTGCAGCCTTGGTTGACAGTGTGCTCTCCCGAGCAGTTTCACGTTTGTTACTGTCAGGAATTCTAGGGGTATCACTGTCCTGAGGCTAATGTTACCATGTTACTTTACCAGTCTGGGAGTTTCTGGACTGTAGGGGTAGGGTTCCTCCCACACAGCTACAGCATTAACTCAAAACCTTATTCCTTTGATATTTAGTGCTTCTCAATTTCTGGCCCTTGATGATTTCCTTTCTTACTGGAGAACTTAGCTCTGCTTTTCAAAGGATGTCTGTTATACTTTATCCACAGTATGTAAGTGTTTATTAGTGGAAGGGTTTACAGTTTATCTAGCAAATTACATATCTAAAATTGTAAGCCTCACTACTTGTTTTTGTTAATTGTTGTGTCCCTTTTGCCTATCATAATGCCTGGAAAAAAAGATATTGAATAAACGTTCTTTTCTTTTTTTCTTTGTGTCTCCTGGTAACTGAGATCCTTAAGCCTTTACTCTTCCCTTAGCGCTCAGCACAGAGCCTGGCACACAGCAGGCACTCAAGAAATGTTTGTGGAATGAATTGGGGAGGATAAATTTTACAGATGAGGACTCTGAGACCAGAGACATGAAGTAACCTAAGTCTCTGGCAGTTCAGTGCTGGTCAAGGTGATTTCTAGGTGGTATCATTCATTCACATATTTGTGTTTTCTATAAATTGTCCATTTCTGTAGTTATAAGAAGACAGAAGAAGAAGTCCTCTGGTCCTGCCCTATGGATCTTATTTTATTGGAGAGTATGATCCTCCCACTCCCTTCTCCAGGGTTCAGGACATCAATATTTCAGCCTAAGAGCTGCAAGTCTGATGATTCTGGAGGGCTTCTTGGTGGTGGTAGCTTGAGACTGTGGGAAAGGAAGCGGGGAAGCTGGAGAGGGTGGCCAGCAAGGAAAATGGAACTGTTCTGTGTGCTTCTGTGGCCCATGTGCCATTGTTGATTTCCATTCTCTCTTTGCTTTTTTGTTGTTGTTAAATTTGAACTCTTGGTAAGAGGCCAGTTGCCTTAGCTAAAAATGACTTGCTTGATTTATTCTTCTTAGTGTCAAGGAATAACAAACCTTGCCCTAACATGAGCCCTCCCTGGCTGTCTGGGAGCTGCTTTTACCCTGGGCAGCATGGAGGTGGCTGTGGAGAGACCTCCAAGCTGGGAGTCCAGAGCCCTTGGTTCCCGGCCCAGCATCACCACTGTGTGACCTGGGGCACCTCACTTGCCCTCTCTGAACTCAGTTTTGTGATCTGAAACTTGAGAGGATGATCTTTAAGGGCCTCTCCAGCTGTGACATCATGAGGTTACAAAATCAAGCAAGGTACTAATAAGGGCTTAGGTGCTAGATTACTGGTCTGTGTGTTAGCGGTGTCCTCTGCTCAGGCCTGATAACATAAAGTTGGTTGATCAGGCAAACATCGGGGGAGGGGGCTTGACATTAGTGCCAGGAGTTTAGAATCAAGGGCCCTATCTCCTAGGATGTAGGTGACATCTTGTGGAGACCTTGAACAAAACGGAGCTTCTGTAGTTAGGAAGAACTGGAGACGGGGATTCGTAGCCCTGTCCCAAATGAGGGAAATAGTGAAGTAGGCCTGTCCATGTCAACAGACTATGATGTGACCATTATGAATGACATTTTCAAAGACTTTCTAATAATACAGCCAAGTGCTTATGCTATAATGGTAAGTGAAAACGCAGGTCACAGATTTACAGATCTAGAATAAACAAAGCCAGATACAAATGAAGAAAAAAGGCTGGAGGTGGAATAACAGGTGATTTCTCTCTCTCTGGGGAGGCAGTTTTGCTCTACTTATGGCATTTTTAATATTTCCTACAGTGAGACTGTATCACTCTTATAATGGTAAACAAACTATTAAAATAATATTTTAAAGAGGGTTCCATTTTGTGCTGTAGGGAGATGGGAGACCTGGTTGACCCCATGTTCACATCTGGACCCACCAGGGACATTGGCGCTGGAGGGTGTCCAGGGAAGGGTGTTGGTGATGATGGGGGAATTGCACAGCTGTCTGCAGGGAGCAGCTGTCACACAGAGGCTGTGTTGGCTAGAAAAATTAGAAAAATAAGGATGGAGTCATGGTCATGCCTGAGACAGTCCCAGGGAAAAGGAATTAGACACTGTCAGAGGGGATGCAGAGGTCAGAAGCAGCACGACTGCGGGAAACCCCAAGCTTGCCATGACCCAGCTTTGGGCTTAATAGAAGTAAGAATAGCTGGCTTTGGGAACTGTCCAAGCTTAGCGCCAACAGCCTTGGGAGGTGGTGAGGCCTTCCTCATGGGGAGGGTTGAAGAGGCTGCTGCCCACGGTCAGGGACACTGCGGTGAGCTTTCCTGCAGTGCTGGGAGACGAGAAGAGGAGCTCGAAGTCCTCTTCCATCTGTTAAGGGAGAAGGAGAAAGTTGGAAGGAGAGAAATAATTACCATCATGGTCAGGAGAGGGGACCTCCCAAGTGGGTTCACGTCCTGGATCTATTAATTATCTGTGTGATCTTGGGTTAAGTTACTGAACCTCTTTTGTACCTCAGTTTTCTCATCTGCAAAATGGACATAAAGTCAGGGTCGCTGTGATAAATGAATGAGAGAGTGCATAGAGGGCTTGGTGCAGGGCCTTGTATACAGTAAGAACTCAATAAATGAGATGGATGGCAGTGGGTTGTTTTTCCGGCCTCCTGCAACTTGCTCAGCGCCCAAGTCACTCACTTTCTCACGTGTCAGGCGTATCATGTTTGGAATCAGCCTCTGTGGGTCAAAAGTCGTATTCTGTACTTGGCTGAACTAATTTTATCCCAGATTATTTCTGACAAGAGTCAACATTCTTCCCTCTCCCGCCTCCGAATCCCCTCAAAGGTACACATTCTCCAGGCAGGCTGCTCTCTGAGCTTGGTTTCCTTGGCCTCCCTCCCCACATCGGTACCCAGAACGTAATAACGAACCCCATCTCCCAGCCAGGAGCTGGGTGCCCAGGAATTCCGGCCCCACTCGGCCAGGTCTGTTTGCCAGCACATCTGTTTCTAATCAGCGCGGTGAGATGCATTCTTTCTGCCGGGCGTGCAGGCCTGGAGCCTGGGGACTGCGCTAATTGATTGCTAAATGGATCTTGTCATTTCCAAAAGAGGCCTCCAGACTTGCCCTTTACTCTCCCCCTGCTCCCCATGGGCTGAAGAGCTTAGGAATTAACTCGTCCGCTGCTTTTGGAAGAGAGGCAAGGACGATCTTGAACCTCAATGGTAGGACTTCAGCAGAAGCCTTAGAAAAGCCCCTGCTCTCTGTAAAGAGATTTTCGGCTTAAAAAGCACTTCCACGAACACGATCCCATTTCATTCTCCCAGCAGCTCGGTGGAGTCAGCCCAACTGCTTTGGACAGATGAGGAAATCAAGGTTCAGGGTGTGAGTTGAGTGGCCCCAGGTGACACAGACTTCGTGGCAGGGACGAGAGTGTCTTGAAGCTGACTCACCCTGGGTCCGGGTTCTTCCCCAAAGCTTGGCCCATCAGCAGCATGTGGCCAGGGCTTGCCACTGAAGTTGCTACTGACTGGGCTGCCTGGGGCCTCAGGATGCCCAGAAGTGCTGTGGGGTGTGCCTGGCTGTCCCATCATAGGAGAGCACCAGGGTGGGGAAGATGCCACTCACATTCAGGGCTGAAAGGCAGCTACCCCAGCCCCAGAGAGAGTGCGGTCTTCCTCCCCCAGCTACTAGTAGCCGCCTCTTATCCCAGCGCCTGTGCCTCAAGGGCCCTGGGCTTCCCCGGCACTTGCAGGAGAATAAGTCACCGTTCGTGTCCTTGTCTGTCTCCCCAGCTTGGAGGCAGGGCTTGTTGTCCTTCTATCTCTAAACCTCCTGGAACAGTCTGCTCATAGTAGGTGGTCAATATATGAATGTAGAACGAATGACTCATCCTGGACTTTTCCCTCTGATCTCATTCTCCTTGGGCTCTTGGCAGAGTGGATCAGTGAGGATGAGATTAAAACCTGCTCTCAGCAGAACGGTTGAGCACGCTGGTGCCTCGGTGCCTGACAAAATCCCCGAGCTTCAGTTTCCATATCTGCCAAGTGGCGGTGATTCCATGTGTGTCCCCCCGGGGCTGGTTGGAAGACCAGTTGAGATACTGCAAGTTTGAATGCTACCCTCATGTAAATGGTCTGTGTGTGTGTTGTTTGTTTGTTTTAATCGTTAATGGATTCTGGGCTCCACTCTCCTCCAGAAGCTTCTTTACTGGCCTGCACTGCCAAAAGAGCTTATTGTAGAATCGGGGTGCAGAGAAGTTCCATCAGTCTGTAAAAACTATGTTTGAGCCCTTAAAGTCAGTCTTGGTTCAGACTAAGTGCCTCATATAGGCGTAAACGAGAAACGGATGTCCTCAGTCCCGTGGCCTGGATCCCGGGTCCCCACCGCCTCTGCGTCCTCTCCTGTATCCTCACGCTCTCCCCTACATCGGTTAAGACTCTGGTTACAAGATCAAAGAGAACTACGCTCGGCTCCTGGATCTCCATCTTCCTTGCTGTGTGACTTTGGGGAAACAATTTAACCTCTCTGATCTTACCATGTGTAAGATGGGGACAATAGCACACCTTACAGGATTGTTGAAAAGAATGACTGAAATAATGAACAAAAATAAGCTTAACAGTGGGTGGCACGTGTTAACTGTCCCATGAATGTGAGCTGTTCCTGTTGTGCTGGACCGAGCTCCCCGTTCCCTGTCTCTTCTCCCTCAGGCACGCAGACCTCTGCCATCTGATTCTCCAAGGACACGGCTCTTGTCATGGCCTCTTGTGCTTCCCGATTGCAAAATCCAAAGGCCTCTTCATTCCAACCCTCTACGGGGGCCTCTCTGCAGCATTTGGCACCATGGCCTACTCCCCCCTGAAAAACTCTCCTCCTTAATTTCTGGCTACAATACCCTCTTGGTTCTCCTCCTACTTCGCTGGTCATTTCTGCCCTGTCTTTTCCACGCAGTCTTCTTTCTCAGCCACAATCCTAAAGCCTGCTCTTCCTTGCAGTCCTGTGTGTGTTTTTCTCAGTCCTCAGTCACCAGAGTATATAGGTAGAGAAAACACAGTCCCTTCCCACAAGAGCTCAGAGTCTGACAGTAGCCTGCTAACTGACATTGAGAACTGGCAGGGGCGAACTTCTATGCTTAGTGCTTCTGATATTATCCCAATTGACCCTTGCAGAGTTAGATGGATCGGGGCTGGAACCGCGTGCTTCTGATATTATCCCAATTGACCCTTGCAGAGTTAGATGGATCGGGGCTGGAACCGTGTGCTTCTGATATTATCCCAATTGACACTTGCAGAGTTAGATGGATCGGGGCTGGAACCGTGTGCTTCTGATATTATCCCAATTGACACTTGCAGAGTTAGTTGGATTGGGGCTGGAAACGCGTGCTTCTGATATTATCCCAATTGACCCTTGCAGAGTTAGATGGATCGGGGCTGGAACCGCAGCCCCACCTCGTCAGACGCTGGGGTAGCAGCAGCAGATACTCTCTGGTTCCTCTCACCAGTGGGGAAGGAGCTGATAAGCAGGTCTAGGCTGGGCTCTCCCTGCCAGGGCCTGGGGATGGCGTGGGGTGAGCCTGCCCATGGGGCTGCAGAGCCCCAAGCTCCGGGCCAGGCACAGAGAGAAAAGGCTGGGGATTCAGAGTTGCAAAACTAGCATCTGATCTGCTTTGCCATTTGCTTGCTGTGTGACCCTGGGAAAATCGCTTTACCTCTCTGAGCCTCAGAGGTATCAGTGAGGCCCAGTACATAAAAGCATGTATTAGTAAACAAGACGATGCTTGGCAAGTTACTGTCATTCTTAAAGCACTTTAAGGCACATGATCCAATTGGATCCTGACAGAGAAGTGACTTGCCTGAGGGTCCAGCTGAGCTGGAAACCCATCGGATCTTCTGATTTCAGTGGGGACACCATTTGCTCAGTTCCTCAAGGTGGGAGGTGTACCTGCTCGTACCAGGCTCTTCACGTTTGCTATTGAATTTGCCTTTGGCAGAATCCTGGCAACGGTACGATCATGTCTGTTTTATAAAAGAGAAAAATCGAGGCCCCAAGAGGTTAAATGACGTGCCAGGGTCCACACAAGCCGTGGTGGGAACCAGGTGCTGCCCCAGAGTTCTGCTCCTTCCACCCGGGACCCTGCCGCTCGACCCGCCCATTCAGCAGCCTCCAAGCCATCCGCCGTCTGGTTTCCTGAATGCACCTGGTTTCCTGAATGCACCTGCTTCCCGGAACGCGGCTTAACTGGCCGGGTCCAGGTATTCATCCGCCCATCTCCCACAGTCAGTAGCTGTAAACAAATTAATGTTTTGTGGCACCCTGTTTCCCAGAACTTGCTCACCCCTGGGGGAACTGGGGGAAAAGTAAATGAAAGACATTCTGAATCAGAGAGACTGGATTGTGGGACATCCTTGGGACTTTTCAGAGCCGCCCAAAGTCCTGCCTGTAAAATCATGTCAGGTGCGATTTACTGAGCACATTGTCCGTTGTGCTAAGCACATTGGCGTGAATTGTCTCACTGAATGCTGACACTGGCCTCAGGTGGTAGGTGCTATTTTTACCCCGCAGTTACAGATAAAGAAACTGAGGCCAGAGGGGACACGGCTAGTAAGTGGTGGAGCCAGGATTTGAACCCAGGCAGTCGGGTTCCACGGCCTGAGCTCTTAAGCCAACATCACAGGGGGGAGGATCAGAGGGGCTCTGGGACACCTCACAGCTCTGTGATTGGCTGGGTCTCCTCCCCCTTCCCCACCCCCACCTCTCCAGCTGGCCTCTTTCCCTAGTTCTGGAACCTTCTTTCCCTCTCCACTTGGTGACGCTGCAGGAGATGCTGGCAGAGCCCAGGTGGCCACATCTGTGCCTGGTCTGTGCCCGTGCCCCAGGCTCCTCCTCAGTCTCAGGCAGAGTTGGCTAGGAATTTATGTTAACATGTCAAAGATTTATTCTGCTCTCTGAAACTTCTCTTCCTTTGCCTTGCACTGTTTATTGAAATTGTTCATAGGATACTGTTAAAGATGAAAACAAAAGTCAATAGAAAAATATTTATGGGCGCCGGTGGGACCGCTGCCACGTAATGATGTTTGAAAATGGTTCTCTGGGGTTCACGTTGTGCTTCAGGATGCTGAGGACGGGGGAGCAGGGATCCACTTCTTGGCTAAGTCCTGCGGTTTTACACCCTGCTTCCCAAGGATTCAATCTGATGATTCTTCCCCCTTGTGGAGAGCTGTGCTCAGGGGCCGGTTCCAAAAGTCCTTCCCTAATTTATTCCTTCCTACGTGCTCTGTATTTAGCATAAAGTCTTCATCATTTCTGGCATGTGGATGACGCTTCCCAGCTTCCAATGTAGATGCAAGGTTTTCCTCTACTAGATATTTCTGTCATAAGCTGTGAAAGGAATTAAAAGGATGTTTCAAACAGCTATCTTCCCCAAACTTTAAACTGCAGGCTTCTCAAAGGAACTGTCTTGATTATTGTTTTTTCCTCCAACATGTGTCCCAAAGTGGTCCAAGGGGACCCAGAGGACCTGCGCAAGGTTCAGAGCACAGAGTGGTAGCTCAGGGCCGGAGCTCAGAGGTGCCAGGAGGGTGAGGGCCGAGACTCAGCACCTGGCCTGAGCAGGTAGAGGAGGGGGAAGGGTGGGCTGCCGAGGTGGAATCATGGGCCTGCAGGTGGTGTCATGAGGTTCAGACAGGTGAGCTGGTGGGGGTGAGAGGTGAGTCAATACCAGGCAGGACTGTGAGGCCTGTGCTGGGCTTCAGAGGCCTCCTTCCTGGTGGGCGCAGAGGCCCCGCCAGGCCTGGTGACTGCTGCCAGGGACCAGGCCAAGCACCTGAGTTCGTCGACCAGAAACCCAGGTGGAATGAAGTGTGTGATGCAGAGGCAGAAACAAGCCAGCGCAGTCTTGGGGATGCAGCAGCTTCCAGGGCGAGGAAAGGGAGAGAACAGCTCTACCCTGATCTGTTACAAGGTTGCATTCAGTCCTGAACGGCACATTTTTAATATTAAATGAAAACATTAATTTTAGGAATAAGAATTACACTCACAAGGTTCAAATATAAAAATAAAACACACAAATAGGTAAACAGTGAAAAGTCTCCCACTTCCACCCTCCCCCCTCAGTCCCCTCTGTAACTATTGTCATTAGCTTCTTGAATAGTCTCTGGATTTATTTAAAGCTTATATAAGAGACTATAAATATATATTTTTGTATAAATGTCTCCCCTTTATATACTAAAGTTGGAATAGTGGACATGTTGTCCTGCACTTGCTTCTTTATCCTTTTTACAACTGGGCGGCGTATATTAACATCACCCACACCGTCAGCTAACATTTTGCATCTGTGACCAGAACTGTGATAAGCTGCTTCTTTGCAGGGTCTGAATCCCCACTGAATCCTCACAGCAATCTTATTTGGTAGGTACTTTTTTTATCCCTATAGTGTAGCTGAGGAACCTAAAATGAGGAGAAGTTGAAGGATTTGACTCACGTTTCCCAGCACTTGAGCGGCAGAACCAGGATTTGAACCTGGGAAATTGGATTCCAAAGCCCTTGCTTCCCATCACTACCTTGAAGTTCTGACAAGCACATGGCTGGCCCTCGCCTGGCGGGGGCGGGTCGGTCCCTAACATTGGTGGAGCCCACAGCAAAAGTGCTAGTTGATGTTCATGTGCCGTGCATCAAAATAGTTACAAGTTATAAATCAATAATCAAAATAATCAGAAGTTATAAATCAAAACTACTTATATATAATATGAAGAGCGAACTTAACTATAACTAAATAGTCATATAAAATATCCATCATTCAAATACATCTTCATAACAGTAAGTTCAAAATATAGTTGACAAAATTAAAAATCAATAGAAAAAAATCAGTAGAAAGCAGATTATTATTATTATTATTATTTTTTTTTGCGGTACACGGGCCTCTCACTGTTGTGGCCTCTCCCGTTGCGGAGCAACAGGCTCCGGATGCGCAGGCTCAGCGGCCATGGCTCACGGGCCTAGCCGCTCCGCGGCATGTGGGATCTTCCCGGACCGGGGCACGAACCCGTGTCCCCTGCATCGGCAGGCAGACTCTCAACCACTGCGCCACCAGGAAAGCCCTGCAGATTATTTTTGATGACTAAATATAATGACTCTGTGGATGGGCCAGCAATATTTGGATGAATAATAAAATAAAAACATGCATAATTTGCTGATTACATATCTGTTTCATACCATTGATTTTCTTGCCTTTCTTTTTAGCAAAATTTAGCTGATAATATTTTCACATAATTTGTGTTCTATTGATAGTAGTAATCTACTCTAAAAAGTAAAGAGTAGTTGTATTCCAAATGTATGACATTTAAATATATTTTCATCAAATTATGTAAATTAAGGTAAATGTCAAAAATTAAAACCAATTAATTTTGTTTTCAAAATCTTTATCTTCTAAATCAGAGGTCAACAAACTGAGGCCCATGGGCTGGATGCCTGTTTTCATAAATAAAGTTTTATTGAAACACTAATTTACATATTGTCCAATAGCTGCCCTTCCCCCCCCCCCCCCCCCGTAACACCATAGTTGAGTAGTTTATCACAGGGACCAAATGGCCGCAAAGCCAAAAACTTTTACTCTCTGGCCCTTTGAAAAAACGTTTGCTGACCAGTATCTAAATCATTTAAAATTATCTATTAAAAAAAAGGGACATGGGGGACTTCCCTGGTGGCGCAGTGTTTGCGAGTCTGCCTGCCAAGGCAGGGGACATGAGTTTGATCCCTGCTCCAGGAAGATGCCACATGCCACGGAGCAACTAAGCCCATGTGCCATAAGTACTGAGCCTGTGCTCTAGAGCCCATGAGCCACAACTACTGAAGCCCACGCACCTAGAGCCCGTGCTCTGCAACCGGAGAAGCCACCACAGTGAGAAGCCCGTGCACTGCAAAGAAGAGTAGCCCCCGCTCTCTGCAACTAGAGAAAGCCCACGTGCAGCACTGAAGACCCAATGCAGCCTAAAATAAATAAATTTATTTAAAAAAATAAAAATAAAGGGACATAGGGACTTCCCTGGTGGTCCAGTTGTTGAGACTTTGCTTTCCAAAGCAGGAGATGCAGGTTTGATCCCTGGTTGAGGAGCTGGGATCCCACATGCCTGAGGGCCAAAAAAACCAAAACATAGAACAGAGGCAATGTTGTAACAAATTCAATAAAGACTTTAAAAATGGTCCACAGCAAAAAAATCTTTAAAGAAAAAGAAATAAAATAAAGGGACAGCAACCATATTACAATATGTAAGTGTATCAACGTAGCATGATTATACCTTAAACTTACACAATGTTCTCCAATTAAAAAAAAATTAAAGGTAAAATGAAAAATTTAATATCAAAATATTAAATACAATTATTTAAATAAAGCTGAAACTATATTTTTGACGAATTGAATTAAATCTTAATATTTGTATTTGTGTTAAAAACCTTTTGCAATTCTGAAGTTCAGTGTCTGTCTGATTGACAATGTGAAGAATTGGCATCGATCTTCATGCATAGTATGTCTAGACCTAGATATATTCAAATTTAAGATTAATATGAATTGTTTAATATTGCAAAGTGTTTCTTAGCCATTCTTGTGCAACTCTTGGGAATTCCATAGTAATTCACGAATAGTTCTAGCACCGCTACTTGAGAACACAAAAAGAAGCAAGAAAACTACTCAACACTCTTGGAAAATGATACATTGAATGCAAGGATGCATTTCTGCCATCTGAGAGGAAAGATTCCATAAGTTATTTAATTTGTCTTTTCCCTGACCCAAGTATTTCTGTTCCTTGTATCCTCTGCACAGTGTCCAACCTTGGCAGTGGTAAAACCCACAGATATTCATGGTATGCAAGGGTAAAACAGGACAAGAGCTGTGTGGAAGCATTTCCTAGAGCTTGGAGGGCGTCAGGCGTGTAGGGTTGGAGCTGTGCTGTGCCAGGGCTGAGGGCCAGATCCCGAGTGACACAGGCGCTCAAGTGTTTGTTAGTAAGCCTCTTTATTCCGGGTGCATTTGTCATAGCCAAGCCCCAGTCAGGGGCTCTTCTTGATTCTGGTAGGAGGAGCAGCTTTCAGGTAATGGTGGGCAGGACTGCAGGACTGGGGATGTTTAGCCTGGGGAAGAAAATATCCCTTTTTTCTCTGCCTTGTGTTTACCCCTTTATCTCTCCTTTCTCCTCTTCTTTGTTCTTCTTTCCCCCCCCCTTATTGTCCCTGGAGGGGTGTCACGGAGACACTCATCCCATGCTGTTGCAGAAAGTTGGAACTGGACCAGGGAGTGGGCATTACATGGAGGGGACTTCTGACTCAATGGGAGTAAGGGGGTTCTAACAGTGAGGCTTGCCTGACACTAGATTGGGCAGCTGGCAGAGGAGGTGGGCTCCCTGCCCCCGGAGGTGCCTGGGCATGGGTTCATGGTGCAAAAGGATTTCTGCATTGGGTAGGGAGTCAGGCTAGAGAAAGAGTCTCTGATTCTGAGCCTCCTAGGGAGCCCCCATTCCAGTCTCTGGAATATCATCCCTTCCAGTCTTAATCTGGTTGCTAAATGATGGGTAGAAGTGAGGATGGTGGCCACAGGTGGATCAAGACTTGCAGGTTAGCCAGCTGCAGACCAAAAGAGCCAACTGCATCCTTGGTGTGACCAGACTCCGGAGGACTGAGGTTCCTAGCAATGTCTTGGGTAGAATTTGTCCCAGCCTCCCATCTCTGCTCCATTTCCTGAGAAGCCATTTGCTTTTGCAATCAGATCTGCTCCCAGTATTAATGATCTGAAGCTCCTTGATGGGAGGCAGCCTGAGGCTATGGGGAGAGAACCTGCCTCAGAGTCAAAGGGATGGATGCAAATCCCAGGCCTGCCACTTACTAGCTCTGTGAACCTGGGCAAGGTGATTGTATTCTTTGAGACTCAGTTTCCTCTTCTGCCACTGGAAATAGTAACAGCCCTATCTACCATACAAGGTTGTTGGCAGGGGCAAAGGGGAGAATGGATCTGAACATGGTTTGCCGGTCAAAGGATATCTTTCTACTCCCCCACTGGCTAACCAACATAGGAGCCTGTCCCTGTCCTATTTTAGAGGGCTCTCAGAATAGATGGGAAGCAGGCCCCCTCTCACTAAGAGAAACAAAAGTGGAAGATGCTCTTTTCCTCCACTCCCTGGCTCATAGTGCCAATGACCTAGACTCAACTCTGTGCTCTAGCCTGGGTTCTGGAATTCTGAAGGAGTGACACAAAGACCCCTTGTCCTACCAGGGAGAGATAGAGGTTTCTTATGTAGTGGTGGTAATAGAGGGGTCTGGAGTCCAGTGTTGGTGACATCTGGAATGGCAGCTATGAATGTTTAATCACAACAGCACCAACGACGTGTACAGTACCTGGTCAGGTGCCTTCACAGTATTCATTTCTTCCTTCCTCCTTCTTAAAAGAACCATGATTTTATTCAGGCATCATTCCTACACCAGGGTGTTCATGCAACTTGAGGAAAGCTGATGCCAACCCAACTTTAAGGATGGATCTGACTGGTCTAAATTTAAGAAATCTCATCTCTCTTAACGGGGGTCATTTCAGAACTCCAGAATAAGGCAATCAATTCCTCTAACCATAGGTTGGACCAATCAGACTAAATGGAAGGACTTCAATTCCAAGACTAGGGAAGAGGCTTATTGGACTTGAACTCCGAGAACACTGCCAGCCAAAAGAAGCCCCCTGTGTGTGCCTTTGCCATTAACAACCCGCTCCCTCCTCCCAGAAATAACCACCATTCTGACTTCTCTGACTTTTCATTTGATTTTAACACCATGTATTCATCCCTAAACAGTTTCAATATATTCTGCATATTTTTGACATATATAAATTTTTAAAGAAATTGAATTACCCTAAATGTAAGTTTCATGTTGTTAAATATAGCTGTCGTTTGTTCATTTTCATTTCTGTATAGTACTCTATTTATGAATATTTTATAATTCATTGATATGGAGGTTTAATGTATCTGATGAACAAGAACCCTGCTGTGGACTTTCATAGTTCATGAAAGTTCTCTTGGTGCACATACGCATGAGTTTCTCTGGGTATGCTTGTATTCGACTTTACCAGAAAATGCCAAATTGTTCACCCACGTGGTGGCACCAACTTGTATGTCTTGTAAGAGAGTTCCTGTAGCTCCACATCTTCCCTAAACGCTTGGTAGTGTCAGAATTTGATCGTCAGTGTGGTATATATGTAGTAATATCTCTGTGTGGTTTCAGTTTGCATTTTCCTGATTCTTAATGAGATTGAGCACTTTTCACGTGTGTATGAGCCATTTGTATTTCCTCTTTTATGAAATGCCTAGAAAAAATTTTGCCGATTTTCTATTGGGTTGTCTGTTATATATACAGGTTTTTTTAAATGGTAATTAATGTTTCCTTTTTATTGTGTTAAAATATCCGTAACACAAAACTTACCATCTTAACTTTTTTTTTTTTTTTTTGCGGTATGCGGGCCTTTCACTGTCGTGGCCTCTCCCGTTGTGGAGCACAGGCTCCGGACGCGCAGGCTCAGCGGCCATGGCTCACGGGCCTAGCTGCTCCGCGGCATGTGGGATCTTCCCGGACCGGGGCACGAACCCGTGTCCCCTGCATCGGCAGGCGGACTCTCAACCACTGCGCCACCAGGGAAGCCCTTAACCATTTTTAAGTGTGCGGTTCAGTGGTATTCAATACATTCACATTGCTGTGCAACCGTCACCATCATGCACCCCCGTAACTCTTTCGTCTTATAAATCTGAGACTCTTACCTGTTTAACAATAACTCCCCATTCTTTGCTCCCTCCCAGTCCCTCGTAACCACTCTTATTTATATAGTTTTGATATTACTTTTTTGGATCAGTTCTACGAGTTGCAAATATCTTCTTTCACTCTGTGAATTGTCTTTTTTGTTCTCTTAAGAACAGAAGTTCTTAATTTTAACATAATTGAGATTATTAATGTTTTGTTTTATGACCTGTGCTTTTTGTGTGTTTAAGAATGTCTTTTCTACCCTGCCATCTTGAAGATATTATCCTATAGCATCTTCTAAAATTGTTGTCTCTGACATTTAAAAATCAATTCCAACTGGAGTTGTGTGTGGTGTGAGGTAGGGGTCCAATTTTCACCCCCTAATCCCCACTGAAGCATGCTCAGCTGTCCCAGCACCATTTATTGCAAAGTCTGCTCTTTCCCTCATGCTCTGCAAGCCACCTCAAGTGTCCATGTAAGCACAAGCTTATTTCTGGGCTCTCTCTTCTGTTCCATTGGTCTATTGGTCTATCCCTGAGCGAACACCACCCTGTCTTAATTACTGCAGATGTACAATAATCTTTATATTTCATCAACCAAATTCTCCCACACTGTGGGAAAATTTTTAAGAATGTCTTGATTATTCTTAGTCCTTTGCATTTCCATATAAAGTTTAGAATTAGCTCATCAAATTCCACAAAAGGAAAAAAGCAGCTGGGATTTTTAATGGGATTGCAATGAATCTATAAATCAAACTAGGGAGACTGTTGAGTTTGTCAGCCCACAAACATGATGCATTTCTGCTTTTACTGAAGTCTTTTAAAATATAGCTATATTGAAGTAAGACTGACATACAATAAACTGCACATATTTTAAGTGTATGATGTGATATGTTTTGACATCTGTGTACAGCCATGAAACCAACACTACAAGCAAGATAATGAACAAATCCGTCAGCCCCGAAGGTTTCTTCATTTCTATTGGTGATCCTTCCTCCCCGCCCCTTCCCACCCTCCCCTCCACAATGTTGAGCTGCTTTTTATGTGCTTATTTTCCATCTGTATATCTTCTTTGGTGAAGTGTCTGTTCAAATCATTTGCTCATTTTAACTTACTGTTGAGTTTTGAGAATTATTTTTATTCTGGATACAACTTTGTTTTATCAGCTATTTGCTTTGCAAATATTTTTTTCCCCGTCCGTTGTTTGTCATTTCATTTTCTTAACAGTATCTTTTGGAGAACAAAGATTTTCATTTTAGTGAAGTCCAATTCATCAGTCTGCTCTTTTATGGGTTGTGCTTTTGTTCTCACATCTAAGAAATCTTTGCCAGGCTTCCCTGGTGGCACGGTGGTTGAGAATCCGCCTGCCATTGCAGGGGACATGGATTCAAGCCCTGGTCCGGGAAGATCCCACGTGCCGCGGAGCAACTAAGCCTGTGAGCCACAACTACTGAGCCCGTGTGCCTAGAGCCCGTGCTCCACAGCGAGAGAAGCCACCGCAATGAGAAGCCCGCGCACCGCAACGAAGAGTAGCCCCGGCTCGCCGCAACTAGAGGAAGCCCGCGTGCAGCAACGAAGACCCAACACAGCCAAAAATAAATAAATAAAATAAATAAATTTATTTTTTTAAAAAAGAAATCTTTGCCTAACCCTAGGTTGCAAAGGTTTTCTCCTATGTTTTCTGTTTGTAGTTTTAGGATTTACACTTAGGTCTATGATTAATTTAAAAAAATTTTTTTTAATAAATTCATTTTATTTATTTGGCTGCATTGGGTCTTTGTTTAAAAAAATTTTTTAAATAAATTCATTTTATTTATTTGGCTGCATTGGGTCTTTGTTTCTGTGTGAGGGCTTTCTCTGGTTGAGGCAAGCGGGGCCACTCTTCATCGCGGTGCGCGGGCCTCTCACTGTCGCTGCCTCTCCTGTTGCGGAGCACAGGCTCCAGATGCGCAGGCTGAGTAGGTGTGGCTCACGGGTCCAGTTGCTCCGCGGCATGTGGGATCTTCCCCGACCAGGGCTCGAACCCGTGTCTCCTGCATTGGCAGGCAGATTCTCAACCACTGCGCCACCAGGGAAACCCCTGTGGTTAAATTTGAGTTAACCTTCATATATGATCCAAGGTATGGATCAAATAAACATGGTATATTTTTCCTCTTATTGAAGCCTTTTTAAATATCTCAATACAGATTTATAATTATACCACAGAAAGACTGTGCACCTTTTGATGATTTTATTCTCCACAATTAATATTTCTTTGATGTTCTTGTAAATAGTATATTTTAAAAATATTTTTCTCTACTTTTGGTGGCTGGTGTACAAAAACATGAGTGACTTCGCATATACTGATGTCGTATCTAGCAATATTGTGAAACATTAATTTTAATAATTCATCTGTAGATCCCTTTAAACTTTCTATGTGCAAAATTTGTATTTGCAAATTACGACAGTTTTGTTTTTTCTTTCCAATTCTTTTATTTCTTTTTTGCATAAAATTTATATTTTTCTAGGTGAATTGAGCCTTTTACTATTATGAAGCGACCCTCTTTAGATTTTGTAATGTCTTTAACTTAATGTCTATTTTGTCTGATAGTAATAAAATGACTATAATAATTTAGTATACCAAAACTTTCTGAGGGTAGTGTTTACGTGGTTTATCTTTTTCCATCCTTTTGCATTCACCTTTAATGTATACTTCTGTGTCTTTTGTAAATAGCACATAGTTGGATTTTCTTATTTATTTGTTTGTTTATTTATTTATTGGCTGTACTGCATGGCATGTAGAACTTCCCCGACCAGGGACTGAACCCATGCCCCCTGCGGTGGAAGAGTGGAGTCTTAACCACTGGACCACCAGGGAAGTCCGGATTTTTCTTTTTAATGCATGTAGATAATCTTTATCTTTCTTTTTTTTAAATTTATTTTTGGCTGCGTTGGGTCTTCCTTTGCTTGCTGCGCGTGGGCTTTCTCTAGTTGAGGCGAGCGGGGGCTACTCTTCATTGCAGTGTGCAGGCTTCTCATTGCGGTGGCTTCTCTTGTTGTGGAGCATGGGCTCTAGGTATGCGGGCTTCTGTAGTTGTGGCACGAGGGCTCAGTAGTTGTGGCTCGAGGGCTCTAGAGCACAGGCTCTGTAGTTGTGGCACACGGACTTAGTTGCTCCACCGCATGTGGGGTCTTCCCGGACAAGGGATTGAACCCGTGTCCCCTGCATTGGCAGACGAATTCTTAACCACTGCGCCACCAGGGAAGTCCCTGATAATCTTTATCTTTTAACTGGAGTAATTACATATTTAATATAATATGTATCTTTTGGTTTCAATTTACCTCCTTACTTTTGCTTTCTGTTTGTCCTGCCTGTTCCATGTTGTTTTTCCTTCCTTTCTTGCCTTCTTTTGGAATAATTATATCTATAAAAAACTTAATTCCACTTTTTAAAAACCTCTTTTTCCATTATTTTAATGATTACTCTGGAAGGTACAACATGCATTCTTAACATATAAAGGTCAAAAGTTAATCAAAATCTCTTCTTTCCTCCCAAACAATATAAGATCCTTAAATCAGTTAGACACCATTAACTCCCTCCCAGTATAGATGGTTGCCATGTACGTTTACTCTATACTGTTTGTGTGTGTGTGTGTGTTGTTCAACCTGAGGTAACCGCAGGAGTCTAGTCAATAAAACAGAAATTATGCTAGGTATGTCAAGTAGAAGATTTAATGGGGAAATTTGGTTAT
The DNA here is from genome assembly GCF_964165515.1 of Mesoplodon bidens. Lineage (NCBI taxonomy): Eukaryota > Metazoa > Chordata > Mammalia > Artiodactyla > Ziphiidae > Mesoplodon > Mesoplodon bidens. The sequence continues at coordinate 13,073,100 of NC_138179.1, forward strand.
AAAGTTGTTGGAAGGCCTGGAGGAGCAAAAGTGGGGTAGCGTGGGGAGGGATAAATTGGGAGATTGGGGTTAACATATACACACTCCCACATATAAAGTAAACAACAAGGACCTACTGTATAGCACAGGGAACTGTATTCAATAGCTTATAATAACCTATCATGGAAAAGAATGCAAAAAAGCATAGATCTGTATATATATATATATAAGTGAATCACTTTGCTGTACACCTGAAACTAACACCACTTTGTAAATCAACTAGACTTCAATTTTAAAAACCCATAAAAACGTGGCCCTTCTGCCCCCCAACCATGAGAGAGGGGACGGTGGGCCCTGCTCTCCTGTAGGAGTTGAAATCCAGGCCTCTGTTCCTTGCTTCCAGTCCAGCACTCGAGGACCTTGGAGTTACAGCCCCTGCCCAGTGCTCCCTGCCCACTGCTGTGTGCTTCCCCTCCTTAACCGGGTAAAGGCCTCCATGTGGTTGCCCCTTTCTCAGGAGCACGTCTGTCTCCTGCTGAGCTAGAGATGCGAGGCTGCAACATGGAAGAGCCACTTTTGCCCCCCACCTCCCATCTCTTCTCCCACGGCCTCCATCCTTCATGCTGCTCCAGGCATACAGTACTGATAGGCAGAGGCTCAGCTGGCTCCAGCAGAGAACGGACAAGCCACACTCTGCTTCCGCTGACATAGGAATTCATAGCCTGAAGGAACTCAAAGCAGCTTAGCTGGCCCCCAGAGACGCCACCGCCCCCAGGCGTGGGCGAAGATGTCGACACCAGCTCTTTGTGTACTGGAATCAGGTGCGGGGTGGGGGGGGCGGGTCAAGGTGAGGCTGTTAGTTGAGAGGAACTTGCTCTCCGTTTATGCTCTCTGGTGGGACACGCTTGCTGCTGGACCAGTGAGCAGGCAAGTCCTTGGTGCTCGGGTGGCTGCAGCCCAAGTACCCAGGACAGAGTGAAGCCACCTCCTCCAGACCCATCCTGAGGCTCCTCCCCAAACCTCCATGGAAACTCAACCCCATCTCTCTTTTGCATCTTAGCTAGCTGGAGACCACACTTGCTTTCTTTTTTAAACATTTCTTTTATTAAAAGTTGTTTGGGGCTTCCCTGGTGGCGCAGTGGTTGAGAGTCCGCCTGCCGATGCAGGGGACGCGGGTTCGTGCCCCGGTCCGGGAGGATCCCACATGCCGCGGAGCGGCTGGGCCCGTGAGCCATGGCCGCTGAGCCTGCGCGTCTGGAGCCTGTGCTCCGCAACGGAAGAGGCCACAACAGTGAAAGAGAGCCCCGCGTACCGCAAAAAAAAAAAAAAAAAAAAAGTTGTTTGTTTTAATTGCTTAATACACAAATACAAGTCCAAATAGTACTGATAAATTCCCCCTTGACCACCACTCCAATTTCACTTTCCTCTCCAGAGATAACAGGGATTCTATTATCAGTTTGGTGTTTATCTTCCCAAATCCTTTTTTATGACTTTATATACATGAATATGAATATATAATTGCTTTGTCTAATTTGTTAAATATAAATGATATACTGTATGTATTGGTTTACAATCTGTTTTTTTAAAGATCAGTTTTAGAGATCACTCCCATCAGTGTTAATTATCTTCTATCCACATTCTTTTTTTTTTTTTAATATTTATTTATTTATTTATTTGGTTGTGCTAGGTCTCAGTTGCAGCTCGCCAGGCTCCTTAATTGTGGCATGTGAACTCTTAGTTGTGGCATGCATGTGGGATCTAGTTCCCTGACCAGGGATCGAACCCTGGCCCCTGCATTGGGAGCGTGGAGTCTTATCCACTGCGCCACCAGGGAAGTTCCTATCGGCATTCTTTTAAAAAAAAATTGTGGTGTAATTGACATACAACATTATATTAGTTTCAGGTGTACAACATAATAATTCAATATTTGTCTATATTGGGCAATGGTCACCACAATAAGTCTAGTTACCATCTGTCACCATACGTAGTTACAGGTTTTTTTCGTGGTAATGAGAACTACTAAGATCTACTCTCAGCAACTTTCAATGTATAATACAGTATAATTATAGTCACCGTGCTGTACATTAGATCTCCATGACTCATTTGTTTTATAACTGGAAGTTTGTACCTTTTGACCCCCTTCAACCACTTTGCTTATCCCCCCATCCCCCCACTTCCGGCAACTACCGATCTGTTCTCTGTATCTATGAATTCAGTTTGTTTACTTTAGATTACACATGTAAATGAGATCATATGGTATTTGCCTTTCTCTGTTTGACTTATTTCACTTAGCATAATGCCCTCAAGGTCTATTCACCTTGTCACAAATGGCAAGATTTCCTTCTTTTCTGTGGCTGAATAATATTCCATTGTGTGTGTGTGTGTGTGTGTATACATACATACATACATATATATATATATATATATATATATGTAAACCACATTTTCTTTATCCATTCATCCATTGATGGACACTTAGGTTGTTTCCATATCTTGTAAATAATGCTGCAATGAACACAGGGGTACAGTATCTTTTTGAGTTAGTGTCTTTGTTTTCTTTGGATAAATAGCCAGGAGTAGAATTGCTGGATCATATCGTAGTTCTGTTTTTAATTTTATGAGGAACATTTATACTGTCCTCATTTTTTTAATAGTTCAGAGAATTCTTTGGAAGGGGTGAGGCTGTTATAGTCCATGTAATGTTTCCTTTATTGATGGGCAGGTAGGCAGTTTCCAGTGCTACCTGACCACCAGGAATGCTGCTGTGAGCATCACTGGCTGTACTTCTCTGAGGTTGAGATTGCCTTCTACCCTCGCTTTGCCTTCACCAGCTCTGAGGCTGGTCAAATTTGCAGCTACATCCAATGACAAAGGCTTTGGTGCTTCCTTCACAGATCAAAGTCTTGGTCAATTCTGGGCTTCAAAATCTCCCACCTTACAAAAGTCAGTCAGCAAAGTTCTGGAGCCCTCTGTCAGGGGACAATGTCCAGAGCCCTAGCCCCCCTGACCCCTTCTCTGGCTGGATTCCCAAGGATGTCAGGACGTTTCTTCTGGGGTGGTGTGCAGTACTGCAATACCAGAGCTGGACTATGTGATTTAGGCCAGCACAGCCAGCCACATGACTGGGGACTTCTCCCTGACTGTAGTTTACATGCGTCGCTCTCCTATCAGAGTATATCCTTTGCTGCTCAAGTCTGATAAATCTCCATTACTCTCATAAAAGGAAGTTGGAGTTGTCACTTCCATTTTTAGCAGCTGAGGGGAGTTGGCTCACAGTGTCTGGGGTGAGGGATGTGGGAGGGTAAGTCAGACACCAGAACCAGGACGTTATCTCTCAGCAGCTGAGCCAGGAATGAGAGGGAGGACCATATTCTTTAGAAAAGAATCTTCTACCAGTCAAGTAATTGGGACTGTTGGTCAGGAAGTTGCCCAAAGATGGGAGTACCTTCCAGCTGCTGTCCTCTAGGGTGGGTTGCCCCCCTACATTCTCTGCAGGGGGACGCTCCATTCACATGACTGACGTCACAGGGTCTGCTTCAGTGGGGAAAACATTGATCTTTGAGTCTGGAGATGTGGGCCTGAATCCATGTGACCGTGAGTAGCTTCCTCAACCTCTCCAAGCCTCAGTTTCCACATCTGTAAAATGGGGAAAGTAACACCTATTCCCAAAAGGGTTGCTGGAACAGTCAAATGAGGTCACTTAGGCAAAAAAAAAAAAAAAAAAAAAAACCCTAGCAGAGTGTCTGTGTGTCATACAATGGAACTGGAATCTAATTCATCTGTAACACAGCCAATATGAGGTCACGCTGGAAGGATGGGTGTGCCAGGGGACTAGTGAGAAATACTGTCCAAGGGAGGGAAGGGCCCTGGGTCCAGAGCCCTGGGTTTGTCCTGCTTCCTTTGTTGTAGTTCAAGGCTCACCAGGCAGCCTCTGGTTGCTCATTTGCTTTCCTATTGACCTTGATCTGTGCCTCAGGACAGGAGCCGCCTCCTGGGTATTAGGCAAGTTCACACTGGTTCTTTTTTGTTTTTCAAATTATTTATTTATTTTCATTAGGTTCTTGTTGGTTATCTATTTTAAATATAGCAGTGTGTACATGTCAATCCCAGATTCCCCATCTATCCTGCCTTCCCCACCCCCCACCGCCCATAACCATAAGTTCATTTTTATGGTTGTTGATTGCTCATCTTAACTCTGCAGTCTCATTAGCCTCTTTTCACTAGTGAGAAAACAGAAGCTCAGAGACGCTAGGGGGCTTGCTCAAGGGCACTCTGCTGGGAAGCAGGGAATCCAGGGTCTGTCCGACCCCAGCATCCCGTGTCCACCACACCACACTTCATCCCAGCACCACGGCTTTGACCCTGGAAAGGCGTACCTCCATTGTAGGCTTCTGAATGTGCAGTGGAGACTTAACCCTGGGGTCTTTTTCCCCACGCCCCTCCTTCTAGCCTGAGCCCCACCTCCACCCCCTAGGGACTTGAGAAAAAGCAAGCTCCTGAATTTCCCAGACCTTGAGCCTGTGTGACTCAGCAGCCCCAAAGGAATGGGCCCCTGAGCTCCACCTGTCACCCACAGACATTGCTTCACACGGATAGTCTTTCTTTTTTTTTTTTTTTTAAATTATTTTTGGCTGCCTTGGGTCTTCCTTGCTGCGCATGGGCTTTCTCTCGTTGTGGCGAGCGGGCTTCATTGCGGTGGCTTCTTCATTGCGGTGCGTGGGCTTCTCATTGTGGTGGCTTCTCTTGTTGCGGAGCACGGACTCTAGGCGCACGGGCTTCAGTAGTTGTGGCACACAGGCTCAGTAGCTGTGGCTCACGGGCTCTAGAGCGCAGGCTCAGTCGTTGTGGCGCACGGGCTTAGTTGCTCCGTGGCATGTGGGATCTGCCCAGACCAGGGTCAAACCCGTGTCCCCTGCATTGGCAGGCGGATTCTTAACCGCTGCGCCACCAGGGAAGTCCCGGATAGTCTTTCTTAACAGATATGAACCCTGCCAGCTGACGGGGTTAGGAGCCTGCCAGCTCAGCCGGTGCTGGAGGGCGGATGGCAGCCAAGCCCACTGCTGGGGTCTGTGTAGCTGCCCTACAAGTAGGGTGACCAGCTTGTCCCCACTTTCCCAGGGAAGCTCTCAGTCCCAGGAAAATCCGAAGGGCTGGTCCCCTCCCTGCAAGTCCAAAGCACAGTCTGCATGGATAGAGATGGTGGACAGGCCAAGGAGCCTGTCCCATTTGCCGTGTGGGTTCACCCTCTGACCTGGATGCTTGGCAGGAAAGGGCACCTCACCTCACTCCAAAGAGCCATTAGTGGGCTCAGAACATGCAACCATCAGGGCTGTCAAGCTCAGCTTGCACCCATGTGGCAGGGTCCACAGGGCCAAGGGAATAACTGTTTTAGGGAAAAGTAAGGCTGGATTTTTTTCAACTTTCTTTTCCTTTTCACTGACTATCCACTCTGCCTCCTTGGCCAGTGCTCCACCCACTTCTGTCTGGCCCTCCTGCCCGTGTTCCCCTCTGGCACCAAGCGGTCACCTCTGGCCTGGCTCTTACAAGCGCTGCGTTTCCTGGCGAGCACGTGGTTGGGGCTTGAGGGAACAGCATGACCTTGGCCCTGCTCCTTCAGCCTCCAACACTCAGAAGATCCATACGTGGGACATTGAGGGTCATGCCAAGGGACGGCTAGCAGGAGAAGTCACTCTCACTGGCCACTGCTGACAGCTCAGAGCCTGGACTTCAAAGGGACGATGAAAGGCACTTTGTTCCCCGGATATGACAAGCAGCCTAGGAGCTGCTGTCAGGGTCTGACTCAGGGTAGTGGTCGTAGGAAGCCAAATAACAGCCCCCAAAGATGTTCACCTCCTAATTCCTGGAACTGGGACTATGTTACCTTACATGGTAAAATGGACTTTGCATGTGGGATGAAGTTAAGGATCTTGATACGGGGACATTATCCTGGATTGTCTGGGTGGGCTCAAGGTCATCACAGGGGTCAGAGAGAGAAGGCGGTAATGTGACAACAGAGGCAAAGATCGGACTAATGTGGCCACAAGCCAAGGTATTGCCAGCAGCCTCGAGACGCTGGAAGAGTCAAGGAACAGATTTCCCCTGGAGCCTCCAGAAGGAACCAGCTCTGCTAAATCCTTGATTAGAGCCCCCAAGACTCATTTTGCACTTCTGGCCTCCAGAACTGAAAGATAATTTGTGTTGTTTTAATCCACAAATTTGTGGCGATCTGTTACAGCAGCCGCGCACAGTATAGTTCAAGTGACGTACAGTCACTGCTGCTGAGGTTCCCAGAACACAGGGGCCTCTGTTCGCTCAGTGGGGTGGGGTGTGGATCAGCTTAGCGGCAGAGCCTGGAGCACACAACCGGTGCTCAGTGAAAGGACCCTCTTGGCCTCATTCCCATCCTGTTGGAGAGGAACAGGTTGGTACCCTGAAAGGGAGCAGGTCTGACTTCTGACCTAGGTCCTCGCTACTCAGAGTTGGTCCACAGACCAGCAGCGCCAGCACCACTTGGAAGGTCATTTCAACTTTAGAATCTCAGGCTCCAGCCCAGACATACTGAGTCAGAATCTACAGTTTTACAAGACCCCCAGATGGTTCTCACGCACAACAGTGCTTGAAAAGCGCTGACCCTAAGAGGTCCCTGAATCCTCAGATCATCCGTGAGTCAGGTACAGCTCTTACCACCATTAGGCAGAACAAACAGAGAGGCTGAGTGAATGGTTAAGGCACACACAGCTGGACTCAAACACTGGCACGTCTGACTCCGGGATTGGTAGCCTTGCCAGTACCCAGCAAGTCGTGAGGTAGAAATGGTCCAGGAGCATCGCCTCTGAGACCCTCCGCTTCCTGCCCCTTCCTGCCCATCCCTGCATCACGCCCATCTTCATCCTCCCACTCCTCTCTCTACTCACCTTATTTCCTCCCTTCCTCCCCCCTTCCTCTTCATTTCCTTCTTTCCTTCCTTCCTCACTCACTGAGCACTCCTCTGAGCCAAGCCCTGGTATATAGGAGAAGGCCCTTCTTTCAAGGGACACACCCCAGCGATCCCCACACCTGGTTTAACGTAACAAGCACCTGGAGCTTCAACTTAATTTTCTGACATCTGGCCCCACCCCAGAGTCCCTGAGTCAAACTCTCATGGGGTGGGGCCTGGGCTTGAATATTTTGAAATCACTCCTGCGGTGATTCAGATGCAGCAGATCCACAGATGAGGGCCTAGAGGAAGTATTAGGTACCTTGGTATACAAAGAAAAGGGGGCAGTCAACCCTGGTGAGTGGGGCAAGGAGTGTCCACTGATAGAATCAGGAGGACTTCACAGAGGAGATGACTGAAATGGGTTTTGAGGGATGCATAGGAGTTTCCCAGGAGGACAGGGTTTGGATTTTTTTTTTTTTTTTTTTTTGTAAAGAAAACAGTGTTTGCAAAGGCATGGAGGCAGGACATAGTGACATATTCAGGAAACTGTAAGTAATTTAGTGTGGCTGAAGGGTCAGGCGGAGGTAGGGCTGGAGAAAAGCCAGAGCTGGGTCTTGAGGTCAAAAGGAGGGTCTGGACTTAACCTGCAGAGGTGAGGTGTCCAGACTGAGATACTCTCTCCAGGGAGCACCTCCTCTGAGCCAGCAGGTGTTACCTGCTCTAAGAATTCTGACATTTTCTCTTCCTGTTATTATTATTATTATTATTCTTTTCCCTTGCACTCCCACCCTCTGTCGGCAGCACTAGTTTCTCCACCTGGGTTAAACCCAAGCTGTTCATTCCTCTTATTTGCACAGTGTCACAGGTATGTTCAAGTGTGTCTTCATTTCCACTTTTTATTCTCACAATCACGGAACTGGTCTACTCCTTTAACCTGTGAGAAAACTGAGGCTCAGAAGGGGAAAGTGATGAAAAGGGTCCCTCAGAAAACCTGGGGTGAAGCCCAAACTGGAGCCAGGATGTTTACTGTTGGCTGATAACGACCTTGTACACTTGCATTTTAAGGCCAACCTTCTGTGTCTTTGCTAGAGGAATGAATCAGGAAGCAATCTCAGGCTTTGGAGAGGTGGGACAGGTGAGGGCTTTCACCTGCCCTGCGTCTCATAAACAATGTGACTTCTTGGCCTGTGGGCCAGTGGGTGGGGGGAACTGCTCCCAGCTAGGGCTACTTGGAGGGCTCAGCCCACCTCATTCGGGGTCACTCCACTCTGAGCATGAAATAGTACTGTGTCAGGTGTGTGGGAGGCCTGGCGAGGCCAGTGAAGGCCTGTAAAGGGGCCTGTCACGGCCTCACGGGGCCCTGCGGAGCCCTGCAGCCAAAAGTGCCAACCTTTGCCAGTGAGCTTCGGCCTCAGCCACGGTCTCTCCATGCCTTCTCTCCGAGCAACTCAGCAGCCCCATCTGTCTTTACCTTTCCTCAGATGACCCTTTTGGTCCCTTCATCATCATTTTTAGTTTCTCTACACACTTTCCCCACATTTTTTCAATTGCCACAATCCTGAAGGGACCTTGTACTCTGCCGGCATCTAAGACCAGAGCAAGTGGAGCCAGGGAAGGTCATCCAATCCTGAGCCCGTACGATAGCATGACATTTCCCAAGGGGACTGGGCGCACTGATACCATGATGGGTAATACGGATGGTTCGAATCCCACCCTGCCTCTAAGCTGTGGAACCTGGAATTGGCTACTTCCATTTTCTTCTCTTTTTCAAATGGGGCCAATACCACCATGCACTCCCCTGGAGGAAGCTGGGCTCTCCCATGTTTATCCACCCACCCCTGTCCAGTGCCTGGGATGTTCTAGGCATGAAAAAAATGTGGGCTCCTGCCTTGCTCACATTCTGAAGAACTGCATTCACCCCCAGCCAGCTGCTTTCTGTGAAACTTGCAGAACTTCTAATAATCTGCTTTTAGTGACATAATAGCCAGCACTGGTACTTAGACAAAAGCCACATGACTGTGGTCAGCCCCATTCCTCTCTGAGCCTCTGTTTGTTCTTCTGTAAAATGGGGACTGAGTTTTTGTAAGACCTGGATACGACTGACTGACAGCTGTCATCCCTTATATGACCCTCCTTCCAGGCCACAGTGACCCGTCCTGGCCGGTCGGAGTCCTTCCCTGGCAGCTACTGAGCTGGGTCCAGCCAGGCGGAGACCTTTCTTCTGTGGGCAAAGCTGTAAGGGCAGGAGTCTGAAAAGGCTGCTTAGAGGCCATTTTCCTCCACTGCATGGGAAGCTGGGTCTGTGGTAAACGATCAGCTCCACAAACTGAGGAGCAGTCTGAAAAGCAGAGAGAAATCCTGAAGGCATTTGCGTTCCTGGTTCCAGTCGGATGTGAGGCAGGTTCTATCCCTGCCTTCTTACCCTTTGCACTTGATGGTTATTTTCTGGAAACTTTCCAGAATAGCTTCACCTGTTTGCTTAATCTAGAGTTCAAATTGTGGCTTTGTCTCTTGTACCCAAAGAAAATGACTAATCAGGTTTGTGCCATCAACCCCATTTTCAGGTGACGACACTGAGACTCAGGGAAACTCCGAAGCTGAGGCTTACCTGGAGTCACTCGGGAAGTAGAAGCAGAACTGGGATTTGGACTTGGGACCACCGGAGCCCAAAGCCAGGCCCTTCCATCTAGTCCACACTGTCTCCTGTGAGCCACATCAGGCTCCTGGGAGAAGCACCTCTGTTTCTGTATCAGCAGGAGTCTGTCAGGAAGACAGAAATCATGCCAGGATTTCAACAGAGGAAATTTAATATAAGGATTTGGTTACATAGAGCAGAAAAAGAAACGAGGGAAACCCAGAGAAAAGAACTATAGAAAGCAGCTCTCACCTTCGGCCAGTGGGGGGAGGGACAAAAGGGAAGAGGCTGGCATACCAGAATCTAGGAGCTTGGAGGGGCCCCTGGAGCTGGAGCTCAAATACTGAGGAGGGGTGCACCCAGCTCTGCGGGTGCTGCTGAGCTGGTGCAGCAGGGCTGGTTCTGAGGTGCTGGGCCCCGAGTCTGGGCTTTGGGTTCCTTCTCTGTACGTTGTACGAACGAGGGAACAGGCTTCCTACGGTCTACGAGGCCAGCTCTAGGGTGCTGGAGGAATACCCGTGCCCTGCCCCAGCTCCCCGCCATGCTTTGTCTAGGTCTTCTGCAGAGGCTCGGTGAGCCTGGGCAGCTGGCAAGGTGGCATCCATGGAGAGTTAGCCACTCCCTGGCCAGGGGGCAGGGGCAGGATTCACTGTGGCCACAGGCACCTCCCTATCCCCTCTGGAGGATACCTTTTCACAGGTGCATCTGCTCAGACACAGGGACTGACAAGCCTCCTCCTTGGGGCCCCATCCCTGGCCTGGCACGTCGGGCCCTGTCATTCGCTGGGCTAGACTCCGAGGCCTGGGAACCCTCTGGGTTCAGCAGCTGTTGGGCCCCTGAGGCTGCTTGAAGCTGTCACACTCTGTTCCGTGTCTAGCTTTCTCCTCCTGCCCCCTCACTTTTCTTGTCTGATGTAGAAGAAAGAGGATGGGATTTGGACATTAGTCACACTTTACTCCACCACTTCCTGACTGGTAAGCTACGTGTACTCTCATGAAATATAAAAACTTTGCAACTTTATGGGTCCGTTAACCATGACCCCACCCTAGTTGTCCTGTATATCACATCTACATACACTACAAACCCACAATTTATTGTTACGTTGTTGCTTTAAACAGTCACATGCACTTTAAGAAAAGGGAAACAATCTTTTATATTTACCCATAATTTGGTTCTTTGTTCGCTCCTGATAAATCTGTTTCCATCTGCTATTGTTTCCCTTCCATCTGAAGAACTTTCTTTAGCATTTCTTTTTTTTTTTTTAATTAATTAATTTATTTTTGGCTGCGTTGGGTCTTCATTGCTGCACACGGGCTTTCTCTAGTTGCAGCGAGCGGGGGTTACTCTTCATTGTAGTGCGCAGGCTTCTCATTGCAGTGGCTTCTCTTGTGGAGCATGGGCTCTAGGCACGCGGGCTTCAGTAGTTGTGGCGCGTGGGCTCAGTAGTTGTGGTTCGTGAGCTCTAGAGCACAGGCTCAGTAGTTGTGGCTCATGGGCTTAGTTGCTCTGCAGCATGTGGGATCTTCCCAGACCAGGGCTCGAACACATGTCCCCTGAATTGGCAGGTGGATTCTTAACTGCTGTGGGCCATTCTTAATTTCCTGTGCCACCAGGGAAGTCCTAGCATTTCTTTTGAGTGAGTCTGCTGGTGAGGAATCCTCTTGTTTTTCATTTATCTGAAAATGTCTTTGTTTCACTTTCATTTTTGAAAGGTATTTTCACTGGATATAAAATTTTGAGTTGACAGGGTTTTTTCTCCAGTGCTTTAAAGACGTTGTTCCACTGTGTACCACTGCCTTCTGGCCTCCATTCTTTTTGATGAAAAGTCAGTGAAATTATATATATATGTGTGTGTGTGTGTGTGTGTGTGTGTCATTGCTTCATTGCCTGTCTGTATGAAATATGTTGTTTTTTTCTCTGGCTGTTTTCAAAATTTTCTCCTTGTGTTTTTCTCTTTTTTTTTGTAGCTTGATTATATGGCTAAAGGTTTGTTTGGTAGTTTGATTATATGTCTGTAGGTATGCATTTTGTATTTATTCTGCTGGGGAGGGGATACTGTTGTACAGATAAGCAGATAGAGAGTGCAGAGGCAAGGGGGGGAAGAGAAAACACTAGTGGCAAAAGGGAAGAGAAAGTAGCTTGCCTTGCTCATTGGCCCGCTGAGAGAGGACTTGTGAAGCACCGTGAGTGAGAAGCAGAAGGTTCTTAAGTTGACTCGAGACCTTGCTCTTTCCTAACTGGGAGACCTTGAATGAGGTAGCAAGTCCTCTGAGCTTCAATTTCCTCATCCGTGAGACTGGAATAATCTTGGCCTCAGGAGATAGACACCAGGTTTAAATCCTAGCTCTACCTCTTATGAACTGTGTGGGCAATTTATTTCACCTCCCTGGGCCTAGTTTCCTCATCATGGTGATCATACTTGCAGTAGCCACCTCATACGGATGGTGGAGGGTAGGAAGAGTTAATATCTGTAAAGAACTCAGGGCAGTGTCTGAGGCATAAGTGCTCTCTAAGCGTCTGTTACCTTAAAAGACTGTTGTGGGGCTTCCCTGGTGGTGCAGTGGTTGGGAGTCCGCCTGCCGATGCAGGGGACGCGGGTTCATGCCCTGGTCCGGGAGGATCCCACGTGTCGCGGAGCGGTTGGGCCCATGAGCCATGGCCGATGGGCCTGTGCGTCCGGAGCCTGTGCTACGCAGTGGGAGAGGCCACAGTGGTGAGAGGCCCACGTACTGCAAAAAAAAAAAAAAAAAAAAGACTGTTGTGAGATTTTAAAAAAATAATGCACTTAGTAGAGGCTCAAAAGGAGTTTCCTTCTCTCCCTGAGCCAGACCTAGGCTGAGGGTTGCCACATCTATCTGAACCTCTTCCCTAAGGCTGAATCCAGGATAAAGTCCCCTGTGGTGTACCAGAATGAGCCAGAGATGCTGGACTGTGCCACTGGCCACAAGGATGCTCCTGGGCAAAGAAAGTGGCCTCTGGGCCTCAGTTTCCCTAACTGAAAGGAAGAACTTCTTCCTGGGAGGACCACATGAAAAGATGGTCATAAAAATGTTTTGGAGATAGTAAAACTCCTAGAGTTGGGATGTATTACTAGCATTTTCCCCCAGGTGACTGTCGGCTTTCATGCATACCTGAAGGGCCTCCAAGTCTCTCCTCTCTCTTTCTGGGAGGCAGAAGAGAATCCTTCAAGGTGCTTATCAATATCAGCATCAGACATTTGAGGCCTCCACGCCTGGAGTGGAGGGGCCTGGGACCCACTGTTGAGCCGCCTGCCAGGGCAGTAGCACACTAAGCTCTAGACAGAAGTGAGGAGAAGGCCTCATGCCATGGTTTGTGGAACACTTTGAGATACAGGTCTAAGTAGAGTAGCATTTGGCACCAATGTCGTTCAAAGGTCTTGGTGAAATAGCTCTTTCAGTTTTTATTTGCAGCCTGTTCTCTGCCTGGGATTCATGAAGGACTCAGACTCACCCCTCCCCTCTGACCTCTGATCCCTGTGTTTCCCTGAGCAGACTTGGGTGGGCCTGCCTCTGTTTTCTGTATTGGATGCAGTCTCTCTTTGGGTAGAGTCCTGGACAGGCCTGTCCTACTGGTTTATCAGATATGACCAGGAGGGTCTACCCTGCAGCAGAAACATAGCCCAGGCTGAAGCTGGGCCCCTATTCTGCTAGAATGAGGAGGAGGGACACAGCCAGTGATGAGCCTGACACAGTCATAGACCATTGGCCTATGAAACACACGAACATAAAAAGAAGCCCTGAAAACCTGGAGATACAGGAAAACCATTCTAAAGAACACTGCAATGAATATCTTTGTGTTCATAAACTTCTCTGGATTTCATATGTTTTCCTTAATTTAGATCCTTAAGTGTGGGATTACTGGGTCAAAAACTGAGCATTTTTAGGCTCTTGGTAGGTACAACATAATTGCTTTTCCCCCAATCCCGTGCAGTTTGCACCCCACCAGCAACGTATGAGCATGGCATCTTATCACCTCAGCACCACTATTAAGCCTTATAACTTTTAAAATTTATTGTTACTTTCAATAGATGAAAATGGTATCTCATTCTCATTTACATAGTCGTTCTAGCAAATCTTCATTTTGCCCCTGATTGAATTGTACCCTCTTCACCCTTTTTACCATGTGACTATGAGTAGAAGTGACAGCCAGGAAGATGCTGCAGGGAAGGCCTGTGTCTTAGTAATACTTGTCCCCGGTGCCAAGGCACGTTGCGGGTCTGCACGATTTCCACCTTGGCTTTCATGGTGGTGTTCAAGAGGATAGATAAGTGGGCCATGGAAGAGAGGAAAGCCATTGAACAGCTCACATAATTTTATCTGTCATGTTTATTTCTCTCTTCTCTGGTTTCCAGCTTGATTTTTCTCTCTCTATTATTAGCGTAAGCCAGTAAAGAGAAAAACTATTTAACTTAGTGAAGTTTAGGTTAAACCTCGGAAGGAACTTTCAGGTAATCTAGTTAAAGGTCCTTAAGTTTTGAAACATGATACAGGAATACTCTTGATGAATAATTAGTTATTTAAGTGATTTTAAAGGGAAACAACTGTATCAAGCGTTCAACCCAATTATGTTACCTGTTCATCTGGAATCACATACATTGATATATACATACATTTTTCATTATTATAAACAGCAGAGATCTCTGCATTGTAGTGTTTTTCTTAAAACTTATTTTACCAAATAAACTCACAATCATAGCAATAATAGTGGAGCATTTAGAACTCACACTCACATACAACATCTCAAGTCAACTCTGGGCAGGGGGTGGTTCGGACCTCATTACCCTGAATTTAAAGATGGGGAAACTGAGAACAGAGAGCTTTAGTGGCTTCCCAGGGACCCCAGCAAGGAAGAGTTAGAGTTGGGGCTTGGACCCTAGTTTTCTCATTCTGAGTTCAGTGGGTTTTGGGGAACCTACTCAATGGAGATGCTTTCTATTTAGTCATTGATCTAACAATTTGTAAGAAGATGGATGGTTGAGGCACAGTCCCCTCTGGTGGCAGGGGAGAGACTGGGTGTCCTTTAAGAGACGATAACCGTGAAGAAGCCTAACTCAGTCCACGGAGGAATCTCCGAACCCTCAGTCCCGAGGATCTCTGTCCGTGGTTGGCTTACCTGGAGCAGGCAGAGGACCCATCTTCCTCCCTCTGCTTCCCTCTGCTTCTGCCTAGTTCCTCTTCCTACAATATGACCTTCCGTATCACTACTTAGGTTCATTGTTCAATAAACAGTTGAGTGCTAAATGCCTCGCCTTCTTCAAGATCCTGGGGATCTAAAAAAGCATAAGGCAGGAGCTTCGACTGTAGATGCTCAGAGTGAAGGAGGCAAACTAAGTCAGTTAGGGCTTGTTGTGAATGACCAAAACCCCAGTTCACGCTGGACTGAAACAAAGGGGAATGCACAGGCTCGGGCAAGCTGCAGGTGCAGCTCAAATTCTCTCCCCACCTCTTCTCTCACGCTCTGTAGGGGATCCATTTTCATGCAGTAGGTGGAGGAAGGAGGGGAGAGCATTCCAGACTGGAGAAGCTGTAAGGAAGCCAGTGTGGCTGGAATGCAGAGAACTGGATGGTGAGAGGCATGGGAGGTGCAGGTAGGCAGAAGGATCCCATGGGGTTGTGCTCCCTGTGGTGGGAGAGTGACATCACATCTGCATGCTTAAAAGATCAATGGCTGTAAAGGGTATAGAGAAATTCCAGAGCATGTGGGGTGCCATCACAGAGCTCCAGGGAAGTGATGGCAGTGTCCTCACTACAGGGGAAAGCAGGAGACGGAGTGAGCAGCGCTTGAGAGATATTAAGGCCGTGAAAACAAGATGGGATGATGCATTGAATGCCTTCATTGAGCTGGTGATGGCGGGAAGAGAACCAGACTAGTGGGGGAAGAGTTTGATTCTTGAAATAACGGCTGTGGGGCACCTGTGAAACATCCAGTTGGAGATGTTGAGCTTTTCCCTTTTCTTTCCTTCTTTCTCTCTTTTCTTTCTTTTTTTCTTTCTCTGTCTCTGTCTCTCTCTCTCTCTGCTTTGCTCAAAAATGGACCAACATGGCTCTCCAAGCTTTTTTAGCTCAGGTAGCCCACAGTGACTCTAAATTTAAATTTTTGAGAAAGACTGAATCTGATTGGTCATTGGCCAGCCAATAGATTGGTTCCCCCTGGGTAAGGTGACTAGCTCTCCTCCCATCAGATATGGCTGGAAAGGAGTGGTGAGTCACTTGGTATAAACTTGGCCGCTTAAGGCTGCCCTTTCAGCACAGGCTAAGGGAGGGGAAGGAGATTTCCTAGAGCAGGCACTGCAGACAGGCACTCCCAAATACAATGACCACAACTTTAAAATGAGGAGTCGACGAGGTAGTCTGTTAAGGGTCCTTTAGCTCTCAACGTTTTGTGGGCCTACTGCTATCTGTGGACAAAAAGGACTGATGATCAGACAGCTGCCCACTGTGTGGGGCTCCATCTGGGCTCCAGACACAGAGAAATGCATCCCTCTCCCTTCTCCCCATGAGCTTGGCACGGCACAGGTTTTCTGGCCTTTGCAGGTGAGACATCCCAGTTCTCAGCGCTTACTGGAATTCACTGGCTTCTATCCTTGGGAGGACAACAGAGGGAAAGCCCATTCCTGGGCAGGAGAGCTAACTTGTGACTTTCCCCAGTGACTGAGCCAATGGGTGACATCATCCCAGGTCTGTGCTCAGCACACCTGGGCTTTATCATTTCTGGGTTCCCACCCCACCCATTGCTCCTGTTTCCCAGAGACTTGGAGTCCTGGGCTGCCTGACTCCTCAGTACTTCCCACCTTCAGTCTTAGCGCAGTCAGAGAGATTTAGAGGGTCCATCCCTATGGCTCAGGAATCTCAGCACCTGCTTAGTGTGGCTGCCAGGTCCTAGTGTCACAGCTTCTGCCCTCTTCCTGGGACGGAGCCCCCTGGGCACCCGAGTTCCCAAGCCTGGATTGCTGTCCTCTTTCCGTTGTCGCCCTGCCCCTGCCCCTGCCCCTCCAAAATAAGACCTGCTGTCTCCTCTACTGACCTCTGAGTAAAGATGGTAGCCCAGCCTCACGGGCTCACATTTGCCGCGTTTCCCTTCTACGATGTTCTGATTTATAGTAAGAAATATATATTTGGTCTTCCTTTTGTTTCTGGCACAGAGCTTCTAGAACACTTGGAATTTCCTGAATGGTTAGAGTGACAAAGTGTCTTATTATGTTAATGAGATGGTTTCTGGCTGCACCTAAGGATGGGGGTTTGTTGCCAGCCTCCCTATCCCTTGGGTTAGAAATGCACATTCTTAGCCCCACCTGAGTCAGAAACTCTGGGTAGGACCTGGCAATCGGTCTTTTAACCAGCCTTCCAGGTAATTCTGACGCTTGCTTGAGCTTAAGAAGCACTGTGCTAAACTGCACTGGGACGTGAGCTGTGAATGGAGTCTGGTCAGAAGGGGATGGCCTCCTCCCTCCCGGAAAAATCAGATCCTGTTTCCCCTTGACTGGATATGTTGCTTTCCCAGTTTCCTCACACCAGAGGTCCCTTGAACACTTATTTATTCTTTCCCAGTTTCCAAAAGACCGTAGGTCGCCTTTGTCCCCCTTAGTGGCTCAGATTCCAGCAGGTTGTATTAGGGCAACACAATTTGGATCATTGGTTTCCAGAGCCAGGTGAGGCCTCCAGGATGCACTAACTTGTCCCGAGCAAAGCTTCTCAGTGGAAGATAATGCCCCCTTAGAAAAAATTCTTGTCGCCTCTCCATTTTACAGAAATTGGATCACAGAACCTATAGTGTTTTGCCCAGAGTCACACAACAGAGTGCAAAGCTGGCCCCAGGACCAAGTCTGCTGGCTTCTGGGGCAGCATTCTTTCTACTATACCAGGGTTTCTAGAATTTTAATGTGCACATAAATCCCTGGGGAGCTTGCTAAAATGCAGATTCTGATTCAGTGGGTCTGAGGTGGGGCCCAAGACTCTGCATTCTAACAAGTGCCCAGGGGATGCAGGCCTGCTAGTCCAGGACCACGCCTTGAGTACCAAGGATCTACACCACACCGTTCATCACCCATCCCTCCTCCCAGATTGGTTTTTGAGAAACTTCCAGCCTAGAAGAGCCAACTCTTGCAGAAGAGAAATGATCCCTTACTTGTGGTCGTGAAAAGAAAGCAGTAGAATCGGTGGGGTTTGAGGAACTGGAAAATCCCTTTGTGTCTCCCTAAGTTCTACTTTCAGCCAACACTGCTAGAAGATCTGTTGATTCTGGGCCTCTTCCCAAGTTGGAATCCACTGACATGCCTCTCTACCCACTGTTCCTAACAGCCTCCACCCCCAAGATGCCGCAGTCCCTGTAGCAGGTCTCCCAGGCCCAGCACCACAGGAAGCGCTCACCATGGCAACAGACAGTCCCAGCGCCAAGTGCATTCATTAGAAGAGCTGGAAAGAAAACAGCCCAGCTCTTCCTGACCCGACTTTTCCAGAGGGTGGGGGGCGACTCTCAGGACTGGGAAAGAGTCTCCCCAACCCAAACCCCAAATAAAGAGCCCAGGACCACTCCTAGAATCTTAGTAAGAGAAGGAATTTTAAGGCTTAATCTGAGCTTATCATTTTCCAGATGATGCCGGGGAGGGCATGGGACTCACCCAAAGCCACACTGCCAGTTAAGAGCAGGTTGGGGTGAGAACCTGGTCTCTGGGCTCCCAGCACAGCCTCTATCCCCCTGAAGGAAACTCCCTGAAGGTCAGTGCCATGGACTAAATTGTATCTCCCTTCATATGTTGAAGCCCTAACCACCCCTGACCCCGCCAATACGACTATATCTAGAGACAGGGTCTTTAGGAGGTAATTAAGGTTAAATAAGGTCATAAGGGTGGGACCCTAATCCGATAGGCCTGTGGCCTTATAAGAAGAAGAAGAGAGAGACATTTCTCTCTCTACCTCCCTCTACCATGTGAGGATACAGTGAGAAGGCAGCTGTCTGCAAACCAGGAAGAGAGCCCTCAGTAGAACCCGACCACACAGGAACCTTGATCTTGGGCTCCCAGCCTCCAGAACAGTGAGACAATAAATTTCTATTGTTTGAGCCACTCCAGCTGACTAAGACAGCCTTTGAGTCGGTCACATTCTCATTTAGCATCCCCGGAGGAACCTGGCTCTGATGTCCTTCAGGGTGCCTCTAGAACTCATGATAACAAACCCCTCTTCTCCCTGGCCTGCTGGCTTTCTTCACCCTCAGGAGTGAATCTGTTTGGCTTGACTGTGTGTGTTAGGTTGGCCCAGGCAGGTGAAAGCAGGTTGCACTGGTGTAGATGACAGCGTGGGTCAAAGGGTCTGAAGGGGTAACAGGGAGGGGATGAGAGCCTTGGTTCGACATTTTCTCCAGCATCTGCACTCGGCTCTCCGCACGGTCCCACTTTCACCTTCACCTTCCCCAGACTCCGAGCTCCAGCCCCGCCCAGTGTCTCGTGATGTCCCGAATGTCCTGCTCTTCTTGCCTCCGTGCCTTCACTGCCTAGAATGCTCCTTCCTTCTTGTTCCCCTGGCAAACCCTCAGCCACCCTCAGACTTAACCCAATGATCTTCTCCTCCATGAAGCCTCTTTCACCAACACTCCTTGACCCCCATTCCCTTGTAAACAGCAAACACACACACAACAAAGAGTTACATATGTGTTCATGTGTGTGCCTGTGTGCACGCACACACAGTTCTCGGTTCTGAACAGTGGAAACCAACTCTGGCTAATTGAAACAGAAAAGGGCTTTATTAAAAGAATATTTCATGGCTTCCCTGGTGGCACAGTGGTTGAGAGTCCGCCTGCCGATGCAGGGGACATGGGTTCGTGCCCCGGTCCGGGAAGATCCCACATGCCACGGAGCGGCTGGGCCCGTGAGCCATGGCCGCTGCGCCTGCGCATCCGGAGCCTGTGCTCTGCAACGGGAGAGGCCACAACAGTGAGAGGCCTGCGTACCGCAAAAAAAAAAAAAAAAAAAAAGAAGGAAAAGAATATTGGATCATCTCCAGAATGACCAGAGAATTGGGAACCCAGGCTCCAGGCTAGGGCACCTCGGAACCAGGTGTGGGACACCATGGGCACTGCAGCTTATACTGTCAACCCTGCTGATGGTGGTCCCTGGCACTGCTGCTACCATCTCCACGACCAGAGCCCCGATTCAGACTCTGGGCCAGTGGATCCAATTGGCAGCGCCTGGGTCACATGCCTGCATCCTGGTCTAGAGGGAGGTGGGCTCCATGCGTCACCAAGACCTGTGGGGGGCAGGAGGTGGAATTCCCCAAATTATAGAAGAAGGGTTAGTTGCTGGGTGCCCCCAAATCATAACAAATATCTCCTAGATGTAGAATATTCATATATATATTTATATATATATATATATATATATAAATTTTTATCATTCATGGTGGTTATGCTCTGTAAGTTGCTATGAACACTGAATTAACAAATGCTAGGGGCTTCCCTGGCAGTCCAGTGGTTAGGACTCTGCGCTTCCACTGCAGGGGGCATGGGTTCGATCCTTGGTTGTGGAACTAAGATCCCAAAGGCCACATGGTGTGGCCAAAATTATATTTATATATATATATATATATATATATACACACACACACACGCACACATTATATTTATATATATTTAGTATACATTTATTTATATATATATTTATATATATATACTAAATATATACTATATTTATATATATATATAAATATAAACAAATGCTGAACCATTGCTCCAGGGGGAAGTACAAGTTTCAGTGCCTGTACACCTCTGGTGACATTTTTGCTAACTGATTAATACATAATCTTGTCCTATGCATGTTTCTGTTTAAAGACACCTTATTTAATATATACTGTTGATCCACTCACGTTGAACTCAACGGACCACAGCTCTATAACTGATGCCTGAGCGAAGCTGATCTAACACACATTTTCTCCGTAAGGCCCAGCACAGCCTTCTTGCTCTTAGAATCACTACAAGCATTTCAACACTATGCTTGGGGGCCAGTTTCACAGTTTAAACTGTGAAATCACCCAAAAAAAGCACAAAAACGCAGAAAGTGTGTCACTAAATAGACCGTGAAAAGGACACCTGCTTATAGCACGAGACTTGAAGCAAGAAGACGGAGCGTCACCTCGTTCACCCTCAGCTCGGGGCACGTTGGGGAGCTTGAATGTGTTGCCTCTTCACCTTTCCACAAATGAGTGACAGTACCGCCGGTATCGATTTGAAAGTTATTGACAAGGTTTAGCAGGTGGGCAGGTTTGAAAATACAGAGCCTGTGAATAATGAGGACTGACTATAGAATTATAGTTTGATTATATCTATATGTTTTATTTTATTTATTTATTTTTTTAACATCTTTATTGGAGTATAATTGCTTTACAATGGTGTGTTAGTTTCCGCTTTATAACAAAGTGAATCAGCTCTACATATACACATATCCCCATATCTCTTGCGTCTCCCTCCCACCCTCCCTATCCCACCCCTCTAGGTGGTCACAAAGCACCGAGCTGATCTCCCTGTGCTCTGCGGCTGCTTCCCACGAGCTATCTATTTTACCTTTGGTCGTGTATATATGTCCATGCCACTCTCTCACTTCATCCCAGCTTACCCTTCCCCCTCCCTGTGTCCTCAAGTCCATTCTCTATGTCTTCGTCTTTATTCCTGTCCTGCTCCTAGGTTCTTCAGAACCATTTTTTTTTTAAGACTCCATATATATGTGTTAGCATACGGTATTTATTTTTCTCTTTCTGACTTACTTCACTCTGTATGACAGACTCTAGGTCCATCCACCTCACTACAAATAACTCAATTTCGTTTCTTTTTATGGCTAAGTAATATTCCATTGTATATATGTGCCACATCTTCTTATATCTATATATTTTATACTTATAAATACAATTATATATAATTTTTCCACATGTATTTCCACATCTATAAATCTTTTCTAAAAATTTTTATTGAAATAGTATAAATATAATATTATAATTTTTAAATATTATATTTAAATTAATTTGAATATTATATTGAAATATAAATATTATAAATTGTAAAATATACTTTTATAATTTTTATTGAAATATCGTTGAATATAGTTGTGTTGGTTTCAGGTGTACAGCAAAGTGCTTCAGTTTAGACATATATATATATAAATATATACTTTTTTTACATTCTCTTCTATTATAGGTTCTTACAAGATATTGAGTATAGTCCTCTGTGCTATACAGTAGATCCTTGTTGGTTATCTATTTTACATATAGTAGTGTGTATATTTTAATCCCAAACTCCTAATTTATCCTTCCCCTCTTCCCCTTTGGTAACCATAATTTTGCTTTCTATGTCTGTGGGTCCACTTCTTTCTTGTAAATAAGTTCATTTGTATCATTTTTTAAGATTCCACACATAAGCGATATCATATGGTATTTGTCTTTCTCTGTCTGACTTAGTGTGATAACCTCTAGGTCCATCCATGTTGCTGCAAATGGCATTATTCCATTCTTTTTTGTGGCTGAGTAATATTCCATAGTATATATATATACCACATCTTCTTTAGCCATTCATCTGTTGATGGACATTTAGGTTACTTCCATATCTTGACTATTGTAAATAAGTGCTGCTATGAACATAGGAGTGCATGTATCTTTTCAAATTATAATTTTGTCTAGATATATACCCAGGAGTGGGATTGCAGGATCATATGGTAGCTCTATTTTTAGTTATTTAAGGAACCTCCATACTGTTCTCCATAGTGGCTGCACCAGTTTACATTCCCACCAACGTTGTAGGAGGGTTCCTTTTTCTCCACACCCTCTCCAGCATTTATTATTTGTAGACTTTTTGATGTTGGCCATTCTGACCGGTGTGAGGCTCACACCTATAAATCTTGTTGCAGTGAGGTTTCTCACCCAATGAGGATTTCTGGTTTCTTTTCAGGGGACGGTGGATATCTACCAGGACAGCAGTCACTCTGGAACATTGGCCAGTTAGATTTGTACTTGAACCTATAGCAAGGCAATAAGCTTGAAAGCCAGGCACTGTGGAGAGCAGTAGTTTTTCTCCATTCCTCTGGCCCATGAAGCATCTAGCATGGAGGACCCCATCATCACTTTCTCTTTGGGCAGGTGGACTCCAAGGTCACTGCTTTGGGGCACAGAAAATAACAAGCCTTGGTAGACCCTCTTCCAGTCCCAAGGGGTTTTTTTAAGAATGAAGGGTCCCCTGTTTGGAATAAGAAATGTGCAAATAGGTATGGGGACCCTAAGAACATCAAGCAAATGGCCATTTATCCAGCATTTAAATCTGTGGGATGGAATCTCTTTCATTGCTAAGTTTGAGCTGGCCTGGCTCCCTAGGAGGCTCACAAGAAAGGCACATCAGTTACAGAGAGAGAAGTGATGTTTTCTTCATAAATCTGAGTATAGCATGAGTATATGTTCAGTCCTGCTACACATTAACCCAACAAACGTTTGGATGTTTGAGCACCTACTTAGTGCCAAGCACTGTGCTAGCTGCTGGAGACGTATCAGTAGGCGGAATAAATGGTAGAGGTGAGATATGCATCTTGTTCTTAAAGGAACCTTCTGCTCTGGCATAGCTGGAAGGTGGAGGTCAAGTCAAGCTGAAGGGAGATAAAACCTGGCTCTGGGGACAGCTCTGCACTGGTATCATGGGGCCACAACAGGGAGGAGAGCTATCGCTGCCCTGTAGGTGCTCATGGTTATAAGAGGATGGCATGGATGAGAAAAGGGTCCAGATACACATATGAAGGTGTAGCAAGGACGCAGACAGCACAGCAAGGTCTCATGTGGTTTCAAGGGACAGAGTGCTCACTTGTGACTAAGGATGGGGTGGGGTGCGGGCCAGACAGACTTCCTGGAGGAGGAGTTCTCGGGATGGCCTTTGGGGTTCAGGGTCTTGGGGAGTATGAGCTGTAAGGAAGCACAGTAAGGTGAAGCCACATCAGTTAAAGCTGTCCTGCTGGGCT
This sequence comes from Mesoplodon bidens, assembly GCF_964165515.1. Classification (NCBI taxonomy): domain Eukaryota; kingdom Metazoa; phylum Chordata; class Mammalia; order Artiodactyla; family Ziphiidae; genus Mesoplodon; species Mesoplodon bidens. Next base: position 13,096,626 of record NC_138179.1, read on the forward strand.
TCCCTGGTGGCACGGTGGTTGAGAGTCCGCCTGCTGATGCAGGGGACGCGGGTTCGTGCCCCGGTCCGGGAGGATCCCACGTGCCATGGAGCGGCTGAGCCCGTGAGCCATGGCCGCTGAGCCTGCGCGTCCAGAGCCTGTGCTCTGCAATGGGAGAGGCCACAGCAGTGAGAGGCCCACGTATTGGAAAAGAAAAAAAAAAAGCTGTCCTGCTTTTGGCTGCAGCCTATCTTTAAAAAAAGAGGGAGGCTAAGACATCTCTGGTTTTAAATCCTGTCTGCCAGGAGCGACCTTTATTTGGGAGAGCACCCAGCCACAGCTTCTGGGCAAGAAGGGGCTAAGAGCCTGGCAGGCTCGAGGGTGTAGGGCCATGGGGTGTAAGACCACTGGGCCACCAGTTTACTGAGGCTATTCTGTGTTTTCCCAGGTGTGTTGCCCAACTAGCTGAAAGATTTGTTCTTAATAAGTGAATTGAAAAAAATCCTCTTTCCTGGTTACAGAGGTATGGACTGTCCCTTACCAATGACATTTGCTCCTATTAGCCCTGTGGTCTCCAGCCATGGCCCTGCACTGTGGACCAAAGCAATCTGTTTGCACAGGACTCTGCCTGCCTACAACCTTTGCTGGGCACGGGGAGGGGAAGGTGGGGGAAGATGAAGGGTCCAAGACAGAGTCTTGCTGTGCCAAGGGATCTTATATCCTTAGGAACAGAAAACACACACCAAAAAAGGGAGAAAAATGCCAAAGATAACAAAGTAAAAGAAAAAAAAATTTTTTTGTAGGGCTAAGAAAAAAAGCCTCTTGTTGGAGGAAATCAAATTGTTGAATAAATGTGTGATTCCAAAGCCCTTGAGTCCCTGGAAGCCAGCGAGCTGTGTCCACAGAGGCACCCACTAGGAATGGATTGGAAGGCATTGCTCACCCCTTGGACCATCATGTTAGAGTTCTAGGCCAGACGGGTGGGGTGCAGATAGAGGGGAGGTTGCACTGGCTTGGGATAGTTTGCAAAACTATTTCCAGCTATTAGCTCATTTGATTGTCACAACAGCTCCTGGGAGGTAGGACGGTCAGCAACAGTTACTCTGTTTACTTGATAATTAAGCAGATGTTCAAAGAGGTAAAATGACCCATCCGAATGCTGGCTAGCAAATTCCAAAGCCAGGACTTGCTGTCAGGGTTATCTGATGCCCCAGCTGCCTCTTGCTAGGAAGGGTGGGGACGTGAACAGAGTTGCAGCATCCCCGGTTCTTTAGATACACTCTGTGATTTCAGTGTGAGTGCCATGATTCCTATTTACAGATGACAAATAAGGCTCAGGGGGTGAGCTGTCGTGCCCCTGGGGCCTCTGTAGCGCATTCCCAGAAGCTGGCCTGCCCGTAAGGGGGCCGAGGGCCACGGGGTATGTGGCCGTTGGCACTCTGGGCAGAGCTGAGGAGCCTGGAGCACATGGGCTGGGCCGCAGGGAAAGGCAGGCTATCTGGGGTGGAGTCAGGCCAGTTTGACCGCAAGTGTCATGTCGCTCTGCCCCGAAAGCTTGGCAATGTCACTCCGCATTCCGGAACCGCATTCCTGACACCTCGCCCCGCTGCAGGCCTCCGACAGCCAAGTCCCGCTGAGCTGAGCTCTGGGACTTAAAAGGTGGTGGGAGTCTGTTCCCCCCAGCCTGCTGCTCTGCCCAGCCTGTCTTCTCATCCTCACTCTGGCAGCAGCCTGGCCAAGGACCGTGGGCACCGGGTTGCACGTCTATCCTAATCACATCGCTGCCCCAGTGGTGACTGTTTTTTTTTTTTTTAATTAAAACCAAAAGTCCACGGAAGGAGCTAAGTCAAATCGAGCCCCTGCTGGGCACGTGGCTTTGGTGACACAGTGACACAGTCCTTGCTTTCAAGTTTAGAGTCTCCCACCTGAAGTACTGGCTTAGAGAACACTTAGAAATGCCTGGGGCATCTGGGTTGTCCCAGTGACTGGAGCCAGGGTGTTAAATATCCTATAACACACAGGATTGTCCTTCCCAACGAGGACACCTCCCGCCCTCAGCACCAGAAGCACCCTTGCTGAGAAACACTGGCAGGAGATCGATTGGAAGTTTGACATTTCCCCCCATTTTGCAGATGTGAACCCTGAAGCTTAGGAAGGTTAAGGCACTACAACTGAATCCGGTTATACCAGACTCCGCCTCTCTTATGCCTCTGGGTAACATGGGGCGATGATTGTACCAACCTCTTCAGGAGATCACCAGCCTCTTGGGCAAACACAGCCTCAGAGCACCAATCCCCAAGCAAACGGGAGGAATTATCAGTGGCCTCGGAAAACTTGGGAAGACTCTAGGATGACTGTCTGGGAGGCACAGGGCAGGCTGGGTGTAGCTTTGGGGGAGGGAGGAAAGGAGGGAAGTGGGTCTCTGCACATTTTCTGTGTTTCTTAAAGCAGCAGCTCCCAGAGTCCTGCTGGAGGCTCACTGGGGCAGAGGGAAGTCCCAGTGGCCCACCCACCACAGGATTAGCCCACCTCCAAAAGAACAATAGAAAAAGTCAGAATTCCTTCCTAGCTTACCCCACCCAACAGCGGGCCTTGGAGAATCACAGCCTGCTGTTCCCGCAGTCCAGGATTTCAGGTGCTCAGGGGCGTGTGCGAGGGGAGTGAGGGGGAAGGAGGGAGGACCCGCTCCCGTTCCTAAGCTTCTGCCCCACTGCGCTGCCCTGGGAGGATGCTCTTTGGTGCCCTTCAGACACCAGCTCCTGCCTGGGCATCTGGCCACCCCAGGAGCCTAAGTATGAACCGTCTATAGAAGTTCTTAGGTTCAAGACGTTGAACCTGATCAAACTCCTGGACTGTGCACCCAGTCAAACCGGGTGTCCTGGGTGGAGCTGCTTCCTGGCGGGGCTGATTGAACTGCACAGTGGGGCGGACTCAACACTGGGCTGGCAGAGAGGCCATGGGGATCTGCCGCTGCATGCTGTGTGACCTTGGGCAGAGCCCTTAACCTCCCTGGAACCAAGGGAGGACAGGCTGTCATTCATTCAGCCTCCCTCCCTTCCCTCCTTATAGTACTTTTTTATGAGGTATTTTTAGCATCAGAATAACAAACACCCCATGCCCACTTCCCCGTTCTGCAAATTTTTTACATTTTACCATATTTCCTTCAGACTTTATTTTATTTTATTTTTATTTTTTTTACTTTTATTTGCATTTATTTTTTACAGCATTTATTCCCGGGCCATAAGTTTTTGTTTCTTCAATTTCTTCTGGGATATCTTTTTCTTCTGGGCAACCTCCTCTTCTGGTTTAGGAACAATCTGTTCTTTTTCAGTAAGGATCATCTCAATGTGGCACGGAGAGCTCATGTATGGGTTGATCCGACCATGAGCTCTGTAAGTCCTGCGCCGCATCTTGGGGGCTTTGTTCACCTGGATATTCTCAATGACCAGAGAATCTACATCTAAGCCCTTAAGTTCAGCATTACTCTCTGCATTTTTGAGCATGTGCAGTAAAAATTCAGCACTCTTTTTGGGCCACCGACCCTGCGTCCAGCCCCACTGTTTGGCCTGGGCACACCTACCAACTCCACCATTGTAACGACGGAATGGCACACACTGCTTCTTTAAAGTGACATCCTGCAGATACTTGGTGGCTTTTCGGATATGCATACCCTTAATGGCCTGGGCTGTTTCACGAGTGTTCTTAAAGTGACACGAAGATTTGAACCTCTCGACTTGCATGATTTTGTGGGATTTTCTGGGTCAAGTGAATAGCGAACCATTTTTAGAGGTCACCTCAGGCTGCTGACCGGAAAAGGAAGAGCGGTGGTTCACGGGAGAATTCATGAGAACTCGACATCTCGCGAAATTCCCAGCCAAGGAACGAGATTTGAAGAGGTGTCTGCTTCAGACTTTAAAAAAAGAATAACCTCACAGATACACTTGAAGAGCCTCACGAGCCCTCCCTGATGTCACTTCCCTCCCTAGCACCCTTCCGCCCTCTCCAGAGGAGACCACTATCCTGAATTTGTTGTTTATCATTCTACACCTGTTTGGTACTTTAAACATGTGTGTGCATCCCTCCACCCCCATGACTAATAGGGATGCCTGCCTCGCTCTGCGCACCTAATTAGACTTTAGGATCAAATTGTTCAGGGAGTGGGGCAGAGAAGGAAAAGGAGAAGAGGAAGAGAAAGGCTTTCTTATTGATTTTAAAAGCTATGTATTAAAGGCATGGACCCTTTGTGAATCACATATATTGTATTTATTTTTCCTAGTTTGATATTTGCCTTTGCATTTTAATTTGTTAAGTTTTAGTCAAAATAGCTTCTTATTCATTTCAATTTGTACATGTTTATTATAGAAGAATGATAAAATACAGAGAAGCAATAGAAACCACAGTCAACCACATTTAAATCATCCAGAGACAAGCCCATCTTAGTGTTATCTCCCCAGCCACTTTTCTGTAATTCCTTTTCATTTTTGCATGGTTCGTATATTCCTTAGGGTTAAAAATATGTATTAAGTATTTACAATATGCAGGTTGAGAGTGAAGGGTATAGATGTATAGCCTTTGTCCTTGCTTTCCAGGAATTTATCATCTAGTATAGGAAACATCTTTTAAGACAATTATAATAGAATGCAAAATAGCAATAATTATGAAAAACAGAATTGGAAGAGATTTCTGGATTATTGGGCAAGAACTCTGTGCTGTCTCATGAACTCCCAAGGGCAAAATTAATAATAATCAACATGGTGCTAAAATTATTGTCTTAACAGTTGTTCTACTGAGAGGTTACCCTTGGGGAAGAAGTCATAGTGTTTTTCTATACCTTTGTAAACAAACATTGGATTAACATTTTAGAAATGGTTATTTTCACTTGACGATATATCACACAGCCTTCATCATGACCGTCTATGTTGATTTACATCACCATTTGAAATGGCTGGAGATGTTCCATTGTATGGATATATACCAATTTCTTTTGTTTTATTGATTTCCTATTGTTAGATACTTCGGTTGTTTTTGTTTTGTGATTGTGTCTCAGCAGTCTTATACTTTTATGTAGAGAAGCTTATCAGTATATTCTTTTGTGTTTTTTTTTTTTTCTTTGATATCAAGCTTAGAAAGCCTTTCCCTAGCCTGGGATGCATTAATTTAACACATATTTATAAAGTCCCAACCAGGCACTAGGTTTTGTTCTAGGTACTTTGGATCTGTCAATGAACAAAACAGGTGAAATTCCCAGTTCTCCTGGAGCTGACAGTTTGTGTAGGGAGGGGGTGTGTGTAGGGAAATGGGGGGCAGGTAATATACAATAAACCTAATAAATAAGTAAATTGTGTATTAGAAAGTGATGAATGATATTGAGAAAAAAAAGATGGAACAGGGTAAGTGTATAAGTGGTGCTGGGGAGGGGAAAAGAGGGGGGGCTAGCCAGATATAGGGCAGTCATGTCTTTCAGGCTTTGTAACCAGGGTGTACGCTGAAAGCCACGCACAGAAGGAGCCCCTGCTGCTGCCGGCCACTTTATCTCTTATTCAGTACAACAAAGTTGGTCTTTCTTCTGTTATGAGAATGGATCACAGTTTCTTTGGTTGAGCTCTGGAGAAAGGGGTTGGCTTACACCAAGGCCACACTGTGAGAATACATGTGCCTTTACATTTTGGAATCACGTTCGGCTCAACAAGATGCTAGCTCTATACTTTTCACTCAGGGTCTGAGAGCAGCTGGGGGGGTGCAGACAGTTGTCCCTGGCTCCCCCCCACCCCATCACATGATCCCAGTGGTTTACCAAGTGGAAGAGAAATCAGGGTGCCCTGTGCTACTTAAAACTGTTCCTCTGCCCATATCTGTACCTGCATCTTCTACATCTCCATTCACATTTTACATATAACTCAATCTATTAGGAATTCGTTTTAGAATATGATACTATGGTACGGTCCTAACTTAACTTTTTTTTTTTTTTCGGTACACGGGCCTCTCACTGCTGTGGCCTCTCCCGCTGCAGAGCACAGGCTCCGGACGCGCAGGCTCAGTGGCCATGGCTCACGGGCCCAACCGCTCCGCGGCATGTGGGATCTTCCCGGACCGGGGCACGAACCCGTGTCCCCTGCATCGGCAGGCAGACTCTCAACCACTGCACCACCAGGGAAGCCCTAACTTAACTTTTTTCCCCAGAGTGTTAACAACGTTGAGTAATTCTTCCTTTCCCTGTTGATCTAAAGTATCACTTTATTTTGTTCTGACTTGAATACTTAAGGGCACACCACTGAACATCTGCTTCAAAAGGCGACACTAATTCCTGAATCACTGAAAGGTGAAACAGTCGTTTCTGCAGATGTCCAGCCTCCCTTGACTTTGCATGATTGTGCTATTAATCAGGCTCACATTTTTCTATTTGCCAACGAAGTTACCTTGAGTGACTTGCAGATTCTTTGCTGAAAGTCAGATGTAGCAGTATAATAATAAAAATAAAGTTTCATATTTATTGGATGCTTTCTCCAGACCAGGCTCTTTTTCTAAGTCCTTTATATTTAACTTAATTTAAATATAACACAAGTCTCTGAAGCATTATTTTATAGTTGGGGAAATTGAGGCTAGAAAGGTCATATAGCTAACTTGAGGTCCCACAGTGTCACCCTGAATATGCATTTGAACCCCCAACAGTCTGTGCTGTTAATCACAGTGTGTGACCTCACTGTAGGAGCAGAGGTTTAGGGTAGCAGGGACAAAGTAGTCATATGGAGAAAATGCTCACATTCATATATTCATCATACTTGGTAAGTGCTTCCTACATCCAGGCTCTGTGTTAGACCCAGATTACAAAAAAGCCAGGTTTGTGGGGCTCTGGGAAAGTGGAGTGGACACCTGGGGTGAATGTGCTCACACTCATTTACACACAGAGTATCAGCAGCAGCTCTAGGGGAAATGCCAGGTACAATGTTGGCTGTGAACACATTTCATTGACCACAGACCTTTATACCATCTACTTCTCTGGGTACTTACTAATCCTTCATCCTTCTAACTTCTGAACCAGCACTCACCCTGAAGAGTCCCTGTCCACAGCACAGCCACAAATACCACCAAGAGCTCCTTCTCTGAAGAGGATTCCTTCACCACCTTACAAATCTGCTTTTTATGTCTTCCTGCCCAATCAGTAGACCTTTTATTTCCTTTTCTTGTCTTATTGCATTAGCTAGGACTCCCAGTACAATGTTAAAAAGAAGTGGTGAGAGGGGACATCCTTGCCTTGTACCTGATTTTAGTGGGAAAGCTTCAAGTTTCTCACCATTAAGTATGATGTTAGCTGTAGGTTTTTTGTAGATGTTCTTTATCAGGTTGAGGAAGTTCTCTGTTCCTAGTTTACTGACAGATTTTATCATGAATGAATGTTGGATGTTGTCACAACTTGCTTTTCAAAGATGATATCTCATGATATATTTTGTTGTCAATAAATGCATGTTTATATTATCTTAAATAGGTGTAATATTCCATTTATATGGCTATACTGACAAATATTTAAACACCCCTCTACTTTTGAATTTTTAGGTTGTTTTTGAGGTATACAGGCTGATAAAGGCAATACTATGTAAGGATTGGTATACATCATTTCAGAGTCTTCTGTTCAAGAGGGCTGGGGAAGAGGAGAACCAGCAGTGAAGAGAAGCAGGGGCCTGAGGCAAGAAAGGACAGGTGTGGAGGATGGGTGGAACCAGGAAATACTGCCCTCATCTAGCATTTGCCTCCCTCTTTCTTTATACCCAGCCATGGGCTAGTCTGGTCCATGCCTCCAACTTGCTCCTACTCCTGGGACCCTGATCAGGAGGGAAGGGAAACCCATATGCTGTCAGGTGCCAAAGTGCAGGATCCCTGCCCAGCTGCTAGTATGTCTTCTTGTCCAAAGACTGCTTGGGTCAGCTTACATTGCCACACGAGAAGGCTGAAGACTGTCTGTGGAGGTCAGGAGTGCTAGTGACCGGGTATTCCTGGCTCTTCATCTTCCCAACACGTGGTAGCATTGGCTTCCCCACTGCCTTCAAAGTTAAGCTTGGCCGTGAGACTTGCATTGTCGGTCTAGGATGACAGCTTTCAGAGCCAATACATGGCTTACCGTGTTCTCTTTCCTCCTGTCACAGCAACCAGCAATGCTCCAAATGGGGCTGCTCCCTCAGCCTGGGTCCCAGAATGTCCTCCAAGCAGGGTAGAGTTTCCAACTGACATGCTATGACTCACAGCCCGAGTGAGAAATGAGCCTTGTTGCTGAAGGCTCATGACTTGGAGTCATATTGTTATTCAGCATGACCTATCCCCTCCTCACTGATACTGTGTCTTCCCAGTCAAACATAAGGCCCCCCAATTAGGGTAACTTCCCATTTACAATAAACTCCTCATTCTTCTAGAAAATTCTGAACCATATCAAATTTATAAAAATCTCAACATGCACCCTACATGAACTATGTCTAAAGTGTCCAATCTGATCTGTTGTAAATTTATGAAATGAAACCATTTGGTGAGACTTGTTCTCGCTGATTCACTGGAGACTCCAAGTGATCATGACTTGGAAATATCCACAATTTGTTTATTTCTTTGGATTTTGGACAGGGGCATACATTGACTGGACCCTCCCTTTATGAAATGGTGATTATATGTCCTTGTCTTTTTTTTTACATCTTTATTGGAGTATAATTGCTTTACAATGGTGTGTTAGTTTCTGCTGTATAACAAAGTGAATCAGCTATACATATACATATATCCCCATATCTCTTCCCTCTTGCATCTCCCTCCCTCCCACCCCTCTAGGTGGTCACAAAGCACCGAGCTGATCTCCCTGTGCTATGCGGCTGCTTCCCACTAGCCATCTATTTTACGTTTGGTAGTGTATATATGTCCATGCCACTCTCTCACTTCATCCCACCTTACCCTTCCCCCTCCCCATGTCCTCAAGTCCATTCTCTACGTCTGCGTCTTTATTCCTGTCCTGCCCCTAGGTTCTTCATAACCTTTTTTTTTTTTAAGATTCCATATATGTGTGTTAGCATAAGGTATTTGTTTTTCTCTTTCTTACTTACTTCACTCTGTATTATGTATGTCCTTGTCTTCTGTCCTCTGGCTCCTCTCTCCAGTCCTCTGATTTCTCACAAACTGTGTTGACTCGTCTGCAATCACAACTGCAAGTTTTCACTGTTTCTTCATTCATCTTGGGCTTTAATTCCCCATCTTCATGATGTCTGTCCTGTCTTTTCCAGTTTGAAGATTATTCTCCTGGATGAAGACAGAAGCAACTTAAAAGCTGAGTAGTTCTGCTTTCTCTCCATCATCTGTTTATATTACATCAAAATCCCCAAGTCCTGGCCTAGCCTTGACTTTTTTTTTTCCCTTTCTCTGAATAGACCTTAAAAAAATCTGTGTTTTCTTTAACACATTTCACAGGCTTCAGCTCATTCTGGATTGATTTCTCTTTCCTAACACTATTTGCTCCTGAATATTCTTTAGAAGTTACTTTATTAAACTTAAATAGTGCTAAAATAACAACAAATATCCAAGATAAAAATTGCTCATAATTATGTAACCTAATCAAACCAATGATTTTTTCCATACTTTAATTCTTATCTTTCTGCATATTTTATTTTTAAATATTGGTGGCGATATCTGTAACAAACATTAAAAAATTTTGAAATATAACATAATACATAAAGTGAAAAAAAAATCTGTCTCTCAGCGGATTATTGTAGAATAAACACCAGTTTAACCACACCCCTCCCCCAGGTCAAGAAATAGATCACTTCTAGCATCCCAGAAGCTTCCGCACACGTCCTCCCAATCACTACCTCTCCCTCTCCATGTAATTAACCACAATCTTGATATTAATCTCTTCCTTGCTTTTCTTCATGGGGTTAACTCACTAAGTATGTGCTCCTAAATTCTAGTTTAGTTTTGCCTGTTTTTTGAACCTTATATAATTATAGGTATGTGTTCCTTTGTGATAGCTTATTTTGTTCAATATTACATTTGTGAGATTCATCCATGTTGCTCATGTGACCCTTTTGTTCATGTGTTGTCCAGACATACCAAACTGTATCTGTCCATTCCATTTTTGATGGCCATTTGGATTGTTTTTAATTTGGAGCTTATGTGAATGATGCTGCTATGAACATTCTAATATGCATCCCTTGGTGAACACATGCACACATTTCTATTGAGTAAATAACTAGGAAAGAACTTGGGTTGGAGGCTGTGTGGATGTTCTGTTTTAGTGGCTAATGCCAGTTTTCCAACGTGGTAATATCAATTTGTATTCCAATCAGTAGCGTATGAGAGTGACCATTGCCCTATATCCTTTTCAACACTTGTTATTGTTGCTGTTTAATTTTAGCCATTCTGGCAACTGTGTATGGTATTACAGTATGCTTTATTTTGCATTTCTTTGATTAATAATAAAGTTGAGCATCTTTTCATTTGTTTATTAACCATTTGGATATATCTTTTGTAAAGTGCTTTTTCAAATTCCTTGCCTAATTTCTTTTTGGTTGTTTATATTTTTCTTAGTGATTTGAAAGAATTTTTAAAATAAATATTATCTATGTGAGCCCTTTGTGGTTATATGTGCTGCAAATATCTTCTCTCACTTGTGGCTTGTCCTTTCATTCTCTTAATGTCTTTTGATGATCAGAAGTTCTTAATTTTAATGTAGTCAAATTTAGCAGTTGTTTCCTTTATGACTGGTACTTCCTTTGACCTATTTTTAACAGTTTTTCTCTCCACGAGGTCTTGAAGATCTTTACCTCTATTATCTAGAAGGATCCTGTCCTTCCTGGTTTTGTTTTGTTTCCTTCCCTCCCTTCCCCCCTTTCCTCCCTTCCTTCCTTCTTTTCCTTCCACATTTATCTCATGTTTTTCATTTCACATAAATAGAATTATACAGTATGTATTCTTGCTTTGAAAGAATATATAGCGTTGTCCAACACTATTTATTGAAAAGACTGCCATTTCCCTACTGATCTGCAGCGCTACCTTTATCAAACATCACACCGATATATATATACATATATATATACCCCTGTGTTTGTTTCTGAGCTTCTTACTCTATTACATGTATTAATTTGTCCTTACACCACACTGTCTTAAATGCTGTATTTTAATTTATTTTTTTTAAATTATTTTATTGATTTTATTTTTGGCTGCATTGGGTCTTTGTTGCCACGCGCAGGCTTTTCTCTAGTTGCGGCGAGCGGGGGCTGCTCTTCGTTGTGGTGCACGAACTTCTCATTGCGGTGGCTTCTCTTGTTGCGGAGCACAGGCTCTAGGCTCACAGGCTTCAGTTGTTGTGGCTCGTAGGCTCTAGAGCGCAGGCTCAGTAGTTGTGGCAGGCGGGGTCTAGAGTGGAGGCTCAGTAGTTGTGGCCCACGGGCTTAGTTGCTCCGCGGCATGTGGGATCTACCCAGACCAGGGCTCGAACCCGTGTCCTCTGTATTGGCAGGCGGATTCTTAACCACTGTGCCACCAGGGAAGCCCAAATGCTGTATTTTTATAATAATTTTTGATGTTAGATAGAAAAGGTCATCCCATCTTGTTCTTCTCACTCAGGAATGGCATGACTATTCATGATCCATTGTATTTTCGTATACATTTTTTAAAATGTCACACTCACAAAAATGTTGGGATTATAATTGAGATTGCATTGAATCTATAGAATAATTTGGGTACAGTAGACATCTTTACAACGTTGTCTTCCGGTCGGTGGACATGGTATACTCCTTCATTTATTTTGATCCTCTTTGCTATTTCTCTTACTGTTTGAAGGTTCACTTTGCAACATATTTCATTAGACTTATTCTTAGGTATTTTATGGTTTTTTGCTATTGGAAATGGTATATTTTTATTACATTTTATTTGTTTTTTTCTGATATATAGAAATGCAAATAATTCTTGTATATACACCTTGTTTCTAGTGCCTTACTAAGCTAATTAATTCTCAAAATTTATCTGTGACTCTTGGATTTTCTATACATCATATATCATGTTACAATGCAACTAATGACAATTTTATTTCTTCTTGTTCAACCCTTTAATATCTAACTGCACTAGATTAATACAATGTTGAATAAAATTGGTGATAGCAAACATCCTTATTTTGTTACTGATCTCAAAGGAAAATCTTTCAACATTTCACCATTATATATCAAGATTTCTATCAGTTTTTTAGAGATGGTCTTCTCAAGTGAAGGAAGTTCCCTTCCATTTCTAGTTTGCTGAGAATCATGAATGGGTTTTAAATTTATCAAAATATTTTCCTGTATCTACTGAGATAATAATATGGTTTTCATCCTTTATTCTGTCAATAGGATAAAATGCATTGATTGATTTTCTAATATTAATTCAATTTTGCATTCCTAGAATAAACCCAACTTGGTCATTTACAAATAGGCTTGGAAATATTTTGTTTACAATTTTTTATCTGGTTCACGTATGAGATTGACCTATAATCTTCCTTTTTCCAAATGTTCCAGCTAGAGTTTGTTGTCAATGTCATGCTGGCTTCACAAAATAAGTGGGGGAATAATATCTCTTATTCTCTAGAAGAGTTTGCAAGATTGGAATGATTTCTTCCTTAGGTGTTTTACAGAATTTGTCAGTAAATCTATCTGCAGTTTTCTTCGTTGGGAAATTTCAAATGATGGATTGAATGTGTCTTACATGAGTATTCAGGTTTTCTGTTTCTTCTGTGTTGCTTTTTGTAAGCCATGTTTTACAAGGCATTTGTTCATCTCATCTAATTTTTCAAATTTATTGGCATAAAGTTGTTTACAGTATTTTCTTCTTGTCTTTTCAATATCTGTGAAATCTATGGCGAGATTCCCATTTTCACTGCTGACATCCATTATTTATGCCTTTTCTATCTCTTTCTCTATTATCAGTCTTGCTTGGGGTTTATCAGTTGTGTTCATTCTTTCAGACACAACTCTTCACTTTGTTGATACTCTTTAGTACTTGTTTGTTTTCTAAATTTCATTTAATTTTTGCCCTTTATTATTTTCTTCCTTCTATTTTCTTTGAGTTTAATTTGTTGTTCTTTTGTTAGCATCTTGAGATGAAAGCTTAATTTTGATTTTTTCAGTCTCTTCTAATGTATGCATTTAATTTAAAGTTCTCAATTTCCCTCTAAGCATGTCTTTAGGTATATCCCACAACTTTTGATATGTAGTATTTTTGTATTATTTAATTCAAAATATTTTAAAATTTCCAGTATGATTTCTTTTTTTTAATTCATTTGTTAGTTAGGAGTGTATTTCTTAAATTCCAAACATATTAGGATTTTCTATGTATCTTTTTTATATTGATTTTAGTTTAATTGCATTATGATCATAGAACAAATATTCTCTAGACAACTTCAGCTTTTTCAAAGTTCTTAAGATTTGCTTTATGGCCAGCATATGGATAATTTTGTAAATGTTTGGCATATGCTTTAAAAGATTATATTGACTGTAATTATTAGGTACAGTGTTTTATTCAATATATATTTCCATTAAGTCAATTTTACTGATCATATTATTCAAATCTTTCGATTTTTTAAACATTAACGAGGAGTTGTGTTTTAAAAATTTCCACTCTGTGGAATTTTCTATTTCTCCTTATATCTTTAATTTTTGTTTCCATATACTGAAGACAGTATTGTTAGGTGAATAGAAATTTTGAATTTTTATATCTTTTTGGTGAATTGAACCTTTTATAGTTATGAAATATTCCTATTTACCTCTAGTAATTCTTTTGGCCTTAAAGTCTTTTGAAAGATACTAGTATAGCAACACCAGCTTCCTTTTGGTCAGTGTTTCATAATAGAACTTTCCCCATATTTTTACTTTCAACTTTTCTGTGTCTATGTGTATTAGATATGCTTCTGGTAAACAATAGACAATTGTTTATTTTTTATCTAATATGACAATAATTGAAGCATTTACTTTATTTATGTTTTTTGCAATTAGTGATATATTTGGTTTTAAGCTGCCATCTAACTAAGTGTTTTCTATGTTTCTCCTGTTCCATGTTTTTTTTAAACCTGTCCTTCATTAACCCCTTTCAGGTTGATTGAGAATTTTATTATCCATCCCCTATTAGCTCAGAAGTTATAAACTCTTTTTTTTATTACTTTAAAGGTTATGCTAAAGATAAACAATATGCACCCTTATCAAAAATCAAATGTTAAGGGCTTCCCTGGTGGTGCAGTGGTTGAGAGTCCGCCTGCCGATGCAGGGGATACGGGTTCGTGCCCCGGTCTGGGAGGATCCCACATGCCGCGGAGCGGCTGGGCCCGTGAGCCATGGCCGCTGAGCCTGCGCGTCCGGAGCCTGTGCTCCGCAACGGGAGGGGCCACAACAGTGGGAGGCCCGCGTACCATTAAAAAAAAAAAAAAAAAAAAAATCAAATGTTAATTGCCACTTGTCCTTGCTTCCTGGACAATGCAAAGACATTAGAACACTTTTGCTGTTACTTATCCTGCTCTGTTTTATATGCTAATTATTGTCATATATTTTAATTTTCTCCCTATATTTATACCCCAGCCCATATAACTAATGTTAATGATATGCTGTGGATCCATCTGTATCTTTCTCCATGCTTATAGTAACACAAACATGTACATACAGCGATTCTATCTTTGTCTGGTTTTTATAAAACTGAGGTTATGTTAGATACATTTTTGCTGAAACTTGTTTTACTCACATAAATACCATCACTGATTTTTAAGGTCAATAGGTGCATATCTAATTTAGCTCTTTTTTTATCGAAGTATAGTTGATGTTGTATTAATTACTGCTGTACAGCAAAGTGATTCAGTTATACATATATGTACATTCTTTTTTTAATTTTCTTTTCCATTATGGTTTATCATAGGATATTGAATAAGTTCCCTGTGCTACACAGTTGGACCTTGTTGTTTGTCCATCCTATATATAAAAGCTCACATCTGCTAACCCCAACCTCCCACTCCATCCTTCTCCCAACCCCCTCCCCCTTGGCAACCACCAGTCTGTTCTCTATGTCCATGATTCTGCTTCTGTTTCATAGATAGGTTCATTTGCATCATATTTTAGATTCCACATATAAGTGATAACATATGGTATTTCTCTTTCTCTTTCTGACTTACTTCACTTAGTAGGATAATCTCTAGTTTCATCCATGTTGCTGCAAATGGCATTATTTCATTCTTTTTTATGGCTGAGTAGTAGTAGTCCATTGTATATATGTACAACAACATCTTTATCCATTCATCTGTTGATGGACATTTAGGTTGCTCCTATGTCTTGGCCATTGTGAAGAGTGCTGCTATGAGCATAGGGGTGCATGTATCTTTTTGTAATTCAGCTTTTATATAGCTAAAGATTATTTCATACTGTAGACCTACCACAGTTTATCCAGTCACTCCACTATTATAGAAATAAAGTTATATTTATCCTTTATCACTATAAACATTGCTATAGCAGATAGCTTTGTACACATGAGTTGAGATATTGGTGCTTTTATTTCTATAGGATAGATATCTAGATATGAGATTGCTGGGTCATAGGTTAAGTGTATATCTTTTCTTTTTCCTAAAAAAAAAAATTATATCAAAAGAAAAGGCTTCTTTTAAAATAGCAACAAAATTAAATGCCTGAGATTAAGCTTGACCTAAATGAGGAAAATTGTTTAAACTTTAAAACACTATTGATGGACAATAGCAATTGCAATGACATATTCTTATGTCTTATGAGAAGACTCATATCTTTAAGATGACAATCCTCCCCAAATTAGTTATATATAATTATACTTCCATATTTAATATTATACAATTATATAAAGTTTATAAATTCAATGCAAATGAAAGAAAAATACTGACAAGGTTTTTTAACCAGACAAGCTGATTCTGAAAGCTCATATGAAAAAATAGACAAACAAGAAGAGCCAGGAAAACTATGAAAAAGGAGAACAGTGAGTAGGAATACCCAGTATTCCTACTGGATATTTTAATATAATTCAAAGGCTTAATTATGAAAACAGTATGGCACTAGCTTGTGAACAGACAGACATACCTAGAGAAGAAAACAGGAGGTCCAAAGGAAAAACCTAATTCATATGAGAATTTAGTATAAAATAAAGGAGGCATTGCAAATGAGTGGGGGAAAGATGACTTTGCAATAAATGGTATTGGGAGCAACAAATAACCACCTGGAAAAAAAATTAGGTTGGATATATACCTCATACTTTATGTTAGGCTAAAGTTTAAATAAACTAAAGTTGGGATCTTACAAATAATTTTTTTTTTTTTTTTTTTTTTGCGGTACGCGGGCCTCTCACTGTTGTGACCTCTCCCGTTGCAGAGCACAGGCTCCGGACGTGCAGGCTCAGCGGCCATGGCTCACGGGCCTAGCTGCTCCGCGGCATGTGGGATCTTCCCAGACCAGGGCACGAACCCGTGTCCCCTGCATCGGCAGGCGGACTCTCAACCACTGTGCCACCAGGGAAGCCCACAAATAAATTTTTAATCCATAAGAGAAATAGAAGAAAACATGGGCAAACTCCTTTGTTACCCTTGAAACAGGGAAGGCCTTTCTAATTATAACTCAATTTCCAGAAACCATAGAAGAAAATATTTTATGAAAGTCATTAAACAAACAGCAACAAGAACAGACTCTGGGGAATCTTGAAAACAGCAAAAGAGAAATGACTTATTACATACAAGGAACCTTCAGTAAGACTGATAATTGATTTCTCATCCAAAACAGTTGAAACCAGAAGGAGTGGAATGACATAGTCAAAGTACTGGAATAAAAAGCCAGTCAATTGGGAATTCTATATCCAGCAAAACTAACCTATAAAAGAGAAATAAAGACATTCCCAGATAAACAGCAACTAAGAATTCATCACTAGTCGACCCACCCTTACAAGAAATACTAAAAGGAGTCCTTCAGGCTGAAATGACAGGAGGGTGTACAGTAACTCAGATCCACATGAAGAAACAAAGAATACTTGTATAAGTAACTACACAGATAAATATAAAAGACAGTATCAATATATTTTTGTTTGTAACTCTTTCCCCTCCCATTTCATTTAAAAGACAGCATGGAACAATAATTATAAATCTGTGGTGATGGGCATACAATGTATAAAGATGTCATTCGTATGACAATAACAGCACAAAAGTGGGTGAGGAAATGGATCTATATAGGAGCAAAGTTTTTATATACTATGAAAGTCAAGTTGGTATTAATTTAAACTAGATTGTTATAAATTAAAATATTAATTATAATCCCCAGGGTAAACACCTTTGAGAAAATAACTCAAAAAATATAGTAAAAGAAGTGACAAGGGAATTAAATGGTAGAAAATATATATTTAACAAAAAAGCAGTAACAGAAGAATAGATTAATAAAAAAGACATAAGGTACATAAAAAAAAACAAATAGCAAAATGGTAGCTATAAAACTTACCCTATCAATAATTAAATTAAATATCAACACATCAAACATTCAAGTCAAAAGGCAGAGGTGGTAGAACGGATAAAAAACCATTACCCAACTATATGCTGTCTGTAAGAAGCACATTTTTATTCAAAGACACAAAAAGGTTGCAAGAAAAAGGATGAAAAAAGTAATAGAATGGAAAACAGTAACAAAAAAGAAATGGAATGGCTGTACTAATATCACAAAAAAAAGACTTTAAGACAAAAATTGTTACTAGATATAAATAAATGTATTTTACAATAATAGAAGGGCCAATCCATCAAGAAACATAATATGTGCATAAACATATGTGCACCTAACAGTAGAGCTCCAAAATACATGAAGCAAAAAACTGGCAGAGGGCTTCCCTGGTGGCGCAGTGGTTGAGAATCTGCCTGCCAATGCAGGGGACACGGGTTCGAGCCCTGGTCTGGGAAGATCCCACATGCCGTGGAGCAACTAGCCCCGTGAGCCACAAATACTGAGCCTGCGCGCCTGGAGCCTGTGCTCTGCAATGAGAGGCCGCGATAGTGAGAGGCCCGCGCACCGCGATGAGGAGTGGCCCCCACTTGCCGCAACTAGAGAAAGCCCTCACACAGAAACGAAGACCCAACACAGCCATAAATAAATGAATAAATAAATAAATAAATAAATAATTTAAAAAAAAAAAAAAAAACTGGCAGAATTGAAAAATTCAAAATTCAACAATATTTGGAGACTTCATTTCCAACTTTCAATAATGGATAGAACAACTAGCTAGAACATCAACAAGGAAACAGAAGACTTGAACAACACTATAAAACAAGTAGATCTAACAGATATCTATAGAAATAGAACAGTCCACCCAACAACAGCTGAATACACATTCTTCTCAAGTGCACATGAAATATTCTCCAGGATAGATCATATGTTAGGCCATAAAAGAAGTTTCAATAAATTTAGAAGTCTTGAAGTCATACAAAGTATGCTCTCCAACCACAAGGGAATGAAATTAGAAATTAGTAATAGAAGAAAAATTGGGAACTTCACAAATATGTGGAAATGAACACAGTCCTAAATAACCAATGAATCAAAGAAGAAATCTCAAGAGAACTTAGAAAATACTTTGAGATGACTGAAAATGAAAACACAGCATGCCAAAATTTATAGAATTCAGTGAAAGCAGTTCTTAGAGGGAAACTTATAGCTGTAAACACCTATATTAAAAAAAGAAGAAAGCTCTTCAATCAAAAATATTACAAAAGAAGATTTTATTTGTCCACTAAAAAGTATATATTAACACCAAGTTCAAAATGTAAAAAAGGTTATCATGATATAAAAATTGCCCACCCATCCCTGTTTTCCAAAACACGTTTTCCTTCCCCTTAGATGACTGACCACTGTTGCCAGTTTCTCACATATTTTTTCAGAGAGCACATGTGTAAAAACATGGTATGTGGAGTGTGTGTGTGCGTGTGTGTTTTAGTTTTACTAGATCACCTTCCAAAAAGGCTCTAGCAATTGACATTCTTACCAGCAGTTATATAAGAGCGCCAGTTCTCCTCATCCTTACGAAGATCGAACATTATCATTTTGGGGGTTTGTTTTGCCAACCTGATAGTATCTCTCTCTGTTGTTTTCATTTCCATTTCCTTGACTTCTGGAGAACACGAATATCATTTTAAAAATATATTTATTAGCCATTTGAGCTCCTCTTCTAGGAATTGCCTATTTACATCCATCTATTTCTATCAGAGTATTTTTCTTTTCTTAATCAATTTTTGGAGCTCTTGAGATGTTATGGATTTAACCCTTTATGTGTCATATGTATTGAAAATAGTTTCCATAGAGTGTTATCATTGACTTTGTTTATGATTTTTTTAAAAATATTTGTTTATTTTGTGTCTTATATTGATACACAGTTGTCATTGTGAAGATGTACAATAATATCATTTTATTTTATTATTTTATTTATTTATTTGGCTGTGTTGGGTCTTTGTTGCTGTGCACGGGCTTTCTCTAGTTGTGGCGAGTGGGCTTCTCATTGCGGTGGCTTCTCTTTGTTGCGGAGCACAGGCTCTAGGCACGCAGGCTGCAGTAGTTGTGGCGCACGGGCTCAGTAGCTCCATGGCATGTGGGATCTTCCAGGACCAGGGCTCGAACCGATGTTGCCTGAATTGGCAGGCAGATTCTTAACCACTGCGACACCAGGGAAGTCCCTGTTTTTGATTTTTTAAACACATACAAAATTTAATTTTGCATCATCAAATATAATCTACCCTTTTCTTTACAACATTCAGATTTCCTATCTTGTTAGAATTATACAGTGTTTAAATTTTCTGCTAATTTAAAAATTATATTTTCAATTAAAACTTTAATACAACTTGGAGTTTAATTTTTCTTAATATAGTGAGAAGGAGTCCTTTTTGATTTCTTCCAGATGGGTAGCCAGTTGTGCCAGCACCATTTATTAAATAAACCATCCTTTCCCCACCAAATTGAAACACCAGCTTTGACATACATTAAGTTCCCATATATTTGGATTTGTTACTAGACTCTATTCTCTTCCACTGACCTATTGGTCTATCCCTAGGCTGTACTGTTTTGAATACAGTACTTTTGAATATATGGTAAGGCAAGTCTCCCCTCACTACTCTTCATCTTCATTATTTGGTTGGCACAATTCTGAAACATTTATTCTTTATATTTACTTTAAAATCACTTTCTCCTTCCCTCTTCAAAAACTGATGGAGGTATCTTTGGAATTGCAATAAATCTATACATTATTATTGTTTTTCTTTTTGGCTGCATTGGGTCTTAGTTGCGGCACGTGGGATAATTCGTTGCAGCACGGAGGCTTCTCTCTAGTTGTGCTGTGTGGGTTTTCTCTCTCTAGTTGTGGTGCACAGGCTTAGTTGCCCTGCGGCATGTGGGATCTTAGTTCCCCGACCAGGGATGGAACCTGCGTCCCCTGCATTGGAAGGCGGATTCTTTACCACTAGACCACCAGCGAAGTCTCATTGACTTATCAAATTCTTAAAGGGTTATTAAAAAATCTTCAATCATATGTAAATTTTTATCAAATTTTCTCAGTATTATTAGAAAATTTTGCCTTAAGTATTTACCTATTTTGTTTAGTACATAAATGTTTGTTTACTACTCTGTAAATAATATTTTTCATATCATTACTTAATGTTCCTCTATGACCAATTTGTTTGTTTTTTTTAATTAATTTATTTTTGTCTGCATTGGTTCTTCATTGCTGCACGGGCTTTCTCTAGTTGTTGCGAGCGGGGGCTACTCTTCATTGCGGTGCGCGGGCTTCTCATTGCAGTGGCGTCTCTTGTTGCGGAGCGCGGGCTCTAGGCGAGCAGGCTTCAGTTGTTGTGGCACGCAGGCTTCAGTAGTTGTGGCTTGCAGGCTCTAGAGCACAGGCTCAGTAGTTATGGCGCACGAGCTTAGCTGCTCTGCGGCATGTGGGATCTTCCCAGACCAGGGCTTGAACCTGTGACCCCTGCATTGACAGGTGGATTCTTAACCACAGTGCCACCAGGGAAGTCCCCCAATTCAATGTTTTTGATCTTAAATTCCACTTTAACTCATATTAACATTGCCACTTCTACTTTATCTTTCTCTCATCCCTTTATTTTCTACCCCTTTTACCGTTTTACTTTAAGTGTACTCATGTATATTTTATTTTATAAATTTACTTTGGCTGTCTTTTATTCCTACCAATTTTATTTTATGCCTGCTCTTCATTTCACTTTTTGCTATTTATTTTCTCTTCTTTTTCTTTTTTCTCATTTTAATCAAATTAGCGGCTTGGAAGATCAATGAGTAGAAACAGCTCACACAACAGGAGAAAAATAGACCCAGAATCTCTACAATTCTTCCCTGCATATCAGTTGGGAATATGCCTGTCCTCCCAACTTTTGTGTGTATCCTTAAAATATCTGAGTTCATTGAAAGTTTCCCAAGATGGCCATATAGGATTCTTTAAATGGCTCTCTTTTCTTTGCCCCTGGGAATATCCATGCTTGTATGTAGAAGCTGTTTCACACATTCCTCCACATGTTTTGTAATCCTTCCTAAAGTTAGGGCAGGGTTGCACTTCCTACTCTCTTCTGTAATCATAAATTTTGATACTTTGGACCCCAAAAGTGGGGAAGAAGAGGAGAGAGATAGGATAAGAAGCCAAGTTATAACTGCTCCCCCAAGAAGAGTGCAGGAAAGGCGTCATTGACACAGGGACCTGGAGTGTGAGCCTGACTTTGCCAAGCACTGCTTCTTTGGGGGCTATTATAAGTTCCCAAATGACATGTTCCTTTTGAGAGACAGTAAAGTAGAAAGGAAGAGCATTAGAGTTGGAATCAGCTCCATCTGGGTTCTAGCTCAGCCTCCTTCTGTCCTGTACAACCTCAGGTGAGCCACATTACTTCTCCAGGTCTTGGTTTTTTCATCTGTTAAGGTGGATTTTATTATTTCCAAACATTCCCTGCCACAATCTCAGAGGACTATACATCTCCAGCCCATTGCCATCAGATTTGGCTATGTGACTTGCTTTGGTCAATGATGTGTGAGCTGAATTGACGTGTATTAGTTCTAGGCAGAAGCTTTAAGAGCTAGTGTACTTCACAATGACCAACTTATTTTCCTGTGACCAGAATGGTGTTCCACAGTAGTCTGGGGCCCTGCAGAGCTACTTTAAAGCTGCTGTTGAGGTGGAGGGTTATGTGTGAAGACCTTGATTAGGATTAGATTAAACTGTTTATTTTTTTAAATCGCAAAGTAGCAATGGCTTAAATAAGACAAGTTTATTTTTTCACATTTTTACTTCTTTTTTTTTTTTCAGTATGTGGGCCTCTCACTGTTGCGGCCTCTCCTGTTGTGGAGCACAGGCTCCAGACGCACAGGCTCAGTGGCCATGGCTCACAGGCCTAGCCGCTCCGCGGCATGTGGGATCCTCCCAGATTGGGGCACGAACCCGTGTCCCCTGCACCGGCAGGCGGACTCTCAACCACTGTGCCACAAGGGAAGCCCCACATTTTTACTTCTTTTACAAAGTTCAGAAGTAGCTAGCCTAGAGCTGGTATGGTGATATCACAGGTTATCAGGGATGTAGTTTCCCTCCAGTTCTCTGCTCTGACATTACTAGGATGTGGTCCTTGTCCTCATAATCCAAAATAGCTGCTAGAGCTCCAGCCATTGCATCTGTGTTTCAAGTAGTGGAATGCAGGTAGGGGAGTGGGGAGGAAATTCCCCTTTCATTTTAATAAGACTAGAGGTCATGTACAACATTTCCATTTATTTCTGACTGGCCAGGATGTAGTCACATGACTGTACATAGCTGAAAAGGGGAATTTGAAAAGAGTCTTTTTTTTTTTTCCCCCAGGCAGCAGTATGCCCAGCTAAAAATAGGATTTCTATTAACAAAGGAGGAAGAGGGGAAAGGATGATGATGTGGACAATTGGTAGGTTCTGCTGCAGAGGGAGCTGAGACCTTAGAGTTCTGAATTCTTTCCATTTTAACCAGAGCTTGCTTCTATCTGCTTAAAAAGTTGGTGTCACTGTAAGATTTAAACATAAGAACTCTATATTTTAAAGATGAAGCATCAAAACCACAGTGCCCAAGCAGGTGTCCCTAGCTTATAGAACAAGTGAACAGAAAAAATATAGAGCCACCAATATACCTCCAACTCCTTTGTGGGCCTGGGGCTGGAGCCAAGGAGGCAGGGTGCAGACTCATGGTTTCCATCTCCTGGAGAACATATTGTGAGAGCAGGACTTGTCCTCTGTGAGGTGAATCCAAACCTCTCAAGCCAGGAAGGAAAGGCTAAGCCAAAGCCTAGAAGATAAATGGTGGGATTGTGTATTAGTTAGGGTGGGCTAAGCTGCAGAACAAAGATGCCAAACATTCAGTCACTTAACCAAGAAAAGGCTCTGCCCCTCACATAAAAGTCTGAGGTAAGGCCTTAGGTCAGTGGTGGCTTTTTGCCATGCTGTGGGGTCCATTGATTAGTGTGAGGTCAAAGGAACAAGCATTTTAAAAATATATATTGTACTATGGAAGATTTCAAACATCTACAAAAGAGGGAATGGTATCATGAAGCACTCTCAGAGAAATCTAGACTCTCTTTCCCCTTCCACCTCTCTTTCCCCTTCCACCTCTCTTAATAGGTAACCATTCAAAAAAATTTTGGTTATCATCCCAATTAAAAATACTCTCTGGGCTTCCCTGGTGGCGCAGTGGTTAGGAATCTGCCTGGCAATTCAGGAGACACGGGTTCGAGCCCTGGTCTGGGAAGATCCCACACGCCGTGGAGCAACTAAGCCCGTGTGCCACAACTACTGAGCCTGTGCTCTAGAACCCGTGAGCCACAACTACTGAACCCGTGTGCCACAACAACTGAAGCCCGCGTGCCTAGAGCCCGTGCTCCACAACTAGAGAAGCCACCGCAATGAGAAGCCCATGCACGGCAATGAAGAGTAGCCCCCCCCACCACAACTAGAGAAAGCCCTCACGCAGCAACAAAGATCCAACACAGCCACAAAAAAAAAAAAAAAAAAGTCTCTGTTTGCACGTGTATGCATGCTCTCTCCCTCCTTTCTTGAATAAATGGCTGTATACTAAACATCCTTTTCTTCACCTTTCCTTTTTTTGAGAGAGAGAGAGAGGAAGGGAAGACTTTGTTACAAATAGCTTGTCTGTTAGTAGCTTGTCAGGAGCATCCCATGTGAAACAGGCAAAAGTGCTGAATGTTCCTGACTCCTATAGTCAGATCACCCTTTACATACCATTAACTCATTCTGTTTGTGTGTGTTTCCAATTTAGAATCCCCCCTGCTTTTTTTTTTTTACTTTTTAACATTTTTTTATTGAAGTATAGTTGGTTTACAATGTTGTGTTAGTTTCAAGTATACAGCAAAGTGATTCAGTTTTATATATACACACACACATAAATATATAATTTTTCAGATTCTTTTCCATTATAGGTTATTATAAGATATTGAATATAGTTCCCTGTGCTATACAGTAGGTCCTTGTTGTTTATTTTATATATAGTAATGTGTATCTGTCAATCCCAAACTAATTTATCCCTCCCTCCACACACCCCTTTCCCCTTTGGTAACCATGTTTGTTTTCTGTCCGTGAGTCTATTTCTGTTTTGTAAATAAGTTCATTTGTATCACTCTTCTAGATTCCACATATTAGTGATATCATATGATATCTGTCTTTG
The DNA here is from genome assembly GCF_964165515.1 of Mesoplodon bidens. Taxonomy (NCBI): domain Eukaryota; kingdom Metazoa; phylum Chordata; class Mammalia; order Artiodactyla; family Ziphiidae; genus Mesoplodon; species Mesoplodon bidens. The sequence goes on from NC_138179.1 coordinate 13,121,298, forward strand.
TCTGACTTACTTCACTTAGTATGATAATCTCTAGGTCCATCCATGTTGCTGCAAATGGCATTATTTCATTCTTTTTTATGGCTGAGTAATATTCCATTGTATATATATACACCACATCTTCTTTATCCATTCATCTGTCAATGGACATTTAGGTTGCTTCCATGTCTTGTCTATTATAAATAGTGCTTCTGTGAACATTGGGGTGCATGTATCTTTTCAAATGAGAATTTTCATCTTTTCTGGGTATATGTCCAGGAGTGGGATTGCTGGATCATATGGCAACTCTATGTTTAGTTTTTTAAGGAACCTCCATACTGTTCTCCATAGTGGCTGTATCAATTTACATTCCCACCAACAGTGTAGAAGGGTTCCTTTTTCTCCACACCTCTCCAGCATTTGTTATTTGTAGACTTTCTGATGATGGCCCTTCTGATCAGTGTGAGGCAATACCTCATTGTAGTTTTGACTTGCATTTCTCTAATAATTAATGATTTTGAGCATCTTTTCATGTGTTCTCCACCTTTTTTCACTTAACATTTTATCTGGGAGATCACCCCAAAGCAGTATAGCGAAATAGTCCTCACCATTTCAGCAGCTGCTTGGAACTCCATTGCATGGATGGACCATAGTTTATTCAACCAGTCCCCAGCTGATGGGCATTTGGGTTGTTTCCAGCGTTTTACTACCACAAGTCATGCTGCAACAAATAGCTTTGTGCATGTATCTTTTGTATTTTGCCATTATGGTTTTGGGACAGTTTCCTAGAAGTGGGATTGCTAGGTCAAAGGTAAATGCATATGTAATTTTACTAGATACTGCCGAATTCCCTCCTATAGTAGGTATACCATTTTGCATTCCTGCCAGCAATATATGAGCACACCGAGAACAAACATTACTCTCCCAATGTTATATTTTATAGATGAAAGAACAGAGATACAGGGGCATTAAATAACCCGTGCAGGTCATTGGGCCCAGCCAAGAAATGTTTCCCCAGTGGATAAGATGTATAGCATTAGTCTGGGAAGACCTCACCATCTACCCTTTGGGTAGAGAGCTTAGAGAGGTTAACCCCTCCATAACCAGCATCCTGGCCTCCTGTGACTGGCACAGTCTCCGGTAGTTACATTCCAGTTCCGGAAAAGCTCTGTGTGTTTCCCACCTTTGAGGCTGTACCTCAGGGACCTCTCAGGATGGGGTGTCATCCTACCACAGTGACCCCTGTTAGAAGCAGCTTTTCCTTCCTGTCCCGTGTGAGTCATCACTGAGCCACCACCAGACTGGAGCTCATGCTTCTTTCTCTCCTAATTAGAGCATCTATTTTCATGCTCAAATGTGATAGATGCATGAAAAGGAGGAACAAATGTGCCTGGAGATCAACCACTTCTCTGGAGACAGAGTCATTTAAGAGAGCACTTAAAATTTTTAATCTTTATAATAAAATGACTCAGCATTCCTCAGAATGCACTGAGAGAGAGCAGCTTATGCCACCAAGGAGAAGGCAAAAGGGAGGCACAGAAACCTTCACACGCAGCACCCAGTACATCCCTCACACCAGTAACCTTCACACAACCCTTTTTTTTTTCCTCAATATGATTTTTTTTTATTGGAGTATAGTTGATCAACAATGTTGGGTTAGTTTCAGGTGTACAACGAAGTGAATCAGTTATACATATACATATATTCATTCTTTTTTAGAGTCTTTTCTCATATAGGTTATCACAGAACACTGAGTAGAGTTCCCTGCGCTATACAGTAGGTCCTTGTTGGTTATCTGTCTTATATATAGTAGTGTGTGTGTTTAAACATGATTTTTATAGCCAACTTGTAAGCTTGTGAAGCCTGCTCATTCAAGTCTGTGTCACCAGTTCCTAGTCACACAACTCTTCTTTAAAAAAAATTAATTTATTTATTTTATTTATTTATTTTGGGTTGCGTTGGGTTTCTGTTGCTGCGCATGGGCTTTCTCTAGTTGCGGCGAGTGGGGGCTGCTGTTCGTTGCGGTGCGCGGGCTTCTCATTATGGTGGCTTCTGTTGTTGTGGAGCACGGGCTCTAGGAGTGCGGGCTTCAGTAGTTGTGGCATGTGGGCTCAGAAGTTGTGGCTCGTGGGCTCTAGAGCGCAGGCTCGGTAGTTGTGGCGCACGGGCTTAGCTGCTCTGCGGCATGTGGGATCCTCCTGGACCAGGGATTGAAGTCATGTTCCCTGCATTGGCAGGTGGATTCTTAACCACTGTGCTACCAGGGAAGCCCTCACACAAGCCTTTGATGTGGGTATTATTACCTCTTTTTCACAGGGAATGCAACTGAGGCTCAGAGAGGCTAAATGAGTTCCCAGAACTCACACAGCTGGTAAATGGCAGAGGTTGTTCAGATCTAGCCTCTCTGGCACTGTGTTTTTTCCAATGCATTCACCTCCTCTCCAGTAGAAGATCCAGACTATACACAGGCAAAGTTGCAGAACTGCTGCATTCAGGGGTAACAGCCCCCTCTCTCTGGAAAACTTTCACTAGCCTTCCTCTGGGTCCACCCACCTCCTGGTTCACCTACATTCTCTTCCAAGGAGATGGCATCTAGTGCCATGGCTGTTATCCATTGGGTTGTGTTCAGCTGCAAGTAACAGAGATCTCAGCCCAATCTGGTTTAGATCATTGGGTAGATTTCTTGTCCCACAAAACTGTGAGGCAGGTAAGCTTCAGAGACTAAATGTCAGAACTTGTACATTTTCCCCCACCTCATGTCCTCTCTTCTATCTTCCATTGTTTCAATCTTACCATCATCCTGGCCCTCCCATCTCCTTACTCCTGCCCCTTGGTTGCAAAATGGCTGCCAACAACCTCCAGGTTCTTCATGTTCAGGGAGAGAAAGGAGGTTTCTTCCTGAGTACTTTTTTTTTTTTTTTTTTTAATTTATTTTTGGCTGCGTTGGGCCTGTTGCTGTGCACGGGCTTTCTCTAGTTGTGGCTCGCGGGCTCTAGAGTGCAGGCTCAGCAGCTGTGGCGCACGGGCCTAGTTGCTCTGTGGCAGGCGGGATCTTCCCGGACCAGGGCTCGAACCCGTGTCCCCTGCACTGGCAGGCGGACTCTCGACCACTGCGCCACCAGGGAAGCCCCTGAGTACTCTTGAAAGGACCAGAAAGGCTTAACACTTGTCTTTAGTTTCATTGCCTCAAATAGGGTCCAGTGGCCATTCCAGACTGGTTACATGGCCAGAGGATGGGATGCATTGCTGCTTAGGCTTGAGCTTCATGTCCCACTCCTAGTGCAGGGATGGAGTTATTCCCCCAAGCACATGGGAGACGTGGACACCAGAGCATAAATTAGGGTAGTTATCATGAAAAAGCATATGGATATTGGACAAGCAATCCCGATGTCTACCACAACTCCCAAATCCATACCTCTACCCTGACCTCTGAGTTCCAAACTACTAAATCTGGTTGCCTATGTAGTATCTCCACTTGAATGTCTAATATGCATCTCAAGGGTAACATGGCCAAAGTAGATCTCCTCATTCACTTCCTGCCATCTATTTCTCCCTCAGTCTTCTCCATCTCAGTAAATGCATAAACTATTCACCTGGCTGTTTAAGCCCAAAATGCATTCATTTCTTACCACTCTCCCTTTCATGCAGCAAGCTCTAGCCACACTGGCATTCTTTTTGTTCCCAGAATTGTTCCCACCTCAGGACCTTTGCACATGCTCTGCCTGATATGCTCTCAACTTAGAACTTTACATGGCAAGCTGTTTCTTGTCATTCAGGCCTTTATTCAGTATCACCTTTCCTGGCTACCCCATCCAAATTAGGCACCCACCCTGTCTGCCCCCCGCCCCCATCACTGCCTGTCACGTCACCCTGTTTTAGCTCCTTCTTAGAACTTGTCACTATGTGAAATAATCTTGTTCATTCATTTTGTTTGCTTGTTTATTGTCTGTCCCTCCTCTAGAATGAAAGATCCATGCCAGCAAAGACCTTGCCTGTCTTGTTCACCTCTGTGTCCAGTGGATCTATGCAAATATCTATCTATGTGATACATATGTGAATATCTACATGCACACTGCTCCCTGGGGTTGTACAACATAGCAGCCCCAACTGTACCCCAGAACCTAGAATATGCCAGTACATGGTAAATGCTTAATAAGCATAGATATATAATTGGATAGATGAACAGGTGGATGAGTAGAGGGATGAGTGGAGAGATGGGTGGATAGGTGAATGGACGGATGGACGGACGGATGGGGTGGAAGGGTATCCTTAATTATAATCCTGCGTGAGAGTAGAAAGACTATATGTCCAATAGCTTCTTGTTGGGCCAGAGATGTTCTCTGGAATCCAGAACCCCATTTATTGCCTTCCCTCTACCATTTCATTCTTCAGTTAGGTTGGAAAAAAAAAAAGAATTCTAGCTTTGAAACCCCTAATGATTTCAGTTATCCATTTCTACAATCCCTTGTGATTCCCAATCCAATAGTGCATTTTGACCCAGACACCTCACCCCCAACCCAGGCAGGCCACTTGCTGCTCATGCCTCTGCCTTAAAAAGTGTCAAAGAAATAGCATCCTAGAACTAAAATAATAACTATTATTATAATAACTAACATCTGTATAGCACTTTACAGGTTGCAAATATTATTTGCATAGATTATCTCAATTATTCATCACAATAAATCCGGTGCCATTATCATTATTATTATGTCACTGAGGTTCAGAGGAAACCTTAAAGATATTCTAGTCCAGAGATAGCAAACCTTTGACACACAAGCCAACACCCTCTCACCTGCACCCATGGCAGACATCACTAATCTATTAAGGTACTCCTTCCTATCTAGCCCAATCTCAACCCTGGAATCCTTCTCAATATTGTAACCCAGGCAGCCACCTCCAGTCAATCAGACTGACACACATGACAGAAAGAGTTTTCCCAGTGGGCTGGTCCATGTCCTTCATTTTGCATGTGTGGAAACTGGGGACTAGAGATGCTACTCAGTGAGTTAGTGGCAAAGCCAGCTCTAGAACCCTGGACTCTTGGCCCATATGTAGTCGGAGGTCTTCCCAATGGCCCCTGCACATGGTTCAAAGTGATCAAGATTCTGATTTAACTGAGCATTGGGCTTTTAAAAGCCCAATTACAGGAGACTGTAATTTGCAGCCAAGGTTAAAAATTACTCAAACGTTCTCCATCTATAACAGTGCTGGTCATATTTTCCTGATGTTAAGAATTACCTGCAGCCACTTGTTAAATGTCTAATGAGCATTTGTAAATATACAGGCCTCTCTTTGGGAGAATCTGATTCAGGTCTGGCCTGGGGCCTAGGTCTGGCCTAGGAACCTGCATTTTATAAGCATCCTGGGTGACTCTGGTCATCTGGGAAGTTGGGCCGTGCAGCTCTGAACAGGCTCAGCAGGGACTCTTTTTGGTAAACCCAAGAATGAGGCCAGTCAGCTCCTGAGGGTCAGGAGGCAAGGAGTGACCTGGGCTTTGGCTCTCTAAACAGCTGCAAAGACTTCTGTCCATTTACCAAGCCGTTGCCTTTCTTTTTAAGTCTCCAGTCTAGATTATTATGTAACCCATCTCAAGAATTTATAAGAATAATATTGCCCTCATGCCTGACTTATGTAGAAAAAGGGACAGCAAGGAGAAAGACAAAGTAGAACACAGAAGTAAGAATGAAATGAAAATTATTTATCTATTTTAGACAAGCAATTTTCTCTAATGTTCTGTTCTCTTGTTTGGTTGTCCTTCTGAGAGCTCAAGGACCTTTTAAGGTGGGGCAAATCCGGGGGTTGTTCTTGCGGCAGACGATTAGCCTTGGATGGCTGGGAATGCGGGGTAGTCTTCACTGGGATCAGGGCCCCGGAGGAACCAAGTGTTCAGTGACAACATGTGGGCCAGGAGACCCCATTGCACACCACCTGGCCCTGAGGGGTGGGACAACACAAAAGTGCTGAGATTTCCCCAAGTGTCAGACACTGAGCTGGGTTCCTTTCACCCACAGGAAAATCCTGCAAAGTACTGTTAATATCTCCATTTTACAGATGAGTAAACTGAGGTTCAGGGAGATGGCAGTGTTTTGGGCTTCACCTGGGAACTTCTCTAGAAGGGAAAAAACAGCATTTAACCCAATTCCCAGTACTGCCAGGAAGAGCCAGGCACACTGGAATATCAGGCTGAGAATATGCTTGGGACTTTAAAAATGGAAACTAGAGTCATTTTTTTTTCAACCATACATATTAATGGAAAGACGTAGCCTGGAGGATTACAAATAGCAGAATCTCTACCTAAATTTATTTGTCCTTGAGCTAATGCTAAAGTGGGTGACAAATCCAGAGCATGAAAGAAATGGGTCTGGAATTAAGAACAAGGCACAAAAATGCACCAAAAGCCTTGAATATGTGCACACCTCTGACCCAGCAATTTCACCTCTAGGAACTTATCCTCCCAAAATAGCTGAGTAAGTGGGCCAGGAAGTATTTATAAGGCAACGTTGTTTACATTTTTGACAAACTAGAAACAACGTAATTGTCAGACACTAGACTTAATAACAATATAGCACATTCACAGAGGCAAATACCATATAACCATGAAAAATAGTGATGCAGATGTAGATCTGTTAAGACAGAAAGCGGTTCATCACACATTTGCTGCGGGAGAAAAAAGCCTGTGTTGGAGTAGGATGTATGATTGTGGTGTTAAAATAAAGAAATAATATTCCAGTGATGACAAATGATCTGATATCTATATCAGATATAAACCAACACTTCAGCAGTGGATGATTGGATTATTATGTCTATATAATGGGATTAGCGATCGTTTTTTAAATATAAATTTATTTATTTTTGGCTGCCTTGGGTCTTCGCCGCTGCACATGGGCTTTCTCTAGTTGTGGCGAGTGGGGGCTACTCTTCGTTGCGGTGCACGGGCTTCTCATCGCGGTGGCTTCTCTTGTTGCAGAGCTCTAGGCGCACAGGCTTCAGTAGTTGTGGCACGCGGGCTCAGTAGTTGTGGCGCATGGGCTTAGTTGTTCCGCGGTGTGTCAGATCCTCCCGGACCAGGGCTTGAACCTGTGTCCCCTGCATTGACAGGTGGATTCTTAACCACTGTGCCACCAGTGAAGTCCCTAGCAATCATTTTTACTTGCTTCTTTTTTTCCCATTTATCCAAACAGGTTGAATATTTATACCTTGCTCTATTTGTTTCCAGTTTTATTGAGATATAATTGACATACAGCACCATATAAGCTTAAGGGGTACAACATAATGACTGGACTTGCATATATTGTGAAATGATTACCACAATAATCATTACCACAATAATCACAATAAATTTGGTTAATATTCATCATCTTATACAGATTTTTTAAAAAGAAAAAGAAAAAAAAATATTTTTTTTCCTTGTGATGAGAAATCTTAAGATTTACTTCCTTAACTTTCAAACATACCATATAGCAGTGTTAACTATAGTCATCATGCTATACATTACCTCCCCAGTACTTATCCTAGAAATGAAAGTTTGTACCTTTTGACTACCTTCACCCAATCCCCCCATCCCTCACCTCTGGTGACCACAAATCTGATCTCTTTTTCCATGAGTTTGGGTTTTTGTTTGTTTGTTTGTTTAGATTCCAAATATAAATGAGATCATAGAGTATTTGTCTTTCTTTGTCTGACATTTCATTTAGGATAATACACTCAACGTCCATCCATGTTGTCACAGATGGCAGGATTTCCTTCTTTTTTATGACTGAGTAATATTCCATTGTGTATATACACACAACTTCTTTATCCATTTGTCCGTCAATGGACACTTAGGTTGTTTCCTGCCTCTTTCTTTCCTCTTCCCTTCCTCCCTCCCCCACTTCCTTCCTTTCTTTTCCTTCCTTCCCTTCTTTCTTTCTTACTATTTTTTTCCTATTTTTTCCTCTTCAGAGAACATGTGTCAATTGCATACTTAAGTGGAAGTTAAGTCCACTTTCTTTTTTTTTTTTTTTTTGCGGTACGCGGGCCTCTCACTGTTGTGGCCTCTCCCGTTGCGGAGCACAGGCTCCGGACGCGCAGGCTCAGCGGCCATGGCTCACGGGCCCAGCCACTCTGCGGCATGTGGGATCTTTCCAGACCGGGGCACGAACCCGCGTCCCCTGCATGGGCAGGCGGACTCTCCACCACTGTGCCACCAGGGAAGCCCTAAGTCCACTTTCAAAGGAGGATACTCCCAAGTTCCTGCATAACTGACCCCTGTCCGTGGTTTCTCCAGAAACTTCAGAACTGAGCCACGCGGAGGGGGCTTATTAATGCCACCAGTGAGGGGAACGTAGGAGACAGACCTGGGGGTGGGCAGGGGGTAGGGGACATCAGTATCAGGGGACCTGGCCAGATCATGAGCAGGGAGGTGTGGAGGGCTCATAAACAGCCATGAACCCACCTCACAGATACACCCAGCTCACAAGCCACAGGGGCAGGTCACATCATGCCCTTCAAGCGGGTCCCTGGCTGGTTTGTGTTATGTGGAGCTGGGCACTTGCCACACCCTCTGTCCCCCACCACATATCTATGTGGGTCAGCTGAGTTATGTGGAGACTGAGAAGCCTCTTGGGAAGAAACACATGAACCTTGAACCACATACACAGCTGGAGTCATTCATACTGAGAATGACTGGCCACCCTGGAGATGATGAGCTGGGTGGAATGTGCGGGTCCCTGAAAAGAATTCGTGAAGAGGGGAGGGGCCTCCCACAGAGGGAGCCCCACTTAGAAACGGGCCTCGGTGGTGTCGGCGAGGATGCTCCTGTGTATGATGTGGCAGCCGCTCTAGGCTGAGGTGGGTCTGTGCTCAGGGCAGAAAGCACGTGCGCACGTGTGACACTCTGGACCCAGGAGAAGAGCAAACTACTGCTGTTCCTTGGAGATTGCCAGCATTTCCTGCTGAACAAGCAGAGAACTTCAGACCTTGGGGCCTCTCGGGGAAGCCCACGTGAAGACTGTGACCAGCAGGGGTGGCCCAGCAGAAGGGTAGAGGACAGGCATGGTGGCCTGGGATGAACGTGAGGGGCCATCTGTCCGTGGTAGTCGGTTGCAGCAGTATTCATTTCCTATTGCTACTATGGCAAACTACCACAAACTTGGTAGCTTAAAACAAATTTATTCTCTTAGAATTCTGGAGATCAGAAGTCCTAAAGCCAAGGTGTTGGCAGGACTGCATTCCTTCTGGAGGCTCTGGAGTCTCTGGAGGAGAATCCATTTACTTGCCTTTTCCGACGTCTAGAGGTTGCCTGCATGCCTTGGGTCATGGTCTTTTCCTCAAATCACTTCGACCTCTGCCTTCTATCCTCTGCTTCTGTCATTGCATCATCTTCTGGGACTCTGACCCTTCTGCTTGCCTCTTATAAGGACCCCTGTGATTGCACTGGTCTCACCCAGATAATCCAAGATAATCTCCTCATTTTAGGATCCTTAATTTAATCACATCTGCACATCCTCTTTTTTTTTTTTTGTGGTACGCGGACCTCCCACCGTTGTGGCCTCTGCCGCTGCGGAGCACAGGCTCCGGATGCGCAGGCTCAGCGGCCATGGCTCACGGGCCCAGCCGCTCCGTGGCATGTGGGATCTTCCCAGACTGAGGCACGAACCCGTGTCCCCTGCATCGGCAGGCGGACTCTCAACCACTGCGCCACCAGGGAAGCCCTGCACATCCTCTTTTGCCATGAAAAGTAATGTATTCCCAGGTTCTTGAGATTAGGATATGGACGTCTTTCGGGGGCCATTATTAAACCTAGCACATAACCCAAGAGGGCAGGCCGGACGTCTTCTTGGGGGCTCTCAAAAAGTTGTGCGGGCTTAGCGCTGCTGGGAGTAGAGTTTGGGGCTTGGAGTTTGCAGGCTTTGGGCCTTCATACTAAGTGGTCGTTCAGCCTCACAGGGTAGTGAAGCTTGGGGACACTTATGGGTCAATACAAATGGGGAAACTGAGGCCCAAGGGGAGCTAAGGATCTGTCAAAAGTTGCTGGGCTAGTTCTCCAGCTTCCCTCCATGCTGTCTGTTTCACTCAACTGACATTAGAGAAAGGGGTGCTGTTGTTTGTGGTTTCTTTTGTTTAAAGCAGAGAATAAAATCTACCAGAGTTGGTGGAGGTGAGAGTGCTTTGCAAGGGCCCGGAGCCCTCGAGCGTGAGCAACCTGCAGAGACTTGCTGGGCCTCTGTGCTCTTTGAAAGGCTCTCCCCTCACTGGGGCTTTCCATCCAGGGAGAGTAGAGAGGGGCCAGTGCCACCTCAGGGAGTGATGGGAAAGGGCTGGCTCCCCTGAGGCTGCCTGGCCGCTGTGGTTACCTCTGGCTCCTTCCACAAGGAGGAAGCTCTCCTCCGGCCCTAGATTTAGAATGTGGGGTGGGTTCTGGGGATGAAGGGAAAGCATTCTGAACCCAGCCAGCAAGAAGGCATTTCTCTCTCTGTCTCTGACCCTCTGGAGAGCCCACAGGTATGTGTGCCTGGGTGGTGAGGGGAAGGGGGAAGCGAGGCTATGTGCTTTAATTTTTTTTCTTTCTTTCTTTCTATTTTATTATTTTAATTTATTTTATTTTTAGGCTGCGCGAGGTCTTAGTTGCAGCCTACGGGATGTTTAGTTGTGGCACGTGGGAATCTTTAGTTGTAGCATGCGGGATCTAGTTCCCTGCGCGGAGTCTTAACCACTGGACCACCAGGGAAGTCCCTTTCTTTCTGTTCTTGAGTCGGCCAGCTCTCAGTGAATTTGTTAGAAAGAACCACTGATAACAGAACATCACGGTTTTAGTCCCGCCCCTGCTTCTCTCCCAGCATAGGACTCTAGATATGTCATGTGACTTCTCTAGGCCTCGGTTTACCCATCTGTAGCATCAAGGGTCAAACTCTGGATGATCTCCAAGGTGCCTTCAGATTCATCCAGCTTATGCTCGAATGCTTATGACAGCTCCCATCCCCGCCAGTCGACCCATTTCTTCCTTGTACTCCTGGGCTCTCAAGCCCAGCTGGTCGCTAGAATCAAATCCCTACCACCACCACCACACTCGTTTTGCTCTCCACTGTGCCCAAGCAGCTAGCCTGGGGCCCGGCCCCCAGCAAACCAGGCTCCCTGAACAAGTAGGGAATGAATCAAAGGAAGAGGCCCCAGGCAAAGGGGTCTGCGTCACACTCCCTGTGCCCAGGGCTGGGCAGGCCCTGATTCTCACTCTCTTCTGCAGAGAACTGCAGAATCCCAGGAAACCGGTTGTTAAGGAGCCAGTGACTGGCTACCAAGTTAGACAATGGGCGCTTGGGTTTTTCTACCACTGTTTACCTTGTGTTAAGTACATGAAAGTGATGTCATTTCTGCACCCATCCAGCTGGCACAGCCGACGGGGGCTCATCAGGGGCTCCTCCCCTCCCCATTCCGGCCACCCCAGCCCTCATCATTAGGGGGTGGGCCGGGGGGGGGACATTGGGGCCAGTCAACCGCCCCACGTCATTGCTCTCTCCCAGCCCCCCATCTCTCCCCCTCCCCCTCCCCCTCCCAAGTTCATCCACCCTCATCTCTCACCAGGAAGGCTGGGCTGGTGTCTCACTGGCCCCCCTGCTGCCAGCCTGTCTCACATCCAGCCCCTTCCACCCCCAAGGCCAGAGGGAGCTTACTAAGCAGCATCCTGCCTGGAACCCTTGGCTGCCTTCAGTTTTGCGTTCAGAGGAACGTTTAGCCTCACCCCCGGCCCTAGAGAGCTGCCCACCCGTCCAGCCTCCCGCTACTTCCCCACCACACCCCGGACTCCAGCCTCAGACCTTCAACCAGCCAGAGGTTCTTCCACCTTCTGGAAGGTTTACCTCCTTTTCTTCCCCGAGAGCTTCACCCCTGGGGACCCCTCTTCCCTTCACCCTAGTTCCTCCTCAGGCTCCGAGTACATCTCAGAACCAACCCTCTCCACGCCACCCCCAGCCCTCTTCCATCCTATGTGTCCTCGCTGCGTCCTGATTGGAAGAAAAAAGTCGGCGACATTCAGAGACTGTCAGAGGCTGCAAAGTTAGCAAGACACAGAAAAGGCCCTGAGGTTTGCTGATCACCTTAGGAGGAGATGCGTGTGGGGTGACAGGAAGGGTGAGAACTTTGGTTGGGGAGGCAGATGAGGTGTTCGGGGCCAGGAAGGACCCTTCTTGACTCTGGCGTCAGGGCCGTGAGAATCCACCTCCTGTTGACCCTGATACCCTCTACCTGGCCCCTCCCTCCATCCCTCCTTCCGATCCTGCCTGGCTTTGGGACAAGGGCCTGAGCCCTTCAACAAAGCCCTCACAGCTGCTTCAAGCATCCTCGGGGCACAGTGAGCATTGGGTCAGTGAGGATGGCCAGCAGGCGGTCACAGCAGCCCCAGAGAGTGGCCAGATCTGGGCCTCAGGAAGGAACCAAGGATGGGGGAGGCCCCGTGGGATACAAAGGAAGGCATGACGGCTCCTCGCACGTTCTCTGAGGGTGAGAGCAGGTTTGCTGTATCCACTGCGGCCCTTGGCTGGTTTCCTCTGAAGCAGCCCCAGTAGGCTCATTTGGAAGGGTCTCCTGTTCCGGAAATTGGTTCCCACCAGAGGATGTGATCAGAGATGCAAGCTCAGCCCAGCCGAGGACAAAGTAAATAAACCATGTGGATGGTGCTCCATAAAGAGATGGCGAGGGCTTCCCTGGTGGCACCGTGGTTAAGAATCACCTGCCAGTGCAGGGGACACGGGTTTGATCCCTGCTCCGGGAAGATCCCACATGCCGCGGAGCACCTAAGCCTATGGGCCACAACTACTGAGTCTGCACTCTAGAGCCCACGAGCCACAACTACTGAGCTCGTGTGCCATAACTACTGATGCCCGTGCGCCTAGAGTCCGTGCTCCGTAACAAGAGAAGCCACTGCAATGAGAAGTCTGTGCACCACAACAAAGAGTAGCCCCTGCTCGCCACAACTAGAGAAAGCCCACTCACAGCAACAAAGACCCGATGCAGCCAAAAAATTAATTAATTAAAAAATAATAAAGAGATGGTGACAAATAACAGCCAGTGTGAGCTCGTCCACTCCTCACAGCACCCTCTGACAGGGCACTGTAGCTTCCTTTTTGCACATTTTGTACACTTAGTACACATTTGTGCACACGCTTAAAGCCAGGCAAGTACCTTAACCACCCTGAACCTCAGTTTCGACTTCTGTTAAATGGGCTTATTAATACCTATGTTACAAGGCTTTGTGAGACTGAACGAGGGAATGTAGCTGACAGGGCTCAGCTCATAGTAGGGTATCAAATCTTAGCTTCCTAGGAATAAGAAGCCATCCTGGCCACGGGGCAAGATGGTAGCTAAGGGCGGGCAGGGGTCTTTGACCGATGAAGCAAGTTGGGACTCCAGTATGGGAAGATTAGGATGAGTTCTGGGTACTCCCTTCCCCTGGCCTCTTCCCACCCTGCCCACCCTTCCAGGCACAGCCACCCAGTGTCCACCGCCTCCTGTCACTTGGCTCATGGGTCATGCAGACCCTTGGGCTCATTTCCTGGCCCATCCCAGCCTGGACCATTCTGGAATGGAAGAGCTAGTCCAGTTGACTCCTCGTCTGGAAACCCCCGAGGCAGGGGGTGGGGGTGGTGAGGCCTGGTTTCATCCTGGTTCTAGAATCGCTGTTCCCATTCCCCTGACTTGCTAGCCATGGCCACTTCCTCCCCCAAGGGTAGGCCAGCAGTTGCGCTGCCTATAAATAGAAGAGTGAGATTCCTCATGGCCCAGTGAATGGGCCGACATCCTGCCTCTGCCTGACTGAGCCCTGAGTCACAGGCCCCCATTGGAGGCCGCCCCAGGGCGGACCAGGCCCGCACCGCTGACACGGCCTCAGAGGAAGCACTGGGCAGCGGAGAGTCCCTGGGGAGCCTGAGAGAGGCTTAGAGAAACGCGGCTGGCATTTCCTCCCTGTGAGGCCGCCCGGGGCTCGGCACACTGGCTGGCTCACCGGGGAGCGTGCTGAGGCACCCACGTGCGCGTGTGCACGGCGTGTGCCAGGGAGGGGTACCGGCTTTGGGAAGCCCGGCAGCCTCTGCATCCTCATCCGTGAGGGTCACGGACCAGGGGATTCCCTGAGAGCCTCGTCTGTGCTCACGGCGCTCTTGCTCTGGCTTTGCTCGTTTCAAAGCCAGAGCGAAATCCACACAGAGAGAGGCACATCCAAAAATCGATGGGAAGACTGGAAAACAGGCCTGGGCAGGGGTAAGAACCAAGAGAGCTCCGGAAGGCCAAGTGGCCACAAGGGCAGGCGCGGACTGGGATCAGGGACGTGGGGCAGGAGGCGGCGGGGGGCTCCCGCCCTCTTTGTCACTCTGCCCGAGAGTCAGAGAGGAGGAGGCTCTGACCGGCCGCCCTGGGGTCCTGTGTCCACCCTGTGGCTAGGGCAGGGTGGAGGGCCCCGGGTCACAATCTGATTTCTGGAATGTGGTTTTGCTTTCTTGTCTATTTCTCTCTCCTCCCCTAGATCCACTAGGTTACATGCTCGGTGAGGACAAGGCCGGGCAGTGTTCGCTCACCACTCTGCACCCGCCCCATACTTGTCACATGAACGCTTGTCTACCCACTCACACTCATCCACATACTCTCCTCCGCAGACTCACTTGCACGTGCATTCACACACACACACACACACACACACACACACACACGCTTGCTCCCCTCCACGGGCCTCTTCAATAATTTGGGAAGCTTGAGCAGCCCCTCATCCACTCTCACCTCCACGTCTCTCTTTCGGGACGGTCCAGTGGTTAGGACTCTCTTTCCCTGGCGGTCCAGTGGTTAGGACTCCGTGCTCCCAGTGCAGGGGGCATGGGTTCGATCCCTGGTCGGGGAACTAAGATCTCGCATGTCACTCAGTGCGGCCAAAAAAGCCAAGAAAAAAACCAAAAAAAACCACCCACAAGTCTCTCCTTCACCCGGCTGCCCCCCGGGCAAAAAAATCCCAGCTGGGGAATTGCAACCTCTGCAGTTTGGACCCATGAGTTCTTCCTAGGAAGAGTGAGACATTCTCCTGATTCATACACAGGCATCCAGTGATTTCTTCTTCCAGAGGGACCAGGGTGGGAAAATGTCCTTCTGCCCGCATTTGAAAATCCTTGCTGGTTCCCTGTTGTCCACAGGTTGATGTGCTATCTCCCTTGCATGGTTTTCCAGGGGCCACAGGGAACTCCTGCCCTTCTCCAAACACTCCACGCTCCTTCATCCCTCTGTGCCGTGCACGGGCTGATCCTGCCATCTAGAATGTTCTCAGCTGCCCCCCTTCCCAGCCCCCGTCACTTGCTCGATTTGCAAACTCCTAGCTGTATTTCAAGACCCACCCAAATATCATCTCCCTGTAAGACTACAAATCACATTACGTTTCTGCCCCTCCCTTCCTCAGTTTGTCCTGAATTCTCCAGAAACACAGAACGATGGGCTTGGCGAAGTCCTTAGAGACCCATAGTAGTTTGCAACCCAGGAGTGGTTGGAAATGTGTGGGGCATTTTCTGGTTGCCACAGCAACAGGGACTGCTGTGGGCATTTAATGGCCGGGGCCGGGAATGCAAACTAGGAAGAATTGTCCATCCCAAAGGTCAATAGCAGCCCACTGAGAAACACGGAGCAGCCTCTTTTTTGATGGGGAACCCAAGGCCAAGAGAGGGAAAGCGTCTTGTTGAGGTCATGCAGTAAACTGGGCACTAAAGTGGTTGGCACCAACTTCCTTGGGGGACCACTCCTGGGTGCTGGGCCTGAGAGTGGCCCTCTAGCCCTCCAGGTCCTCAGGTCCTGGCCCGGCCACACTACTGGAACCAGGGATGGCATAGGATGTCCGTCGGGGAATGACCCCCACCTCCCACCAGCTGCTGCACCTTCTCCTGCCTGTGCTGGTGGATGGATGGCCTGACATGGCTGAGGATGTGCCTGGAATATGTATCCCCCGGGGAGGACAGAGCTGGGCTTGCGGCTGGGGCCAGGGCTCTACAGGTAGAGTGTCCGACTCTGTGAGCTTATCTAAACACCAGGAAACCCACCCTTTAGGTCTGAGCCTGGGCACAAGTGACTGCAACATTCCAGGGATCAGCCTGGCCATGGGAGGCGGGCAGGGAGAGGCAGGACCTGGTGTCCCCTTCATTAGCCCCCAGCCCTGCTCCGAGAAGGCATGGCCATCCTTCCCCGATCCCCCACCCTCAGCCCGGCCACCCCTGACCCCTCCCATAGGCTGGAGGGACTTTTTTTTTTTTTTTTTGGCTGAGTTGGGTCTTTGTTGCTGGGCACGGGCTTCCTCTAGTTGCGGCGAGCGGGGGCTACTCTTCGTTGCGGTGCGCTGGTTTCTCATTGAGGTGACTTCTCTTGTTGCGGAGCACCGGCTCTAGGCGTGCGGACTTCAGTCGTTGTGGCCTGCGGGCTCTAGAGCGCAGGCTCAATAGTTGTGGCGCACGGGCTTAGTTGCTCTGCGGCATGTGGGATCTTCCCAGACCAGGGCTTGAACCCGTGTCGCCTGCATTGGCAGGAGGATTCTTAACCACTGCACCACCAGGGAAGCCCTGGAGGGACTTTTTAAAAACTGAAAATTATACACAAATCCAGAGACAATAAATCACTCAGCTGTGACAGTCATCAACCCATGGCCCATCTTACCTCATCCAGACCCGCCTCCCCCATCCACATCCCTCCTCCTGCATCACTTTGAAGCAGATCCCAGGCATGACATCAACTCATCCATAAACACATCAGTGTGTATCTCTAAAAGGACCCTTCTTTACAAATAAACAAACTAAGGGCTTCCCTGGTGGCGCAGTGGTTGGGAGTCCGCCTGCTGATGCAGGGGACACGGGTTCGTGCCCCTGTCCCGGAAGATCCCACATGCCGCGCAGCGGCTGGGCCCGCGAGCCATGGCCGCAGAGCCTGTGTGTCCGGAGCCTGTGCTCCGCAACGGGAGAGGCCACGGCAGTGAGAGGCCCGCGTACAGCAAAAAAAAAAACAAAAAAACAAAAAAAAAACATACAAATAAACAAACTAAACCATAACCATAACACCATGATCACACCCCCCAAAATTAATAATAATTCCTAATATTATCTGAGTCAGCATTCACATTTTCAGTTTTGACATAATTATCTTTTTATAGATTGCTTAAATTTTGATCCAAATAAAGTTTCTACATTACAATTGGTCTGTGTGTCTTTTGAGTCTCTTTGGGCCTAGTGTTTTGTTGTATTTATTGGAAGAAACTAGTTGTCTATCTTGTTGCATTTCACTCCATCTGGACATTGCTGATTGCTGCTCTTTGGTGCAGTCGGATGTGTTCCTCTATCCTTTG
This sequence comes from Mesoplodon bidens, assembly GCF_964165515.1. Taxonomy (NCBI): domain Eukaryota; kingdom Metazoa; phylum Chordata; class Mammalia; order Artiodactyla; family Ziphiidae; genus Mesoplodon; species Mesoplodon bidens. The sequence continues at coordinate 13,138,600 of NC_138179.1, forward strand.
TCCTGTAAATTGTTAGAAGCAGAGGTTTGATCAGATTCAAGCTTGGTTTTTTGTGTTTTTTTTTAACTTATTTATTTAACTTATTTATTTTTGGCTGCATCGGGTCTTCGTTGCCGCGTGCGGGTTTTGTCTAGTTGCGGCGAGCAGGGGCTACTCTTCGTTGCGGTGCGCAGGCTTCTCATTGCGGTGGCTTCTCTTGTTACAGAGCACAGGCTCTAGGCACACAGGCTTCAGTAGTTGTGGCACGTGGGCTCAGTAGTTGTGGCTCGTGGGCTCTAGAGAGCAGGCTCAGTAGTTGTGGAGCACGGGCTTAGTTGCCAAGTTTGGTTTCTTTATTCTTTTTTTTCTTTTTTTCTGGCAAAAATACCTCATTAGGTGGTGTTGAGATCTTCTATCAGGAGGTCCATGGTGTCAGATTCTCTTTTGTGATGTTAGCTGCCATTCAAACAATTAATTTGTTAGGGACTGCAAAATGATATTATATTTTATTCCTTCTGCTTTTATTAGCTGGAACCTGTCTATGGAAGAAACTCTTTTCTATTAATTCGTTACACAGTGATTCTCTTTGAAAGGGACTTCTAAAGTTTATCCGCTCCCTCAGACTCTGGGGTAAGTGGTTCAGAGAGGGCAAATCCCTCCTGAAAGGACACACAGCAAATTGGGAGCAGGACTAGAATTCAAACCCAGGTCTGCTGCATCATGTGTGGCACTGGTCTGGAGGCAGGGTGGTGGAGCAGAGAAGGTTTGGGTCTGGGAATCAGTGACCTGGACTTGAATCCAGGACCTGCCATTTATAAGCAGTGGGACCTTGGGCAGATCATTCAGCCCTGATGCCCTCATCAGGATAATCCCTCCTCCCTCATGCAGCCCAAGGCTTACCAACTTTTCAGCCCCTTTGTAAGAAGGAGCAGGCCAGCCTGACATCGCCACGTGGGGCACATTCACAAGCCATCACTCAGGTCCATGGCCTATCGCTTTAATTTTTCGTGGCTACTTCAAGACCTGCCTAAGTACCCCGCCTTTCCTCCCAAGGGAAGGTGCCCGACCAGAGTGTTTCTCAGATCACTCAGACCTCTAGCAGCAAAGCCTTGAGCTCAGGACTAACCACATAATTGTGGGACCTTTTGTTCAAAACTTATTTAGAATTTCAAAACAACAACAGGAAAGCATCAAACCAAGCACAGGGCCCTTCTGAACACAGGCCCTGAAACTGGCAGAGAGGAAGCTTTGTCCCAGCGGCCGGAAGGTACATCTCATCCAATTCAATAAAATGGGACCAAACACAAACCCCAATCCAACTAGCTGCAGTTAAAAGGAGGTGTTAAAAAAAAAAAAAAAAAAAAAAGGAGGTGTTTACAGTAAATGGTATTTAACAATTATAGTCATGTAAATGCTATTCCATGGCTTTTAATCTTTTGAGTCAACCTGTGGACAAAGCAGTAAAGGCTTGATTGCGGAGCAGAAGAGGATGTGAATGTCAACAACAGGAACAATGTAAAAAACTTGGAGTTTACCGAGGTGGGGTGGGAACGGGCAGAGGAGAGGGTAGGGAAGCTGTCGACTTTTTCTTCGAAGATAGCTAATCGGGTTAGTTCCAACTTAGCTTAAAACCAAAATACATTCTTTACAGTGGTTTTATTATCTGGTCTGCAGAAGAATACCAGAAAATTATCCAAATGCCTAAAATAACTTAAATGTACCAAAATTGTCAACATACATCCCCAGTAGAAGCTCCCCGAAGGCTGGCAAAGCATTGTTCATTTTGCATCTTTCCCTGGTTCCCTCGACACGCGGGACCTTAGTTCCCCGACCAGGGGTGGAACCCGTGCCCCCTGCAGTGGAAACACAGAGTCCTAACAATTGGACCACCAGGGAAGTCCCTCCGTCATCTTACATAGGTACAATAAAAAGAAAAAAATAACAATGTTTTCTTCCTTGTGACTCTTAGGATCTACTCTTTTATTATTATTATTTTTTAATTGAAGTACAGTTGATTTACAATATTGTGTTAAGGATCTGCTCTCTTAACAACTTTCAAATATACCATATAGCAGTGTTAGCTATATCCATCATGTTGTATATTACATCCCTAGTTCTTATTTGTCTTATAATTGGAAGTTTGTACTTTTGACTGACTTCATCCAATTCCTCCTCTTCTCAGCTCCCATCCACCCCCTACCCCCACCTCTGGTAACAAATCTCATCTTGTTTTTCTATGAGCTTGGCTTTTTATTTTTATTTTGTTTTAGATTGCACATATAAGTGATATCATATAGTATTTGTCTTTCTGCCTGACCTATTTCACCTAGCATATTGCCCTCAAGGTCTACCCATGTTGTCACAAATAGCAGGATTTCCCATTTTATGGCTGAATAATATTCCATTGCATGCATGTATATGTGTGTGTGTGTGTGTGTGTATACCACAACATCTTTATTCATTCATCTGTCAATGGACGCTTAGGTTGTTTGCATGTCTTGGCTGTTGTAAATAATGCTGCTCTGAACATGGGTGTAAAGGTATCTCTTTGACATAGTGTTTTCATTTCCTTCAGATATATTTCCAGAAGTGGAATTGCTGGATCATATGGTAGTTCTGTCTTTAATTTTTTTTGAGGAATCTCCATACTGTTTTCCATAATGGCTGCACCAATTTACATTCTCACCAACAGTACACAGGGGCTCCCTTTCTCCACATCCTCGCCAGCATTTGTGCTCTCTTGTCTTTGGATGATAGTCATTCGAACTGGTGTGAGGTGACATTGTGGTTTTGATTTTCATTTCCCTAATGATTAGTGATTTTGAACATCTTTTCATGTACCTGTTGGCCACTCATCTATCTGCTTTGAAAAATGTTTATTCAGGTCCTTTGCCTGTTTTTTAATTGTATTATCATCATCACTATCATCATTATTATTACTATTTTGCTATTGAGTTGTAGGAGCTCTTTATATATTTTGGATATTAACCCCTTATCGGATATATGGTTTGCAAATATTTTTTCCCATTTCATAGGTTTCATTTTATTGATCATTTCTTTTGCTGTGAGAAACTTTTTAGTTTGATGTAGTCCCAGTTGTTTACTTTTTATTTTGTTGCTTGTGCTTTAGGTGTCATATCCAAAAACATAATTGCTGAGACCCATGTCAAGGAGCTTTTTTTTGCGGTACGCGGGCCTCTCACTGCTGTGGCCTTTCCCGTTGCAGAGCACAGGCTCCAGACGTGCAGGCTCAGCGGCCATGGCTCACGGGCCCAGCCGCTCCGCAGCATGTGGGATCTTCCCAGACCGGGGCACGAACCCACGTCCCCTGCCTCGGCAGGCAGACTCTCAACCACTGCGCCACTAGGGAAGCCCTCAAGGAGCTTTTTTCCTGTTTTCTTCTAAGAGTTTTATGGTGTCCAGTCTTACATTTAAGTGTGCAATTCACTTTGAGTTAATTTTTGTGACTGGTTTAAGATAGTGGTCCATAATGTCCACTTCGAATAAAGATATTTTAAACTGTATATATGAATGAAGAAAGGGATGAATGAGGCCCTCGAAAGGACACTGAAAACAAGAGATCAGTTTGCAAGACAGACTCCTGGCAGACACCCCAGTGGGTTCAGATGTCAGCCAAGGACAAGCAGAGAGGGCAAAACGTGAACCTGGGCCTGGGGGCCAGGTGGCAATGGACCAACTTCATTTTTTCACTTAGTGGATGTCTATTAATCACCTACCCTGTGCAGACACCAGGTACCTGGGGTATATCGGCAGCAAACATGAATCCCCCGCCCTGGGGAGCTGATATCTAGGGTAGTATAACGTATGGAGAGCAGCGGTGGTCCCTGGGGGAACGTGGCCTATGCATCCCCAAGACTGCATCCTCCTGGGAGTGTGTTTGTAATAATATTATTAATTGCAATAACAGCAGCGATCATTTATAAAGAACCTATGGGGCTTCCCTGGTGGCGCAGTGGTTGAGAGTCCGCCTGTCGATGCAGGGGACACGGGTTCGTGCCCCGGTCCGGGAAGATCCCACATGCCGCGGAGCGGCTGGGCCCGTGAGCCATGGCCGCTGAGCCTGCGCGTCCGGAGCCTGTGCTCCGCAGCGGGAGAGGCCACAACAGTGAGAGGCCCGCATACCGCAAAAAAAAAAAAAAAAAAAAGAACCTATGGTATTAGTCAAGACCATTTCAGTTTTAAGTAATAGAAACACAACTTGAACTGGCTTAAGCAACCAAAACGGAAACTTTTTGTGTATGTATTAATTTCTAAAAATACCAGGGGTTACCTAGGTGCTGGCATGGTGGATCCCAGAACTCCAAGGGCGACACCAGGTGTCTGTGTCCTGCTCCATCTCTCGGCTTTGCTTTCTTCCGCCGTCACTGCACTAACTTCATTCGCAAATGTCCAAACAGTAAAAATAGCCTCAATAGTAAAAATAGCTCCAGGCTAGGGATCTCAGCAAAGAGGAAGCATCTCTTTCCTTATTCCAGAAATTTCAGGGCACTGTTGCAAGGACCGGTTTGACTTAGGTCTTAGGCCCAGGCCTGAGCCAATATTTGTGGTCAATATTGAGATGTGCTGGCTGGCCTGGGTCTGGTGGCAGGTGTGGGAATGGGGTGGGATGGGGAACAGCCTCAATTTGCCCAGTAGTGACTGAGAATGGAGGAAGGGTGCTTCCCAAAAGAGAGCAGGGCTGGAGTTGGACAGGCAGCCTCAAAGATGCCCTTCCCCGACTCTGCACCAGGCACAAACCAAGGATCAGTCAGTCAGGCATCCCAACAGTCCCAGGTAGTGAGACCATTCTTATCCCCATTGTACAGATGGGGGAGCTAGCTCAGAGAGGCTGAGCACCTTGCCAGCCTCACACACCTATCAAGTGGAGGGTAAGGAGTGTGGATTCTTTTGTACCAGACAGAGGTTACTGGGGGGAGGCCACAGCCTCTGACCTAACAGCATGGAGTCAGAGAGGATTTGGCTGACTAGATCTAGTGAATGGAGGGGGAGAGAGAAAGAATAATCTGTGATGAATTTGGAACCATGCTTACCCCCTTATCCAGTCCCCAACCCCATGGCCATGACATGTCGTGCATCTATTCTCTTGTTCAACATTCACTGAGGCCATGTACTGCAGTCCCAGGAGCCAGGCTACAGAGTTCCCTAGAAAGCGCGGCTCTTGCCAAGGGATTAAGTGCTGATACTTTAACTTGGACGTGGAATTCCAGGGTGGCAAAAGTGAGGGAATAGAGAACGGAGGTCGGGAAGAATGGGAAGCAGTGCAAGGTGATGTACAACCCACAGTGCTGTACAACAAACCCCAGGTGGAAAATGTGCCTCAAGTGGTCCAAGGGACAGAGGATGAAGGAATTTATCCTCATGTCATCTCCTATTGTCACCGAACTCAGGTCTGGCTGCTCGCTGCTGAGAAATCAACACCCGAGAAGCAGTTGTTGGTAGAAAGGAAAAGTTGCTTTTAATCAGAATGCCGGCAATCTGGGGAGATGGGGGACTCAGTGTCCCCCCAAAACCACCTCCAAAGATTCTGCTCGGCCATAAAAGTTTTTAAGGGGAAACAGGGAAGTAATCTCAGTTAATCATTGAGATAGGGGGTCAGAGTCGTCGCCAAACCGTGTGCAGGCTTGTGGACTTCTTGTGAGTTTTCTTTAGACGCTATTCTTGTTCACACAGTTTGCTCGTGGGATTACTGCAGGGGAAGCTGGGGAAGAGATCTGGTCATCTGTTAATTACTTATCCTTCATTTCTACTTCTTTGATCTACAGAAAGAACCAGAAAGTTAGGCAAGGTTTTGTGTGATCAAAGCCTAGAGTCTGTCATACAGAGTGAAGTCAGTCAGAAAGAGAAAAACAAATACCGCATGCTAACACATATACATATATATGGAATCTAAGAAAAAAAAAGGTCATGAAGAACCTAGGGGAAAGATGGGAATAAAGACACAGATCTACTAGAGCATGGACTTGAGGATACGGGGAGGGGGAAAGGTAAGCTGGGACAAAGTGAGAGAGTGGCATGGACATATATACACTACCAAACGTATGGTAGATAGCTAGTGGGAAGCAGCCACATAGCACAGGGAGATCAGCTAGGTGGTTTGTGACCACCTAGAGTGGTGGGATAGGGAGGGAGATGCAAGAGGGAAGAGATATGGGAACATATGTATAACTGATTCACTTTGTTATAAAGCAGAAACTAACACACCATTGTAAAGCAATTATACTCCAATTAAGATGTTAAAAAAAATAAGATCTGAAAGGTGTGCTAGGTTACTGGCAAGACAAAAGGGCCTCCTGCAGAGAGCTCTTTCCTGCCAAAAGCTCTTTCCTGCTTACACTACCGCTCACAGTTCATCCCTCCCTCCCGGTGTATGGCTCGCATTCTCCAGGCCCTTTGGCGGCCACTGGGGAGCCAGCCCCCTTACCCTGGGACGTGGTCGGGAGGGGTCAGTTTCACTTGGGAGACAGCCATGGCGGAGGCAGAGTAAGCAGCCAGGAGTCTGGTGGCCAGAGGAGCTGCAGAGGCACCCAAGACCCACATCCCAGTAACAGGGGGATAACAGTGCCTCCCCTAGGGTTGCTGAGAGGACTTGAGATAATGCAGGCAAAGCACTTACTAGTGTCTGGCCCCCAGGAGGTGAGCTGGACTGATGGTTGATTTTGCCTGGGGGAGGGGTCCTTGAGGGGAGCTTCACTGAAGGGTGCGGTCCTGGCTGAGCTGTATTAGCCAGGACTCCTTCCGTGGCAAGCTGGCTCAAATGAAGCAAAGGATGTACTGGACCACAGACCTGTGGGACCCAGAGGTGCCTCTGGCTTCAGCACATTTGGACCCAGGGGTGACTCTGAGTCCCAAAGGAAATGACCCACATTGACCCACAACGTGAGCATCAGGAAAACGCTCTCCTTGACCTCCAGGGACCTGACCAGAGAGAAAACTGAATGAATCTCTAGAACAAAGGCAGGTCAGTGGTTGCTTGGGGTCCGGAGAATTGACCATAAAGGGGAATGAGGGAACTTGAAAGGTTCTACAGCTCGACTGTGGTGGTAGTTACAAGGGTGTACACATTTGAAAAAACTTATGAATTAGACACTTAAAGTGGGTGGATACCTCAAAGTTGATTTCTTAAGTGAGACCAAAGAAGAACATAGCTTTATTAGGACCCTTTCTATGACAGAAATCCAACTCAGGATAGTTTTAGGAAAAAAGAAATGCATTCATTGGCTCATATAATCAGGTTAGTCCAGAGGTGTGGTTAGCTTCAGGCATGGCTGGATCCAGGGGCTTACTGAGGTCTGGGGACAGCATACTTTCTCTACCACTTGGCTCCGTCCTCAACTGGAGGGCAGGAGTTCCATCAACGTGGCAACTCCCATGAAAAGTGAATGGCTCTTTTCCCCTAGTTGCTGCAAAAGTCCCAAGAGGGAGTCTCAGTGTCCAGCTTGGGACACATGCCTGCCTCTAAAGCCAGTGGATGGGGAGTGGCCCCATGTGACTCCCAAGAGGTGGGGAGAAGTCATCCCCTGAAGGAAAAAAAGAAGAAAGGGCTGTGGACCTTGGGTCGGGAAAGCCGACAGATGGTCATCACATCTCTCCGTACCCAGGGGGCGGTGTTATCACCCATTCCTACCTCCAGACATCTCTGCAGAGGCCAGGCCATCAGGGACATGCCCCAAACTCGTTCAAGACCCAAGGCTGCTTTTCTGCGATGTCACAGGCTCTGTGTTGGTTAGATACAATAGTCAAAACAGAAAGCGAGCAACTAATCTCTTCCCCACCAGCCAAGGCAAACAGAAAGCCCTTCCGGCCTGTGCTGGGCTGTCTGTCTGCACCCCAAGGAGGCTGGCGGAGGAGGGAGGAGCTCTGGCCCGGAGGGAACTCCTTGGAACTGATGGCATCTGGACTTGTAAGATGAACCCCAAGGAGGGAAAGGATGACTCCCTGGGCCTTGGCGGGGCCAGACCAGAGAGGCACACAGGGCAAAGGGGCAGGGAGGACAGCTGCTCAGTCCGGAACCACCATCCTAACAGGGTCTGGCCAGGGCAGGAGGGCCAGAGAGAGGACTGAAGAAAAGATCATCTTTGTAGAGATCACGGACAGAAGACACTATCCAACGCCTGGAGACCTATACTCACTTCCTGAGCAGTGCACTGCAACCAGCATGAAACGAGCATGTTCTCCACGCCAGACACCTCCCCGAGTTCTCTGATGAAGTGGCCTCCTGGAAGGGGAGAGACAGGGAGCCACACCATCCTACCTGTTCAGAATATGCCTAGCAAGTGGACATATTCCTACAGGGCACTACTGTGTCCATTAAACAAACAAGGCAACCGGCTTGGAGGGGAGGGGGGCTTTACCCAAGGCCCCGGCTAAGTGGCTACCCCTGACCTGGCTCCTGGGCAAACGCCCACCAACTCCAGGAGCTCAAAGCTCTGCCCTCATCCTGATTGCTCTAGGCTTTCAGTTGAGCTGAGGTTATCTCTGACCCAGGTGAGCAAGGTAGCTTAGAGCCAGCTCCCCAAAGAATATGGGCAAGAGAAGCGTGAGCCTAGGGCCCTCACCCCATCTCCCACCAAGCTGCTGGCTGAGTCTGCCTGCCCAACCGTCCTGTCTTCTGCAAAGCAGGTTAAATGGATGTCATTGCCAAGAGCTGGTGGGGAGCAAGGCGAGAGCCCAGGCCCAGCACGGGAAGGTGGTGTGGACGGAGCTCTGGCCCTCCCTGCCAAAGGAAGCCCGTGGGCCAGACCCAGACCCAGAGCGGCTGGGCCCTGGGGGAGGGGCATTCTCAGCCCCTGTCTCTGCTGTCATGTCCACGCCCTCCAGCCCTGCGGACCGGCCCAGGAACAGCGACACTTTCTAGAGCCAACAGTGTGCCTGCCTGCTAGTTCCCTGCACTGGCAGCCTGCCCAGGCCCTGGGAGTCCAGCTCTGCAGGAATGAGGGAGGCACCCCCAGCAGGGGTCCTGACCCTGAGGGCCGCCAGCTCGGAGCAGGGCCCTGACGAGCAAAGCCCCATGCGGGCTGTGCTGCTTCCTGGATGCCTCTGTCCAGGCAAGGAGCAGGGACCGCTAGGCCTGTGCCACCCACCAGCTGTGTGACCTGAGCCACACCTCTTGCATGCTCTGCGAAAGGGGCTAAACCCTGCCTAGAGCTTGAGATCCTTGGCACAGCAGGCTGATGGGGGCGGGCCGTGGGTCCAGGCTGGCCATGTACATACTCAGCATCAGGGAGACGAAGGGATGATCACCCAGCCTCCCTGTGGGACAGGGGCACCCACCCAGCTCAGGACACTGTGATGACCGTATCTTGTTATAACTAAATATGCTAATTACAAATGGCAATTTTAGAAAGAGCACTAGCCTCGGGAGTCAGAAGCTGCAGACCTACACCCCAGCTCTGCTGCATCCTAGACGTGTGTCCTTCAGGAAGTCTCCGGATCTCCTTAGCCTCGGTCCTCCATCTGTAAAATGAGGATCAAAAGGTGACTGAGCAGCAGAGAACATAATGGAAGTGAAAGTCTGCCAGCTGCAGATGGTCCCGTCTCCTCCATCAGGCTCTGAAGGCAGAGCTGGAGGAAATCTCTTCCAGCACTAATTTGTGGGTATGGACCTAGACAGTTCTCTGGCTGCTTAACAGAATCACCTAAGGAACAGAAGAAAAACAAAGGTACCAAGGCCTGGGGCCCTTCCCACACCCAGCAATTCAGATCCAGTTGCTCCTTGGGGGGGGGGCGGGGGGCACTGAAATTTTTTTATAAGTTTATTTATTTATTTATGGTTGTGTTGTGTCTTCGCTGCCGCACGTGGGCTTTCAGTTGCGGCGAGCGGGGGCTACTGCGCTGTGGTGCTCGGGCTTCTCGTTGCGGTGGCTTCTCTTGTTGTGGAGCACGGGCTCTAGGCGCGTGGGCTTACTTGCTCCACGGCATGTGGGGTTTTCCCAGACCAGGGCTCTAACCCATGTCCCCTGCATTGGCAGGCGGATTTTTAACCACTGCGCCACCAGGGAAGTCCTGAAATTTTTTTTAACGTTAAGTGATTCTTCCGTGTGCCCAGAGTCAGGAAGCAAAGCAGCAGCCCACTTAGAACACAATCAGGGCACAGCCCACATTTCTGTGTTGCTGCTGTTTGGCCGAGCAGCTTGTGGGATCTTATTTCCCTGACCAGGGACTGAACCCGTGCCCCCCGCAGAGGAAGCATGGAGTCCTAACCACTGCACCGGCCAGGGAAGTCCCAGAGTCCACATTTCTAGCATCCTCCCCAGCAACTTCGCCAGTCTCGGTTTAGAGACTCAGTGCTGCCCCAATACCTCCCAACGAGCTTGCTAGCTGGAGGTAAGTTTTGGCGCAGCCTGGCTCACTTGGCAAAAAGAAAATCAGAGACTTTCTGCCTCCCAAGGGCCCAGGGCCATCGCTCAGATGGGTTATGGGCTTCACCACTTTTGGAAGCCCCAAATCCTGCTAACTGGGTATGGGTATACATGCAAAGAGAAAAAAAATGCTGGAAGGATCTATTTCATTAGCAGACATGATCTCTAGGTATGGGTGTCTATAAACCTTCATCCTTCTGGATTTCTGAAATGCTCTCCAGTAATCAGTTTTATTTCTTATGCATTATCTTTTTTTTTTTTTTTGCAGATGTTTTGGAGGTAAAGAATGAGGAACACACTCAGGAACAAGGAGGTTTGTGGCGATGGAAGAGCAGGGCAGACGGGCCTCAGGGAGGGACAGCTGATTGGAGGTTAGCAAACGCTTAGCTGTGAGAGAGGATGGGATCTGTTCTATCGCCCGGAGCCCCGCCCACGTTTTACCAAGAAGGAATAAACATCACTCCCCCTGCCCTCATCCCCCCTATCCCGTCTTGACCTTTACCTTGGAGCCGTCCCCTCCCCTGGGCAGAAGAATGCTGAGCAAACTCAGCCCCTCAAACACTGTCTCTGGGAGCTGGGATGGCAGCACGGTGGGGACCGCAGGAGCCCAAGGAGCAGGGGGCTCGGCTGGCCAAGGAGGGAGGATCGTGGCCGTCAGGGTCCCACCAACGGCCATCTTCTCGCGTGACAAGAGCTTTTGCGTTGGCACCTGGGGGAAACCTTAGAAATACCTCGAGGATGAACTTCCTCTGCTGACTGGGAGGCTGACAGGACCCAGGGTGGACCACGGGAGCAGGTACCGTCCTGCTTACTGCCTGTCCACCTCCCCGTCCTCCCATCCACAGGCTGGCCACCTGCCCAGCCTCTGCCAGAGAGGACGATGTTGTGGGATCTGGTGACATGCGGGATGGTGTTAAGGGGGGCATGTCACCGATTGGTATTTCGGCTTGACAGTCCCCCAGGACCCCCATAAAAGCCTTGGCTCAGCAGAAGTATCTGTGGGTGGGGCACCTGCTGAGCATGGTGGAAACCCAGGAGGGGAGAGACGAGTAGAGACCACCTGGGCGAGAGAAAGCAGGCTCTAGGGTCACAGCTGGGGGGAAGACCTCGATCCCCTGCAGGCGGCTATGCAAAACGGCCAGCTCACTGGGTCTCAGCGCGTGGACCGAGGCTCCTTCCGTTTTAAAACCCAGTGTGGCCCTGGACACAGCTGCCCCCGAAGCTACCCTTCCTTGGGCTGGACGTGTGCAGCTGGGCTCTAGGGAACCCTCCCCGCCCACAGACCGGGGAGACCCTGCGTTCTCCTGGGCTCCGATCGGCACAGGAATGTCTCGAGGCCTGGGCCTCCCCAAAGAAGAAATTATAAAAGGACATGCAGATCAGTGCACCGACCAACAAAACGTTCTAATAATCAGTAAGTTCCCCTTCCCTCTCGTGTCAGGACGATGGGGGAGGACACGCCAGTGGAACCCCAGGTGGCCCTTCCCGTCCCGGAGCAGCCGGCTGGGCTGGGGCCCCTGCCTGATGCACACTGCAAGAACAATAAGGATTTTTAGGGGCATTATGACTGAGTCAGAAAACACAGCTGCCCCTGAAAGTCCCTCATTTTTCTTGCTGTCCTTGAGCACTCTCCAGGTGAGTAAGGAGTCGACCGGCTGGCCCAGGTGAGCGGAGGAGGAGATGGTGGCCCACGGGAAGCCCTGCGGCAGGTGGGGTAGCTGCGGGGTCTCCACGGTGGCATGATTCTCTCCAATGCTCGGCCTGTGGCTGGCTTCCCTGCCCCCCCCACGCCCCATACCCCAAGGCACACCCAGGAGTGACCAGCCTCTGTTCCAACTCAGACCCAGTGCCTTCTGCCTGCAGGGAGCCGGGGGCTAGAATCCTGGTGGAATCCCAAGTGGCGAGGGGCCCCAAGAACTAGGCAAAACAGGAAGACCCGGAGGAAGGGCCATCTGGCCCTCGTCCTCACATGCGGGGCGTGGACCCGTCTTGCAGGTACTGAGCTCGAGAGGCTGAGTGACGGTCACAGGACTGTCGTGACGCAGGAATAGTAGAGACTCCCCACCCCCTGCCCGCCAACAGCCTGTCATGGGCAAAGAGCAGTGCGGGCTTCTGGTTTGTCCCGATGGCGTTCAGGTTCAAATCAGCGAGCTGCCCGCTCTGCTGGTAGAGACGGGGGGGGGGGGGGGGGGGTCGGGTGAGGGGACGGCCAGAAAGCGGCCAATGAGAAAAAACAGGAGGGGCCGGTGGCTGATTTTTTTTTCTTACAGGAGGAAGAAAGGGGCTCTGGAATCAGAGCTTGGTTTAAGGTCCTCCTTTATGAGGGATCCCTCGTGCCCCTAGACTCAGCTGAGCCTCCAGGGCGGCAGAGGCCCAGCTCCGAGCATCAGGGCCCCCCAGACCAGGAAGGCCCCAGCAGGCCACTCCCACAGACCCTGGGACTCCTCGGAACGCCCCCCATCAGCCGGTAACCGTCCCCTGAAGCGAGGCCATCCCACCCGGGCCCCAGCTCAGCTGAAATCTGCCCAGCTGGCTGCTGGGAGCATGCCCCACCCAGCCTGCCACTGCGCCCACTCCTCGGGGAGGGGCCTGGTCTCCAGTCCTGCCGTGTGTGCAGGACATGTGGCCTCTCAGGGGACCCCGCTGCAGCGAAAAGCGCATCCCACAGAAGACAGACGTGGTGCCATGACCTGCTTGCTTACTTTGCTTCTCTGTGCCTCCGCTTGCACATCAGTAAATAGGAACAAGCAGCCCCCTTTGCAGGGCGACGTGAGGACTGAAGGAAGCACGCAGAGCGGTTGGTCGGCTCCCAACCAAAATGTCTTCCTCTCTCCAAGGAGTTTCCCCCTTGCCCTCAGACCCCAAGAGCTGGGCCAGGCTCCCTGGGCGTCTCCAAGGACTCAGACCATGGAGAATTCTTTCTTCTCAGAGGGCAACTGGGACAAGTGTGAGGCCTTGCTGCTCCCTGGGCACTAACGCTGCACCCTCTCCCCACACCCCGGGGCCCTGCCTTGTTCAGACAAAGAGCACGTGTGCCCAGAACCCCGGCTGCCCGACTACAGCCCCCTCAAAGCTATGTCACAGCAGCTGTCACCTTGCTGCAACCTTCTGCCCTAACCAAGATCACGGCCGTGTGCTCCACCAGCAAAACCCAAACTCTCCCCACACACTACGGGCCGAGCCGTCTGAACCATTCAGCAACATGACCGCCTCCTAAGAAGCTCCAGCCCTGGTCTGCACAGCCTCTGCATGAGCGGGTCTCGCTGCCGGGGCGCCCCAGCCCCAATGCAGTGGAACAGAGGAGGTGGGGGAGACCCAGTTCACCACCGACTAGCCAAGAACCTTGGGCAAGCTCCTTAGCCCCTCTGTACTCCAAGGTCATGGTAACTACCTATTTCATGGGGTTGCTGGGAGGAGTAAATGAGTCCACTCCTGGATAAAGAAGATGTGGCACATATATACAATGGAATATTACTCAGCCACAAAAAGGAACGAAACTGGGTCATTTGTAGAGACGTGGATGGACCTAGAGTCTGTCATACAGAGTGAAGTAAGTCAGAAACAGAAAAACAAATATCGTATATTTACGCATATATGTGGAACCTAGAAAAATGGTACAGATGACTTATTTGCAAAGCAGAAATAGAGACACAGATGTAGAGAACAAATGTGTGGATACCCAGGCGGGGGTGTGAACTGGGAGATTGGGATTGACATATATACACTACTACGTATAAAATAGATAACTAATGAGAACCTACTGTATAGCACAGGGAACTCAATGCTCTGTGGTGACCTAAATGGGGAGAAAATCCAAAAAAGAGGGGACATATGGAAAAATAAATGAGTCCCTTCCCATAAAGGCTTACAGCTGTGCCTGGCACCAAGCATTCAATCAGAGTTAGTGATCATTACTTTGCCCTGCTTTGTGTTTCAAGACTCAGCTCACCTTTTCTGGGTGACCCTTCCTGACTGCAGCCCCTCCCTGGGCTGGAGCCCCTTCTTTCTCCCTGCTCCCCCTGACTCCACACTCATCACACTGCTTTACCTATTGGTCACCGGCAGCACGGCCCTGGAACCACCAACATCACGATCACACGCGCTTATTAACAACGCTGACCCCAGGGCCCCTAGGTCAACCGAGGGGCCCTGGACTCTGCACTGCTAACAGGCTCCCTGTGTGGTTCACAAGGACACACAAGCATGAGAAGCAGTGCCTGGCCCCAGAGCTCAATAACGAGATGAGGTCAGGAAGGCTGCCCTGGGCAGCAGCCAGAGGCTCCCCCATGCCGTGCCAGGTGTGCAACGGGGACCCACCTGAGCCTGGCTCTGACAGCAGAGCTAACCAACCCCAAACACACCAGCCCCTAGAGCCATTCCTGGGGGCCTCCCTAAGCCCTCGCCCTGTGCTGAACACACACTGATGACACTGGGGCTGAGAAGCCATCGAGTCTTCCAAGGAAGCCGCAGAGCAAGGAGGCTCCGCTCCAAACTCAGTCCCTAAAATAGCCAGCAACCCACAAACCCATGATGGAAGGAAAAGAAAGGCCGATGACCAGAGACATCAGCCCTCGTTCAGAGTTTGCTTACGAAAGAAAACCATACAGCGGTTCCACCCGGACTAGGGAAGGAGGTGGCTGAGCAGAGAGCAGCAGTCCCAGAATGTCCTGGGGGAGCCCCTGCTTCAGAGAAGCAGCTGGACACAGCCAGGGCCTGCAGCAGGGGCTGGCCTGGGGGCCTGCAGAAGCCGGGCTTAGGGACGCTGGTGCTCCTGGCGCTCAGCTTAGGGGCGTGCGCTCTGCAAGGTGCTGCCCTCCTTCCAGCCACCCCACCGTGGGGTGGAGCCACAGGGCTCGGCTGGATTTGCGCCTCCACCGCAGGGGAAAGCCTTCTTGGACTCGCTGGCCTCATCCACCCTTGCTGGCCGCTCCAGGGCTGGGATGAACACGGCCAGGAGACCTGAAACTCAGCCATCAGAGCCCCTGGGTTTACGTTCACCCATGTCCCTCTGCCAGAAATTCTTTGGCCGAGAACACCTCCTAAACGCTCACGCTCACCCCCCTCAGCTCCCGCCACGCCCCACAAACTCCAGCCCTGCCTGGCCCGACGCTGACAGCCAGCCTGCCCCGAGGTTGGCTCAGCCCCCAAAAAACTCAGCAGTGGGTGAAGGCCCGAGCGATGTGCCTTCGGGCAAGGCTAGACCGGAGCCCAAACGCATTCGTCCACACAAACACCCACTCCCACGAACCAGGCCCAGGCCGGTCCAGGGAGGGCAGCCCCTCCCTCTCGGCCATGTGTCCAGAACATGGGAGGAGCTGAGGCCAGGGGTGGGCGCTGCCTTTATCTCTTCAGTAAAGAGACTCCAACTGGGGCAGGGAAACAAGCAGACCAGGCCTGCAGACAGCAGGGCTAACAGAATGGGGAAGCGTCTACATTTAGGATGCGTTTATCCTCCTCATAGGAGTCAGCCAACTGTGGGCCCACAGGCCAGACCCACCCACCCACCCACCATCCTTACAGTTTTATCAGAACACAGGTACTCACCCACTTATGGATTATCTATGGCTGCTTTCACACTCCAACAGCAGAGCAGAAGAGATGCAACACAGGCCCCACGGCCCTCAAAGGCCAAAATATTTACTCTTTGGCCTTCCCGGACAACGCTGGCTGACCCCTGCTTCTGATCAGTATTCACTCAGCACCTAGGAGGCACCAGGCACCCAGCTGGCTACTGAGGATGCCGCAGTGAGCAAAACTTGGTGAGCCTTCATGGAGCTCAAGGCCTGGGGAGAGGAGGGCTCTGCAGGCCCTGGGGTCTGCCGTCTTGGTTAGCTGATGCTCCTAATCCAGGGCTGCAACCTCTTACACCCCAAACCTTCAGGCCCTACATGGTTCAGAATGTTTCAGGTAACGTGGTGCACAGGCCACATACTACGCCATAGGGCGGCCCCCGGAATTACGCACAGTAACGTCTCTGCAGTGAAAGCCATGAAGATTCACACTCCCCAAGAGAAACATAGACTCTAATAGTCTCAAGTCAGTTCGGGTCAGGATTCCCCAGGAAATTCATTATAAACACAGCTTTCGGTTTTCAGAGTTTTCTGGAGTTCAGAATTTTGGATAAAGGACTGCAGGCTTGGGACTTCCCTGGTGGTCCAGTGGGTAAGACTCCACGCGCCCCATGCAGGGGGCTCAGGTTCGATCCTCGGTCAGGGAACTAGATCCCGCATGCCTGCTGCAACTAAGACCCAGTGCAGCAATCAATCAATCAATCAATCAATCAAATGAGCATGGGCTTGCACCGGCAACTGTTACAAAGTGCAAACACCGGGTCCTGACTTCACTTCTTGGTCTTGGTTGGAGGTCCCTACTCCTGCAGGCTACCGACCCCCCAGGCCACCAGGCACAGAAACCACGCACAAGGCACACAGAAAATACGAACTGAATGAACTCAGATCACCAGAACTTTTCCTCCAAAGAACAGCTACTAACATAACTGCTAAAAATGTAGGGAAAAAAAAGTAGCATTTAAACCCAAACTTCATCTGCCTGCTCCACTGGCAGGAGCAGAGAGAGGCTGACATAAATGAGGAACTTTTCCGACTCCATCAACTTGGGACAAGGAAAATAAAACTGTTTTCTTGTCACTGTTGCTGCCTGATGGGCAGGCACATTAGGTGTTTCGGGGGCAGCAGGTGAGTGATTGGTAGCCAAAACTGAAAACCAGTGGTTGTTTCCCCTGGTGTACCTCCCTGTGGCCAAAGTTTCATTGGAAATCTAAAATAACTGATCCCATCACAAATTCCTAACAGCTAAGTAGAAAAATGTACTCATTAGAGAATCTGGTTTCAGGTGTTCTATTTATATTCCTTTTGGGGGTGGGGGGGAACCGAAAAACAATTTTATGTGTTATAAATATATAACAACAGCACTTTTTCCAAGAAGTCTAACGTATAAGATTGAAAAAAAACTAGACCCCACACCTTGATAGTAGTGACACTGAAAGAATATTTTAATATGCAATATCTATAAAGACGAACCAGTTCTTCTGCATTAAAGGATGATATCTGAAAAGATATTTCTTTCAGCAATAACTTTCATTAGATGCCCTGGAATTACATGGATTTCCCCCCTTTTTAATGCAACACAGTTTTAATGAAAGGTCCTACCCTATTTCTTAATAGAGCACACCTACGAATGGACTCTCAGAAATTTCCTCATCGCCTGAGATTTCTAAACCTCGAATTGGGAAAGAAGTTCTGGACGCCACTGGTGATCTCTACCAACACCCCGGCCCTGGGCAGATTTCTAGGAGGGATTTTTACTCCGTGAGTGATTGGGAGACATTCTTAGTGATTGCCCGACCCAAGGTCTGGGGTTAGAAGGTAAGAGGGGATGGTTGCATGGGGAGGGGGCCTGCAGGTGAGAGCGCCATCCATATGCAAATGCCTGGAAGATGGTGCCTCCAGGGGCCATGGGCGGGGCCAAGCAAAGCCTTCCAACAAACCGAAAGCCCCCGGGACCTCCAGGACTATATTTAGTCAGGGCTGACTGCCCCAACAGGGGGGCCTTGGGCGAGGCAGAGGACAGCCACCTGCACACACCAGCGCCTGCAGCCCTGCCATCGAGGTGGAGACGTGCTGGGACACCACGACTCCCGGTGCAGAGGCCACAGGCATCCTCTCTGGCATTTCCTTCAGCCCTCTGCCGGGCACGTGCCACCCATCTGACTGCCAGATAGGGTCAGCGACAAGGGAGGGACCGTGCTGGGCACGCAGGGCTGTGGCCACACTGGCCAGGCGAGTTAGTTTCACTTTCTGTTGTTTTTTTTTTTCCCCCCTGGGTCGCTTCTCACCCTGATGGGAGAAAATGTCCTTGAAATGCCAAGCAAGAAAAATCCTCAAAAATGTTCCTTGTTGTTGTCTTTTTTTCACCCCCACTCTGAGGACACTGTTTCCCTCTGAAGACCGGGTAACAGCCTTTGGTGAAAACCCCAACTATGTAACTTCAGTCCCCGGGGCTGCTGAGCCCTAATATGATTACACATCTAAATGCAATAAATGGGGCAAAGTGGTATTATTTTTCTGGGAAAAACCAACATCATAAAAGGGTCTTTATTGAATCAAGGGCCCGTGAACTGTTCTCTTGCCTAATTATGGCTCCCAAGTGAACTGGGCTGCGTTTCCAGGGAGGACTCCTCATAGCTCCCCGGCCCAAAGGGCAATGGGATATTTGTCACGACTTGTCTAATTACAGCAAAATTCACCGAAAGGACAAAAGGGAGGATGCCAAGGTAGGCTGGCCGCAGCCCCCTCCCTCCCCACCTCGGGCTCTGGAAACAGGGGGAGCTGGTTCTATTTTAAGGAGTGCCCCTCGTGCTCCACCTTCACCCCTTGTGTTCAAAGTCAGGATCCTGGACCCTGCCCATTTCCACTGTCAAGGCTTAAGTGGTTTTCCAGCATCTCAACACTGCCCCCTCTATCCCCGGCTCTACAGAAAAGGCCCATTGTCGAAATGTGATATTTTGCCAGATGTTTTAACATTCAGCGATGTGGCCAAGGTTCGCATGCACCCAGACCTGAGCGACAATGAACGCGTGCTATCACCAGACACTGGAGGAGAGGCAGGGCGGGGGAGAGGGAGAGAGACGCAGCCCAGGGCGGAGGGAGAACCCTCCACACTAACCAGCTGGGAGCAAGTGCTCTGGCTGACTTTTCCCAGATATACAGTGGTCTGGCCAGGCAAGCTGGAGACCAACATTTTGCTTATATGCAAGTCCCGGTTCCAAGTGTCTGTTTAATCGCCCTCTTGGTTCCAAGAGCAAAGACACATTTTTTTAAAACTTTTTTTCCCCCCAATATTCTTAAGCTCACCGCAGCAAGCTCCATAGGAAGGGATTCAAGAGAACGTTATCTCCCACTAATGGGAGATAGTGGGAGAGTTTCTCCCACTAATAAGTGATGAAATACACCCACCCCTGGAAGAGTCGGTGACTTCGCCCCCCAGCCACCCCTCTTAGGTTGTACCGGGCATACCTCCCCGTAGAAACAGGAACCCCCTCCAGCCCCATCCATATTGCTTTTCTTCCAATGTTTTCTCCCCAGATGATAAGGCAGCAAGCAGGCTCACCAGGCTCAGGGTATGCGCTTCTTTGACCTCACTGGGCTTTCTTCACTGGCCCCATAGGCCCTGGAGTGAGCTACGGTGTCGCTTAAGAACAGCTACCATGTACTCCCCCGCCATCCCCCCAAACCACCCGGCGTTTCACACCGGCCTTCTCATGTGACCCCAGTATCACACTACACAGTGGGCATGTATCACCACAGATGGGGAAACAGTCTCAAGAAGGCATGTCACGGGTCCAAGGTCACCCAGCTAGTCCACGGGAGAGCCTGCAAAGCCAACGCCCTTTCCCCAGTGCCTGCCTTCAGCCTCCAGGAAAGCCAGGTGCCATCAGCATATAAATAGCAATGCAAGTGACTTGTTTTCAAAAGGGTGCGGGAGGAGGTCTACCTTACGGTGGACAAGGAGACAGAGAATTGAAAAACCAGAATTCAAGCCTCAGTCACCACAAAGCAGCCAGCGTTCTGCCTTGAACCCCACATACCCCAGGGCAGAAATCCAGTGAGAGGAAGCGCATTTCATGAGAATGAACCACCAAGTCCTCACAGACTGATCCAAATTTCCCAGCTGCACATCTCTGAGTCCTTCCCCCACCCCTCCCGCCCCTCCCAACTGCAGGCCTGGGTCCCAGCCCGGTGCCCTCCTCTGCGCCTCGGGGCTCCGAAACTTAGAAGGACCACAAGGGGTGTGCACGCTATTTGGTCCAGCCGCCCACCTGACAGAGAAGGGGGCTCTCAGGCCCAGAGTGGCAGAGTTGAGATTAAAATCAGGCGATGGTTTGTCTACACAGCACCTCCTTCCCCAGTCCTCCTGCGCAGCAAACACAAGGGGTCTGGCCACAGGGCAATTTCAAAATTCCCCAGAGCGTGCCAGAGGGAGGAGGGAGGGAGCTGCACAGTGGGTGAGAAGTCACCTGCGTCCCAGGAAACCCTGCCCACTGCCCTGGGCTCTAAAGCACTGAGGAGATTATGGTCCATCTCAACCTCTAGTTCGAAATGCAAAATAAAAACATCACTAAGCCAAAAAAAAAGTATAAGGAAGTCCAACGAAATCCTGATTTTTATTTCCCATGGTGATTACTCTGCAGATATTACTTTCTGTTAATATCAAAGTATTTCCTTCCCCTCCCCCAGCCCTTCGATTCTGTACCCTGCTTGACTGGTCCCACTAGAGTGCATGCGGCTTGCCAGCTGGGTCAATGAGTGAGCGGGCCAAGAGCAGCTGTGGCAATTCGCCTTTCATGGGGACCTTCCATGAAACGTGGAGGCTTGGGACCTTTTAGGCTGGACGCATAGCAGAGCAGATGTGCGAGGTAGCCACTTCTGCGCACCCAAGGGTTCCTTGAAGCAACGGGGCTAATCCAGACCCACCCACCTCCTGTTCCACAGCTCGCTGGCTCCTACCCTACCCGGGAGGCCCTACTGCACCCAGAAGGCCAGGCTTCCTGCTCCTTCAGCCCCAGAGGCAGCTGTGCGATCCTGGGGGAGCCTTTTCCCTCGGAGTCGCAGCCTCAGCTATAACAAGAGGACTCACAATACCCTTCATCTGCACTCAGAGCTGGGGTACAAATCGGAGTGGGCAGCAACGGGCCATGCCCATCTTACCCACGGTTGTAACCCCAGCCTGGCCCGGTCCCTGCCACATGGATGGTGGACAAGAGACTCGGACAGGGGAAGGGGTTCCCAGGCATCATCCCGCTTTAGGATTACAAAGCTTCTGTTCCCAGTGGGTTAAATAACTTGCCCAAGGCCCGCCCGTGTTTATTGAAAATAAGAGGGCAGAGGAGATGAGGACAGCCAGTTCAAGGTCTACTGGTGTGTGCCAGGCACTGTGCCTGCATTGCTCATTTAAGCCTCACCAAAGCGTCACAAGGGAGGCCTCAGAACCCTTGTCCACAAGGGAAGAAATGGGCACAGAGAAGTTACCTGCCAAAGGCCACCTAGCTGGCAAGTGGCAGCTAGGACTCCAACTTGAACACATCTGGACCCCAAATCCGCCTTTATGGCGCTCACACTGGGCTGCTTCGAGAAAAACCCTTCATGGACCCCAGATGGATCCCGTTTCTGAGACAACTCTTCCTCGGACTTGTCCCAGATTAGGAGCGCTGTTCTTTTGTGTAAAAGAACTGAGACAGGCCAAATATTTACCATCCCGCGCAGAGCCCCAAACTGGCCTGACAGCAGAATCAACTCCACGCAGGAGTGAAGGCCAAGCTGTCGCTACAGAAAGTGAGGGACAGAATCCTGACCGTTGCTGAGGGTTCAGACAGCTCGGCTTTAGGCAGAGGAACTGCAGGAGACCTGGGGAGGCAGCTCAGAGGCCGTTCCTCCCAACCGCCACCAGAGAAAGCCTGGAGGGATTCCTAAGTAGCAGAATTTCCTGAGTTGCTAAGACTTGGAGTGGAATGGAGAGGGTCGGCTTCTCCCGGTGCTCCTTTGTCAATGCAATCGTGCTGAACAAAAATTGATCTCTAATCTTTCACAGGTTGGGATATTATTTTTCTAAAAAAAAAAAAAAAAGAAAAGAAAAAAATCGAAATGGGCAAGGTTAATTATTCACCAGGTTGCAATTTACTTAAGAGTTAAGGGAATGCACGTTTCCTCCCAGTAGGTAGGACCATGAGTCCAGCTGGATTTCACAGAGTCTTCCGTGCGTCTCCCTGGGGGTCTGGCTAAAACCCTACCCTCCCACCAGTTTCCCACCTTGCATTTAGCTGCTTTCTGAAGATGGCTCCAGGGCAAACAAGTCTGCCATTTAAGCCACTTCCCCCGCCCCACCCCGCGAAGCTTCTAGGTACCCAGCTTAGAGGGATGGATTGGGGTTGGGGTGGGTGGGGGGCGGGAGGAGGCATCTGCTCAGGAACTCTGAGGATTCAAAAGGGGCAGCGAAGTCAAAAAGCTCCCAGCTAAAACACAATTCCTAAATACCACAGCCTAAATCACAGCACTGATCAGTTGCTGGAGGCCAGGCCAGCCCACGGCATAGCCGACTCGATTACATCCTGCAAAGGAAAAACCTAACCATTCACTCC
This sequence comes from Mesoplodon bidens, assembly GCF_964165515.1. NCBI lineage: Eukaryota > Metazoa > Chordata > Mammalia > Artiodactyla > Ziphiidae > Mesoplodon > Mesoplodon bidens. The sequence continues at coordinate 13,161,112 of NC_138179.1, forward strand.
CACCCCCACCCAAAGAAATGAAGCCCCGAGGCATTTCCTAAAAATCCCTAAAACCCTGGGCAGCCCCTGAGAACTGGGCACAGCCTGAGGGAAAACTGTCGGCTACCCGGGCCAGGCCAGGGGAGGCCTGGGGAGCTGCCCGGCTCCTTTTCCCTTATTCCCAGTGATTTCTGCCCCTCGTCCCCGTGCCTGTCCCCTCCAGGGTGGTTGCAAAGCTTTTCCGCATCTCACTGCTCCAGACCAGTCCTGCGGATGTTTTATGACCACGCAATATTCTGGAGATTTCCACTTCATTTAATTTAAGGTACTGATCCCCAGGGCCGGGAGAGGCATGGGTTCAAAGGGAGAACTCTGTTTTCCCAACCTGACTCAGTACTCTGAACAGAGCGTTTTCCTTAATTAGGGCAAAGCCTCCAGCTGAAACTCCCACCAGTCCACTCCGAGACGATTATGCCTCAAAACTGACCAAGATGCCTGTACATTTAGATACTTGGCCAAATAAACTCTTCTCTCCCACAGTTCTGACGTCTGCACAGTCCACTGGTTAGAGCCAGCACGACAAAGCTCACACGGAAAAAATGCCGGCCAACTGCAGTTTGGGGCTATGCCCACTCCTGGGCTCACGGGCCCAACTCTGCCTCGGTGATCCCACAGCCCGTGGGGCTCCCCTCCATTCACGCCCCCTCATGGCCACCAAAACAGGGACACCGATGTGGTAGGTACCCTGTGAGGTCTCCTCTACACGGACCCGCAGAAGTCGGAGAAGCCTCTAGAAGAAGCTTCCACAACTTCGAGAGAGGTGGGCCAACCTGGCTGGGCTGGTTTCTCCCTCTCCCTCCTTCCTGCTTCTAGAAACCTCTCCTGTTTTCCAAAGCCAGGAAGAAGGGGGCCCAAAGTGCCCTATTTTGTCAACTGGTCCTTCGCACGGTTCAGGTCACCTCACTGCCAAGACAGCCAAAACACAATACAAACAAACAAAAATAAAAAGTTCCAACGCCAGGCAGACCGGAGGTTTCAGGGGTTGGTGTGGGTTTTTTCTTTTGCAGGAGGAAGGTAGAAGCAAAGTTACTGGATAAACGGCTTAAGAAGGGAATCTCAGCATAAAACATTAAGGGGACTCAGGGTGGGTCAGCATTCTGCTGCAAATGTCAGGGAACAAAAGGCTAGCCATTAGGAACACACCCACAAAGATGCATCTTTAAAGAAATGGTGGTGGGGCGCAGGGAGAGGGGCAAAACCTCCACATCCCGGCCCACATTCCCAGGGACAACTCTAGACCTCGGGCGGTCCTCGCCACCCCCAAGCTCAAGGCTGCGGCTCCGGAACGCGCAGCAGGGCAGGGCCTGGTAGACGAATAGGCTCCGCCAGTTAGGAAGAGGGGCTCAGTCTCTCCCTTCCCTCCAGGTCGGCCCCGGCGGGGATCCGGCTCCACCCGGAGAACAAAATCCGCAAGCAGTGACCAACTCGAATTTCCGAGTGCGTTCCCATTGCTCCTGCTAAGCCCAGGGATCCCTCGAACCTCCGCACAGAGTCCGCGGCGAACAAGCCTTGCCACCCCATCTCCAGTGTGGACCCCGAGAGGTGCGGCCCGGCCGGGGTCCCTGCCCCGCCTGGGCGCCGACCTCTCGCCCGCCCGGGAGAAAACGGTAAGGGGTGAGGAGAAGCCGTCGGTCCCGGGGGCCGAGAACTGGGACTTTGTAGGCCAGTTGAACCGACATCCTCATCTCGCCCGCAAAGACCCAGCTCTCAGCTCCCGCGCGTCTCGGATTCGGGCTGCGCCCCCGACGGGCTTCCTGGGACTGGATCCGGCTGCCCGCTTTCCAGGCGCTCTGCTCGTCCGAGATTCTAGGTTTTCCCCAAGCGGCGTCCCCCAAAGGCGGCATCCTGCTCGCCCGACCTCGACCCAAGGGCTCCGAGACCAGCCCCCGAAGGGTTACACGACACCTAGCGCGCGGCGGCGTCCGGGCCACCGGGGTGCAGGCCGAGACACTGAGCTGGGGTGGGGGAGGCACGGGAACCTAGCCTTTCCCCATCCTCCAACCCCCGGTCGAGAGCAAGAGTTACACGCCGAGAAACTTCGCCGCGATCCCACGCCGCGCTCGCGAGGCCCAGCTCGGCGCCGCCTGGGTTACCTGCGCTCAGATCCGCCGGGCGCAGGGCCGGCCGGGCCGCTCGCACCGCAGGCCTCGCCGTCCCGCGCCGCCGAGCCCGCGCCCCAGCCGGGGGTCGTGGGGAGCAGCCGCCAGCCGGACCCGGAGCCCCGACGTCCCGGGCGCCTCGCGTGCGCCGGGGCCTCGCTCAACCCGCCCTGGACCTGGGGGCCGCTGCCGCCACCTCCCCGAGGAGCACGGGCCGGGCGCCGCGGGGAGAGGAGTGGGGCGGCGAGACCCCTCGAAAGTTAGGGGAGTTCCTCCCGCTCGCGGCGCAGACCGAGCTGGCTCCACGTGCTGGTGACACATCAGGAAGGCTGCGCGCTCCACGGCTCCCGGCGGGCGGACGCGGCCAGCGCCCGCCCGCACCGCCTCCCGGAGCCGGGAGGACGCGCCCCGCCCCGGCCCGCCCTCCGCCCGCCCCTCGGCGCCCCCGCCCCCGCGCCGGGCCGCGGAGCCCTCTCCAGCCTGCGGCACCCGCGGGAGGACTCCCGGGCGGGGTGGGGGCCGCACCGGCGCCCCTTTCCCTGGCCGTCCGAGCTGCCCGGGAGATCGAATCCGGCCGCGGGCTGCCAGACTCGACAGTCTCAAGTGCCTTCCTCCCAGTCACGCAGCCCTTCCCGCCCCCGAGCTCCAGTAATTTTCCCTTTTCCTCCTCTGACCGGTCGGAGCCGCAGCCAGCGCCTCCTCCCGCGAAGGCCGGCGCCGAGAGCCCCCTGCCGGCCGCTCTGCTCCCGGGCCGCGTCGCCGGCCCGGCGAAGCGCGCCTGCGGCCGGCCTCAACCTCCCCACCTGGAACCTGTGGCCGGCCAGGCCCTTCTCGTTGGCAAACCAACGAGAAAATAAATGTAAGGCGCCAAGCGGAGGGCCTTGCAGCACGCTTTTTGAAATGTTAATTTTGTGTTTTCCTCTCCCCCTCCCAGTTGTCTGCTTACCCACTTCTCTCTTCCTGGCTGCGCTTTCTGAAAACCCGAGTTCCTTTAGGGGGACTGTAGGGAGGAAGGATTGTACAGAAAAGCTTCGAGGCCGAGGGAGAGCTTTCCCAAGGTTGGAGAGGGATCCGAGTTCGGTGGAATCCCCTCTGGTGGGGACCTAGTGCCTCTCTCTCTCTCTCTCTGGAGACGCCGGGACGGGGGGAGTAACCACATGCCTCATCTTGAGACCAGTCTGGAGCATCCATAGGCCAGGATCCCCATCCTCAAGATGGCCAGGACTCCAGGGACCACGGCAGAGGGAGGGATGGGTAAACGCAAATAATGACTGAGATGGAGTTGCGTTGCCTCTCTTCGGATGGAGCCTTGGAGTCAGGTTTAATTTAAATAATGAGACATACCTGCTTGTGGCCACGCATCGATATTGGCTATATTCCTGTCTTGTTTCCTGGCCTCACCGATCCAAATCGTGCCTTAAGACTTCACTGTGGTGAGGGCTGAGTGGTTTATCTGTTCAGTTTGCCAGCTGGCCCCACACCCCACATGGCGACCCCAGGGCAGGTCAGACAGATGTGCAGGACCAGGTGCTCCCAGGAGAGCAGCTCTGGGAGGGATGATGGGCAGATGGCAGCCAGGCACTGCAGAGGTGCCCAGTGCTGGAGCAGGGCGGGCCTCTGGCCCCAAGCCTCTGTAATCCTCATTTTGTGGGAGCCCAGGATTAGAAGGGAAGAAAGAGGAAGATGCCCTGACATTGCTGGTGATGCTGCCGGTGCTGGCAGGGGTCTGGGGTTCATGCTCTGCTTTCTCTTCCCCTTTTATTACTGTCTCTAACTCTGACAAACCCTTTGGATCTCTGAGACTTGAGGAGCCTGGAGGAGCCGGTGTCCTGGGGGGATGAAAGTGCAGGGATGTAATGGGTTTACCCTAGCGCTGATCCCAGAGAAGCCCGCAGAAGATTAAGATTTGCTCCCTGAGCTTGAAATCTCCCTGCTACCCCCTGACCACATCAAAGGACATGGCCGTAGGGGGCACCTAATCCCATCAATGGAATCAAAGCTGGACAAGAAAGGAAATCTGCAAACTTGGTGCAGCGTCAGGACACAGCTCACAAGAGAAAAGATAGATACACCAGGGCTCTGGCCTCCTCCACCAGGGTTACATCCCAGGAAAGGTCCCGAGCCAGTCCACAAGCAGACAGGGCCTGTTCTTTGCTTCTTGAGGTGGCCACTGTGGGAAGGTCAACCACAAGAATTCAGAAAACTGGGCAGTGGAGCTGGGCCTGCCTCCAGGGCAGAACGGGATCCTGAAAGGGTTGGGACTCCTCTGTGTCTCACAGTTCTGTTAGCTCCCAGCTTTCAGAGAATGCTTTCACAAAGACACTCCTTACCACTCGTGTTCCCAAAGCGTGGTGCGCATGTGTGAGATGGTTTTAGGCTAAAAATATGTAATATATATTTTCAAAAATAAATTTCAAGAATATTGTGGCTACAATGATGTTAACATGAGCTAACTCAAAGACCAGTATTTAGTAAATAGCACAAGTGGTATTCTGCTATGGCAAAAGTGATGGCAGTGGCCTGCCAATTACTAATTAGAAAAACACTCTTTAGGATCATTTTTAGAGAAACACTGCCTTAGAACGGTGGTTTTCAAACATTCAGTCATGCCCCATGGTTGGAAATGTATCTATATGTATATAAAATGTTTTATGAAACAATTCTTATACACGCAAATAAATTTGATGCAATCCTATTCTGTTCCACGAGAAAGAAATGCTGCTTGCAAGCTATTACATTTATTTCATGATCCACTCATGGGTTACCTCCTGCAGTTTGAAAAACCCTGCCTTAGAGAATATCAGCATGTGATGATGATGATGATGAAGATGATGGTAGCTCTCAGTCAGTGAGACATTTTTCAGTGCCAAGACCCTGTGCGAAGAGCTTCTCCTTACGCTCTCACAATGACCGTAGGTCAGAGGTATTATTATTGCCTACATTCTACAGGTGGAATTACTTGCCAGGGTCACTCAGCCTGGCCGAGAGCAGCCCCTCTCCACTCTGGTCTAGCGCACATCCCACCAGCTCACTCCGAGTAATTCACGCCACGTTTGCCCTCCCCACAATGTAGTCCATCCCTCCAAGTCTGCCCTGTGGCTCCTGCCCGGTTTCCCCCCATCCACAAATGACCCACGGGAGGCAGGCTCCTTAACAAGCTGACCTCAGAGCCCCTGAGATGGGGGTGGGGTGTGTGGTGTGACAAGGACAACCTAAATGTCCCGGCCTCCCTGCTGCACACGTCCATCTCTGCGGCTGGGAGGGATCGACCTGCCTTGGGGACAAAATCCCATGGGTCGGGAGACACTGACCTTTCTCTCTGGCTCCCCTCGCTCTAGATTCTTCCCTAGGCCTTCCCTGGCTACTCTAGTTGAAACTGCAGCCTCTTTTTCCATCGTGTCTTATCCCCAACCCAGCATTTTTCTCCCTCCGTAGCCCTCATCCCCTCTAATATGCCACATCTTTTACTCATGTGCATAGGGCCTGTCTCCCTGCTGATCTTTGCCTCTGACTCCCAGGAAGTAAGCTCCACAGGGGTAGGACTTTTTGTTTCTTTTGTACACTACCGTATCCCCCCGTACACATAATGCAGTCTCAGCAAGTACGTGCTGAATGCCTTTCAGTCCTGCATACACTGCCCTGAGAGCTCAGTTTTGGCCATTACTGGATGGGCTTAGCTGCCCCCAACCCTCCCCCATCCAGGCCCCCCCCCCCGCCAGAGCTGAGCCACACACACACAGAGGCACAGACACACTCTAACACCTGTTGATTTCACCCTTTTCCTCTCAGAGGATGACCCCAAGGCAGGAGGGCCACATTCACCGCGGCCTCCAATGCTCAAACCCTGCAAGGTACTTAATATCAACCCCACGTTACAGTCCTGATTCTCTGCTAATAACGAACACGTGCCATCTCTCTAGCAAGGCATTAAGTGGTGTGACATGGCAGGGCAGGAATGAGAACCCCGATTTTACTTATACGGAAACGGGGCTTGGGGAGATGAAATGATTTACGCAAGGTCACTCTGTACCGAGCTCTTTGCCCTCAACGTCCTCCTCCGGACCATCCAGACTATCAGATGCCACGATTGTGCATCTTCTACAGTCACGGTTGTGCTGGGTTCTTTTCAGCTTCCTGCCATCAGTCAGAAAGAGCTCGGACAGAAGCCACGGGGATACTGGTGACCAGAGGGAGAGAAGGACTGCAAATAAAATCATTTTGTATGTGAATATGGAATTCATGGGGCTGACTTTCTCAGCAGATTTTGCTCAGGTGGCAATTTACGTGGCTTTTGTTTCTCTCGGCCCAGATGGCTTGGACAGGAGAGCCCCAGAGCTCAGGGGAAAGACAGGTTTTGGCACGAAATCTTTACAGCAGAACAGCCACTACTGGGATCACCGATTCTGTCAACATCCGAGCCCATTTCACCTCCTCACTCCTGTGCAAACTCTGCTAAGTTCTCTGCCTGGGGCCTCCGTGTGTCATTGGCAAAGCTGGGATGGGATTTTCTCTGTGATTTCTCCCAGCTTCTCCTCTCTTGAGAAGACAGGACACAACCTTTGCCTGCAAGAAGCAGCAGGGGGATAAAGTCCCCAGAAAGGAGTCGATTCTTTCCAGGCGTAATGATATTTCCGCAAGGCCAAGGCAGCGCTTCGAGCTGGATGAGGTTTTCCTGCCTGATGGGGGGTAGGGAGGGGCAGGTGGTCACTCTGAACGTGACCCAGGGAGTGAGGCTGAGAGGGTGGTGGGAAAATCCTGGAAAGTAAGGACACAAAGGAGCCCCGCTGGCTCAGAGTGCCAGCCCTGTCACTCGGGGTTCTCAGAAAGGCTTTCTCTGGGCAGGGTAAGTGCCTGGAAGACGGGAGAGCCCTTGGTTCAGAAGATCTAGGAGTCTGTCTCCTGGGGAATCCAACTGGTACTAGGGAGTTTCTGTGTCCCTCCCTTGTCTCCACAGCCTGAGTACTGGGGTCAAGCCTAGTGATTTTGTTCACTATGTGCTTTTTCTATTGATCAGGGGTAAATATTAGACAAGAGAAGTACCTGCTTGCCCCATGGGCGGGCAAAGAGATGGGCCATCTCCCGGGTACATGCCAGGTTATAATCAAAGATGACTTTTCCAAGCAGATTTGTGCTCATCCTGCAGAAGAGTTTAACCTATGTCATAAAGGTAGCGCTTTCTGGATGATCTTGAACAAATCACTTCCCTTCTCTTTGCCTGTCTCTGTGGCTGTACGATGAGAGGGTTGGGTGGTTGCTTTCATTCCTATCAGACCATGATTCCAAACTGGCAACTTTTGTCCCAAAGTATAGGGTTGGACCTTTAGTGTTTGCTTATAAAAGCATCGACAGACAGCATTTGTTTCTTAATTTGAAATCTCATTTTATGTGCAAGGTCAGAGGGGTTGGCAGCTGGGGGTGGGGGGTGGGGGCTTAGGGAGGAGAAAAGCACCCCTGCCTGCTTAGTTGCAACCTAGATCATAATGTTTGCGTGTCAACGATGATTGAATGAGGGCAGAAGTAGCCAAGATTGTTTGTGGTGCTCTGGCAAATTCCTATTCATCCTCCAGAGCCCAGGTATGACATCACCTCCTCTGGGAAGACCTCCGCAACCCTTTAAGCAAGGTCCTCCTCTTGTAAGAGGGCTCCCTCTCTGTACCAGATGCTGGAAACACAGACACAAGCAAGACACTGTCCCAGTCCTGAGGGGCCTCCCAGCTATGGTGTGAAACACACAGAGGGGTCCCAGACAATAAGCTGTGACTCATTACCTGGGGGAATCAGAGGTTTCTCAGAGAAGGTGATACCTGAGTCTGGCCAAAGGGATGGAACCTGACTCTGATCCAGTGTCTGGATCTAGCTGCTAATTTGCAGGGAATACCGAGGACAGAAGAAATGGAACTGCACTAAGAGTCTGCAGTCAGCAAAGTCTAGACTATGGGAAACTCTCCAGGTCAAATGGGCCAGGTTCCTCAACAGACACACTGCAAGGAAATAAAAGGGAAGGAAGAGAATGCTACTGATTGGGGAAAAAAAAAAAGAAAAAAAAAAAAGCTTAAAAGACATATCAGTTTTTAAAATGGGCAAAGTTAAACTATAGGGTATAAAGATGTAAAGATGTACAACAAGGTGATAAGTTAAAACGCAAGGAAGTGATTGATTACTATAAAAGTAAGGGATACGGTTGCCTCTGGCTGTAGGGGGTTGTGATTGCGGGGGGGGGGCACATGAAAGAGGTTTCTGGGTGTCTGGCAAAGTTCTCTGACCTGGGTGGTGTTCTACTTATAACTCATTAAGACATTCACTTGATTTGTGTGGTTTCTGAAATTGTGTTTTATTGTACAATAAAAGATTTAAAAATAGATGTCTCCAGGCTGGAATATTGGACTAAAACTGACGGCACAAGGCAAAATATATACACTTGCCAAATTCTGCTTTTAAGTCAAATAATATTTGCTCGCAGGAAAGAAGCGGCCTGACCTAAAGTAGTTTGTATTTTTAAAAATATCCTGGAGGTTTTTAGCTGCCCACAAATGACTGTGCCTGCATACGTGGCTCTCCAACTGCAGTCCCAGAGGCCCTGTGTTTGTCCTAGACTCTGGGGGGAGCCACTGTGGGGAGGTCCGAGCAAGAGGAAACTGACAGGGGGGAGGGGCTTTGTAGCTCTGGTCCTGCCCATCAGGGAGGACTGGCTGTAACTCTGGATGGGGGAGCCAGGGCCATATAGTCTCATTGCGAGGGCGCCACGACCAAGTCCCACTGTGAAAGGGGATGCTATGATTCACTACTTTGGCAGCCCCAAGAGAGACTGGGCGTGGCGCTAGCTCAAGGCAGCCCCCCGCCCCCCCACACACACACTGCTTCTCCAAGGGCCAAGCTCTGAGGTAGAAGCTTTGAATTTCAAGCCACAAGGCATTTAGGAAACACCTCTTTCAACTCTCTAATTTTGCAACTAAGGAAATTGAAATCCGGGGTATGTGATTTAACAAGGCTCATGCAATAAACTCAACACAGGTGTCCCCTTCTGCTTCTACCCTCCCCCTTCAAGCCAACGACCTACCTCCAGTCTCACGGAGGTGAGTATAGATACCTGTGGGCCTACAATGTAACCACAAGGTAACTACAAGTTACCTACAAGGTAACTGTTAGGCCTCTCGGCTCCTACGCTCACCCTGGTGCTTGTATCTGACCCACCTGCACTTCCATCTCCTCTCACCAACCTTGACTTGGGATCCATATTTGACCCCCGCCTCTAGGGGCCCATGTTTCCCCCAACATCCGTATGTTGACCTCTTCTGTACCTTGACCCTCTTTTATTGACTTTGGCTTGGCTCATCCACCCCGCTCTGTTGGGGTGGAATTCTCTGCTCCAGCAGCTGCAGGAAACCCAGTGTCCAGCCTCCGAGTTCCTTCTCATTAGGAATCCAAACTAAGGGACAGGATTCAAGACCATATCCAGTAGTTCAGGACCTTTCCCCTTCCTATCCCTGAATGTCTGGAATCTGAATGTCTGGAAAATTGATTTGCGTTTAGGAACAATTCCATGATGACACTGGTACCCTAGCTCAGCATTCCCTTCAAAAGCTAAGTGTATGTCTTCCATTTATTGGAATCTTAGGGGAAAAGATCAATATATTTCCCTGCTTCCTGAGCCCCATATCCTGTCTTCTATGATCCTGCCCCAAAGAGACTCTGCTGACATTCAATCCACCTGAAACTCCACGTGGTCAACTGTGCAGCGGGACCTGCAGAAAGGTGTGTTTTTGGGTCACATTAACAGAAGAATAAGATATAGAATGAGGGAGGTGAAGTAACATTAATGAGACTTACACCTGGAGTAGTATGTGTCACTTCAGTCCTGAGTGTCACAATTGAAGAAGGGGACAGATAGACCAGAGCATATCGGGAATGAGAGGCACTAAACATCATGTCATATTAAATTGGTCTATTTATCCTAGAAATGACTTGGGGAGTATCATAACTGGCTAGGGGCCAGATTCAAAGGATTACACAGGCAGGTGCCAGACTTAAAGGGTCAGTTCACAAGGGCTGGGAAAGGAAAAGGCACCCACCAGCTGAACGATGTGGCTGGCTTCCTAGACAAGAAGGCAGACAGCGAGCATCACGTGGAGAACTCACCTTTCAAGCAAAAACCAGAAACCAGAAAACACTGCTCCAAAAACTCAAACGCCCGTTCTGGAAATTTCTCCCACCCTCGAGACGCGCAAAACCAGTGAGACCGGACCTCTACCTCCACCCTACCCGCCGCTGGCGACACCAATGCCTAGCACGGGCCTTAGTGTCCCCACAGGTAACAAACATAAGGATCCCAGGCCAGCCCCGCCCTGCCCAGTGCGGCTGGGTGAATGGAGGTTCGGAGAGAGGAGACGCAGGGCGGCCAGCGAAGCGCGACATAGCTGGTGCCCGCGAGCCCTGGTGCCCAGGCTCGGCCTGCGTTGGTGACCGCGGAGCCGAGGAATGCGGGTGGACGGGGAAGGGTGGGGCTGGAGGACGCCTGAACACAACGTGAAAAGTAAAAAATGCCACATCGCAGAGGAAAGAGACGATACACATGGGAACACTGAAGCCCCCACTATCGACCCCAACCTCAAGAACCAGGCACGGACGGGGTTCGAACCCGCGATCTTCGGTTTACGAGACCGACGCCTTACCACTTGGCCACCGCGCCTGACAGCCGAGGGAGCGGTGGAAGCTCTCAGTGGAGGGGAGGCGGCGCAGGCGCGGGAGGGGCGGCGCCTCGCCTCCGGCCCCGCCCCCGGCCCCGCCGTCCTGCCCTCCAGACCCGCTGTCCGGGACCTAGCTCTCGGAGCCGCTGGGGCCCTCTCAGCGTCAAGGCCAGGCACCCGCGTCCTGCCGGCGGCGGGATCCGAACTCGCGGCGCCCGCCGGCCCGGGCCCGCCCCGCCTCTAGCGCCCCCAGGGGCACGGCGCCTGCGGAGAGGCCCGAGCGGCTTTCGAAAGGAGCGGCGGCGGGCGGAGAACCCAGGTGGGGAGAAACCACGACCGACGCCTGTGACGGAGCCGAAGCGGAGACGGCGGCGGCGAGCGAGCCAGGGCAGAGCGTCCGCGCTGGCGTCTCCGCAGGCTCAGGGCGCCGCCCTGTGACCTTGGCCGGGTCATTTCCATTCGGTCGGCAGGATACTGGGGCAGCGCGCTGGAGCTCGGGCCGAGTTCACGGGGAACCAAGGGGGCAAGAAGGGCGGTGCAGGCAGGAACGGAACTGGCCCTCGGAGAAAGATGCAGGGAGCCGGGAGGGATGGGCGCCACGCTGCAGGGGCGAAGGGAAGTGAGCGCGCCTGGCTGATCCCTCAGGGGCGGCCGTCTGTGTAAGCAAAACCTTCCTCCGTTGCTCTCACTACCCTCTTGCCCTTCAGCCTCTGGCACGGGCCTCGGGCCTGGAGACTCCGAGTAAACATCTGTTTGTGGCCTTGCCCAGCAGGGTCAGGTGTGGGCGCACAAGAGATGCCCCCAGGGATGTTCTGGGGACAGTGCTAGAGTGACCAGCTGGAGGCGACCTGAATGGAGGAGTCTGTTAGTCTGGCCATACCACGGAACAGTAGGACACTCTTAGAAGGAATGATCTAGATTCAAAGGAATGATTATCAGCATAGAAGGAGCACTAAAAGCACATGTGATTTTAAGATGTAGAACAATACGTGCCACTTACTAAAGCAAAGGGAAAGACACAAAGTAGATAAAAGTAAAAACATTAGAAAAATAGAGAGGGGGGGAGACTGGAGGTAGGGACCAAAAGGGAGTTTACTGGTAATGTTTTGTTTCTATTCTGTGAAAGAGGCAAAAAGCTGAGAGGTTGGGGATACGAGTGTTTATTACGATACTATAGGTTTCGTATTTTCTTTAAATTAAAAAGAAAGGAAGGGAATTCCCTGGCCGTCCAGAGGTTAGGACTCCGCACTTCCACTGCAGTTAGGCACAGATTCGATCCCTGGTCGGGGACATAAGATCCCGCATGGCCACGAGAGGCGGCCAAAATAAATTTAAAAAAAAAATTTTTTTTTTTTTTTTAAAGGAAACGAAACTAGGTCCCTCTGTCCTTGTTTGGCCTGTGGCCATAGCGTCTGTTCCAGGAGAGGTGAGTGGGGATAGGTGGGGAAGGGGAGTCCCAGTCCCAAGGCAGGGGGTGGCCAACTGCCAGCCTCCCTCCGGCCCCAGCCCTCGTGTACACAGGCGTCAGGGGTGGGGACACAAACCAGACCAACCCCTCCTTTGCCGACCCTGCCACCTCCACTGCCCAAGTCATCCTAGAAATTTTTCAAAAGTATAGCTGGTGGAGATTTGGGGAAAGTCAGGAAAGCTATAAAAATCACTGTCAACCATTTTGAAATGTACAATAGTGTTAACTACAGGCCCATGGCTATGTAACAATCTCTGCAACTTTTTCATCTTGCAAAAGGGAAACTCTGTATCCACTGAGCAGCAACTCCCCTTTCGCTCCTCCCCCAGCCCCTGGCTACCACCGTTCTAATCTTTGTAAGAATTTGACTACTCAGGGTACCTCATATAAGTGTCTTTCTTTTTGTGACTGGCTTATTTCAATGAGCATAAGGTCAAGGTTCATCCGTGTTCATCTACATATGACATGATTTCCTTTCTTAAGGCTCAATATTCCATTGTATGTTTCTTTATCCATTCTTCCGTCATTGGACATTTAGTTTACTTCCACCTCTTGGATATTGTGAATCTTGTTGCAATGAACATGGAGGTGCAACTATCTCGTGATCCTGTATTCAGTTCTTTTGGATATATACACAGAAGTGGGAATACTGGATCACATGGTAATTCCATTTTTAATTTTTTGAGGTACCTCACAACTGTTTTCCACAGTGGCTACACCATTTTACAATCCCACCGTCTGTGCACAAGGGTTCAGATTTCTCCACATCAGTGCCAATACTTGTTTTGTTTTTATAGTGGCCATCCGAATAGGTGTGAGGTTGTGTAATTTCATTGTGCTTGGATTTGTATTTCCCTGATTAGTGATGTTGAGCATATTTTCATGTTTGTTGGCCATTTGTTTTTCTTTGAAGAAATGTCTATTTAAATTCTTTGCTAATTTTTAAATCAAGTTATTGGGTTTTTGTTTGTTTGGGTTTTAGTTTTAGGAGTTCTTTATGTATCCTGGATGTTAACCTCTTATCGCATATATGGTTTGCAAATATTTTCTCCCATTCCTTAGTTGGATTTTTCACTCTGTTGATTGTTTCCTTTACTGTGCAGAAGTTTTCCGTTTGATGTAGTTCCATTTGTCTGTTTTTGCCTTCATTGCCTTTTTTTTTGGTGTCCTCTTCAAGCAATCAATCATTGCCAAATTGAATGTCCTGAAGCCTTCCCCCTATTTTTTCTTCTAAGAGTTATATCAACTCAGGTCTTATGTTTAGGTCTTTAGTCCATTTTGACTTAATTTTTGTATGTGGTGTAAAGTAAGCATCCAACTTCATTATTTTGCATGTGGATATGCAGCTTTCCCAGCACCATTTGTTGGAGACAGGAAAGTTTTTAAAAGCCTAAAAAGGAGAATTCAAAGGATCCGTAGTCTTACCACCAGAGAGAAGCACAATGCCTGCATTCCTGTATGTATAAAACACACTAATTCATTTTTTCCGAGATACATGGTTGGGTTTTTTTTCACATTTTAACCATTAGAAATCAATATGACAACTGGTTTTAGTTGGAGTTTTACAGTTGGCAATTTTTTTAGTGGCACGTATGTTTTTTAAATCGATGCATTTGATGAAATGGAGTATATACATATATAATACAGTTAGGAGAGTCAGACTCATATTTTCACATTCGTATATTTCATGGTGTCCTCATTTTTCTCACCATTGTAAGATGAGCACGTCCCACGTCTTTAAAAGTGGATCATTTCATGGACTGTAACAGGCGTACAACTCTGGTACGGGATGTTGATAGCAGGAGAAGCTGTGCGTCGGGGAGGGGAGGGTGCTTCCCACTCAGTTTTGCTATGGACCTAAAACTGCTCTAAAAAACAAAGTTTATTTTTTAATACCTTTAAAAGACACTAAAAAAAAAAAAAGAGGTAATTCTTGAATCCTCTGCTCTGACTCCTGTGCTGTGAGTCGCAGCCAACCCTGGGCTGCGCTGGGGCTGCTCCTTGGTGGGGGTCCCTGTGGGCCTGGCCCAGGAGCCTGATTTTGTTCTTCTTCCAGCAGTGAGCAGCTGTAAGAGCATGGTCTAACTTCTGTTTCCTAAACTCACATGTACCATTTTTAATATAGAGCTTTTGCCTTGGGAAAGATGCTTTGAAACTTGACCAAAAGGTGAGAGCTGGTTCCAGAAGCTCCTAGCCAACAATCAGGCCATACCTACTTCCATGTAGTGCAGTGATAAGATCATCCAGTCATTCAACAACTCCTCAGTGAGCACCTACTAGGTGCTAGAATCTTTTCTCAGTGCTGGGGCTATAGCAGTAAACTAAGCGTCACAGATCCCTGCCCTCATGGAGCTTCTATTCTTAAATAAGCAAAACGTATAGTATATCAAATGGTGATAAGTACTAGGGAGAAAAATAAAGCAGAGAAGAAGGATGGGAAGTTCTGCAGGTAGGATGGAGGGTGGCAACTTTTAACAGAGAGATAGAGTAGATTAAAAGCAGTCACAAATTCTTTGCTGCTTTTCCCACCCAAAGGTAGAGTCTATTCCCCATCTTGGGGTATGGGCTGCCTGTCTGGCTTGCCTTGACCAATAGAATGAGGGCCTAGTGATGGTGTATAAGTTCTAAAGCTTAGGTCTCAAGAGACCTTGTAGCTTCTGCCTTTGCTATCTCAGAAGCCTGTCCTGAGACCTCTGTGTAAGAAAGGCAGTCCAGCTATTGGAGGATGAGAGGCTGTGAGGCATCTCGCAGCCAAAAGCCAGCACCACCTACTAGACACGTCAGCTTGGCCACTTCAGGCCTTCCAGCCCCACTGACCCCTCAGCTATATGAGCAAACCCAGGCACACCCTGCAGAGGAGCTGCCAGCCTACCCACAAAATAATAAATTGTTCTCATGGTAGGGTTGTGAGGGTAGTTTGTTACTTAGCAATAATAGTTGCTAGATATAGGAGGTTACATTCAACTAACACACTTTCTGGTTCTGGGTTTGTGGGCTGGGGGTTATTTGCATGGAGTAATCGAAACTTTTGTGATGCTGGATCAATGAGGCAGGGGCCATGCCCAGTGGCCCCTCAGAGGTTATTTAACCTCAATTTCCTCATCCACAAAATGGGAGAGTTTGTTCGCTATTAGCCACAGCCCTGCATTAATTAAAAATTGAACCACCTTCTTCATTATTCACTGCTGAAGTGAGCAGGGGTGTGAAATGCCGCTTGACCCTTTTTCCGTAGGTGCGTGCAACAGCAACCTGACACTTTCCCTTTCCTCAAGTTTCACAGTCCCTTTGCGAGCACGAAGGCTCTAAATTAAGGCTGCTGCTAGTAGGAGAAAAAAGTCAACGCAGGTTGAAACCTTTTTGGAGAGTGTATGGCCACATGTGTAGACATTTAAATTAAGGCTGCTTTTCATACTTGGGGTTAACGCGGTTTGATTTTTTTTCTCTCTTTCTTCCCTTTCTCAGGGTTTAGTCGTTTACCTTTTCCCAACTCCTCCACCTGTTGGTAGAGCCTTCCCTGGTAACAAAATACTTACAGGTGGCTGTAATTTAAAGGGTTGGGGAGGGCTCACAGGCTAAATAAGTGGGGGAGGGATAAATTGGACGATTGGGATTGACACATACATACTCCTATATAGAAAATATCTATAGATAACTAGTAAGGACCTACTGTATAGCACAGGGAACTCTACTCAGTACTCTGTAATGGCCTACATGGGAAAAGAAGCTAAAGAGTAGATATAGGTACAACAGATTCACTTCGCTGTACACCTGAAACGAACACAACATTGTAAATTTTTTTTTTTTTTTTTTTTTTTTTTTTTTTTTTGCGGTACGCGGGCCTCTCCCGTTGCGGAGCACAGGCTCTGGACACGCAGGCCCAGCGGCCATGGCTCACGGATCCAGCCGCTCCGCGGCATGTGGGATCTTCCCGGACCAGGGCACGAACCCGTGTCCCCTGCATCGGCAGGCGGACTCTCAACCACTGCGCCACCAGGGAAGCCCCTAAATTTTTTTTTTTTATTGGGGTATAATTCAGGCCTCCTCAGAAGGCCCCAAACAAGGCAGGAGCCTTATTGAGCACCAGCACTCGGCAGCTACAGCCCTTGGGACCATTCCTTTCCCTGAACACGATCCTGCTGTGATGGACAGCGAGGAGTCTCCATGGGGGCTCCTGGACAGTACGAGATCTACCTGGCTGAGATCAGAGCACTGATGGACCAAGTCATTCCCCAAGATGGGTCCTGTTTGGGTGGATTTCTTTTGGGAAAGATGGATCTCCTGAAAAGAAGCCTGGTAGGGCCGAAACCGCTGAAGACTTGCTATCTCATGCACCTATTGCTGTGTGACCAGCTACCTCCAAATGTAGAGGTATGCAGAGAGATATGGGGCTCCTTTGTGCCCACCTTCACCTCAGAAAATGGAAACATCTGAGGGCTCTCTAGTGGGGCAGGTCGGACTAGACCCTCTCCTAGTCTCCTTCCTGCCTTGACAGCCTCCGGAGTTGACGTTTACAGCATCCCCTCCCCCACCCCCCAGCACCACCATGATTGCAGGCCGAAGCACTGAGGGTCTGGCCTGCCGCTGCCGGAGACCCGAAGAGTCTAGCTTTTGGTCTAGGGGTCGCCTGCTGGACTGGATAACTGAGAAGGCCATGTGGAGACAGGGGGCCAGTTGGGCTAGAACGCAGGGGATGAGGGTCTCACAGGCTCCCCTGGGCTTACTGACACCAAATGGAATCTGGAAAGTGGGCCCAAACTTCAGTGCCTTTGCCCTCTGGGTTTGGGCCTTTCAGGAGCTCCAGCAATTTTTTTTTTTTTTTTTTTTTTTTGCGGTACGCGGGCCTCTCACTGTTGCGGCCTCTCCTATTGCGGAGCACAGGCTCCGGACGCGCAGGCTCAGCGGCCATGGCTCACGGACCCAGCTGCTCTGCGGCACGTGGGATCCTCCCGGACCGGGGCACACACCCATGTCCCCTGCATCAGCAGGCGGACTCAACCACTGCGCCACCAGGGAAGCCCTCCAGCAATTTTTTTTTCGTTGTTGTTAAACCCAGAGGCCACATCAGTGTCACGGAGCCGAAATCAGAACCCAGTAGCAAAGTCAGAGCTTGGAGAGAAAGTCAGGGCCAAACCAGGAATGGCAGGAGAATGAGGGGAACTTCCTGCGGCCCCAACTCAGCCACCTGGTGAGTTCCAGAAGGACTGGCTTGAAGCTGGCTCCGGGCTTCCCGGGCCCTAGATCCCACAACCTTGCCCCAGCGGGCTTGGGGCACCACTGACCCCTCAGCCCACATTAAGGTGTAGCCTGGCCAACCAGGCTGACCCACGGTGGAACCACCATCCTTCCTGGGCCTCCGCTCCTGCCCCCCGAGCAGTGCAAACAGGCCGCACAAGTCCCACCTGTGGGCCATTGCTTCTAAAGAGCCCACGGCCCCACGCCAAGCACTCAGAACACTGCAGGGCGCACGGTGAGCCTTAAAGACACGCCAGCGACACGAACCACCTAGTTGTTGCATCTTGTGGGCCAAACACCGCACTAGGCACAGGGATTAGGGAGGGGAGAGGGGCTGTAGGGGGAGGAGGGTTGCCAAATCCCACTTCTCCGCGGCTCAAAGGTCAGAGAGCAGCCAGATGGACCGACCGAATCCGACTCACCCCTCACCAAGGGCCCCCTGCTGACCACGGATCTCTGGACTCCACGGTTAGCAGGGCTGCACCTCCTCCCCCTGAGGATCCTGGGCCTGCAAGTGAGATGCCGCGGGAATAGCTTTCTCCACGCCTGGGCGTAGGTCAGTCATTTTCCGGAGATGGGTTGGCTGCGTGGACCTGCCCAGCGAGGCCATGAGAAGCCTGGCTCCCTTGCCCAAGTGACCACCCAAAGCTGGTGATTCCAATTCTCCACCTCACGCAGCAAAAAACAAAACCAACCAGGTCTTACCTGAGTCCACGCTGCCTTCGTCTTGGTTCCTCTCTTGGCAACCTACCTGGTCCTGTTGCCGCTCTCTGAAACACAGCTCGGAGCAGGCCGCCGCTGGCTTAAGATCCTTCAGTGGTTGCCACGCCCTGCCCCCTGCCCTCTGCCCGCTAGTTCTCCTAAAGCCTTTGCACCTGTTCTTTCTCTGTGTTTTTTTCCCAACTTCTCTCACCTGGCCATCTCCAGCTCCTCCTTCAGGCCTAGTTGAAATCTCCTGACTCCTAAAACAATTTCAGCAGTGATTATGCACCCATGACTCTCAGCCCTGGCCACACACTGGCATCACTGGGGGGGCGGGGGGGGTGGTTTGGAAAAAACCCTAGCGTCTAGCCCCACCTGAATCCAAATCACTGTGCTGGGGCCCTACATCCAAGTGGTTTAAAATTCCTCCAGGTGATTCAAATATGCAGCCAAGTTTGAGAACCTCCCTTTCTAGAAGCTGCTGTGCCCTGAGGTTGGGGAGCGGGTTTGTTTTGCGGTCACAAACCCAGTGCCTCACCCTACACTGAGCGTCTATGAGGTGCTGATGAAACGTTTGCTTAATGGATGATGAGATCCACCCTTGGCCCAGCAGGCTCTGCAGGGCCTCAGCTGTCCTCTCTCTCCAGCCCCACCTCTCCACTCACCTCCCGACCACCGTACCCTGAAACGGCCGTGCTTTCTACAGGTCTCCCACGTGATTCCCAGATCCTACAATTCTTCAGGGCTCTGCTGAAACAGCCCTTCCTCGGGGAAGCTGTCCCTGATGCCCACTGGCCTCAGTCCCCTTGCCCCCGGCTCCCATCCCCCACTGGTGCCCGGTAGATTAAGTCTGTTGGTTGAGTGATTTTGTATCCAGATATTTTTGACCCCTCAGAAGACTTTGTCCTGGGCCCAGATGACTCTAAAAGGGCTTAAATTTGAGGGCATGGTGAGCTGGTGGGATCCAACAATGGAACACTTTGGCAGGAACCGTGACCTCTAAGCGGCGTAGGGACAACGTTGTAATAAAGAGGGTGAGAAAACGGTCTCCAAGACTGTGCAGGGGTCCCATCCTGCACACACTGCAGGGCTTGCTCTCACCTCTCTCCAGGAGAGTAAACTGAGTTGAATCGTGTCCCCTCCGAACGGTATGTTAAAGTCCTGAGCCCTGTACTTGTGAACGAAGCCTTATTTGGGAATAGGGTGATGGCAGTTGTGATCACGTTGAGGTCATACTAAAGTAGGGTGGCCCTAATCCAACGTCTGGTGTCCTTATAAGAGCAAATCTTGGTCACAGAGATACCCAGACGGAAGATGGCCATGTGACAACAAAGGCAGAGACTGGAGCAATGCCGCCACAAGCCAAGGAGCACCAAGGATTGCTGGCAACTGTCAGCCAGGAGAGGCGCGGAGATCCTCCCTCAGAGATTGCGGAAGGCACTAACACTTTAATCTCAGACTTCTGGCCTCCAGAACTGTGAATCAATTTCTGTTGTTTTAAGCACCATCTCACCCCTCCCCCAATTTGTGGTACCTTTTTTTTTTTTTTGGCCATGCCACGCAGCATGTGGGAATCTTCCCTGACCAGGGATTGAACCCGTGCCCCTGCATTGGGAGCTCGGAGTCTTAACCACTGGACTGCCAGGGAAGTCCCCTGTGGTGCATTTTTATAGCTGCCCTAGAAAACTAATTTAATAGAGGAGACGTTTCGATAAGGAACCTTTGGGGGAAGATGAGTTTTGCCTCCCGAAATCCAGATTCTGATTCTGCAAGCACTTACTGGATCCCCATCTGGTGGCTTGACTCCATGGGTAGGAACTGTTACTTCCCTTGCTTTACGGACGAGGCAACCGAAAACTCAGAAAACTTGCTTAGTCACACAGAAGGAAGTCATAGAATGGGGGTCTGATTTCAAGTGCAGGACTTTTTCCATGAACACAGAGTTGGTGCTCAGAAATGGCCTGATTACTGTGAAACATCAGCAGATTGGAAGTTTAATACTGGGGTTTTCTCAGTGACACCCCATCCCCACCCTGGTTCCCGAGACCCCATTGCACTCTCTTCTGCTTCCTTAACAACGAGTTCATCTTTTCAGGACTTCAGATCTCAACACACACACCCCAAGGCAGGGTGCAAGGGGGCTACAGCTTCTGGAAAGGCCAGCAATTGCTTCTGGATGGCTGGGGTAGGGAAGGCAGAACCAGTCTCAAAAAAAAGTAGTGGCAAACTAAGAGGGAAGCCGTTTTTAAAACAGGGGTGCAGGGCCAGTGCTCAGGAATTGGAGACACCTGGCTGGCAGCAGAGGTGTCCTAGGAGGAGTGGGGAATAGGGTTGTCAGATAAAATACAGGACGCCCAGTTAAATCTGAATTTCAGATATACAATGGATAACTTTAGTACTGCTTGGGACATACTTACACTGAAAAATTATTTGTCTGAAATTCGAATTTAGCTGGGTATCCTGTATCTTGACTTGCAGAATCTGGCAACCCTCGTTGGGAAGGGAAAGGCGCGTTAGGAGGATGGAGTAAAGGTCCAGATCACAGAACGCCCAGTGTGGAAGAGGACTTTGCTGCAAGCCCAGGAGGCCATGTGAATCCGATGAATGGGGCACCGTCTGCCCACTAGGGCAGACCTATAGCACCTGGGCCTGTGTGGGGACCCGTCAGTGACCAGAACAAGTTGAGAGCCCTGGGAGGCCCTTGCTGGGAAAGGGAACGTGGCTGCAGCGAGGACACCGTTTTCAAACATCACAGCCCCGAGGGCTGGATGGTGCCGTTATCAGGGCTTCTGGGATGCCCATCTCCTCTCCTAGGTGCTGTCCCGAGGAAAGGATCAAGAGGGTCTGCAGGGTGAGCCCCTGCCCCCGCAGGGGCACCAGCCACCCTGCTACACTGGATGAGGCCCGCTCTTCCTACGGGAGACTGACCCCGGGAGCTCTGGGACCAGGCCTCACCTCTTCCGCCCTCCCTCCCCTGCCACAGAGACACCGTCAAGTCAGGCAAGAAGAGCAAAGTGTTTATTTACACCTGGGCCTGTACGTGAGCGTTCCCGAGGGAGCCTGCCTCTGAGAGCCTGCTCCTTCTTGGCAGGCAGCTCGGGACCCTGGGACGCAGCCTTGGAGCCTCCCCATCCTCTCCCCACCCTGGGGCCTGGAGGTGGAGGTCTCACTCTAGCCCCAAAGCTAAACCTGCTTCCAGACGGAGGCTCCTGGGGCAAAAGACTCAGGTGAAAACCCACGATGCATCAGAGTCACCCGACAAACCCTCGGATGAACCCTCACATGCAGCTCATCCCACCCGGGCCCCGGAGACTCCAGCCAAGAAAGCGGGAAGAGCCGGGGACGAGGGAGCCAGCGGGCTGCGAGCCAGTCCTCAGCGACGCATGGTCCGACGGCGGTCCTGACCTCACCGGGGATTGAACGGCACCCGGGTCTGAGCACCTTCGGTAGATGAGGAAGAGCTGGGCGGTTGTCAGTGGCAGGCAGGGGATGCAGCCAGAAGCCTCTTCCTTCTGCCTGCTTGGGGTCCGAAGCTGTGTAGACACCAGATGGCGATGGCCCTGAACCCAGGCCCAGTGCCAAGCACTGGAAGCTGCGCAGCTGGAGCTTCTCCCGTGGGCCGGGGGTGCCTCCTCCGAGGGGCCCACAGAGTGGCCACAGACCCACGACATCGCGGCCGGGCCGACACCCCAGATTAAGAAGGTGCGTTCTGCCAGCTACAGGTACTGACACCGACTCAGGGAGGGAGAAGCTGCTTTGCACAGAGTGAGGCTTTTCTAGTGTGCAAGGCGCCTAAACAGCGGCAGGCTGGACGACGGGCTGAGTGAGACCACAATGAAACACCTGTCCCAGGTCAGCAAGTCTGCAGGGCTGAGCGAGCGGAGGAAGCGGGGCTGGGGCCTGTGGACGGGCGTGCGGGGGGCGGGCCTCGCGGGGCGGAGGCGCGTGGACGCAAAGGGGACACTATGTACACTTTACAGGGCTCGGGTAAACAGAGCACGTAGAAAAGGGGGCAGTGGAAACTCCTGTACAGTGGTGACAGGGGAGAGAAGGCACGAGGACAATGACCCCAAACCATGCAGACAAAACACAGCCTGTGCAGCACAGCAAAGCGGAGGGGCCCGGAGAAGGCACGTCTCCCCAGACCACAGCACCGAGATCCTGCAGGGTCGGCGCCAGGGTGCCTCTCCCAGCCACCCCCCTGCTGCTGGCTCCGGGCAGACATCCCTCTGTTACAATCACAACGGAAAGACGAGCCTACGAGGTCGGAGCACCAACGTCATGTGGCATCAGGCTTCGCAGGGTCTACGCTTCTAGAAACACACCTTTCTAGAAGGCAGCCTGTTTCCCAGGTAGGTGGGGCGTGGCAGGAGGGCAGGGAAACAGGCCCGTGGCTCTGGCCTCTCCTGCTCCCTGCCCGTTCATGGGCGCACTCAGAACGCGGTGGCAGGGCCCGGAGGTCCCTAAGGTCAGCGGAGGGAAGGGACTTGCGCAAAGTCACCCAGGAGGGCGTGGCCCCTCTAGCTTGAGGCCTCTCGCCAGCCTGAAGCATAGCATTAGAGGAGCTGGCCTAGTCCCAAAGGAGGAAAGGCCGGGGGGGGGGGGGCGGCCAGGGCTGCAGTCCCGAATGGCCCCTCTCCTTAATCTAAAACCCACCTCAGCCCTGAAAGAGAGTTGCTATAGATCTGCCGGGCGAACAGTCGTTTCCTTGGCACTATAACCACCCCGATGCTTCCCCTGTTCCGATCGCATGGCATCTAAAGTTCGCTTTTAGGTTTAAACTTGCTAATGCATTAAACACACATACTCACGGAGCACAAAAAGAGGGCTTAATTTCTTCCTGGTCCCCCAGGCCCCACCGGCCCCTGAAGGCCTTTGCCCGTTATAAGTCCCTCGATGGAACAAAAGAGCCTTCCTGACTCTCAGGACCTGGCTCGGCCAGGAATCCAGCAGATTAGCGCCTGGAGCCTCCAGAGCTGGGCGGGGATGCTGGTATGGCTACTAACAGGGGAGGTGCTGGGGTGACCTTTAACCCCCCAGCCTGAAAACGGATCAGAGGCAAAACCCCCAAAGCGGGAATCCCCGTTGGGCTCAGCTGTGCAAGTAGGTGGCTGCTGTTTCTGAGGCTGCTTTCAGCACCCACCCGCCCCTTCCCCACCCCCACTCCGTTCTACTCCCACTCTGGACTGTGTCTGATACATCCCAACATGTGCCACCCACCGGCTCCACGAGGAACAGGCAGAGACCGGCCCACTCGGGTTCGCTAACCCCTAGGCTAATGAAAACAGGTGGATCCACCCACTCCTGAAGGCACCTGGCCTCCCATCCTGGGGGGCCACCATCCGACGTCATTACAGGAAAAGCCACCAACATCCCAGCAGGAGAACCCGCTGTTATCCAGCACCTGGGTTAACAAGCCCAACAGAGGTTTTCTCTGCCTCCGGCCAGCAACCTCCTTGTCTCCACATTACCATCACCTGGGTGCCTGGGCCACACCCACACCAATTAAATCCAAATCTCTGGGGGCTCAGGCAGCAGCATTTAAAAAAATCTCCCCACGTGATTCCAATGCACAGCCCAAGTTGAGAACCCCTGTTTCAGGCCCAGGTACTTTGGGAGGTTGTCCAGCTTTGTGTTTTTAATAGGTGAGAAATAAAGTGTATTAGACGTTTATAGATAAAGGATAATTTCCCTCTGACAATTCTTGAAGAATCTACGCATTTAAGATAACTTGCCTATCTCTGGCAATTCAAAGTTAATTTTTTTTTAAAACACTTGCTGGTTCAACGAATTTTGTTGGGGCTCTGATTGAATGCAAGGATAGCCCCGAGTCATGTAAAATGTGAATCTGCTGCAGGGCCTGCTCCCCACGCCCCCAAACACCTCTAAACTTCACACAAGTTACTGTAATCCCTACTTGGTACAGTTGCCAGGCTTGGCAAAACCAAAACCCACATGGGGCACCCAGTTAAATTATAATCACCTGGGGAATTCTTTAAAAAAACAACACTGATGCCTGGGCCACACCCCACACCGACGGAATCAGAACCTCTGGGGACTGGGCCCAGTTATCAGAATTTTAAAAGCTTCTCCATTTAAAATGTGTCCCAAGTACTGCAGGGAACACCTCCTGAAAGTCATTTGCTTACCTGAAATTCAGATTTCACTGGGCATCCTGTATACTATCTAGCAGCCCCACCGCTGAGAGAGAAAAGCAGAACCCTCCGCCGGAAAACAAAGGAAGGAGAAAACACAGGAAGAGAGCAGTTCTGCCCCACCTGGACCAGTCAGTCCAGCTCTGGAACCTGCTCAGAGGCTGTGGGGCTGGGACCCCTCCGGCATCTGCCTCCCTCAGGCTAAAAAGCTACAGGCTCTTAAAAAGCCAATCTGATACATTCTGGCTGAAGTGAGAAGGTTGGATTTCACATGGGGCGTGTGTTAAGTGGAACTCAGTCTCATTTTACAGCCAGCCCGTCCCAGAGACCAGGTCCCGGGGGGCCTTCCCGACTAGCGCCTCCCGCGGGGAGTGCGCTCCCGTGGCGCCCCCTGCAGGCTGACAGCTTCTTCCACCGCTTTCCCCTTGGCGGAGATTCCTTCCCACATTGTGACTTTATTAACTCAGGCCTCTGCGGCCTCCCCTGGAATTCCACATCAGGGTGGCTAAACAGCACATCAACCGTTACACATAAAATGCTCATCCCTGGGGCGAGTCCCCCACAGACCAGGATCCGGATCCGGCTGGCCTCTCCGCAGGATGCCTCCCCATATAAAACCCAGACCAAAGCCACCTCGTGATTCATCATCTTTCCTGTCCTTTAACTCATGCCATTCCTTCCTACTAGCAAATTCTCAAGAGACCCACTCCTCGTGCCTTCGTTCCACCGCTGCTTCTGCTCAGACCCCTGGGGGGCCCAAGGAGACCAGTGTCCTTCGGGGGTTGAGAGACTCCCAGGAGACTGACCCCTGCCCTCATCTTCCTGGTGTGGGCAGCCCCAAAGTCCTGGATCAGACCAATGCAGCCCCATGATTTGCTGCAGGCAACAAATCCCATGCCTACCTACGCTTAGAAAGAAATCACGAAATCCAACAAAAGCAAACGTTGACTGGAATGGGATGAAGATCAGTCCTGGCCATAGCCCTGCTCTGTGAGCGGGAACACACTCGAGGCCCTAGGTCCCCTCTTCACCCTCTCCTGCCCTCGCTCCTTTGCATACACCCCTCCCCAAGATGCCCAAGCTTTCCTGCTCACACTAGAAGTGCTGAAGGAAACAAGAAACTGCGGGGGGGGGGGAAATAAGACCATACATTGTTTATATGTATTTGGATTAAGGAAACAATTCACAAGCCATACAAAACTGAGACACATTGGAAAACTCAAAGGAAAGTACCGTATCTACTCCCAGACACCTAGAACAAAACATCACATGAAAGATCCAGAGGGTGAGTTTCCACCATGTGTCACCAGGATGGAAGACTAAGGTTTCCCTGCAACTTCCACAACTGTCTCTCCCACCAGCACAGCGTTTGTTCCCGCAGCTGAGACCCGAGTACAGGTGTGTTTCTAAAGGCTGGAACACGGGGCCCTCACCACCCAACTGAGCCAAGCCCAGAGCCTGGATTCTGAAAATCCAAACCCAAGGCCATCACCAGGGACAGGTAAGCAAGGCCCACTTCTAGCCCGAGGGAGCTGTCGAAAGGGTCCATCCATGTCCTCTCTTAAAAGGCATCCACGGGAAAGGATGCTGACAGGGACCTGAGCGTGCTCCCGCCCGAAAATCGTGTCTTTGGTTGCCCAACGCCAACACGTGCCTGAGACTGTCCCCAGCCTCCTTCCCCTTTCTTTTAACCCTTCATGTACACCCAGGTGAACGCTGCTTATTTTTCACTGTCTTAAAAAACAAAAAAAGACAGAGAGGGAGAGGTAGGTGAGCAGGGATGGAGAAGTTTGCAGGGAACTCTCAAAACGCCAAGAATTCTCAGGATGAAGGTCGCCCCTCCAGCTCCTCCACAAACCTGAGTCCTTGGGACACACTGTGCACAAGCCTCACACGGGCTGCCGGCTTGGCGGGGGGGCTCGTGAGGGGCCCCTACACGTTGCCCCCATACGCTCCTTCTTCCTCTCCGAGCTCAAGCACCTGGCCTGAAAGGTGGCCGAAGAGGTTGGTGAGGCATTTGAACTCCTGGAAAAGATCGTAATTTTGCTCCCACTCCCAGGGGGAAACAGGGATGCGGTGGAAGAGCCTGTCTCACTGGAGTACTTTTTAATCCTGGTCCCCAGAGGTAGAATCATTTTATCCAGTATCTGAAACACAAGCTTCTAGCTCTCATCACTACAGTAACTCCTGACCGCCGCCCTCGCCCCCGCCCACCTCGGGGACCCTCTGCCCCTCGCAAAGGGACCACAAAGTGCAAGGACGGCTCACAGCGCAGATGGCGCCCGCGGCCACGGCCCACGCTCACCCCTTGCTGTGCACATGGCCTCCCCACATACACACCGGTACACGTTACACCACCGTGGCCAGAGACACATTTACAGTGTGCGTGGGAGCCCGGCCTGGGCCGCATCCTCAGGCAGGATCGGGCCCTTAATCCTGGGGTCCAGGGGCCCCGAGGCCGCTCTGCAGCCCCTCGTCTCAGTGTTTGATCTCGAGGATGGAGGGATTGTGGTCCAGGATGGCAAGGATAATCTTGTCCATGTACTGCCTCAGCCGGAAGTTGATCTCCTCCTGCTCTTTTAGGGCTTCCATGAGCTGAAGGGAACGAGAAAGAGAGGTGAGAGGCCGGGCCGGGGCTGGGGTGCGGGCAGTGCCCCAAGACCAGCCTCAGCACTCGGAGCCAGGGCACGCGTCTAGGGCGTCACACCCAGGGAGGGTTAAATACGAAGAGGCCCAGGCCACACCCCCAGAGAGTCTCATATCACTGGCCCATGGAGGAGTCCAGGTATGGGTGATTTTCTGATAAAGGTAGAGAACACTGGCCAGAGGCATTTATAATCAGGAGTGACATCCAAAGTCCTTAAGACTGCCAGCTGTTTCCTCTGCCTGGAATGTCCCTCTCACCACCCTCCGGCCCTGCCATTGTCCTTCTCCAGGTCGACTCCTGCCGTGTCCTTTAGGCTGTAACTGAAATGCTGCCTCTGCCCGCAGGCTGGAGGCTGGTGCCCGGCTCACATGGGAGCTCCTTGAGGCCCAGGGGCCAGATCTTAGCTGTGTGTCCCAAGCACAGGGTAAGGGATCAGTGACTCACGATTCGTGTTGAAATCTAATCTGGGAATTTCGGAGGCCTGATCTTTCATAAGCACACCCCAGTGGGGCAGAAAGAGTGGGCTTTGCAGCTAGAGACCTGGGTCCCTCTCCCTCCGTAAGCTGGGTGATCTTGTGTCCTGATCTCCCGATCTGTGACAGGCAGGTGTTCAGAGAGCCTTCGAGTTCTCAGAAGATTAAGTGAAGACATACTGCAAGCAGGTGCCCAAGAAATGCCAGCGTCCTTCCCCTCTTGACTTGGGGGAGGGGTCGTCTAGCCTCCCCTGGATTATAAGTTGATGAAATCAACTGGCCATTTCGGCACGTTCCTGGCAGAGCGAAGACTCAAAACTCTGTTCTGCTCCCAAACCCATGCTCCTCCCACCACGTACAGGAAATCAGAGAGGATTTAACTCCACCCGCAGCCTCCTTGCCTCACCACTCTACCCTGTCACTCGGGGTCACTGCAGATGGGGACGTCGAGGGGCCAGGCCCTGGGCAGCCCGAGGCTTGTCATCGAGACAGGTGAGATGGGGCAGGACTCGCAGATGCGGAGCCAGGCTCCACGGCAAGAGCCGGTGGGCACATTACCTCATCACGAGAGGCTGTGTCTATTTCCGCAGCCAGCGACTGGGCTTTGGTCTGGGTGGCAAAGAGGTTCTTCGCTTCGTAGAGGCTGAGGCTCAAGATCTGCCCGTTCAAGTCGTCATTCTGATCCCGCAGCTTATGATTCTCCTGGGGAGGGGGACAAAGGCAATACCAGCTCCCACCGGAACCCACTTCTCCGCATCCACTGTGCCCTGACTGCCACCAGCACCCTCTCCACCCCTTGGGCACGTGACATGGCCCGTTCAGGGCACCCACAGATGACGTGGCGTCTGCCACGCTTGAGGGGGATGAGGGTTGGGTCCTGGGAGGTCCTGGGGGTCTGAGGAGGAGTTAACAGCCCTGCTCAGGGAGCCAAGTCTCCAGACAGGGGCATGGCTCCAGGCCACCCCTTCCTCCCTGGAGGTGGGTGAGCCAGAAGAGGGGCCCCGAAGGCCCTGTGTGAGGACACCGCCCACCCAGTGGCTCCTTCTCCAACACTGGCCCTTGGTGAGGAGAAGTGATGCTCTGGATCTCTGGGCTGGCAGGTCAGCTCATCTCCGTGGCTCCTCCTGCAGCCGGGCTCAGGAATCCCGCTCTTGGGAGTTCTTTCCAGGGGCACCCTCGCTCCTGAGTACAGCAGGCCCAGCACTGTCCTGCCCAGACCCTGGTGACCAGCCATGCACTCTAGCTTTTGCCTAAAGGTTCCTAACTGCTCACACTTGGGGCCTAGGGCGCCCCCTCGTGGCTGAGAAGGGCTGGGGTTTAGGATTGCTGTGGGAGCAGAACCTCCAGCACCTCTGCTTCTGGGGGTCGGGGGGTGGTCAACTCAGAGTTCCTGGGTGCAGGCTTCCCGCACCATCACGCCCTCGCTGGGTCACTGCCCTATCCTGATCCCGCTTCCCCCACCCCCAACTGGTCTCCAATCATGGGAGTGCTTCTGGAAACCATCTGAAATGGAATCCTGGGCGCGGGGTCTGCTCCCGGGAGAACCCAATGCAGCGAGGCACTACTGGGTGGCTGGGTAGAGTCACCTCCCACACCCCATGCGCCCAGGACAGAAGACTGGTGTCTGCTTCTTTTCACGGATGCTGAGCAGAGCCCCTGGGATTTCCAACTGCCTTGGCTGAGCTGTGAGACGGGGACCAGCAGCCCTGACGAGGGTGTCGGGAAGAGCAGGCAGTTTCGTCGGGGAAGGGGGCGCTACGGCTCTCGGCCCCTCACAGGAGACCCACGCGGAGGGGGCTTGGACACCTTATCCCGTGGGTCAGAGGCTCCCAGGGCCCACCTGCTTGAGCCGCTTGACCTCATGCTCCAGCTCCACCTCTCGGGCCCTGGCATTGAACTCGCCCAGGCCGGAGGACGAGCCGCGGCCCCTGCCCGGCCGCTCACAGTCCAGCTTGTACATCTGCAGGTGCTCCAACTCCTTGCGCAAGTCCTCGATGAGCTGCGGGGGCAAGAGGCTGGTTGGCGGGAACAGGGGCGCGGGGCATGCGGGAGTGGGGGGAGCCCTGGCACCTGCCGGCCCGGGACCCACCTCCTGCGTCGCCTCCCGCTCCTTCTGGAACTCAAGGCGGTTCTGCCGCAGCTTGTCCATCATGCGCTTGTAAAGGTCCATCTCATCCTTGAGCCGCAGGCTGGTGTCCTCCAGCCGGTCGGACATGCGCTGCCGCTCCTGGAGCCGGGGAGACCGGGGCAGGGGGAGAGTTCCCAGGGGGCCCGCTGTGCCCCAGGGGCTTTGCTGGGGGCCGGGGCAGCCACCTCAACAAATGGGCCATCAGATCAGCCCTTGGACAGAGCCCTCCGAGGCACGGATTGAAGAAATGGCCAGATCTCCTAGGAGTCTAGAGACACAGCTAGAAAAATCTCAGGTCTTTGAAGCCCTTCAATGATGCCAGATGGACCCGAATAAGAAGGTAAGACGCCCTGGACTTCCCTGGTGGCGCATTGGTTAAGAATCCGCCTACCAATGCAGGGGACACGGGTTCGAGCCCTGGTCTGGGAAGATCCCACATGCCGTGGAGCAACTAAGCCTGTGAGCCACAACTACTGAAGTCTGTGAGCCTAGAGCCCGTGCTGCACAAGAGAGGCCACCGCAATGAGAAGCTGGCGCACCACAAGGAAGAGCAGCCCCTGCTCGCTGCAACTACAGAAAGCCCGTGCGCGGCAACAAAGACCCAATGCGGCCAAAAATAAATAAATAAATAGAATTTAAAAAAAAGAAGGTAAGACCCCAAACAGAAGCTAACCTCTTTCTTTTTTTTATTTTCCCCCATAATACAAGGAAATAGACATTGACTACAGAAAATCTGGAAAATAAGAAATATGGAAAAATGAATGATTATTCACGTTTGATGCCTTTTTTTTTTTTTTTTTTTTAGGTAGAGCAATTTTATTAGAATTTCAGAAACTAGAAACTAAAGGCCTCCGATGGCCAGCGCAGCAGGCTCTCTGTGGATTTGGCTCAAGATCCAAGTCTGAGCGATGCCTGGACCTGCTGCTTACCTCATCCAGCTTCTCTGTTTGTGACTTCAGCCGAGTCACTGTCGTTCTAAGCTCGGTATTTTCTTCCTCTAATTGCTGCACCCTGGGGAGAGGAGAAGGACAAGAATGTAAAAAATGGAGATTCCCTTACAATTTGAGTTTGCAGCAATTCTCCGCTCCCTGGAGGGTACATACCAGAAATGAGAGAGAGAGAGAGAGAGAGAGAGAGAGAGAGAGAGAGAGAGAAAGAGAATATGAATAATTGTTCCAAATGGTAATATGGCTTTGAGCTTCCTGTCATCCAAGGCAAAATGGTAAAGACCCTGAGTTATTATTATTTTTGGATAAAAGAAAACACTTGTTTGTGAATGAATAAGAAGATAAGGTTCTTTCTGCATACTGCTTAGGGCCTGAAACCCCGCCGGGGTTGGGGAGGGGGTAGGCAGTGGTATTCTTCTGCTAATGGAGAGAGTCCTCCTGTGGCATCTGGGGCAGGGCCCTCCTGTTAGGATTCACCACTGGAAGGTGACCTTCTCCCCCGCATCTCCCCCAGGGCTCTGCCCTCCAAGTGCTCACTGCAGCTGCCTCTGACGCCCATGGGCAGTGGTTCCTCTGGGTTAATGTTCACCAGGGACTGTCCAGGTCAGTTTTCAGTGACCTGAGAAGAGGGGTAGGTGAGTTGGGCCGTTGGCCAGTGGCACCAGGACAGTGCAGGGCCACTTCTGGTAGGGCATTCCCACTCCTTCCCACTGTCATGTCCTCCTTCCTTCGTGGAGAGAGGGCTTCCTGGCCCCCACTGCCCTCTGGGCTCCCCAGGAGAAGCCCCTGGGCCAGGGCCTAAGGGGAATTCAGACTGCCACCCCCCACCCCCACCCCCGACAAGGCCACCTCTCTTGAGGCACAAAGCACACTGCAGACTCTGGGAGCGCTGCCTGCAGCGTCTGTGGGAACAGCGTCCCCTGGAGTTGGACAGGGGCATGGGTTAGGGGACAGTGCTCGGCCTCGGCCTTGGTCCGCACTCCCACGGTCTTCTTCCACCACCTGTGTCCCAGCCACCTCTCCCGGGCCAACCAACTGGCCGGCTGTCAGAAGCAGGCAGAGAACGTGATGCTTAATGAGGTACCTGCCTCATTAAGAAACAGATGCAAAACAGCAGCTTCTAGAACACCCGTGGAAACTTAAGATGAAGCCCTGGTTGATAAAGGGGACAAAGCTGGTCTCAGGCACCGGGGAGTTGGGAGGTCTCACCCAGCTGCACCGGGGTCTGGCTCACCAAGTTCCTTTGGGCCTGCTTGACCTCAGCAGGCAGGGGACCACCTGCCTGCCAGCTGTGAGGTACAAGGAGGGAGCCCACCTCCCAACCCACCCTCCACCCTGGCTGGACCTGTCAGACTCCGGGGGCTCAGCTCAGAGACCGGGGCCACAGGGGGCCTGAGAAGAGCAGGGGCAGCCATCCTCTCTGCCAGGGGCCCAGGGGGCCTCCCTGGCCTGTGTCGGGGGAGGGCCTTGGCATCATCAGAGCCCTCACCTGTGTGCAGTGTTCTGACGTGCATCAGCCAACCTGCCTTCCTGGTCACTCTCCAGGGAGGGCTGACAGATGGATACTGAGGCCCAGAGAGTGACCGAGTATGTCCAACGTCATGGAGCTAACGGGTGACCAAGCCAGACTCCCAGGTCCGTCCTCCTCTCTCTGCCTGCCGCAGGTTCCAACAGCCATATCTGAGGCCCAGGAGCAGCCCTGCTTATCCTTGGTCCCTGGGGCCTGGGGTCAGTGTGCCCAAGTGTTCAGGGTCGGGAAGAATCTGACAGCAGGGGGCGCTCCAAGCCTGGACATCAGACCCAGTACAGGACTCAGGGCAAGACCACTGTGGGTTTTTTTTTTTAACCTATTCTTCTATTGATAGACAAGCGTTTTTTCCAGTTGTACCTACTAGGAACATTCTTTTACCTGCTTCCTAGAGAACACATCCATGTGTTCAAGTATCAAGAGTAGATTTACAGAAGGCTTCCCCTTGGGGCTCAGTTTTCCCATCCATACAATGGGAACGGCGCCCGCCCACAGGGCGAGAGCTGGGTGTGAGGGCGCATCAGAGGGCGGAGGGCACTGGGCCATCCGGCGGGCCCACCTGGTGTTCAGCAGCTCGATCTCCGTGCTGCGCTCCCGTTCCAGCTTGCTGTAGGCCTCACGGTGGCGCCGAGCCTCCTCCTCCAGGGCCTGCTCGGCCGTGGTCTCCTGATCCTTCACCATCTCCTCCAGTTCGTGCACCCTGAGGAGAGGGGCAAGGACTCCAGTGCAGGGCAAGCTCTCGTGGCCGGACTCTCCTCCCCCCGACCCAGGCTGCGACCACTGGGAGCCCCGGACCCCAAGACCCTGACACCCCGACTGTGGGCTGGCAGCTTTGCTGACAGATGAACAAGGGACCCCACGGCATCTAAGGAGAGGCGTGCCAGCCACATCCGCCGCCCGAGCCGGGAGGGGGCAGCCCTGGCAGTTGAAGGGGTTCTCCCAGGGCGGGCACAGAGGGGTGGCCTCGCCACAGTGGTTCAAACAGCCCTCAGGCCTCACCTACTCTTTTTGCTCCCTTCTTTCCTAGCTGGTCCCCCTCTGATCAATAGCTCAGCTCACTGGGCACCCTGACTGCAAAGATAGGCACATCCTGGCTGGTGGTGAGCCTGCCAGAGCCGGGTAAGGCCAGGCCCCCCTGTGGACATCGTAACCCCACTACTGGCGGCCTAGCTGGTATATCAGTCTGGGGCACCTTTCACTGGCAACAGTCCCTCCATGGAGCTGAACTTCTGGGGTGTACAAGAGGACTCATCTTTGGGCGCTACAAGGTTGAGGACCAGACCCTGGACGGGGATCAGTTTACCAAGTTTTATGCCATCCTGTGAGGACTACACCATACACGCACCACCGCACTGAGTCACGGTCAGTGGGCCTGCTGGATGGAGGGCGCAGCAATGCCTGGACCCTTCCCCACCGGTGGCAGGCGTGAACCCCCAACTCGCACCAGCCTCTCCCTCTGCAGAGCTTCTCCCCCAGAAGGGAGGTCAGGCTCTCATCGTTGTGGGACAGAGAGAGACAGGAAATGGATCCCAATTCCTCCCTTTCACCCGAGCTGGGGCTGCAGAACTGGGGGGCCGAGGTCAAGCTCTGCCCGTCTCCCTGTCCCCAAAGACCTGTCCTCCTGGGCACCCAGCGTGGGCAGGGCCCACAGCCAGGGGCTGACGTATCACAGACCCTCAGAGCTAGAAGGACCTGCAGGTTACCCACCCCACCTCACGCCGCCCAGCTTCTCCTGGGGGCTCAGTAACACGGACCACCCTCCATGCCCGCGTCTCAGCCAAGGCCGGGCCTGACCTGTGCACCAGCTGTGTGTTCTCCTGCTTCAGCTTGCTCTTCAGGTCCCCGTTGGTCAGGCTGTCATTCTCCAGCTCTGTCACCTTTTTTTCCAGAAAACTCACCTACCGTAGGGGGGCAGGGGTGGGGCGGAGGAAACCTTTAAGTCCACAGGACTGAGAACCTAACGATGGCGGGACTGACGGCTAGGACCCCCGCGTGACTGTGTGAGTGAAGAGTCGTGCTGGGTGGGGCCGGGGGTGGATGTGCCCGTGTGATCGGGGTCACCTATCCCCGACTCCTGGGCAGGGACAGGGTCTCCCAAGTCCCCAGACAGCCGCCAGGAGCCCCTCCCCCACCCCAGGGGGCATGCCCATGTCGCGTCCCTGCCGGCCCGCCCAGGCCCACCTTCTCAGTGATGTCGTTGTCACAGGAGTCGATGCTGTCCCGGAACAGGTCCTCGGTGCTGCCATTGCTGCTGCTGAAGTTGCTGCTGTGCATGAGCTGCCTGCACACGGTGGGGGGAGGCGTGTCTGGCTGCAGGGGCCCTGGGGAGACTGGGGCCCAGACTCAGGCTTGGGCGGGGGGAGCACCCGGGACCCCAGGGAGGGTGCCCTCAGCCAGTTGGGGGAGAAGAGTGGCCTGACTTCTGAACCCAAGAGATCGTCCTGCTCTGAGGACGGCAGGCGGGGCTCCTGAGCCCCGGCAGACATGGCCAACCCATCAGAGCCCTTTCCCGCTGCGTCAGTACGCTGTGCACACCGGTGTTCCAGCCGGCAGCTGCCACAGACCAGAGCTGGTGGAGGAGCCCCCCACCCCTGGCCCCTTCCACCTGGAAAACCGCCCCGTGCAGGCAGCCTGGCACCACAGCCCCGGCAGAGGGCCTGGGCCCCCTGACACCACACAGCCGGCTCCCGCTATATCTCTGGGGACCCAGGTGGTGGGCAGGGGGAGGGAGACCCACCCAGGCTTTGCAGGACGGGAGGACGGTGGGTCGGTGGGTGGGACGGGAAACGGGCACTGCTGTCCAGGTAACTCTTGCCTGAGGCAGAACCCAGCCGCTTCCCCCTCCCGGCCAGCAGCCAGGGTCTCAGCCAAGGGACTGTCCCACCCCAGCTCCTGGACACTTGCTGGCAGCTCCCAGAGCCCTGGGTGTGGAACTGGGGCGAGTCTGCAGGAGAGCGGGAGCGGGACCCTGGCAGGCCCAGGAGGTCAGCTGTGCAGGACTTAACCTGGAGCAGAGGGACCAGCTCCGGCGGGGACACTCACGCCCCATCTCTGCCAGCGGGAAGCCCAGGGCTTCTGCTGGTAGAGCTGCCAGCTCCGGAGCCCAGGGAAAGGCACCGGGCAGCCGTGAGGGCGGCTGTGTCTCTCAGGGCACCCCTGGTGTGCCTGCCTGAGGCGGGGGCAACGGAGGGCTTGGAGAGGCCGCCCGCTGCCAGAGGGGCAGAAGGGACGAGGGATGGGGCTGGCGAGGAGGCCGGCCCCACGTCCTCGCAAGCGGAGCTTCCTCTGCCTGCACCGCCGGGGACGCCTCGGCCCCCTCTGCACATGCAGACGCACGCAGGGCACTGGCTGGGTCTCGGCTGCTGGCACAGAGTCGGCCACCCTGGCAGCAGGAGCACAGTGAAAGGGGACCGCGTTCAACCCGCACTACCCTGAGGGAGGCCTTACCGTCCAAAGGCTGTGCTAGAGATCTTCCGGTTGGGGCTAGAGACAGAGAGGGGTCGGGGGAGAGAGGGGGAGAGAGGGGGAGAGACGGGGAGAGAGGGGGAGAGAGAGGAGCGGATGGTTGAACAGAGGCCTTTAGCCCACTCCCTCCTCTGCTCCGGCTGCAAGAGATCAAAGCGCGGGCGAGGCTTTTTCCTGCCCTCACTCATCAGCTTGGCCCTGAGAAAGCAGCCCCCGATCACCTGCCAGGACTGAGCGGAGCCGCCTTCCCCGCTGCTTCCCCCTCTGGTCCCCACCCCACCCCACCCGCCCCTATGCTGGGCCCCAGGGCCTCACCTGTTGGCCTTCAGGTTTTTCAGTCGGGCTTCCAAATCATTGAGCAGGTTGATTTTCTTGCAGCACTGAGAGCAGTAAACATCCAGCAATTCGCTGTTGTACGCGTGCCGCGTCTTCCTAGGGGTCTGCCCCGCGCTGGGTCACGAGAGGGAAAGCAATCACCTTCTGACCTGCTGTCCGGTCTGGTGCCCTGCCCCGTCCTGCCGAGCTTATTACTAGATTCTCCAAAACGTGTGTGTGTGTGTGTGTGTGTGAAGGGGGAGGGCCGGGTGGAGAGCGGAAGTACAGCCATAGATCTCCCTCCTCCAGCGCTCTCAAAGAGGGGAAGCCAATGAGTTGTACCCATTTCACAGAGAAGGCAACTGAGAGCTAAGGTCAGAGTAATGACTCAGCTGCGCGGAAAGGTATCAATACGCCACTTGCAGCCTTCGGCCTTCCAGGTTGGTTGTGTTTCTTCCTCAAGACAGAAGGAAGGAGGAATTCCAGACCCCCAATCAGGGTGCAAAGGCAGCACCGCCCCCCGGCCCCCCCCCCCACTACAGGAGCAGGGCCCAGTTAGCTCACGACTCCGCCAGCTGAACCCCCGCTAGGATGAGGCTGGACTGGTTCTGCCACTTTTCCTGGACCCCAAATGCCACTCCAGACCAAGGGGCCACCTGGAGGACACCGACGACCCCAGGTCCGAGTAGACGTTGGTCCTGGTCTCGTCGTCGGGGCAGGGGCTGCTGGGGGCACAGTCCACGTCATCCGCCTCCCCGTAGTCTTCAAACTGCTCCTCGTTGCTGATGAGTGAGGTGGTGGAGTGTGTGGAGAGGTCCGACGTGGTCACGGAAGGAGTGTGGCCCAGGGACCTGAGTGTAAGACAAGGGTCGGCTGTGAATGAGGCGCCACCACAGCCTGCGGGGCCCAAACTGGCCACACCTTCCAGGAGGTCCACGGGCGCCAAGATACCAGGAGCCTGATGAAGCCTGTACTTCCTGACCTGGTAAGCGCACTCTAGGGACCTTATCCTAAGGGAAACACCTCACCACAGAAAAGGTTTCCGCACGAGAGATGTTCAAACCGATGCTGCCCTAGAGCAGCCAAACACTGCTTACACCTTAATGGTGTATGGACAGCTACACTGAATTAGCTGTTAAATTATACTATATATCAGTAAATGAAATGTTCACATAAATTATGGACCCTCAAATCATTGTGGATAGGTTTGTAAAAAATACTGGCAGTAATGTGGAAAAATTAAAAGCGAAAGTTTTTTTTTTTTTTTTTTTTGAAGAACGTACTGAAAATTAAAACTAAAAACTAAACAGGGCCTCCCTGGTGGCGCAGTGGTTGAGAGTCCGCCTGCCGATGCAGGGGATACGGGTTCGTGCCCCGGTCTGGGAGGATCCCATATGCCGCGGAGCGGCTGGGCCCGTGAGCCATGGCCGTTGGGCCTGCGCATCCGGAGCCTGTGCTCCGCAACGGGAGAGGCCACAACAGTGAGAGGCCCGCATACCGCAAAAAGAAAAAGAAAAAAAAAAAAAAAAAAAACTAAACAAAAAAATTATTTTGAAGTTTTAAAAATTAGAACTAAAAATTAAACTAAAAGTTAGATATAAAATTTTAGACATAGTAAGTCTAAGCATATAAAGGGTCTACACAGAAGAAGGTAAAGCAGGAAATAAAAATATTTAAATGGTAAGAGGTCCTGGGTTTGGGTGGTGGGACCACGAGTAAAGTAAGTTATTTGCCCTTCATTCTCACTTTTCCTCCCTTTTTCAAGTCCTGTGTAAGTGCTTATGCTCCAACAATGAATGAGGTTTAAAAATAAACAACAATGAGCACACTGTAGGCAGGATGCTTCTCCTAGTCCACAGAGCGGATTTCTAGTCCAAAGAAGCCTAATGCCACAGAACACAGGTCAGAGACCCCAGGCCTCTCACGGGTGACCCAGTGTGGCCTGGGACAGAGTCAGTGCCTGGCTGAACCCTGTCTACAACCTAAGAACAAAGAAGTGCAACTAACTCATCACCTGCCAAAACATATCTTCCCTTGAGTCGTTGTGCAGCAGTTTCTGTGTATCCTTACTCATAAACTGGGATCTCTCCAACCTACTGATAAGCCTGTGCACTCAAAGAGTGGGAAACAGTGATTTTAAAACTGCCCCAGAGGAACCCTGGTTTCCATCTAAGAATCACAGCGTTAATGACAGGGCGCTGAAGATCAAGTCGCTGGGTATCTCCACCTTATTTTATTTATTCACTTATTTATCTGTCCTTGGGCTCCTTAGCACCTCGGGTTGAATTAGTCACATTCCTCACTTCTTTCTCCTGTAAATTTTACTAAATCTCTCGGCACCTGCTGCTGGCTGCCTCCTGGGGCCATGACTGGCCCCAGATAACAACCGGAATGATCAGGTGGCAGATGATTAGCCATACGACCAGCTGTCCTTGGGCTGGCTGGTCACCAGTGCAGCGGATGGACCGCCCCCCGGAAGCAACACGGATGAACAGCTCCAAAGGGCCCCTCCTCGACACTGTGATTCCCAGAGACCCTTGGGTTTGCGAACCCCTGCACTGAGGAAATATACTAGGTTGAAACATATGAACTTGCCTTTTTCTTGAAGGTCGAACATGATTAAAAATTGACAATTTCATATGGTAAGACTGATACCGGAAGCCCTCTCCTCCCTCTCCAAATCTCCGGCCGTGACCATCACCTTCTCCCAACAAGTGGAGCTCCAGGCAGTTTTAACTCACTTGTCCTCTGGAAGGAACAGGCCCCCCAGCCCTGCATCCTTCTCCTCGGCGGGAATCCCGACCGCCAGGCTCCGGGTGCTCTCCGTGGGGCCGTCCATGTCCGACTCCTGGGGGCCCTCGGGCGGGGCCAGCGTCATGGCCTCGTCCTCATCCACAGGAAAGAAGCCGGACTCCCTGGGGAGGAGCTCGCCATCAGCAAAGGTGGGGTCTGGCACCTCGCTGCCCTGGGGAAGACAGAGGGGGGCAGCGCGAGTGAGCCTGGCTCCCCGAGGCTCAGCACTGCTCCTCAGAGCGCAAGGATGCCAGCAGGGCCGGGGAAGCCCGGGGAAGCCAGGAAGCCCGGGGAAGCCGGGCAGCCCAGACACTGAAACCTCGGGTGTGAGACCCTGGCAGATGATTCACCTCGGGGACCTCTCGTGCAAGGCCAGTGAGGGGTGGGAACCTCCGGGACAGCCTTCCATGGAGAAGGGCCACAGCCAGGCCAGCTGCATCATCCAGGGCACCTGAGCTGCTTGGCAGGGTCCCCAACACAAAGTCTGCACAGGAAGCCAAGTGACTCCGAGAAGGCTTCTTAGTGATTAAAAAGACACAGC
Source organism: Mesoplodon bidens (assembly GCF_964165515.1). Taxonomy (NCBI): domain Eukaryota; kingdom Metazoa; phylum Chordata; class Mammalia; order Artiodactyla; family Ziphiidae; genus Mesoplodon; species Mesoplodon bidens. Next base: position 13,200,328 of record NC_138179.1, read on the forward strand.
CCCAATGACAATGACTCTGACGACCTAGCAGAGTTTGATGCGGTGTGATACAGGGACTGCCCAGCATGGGGTCTGCCCCCCACGGTTCTGGGCATGTCAAATAGCATCTCTGAACCTCAGTTCTGGCCTCTGTAAGTTGAGAATGGCGATGGAACCTTACAGAGGGATTGCTGTGTCACAGTAGGACCTCAGCGGTTAAGTCTAGGCCTCAGATCTGCCCCGGTCCTGTCACAGCCAAGCTGGGGAGCAAGAATTCTAGGTCTTCCAAGTCTGAGCTTTGGACTGGTCCTCGGTGCCTAGCACCCTGCCCGGCAATGTCAGCGCACCATAAAGATTTGCCCAAACCTTTTGCTAAAACCATCTTACAGGAGAAGAGCTCTGGCTTTATTCAGAGTGTACCTAGTCCGAGAGGCAGATCTCTACAGACCACTTCTCGGGGCTGCTTTGCCCCTGAGGAGGTAGGAACCTTGGAGGTGACAGCCTCTACCTGCTCCCACTGGAGATGTCAACGATTCCCCAGGTCCTTCAGCGTGCTCCTTAGCTAGGGCTGGCAGGGCCCCCGTTAAAGGTGCGTCCTCCAGCCCCAGGACCACAAGAAGAGTAACAGTAACAAGGGCTGTGAAAAGCCTCGGGGCATCTCAGACAAGAACAGGATCAGGGACATCCAAGGAAGGTGGTCAGCGAGCGGCTTGGCTGTGCCCGCTCAGACGTGTGCAGCTGTCCAGGGGGTCTGTCCCCACCAAGACACACGCCAGCGCTAAGAATAGATGGCACTTAATGAGCTTGGCTCCTGCCTGTGCCATGACTCGGGCTGAGCACCAGATGGACCAATAAAGCTGGCATCAGGCAGCCAGGAGCCTCTGACTGTGGAGGCCGAGGGGCTGTGTAATTAAACTCCCCCGGAGTGTTCACGCGGCCCTTTGCACCTACGTGTCACTAATCAATCCCACACAGCTCCCAACCTTATCAAATCTTGTGTCCTAAGCGAGCTCTTGTCTGCAAGCCCAAAGCTGTCCCAGTAGAAAGAAAGGGAAACCAACATTTACAGAACCACCACCGAGTTCCGGAAACGGAGCTAGGAGTTAATAATATATTACCCCATTTGGGCTTCATGGCCCTTCAGGACAGGGATTCCCATCCCTATTTTTTTTTTTTTTTAACAGCACCATGACACCCCCCTGTGTATAACATTAAATATTCCCCTGACAAGGACAGCTTACATCATTACTATTTAATCATTCTGTGCTCCATATCATATATTGTGGATACTCTTCATCTTTTTTTTTTTTTACATCTTTTTCTTTTTTTCTTTTTTTTTTTTTTGCGGTATGTGGGCCTCTCACTGCCGCGGCCTCTCCCGTTGCGGAGCACAGGCTCCGGACGCGCAGGCTCAGCGGCCATGGCTCACGGGCCCAGCCGCTCCGCGGCATTTGGGATCCTCCCAGACCGGGGCACAAACCCGTATCCCCTGCATCAGCAGGCGGACTCTCAACCACTGCGCCACCAGGGAGGCCCTTTTTTTACATCTTTATTGGAGTATAATTGCTTTACAATGGTGTGTTAGTTTCTGCTTTATATCCCATCCTTATTTTACGAACGAGGAAGTCAAGGCTCAGAGAGTAACCTGTTGGAAGTCCACCGGCCGGTAGGCAGAGGGGCCCACCTGCCTCTGGCCACCGCTCGCTTGGTTCCATTTATCGCTGATGCAACCCACGCTTCACGGATTTTTCAAACCCCATGGGGACCATGAGGAGAGACGCATCACAGGAACACATTACTAATTACGAAGCCCAGGCACTCTGCCTAATGCTGCGACTTCCACATGCCGCCCCCTTCCGGCCCCCAGCAGGGAGTGGTCCGGGCTAGTGTGTGGTCACCCGGAGAGAGGCCCTCCGTGGAGAGCTGGGGCTCGTGGAGAAGCAAGGCGTGTGTTCTGTTCCTCCACCTGCAGCTTTTCACCCTCCCAGACACATGGCAGGGGAAAGGCAGCACTGGCTGGGAGTCCCTGCTCTGTGGCTCACAAGGGGGCTTGGTCACTTTGCAAGTGGGTGTTTCTTCTCGTCTTCACAGCCCTGAAAGGTGGGTCTCCTTCCCCCTCTGTGTAGGGAGGTGAAGTGACTTGCTTGGGGCCGCGTGGGAGTCAGTGGCGGGGCTGGGACTGGACTGTGAGTCACCAACGCCCATGCTTTCCCCCTGGAACCGCGTCAGCAGGGGCCCGCAAGAGGCTGCCGCCCACCCTGCCCCCAGAAGGCAGGCGGGGGGCCAAGTGGAGCCCAGCACCTGTGATTAAGCATCTGGCTTGGCTTCTGGCCAACTCATGTCTGCCTCACTGGACACTGAGATACGGAGGCCACGTTTCTGCCAAGCACTCTGTTCCCAACACCCAACCCATGGTACACAGGTGGGGACCAACCCCCTCACCTGAGGTCCCACGGCGACATACCCATAACTCCTGACACCTGGCCCAAGGCCCTGCCGGGGGTGCAAAGAGCGGTCTTGGGTGGCCTGTCTCAGCCACAGCAGGGGCGGCAGGAGGGGTCAGACACCCCACAGGGGTCCCTCCCTCCCAACTAGACCAACCCCTCCTGGGCATATCTTTACCCTCTGACTAAGCAGAGTCCACACCTGTCCGGCCCTTCACACTTGACAAAGCATCCTGTCTGTCTCCCACACACACCGTTCAGCTCTCACAGCAGCCCTGGGAGGGCTCCGGGGAGTGTACAGGGCAGGATGAAGGATTCATCTTCTCCATCTGACACTCAGGGAAGATGAGACTCGGAGAGGGAGGGGACTGCCTGGAACTTCCCAGCTACAGAGGGACCTGAGACCTGGAGCCAGCCTCCAGACGTGCCGAGTCCCAGCCCCTCACCCACCCCGACACCCCCATCTGCTACACACGTGTGCACACGCTCTCGACACGCCAGCCTTTTCCCTTAAAAAACAGCGGCTGCTCTCCCTACGTCAACCTCTTCATTCAAGCCACAACTGGTTGCCCAAGGCAAGTGGAAATTTTAACTACAACTTCAAAACCATTTCTAGACGGTCCTCCAACTTACGATGGCTATGGCTCGACCTACGATTTTTTTGACTTTACAATGGAGTGAAAGTGATAGGCATTCCGTAGAAACTGTACTTCAAAGTTGGAATTTTGCTCTTTTCCCGGGCTAGCGATGTGTGGTCTGACGCTCTCCTGATGCTGGGCGGCCGCAGCTCCCCGCCAGCCACCCGATCACGGGGGTCAACCACTGATATGCTTACAACCATTGTTTTTCACTTTTGGTACAGCGTTCAATCAATTACATGAGCTATCCAACACTTAACTTAAAAATAGGCTTTGTGCTGGGTGATTTTGTTTAAGGTATTCTAGGCGAAGTTAGGATGTTTGGTAGGTTAGGTGTATTAAATGCAGTTTCCACTTATCTATACAACGGCGTTACATCCCACTAAAATCTGTAGTTTCCCCACCCCCCATATAAATAATATAAAGACAGCTATAAGAAAAGTAACTAACTGTATACCTTGGTTAGTCTGGGATGGTACCAGTTTGGCTTTGTTCCTGGACAAAAGTGGCCCTGTCACCCGTGCTCCTTCCTGGGGGCTTGGGTCCCAGCCCAGCTTCCACTCTCCCTGGCCCTCCAGGGAAGGGCTGAGTGTAGCACTGGGTGGGGTGGGGAGGCAGCGCTGCTGAGGTTGGGGGACAGCCTGCTCTGATCCCAGACAGCTCAGGAAGGGAGGCAAGCAGGGATGGCCGCTGGAAGGTGCTGGAAGGCAACCCCTCATCCCACCTGGAGCCATCATTCCCTGGCTGGGAGAACCAAAGTCACATCAGAAACCCTTCTGAGCCAGTTTCTTTTATATTTTTTAGATAAAGTTACAGAGGAAGAGGAATAACTCATCCATAATAAAAGTACCGTCCTCACGGGGTTTCCAGAAGGCCTGGGAAGATGCTGCACCTGAAAGCAGGGGCTTCCTGAGGCCCAGGTACCCTCCAGTCAGGGCCCTGGGCTGGTCGGGGTCCCCATGGAGCCCCTGTGTCACAGGTGCTTCCGTGAAGAGGAAGAACTCTGGGCAATGTGCAAGAGCTAAACAGTAATCTGCCTGGACGTGGTGAGGCAGATTCTCCTGTTGCTCCAGGATTCCAGAGTTCCCAGACAAACCCCAGGCCGATTCCGACAGCAGGAAACTGGGCTGTGGCAGCCCCGGGATGGAGCTGGGGGAAGGTGGGGGGAGGAGGAGGACATCGCTCCACGGGGCACCGCCTGCTCGTGGGCACTTCTCGGCCGAGCCCCGAGAGCTGCCGGCACGCCCCAGGCCACCTCCCTCCGTGGCGGCAGCGAGCTCCTCGGGCGCCAGAGGACACCTGGTGGTCCCGGATCCTAGGCCTGCTGTGGAGGGGTGGCAGGATCGGGGGTGGGGGGTAATGGGATTTCACAGAAAAGGGGGGGGTGTCTGATTTTTTGGGGGGGCCTTTAGGGAAGGGACAGTGTCCTCAGCAGGTAGCTCCAGGCAACATCTGTGGGTGACTCATGTCCCCAGGGCTCTGTTCCTCAGGACCCAGAGCCAGTCCTGCACATGGAGCTCCCTGTCCTGCCAGGGCCACACGGGCGTGGCTGGCATATGTCCAGCGCACTCCAGGTCACCTGGAGGGGCCCCAGGACACCGCTGTGAGCCGGGCTGGGTGACGGTGCTGCTCTGGAGCCTGGCAGACTAGGTTTTTAGTCCTGGCTGGCCTGGCCACTCACAAGCAGTGTGACCTTAGGCAAGTGATCTCTGAGCTCCTGACTCCTTACCTACAGAATGGGGATGGTCACCCCTACCTCAGAGGCTACTCTAAGGACCACACGTGACAATTTTCACAGGCACCAAAGAGCTGGCAGCTGTGGAAGCATTCAATCCTGATCCGGCCTCCTTCGGGGCTGCGTGTTGCAGAAGCCGAGCTGCCCCTGCAGCCCATGGGTCCCTGGCTAGTCAGCTGGTGAGATCCCGGACAGACAGGAGGCCAGGAGGCAGGTCATCCTCAAGAGGGTTTCTGGAGAGTTCTGAGGCCCAAGGCTGGGCAAACATGCTCCAGCCAGCCGCTCCGGCAGGGCAGGTCTGCGGCACCAGGGTTCTCCAGCCCCCCACCCATGTCTCTGGCTAGGGCTGGATGCCGCCGGCCCGGGCTGGAAGTGGGAGCCTGGAGGCACAAAGCCTGCCTGTGGGGCCGCCTTCTCCAGCCTCAGGAGCAGCCTTCACCCGCCAGCAGGCCCCAAAGTCACGTCTTCCTCTGTAGCAAGTCGGCACGAGCTGAATTCAACAGCTGGTGAGAAGGCCAAGCATCAGTAACCGTGGGGCCCTTCCAGGCCTCAGAGGGGCCAACAACGCCCCACTGGCCACACCCTCGGAGGGGGTGCAGCAGGGCCCAGACTCGACTGCTTCCTTTGGTCCTCCCACTACCCCACCTGGCCCATTTTCCTGGCAGCTGACTCCAGGTGACCTCATTTCCACATTCTCAGGGAGAGGGAAGCCCCTAAAGGGGTAAACATGAGGACTTCTACATCTGAACCCCACAGCCAGCGTCACAGGGAGCACGGGGCAGGTGGTCAGCAACTGGGCCCAAGCTGCACTGCTGATGGTCAGCTGGCAAGAGCCCGGCGCCGGAAGCCTGAGGCCTGGGCGCTGATCCCCGCTTGGTCGCTGGTTGGCTGTGACCCAGCTGTTGGATTTCTGAGCCTCATCTAAAAACAGGGATGGAAATACCTACCTGCCAAGATTGCCCTGGAGAATAATAATGCCTCACACCTCATGGATGCTTGGAAACACGGCAGAGAGCGGGGGGCGGAGTGGCGTTAGAAGCAAAAGCTCTGCAGGTGGACTGACCGGTTCAAATCCTGGTCAGTCCACCTGTACTGCGCTACCAGCTCTGCGCTCTTAGGTTTACTGAACTTCAGTGCCTCAGTTTCCCCATCTATGGAATGGGGTTAACTATTAGCATTAAATGAGTTGGTACATATTCTAAGCAGCAAGTGCTCAAACCTGAGCTATTATTATCTTCATTGTATTGAGAAAAGACAGCCAGGGGTGCATGCCGGCCTAGTGGTCTCTCTCCAGCCCCCGGGATCCTATCCCTCCAACCCCGGTGGCACATGCTGTGAAGGTAGGCTGGGTGCAGCTTCTGGAAGCCAGACACCCCGTGGTGCAAAGCCGGCCCTCCAAACAGGCCACGTGCCTCTTTTCTCCCCACCAGGGCTGTCTTCTGCCCACTGTCTTGGAAGGTCTCTCTGTGCATTAATTATACCCTTTATTAAGCGTTAGGATGAGATGCCGCCTGGGCGAGGGAGTCCGCGAGGCTCCCCGGCTCCGGCTCTCCACCCCCAGCCCTGGCAATGGTTCTGCTCCCCAGGCAGTAATGTGGAGCCAAAGAACAGCTCCATGGGGACAGGGCTGGGTAAAAACAGCTCGCGCGGGCACATCCCAGCTTCCCGTGCTGCCAGGCACCAGCGGGCACACATGGAACCCCACTGCAGGGAAGGTATGGGGGGAGGGATGGACACAAACTAAGCCCAGGCACGGGGAGAGGCCAGCCTGCCGCCTGGCGAGGCTGATCAGGCTTCAGGGGACTGGGGGTGTGGGCAGTCAAAGCCCTCATCCACCCTCCCAGCCAGCCAACAGCCCAGGAACAGTGATAGGCCCGGTCAGGGTCTCGCTGCATCTTTCCCCAGGTAGCAGACGATTCAGGTTAAGGAGCTAACTTGTTGGTGCCAATGCCCCAGGTGCACAGGGAGGGGATGGGGTTACCTGGGCCAGGATCCACTACACACCACTGTGGCTCAGCAGCTCTCATCAAGCAGAGATGGTGGCAGTAGAGGTGAGCAGCAAGGCAGGCTGTCCCCAACTCCCGTCCTGAAGCCAGGCCTTGCTCTGCAGGCGGCTGGTGCTCATCAGTGGCTCATAGGAGACTTTTCAGCAGAGGGTCGCCCGGGCGCCAGTCAAGGGGTGAGGGTGGGAATAAGAGGGATTTAGGGGTCCACATAGAGGGGCTGGTGCCTCAGCCTTGCCTTCTGAACAAAAGCAACCTTGACTCAGATACGAGGCCTCAGCTTGCCCACAACAGGGCCAAGGGCAAACCTGGGAGCACCAGGTCACCAAACTATTAGAGGTTATCACCCGTCTCAGCCAGCCCTGGGGACTGACCTCACACTGTGAGATCAAAGCTCTGCAGCCCAAACTTCCCATTCTGATGGGGAGGCCAAGGTCAGGCAAACAGATTGCCCCCCGCAAGGCTAGAGCAGAATCCCCTCTAGTTAAGCTCCCTCCCAGGGGTGGGGCACCCAGAGCAGCTTTCAGGCTGTCTCCTCCCAGCCAGGGGCTCCAGGATCCACCTCCTGAACCCTCACTTCAGGGAGAGCACCACCGGCAGCTGAAGACCACCCCTGACTGGGTTCCTACCCAGGACTGGATCTCAGTGTAGACGCCCCAGCAGCTACACTACTTTTATCATAAAGTAGACCCACAGATCCCAGGAGGGGGACAACAGTGACAACAGGATTTCCTCAGGAGCTTATTATTAGTCTCAAGTGGGAAATACTAAGAGGGTTTGATTCTCCCATCACCCCCTGGAGGGAGGTACTAAACCAGCCCATTTTGCAGATGGGGAGACTGAGGCTCTCGGGCAAACTTGGTTCAGTCCAGGATCTGGCCTCCACCAGCTGTGGAGCCTCAAGCTGGTAATGAACGGAAGAGAAAGTCATGCTCGTGTTTCTCAAGAACTCCCATTTACATAAAGCCAAGGTGGTCAGATGAGTCTGTCTGCTGTTGCACACACCACCACCACCACCACCACCACCACCACAACGACGGAAGGGGTGTGGAAGGGGCGTGGAAGCCCACACTGTCTTTTTTCAGTGTTTTAACTGCAACTCCTCAACTGTCTCTCTGCCTGATCTCCACACCCTCCCCGTAGCACACACGCTGCTGCTAAGGTGGCGCCCCAGGAGTGCAAGGGAAAAGAGGGCATGACGTAGCTCCCAGAAAAACTGTAGAAATGAGGGATGCTGGATCGACCCCTGGCAGCCAAACGAAGGCCAGAGGTGGGCGAATCCCCTGCAGGGCAGCAGAACAGAGGGGCTGGAAGTCTTAAGGGTTGGGGCGAGATTCTGAGGCAGATCCTGGCAGCGACCACCCAGGCACTGGCCAGGGGTCTTCTGTCCGGCTGACCTGAATGTCCAGTCTGCCCTAAAGGCTGTGGGGTCTCGCTGAACTGGCACCAGAGCTGGAGACCACTCCATGTCCATTCAGACCTTCTAACCAGCTCCCCGGGGTCCAAGTTCACCCACCACCCTTCGGATCAGGAGGAGCTTCCCAGGGGCCTGCTGACAATGAGAGGAGGGCTGCCCGAGCTCGCTGCCGGAGTGCAATGCTCACTGAGAATGAATCAGCTGGAGTTTTGGCTCTGTGCGTCCAAGGAGGGACAACCTGCGGGCCTAAGTGGCACTCGAGTCCCAGGGGTGTGGGAAGGGCCAACAAGATCTGCTTTCCAAGCCCATTAGGCAACGGGTCAGACCCTGGACCCCACTGGAAATGCTGCTCACACCGGGGCCATAGCCCCACCCAGGAGACACTCTGAGCCCTCTATCCCCACTTCTGTTCCAATAACACATTTGAGCACGTCAAAAGGTATCAGTTAAAAAATAAAAATAAAAATGTGTTGCTAAAAATCTAATGGAGAAGAAAATGGAAGAGGAGAATACTTAAGTCATCCAAAAGGATTCAGGAAAAGGGAGAAAAGGAGAATCAAAGATCAGATTGGAAAAAACAAAAAGACGCATAATAAAGAGCTCAACCATATCAGTAATTCATTAAATGAAAATTGAATAAACCATCCTATTAAAAGAGAAATATTGTCACACTAGATTAAAAAAAACTACACGCCATTTACCAGAGACACAATTTAAGCATAAGGACACACATAGGTGGGAAGTAAAAGAATGAAAAAAGAGGGCTTCCCTGGTGGCGCAAGTGGTTGAGAGTCCGCCTGCTGATGCAGGGGACGTGGGTTCGTGCCCCGGTCCGGGAAGATCCCGCATGCTGCGGAGCGGCTGTGCCCGTGAGCCATGGCCGCTGAGTCTGCGCGTCTGGAGCCTGTGCTCCCCAACGGGAGAGGCCACAACAGTGAGAAGCCCGCGTACCGCAAAAAAAAAAAAAAAAAAAAAAAAAAAAAAAACAACGAAAAAAGATACACCACGCAAACACCAACTAGAAGTTGGAGGGGCTATATTAATATCAGACAAGAGATAGACATTAAAAAAATGATAAAAATCAATTTAACAAGATGTAACAGTCCTAAGCATTTATGCATCTAATAACGTGGTTTCAAAATATACAGAGCAAAACTTAACTCATCTCTCTCAGTAAATGATAAAGCACACAAGATAATTAGAAGGGAGTCAGAAGATGTGAACACAAGCTTGACAGGACACACATGTAACATGACACCCAACAGCTGTAGAATAAAACCATTAGATCCAAGGTTGATGAGCGTTTGGATACTTGCACAATGCCAAAGAATCACCCTACAGATCACTGCAACCCCCTGACCCCACCCCCAGTACCACCACCATGGAGAAAACAGGCTACTGTCATTTTACTGCAGTGATCAAACCTGGCACCGCTAATTAGGACCAATCACACACTGGTCTCCTGATGTGTTCCATTATGAAGGACACAGCATCACCTATCATAGAGTCTTTACAAAACACTGAATTCTAATCAAGCCTTAAAACCTAACCTCTGCTAAATGGGAAAGCAGGGGACAGAGAAACAAGTTACACATCACCACGGGGAAGCAATCAGACAGAAAGGATGTGGCACCTTCCAAGGCAACTGGCCTGGTCTTTCCCAAAAGAGAAGGTCATAAAGAAGAGGGAGGGTCCCTGACTTCAGACTATACTACAAAGCTACAGTAGTCAAGACAGTATGGTACTGGCACAAAAACAGAAATATAGATCAATGGAACAGGATAGAAAGCCCAGAGATAAACCCATGCACATATGGTCACCTTATCTTTGATAAAGGAGCCAAGAATATACAGTGGAGAAAAGACAGCCTCTTCAATAAGTGGTGCTGGGAAAAGTGGACAGCTACATGTAAAAGTATGAGATTAGAACACTCCCTAACACCATACACAAAAATAAACTCAAAATGGATTAAAGACCTAAATATAAGGCCAGACACTATAAAACTCTTGGAGGAAAACAAAGGCAGAACCCTCTATGACATAAATCACAGCAAGATCCTTTTTGACCCACCTCTTAAGAGAAATGGAAATAAAAACAAGAATAAACAAATGGGACCTAATGAAACATAAAAGCTTTTGCACAGCAAAGGAAACCACAAACAAGACCAAAAGACAACCCTCAGAATGGGAGAAAATATTTGCAAATGAAGCAACTAACAAAGGATTAATCTCCAAATTTACAAGCAGCTCATGCAGCTCAATGTCAAAAAAACAAACAACCCAATCCAAAAATGGGCAGAAGACCTAAACAGACATTTCTCCAAAGAAGATATACAGATTGCCAACAAACACATGAAAGAATGTTCAACATCACTAACCATTAGAGAAATGAAAATCAAAACTACAATGAGGGCCTCCCTGGTGGCGCAGTGGTTGAGAGTCCGCCTGCCGATGCAGGGGATACGGGTTCGTGCCCCGGTCTGGGAGGATCCCATATGCCGCGGAGCGGCTGGGCCCGTGAGCCATGGCCGCTGGGCCTGCGCGTCCGGAGCCTGTGCTTCACAACGGGAGAGGCCACAGCAGTGAGAGGCCCACATGCCGCAAAAAGAAAAAAAAAAAAAAAAAAAAAAAAAAAAACTACAATGAGGTATCACCTCACACCGGTCAGAATGGCCATCATCAAAAAATCTAGAAACAATAAATGCTGGAGAGGGTGTGGAGAAAAGGGAACCCTCTTGCACTGTTGGTGGGAATGTAAATTGATATAGCCGCTATGGAAAACAGTATGGAGGTTCCTTAAAAAGATAAAAATAGAACTACTATATGACCCAGCAATCCCACTACTGGGCATATACCCTGAGAAAACCATAATTCAAAAAGAGTCATGTACCAAAATGTTCATTGCAGCTCTATTTACAATAGCCAGGACATGGAAGCAACCTAAGTGTCCATCGACAGATGAATGGATAAAGAAGATGTGACACATATATACAATGGAATATTACTCAGCCATAAGAAGAAACGAAATTGAGTTATTTGCAGTTAGGGGGATGGACCTAGAGTTTGTTGTACAGAGTGAAGTAAGTCAGAAAGAGAAAAACAAATACCATATACTAACACGTGTATATGGGATTCCCCCCCCCAAAAAAGGTCATGAAGAACCTAGGGGCAAGACGGGAATAAAGACACAGACCTACTTGAGGATACGGGGATGGGGAAGGGTAAGCTAGGTCAAAGAGAGAGAGTCGCATGGACTTACATACACTACCGAACGTAAAATAGATAGCTAGTGGGAAGCAGCCGCATAGCACAGGGAGATCAGCTCAGTGCTTTGTGACCACCTAGAGGGGTGGGATAGGGAGGGTGGGAGACGCAAGAGATATGGGGATATGTGTATATGTAGAGCTGATTCACTTTGTTATAAAGCAGAAACTAACACACCATTGTAAAGCAATTATACTCCAATAAAGATGTTAAAAAAAAAAAGAGGGAGGGGGATTCTTCTAGATGAGTGGTTCTCAAACTTTAGAGTCATTTGGAGGGTGCGGTGGATTGTTAAAACTCAGATTGAATCAGTTTCTGATTTAGTAGGTTTGGGGTGATGTCTGAAAATGTACATTTCAATAGGTTGAAGTAGGTTTTTTTTTTTTTTAAGTGCATTTCTAACAAGTTGTCAGGTTATGCTGATGCTACTGGTCCCAGGGCCACACTGGGAGAACTGTTGTTTTCAATTAGCCAAGAGATATAAAAACTGAACATTATCTTTGATTAGATCCCGGTTCAAGCAAGCAAGCAAACCACCACCTAGCTGTAAAAGATCTTTTGGGGACAAGCAGGGAAACTGGAATATGGAGTAGATACTGGGTGATATTAGGGAATGATGCTCGATTTTGCTAGGTGTGTTAATGGTATCTAGTTATGAAGGAGAAATGCCCTTAGTTTTTTTTTGTTTGTTTGTTTTTTGCGGTACGCGGGCCTCTCACTGTTGTGGCCTCTCCCGTTGCAGAGCACAGGCTCCGGACGCGCAGGCTCAGCGGCCATGGCTCACGGGCCCAGCCGCTCCGCGGCATGTGGGATCTTCCGGGACGGGGGCACGAACCTGTGTCCCCTGCATCGGCAGGCGGACTCTCAACCACTGCGCCACCAGGGAAGCCCTGCCCTTAGTTTTAATAACATCTTGCCGAATTTTATTTCAAATGGCTCAGAGAAAAAGCTCCCACACAGACATAAAGCAAATATGGTAGCAGCACCGGGGAGCATCCGGGCATGAGAATCCTTAACGGTGCAGTCTTCCTCCACGACCAGCTCCCTGATGGCCTGTCCTGGTTGCAGGGGCTGATCTGGGCTCCCCGTGAAACACTGTGGGGTTCCCTTGTGTGGTGATGGAGGCACGGCTATTGCAGGGGCTGTATGGTGGGCTCTGGAGCCACGAGGGCTGGGAAGCAGGTGCTGTGAGCCACTGCAGGGCACTGCGTACAGCAAAACCTATGGGAGTCGTGCAGGTTGGTGGCCGAGAATGGTGGCCAATCCCAGCCGCAGTGGCCTCCCATAATCAGTTCTTACAGGTCTCATTTTTTTCAACACGTCAGAAGTGAACCTTACATACATAGAGAGTGAAAGATAGTTGCCCCAAACTTGCTGAACTGGTTAAGGAAAAGTGTAAAATCTCTCATAAACTTAGCTCCATTTAAAAGGAATATGGGGGGACATCCCTGGTGGTCCAGTGGTTAAGACTCCGCGCTTCCACTGCGGGGGGGAGGGGGGGAGGGGGAGGGGGGAGGGGGGAGGGGGAGGGCGGTGCAGGTTCGATCCCTGGTCAGGGAACTAGGATCCTGCATGCTGCGTGGCGCAGCCAAGTTAATTAATTAATAAAATAAAATAAATAACATGCATGAAGGATCTGAATAGACTTTAAAAAAGTTTTTAAAAATAAAAGAACTATGAAAAGGGGCAGCCACCCTTTAAAAATGCTACCCTAAAGGTAGAGTCAGCGGAAAGAGGGAGCTCAGAGGACCAGCACAACATCCTCGGGTAAAACCAGCGCTTGAGAATAAGAGCTGAAGGGTGAGCAGTCTAGGTTACAAATGACTAGATCAAGAGGCAGGGGCGGCTCAAGAATGTGAAGGGCCCCTCATCAACGGCAGGCCTTTGCCTGAAGGCAGAGCTACCTCCCCTCCTCTTGGGCTCTCCCTGGGTGCCAGGCTCCGCTCACCCTCCTCCTCCTCCTCCCCCCCCGGAGGATGATTCCGGAGAACCTTTCTGTTATGGGCAGAATTGTGTCCCCCTCGCCCCCCAACCAGCAGTCTCTTAGAATGTAACTGTGTTTGGAGACAGGGTCTTCAAAGAGGTAATTAAAGTAAAATGAGGTTATAAGGGTGGCCCTAATCCAGTATGACCAGCGTCCTTATTAGGAAATTAGGATGTGGACAGACACGGGCACGCACACACAGACACACACACGACCCGGGAGTACTATTAGGGCAGCCCTAGAACTAATACTCTTTCCTCCTCCTCTAGGAAGGCTGTGCGGAGACCCCTCAGCTACGTCTATGTTTTCCACCCACCTTCCCACCCGGATAATAAGAGCAAATTCCTTCAAGGTCAATTCAATTCAACCTCCATAGAGAACTAACTACTGAATCTCCAGAACCTTGTCAAGAAACTTGGGATTTTTTTTTTTTTTTTGGTCAAAGGAATTGTTGGCCTCCCTTCCATGATCATTTTGAGATATCGCTGCTTCTAAAGAGACTGTATTTTGCTGACACTGAAGCCTGGTGGATCTACGATTATAAAGGACAATGTTTCATGAGCACTTTATACACGGATCTAAGTAAATTATTTCCATTTCTTGTGTTCTCTCAATAGCACAGGTATTATAGTTTCGTTGTAGAGATGCGTGTGTGCAGTTCAATCACGGGCACTTAAAATTGCAAAGGCAGTTTTTGTTTGCCCAGAGCTGTACACAGTGTAGTTATAGTACAAATATAAAAGTTATTTTGCCTAAATAGTGACTGGTTGACAAGAGACCAATAGTTAGCTCTGGAACCACAGAGCCTCTAATCCTGGGCCAGGCCACCTCTGTGGCCATCAGTGCCTAGTAATTGAGCAAGATACTACCCGTTTCTCCATGCCAGGCAGTATTTCTGGCTACTTGAAATCTAGGGCAGACTTCTTCCCTGTGTTGTGGTCAGTTTAGGAAGGAGGGTACTCTACCACTCCTGGAACATGTGGGCACCCTCCTCGGCTGTGATGCCAGCCTCCCCCGACACTGCCAGAACCAGAGTCCCCTCCCCCGCCCCAAGGCTGGCTGTCTAGGGTCAGTGATGGTGACCAAGAGGCCAGGCAGATACTGCAGCTGAATTTGGCTAAGCGACCCACCTCCAAGGAAAACCCATAGGGGAGGTGGTCTCAGGGTCAACTTTTGCTCCCACGGGCATCAAGCCCTTGATGGGGTCTAACTGTCCCAACAAAGCCCAGGGTCCCAGATCTGAGTGCCCTGGTGAATCTACCTCCTGAACACAAAGGATTCCAACAGGCCAGCTAGTCTCCCCCACTGCCCCTGAAGTAGACAGAGCCAAAGGTCTTGATTTTCAAAAGAGAACGTGGACTTCGGAGGCAAACTGTTGGGGATTATGAAAACAGAACTTAAATTGCTTCCACATCTGGAAACCAAACCCAGCAGCCAGCCCCAAGAATTCTAGGCATGTCAGCCTGGAGACGCTGCAGGTCAAGGGAGGTGTTTCCTGTTGGCCGAGTCGAGTACCCCCCATCCACCTCCCCGAATCCACATGCAAGATCTGTCTACAAGAGGCCAGGTGGAGCCACACCTGAGAGGAAGCAAGGAAAGGAAGGTAACACACGGGAGCGCCGACCACGTCCACGTGGCCAGCGTCTGCTCCGTGCTTTACTGGGGCGGGTCTCATTTTCCTCCCCTAAAAATCCTGCAAGTAAATACTGTCTCCGCCCTACAGTTGAGGACCCGGTGTCCAGAGAATTTAATCCACTCTGCCCTGAAGTGATGCTGTGATTTTTCTCTCCACACCCATTTGTCATCACACAGAAAGGTGGAGCCATGGGAACCTGAATCAGGAGCCTTAACTTCCATTGCCCCCTCCAAATTCTCAAAAAAAGATTCCCCAAGTACTCGCCAGGAAGCCCCAGCTCCCACCAGCCATCATATCTACAGCTCTTCCTGAGGAAGCCACGGGCCAGGTGGAGAGCAACTCAAACGGCAAAAAGCGAATCCACAGGCCGCACGTTGAAAGGGGGGCCCATCAAGGGCTCTCCTGGCTCTCTGAACAGGCAACTATTTTGGGCTACAAATTATAGCTTTGAAAGATGTGGCCGTCTGAAGTGAGGGCTTAATTACTCACACAGCCAAGAGTCTGTGGGGCTTGTCTTGGGGGCTGCCTGGGTTACCATCCTGACAAGAGGAGTTTAAAGTGAAGGCGGGGGAAGGGAGAGCAGGGGCCAGTCCTCCGCCCCCGAGAGCCCACCAGGTGGGCCCAGCCGCACTCCCTCAGCAGGGCACCCTCCAACGTGTGACATAACCTCCCGGGGGGCACACCTGGGCAGAGCTGACAGTCCAGAGCGAGGCTGGGTGCCCACTCCAGCCCCCCGCTCTGCCACAGAAAGCCTCGGGCCTTGAAAGGCCGAGCAGGTGCCAGGGTTTACCCACAGCTGATGGCCAAGGCTCCTTCTGACCCATCCTCCTGGAGTGGACAGGGTGGGATGAGGCAGGCCAATGACACGGCGACTCTCCTCCTCCCCACCCCACAGAGACCCCTGCCAGGCTCTCTGCGTTTATAACCTTCCGGCACCTTCCATCAGCCCAGAGTCCCCGGCAGTGCTCCCGGCAGGCTCAGTCGAGGTGTCCCTTTTTGTCCTGCAGCCTTTGCCAGGTCCAGCTATCCAAGCTGCCGGTTTCAGGGGTGCAGCCCTGCACTGGGGCCAGCGGCGCACAGCTGGCCAGGACTCAGGTCCCTTCCCAGGCGCCCCCCGCAGTGGGGACGGGAGAGCACTAGGTCCCGCCAGCAGCCATAGCTTGGGGCTCAGAGGGGGGAGGCCACCAGGGAGTCCTAGAGTACTGAAATCCCTCAAGACCCCCTCAAAGAGCCTCTGGGCTCCCCACTGGCCACAGAACCAGGTCCTGACTCCTCAGGCCAGCACACACAGGCCCCGCGGCAGTCTCGGCCTCAGGACACGACACTGCCTCTCCCGCTCCTTTCATACCCCAAGCTCCTGTCCAGCTTCACCCCCCCAGCCCCCAAGCCCTGGCTCGTGATGTCCCTTATGCGTGAAACACAATTCCTCCCTGGGCCACACATGCCTGTCCCTAAACAAGCCCCAGTTAGAAAGTCACTGTATCTGGGAGGCCAATGCCCTCCCTCCACCCTCCACCTATGCCCCTCACCCCCAGGCCCAGAACTGAGCTTCTAGAGCCCTCCAGCCACCTCTGGGCACCCTCCCTCGGGTGAGCCCCGTCTCTGCCCGTCACTCTCCCTGGGGCACCGGGTAAGGAGGCACACGCCAGGCTGGGTCCTCATCCTCACCTCCCCCGCCCCTCATGTACCATTTTAAGGAGAGAAGGGGGAAGCTTTTCCATCCCAGCCTTGGCACAGCTCACCCACTGGCTCCCCTTGTCCCCAGCCAGGAGCTGTGTGGTAGCCTTGCCTCCTGGGGGTCCCACAGGGGCCACTGCACCAGGTATTATAGGCTCTTTTTTTTTTTTTTTTTCTCGGTACGTGGGCCTCTCACTGCTGTGGCCTCTCCCGTTGCGGAGCACAGGCTCCGGACGCGCAGGCTCAGCGACCATGGCTCATAGGCCCAGCCGTTCCGTGGCATGTGGGATCCTCCCGGACCGGGGCACGAACCCGTGTCCCCTGCATCGGCAGGCGGACTCCCAACCACTGCGCCACCAGGGAAGCCCTGTATAGGCTTAGGCTCTTTGAAAGCAAAGTTCTGCCCCACCTGCAGCTCTGTTTCTCTTAGGGCTGGTTTAATTCATTACACCCCTTGGTACACCCAAAGGACAGAGGTCCACCTTTATGCCAGAGACCCAACACCACCTCATCAAAAGAGGGCTGTGAGGGCTTCCCTGGTGGCTCAGTGGTTAAGAATCCGCCTGCCAATGCAGGGGACTGGGGTTCGAGCCCTGGTCCGGGAAGATCCCACATGCCGCGGAGCAACTAAGCCAGTGTGCCACAACTACTGAGCCTGCGCTCTAGAGCCCACGAGCCACAACTACTGAACCCGCGTGCCGCAACTACTGAAGCCTGCGTGCCTAGAGCCCGTGCTCCACAACAAGAGAAGCCACCGCAATGAGAAACCCACGCACCAGAACAAAGAGCAGCCCCCGCTCAACACAACTAGAGAAAGCCCACGCGCAGCAACGAAGCCCCAACGGAGCCAAAAATAAATAAATTAATTAAATAAATTTATTTTTAAAAAAATTGGGCTGCCAACCCCTGACACTATACACAAAACTAAGGAAGTAGGGCTACTGGCTTTCATCAGCATCTTGAGAGGCAGAGAGGAGACCTCTGACAAAAATAAGCTTTAAGACCACTGCCCACTCGGAAGGGTCTCCCTCCAGCCACCATCTCTCACTGAGCCCTCGGCCTGCAGCTCCCCCAGCCCTGCTCCTCCCTTAGGGAGCAGCCCCCCTTGTCAATCTCACCCCCCACAGGTGCCAAGGCACTGACTGTTCACCCCATTCCCTCCCCCTGCAGCCCAACCAGGCCACCCACCACATCCCGCTTATACAGTCAAGTCCCCATGCCTTCACCTGTGCTATTCCCTGCCCTGAACTCCTCCATCTGTCTCAGGGCATTTGCTTGGAGCAACACTGTCAGCTGGCACTCCCTGAGCCCTTGGCACCCAGCTAAAGAAACACAGGGTGGTCTCAAACATTTGAGGAAGACCAGGAAGGAATGCATCTATTAGGCACCTAGCACGTGCTGGTTGTTTCTGTGCACCAGCCATCGTTCAGATGCGAAAACTGGGGCTCAGAGAGGTTAACCAATTTGAAAAGGTCACAGAGCTAGCTGGACTAGGGTTTGAACAAGGTCTGATTTCAACACAGCAAGGAAGGTGCAGGAATACTAAACACACTTGGAGATGGCAGGGTCCAACACTTGGCATTGGAGCAGCCTCTCAGGCTGAGCCCTGCAGGCCATGGGCACAGGAATTAGCTGGGCTGGTGGCACCAGAACTTGGACTTGAGCTGAAGGTTGCAGGGATCACAGCACACTAGACCACTGACTACTGTCAGCTGAGGCTCCTGGGGCTTGTGCCACCCTGGCCACGGGGCATAGCCCCCGCCCCTTTCCCACCACAGCGAGCTTCAAAGAGGCTACATGTGGGAAGATTTTACAGAAAGGGAGAGGAGAGAGATTTGAAAGAAAATTGCTAAAGGGAAACATGTGAACATGAAAACTCAGACAAAGTAGGAGGAGGAGGGAAGGAAGGAAAAGATGATGTTTAAGGATTGTAAACTGAGTCAGGAAGCCAAGATATGAAGGCCAGTTTCCCTCTGCTACCTTGGGAAGGCCAAGGACCCACTCCCTGCCTTCATCTTCCCTTTCAGCCCAGGTGGAAGGGAGCAGTATGACCTCAGACAGTACCCAGCAAGAGAGAAACAGGGAAGGGTGCCTCGCACACACTCCTGATGACTGTGGAGCCGTGACCCTCATCTGGTAGAGGAACAACTCAAGGTTCAGAGGTTGCTCTACTTTCCCAAGGTGACACAGCATCTGAGCTGTAAAGCTGGAAACTGAGCCCAGGTCTGCCCAGTATCCAAGCTCATTCCCTTGAACCACATCAGAGTGTTGCTTTATAAATCCTCCCACCACTACAAGGTGGCTCTACGTCCTTCCTCAAAGAAACGGGGCAAATTATGTAAATTCTCCACTACAAGGTGGCTCTACGTCCTTCCTCAAAGAAACGGGGCAAATTATGTAAATTCTCTAGTGGTTACCTAGTTTCCGTGTTTCATCAAATCCAAGATGTCTTTGATTTTAAGATGCACTGTTATTTCGAGTGTACCAAGAAACGGCACTGTCAATTAAATTATAACATACCAGCAAATGTATGACACATAGCAATTTGAGATGTTAAAATGTGAGGAAGAAGTTATGTCTTAGAATCTATAAAATACAGTGTGACTATTGGTGGGGAACGGGGATTCAGCCAGTTCCTTTGACTGTCTGTGCACGTGCGTACACTGAAGGGTGATGACAACTCCGTGCATGCACGTCCGCGCACACGCACACACCTGCTGCTGTGAGCTCCTTCTTTGCTAATAACTCTTGCAGATAATCACACAACAATGTGCTGGCCAGACCTGCCTTGTCAACAAGAACCCTCATTTCGCCAGGAGGCCATCAATTCAAGGTGACTCAACCCTGTCAGCCAGAGGCTGTCCTCACCACCACCCACCTGACCAGTCAGCCCGGCCAGCCTCGCCTCAGTGGAGCTGCAGACCTCTGAGCAGCCAAGCTAGACAGACACGCAGGTTTGCTCCTTGGAAAACTACCAAGGGCAGTCACTCGACGTGGCCGGGTGTCTGCAGAGCCCACACCTTTCTACCTGGCCCCTCTCCAGATCTCCTGGGGCCTGCAGCCTGCCAGAGCCACAGTGCTTCAATAAGGCAGGGACTGTGTTGGCAGCGGCAGACGGGCAGCCCTGCTCCAAGCTGGCTTTTCCAGCTGAGCACAGGTGGACAGAGAGGCAGGTCCCGGCTGGAGGCGAAGGACAGTGGGCAGAGGTGCGGACCCACCCTCCTGGGTAGAGGGGCCACGGCCGGCAGAGCAGGCGGCCTCTGGGAGGAGGGACCAGGCACAGTTCCACACCGAGCCCCGGGGAGACGGCCCTCACCTGGGAACGTGCTTTGCATCTCACTCACAGGCTGCCCTCGGGCAGGCGCCAGTCACTTCACTCAGCCCCAGAGTCTGCATCTGCAAAGGCCAAGTGGGTTTACTTAAAAGCACGGAAGCTGAGGAAGTGGAATCTTGCTCCTCCTGTCCTCGGGTAGCCGAGCTTTTCCCCTGCCACCTTCCTGTTTTGGGGCTGACATCTTCCCTGCAAGAAGTTCTGTTAGGAGCTAAGGTTATCAGTCACAAGAATCAAACCAGCAGAAGCCTGGAGGAACTAAAAATAACAGCTCGCTTGTAAGCCAAGCATTGTCTTAAGTGCTTTTCATACCTTTACATATTTGAGCCACTTAACAACCTTATGAGAGAGGTAACAGCGCCACTCTCTTTTCACAGACAAGGAAACGGAGGCAGAGAGAGGTTAAATGATTTGCCTAAGGTTCCACACAGAGCAACTGGTAGAACCAGGACCCGAACCCAGACAGCCCGACTCCGGAGCCCAGGCTCTCAGGGACCCCGCCATCCTGCTTCTAGCTACCTAACCGTCCACCAGGCCCCAGCCAAGCAAGTGTCAGAACCCGCTCTGGGTATTCTAGGTCACAGCAGCTCATTATACCTGCTTCATCACCCTGCGAGGTGGATACTATTACCACTCTCATGCCGGGAGTGGGGAAACTGAGGCTCAGGAAGGCGAGGTAGCTTGCCCAAAGTCCCACAACTAGCAAGCGGCAGGGCCAGGACCTAGACCCAGGTGTTTCCTTGCTCTGACACTTCTTTTCTATTTTAAGAAAACAGGCATTGGGTTACCGAGCACGAGATGAAGGCACCTGTGTTCTGAGGCAGGTGTTTCTCCCAGGAAAACCGGCGTGCAGGAAGGAGAAACTTGCTCCCGTGTCTCTCCTATCCTAAGAGGGAGACTGAAGTCTGGTGCTGAGAGCAGAGCCCTCTCAGCTCTCTTACCCCGGGGTCCACTGCAGACAGCGCTGGCCACGTGACACACGTGAGACCCCCCCTTTTATGGTAATTAGGCCTGCAGAGCGCAGGAGGGTCGGGGTGACAAAAGATGACTCAAGAGTGAGAGGGTTCCCACCCACTCTCCCACACTCCAGTTCTGTTCAGGCCTTCCTCTTCTGGATCCCTTACAAGAGAAAAGCACCCACGAGCAGAGCCACAGATATTAATAATAACTGCTACGGAGCTTTGTTTTCGTTTGAGTCGTGTTTACATTGCTGGGAAAGAACCCACTTGTCTGGGAAGATGAAGCAGGTTGAATCAATTTAAAAAATGCCCAAGAGTCGGGCAACTTCCCCTTTTCTGAAGGAAGTCAAGAAGCTGGGTAGAAAAGTCGGTATTACTCGTACCGCCTGCCAGACCAAGCTGGGCTGAGGTCACCCGGAGCCCCCGGCCCTGGACCGCCGAGCTGCCTCCTCAGACCTCCACGCGCCCCTCGGAGGATGCACTGATTTGTGGATGCCTATTCTCTCCTTCCACACCACACCACACCCACACACTTGGGGCCCCCAGCTATACAGAGATCAGGTGCGTGAGCACCTCGGCTGGGCTCCTAAGGAGACCGGGGCACAGAAGTGAGCTGCCGCCTGGCCATGAGTAGAGGGAGTGAAGAGGGAGCCCAACGAGGAGACGCGGAAGCAGAGCCCTGGGGGTGGCTGGCCAGAGCGCGGACCAGTGGGGGCTGCCTGCTACCGCGTGGGTCTTGAGCGCTGCACCTGCTGCACCCCCGTAGCACTGGCCCGTGGGGACGGGGACAGCCCCGACCGTGATCTGCCTGCTTAGACAGCTGTACAGACAACACCCCGGTGGTTTGGGCTCGTATCGACAGTCTGGCAAGGACGGTTTCCATATCCACTCAGACAGGCTCGTCTGACCCGACCCGCGCTGAGGGCAGGAAGTCCATGCAGCGATGGCCACGTGCAGGCCCCTCTCCCCAAGGAACGCCTTCAGGCCCAAACCCCTCAACAGCAAGGGGCTAAAGAGAACAGGGCACTGAAGTGCATTCTATGCCCGGGAATTTCTAATCTCAGCTGTGCTACTGTTCTCCTCCTGGGATTCCGGCTGTTGCCTGGCAGCGTCAGGCGCCCCCTGGCCTCTCCGTCCGGTCCCCTGGCTCACTCTCCAATCACAGCGGCCTCCCTGCAGGTCCGTGGATGCACCTCGCCACGGCCCCACCTCAGGGCCTTTGCGGTTGCTGCTTCCCCTGCCTGGGCCTCTTTGGTCAGAGGCCACCTTCTCAGCGAGGACTGCCCTGCCAACTCTGTTTAAAAACACAGCTCCTTGCCCAGCACTCCCCAGGACCCCGCGCTCTCTCCTGCCGTCTCTCACGCTGCAGGTTTTACCTGCTTGCCTGCCCTCTGCTGTCATGTGAGCTCCGTGAAGGCAGGGATTGTTGCCGGCCAGGTTCACTGCTGTGTCTCCAGTGCCCAGCAAAGAATCTAACACGAATTAGATGCTCAAATATTACTGAATGAATGAATTGCCTGTACTGGGCAATGTGCCTGGTGGGGGCTGGGTGAACAGACATGGGGAAGGATCTGTGCCCTGAAAGCCACCTGATGGAGGGGACTGTGTACCACAGCCAGGAGACACGTTCACACAACGTCCAGAAGGATGCCAGGTGGATGTGCCCAGTCCACACGCCTGTCCCATGCCCGGCTGGCCGTGGGCACATTATCCAGCTGCAGGACTGGGCAGCAGGAAGACCTGAGCAGTCCTCCTCATTCGAGAGGCCAGTGACTTGATGCCATCAACGCTCAGGTGCTGAGTCAAGACACAGAGGACCACAGCCCAACCCCAGGGATCCTGCACGCCCAGCAAGGCCAGGGCACTGTGCCCACTGCCAACACCGGACAGCAGGCAGATCAGACAGATGCTTCCTCTTCCAAAGGCAATAAGCCTTGCGCCGGGGGACAGGGCCAGGGCACAGGGCCAGAGGGTGGGTTCCCTCTGCCCAGGCTGTCCCTTCCCCGCCTAAGGTCCTGAGTCCCTGAGGTGCCTGCCTTCCAGGACTTGCTCACCTGCTATTTACTGGGAGCCTCTCCCCCCTGCTCCCCTGTGCCTCCTCCCTATCCACCCCTAAAATATAAGAAGTGAAGTGAAACCGTGAAGCCCCTTAGAGCAGGATCAGCTGTGAAAACATCCCTTAGCATAACAGGCCACCTCAGAGGAGGGAACGAAGCCCTAGGAAAAGAAGTTTCCAGCCACTCTGATGTGGGGTGGGGAGGGTGCTGGAAGGTGAGAGCTGTGAGGGCCCCCCATAAGCAGCTGAAGAGACAGCCCTGGGTGTGAGGGTAGCTGGACCCACCAGGAGGGGAGGGGGCTAGGAGAGGCCATGAAGGGGCCAGTGTGCTTTGGGGAGGGTCCAAACGCTCTGAAGAGAGGCCAGCAGGGAAGGAGAGTGGGGGCCAGGAGAACACCCACCAGCAAGCTCTCAAGCTGCAGCCCACTGCCTCCCCAGTGCAGGCTGCTCCAGGCACCCTAATTTCTCCTCCTTCCTGCCCTTGCTAGACTGAAAGTCCTTTCTATGCACAGGCTCCGGATAGACTCTCGTACTGGTCTTCCTTGGGGCAAAGGTCTCACCTCCTGCCTGCTCACCTGGCCTGCTTAGTCCTGTCCCTCCCCTGAGCACTGTCTTATCTCCCGCCTGCCTTAGTCATCCACCCCACCCCTCCATCAAAGCCGGAGTCACCAAATTACAAAGCTGTTCCCCAGCAAGCATGTGCCCAAGCATGTGCCTGCTACTCAAGAATCCCAAAGGGGACACACACACCTAGTCATGGGGGCCTCATAGACAACCCAGATCAACTTTGCCTGAGGGCTGGGCAGGGAGTGATTAGACCCAGTTTATCAGTCTCCCACCTTCAAACACCTTGAGGGGAGGGAAGTATCTGCACGTCATAGCCCTTGGGCACATAATCAGCATTTCACGAATGCCAGGCCAGCAGGGTAAGGTTTGGGCCAGTCTATCTGAGTAAGCTGGTGCCAGGTGGGTGGCAAGACCCCAGTCAATGGCAGTGACTCAAGGACTCCACCAAGGCTGGGTTAGACGGTTACAGGGAGGCAGAGAGAGAGAGAGAGAGAGAGAGAACTCTACTGCAGAGGTCTGAGACACACACAGCTGGTACTC
The DNA here is from genome assembly GCF_964165515.1 of Mesoplodon bidens. Taxonomy (NCBI): domain Eukaryota; kingdom Metazoa; phylum Chordata; class Mammalia; order Artiodactyla; family Ziphiidae; genus Mesoplodon; species Mesoplodon bidens. Next base: position 13,224,557 of record NC_138179.1, read on the forward strand.
TCCCCCCGCCCCCTAGCAATCCCTGTAACCACACTGCACCAGGGAAAGGACCTGGGGGTGCCCCTTCCCAGGAGCCCCTGCGATTAGCACCCGCCTCCAGGTAGGGAGGCCAGAGGTTTGGTGGATCCACAGAAACCAGACCAGAGGGCTCCCACCCAAGTCCTATAGGCTGAGTGCAGGAACTCAGCCCCCTTAACACTCCTTTGAGGAGGTGGCCTATCAATCAGTTAAGGAACACTGGCATGTCCCTCAGGGCTGAAAGATGTGTCACCTCCAGCCATCTGTGGGAGAGCAGGGCTAGCAAGAAGGGGAAATGTGGAAAGACGAACACTGGAGCATGCAGGGATGAGAATAAATAAAGTCTGGGGCTGGGGAGGGTTCCTGCAGCACACACACGGTTCTCCAGAGGCTGCTCCGCCAAGACCTCAGAGACGCTTGTCGCCCGCAGAGAAGCGGCTGTGACAACAGCAACTACTACCGGGGCGGACTTGCCGGCTCTTGCGGCCCAGAGAGCTACGAGCTGGGAGCCCGCGCACACCTCCGGCCTCCGCAGCCTCTCGGCTGGGAAGGAGCAGGGCCCTGTCCCCAAACCCCGAACTAGGCTGGTCCTCCCTCTTGCCTGGCAGGGACCCTTGGAAACGAGGGAAGCCCGGGAACGGTGCAGCCTCCAAAAGCTACGGGAAATCTTCAGCCGTGCAGAGCCTGCTTCGGGACTCGGCGGGGCCAAGGGAAGGGACTGGGGCAACACTGGTCCCGGAGGGGCAGGCGCGCTGGGAGCCGAGGTGGGACGCGAGGACGCGGGATGTCCCAAGGGAGGCGTCCGGGCAAACGAGCCTCCTTCCCGGCCAACTAGGTCCCCCTAAAAACACTTTCTGAAACGGCGCCGAGGAGAGAATTGGCCTCGTCTCCCCGCGCCCCGGGGCTAGTGCTGCCCAACCTCGCACCTGGGCGCCGGCAGAGGGTCGGAGGGGGAGGCGGGGGGGTGACTTCCCCGCTGTGGCCCAGCGAGCCGGGGGCAGGTAACCCGACCTCCCCGGTCAGGGCCGACAGGGCGGACCCTCCCGGGGCAGGCGAAGTTCCGCGCTCCGGCAACTTCCCCGGTGGCGGGGCCGCGGGCCGGGCCAGGTGCGTGTCGCCCGAGCCCCGCGACCCCGAGCCTCCCAGCCGCCGCTTACCTGGCCCCCAGGGACCGGCGGGGTGCGCATCCCTAGTCCGGCCGCGGGTCGGTGTGCTGCCGAAGGGCGAGAAGTGGGCGGGCGCGGGTCAGCGGGGCCGACGGGGATGCGGCCGGCCGAGCAGAGGGTGCAGAAACAGTCCGGTCGGAGCCGCGGCTGCTTGCCCGGTTCGGCACCGGTTTAAGGCGCCAGCCCCGCCCCCACCCGAGCCCGTTGCCGGGAGACCCGCGTGGGCCGAAGGGCTCTTTGTATCAAAGCTGCCGTGACATCACGAGGCGCCCGGGCTCAGGGTTCGAAGGGGCGGGGCCTCGAGCTGGGGGCGGTGCTAGAGGAGGAGGAAGCACAGCCTGGGAATCCGAGCCGCGGGGGGCGGGGCCCAGGTAACCCCGCCCCCTAAGGTAGGGGCAGGTGGCTGGGGCGGCGCCGATCATTGGCCGCGTGGCCGCGGGGTGGGCCCAGGCCACTGCACCCCTCCCCGGGCCCCAGGGGGCGCCTCCGGAGGTGGAGCTCGCCAGGGCCCTGTCGAGCCCGCGCAGCAAGGTTACTGCCGCAGGGATTTGGGCGGCCGGGACCTTGGGATTACGGGAGACGAAGTTTGTAAATTCAAGCGCCTCTCGGGCGGGCGCTGTGGCCGCCGCTGCCAGTTCCAGGCTACTCTCAGTTTGCTGTCCCCGCTTCCTGGTTCACATTTGCGGACGCGAACGAAAACCTGCCAATAGCCCGCCACCACCAGCAGCCTGAGTCTGGTGACTCCTAAATTGATTCTCATCCTGAATCCCACCCACAACTTTCCCAGTCTTTTCGTGTAAAGTCAAAACTGGCTTTATAACCAGTACGGGAATACAAAGAACCAAGCGGCAACAAGAACTAAAAAAACAAAAGAAGGAACGGACTCCTTCTGTTGGATCCTAGTAAATATAATTTAAGTCCAAAATGTGCCCTCTCATAACTCTTCATTATGCTCCGGATTAAAAGAAGGAAAACTGTAAACCAGCAAATTTTGCAAGTGTGGTTTCCCTTTGACTTGACGTTGTATTGTGTAACTGGGGGAGGGTAGGGAGCGGATTTATCTTCCTAATTGTCTCGTTCAGGCCCGTATGAAGCCACCTTTGCTGTCCTTGAGTCCTCACTGACCAACAAGGTGGCATTTTGGTATGGGCAGGGCCCTTTGGTACAACACCAATTCACACACACACACACAGCTTTTCAGTCCCCTTGCCTCTGGCTCTTTGCTCTCAACTTCCTTCTCCCCAGTATCTCCCTTGCAAATAAATTCCCAGCTACCTTTCTGTTTACCAGGGCCTGTCTCTGAGGCAAAGCATCCCACTGGGGTTCCCAAACCTGCTGGGGACTCTCCAAAAGGGACAGCATTAGCCAAAGGGGGGCCTCCTGACAAGGGCTACATGTCGGGGGGAGGCTGGGGTAGTGTGGGTGAGGTGGAAACTCCATCACAGCTGGCCCTCTCCTCCCTGCTTATGCCCTGCAGTTCAGAGATCTATGTGCGGAGGCCACAGGCTGTTTCTCACCCTAGTTTGTGTCCACCCCCACAGTCCCTAAACACGCAGGAGCACTGTGGCGTACCAGAAAGAACACTGGCTTTGGAATCGGACAGACCTGGGTTTGAATCCTACTTGCCAGCTGTCAGTCTTAGGACAAGTCATATAATGTCTCAGACTCAGTGTCTTCATCTGTAAAATGGGAATGGCACAGTCTACCTCATGGGTTGTTTTGCACCCTAGCCCAGTGGGTACACTTGATCTTAGGCATTCATCAAAGGTGTGGTGTGTGAATGAGCCCATGCACCCTGGGCCTGCTCTTTCTGCCTTCCCAGCTGCAACCTGAGGCCTTAGCTCAGCTGCCTTAGGTGAGGTTTTAGGGTGGGGCTGAATTCAGGGTTTCTGTCTCGGCTTCCCCTTTACCCTTTTGCGTCTCATGTTGCCCCTAAGCAGTGTGGGGCTCCAGAAAGCAGGTCACGTGACAGGGTCACGCAGAACTGGGGAAGAGAAGCAGAAACCTAAGGTGATCATTGGCTTTCTCCCAGAGAAGGTCAGTGGAGAGTCAGACCTGGCTTCCCTACCCCCACCAGGGGGGAGCATGATGGACATGGTCCAGAGCACCATGGAGGGGGGCTGCTAGTGGTCCTTCTTTACTTTTCCCAAAAACTGGTGGGGTGGGGAGCATCTCCAGGTATTTGTCCTGAAAAGTAGCATGACAGAGAGGAGTGTCACAAGACATTAGCATAGGACACACTGAGTTGAAGCCTGCCAGTTCTACAATTTGCCATGGGGAAGTCATGTAATGTTTCAGAGCCTCAGTTTTCCAACTTTATAAAATGGAAACAAGACCTTTCCTCTTCCAGTTGTGAGGTGTAAATGGAATGATAAAAGAAGTGCCTAGGGGACTTGCCTGGCGGTCCAGTGGTTAAGACTCCGCGCTGCCAATGTAGCAGGCGTGGGTTCGATCCCTGTTCAGGGAACTAAGATCCATATGCCGTGTAGCCAAAAACAAAGCAAAACAAAACAAAAACAAAAGTAGCTCTTATAATGCCTCCCGAGCTGCAAACACTCAGTAAATACCAGCTGCTAGTTACTCCCAGTGACATGAATGAGCCCCAGTCTGACCCAGTGATTAGGTGCAAGAGCTCTGGAGCCAGAACTGAGGGTCATTTCTTGGCTTTCCCACATTGTAGCTGGATGACTCCAGACAGGTTTAATTCCCAGGGTCTTAGTTTCCTCATCTGTAAGTGGGAGATAATAGTGATACATATTTTAGGATTGGTGTGAAGATGAAGATAATTGGGACCCATAAAATACTTAGAACAGGGCCTGGCTCATAGCAGGTGCTCAATAAACAGTAGCCATTATCAATTACCATATGGCAAGAGGCTGGCGAGGAACTAGGGGGAGGATTAGGACCTCAGGAGGATTAGAATTCTCAGGAGAACTGAGGCCATTGACTTTCTGGAGAGGCCCTGTCATCTTCCATAGAGTTCAGGGAAGCAGTGCTAGTTTTGGGGTGGGCGGGAGGGGGTGTGGGGAACTACTGTTTCTGAAATGGAATGTGGGAGCTAAGGGCTCCAGCCCAGACTAGGGCACATGGAGGACTCAGTGTCATCTGATCAAGTGGGGTCTGAGACACAGTTATTAAGCAATATAGTTCTGCCTCTGAGACAGCCCCACCTACGAGGCTGGGACAAGGAGGGTCTTGAGTTAGCTACTCTGGTCCCTTAGCATAGCTGTGTTTTAGATGTCATAGACTCTAACCATGTTAAGCTAGGAAGACTCTCTGGGTAAGTATCAAAGGCACTTGTCCCCCATGCTATGGATGGTAAGACAGTGGCTCGGAGAAGGCTGGAAATTTGTCCAAAGCCACACAGTGAGATACCAGATAAGCAGGGACTGAAACTCAGGCTCCTGACTGCCAATGCCGGACCCTCGCCTTCCTACTGATGGGGTCAGACAGGCTGGGGGTGGGGAGTGGCAGGGAGGTTACTCCCTCACAGCGCTTGCCTGGCGCTGTGAGTCTCCTAAGGGGTCTGACTTGTCTTTTCAAGAGAAAGAACAGTCTCATTAAAATCAGAAACCCAGGACCTCCCTGGTGGTTCAGCGGATAGGAAAGGACTCTGATCTCCCAATGCAGGGGGCCTGGGTTCGATCCCTGGTTGGGGAACTAGGTCCCGCATGCCGCAACTAAGACCTGGCACAGCCAAAATAAAGAAATATTTTAAAAATAAATAAAGGCTTTAAAAAAAAATCAGAAACCCTCTCCCAGGGAATGTACCCAAGAGTAATTTTTAGACTGCAAGTCACTCTGATTAATTCTTTTTATGTCAGGAAACTGATTCTTCCATTGTTGATACAAGAATACTCCGGTGTTGCTGAATGCCAAAGCCAGAGAAAAGCCAACAGAACACTGACAAGCAGGAGTTAAGGATCCTCCAGAAACTTACGGGGGTGGAAAACACATGGTCATCTGGGTGATCCAGGTGAGGGAAGAGATTAGTAAATTCTCTCTGTACCCCAGCTATCTACCTATGTCTACTTTCCTTCCGCTGTCACCACGCAGGAATTAGCTCAACATCAGAGGGCGTAAAAAGGCAACGTTTTGTACATGTCTGGGGCCATATGGAAGGCCAGGCTAAGCATAAAGGGCATCACTGTACCAGGAAAGAGCCCTCTGAGCATTACCCAGTGTTAACATTAGCCAAACAGCTGATGCCAACCAACATTAGCCAAATGAACAGACAGAAAACAGCAACACAAATAACCCCAGAACTGCGGGCGGGGTGGGGGGAAGCATCAAGTCCAGTGGTTCTCAAGCTGGGCTCCTTGGAACCCTCACGGTTCTGTGGAGACCTTGCAGAAGTGGGGTTCGTAGTGTGCTCTAGATAAGCAACAGGAATAGCTCCACTTCTATCTGCTTTACATGCAGACTTCCACATGAAATTTCACATGAACAAAGAGTTCCATGGCTTAAAAGGTGTTTTAAATCACTAGTCTAGTGAAACCACTCATTTACCAAACAGGGAAACAAGCCCAGAGGCGGGAAAGGGCTTCTCCCCTCACAGCTGCTCACAATTCGTGGCAGAGCTGGGATCAGAGCTGGGACTCAAGACTCTCTGTCTAGTACTCTCCAAGACAGACATCAGTCATCAACCAGCACCGTCAACATCAGTCACATCTGGTCACACACTGGACCTTATTTCTGTCCAAACACGGTATCACCAGCTGCTGCTTTTTGTGTGGAAAAACCCTCCGCGTAGCCTGCTCAGACTTTGCCGCAAACACTTGTTTTCTCCAACCTCCTCTTCAGAGGTCCCTTGACTCTGGAGTCAGAAAGCATCAGCCCCAGCTGTTAAAAGTCTCAGCTTTCCATCCCAGGAGACAAGTTCAACGTCTGATGACTTAAGCAGTGGCTTCAGAAAGAGAAACAGGTACCGAGGCCGCAGGTGGGATGCTGGGATTAGAGACGCCCCTTAACCTCAACGAGTCCCAGTCGTTCCCAATCTCCCGCTTGCAACAAACAGAGCCCTTGCACTCCAGCAGGAGCCTGTCCAGCGGGTCTGCACTGCGTAGGGAAGAGGAGGCCTCTGGGACCATCCCTTCCTCTGGAAAGCTGCGGTCTGGACAGCACATTACTTCCCATCCTCAGCTACACGCTCTCCCAGGAGCAGATATTGGACCAGGTGTGAGCCCCAGAAACATGAGCCCCGTTCCACTGGCAAACACCTCGGGGTTTGTGGCCACCCTTTGGCCAGGATGCCTTCAGCAGTCTGCCTTGGGGGCTGGGGTCCTGCGTGATGTCTGGCTGGACACTGTGCAGACGGGGCAGGACCGGGTCTTACTGACTCTAGACCTGGGCTGAGTGTTCAGAAAGGCTGAGCTCTATTTTTGTCAACCTGTGCAGACGTAAACAATGGGTTTTCTTACTCACACAAACCCAGTAAGAGGGGAAAATGGTGAGAGAACCTCATTTCCTCTGACTCATCCAATCATCTAAGAGGAGATGGTGGCAGGTGAGGAGGAAATGGAACAAGGTCTTCTTTGACTTGCATCGGAGGGAAAACTTCCCTTTCCTGTACTCTCGGTAACATCAGGTGACTGCAGACCCTTGAGAGCAGAAACAAGTCTCCTCTGTTTCAAATGCCTCCCCCCACCCTCCCTACCACCTCCCAGACCTGGCAGCCCACATCTCTGATTTTAGGAATGGACAGTAAAGCCACAGTTCCAAAACTGCACCGCACACTAGCCTCACTTGGGGAGCGTAAAAAAGTCAATGCCCAGGTCACACCAAGAGCAAATGAATCCAAATGGCTGGGGTGGAGCCAGGCGTTAGCCGTTTTTGTTTTTGTTGTTGTTTTTTTGGCCGTGTCACGTGGCATGTGGGATCTTGGTTCCCCGACCAGGGATCGAACGCGCACCCCCTGCAGTGGAAGCGTGGAGTCTTAACCACTGGACCGCCAGGGAAGTTCCCCCCCCAACCCCCGTTAGCTGTTTTTAAAGATCCCCAGGTGACTGCAATGCAGCAAAGTTTGGGAACAATTGAATACTTTGCCAAAGGCTTGCTGACTACATCAGGAGTTGGAGCGATCGCAGGGGAAGGCATCGTTCATTAATTCATTCATTCCGTCATTCATTCACACATATTTAATCACGATCTTCTATGGGTCAGACCCTGTTCCAGCTGGAGATATAGCTGTAATCAATAGTCTCAGTTCTTGTGGCCCTTGCTTTCTAGTGGGGGAAGTCAGACAATGAACAAATGAATGAATGGACGATGTCCATGACACGTGCTATGAAGGAAACCGAAGCAGGACAGAAAGACTTTGGGGGCAGGGGATTATTTTCACCCTGGATTTAGGCACCAATTTTTGCTTTGGAAAGAGCAGCTGAGCCCCTGCCTGCTGTCCTGGACTTTACCCTGCTGTCTGGCTAAAACAGCTTTCCCTTGACAATCCGTCCTCAAGGTCCTGCCTTCCACCCCTCACAGGGCACCCTGCTTACCTCTTTCCCTTAAGCTATTTCTTTAGGTGGGGCCTGGCATCCTCAGTGCACAATGGTCTCCACTCCTCCTCCTCCCCCTTTGTCAGCAGTAATATCAGACACAGGGCCTGTGCGAGGCCAGTGATCCATCAAGGATCATTTATGTGCAACCCACAGATGGATTTTAGGCTTATGAGTTGAGTCAGAGTCAGAGGACCTGGATTTGAGGCTTGGCTCTGCCACTTACAGGCAAAGGGCAAGTCACTTTAGCTCACCAAGCCTCACTTTCCTCTCCAGTCAAATGGAGAGAGTACAACTAACTTTGTAAGGCTGGGCTGTGCATTAAAAGAATGTCAAAAACTTTTGGAAAGTGTTTTGCAAATATGGGAACTCTTTAGAAATTAATATCATCTAGGCCGATACAGACATGAAATCACAGCACATTAAAGCTGGAAGGGATCCCATTTTACAAATGGAAAACTGATGCCTGGAGAGAAGAAATGCCTTACAGTCACAAAGCTTACTAATGGCAGAAGGGTCCACACTGACCCCAGAAAGGGGTGGTGGTTGAAAGTAGACTGGGGATGCTGTTTGAGTATCAAACATTTTGCCTCCTCTGTCCATTAGGCAAACTCCTATTCATCCTTCAAAACCCCACTCAGGTGTGGACTGCCATGTGAAGTCTTCCCCTCTCCTTCATTGAGAATAAATGGGGGCTTCCCTGGTGGCGCAGTGGTTGAGAGTCCGCCTGCTGATGCAGGGGACACGGGTTCGTGCCCCGGTCCGGGAAGATCCCACATGCCGTGGAGCAGCTAGGCCCGTGAGCCATGGCCGCTGAGCCTGCGCGTCTGGAGCCTGTGCTCTGCAACGGGAGAGGCCACAACACTGAGAGGCCCGCGTACCGCAAAAAAAAAAAAAAAAAAAAAAAAGAAAAGAGAATAAATGACTCCTTGGCTTCATGATCTCCATGCCTCAAACATAAATTCTGCTACTGTGAGGAACACAATGTATTGTTGGGATTGGCCTCCTGTCAGGCTCCCTACTGTACTGTATGCAATTCCATATATATCAATGGAATATTACTCAGCCATAAAAAGGAACAAAATTGGGTCGTTTATAGAGACGTGGTTGGACCTAGAGACTGTCATACAGAGTGAAGTAAGTCAGAAAGAGAAAAACAAACATCGTATATTAACTCATATACGTGGAATCTAGAAAAGTGGTACAGATGAACCAGTTTGCAAGGCAGAAATAGAGACACAGATGTAGAGAACAAACGTATGGACACCAAGGGGGGAAAGTGGGGCGGGGGTGGTGGTGGTGGGGGGATGAAGTGGGAGAGTGGGATTGACATGTATACACTAATATGTATAAAATGGATAACTAATAAGAACCTGCTGTATAAAAAATAATAAAATAAAATTTTAAAAAAGAAATATTTATTGCTTCCAAAAATGTATTTTGTGGAGCCCCCATCCCACTGTGAAAGCAAAAATGGGCTCTGTGGTCGAATCAGCAGGCGAAACTCTTGGCTCCCCCTTGGAGACATCACAGAGCACATGAGCAGGAGAGAGACCTTCCTCGCTTTGTTTGAACCTGGGGTTTTCTTAAGGCTGTCCAGCTTTGGACAGGATCTCTTCTTCTCACTTAACTTCTAACAACAAAAGGACTCCGTGTTGTAAGGAACACACTTGGGAAAACAATGCACCAGGCTCCCAACATACCCTCACACTCACACACACACACACACAACAACATAATGTTATTATCTTCATTTTAAAGATATGAATAGCAAACACCTACAGAACACTTACTATGCATGAGGTTCTGTTCTAAGTGCTTCACAGGACATTAACTCATTTAACTTTCACAACAAGCCTATGAGGCAGGTATTATCCCCATTTTACAGATGGGGAAACTAAGGCTCAAAGAGGTTACTCAAAGACATAAAGCCAACAAGTGGAGAGCCAGGCTTCAGACCCAGGGAGCTGATCCCAGAGACTGATGCACCAAAAAAAGGGAGGCTCAGATTTGTAAAATAACTTCCCCAAAGCAACCACAGTGGAACCAAGGCCATTCATTCATCCATTCACTCGTTTATTCATTTATTCAAACAACATTCACTGAGCAGAAACCACGGGCCAGCCACCTGGAAATATAAGGGGATGCAGAGCGCCCCCCTCCCCCCTCCCCGCAGCACCACTGGACCCCCAGGGCTGTGCGCTAAGAGAGGTGAGGGTGCCCTGCCAGGCACCAGCACATGGGCACACATGTGTGTGCTGGGTGTGTGAGTCATCAGAGAGGCCCCGCCCTTGAGATGCTGGGGTCTAAACGCGGCCTAGGCTGTTGTGACAGCTGTGTCCCTGAGCGGCAGTTTCTGTACACAAAGGCTCAGGGAAGGTTGTGGGATTCTGTACCAGCCCTTTCCACTGCCCACAGGAGTGGGGAGGCTGTTTAAAATGAGCCCCAAACACAAGCCCAGGCTCCTTTCTTGGTTTTACAGCTTGGCAGCCAGGCTGCACTCTCTGTTGGGTCACCGCAACCCTCCCCAGAGCTGATCTGGGCCGCAGCCTGCCCATCGCCTGCCCTCATCTGTTCTCCGGCAGGGTGGGGCCCCGAGGCCCTCTGAGCCCCCCTCTCCATGGTCACGGCCCCTCTTCACAGTCCTGTGAGCTCTCCCTGCATCCCTGTTCTCAGCTGGCACTTAGGACCTGCACCAGGGATGCTCCAGGGTGGAGGTCATTAATATCAGGAATTTAGCCGGCCCCTGAGAGGAGAAAAACTTTTAGAAAAGGCTGGGAGTGGATGCACACAACCTTACATCTTTTTTCAGGTCACAAGGACATATCCTGAAGGGCCTGTAATTCCACTTGGAAATCACAGTCCCCCACAATTGTCTCCTACATTATCTGGAGATGAAAAAATATCCCAAACCCACAACGAACAAGCCGCCCCATAAATGACAAAAGTAGGGCTGTGGGCTCTTCACGATGAGAGGCCGTGAGTGAAGGGGGCTGGGGAGGGCCAGGCTGCCCCTGAATAAACTGGCGGGTTGGGCTCATCTGGCGGCTGGAGCTGGCCTCCCTCTCAGGCACACACACCTCGTTTGTGCCTTCCCTCCCGGGGCCGGGCTCGGCAACGGGAAACCAAAGGCCTTGGCCCCAGGACACTGAGCCAGTGTTTCTCCCACTTAGGGGAAAACCGCAACCCGGCAGGGCTCAGTGGCTGCAGCCAGACGGATTGAAGGAGCCGCTGTGTTCAGGTACAGACACTGGTGAGGCCGAGCCCAGAGGAGGCCAGCGCAGGGGAGGGAGGGGCTGCCCTGAAAAAGAAACCTTTCTTCCAGGCCGGGCCCCTGCTGTGTCACTGGACCACAAGGCCACATGCGTGGCTGGGAAGTGCTCGAGCGCCCGGCCAGCCAGGCTCCAGCTCCAGCTCTGCTTCCCATAGCTGGCGTTCAGGTCAATTCCTGCCAGCCTCTGATCACAACATTTTCGTCAACCAATCAATACCTAACTTTGTTTTATGCGTGTTTGTTTAAAGACACACGTTATTAGATGTTGAACTCACAGCCGAAAGCATTATAATTCATGCTTAAACAAAGCTTACCTAACACGTATTTTCTCCATAAGGTACATCATAGCCTCCCTGCACTTGGGAGCACTAGACGGTACTTCAATACTACATTTGGGAGTCTTTTTTTTTTTTTTGGCGGTATGCGGGCCTCTCACTGTTGTGGCCTCTCCCGTTGCGGAGCACAGGCTCCGGACGCGCAGGCTCAGCGGCCATGGCTCACGGGCCCAGCTGCTCTGCGGCACATGGGATCCTCCCGGACCGGGGCACGAACCCGTGTCCCCTGCACTGGCAGGCGGACTCTCAACCACTGCGCCACCAGGGAAGCCCTGGGAGTCGTTTGAAACAGCGAAATCCACCCCCCCAAAAAAACCCCACAAAAATGCAAAAACATGGCACTAAAAAGACTGTTAAAGGGACACTTGTTTACAGAATGAGCTAAAAAGTAGAGTCATATCTTGTTCGACCTCAGTTGGGCGACTCAAATTTTCATCTCTGAGCATGTCTGCAAATGAGCACGAAAACGCTGTGAGTATTAATTTGGGGGTTACAAATACATTGTAGCAAGTAAGCAAATTTGCAAATATGGAATCTGCAAAAAATGAGGATCAACTGTATCTGTGTTACAGGGTGACTGAGGGACAGGGTGGGAGCTGAGGGTTAAATGAAATAACTCGTGAAGAACACTTACAGATGTAGGCCAGTGGCACAGTAGACAATGCATCTGACGGCGATTCAGAAGAATACTTAGCACCGTGATAGCTCCATACCTATCTGTATTGCTGCTATCTCTATTACCTGCCGACCGGTAACTGACACCTTTGCTGTTCCTTGTGCTTTCTCCAGCTAGGGAAGCCCAGAGCCCAGGCTTTTTAAGTCAGTTTCCGGCTGGGTTTGAATCACACCTTTGCCGTTGGCTAGTTGGGAGCCCTCAGGCTAAGTCGGTTCTCCTCCTTTCCATCCAGCACTGCTTCCCCACTGCTCACACGCAGCTGACACTGTGCTTAATAGAAGCGACCAGAAGAGACCCGCCTCCTGTCCCCTCCACAGGTCTGCACACCCACCTGTGCAGGTGCCTTAACTGCCTTCTGGCCGCTGCAGTACGTGGTTCACAGATGGACCCTGTTCCTCAGATCCCGGGCCCCGCCCCCTTGAAGGTTCTTTGTCCCTGCGGCCACCTCACGCCCAGCCACTCTGCATCACCAATGTCCCTTTCTCCACTAGTTCATCTCCATACCAGATTATGCCCTGGCTTTGAAAATCCCTCCCTAAACCCCACAGGGTGGAAATAAATAAACCAAAGCCACGTGGGTCCTCACCTCACCGCAGCACTTGACCCAGTGGACCTGTCCCTTTCACTTTTTCAGCCTGGTTTCTAGGATGCCTGCCCTCCTGGTCTCTTCCCCAAGGAGTGAGTTCTCTTTTTCTTAGGGCTCCCAAAGGTTTATGTCCAGCCTGGACCTGTCCCCCACGAGGTCCCAACTATTGTATCCAATCGTGGAGGAAGTTTACCGAGGAGCAAGCTAGGAATCAACCCAGCAAGGGAAGCAGGACGGGGCATGAGGGAGAGGCGAACAGCAGTGCGGTTGTTAATGAGGTCTCAGACGACCCCACGGGTGCTCTGGCGCTGGGATGGCCCTTCAGAGTTGTCCCCCCGAAAAGGCAAGGGGACAAAACCCTCGCATCCCCACATGGACCAGTCGTGGGATGCAGGATGCCCCCAGGAAGGGTCTGTAATCTTGGGCCTTGGCCGCAGCCTGGGGAGGGCCTGCTGCGGCCGGCGCTCCCGGCAGATGGGAGAACGAGGGAGGGGCTCTGACCTAAAGGGGATCTGGATGCGCATCACTGCATGGGATCGTCTTCAACTCACCCTCCAGTGGGCATCTCGAGTAACATGTCCACAACCAACTGCTGAATTTCCCTCCGAACCCGCTGCCTCCCTCAATCCCCCTCCACGCCCTGCAGCCCAGCTCAGCACAGGGCACCAGCATCCACCCAGGAGCCCAGGCGAGAACCGCAGGCTGGTCCTTCAAGGCTCCTTCCTCTCCCCAGCATCAGCCAAGCTCACTTCTTCTCACCACCCAACCCACCTGCCTGTCAGCGTCCTCGGCCAAACTGCCACCACCTCTTCCCTGGACGAACGCACAGCCACCTTACTGGCCACCTGATGCCAGCGCTGTCTTGACACCCCCCCACCCCCACCGCCCCGGGGATCTCTTTAAAACACCAAGTAGGTCTTGTCACTTCCCAAGGGAAAACCTTCACCTGGCCTCCACAACACCCAGGATAAACCCTATACTCCCCCGCCCAGCCCCGCCCCGCCCGGCTCCGTCCTCTCAGGCGTCTCTGCCCCATCCGCCTTCCCGTCTCCACGTCTCCATCACCGGCCACGGTGGCCTTCTTGCCAGCTCTCAAATCAACCAAGCTCTTTCCTGCCTCAGGACCTTTACACTTCCCTGCTTTCTGCCCCACCCCCAGCTTCACCTGCCTCCATCCCTTACGTCTCTAGTCACCTCTAGAGACGACCCCCCCATCACTCCCTCCCCTTCACTCTCTGTAATTGCTTCAAAGCACTTCTCTCTCTCTTTTAAAAAATATGTATTTATTTAGGCTGTGCCGGGTCCTAGCTATGGCACGTGGGATCCTCGCTGCGGCATGCAGGCTTCCCAGCTGCGGCATGTGAACTCCGTTGTGCCATGCATGTGGGATCTAGTTCCCCGACCAGGGATCGAACCCGGGCCCCCTGCATTGGGAGCGCGAAATCCTACCCACTGGACTGCCAGGGAAGTCCCCTCAAAGCACTTCTCTTTGTCTGCATTTACATTACTGACAATTTTCCTGGGTATGGTCTTGCCTTCTCCCCTTAGAATAAAGCTCTTGGAGGGAGGGACCAGTTGGATCTCCAGTGCCCCCCACACAGCTGTGGAATGAGTGCATGGCTGAGCCTTGCCAGGAAACGGGACCCATCTGGGGTGGGTGGGAGGCCTGGAGGTGGAGACTGTTGGGTGCAGTGCACACAGGGGAGGTGTCAGGCAAGCTCTTGGGATGATTACCAGGACTCAGCCTTCAAAGCCCAGCTTGGTGCAGCCAGTCCCCTGTGCTTGCCCCCGCCCCTGGGGTACAGCTGGAGCACGCATCACTGTGGTTCTTTACATCCTCGTAGGCTGAGCTCCTCCAGGATGGACTGGGTTGTCTCTCCACCAGCCCGCCCCAGGGCAGCTCTCAGCCAAGGTCTGGGGACTTGACCTCCGGTGAGTGGACTCTTTCCTGCTTTGTAACTCAGCAGTTGAGGGCTTAAGCCAAGGAGCCCCACCACCTGGCAGGGCCAACTGCTTTCGGACACAAGTCTGGACCCAGCCAGCAGGGCGCACTGCCTGCCGTCTCAGGTGCCAGGCGAGGGGCCGGCCAGCTGGATGGTAACAGGGTGGCAACTCTCATCTTCACACCTGGCACTGAGAGCTCGGTCGCTGCTTCCGTCAACACCACCCTGTCGCCCAGACATCAGCTCGGCCCATCAGCTCCCCAGCTCCTGTCAGAGCCCGCTCAGGGCAGGACTAGGACACGGCTGCCTCTCTCCTCTCCAACAGACCTGACTGTGGGTCCCAAATCCACCACTTCCCAGCTGGGTGAACTCAGGCAACCTGTTTAACAGCGGAGCCTCAGTCCCATTAGCTGTAAACTGGGAATAAAATTGTATCTGTCTCGTGCGGTAAGGTCTCTAAAGCGCTTGCTTCCCACGACCTCAATATGAGTGCGCTTGTCATTACTACCCTGGCATTGAGTTTCGTGCACAAATATTACAACCCTGGACACTTTTTAAAAAGTCTCGTCTCCCACAGACATACTTTTGTCACACATAATTTTAACACATTTGCTTCAGCTTTTAACGAGGGCTAATAGAAATATGACACGTTTCTGTATTTAAAAACAATAATGTTGGGCTTCCCTGGTGGCACAGTGGTTGAGAGTCCGCCTGCCGATGCAGGGGACACGGGTTCATGCCCCGGTCCGGGAAGATCCTACATGCCACGGAGTGGCTGGGCCCGTGAGCCATGGCCGATGGGCCTGCGCGTCCGGAGCCTGTGCTCCGCAACGGGAGAGGCCAAGACAGTGAGAGGCCCGCGTACTGCAAACAAAACAAAACAAAACAAAACAAAAACCCAATAATGGGCTTCCCTGGTGGCGCAGTGGTTGAGAGTCCGCCTGCCGATGCAGGGGAGACGGGTTCGTGCCCCGGTCTGGGAAGATCCCACATGCCGCAGAGCGGCTAGGCCCGTGAGCCATGGCTGCTGAGCCTGCGCATCCGGAGCCTGTGCTCTGCAAGGGGAGAGGCCACAACAGTGAGAGGCCCGCCTACCGCAAAAAAAAAAAAAAAAAAAAACCAATAATGTTGGTTACAAAAATAATATTTCCGGACTTCCCTGGTGGCGCAGTGGTTAAGAATTGGCCTGCCAATGCAGGGTACATGGGTTCGAGCCCTGGTCTGGGAAGATCCCACATGCCGCAGAGCAACTAAGCCCATGCACCGCAACTACTGAGCCTGCGCTCTAGAGCCTGTGAGCCACAACTACTGAGCCCACGTGCCACAACTACTGAAGTCCGCACACCTAGAGTCCATGCTCCGCAACAAGATAAGCCACTGCAATGAGAAGCCCGCACACCGCAATGAAGAGTAGCCCCTGCTCACTGCAACTAGAGAAAGCCCGTGAGAAGCAACGAAGACCCAACACAGCCAAAGATAAATAAATAAATTTATAATAAAATAAAATAAAATAATATTTCCATAGAAAGCTCCATCTACTGTGTGGCCCACTGTCTCCTCAATCATGACCCTCTCCATAAACTCCTGTCAGGTTCAGGGATGAGTCTTTATAAGTTCATCTGACACTCTGTGCCTTAGTGTTCACATCTGAGAAATGGAGATAAAAGTACCCACCCCAAGATTGCTAAGAGGATCTCTCAATAACAGGTTTTCTAGCACCTAGCAGAGCAGGTGGCACATTGTAGGTGCTTAAGGAATGTTGGCCCCATCCTGCCCCGCGCCTGCCTACCTGCTTCCCTCCATTGGATTGTGGGCACTATGTTTCCTATCCCCCCTTCTGCCACGCCTGTCAAGCCCAGGAAGAAGCTTATTCCCCCGCTGTGGTTTTCTGGGCCCAATACTTGGGCTCCTCCTGCTTCCCTACTTGTTTTTTGAACTCTGACCTCTGTCTTATGGTTTGAGTGCATCTTGTACCTCACGCTGTGAGCACCTCCAGGCCTCCAAGGTAACAAGTAAAAGAGCATCAATGGCCCCTGCAGGAGTAAGTGCACCAAGTGGGTAGACCAGAAAGCCAGGACAGGGCTGGCATCTATGGCCATGGGAGCTGGGCCTGCGGAGCTACACTCACGATGCAGGTGCCTGAGGACACCAGGAGCACTTTCCACGTCTGGGAGACTGACTGCTCTTGGAGTCTGACACCCCAGGGAGGTCACAGCCACTTCGGAAGTAGTGGTAGTGTGACCTCTGAGAACGTCTTGAGGTCACACGAGCCTACAAGGGCATCTGTGCATTTGTGTCAGCCACGTGGTGTAGCTGAAAGAGCAGGAAGGCAGTTGGGGGGAGGTTTGAATCCCAGCTCTACCACTGAGTACATACGTCAGCTCAGGTAAGACCACCTCTCCCACCTGGTCTCCATTCGCTCATCTCAGAGTTGTCTAGGCGATCAAACAAGATAACATTTGTTTAGCTTCTAGTTGGACCTGGTCACTGTGCCAGACTGCCTTCATGATGGACATGCAGAAATTAAAGTAACAAGAATCCTTCCCTTCGTTTAATGTATCAAGAAAGGCCTTTCCTTATATCCCAAGTCAAATGATTTCATTTTTCTCTCCCCTGGAGGTCACCTAGCACATCTTCACCTTCTCAGACCATCACCATTCCATTTGGAATTGCATATTTGTGTAATTAACTGATGGCCTGGTTACCCCTCCCAGACTGATAGCGTCAGGAGGGACCATTTGACCCCAGACCTCAACACAGACCCGGCCCATCGTGTGCACTAACTATTAGGTGAGCTAGTGAATGAACACATCTGCCAGCACCGAGCATGGTGCCGCAAGCATAACACTGTACACACCTAATGTTCACGACAACCCTGACAGGTGATAAGACCAAAAGTTAACACTTACGAGGGGGACTTCCCTGGTGGTCCAGTGGTAAAGAATCCACCTTCCAATGCAGGGAATGTGGGTTTGATCCCTGGTTGGGGAACGAAGATCCCACATGCCATGGGGCAACTAAGCCTGTGTGCCACAACTACTGAGCTCGTGCACCTCAACGAGAGAGCCTGTGTGCCGCAAACTACAGAGCCCATGCGCCCTGGAGCCCATGTGCCACAACTAGAGAGAGAAAACCCGCATGCCACAACTAGACAGAAGCCCACTTGCTGCAATGAAGAGCCCGCACGCCGCAATGAAAGATCCCGCATGCCGCAACTAAGACCCGATGCAGATAAAAATAAATTAATTAATAAAAGAAAAAAAAAACATTTACGAGGGCCTTACTCTGGGCCAGGCACTGTTCTAGGAGTTCCACACATATTAGCTCATTTGATCCTTCATAGTCCTACCAGGTAGCTGTGTACACGTGAAGCTAATGAAACAAACGTCTAGGACACTTATGTGCTCCGGAGGGGCCCTGCCAGTGTGTTCAGATGGTCGTGTGCTTTGTAAAGTGTGCAAAAGGAAGCTACAACAAGATCCTTCACCTTAAGGATGACTCCACACATCGTAAGAGCTTCAGGCCCCACAAAATCTGGATGCTCCAGAGCAGAGGCACTACTCTTCCCATTTCACAGATGAGAAAACTGAGGCTCAAAACAATTAAGTGACCTGCCCAAGGACATTCAGAGCCAGGATTTGGATGCAGGCCTGCCTGCCTTCCTCCCAAGCCCTTCCACGCTGCTGCAGGCCTCTCGAGTCTAGGAAACGAAGCCCTGGACAGTGGTGACATGTGTCTGCCCAAGGGCAGCTTCGCAGCTGTGGGTTCTGAGCGGAGGGAGGGACGGACGGAAGGAAGGAAGGAAACAGAAGCTCTGATCAGAAGGGTCCCAGGTCCAGAGCCCAGAGCCCTGAGCCCCAGCACTTGGCGGCAGAATCCTTGTTAATCCTACCATCTCCTTCTCTACCCACCCCCTTGTGACCCAAATCTACTGTTTGCTTTTGCAACTCCTGAAAGCACTCAGAGCAAACTGCAATGAACCAGCCCAGCTCACCCCAAATAAACCTGCTCTCTGTCCCCTTCCCCTTTCTGGGCCCCTCCACCCACACGGCAGGGCCCAGCCCGTCTCTAATGCCAGGCTAAGGCAAACAAGAGCTGGCACATTCTGCCCTCGAGGGCAGGCCTCCCCTGGCTGTTTTGCAAAGGGCCGGTTTCAGCTGCCCAGGCATTCAGTTACCTTCATTAGAATGGGCCCTGAGAGCTGGCCGGGCACTGACCGCTCAGGGCAGATTCTATCACAGCAGGGATGAAAGAAGAGAAAAAGAGTGGTAATGGAGCTGCCTTTCCCCTGGCCACTGAGAGGGAGGGGAGTGGGTGGTGGAAAGAGGGGGGCCCAGTGCCTGCCAGGCCCGAGGCCAGGCCCTCCAAAGGCTTGAATGGCCTTGCTCAGTTCCTGAGTCCTCAGGGCAACCAGAGAGGTACTGCAGAGCCATTTCTGAAGGTGGGCACCAGCCGGATGCTACGCCAAACTTCCCAATTCCATCAGAAGCGCTCAGTCGAGAACTAAGTCAGAGGAAGACTGAGGGTGGCAGTGGGGAAGGGGAACGCTGGGAGGAAACCACTTTCCAAACACCAGAAGGCTCGAGGCAGAGGTTCTTTTAAGGACTCCTGGACTTTACTTTCTTTCCCAGACAAGGAAGTGGCACAAGGACCAGGAGAGCCGATGTCTGAAAACATTCTCTTAGACCAAAATGCAGAGGTTTTAAGTGCAATTTCTTCCAGAAATTGAAAGTAAGCTCTGAGTACAGATGGGCATTGCCATAACCAAAATTGAGCTTTCGAGATTGAGGGTGGTCTTGTCCCCAGAAGCTTCTGTCCCCGTGAGGGGCTTCTGGGACAAAGGTGGCTCTGTACGGCCACTTGGTTTCCAGAGACTCTGCGTTCCTGGGTAAAGGAATTGATAATCTATCCTAACCCAGAGTGTGTGAGTGAGCAGTTGGAGGCATGGGGAGAGGTCCTTCCTGGCCAATCCGTAATCCACCAGCAGAGCTGCAGTTTGCAGGCAGGGCTGCAAAGGCTGTAGACTCCCAGGCAGGGACTATGTGGGACAAGGATTGAAGCCCAACCAGTTTTGCTGCTTGGTGGCTGTGTGACTTTAGGACAGTCTCTTAACCTCTCAGCATAATTTTCTCAGCCTATAAAATGTGCATAATCACAGTGGACATTTCTATAGACCTTACTATGTGCCAGATACTAACCGAAGCACTTCATTTGTATTAACGCATCGGATCCTCACAACACCTCAGGAAGGAAGCCTTGCTTCCTCAACCTACAGGTGAGGAAACAAAGGCACCAGCTGGTGAAGAAACATGTCGAGGACCCAAAACTAGAAATGGAAGATGTGGGATTCGATCCCAGGCTGCCTGGGTCCAGGGTGCATGTGCTTATCCACGACAGGATCCTGCCTCTGTCCCCTTCACCTGGGACCTACTGTTGTCAGGTGTGCCTCGTAAGTGATGTTTTCAGTGAAAGCAGGTGAGTCAGGGGCTGGGATTTTTTTTTTTTTTTTTTTGCGGTACGCGGGCCTCTCACTGCTGTGGCCTCTTCCGTTGCGGAGCACAGGCTCCGGACGCGCAAGCTCAGCGGCCACGGCTCACGGGCCCAGCCTCTCCGCAGCATGTGGGATCTTCCCGGACCGGGGCACGAACCCGTGTCCCCTGCATCGGCAGGCGGACTCTCAACCACTGCGCCACCAGGGAAGCCCCAGGGGCTGGGATTTTGACGCAGGAGAGGCGCAGAGCACAGGGCTGGGGCTTTTGGCCCCACGGGGAGAGTCCACAGCAATGTTTCCAAACTTTGGTCCGATGAGCTTGCTGAGGATACAGATCCCCGGGTCCACCCCAGCTCCTGAGTCAGGCACCAGGGCCCGGGGATCTGCATTTCACGTGGAAACACTGGCTGAGGGGTGAGGTCTCTGGAGAACTCGCCTTAATTCCTCCCTGGCTGCAGCGGTCATAGGTGGCAGGGGAAAGACCTCAGACCCCAGAGTCAGGAGAACCATGTTCCAGCCTGGCCCCGACTCACCGCTGGGGAAGTCCAGGGCCCTGTGTGGTCCGTTTCCCCATCTGCTGTGAGATGAAAGCATGGCACCAGACAGTCTCCATGGGCTCTGCCCTCTGAAAGGCTGCAGTTCTGAGCCTATGGGGCCCTGGCTGAGAAGATCCAAACTCGCCCACCCGACCCCGTTTCTCTACTCTCCGTAACAAGGCTGCAGCGCTAACGTTTCCTTTTGATTCTGGGCTCCCAGAGGGAGGGATAAAAATCAGATAACCACGACAGGGACAGCTGCTCTGTCCTGAGTGGGCCCACACGGGGGGAAGACTGCCACCAACCGTGGCCAACTTCTGCTGCTTGATGAGGCCAGGAAGGCTAGGGTCTCCCCAAAGCCACCAAACACACACATGGGACGGCAGTTGAGCCCATGTGTCTGGTAGAGGAGGAGAGACGTACGTGTCAGCGGCCCCCGGCCCTGGAGGTTCAGGCTGTGCCTGCTGGGGACCTAGGCTGGTGTTCCGGAGACTCCTGAGGCCAAGCCAGGTGACGCTGAGCCCTCAGTGACCCCGGCTCACCCTGACCCGGTGCCCACACCTGCCAGGCCCAGCCTGCGGCTCCGTCCCCTTCATCCCACTCACCCTGCACACTCCCTGAAGCCGGGGAGCACCCCTGTGCCCACTTTACAGATAAGGGAACAGAGGCGGGAGGTATCACAGCGGACACGTGGCCGGGCCGGGGCTAAGACTCCGCCCACCTGGAGGCCCTCTCTCTCCACGGAGCTGAGCTGCTTCTCAGTGGGTGTTCACCACGCAAGGGGAGGAGGCCCCAATGTGCTTACGCCTCCAGCCGTGGTGGGTTTAGCTTTCTTGGCTGGAATCCAGAGCTAGCAACCAGCAAAGTCAGAGCAGAGCAGAGGCAGGCTTACGGATCAAAACCCAGCTGAGGTTTCGGTTCAAGGACCAAGGCGTGGAGGTAGCGCCTCTACATGCCCAGGCATCAGCTGGGAGTCGGCGTCAGGGAACGAAGCGTGGGGTCAGGCTTCGCAACCAGCCGGCTCTGGGGCCTTGGGACAGTGCCTTGCTCCCCTGTGCCTCACTGGGGCGGTTCCAAGGCCTTAAATGCTTCCCTGCACATTTCCAAGCCACTACCCCAGGCCCTCTCTAATGTACACCCATCCACACACGGGCCAGAGCCACCTGAACCTCATGCCCTTCCTCTCACCAAGTCTTACTTACAAACACAAGCAATAAAACAGCTTATGGGTCCAGTGATAAGACGGAGAAGGGTGATTCCCGAACTTCTCTGCACATGAAAAGCACCTGAGGAGCATTTAAAACTCCCCACATCCAGGCCAAACTTCAGGCCGGTGGAATCTGGACCTGGGCATGGGACCCGGGCACCAGCACATTTTAAAGTCCCCAGGTGATTCTCGCCCGCAGCCGAGCTCGAGCCCCAGTGACTGGCAGGCGCGCATCTCAGACCTCAAAGAGCATGTGAATGAGCCCCTGCCGTCTTGTTAAAATGCGGATTCTGACTCAGCTGGTCTGGGTTCAGCCTCAGAGCCTGTAGTTCTAACAGGCTCCCAGGGGCCATCCCTGGAGCACACTTCCAACAGAAAGGACCTGGAGTGTTGGTGACCCAGTTTGCTCCTGAGGGGAAGACAGGGCTCCCTGGCCAAGTCACATCACCCTCTTTGACAGCCCCGAGGGACAGTCCTACACCCATTTACATCTGATTGGTTGGTTGGCTCACGGCAGTGCCGGGCACCCTGGTGGTGGTTCTTACCAGTGGGTGTCATCAGTGCACCTTAGGGACCGGCTGAGGGCTCTGTGGAGAGGATGGAGGTGCAGACAGTGACCTGAGTCAAAGGCCAGGCCTAGGCTTGTGCGTGTGCAGTGGTCTTTCTGCCTCACGTGCACACCTGCTCCTCTGTGGCAAATGGCCTTAGGGTACTGCTCAGACAGGTGGGGCTGAGGAGCTGGGGATGGTGGGGTGTATGAGGTGGGTGAGGGAGCTGCCGGGGGTTACCCGGGCTGCAGCGGATGGGGGTGCGTGGGTAGGGACCACGGCTGTGTGGGGTCTTGGGTGGGGAGCCATGGGCAGTGAGGGCTCAGCACGTGACCCAGCCGGGTTTACAGCAGAGCTGTTCTTCACGAGTCGTGTGTGAGCCCTCCTGTGAAGTGATAAAAAAAAAACATACGCGATTTTGCTTCCGTGAAAAAACAGTCCCGGAGAGAAGGCCACCTGCTACTGCCAGTCACGGAAAGCGAGAAAAAATGAAGAGGTCCAAGAAATTCATGGTTCTTTGCCAGAAAATAGAAGTGAAGTAGTAATATTTATAGCCACCAATGTTTCTAGCGCTCTGCTTTCTGTCAGGCTCCACCACATCTTAACTAATGCCACGGGCTTCGACTTGGTCTCCCTGAATCCTCACACTGAGCCTGAAGAAGAAAGCACCAGGCTCGTGCCCATTTCACAGACAAGGAAACTGAGGTCCAGAGACGTGACAGGACATGCCCAAAGTCTCACTAGGAAGGGGTTGAGCCGGGATTCAGACCCAGGTCTTTCTGACCCCAACGTCCACGCTCTCAACGTGAAGCTCCACGCTCCTCCCACAGACAG
This sequence comes from Mesoplodon bidens, assembly GCF_964165515.1. Lineage (NCBI taxonomy): Eukaryota > Metazoa > Chordata > Mammalia > Artiodactyla > Ziphiidae > Mesoplodon > Mesoplodon bidens. Next base: position 13,247,665 of record NC_138179.1, read on the forward strand.
CAGACACTGACCACTTACCACAGGCCGGGTCCTACATTAAGCATTTTAAATAATTTTTTTTTTTTAAACAACAGAGAGCCCAATAAGCCAAGACACCGAACATGAGTCTCCAATGCGCTTACTCTTCCACCAGACCCAAAGACTACTTTTTCTTTTTCTTTTTCTTTTTTTTTGCCCGTGCCGCATGTTGTGCAGGATCTTAGTTCCCCCACCAGGGATCGAACCCGTGTCTCCTGCAGTGGAAGCATGGAGTCCTAACCACCGGGCTGCCAGGGAAGCCCCAAGACTGCTCTGGACCCCAGAGCCGACCTTGAAGTGTTCCACCCCACGCCCCGAGCCTGCATTAGCACACGGGTCTGCCCCAGCCCAGCCTGGGCCTGTTCTGGGAGGGCGGCCGGCAACCACCCTGCCCAGGGTTTCCTCCCTCCTGGGGGAAAAGAGCCCTGAAGCTGCCACCACTTTCCAGTCCACTCTGGGCCCTTCCATCCTGAGCCCTGCTCTGCACCTGGCACCATGCAGGCTCTGGGCACCCCAAGCGGGTGCAGTGAAGTGCCAACCCCTCTTCTGCCTAGAACAGAGGAGCCTGTCTGGGACAGAAGGAACCTTCTCTGCCATGGGGGCGGCGTTGGTGTGGAAGCGGGAGGCTGTTTCCAGTGGGGTTTGGGGGAGAGGGCTGGGAAAGGGTTCAGGCGTGGCAACTGAGCTCCCCCCAAAATGGGCAGTGCTGCAGATAGAGCAGAAGGGAATTCTAGGGGGAAGAACGGCACAGGCAAAGCCCAGGAGTAGGGAGGGCAGGCAGTGTTCCGAGAAATACTGGGCCAATCCATCCAGCACGAGAGGGGGAAGGGCAGAAAGGTTTTGGTCAAAGTGACCGAACATCTACCAGGACCTAGGAGGTGCCAGACGCCAGGGGACAGGGATGAATGACAGACAGCCTTTGGCCTCCTGAAGCTCAGAATCTAATGATAGAGAAAACTATAACCCAAGCATTTTATCCTCATTTTACAAATGGAGACGCTGGCCCCAAAGAGGTTAAGCCCAAGACGATACAGCCCATCCGGCTCAGAGGCAGGACTCCTCTCCCAGGGTCCTGCACAGCCGGAGGGTACTTGTAGACCTCTGGCAGCTGGCTTAGGGGAGAAGGGACTTGGAGGAGGGTAGGACTGGAGAGGTGACACAGAGGAGGGGGGCAGGAGACACCAGAGGTGGTAGACTGGAGGCAGGAAGTCAACAGAGAGGCTGCTGCAACAGTCAGACGAGTAGGATGAGGGCCAGGACCAGGACTGTCACGTTCAGCTGCTCAGGTTGTGCACTGCACAACTCCCAGAGGCGCCATTCCTGTGGACTACAGAGAGATTAGTCCTCCTTGGAAGTTGTGTAGCACAGGGACCCTCCTAGTAGACAGAGGGACCAGACTCACACATGACGGTGTATGTTGCCACGAGCCTTTTGGTCCCTGCGTAACAGTTGCTGACCAAACCCACACTGTTATCACAAGGCCACATCCTGCTTCCTCTGGGGAAGCAGTGGCAGCTGTGCCCCAAAGACATTTCAAACACATTTCGCACCACACTCTGGGCTACCCACAGGGCCCATCAGTTCCGCATTTCTGTAACAAAGATGCTGGTGCACGAAGGGTTCCCCGAGCAAACGAGGCTGGCAACTGCCTTCACCTCCTGCTGGGGTCCCAGAGGTACACGGGAGCATTCTGAAGGCTCTCGGAAGTCCTGCAGCCAAGGGGGCTTCCCTGGTGGCGCAGTGGTTGAGAATCCACCTGCTAATGCAGGGGACACAGGTTCAAGCCCTGGTCTGGTGGGATCCCACATGCCACAGAGCAACTAGGCCCATGAGCCACAACTACTGAGCCTGCGTGTCTGGAGCCTGTGCTCCGCAACAAGAGAGGCCGCGATAGTGAGAGACCCGCACACCGCGATGAGGAGTGGCCCCTGCTTGCCACAACTAGAGAAAGCCCCTGCACAGAAAAGAATATCCAACACAGCAAAAATAAATAAATTAATTAATAAACTCCTACCCGCAACATCTTCAAAAAAAAAGAAAACCACGGCTTAAAAAAAAATAAGTCCTGCAGCCAAGAAGCTGCTCATCTTTTCTTGATGAGTTTCCCAGACTCCCTCTCAGAGGAGCCCCCTTTCTTTCTTTCTTTCTTTTTTTAAATTAATTTTTATTGGAGTATGGTTGCTTTACAACGTTGTGTTAGTTTCTGCCATACAGCAAAGTGAATCAGCTATACATATACATATACATATATCCCCTCTTTTTTGGATTTCCTTCCCATTTAGGTCACCACAGAGCACTGAGTAGAGTTCCCTGTCCTATACAGTAGCTTCTCATTGGTCATCTGTTTTATGCATAGCAGTGTATATATGTCAATCCCAATCTCCCAGTTCGTCCCACCACCCCTCCTTCCCTCCTTGGTAACCATAAGTTTGTTCTCTACATCTGTGACTCTATTTCTGCTTTGCAAACAAGTTCATCTGTACCATTTTTCTAGATTCCACATATAAGCGATATTATACAGTATTTGTCTTTCTCTGGAGCACCTTTTAGCAATCCTGGCACAGCCCTGCACAGGGAGGCTGGGTGTGGCCAGCCTCCTTCACCAAGCAAAAGGCTTTAGGACACTCTTTGTGCAGGTCAGAGGCCACGTTCAGGCTCCAAAAGTAGTAGGAATGGGCTGGGGGAATTCTTCTGCCTTCTCTCCCCAGCCCAGGCCTCACCTCAGCTCCTGGAATACTTAGTTTCCTTCCTTTCTGTAAAAGATTGTCCTCCAGCAATGCAGATCCTCCAGATGAGTTGCCTTTGGTTCTAGGCAAACCCCTCAGGGCAAATGAGTCCCTCTGGTCCTTTCTCCCAGGTTGGGGCAGGGGGAATGTGAAGAGAGGCCCGGGAAACTTGAGAAGCCTCAGGAAAAGTGGATGTAGAGCTGCTCTCTGTGGTATCTGGGGTCAGACAGGTGCATATTAAAGTCCTGGCTCTGCACACTGCAGTCCTGAGACCTTGGGCAAGCGACTTAATTGCTGTCTGAGCCTCAGCTTCCTTACCAGTAAAATGGGTCTAATGGTACCTACTTGGCAGGGTTGGTCTGAATAAACAGGACAGGGGTGTGGTGGTGATGAGAGATTAGACAAGTAAACTGCCTGTGCAGGGCTGACATTCCATCTGTCCATCCCCAGCCCTGTCTTGTGTCTGATTCGTGCTGAGACCTGGGGCCAACTGGAAGGGGCCTCCTGGTGCTGGGACTGGAGATATCAGAGGGCCAGAGAGAGACGGGTTGGAGAGAGAAAGATTGGATAGACAGGGACAGAGAAAGAGAGAACACACAGGCAGAGAGACAGAAAAACAAGTTAAGAGACAAGGGGTCCTGGCCGGGGGCGGGGGGGCGGTGCTGTGTGTGTTGGGGGGCACGGTGCTGCTCCCTCTGGGTCTGTCTCCCTCCTCCGCCTTCCCACCCTCTCCTCCAACCTGCCCCCTGGAAAGGGGGGTGCGGGAACCTGCAGTGCCGCCCGGAATTGGGCACCCTCTAGAGGAGGGGAAGCAGAGAGGAGGGGCTAGGTACGCCTCAGGGAGGGGGCAGGGGTCATGGCCCGGAGCTGGGGTGCGGCCTGCTTGTCCCTGTACCTCCCAGAGAGGCGAGCTCCTGACTCCAGGAAGGCCGTCATTCAGCCAGTCAGCGAACGCTGACCAAGTAACTCACTCAGGCCCAGGACTGGGCTGGGCAGAGCAAGCAGTGAGGCTGGTCCCTGCCCCTGCGAGAGAACAGTCTAGACGGAGGGAAACTTGGAAGCCACTGGGGCCCACCCTGCAGATTCCCATTCTTGAACTGCTGGTCCTGATGACTAACCAGAACAAAATGCTTGCTATCCAAATTTTTTTTTTTTTTTTTAATTTGCGGTTCGCGGGCCCAGCCGCTCCGCGACATGTGGGATCTTCCCGGACAGGGGCACGAACCCGTGTCCCCTGCATTGGCAGGCGGACTCCCAACCACTGCGCCACCAGGGAAGCCCTGCTATCCAAATTTTGATGAAGCTTCCCTTCTTCCCCCAGTTCTGTGAATTCTGCCCACCCCTGCTGAGTCAGCACACGGACCCTTCCCAACAGCCCTCCAAACACAGGCTGGCCTCAGGGTAAACCTTCCCTGATCCACTCCCAATGGCCAAGCCACCCTGTTGCCCCCCTCCCCACACCGGTGTTTATTCCTCCTGCAAAGAAACCCCCCTCTTGCCTCACCCTTCAGATGCTTGGAGATCTTATGGTGAGAACTTCCTCCCTATTGCCACGGCCCCTCCTCCTATTTCAAGAGTTTCTCCCCTCACCCGCCAGCTTGGAATAATCCTTTCAATTAGTCTCTCCTTATTAAATCCGAACTCCACCCCCCGCCCCACCACCCCGCCACTGAACTCATTTTTTGTTGTTGTTGACATCTGTTAAATTATTTACAATAAAAGACATTCATAGTTGGACTAATAAAATAAAAAATAAGCCCGACAGAAAAAGCAGGTAAATGAGCAAATTGAAAGTTGATTCACCATTTGCTCTAAGTTTTCTAACTACCAAGACAAAAACGGGAAAGCAAGGTTAGTTATACTGCAATTCTTATTATCCGATGAGAGAAGGAAATAATTTAATCAGGAAAGACTTTTTTTTCTGGTGCAAAATCCTAAAAAGAATGTATTAGATCAAAGCGTGCAAAATGGCAAATTGGATAAGGTTTCCAGTAGCAGTTTTAAGGAGGCTGAGGAAATATTCTGTTTGGCCTTACACTGAGCCAAGGGAATAAAAACAAAATGTACATCCGTGCAGAGGTTTTTGCAAGAAGGTAAGATGAAACAGTGCTTTCTGACATGGAACTAGATACCAGGAATGGAAAATCTAAAGGAATGGGGGTTAGTGTGTCCTCAGGAATACTTTCTCCCATATCACTCTTCCAAGCTGAGTTTCTGCCTGTAAATTCAGGTGCAGCCCCTTTCCAGGACTCAGCTGATGTTTACTGCAGCAGATAAAGGTCCTAACGAGCCTCTGCCTGGGTGCCGGACCCCTCACCCATCTCAGGGGTCCTTTCAGCCTGGATTAAAAATTCCCTTGAGGAAAGCAAGAATATTCAAAGTCACAGCACAGGAAGAAGCCCAGGCAGGGTGCGGTAAAGGCAGCTGTTCTGAAACGGGTTCTGGATGTAAAGTCTTGGCATCAGTGTTGAGAAGGTGTTCAGCTTCCCAGCCCCCCAGGGTCAAAGGAGCCCTCTCTTTCCATCTAGGTACAGTGAGTATGTACAAAGCAGGGGCTGGGCCAGGCTCTGAGGCAGGGACTTGTGCAGTGTCCCTCCTGCCCATCCGCCCTGTGCTGATCATCAAAGAGGCTTGGGGAGGATCATAAACCTGGGACACTCACAGAGCCCACAGAAAGTTCCCCTCAAGAATCAGACTTCTTGCCGTGTCTCATGTTATTTCCAGTCATTTTTACTGCCCTGGTCAGGAAGGGAACAGAGCAATGATCAGGATGGGAACAGCTGTTTATCCCTCTTATAAAATGTTTGGGCATTTTCCCTCAGGCTCAGTGGGTGTGGTTTTCATGCCCTCAGGCCCTGCCTACCCTGGGAGATGGGTCTGACACAGGAGTGGGCCCAATACTGGGGAATGCCTCAGGGGGTGAACCCCTAGCTGGGCAGGAGCAGCCAGCGGGCGGTGGGGGTGTGGGATGCAGCTGTAGAAGGAAGCCTGGGACATAGGCATTGCCTGTCAGTCCCTTGTCAGCAGCTCTGGGGCAAAAAGTATTCAAGTCTCACAATCTGTGCCTTGTGGGCTGAGAGATTCCAGCATTTTCTAGGCACTGTACTGAGTGCTTTGCTTGTATTCTCATTTCTCGTTTTTTATAATAACCTTATGCAGAAGACACCAATGATCACCTCTGTTTAGCAAGGGAAGAAAGTGAGGCTCAGAGAGGCGAAGTAACTTGCTCAGAATGGTCCACTAGTAAGCGACACGGTCAGGAGTCAAATCCAGGACGCTCAGACCCCAAAGCCAACGCTCTTCCCAAGTTTCAATCAGCCCTTTGCCTCTGGGGCTGGCTCTGCCCGTAAGTGCCTACCCTCTGAACCAAAGCCTGGGAGCCCCTCAGCTTCCCAGTTCCCAGCCTGGTCAGCTGTCCTGTCCTGCACCGGGGCCGTGAGCCCGGCCTGACTTCCCCCGGACCCCACGCCCCCGAGGAGTCTGCTTAAGGAGCGTGGAGTGAAAACAGAGCCGTGACGGAGCAGGCGGCGGAGCACGATTCCTGGGAGGGAAGGTCTTGTCTGTCACGGTAGCAGACATGTGGAGACGAGGGGCTCACCACACGCGGAGGTGACAGCGACCGCTAGAAACAACGCTTCCTGGCAGAGGGTGGGAGGGACAGAGCAACGGGAGCACCCCCAGGCTCTCTCCGCATCTTCCCACGGCCCCGAAGGCGCTCGCAGGAGGGGCAGTCAGGCGACCCCAGGCCTACTGGATCGGAGCCCGCCTTGTGTTAAGCCCCCGACTGATTCGTACACACATTAAGGTTTCAGAGCCCAGGTGCAGAGTCAGAGCAAATAGTCATCTGCCTTTCAGCTCCTTCCTATGCCCTCCCCCCTCCTCCCCACCCAGCACTGAGTGTGGTTTTACCGTCTTTGACCTGAAGGGGGCGCCCCTCAACCGCTCCCAGGCGGGAGGAAACCGAGCCCCTCCTCCCCGGCAGAGCTGACCTTGCACAGCAGAGATGCATGCCTCCAACATGTACCGCCAGCTGCTCCGTGCCAGCACTGTGCTTGGCGTGGAGGGCAGAGCAGGGAGAGAGGCAGGCACAGCCCTCCACCCACGTGGAGGAGACAGGTAGGACACACGCGGACAGTTAAGAGTGTGGCACACAGTGGCGCAGGCTCTAAAGGAAATGAGCAGGGTGTTATGACAGTGACAGGGGACTGCTGTAGAGGGGTTCCTTGAGATGAGTGGGAAGGGAAGGCTTCCCTGAGGAGGTGACGCTTGTGCTGAAACTTGAATGATGCAAGGGCAGCTGTTCAAAGACTTGAGGACGAGGGTTCTAGGTAGAAGGAATAGCCAGGCAAAGATAAGAAACTAGCTTCGGGGGTTTGAGGAACAGAAAATAGGCCAGTGTGGCTGGAACAGCAAGGATCATGGGGAAGATGGGATGGGACCAGGTCAAAGGTTCAGGCAAAAGTGAAAGCTGGTAGATCACAGTGAGAAGTTGGGGTTTAGGATTTTACCCTAAGAGGACAAGTGATTAGAACATCTTAAGTGGGGGAGTTCTAGGACCTGGTTTAAGAATTTGAAAGGACACTCTGGCTCTTGTAAGGAGGAAGGGAAGAGAGAGCGTGGGTGACCAGGTAGGGGGATGGTGTGAAGCTCTGACGGGGTGTAACGTGGAGGTGGGTGAAGGGGACACCTCGGGACGGATCCTGCAGATAAAACCAACAGGCCTTGCGGACGGGTTGGCTATGGGAGGAAGGAGAGACATTAAGCACAACTCAGTTCTTGGTCCGAGCGGACAGGTGGGTGGCGGTACCAGCTCCTGAGATGGGGAGCCTTTTCGAGAGCTAGGAGGATGGGCAGCACCGGAGGGATTTGTGCCAGACAGGTGTGAAACGCCACCAGGTGTTAGTGCAGTTAGTGCAGAGGGCGCTGTGGCTCCGTACGAGAGTCTGAAGCCAAAGGCAAAATCAGTGCGGAGACAACCTCTTGGGGCCTCAGGTGGTGGTGCACACAGAGCAAAAGGTGGATAAACTATTCCAGTTTATTTTTTTAGTCATTTATTCATGACTAAAGAGACATGACAACTAAATGTAATGTGTCCTCCTGGATTGGATCCGAGATCAGACAGAAAAGCTATAAAAATATTGGGAAAACCTGAATATGGAGTTTATATCAGATAATACGTTGCTATATCAGCCACACGTGATAAACGTGTTGTGGTCATCTAGGAGGATATCCTTGCTCCTAGGAAGGGCCAAGTATTTAAGGATGAAGTGTCATAATGTCTGCAACTAACTTTCAAATGGTCCAGCCCCCCTCCCCCGCAAAGAAGTGTGTATACAGAGACGCACACAAATGCAGAGAAAGCAAGTTGCCAACATGTTAACAACCGGAGAATCTCGGGCGGCAGATCTATGGGTACTCATTGTACTGGTCTCACAACTTTCCTGCAGGTTGGAGGAAAAGTACATTTGGTGGGTCTTTGTGAAGTCAGTGTGATCTACTCTCCGTTCTTGCACCTTTTGCAGGGCAGCCTGAGCTCTCAGAAATTTTCAAAACTGGGTGGCAGACGAGGAACTCTCTAAATGAGATTCTTGTTCGGGCTCTGACACGTGGAGCCCCCGCCCTGCTGACCCAGAGTCCCCGTGGGCCCTTGCAGGCCTCCCTCTGGGAAAGTAGTCATGGCTCACTGGCCACCAAGAATGCTCCCTGCCCGGGGCCTGAGAACGCAGGCGGCCCAGTTCTATGGGGGACGGACACCTCCAGGCAGGGCCCTGTGGTCCCGAGACACTCTCCTCAGAGGATACTTCCAGGGCCATGTGCCAAGGGCAGCCGACATTTGAACACACACGCTGTGCCAGGCCTTGGCCATTTTCAAGGTATAAGACTCTTCTCCCCCACCCCCAGCCTCTGCGTTCCATCCTCAGGGAAAGAAGTGTTGATGTAAACTGACCAGAATCCAGGACGTTGTACGGGTCATGGCTTCATGGAATCCCGTGAGGAGCTTTAAAAAGTGCTGATGCCTGGGTCCCACCCCTAGAGGTTCCGGGTTCATTGGTCTGAGGGACAGCTGGGCATCCAGAATCTTAAAAGCTCCCAGAGAATTCTAATATGCTGCAAAGTCTGAGCATTCCTAGCTTAGATCCTTCGTTTTCAACGTTGGGTGTACATTCAAGTTACTCGGGGAGCTTTTAAAAATAGATGAGTGGACCCCTCCCCCAGACAAACTGAATTAGAATCTCTGGGAGAAGGGACCAAGGCATCAGTATGTTCTGAAAGCAGCCTGCATAACTCGAGTGTGAAGCCAGGGTTAAGAACAGCTTGTTTAGACTCTGCTGTTTTTGAGAACTAGCATCCATCCTGATATCACTGTATGTGTGACTAACATCTGTCCTTATGTGATTGTGTATATTTGTGTTTTCTCACAGGTACCTGTGACAAGAATTAACTCATCAGTGAGGGAACCAGCAGGTTGGGATAGCTGCTTCAAAGGAGAACAGGAGAGATCAAAGTACGTATAGTCAATGAAAGAAGATGGCAAAGTTAGGTACAAAATTGATTAATAGGGCTTCCCTGGTGGCGCCGTGGTTGAGAGTCCGCCTGCCGATGCAGGGGACACGGGTTCGTGCCCCGGTCCGGGAAGATCCCACATGCTGCGGAGCGGCTGGGCCCGTGAGCCGTGGCTGCTGAGCCTGTGCGTCCGGAGCCTGTGCTCCGCAACGGGAGAGGCCACAACAGTGAGAGGCCCGCGTACCGCAAAAAAAAAAGAAAAGAGTGTCCTGGAAGTTGGTCTCAGTGGGCCAGGTAAACCCAGCCTTCCTAGGGTCGGGATGGTCCGGGGAAGACGATGGGGGACAGGTGGTCCAGGACAGACCAAGGCAACCATCAGCATTGGCTCTGCTTGTGTCCCAGCCACCTTAGGTTTAATGAGAATTTAATTACTTCTCAAAGATACGACTTAAGGACCTTTTTATTCTTACAGACATTCTCGGGCTTCGGATAAGTAAATTATTCTTTCCTTTGGAAGGAGGAAGGTGTTGGAACAGAAAAAAAAAAAAAAACCAAAAAACTGGGGCCATATATGAGAGGAAAGGATCAAGTAAGGCCCCTCCCTGAGCTAGGAAACCCCCTCCCCGCTCCCCTCACCGGCATGAGCATGGCGCCACCACCTACACGTTCACCAGCACAGCTGAATCAGAGGCTGTCAGGAAAAGTATTTTTAGAATTTGAAAGTATCATTGTTGCAAGTGGTTTTAGAAATGCTTGCTTCAAAATGGATGAAATTAAGCAATGGTGGACTTGGACCTTCAGGCCCTACATACCCCCAGGCCAGCTCTGGAGAGAAGCTCAGGGCAGATTTTTCAAAACTGTTCTGGCAAGACTGGAGGTTGACCAAGCTCCTTCTGCTTATGAGCAGAAGAGCCAGTCTGGGCTCAGGCTGACGTCCTCATTCCCAGCAAACCCCGGTTTGTTTTGGCCTCCGGGGACCCCTTAAACATAACCTTGTCAAGAGCTTCTGGTTCCCAGGAGGTGAGTTGGGCAGGAGGGAGGGTAAGAGAGGCTGAGGGAAAAAAGGAAAACTGGATCCTTATCTCACCACAGACATCAAAATCCACTCTGTGGATCAAAGCTTTAAACATAAAAACCAAATACATAAAATAAAAATAAAACAGAATATAGTGTCACAGCCGTGGGTAGGAAAGCTTTCTAAGCATTATACCAAAGGCAGAAGCCACAACGGAAAAGATTGAGTTGGCTATAAAAACCTTTTAGATTTGCTGTTATAAACAAAGTTAAAAATAAATGACAAGCTGAAAAAATATTTGTGAGGTATGTCCAAAAGTTAATATTTCTACTTCTTTTACATCGATGGGAATGAATACATCTATGGAAATGAGGCTGAAGGATGTAGGCAGGCAATTAATGAAGAAACAACTCCTGGTGACCAATGAAGGCAATTTAAGAAGTTCAACCATATTATAATTCAAAAGAGCAATCCTAATTTTAGCCTCTCAATGAGAAAGCTTTGAGAAAGCACAACAGCCAGTAAACAAAGGGTAGGAGGAATCTGACACAATCCTGATGAAAGATGAATTGAGACAACTTTTCTGGAAAGGAATTTGACAGATGTATTAGAAATTTTAAGATTTGTATCCTTTTGATAAAACGGTTTCCACCTATCAGAATTTATCTTAAAGGTTGGCAAAACTTTCCCGTAAAGGGCAGATAGTAAATAGTTTAGGCTCTGTGGCAGCCACTCAAGTCTGCCATTGTGATGGGAAAGCAGACACACAAGAGTGAGCAGATGGGCGTGGCCATGTTCCAATAAAACTTTATTTACAAAAACAAGCTGCTACATTTGGCCCATGGGAACTGTCATTTGCCAACCTCTGGCTTGCTCTAAAACAATAAGTGCTTCTGTGGGGAACAATTTAGCTACAAGAGTGTTTATAACACTGCTTTTGTTAATGCCCCAAAGTAGGTTTAAAAAAAAATATATATATATATATATATATATATATATATATATGACCAATAATAAGGAACTGGCAAATAAATGTGGTTGTCTTCTTGCAATGCAATATTATGCAGCTATTTAAATTTATGCAGAAAAAAAGAATATGGCTGCATTGTTATATAGATTAAGCAGGCTGGAAAATAGTTTGTAAATGAACTATTAGAACTAATAAGGGAGTTTAGTAAGGTCGTCATGACAAGATCAACACCAAAAATCAAAACGTCTCCTAGACACTTAACCATAACCAATTAGAAAATATCATGGCAAAAAGATCCTACATGTAACAGCAACAGAAATTCTAAAATAGAGTCACCCTATGAAGAAATGTGCAAAACCTATTTGAGAAGATCATAACACTTTCCTGAAGGGCATAAAAGAAGGCCAGAGAAGATGAAGAGGTATACTATGTTCTCAGATGAGAGAATTCAATACTGTGAAAAAGCCAGTTCCCTTACACTGATGTACAAATTTCAAACAAAATCTCTAGCAGGATTTTAAATGAATTTTGACAAAAAAGAGTATTCTGGAAGAGAAAATATGTAAGGATAACAAAAAAATTTTTTAAAATAAAGAATGATGAGGGAGGCTTTCTCTATCAGATATCACACTGTAAAGCAAGGGTAACTGAAACTGGCTTAGAAATAGGTAGACAAATAGATCAATACAACAGACCAGAGTCCAGAAAGAGACCCACGTTATACGGCAATTTAGCTCATGATAAAGGGGTGAGATTTCAAATAAGTGGAGAAAGAGGGACTATTCCACAGTAGGAATGTGAACAGCTGGCAACATCTGGAACATAAAAATGCCAGGTATTATCCTCACCAAAACCAAAAATAAGCTCCTGGTGGATCAAAGAGCTAAACATAAGCACTTTTTGTCTAAAAGTATTTGAAAAACATATATAGGAGAATAGTAATGTTTATAACCTTGAGGTAAAGAAGGCACCACATAATACACAAAATGTAAATGGCATAAAAGGACTGATAATGACGACATCCAAACTTTAAAATTCTATGAAATAAAAGACACCAAAACCAAAATTAAAATATAAGCAAAATGCATAGACTGACAGAATATATAGAGATTTTGGGTATATAGATTTCATATAAATCAATAAGGAAAAGACAACCCAGGGACTTCCCTGGCGGTCCAGTGGTTAGGGCTCTGCGCTTCCACTGCAGGGGTCACAGGTTAGATCCCTGGTTGGGGAACTAAGATCCGACATGCTATGAGGCACGGCCCCCCCAAAAAAAAGAAAAGAAAAGGAAAAAAAAAAAAAGACAACCCAACAGAAAATGAGCAAAGACTATAAAAAGGCAATTAACAAAAGAAGAAATCCAAAGTCCCGGTGAACAGAAGGAACCATGGTCTCCTTCACCATAAACGGCGACACAGATGCAAGCGAGAGTGAGTTTTCCTCCATCAGATTGGTGAGCGGGAGAAGGGAGGGGAGAGGAGTGGAAGGGAGGCCTGTAGGTAGATGGAGCACCTCCAGGACTGGCAAAGGGCTGAGGATCCGGGCACTCTCTCATCTACTGTTGGATGATACAATGGGTACCGTCTTTTTGGAAGAAAAATTTGGCCCCATCGACTAAAAAATAAAATCTGCATACCCTTCGATAGAGCAATTCCATTTCTAGATTTCAAATCCTAGAAATACTCAGAGAAACGCTCTATGGCGCATGGATAAGGATGTTCGCTATGGGCACTGTGCTGGGTGTGAAGGAGATGAACTCACCTCGAGCTCTGCCACCACCAGGTGAAAATGGTGTCGCCGTGTGGGGAACATGGAGCTGTCCTGGAGGGTGAGGTTAAGGCAGGGATGACAGAGGGCACAGGTCCCACTCCAGGCTGGGGGCAGAGGGAACTAGAGAAGGCTTCCTGGAGGAGGAGGTACCTACTTATGTCTTAAACGATGAGCAGAAGTTATCCCAGGGACAGTGGGTGGGGGGCCATCCCAGGAGAAAGAAGAACTTGTGCAAAGTCTGGGAGGCAAGAGTGAACAGGGTCTTTTCAGTAAATAAGGAGCAAGTGGGTGTCACCAATTTCGGGGTGTGAGAAGTGCGGCAGTGAGAGGTGAGGCTGGAGAAGTGGTGGATTTTATCCCACTGGTGATGAGGGGGCCACCGAAGCGGGGTGGTGACACACTCAGGGCAGCTCCTTAGGAAGATCCTGAGGTGACTGTGGGATGTGGGTCTGGAGAGAGAAAGGCTGGGGACGATGAGCGGCCAGGAGGCAGCAGAGGGAGAGGGACGAGGGGTGAGTGGGGACCAGAGGACTCAGGCTGGCTGGATGTGGGGCGTCAAGGATGACTTTCTGGCTTAGGGGCTGGATGATGTGACACCATTCGCTGGGATGGTGGTTACACAGGAGGAGCACCAGGTGGCCTGACACCCTATTCATTTTATGGGGTTCCCTATGAACCAGCCCACGTGGGAGGACGACCCAGGATCTCACATGAGGGCTTATGAGTCAGATTTCATCCCACCACCCCCTTGCCTTTAAGGCCCGAGGGTGGGGCTCTCTGTGACTGCCTGTGTCCCTACCCTACAGAGACCCCTACACCATAAGGTCTGGGAGCTGCACAAAGGGAGCGCAGTAGCAGCCCGCTAAGCGGGCCAGCCTCACGACGGACTCCCAGGGCGTTTCCTGAAACCTCAGCCTCAGGATGCCAACCCACGGACCCCTAGGACACCCAGCACCCCCTCTGACCAAACTCAAATCCACCTGCATCAGAAAACTTGCCAACAGTTGGGTTTACCAAGCCCTTTTTGCGCCAGGGCGCTGTAGGCTCTAAGGACACAGGCAGGGTGACATCCAGTGAGTTCAATATGGGTGGGACGAAAAGATGCTCATCACTGCTAAGTATTCGAGAAACGCAAATCAGAACTACAGTGAGGGCTTCCCTGGTGGTACAGTGGATGAGAGTCTGCCTGCCGATGCAGGGGACACAGGTTCATGCCCCGGTCCGGGAAGAGCCCACATGCCGCGGAGCGGCTGGGCCCATAAGCCACAACTACTGAGCCTGCACGTCTGGAGCCTGTGCTCCGCAACGAGAGGCTGCGATAGTGAGAGGCCCGCGCACCGCGATGAAGAGTGGCCCCCGCTCGCCGCAACTAGAGAAAGGCCTCACACAGAAACGAAGACCCAACACAGCCAAAAATAAATAAATAAACAAACAAACAAATAAATAAAAACTACAGTGAGGTACCACCTCACACTGGTCAGAATGGCCATCTATTAAAAAGTCTACAAATGATAAATGCTGGAGAGGGTGTGGAGAAAAGGGAACCCTCCTACACTGTTCGTGGGACTGTAAATTAGTACAGCCACTATGGAGAACAGTATGGAGGTTCCTCAAAAAACTAAACATAGAGTTCCCATATGATCCAGCAATCCCACTTCTGGGCATATACCCAGACAAAACTATAATTCGAAAAGATACATGCACCCCTATGTTCACAGCAGCACTATTTACAATAGCCAAGACATGAAAACAACCTAAATATCCATCAACAGATAAATGGATAAAGTAGATGTGGTATATATAAACAATGGAATACTACTTAGCCAGAAAAAGAATGAAATAATGCCATTTGCAGCAACACAGATGGACCTAGAGATTATCATACTAAGTGAAGGAAGTCAGAAAGAGAAAGACAAATACCATATGATATCACTTATATGTGGAATCTAAAATATGACACAAATGAACCTAGCTATGAAACAGTAACAAACTCACAGACATAGAGAACAGATTTACGGTTGCCAAGGGGGAGGTGAGGCGGGGGAGGGATGGACTGGGACTTTGGGGTTAGTAGATGCAAACTCTTACATATAGGATGGATAAACAACAAGGTCCTACTGTAGAGCACAGGGAACTATATGCAATATCCTGTGATAAACCATAATGGAAAAGAATATGAAAAAGAATGTATATATGTGTATATGTATAACTGAATCACTTTGCTGTACAGCAGGAAACACAACATTGTAAATCAACCATATTTCAATTTAAAAAAAAAAAAGAGCTGGTGGGATGCAGGTCCACCTACCCAGACGGACTTGCATTGTCTGGAGAGCAGGCCCAGAGTGCCTGCGGTGATAGCTGGTTTGGGTGGGTTGGGTTCCAGGGGCCTGGAAGAGGGGTGAATGGGGCGGGTGCCCTCAGGCTGCCGGGTTTGCATCTGTTTACCAACCAGCACCACAGAGTGTTTCACTACTTCACTACTTTAACTATGACCCTCTCGTCAAGTGTTGACGTCAGAGGTCCCTGCCCGCCCCGGGGGTGGGGGGAGGCACGCTCCTGTGGTCCCATCTGACGTCATCCGACGTCATCCTCGCTTGGTCCCAAACCACTCCTCCCCTAGCAGCACCTGGGAAGCCCAAGTAATGATCCAGGCTCCCTCTGCTTGGTTGGTCTCAAGCTGACCCCTAGGGGACAGCTGGGACACAGCAGGGCCCTGAGGGCTGAGCCTGCAAGATGAGGACGTGCCCCAGGCAGGCCCCCTCAGCTCCCCGCAACCTGAGGAGCTATGGTCTCGCCCCTCGTGGCCTTTAGCCAAATGGAACCCAGAGCTGCTCAGAGCTGCCCAGACGGTGCAGGAGCCTGAGCAGGGAGGGATTCTTTCACAGGAATTCCCTGGGCAGCTTTGCTTCTGATGAGTAAGCCTTGGGTGGGTAGGGCTGCAGGGAGGCAGAGGCCCCAAGTCTCCAAGAGACCAGCTGATCATTCACAACACGGGGCCTCCAGGCCTTTTCAGCCCCTCACTGTGGGAGCCCACTGGTCCAGCAGGCTGGCTTTGCGCTTTGCCCCCTCACCCCTCCCAGCACCGAGGAGCCCGCTGTGAGGAACAGACCCCTGGCCCCCCAACGCTGCCCACTGGGCGCTCACAGACAAGGCTGCCCAGCGAGTCCAGGGATCAACAGCCACCTCACTGGGCTCCGACCACCCGAGCCACCTGTAAGGGCCAGACAGGTCGGGGGCAGAAAAGAGTTCTCAAGGAGGGGCTTACACCTAAAGTCCCGAGAGAGGAGACGAGGGGGGCACTGGGGTTGGAATTCGACCGACCTGATCTTTCTGCTTTTCTGTAACCTCCAGATGTTGTATTGTGGAGAAAACAATATTGCTTTAAAAAGAGCACTCTCAGGACTTCCCTGGTGGCACAGTGGTTAAGAATCTGCCTGCCAATGCAGGGGACACGGGTTCGAACCCTGGTCCGGGAAGATCCCACATGCCACAGAGCAACTAGGCCTGTGAGCCACAACTACTGAGCCTGCGTGCCTAGAGCCAATGCTCCGCAACAAGAGAAGCCACCGCAGTGAGAAGCCCGCGCACCGCAACAAAGAGTAGCCCCCGCTCGCTGCAACTAGAGAAAGCCTGCGCATAGCAACGAAGACCCAACACAGCCAAAAATAAATAAATAAATAAACAAAAAGAAGAGCGCTCTCTCAGAGGCCAACTCCTCCACGCCTATCTCTCCCCTTTTCTCCACCTGCCAGTGTGGCCGGCCTAGTGCGGAGGCCACGAAAGCAGCCCACAGCTGCAGGAACGGGACCCGGCCCTGGTACCGCTGGCTGGTGTGGAAGCCTGGCTAGGGCGCCACTCTGACCTCCAGCTCCTCACATGCAGGCCTTTATTTTGACGTGATTTTGAAACACCGGTAGCCAAGGGTGAAAGATGCAGACTTCAGCACCATTTCTCACACGAATCTCTAAGACATGGCACTGGGAGGAAGGGGATGCTCACATATTAGTAGCCTGTTTTCTCACTGAATTTTCACAAGACGGGTATGGCGAGCCCTGTTTTACAGGCTCTGAGGAGTTGAGAGTAACGTGCCTGGGTTTGCAGGGCTCATCAGTGGCCAAAGCGGGGTATGGACCCAGTTCTGAGTGGTCCCACAGCCCACCTCGTTACCCCACTTCCTGTTCAATCCACGAGGGCCCCGCTCCAAGACTCCCAGGACACTCAGTGTTTGTCCTGCATTGGGGTCCTCTGCTCTGGTCCTGGTCCCATCAGTCAGGCCCAACTGCATCTTCACCCCACATCTGCTGCCCCTTGAGGCAGGCCTGGAGCCCTCACTGCTGGCCTCTGCACCTCTTGGAGCCCAGCTCTCTTCACTCATCCCTGAGGGCACAGCACCCTGGGGTCCAACCACCTGAGACCTATCTTGGAGGCCCTGGTACCCGGCTTGGGTCTCTGCCACCTTTGAGCCTTGGCCTTCTGTAACACCATTTTGCTGGGCAGCTCTGGGCATTATGGCCCTGTCAAGCGGAAAAAAAAAAAAAAAAAAAGCACAACCTAAAAGTCAAGAATTACGGTTTTTCTTGGCTGCGCAATGGCGCGGCATGTGGGATCTTAGTTCCAAGACCAGGGATCAAACCTGCGCTCCCTGCAGTGGAAGCAGAGAGTCTTAATCACTGGACCTCCAGGGAAGTCCCAAGAATTATGTTTTATTTGGCAGACTTACTGAGGACTTAAGCCCAGGCAGATAGCTCTGAGGGACTGTTCCTAAGAGGTAAGGAAGGAGCCAGGACATACAGGAGTTTTGCAAAAAAAACCAGGTAGTCAAAACATCAAAAGATTACTATTAATTTAAGAAAACCAGACATCTCAAGTTAATGAATTTAGCACTTTTCTATGTACGGGAAGATGCAAGAGTCTGGATTCATTGAAATCATTCCTTTATGCACCTTAGCTCTCTAGGGCCAGTACCCTAGAGAGGGTAGTTCACTAGAATAACTCACAGAACTCAGGAAAACACTCTGTTTATGATTATTGCTTTATTATAAGGGATACAATTCAGGAAAGACGCACGGGGCAAGGTATGTGGCCGGGAGGCGGGGGCACTCTCCAGGGGCACCACGTCCCTGCACGGCAGTGTGTCACCAACCCGGAAGCTCCAGGTCTCATTGCTCTAGAGCTTGTAGGACCCCATCTGCAGCCCTCTCACCTCCTGCAGGTGGGCGTGGGTGGGGCTTAAAGTTCCCAACTTCAAATCACCGGTTTGGTCTTTGTGGTTTGGTCTTTGTTTTCTCCACCCTGAATCCCCTCAGGGGGCACCATTTGAGGGGCCAGCAGCAGCTGCAGTGGCTGATGGCTTGATGGCCACAACATCCTTTGTTACTGACATGGCAACCTACACTCTTTGTCCACAGCCCTCTGTAGGGACCCCCTCCCCCAGTCCCAGCCCTGAGCCCCCACCCAGCTGGATCCCAAGAAGTATGCCACTGGCCAAAGTGACCTCTGGGGTCCTGGGCCTCCTTCAGCTATAGAAAAGAGTCATATTTTGGGGTCCAGATGAGGCACCAACCAGAGGGTAGAGAAGAGGTTTTGGAGCTAGCCTGGGTGACAAACCAAGAAGATCCTCTTCCAGCCCTGGGGTGTCTCCGCCAGAAGGGACCCTAAGAGACTGTCAGTACAGGCATCGTGAACTGTATTCGTCTGTAAGATGACTCTGCAGGTGTTTGGGAAAACGATGAAAGTTTCATAATAAACAAGCCATTAGGTGATGATGACAGTAAGACAGAGCCGTGGGGACTGTGGTCCTTGTCCCACTCCCTGGAACAGAGCTCCTAAAACCCTTGGAACTTCCTGAGAGATTGGAGTGATTTTATTATTCATAAGGGGTCCCTTTCAACCCCACCTGAGCTCATGCTAATGAGGTCACTCAGGTGGGATCCCCAGAGAGCCTCAGGATGGGACTGGTCACCACAAAGACCAAACCGGTGATTTGAAGTTGGGAACTTTAAGCCCCACCCACGCCCACCTGCAGGAGGTGAGAGGGCTGCAGATCGGGTCCTACAAGCTCTAGAGCAATGAGACCTGGAGCTTCCGGGTTGGTGACACACTGCCGTGCAGGGACGTGGTGCCCCTGGAGAGTGCCCCCGCCTCCTGGCCACATACCTTGCCCCGTGCGTCTTTCCTGAATTGTATCCCTTATAATAAAGCAATAATCATAAACAGAGTGTTTTCCTGAGTTCTGTGAGTTGTTCTAGTGAACTACGGAACCTGAGGGGGGTTGCGAGAACCCCACACTTGCAGCTGGCCCCAGCAGAAGTGCAGGTAGCCTGAGTGCCCCATCTGTGGCTGCTCCCAAGCAGGGCTGAGGCTCTGGCCCTGGGGCCTGCACCACCTCTGGGCAGTTAGTGTCAGGAGTGGATTGGATTGCTGGACATCCAGCTGGTGTCGGAGAAAAGAGAAAAACTGTCACCCTGCCTGCTGTTGACCTCAAGCCTGCCACTTTCCCTCTGGAGCTCAGCTTCTCCTTGGGACCTCAGGGTGGGGGGAAGGTGCCCTGTGAGGACTCCCAGCCCCTACACCCTCTGCTGTGACTTCCCAAGGGTCTGCACTGCTCCAGTTCCAAAATCTCTTTCTTGACTTTGAAGCCAAAGGGCCCTCAGAGGGGGCTCTGGGGGTCTCCCTGACACCAAAAAGGTGAAGCAAAGGCAAGAAGATGGAAGACCAAGCAGGGTAAGGCGGGCGGCTGGAGGCTCCCCATCCCTTCCGCGGTGGCCGCCCCTCTCACCTGCACCACGCAGTCTGGGATCTCCAGCGCGCAGGGCAGTGTCCCAGCGCTCTCCACGGCCAGCACATCCTTCAGCAGTTCCTCACAGCCTGTGGATGGACAGACAGACAGTGGAGGGTCAGAGCCTCAGCCCAGCCCGGCAGCTTTGCTTCTTTCTTTTTTTTTTTTTTTTCAGGATCTTAGTTCCCTGACCAGGGATCGAACTTGGGCCCTTGGCAGTGAAAGCACAGAGTCTTAACCACTGGACTGCCAGGGAATTCCCTGGGCAGCTTTGCTTCTGATGAGTAAGCCTTGGGTGGGTAGGGCTGCAGCGAGGCAGAGGCCCCAAGTCTCCAAGAGACCAGCTGATCATTCAGAGGCGGAGATGGGGCACCCAGTCTGCAAAGAAGCCAGTCCAGGGCTGGGCAGAGGGAGCCGAGACAGGTCCTTGCCCTCCAGATGTTCTTCCACTGGGACTAACACCATCAGGGAACACACAGAAGACAGACTCCCAGTTGCGGAGGGGAGTCTGGGGCAAAGAGAATCCAGGAGGCCTTCCTGGAGGAGGGGATATAAGAACATACTCCCTGCCTGGCTCACAGGGACTCCAAACACACACAGTCCGGGGCTGCGAGGCTGAGGCCCTCTGCAACCCTGCAAACTCCAGAACATGGAAGGCCACCTTCAGGATGGCGCTACTTGCTGCTGACTCATTACACAGCTGGCCTCCCTCCCCTGAACAAATGCCCCCAAATCGTAACAGACAAAGGAGGTGTGATATTGTGATTTATAAGAAAGTACGTATTTGGCCTTCATTCACAGTTTCTAACTCACAGCTCCCCAAACCCTCAGAATTTCCTAAGTGTTGAGAGTGACAAAGGTATATTTTTATGTTAATGAGGTGACTTGTGGACCCACCTAAGGATGGGGGCTGGTTGCCAAGAGAACCAACCAGGTGATTAGAGGGCTGGACCTTTCAGTCCCAACCTCTGACCTCTGACCTCCAGGGAGTGGCGAGGGCCTGGAGGTTGGATCAATCGCCAATGTCCAATGATTTAATTGATCACGACTATGATGAAGGCTCCACAGAAAGCCAAAAGGACCAAGTTCAGAGAGCTTCCGGGTTGGTGAACACGTGGAGATTTGGGGAGAGTGGTGCCCTCCGAGACAGCATGGATGATCTGCACCTTTCCCCATACCTTGCCCCACGCACCCCTTCCATCTGGCTGTTCCTGAGTCATATCCTTTTGCAATAAGCCGGTAATCTAGTAAGTAAAATGTTTCTCTGAGTTCTGTGAGCTGCTCCAGCAAATTAATCCAACCCAAGGAGGGGGTCGTAGGAACCTCTGATTTACAGCCAGTTGGTCAGAAGCATAGGTAACAGCCTGGGCTTGTGACTGGCGTCTGAAATGGGGGTGGGGAGACAGGCTTATAGGACTGAGCCCTTAACCTGTGGAATCTGACGCTACCTCCAGGTAGATGGTGTCAGAATTGCGCTGAATTCTCCTCGGACACCCTGCTGGTGTGAGAGAACTGTTTGTTGGCATGGGAGGAACCCCTCACCTCCACACGTTGGAACTGGTCTCAGAACAGCAAGCAGGAGGTCAGACCTGCAAAGCGCCAGCGCAGGGCCATGCAGGGCACAGTTAGTGGTGGCCCTACTGAGTCAACCCCATTCAGAAACCCTTCCTGGGGCTGCCATGCACAGTCCCCCCAACCTCTCTGCTCACTTCCTTTCACTCCTCACTTCTATGCAGGGAATTCCTGCTTCCTTCCCACCCTCCCAGACTCTGAGGGACCCCACAGGGAAGGCTTCGTGCTGCTCTGAGCCACACAGACAGGGAAACATGGCGTCCTCCACAGATAACAGCAAGGCCCTGGGGCTTCCAGACGTAAACTGTGTTCTGCTCACAGGCTGGTGAGCTGGACCACTCTCTCCAGATGAACAGCTCAGTACTGAGTGGCCACACTCTGATTCCTGCAGGTGTCTCATAACTGCCTTTGAGTGGGGGAAAACGAGAGGGATTCTTATATTCCCCCCTAAAGGGGAGAAAGGAAGGAATTTGGAGGAGTTAGGAGGAGGGAGTGGGGAGGAAACAAATGAAGGAAATTCAGAACAGAGGCAGGGAGATGAGGGGACCAGCTCTGTCCAGGTTTGCCTAGAACTGTCCTGGTTTAAAACTGAAGTCCTGCGTTTTGGGAAACTCCTCAGGAGTCTGACCATCCTTGAGGGAGATGACTTCCCTCAGGAGATGGAGGGGGTGAGAGGAGAGGAGGGGAGAGGAGAGGAGGGGAGAG
Source organism: Mesoplodon bidens (assembly GCF_964165515.1). Taxonomy (NCBI): domain Eukaryota; kingdom Metazoa; phylum Chordata; class Mammalia; order Artiodactyla; family Ziphiidae; genus Mesoplodon; species Mesoplodon bidens. The sequence goes on from NC_138179.1 coordinate 13,269,729, forward strand.
GAGAGGAGAGGAGGGGAGAGGAGGGCAGAGGAGAGGAGAGGAGGGGAGAGGAGGGGAGAGGAGGGGAGAGGAGAGGAGGGGAGGGGAGAGGAGGGGAGAGGAGAGGAGGGGAGGGGAGAGGAGAGGAGGGGAAGGGAGGGGAGGGGAGGGGAGAAGAGGGGAGGGGAGGGGAGGGGACGGGAGGGGAGGGGAGAGGAGAAGAGGGGAGGGGAGGGGAGGGGAGGGGAGGGGAGGGGAGAGGAGGGGAGGGGAGAGGGAGGAGGGGACGGAAGGGAAGGGAGCCATTCTCGGGAACGGGACAGACAACGGGAAGGGTAGAAATGCCTGGCTGCAGGTGTGGGACCGCATGGCAGAGGTTCAGTGACACCCACAGCCCCTCACCAGCGGGCACAGCTGTGGGAGCCCAAGACCCTTCCCCTTGGCCCCCCTGGGGGAGTCAAGGGCAGAGCCTACTTCTGGAACCCATCCTGGGCTCCTGGGAACCCCGTAGGGGGGAATCTGAGCTGAAACCCAAGCCATGTCAGCCTCCCCAGCCAGACAGGATCCTGGGAGCCCCTAGGACCCCCCTCCCCCCAGAAGACCTCACCTTTCATGGCGAACACCCCTCGGCAAAAGTCCTTGAAGTTGATTCTCCCCAGGTCGTTGGGATCCAAGTACTTCACAAGTTTTTCCACCTGTGGAAAGGAAGGAGGGACTGGTGTGAGGTTCCCAGAAATGCCCCAGAGAGTTCACAGAGCTGGCGTGAGGCTGGCCAGGGAGGCCGGGAGGGAGGGTTTGTCACTTGAACCAAGGGGACGCCAGCAGTCCCCTTCCTAGCCCTGTCCCCCTCGGCGGGGTCAGCGCCAGCCCCAGACAGCGGTGGGGCCACTTTATTCTGAGGTCGACAGACAGCACAGTGAGGAAAATCAAATCCATCACCGCAGTGCTCAGAACCCGGGTTTGTTTGGCCTGAGCATCTGTCTCCAAGTTATTTCTCAAAGACTGGCACGTGGAAAACAAACACTGATTTTTAACTTAGCAGTTTCTTTCATACAAAAATAATACAAATTCACTGCAGAAACTCTAGAAAAGACAATGTATCAAAACCCTCCCCTTGGGCTTCCCTGGTGGCGCAGTGGTTAAGAATCGGCCTGCCAGCGCAGGGGACACGGGTTGGAGCCCTGGTCCGGGAAGATCCCACATGCTGCAGAGCAACAAAGCCCGTGCACCACAACTACTGAGCCTGTGCTCTAGAGTCCGCGAGCCACAACTACTGAAGCCACAACTACTGAAGCCCACGCATCTAGAGCCCATGCTCTGCAGCAAGAGAAGGCACGACAATGAGAAGCCCGCGCACCACAATGAAGAGTAGCCCCCGCTCACAGCAACTAGAGAAAGCCCGCACACAGGAACGAAGACCCAATGCAGCCAAAAAAAAAAACAAATAAATTAATGCATTGAAAACAAAAACGAAAACCCTCCCCTTTCCCCCTTTTCTTTAAAACACATAGTTCTAACCACTTTTTTTTTTCTAGTTCTGGGACACCCTTGGTCTACAGGGAGGAAATAATTATGTGACACACGTATCCATTATTTAAAAATTACAAATTACAAATCAAGATTTAAGGCAAAGCCAATTATGGTCAAGATAGCAGCTACATCTGCAGAACTGTGCGGGAGGAAGGCACCAGGGCCGTCTCTCTGTCTTGATCTAGGGTCTGGCTACACAGTGAAAACTCACTGAGCTGTCTGCTTGTGGCCAGTGCTTTTCTGTCCTGTTTGTACCTTATACTTCAGTAAAAAGTGTTAAAAAAATAAACTTGTAAATAGGTGTAGCCCAAAGGAATCTGCCATTCCTGATGTTGGGAAGTTTCTCCCCTACTTAACAGTATATCAGGAACACCGCCCCTCCCTGCCCACTGGGTACCACTCACATTTTTAGTGGTTATAAATACTCTGCCCAGTAGATATACCATAATGTACTTATTAACCACCCATAATAGCTGGGCATTTTGGTTATTTGCAACTTTTTGCTGTTACAACTCATCTTTGGGGGGTTCTACAGCTGTGCGAATGACCAATGGACTCCCTGGCCTTTTAGAACCTTGACTTCCTGTTGTTCCATTATCCCACCTCAGCCACCCAGGCCCCTTGGCCACAGTGAGGACCCAGGCATCACCGTTGCTTGTCCCTCCTCCAACATCACGCACTCAAATGTCCTACTCCCTGACTGCATCCTTCCTCCCTTCCCACCAAACTCCTCAACATGGCCTACAACACCGTATATTTTCTGGCCCCTCCAGCCAAATCTCCTCCCACTGTTTCTTTCACTCACTGCATTCTAGCCACACTGGCCTTCAGTCAGCTCCTCAAGCAAGCCAAGCTCTTTTCTGCCTCAGGGCCTTTGCACATACTGTTCTCTGTATCTCAAATGCTTGTGCTCCCCATTCATCATCTGGCAATGTCTGTTTATCCCACAGGTCTCCATTTGTACCTGTATGAAATGTTTCTCCTGGACAAGCCTGTCCTGCTCATCTAATTAGGGCCTACCCCACTGTTACCCTGCCTTGTAGCACCCTATACTTTTCTTTCAGAACCATTTGTTGCAATATGTAATTATAGGTTTATGTGATAATTTTATTAATTTGTAGCTTCCCCCCTACCCCTCTAGAAAGTAAGCTCCTTGAGATCAAGGATGCTGTTTATTTTGATCACCACTGTATACCTTGTAGCTCCCACCATTACTTGCATGTAATAGAAGCTTCATAAATATTTGTTGAATAAATGGTTCTACAAGACATCTAAGTTTTTAAGCCTTTTGATAACAGTTGCCAAATTGTTCTCTGTAAGGATGTCTCAATTTAGTCTTTGATCAGAGCATCTGACTTCAAACTTGTGAGCTCTGGGTACTTTTTCCTAGTTTTTGTCAATGGCCGATTTTGTCAGAACCTGTTTTTTCCCCCTGAAAGTTCCAATACCTGAAATGCAGCCTCTTGATATTTCTTCCAGAAGCCCACTTCTAAATCACCCTGTAATTTAGTGGCAGTCCCTCTACAGCACACCTGCAAGCATTCATTTACTTATTTATTCAATAAGGATGACTGGGTACTGCCTATAAGCCGGGCACTCTGCTGGGGGGTGATGGTAATTGCTGGCCCCTCTGGCTAATCACACACGGTCACGTGGACACACACGTGCACGCACTCTCACATGCTGGTGGCCAGGCACCTTGCCCCTCCCCCCCGTAATCATCATCAGTATCTAAAGCACAGTCGGGCAAGGATGAGCTCTTTCCCAGACTCCTTTGGGGCTGGATTGCAGGTGGAGGGTATGAAAGCATTTTGGAAACTGTAGACATAGCAAGTAGGGAAAGAATTACCGTCACTGTTGTTATTGTTAATGCTGTCATGGCAGACACCCTCCAGCCCACCGTACTGCCCACCACATTCTCCGAAGCCCAAGCCATCCTGGGGGATTCACCTATCCACAAGGACCACGTTTCTTGCATGCCCACCGGACACTTTTCTAGTGCGGCAGTTGCAGCAGGGGTCTGAAGCCCGCTCCAATTATGGGGACACACCCAGTGGGGTCTGGAAGATGAGTGAGCAACGGAAGACCCATACAAGCATCCCTCCTCCCTCCCTGACCTTGGTGGCCCTGAGCTTGTACCTCTGTCCCAGCGACCCTGCTTTTCCACTCGGGTGTGACTCTGGGGGTGAGGGGTGGGCAGAGGCTGTGCATCGTCTCTCTGTGACCCCCCTGAACCTGGCACCTAGCAGGCCCTTGGGAAAGGCTGGAAGAATTCCAGAGAAGGAGGAAGGTGGCTTTCTGCCAGCTCCCGCCCTGGCCGGCGCCTCCTCAGCATTGCAGCTGTCCCCACCCTCCCAGCCAGGCAGCCTCTGACACTGCCAGGCAATGATGTGGCTTCTGAGAATAGAACTGCCCAGGTGCCACCTTCAGGGCCGCGGGGAACCCACCCACCCTCCCAGCTGGTGCCCCGCCTCCTCTCCTCCTGCCCTCTCGTCAGTGGCATTCTAGGGGGTCTATGAATGCAGGGCTGGGCTGGGGCTCCCGGTGTTCACCCCTACAATCCTCTCCAAGGTTGGGGTTATGCTTTAATTATCTCTGATGTGAGGCAAGGGCGGAGTCGTCACCGAGTGTTGAATGGCTGATGAGGAGGCCCAACCTCAGACCCACGTAATGGGCAGCAGGCTGTGGATTCAGATTCAGATTCTGTAATCCATGGAGTCCGTAGCTCCCCAGGGCTGGGAGACACCGGTGGGGCCAGGCTATCTGTCCCGGTGCCTCCAGGGAAAGCCAGCCTGGAGCAGACGTGCCAGGGTGCTCGATGACAGGCAGATAGATGGGGTCCTGGGGACCACTGCCAAGTCCCTGGAACACCGCTGAGCGGTGGGTCCAGGACTCCCACAGGGCTCTTCAAAGAGCGAAGGTCCCAGAAAGCGGTGGGTATGAAGGTGCCACATCAACCATTATACGGCCCTTTAGAAAACAGGCAGGGTTCACCGAGGGCTTGCCATGAACTCTGGCTGGACTAGCCTCATTTTTTTTTTTTTTTTTTTTGGTCCGCGCCGGGCAGCTTGCAGGATCTCAGTTCCCCAACCAGGGACTGAACCTGGGCCCTCGGCAATGAAAGTGCGGAGTCCTAACACTGGACCGCCAGGGAAGTCCCTGGACTCATCTCATCTGATCCTCACACCAACCTTAATAGCAGCTACTATTTTCAGTTGAGGAAACTGAGGCTCAGACATTTAGAGAGGTTACGACACTTAGAGCAGTGGTCCCCCACCTTTTTGGCACCAGGGAGCGGTTTCGTGGACGACAATTTTTCCTACGGACGGGGCTGGGGGAGGGGTATACGGCTCAGGCGGTAATGTGACCGATGGGGAGCGACGGGGAGCGGCAGATGAAGCTTCGCTCGCTGGCCTCCTGCTGCGCGGTCTGGTACTGGTCCAGGGACCGGGGGTTGGGGACCCCTGACTCAGAGAATCCCTGTAGTGGTAACTCTTCCTTGACCCCAAGCCCTGCTGACCCGAGTATCAGCCTCTGCACCCTACTGCCTTCCACAGAGGCAGGCTCTTGCCGGGTTGCACCAAAGTATGTTTCAATCCCCACCCCCACCCCCCATCCCCCCCCCCGCCCGTCCTCTTGTATATCGAGGAGCATTACCCCCTAGGGCTGGAGCCCCTCACCTTGGTCACCAGGAGCGTCAACCTTCCTGGACACTAGATAAACTTTTGCTGGTACCCTCGAGGGCAGGGGTGCGCTCAGCTGACCCAGCCCTTGATTCGGCAGACGGGGAAGCCAAGTCGAGGGGAGGGGGAGGGGCTTGCTCAAGGTCACACGGTGAGAACAGCAAATAACCACCCACAGGTGGTCTTCGTGGTGAACCGGGGGCCCAGATGCTGGGGGCCTGCCCGCGGGCTGGGGGAGCGGGGCGCACACACCACGCAGGGCTGCGCTGCGCTGGGGGCGCGCCGGGCTCCCAGGCGGGAGGGCTGGGCGCACTGGGCCTGCCAGGGGCGGCGGGAGCAGCTGTTGTTGCTGCAGCTCACACAGCTGGGCCGCTGACCTGGCTGACAGGAAAACCGGTTGTTTCCCTGGCAGTAAAATATTGATCCTCCTTTTTCAGGCCACACAGTTAGCAGGCTTCCCCTTCTATTTCGGTTGCCTTTCTCTTCAGGCTGATTTTTTTCCCCCACTCATTCCCCCGAGGTCACACCCTTCTAGCTCAGACAAGACGATGTTCAGAGCTTCACGGCCACTGCCCTCTGATTGATCACCAGCCAGATCCTCCCTGAGTGTGGGCCCCGCCACCCACGCCTCTCCAATTTTTTTTTTTCTAATTTTTATTTATTTATTTTTGGCTGCGTTGGGTCTTCGTTCCGGCGCGTGGGCTTTCTCTAGTTGCGGTGAGCGGGGGCTACTCTTCGTTGCGGTGCGCGGGCTTCTCATTGCGGTGGCGTCTCTTGTTGCGGAGCACGGGCTCTAGGCGTGCGGGCTTCAGTAGTTGTGGCACACCGGCTTAGTTGCTCTGTGGCATGTGGGATCTTCCCGGACCAGGGCTCGAACCTGTGTCCCCTGCACTGGCAGGTGGATTTTTAACCACTGCGCCACTAGGGAAGTCTCCACCTCCCCAATTTTGACATGTGCAAGCCGGACGGACTCAAGCGAGCTATTATCTGAACAAGGGAGATAAGCTGGCTCAGTCTGCAGGTCTAATAAATGTTAGCCATTAAATCATTAATCAAACAAATGCTTAGTAACTCCTCTTTGATGCCAGGCCTGCTCTAAGCACTGTATACATACAAACTCAACGATGCCTCACAACCACCTCAGAGGAAGATACTATTATTATTCCCATTGTACAGGTGAGGACACTGATGCTCAGGAAGGCTAAGTCATTCAGGGCCAAGGTCACACAGCTAGTAAGAGGCAGGGCTGGGATTTGAACACAGGCCGCCTGGCTCCAGAGTTTGTGCTCTTAACCAATAACTACTATTATTTCTACTAATATAATGATAATCACTATTATCATCACAAGTTTGGGGCTTGCTCTGACCAGAGAAAGGATAAATTTGTATTCTGCTCTCTCTCTGTTTTTCTGCTTGTGCCACCTGGCGTATGGGATCTTAGTTCCCCAACCAGGGATCGAACCCAGGCCCACAGTAGTGAAAGTGCAGAGCCTTAACCAGGGAATTCCCAATTCTGCTGTCTTTTCACCTAGAAAAACTGAGTCCAAAGAGCCTTTGTTTAAGAATTTGAATATTTAGGGAATTCAGGGGTTAGGCAATCCAGGGGTTAGGACTCCACGCTTTCACTGCCCTGGGCCCGGGTTCAATCCTTGGTTCGGGAACTAAGAACCCAGAAGCCATGCAGCGCAGCCAAAAAAAAAAAAAAAAAAAAAGTTTTTTTAGCACAGTGGCAAAAAAATTTGAATGGTTAAAGGAAAAAGTGTAATTTCAAATGCTGTATTGCTAAAGCACAAGTCTCCAACTAGCATCCCAAATGAGGCTTGTAGACAGACTTAAATATTTAAAATGAACTGCCAAGATCCAAAAAGCTTCTGGTGCAGGTTAAGATGGAGTCAGTAACACTACACTCTGTCTCTTTCACTGATTACAACTAAAAACTCTGGACAGAATACATAAAGCAACTATACAAGGACTCTGCAAAGTAAATCACAGCAGGCAAACTGGGAGAAAAATTAAAACTTGAAGTAAACAACAACAACAAAAACCAAAAACAAACCAAAAAACTTGAAGTAAGATGAATACGGTGGTAAGTCCCCTGATTTATTTTTTCTCACATATTTTCGAGCCTAGACTCAGGTAGCTCAAACCGCAGAACCGCGCAGCAGATAGGAACAGAAAAAGCTCCAAAAGAAACCCTCTCTTTTAGTTTTTTTGTTTTTTGGCCTCACTGCCCAACATGCGGGATCTTAGTTTCCTGACTGGGGATCGAACCCATGCCCCCTGCAGTGGAAATGCGGAGTCCTGACCACTGGACCGCTAGGGAATTCCACGAAACTCTCTATTTTTGAAGAGAGGTCAGGGAAGGGGTGGGGGCCCTTTTGGGACAGAGAGAGTGGGAGAAATGCCGTTTTTGTTTCTGTTTTTGTTTTTAGTTCCCTTTTCCAGCCCTACCCCAAGCTGCAGTCTCAGAGGTGGGTGGTAGCAGCAGCTACAGCAGCCAGGCAGGCACCTAAAACTTGGAAAGGAGGAAAATCTTTCTCTGTGGAATGATAAACTTGGAAAAACGGTCCCTGTGGTCAAAATGGGGGGGGGGAATTCCTGTTACACGTTTCTCTCTTTTTCCTCTCACCAATGCATCCTGCAGGTAGACCAGTCATGGAAGGTGTGAAACAGCAAAGGGTGGCCAAGACCTCAGATTTCTAACCAAAGGACCAGGAAGAGCGGCTCCTGGGAGCTTGCGGGGGTCGAGGATCACAGAGAAGAGAGAGTTTGAGATTAAGATCCGGTAAGTTGTGCTTGAAGTCCTGGGCCCACTCCTGAGCTGCATATACATGGAACTAACCCAAAATAGTATGCCAAAGGCTTTGAGAACTGAACTACAGAGTAGACAGTGAACAGACTGGCCCCAGGAGAGTGCACACTTGAGGTGGATCCAAATAGCACTTCAAAGGCTTTGAGAACTAAACTGACTTCAGAGGGCAGGTTGGGATCTGTGGTTTCAACCTAACTGGGTTGATTTCCTGATTAAAAACAAACAAACAAAAATTAATATTCTACAGAGTATTTTTAACAGGACCCAGAGTCTCATAATATAATATTCAGAATGTCCAGGACACAATCCAAAATTACTCGACATGCAAAGAGACAGGAAAACCTCAGCAATGCACAAGAGAAAAGATAATAAATACCAACCCCAAGACGACCCAGATGTTATCATTAGTAGATGGAGACTTTAAAGCAATTATAACCATATTCCATGAAGGAAGGGTGAACACTCTTAAAACAAATGGAAATATAGAAATTCTCAGCAGAAAAATAGAAGCTATGAAAAAGAACTGAATGGAAATTTTGGAATGCAAAAATACAATAACCGAAATATTTAAAATTCACTAGATGGGATCAGTAGCAGAATGGAGATGACAGAAAAAACAGTTGGTGAACCTGAAAACAGTGCAGTAGAAATGATCTAATCTGAGCAAGGAAAATTACCAAAGATTAAGAGGAACATTATATAAGAGGGTCAACTCACTAAGAAGATATAACAATCCTAAATGTGCATGTACCTAAAAACAGAGCTTCAAAACACATGAAGCAACAACTAACAGAACTGAAAAGAGAAACACACAAATTGACAATTATCATTGGAGACTTTAGCACTTCTCTTCAGTAATCAATAAAACTAGTTAGATTGAAAATCAACAAGGATATAAAAGAACTGAACAACACCATTAACCAGTTTAACCTAATTGACATTTATAGAACTCTCAGTTAATAACAGCAGAATACATATTATTTTCATGTGCGCATGGAACATTCACCAAGATAGATCATATCCTGGGGCCATTAAACAAAACTTAACAAATTTAAAAGAACTGAAATCATATAAAGTATGTGCTCTGACCATATTGAGCACATACTCAATATGTGAATTGAGCATCTTTATGACTATTACCTTGAACTCTTTATCAGGTAGATTGCTTATCTCCACTTCACTTGGTTCTTCTAGGGTTTTATCTTGTTCCTTCATTTGGAATATACTCCTCAGTTGCCTTATTTTGCCTAATTCTCTTTTTATTTCTATGTATTAGGTAGGTCAGTTACATTTCCTGACCTTGGAGAACTAGCCTTATGTAGGAGATGTCTTATGGGGCCCAGCAGTGCACTCCCCTCTGGTCACCACAGCTGTATACTCTAGGGGTGCCCCCTGTGTGGGCTGCACAGTCCCTTCTATTGTGGTGGGCTGACTACTGTGTACACACTGGTAGGTATGGCTGGCTTCCACCCCAATTGGTTGCCAGGCCCTACCTAGTGTGGAGGCTGCTGGCCACTGATGGGCATGGCTGGATGCAGAGCACAGGGTTATGGGCTAGTACCAGCCCACTGGTGGGTGGAGCCAGGTCCTGGGGTCATTGGTGGGGGGGCCAGGAGTCCTGGAGCTGGTATCAGTCTGCTGGTGGGCAGGGCTGGGTCTCTACAACTAGCTTTGGGGTCCTGGAGGTCCTAGGGCTACTGCTAGCCTACTGGTGGGGAGGGCCAGGTCCCAGGGTGCCTGGGAGGCTCAGGGTGCCTACAGCAGCTAGCCTGCTGGTGGGTAGGGCTGTGTCCCCGCCCAGCTACCTGCTTAGCCTAGGGTGTTCCCAGGACTGGTGCTGACCAGCTGGTGGGTGTGGCCGGGTCTCAGGGCTAACAAGCTAGAGGGAGGACTTCAGCATGGCACCTGTCAGCACCAGTGTCCTCATGGTAGAATGAGCTCCCAAAGATGGCTGCTGCCAGTGTCTGTGTCCCCAGGGTGAGTCCCAGTTGCCTCCTGCCTCTCTGGGAGGTCCCCAAGATCAGCAAGTGGGTCTGACCCAGTCTCCTTTCAAATTACTGCTTCCGTCTGGGGTCTTGGAGTGTGAGATTTTGTGTGCGCCCTTAAGGGCGGAGTCTCTATTTCCTACAGCCGTCTGGCTCTCCTATAAGCAAGACCTGCTAGCCTTCAGAGCCAAACATTCTGGGGGCTCCTCTTTCAGATGGAGGACCCACAGGCTGGGGAGCCCAATGTGGGGCTCAGACCCCTCGATCCTTGGGCAGAACCTCTGCAATTATGATTATCCTCCTGTTTGTGGGCCACCTACACGGGAGTGTGGGCTTTGACTCTACTGCGTCTCCACCCCTCCTATCCATCTTGCTGTGGCTCCTTCTTTATATCTTCAGTTGTAGATCTTTTCTGCTAGTTTTCAGGTCATTCTTATTGATAGTTGCTCTGTAAGTAGTTGTGATTTTGCTGTGCCCATGGGAGGAGGTGGGCTCAGGGTCTTCCTACTCTGCCAGCTTGGCCCAAACCTCTCTGTCTTACAGATTTTAAAATTAATAGGTTAATAAGTACAGAGGATTTTTAGGGGAGTGAAAATACTCTGTATGATATTATAGTTGACCCTTGAGCAACACGGGTTTGAACAGCATGGGTCCACTTATATGTGGATTTTTTTTCAATAAATTACATACAGTACTGTATGATCTGTGGTTAGTTGAATCTGTGGATGGAGAACCACAAATACAGAGGGAACACGGATACAGAGGGCCAACTGTGGGACGTGAGCATCTGAGGATTTTGGTATCCACGCGGGTCCTAGAACCAATCCCCCACAGATACTGAGGGACCACTGTTTAATGATGGACATATGTCATTGCACGTTTGTGCAAACCCGCAGAATATACAATATATATTTGTATATTATTTATATATATAAGTACATTTATTTAAATATGAATGATACAACACAGCCACAACCAAGTGGGGTTTACCCCCCAAGGCTGGTTCAACATTTGAACATCAACCAATGGAATTGATAGATGACTAAAGAAAAAAACCATACGATCATTTCAATCGATGCAGGCAAAGCAACTGACAAATGTGACATCCATTCATGGTAAAAACTCTCAGCCATCTCAGAATAGAAGGGAACTTCCTTATTCCAGAGGAATGAAAACTGATGTTCACACACAAAAAAACTATACACGAATGTCTATAACAGCATTATACACAATCGCCAAAACCTGGAAATATCTCAAATGTCCTCCGACAGTGAATGGATAAGCAAATTGTTCTGTAATAAAAAGGAACAACTGATAACGGATGGATGAATCTCAAACGCATTATGCTGGGCAAAAGACGCCAGTCTCAAAAGGTTACAAATGACGATTCCACTGACATAGAAAGGCAAAACTATAAAGACAGAGAACAGGTCAGTGGCTGCCAAGGGCAAGAAGGAGGGGAGAGTTTGAATACAAAGGGGCGGCACCAGAGAATCTGGGGGGTGATCTGTTCTGCACCCTGATTGTGGTGGTGGTTACAGGAGTCTATGCAAATATTAAAACTCATGGAATCATATGTCCCCTCCCCCAACAAAAAGTGAAATTTACTATTTGTAAAGCTAAAATGTTTAAAATTTAATTTATTTTTTTATTTTTTGGCTGCACCGCACGGCACGTGGGATCTTAGTTCCCCGACCAGGGATCGAAACTGCACCCCTTCACTGGAAGGCAAAGTCTTAACCACTGGACCGCCAGGGATGTCCTAAAATATATACGTATTTTTTAATAAATTTATTTATTTTTGGCTGCATTGGGTCTTCGTTGCTGCGCGCGGGCTTTCTCTAGTTGCAGCAAGCGGGGGCTACTCTTCGTTGCGGTGCACGGGCTTCTCATTGCAGTGGCTTCTCTTGTTGCGGAGCAAGGGGTCTAGGTGCGTGGGCTTCAGTAGCTGTGGCTCGCGGGCTCAGTAGTTGTGGCTCGCGGGCTCTAGAGCACAGGCTCAGTAGCTGTGGTGCACGGGCATAGTTGCTCTGCGGCATGTGGGATCTTCCCGGACCAGGGCTCAAACCCGTGTCCCCTGAATTGGCAGGCAGATTCTTAACCACTGCACCACCAGGGAAGTCCTAAAATATATGTATATTTTTTAATCAAGGAAACTGCACACACAGAGTGGGGTGTCTGGCTTTTCTTGAAGAAAAGCAACACACAACACACAGCAACAATGGGCCACGTCTGTGTGAGAGCATACTCTTCAGACAGGCCTCTGCTCTCCTCCCCAGTCTGCCACAGTGACCCCCAAACCCCAAGTTCCCACCCCTAGTCCCCCCCACCCCCCAGGCTGCTTCCCTTCCTGGGCCCGTGGCATCCTGGGAAGTCCTGCTGCCCGAGGGGGACCCCCAGCTAGGCTAAGCCCCTGAAGTTTTCTGCACCAGCAAAAGGAGTTCCAGGGATGGGCTTGGGGGAGGGCAGAGTTGATACTCCCCAGCATAAAAAAGCAGCCGCAAAGGAAGGCAGGCAGGTAAAGAGGGGAGGCGCAGGCCCCTGGAGGGTCAGGGCTCCTTGAGACTCCTTGGGCCAGGCCAGGAGGTGCTTTCAGTTCTGGCAGGAGCCCTCGACCACCACTGGGAGTCCTGTGTCCCACGCAGAGCTTAGACTGCCTTCAAAGTGCTTCTGGGGAGGAGGCCCCCTGGAGGGGCTGAGGCAGCTGGTGGAGCTGAGACCCGCTGGGGTAAGGAACAGGGACGGGGGCATCCTGAATCCCGGGATTAGCTGGACAGTATTCCGCTGGGAGGGGGCTGGTGGGGAAGGACGTGGCCGGCTGCAAAGGAAGCAGAGTGGAGAGAGGGGTTCCGGGCAAAGCAAGAGTTCTGGCGCATGGGAGGCAAGGCGGGGTGCGCATATGGGAAGCGGGGTGTCATCAAGAATGAGGCCAGGGAGAGAGGGAACAGGGTCTGAAGGAGAAGGGCTTGGAAGCCGCGCCCAGGAGGCTGCACTTGACGCCCAAGGTCTGGAGGCACAGACACAGCAGTGACAGTCCCAAGTACGCAGCTCCCAGCTGAAGAGCGCTTCCTAGGTGTCAGGTGTCCGGATACGAAGAGCTGGGTCACTTCCATCTTTTTCCCACCACCCCAGGGGTTCCTGTCCTCCCCTCCGGCCTCACAGCCACGCGCTCAGGGCTGCTTGTTTATCCACTTTCCCAGGCAGCCCAGCTGCCTGACGTCAGGGCACACAATGGGGCCCTGTATTCTGGAGCCCCTACCCCCATCCCCAAGGGACAAAGGGCACACGGGGAGCGGAGGCAGCCACCCGCCCTCTCCATTAATTCTCAGGAGGTGGGGAGGGAGGGGAGGGAAGTCAGGTCAGAGTTTCAGCAAAACCAGCTGGAGACAAGGACAGGGAGGGCTTCCCAAGTGGTCCTGCCAGGCCCTGCTTCTCTGGACCCAGCTGCAGACCATCCCCAGCCTCCAGAAGCCCACTCTCCCCCCGGGAAAGGCTGTCCCACGGAACCCGCCAGACTTGCGCTGACTGGGCCACAGGTGGGTGGGGCAAAGCGCCTTGTAGGAAGCATCCTGAGGAGTCAGGAGCTGGGGGCTTAGGGTCAGCTCTGTAATTCGTGGGGCCAGTGCAAAGGGAAACACCAGGCCCCTCATTCAAAATTCATCTGCAGTTTCAAGATGGTGACCGCAGGGCATTCAACCCTGTGTGACTGCACAGATCACCTGCCAGTAAAGCCGGCTCTGCTGGGGCTTCAGTACGTCCCCATGGTGGGACCTTGAGGCCTCAGCTTCCACGTCTACAGGGCACTCCTGACCAGCTCACAGGACTATTGTGAGGCTCGAATGAGACTGTGGCTCAGAAAAGGACCCAACAGGGTGTAGAGCGCCGTGGAAGTGTCCCGTGCAGAGGGGCGTAAAGTGGGACGTGGCGGTGAGCCTCCACCCTGGCAGCAGCAGGTAGAGGGCAGCCAGCCAGCAGGGCGGCTGAGGGGTGGCCTTGCAGTGAGGGTTAAGGTGGTAAAGTAGGGCGGCTCCAAGCCCCTTTGTGAGTCTCAGGGATGCTGTGCTTCCCTGGCCCTCAGTCCCGGACTAGCCCTGCCATCAATGACCTCACAGAGTGGTCTTGGAGAGACACCTCCCTCTCTGGGCCTCAGTTTCCCCATTTGGAAAATGAGGGCATTGGAGCCATTAATATTGAAGGTCTCTTCCGCTCTGAAGTCTGTAGGATTGTAATGTTTTCCCAGGGAAGTCTGGGGGTGGGCAAGGGGTTAGGCGGATAAAGAGAAGAAAATCAGAGAAATAGATGAAGTAAAGGGCTGGGAGCAAATGTCTCCAACGCGGCTTCACGAGGGACCCGGTAAATAAATGGCGTGGGAACCCTGGCGTGTGCCCCTGGGGGATTACTCAACTGCTCTGAGCCTTTTACTTCCCCTCGTCTATCAAGTCAAGAAATTATGACAAGGGGCTTCCCTGGAGGCACAGTGGTTAAGAATCCGCCTGCCAGTGCATGGGACAAGGGTTCGAGCTCTGGTCTGGGAAGATCCCACATGCCACAGAGCAACTAAGCCCGTGCGCCACAACTACTGAGCCTGCGCTCTAGAGCCTGCGAACCACAACTACTGAGCCCGTGTGCCACAACTACTGAAGCCCGCGCGCCTAGAGCCCGTGCTCTGCAACAAAAGCCACCGCAATGAGAAGCCTGCGCACCGCAATGAAGAGTAGGCCCCGCTCGCGGCAACTAGAGAAAGTCCACGTGCAGCAACAAAGACCCAACGCAGCCAAAAATAAAATCAAAATAAAATAAAATAATTTAAAAAAAAAAGAAATTATGACAAGGACTGAAGCGGATCTTGTTGGTCACCTCTATGCTGCCCCTCCTCTTCTCCCTCCCCTTTGGGCAGCCCTGATGTGGCTGAGATGAACAGTTGCCTTGGGGCACCCCAACCCCAGGGCACAAGTCCTGATTGGACCAAGCCAGTCAGGTGGGCTCAGCCCCCTTGCCAGTGATTGGTTTAGGCAAAAGCATGTTGTACATTTCTGGCCAATGAGACATGAGGAAACATCTGCAGGAGGCTTCTGGGAGAGGTTTTCTTTGATGATGGGAAAAAGAAAAGAAAACTCACAGCAAGTGCTCCCCGCCCTTCCTGACCTCTTGGAGAGGAGACACCACCCTGGGCCTCCCTGTGGGAGCCGATGGAACGGGGCTGGGTCCTGGATGATGCCTCTGAGGCCCTGAAGGAACCAGCCCTGGAGCTGCCCTAACACTGGGCCCAAGTGTTAGGACAAAGAATACATTTTCTCAGCATATAAGCCATTTTGCATTGGTTCCTGGTTCTTAAAGCGGTGGGCTCGGGGTGGGGGGATGCTGACAGATGAAGGACCCCTCGTTTAGGAGCAGCAGGGGTTAAAGGCGGTGGTGGGAGGGTGGCTGCGTGAGCGAAGCGCTCAGCGCACAACGGAGAGGGGCCACGGGGTTGCGGTGCCTCTGGCCAGGTGGCCAGGAGGGCCAGTCACATGGTACCCAGGCCACCACCTCCAGGGCTGAAAATGCCCCCCTTTATGAGACTCCCAGTGTCACCATGCGGCCCCTTATTCACAGCCTGGCTTCTGCTGACCAGAATCCCTTAGGCCACCCAAGAGGGCTTTGTTTGGTGTCTGAATAGGAATGAAAGGGTTAGGAGCCCAGGTGGTCTCTGGGGTAAACCGGCCTGTGCACCCATCTGTCCCGCTGTCCATTCCTTCAGCAAATGCCTCCGCGGCTCCCCGCCGGCCCTGTGGGGAGACAGACCAGCTCCCAGGAGGCTCCCAGGAAAGGGACAGCTGTCCTGATATATTTTTGAGTGAAATAAAAATAGCCTAGGGAACAGCACAAAAGTGTGTAGATGACTGTTAACACTGCCACAAGCCCAGGGGCAGTCTAATGTCACCTCCTCCATTTACCAGCTGTGTGACCAAGGGTGACTGACTCAACCTCTCTGAGCAATAGCGTCTGCCTCACGGGATGTTAGGATTTAAAGGGAAAAACCTCAAGACTTAGCCTGGAACCTGGCACAGAGCAAACTCTAGACAAATGGGTGTGTTCCAGGCACACTGTGCCCGGAGGCTGGTCACGAAGCTGTAAACACAGGTTACCTCCTTCCGCTGGGATGGCAGTCCTTTCACCTCTTCTTTCCACATTCTTTAATTGGTTGAATATTTTAAATGAATTGGGGACTTCCCTGGTGGCGCAGTGGTTAAGAATCCACCTGCCAATGCAGGGGACACGGGGTCGTGCCCCGGTCCGGGAAGATCCCACATGCTGCGGAGTGGCTGGGCCCGTGAGCCATGGCCACTGAGCCTGCGCGTCCGGAGCCTGTGCTCCGCAACGGGAGAGGCCACAACAGTGAGAGGCCCGTGTACCGCAAAAAAAAAAAAAAAAAAAAAAAAAGAATCCACCTGCCAATGCAGGGGACACGGGTTCGAGCCCTGGCCTGGGAAGATCCCACACGCCCTTCTGGAGAAGCTGGCCGGCCCTCCTGGAGCCCCGACCCTGAGGCGGGGCATAATGGCAATCCCAGGGGGCTGCCCCATCTCAGGCTTACTCGCCCCCATTTCCTCTCTGCTGTAACCGTCCCTCTTGCAGCCACCCCCATGCAAAGCCCCCGGGGAAATTTCCTCGGGGCCAGCAGGGCCAAACGGTGGTGCAGGGCAGGGTGGGGTGGGGTAGCTTCGAGTCCATTTATTTCAGGGAGCTCTTTGCAGAGGTAAAGTTCTCTTCCCATCAGCACAGCAGTAAAAAAAGGGAGGCAAGAGGCCTCACACACAATTTACGCCCTAATTTATAATTTATACCTCTCCCCCCAGAGAAAGTGGGTTGGAGGCCTGGGACGGAGGCAGGAGGACCAAGGTGACAGGGCCCCTGGTACCATCCTGCGAAGGCCCTGCAGCACCAGAGGGACTGGGGCTGTAGCACCTGCCCACTCTCACCACGTGGACCTTCACGCCCGCCCTCGAAGGGAGGGTCCCCGGATTCATTTACGAGACCAGGAAAACAAGGTTCAGGAGGGTCAGGGGCTTGGAGGGGGTCTCCCAGTGAGTCCCGGCGAGGAGGGAGGCCAGCCAGGTGTGAGCCTGGCCTTCCGACCTGGAGCCTGTGCGGCCCCCAGGCAGAGGGACGAGGGAGAGTCCCCACCCCATCACCCCAACACAGCTCTGCTGGGTCTGGTAGCCAGGGTGGAGTCTGCATTCTCTAAGGCCTCCCCCTGGAGAGTCTGAGGCCAGGCAGGGGATCCGAGGTGAACGGCTGGTGGACCTCACCCAGGCAGAGACAGTGGGCCGGTCCTCACCCAGGGCCCTGGGGGCTTGGGGCTTTGAGCCCGGCATGTGCCCTCTGAGGCTGGCAAGAGGGCAGTTAGGTGGCTTGTGGTGGGGGGGATATTCTTGCAGCAGCAGCAGCAGCGAAAACAGAGGGGCTTTGCCATCACCTCCTCCCGGGCAGACTCAGCCCACAAGGGTCACAACCTCTCCAGGCGTGTGGTGGGTCCCCGTCGGCCCCCTCGCTGGGCTGAAAGCGCCTTGGAGTAGTAGCAATAATAATAGTGGTGACAATGATACAATCATCGGGAGTGCTTAGGAGCAGTTACTCGGAGGCAGGCATGATTCTAAGAGCTGTTCGTGTATTAATCCACCTACACTCCACAAGCCTAGGAAGTAGCTTCTATCACCCATCCCCACTTTACAGGCGAGGAAACTGAGGCACAGAGAGGTTAAGGACTTTCTAGGAAGTGACGAGCCAGAATTCAAACTTCAAGAGCCTGCACTTTTTTCTGCTCTGCGATACCACCTTTTCAACTTACTCTTGTACCTGCAGTGGCGCCTGTCACAGAGCAGGGGCTCACAGGTTCCTCCATCACCACCATCATCATCATCATCATCCACCTGGGGTCACATGGGTGGTAGCAGCAGGCACACCAGCAGCGGGCTGTACCCAGTGCCATGCTTCCTCTTCTAAGTGTCCCTCAAGCTACAGAGGGTCCATAGAAATAACCTCCCTGTATAAAGGGCTTAGGACGCAGCAGGCCCTCAGAGCTCTGCCTAATACCCCTATGAGGACAGCGTCACTGCACCCCCATTTCCCAGAGGAGGCTAAAAAGCTCAGAGACCCATCCCAGGTCATAGAGCCAGCAAGTCGGAAAGCTGGGAGCTGACCTCTGGCCTATCCAGCCCAGAACCTGAGTCCTTGACCACAAAATCCTCCTGCCCCCCAAACCCTCATCAGGCAGCCTTGCTTCCAAGTCACACGATTTCAGGGAGGAGCTCAGGAGGAGCTGGAGCTCCTGGGCACTGGGCCGGCCCCCTTCCCTTGCACTTCCTTTATTCACTCCCTCAGTCGTTCAGGTAACACTCACTGTGCCCTTGTTACGGGCCACATGCTAGGCTGGGTGCTGCGAACAGAGCAGTGCACGAACCCAGCTCTGGTCCTCACATTCTGTCTCCCAAGAGAACCACAGAAACAAACGCTCCTCACGCGCGGTCTCACTACCTGCTGTTTCTCTCTGCCCAACGGCACGTTTGCAGGTGCACCCTGGTTTCCTTTGGGGAACTATCCCTCCCCATTCCAGGGAGCTTGGGTGGCCTGCCTCTGGGGATGGGCACCTGACCAGGCCTGGCCTGTCAGCGATTCCCCGCTTCCAAGCATAATTCTTTGCCTCAACTGGGAAAAGAGCAAACATCATTAAAACATTTAATAGATGTTGGCAAGACATGTGGTACAATGTACCATCTGGTCTTGGATAACATTCTAACAAAAGGAGAATGGGGCAAGGAGGGGGTGGTCTTTATTAACGTGCTAAAGATGATAAACCTAAACCCAGGTACCAACGTTGCACTCAATGGTAGTAAGCAACAGTCACTCCATTTAAAAACCTAATAAGAAAGGGATGATGGGGGTCTGCTTCTGCCACCAACCCTTATACCTACTGGCTCCACCAACTAGTCCAGGACCAGAGCAGAGGGCAGGGAACAACCTCAGCCCTCCAGCCGCTTCTGGCTGCCCGACACCAGCTCTGCAGTCACTGTGCCCAGCAAGTTTCAGTCTGTCCATCCCCCTGCTGTGCTGCTGCTGTCTTGTCTCCCTGCCTTTGGAGGCTGGCGTCCTCCCCTGACCCTCAGTCAAGATGCACGACTACCTCTTGCCAGCCTCTTCCCTCTGCATTAGACCCCATCCCGCAGCAACACCGGCCTCGGCAACACTGCCTTTGGGACACTGTCTGTGAGAGCGCCCAGGGAAGCTGCAGCTCAGGCACCTACCCTGGCCTGTTTTCCTTAACTTGCAACTCAGCCATCTGGCCAGCATCCCAGCATGCCTCACTCCCGAGCCCCGCTAAGGCAGGGCCATGTCTCCAGTACCCACCCAGGTTCCAACTAGTTTTATTTTAAAAATTCTTTTTCACATTATACAGTTTCCTTTTTAAAAATTTTTATTGAAATATGGTTGATTTACAACCAACTAGTTTTAGGTACTTCCCTGGTGGTCTAGTGGTTAAGACTCTGAGCTTCCACTGCAGGGGACGTGGGTTTGATCCCTGGTCAGGAAACTAAGATGCTACATGCCGCGTGGTGAGGCAAAAATAAATAAATTAATTAAATAAATTAAAAAATAAAAATAAGATAATAAAACAACCAACTAGTTTTAGAAATGTGTGTGAGTCCCATCAGAAGGAAAAGTTGGGACTTCCCTGGTGGCGCAGTGGTTAAGAATCTGCCTGCCAATGCAGGGGACATGGGTTCGAGCCCTGGTCCGGGAAGATCCCACATGCCGCAGAGCAGCTAATCCCATGCACCACAACTACTGAGCCTGCGCTCTAGAGCCTGCGCGCCGCAACTACTGAGCCTACGCGCTGCAACTACTGAAGCCCATGCGCCTAGAGGCCGTGTTCCGCCACAAGAGAAGCCACCGCAATGAGAAGCCCGCGCACTGCAACGAAGAGTAGCCCCCACTCGCCACAACTAGAGAAAGCCCCCGTGCAGCAACGAAGACCCAACTCAGCCAAAAATAAATAAATTAATAAAAAAGGAAAGTCATTAGACTCATAAATATAAGAAAAGACATAATGAAATAATTACTTTTTGAAGAGGACATGATTGCTTACCTAGAAAATCTCAAGAAATCAACCAGAAAAATTACAAGTAATAAATGAGTTCATACCAGTGGAGAGATATGTGATAAATTTACAAAAATCAATTGCATTCCTATATGCTAGTGACATGCAGCTAGAAAAAAAAAAATCAGTGGAAAAAAAAAGTTTCATTCTCAGTAGTAACCAAACACATTAAATACTAAACACTAGTTTAGCCTAATTGTAAGACATTTATTTTTAATGTTAATATTTTGTTCCTACTGGGAGAACTAAATATATAATAAAGATGGTAATACTCTCTAATTTAATAAGTTTAATGCAATACCAATTAAAGAAACTGAAAATGTGTTTACATACTTAAAAATCCATAAACGGTGAAGAATCAGAGAGCTTTTTTTTTTTAAAGGTAATGATGGCTGACTTTTTTCAATTTTAAAATATACCAAGTAATAATGATCAAAATTTATAATGTTGCATTAAAAACAAGACAAAAGGGTTTCCCTGGTGGCTCAGTGGTTGAGAGTCCGCCTGCCAATGCAGGGGACACGGGTTCGTGCCCCGGTCCGGGAAGATCCCACATGCCGCGGAGCGCCTGGGCCCGTGGGCCATGGCCGCTGAGCCTGCGCGTCCGGAGCCTGTGCTCCGCAACGGGAGGGGCCACAACAGTGAGAGGCCCGCGTACCACAAAAACAAAAACAAAAAACAAGACAAAAAACATCTTAGAGGGCTTCCCTGGTGGCGCAGTGGTTGAGAGTCCGCCTGCCGATGCAGGGGACACGGGTTCATGCCCCGGTCTGGGAGGATCCCACGTGCTGCGGAGCGGCTGGGCCCGTGAGCCATGGCCGCTGAGCCTGCGCTCCGCAATGGGAGAGGCCACAGCAGTGAGAGGCCCGCGTACCGCAAAAAAAAAAAAAAAAAAACAAAAAACAAAAAACACCATCTTAGAGCATCAAAAAGGAATAACGATGGTAAATGGATTATAACACATGGGAAAGAAAAGAATCCATGAGTCCACAGCGACACTCAGGAAAGGTGGTGAAGGAAGGATCTTCTATACAGAACAACCCCTATCTCTAGAAGGAATGAAAGAAAAATCACCATTTTGCAACCACCAGTGTAATTTATGCAGGCAAGGAGCATCAAGGGATGGTAAAACCATTGTGTGAGAAGCTATTTGAGAACCAAATATTTACACTGTCTAAGGTACCATCCCACAGGCTATTTATTAATTATAAAGGGGAAAAAGTACCATTATACTGACGAGATCAAGCAGACGCAGGTTTAACCAACTGATCAAACTCAGCATCACCAATAATGGGACAAACCGATATCATGTGACTCCTTATGTGATGCTCTGAGGAGTACATACCATCACCTCGCCAAAAGTGCAAGGAAACAATCAGACGTATCCAGGAGATGGGACAGCCTATAGGACAACCGGCCCAGGCTTGGCAGGAAATGTCAGTGTTGGTTACAGAAGCAAAGGAAATCAGATAGTTCTAACTTCGAGGAGATGAAACAGGAAAATGACAAACTAGATGCCATATGTGATCCTCGACTGGATCCTAGATAAAAACAAAAAGAAGCTAGGAAGGACATTTTGAGGACAACTGGGGGAATTTGAACATGGACTGAATATTAGATGACTGTTGAACTAACATTAAGTCTTAGGTGTGATGGTGGCACTTGTTTAGACAGGAGACTCTCCTTGTCCCTACACTCTGAAGTGTTCATGGAGAAAATGTCAAGATGTCTTCATTTACTTAAAATGCTTCTGCAAAGCAACATTAAAGGAGACAGATGATAGATTATCAGTGACAAAATGAAAGAAAGAAAAAGCAATTGTGACAAAGTGTAACAGTGAATCTAGGTGAAGAGTATCTGGGTATTCATCACATCCTTCTTTCAACTTTTCTGTTCGAACATTTTCAAAATAAAGCATGAGAAAAAAATAGAAAAAAAGAATCAGTGTAATTCAGTTCTAGTTTTGAAATAAATTCAAACTATGAATAGAACCAAATGTTGGATGAACCTCACAATAAATTCCAAATGGGTAAAAGTCGAATATTTTTACAAATTGGGGGTTTTAACAAAATAGCTTATTTATTCTTGCTAGAGATGGGAAATAAGTTCTTAACTACTAAAAAGTGATAAATATAATTAGAAATAATGCAGATATGATATAACTGGAAAAAAGAAATATTCAAATGCAGAATTTTTGAGTAATAAAATGTAATCGAGGACTTCCCTGGTGGCGCAGTGGTTAAGAATCCGCCTGCCAACGCAGGGGACACGGGTTTCAGCCCTGGTCCGGGAAGATCCCACATGCCGCGGAGCAACGAGGCCCGTGTGCCACAACTGCTGAGCCTGCGCTCTAGAGCCCGCGAGCCACAACTACTGAAGCCCACGCGCTAGAGCCCGAGCTCCGCAATGGGAGAGGCGGCTGCAATGAGAAGCCCGTGCACCACAACAAAGAGCAGCCCCCGCTCACCGCAACTGGAGAAAGCCCACGCGCAGCAACGAAGACCCAAAGCAGACGAAAACAAATAAATAAATTTATTAAAAAATAAAAAATAAAAATAAAATTATAAGGATCAAAATAAAAATTCCCCTTGATAAGCGCTCAACAGAGATGGACATAACAGTTTATGCAGAAGGAAATACCAAGAATAAACAGCAACATGGAAAAAATGCGGTCTCGTTAGCAATTAAAAATGAAAATGTAAACAAGTTTGAAATACTATTATACACTCATTAAACTGGAGAAACAATCTGAAATAATACTCAGTGTAGATGGGAGAAACGGGCATCCTCATGCTTCGGGCAAGGTCAGATATTCAGCCAAACAGGAGGCAGGAGAGAGAAAGGGGAGGAGACTGAAGGAGAAACAAAGACCATCCGGGCCCCAGAAGGCGTGGCCAGAAGCCCAAAATGGCTGTGGCCAGATGAGTGGGCAAACAGGCTCTCGATGCCCTCCACTCAGTGTCTAGAACATGGGAGCAGGTGCCTGCCCCCTGGCAGTGCCCACTCGGGGTCAGGGGTTTGGAGAAACCCACACCAGAGGCCAGTTCTCTGGCTGGCAGCCAAGCACTGGGCTGGGAAGAGCCCAAGCAGGCTGGGACCCAGGGGATGGTCGGTGGTAATGAGGGAGGTCCAGCCCAGTGTGCAGTGCAGGCTTGGGGGTGCCCAGGATCCTTCCCTCCTCACCCGCCACGTCCACTCTTTGGAAGCACTGCTCTCTTTGGGCTCCACCCCGCCCGCACCAGCTCAGGGGCTGGGCCCCACAGAGGCTGCTGGCGAGCCAGGGGTTGACGGGCCCGCCCAGGTTCCCCTCCAGGTGTACCCGGCAGAATGGAACGCAGTGGAGACATTAATAGTGACTGATGGGATGGTCAAGCCTGGACCAGGTTTAAGCAGAGAGGTGACATGGCTCTGTCTGGGACTCTGACACAGGAAATATCATTAGGCGGAAAGGGGCCAAAAGAGCTCATATACACTAGTCGCGACCGCATGTGGGTGACCGCTCAGGACAGGACATAGATTTTGAGGTCTAAAAATACAGCTTAACACTAGGTAGCTTTCTTGTCCTCTAGAGTTGTTTATAAAATGACAACAATATTTGGAACTTTTTTGTTTTAAAAGTAAAGAGCAGGGCTTCCCTGGTGGCGCAGTGGTTGAGAGTCCGCCTGCCGATGCAGGGGACGCGGGTTCGTGCCCCGGTCCGGGAAGATCCCACATGCCGCGGAGCGCCTGGGCCCGTGAGCCATGGCCGCTGAGCCTGCGCGTCCGGAGCCTGTGCTCCGCAACGGGAGAGGCCACCACAACAGTGAGAGGCCCGCGTACCGCAAAAAAAAAAAACAAAACAAAAACCTTTCCCTGAAAACCATTGGGGAGTTCAGGCCTTTTGAGCATTAGCTGCCTGGCTCCCATCCCTGGTGCCTGCAATAAATGCTGCACTTTCCTTCACCACAAGCCGGTGTCAGTAGATTGGCTTTACTGAGATTGGGCGAGTGGACCCAAGTTTGGTTTGACAGCACCAAACCTGACACAGAGCAGGTGCTCACAAAGAGCTGTAAAAGAATGGCAACGGACAGCCCACCCAGAAAACCTAGGGTTAGTGGTGGTTAACAGTCACATTAGCAAACACACGTTGCTAACATTATCCCCACTTTATAGATGAGGAGACTGAGGCACAGAGAGGTTAAGTAACTTCTCAGGGTCACGCAGCTAGAAAGTGGCAGAGCCGGGTCTCAAACCAGGTGAGCCTGATGCCAGGGCCCCGGCTCCCAAGCTCTTCTCTGTAGCACAGAGAGAAAGTTAAAGCTGACCTGGCCTGAACAGAGACACTGGAGGGAGGTGGAGGCGATGGGGAGCAAGAGGGGTCAAGGCCAGCTGGGGCCACAGGGCCTCTGTGGCTGGCAGCAGACAGCAGCGCCAGCCTAGAAGATGGAGGAGCCCGGACAACGTGGACTGGGTGCTGGCGGGGTGTCCGGATGGAGAGTCCAGGCCCTGCCCCTGCTACACGCCCATCTGGGACTGCAGCGGATTGCGGAAGGGCGCCAGGCAGGAAACCGGAGCAGCCAGAGAAATGCTGGCCTCCCCGGGCTCTTTAATCACCATTTGCACAGGAAGTGGTGGCGATGCATAATTCAGGGCGTGGTTGCAGGCAGCCTCTCTCTGCTCTGAAAAGGCAGCTCCTGCTGCCGCCTGCCACCTTCCACAGCATCTTCCGGGTGGCACACTGCCCGCAGCCCCACCTACACGCAGTGCCTGCCCACCCTGCAGATTACAAATCTACTTCTACTTACAGCCCCTGCCTGGCGCTGCTCCATCCCTGGAAGCCAGACCATCCCCGATTTAGAAAATCAGAGGAAGCCCCGGATTGGAAGTTTCTATGTCAAATTTCTGAAACTCAGATATGATCACCTTCCCCCTCCCCTGACACTGGAACCTGGAACCCGCCAACGGCAGGCAGCTAAGGAGGCAGCTTTAGAATCAGACAGACCTGGGTTCACATCCCAGCTCCTCCAGTTACTGTGGGACCCTGGGCAACTCCCATCACCTCTCAGATTCTCAGGGCTATTGCGAGGATGAAGGGAATAAGGAACACGAAGGCAGTCAGCACCAATCCTTTCCTCACCTCCTCTGTCCTCAGAGTCACCAGTGGCCGCAGGAGAAATTCTGGCCCTTGAACAAGGGAGGTCAGGCCTGGAAAAGTACCAGGTGGAGGAAAGGGGCCAGAGGTGCACTCCTGAGGCTGAGAGCAGCAGGGGTGGCAACAGGGGTCATGGAGTAGGTGGGCTGCAGAGACCATGCCAACAGGCGTCATGGTCGGCCTTAATGTATTATCTCCTTTCCTCAAAACAGTCCCACAAATAGGGGTTCTGACCACCATTTTACAGAGAAGGAAACTGAGGTCCATCCATCATAATAAGCACCTTTTAAATAACCTGGGCTTACTCTTTTTTCAGAAAGGCTTCAGTCCTTGTCAGACCCAATGGCCTATGTGGGAAGTGAGAAATCATAAAAACAGCTAACTCCAGTGAGGGTAGGCAGGTGCTGGGGGATTGCTGCCTGTCCATCCAGAACTCATCTGAGCCAGCCACACAGCCCCAGCCCCTGAGCCCTCCCTAAGGTCACCAGCTGACCCCCTGCTCCAGCCTGAGCTCTCACCCCCCTGCCCTTCCTGTGCCTGCACCATGCGGAGCCACTTGTCACTCCCTGAAAATGCCAGTCCCCATCCCTGCATCTGGGCTTAGGCTTTGCGCATGTAGATATTCAATAAATGTTCGGTGGTGGATGGACAGATGGGGAGGCTGGGAAGCCTGGTGGAAGGGTGGGTGAACAGATGGATGGATGGGTAATGAATGGATAAGTAGATGGGTTGATGGCTGGGTTGATGGATGGATGGGCAGGTAGATAGATGGCTGGGTAGATGGCTGGATGGCTGGATGGATGAGCAGGTAGATGGTTGGATGGAGGGGATGATGAATGTGTAGACAGATGGGTAAGTCAATGTATAAATGGATGCATTATTGAATGGGCAGGTAGGTAGTTGGATGGATGGGTAGAGGGAATGAAGAGCCGCAGTTCTAGGAGAGAGACCTCAGTTCACTGTACGAAAGAGAACTCAGCCAGAGCCTTGTCAAGATGGAATGGCCTTGCCTCGGCAGGCAGTGAGTCCCCACCTCTTGGCAGGGCTGTTCTAGAGCAACACAAGCACTGAATGGACCTCTATTCCCCTTTCGGTTTTTGTTTTCGTGTAAATCAACCCTCTGTCTACCCCGTGCAGGTACTAGCCTCAGACTTGGGATCTCTCCTGGGGACAGTGCCCACTAGAGGCCTACGTGCAATCAACAAATGCTTTTGGAGGAAGCTGGCGATCTTCTCTGAGTTTTGTGCCATAGCAAGTGAGGTGTGGGTTAGACTCAAGGTCTTAGGTCTAAAGGGAACTTAGAGATCCTTACAGCTATAGTTTGGGCTGTGGTGACCAAGAGGCCCACTCTCCTCCTGATCACAGTGGTATACACACTTCTGGATTCTGAGCTGCTTTGCTCTCCCTGTCCCCAAGAGCGTGTAACTATGGACAATGGGTCCCTCAGCAGTGACCCCAGGAGTGGTAATCTGCAAAGAACTGGTGGCCCTAAGCTATGGCTCCTGGGGGGCCTCCAAGAATCAGAAGATGCTGGGAATGCAGGAGACAGTGAGGGACAAAAGGGTGCAAAGAGCCCACGTCTAGTTGGGGGGTGGCTGCAACGGAGCCACTGGAGAGGGCCGGCGGTCACGCCAGCAGCACGCTCAAGCAGTGAATTGCTGCTCTAGCCAGCTCTTACTCTGTGCAAGGAGGAGGCAAGGGCACTGAGAGGCTGGGCAGACGGGCAGTCAGCATCCCAAGACGGGTAGCATCTTGCCTAGAAGATGCCTTCTGGCCTGGAAGATGAGATGCCCCAAGCCAGTCCAGCTGAGTCCTTGGACCCCCAAACTCGAGCCTGGCTTTTAAAGGGGGCTGAATCACACCTTATCAGGTTCTGTGTTCTTCCCTCATTTCTCTGTTGTGGGCAGGGAGACCTAAGGGCCAGGGTGGAAGGAGGCAAGGGTCTGCCGGGAGGAGCAGGGCTGGGGCGCATTCCACTGCCGGCTCCACAGTCCCACTGGGACGCCAGGTGCATCTCAGGTTTCACTGGCCAGCGGGGGAACTCCTTGACTCCTTGTCCAACCTGCCTCCTGCCTCAGCCTTCCCCATCCAGCAAATGGCAGCCTCTGAATTCTCCAAATTCTCTCCTTTCACACCCACTTCCAATGGACTCTAGTGATCCAAAGCCAGCCGCGTCTCCGTCTCCGCAGCTGCACCCCCGCTCTGTGCCTCCGGCAAGTCTCACCTGCATGGAGTGACGGCCTCCCCACTGGTCCTCCTGCCCCGCCCCTGCCCTCTCCCTTAAGTCCTCTTGCGTACCTCTGACCCCCAGCCCCCCTCCTGCCTCTGCCCGGATCAGTTGCCCCCAGATCTCTGCAAGGCGCAGCCCCCCACTTCATTCCAGGCCCTACTTAAACGTTCATCTATGACAGAGAGGCCGTCCGTGGTCATTCTAAGGGCAAAAGTCTTTTTGTCTCAGTATTTTCTGTTTTGTCCTAGTCCTGTACCTTCCTCCACCCAACAGTAATTGTCGTTCCTTTGCCAGCCCCTCCCCCATGGAAGCTCCGGGCCACTCCTGATTCCCAGAGCCTGGAAAAGTTTTGGCATAGAGTAGGTACGCAAGATATTAATCGAAAAAAAAACCTTTTCAAATCCTGGAAACATGTATTAAGACAACCACCAACCACCAGTGCAAAAGGTGACTCCATTAAGGCTACTCTGTCAAAATGTCAGGGCATTCACCCCATCGTGTGAGGTCGGGGAGGACAGCGGTTCACCCAGGCGTGACACTCACTGTTTCCAGGCCACTGGGCACTTCCCCTCCATCCCACCCCAGATCTGGCTCACCCAGCTCTAACTGTCCACCGCAGCCAGCTGTCAGCCTCGCCTTCTGTGCTCCACCTGCGGGGACTGCTCTAGGCCCCGGGTGGGGACGGCCGCGGGGTGGGCCAAAGGGGCCGCTGCAGCTCGAGGCAAAGGAGCAGCTCCACTCCGCCCCACGAGCCCCGACTCACACACACACACAGCCCAGGGCTGGGGCAGGGCCCCCCTCCCAAAGCCCTACCAATGGGCCCGTGACCACGGGTGCTCGGGGTGGGGCACCTGGGTGGGACCCGCCAGGCACTTGGTGGCTGCAGCAGCCCCCAGTCCGCACTGCCCCCTCAGGCTGTGGCAGTGGAGCCCTGGCCCACGGAAGGAGGAGCGGGTCCTCAGCCATCCGTCCACCAGCCAGCAGGGTCCTGGGTTCCCCGTGCGCGGGAATCCAGAGGTGCGGCCTGCCTCCGGGCTCGGCCGCCCCAGCCGTCAGCCACAGGGGAGGCACTCCTGCCTCGGCCCCACTCCCACGCCTCCCCATGCCCCTTCTTCTCTCTGCTTCTCTTCCAGGCGCAGGGGAAAGCTCCCGGGCCTCAGAGTCAAGGCCGGATCTGACAACCGCCCCGCCTGCCCAGCCTGGTGACCCTTCACCATCCACCTGGGAAAAGGGGCAAATTCTTCACAGGGTGGATGGCCGATACCCACGCTGGGGCTTGTCTGGGCTTTGAGAGTCTCCATCCACTGCAGCCGGTCCGAGGGCGTGTCCTGCTATCTGGAAGGCCTGATTCTACCCCACTTCTCCATTCGGATCTCAACAAGGGAGGCACGGGCCACACCGCCCTCCACCAAGCCCTCCACGACCTGGAGCTTCTTCCCGCTCTAGATCCCGGTATCTTGGGAATGAAGCTATAGCCCAGAGAGGTTTTGCCATATGGATTCAGGCTGTGTCAAGACTGCCTGACAAGATGGACCAGTCCCCCTGGACGCTCTTCTCACGCCCCTCCTCCCAGCACAGCCAAAGTGGGGTGCAGGCAGCCAGAGGCCTAAGAGCACTGGGCATCCTATCTGGGGCTCGGCCCCTCCCAGCCCGCCCCAGGAGCCTGGTGCCTCGCGCTCACTCCCTAGGCCTCCCGAGGGACCGCAGCCTCAGCCTGGCTTCCATGGTGACCTCCAAGCTCGGGGGCACCCGCTGCACCCAGGTGAGGCACAAACACAGGAAAGAGAAGGTCTTTCTGGGCCCCACTCCTGTCCTGCTCCCCACTCATGGGTCACAGACACCCCGACCTTTCCTTCGAGGCTCGGAGAACCTGGGCCTTCCTTCTGTTTTGCCAGCTCTGTCATCCCTACCATGTCCCCATTAGGGTGGGGCACTTAGAGGGGGCCTGTTCTCCAAAAGAGCCTTAAATTCTTCCCTCCAGGAGTGGCGTGTTGGGCTTTGCAGGCCTTCTGGACCCCCGTTGGTTCTGCACCCGCTGCCACTGCCCAAGTCAGGACCCTCTTCCTCTCGGACCAATTGTCACATTCCCCTCCTGGATCCAGCCTCTGTTCTCAAGCACACATCTGACCCTGCTGCATGGACCTTTCTACCATCCATAGGGAACGGCTGAGGCTTTCCTGATCTGGCCCCGCCCTCCCCTCTAGCCCCTCCTCCTATCACCTCCCACCTCCAGCCACAGATATAGGGATACAGCTGCCTCTTCCCCAGCATCCTGTCCCCTCCTCTCCTGAGCAGACCCAGCTTTACTTCAGGGCTCTCCCTCCCCTGGCAGCCCCAGGACTGTCTCCTGATAAGTCTCGGCCCACCCTAGAACCCCAACCCCTTTGCCGGTTCAGACACCCAGGCTGAAGCCAGCCAGCACCAGCATCTCCCTTGCGGCAGTCCTTCGTCCAGAGGGGCCTTGGGGACTAAGGGAGCCCAGTCTGAACCCTTATTTCATCTCCTGTTCAATATGAACAAGGAGGCACCATGCCCCAGTTGCTTCTGGCACCTGCAAAGAGGGGAAATTTTAGACTAGTCCCAGGTGGGCTAAAGCTGAGTCACTGCCCGCAAATAATTAACACCACCCTTCCCAGCAGGAAGGACTGGCCACTGCTCAGAGGAGATGGTACTGGGTTAACAAATGGCAGAGACACCACTCAACTACTTTTGAGTCCATTCTTCTAGCAAGAAGGATGGTTTTCAAACTGGAAAAGGGAGAAGAATATATTTACCAGGGATGTGGCCCAAGATATCTCTGGCCGCTCCCAATGCCTTCCACTCACAGATGCAGGAGGGCTAGAAGCTCAGAGCTGACAAGGAGGGTGGGCCGAGAACACCAGGGACTGTTCGCAGATCTGGACCTCAACCCCCAAGAACCCCCCAGCCTAGAACAGCCTCTCAAAGATGCTTGCAAGTGTTTACCAAAAACACCAATAGTAAGAGCAGCACCAATTCTGATAGCGGGCCTACTCCATCCCGATACTGAACACTTTACGTGTATTAACGTGTTCAAGCCCCACAATAACGCTATGGAATGAGAACTGTTATCACCCCCATTTTATGGATGAGTAAACAAAGCCCTAGAGAGGTCAGAAACAAAAGCAAGCTATCAGAAGTCAACACGGGTTCAGGGCACTGGGCCATCATTTCTCGTCCTTGTCACAGTGGTCTTGCGCCTACTTATTACAGACTTTCAGGGCTGGGACAGTGCCCTCACATTCTTTGAAACGTCAACCTATGTTCTCACACACGACTCATGTTCTCATCAAATTTCCTTGTCTTCTCTTTTCTACTATGATTCCCAAGTCAGTAAATTAGGGGAATATCAGAGGCCAACCTGATACATAACATTACTATTAACTAAAGTCTGTACTTTATTCAGTCTTCCTTAGTTTTTGCCTAATGTCCTCTTCTTGTTCCAGGACCCCACCCAGGACACCACATTACATTTAGTTGTCATGTCTCCTTAGGCTTCACTTGGCTATAGGACAGTTTCTCAGACTTCCCTTGGTTTTGATGACCTGGACAAACGTGACGCGCACTAAGCAGGTGTTTTGTAGAATAATGTCCCTCTGTTGAGATTTTTGTGATGTTTTCTCATGACTAGACTGGGGTGATGGGTTTGGGTGGGGGATCACAGTGGTAAGGTGCCTCTCCCATCATATCGTATGAAGGGGACATACTACCTACGTGACTTATCACTGCTGATGTTGATCTTGGTGACCCGGCTGAGGCAGTGTGTGTCAGGCTTCTCCACTGTAAAGCTGCCCTTTCCCCCCTTTCCATACTGTCCTCTTTATTTTATTTATTTTATTTATTTATTTTTTTTTTTCTTTTTGCGGTATGCGGGCCTCTCACTGTTGTGGCCTCTCCCGTTGCGGAGCACAGGCTCCGGATGCGCAGGCCCAGTGGCCATGGCTCACGGGCCCAGCCGCTCCGCGGCATATGGGATCCTCCCAGACCGGGGCACGAACCCGTATCCCCTGCATCGGCAGGCGGACTCTCAACCACTGCGCCACCAGGGAGGCCCCATACTGTCCTCTTTAGAAGGCAGTCATTATGCATACCTGACGCTTACAGGGTGGGGGGTTATGCTCCACCTCCTTGATAGGGAATTATCTACATAAATTATTTTAATTCGTTCTGTATGGGAGACTCTCCTAGTATTTATTTATTAATATTAAGTCATTTATTGATATTAGTATGGCCTCAAGGATATTTGTTTTACACTTTGCAACCTAGTATATTTTGATTTTTACAAAGCATTTGATTCTGGTGTCCCTGGCATTCTGGGTGTAGTTGATAAAATATGGATAATCAGCTCTGATAAATTCACTGAATTCCATATCTAATGAA
Source organism: Mesoplodon bidens (assembly GCF_964165515.1). NCBI lineage: Eukaryota > Metazoa > Chordata > Mammalia > Artiodactyla > Ziphiidae > Mesoplodon > Mesoplodon bidens. Next base: position 13,301,615 of record NC_138179.1, read on the forward strand.
TGATAGTTATCCACCCTAGAGCACTGGCGGGGGGTAGGGGGTGGGAAATCAAGGTCTCTATATGATTTTTAAACAAATGAAATAGAAACTGCCAGAAAACATAGCATTTTGAAGGGGAAATGACATCCCTATTCTGTAGTGCATGTGTGAATTTGGTGTGCAGTGAGCAGGGCTGCAAAACGTATTTCTGTGGGTCTCGGTCAAATAACACAGTGTGAGCAGAACCACCCCTACGAGGCTCTGTCCGTGGTCCTGCCCTGGGTTTACACCAGCCTGGCAGATTGAGACATAAAGCACCCACTTCTCCAGCCTGTAGGCAGCACAGCACGGGAGTGACAAAGGTAGGATTGTAAATTCTCTCTATTGTCTGTTACAATAGGAAGAAATGAACAAGATGAAATTCAACAGGAATAAGGTCCAAGTTACAGGTTTAGATTTAAGAAAGTACTGACACAGACAACAGGCCTGATCTCTTCAACAAGTCAGGGTTATTCAAATTAAAAAAAAAAAAAGAATTGCATTAAAGTAAGAGATCAGAATAACCGGATGCATTGCACAGTTCTGGTGAGAAAACTGGCTTGAACACAACAGCAAAGATTGACATTTTGGGGCCGAATAGGAAAATCTGAATAAGGTGTGCATATTAAATGAGATGAGAATTTATTGAAGCGGAAAAGTGCTGATCATTTACTGGAAAAAAATCAGGTTACAAGACAGTATGCACAGCATGACCTCATTTTATGGAGAAAATCTACATATAAGCATAGAAACAGCTCTGGAAGGATGTGACCAAGGTGTCACAGCTAGGCTCCCTGGGAGATGGGAACATATTTTATTTTTGCTTGTCCATATTTCTAACTTCCCACAGAGCATATAAACTGATTCTGTAATGATATAAGATTATGCTTTAAAAAGAAAAATCACTGACCCTCCTCCAGGATGGAGGGGAATCTTGGCTTGGCAGAGGCTGCTAAGAAAGATCCCTGGGGGTTTCAGTGGCCAGAAACTTAACATGAGTGCACCACTCAAAAGGTACCCTCGCCCTGAGCCACCTGTGTGTGTGAGAGGTGTTGGGGCCAGAACAGTCCTGGAGTCTCCTGGTCCAGCCCCTCCATGTCATTACTAGGAGAACTCCGTCACACAATTAGTCGATGGTGGCTTCAGGGCTGGAAGCCAGAGGTTTGGTCCCTGCCAGATCGTGTGGAAATGGTCTGGGGCTTCAAGAACAGGGGATATTTGGCCTGGAGAAGGGAGGATGGTAGGAAGTGAGTGGGAAGGGAACAGGAGTTTTGTTTTCAAATATTTAAAGGCTGCCATGTAGAAGAGAGACCCACATGGGTCCCCGTCCAGAACCACGATGACTAAGTGACAAGCAGGTTTGGCTCCAGAGTGTATGAGGAAGAAGCTCTAACTAGAGGAGCTGTCCAGATCAGGGATAAGGTGGGGCTTGTTAGGGGCTCACCAGTGAGCCCATGTGGCCTCCTGCCAGAGCCTGCTGGGAAGCTCTTCCCACCACTGAGACTGTGGTTCTGGAACTCCACTTCCAGCCAGAGCCAGACTTCTCCCCTGCAGCCTGTGTCCTGAGAGGAAGGACTGGGGCTCTCCCCATGCCTGGGGTCTGCTCAGCCTGCCTCGATGAGGGGAGGGGCTTGACCAGCCTTCGGGAAGGAGAAGGATCGGGTGACTGCAGGAAATGGTCCTGAACAAATCCCAGCAGAGGGAGAGGGTGGGCTCCAAAGGGGCTGTAGCAGTGAGCCTCCCGGGATGGGGTACCTGAGTTCTCGAACTTGACACTTGCCTCACCCTCTTTCACTTACTGGTCTCAGGGACTCCCAGGTCCCAGCCATGCCCAACAGCCATGCAGAGATGATTATCTATCATCTCCCCCTTGCCAGGTGACAGGGAGGCATGGATCCAACCCAGGCATGCCCTGGCTTCTCCTATGTTCTGGAATGCTAGGCCCCAGCTGTCCCCAGAACAGAATGCCAGCCAGTGCCCATGCAGAGCCTGAGGCTTCAGGTGGCCTTGGAAACTCAACACTCAGGGCTTCGTCTCCTGACCATTTCAGGGTGGGCAGTAGCAGAAGGGTGGGGCTGCTCTCCTGCCAGGTGGGTGCCTTGCCGTCCCCCCTCCCCCAGACATAGCCACCTGTCCCTGTGCCCATGGCATGAGAGTACACCTGTCTCTGCCCACCGCACTGGCAGCACCGACCCTCCGATTCCAGCCCTGCTAACAACCAACACCGTTCCTACTTTCCCCAAATCGACGCGCCCCCCCCCCCGCCCCGCCGCTGCAAACACTGCTCAGCTGCCGCTCCCCAGCTTGGCTCTGGGAGGTCTGCCGCAGCCGACACAGCCAGCTGCCAGCCAGGCCTGCCCAGGGGAGCCCGCATGGGGGGTCATCAGGCGCTGGGCCGAGAATCCAGGAAGGTCGCAAGCAGACACCTCCCGCTGTGTTCTAGGTCGGCTGGGTGCAGTCAAGGAGCCGAGACAGCAGAGCGCCCCTACTTGTCCTCTCGCTCCCTCGGCCAGGCCCAGTGGGGCGCATGCCTCCCCCCACCGCCGCACCGTGTCCTGGGATTCCCGCACACGGACCTCTGCGTCTCGGTCTCCGCAGGGTAAGAAGGGGCTGGGGGTCCCGGGACCAGAATCTGACGGCTCCTTCCCCCCACCCCCCAAACCCCGAGTGGGCTGCAGAGCGGTCAGAGGGGCCCGCAAGGGCCCGGGGCAGGGAAGATGGGCAGAGAAGCCCCCACCCCGGGCGTGATGCGTGACTCTCGCAGCGCCGGCGCTAATGGTGGAAAGCGAGGGTCCGACAGGGCGGGGATGCCCGGGGGCTCGGCCGGGAGCGGGCTGGTGAAACAGTGGAAAAGCCGGGGGTGGAGGATTGGGGCGCGGACGCCCCCGCCGCGGGCCCTTACCTCCTCGCCTTGGCCGAAGCGCAGTCCGAGCGCCGCGACGCGCTCCACGCGCAGGAAGCCGTCGGGGTCGCGGCCGCACACCTCGAACACCTCGCGCAGGCGGCGCACCGAGCGCAGCAGAGCCGCGGGGGCGCCTGCCCAGCCCGCGCCGCCCGCCATCCGGGCCGGCCCCGCAGCTAGCCCGAACCCCGCGCCCGCCGCGGCCGCCCGCCCCGTGCCGCCGCCGCCGCCGCCATCGCCGCGCGCCCTCCGCCCGGCGCTGCGACGCGCAGCCTCCGCCCGGTGGCGGCGGCGGCCGAGCCGTGTCAGCAGCGGCGCCGCAGCCCCGCGGCTCGGGGCGGGCGGGGGAGGGGGAGGCTGCAGACAAAAGAGGCCGCGCGCCCCCGAGGGCGGCCGCCCGCGCGGCCCCGCCGCCTCCCCCAGACTCGGTGTCCCTCGGCGGCTCCGAGCTCGTCCCGTCCCCTGGGAAACCGGGAGGATGGGTGTGAGACAGGTTCCCGGAAACCCAGGGCTGCCCGAAGGCCCCGCCCCTGCTTGGAGGAGTCGGAGAGGAGGCCCGAGTCCCCGGACCAGCCGCGCCGGGGTCCAACAGCCTCGCATCCAACCTCAGACCCCCAACCCCAAGGCCAGCCCCTCTCCGTTCACCGCGTCCTGTGTGCGTACCCAGCAGTGTTGAGAGCTCAGTATGTCCCAGGGGTTTCCTACATTAGCGCGTTGGATTGTTAACACTCATCTCCGAGGAAGCTGAGACTCAGAGAGGTTGAACTACTTACCCTAGGTCACACAGCCTCTGGGAGCCCGGGTCAGGATTCCTAGCCAGTCTGGAGCTGGATGGAGCTAGACTCCCTATTCTTACCCTTCTCTGTGCTGCCTCTTAAAGAACAGTTTCCAGGCTTAGGTCCACACAGGCCTCCCCAACAGAACTCTGGGCCATCTCTGGGCTGGGAAAGGGTGCAGAGAGGGGGAGCAGGGACCCTGGGACAGGAGGGGGAAAGAGGAGACCAGAGCAGGCAGGAGGAAGGAAAAGCAAGAGCCACCCACCAGGCCTGCCTGTTGCAGGGCCGGGGGCCACCCAGCGCCTTGGGGAGGTTCCCTCCCTTCCCCTGGGTTCCCACTCTCAGCCCTTGCAGCCCTGGACCTCAAGCGGAGAGCCCAGGACAAGAGTCTTGGCCCTGGGAGCTGGTGGCAGCCTCCAGGCTTGGACCTTAGCCTCCTCCCAGTCGTGCTCAGCTGAGCCTCCACCCCAGCTCCTCTGACGCCCAGCCTCGCCCGGGGCTCTGCAGAACCTGGCCTGGCTCTCCTCTCCTCCTTCCTTGTTGCTCAGCATGCCAGGCCCCTGTGGCACCAGTTGCACCCAACCCAAATACAGGTCTTGGCTGAGCCCACCCCCACGTATGCTTCCCAGCTCAGTTCAGAGGTTTCCTCCTCTAGGAAGCCTTCCCTGATGGCACTCCATCTTGCCTGTTAGTCTGATTTCTGGTCCCTTCCTCCAGATGCCTACTTAGTTCTACAATTCTCTGGTGGGCTGCCCATCTCCCCCAGCACGGTGGGAAACCCTCCAGGGCAGGATGTATCTTAGTCACTTCTTGTCCCTGACCTCCATTCAAGGGTGGGTCCAGAGGAAGCCCCTGCCTAGAGGAGATGGGGTCCTGCCCCATCATCTGCGGGAGCCAAGAGCAGTGTAGGGACCCAGACAGAGAGGCTGGGGTGGGGCCCAGTTCTGCACATGAGCTATGTGGCTTCTCTTCCCTGGACCTCAGTTTTCCCCTCTGTGGTCTTCCTGCTCAACTGTGAATATATCCTGCTTAGGGGCTGCCATGTGGCTTCTCTGATTCTCCCACCCAAGAGGCTCAGGACAAAAGGGAGATGGGCAGGGCTGAGTTATCCCCTTTGGGGAGCTGTAGAAATGGCTCTCAGAGCTCTCCCTGCATCAAATCCCCCAAAAGAAGAGACCAGGGAAGCTGAAAGACCTCAGCTGGCAGAGGTGGGGGCCTCAGACCTGAGCATGAACAAATCCCAGATGAACCAAGCTCGAAGCCCACACCAGATTAGTGGGCCTTCTCCCAAAAGACAGGAGCCCTCCCAGACCCCTGTCTCTCCTCACCCATATCTAGGAGCATCTCAGCTCCCTCCTGCCTCCCTCTTCCTGGGGCACCTCCTCACTTCTACCCTCTCCCCATCCCACTTTCTCTGGTCAACTCCCATCCTTCCAGATTCCATGGAAGTAGTACCTCCTGCAGGAAGCCTTCCCTGACCACACCCTCGCTCACCTTGACTGCCTCTCCCCTGTGCTCCTGTAGCATTCTGTGCAGGGAGGTGACAAGTATACACTGTGGAGCCACCCTACAGCTGGGGATAAGGCCATGAGGGTCAAGTGATTTAATATGTGTAAATGTCAGAGGAGTGTTGCAGGTAGTAAGTGCCAGCTATTGTGTCCTGATGTCTCTCACTCCTGTTATCACCAGAACATCTGGGAAGTAGGTTTCAAAGTTCACACAGTGACCATGAGGTCCGTGAGGGCAGGGACTGTGTCATTTCTCTTTTGATTTTCTAGCTCCAGGCTCTTAGCACAATGACCAATACACACAATTAAGGTCTATGAAGGAATAAATTAGGGAAGGAATGGGCACACATACGGTGTGGTAAACTGAAACATGGCCTCTCAAAAGATACCCACATGCTAATCCCTGGGAGCTGTAAAATTGCCTTATTGGAAAAAGATTCTTTGCAGGTGTGATGAAGCTAAGGCTCTGGAGATGGGGAGAGTCTCCTGGGGTAGCCAGATGGGTTCTAAGTGCAATCACAGTATCCTCATAAGAGGGAGGCAGAGGCAGACTTAACACAAACAGAAGAGAAGGCGATGTGGCCACAGCGGGCAGAGATCGGAGGGATTTGGCCATAAGCCAAGAATGCCAGCAGCCACCAGAAGCTGGAAGAGGTGAGGATGTGAATCATTCCTAGAGCCTCTGGAGGGGGCATGGCCCTGCCCACACCTTGATCTTGGGCTTCTGGCCTCCAGAGCTGTGACACAATGAATTTCTGTTGTTTTAATTCTCCAAGTTGGTGGTACTTTGTTATAGCAGCCACAGGAAACCAATATATATGGTATAAATATCATGGGGAAGTTATTACAGATTAAGAGCCAGGCTTTGCAATCCAAAACAGCTGAGCCAGGCACCAAGGTCTGCTACTTATTTAGCCCTTTGACTCTGGACGAGTTAACTTCTCTAAACCTCAGTGTCCCTATCCGTAAAGTGAGGATAGTAGTTCCTACCTACAGAAGTCCTGCAGGTTTCACATGAGAAAATGAATGTAAGGTGGCTGGCACAGTGCCTGGCATGTACCTGGCCCGTGGTGATTATGATGCGTGTCGGCATGGAGAGGTTGAGAACCAGTCTGAACGGGGGAAGCATTTCTGATTTTCACCTCCAGGCCTTGAATTCAGCGTCCATGTTGTGTGGAAATGGGACAGGATTCACAGTTTCTTGCTGCTCACAACCTGCTGGGTTTTTTTCTAACCATGAATAAATATCGCTCTGGCGGAGAGGAAGGGTGTGGGAACGCCTGGGCCTTTTTCACCTGTCCTCCAGCATGCGGGGTCCGCAGAGGCAGAAGCAGCAGCACTGCCTGGGGGACCGAGGACGCTGGCAGGACTGGGGTGAGTCTGGGGTGAGCAGGGTGTCTCAAGACCCTGTCCTTCCTTGTCGGAAGGGGTGCCCGGGCTGGGGTTTCACTCACCCTGGGTGCCCACCCACAAGTTTCTCTGACCCTCAGAAGGGAGTAGGTCCATCTGATTGCTAGCGTTCCTTCCAGGATTCTAAGAAGAATGACAAAACCGTACTTATTCTACCCAGCTAGGCTCCACATCCTTTCATCAGCCTCAGAAATGGCTCCTAGAAGTGACTTGTGGCTGGGGCGCCTCGCGGTTTAGGAAGCGGCCTCCTGCCCGCGTCTCACCTACTGGAAGTCCTCCAGGCTCACCTACGGGAAGTCCTCTCGGATCAGCACGTCCCCTGCTCCCCGCCTTCTCTGCTGCCCCTTCTGCCGGAAAGAAATGCGGGAGTCCTCAGTTACAGACTGCATGGAGTAAAGGGGAGAGTGGGAAGATTGGGGTGGGGTAGGGGCCATTTTTTACGGAAAGGTAACCGGCCTCACCCTGACTGATACAGGAGGAGGGATCCTGGTGTCCACGGAAGGCCTGACATTCAGAGAGCCAAAGACTGTCAGGATGGGAGACACCTTCCTCCCAACCCCACACTCCTCCAAGGTCACAAAGCTTTTTGGTGGCAGAATTGGAACCACGGCCTAAGTGGCCTCCTGACCCCCATCAGTGCTCCTTTCTGCACAGAAGCTTTGAAGCAGAAGGTCCTGGAGTAGAATCGCTGGACTAAAGCCCCAGCTACCTATTCTGCCATCCCCACCTGAAAAGTTTAAAAACGAAAGAAAACAGAAATCCGGGGCGTCCAGTCCTGCTGAATATACATCTGGGAGGGAGCAGGGGCTGGGGGCTTTGGTGCCGGCTGGGCCGAACAAGCCAGGATCACTGAGATTTAGCAGTGCAGGGGCCAAGGTCTTCCTCCTGGGGACCTCTCCAACAAGGACAACGCACGGGTGCACGGCTTGGTGACCTTGGGGTGAAGCCCTCCACAGGATTCTCAGAAACACACCGAGGTGCAGTGTTTAGAGGGGTCTCCAGCAGGGCGCCAGCCCGAGGAAGCAAAGCAGCAGAGAGGGAGGGCTCCGCGACTCCGTCGATCCTCCTCCCCCGGGACAGGCCCGGTTCTCCCGCGCCCCCTGCTGTTCAAGGGAGGTTTTAAAATTTAAGATCACTCCTTAGAAGCAGCATTTCTTTCCTAGACTCATTCCCTTGACAAATAGGTATTGAGCGTCTACTACGTGCCAAGCCCTGTTCTAGGCTCTGGGGATACATCAGTGAACAAGATGGAAAACTCCTCTCCCTTCACCGAGCTCATTTTCTTGTGGGTTCTGGGGAATTCCCAAGGAAATTCTAGGCCTCTTCCGAGCACCATCCTGGATGTAAATGGTAGAGTTTTTTTTTTTTTTTCTGGCACATAATGTTTAGACAGGAGTTATTAACTAATGCCACCTGGATTTGAAGACTCCATAAGAGCCAGGCCCAGGGCAAGGCACCAGGGACATAAGTTGTCACACAGACTCCCCCAGGAGTCTAGGGACCTGGGGTGAGATTAATAAGGAGGTAGCCAACAACCCGCTCAATCCCCCAGGACAGATGTAAGCTGCCGAGGGAGCAGGGAGAATGGCCCAACAAGAAAGTCTTGCTGGAGATGGTCTTTCGGGGCGGGGGGAAGGGGGGTGTCTCTTGGAAGACAAGGTAGGCTCCCCTGGGAGGAAATGATGTCTGCATAGGCCCCCCACACAAGAGCATCGCAAGATCCAAGGAAGCAAAACAACCCATTCTCAGGACTCGTGTTGAGGGGAGAAGCTGGCAAATCTGAATCATCATGAGAAAAGCCACCGCACATGCGCAGAGGCCAATAAAGAAGAAATCCCTCCCACCAGGCAGTGATGGGCCCTGAAGGTGCCATGTCTCTAGGAGGATTTGTAAGGTGCTGACTGTGGGTTGAAAACCCCCTCTGTACCTCCTTGTAAAGCCTTCAGTAAAGTTTTGTGCAAGTGGATTCTTCAGTGGGTAGGAGATGCCAGGCCATGTTTCAGGGTGAGTTTGGGTTGAAAACAAGAGCAGAGGAAGGAGGGGACCGGTGATATTTAGGTTACATGTGTAACGGTCCGTCATCTCAGTGCTTGCTCTCCCAGCTGAGGAGCTTGGAATGGCTGGAGCTAGAGTGGGTTGGAGCAGGAGATGGGCTTGAAAAGACAGGTAGGGGTCAAATGATGGCCTTGCGTATCCTGGTGAGGACTTTGGACTTTGTTGGTGGTGAGAAGGAAGCCTTTGAAGTATGTCCTGGCTGCACTTATGATGGGTTAGAATGTGGTACACCGGGGACAGTGGGTCATGCTAGAGACCCTTGTAAACAGGCCAACGAGCTGGGCCCCTGAATGGGCAAGGAGGTAATGGGGATGGTGAAGGAATTTCAGAAGGCACCATCAGTATAATCTGGTGACCATCCAGTGTGGTGGTGGGGATGGGTGGTGAGTGGGGAGGAATTAAGGATAATTCCCAGTGTTCTAGCTCAGGTGCCTTGTTGGGGATGGTGGTGCCATTGGCCAAGGCAGGGGCCCAGGAGGAAGTGCACTGGAAATCCTGTGCAGAGGTGAAGAGCTGCCATTAGGTGGTTGGCTATCCAGGTCTGGAGGGGAGGAAGGAGGTGAAGTGGTGACGATTAATTAGAATCACTTCACATAGTGTTAACAGATGAGAAAGTTCGGGAAAACACTTGCAGGGTAGAGAGCTGAGGGCGAAGAGGCAGGTGGAGGAAGGGCTCTCAGAGCAGTGGGAGGAGAATGGAGACAGGGAGCCAGTGCCTGGAAGCCCTAAGAGCTGAGGAAAATGACCGGACTGTAGTCAGTGTGCACAACCTTCACGATGCAGTGCACACAAGTATGCAAATTTATAGGCCCCTTAATAGCCCGAGAGCTTCATGAGGTCCGGGGCCATTTCCAATCAGCCTTGTTAACTGTGAAAGATTGTAAGCTGTGAGCAGAAGTAATAAGGTCATAGTGAAGGGCTGGTGGTGGCCAGTGTGCTCTCTTGGGGTCCATGGAGTCAGCAGGTGTGTCCCCAGAACTGCTCTAAACCAGGTACAGAAATATGCCCCTGGAGAAAGAAAACAAACCCAGCTCCCTGGAATCTGAATTAGTTAAAAGCTACCTTTTGATAAAAGGAAAAAGACTAAGGTAAAAAGCATCGAAGGGATGGTAGTTGTTAATTTAATGCCTGAATAAGTTCCATTATTACGAATACCTTTTCAGTAGAACTGAAAGTCAGCATCATCTTCGCCTCTAAAAAACAACTTTTGTTTTTAAATAATGCTCAATGTAAAAAGGTAATAAAATATAGACAAATAAACAAAAATTAACGATACATAGTTATTCATCTTTTTCCTATGTATAACTATAGTTTCCTATGTGTAAAATACATAGATATTTTACATGATTGGGGATCTACCCTCATATACAGTTTTTTTTTTTTTTTTTTGCGGTACGTGGGCCTCTCACTGTTGTGGCCTCTCCTGTTGCGGAGCACAGGCTCTGGATGCGTAGGCTCAGCGGCTGTGGCTCACGGGCCTAGCCGCTCCGCGGCATGTGGGATCTTCCTGGACCGGGGCACGAACCCGTGTCCCCTGAATCGGCAGGCGGACTCTCAACCACTGCGCCACCAGGGAAGCCGTCATATACAGTTCTTAATCCCTTGATTCTATTGGCAGTTTCCTCCCCAATTTAAGTATTATTCTTTTTTTTTTTTTTTAAGTATTATTCTTTAAACCCATTTTTAAAGGGTGCATAAGGAAGCCCTGTTAGCTTCCAGAAAGTGCTGGATGAATATAGATGATTTAGCCAAAAAATCATCCAGGTGTTGTCTCCAGATGTTTTGGTTGTCTCCAGGTGTTTTGATATTATAAATAATGCTTTGATGAAAGTCTTAGCTCTCTGATCACTTATTTCTCTAGACTAGATCCCTGCACATAATATTATTGGGGCAAATGGTGTGGACATGTTTAAGGCTAATGATACAGAAGGATGAGGTTAAGTTCAGGAGCAAGTCCATCACACCACACTCTGGACCAGCACCGAGTACTAAATACATCTTTGCTAATTTTACAGATGAAGATGGTATTTCAGTGTTTCAAGTTTGCTTTGTTGTTGTTGTTGTTGTTGTTTTTTACTACTGAGCGTGATGACCTTTTCCATCATATAGTAATTAGCAAGTGGTACAGTATTTCATTTCTGTGGATTAGCCGTTCATGTCCTTTGCCCATTTTTCTTTTCTACTTGGGTCTTTTCTTAAAATCGATTCTTATGAATCCTATAATTAGAACAATCTCCCTGTTATTTGGCCTTTAAATTTGGGTGTGATTTTTTTTTTTGGACATGGGGATATTTTATGGATTAGGTAGTCAAGTGTAATCTTTAGGATTTCTTCCACTGCTTTTAGGCGTACAAAGTCCTTCCCTGTTGTGGGAGTAAATGTTCTTGGCCAACATTTCCAGCTCTCCTCCTTCTGGAAGAGGATAGCTCTTTCTGACCCTTGTGATTCTGTGAAGCTGTGTGACAAGTTCTGGCTGTGACTGTGAGAAGTGACTGCGCATCTGCTCTCCGGCCTCTAACTGCTAATCTGAGACCCTCCAGATTCTGGGCTGCTCCATCTGGTAGCCACTAGCTGCCTGTAACTATTTACCTCTAATTTAAAATTTAAAAGTCAGCTCCGCAGTCTCAGTGCTCACATTTCAAGGGCCTGACAGCCCGATGTGGCTGTGGCCATGTAGACCGTTCAGCTATGGAACGTCTCCATCCCTCCAGGGGCAACTGGGTGGCGCTGTCTCAGCTCTCCTTCCCTCTGTCATTTGCTATGGTGGCTCATCAGTCTCTGGAGCCCGAGAAACTGCGGTGAGCGGAGTCCCCCTGCCAACCACTGATGGACATGTAGTGGGGTGAGAAAGCTTTTGTGGCTTTTAAGCCAATGAAATTTGGGGGCTACTGGTGCTATTTTTTTTTTTTAACACCATAACATAATCCGGAACTTTTGGTCTTTTCCATTCTATTTACCTAGTCTAATTACCATCATCACAGTTTTAAATATTTTTAAATGTCTATGTTTTATTATCTAGTAAGGAAAGTTCCTCTGTATGCTTTTATTTTTTTTCTTAGCCAGGCTTTCTTGTCTATTTTGTAAGGTAAACCCTAGGATCTCTTTGTTTGGATACACACTCTCTTCTTGTAGGGGTCTTGATTGGAATTGTGTGGACTCAGTGATGAGTTTGGGAGCAACTGGCACTCTGCTTCTTCCCATCCAGCTCCGTGGGATGTCTCTCCATGTACTCCTCTCCTTACAGCCCGCGGCCCTCACATGCCTGTTTGCTGAGTGACGCTGTGCAGACAATCAGCAGCAACGGGAGGAAAGTAAGGACAACACAGTGACCTTCCATAAAGCAAAACTAAGTCCTCTTAAAGAACTATTTTTCCTCCGGTGAGTCCCTCTTGCCTTACTCTTTTTGGGGTTGAAATGCCGTATTATAAAAAGACTGTTCCTGGAATTTTTTGTTTTCTATATGCATAAATTGACAAAACACATTTTCAAAACTTTCCTGATGTGTGAAATCTCAAAGTCTGGATTCGTTTTCAACAGGTCTTTATTACACAGGCCATCTCCATTTTGGTAGGGATTTTTGATATTGTGAACGGGGTCTTTTTTTCTATTCTATTTGTATAGTTTCCTGATACCATAGAGCCTTAGGTGTTATTCAACAACCATCTATCCAGCTCCTTCAACAAGGCATAGTCCCTGTATTTGGAGGCCCAGAGTATAACAAGGGAGAGAGGAACAGTTGATGATCACAACATTGTAACGAGAAGCTGTTACAGGACCAAGAGAAAGGCTCTCAGCGCAGCCCATGGGAGAACAGAGAGCATTTCCAAGAGGTGCTGATGCTGGAGTTCACTGAAAACAAGGGGCCCAATAAATGTCTGATGGATGAATGAATGAATGCTGTAAGCTTAAAAAGACTCGGTATTTTAATGAAAAAAAAATTTTTTTGGCCTCCTGTAGAATCCTAGACATGAGTATATGGCGAGTGGTGGTACTGTTTTTGCTTAAGGCATACACGACCTAATTCCTTTCTGCCTTCCATCCGCAAATTATCAAGTTGGTGAGGGAGCATCCCTCGCCATCTATTTCTCATCCTCTTTTGACTTTGGGCCAGACTCAAAGATAGAGAGTACCCTTATTTTTGCTCTCTGGGGCTAAGGCATGCCTTCATGGAGTTTTTAAATGTACAAAATCAGGGCGCATTTCCCAAGGTGGGACGAAAGGAGGAAAATAAGAACAGAACGAGCCAATCTCCTCTCTGGTGCACTGCTTTCTGCCCGGATGCATTTCTGCCTGGATGCTACATGTGCTCTCTGGGCCAGGTCATCCCCAGCCTCAGGTACCCCCTATACATTCAAGACTCCATAATCCTATTTTCAACTGCTCAGTGGACATATCCATCTGGACACACTTCTTGGTCATTTTTCAGGACCCTCAGTCACTGAACCTGCCAGTCACTGGTCCACACCTTGGGCACTGTGCTCATTGGTTACGTGGCTGTTTCCCCCACTAAATTGTGATCTCGCATAGGGTAAAAACCAAGCTTTCCTCTTCTTTTTTGGCATCTGCAATGCCTGGCAAAGGGCTTGGCACAATTATAGTAACTGAAAACGTTTCTTTGAACAAATGAATCAGCTGAGGTTACCTCTGTTGACATTTTCTTTGTTTAAACATATTTAAGTTGGGGAATGCTCTCTGAACCTCTGATCAGGAAGGGGCCCTATTAAGATTCTGATGTGACTTTCCTATTTTATATGGAGGAAGTGGCCCCCATGGGGGATGTTCTGAACTCTGTAACCCCACGGGATTCTCTTTATCGTGACTAGCTTGACTCATAGCATAAACACATGGTAAAGGACCTAGAAAAATTTGGCCCAATTTAAATGTATGATGCGTCTTTGGAAATTTTAAATATGCATATATACATATATGTGGTGTATGTACATATGTACATATTATAAGATATAAATGGATTTTTAGAAGGTACTTAAAAAAAGCCAAATCTACTAAAATTACAATTCCACATTAACATTATGAAATATCCACTTATGATTAGCCAGTACTTTTTGTTTTTTTTTAAATTTTATTTATTTTTTAGCCAGTACTTTTAAAAGAACAAAATGTGAGAGATTCAAACAAACAGGGACTATATTGCTGTAGTGTGGCCTAATATTTACAGAAACATAATCAACATTGTGAAACGGCTTCTTTTAAATTGGCAGCTAATAGGGTCTTAAGTGGAACTTACTTCTGTAAGAAGACTCTCTAATGAAGACAGGCCTGGCGTGTTACTCGCACGGCCGGTACAGTGAAACTGCAAATGGCTCATTAAATCAGTTACGGTTCCTTTGGTTGCTCGCTCCTCTCCTACTTGGATAACTGTGGGTGTCCTGGCATTTGACTGCTCATTTGAAAAGAACTAAAGTCACCTTAACCCAGAGAACGGAGTCACCCCTCAGTTTGGCAGGCCCTAAAAAGTATTTGATGGGGTTCAGGACATGTGACCTCAAAATATGGCACCTTGAAGGAGCTTGAGGAAATGGCAGGAGCAGGAAGGTTTCTCTGACCTTTCCCCTGCCATCCTCTCCCGAAACAGGTCATAAAACCTTTACTTGAGAGGCACCCTCCCTAACTCCGGAGGAAAGGAGCATCCTTATCTCTGAAGACAAGACAGAGGGACTTCGAGAACTGGAACAGGGCTTGCTAGGTTTCCCCCACTTCACCGCACTTACCTCATAGTCTTTGACCTATCAGAGTTTTACACAAATGCTCACTCTTCATCAAACCTAGGACAGAAATACTCAGGCTTAACTGTTTTTTTCGGGTCTTCTCATCTCTTTTTGAAGGCTCCTGTGTCATGTAAAATTTACATTAAATAAATGTATATGCTTTTCTCCTATTAATTTATCAGTTTAATTTTCAGACTCAGCCAGAGACCCCAGGAGGCTCAAGGGAAACTTTTTTCTCCCCTACACATTTCACCAAAATTATTTTACCTTTCGTTTAGAGAGGTTCTGGAAATAGAAAGGTCCTTCCCATGGAGCAGGGGTGGTGATGGTGGTTTGAGGAGAACCCAAGACATCCTTAAAAGAAAGGAAATGGCCTTAATGTTTCAAAAGATCAGGGAGGAGTGCGGGGAAGTGAGAAAACAGAGCTGATGCATGTGAAGAAATTAAATAACTCCCCACATCTTAGAGCAGGTTGAATTTACATTTTACTTAAAAAAAAGGGGAGGAGTACATACACAGGGAGGGAAATGGGACGGGAACAACAATGATCTGAAATGGATTTCTACAGTTTTCCCCTACAATGGTAGATTTTGTCTGTTGGGCAGTATTTCTCCTGCTGGCGTACAACTGCTTACAATATTAACGAGGTTGTAGACAAGGGAACTGCCAAAGTTTGGGCCTGAATGGAAAAGAGAGGAAGTTATCATATACAATGTAAGTTTACAATACACAGCATTTTCTTTAAATGATGTAACGCAGTCGCAGGAAGAAGTTAACAGTACTAACACGAGAATAATCAAATTTTTGTTTGTTATCCATGTACAGCAACTAACTGCTTTACAAAAAAGCAAAATAATACAATATATCATCACAGGTATTTACAGTGTAGTAAATATACTTTTCTGTCAAATTTTACACAAACTATTTACAGGTGAATATACTGCATTAAAAAAAACTGTGTGGCTGACACTAAGAGTGAATTTTTATATAAGTCCATTGCATAACATTGAATAAGACATGCCTCATTATGCCTGGGTTGGGGGTGGGATGTAAAAACAAAATCAAAAAAAAAAAACAAAACAGAAAAGCCAAAACAAAACTGAAAACCCCTAAAACCCACTGAGCAGGGAGGGTTGCCGGCTTACATTCTGTCTCCCCCAGGACATCTGTTCATGGGGGTGGCAGCTGGCTGTTCTCTGTGGTGTCCTCAGCCCTGGCCCAGGACCTGCACAGAGCCGGCACCCAGTAACGGACAGGTGCTGAGTGGATGCAGGACAGAGTACTTGCCACTTCCCCCAAAGCTAGTGAACTGGGTCTCGGTGCTGGCCAACAAGGGCACACCCCTGGGACAGGGCAGTGATAAAACAGGGAGATCATGCATGCCAAAAAACATGGTGAGTTAATGTTTTCCTTTTTAAAAAGTCAGGGGAAACACCCACAAACCCCAAACAAATTACTTTATAGAACTTACATCCAATTATGCAAAATGGGCAACCTACTATGAACTTCAGAATTTCTTGTGCAGGTTATAAGTATGAGGCCTAAAAACCAGTTTCATTTCTCAGAGGAAGCATACTGGTGAGAGATTTATCTCATGTGCATTTCAGTTTCTTGGAAAGCTGGATTTTCCTCAAAAGGCAGAAGTTCTTCAAACAAGGTAAATCTTAAACCTTAATAAGTTTTCAAATTCCCAGGATGTACGGGTAAAAAGTATTTTTGCAATTCATAGAAGGCTCAATTTTGATTTGTGCAATGCAGATCATTAATTTCATGAGGTACTTCAAGTGAATTCATCCATTCATTACACTAGAGGGAAATAACGAATAAATTTAAGACATAGCATACCTTGGAAAACTTGTTTATGGAAAGATCAATATTTTTAACGGTAAACCTTTGGAAGTTCCTCTATTTTGATAGGAGAAGCAAAATAGCATAACACTACCCACTGTCATTGCACCAAACCAACAACAAAGAGGGGAAAACATGGAACCAAAGTGATTAAAGGCTCGCATCTGCCTTTTATTCCAGGAGCCAGGAAGTTGTGATGCCCAGCCCAGAAGCTCTGGGGTGTGGGGGAACGTGGACCTTACCAGCAGCTTGGCATCCTTGGCACCGGGCTGTTAATGATCTGTTTCTAAACTCAGCTCTAGTCTTAATTCCTTATCGTCTCAGTTGCTCTGTTATTATAAACATTCTATTCTAATGAAGCGTCTACAATAGTTAAAAACAAGAGTTTAGTTAATTGCACCTGTCTTCAATATTTTCCAACAATTCAGTGTCAAAATAACTATTAACACTAAGGTTTTTTTCATTTTGGCTAACGGTTCTTACTTTTCCCAGGACTGTAAACAAATTAAAAAAATTAAATTCTTGTTATTTCTGAATATCAAAAGCAATTTTATTTACATTAACATATTACATTGTTACTGTGTGGATAAATGTGAAATGTGTTATATTATTAAAATCAGAACATTTAAATGTACCATTGATTTAGCTGTGGAATTTAATTTACTGAAATCCACTCATGAAACAGCACTTCAGGAAACTCTCCCTCCCCTAGGTTTCTTCTTCTCTCCCAAAGCCATTACACCTTAACATATAAAGGGAACCCAGGAATAGGGGGATAATATCTTCTTGTAATAAATATGGTTTAGTCCTAAATTGGGACATCCAGATACTAATATATTCACTGAAGTCAAATTATTTTGCACACTGCAGGTACCACAAAGAAATTGGATCTGCATTACTATGGAAATTCCAATGCCATGATAATCCATACCATTCAGTATAGCAGCAACTCTTAAGGTCCCCTATTGTCATAATAATGCAGGTTGACCAGTCTTTTCACAGTGATTAAATGCAATTCTATCATATAGAACCCAAATGTTTCTGCTAAAGAGATTCCTGATTTTTTTGGAGGGGAGAGGAAAGATTACAAGACATTTAAAATACATCTCATCAAAAATTTTGTGATAATATACACCACACTCTATGTTTCTGGGAAAATTATTAAACAAGATAAAAGCATCGTCTACTCTAATAGTCACGTACCATTCCATTTTGTATGGAGCTAATGCAACCATCTACGGAAATCACCTCCTAGGAACAATTTGCAACACTTTGTTCACTGATTACCCTGCTCGGAATTATTTAGGAAAGAAGAGGAGGAGGGGGAACATGTATAATTACTATACTTAGTATAGTTTTGGCTTACAAAAACAGGAAACGACTTTTAGCATGTTTCAAGATTAAAAGATAATCAACTGGAGAAAAATATAAACTAGTTTGGATGACTGAGTTTGCATAAGGCCTCAGAACTCATCTCTTTAATTCGGTCATGTTAAGATACATGTGGTTACGCTTATTTTCCTGTAATTATTGCTAATACTCAAGTGTTAGTATTTCTTAAGAACCCACTACAAAATACTAAATCCCTCCTCCCCCACCCCCCAAAGTACCTCGCCTGTGGCTTTATGGTATGAAGTCACTGAGGCTTGACCTCTATGGTTCTTCAGTTTTGTAAGGTAAAAAAAAGTCCACAGCTAAAAGTCAGATTAAACATACTGGGGTTATATTATTATTTCTCCCATTAACTTCTATCTTGAAAAGTGTGTAAATAAGACTAACACTTTACTTTGTATGTTGAAGAAGGGGAAAACATAGAAGGCAGAGCTCTGTGCAAATGGCTTTCATAGCTGGCCAGTAGTAGCAGTATTCAAGGAATCATCCTCTCTCACAATCGGGATGTTCTCAGTTCAAGTGTCCTGACCTCCCACTTTCTTTGCAGTTGTTCTGAACACTTGCTTAAACCAGACAAACCAAAAGTAGAAGAAAAAAAAGTTAAAGAAAAAAGCAGCATTAAATTTAGGCAACGCTTCCAAGAGTTGATCATCTGGCAACATGGCAGACTGGATGGGCTCATCATAAAACATGAAGTGCAGCATCACAGCACGGTGGTGAGGGGTCACTAGTGAAGAGCCCGTATAAGTTAAGTCTGTTTGAAAAAGGAAAGAAAGAAAGCTTCACATGATCTTCTTAATGCTATTACGTTTGAAACTGCCAGCGCTTCTTTGCTTCTGCACCTGGCTTGCGGATCCATGACGAGTTCGCCCACTGTTACAGTGCCCAGTGGTAGGGGAGAGTTCAACATTCTCCTTGTCAATTCCTGGAGAGAAACAGAGCAGCCAGTTACCCCCTCTCCGGTGGTGTTAAGCTCCAGGACTGAATCTCACGATTTGTATACAAGATACAACCTGGTGTATTGTTTTTGCATTCATTTTAATAGTCAGCTGCTAGAGTGTTTACAAAGATCTTGTCACACAGAAAACCTCACACTTTGTTAAGCAAAATTTGCTATCATGGCAGAAAAATAGCATAAGGAAAAACAAAAAAAACAGAGAAGTTGCAAGGAAGAGCTAGAGGCAGGCAGGATTGAGCTGAATGAAAGGCTAGCAGCCACCAAAGACTAGAACGCCTTCCTCCAAATCGTAACAGAAGCTTCCAGCAGAGGTCAGCTTCTAGCCACGTAGCCTTACTGGTGTTTATACACAGAATATATTCTGTAGTTGCAGAAGGTACAGAAATTCATCATTTCAAAGAGAGGCAGATGCTTTTTATTTTTTAAATCATAGTGCCTACCCCAAAGGAACTCAAATATTTACTGAGAAAATAATATATCAAAATGGTCATACTGTAGAATTTTTGCTTTGATCTTCTTTTCAACTCTGGCAAGTCATTTTTTGTTCTGTACCTTAAACAGATGCCATTTATTTCTCTCATGGAGGAGATTAAACCTCCCCAAACTGGGCCCTACAATGTATTTTTATAAATAATCTAATTAGTAACTTCATAAAAGTAACTAGAAGCAAAAACAAGGTATTTTTTATTTATCAGATTAGTAAAGATTACAAATTAGACAGGTAACAGGATAGTGGTTACCTCTGGGGAAGAAGTGACTGGAAGGGGGCATGAGGATGGTTTCTTGGGGTGATGGCGATGTTGTTTCTTGATCTGGATACTGGATTTTTAAGTATGTTTACTTCTTAAAAGTTCATTAGGTTGTAAGTTTATCATCTGTGTGCTTTTCTGCCACACTTCAATAAATTTACTAAAATAATTAGACCAATTATACCCACCTTTGACATAACTACTGATAGGAAAGCAAAAACTATTTTAGCAAGTTGTATCAAAATGTAAAGTACTGACTGGTATTTACTGATACAGAAAAATGACCATAATTTTGGATTAGGGGGAAAAATCCACTTACAGGGGAAAACAAACAAATAAACAAAAAGCCTAGGAAAATATTTGCCAAAAAATGTCATCTCTGGATGGTGTGATTTCAGGTAATTATTACTTTATTCTTTTTTTTTTCTTGGCTGAGCCACTCGGCTTGCAGAACCTTAGTTCCTTGAACCCATGCCCCTTGCAATGGAAGTGTGGAGTCCTAACCACTGGACCACCAGGGAATTCCCTGCTTTATTCTTATCTGTACCATCTGAATTTTAAAATAAACAGTAAATTTGACAATGGAAAAATTTCTATTTTTGGACAAAAAATAGTACGTCAAGTCAAAAAGTATTTATGTTACTGAAAATGTACATAGACCCACACAGCTATTTGTTTGTTGGTTCTTGAACAGGAAATGGATCTGTGATGACCTCCTTCTAGGAGCCACACATCTTTGTTTGGATTCAGCCTTGAATTCAACTCAGAGTATGAGGCATCTACAGGCACCTGGTCTGATTTACACAGGCTCCATAGAGGTCTGCTGTCTTGAGCTTATCAAAGGAACACTGGCATATGAAAAAGTGCACTGGGCTGGGAGTGTGAGTGCATCATTAAAAATGTCAGCAACGCCTCTCCGGGAGGCAAGCATAGTGAACCCACTCTTGAATCTGTTCCAATCTAATCCTATGGGTAGAAAGCTAAATGGAAGAAAATACACTGTGATGTTCAAAGAACTTTTCTCTGGGTAGCAGAATTCTGGATGATTTTTATTCTCTTCTGCATATTTATTTGCATCTTCTCCAGAGCTATTTAAAAAAGAAATAACAAAATTGAAAGGAGACTGCTCATCATCCCTTGAATGCGCCTTGAACTCTGTAATGTGTATTTGTGCAGCTCTTTCAATTGCCTTACCAATCTCTACAAGACAAAATGCAACCCGTATTTTTTCTCATCTGTTTCTTTCATGATGCATTCTCCTGTCTCTCGCCAGAACTATTTTCTCCCTCCCCTTTTTTCTGCCTGTTTTTATATGGCATTTATATTTTGCCTATATTATCACAACTTGTGTATATGTCATATTTTCTCTACTAGAATAAAAGCATCTAGAAGGGCAAAGATCGTTTATCATTCATTTTTATTTTCCTGTAAGATCTAGTTGACGTCTTTTTCAACAAACACCGGTTGAACCGATGTTTCCATTTTTAAATGTGATGGCTGCAATTCAGAGCCAAAAAGCATGCAACCCCTGATCTCCAGTGGGGTGGCGCCATATTTTTATTGGAAAAGACAGTTTTTTTTAGCTTCTTCCATCTGAAGTGATCATGAACTTGTCTGAGTATTTGACTTTCCATTTCCTCAAATTTGCATGTGGCCTAAAAGTTCAAGTCCAATAGTTCCTTATCTAGGTTTATTTCCTCAATAGGAAATAAGAATCAGGCAAAACTAGAACTTTAAAGATAAGGGTTTGAAACAATCAGGGGATGGTCATCAGGAGGGACACAGTGTTGATGACCACTGGAGGGCCAGTGGCCCTCTGCCAGCAATCTTCCACTCTGGGGCTCTTTCTTGTGTGACCACTTTTGGTGCAGCCTTGCCACTGCTGGACTATGGCTCATTCTGGGGGTGGGGGGGCAGAGCAGTCATCACACTGCAAGGTGGCAAAGCTTCTATCTGAGGACAAGGGCCTGTTCAGTTTAATTCTTAAGAATTAAAGTTATATAAATTATAATCAGAGTAAGTCACTAGGGTGAAGGTTTTTCTTCAAAGACATACTAAGAATATTCCATTTCCTGTTTTGTTAAGCAAGTAACCTTCAGACCTCGAAATAAAATTTTATTGGGTTGGCCAAAAGGTTCGTTTGGGTTTTTCTGTAACGTCTTACAGGGAAGCCCGAATGAACGTTTTGGCCACCTCAATAAATGTTAAGGGTAAGAGCAAGCAATAAAGTTTTACACATACTGTGACCTCAACTACATAAAGAAAAGAAATAGGAAGGAGATGCACCAAAATGTTAATAAACAGTGATTATCTTAAGAGTGGTGGGATTATAGGTGATTTTTTCTTCTATTTTTCTGAATTTTTAATTTTCTTCCCTAATGAGCCTGTGTTCCTTTTAATTAAAAATCTTAAACTGACCTAGGACTGTCACTGATAACCCAAAACTTCAATGCTATGTGAGAGGCTGATGTCCCACTTTTACTCAATTTTCATCTCAATTCATTACCTGTTTTTGTGTATATGTTTTCTTCCTACTTAGTGACCCAACCCTACAAGTCACACACAGGTAAATGTGGCACGATGGTGATTCCTAAGTTCAACTTCACAGCAAAGGTGTTTTATTTAAGGATCTAAGGAGAAGCTGACATAAAAATCTTGGAGGTTTTTAAAAAAAGCATTATATTTATACCAAAAAATAGCACCTTGAAAAAAGCCAGGTTGGTATGAAACAGAATGATACCAGTATCCTGGTTTCTAAGCATAATTCTCACTTTTGAGAATTTTGGCAGCATTCTTCTTAACCCTCTGAAAATAAATCTAGAAACCTTTCTAGAATGTAGAGAAGGGTTTGGTCTCAACATTCTATAGGAAAAACTCTCAGATTATCAGCCTGACTGCCCAACTGGAGGCAGATCCATCTTGCTTTGGTACATATACTATATTTTAAATTGGTGAGCAGACCTTGGTGCTGTGCTCCTGCTCATCAAGGCCGCTTGGAGGCTTTGCATCCTGGTCTCTCTTATGCCCCTAAGCACTGGCTTTCCCTTCTGACTCTCAGTGGGCACAGAAGCAGAAATCCATGAGGTGACAGAAATCCAAAGGCCACCACCCAAGTGAAATAAAGGTAAAAACCTCTGTGGTCCTGACTTGCTAGTTTAAATTCCTTTAGATATGCTGTGGTTAAGCATGCAGCCAGTTACAAACAACGTGCAGGGCAGAAGAAGCTGAAGATTCTCTACAGCAGTGCATGAATAAGCACTGTGCTTCAGTGAATTGTGGTGGTTCCAGATAAAGCTAAAATCCTAAATAAAAAGTGTTATTGGCCAAAATTCACCGAATTAAGAGGGGGAAAATTTATTAGGTTACACTATAGTTAAATAACATATATAAATAACTTATATATCTATTATATGTCTATCTCCTCTGCTCAAACATTAGTTCCTTGAAGGCAGGTATCAGGGTTTATTTTGACAACTAGGGATATAGTTCCAGGCTGACAAATAATTTTTAAAAAGTCACCTATTTTTTTAAACACCAAAATGATTTCTCAAACTGGAACCTAATATTTTCATGAAATAATAAAAGGATTGAATCCCTTTTAGCTCTTGAGAAGCTGAGGAAAAATGGGTTAGGTGAGTTGTGAGAAGTTATTCAACAAAAATGAAAGACATAATAATCCAAACCTCCCACCACCTGCACAAGGTGACAGTAAGTTCCCTGAATCTGCATTGCTTAGTTTATCACATATATCATATGGCAAACCTGTCAGAAAACTCTTAATGCATCTATGAGAAGGCAAAGCTGTCAGAAGTCTCATCTGTTACACATACAGTGAGGCACATCAGAAGACCCAGGTTCCAGTCTGTTTGGATCAGAACTCTTATTTGGTTTCAGTTCTTAATCTGGCAATTAAAAATAACAGTAAACATGCCTATTTCAAAGGACTGTTAGAAGAATCAGATAGGCTAGGTGAAGACTTTTTGCACACAGGTAATTACAGCATAAATTAAGATGTTCCTAATACCTGAAAAAAAAAAAAGACCAAGTGAAGTACTGAAAGGAATTTTAGAACAAACGCAAAGGACTCGAATTTTATACCAGAATTTGTAAAATTACTGACACTAATGTAAATAAGCAAGAAATATGTCTTCTTAGAAGAAAAGATAACTATAGCTTGTTCTTATGCTATAGTAATACATTGATGGGAACGTGTTAAATATATATTTAGAAAATTCATATTTTGAGCTAGATATACAAAAGAGTAACTATAAGAATTTTTAAAATATTTGTAACGGTCTTTCATCAATTGCTAACACCTCTTTTTCTATACAGGTCTAATCTTTCTGTATACTAATCACCGAAAAGTAAAAGAAAGAAAAGGCATCTTTTATAAATTAGACATAAGTGTATCACATTTTTTTCTTCTTAGTCCTTTGAGCTAACTAAGGACCACATTTGTTTCTTTTTAACACGGGTGACAGAGTGGACAGCCAGCATTAATTTCTATGGAAATGCTGGGGTTGGCTTTGTATCTATATTTGGGGAAAATAACTACTTCCTAAGCTAAAAAATCTTCCCCAAACCACATACCCTCCCTTCTCTATTAACTCTCCCTGGAGTTTCTTGTTAACCTGTCTGTGTTAGTCCAGGGCTGGGACTGCATCTTCAGTGTTCAGGGGGAGCATGAACAGCTCTTTCATCAAGACAAGTCTCAGCCCTGTGGCACCCGTAAGCATCCAGACCCTACAGTTAATGGCCTTACAGATTCTTTAGGTGCCTGAACCAGACTCTGCTTACAGGGATTGGTGAATGAAGTCTCATGCCATGTGCCCAGGATGAGCGCAGGGTAAGCAGTATTTCGTGCAAAGATGACAAAAGTAAAGAGTACCTTGATGAGGCAACAGCTGCATGAAAACTGCTGATTTAGAGCAAGGCAGAGAAGCTTCACAGACACAGAATGGAAGAAAAAAACAAAAGTGAGTGATATCTGAAAGATTTTTAAAGGGTGAAATATGATTAGATACTGGATAATTATTATTTTCCTTGGTTTTCAGGAGGATTCTTGTTTTAATTAATGAACTCTGACCATTAATTTCCCAAACATTACAATCTCTAAATAAATGGCAGAACTTACAATTTTACAGATAGATGTGTTTTTACCACCTATATTAGAAGAAAGAATTTTAGTGTAAATCAAGAATTACAATAAAAAATGAAATGGAAAATTAGAAGAAATTACACCAAGCAATTGCTCAGTTTAAAATTATTTTTCTCCCTTAAATACAGGGTAATAACAAAGAAAAAAGAAGAAAAACTAAATCAAGAATATACCAAATAAAGGTTTGGGATATGGTAAGCAGTTCCCTAAAACATTAAAATTGTTTTGGAGATTTTAAGTAGTCTCAAAATAGAGGCCTCTAAGTTTCTTCTACGAGGGAGACATTTTAAACCTGGTAAACACAGCAGAAGTGTGACTAAGTCTACCCTTTGGAGAAATGGTTTTGATAAACTAACCTTTTCTGCACACAGCTGTCAGCACTGCTGGGCTAGCTGATCCACCCAGCTTCCTGGGAGGGAGGTCTGCATTACAGAAGCAAAGTGACTGAATAACTGACAGGCCTGGACATAGCCCCAAAATAAAGTGAAAGAAGTGAATTTAAAATAAAGTTCAACTAAATAGGTCTTTGCTCTAAAAAATCCATACTTGGGGCTTCCCTGGTGGCGCAGTGGTTGGGAGTCCGCCTGCCGATGCAGGGGACGCGGGTTCGTCCCCCGATCCCGGAGGATCCCACGTGCCGCGGAGAGGCTGGGCCCGTAAGCCATGGCCACTGAGCCTGCGCGTCCGGAGCCTGTGCTCCGCAACGGGAGAGGCCACAACAGTGAGAGGCCCGCGTACCGCAAAAAATAATAAATAAATAAATAAATAAATAAATAAATAAATAAAAAATCCATACTCTAATACTAACAGTAAAGTAAGGTGATCAAAGAAAAAAATTAAAGTTTTTTTTTCCAAGTGAAAAAACATTTAAAATAGATCACAGGCTTATTTTTGTTAAAAAATTATAAAATATGTGACCTCACATATTTTTGAGGTCAAAAATATATTATAAAACTTTTGCCGTAATTATTACCTGATTTTTCCGAACAGATGTCCCTTTGAATGATTAGAATAGTGTACAGTACAAGGTACAACATAAGTACAAAAGAGATCACGAAAGAGGGCAAAATAGTTATCTGTGTATACTTTGCCACTCTTACTGTTCTGAAATCTATTTGAGGGCAGGTCTCATGTCCTAGTAGCCCCCGCCACTCCCCTGGGTCTAACAGAGTCCCTTGCATGTAGTAAACACTGAATATCTGGGATAATTCAAGATAAAATCTGGATTTCAGGTTATCTTCTACAGAGCATTGTAGTATTAATCTCGTACCTAAAAATCAAAGAACTTGTGTACACAAAGAATTTGTTAAACAACATGACTCAGAAGGAAATAACAACTTTAGCTGAAACCGAATACTGAGATCCACAGGCAAAAACTGTCAAGTCTCTGGGGACCAGGGTCTCTCTCATCTTTAAATGTTTCAGAGTACCTAGTGTATACCTACAGAATAGGTGTTCGAATGTTTACTGAATTAAATTACAGTGTGAAAAATATTAGGAGGTCTCGGTAGAGTGTAAATTAAATTTTAATACATTGGAAATGAACCTATTTAATTTCTTTTTAATGAGTACTAAAATCCATATAATTCCATCTGGATTTTTATTTCTAGTATACTTGCTCCTTAATATCTAAAGAGGATACAGGAAGACTATTTGGAATGCATACTTGAAATGGTTATAAAGCACTCACAATATGGCTTTTAAAAAGGCTTCTTTGCTCATCCTGTAAGAGAGCCATTTATGGCTTCGCCTTAAGCACGAGAAAGTCCCATATATAACATTTTTAGTAGATAGGTTTTATTTTCTAGTTCTAATCCTGGTTCTTCAATTCATGTCCAGCTCAGCTACACTGGACCTAAGAATGGATCGCAATATCAAATTTGAAATATTCTTATCTATCAGAGAGTAAATATTATGGATTCTCTTCAAGATTCTCATAGTGGCATGTGGGAAAATCTGAAGAGACAAAGTTTTATGTCCATTTGGCTAAAAGGACCACAGTTAACACAATTTCATATGCACTGAACTCTGAGTACAGTCCATTGGCTCCACTGATACCAAGTCAATTTCTACTAGGAGTGGGGTCAGAAGACAGTCATTTATGTAATTTTATATACAGAGTTATAAAACAATCCTTCTTGTGCTAAGGGGATAGACAAGTGGGCTATGATCATCTGTCAAGAAGAATGGATTTTCAGAGACAACTGCTTTATGTAAATGACCGCTACTTCCTCAAAAGCTGGTGACTGATGAATTATCACCAAAATTTTTACCTAAGTAAGGTTTAGTGTTTCATGGGGGAGGGCGAGGGGGTTCATGAATTTCTTATCCAGCTAATTTGACAGCAGAGAATACTGGAGACCAAAAGAAGATACAGCTTAGTGGCTGATCCTGCTAAGTACCAAAGATCTAGAAAGCAAAGTCTTGCACTGACAGGGAAAGTTTGAAGCAAAGGCTTGAGCTGTGTGCAGACCAGCAACTTTTGCTTTTTGACATAAAGAAACAGAGCTTTCACCTGTTTAAAATTCAGTAGACTAGCGCAGGTTGACGTTGGGTAATTTGATGGCAAGCCACACTTATGCTCCATTTCAGGGAGTGACACAGGGCTTCTTTAAATGCCTCTGCTTAGGACTTGGCTGATGGAAGTGGAGACAGGGAAATATTCTGGTTTCTATACAACCAAATAGCGAAGCCAAAATACTGGAGTGAGTTATGAGTCTGGATTAGATTCATCACTTCTTTTAGCCCTTTGATATCAGCAAACTCAGATCCACAAAGAATTGAGGAGATAGGGATGTAAGATTACAAGGAGCTAAAGATATAAAACCGCGTACCTACTTACAAAGTATTAACTCTTGTAAGAGGTATTCCCTAAGAGCAAATGACAAAAACACAATAATTAGGTAAATAAATAAATCAGGATCCTTTCATGGAGATGAGCCCACAGTTTAGAGATACAAATGGGTTTCATCGAAGAGTAAAGTTACTAATGAAAAGATAAACTCTTTCTCTAGTAACATGTAGTAAAAGAATCTGGTGAACCAAAGGACATACAATTTACAATTTAGAGGCAGAAAAACACCGTTATTCTACTTAATTAATTGTATTACTTTTAAAGCTTCAGTTTCTTTTGAGAATAGTCAGAGGTTTCCAGGGTGTTATAATCTATTCAAGCAGCCATCTTTGGAGAACTACTGGAGGTGACACAGTAGGTTTAAAACTGTAACCAAAACCACAAATGCTATTCTTTGATTTCTCTAAACAATTCTAAATAAGAGGTTACAGAGTAGGACTACTTTTCTAAGCAAATGATATGGCTAATGTCCAATCAACACAGGACATGAACAGTTAATCAACTAGCAGAAGAACTTGTACGGGTACCTTTATTCTTAATCTGATTATTTTATTGTCTCCATCAGTGGGCAAAGATGGGCAGAAATACCCCTGACAATTAGTTTGGGTTAAAAAAAAAAGTCAATGTAAAAACAACTGAACATTTTGACAGCTTTAACATCACTTTAGTAGCCCAAGAGGCAAAAGACTGGTCAAAATGAACCAAACTTTAAAACCAAGAGGATCAATATAGACGGTCTACGAATTTTCTACTTGTGATTAACTTCAGTGGTTGACTAACCCAGATGATAGAGAGCTCTACAGAAGAAAAGGAGCAGTGGACTTAAGGTAAGGCAGACGGAAGTAATGAGACAGAAATAAATAAATGAAAGAAAAAGGGAAAGGCAGGGGAAGGGAAGGAAGAAAGATGACAGATACGGAAGGCAATGAACGTGGCAGAAAGAGCACTGGCCTTGGTTCTAGGTAAGAACTGCGTGATAAAGCAATTCACTTAGCTCTTCTAAACTCAGTCTCCCCTTCACACACAACATTGTGAGCCTAGAACTAAATTATCTCTACAGTAACCCCTAGCTCCAAAATGCTAAGATTTTATGGCGGGAGGCGGGGGGTAGTGGTGATGAGGGAAAGAATTCAGTGGCTGCAGTATCTAGAAGAAAGTAAACGTAAAGGTTTGCCCTGGCTTTAACAGTTGAAATGCTGATAACGGGGCAAGATCATAGGCACACTCTAGTGCATAAGAATCACCTGGGTGTTTATTAAACACAGATTGCCGGCTGGGCCCCACTCTTGGAGTCTCTTGTGCAGGAGGTCTGGGGTGGGATTCTAGCGTTTGCATTTCTAATAAGCTCCTAAATGATGCTGAGGCTGCTGGTCTGGGACCACACTTGGAGAAACACTGTTCTAGGGAATAGGTGACAGAGGCCAAATAAACACAGTTATATGGGGAAAAAAAGTTGGCTAGATTTCTCTTATTTCTTGGGGGGGAGAAAACCTGACTAGGTGCAGTAAGGTGATTGATACATAAATGCTGGATCAAACAATTTGTTTCCTCTGCTGACCAAGGCTTTGTTGTTGACCAAAGCTTAATAGATGAATATAGTTATTTAATATAATGGTTTATCATATGAATTGGGTATTAGATTTGCCAAGTTCTTCAGAACCTTCAAAACTATGTATGTTTAAACATTCATGCAAAACTGAGATTATAAACTGGGAATTCTACTTATGGATCTTGAACGTCACAAAATAGTTATAATACATCACTTGGCTTTTTAAAAGAAAATCCATGCTAACACTTAACTACGTCTAATATTGATAACTTTTCCTTATAGCATGAGGTGTTTCATAAGTAAACTTTTCAGATAATGAAACTTTAAACACAAAACCTTTTTAATTTTAACCATTTTAGAAAGATATCTTTCTGAATAGAATACATGACCACAACGGAAGCTTTCCTTCATTACCCACTGTCATCATAAATACACAATGGCATCAGTTCTGTAATGAATTGAATACACCTCCAGGGTTTGACCAGAGTCATAAGAAATCATCCGCTTTGTCACTGAATAAGCCCAGAGTTCTGTACGTTTGCCATTTCTGCCATCTTGTTTATCTCAGCCCCACCCGAGCTATTAGCTGTTATTTCTCAGTTTATCTGCCTCTTAGTTGCATGCTGAATGGGCATACTTTCCCCACTTGGACCTAAGAGTGACTCCAGAGTCAGGAATATGCTTATGGGCTTCAAGATGTTATTATTTTTTTTTTTTTCTTTTTGTGGTATGCGGGCCTCTCACTGTTGTGGCCTCTCCCGTTGCGGAGCACAGGCTCCGGACGCGCAGGCCCAGC
This sequence comes from Mesoplodon bidens, assembly GCF_964165515.1. Classification (NCBI taxonomy): domain Eukaryota; kingdom Metazoa; phylum Chordata; class Mammalia; order Artiodactyla; family Ziphiidae; genus Mesoplodon; species Mesoplodon bidens. The sequence goes on from NC_138179.1 coordinate 13,331,314, forward strand.
GGCCACGGCTCACGGGCCCAGCCGCTCCGCGGCATATGGGATCCTCCCAGACCGGGGCACGAACCCGTATCCCCTGCATCGGCAGGCGGACTCTCAACCACTGCGCCACCAGGGAGGCCCGCAAGATGTTATTTTTTTGAGCTGGCATTTTTGTCTGGTTGTTTAATTACTCCTAGATTTTCAGGTTGTTGCTGGCAGCAGGGAAAAGGGGCACTACTATATTTTGTATATTTCTGGGATACAGTATGCTATATCAGAGACACAGAAACACTAGGGCAAGGTTAGTATATCTAGTAAGGGAATTATAAATCTGTTCACTTACAGGGTTATATACCTTAGGTTATACTCTTCCTGCCTAAACTCTAAAAACTTATCAACCTTGGAACACTATGTGAACACTCTAAACATTTCACTATCTTTGTATAACTGTTTGAAAGTAGACAGCTCTACAGAAACCAAAATTCAAATCGGCTACAAGGTAAAGAAGAAATGTAAGATGAATTTCATGATAAAAAGGAGCAAAATCTGCTATAAACTGATAACAAGGGAATTCCTAATGTTGGTATAGTAATATTATTGCTCAAATTTATATAAAGATTGCATTTACTGACCTGGGGAATGCTGGGAAGTTGCAAGTGAGGTCATGGAATTAGAAAGGTTAAGGTTAGCAGTAATACTAAGCTGGCTCTGCACTGCAGGAGGATAAGGAGATGTGGGTGTCAGGAGGGACTCCTCACTGGTTTCTTCATCAATTCCAGGCAAATACGTGTCAATCAAGGCATCAAGAAACTTAACAATAAGCTCAGCATAGTCTGGGATTTGTGTTTGCTGTAATGGAAAATAGGACATTATTTTAGCTCTGTTCTTTTTTCTTTTTTTGTAAATCCCCCTTGAAGCCAAAGAAGATAAATTCAATTTTTGTTTTGGGCTTAATTTACTATTTTGCTTCCTTTGTACTACAGATCATTAAAAAAAAAGGGGGTGGAATCATATTTGTAGACTACCATGGGACTTACAACTGGGAATTTTATTCAGCTAACACTTATAGCTTCCAGATGAACCTGTGATTACTGAAGGCCATGCACAAAGACTGAATTAATTCTGAGACAATCCAATCATCAGGAATGATGTCTAGTCTATTTTCCAAAATGAGAAAATGAGCAGAGCATCATTCCAGCTGCCATTTAGAGATTCAACTAACTAAATACTGCGAAGGGCTCGGAGGGTTACTGGCAATCAAACTACAAAAGTCCCCGCATGATATACTTATTTCTGTGACTTCAGGCCCCTTTTTTAAATGACAGCCTTTGCATATCAAGAGATATGCAGTAATAACTAAACAAAACAAAACCAAGTACTCAATTGTTAAAATTAGAACAAGGTTTATGCAATTCGTATTGATTTAGCACCCCTATCTCTAGAACACTGCACTAGGGGAAGAAAAAGAAGTCCTGCCTTCAAGGAACCTCAATCAATTTGGAGGGAGGCCATATACAGAGAGAATCATTAAACACACATTTATGAAGCACTATATCAACTAACGCCAATCAAAGAACAAACTGAATGGAGCAAATGAGGATATATTCAGGGAAGAGTGAATCTAATGCAACAGGTTGGAAGGAAAAATGTTTTCTTGAGGTAAATTTCTTTTTCATTATGTAATTTTTAAAAGGGAGGTTTAATTGACATATAACATTATATTAAATTCAGGTCATGAGGTAGATTTTAAACATACGTAATGCTCCTTCCTAATCACAAGATACCTAAATGTGTGCATTAAGATCATCAACTACATGAGGGACCGAGGGCAGAAAGTTTACAGAAGTTTATCATACGTTTCTGAAAAGTCAAGCATAAATTAAGTTGAATTTTTTTTTTTTTTTTTGGTAAAAGCTAGTATATAAACATATTAAAGGTGCTGCCTCTTAGAAAGAATCGTGTGGTAGAAAACTTTTAATAAAAATAACGTATGTGTTTTTTGTGAATCATTCTGGTTTTCAACATATTGTCTTAAGGCAGGCACAGTAATATAAATAAAACTTTCATTTTGTCAATAGAGAAAAAGATATTTTCTTACCTTTGAAAAGGGTCCTGCAAACCGCCATAAGCCATTAAAACCAAAACCTGCAACAAATCAAATGTTACTCTTATAGCAAGCATGACACTCTTTCAGTCTTAACAGAAATTATATAGTTGATGATATATAAAACCCACACACACAGTGAAAACATTTTTTTTTAGAATGAGTGTCAAAGTAGACTAAAACTCACTGAAAATATACCCAGTATAAAACCATATTTTAGTTAAAAAGTTGTCAACCACTTATTGTACTGAACACATAATTAAAGTCAGAAAATGGCATGTTAGAGAGTTGTGAACAAGCCTATTCCTCATAAGGAATTCTTCAGCCAGTGCATCCTTTAATAGCACACGTTTGAAGTTCATCAACCATCCTCCTCCCGATACGTTTATTTACTTTGCAGGTAAGATGTTTGGTACTGTGGTGGGGATTCTTCATGGTACACCACACTTTGCACAATCCCATGGATTGGATTTAACAAATTTGGATCTTGGCACAATGACAACAGGGTGTTGATCTTAGAGTCCAACAAATTGTGCCTAAAAAAATAAAAGTCAACAGAGGAACATTTTAAAGGAAAATTAAATGAAAATATATACTGGAAAATATTTTTCCCTAGAACAGTATGATAAAAATGAAGGGTGATGAGTGGTTTTCCAATTTTTCTCTAATGAACGTGTGTATTTGCTTTTTTGTTTTGTCTTTTGTGTTTAAGTCGTTAGGAAAATATGGTAAAAGCACCTAACTAGCACTGTCATACAACGATGCTTAACTATATATGGTGACTATTTGCTCAAGACAAGGTTGGTTTCTGTCTGCCACTCAGCATGCTTTAGGACCATCTCTTTCTGCTGATTATTGATATGTACCCAGGAGTTAAAACTAAATTTAATATTAATCAGTGTTTAATAAATGCTGAATCAGATCGAATGAGGAAAGCAAAATTAGCTTAGAGGGGGTGGAATGTATGATCAAATTCAAACTTCTGAGGAAATTAACTATTTCTAACCCAGCTATACCCCATTAATAAAAATAACCAAGGAGCTTCCCTGGTGGCGCAGTGGTTGAGAGTCTGCCTGCTGATACAGGGGACACGGGTTCGTGCCCCGGTCTGGGAAGATCCCACATGCTGCAGAGCGGCTGGGCCCGTGAGCCATGGCCGCTAAGCCTGCACGCCCGGAGCCTGTGCTCCACAGCGGGAGAGGCCACAGCAGTGAGAGGCCCGCGTACCGCCAAAAAAAAAAAAAAAACAAAAAAAAACCCAAGAGCCAAGTATATAAAATTCTGAAATTTATAAATAAGATTAAACAAAAACAAAGAAATAATGATACTACACAGAAGGCCTAAATTAGGAATAGAGTTTCCCAAGTTTCTTTGGGTTATTTAGATTTGAACACTTTGAGGCTAATACGATTTTAGCCCTTAAGAGAGAATAAAATTCATCTCCTAAATAAGAAGTCAATTTTGTTTTCACTCAGCTGTGGATTAAAAACAAAAGCTTTACTGAAAAAGAAAACAGAACAGGTATGCTGATTTAAATATACCAATCTAACAGCTTTCTCCTAAGTGAGGAAATAAACAATGCTCATCACAATGAAAAATGTAAGAAAATCACAAGATAAAAAAATGTTTTTCCCACTCTGACAAGTACAGGTTTCTGGTAACTGACTACACTGCTGAACTGAATGAATAAGCATTTTCAGAACTCCAATGGAAAACTGATGAATTCATAAAAGTGCTAACAAAAGATCAAGATGAAAAAAAATTAATTATATGGGACTGAGTGAACTGATGAGGATGATTATAATTTTTGTGACTTTCTGTTTGAATTAAAAAAAAAATGCTTTTCCCGATCGACAGGCCAAATCTAGTCCTAGGTCCCATTAAACCCACTGTCTCTAAGCTAAAAATCACTATCACACTACTTCACGTTCCCCTCTCCACAACCAGTGAACACTACTGGGTGATACTTTTCCTAAGCTTTTATAAAACATTTGACTTCAAGACAGATACAAAAGTTAAACACAAGTGGAGATACTTACACAACAGGAAAAACTTTGGGGAAAACAACACTAGCTTCTGCTAAGTATTCATAAAGAATTCGTTGATCAAACTCATCCGTGGTGTATTTCACCAGCGTAGCCTGCAAAAAAGTAAACAAAAAACATTTTATTTTGTGGCTGAATTGTTACCTGTTTCGGTGAGAAGCAGAATATGGCCTTCCTTTCATGTTTTTAATATTTAAGGGCCTTCTAAGAGTAGACTGGAAAAAAACCCCCACAAAAAGCAAAAAGTATTACCAGAACAGTAAGAAGAAGTGCTTGGATCTTCGGATCAGTAAGTACTTCTTCATCTAAGAGAACATTTGATTCAGACACTGAAACTTTACGTAAATGTGGGTGCTGTTGTGATGAGGAAATCCTTTGAGTTTCTGTGGTAAGATATGGATTAACACAATCAGGTATATTAATCAAATATAACACACTAGATACTACTTCACCTAACAGATTTTAATGTCACTTCTAAAATTCGATAGCTTTTTAATAGACACTTAAAATATCAACATAAATATCATACAAAATTACTATTCACCTATATAAAAGTTCTGGCTAGCTGTATACAATGTTGTATATCATATGTATGCTTACTTTCTACACAGGTTTCAGGATATCTGTCATTTTAAGGACTGTATAGCTTGTCTTTGTCTTTTGAAAAAGAGCAAATGTTTCTATATTTTATCCTAATGATACTAAGAAATGGCTGGAAAGCAAATATGGCTTTAATGTACTCTCCCTCCTTACTTTCAATGATCTAGATTAATTATTAACTTTGTTTCTCACCCATTTCATAATCAGTTTCTGCTACTCTCCTCATTTTGGGGGGTGTTGTGATCCCTGATTCCATTTCTTGCCTTTTAGGAGCCTTTGTGTCTGATATCAAGTGATCAAAACTTTTCCTTGTTCCTATAAACAAAAGTTACAGAATATGGAAGTTCATTAACCACAGTGTCTGTGAATAGGAATATACTAAAAAGAAAATGTTTGGGCATAAAGTGTTTAAGTTTTCACTTAAGGACCCAAAGAAAGCTCAAACATATCCCTGGGGCAGAGTTCCTCTCCTTTCCTGTTTTTTTCCATCTTCTCAAGGAATTTTGGCCACACAGCTGTTCTGTTTCAGGACAGGATGTGCCTTATTGGTCCAAATTAAATTGAGATTACATGCACTACACTGGAGGTAAACCAAACTCCACCAACAAGTACAATATTTGATAATAAATACAGAGATATGTGCTGTTTAGTAGCAAAGATCAACTATGTCTGAACAGCCTTTTTTCAATTTAAGGCATTCTGCTGGTGCCAAGAATGAGTCATTAACCTATGAAGAATTTCTAAAAGTAGACAAAATCAAAGTTTGATTTTACTTCTTCAGGCTTTGAAAAAAGGATGTGCATGCCTCAAAGTACTAAATAATAGATACACTGGGAGATGCTTCAAAAATAGCAAGCAGTACCATTTCCCACTTGGCTTTGAGTTTCTCTAATCATGTATTATACCAATGTTAAATACCTTTCTCTTAAAGTAAAAGTATTGAAACTGGATTATTTGGAACTTATATATTTCTGTTCTTTATATTCCAAGAACTTCTCTTATTTTTCTTGGTGCAGCTCTAAGAGCAAATCTGGAATACTTTTGACAGTATTATTTTTTAAAAGCCAGAACTGAAGCCACTATAATTACATATGACAATTGAACACTTGAGAAATTTAATGTTCTATTAACCTCAAGTTTTAATACTAATAATTATTCACAATAGTCATAAAAATCAAGGTCAAATAATTTAACAGCCCAAAAGAATCTAGTCCAACCCCTTCATTTCCTGTACCTGTAAACTGAGGAAGCCATGAGCAGTTAAGAGATTAGCCTGAAGTCGCAAGCCTAGGCATCCAGTTAGTGACCAGACTTAAAATATCAAATTTCCTAAAAACCAATTCGTGCTTTCATACTGCATGAGATCAGGACACCACTCTCTACGTTTAGTTTTCTTACTTTCCTCATTCTTCCTTTTTTACTTTACACTCTGCATTCTTCCTGGGAGATCTCCTTCCACTCCCATAGCTTCAGCGGTCTAATGAACTAATCAATTCTAAATGTGCCACTTGTCCACTTCTCTCTTCCTCAACTCCAGATGTATGTTTTCATTTATCTCTTACATATACACGCCAAGAATCCTGAAGGGATCTCAAATATAATATCAACCAACCTAAATTTATCTTGTACTATAAATATATTAGTCTTGATCTCTGTGAATGGAATCACTATCCAGCCAGGTTTTGAAGCCAGAAATTTCTGACATCCTTCACTGCCTTCTCCCTCCCCACCTGGCCCAAACAGTCAGGCACTAAGTCCCACACCTGATTCCTTTTCTCCACTGTCCCACTGCTCCTGCCTTAGTGCAGGCCTACAGCATTTTTTGCTTGGACTGCTGTAACGATCTCTTAAATGATTCCCTTGTGAAAAACCTCTTCCTATTTCTCCATATTGTAGCCAAAAACCTTTCCTAAGAATAACATTTTGTAACGTCTCTCCCCTACTTAAAGATCCCTGCTGGATACATGATAAGGCTAAATCTCTTAACATGGCACAAAGTCTCCCACAAACTAGTTGCAATTCTTCTCTAGCCTCATTTCGTACCCAAGTGCTTTTCCTGACTTTGCTTTATTCATGCTATTTCCCCCCTCTCTTGAATACATGCCTTCCTTATCCTGTGCCTACCGGGCAAGCATGTATTAAAATTTCAAGATCCGGTTCAAATGTTACCTCCTCTCTGTAGCTTTTCCTAATTTCCTTACTTTAATGGCACCTGGGGATGCTGTTGCAATTGCCTGATTATAAGTCTTAGCCACCAAACTATGAGCTCCTCCAGGGCAAAGACTATAACTTTTTCGTCTATCACATGGGTTGAATGAATTCAATATTGCATTTTTCTCTGAAGTTAGTTTTTCATTTACAACTTCCTTGGCATGAAAACTCAGAATCACAAAACACAAAGTAACCAGGAAACTCCTAGAACATTATTTATGGAAAAGTATAAAGAGAAAGGAACTCAAACAAAAGATAACAGTCCTTGGGACTTCCCTAATGGCGCAGTGGTTAAGAATCCGCTTGCCAATGCAGGGGACACGGGTTCGAGCCCTGGTCCAGGAAGATCCCACATGCTGCGGAGCAACTAAGCCCGTGTGCCAGAACTACTGAGCCCATGTGCTGCAACTACTGAAGCCCGCGCACCTAGAGCCTGTGCTCCGCAACAAGAGAAGCCACTGCAATGAGAAGCCTGTGCACAGCAACGAAGAGTAGCCCCCGCTCACCACAACTAGAGAAAGCCCGCGTGCAGCAACAAAGACCCAATGCAGCCAAAAGTAAATAAATAAATAAATAAACAAAAGATAACAGTCCTATGTGACTAGTAATAGTGATTAACATTCATGGTTTCAACTTCTCTCATGGTTTATTGGCAGGTTATTTATTTTATACTTCTTTAGCCAAAGTTGTGTAAGAGCACCTTTGCATTCAATCTGTGGTCAGGTGGGATCAGTGGGCTCTCTCATTATTTACTTCAGTTTTTGAAAAGGGAGAAAGGGTCTCACAGCATTTCACGTATATTTCTCACGGTCAAATGTTGATATAACCAAGCAATTTTAACTTCCAAGAACCCTATCTTCTTGCAGTAATAAAAAAAATACAGTAATCAAAAACTCTTACCTTTTTGTCTTTTTAAAGAAAAGATGGCAAATAGTATTATTATAGCTTCATAGCATATTGATGTATCCTGTCCTCAGAGGGTAATTTTGGGAAATATATTGTTAAAGGCCCTGCATTTGAATGCTGCAAGGCTCTTCCTTTTCTGTGAGCATCTAATGTCTCTCCTACTCCCATTTCCCTTCTGCCTGGCCAAGGCACAATCAAACAAGTAGAGCCACAATATTTAGTCTAAGAATCCCCCCAAAACTGTTTCAAGATCTCATTCTCATTCCTCTATCTTAACTGATATGGCTTAACTGATCTATCAAACTCTCTCATAATTGGCATCAAAAACTTTGCTACATCAAAAACAGGAGATTTTGATAATCTTGAACAGCTTCAAATAATTTTCCAGGAGTGAAAGTATCTGACCATTTTTGAAAAGAATTCTAAAACTTTCTACATAATTTAGATAAACTAACCAAGCAACTTCTTCGTGTTGGCCTGAGAAGGCTGCCCCATGTCCAAACTCATGGATTTCCTGGCTCGGGGACTGGTTTGGCCCGCAGGTGGATAGCTGGCTGCAAGGTACCCTTCAGAACCTTTGGGAGAGGACCATGGCTGATTCTCCTTTAGTGTCCTGAGAGATGAAAACAATTGAGAAGAATCAATAAACATGATGACAAATACGACCACTGCTGGTCCTTCTAATTGGCTACTGTACTTCCCAATGGCAGCGATCAAGTAATTTTAAAACTGTACTTTAAAGCTCACTCTTTAGGGTACAAACTCTTAATCTATCCCCAGGAAGTATCCACTTTCTTGCCATGACATCTGATACACAGTAGGTACTCAACAAATGCTCAACTGAACTGTACTGCATTGATTTTTTAATCAGGGAGAATGAAGTCTAAATAAGCAATTGTATCCCTGGTTTAAAAACCAAGGGGGAACACAGTCAAACTCACTTTCTCCTTCTCATAACAAAAAAGGGCATATCTCAAAGAAATATGATCATAGGAATGACTGAAGAGTAAGACTACTGAAAGCCAAGTATGCCTGGAAAGCTTTTGCATACATTGTTAACATCTCAGCTGGAAATTGCTGAGGGTTTTTTATCAAAAAGCGGGATGCTGATAAATTTAATGATATAAGCACTACAAATACAAGATTATTTTCCCATGTTCAACACTGTACCTAAAACTTAAAGGTATCTTTGTTTAATTGAAAATATTTACAAAACTCCAAATGATGCTATTTTCATGTAATTTCTCTATGTTTTAGTGAAAAATATACCACTCAAAGCAACATACAACAGGATATAATTTGATTATCTTAACATCTAAATCTGTACTATAGAAAACTTTTTAGTAACTTTAGTGTGATATGAGTAAATACAATAAATATGTTGGCATGTGTATCTTTTTAACAAATCTGTATAGCTTAGTTTTCTATCATTAAGCATGTAATGTTGCTTATATTTCACATTAGGTTTTCCTAGGCCTTTTCCTGCAATCCGATACTTTCAAGATCATCTCTTTTCATTATTCAACTGATTTGTGCTTAAAAAGAGGCAAACTAATGTTAACTAATTAGCACAATTAGATTAGAAGAACTTTCCTTCAACTAACACACATAAAATACTGTACATTTATAAAATGAGTTTTGATTTACACACTCTTCCTAGGTTATCTTTAGAGTCCCTTCTATATTACCTTCTGGATTACTCTGCCCGCTTGCCTCCATTGGCATGCAATATTGAAACCTGATTGTAATTATGTAATTGTGGGAGACGTCCATTTACCTATAGCTAGGGTCACCATGATGAATGGGATATGTATCCATAGGAATATTTTCCATTGAAATATCAGTAAGAAGAAGAGACTTTCTATGTTTTAGGCTACAGCGACTTCGAACCTCCTCAGATACTGTAAGTAAAGCTAAAAGGAAAAAGAAGGAAGATTTAAAAATTTAATAAATCACAAGTGTGACTTAAATTAGGATATACTTCTTACAACCTCCTGAAGAGAATAATAGCTATTAAACATGAGAGTATGACGTTTAAGGATATAAAACACTTAGGACAGACTTGTTTATGTTAAAGCGTTTACAGTCTGTTTTGGAAGACTGCATGTAAACATGAAACTTACAAAGAGATTTAAAGAGCACCTTATATTAGTCAAGTGCTTTAATAAACACTGGACCTCAACAAACACAAAAGGTAGGCAGGGCAGGACTATAAGGTCCACTTCTTAGATAAAGAAAAGTACTCTGAAACGTTAAATGATTTGCCCAAGGTCAAATAATTCCAACAAAAAAGGTGCCACAAACTGAAGTCTGCTAAACTGGGAATCAGCACTTTCCAACAAACAACGATGTTCAAGAATTGTGTTATATACAAGTGCTAAGTGTTGTTGAGAGGAGAAACACAGATCAGGTAAGAGCGGATAGGGATGGTATAATGGAATGGTGGGGATGGGCAGACAGTCTAGGTAAAACAAACAGCATCAGAAATGAATATTAAAGAAGCATAAAGGCACTTCTAGGAGATGGCAAGTAGATTAGCTTCAAATAGCCCATCCATTTGGAGAGGTGATAAACAATGAGGCCTATGAAATTAGAGAAAGGGGACAGAATCAGGAGGGCTGCTTAAGGGCCCAGGACGCTAGGCTGAGGCTTTTAGATTTTACGACAGACAACAGGGAGCCACGTGGTGTCTTGAACCAAAGGTGACTAAGGGAACACATTTCACATATTAATGCAAATTCTTTTTATAAGGAAAAATGTCTTGGCAAAACTTTCCAAATTTTAACCAATGCCACAGGACTGAACTGTGAACTCTTTACCCTGCCAAGCAACCAGCGGAAGGACCCAGACGTGTCTGTACCTTTTTCATGGTCCTTAGATATAGCTGTGGTAAGATTAATTTTGTCTATTTTGTGTTTTTACCTGCCAGGTAAGCCACGCTCTGTGTATTCACCTCAAATTTGTCACAATTTCTATGTTTATTAACCAGAGTTAGTAGTGTATGCAAAATTCTGACTGTTCTTGCAACAATGGCAGGTGAAGGATGCCTGTATCCTACAAAAAATAAAAACAAACAAGAAGTTAATTCATTCTTTCAACAAGTATCTGTTGAATTCTTATTCTGTGACTAGCAACTTTGCAAGGAAAGGAAGTATGTAAGGGGAATAGCCATTTGGGAAGGTAAAATATATACATATGTTAATAGTTAATTAATTACATATAGGATTAAAATGCATAGAATAGAATAATGTTCCCTGGAACTCGAAGGTACCTCAGGGAGAGGAAAATTAGAAGATGATGGTGTTTCAGATCTTCTATTCCCTAAAGCAGCACAAGGAATTTTTTAAAACCTATTTAGTGTAGTTTGCCTTAAGATATGCTTTGAAAATAGGGTTCTATCACTTAAATTTTTCATTTTTTTTTTGCGGTACACGGGCCTCTCACTGCTGTGGCCTCTCCTGTTGAGGAGCACAGGCTCCGGACGCGCAGGCTCAGCGGCCATGGCTCATGGGCCCAGCCGCTCCGCGGCATGTGGGATCTTCCCAGACTGGGGCACGAACCCGTGTCCCCTGCATTGGCAGGCGGACTCTCAACCACTGCGCCACCAGGGAAGCCCTTAAATTTTTTTTTTAATTAAAGAAAAAAGCCTTATGACATAGGGAGTATAAGCTCTCAGAGCCCAAAGAATCCGGTTGATTAGAGGGTAAGCTTGATCTCTGGACAACTTTTAATCACTAATGCTACTCCATTTAAAATAGGGGATTTGTACATTGAAAATATTTGGTATTCTTTTAGAAATACAGAATAAACAAGCATTTTATCAGCCTAGTTGCAATCCATCTTCTTGGTATCCTATAGTAAATGTAGTATCTTTTGAGCAATGCCTATTCACTTTAGAGATTAAAACTGTCAATATTTTTTGCAGAAATTTCATAAGGTGGTGAAATCAAATGTATACATTCACAATGGTAGGTGTATATATATATTTGGTGAAAAACTGAGGGAACCTCTATGATCCCTCAAGCTTAACAATCATTTAAATTGATACAAAACTGCAGATTCAAGCTCTAGTTTGAGTCTCTAATTCTGGCCAAATCTAAAGCCAGCAATTCATGCCAGCTCCTTATCCCAGGCCATACTTTACACTGTTTTGGCTTCTGACTCACCCCATTTGCCGTTCCTGTTAACTGCAGTCTTGGGCCATGACTGCCCCACACTGATAAACCAAAACTAACACTCAGCAAAGTCACCAGTAGGGAGTAAAGTCAGGTGAGGGAGTGCACAAGCTGGCTCTGAGGAAGAGCTGGAGGTCGCTGCTATAAGCAGTACAGAAACGTGGAGGTGGGAGGATGGGGCACCAGAAGGGTGAGGGTCTATGGTATGTGATAATCGGATTGATCAACAGTAAATTAGTAACAAGTTAAGAAAATCTGTGGTCAAATCTCTAACATAACATTTTCTAACATGAGTTACTCAAATAACATTTATTGATTTGCAGTCTATCTTATTTTGATAATCAAAACGATACTTATCAGTAAGTAGCATTAATTAATAAAACAGCTATTAGAAAGTTCAGTACTTAGAAATTTTATAAGAATCAACTCCTTTGCTTTTTAAAGGAAATTTGATATGTGATGTGGAAATTAGGCTCTATTAAAATATATACTGAACAAAACATAACGCAGTAAGGCATACAGTTGTGTTTAAAGTGAGACACATGAGCCAAATTATTTCAAGCACTCAATCATTTCAGTTACTTCTGGCTTCTCGACACCATTTCATAAAAATATTCTGACATAAGGCCTCTACCTTTTAAGAGGTGTCCAACCAGTGCGAAGTTAAAGTTAGAGTTGAAATTGAGTCCAACAAAATGATCCATTTGTTTGCAGTGCCATTCCAGAGGATTCCGGATCGCCATGAATACTTCCTCTGGACTCTATTAAAAAATAATCATGAGATGGTTGACGGGGTCCACACAGGAAGGATCACTTATTGGTTTTTGTTTGTGTTCAACAGCTGTGACAAGGTAAATACTCCTTTCAGGTTGAGAGAAATTATTTTCAGGTGACTACAGAAAACCACAGAACATTTAAGGTACTGCAAATAAATTCGTGCAAGATAGTTAAGCATATAAATAATAAGGTGATGGAAGATAAAACAGCTTTGATTTACAATGCAAGGTAAGTGACCGTCAGTTTATATCCTGGTGACTTTTTAAAAACTAAAAGTATTGTTATTTTAAATAAGACCATGCACTGAACTGTAGCTGGCACTTTGTGTACTATGATGACTGGAAATTCAAGAGAATGAAGAGAGTTCATATTTACTGAGTGCCTGCTGTATACAAGTATTAGATACATTATTGTATTGAAACCTTAAAGCAATTCTATGTAATAGGTATTAGCTCCACTTTACGGATTGACAGATTCATTCATTCATTCTTTTACTTATCAAATACTCATTATATGTTTTTGATGTGCCAGGCATGGTTCTAGGCTCTGCAAGTACGTCAGTGAGCTAAACAGACAAAAACTACTCGCCCTGGTGGATGTGACATTCTAGTGTGGGAAAACAAGGAAATCGAAACTCAAAAATGCTGTGTAACTTGACCTCTAAATTAAGATTTTTTAAAAATTGGGGGGTATAGTTGCTTTACAGTGTTTTAGTTTCTGCTGTACAAGGAAGTGAATCAGCTATATGTATACATATATCCCCTCCCTCTTGGACTTCCCCACCCCCACCCCCATCCCACCCATCTACGTCGAAACAGAGCACGGAGCTGAGGTCCCTGCACTATACAGCAGGTTCCCACCAGTTATCCGTTTTACACATGGCAGTGCACATATGTCCATGTTTCCTAAAGTGTGGTACCAGGAACACCTGCTTTAAAGTCACTGATGATGCTTGTTTAAAGGTGGAAAGTACTGGGTTCCATCTCAGAATCATGAGAGGTGATAAGGACCGGGAATTTGCATTTTTAAAAAAAGAAGCCCTGTGATTTCCTTATGCACAGAGATTTCTTTAAAGCAAAAACTGAAGGTATTTAGGGTCATGTTCAGGTCTGTCTAGATTTCTATCTCAAAGAAAGAAAAGCATGAGTCTATAAAATAAATGTAGAGAGATGTTTCGAGCATTTTTTATAATAGAAAAGATGAAAGACAAATCAAATGTTCATTAATGGGCAAATGGTTGAATAAATTGTGCTTCATGCATACTTTAAAATACTCTGCAGCCATGAGAAAGAATTATACACACACACACACAAATGTATATATATATACACACACACATTTTATGTGTGTGTGTACAATATATACATGCTTAGAAAGACGTTCACTTTATATTGTTAAATAAAAAAGCAAATTGCAGAATATCATATAAATATTACATAAAGTATTAACCTACTATATGTTCAATTTATGTATCTATATTTTCAGCTTTACTGAGGTATAACTGACAAATAAAATTGTAAGATATTTAAAGTGTGCAATGTGATGATTTGAACGATGAATATATATCCTTTCACATACACGTTGTGAAAGGATTCCCCGCATTAAGTTAATAAACACATCCATCACCTCACATATTTATATCCCATCCCCCTTTTTGGTAAGAACATTTAAGTTCTATTCTCTTAGCAAATTTCAATTATACACTACAGTGTTATCAACTACCAGGTTATACACCAGGTTATACAACAGATTCGCAGACCTTATTCATCGTTCATTCTGGTGACTTTTAACAGGCTTTATTATCTCTGATTCCTAGTATCCTGGGGCACTGGAGGCAATATTAGCTTCTGCTAATGGGCTGTTCTGGCAATGAAAATGCCAAGGCAGATATTCCTAGACAAACACTTCACTTATGACTATTCTTATATTCACAGAAATGGCCAATAGCTAGCTATCTCTCTGACCACCACTGTCCCAAGACCACCCCAGAAAGGGGCAATGGGTATTAGGAAAGAGAGGTTCTAGTCCCACATCAGATGTACAAACATGAACAAGTTACTTGACTTCTTTGTTCTTTTCTATCTTGTAAAATGGAGGTCTGACTGATAAACTTCAAGGTAGCTTCTACCGCTATAATTTTGTTTCCATACTTCCCAGAGCCCCAGCTGTTCTGGGTCTACATAAGACTGATCGAATAATTTTTAGATGAGGTATCTTCACACTTAAAACCATGCTCTGGTTCTGTTTCTTTCTACCCGCAAGCTCTGTTAATTTCACTTCAAGCAAATCTCTTGTTATATACACACATCTATCTTAAAATTCCTCTCTTTTCTCCTAGACTGGTCCCATTTTTTTCTCTCCAAAGACAAAAGGAATACAATTTCTTACTGTTATATTCCTTCCACTATCCTCTGTGAACCAAAATCCAACCTCAATCAAGGCTGATAAATGTTAAGAGGGGTGGTGATGGTATGTTTTAAAGTGGGATTAAGCAAACAAAAAACTAGTATAATTAAGTATCCAAAAGTTTCCTTAAGACTCTCCAAATTCCTTATCTGCTTCTAATTATACCTATTTTTCATTAAGTACCATAATTCAATAAAAGTAAGCTCATTTTCAGATTATTTCTTTGTGAAGTGAAATGGGGGTGGGGAATGCTAACCTTTACCTTTGGGTTATGAAATTACAACTGAGTGTACAGTGCATTGGACAGCATAGGGCCTAGCATGGTAGCTATTATTATTACTATTTTTATCCCTATTCTGTTTACTAATATTGGGCAAACACTGTTTTCTGCTATTTTTATATAAAAATATGCAAAGTTTAAACAGTTTGTATGAGCTAGTAAGGAACTATACTCATAATAAGTTACATTACAGAAATTCCTATTTAAGTTACGGACCTCTTCTGATTTTAAAAGATAACAACAAGAGAAGAGGGAGGCGCTCTAATGTGTTTGGCATTTAGGAGTACCGAGTGGAAGCTTATTCACCTTGTCATTGAATATCCGGAGACTGTCTAAGGTGTGCAGGTTTTGTTCCAGAAGTGCGGTGCCCGCTGAATACAAGTTGACTTCATCGAGCTGCAGCACGGCCACAGCTACCCAAAAGAGGGCTTTATGCAGAGGGGAGTCCTGGCAAGGGAGACGCACTACAGGTTAGCAAGATGAACCACAGACAGCCTCATCAAAACACACTGCAGTACAAAACAGATCATGTTATCCCGCAAATTATGCATGTTTTCTCTTCTGGAGAAGATAAATATATCAGTAAGCTCTTCCTGTATTCCACGTGTGTAACTAAAGACACTGTTACCAGGCTGAGAACCTTGGCATCTCCTTTGATTGCTCCCTATTCTTGGATTCTAAAACCTGGTCACCAAGTCTTGTTGATGCTTCCAAGTAGTCCCTTTTGTGCCTGTTTATTGCTAATAACACTGTGCCATGCCAACCTTTATTCTAAATGCAGATTCTTTCTGCCTCCAGTTTCTCCCTGCTCCAATCCGCTGTGCACACGACTGCCAGAATGACCTTCACCCTCACAGTGAAGACGAGAGAACCATTTTGTGTAAGTTAGGATTAGACTGTTTGTAGAACATATAACTCAATACCAGGAATATACAAGTATTTATTTCTCAGTAATCTCTCTGAAATCTGGCATATCTTTGTACTCAATTCACAGAATACAACTTTAGAGTTGGAAGATAATACTATGCCATCATCTAGTCCATTTTACTCATTTTATCAATGTGGAAACATGATGTCCAGATGTTAAATGACCTGCTTGAGGTCACAAAGCTGAGATGATCTCAGACCACCCTAAAACGGTGGCTATTATCATCCTATTCCTTTGAAACATTACCTTCACTTAGCACCCAAACTTTTGATTATCAGGTATACCTTACCCAGCTTCACATTTCTTCACAATAATGGTCACCAATTAATATATCATGTATTTTAATTGCTTTATTATCTAGCCACTCCTCAACTTCCACATTCACCCTAGAATGAAAATTCCACGAAGGCAGACAATTTTATTGGCTTTGTTCAGTTCTATCTCTCTAGTACCTAAAACAGTACTTGGCACACAGCAGATGCTCAATTCTTACTTACTGGATAAAAGAGTTAAGAATATATGCCCATCTGTCCTTGAGCACTGACGAGGCAGCACGCAAGCATTTGAGAACGTACCGCCCGTACTTATCCTTCCTCTAACGTAAATACTTCCAACAACTAAATCTTAAGGCAGGAAGGTCTACTTTAACTATAGCTCTTTCCTTATACCTTCTCAATCCATCTTATTTTCTGAATTCTGAAAGAAAATTACATTTAACACTGATACCCAAAATGAATGCACTCATTTTCTACACAGTAATTACCTTATTAAGAAGTGGTTGTAATTTGGTTAGTGCTATTACGGTAGCTTCTATCAGAACTTGACTGTTGTAAGTATCAGGTCCTTTTAAGCAACTCTCAAGCGCCTTTTAGGGAAACAGAATTCTTTATTTTACTTTCATTGAAATAAAACATTAACTCCTAAACTGAATCTCAGAATTATCTCAGGAACAATTCCTTATTTAATAAGTGTGAGAATTATTTCCAGTGCTGTGGTGATTTTGGTAGCTAGCTCAAAGCACATTTGGGTTCTTATTTTAAAATATTTCTATATTATATTCTAATATAAGAAGTCAGGCATTATTATAGGTAATTACAAATTATATAATTTTATATAAGGCTAGTCTTACCATCTAGTTAAATGCTTATAATAAAATATTAAGGGCTTCCCTGGTGGCGCAGTGGTTGAGAGTCCGCCTGCCGATGCAGGGGATGCGGGTTCGTGCCCCGGTCCGGGAAGATCCCACATGCCACAGAGTGGCTGGGCCTGTGAGCCATGGCCGCTGAGCCTGCGCGTCCGGAGCCTGTGCTCCGCAACGGGAGAGGCCACAACAGTGAGAGGCCCGTGTATCGCAAAAAAAATAAAATAAAATAAAAAAATAATAAATAAAATATTAAGAGTACCTTCTACCAAAAGAAATACTTAATTTTCTTTTTAAGATATGTTCTCTAGAGAGAGGTTTCTTCACTTCAAAGAATTACAATAAAAAAATAATCAAAACCCATTTTTTAAAGATTCAATAAGCAACATACAAGATATTTTATTAAATTCAAATTTAAATGCCCCTTAGAAAACTTCAAGATATACTTTACAACTTGGGAGCAACAAATAGTTGGGAGGAGAGGAGGAGGTACCTTGCTGAGAATACGGATAATCTGCTTTATCTGCCCATGAGACACTCGTTTGCTAATACAGCCAAAGACAACAAGAGCTCTTGGTTGCAGGGATGGATTATATTGGAATGCAAATCTGCGATTTAAAGATCCAAAGAGCTTATGAAAACCTTTGTGTTTATATATATTAAATAATTAAAATATTGATTACGCAATAGTATCTATCTTTTCAACAGTACACGTACTTTTGCAACTTACATGTATTTGGGACGTACCTTTGAGCTAGTTCTGTCCACTGGTCCAGCCACTTGCATGTTGGAATATCTCTCATACATGCCTAAAAAAAAGATACTCTGAATATATTTATGTATATAAATGTTTACAGAAACATTAAAAAATGTTTATTATAATGGCACTAAATAAGTGACATATATATTACCAATAAACACATTCCATGGGAGTGTTTTTATTTAAGCATTAAGTGCAAAATAGCAGAATAAACCAGTATTTCTTCTATACAGTACCAGTGGATTTTTAAAAATGAGCTTAGTTTCTTATCATTTTGCCTTCTATACCTCCATGATCTCCAACAAAGCTTCTGTGACTGTTTCCAAGGATGTCAAAGCAAAAGTCTCCCTCTCATAGGAGCCAGGAGAGAATGACCTGTCCCGGTAGCTGGAGCGGAAGGCAATGACAGCAGCTGACTTGACTTTGCTGATGCCAAACAGCAGGTAAAATTTGGGTAATGAGAACTCTGTCAAACTGAGTCTCAAAACTTGCTTGGTCTCTTCTGTAAAAGAAAAAAGGAACAAGTAAAGACTTTAAAGATACAATTTTTTTAATTCTAAAGTGCCGTATTTCATTTTGAATTTACATAATTTGAATATCATATCAAAATTACATAACAATGCTCCCTAAACCAACCCTCTGGATACATGAGCTTAATGCTCATTACTTAGCTCCCTTTACGTACAAATTCGTGCTAGTAAAGCAACACTGTCAACCGGTGCTGAGCCTTTAGCTTATGTGATAACTACTAGAGTCTACATGACAAACGTGCACAGAACACCTTTGCCATGGCTTGAGATGGAATGGAAGTAATTCATTCTTTTTCTTTTTGATTTGATTATATTTCATATCATTAACATAGGCTTGATTAAGCAGCTTGGTATTAAGGTACCGTAATAAATAATAAGGTAATCTATGCCAGTCAAGTGGTGTAAAATGGAGAAAGGAACTGGTGAAACACAAATTGCTTTCCTGGAACTTACCACTAAAATGAAGCTGAGAACAAGTACACAGAGAGTGAATGATATTAATGACCAATCCATGTGTGGAAGCTCTAAGGGAGAGTGGCCCTGTGGCTACTAAGAAAGTAACGACGTGGAAGAGGTAGGGGAGATGAGCTGCCACATCAAGGGAATTGTTGAAGGACAGCATCAGCATGTAGCGTGCTAGAATAGCAATATCGTCCCACATAAGATGTTGCTCTAAAGTAGGAGTTGGAGATAAGCATGTCTTGTCAATTATTTTGCACATCCTTCCAATAACCTGTAAAGAAGCAGAATTTTAAAAAACACGGGAGTTAAAAAGTTTTATCACAAAAGATTTCAGTTAAAAATGACTTGTTATAAAACAAAAAACCTCCTGATAATAAAAACAGATACATCAAGCCATAGCCCAGAAGGCAAAGGAAAAGGGATTACCTTGCTTGAAACCAATTTCACATTTCCAGAAGCCAAAGCTACAGCAGTATCTGCCATCACCTCAGCTTTTATTGATCCCAAGCCACCCGTTGCACTGGTTTTGATGAAACTGTCTAGTACAACATCAAGGAGGTCTGTAATCTAGTGGAAGAGGGAAAGATAACTTATATTTTAGCCATTCTGCCAACTTAATTTTTCACTTAAAAATAGTTCAAGGAGTAGCCCAATCAACATGAAAATTCTATTTTACCTGAGGCCTCCAAAATACTAGGTTTTATTTAGAGACCTGTCAATAAATATAATTTATCATAAAATATCCAGGAAAGGATGAGAATATTCCCTCAATTCCTTTAGAGACCAGCATTCAAAAATTTAAAATCTCTACATATATTATTTTCACTCACTCTTTTTTTTTTTTTTTTTTACTATTTTATTTTATTTATTTATTTATTTGGCTGCGTTGGGTCTTCGTTGCTGCGCACAGGCAGGCTTTCTCTAGTTGCGGTGAGCAGGGGCCACTCTTCGTTGCAGTGTGCGGGCTTCTCATTGCGGTGGCTTCTCTTGCTGTGAAGCACGACATCTAGGTGCGCAGGCTTCAGCAGTTGGGGCTGGTGGGCTCTAGAGCGCAGGCTCAGTAGTTGTGGCGCACAGGCTTAGCTGCTCCACGGCATGTGGGATCTTCCCAGACCAGGGATCGAACCCGTGTCCCCTGCATTGGCAGGTGGATTCTTAACCACTGCGCCACCAGGGAAGTCCTATTTTCACTCACTCTTAAAGCACCTCTGTTCTCTTCTAAGACAGTAATGTACGAGCAGTATAAAGTACAATTATTTTAAAATACAGGAATGACATCAAGTACTGAGATGTTTTGTAGAGCTACAAAAATGGCTCCAAGGTCATTTAAAATTATTTGGAGGATTCACAGCATTGAGTAAAGGTATCGCCTTCTTCAATGATTATCTTGAAGAAATGGTAGCATAATTCTTGTCAGATAAAAAATAGTTACATTATACTATTTTAATACTGGCATTCTTATGCTGGTACTAGAAGTGAGAGCAGGTGGCCCAAATAACATCATTAGCAAACATTTACTGACACCTATGGTATATAGGGTACTAGAATACACTCTAATGCACTATTTATTAGAAACAACATCAGATTTTTACAGTTAAATTCTACATGCAGCCGTCCCTTGGTATCCTTGGAGATTAGTTCCAGGACTCCCTGCAGATACCAAATTCCCGGGATGCTCAAGTCCCTTACATAAAAAATGGCATAGTACAGTTGGCCCTCAGCACCTGTGGGTTCTACACACTGAGAATTCTGTGGGATGACTGTAATTATGCCATGGAGAAGAGTGCTAAAATAATTAGTGTTTCTCTGGCTCTGAGACGTGCATTAGACTTCTTCAATTCTGAAGCAGATCAAGAATTAGGTGGGTGTCTGCATGCTTTTTGAAAGAGGGGACTGTCTTTTCTACAGCTATATCCCTAGCTTAGTGCTTTGTACAACGTGGGTATCAGATAAATATCTGCACCAAGGAGGTACTAGATAAATATGTGAGCAAACTCAATACCTGCCCAAGGCTCCCCCATATTTTTGCTTGAATAGATGGATACATCTGTTTCTCGTTTATAGTCATTGTTATCAGCTTATCAAGAATCGCAGTAACTCTTTGTCTTTTGGCATCATCATTGTGCTTACAAAAACGTACTAGATTTGATAGCCATGGAGTCATGTATTCCAAACAAAGGTGTTTCAATTCAATACCTGGGGAAAAAAATACACTATTAGCACAGATGGTCCATGAAAATTACATCAACAATTATTTTAAAATAAAAGGTTGGGGGAAAAATGGTAAAAGATAAAGACCATTACCTAGAATCAGACCTGGAGAAAAGAGACTTGGCAAATATATGACTGAAGATAGAGATGAAGAAAGAGAACAACCCTTAAAGAAAGTAATCTTCAAAGTCATTAAGCCAATTTTGGAAAAGTTTTATTTTTCTCCCATTAAAAAAAATAAATTTATTTTTTTGGCTGTGTTGGGTCTTCGTTGCTGTGTGCAGGCTTTTCTCTGGTTGTGGCGAGCGGGGGCTACTCTTCGTTGCGGTGCGCGGGCTTCTCATTACGGTGGCTTCTCTTGTTGTGGAGCACAGGCTGTAGGCGCACGGGCCTCAGTAGTTGTGGCACGTGGCCTCAGTAGTTGTGGCACACAGGCTTAGCTGCTCCGTGGCATGTGGGATCTTCCCAGATCAGGGCTCGAACCAGTGTCCCGTGCATTGGCAGGTGGATTCTTAACCACTGCGCCACCAGGGAAGTCCTTATTTTTCTCCCTTTTAGTAACTTCTAGTTAAGATCTTTCTTGCTTTATTCTAATTGTAAAAGGAATATGTGGGTAATCACAGGAAGTTTGGTAAAAGGAAAGTATCACCACAATAATGAAACCGATATCAATATATTGGTGTATCACTTGATCTCTCCATAGGCTTTCAAATCTATGCAAAGATAATGTATATTCACGTGTGTGTATACACACACATAACCCATCCCAACTCCTCCACAAAAAATTAGGGTTATGCTATATATGTAGTATGATCTGAATATTTTTTTCACTATATATTATACTGAGATTTACTCAACAATAAAAATTCTCCAAAGACATTTTATAACTTTTTATTTTGAAATAACTTCAGACTTACAAAAAGATACAAAAATAATGCAAAAATTCCTCTATATAACTTCACCTAGAGTACCCAAAACATTTTTTAATTATGTTAAAATATACCTAACATAAAATCTGCCATTTTAAAGTTTACAGTTCAGGGGCATTAAGTACATTCACACTCTTGTGCAACCATCGCCACCATCCATCTCCAGAACTTTCTCATCTTCCCAAACTGAAATTCCATACCAAAAACGTTTTTAATGGCTTCATATTATTTCATCATATGGAGATCCAACAAAGTAGTCAGTTCTTCATTATTTACTTTTCGACTGTTTCAATTTTTTGCTATTATAAATAATGTTATGTGAAGTTCAAAATAAATCTATGGCAACAGAGATCATAATACTGGTTACTCTTGGTGAAGACAGGTACTGACTGAGAGGACCCTTCCGGATGCTGGAAATGTCCTGTATCTTGACCTGGGAGATGGTTTTGTGGTGTATGCACATGTAAAACTTAATCAAGCTGTTCATTTAAAATTTGGGCACTTTACTGATAAGATATACCTGAATTAAAAAAACATAAATAAAAAATACTGCTATGATAAACATATGAACATTAATTTCTTAGGATAAATTCTAAAAAGTGGAATTATGATTCCAAAAGCTATAAACATCCATAAGGTTATTGATATCCATGTCAAAACTGCTTTCTAGAAAAGCTGCCCTGTTCACAATTCCAAAGACATCAACACTGAATTTTAAAAAAAATATCTTTGCCAATTTGATAGTTGAATATATTTTCTTACTATTCTTTCAGTTTGAACTTCTTTGAATTTATTAGTGAACTCTTAAAAACATATTCTTTCTTAGTATGACCGGCATGTTACTGTTGATCCATTTTTCTTATTAATCTGTAAGAATTCTTCACGATAAAGATACTACTCTTTTCTCATATCTGCTGCAAGCATACTTAAGTTTTTTCTTTATAACCTTTTATTTATTTATTTTTTAAGTAGAGATTTTGAAGTTTTACATGGTCAAACCTGTTCACCATTTCCTTTGTTTCCATTGGTCACTTTTTTGCTTCATAAGTCCTTACTCACTCACAAAGCAACTAAATATTATTCTTCCTTTTCTTTTTTAAACGGTCTCAGTCTTTATATTCGATTTTTTTTTGAATTTTATTTTATTTTTTTATACAGCAGGTTCTTATTAGTTATCCATTTTATACATATTAGTGTATATATATCAATCCCAATCTCCCGATTCATCACACCACCACCCTCCCTCCCCCCACCGCTTTCCCCCCTTGTTGTCCATACGTTTGTTCTCTACATCTGTGTCTCAACTTCTGCTCTGCAAACCAGTTCATCTGTACCATTTTTCTAGGTTCCACATATATGCATTAATATACAGTATTTGTTTTTCTCTTTCTGACTTACTTCACTCTGTATGACAGTCTCTAGGTCCAACCACGTCTCTACAAATGACCCAATTTTGTTCCTTTTTATGGCTGAGTAATATTCCATTGTATATATGTATCACAACTTCTTTATCCATTCGTCTGTTGATGGGCGTTTAGGTTGCTTCCATGACCTGGCTATTGTAAATGGTGCTGCAATGAACAATGGGGTGCATGTGTCTTTTTGAATTATGCTTTTCTCTGGGTATATGCCCAGTAGTGGGACTGCTGGGTCATATGGTGATTCTATTTTTAGTTTTTTAAGGAACCTCCATACTGTTCTCCATAGTGGCTGTATCAATTTACATTCCAACCAACAGTGCAAGAGGGTTTCCTTTTCTCCACACCCTCTCCAGCATTTGTTGTTTGTAGATTTTCTGATGATGCCCATTCTAACCGGTGTGACGTGATACTTCACTGTAGTTTTGGTTTGCATTTCTCTAATGATTAGCGATGTTGAGCAGCTTTTCATGTGCTTCTTGGCCATCTGTATGTCTTCTTTGGAGAAATGTCTATTTAGGTCTTCTGCCCATTTTTGGATTGGGTTGGTTTTTTTTTTAATACTGAGCTGCGTGAACTGTTTATATATTTTGGAGATAATCCTTTGTGCACTGATTTGTTTGCAAATATTTTCTCCCATTCTGTGGGTTGTCATTTCATGTTGTTTGTAGTTTCCTTTGCTTTATAAAGGTTTTAAGTTTCATTAGGTCGCATTTGTTTATTTTTCTTTTTATTTCCATTATTCTAGGAGGTAGATCAAAAAAGATCTTGCTGTGATTTAGGTCAAAGAATGTTCTTCCTATGTTTTCCTCTAAGAGTTTTATAGTGTCTGGTTTTAACATTTAAGTCTCTGATCCATTTTGCGTTTCTGTGTATGGTGTTAGGGAGTGTTCTAATTTCATTCTTTTACATGTAGCTGTCCAGTTTTCCCAGCACCACTTACTGAAGAGACTGTCTTTTCTCCATTGTATATCCTTGCCTCCTCTGTCACAGATTAGTTGACCATAGCTGCGTGGGTTTATCTCTGGGCCTTCTATCCTGTTCCATTGATCTATATTTCTGTTTTTGTGCCAGTACCATATTGTCTTGATTACTGTAGCTTTGTAGTATAGTCTGAAGTCAGGGAGTCTGATTCCTCCAGCTCCGTTTTTTTCCCTCAAGACTGCTTTGGCTATTCGGGGTCCTTTGTGTCTCCATACAAATTTTAAGATTTTTTGTTCTAGTTCTGTAAAAGATGCCACTGGTAATTTGATAGGGATTGCATTGAATCTGTAGATTGCTTTGGGTAGTATAGTCATGTTCACAATATTGATTCCTCCAATCCAAGAACATGGTATATCTCTCCATCTGTTGGTATCATCTTTAATTTCTTTCATCAGTGTCTTACAGTTTTCTGCATACAGGTCTTTTGTCTCCCTAGGTAGGTTTATTCCTAGGTATTTTATTCTTTTTGTTGCAATGGTAAATGGAAGTGTTTCCTTAATTTCTCTTTCAGATTTTTCATCATTAGTGTATAGGAATGCAAGAGATTTCTGTGCATTAATTTTGTATCCTGCAACTTTACCAAATTCATTGATTAGCTCTCGTAGTTTTCTGGTGACATCTTTAGGATTCGCTATGTATAGTACCATGCCATCTGCAAACAGTGACAGTTTTACTTCTTCTTTTCCAATCTGTATTCCTTTTATTTCTTCTTCTTCTCTGATTGCCATGGCTAGGACTTCCAAAACTATGCTGAATAATAGTGGTGAGAGTGGACAACCTTGTCTTGTTCCTGATCTTAGAGGAAATGTTTTCAGTTTTTCACCATTGAGAATGATGTCTGCTGTGGGTTTGTCGTATATGGCCTTTATTATGTTGAGGTAGGTTCCCTCTATGCCCACTTTCTGGAGAGTTTTTATCATAAATGGGTGTTGAATTTTGTCGAAAGCTTTTTATGCATCTATTGAGATGATCATAGTTTTTATTCTTCAGTTTGTTAATATGGTGTATCACATTGATTGATTTGCGTATACTGAAGAATCCTTGCATCCCTGGGATAAATCCCACTTGATCATGGTGTATGATCCTTTCAATGTGTTGTTGGATTCTGTTTCCTAGTATTTTGCTGAGGACTTTTGCATCTATATTCATCATGATATTGGTCTGTAATTTTCTTTTTTTGTAGTATCTTTTTCTGGTTTTGGTATCAGGGTGATGGTGGCCTCATAGAATGAATTTGGGAGTGCTCCTTCCTCTGCAATTTTTTGTAAGAGTTTGAAAAAGATGAGTTAGCTCTTCTCTAAATGTTTGATAGAATTCACCTCTGAAGCCATCTGGTTCTGGACTTCTGTTTGTTGGAAGATTTTCAATCACAGTTTCAATTTCATTACTTGTGATTGGTCTGTCCATATTTTCTGTTTCTTCCTGGTTCAGTCTTGGAAGGTTATACCTTTCTAAGAATTTGTCCATTTCTTCCAGGTTGTCCATTTTATTGGCATAGAGTTGCTTGTAGTAGTCTCTTAGGATGCTTTGTATTTCTGCAGTAGCTGTTGTAACTTCTCCTTTATTTCTAATTTTATTGATTTGAGTCCTCTCCCTCTTTTTCTTGATGCGTCTGGCTAATGGTTTATCAATTTTGTTTATCTTCTCAAAGAACCAGCTTTTAGTTTTATTGATATTTGCTATTGTTTTCTTTGTTTCTATTTCACTTATTTCTGCTCTGATCTTTATGATTTCTTTCCTTCTGCTAACTTTGGGTTTTGTTTGTTCTTCTTTCTCTAGTTCCTTTAGGTGTAAGGTTAGATTGTTTATTTGAGATTTTTGTTTCTTGAGGCTTGTATTGCTATAAATTTCCCTCTTAGAACTGCTTTTGCTGCATCCCATAGGTTTTGGATCATCATGTTTTCATTGTCATTTGTCTCTAAGTATCTTTTGATTTCCTCTTTGATTTCTTCAGTGATCTCTTGGTTATTTAGTAACATATTGTTTAGCCTTCATGTGTTTGTGTTTTTTACGTTTTTTTCCCTGTAATTCATTTCTAATCTCCTGGCGTTGTGGTCAGAAAAGATGCTTGATATGATTTCAATTTTCTTAAATTTACTGAGGCTTGATTTGTGACCCAAGATGTGATCTATCCTGGAGAATGTTCCATGCACACTTGAGAAGAAAGTGTTATCTGCTGTTTTTGGATGGAATGCCCTATAAACATCAATTAAATCTATCTGGTCTATTGTGTCACTTAAAGCTTCTGTTTCCTTATTCATTTTCATTTTGGATGATCTGTCCATTGGTGTAAGTGAGGTGTTAAAGTCCCCCACTATGACTGTATTACTGTCAATTTCCTCTTTTATAGCTGTTAGCAGTTGCCTTATGTATTCAGGTGCTCCTATGTTGGGTGCATATATATTTATAATTGTCATATCTTCTTCCTGGATTGATCCCTTGATCACTATGTAGTGTCCTTCCTTGTCTATTGTAACATTCTTCATTTTAAAGTCTATTTTGTGTGATATGAGTATTGCTACTCCAGCTTTCTTTTGATTTCCATTTGCATGGAATATCTTTTTCCATCCCCTCACTTTCAGTCTGTATGTGTCCTTAAGTCTGAAGTGGGTCTCTTATAGACAGCGTATGTATAGGTCTTGTTTTTGTATCCATTCAGCAAGCCTGTGTCTTTTGGTTGGAGCATTTAATCCATTCACGTTTAAGGTAATTATCAATATGTATGTTCCTATGACCATTTTCTTAATTGTTTTGGGTTTGTTTTTGTAGGTCCTTGTCTTCTCATGTTTCCCACTTAGAGAAGTTCCTTTAGCATTTGTTGTTTGGTGGTGCTGGTTTGGTGGTGCTGAATTCTCTTAGCTTTTGCTTGTCTGTAAAGCTTTTGATTTCTCCATCAAATCTGAATGAGATCCTTGCCAGGTAGAGTAATCTTGGTTGTAGATTCTTCCCTTTCATCACTTTAAATATGTCATGCTACTCCCTTCTGGCTTGTAGACTTTCTGCTGAGAAATCAGCTGTTAACATTCTGAGAGTTCCCTTGTATGTTATTTGTTGTTTTTCCCTTGCTGCTTTCAATAATTTTTCTTTATCTTTAATTTTTGCCAATTTGATTACTATGTGTCTTGGCGTGTTTCTCCTTGGGTTTATCCTGTATGGGGCTCTCTGCACTTCCTGGACCTGGGTGGCTATTTCCTTTCCCATGTTAGGGAAGTTTTCGACTATAATCTCTTCAAATATCTTCTCGTGTCCTTCCTCTCTCTCTTCTCCTTCTGGGACCCCTATAATGCAAATGTTGTTGCGTTTAATGTTGTCCCAGAGGTCTCTTAGGCTGTCTTCATTTCTTTTCATTCTTTTTTCTTTATTCTGTTCTGCAGCAGTGAATCCACCATTCTGTCTTCCAGGTCACTTATCCGTTCTTCTGCCTCAGTTATTCTGCTATTGATTCCTTCTACTGTATTTTTTATTTCAGTTATTATATTGTTCATCTCTGTTTGTTTGTTCTTTAATTCTTCTCGGTCTTTGTTAAACATTTCTTGCATCTTCTCCATCTTTGCCTCCATTCTTTGTCCGAGGTCCTGGATCATCTTCACTATCGTTATTCTGAATTCTTTTTCTGGAAGGTTGCCCATCTCCACTTCATTTAGTTGTTTTTCTGGGGTTTTCTTTTGTTCCTTCATCTGGTACATAGCCCTCTGCCTTTTCATCTTGTCTATCTTTCTGTGAATGTGGTTTTTTGTTCCATAGGCTGGACTGTAGTTCTTCTTGATTCTGCTGTCTGCCCTCTGGTGGATGAGGCTATCTAAGAGGCTTGTGCAAGTTTCCTCTCAATTCTTAAATATGTTGATAGTTAGAACTTATTTTGGCATCTTGTGGTTTGGCGTTAAGATGAAGACCCAACTTAATTCATTTCCCAGCCTCATTTCTTAAATGATTTACTCTTTCTTCTATTAGTTTGTGATACTTCTTTATCAATCTGTTTCTCTTAAAGTGATGTGATTGCTGATTTTTGAACACCCGTTTAAATTACTGCACTGTTGTTATGTGTTAACATATCTGTTAATTCAAGCCCCTCTCAGTTTTCTTTCCTTTCAATATTTTCTTAGCTATTGTACTTTCTAGTGAAATGTATAATCATTTAAAATTCTACCTCATTCTTAATCCTCAAATCTCATAGATATTTTAAAGGAATTACATTCATATTGTAATAATCTGGGAAGAACTGTTCATCCAGGAACACAATACCTGTGTCCATTCACTCAAATCTTTTTTTTATTATTAATATGTTTCAATAAATCTTTATACTTTTCTTGTTTTGTCAGTCTTACACATTTTCTTTTTAGGGTTATATTCTTACATCTCTTAACTGTAAAAATATATAGTGATCTTGTCTCACGGAATTTTCAAAGCTTTCAATTACTTAATACAGAAAAATCAAGAAATGTGTTTGAATGCATAAAAAAATTTTTATGTATTATGGAGAGAGAAAGGGAAGGGAAGAAAACGTCAGGAGGGACTTCCCTGGTAGTACAGTGGTTAAGAATCTACCTGCCAATGCAGGGGACACGTGTTCGAGCCCTGGTCCGGGAAGATCCCACAGGCCGCGGAGCAACTAACCCCTTGTGCCACAACTACTGAGCCTGCACTCTTGAGCCTGTGGTCCAAGACTACCTAGCTCGCGTGCCACAACTACTGAAGCCCGCGTGCCTAGAGCCTGTGCTCTGTAACAAGAGAAGCCACTACAGTGAGAAGCCCATGGACTGCAACGAAGAGTAGTCCCTACTCGCTGCAACTAGAGAATGCCTGCGTGCAGCAACGAAGAGCCAATGTAGCCAAAAATAAATAAATAAATAAATAAAATTTAAAAAACCATAAAATATTATTCATGACATTGATAAATTAAAAAAAGAAAATGTCAGGAAATAAGCTGGGAGAAGAGCAACATTTATACTACTATAGGATCTGAAGACGGACAGACATAAAGAGTAGATGTTAAATGTATGACACTTATCAAAGCCAAGTCAGGAGTTGACTCTGGACCCTGTATTTTGTGCCACTGCATTCTCTATGAAGTGTACATGAACAATAATATCACAGTTCAAAGTCAACCTGAAGAAAAGAGGAAATGGCTACTTCCCTAAAATCAAGGAAGTGGATACTTTACTCATTGGGAATAACCTGCTAAGAAGAGAAATACTGAAGCTAATTAAACTGAAATAGTACGAAAAATGCTTTGTAAGTTGCCCAGAGACACAGATGGTATCAAAATCTTGCCACCCTGCATATATTGCCAGAATTTTGGTGGATTTCTCAATGTGGTCTACCATGAAGTTTCTTCAGTCAGACGAAAAAACAGAAGTAAAGAAGTGGAACTATACTAAAGATTTCACTGGCAAATTCTGAAATGAAATGGTTGTCTCTGAATCTTCTTAGAATCATTGTTAGTATTAAAGAAAATTATCATTACTTACTAGATTTGCTAAATCCAGAAATACACTCTTCCAAAAATTCTAAGGTGAGGTGTGGCTCATTGGCTGCCAGTGTCTTACTAATAGAGACAATAAATAGGGTGTTGTTGGCTGGGATACATAAACCTGATGTCTCTAGTAACTGGCCCTCGATTTTTAAATTAAAGGTACAAGTTAAGGCACACAGAAGATTATAGGCAGCTGACCTAGGAGAAAACACAAATTAAGTTGTTTTAAAGCTTATTTTTTCTTATAATTCCAAAATTTTTTCATAACATACAACTTACGATTCTATTACCAAGCATAGATGAACTATTTTTAAATTTTATGATCAATTAGAGATAAGATTTTGTGATTCTATGGTAAACACAAAATACCCCTTTATCGTTTAGGGATTTTTTTTAAAAGGAAAATCTTCACATAACCAGAAGAGGACTGTGAGGCTCCTGAGACAGCGAATACAAGGCCTTTCTAAAAGACATTTCATTGGGATATAAGATATGAGAATTTTATGGTCTTAAGATGGATCAATATAAAGAAAGACAGAATAAGGCATATCATATTTTCAGTGAGGCCAAAACTCAAATTGTGGCTCCCGCTCCCACTAGATCCAGTTATAACTGGGATAATGAGAAATGAGATGGCCCTCATCAAATTAGACTGTTAAAATCTTTCATCAGCATCTACTGAATTTCTTTCTAGGCGTCCTACAAGTTATACTACAAACTAGAGGTCAAACATTTTTTTAATATAATTAAGTCCCCCCTGCCATTTTTTTCTTTTATGAACTCCTACTATTATACATAAGCACTAAATTAAAAAAAAAAATCCAAACCATAATATATATCCAGGTTCCATGAGAACTAAAAGCTCCCTTATAAATGTCTAAAAATATACTTAAACAACTTAGGAAACAGCTCAAAAAACTCAATTTTTAGATGATTTTTCTCCCCTATCCACAAAAGAAATGGTTTGCTCAGTAAACTTCAGGTTTTCCTTACCTCTGAACTTTCATCATGCTAATACATTTATGCAACAACCATATGGGGGGAAAAAGCCACTGAAATTATAAGTTTGCCTCAAGGCTTTTTCTCTGCGACAACATGCTTCAGTAAAAAGCAGAAGCTGTCAGCTTGCTTTATTTCACAAGAGAATAGAGGTTCATTCAAGTTAATAATAGTTGAAAGTTTGCTAGCATTCTTCTATAAGGAATTCTGAATTAGAAATTCGAGACAGACTTATAGTTCCATTTTCCTAAAATGGAAATATTAATATTATTGTTTCTAAGTTTATCTTTTGCTAACTCCTAGGAATTCTGGGTGATATTATTTTGACAGTGACTTTCACTCTGTATATTTCAACAGCTACAAAGAACTGGGATTCCTCAAACTGGGAGTAGGTGTCACAGACTCCTCTGAGATAATGAAAGCTAAGCATACATGAAGTTTTGTGTATATTTTCTGGGAGTTCATGAACCCCATGAGGCCCATCCAGGTAAAGAAATCTTGCTGATTTTTTTTTCCCTCTCAAATAAGGGAGAATTTGGAATTCTAAAAAGCCCATTTATAAACCTGAGTTATAGTATACCCAAGGGAAGATTTTCTGAAGCAGAACTTCAGTACCTTGCCCTAAGTCATAAAGAGAAGCAGATCTAGATTTAAACCTAATCTACTGACTCCCCAGGCCCTGCCCTTTCCTCATTCATGTTTCGATTACTAAGCCTAACCAGAACCAATTATACACTGTTCATCTGACATCTGTATTTGTCTTAAGCTTTCTTTCAAGAATTTTGTTAAAGTTACACAGGTGGAAACTATGCTGTGTTACTGAGTTACTGAACATTAAGCCCTCCTTTTCTTTTCTTTTTTCTTTTTTTCATTTAAAATGCTAAAGTTATAAGCCCTCCTTTTCAAACAATGATAATTTAATTTGACTGCGAGGAAACTTAATAGTGATGTACTTTCGAACATGGGAAAAATTCAGAGAACTCAGAAAAGGAGAAACTTAATTTAGAAATAGACTTTTAGGGAAAAAAAAAAAGACTTTAAAAAAAAAACAAAACCAAACGAACAAAAAAACCCCCACCAAAACTGCTATGCTGTATGTTTCAGCTGAAAGTTGAAAGAACATACATTGGTTTAGTGTGAATCACCCTATTCACAATTCCACAGTTCATGCGAACTGGATGAGGTCATACTGGTTAACCAATATAGAAGACCTGCCAATTTACAGTATTAAGGTAGAGGCTGCTTTAAAAGCTTATTAATTGGTCTCATTTTAAAACCAACAAACCTTGAATAAAATTGAAATGAGTTTTTTAAAAACCTACCGTAAACTAGGGTCTGAACTGCCTAAATTAAGTAATGCGATATTGAGCAGTGTCCCAGGGACATCTTTTGGGCGAATCTTCGTATGCTGGGGGATGGAGTCAGGCTGCGACAGCTCCCAACGTGTCCGGATGTGAATGATAGACTGAACAATGGCTTCACACTCCTGGTGCATGAAGGTCAGTGGTGTGCCCTGGTTTGCAATAGTTAAGGTGAACTGGTTCTCATCCACTAGGCAGATCTCTTCAATTTCCGAAGCATAATAGATATCATTTAGAAAGACTGACTGCCCCAGGACTTTTGTTCGCTCTGCTGAGGTTACCTGAACAGCAGTAGAACCAACCTGAAAAATGGTAGCAAGAGGGTAGAGTGGAAAAGAATTAAATTTCATTATGTAAAATTCTGAGAAGTTTCGAAAACCAACCAAACAAAATACCATGTTAACCATTTAAAGAAGAGTTACCACCATTATGTATTCAAATAGGTTCAATAATTATCGTCATAAATGCTGTCAAAAGAGACTGAAAACAGTAGAAAAAAGTTATTTTTTAAAAGGTCAAGAATCCTATGGATAATTACAGGTTTTATCCTGAAGGTTCACCTTCCTCACTCTGCAAAAAGCATGTAATAATCAGAAGAACTCTCAATAGGTAATTTCCACTGTTCACATATTCCTACTGTAGGACTGATATACAGCAAACTGCCCATTCTACAACACTCTCCTGCCTCCAATCCAACCTGGAATATTATTAAGGGTACACCTCTCCAGTTTTCTGCAGGACCTCCACGAAGATATAGAAAGCTTGGTTTTCCTCCATCTGGACTTTTCGTTTGATACATTACTACCGGGACCCTGGGGAGTCCAGTATATAGTCAGGTTAGTCAAGAAAGGCAATGAATCACTTACCTAACAGGGAGTGAAACTTACTTTAATAGAAACCTTGGTGTCTTTGTGAGCTAGCTTGAGAGCATTGTGGAATACCTTCAGGTCCTCTTCTAAAGCCAAGGTGGCAGCGGGTAGTTTCTGTTGTTCATGCTCAATGTGCTCAGCCAGTTTCCCAGGACAGTCTATGAAAATGAGTCTTTTGCTGCCTTTGAGGCCAGTCAGCAGCCGCTCGTGATACTTGGTGTATTCCCTGACCCAGGAGTTACAGTTATAGATGTAGACTGCAGAGACATTATCATAAGCAAAGCCAGGAAAAACAACAAACCACTTGGAGAGAAAGTCTGTTTTAAAGCGATTGCTAGGCCCAGTATGGGTAAGGTCCACTACAATTTCATATGGCTTTGCATAATATGGCTTTAAAGTAAGTAAGACGTGGTATATCAGCAAATCGCCATTGATTTGACCAGTTTTGAACCTAAGGAAGATGAAAAAAAGTACACAGATCATTAACAGAGTTCTGAATGGATATACAGATGCTACTAATCTATTTTATTCCCTTATATTCTAACTAGTTTTCTAGAGAAAACTAACTATAATATTAAACCATTATACAAAGTCTGAATCCATTTTTTAAATCACTTGTTCTTAAGACACTGAGAAGTAAGGCTGAAGTAAAATGGAAGAGACAAATCCCCAGATCAATAACTATGAGCAACAATAACAACAACAAACCTGCCCACCATAATCAAGCAAGGAGGAAGTCAATGGACATTGGTTGGTTGCTTCTAGGCCCATCCAAGTTCCCAGGTGAACAGTTTGGGTGGGAATGACCTACTTGGAGTCCTGGAGTAAACTGAATGACTTATAGTCAATTCATATCTCACCGTGACCAGAGAGAATGGTTCAGCAATGATCACATGACTCAAAGCAGAACAACCAGGGCCAAAGAGGCCCAATTCAAAGACTTCAGCTTAAACTGGGAATCGAGACGTTTTTCTTTCCTGATGTTTATAAATAAGGGACCATATAGCTCTGGCAGCTGTTAGCTTATATCTTGAGATATGAAGGAAGAGCCTGTCTAAAAACTGAAGAAATGGAGCAGAGAAATGAAGAGCGAAACTGGGGCCCTGGCCATTTCATCTGAGTCCTAGATAAAGCCCCTCTCCTGGGATCACATTTATCCCTGTACTACTCAGCTGTGTGAGCCAATAAATTCCACTTTTTGATTAAGCTGTATTAGGTCATATGTTGCTTACACTCAAAAGAATGCTAATCAATGTGAGGAGTCAAAATAAGGACCATCAGAAAGCCCACAAATTACAGTACGAGAATTTCAAATCAAAACAACCAGTGTTCTATACTTGATGACTCAGGTGGCACTACGAAGTAGGCTAAGATAAATATCCTTTCCTAAGAGTTTTAAATCTTACTGGGAGAAAATAAGGCAAAACTACGACAAGTCGAATGATTTTAAAATAAAAGAAAAATATTTCAAGAACAAAGAAAAGATATGAGGTAGTATGTAATCACTTGTCAAAGAAATTGCAGAGAAAAATACTTTTGTTAAGTTCAAAAGAGTGGAGAGGGCTTCCCTGGTGGCGTAGTGGTTGAGAGTCCGCAGGGGACACGGGTTCATGCCCCGGTCCGGGAAGATCCCACATGCCGTGGAGCAGCTGGGCCCGTGAGCCATGGCCGCTGAGCCTGCGCGTCCGGAGCCTGTGTTCCGCAACAGGAGAGGCCACAGCAGTGAGAGGCCCACGTACCACACACACACACAAAAAGAGTGGAGAAATCAACACAAACTGGGTAACCAGTGAAAACTACATAAAAGATGCTGAAGCGGGCAGGAGGAATTTCAAACTCAACAAGAAGAGGGATTGGCAGGCCTCATGGGGAGAGGGAAAGAAGGAGAAAAATAGGTAACTAGATGTGTTGAGGTAAGAATCACCTAGTTTAGCTAGAATGGAAGATTCATGTAGAGAAGTTTTAAGAGATAAAGATGGAAAAATACAGAATAGCTAAATTGTAAATGGACCAGAACTGTTCAACCAAGGGGCTCAGGTTTTCTCCTAGGAGCCTGGTATTTCTCAGAGGATGTTCTGTGGAGCACCAGCATCAGAATCAACTGTGGTGCTTGATAAAAATGCAATTTCCTGTCCCAGCCCAGACCTACTATATATGAATCTATACAGTGGAGCCTGGAAATTTTCATTGTTTTGAAACAACCTTCTCATCTGATATTTATGTGCACAAACATTTCTGAATTGCTGCTGTAGGTGTTAGGGAGTTATTCAACCACATTTTTTAAAAGAAAGGGGTGTTAAAAAAAAAAGAAAGGGGTGTTATGATCACAGGAAGTGATATATACAACATATATGAAGGAGTCGGGGCTAGTAAAAAAAAGATGTTGTAGTAGTCTAGGTATGGTTTAATAAGCATCTAAAATACTAGGGTAACGATGAAAAGAAGTGACAGTGAAAGAAGAAACCGACTCAAAAATATGAAGAAAGGACCAACATGATCCAAGGTCTGATCAGGGCTGAAAGAAAGGGCTTGAATTAAAAGGATCTGCTGTATACCAAGGCTCTGTCATTACAAAGAATGTTGCTACCATGAACAAAAACAGAGATCATGAGGGGCAGCCACTTAGGGGGAAAAATGAAGTCCATTTTAGAATGAATATGAAGTGATGACAGGACATTCTAGGGGAGTGTGTGTGTGTGTGTGTGTATACACTAAACCACACAAAAGCATTTTCTGTCCCTTATAATCTAAGTGTATCAGATATTCTCTCCAAATTATTGTTGCAGTTCCACACTTTGAGATGTTGGTTATATACATTACTGTTTCTATTATCTGACCAATACCTCGGGTCTCCAAACTCATGTTATCAAACCAGTCTGTGGTATACAAATACAATTTTTAGAGAAGATTTTAATGCTCAATCTCAGGGAAAATGCTATTTTCTCTTCATTTTAATGATACTAACATATCATTCAAGAGCATACAGCAGGCATACATAATAAATGTAAGGTCAAAAGGCATTAAGCAGAACACCCTCCCTGCCCTGGAGGCGGGGATTTGTTCTACAAAGCCTCCTGTTATGCCAGTGGCCAACTAGACAAGTTGGAGTTTTTTTCTTTTTTTTCCCTGTGACATGTGCTTTAGTTGCAGTGGAAAGGAAATGTGTCATCTGTGGTTAGTGGAAAGCTAGCTGTACATATCCTTTTTTACTGCAGATTTACTTCTAGGCTCAGATTCTTCAAGTCTATTCTGCCTTAAATTACTTGGAAGCTGTGCTTCAAGACAAGAAAAGAAGTGGCTTATTAAAATCAGGTTATAATAAGATTTTGACCAAGCATTTTGTAAGGTAGGTCATATATATGGTTTTTCTTATGCCTTTTCACTTGTAACTTCATACAGATTAGTGTTTGAGGAAGTGCTTTCAAACAGTACTGAAGTATCTTACTAACAAAGTAGATTTAGTAATGGAAAACGTATGCTGTTTTTTCTCTCCTATTAGGTAAAATTTAAGTAAGAGATGGAAAGATTTACCATCAACATAAAGCTTTAAATTAGGATTAAGGAGGATCTGAGCTTAGACTCCAGAGTGAATTGCACAGTTTTATTTGTTATCAAAATAAGTTTAAAAAATAAATTTCTCATTACTAATGCTTAGGCATTATAATTTTTATTGAAAATGACCAGAGATAAAGAAAACTTTTGATAACAACCTGGCCCCCACTGCATAAATTTGGGATGTAGAGACAGCTCTCTATTCTTAGGCATTTGTAAGGGTAAGAGAAAGTCTCATTTTGTCAACAGTTTGTTTATTTGGAGATGACAGTACATCTGGCTGAAGACAATCAACAGCGGGCCTATTATCTATCCCATGCGGAGCACTGTTAAAATGTGTACCAATACTATGATGCATATTACACTGTTAATGAACTAATGTGACAAGAATAGTAACCCGCTTTAAATCATTGTAGCATCTAATGCAGAAGTCCAGTCTAGTTTAAAAGGATGGAAATTATTTGCTAACCCAATTTAAAGTATTTCTCTTTGTGGAAGAATCATAAAGTATCCAAAGATTTATGTCATTCAACTTAAAAATCGAAGCTGGACACTACTAGATAGAAGTCAGTGCACGATATCTTTAACTGTCTATTAAAGATCATAATCCAAAAAGTAATCTTACTTCTAGAACACGTAAGAAAGGTTTTTTCCCCTCCCTATTATCAATAGAAAATATTACTTCAGAGGTTAGTTTCCAGTTAGCATTGTTTACTATATGCTACTTTTGTTTGTATAACAATGTATCACATACGTTATTCTTAAGTCAACTATACTTCAATAAAAAAGAAGAAGAAGAAGCATGAGTAGCAGCAGTATCTGTGTCACCTGAGTGTGGGTTAGAACTCTTAGGTCCCTCCTAGACCTACGGAATAAATCTGCATTAAAAAAACAAAAACAAAAAACAAACTCCCATGTACATTTTTTGAGAAGAACTTATATAAAATAAAGTTCTTTTTTTTTTTGCGGTATGCAGGCCTCTCACTGTTGTGGCCCCTCCCATTGCGGAGCACAGGCTCCGGACGCGCAGGCTCAGCGGCCATGGCTCACGGGCCCAGCCGCTCCGCGGCATATGGGATCCTCCCAGACCGGGGCACGAACCCGTATCCCCTGCATTGGCAGGCGGACTCTCAACCACTGCGCCACCAGGAAGGCCCTAAAATAAAGTTCTTAAACAGGCAATTTTACTTAGTACATCTCAGGAGAATAATCTAGTTTTTCCTTCCACTTCCCTATTCATATAAATGCTAACAATAAAGTACTCTTACAAAAGTGGCTCTGACTGGAATACTATTTTGAGAGATAGCTCAATAATGGTAATAAATCTTTCCTGCTTGTTTACCAGTACCTGGAACAGATATGCTAGTTGTATTTAAATCTTCAATCTTACAGTGAATAATGAAAATCAGGATCAGACTTTGTCCCCTTTGTGGACTGGCTTCCAAAGAGCTCAGAGCCAAAACTGAAATTCCACTTTTTCCTTTATAGGTTGAGACTCATGAGCTGCCTTGACTTCCCAATTGAGTCTAAATCCCCATGATCTTGATGTTGTATTTATTTCTATTAAATATTTTATTGTATAATTTATTTTAAAAAATTATGTCAAAACATTCACAGAAAAATGCTAAGCATAAATAATAATGAAAAAAGTCAATAATTTTTGTTGAACTTTTGAGATTATTCAAAAGAAACTTGCCTCTTTTTCTCTGTTAATGCCAAATGTTTAGGATGAGAAAAGTCGCATGCCTTTGCTTTCAGAAAGCCACAATAAGTAAGTCAGGGGATACAGAGGTGAAGGGAGACCCACCACCATAAAACTGCTTTCACAACTACTAGGAATATATTTCTAAGTACCAGCTTTATTCTAAGCTTCAAGATAAACACCCAAGAAGAAAAAAGAACATCTTGAATTCCTACTTGAAGTCTGTTTTCTTTTGGTTGCTACCACACTTGCCCGTTCCTGAACTGCCCCCCCTCCCATTACCACAAAGCCATTTGCGTTTTCTTTTCATACATGAAGCAAAATGTCCCATTTCTCCTTTACTATAAAGATTGGTGACTCATTTGTTAGAGGATGGGGAGTTTCTACAAGGAGTTTCCTTAAATGGTCAGGAAAAAAAAAAAGGAGGAATCAAAAAAGTAAAAGCCGAAGTATCTGACTCAAAGCTAAAGTCTAGCATGCTTAAGAGGGAGAAAACTATAAAACCATGGTATTCAGTTTACAATGATTAGTAGATATCTGTAATGCCACCTTTTAGCATTTAAACAATTAATAGAAATTAAATTGTTTCTTTATATGTAGCCTAACAGAAAAAAAAAAATCAGTTCAGAAGGAATTCAAACAGGATAGCAAATGTTAGGCATGAGCTTGCAGCTAATTTATAACATTATCAGCTGTCTATCTTTTAACTACAGTTACCAAAATGAGGAACCATTATTCTTTCACAAGTTAACAAATTTTATTGCTGTCCCAACAGATTACCAGCATACTCACGGACATGGAACACACAGGACATTACCTGCATCTTGCCTTTCTGATGACAACAGTTTTTCCTTTGTCTCCTGGAACAAAAGCAAACTATACCCATCTGTGGGCTAATAATACTACTGTCTTGGATCCAGATATTCAAAATAAGATGGGCAGAAGCCAAAATGAAAACACTAACACAAACCCTAAAACTCCCGAAGTAGATAAAAAAGTTATTTCTACAAAAATGCCTGAAATCGCAACATCATCTCACACTGCATCTTTAACCCCTAAATCTGAACTGGAGCTTTATATATCTTCCGTTGTCAGGAACAGTTCTCCAACAGTACATAGCATTGAAAACACAAGCAAAAGTCACAGTGAAATTTTCAAAAAAGGTGTCTGTGAGGAAAACAACAACAAAATGGCTATGCTAGTTTGCTTAATTATAATTGTGGTGCTTTTCCTTATCTGTACAATTTTATTTCTATCAACTGTGGTTCTGGCAAACAAAGTCTCATCTCTCAGACGATCAAAACAAGTAGGCAAGCGTCAGCCTAGAAGCAATGGCGATTTTCTGGCAAACAGTGGTCTATGGCCTGCTGAATCAGACACTTGGAAAAGAGCAAAACAGCTCACAGGGCCTAACCTAATGATGCAATCTACTGGAGTGCTCACAGTTACAAGGGAAAGAAAAGATGAAGAAGGAACTGAAAAACTCACCAACTAACGGATGCTTTAGTGAAGAAAAATGCAAAGTAGCAATGAGAAAGTTTCTGGAGTAAAAATGAAGTCAGTTTGATACTTAATGCCAAGGTGTTGTTCTGATGGTCTAAAATTTAACATGGCAGGCTGCGCAATTTAGAATCAAGCAGGTGAGAAGTATGCCTGCTTACTTAATTACTTAAACTGTGTCTGACACTATTTTAAAAAGCAAAAATAAAACAACCAAGCATCTGAGGAAAGTTTTAAAGACAAGCTGAAGGAACTGACTAATAGAGGTAGAAAGGGACAATTAAATATTTCCTGTTCAGCAAGAGTAGTTAAATGATCTTTGTCCGAATGTTATTAAATTTTGAAGAGTTTTAGTGTGTCGTTACAGGCAAGTATATGCTTTAACATCTAACAGAAGTCACATTCTTAATGCACAGAGTTGAACTATATAGTTACGTGGTACTTTCTTTGCTGAATGTGACAGAATCCATACCAGCTCATCTATCCAACACAGCTAATGTTATGCTAGATGTTTTCATCTTTATATATGGCACACATAAGAAAGTGGTTTTCTACTATAAATATTTAATTAAAATTTAAAATTTTGTATAATAAATTAAGACTTGTTAGAATAAAAGTGACTACGTACATTTTCATTCACTTTATTATTTTAGAGAATACACTGTCAAGATCAATAAGAACTAGAGCACAACTGAAACAGATGAGATTTATAGCCACAACAGAAGGCTAAGTATAAATGTAACGCATATCTTACTGTTTAAGTATGACATAACTCTGTAAATATTGCTTATTGGATTATTTATAGCAAATATCCAAAGGCTGATTATTTTTTGGACTTTGAGAATGCCAAGTGGACTAATAAATGACCAATTTTATTTATTATCCAATATGACATAAGCAAAGGAAAGACGTGTGTGTGTGTGTGTGTGTGTTTATTCTAATTTGGAAAACAGGATACTTCAGGTAATTCTTTAACCTTTAAAGAAACTGGGTTCAAGTAAAATAATGACTTACATTTAGGTTAAGACTTCCGTCATCAATTCAATATATTACAAAAATTGGTTTGAGAGACTTTCCAAATGTCCACTGAAACTGACACAGGGCATACTTAATTAAAGATCAGACCATATTTAAAAAATCTCATCCCTTACTGAGCATTTATTTTGGGCAATATGCTAGACATTTAAGAAAAGATTTTATATATTTTTTCCAAGTATTACCACCATCTTACCCTCCCTTCTAGGTTAGTGATTCTCATCCTGACTCCAAATCAGAATCACCTGAAGAGTTTAACTCACCAATGCCTAAGTCACACCCCTTCCTTCTGATTTAATTAGAATGGGGTGAGCTCGAGCTCCAGGAATTGATAATTTTTGCATAATTCCCTAGGTCATACTGCTCTTGGTCATCAAATTCAATTCTTAAAATTTCCATGGCTCCAAAGATCTAGGTTACATTTTTTTTAAGGTTACCTCTTAAAATGAGAGGGGGAAGAAAAGCATCGCTTTTATTATCAATTTATTACCAATTTATAAAAAATCCATTTCCTAAATAACAAATCATAACCACATTATTTCAGAAAAAGGTAAGCATCAACAAAGGAAAAAGGAAAGCAAGAGAATACTCATGCCGATTGTGGTACATCAGGTTATCTTTTGAGGGGTAAAAAGGATCAGACTTGAAAGGACACTGGCTGGGCAGAGCTCCCATTCTGTGCAAATAAAAAATCTGAGATTGTGTACTAGAACAAACAGTGACAACACAAAGCAGTCCTTGAATCACATATAAATACTTGTCAGTAAACTGAAACAAATTAGTGTCCTTTTAAAAAGAAGAAATTAACTAGGCAACTACTTTCCTATTCAACATACATTTTCTCACAAAACAGAAAGCTCCTACTGCAGGAATATTTAAAATTCATCACTCACTATCTTGGCTATTAAACACACATCCTCAGATTGACAGTATCCAATGGTAGCTCATGAGAAGTGGTTCCTTTCCCAACTTGACCAGTGTTTAAAGGTGATAGGTTAAGAGATATATATATATATATATATATATATATTTTTTTAGCGGTACGCGGGCCTCTCACTGCTGTGGCCCCTCCCGTTGCGGAGCACAGGCTCCGGACGCGAAGGCACAGTGGCCACGGCTCACGGGCCCAGCTGCTCCATGGCACGTGGGATCCTCCCGGACTGGGGCACGAACCTGCGTCCGCTGCATCGGCAGGCAAACTCTCAACCACTGCACCACCAGGGAAGCCCCTAAGATATGTTTTGAATTCAAATTTTAAAAGTTATTTTTGAACTAAGACACTTTTGTTTTCTACCCTTGGGGTGCTATGGTCCACATGCTTATTAATTCAGGGATTTAAAAATAGTGAAATAGAAGTTTATACCATATTTAAAAAGTTTATAGCATATTGTATACTATATATATAGCAAATTATATTACATAAAATAAGTTTATAGCATATTAAAAAAAAAACTATTCTTTTTTTTTTGTTTTGTTTTGCGGTATGTGGGCCTCTCACTGCTGTGGCCTCTCCCGCTGCGGAGCACAGGCTCCGGACACGCAGGCTCAACGGCCATGGCTCATGGGCCAAGCCGCTCCGCGGCATGTGGGATCCTCCCAGACCGGGGCACGAACCCGTGTCCCCTGCATCGGCAGGCTGACTCTCAACCACTGCACCACCAGGGAAGCCCAAAACTATTCTTTTTGTACTAAGTTTTAAGTGCCTTGAAGTTAAGAACTAGGTCTTAACAATCTGTGTTCCTCTGCAGCGACCAGGGGAAAGCGGGGCATGGTTTAATGCTTACTGTATCTACTATAATAGGTGCTATGCTAGGCACTTTACATTTACCAAATCCCATAATACATTTATAAATTAAGAATTATGATCTCCATTTTTCAGAGGAGGAAAGAGGCTAGAAGGTGACACGCCCGAAGAAATCTGTATTCAGACTGACTCATACTCTTCTCAACATACTTTGCTTATTAGTTAACTTATTTAAAAAATGATTCCTAATTTATTTTACTTTGCACCGACACTTACTTTGTGGGTAACCAAAGAGCTGTGGACTTGAACTCAAAAATTATTTAGGAAAGTATTTACCTGGGCTTAGCCTAAATTATGTATGAGGAAATAACATTAACATTTACTGGCTATCTACTGTGTGTAAGGCATTTACACATGTTATGTAATCTTACTTAATCCTCACAAAACTCAATAATAGAAATATTCCTCCGGAGGAGG
Organism: Mesoplodon bidens; assembly: GCF_964165515.1. Taxonomy (NCBI): domain Eukaryota; kingdom Metazoa; phylum Chordata; class Mammalia; order Artiodactyla; family Ziphiidae; genus Mesoplodon; species Mesoplodon bidens. Next base: position 13,374,872 of record NC_138179.1, read on the forward strand.
AAATGGTGACTCAGAAGTGCAGCGACTTGCCTAAGGTCATACAAGAAAACAGGACACATCATTCACTTGTTATGAAAAGAAATCTCACTATGGGTAATAACCTGACTGGCAGTTTTTCCTTACAACATATAATTTTCTCTCCAAGGTTCTATTTTAAATAACTAAACTATATAATCACATTACTAGAGAGTCTCAAATGTTTACCTATGAATGTTAATTAAAAGCACTCAAATCATGTAGCTCCAAATTGTTTCAAAATAAATTCTGTTAAAGCAGTACATTTCTTAGTCATTTTGTGGCTTACTGCACTTCCGGAACCAACTATTGATAAACTTCCTCTTTTTCTACAGAAACCATTTCAGTTTGCTAAAGGACCATTTTTAATCTGAACTGAACCACCCCTTTTGCTTTCTTAGCCAAATGATCAAAATGCCCAGTTAGAACAAGAATTCAGCATTCTGCAAAAGAAGTTAACAGCTGAGGTAAGACAATTTTCACACATGCAATCTGGTTTGATCTTTGCTTTATACAGAATTTATTTTTAAAACTAAAATTTCATTATTGTTTTAAACTTAAAGTCTGAGAGTCTAAAGATGTCTATAACAGGAATTGTGGTTTTGTTGCATGGAATTTAAAAAATTCAGTGTTGAGCCTGCCTTGGAAAAAAATTTTCACCTAGGTTTCTATAATATTAACCCTTTAAAGTTTATTGATTCACTGTTTGTTGACCTTAGCTCTGTAATTAAAAGAAATAAATCTAGGGCTTCCCTGGTGGCGCAGTGGTTGAGAGTCCGCCTGCTGATGCAGGGGACACGGGTTCGTGACCCGGTCTGGGAAGATCCCACATGCCGCGGAGCGGCTGGGCCCGTGAGCCATGGCCGCTGAGCCTGCACATCCGGAGCCTGTGCTCCACAACGGGAGAGGCCACGACAGTGAGAGGCCCGTGTACCGCAAAAAAAAAAAAAAAAAGAAAGAAAGAAATCTATAGCCATGACAGAAAATGCTAAGGGTTGGAAATAAAACTAGAATTCATGGGATATGACTGAATTTACAACCCCAAAATACCGATTGCTAAAAGTTCTGATTTGCTGTCTATAAAATTTTCCTATATATAAGCATAATCCATAGATTTATTTTTACTTTTTAATCCCCTTTAGTTTCCATGGTAAGAATGGTCACCTTCACCTAATTAAAAAAAAAAAGCCAAAGGTGATTAGATGAGATATTCAATTATCATTATCATATATGCTTTATTTTTCACACAAATAGAATTTTTAATTTAAGTAATAATGATGACATGAAAATATTATCCTTCATTTTTACAGCTAAGAAAAAACTGCTATGATAAAATATGTATATATATACTCATATCATCTACATATTTATGTCATGTATTATTATGAGTCTTTAGTAAACAGTGTAAAATAGATATAGAAAAAAATACCCACAGAATAGAAAGTTGTTAATATGGAGAAAAGATGCTTATTCTGTAAGTAAGCTGGACAATTACAAAGTGAATATCCTCCAAAATAAAAACTGCAAAGAGTTTACATAGACTTGTAATATAACAGAATGATAAATTCACAGTGGGTGGTGATATCCTATTTCAACATTTCATTAAATACTTATGACTTTCCCTCATATAAATCCACTTTGGATTTCTTCTAAGTAACTATTACAGAAGCTAAAAAAATAAAGATTTGTATCTTTTTTTGGCACGACTTGTCTATATATATACATATATTTTTAAAATATTTAATTAATTAATTTATTTATTTTTGGCTGCGCTGGGTCTTTGTTGCTGTGCGCAGGCTTTCTCTAGTTGCGGCGAGCAGGGACTACTCTTTGTTGCAGTGCTCGGACTTCTCATTGCCGTGGCTCCTCTTGTTGTGGAGCACAGGCTCTAGGCATGTGGGCTTCAGTAGTTGTGACATGCGGGCTCAGTATTTGTGGCACGTGGGCTCAGTATTTGTGGCTCACAGGCTCTAGAGTGCAGGCTCAGTAGTTGTGGTGCACGGGCTTAGCTCCTCTGCAGCATGTGGGATCTTCCCGGATCAGGGCTCAAACCCGTGTCCCCTGCACTGGCAGGTGGATTCTTAACCACTGCACCAGGGAAGTCCTGTCTATATATTTTTAAAGGGTCAGTCTCAAATGTAGAGTTTAATAGTGCTTGTGTTTTTCAACTAATGCCTATATAATTCTACTCAGAAGGAAATTATGAATTCTGAATAAGTCTGAATTTGTTAAATATAAATTTGATGCCTGTCAATGTCCAATCTTTAAAAATCACCTCAAATATGACAGCTTATAGGCTAACCATTCAAAACTCCCTTAGCTGTTTTCATAGTCACAGGACTAAAATGGTTTCCTGGTAGTTCTTGTCCACCCTTTTATACAAGACTAACTCCAAAAGTTACTTACATATCTGTTCCCAGAGAGCTCACATCTCCTCCCCTCATAAAGCATTCCTATTTCATAATTTTACTACGAATGTAACAGAAGGAAAGAGCTCCTAGTACAGGACTGACTGGTTTCTGTATCAGTGCCACTGTTTAGAGCTGTGACACTCTGGCAAGTTACCCAACTTCTCTGTGTCTCAGCTTTACCTGTAAGACAATGATAACATCACTTTGCTCATTAAAATAGGATACTGCTGAACATTTGGCATGTACCCAGTAAATGGTAGCTATTACTATTGATAAAAAATAGTCATCAAATAACTCCTATCATAGTTCAAAGTTAATTTCCCTTTCTGCCTTTCCTCAAGATATGGAACTGCTGTGTTCTTCCTTTTCTGGTTTCATAACATTACTAGTTGGAGATACAATAAAATTTAGATACACTAAATTTTAATCTATTATATTATAACATTATATCAAAGTAACCGAAATTCAAATGATATTTTTGATACTGCTACCTACACTTGCCTTGTCTAGGATATGCTATCCAAATCTCCTTGATTCCCCTTAAAAGACAATGACATCTCTCTTATCATATCCAACTTAGCATCAATTTTAAATGCTAAATCCTTTATGTACTTATGCATTATATTTATGAGAACATGTCTAATATATGGGGACTCCTACTTCACTATAACTGCCTTTAAAATGCTTAGTTAAAACAGCTGATTTTTTCTTCTTTTTAAAAAATGTTGTATATTCAGGAAGAACAAAGGACCAAAATCACAGACTTAAACCTCAAAGTCCAAAACTAAAATAATGAGCAAAATACTGCCATGTAAAGGTAGACAAATTCAGGGTTTCCCTGAGCAGCAGACTAAGGGATTTCTAGAAAAATGCTATATAGATTGTGCATAGGTTATTTAGAGTAATTAACAAGTATGCTTCTGGGTAGTGCCAGGAAAAAAAGGGAGGTGGGGAATCTTAAGGATACTTAGAACAGATAGGAGAGCCTGAAATGAAAGGTAAGTAAGTTTGAGAAGGTGGGTGATTTAAGTCCTGTCCTCCATTTTGGGAAGATCGTTCCTCTTTGCTGGTTCCCTGTATCTGCAAAGATGGAGAGCAGCGTTTTGTGGTTCCTTCTTTCTTCTACTTCAATCTTCTTCCCCAACGTCTAATTTTGTTCACTTTAACCTTCTACCCTAACTTCTTGCTAAATACATAATCACTATTTATTCTTCAGCTTTTTAATTAACTTTTCTTCAATACCTTCTCTAATCCATTAACCTTCCCCTTTTCCACGTATTTGCTGCTTACTCTAAGTTTTGCTTTATTTTTCTCCTTTGTGTTATTTTGTATTTCTTTGTATTCCTTTTTCATTTCATCTTATCCAACATTTTCTCCTCCTTTTTACTCCCCTGCCCCATATAGTTCTTTCTTTCTACCTTCTTTCCCTGCAGAAGCAATGTTGGTATTTCAGGTACACAGGGCTTATATATATATATATATATTTAAAATACATATGTTAAATAACTTTCTGCACTGGTAATAACACTGGCCTCACTGTCTCTGAACTAGAAAAAAAAGCCTGTTTCTTCACTATTATACCCCCTATTTATTCTTTTTCAAAATCCTGTTCCTTTTTTCTGGACTATTCTGAATTGCTGTAGTAGAATTCTAAGACATTCTAGTATTCTGATGTAGCAGACCCTAGGAGGTTAGATAGCTAACTGAGGAGTTGGAGAAAGGAGTAGGATAGGTAAAAAATAGAATTTGGTTTTAATATTGCTGTAACCCTTAAATGACAAGTGGCAAATCTCATACACTGAAGGTCTACGACGTTCCTATTGACAAAAGAGGCTATGAACCTATCAAAATTAATCTTACAGACTAAACTGGGCTTATAATTATGTTCCTATTTGGGTTCTTTCCTTCCCTAATGCCTTTTTCAGCTAACTGAAAAAAGGAACTGTGTGGGTTTTTTAAAAAAATTTAAGAAAGGTCACAAAAGAAGAAACATTTTTCGGCGAAGACAATTCATGGCCTATGTTTTCTGTTGCTTTGGATGGCATTTTTTGAAAACTAAAGTGAAACTCTAAAGAATAACACTTTCCAATGAGGCCTTTTTTTGAGGAAGGGGTAATCTGTAGAATAGGAGGTAGGAACTGCATGGATGATAACCAACTAGAGATGATTTAAATTCCCATATTTATGCCAAAAGTTTCAAATTTTTTCCTTATTAAACCTTTTGCAAAGTTGGTATAAAGCATAATTTAATAACTCAGATTTTACCTTCTCTGCTTACATTCTGGTAGAAGTATCAATAAACAGTGAAAAATTGACATGGAAAAGAACCAAGAAGCCCAATATAGGTTAGGCGTTTACTGAGCTGCTAACATATACAGCACTCTGATGTAAAGGAATCAAAATATAAAAACATGAGGCAGCTTGGGGGTAGTAGAATAGAGCATATGCTTTGGAATCAGATGGTCCTGGGTATAAATTCCCAGTCTGCCACTAATAATGATATAACATTCGGCAAATTGCTTAAAGCATTTGAATTTGTCTCTTTATCTATAAATCAAGGATTACTCCATCTTTCTCAGAGTTATTTAAAGGTTAAATGAAATGAAGTATGTAAAACACCTGAAACGGTGCAACACATAGGATGTTCTAGGTAAGGAATTTTCTTTGTTTCTTTCTGCCTTCTTCAAGGTTCTTTAAAATCTTGTTTGAGGGGGTGGGGATGATAAAAAGAAAATGTGAAAAGTAATTAAAAAAACACAATTATTTAAGAGAAAAGAAGTGTGAGTGAGGTACATACATGAAGAATTATCTAAGGAACTATAAAGACAACAAGAACTTCGGGGATTCAGGGAACGGCCGAGCTCTTTGGGCTGTGGTCAGTCACAGAGAATTTGGTCTAAGAAGGGAATTTAAGTTGAGGTCTGACAGACGAGGACAGGTTCAGTTAGGCAGCCAGAGGGGGAAGAGGCTGGGTTTGGAAGAAAGAACACACTCTCAGAGGGTGAAAAATAGCATAATGAAAAGTGTCTGTTTAGGAAAAAAAAAAAAAAAGTGTGTGTTTAGGAAGTATGTAAGATAAGGAATGAGAAGTTTCAGTCATGAGATATGAATCTGGACTGGTAAACTCGAGCCAGGTGGAAGAAAATTCAGTTTGAATTTTTATCTTGACAGCAACGGGGAACTCTCAAGCAAGGGAACAGTAACCTGATCATACATGCTTGTAAGAAGACTAATTCATCAGCAGTGTGCAGGGGGTTTAAAGGAGAAATATTTTAAAATTTAGGCCTGAAGTATTACAGAGAAAATAAAGAGACTGTACAGGAAAAAAATCATGTCTTTTCTTCTACTGTGTACCGAGTGGCAGAGGAGTAAGCAATGAAAACTACTCAAATATACTGAAAAATCTATTTGCAAAACTTGAGGGAGTTCTTCTTCTATTACTGTATCTTGCACAGACCATCAAATCTCTCTCAGATTGGCCTAAAAATCAGAGAAAAACTATAGTTTCAAATCATATAGACCAGGACCTAAAACCCTGAGATTTTCCTTTCCCTAATGTTAAGAAATAACCAAATAGTTACCATTATGTTTAATGATGTGCAAAACAAGTATATTACACACAGAGCTGAAAACTATCCTCACTTGAGAGATAAGGCATTTGAGAACACGAGAGATTGACTAGTTCTCATGGGTAGATAGGTAGTTAGGTGGTAGAAGTAGAACTGGAACTTAAAACTCTTCAAGTTTTAGCATCTGCCACATCCCACAAACTTATAGACGTGCCTTCTTTTCTTAGGCCCTTTATGTTGTTCCCCTGGCTAGAATATTTTATTTGCTTAATTAATTCTTACAGACCTTTCAAGATTCAGTTCAAGTTTTACTTCTCTGAGAAACCTTCCCTGAAGCCCTCCCAGGCTAGCTTAGTTCCTCTGTGCATCTTCTGCATACCTTTGTGAGAAAACATATCAAATTATTATATTTATTTATTTATTTATTGTTTCTACCAATAGAAACTTAAAAAAAATTTGGGGGTATCTCCTAAACCAGAACAGGGCCTGACACAATGGTGGTATGGTGGTGTTTATCAATTAATAAGTGAAAGCAGCAGCAAGACTACTTACTCAACCAGATTCAAAGAGCACTTGAGGATTTTGAGCCTAGGACTACTATGAGTTGAACTGAATCCTTTAAAAGTATGAGGTCCTAATATAAAGACACTGTGCTGGACACTGATGCTGCTGCAAAGATTACTTAATACAACAGATTCTGTGCATGAGAAACTCACAGAGGTAGTACCATTAACAAAAATAGAGAAGTTAGGACAGGAGTCACTATCGAGATGAAGATGAATTCTGTTTTTAATATGTTCAATTTGCTGATAGTGAGATATATAATGGAAATGTCCACCAAGAAGTCACACAGATGGAACAAGAATTAAGGAAATTTAGGCTGGATATACAGGTTTGGGAGTTAGAGCATAAAGGTAAGAGCTGAAACCTTACAGATTCAGGATTAAGAAAAGTAGTTAAGAGTGAAGACAGAGTACATATCAAGTTATCAAGTACCATATTTAGGACGCAAGAGAAAGACAGGAGCTAGTGAGATGAGCATGAAAGAAAGATGACTACGAAGATCTACTCGAATAGCAGTGAAGGAGTAATCAACAGTGTCAAATGTGATCAAGAGAGGAAAAAAAGAGAAAGAAAAGACCACTGGATTAGGTAATAGACGGTTACTGGTGTCCTTCGAGGCAGCAGGATCAATGTATTTCTAGCAGTAAACAGAGGAAAAAGTAGCACGCACACGGTACCAGCGTATGGAGCCTATGCGTTTGAGATGTGTGACTGTGAAACGGAGGACTGTAGTGTAATAAACCTACAGGGGCAGCAGGGCCAAGTACAGATCTTATGAAAGAAGAGAGATCACTGCCTATGAATTCCAGATGTTATATGATAAATTAGAGTATAGTTAAGAGTTGGTCACATTAGCCTGTAGTGTATCAAGTCTAAATTAGGAAAGATAAATACTTATCAAGTACCTACATACTTTATGCCAGACAGTAAATGATACCTAATTGTCTTTCTTTCTTTTATTATAAAACTACTGGTAAAGAGGAAACATTCTGAAATGGATCCCAAATATTTCACCATAATTTTGTTTTGTGGACATCTGAACGATACTTTTTTCTCAGAGACAGAAGCAACTACAACAGAGAAGCAACCACAGTCTACTTTATTTAGATCATCAAGGTCATATGTCTCAGCTAATTCTCAAAGCACAACAGAGAATCCTTCGGGTCAACCAACACAATTCAACAACCTTTCTTCTGGACAACCAATAACAACTGCCGAAGTTGCCGCTGGACAACCAACACCAACTGTCTATGTGTCTTCTGGGAAACCAGCAGCACATACTTCTACTGGACAACCACTTGCCTATAATGTCACCAGAAAACCAATACCAATGGCCAACACCTCCTCCCAAGGAACAGCACTACCTGTGTCCACCTCTGCCAGACAACGATCAACATCTGCCCATTCTTCTACCAGACAACCACCACCATCTGTCTATACTCCCACTCAACAACCATCATCTATCCACACCTCCTCTAGAAAATCAATACCACCAACTGCTCATAATCTATCCATACAACCAACACCAACTGTCAGAAGTTCACCTAGGGGTACACCAGGATTCAACCTAGAAACTACTACTAAAAACAAGAGCGCACAGAAAACCAATTCTAATTCAACAGCGACCATATTAATTGGTTTAGTTCTGACTTCTATGGTGGTAGCTATAATCATGATTGTATTGTGGAAATGCTTCCGAAAACCAGTGTCACATGATCAAAATTGGGCAGGTAGGTCTCCATTTGCTGATGGTGAAACCCCTGACGTATGTCTGGATAACATTAGAGAAAATGAAGTGTTCCCAAAACGTACATCAATTGTTTCACTTATGGCCTGGAAACCAAGCAAAAGCACACTTTTAGCAGATGACTTAGAAATTAAGTTGTTTGAATCAAACGAAAACATTGAAGATTCTAATACTCCCAAAACAGAGAAAATAAAAGATCAAGCAAATGGCACATCAGAAGATAGTGCTGATGGATCAACAATTGGCACTGCTGTTTCCTCTTCAGATGATGCAGATCTGCCTCCACCGCCTCCTCCCCCTCTTGATTTGGAAGGACAGGAGAGTAACCAATCTGACAGACCCACAGTGACAACTGTATCTCCTCTTCCAAATGATTCCACCAATCTCCCACCATCTCTGGACTGCCTCAATCAAGTCTGTGAAGATCATGATTCTGAGTTCAAACAGTCATTTCCACCTCCCCCTGACTCACTTAACTTGACCCTGCCTCCAGGAGATTTTATGAAAAACCAGGAGATCCAGTGTCAGCAGTTCCCTAGTCCTCCTGACTCTGATCAAAATCTCAATGAGTCCCTGCCACCCCCACCTGCAGAACTGTTATAACTACTACTTGCTTTTTAGCTGATTTTCTATTCTTCTCAAAGGACTCCAATCTTTTGTTTTTCTTCATGTGATGAAATACATTAAATGGCAATTGGTAGCCAATTTTGATTTTTATTCAGGAACTACCTGAAATCTGCTCAAAGCCTATGTGCATAAGTGGAACTTTAAAAAAAAAATTATATAACAGTGGTCTATTTACTGGCTATAGGCCCTAACTTTAATGTACAGTACATTTTACATATGTGGATGGTATGTGTATCAGTAACTTAGCCATTTTGGAAACAAGCAATCTACATATGCTTATTATTATCCAATAGATATTTTTTTCCTGAAAAGCTGTGTATAAAGTTACCTTGAATAAATAAAATTTTATTTTTCCATTTCAAAGTTTGAGGGAGTGTGTGTATGAGAGAATTTAAATATATACTCCAAGTTTTAAACAAAACTGTTAAGTTTTAAATTAATACCTCGGGTATTAAATAAATATTCCAAGTTGGTCGGGATGAGATTAAAATGCATGTCTATTTGAGAATAAATTTCCTTTTAGCTCTCATTGGAAACTGTCAGACAAACATATTAAAGCATCAAATTGGGGGGCTGGGTTGGGGACATTTACTCTGAAAAAAATACGAGCACACACCATAAAATGTAGACATTTTCCTATCTTGTTGGGGGAACACAAATTTTAGAACTAGCCACTTTAAAAAGCTTCTTCTTCTTTTTTTTTGGCTGTGCTGCACAGCTTGTGGAATCTTAGTTCCGTGACCAGGGATTGAACCCGGGCCCTTGGCAGTGAAAGTGTGGAGTCCTAACCACTGGACTGCCAGGGAATTCCCAAAGTTTCTTTATATGCCTCAAGCACCCCCCAAAAATGAAATCTTATAAAAGAAAAAAACAAACAAACCACCAAACCACTATGGCTTCATTCCAAATTCGGATGACTTTTTTCAGAAAAAAAGGACTGTATCAAAATACAGATGGTTCTCAACTTTAAGAAACTCTTAACTACCTTTCTTACACAGAATTTCATCTTTTATTCATTACCTGACAAGTGATAAATCTGAGTTATCAGAGTAGGGGCGGGCCCAATCTTTGTCAAAGTTAAGACGGAGAGAGTCCACTGGCTGATCCTTGTGGAGATGCCAGCGCATGCCTGCAGAAGTGCTCCTCTGCCCAAAAGTGCACATTCTCCCGCCTTACCCCACCCGAACTCAGGGGACAGTCACTTAGAATGAAAGACGGAGACCATAGTGGTAACCTACCCTTGGAGAACCTCTCATAGCTCTGGGATTTTTCAGAATAAAATATAGTATTTACTGGCAGCACTGGTGTTCAAGAAACCAATAAAGCTCCATCTTAATAAAAACTAGCAGACTTTTGGACATTGAAATTTTATATACAGTGTTTCTCTTTAAATCTTTTAAGGAGTCCCTTACTGACTCTTAAAAAACTTTTTATCTGCAGACACACTTCCTTTGCACTTCTTATTTTTCTTGAATAAGCATGATGTTTATTGTCATATTGCATTGGTTTTCCTCTGTCTTCCACATTAAAAAGTTCTTTCAAGTATTTTTCAAACTTACCATTTTTGAGGTTAATTTATTTAGCAACAATTAGGAGGTTAAGAATTTCCTCTTATTCGTTTGAATTTTAAGTATTCTAGTTAGGGTAAATAAGGTATAAAGTTTTTATATTTGGTCAAGACTTTGACATGCCTTAAATCACCATAACCTTTCTTGTTTTACATATAGGATTGTTACCTAACAGGCTCTTTCCATACTTTTGCTCTTCTTTTTCATCACTTTCTTTCCTGACCTCTTGAAGGAGAAGTATTGGGAAATACCAACCCTCATAGACAAATCAAAGAGCTGATGACCTGGTCATAGTTGTGTCTGATTTCTTCAAATACTACAGAGGCAGCTTTTCTCCTTCTGTTCTTTGTACAACAGAAGAACAGACTCCTGTCAGCAGCTGCTTTTTGTTTTTTAAGAAATTCTCTGCCAGGGGGAAAGTAATTCCTATTTACTGAATGCAATTTTTCCCCACTGAGGTCAGTGGAAGCTGAGCAGCCAAACAGTGGCAATCCTTGCCTAATCAGCAGAAAGAAATGCAAGCTAAAGAAACACAGGAGAAAAGAAAATGCTGGAACAAAGAAAAACCTACAGAAAAGACTAAAGAAGCAGGATTCAGAAGAGAAAGTTTATTTCCTGACTATGGCAAAAGGACAAGGCACAGGGGAATAAAAGGTAGACTGAACTACATACTACACACCAGTGGTGCTCTTGCCAGATCCCATTAACCAGATTCAGAACAACCCTCAAGACCATCTAGTTCAGCTCCTTTTATTTGTTAAATGCTGAGAAAACAGGCCCAGAGAGAGTAAGTGACTCGCTTAGAAGTGGTAGTGAAAGCTGAGTTTGTTCGCTGACTCCTGGTTCAGCATTCTTTTCACTAACATAGGACCAAAGAGCACCTACCTCACACATTGCAACATACATTTATCACACATGGTGTGATAAATTTGGTGTTGGTGGTGGGCAACACAATGAATTAGATGAGAGTGACTCTAATTCTTGTTATTACCTAGTTCTGAACAAAAAGTAAAGTAGCAAAATATATGGGCACCTATAAGTAAAACACTGCGATATTAGTACATGATTAGATAGATCAATGGTACAGAATGGAAAGTCCAGAAACAGACTCAAATCTCAAATCAGTATTGGGACAACTGGATAGGTAATTGGAAGAAGATGAAACTGGATCCATACTTCATACTACATTAGAATAAACACCAAATAAACCAGAGATATAAATATAAAACATGAAATTATATAAAATTATATAAAAAAATAGAAGAAATATGAGTGAATTCCTTTATAATCTGAAAGTGAGACAAACCTTCCTAGTTAAAACTCAAAATCCAGAAGCATTAATTAAAAAAAAAAAAAGGAAGTCCAATTACATAAAACTTTTAAATGTAAAACAAACACCATCAGAAAAGAAAAAACATACCTTTGACAAAAGACAAAGGACAAACTGGGTAAAAATGTGCAACTTAAGTTAAGACAAAGGGCTCATATCCCTAAAGTTTAAAAAACCTAAATATAGATTCGGGGGGGATACCCACAACACACTAGAAAAAACATGCAAAACATATAAAAGACAGTCACAGAAGAAAAATTTAAATGATCTTTAAAAACATATATAAAGTATACAACTTTTCTTATAATAAGAAAGATGTATTTAAAATTAAACTGAGATACTATTACCCATCAGATGGAAATAAATCCAAAAGTTCAGCAACAAAGTCTATGGTGAGGCTCTACAGAACTAGACACCCTGATATACTGCTGGTGGAACTGCGAAATGGTATAGTCAATATTTGGTAATATCCAGAAAAATTCCAAATGCATTTACCGTTTTACTCAGCAATCCTACTTACAGAAATTTTTTTCAAAGACTCATTGGACAAAATATAAAATTACTTAGGTGCAAGGGTATTCACTGTGGCATTATCTGTAACAGCAAAAGTCTGGAAACAATCCAGATGCCCATCAACAGGGCACTGGTTAATAAACCATGGTACACTCCCAAATGGAGTACTATGCATCATGAAATAAATGTGAAAGATCCCTATATGCTGACATGGAGTGATCCTCAAGATATATTATTAAGTAAAAAAGAAGAAGATGTGTAGCAGTCTACTTAGTATGCAACCTTTTATATGAGGAGGGGCGGGGATAAGAACATATGATACATACATACAGATTTTTGTTTTTTTTCAAAAAGAAATACTGTTAAGATACAACCAAAAGCTAATAAAAATAGTCACCAATAAGAGGAGGAAGGGGATAGGGCGGAGGGGATAGAGAAGCAAGGTTTCCCTGAATATACCTTGTTATACAGTTTTGACTAAAGCAGTCCCTAAAAACTGATAAGTAACTGAAATAAATGAAGCTAAATTTATGTAAAGTTGGTGATATAAAAAATATAGAGAAAATTATTTCAAGGTGCATTAGGACACAGAATTGATTATACATCCTTAATGAAATGTATTCTAAGAACAAATAAGGCTGCAAAGAGTCTTAAACTTTACTCAGTAGTCTGTAATCTAAGTATCTGTAGCAATACTGGTATTATTTTGAAACTATTGTAGGATGACACAAATAAGCAATTACGTTAATGCTGTTAGAAACCATTTATAGGAAATATGGGGGATAGAGGAACAAATTAAATCTTCACAAGGAAGAAAACAGATAAATCCAGATGAGGGACATTCTAGGGAACAAGTGGCTGAGTTTTGGCAACAAGCCCGTGACACGGGGGGAAAAAGGGTGGTGAGGTAGGAGAAAGGATTGATTCACTTGAATTTTGACCTGATAATTTCTATCTTGTCAGTTCTTCCATGCTTTTAAAATACTTTATTCAGTACTCTTAGCTGTTTTCAGCAGTAAATTCAGTCTGAATAGCCAACTATATTACCAAAAATAGAGAATATAATACTTTTACTCTCAAATAAGCACAACAAATGTTATCAACTTAAGTAACAAAGGTAAACTGATTGGGTTTCCAAACTGTTGGTTTAACATGGGATAGTTGTGCCCTGGCAGGTAATCTGTTATACCTTTCACAATGTTGGGGTAATGCATCCTAGAACGGTGTGCTTCACAAAAGAATATGCAAGTTAGTTTACTGCTTAGTCTAGAATATTTGACTTATCTAAAATGTAATGTGTCTGAATAACATCTAAAATAAGTTGTAACAAACACTTAAGCCTACAAAAAATTATTCTTTTTTTGGAGTAATGTAATATACTATTATTTTACTTCATGAGAACTTCTAAAATCATAAGGACGATTCAAGTACAATTACGATTACGATTCAAGTACACTAAAATATACTCCCCCCTTTTTCTCCCATCCAAGTACTAACCAGGCCTGACCCCACTTAGCTTCTGAGATTAGACGAGTATCTGGCACATTGAGGGTGGTATGGCTGTAGGCAATACTTCCACCCTCTTTTTCTTTTTGAGAATTTTACAATAGTCTTTGAATAACAGAAGCAATTTGGTATGTCCCCAAACTTGATATAAGAAACGTTGCCACTACTATTATATTGGAATTTTCTATTATATGCTGCAAAATCTGATCTCGATACAGCCTAAACCCAAATTCATATGATCCATAAAGAAATAACATGTTCTTTCTTTCAAACAAAAACACCAATAAGTATAATGGAACTGGAGAACTCTACTTCCACATGGATGTAATGAGACTTCCTAAAATTAAAAGGAGAGATTTAAGTGTTTGGTAAACTGACCCTCAGTCACATCCCTTGAAGTTTAACATACACAGAAGCTGAAATAGAAGAAACCTAAATGTCAAAACAATCATTCCTTATTTCCACAACAATATTGCTGAATGTTGTATTTTTAACACATTATTTTTAAGCACAAGATTGACTACTGGTTTCTGAAATCCATAGAAAGAATCTTATTAAGAGTCCAAGGCTGAACCCTCAAAGTAAAGTGGGAATAAAGTACCTAATCAATAGTAAATTTCTAACACTTCAGACTTTTTAAATGTAGGTACTTTTCGAGAAACATTCATCTCATACAAAAGATGACTCCTAGAGTATAGTTTCTTTTCTAAGAAAATAAACTTCAATTTTTAATACAGTAAATTCTATTTAGAGTAAAATTTGGGGTAAAACAATGGCAAATGTAATTTAGAGAAAAACAAAGAATTAAGTAAATAGGCATAAAGAGATTTTCCTTACATGTAACATGCTAATAATTGCTGGTTTTTAAATGGTAACAATTTGGTAAAGAAAATGTCATGACTTTGTTTTCTTTTCTAAGGTAAACTGGCTATTCTAGAAATTAGATTCAAGTTTTGTTTTTTTTTTTTTTTTGCGGTATATGGGCCTCTCACTGTTGTGGCCTCTCCCATTGCAGAGCACAGGCTCCGGACGCGCAGGCTCAGCGGCCATGGCTCACGGGTCCAGCCGCTCCGCGGCATGTGGGATCTTCCCAGACTGGGGCACGAACCCGTGTCCCCTGCATCGGCAGGCGGACTCTCAACCACTGCGCCACCAGGGAAGCCCTAGATTCAAGTTTTAACAGATTATTTACACAATCAATCCACTAAAGAGTGGAGCAGAAGCTGTCATAAATCTGGTCTTATTTTATAAAGCCCCTAATGAAAGTTTTCCCTTTTACCTTATTTCATGTAATTTAAAAACAATGTAAATTGTTTTCTCAGTAAGATAAAATGTGAAACATTCTGAAGAAATCAACTAAAATTTATGTTATTATTATTATTTTTTTTTTTGCGGTACACAGGCCTCTCACTGTTGTGGCCTCTCCCGTTGTGGAGCACAGGCTCCAGACACGCAGGCTCAGCGGCCATGGCTCACGGGCCCAGCCGCTCCGCGGCATGTGGGATCTTCCCGGACCGGGGCACGAACCCGTGTCCCCTGCATTGGTAGGTGGACTCTCAACCACTGAGCCCCCAGGGAAGCCCCTATGCTATTATTTTTAAAACATAAAATCAAATAAATGGTCATTCATATAGTACCAAAGATGTCTCTGGAGACAACAATATTCATATCCACTGACCAAAGTAATTTCATGAAGAAAAAAATCCTTAACCCAAAAGACATCAAATAAAATACATTTACTTTACTACATGACTGATAATTAAAAGAATTAGATGCTCATTAAAAAATGTAGCCTCATTTGTGCACAGCCTGGGTCAAACAATCCTTTGTATCAGAAAGATAAAAAAAAAAAATCATATTTAAATACTTTTGTACTTCTCCAAAAGATGAACAGTTAGGTGGTTGATAAATTTGAAAACCTGATTGTATATAATCATCACCATATTTGGCGGGGTGGGGTACATAAAAAAATCAAACAGATTGTAATATGTTATTTTAAAAAGTGATAAGACAATTGTACCATTTTAGAAAAAATAAAAAGGCAGAGTTAAAAATAGTTAAACTAATATCTTAGAAAACCATCCACAAGGAAGGTCAAATTCATTTTCAACATTTTTCAATGTATAAAATGAATGAAGAGTAGGCGCATTAAAAAGAACCACAGATTCTTCACGAGGTGAATGTTAAAATGTGGAGCCTAAGCTCAAATACACAGAAATGAGTAAAGGCCAGGTCTAATGTGCACGAGGTTTTCCATCCTACAGCAAATCTGAGATATATGGGTACACTCAACACTAAATTAAAAAAAAATTTCTTTTGGTCCATTCAGTTGCGTGTGCACCTCTTGCAATAAATTTGAGTCAGCACCAATGACAGCTCTGCAGTCCTCCTATGTGGTACTGATCAGGTGGTTGCAGAGCTTCAGCTCACAGCAACACAATGCAGCTGAGCAGGCAAGCACAGCCCACAGCCAGAAGCGGTTCCTACTTTCCAGAACAAGGCGACCTTTAAGCTTAAGTTTCCCGGAGAAAATGAGATGCTGATGTAGAAGACAACACTATGGTAAGCTGTTATTTAAATCAGTAAAAAAATCGACTTTGGAATTTTTTTCTTTTTCCTTTTCTTAAGAGAAAGTCAATGTTAGGATTGAATATATATTCAATAACAAGTGCATGCACCAGAAATTTGCTGCAGTGTCAGTTGAGGGATTTCTTTCTAATATTCATTCACTTTGTAAATATACACATTGTTTTCCTTTAGAATCGGCACTGAAATATACAGAAAAGAAATCACTTTATAAAATGTGAGATTTAAAGGTATGGTGTTGGGTCAGATTTTTCAAGTGCCTTAAAATGTTTTGCAAGGATATATTTATCCTGAAAAGACAAAGATGCATTTCAAAGTATTGTTTTAATATCTAAATAAAATCTCATCCTACATACACATTGACTATTTTATTACTGCAGAGATCTGAAAAAAACAAAATACCAAAAAAAAAAAAAACAACCAAAACAGACACGACAGCCATTTTTTCCCATCTGAGTAAGGAAGAATATTATCAAAAATAGTAATAGCTTAAGATTCCGACTCTTTATTTGCCAAGAATGCCATTTTATAATATCAACATTCTGGGAAGATAAATAAGAAAGACTATGGTAAAAGAAGGGAGAAAACAAATGAGAAAATGCAGAAGACAGTAGGGGGAGAGAGTCTCTCTCTATCACATAGCCCCAATTGAAGGATTAAGCATTTGGACTATAAATGAAGGGGAGCTTTGTTAGTTTAATCACTGGAACAGTTATAAAAGAACTCAACAACAACGAGGTTTATTGAAAATTTTGCCTAATGCTAACTGACCCATGCAGATGCCTAATTGTATTTGCATATTAAAAGAAGGGTGTATCTGTTTGTTTCCAGGCTTTGATGGAATATCAGATATTGAAAATGTCTCCCAGCCTGTTCATCCTTCTGTTTCTCACACCTGGTATTTTATGCATTTGCCCTCTCCAATGTATATGCACCGAGAGGCACAGGCATGTGGACTGTTCAGGCAGAAACTTGACTACATTACCATCTGGACTGCAAGAGAATATTATCCATTTAAATCTGTCTTATAACCACTTTACTGATCTGCATAACCAGTTAACCCAGTACACCAATCTGAGGACCCTGGACATTTCAAACAACAGGCTTGAAAGCTTGCCTGCTCAGTTACCTCGGTCCCTCTGGAACATGTCTGCTGCTAACAACAACATTAAACTGCTTGAAAAATCTGATACTGCTTATCAGTGGAACCTTAAATATCTGGATGTTTCTAAGAATATGCTGGAAAAGGTTGTCCTCATTAAAAATACACTAAGAAGTCTTGAGGTTCTCAACCTCAGTAGTAACAAACTCTGGACAGTTCCAACCAACATGCCCTCCAAACTACATATCGTGGACCTGTCTAACAATTCCTTGACACAAATCCTTCCAGGAACATTAATAAACCTGACAAATCTCACACATCTTTACCTGCACAACAATAAGTTCACATTCATTCCAGATCAAGCTTTTGACCAACTCTTTCAGTTGCAAGAGATAACCCTTTACAATAACAGGTGGTCATGTGACCACAAACAAAACATTACTTACTTACTTAAGTGGATGATGGAAACAAAAGCCCATGTTATAGGGACTCCCTGTTCTAGCCAAATATCACCTTTGAAGGAACATAACATATACCCCACACCTTCTGGATTTACCTCAAGCTTGTTCACTTTAAGTGGGATGCAGACAGTGGACACCATTAACTCTCTGAGTATGGTAACTCAATCCAAAGTGACCAAAATACCCAAACAATATCGAACAAAGGAAACAACGTTTGGTGCCACTCTAAGCAAAGACACCACCTTTACTAGCACTGACAAGGCTTTTGTGCCCTATCCAGAAGATACATCCACAGAAACGATCAATTCACATGAAGCAGCAGCTGCAACTCTAACTATTCACCTCCAAGATGGAATGGTTACAAACACAAGCCTCACTAGCTCAACAAAATCATCCCCAACACCCATGACCCTAAGTATTACTAGTGGCATGCCAAATAATTTCTCTGAAATGCCTCAACAAAGCACAACCCTTAACTTACGGAGGGAAGAGACAACCACAAATGTAAAGACTCGCTTACCTTCTTCTGTGGCAAGTGCTTGGAAAGTAAATGCTTCGTTTCTCTTAATGCTCAATGCTGTGGTCATGCTGGCTGGCTAAGGGTCTGCATTTTCTGAAATTAATGAAAGAACTCCTCCCTGATGTATAGTTGGGAAAATATGCCCCTATCTAACCAGTGACTCAAGCTATATTAAGTATTCAAGAAAGCCAGTCTTACATTTCTGACTCTGACGTAAATGAAGCAACTCGTCTTAAATAAAGAAGTGCACAATGTCTTGGTACTTGCTGCTATTTTACTGTCTTAATGAAGTAAAACTAATGAGTTTCTTTTTTTTTAAATGAAATGTTTTCTTTTTAAGGCTTCAATTTACTGCACAAAATATAAAGCATCTCAACTTTAATATGTATTTTATGTATGTTTACACTGTCAAACATCTGGGAAAAAATAAAAGGTCTATGCTCATAACTGTGTCATTTGGCTTTCTAGTCATACCAACTTAATCTACTTGGTAGAATCAAAATGACTTAATCTTTTTTTGTTCTAGGGTACCTTGGTAAAGTCTTTATGGCTAATGTAATATTGGAGGTATCCAACAGTTCTGTCACCACGTAGAGTAAAACTGTGGTTGCCTCCCCATGAATGGTTATGTCACATCATTATTTTGCACACAAGCCATGATTGTTTTAAATCTAAATGATGTCCTGCTTCTGAGGAACTCTTGGCTACTTTACAGATTATATAATGGACAAAAGCTCTTCAAAAAGCTAGAAGACACTAGGCTTTGCATTTTAATAAGTAAAGTTTAATGGCGTTGTTTTTTGTATTTAAGGAAAGTATTAAAAATGTAATAAAAATTTCAAGCTTAAAGGCATGTTAAAATATTAAAAAAATTAAAAGCCTTCTATGTGCAGGAGAGGGAAATTTATCTTTTGCACATCAGAAGTTAGAATCTGACTTACCTAAGTTAAAAATAAGATTAGTTTCAGGATAAAATCATGGGGGTCTAACAAACATCGGCAGTACTAAGGAAGGGAAGGAAAAGGAAAGGAGAAAGGGAAAGAAGGCTGGGATTCATTTGGTGCTACGACCAGGTGATGAACTCAATAAAAGAGACAATAGGAATACAGCTGGGCATGGGACAGATCTTGACACTCCAAACTGCACTGGAACTTCAACTAGAAGAAAATTGAGAATTTTCTACAAATATACAAGTAAGCCATCTTTTGAATCAGAGAAAAACATAAATAATAGCCAAGAGTCAGAAAAAGAGGCCCAGAAACACAGCTAGATTAAAATGCAAGACAGCATAACTGAAATGGGTGAGCCACAAATGAGGAATTTAATTTGTGAGACATAAGGAAGAATCTATTTCAAGCATTCTTAGAGTTGGTAAAAGACTACAGATAGGAATTTTTGGGCTCCTTCCTAAGGAATTTTAAAACTAAGATTTCTTTCCACATTTGGAAGCATTTCTATTCAGAGACAGAGAAAAGTAACAACCTTCTAATGTGCTCTTACTTTTTTCTTTCTTTTTAAGGGGCAGGCTTATGGAAAAATTACTTTTAAGCTTCAATGAAGCAGTTCCTCTCCTATACTGACTTAGTACAGTGACTCTTGAACATTTTTCTGCCCTGGCAAACCTAACTGGCTCACTATTGTCAGGAGGGAATCTCACCATGAAGAAAAGAAATGATATGAAATAGTCCCTAAATGATTTGAAAATGGGCAAGCTGTTTCTCCTCCTCCCTCCCAATCAACAATCTAGTATCTTCACCATCAATGGTAGAGGCTAATTGCTTATATATTTCCTAATCTACCGCATACTTGCATCTTGTTTTAAAAAACCACACACAGAATTGCACAGAAAGTAGGTTTCTTAAAGGTAACTGTCTTTCACTCTGAGGGTGCCAAAAATTCAATGCTGTCTTAGAAATCCTATGAGGAAAAGTGACCAAAAAGTGAAATTATGTATTATAGCATTAGCAGCACCTATAAATTATGCTAATCTTACTGATGTGTCTGCAAAGTGCAGAGAAAAAAAAGCAGTAAATTTACAAGTACAACACATGTCAACCACACAGACTCTTAAGTCCTCAGAAAGAAGTATTACCTAGCCTTATAGTAATTACATACTTCCTTCTAAGGAAATTGTGTTCTTACCATTACTGATGGAGGAGGGAGCAGTATTTGCCACTCAAACAAGAACTACCGTATTACTGGGCTCCATAAACGTTTCAAAATGCATTATCCTCAGTGTCTATCTCTCAAGCTCATAAGTTATATATCCATCCATCCATACCTAAGGTTTGATTTCATTTTACAAGTAACTTTTGTTTCTCCCCAGTCAAGAGAATTCAAATAAGAGCACAAACACAAAAGCAAATGCAGTAAGGGATAAAATAGCGGTGAAGGGTATTGTGCTCTGGTGTCAAATGTTCTAGGCCTAAATCCTGTCTCTGCTGCTTCTCAACTGTACAACCCTGGGCAAGTTACCAATGCCCTAAGTCATATGGGCTGGCAGAACTTATTCACAGTGGGTATTTTTCCCTGAGGAATAAATGGCATAATTCATATACAGTCTTATCACAGTGTCTTGGCTCCCCACATTCTACACGCAGTAATTTTGCTGTCAGTATTATTATATGTGTGTGTCCAAACCCAGTGCTCTGAGAAATTCCCATATATGTAAACACCCAAGCGCCACACTCTAAGAGCAAGAAAATGAAATAGTATATTTTTTGCTTCAGTCCCTGATCCTTCACCCTCCAGGATTCAGGTTCAGGTGTTAGTGAGATGGAGACCCAGAAGAAAGTCAGAGGAACATTCTCTTATCACAGCAGAATGAGAAAATGTCTTCTATGCCTAACTTAAAAGATGACAAATATGTGCTATTCAATAATCTTCCATAACAACGTTCTGAAGCAACAGCAAATTCCTTTACACCAAAAATGTCACACGAAAGTCAGTTTAAAACCTTTATAAGATTATTCCTTATGAAATACATTGTAAGAACTAGATAAGGAATGATACCATGTACTGTAAATGTCATGCTTAAAAGTGAATAATTATATTTCTATTAAAATCAGAATCAAAACAACAATGCCCATTACCATCAATCTTTTTTTTTTTTTTGCGGTACGCGGGCCTCTCACTGCTGCGGCCTCTCCCGTTGCGGAGCACAGGCTCCGGACGCGCAGGCTCAGCGACCATGGCTCACGGGCCCAGCCGCTCCGGGGCATGTGGGATCTTCCCGGACCGGGGCACGAACCCGTGTCCCCTGCATCGGCAGGCGGACTCTCAACCACTGCGCCACCAGGGAGGCCCTACCATCAATCTTTTAAACGTTATTCCAAAATAAAAAACAACAGATATAGGGAGAAGTATAAACCAAGACTTGATGGAGACGATAAACAAAGGTCTCCCCATTCATTTATTCTTTCACTCAGTAAGTATTTTTTCAGCATCTGGAATGTACAAAGGCACAAAGGCTAAGCACAGGAGACACACCTTGACTGATATTGTAAAGATGTGATTAATTCCAGATAATCTATGGATTAAGCCAACTCTGACAAACATTCCAATGAGATTCTTGTTAGAATAAAACACTTAAGTCTATCTGGAAAAATACACAGGCAAGAATAGAAAAAGGAAGAAACAGAAGAAGTATCTTAGCCTTTGTTCATCAGCTATAATAATTAAGACAGAATGGTAGTGGCATATAAATAGAAAGGAAGATAACTACAATATAGAAATGATAGCACCATTAGAGCACAGGACACTTACGAAGTTCTCTGTGCCTCCATTTCCTCACAGGGTAGTTGTGAGGAAAAAATGAGTTAATACACACACATATATGGAATCTAAAAAAAAAAATGGTTCTGAAGAACTTAGGGGCAGGTCAGGAATAAAGACGCAGACGTAGGGAATGGACTTGAGGACATGGGGAGAGGGAAGGGTAAGCTGGGATGAAGTGAAAGAGGGGCACTGACATATATACACTACCACATGTGAAACAGGTAGCTAGTGGGAAGCAGCCGCATAGCACAGGGAGGTCAGCTCGGTGCTTTGTGTCCACCTAGAGGGGTGGGATAGGGAGGGTGGGAGGGAGACGCAAGAGGGAGGAGATATGGGGATATACGTATATGTGTAGCTGATCCACTTTGTTATAAAGCAGAAACTAACACACCATTGTAAAGCAATTATACTCCAATAAAGATGTTAAAAAAAATGAGTTAGTACATGTAAAGTGCTTAGAACGGTACCTACCATGTAGTGCGTTCTCAGACACCGTTAACTTTAGAAGGAAAAAAATAAAAAATCAAAGGGGAAGGGAAAGATTCAAAAAACAATGCTGGGAAAATTTGAAAACAGTCCAATTTAACACTTACTTCATGTGATACACCTACACAGTGAACTAAAAAAGATAATATAAAAAAGAAGTCTTAAAACCAGCAGAAGAATAAAAAAGAATATAAATCTCTGGGTGGAAGGCTATTTTTAATTATAAAAAGCAAAAAAAATCACAAAGAAATCATCAATAGGTTTGTCATACAAAATCCCAAACTTCTTATGCTGCAAACAATGAGCCTGATAAAAATACTCAAAGAGGGCTTCCCCGGTGGCGCAGTGGTTGAGAGTCCGCCTGCTGATGCAGGGGACACGGGTGCGTGCCCCGGTCCGGGAAGATCCCACATGCCACGGAGCTGCTGGGCCCGTGAGCCATGGCCGCTGAGCCTGTGTGTCCGGAGCCTGTGCTCCGCAGCGGGAGAGGCCACAGCAGTGAGAGGCCCGCGTACCACACACACACACACAAAATACTCAAAGTGAAAAACGTAAAGGAGATTGTTAATCAAATGCTCATAAAATTGATTAGAAAAATAGATTTCCCAATGGATAAGTGGGTAAAGGACACAAACAGAATGTTTGAAAGATAGGAAGCATGGGGATTGATAAGTATATAGGAATATGGCAAACCACATAATAACTGAGAAGTAAAAATAAAATGTGATACCATGCTTATTACTAAAACAGCAAGCAATTTTTTAAAAAGTAAAAAAAAAAAAAAATCAATGCTGGGGAAGACATTAGGAAGTAGTCACATTCACATACCGGTACAACTCTTTGGGACAGCAATTGGCAACTGTGATGAGAAAACAGCTATTCTGAGTTGTTGCCTAAGCATTTTACAGTACGACAACCCTACACATACCCAGAGTCTGGACATTTAGATAAGGACTCAAATTAAGATTACCACCAGAAATTCCCACTTTGCTTTTCCTGGGGCACCTTTTAAAATAAGCACTTAGAGTCGAGCCTGTAAAAAGTTAAGTGACTGTCATCCCACCACCTTACAAGAGGTGCTTCCTACCCTGTACTGTATCTCTTGAACTGGGGCAGAGGACTGCTCTTCCCCCAGCTCACTGTGCACCCCCCCACCGCGACGTTTCTGGGATCTCTAAATGATAAATCTTGTGACTTTACTTCCTTTTTCTGAGTGTATTGAAACTGAGCCTTCAATCAAAATGACCCCAGGGGTTTTCACTTCCCTTGGAAATTGAGGGAGCTACTTGCCAACCCCAGAGTGGGTGGCTTGTGCCTCCTCATTCGGCAAGTCATAATCTGCATATCTTTAAATTAACATACCAATTACGGGGGAGGGCAACACAGCAATGATCAAAACCCTAAAATATTTTAACCTTTAACCTAGTAAATTCTAGGTAAATACCAGCATTCTTTCTAATAGCAAGAAAAACAGAATGCTAAGTATCTACCATTAGGAAACTGGTCAAGTAAATGATGACCCACTGGCCAGAATATTACCTGTCCAATACAAATATTTATGTAGAGGTTTTTTTTTAAGTTTGAAAAGTGGAAAATGCATATACTAGAAAGATAAGCAAAAACTATAGGATATATAAACATGTATGTTATAGAACTATGTATAAAAACAACAAAAAAGATAAATATACCAAAATGCTAATATGTATACCAAGTGTGTTTTATCACCTGCTTTGTCTTTGAAAAATGCAAGAGATCTTAGAAAAGAACTACTGAAACAGCTGTACAAGGGCTCTAGGTTGAGTAAGAAAATGAGACGATGCAAAAGGAACTGTGAATAGGGAGGGGTGGTTAAGAAACTAGAGGGTATCATGGAATAAGTTCAGAGACAGAGACGCACTATCAGATTTCTTGGAAGCACATACTTATTATATCAGCTTACGTTAGCTCTACATGGTCAACTGCTGCCAGGATTGTTCTCCAACGAATCTAACCAGACAAGCTCTTTTCTCTCCTAATAACAAAGCAAATGAACAACAACAACAACAAAAACCCCTCCAAAAGACTTTCAATAATTTTCCATGTCTCAGAATAAAATCTAAATTCTCAATATGGCTTCCTATATGATCGGGCCCTTGCCACCCTTTACAGTATCATCTTAAAATTTTCCAGCTCCCTCACACTGTATAGTTCAAACAAAACATCTTTCTGTCCCTGTAATTCACCATGCTCTCTCTTGCCGTCAGGCTCTCAGAGATTCTTCATGTCCTCACCACTACACTCCTTTCCCTCTTCCCCTGGCAAACCTTTATTCATCCTCTTTATTTCTGTGTAGATTATCATCTCCTGCTAGGAGGTTTTTTTTCAGGGCGGGGGGCGGGGAGAGGGGCCAGCTTGATCTGAATTTATTAAATAAAAGGATGAATTAATACAGATCAAAGATATGACTGGTGCGCTAACAATAACCTACTTAAGACAGACCAAGTCAAACCTCAAGTCTTTCTTATTCTAGAGCCTAAGTTTCTTCCAACAGGTCAAAGTCTTAGCTTCATAGTCCAGAGAACAGAGAGATGAAAGAAAAGTTATGAATGAAGGGGATTTGGCTAGGCTGCTACTTGTCATATAAGAAATTAGTTCTGGGCAGTGGGGAGATACCTTTGGAACAATTTCAGAGAAAGGTTAATTCTGATACCTGTGAACAATTTAGTACACGTAGATTGCTCAAGAGAAATCAAGGAAACAGAGAAAAAAAAAAGCCACCTCAATGTGTTAATAATGTGTTAAGCAGATTAGTCTGCTCCACACTTTTAAAACTGTGATATGTTGGGGCTTCCCTGGTGGCGCAGTGGTTGAGAGTCCGTCTGCCGATGCAGGGGACATGGGTTCGTGCACCGGTCCGGGAAGATGCCACATGCCGCGGAGCAGCTGGGCCCGTGATCCATGGCCGCTGAGCCTGCACGTCCGGAGCCTGTGCTCCGCAACGGGAGAGGCCGCAACAGTGAGAGGCCGTGTACCACAAAAAAACAAAAAAACAAAAAAAACCCCTGTGATACAAGTGAGGTTCTTAAGAAGCTCATTTTTTACAGAATGTCACTTCGGTTCAACGGCCCCAACTCTGTTAAACACGTTCAGGAACTGGTTGAGACATATGCCCAATACACCCATTTATCTTTTCAATAAACCATGGCCTAATATTCTGAATTTGTTGGAAGTTATTGGTGAAATCTAAGTACAAAAATTAAACATACACACACAAATACACAATAAAAGCAGCAAAACTGTAGTTTTTTCTGATCAAAACAATTCTAAGAGTATCTAAAGTACACTGTGATTTAATAGAAAGAGCGTGAGATAAGACTGTCACCAAAAGCCTGTGTTGTTATCTTGGGTAAACGATTAAATGTGTCCTCTGGTAAAAATCTTGTTAAGAACACGTGTTCCACATGGGTATTTTAAAGAATAGATAAAACGTGTATATTAAAGCACTTTGTAGGTGCTACATAAATATTGTAAATATTACTCCTATGTCTTGTATAAGATTCTCGGTAATTAAAAAGATCAGAAATGGAGATAACTGAACCCATAGTGGTACGTAATTCCCCATGTATCTGTCTTCTTTAGTTACACTTCAAATAACTAATTTATAAGGTTTGTTATTTATTTATTCCATGGAAAATATGACTTATCAGTAAAAAATTAGATATCTGAATATTTCAAATGGGTATCTCAAGGCCAAGTGTTAAATAAATCTGATGAAATACTCAATACCAGGAAATGTAGCTTTTACTTTGTGCTATTTTGTTGCCCATAGTCACAGCTCAAAAAAACAAAGTGAAAACACTTCTGGAAGGCTGAGGGAGTTCAAATGCCTGTCAAATGCTTGCCTCAACAGAAAGTAAACTAAGATTTAATGGCTTTTCATCGAGAAAGAAAAGAACAAAACACCACTAAGGAAAAATAAAGATGCCATACACCACAAAACCACTGGAAGGCCCTTCCTTGCCAACCAAAGCCTCAGTGACCACAACTGCACCTGAGACACTGTATAGTTTAAGAGTAACTGGCACACAGCCACATCCATTTACCACTTCTATTACTTAGCATCAGATACTCAGCTGCATTTCCTCATACCAATGACAAATAAAGAAAGCCAATAAATGTTTAAAAATAATTTCATCTATCTACAGGCTCTAGTATTTCCTCATGGTATGGCTTTTCTACAATGAATAAATGAAATCTTTCTTGCTTAACAAAGTATACTTTGATGAAGTGTTATGAGTCTCTTGACCTGACACTAAATTAAAAAAAAAAAAAAGCTGCAGGACATTAAATATAAACTTAGAAACACACTGTAAAGGCTAGTCTCTAAAACACAGTAAAAGTAATCAAAGGACAAAGGAGTCACCTGAAACTAGTAAAACATCTTCATATATTAACGACGAGTTGACTATAAACTGATTTAAATTTTAAACATAAATGTCACATATCTAAATTTCATTACATTTTTCTTCAAAGCAGTTACGTTTGAGTCTTTAAACTCTTATTCCAATGAGGCTGTCATCAGTGAAAACACCTTTGGGGCCCCTCCTTTCAAATATTACTAAGAGCCAGTTTATATGTCACACAAGAAAACACTCATTTTAAACAAATATATTACTAAATGACATTTTGCCTCATTAAAAATTTCAAATA
This sequence comes from Mesoplodon bidens, assembly GCF_964165515.1. NCBI lineage: Eukaryota > Metazoa > Chordata > Mammalia > Artiodactyla > Ziphiidae > Mesoplodon > Mesoplodon bidens. Next base: position 13,402,343 of record NC_138179.1, read on the forward strand.
TGAAGATTTTCCCACCGCATTTAAAAAGAACATGTTTTAGACTTTGACCACACAACCAAAACTGTATTTCCCTAAAAATGTGTGCTCAAAGGCATCAGGGTTTGAAGTAAGTACATCACCTCCAACAGCGGCTCTTCTGAAGGGAGCAATATTCACTTGGATGTATTTACCCTTAGATGCCTGTTTTAGAATTTTCCCCTATTGTTTCACAAAATCAAACCTCATACATATATCTCAGGATTATTTCCTTTCAAGGACTATATATTTACACTAAAAGAGGTGAACCACAGTTGATTCAAAAACAACAACTGTGATTTCATAACAACAGATGGAGCAGCCACTGTTTCTTTTCAAGTACTGTCAAGTCAGAAACCACTAAATCACCCGTGATGAGTAAAGCAAAGCCTTGTTTCACTAACAGCCAAGGCCACTATACTTCTATAAACCAAGAATCACAGAAAACAAAACCACTCGAGAAATCTTTTGGCTCAATTCAGGACTCCAACTCTAATCACTGTTATTAAATCAAGTCTTCTTCCTTTAAACTACAGTCATGTGTGTCCATAATTAAAACTGGCGACTAGTCTTAACACTGGCACTGAATGATTACATACATATAATAATTAAAAGCTAAGTTCATTTATTAAGTGTTCTATGAAATGGCACATGCTCTGCTGGATTCTCTGTGTATCCAGATAAAGACACCTAAGATCTAGGAGCTAAAAGTCCAATAGATGAACAGGAAAATAATATTCTATGTACCCACATGTTTATTGCAACATTATTAAAAATAGCCAAGATGTGGAAACAACCTAAGTATCCATCAATGGGCAAACGGATAAAGAAAATGTGGTGTAAAAAGACCCCAAATAGCCAAAGCAATCTTGAGAAAGAAAAACGGAGCTGGAGGAATCAGGCTCCCGGACTTCAGACTATACTACAAAGCTACAGTAATCAAGACAGTATGGTACTGGCAAAAAACCCCACAGAAATATAGATCAATGGAACAGGATAGAAAGCCCAGAGATAAACCCACGCACATATGGTCACCTTATCTTTGATAAAGGAGGCAAGAATATACAATGGAGAAAAGACAGTCTCTTCAATAAGTGGTGCTGGGAAAACTGGACAGCTACATGTAAAAGAATGAAATTAGAACACTCCCTAACACCATACACAAAAATAAACTCAAAATGGATTAAAGACCTAAATGTAAGGCCAGACACTATCAAACTCTTAGAGGAAAACATAGGCAGAACCCTCTATGACATAAATCACAGCAAGATCCTTTTTGACCCAGCTCCTAGAGGAATGGAAATAAAAACAAAAATAAACAAGTGGGACCTAATGAAACTTAAAAGCTTCTGCACAGCAAAGGAAACCATAAACAGGACGAAAAGACAACCCTCAGAATGGGAGAAAATATTTGCAAATGAAGCAACTGACAAAGGATGAATCTCCAAAATTTACAAGCAGCTCATGCAGCTCAATATGAAAAAAACAAACAACCCAATCCAAAAATGGGCAGAAGACCTAAATAGACATTTCTCCAAAGAAGATATACAGACTGCCAACAGACACATGAAAGAATGCTCAACATCATTAATCATTAGAGAAATGTAAATCAAAACTACAATGCGATATCATCTCACACCGGTCAGAATGGCCATCATCAAAAAATCTACAAACAATAAATGCTGGAGAGGGTGTGGAGAAAAGGGAACCCTCTTGCACTGTTGGTGGGAATGTAAATTGATACAGCCACTATGGAGAACAGTACGGAGGTTCCTTAAAAAACTAAAAATAGAACTACCATATGACCCAGCAATCCCACTACTGGGCATATACCCTGAGAAAACCATAATTCAAAATGAGTCATGTACCCCAGTGTTCACTGCAGCTCTATTTACAATAGCCAGGACACGGAAGCAACCTAAATGCCCTAATCACTCTCCTGAGAACAGCCCAGAAAGCACACAAGGCTAACTTGGAACCGTATCAATGATGACAACATCATGAGATTTCCAGAATAAGGCCAGCGTCTCTAGTCTCTTACCAAACTGACTGTCAATCTCCTGCTGTAGGTCAGCACTCTTGCAACTACTGTGAACAGTGTAAAAGATTATGAAGAGACTTATATGATGCTAAGGAAAAAAGGTTCACTGTATAAGTCAGTGTGTTTTTGAAGTGTGGTACCTATATGATGGGGTGGTATATGAAACAGTCATTTAATAATTCTGTATTTCTTTTTTACTGTTATCTTTTGTTTGCTGGTTTTCTAGTTATGGCAATCAATACTAATTTTCTGTTTATGGTATAATACAAAATTTCCTTTAAGAAAAAAGTCAATAAAAAATATTGAGTAACTAATAGGATAGATCTTATGAAGGAACGCAAAAACCCCAGAGGTGGTATATGAATGCCTTAAGTATAAAAACTTAGTTAATAGAGCACATAAAAGGTTTTATCTAAAAGTCACACAGTCATATTTTAGAGAGATCGTTCTGGAAGTAATGTGGAAGAAGGAGGGGATGGGGTAACATACTGGTGACAAAGAATCCAAATAGGAAGTTATTTCAACAGCCTAGAACAGAGTGCAGCAAACTATGGTCCACTGGTGATATCCTGTCCACATGCTACTTGTGGCCTGTTTTTGTATGACCTGCAAGCTAAAAATGGCTCATATATACATATATATATATATATATATATATACATATATATATATATATAGTGTGTGTGTGTGTGTGTGTGTGTGTGTGTGTGTGTGGCTTGTGCCTCCTCCGTTTGTGTTAACCCGCTTTGCGAAAATGTAAATTTAAAATACTTGAGGCAAGGAATTATTCTTTAACCTTAGGGTTAGGGTTTACCTTTAAGGTTAGATTCCTACTTTAGCAGAATCCGGTGTCAGATTTGCTTCCTCTTGTTTGTTGTTACCTAGGAGGAGACTGGTAAACACTGCCCTTCCCTGTCTGTACCCCCAGCCACACAGTTCCACCCCTAAGGGTCAGCGTGCAGCTTTGTGAACCGTCTCTCCCTTTCCCACCACATAGCCCCCCACCGCCCACCTTGGGCAGCAAGCTGGTCTGCTGGACGCTTATCTGCCCTAACAGAGTTTACTGAAAACCTACTGTGTGCCAGGCACCGAGGACCCAGAGATCAGCTCTTATATTTCTAAAGAGCAGTTAACAAACAAAACAAAAACAAGAAAAGAAGAAAAACTTTATGTGGCTTATAAAGCCTAAAATATTTACTACTGCTCCTTTGACAAACAAGTTTGCTAACCCCAGCTTAGACAACTGATAAAGCTACAAACTGAGTCTGTAATGTAAGGATAAAGTACAAAAAATTTTTTGAGGCAGAATCAACAGGACTTAGTGATTAGTCAGATGTATGTGGTTAAGAGCAGGTAGAAATGAAGATTGCTGCTTAGCCTTCCATTTAAAACTCAAGGTGGATGAAGATACCATTATCCAAGAGAAGGAAACAGAAGAGCCTCTTTTTAAAATTAAATCACTTTTCTTCATTTATAATGAAAAACAAGAATAAATAACAAGCCAAAATTAGATAACAGGCTTATGGTATTATACTGTAATAATACTGGAAGACAAACTTGTTCAAAGACAGACATTTCCCCTCAGAACATGTATTTTGCCACTAAGGAGAAACGTGTTCTTTTTCCTGTGTTAGATTCCTACAATGAAGAGGTTGAAATTTTACTGTAATACTGCTTATGTACAATTCTAAAAGGTACTCACATTTGAGTCTAACATAACAATAGCCTGTTTTTGCACATTTGCATATCCACTTTCTCAGGAAGCTTCCAAAAAGATTTTTGAAACGTAACTGTCCACACTGAAAAGCCACTGGCTACTACATACTATTGAAAAAAAAAAGAAACAAGCCCAAAATGGAGTCACTTGTGCTAAAACCGAGACTTAATACCTAACCCAACCTAACTGCAGTTACAACCTTCTCCAGGAATGTAATCCTAACCAGTCAGAGTGAAATTTTCTGGTCAGCACCAAAAGGAAGACGAGATAATCTGCCACACAGACAGACCCTGTCCATCCCCTGTCCATCCCCCACGGTAGGTTACTTAAGCCTGAAATAACTTTTATGACTTCCTTGTCTTGCCTTTAAAAACTTTCCATAAATCTAAAAAAAATGGTACTGATGAACCTAGTGGCAGGGCAGGAGTAAAGACATAGACAGACACAGCAGGGGAAGGGGAAGCTGGGACGAAGTAAGAGAGTAGCATGGACATATATGCACTACCACATGTAAAATGGATGGTTAGTGGGAAGCTGCTGAATAGCACAGGGAGATCAACTCGATGCTTTGTGATAAGCTAGAGGGGTGGGATCCAAGGGAGGGTGGGAGGTAGGCTCAAGAGGGAGGGGATACGGGGATATATGTATACATATAGCTGATTCACTTTGTTGGACAGCAGAAACTAACACAACATTGTAAAGCAATTATACTCCAATAAAGATGTGGAAAACAAAAACTTTCCCTTTCCATAATCCTTTGGAGTTCCTCTCTACTTGTTAGATGGGATGCTGTCCGATTCATGAATTGTTCAAATAAAACCAATTAGATCTTTAAAATTTACTCGGCTGAATTTTTGTTATATAACACAGGTAAAGGATATGAATGTACATTATGATCCACGTCATACAAATAAAGAAATCCTCTCAAAACAGCTGCCAGAAAGTAGAAATAGGACTGTATAATGCAGGGCAAACTGCAAATGACCAAATGTCTCTTATTTTAGACATCACTAATGATATCAGCCCTCAGACATGAAAAGCAAAGAAGAGATGTTTCAGTAAATTCCAATGTTTGTTGTACCCTATTATGTACAAGTACTCACTGTGCTATAGCAGGTACAAAGAGTAAGAAGTAGTACCTGACCACCTAGAGGGGTGGGATAGGGAGGGTGGGAGGGAGGGAGACGCAAGAGGGAGGAGACATGGGAACACATGTATATGTATAACTGATTCACTTCGTTATAAAGCAGAAACTAACACACCATTGTAAAGCAGTTATACTCCAATAAAGACGTTAAAAAAAAAAAAAAGTAGTAGTACTTGATCACAAGGAAGCCAGAATTGGTTGAAGAAAGACTGAGGATACATCTATAGTAAAAAAACAGACTCTGATAAGTGCTCTAGAAGTATGAAATCCTAAAATGTCTGATTCTGAAGTATAGAATTAAGGAAGGCTCTCATAAAAGGTGCTGCCATCAGAGTTAGACCTTGAAGGAAGAATGCAATTTTGAATGAGGAAGAAATACTTTGGGCAGATGGGGAAAGCTGCACAAAGATAAAGAAGTTGGAGGTATTTAAAGACCTAAATAATTCCAAATAATTTTTTGGGGGGCGGGGGAACATTTAAGTGCTGGAGCGTTCAGAATTTTTAATTTTACTTAATTATCATCAAGAGGCTTGGGCAGCTTAAGATCAATAAGAAGACAATAAGAAATTCAAGGTTGGAGAGCCATTTGCCTGGGTAATGACATAGTTAACTGAGAAGGAGACTGAGAAAAATATGTATTGGCCAAAAAGTTCGTTCGGCTTTTTCCATAAGATCTTACCAAAAAACCCAAACGAACATTTTAGCCAACCCAACATATCTGGGTATAAGAATAGGAAGGGGAAAATGTTGAATTTAAAATTTTAAATAAGTTGAGATTGAGGTGTCTGAAGCATCAATAAAAAGTTATCTGTGCATTATCTTAGTACTCTGACTTATAGTATCTACTCTGAGGCTTTTTATATTTACTTCTTAGGTCTGATCACACAAATGTCCAGTTAAGTTAGGTTCTATACAATATGTACCTAATATAAATAAGATTTAGCAAGCACTGGTTCTCTTCATTCAGGAGGAAAAAGAAACCTACATAGCAAAGTAAAACAAGTCAGAAACATGTACTGACTTGTGCTTCTGCCACTTATGTAGCCATTTCCTTGTACGTCAACACCATTGTTCACAGCTCTGCAATTTTTTAAAAGAGCCGGCTAATGTGATGAAAACATTAGCACAATACAACCCAACTTCCCTGTATACAACTTATCAAGGAAAAGGAGTGACCAAAAGATGAAATTCCTTTAAAGAATTCACTTAATGTGCTTCAATGTGGGTGATTTAATGTACTAAAAAAAATCTTTGCAAATTCAATATGAAAAGTACCACTTTCATATGCAATTCTTTTCTTATTTAGCTTTATGTTAATAAAGTTTAACTTCTATTCTAATAGAATACTTATTTACTAGAAATTAAACTCCTAGAATGCTATATTCTTGAATTATTTTTAAAACTTCAAAATAATCCTAGCCAAAAACTACCTACCCTCTAAACATATATACAAGATGCTTTAAGAAACAAAATCTATCTGTAATATACTTACTTGATTTTAAGTCATGATAATCACAGCAGGCAAAGAGTATATTCCTCCAGTTAGTGTTAATCCAATGAAGACATTCACTAATATACACATGGATAAGAGGAATAACAAAGTGGTATTCACAGAGTTCTTTAAATAAGACACTAGATTTTAGAGGAACTTGATTTGAATTCCTTGATTTCTGCCACAGTCCATCTGTTTGCACCAGTTTGGAAAGCACTCAATAGGTTATTTACAAAGAGCAAATAGCAGGTCAAGTTTATAACATGTGACTTACTAATTTTATTTAAACAGCACACAGTGAGTGAGAAATTAGATCCCCCACGGGACACTGGAGAAAGCCTGAAGTTTTAATCTTCAAAGAAAAAACATCAAAAGGTAATATTAATTTGAAAATTTCTCAATTATACATTAGAACCAAATGTAAATTTTAGCATATATTAGATTTCTAAAATTAAAGTTTGAGCTTTAAGTTAAAAAAAAGAATAGTTAGCCATGTTCAACATGGGCTAGCTGCTTTATCTCAAATATGGCAAACCATTAGATTTGAATATATGATTAAAAAAAATTAGCCTTACTTTAAAAATGGTTTACTAGTAAACTTTTGGTATATGTCTATACTATGCCTATGTCATAGCCCCCATCTACTAAAGAACACTAGACTAAGACTCAGGCTCAAGTTCTAGTTCTGGTAATTTTTAGATATGCATCCTTTTGCCTTTGTCTGAGCCCATCTGTAAAATGGAGGAGTTGATATCGATCTCTTCTGAATTTCCTTTTATCTTAAAAACTATGAAATTTGTTAAACCAAGGTTGGCATTTCCCCAGTGCTGAGATAAGGTTTCCTTCATTCCCCCTGCCCCTTCACCACCACTTTTAAAAAAGCAAGTTCTTAGATTTGTTTGTGATCCAAGTGTTAGATTAATTTTCCGTAATTATTTTGAAACAGGAAAATGATGTTCAAGCTATTACTCAGTCTGCTCCTCCTGTTGGTTGGTGACCCTTTGTGGTTAACTCCAACACTAATGACCTCCAGTTCTATGACAGCTTCTCAGGAGACCAGTCCAAATTCTGAGACAACCCCAAATTCCAAGACAACTCCAGAGCTCCAAGTATCTCTGGATCCCAAGACAACTTCAAATCCCAAGACAAAGTCAAATACCAAGACAACTCCAGAGCTCCAAATATCTCTGGATCCCAAGACAACTTCAAATCCCAAGACAACTTCAGAGCTCCAAATATCTCTGGATCCCAAGACAACTTCAAATCCCAAGACAACTTCAGAGCTCCAAATATCTCTGGATCCCAAGACAACTTCAAATCCCAAGACAACTTCAAATCTCAAGACAACTTCAGATCCCAAGACAACTTCAAATCCCAAGACAACTCCAGAGCTCCAAATATCTCTGGATCCCAAGACAACTTCAAATCCCAAGACAACTCCAGAGCTCCAAATATCTCTGGATCCCAAGACAACTTCAAATCCCAAGACAACTTCAAATCTCAAGACAACTTCAAATCCCAAGACAACTCCAGAGCTCCAAATATCTCTGGATCCCAAGACAACTTCAAATCCCAAGACAACTTCAAATCTCAAGACAACTTCAAATCCCAAGACAACGTCAAATCCCAAGACAACTTCAAATCCCAAGACAATTTCAAATCCTAAGGAAACTTCAAATCCCAAGACAACTTCAAATCCCAAGACAACTCCAGAGCTCCAAATATCTCTGGATCCCAAGACAATTTCAAATCCCAAGACAATTTCAAATCCTAAGGAAACTTCAAATCCCAAGACAACTTCAAATCCCAAGACAACTCCAGAGCTCCAAATATCTCTGGATCCCAAGACAACTTCAAATCCCAAGACAACTAAGAATACAGAAGTGACGATAGCCACAACCATGAACACAACAAGTGGTGGCACCATACTGAATGTAATGGACAGCACTCACTTTCTTTTCTATGTAATATTTTTGATGTTTTGCGTACACTCAGGCTGAAGTGGACTTGGACTGTTTGCATTGCTATCTCAGTTCATTATATCTGCTGAATGACAAGCACACTAAGAAAATCAAATTTATTTCAACTTACTTCTGAGTAAATTATCATATCCTAGTTTAATTTGGTTGTTTGCAATTTTTAATTGTGTAAGCTTAATTATTACCTTAACATGATGGTTTCCTCCCTTATAAATGCTAAAAAAGGCAAAATACCACGTTTGCTTTTAAATGTTTGCAAAACTGAGTTGAAACTCAGGTTTTTACATTAAAGGTATAACAAGAAATTATGTTGGCAATGTTTAACCAAAGTATGCTTCTGTGTGTGTGTGTGTGTGTGTATGTGTGTGTGTGTGTAAAGGACAGGGGGTTGGGGATGGGGACTGAGGAGTGGCGTGTGTTGTTTTTGTATTTATTTTATTTTTTATTAAATAGACAAAAGGATAAACTACAGTGCTCTACAACAGGGGTCCCCAACCCCCAGGCCTGTTAGGACCTGGGCTGCACAGCAGGAGCGGAGTGGTAGGCAAGCGGGGGAAGCTGCCTCTGCCGCTCCCCATCAGCTCCCCATCACCCGCATTGCTGCCTGAACCATTGCTCACATTACCACCTGAGCCATTCCGCTCCCCCCACCCCCGCCGGGTCTGTGGAAAAACTGTTCTTCCACGAAACCGGTCCCTGGTGCCAAAAAGGTTGGGGACAGCTGCTGTACAAAACAATACATCTATCTGTGTCACCATATTCCATGAATGTGTAATAGTAATACGCTGTTACAGTAAAAAAGGTTCCAATTCGGCTAACCTTTGGAATGCAGACTACAGCTGCTCCAATGACAAAATTATCTTAGAGTAAACGTTTGTCTTTTATTGCAAAAGGTCATTTGTAAATCTGATGCCAAGAATTCAGAATTCATCCCTACAGAAATATGTCCCATAACTACTGGTAAGATTTTCATGCTGGTCTACAAAGACTGATTTAACCTAAAAACTTAGTGTATAATTTTAACAGTGATAATAAACATGTTATCTTTTTAATAACCATGTTATTAATAGTGCAGTTGTTAAGGTTTGAAACCCAACTCTGATTCTTACTAGTTGTGCCACCATGAATTAAATACCTGACCAGTGAGACTCCCAAACAAACTAGTAATAAACTGACTAGCATGAATCACTTGGGGTGTCTGTTAGATACATAGATTAGGCTCTACCCTGAAATTTTGATTTGGCAGCCCAGGTAGGGCCTTGGGATATATACATTTGATTGTTTTAATTTTCCAGGTCATTCTGATTGATACCTACATTTGTGAATGACTAACAATTTCTCTAAATTTCAGTTTACACACAAGTCAATCACTGGTAATAATAACAGCTCAGCAAGTTACTTGAAGGGTTAAATGAAAAAGTATATAATATGCACAGTTTGCCTGATGCAGAGAAAGCACTCAGTAAGTTTTAGCTATTATCATTATTACTACTGACACCCAAAAAGCAATTGCCAGATATCACAATATTCCTAAGAGGAAAACTCTTCATTGTACTTTCAGGTTTTATATTTTTAATTACTCTGACAAAAATAATATGTGCCCCTGGCAACAAGTCAAACAACAGAAATATATAACAGAAATACTATAATTGATCCTCTACCTGCTCCAATCATACTCCCCTGAGATAAGCAATGTGAACAGTTTAATGTGTATACTTTCACACACTTCACAGTCTATACATATCATATGCCTGTGCACATACACACCCACATTCCTCTGCACCTTGCATGATAAGTGTCAGAGCCGTCCTTCTGGATCTTTTTAAAGGTGCATTAGAGGACTTCTGTTACTTTCTCCTGCTCAGAATCCATTTTTCCTCATTCTGATATCGGCAATCCAATTTCCCTTTGGGAAACCCTGCTCCCATCCCCCCACCCCTTTTAGTTCATGCAGTTCAAGCTGGCTTCACCACTGAGCTCCAGGGATGGGCACATAATTCGGGCATAGACAACCAAGAAATTCCATTCCCCTTGCCATAGTGAAAGCCTCAGAAATTGGCAGGTGACTCAGGCCAATAAGACCAGTACTTCTGCTGTTACTACTGGGAAAGAAGTGTTTTTCCACTGGGTTGTTAAGCTGGGAGAACACAAACCATCACTGGCTATAGCTTAGGAAGAGCTGCCTGGGAATAAAATCAACACAAAGAAAGTAGAGTCAAGACACAGAGAAGACAGATGTTCTCCAGATGACACTGTTCAAAGCTCTGCACGTAGTCATGCAAGAAGCCAGTCCATCTCTTGATCTTCTTGGGTACATGTGGCAATTGATATCTCTCCTGGTTTACACAAGTTTAAATTTCATTTCTATCACTGGTAACAAGCAAACTAGATTTAACACATTGCATATTATTCCATATAGAGATGTATCATTATTTATTCAACAATTTCCTTTTGATACACAGTTATATTATTTTCAGTTTTTTGCCACTATAAACAATGCTGCAACAACTGTCCTTATATTTATGGTACTTTAACTATTACAGGCTAGGAGCAAAAGTGTATAGGAGGGAATAGCAGGAAAAGATTAGAAACTAAATTAGGTCAAAATTATGGAGCACCCAGCATGCCTGACTTTATATGAACCTGGACTTTATATGGGGACTCTATTTAACAAATGGAGAGAGACAAGATTAGATTTGAACTGGAAACTGCCTCCAGAAGCAACGTTCAGATGACCTGGAAGTAGCCTGTCAATGCAGGGGACACGGGTTCGAGCCCTGGCCCAGGAAGATCCCACATGCCACGGAGCAACTAAGCCCGTGTGCCACAACTACTGAGCCTGGGCTCTAGAGCCCGTGAGCCACAATTACCGAAGCCCGTGTGCCACAACTACTGAAGCCTGTGCGCCTAGAGCCCGTGCTCTGCAACGAGAAGCCGCTGCAGTGAGAAGCCTGCGCACCGCAATGAAGAGTAGCCCCTGCTCACTGCAACTAGAGAAAGCCCGTGCGCAGCAATGAAGACCCAATGCAACCATAAATGAATGAATGAATGAATGAATGAATGAATAAATAAATAAAAAGATGACCTGGAAGTAGTTATGTGGGGTTTAGGTAGTAGGAGAATAATGCTGCATTAGTACAGGTTAAAGCTAATAAGAGAGTCTCACTAATGGCAGTGGGGGGGGGGAATGAATTCAAAAGACATTTCCAAAGTACCAAAAAGTAATATTAAACCACTAAGAGTCAATTCAAAAAAAATTAAAACACAGAACAGCCCCTGATAAAGGAATAGCACTAGGAGGTTATTCTGAATCACATGACTGCTAGGCTAGGAACAAGTACTTGACTTAGGGGCAGCCAGAAATCTACTGGCTGGCCAGCATATAGCATTAAGGGCTTTGCCAAACAGGTATTTTTAGCTGAACACGTTCTCCTTCTGGAATTTGAAGTGTGCAGTGTTGAGGTAATGAAGGACTGACCAGCTGGGGCTAAAACTGAAGAAATACAGAAAGAGGAAAATCATGAGGTAGAGTTGAACGTGAAGCCAAGAGAGAATTAGCGCAAGCCGGTTCCAGGACTGACAGACATCTAAGTTCTGTCTACATCTGGGCAGGCCCTGCTCTAATTCATGTTTTTCCTGAGGCCTATCTTCTTGAGAAAGTAAGAATGACTTCTTTGTAATAACAGGGTCCTGACTAAAACAGCCTAATTGGTGTGCCTAGATCACACAACTAAAATCAGACGTGGTGACTGATAATGAGGAGGATAAAAGAAAGAGGGAAGATTTAAATGATTAGGGTTTCTAGAGTGAGAAGGGATGGTGATGCTATTGAAAAAGAGAATATGGTGTGAAGAAGAAGTTGATTTGAATATACACTGAATTAAATTTTGGACATTTCAAGTGAGAAATGTCTGTGGAGTATCTGTAAGGAGACTGGAATCCACAGTTCAAGACATAAACTAATACATGGTAGTTTAAGCCACAAAAACAAAGGAATATCAAAAAGTCAAACCTAAGTGTTCTCTGACAAAGTTGGCTGAGTTACTACCTTCTCCTGCTTTTGTATACAGTGGAGGACCTGGGCCTCTCTCTACTCTGAACTATTACGTGCTCATCTGTCCTGGACCTGAGGCTTCACACCAGGTGACAATGAAGTCCAGGAGACGGTCTCGTAGGTCTAAGTAAGAAACTGAAACATCTGAAATTAGCAAAGTCATATCCCGAAACAAAAACAACAAAAAAAGAAAGCCTCAAATATACTCTGTACAGAACTTTATAGGTCACAAAATACTTTATGGGAGATGTAGGCAGGATAGTTTTTATAAGCATCTCCCCCTCTTTAACATATGAAGAAACAGATTCATAAAAATTAACTTATCTAAGAAGCAGCAGAGCTGGGAATCCTTAGCACTCTCAAGTCACCATATTATACACGTTTCTTGGAAATCCCACTGATTTAATACCACAGAGGGTGTCTGCATCAGGCCCATGCTACTTTCCTTTTGGCCTGTATAGTACAGACCACTGCAGAGAACGAACACAATCTTACACTCTGATCCTGAAGAAAAAACTCAGCTTTGAGGTTTTCCAGAAATCTTTCTGACTTGTAAACTAACAAGAATTTAAAAGCGGGGGGAGAGACACATGTTTATCTACCTCTCTTACCAATGTCTCACTGTTAATTACTTCAACAAAATAGGGAAAATCAAAATACACTGGTGGGGCTTCCTTGGTGGCGCAGTGGTTGAGAGTCCACCTGCCGATGCAGGGGACACGGGTTTGTGCCCCGGTCCGGGAAGATCCCACATGCCGCGGAGCGGCTGGGCCCATGAGCCATGGCCGCTGAGCCTGTGCGTCCAGAGCCTGTGCTCCTCAACGGGAGAGGCCACAACAGTGAAAGGCCCACGTACCGCAAAAAAAAAAAAAAAGTACACTGGTGGTGTTAAAGATTGGGGATGGAATACAAATACGGTTCATCTCAAATGCAAAAGAAAATTAAAATCATCTTAAGCAATTTAGAAACAGCATCTGAGATAAAAGGTAGAGAGAAGACTTTCATGGGAAGGTGAAGAGATGTTACTCAGAGTTGTTAAAGAGGAGGGCTAAGGATAAATGCAAGTTTCTATGCCCTCTTGATTCCCTAACACCCCATTTCTTAGGACTTCTTGGTGTTAACGCTATCTGAATTATCCAAGTAACTGAGTTTCCCACCTCCCACCTTCCTTTTTTCACTCCTCTGCCACTACTTCTCAACCTCCATTTATTTCCTATACACTGCCAATTTTTTGCCATTCATGACCATTAAGTCTACTGACATAATTCCTCAATTTATGTTAAATTGAGGTAATTCAGAAAGGTTAATTCCTAGAGCCTAGTGGAACAGCAGAACTAAGAGTAAACATAGTCCTTGAGATTCCAAAGCCAGTGGTCTCTCTATTATATCACACTGTCCCTAAGGTTCAATTACCATGAGTTTATGTCACACTAAATGGGAGGAAGTAAAACTGACTAATGTCACAGACAAGTTCTCAAAAGGAAGGCAGAATGAGGCAAGAAGGAAAAGACAATGGCAGGGAAAGCAATGCAAGCATTATACCTATTGTGAAGGAGGAGCACTGCCAGAAAGGTTTTCTAGGAACCAGCCTTGACTGAAAGACAGCATGAACAAATACAATCAAGTTTTCAGGCTGTCACCTGTGCCATATCTTTATAGGAATTTCCCATAGTGTCTCTGAATTATTTGTTAAATCACCCTGATGTTGTCTTACACAGCATATTACTAAAAGTTCTCAGACTCTTATTAAAGTTTTATTTCCGTTTAAAATGAAGTTTCTGAGTATCATGTTATGGATAGTATTTAATCAGAATACACCAGAAAATAAAAAATTGTGATTTTTTTACTCTTGGTAATTAATTCATTGTAACATAGTATAAAAAAATTGATGTAACAAAGAGAAGCCAATACGAAACAGGTAGTCTGAAAAGCAATTTCTAATGTACTGAGCATCATTTAGGGACAAGATGGCTGTTTACCCAGCTACATTCTCCCAGAAAAACTTGTCTCCAATTCTAGTAAAATCAAATGGGAAAAACCAAACTTCCTGTCTCTCTACATTTGATATCATTTTAAAAGCTCTGGTAAGATAAAACATAGTGTTTCTTACCTCCGTGCAACATAATAAAATATAGGATTCCCAGCTTTGGAAGTCCCAGCTTGGTAGAAAATACTTAAAGTTTTCAAAGCTTTGAACTCTTCTTTTTCATGTACTTGATGCCTGAAAGAAAAAAAAGAATAGAGTAACTCATAGGCTTTACATTGTCCACTGAATATCTACAAAAATCCATAACTGCACCAATGATAAAATATACAAAATGACAAAATATTTTAAAAGCAACACACTTTCTGAAGGGCAGTGTGGTTAACATGTATCAAAAAATTCAAGGTGTTGTTCTTTGAACCACAAACAGTGGTTCTTAGGATAATGCTAAGAAAACTACTGGACAGGGATATTAACCATAGAATTGTTTTTAATCATTTTTCTTTCTAGACAGGAATTTTTGAGTTTTTACTTACTTGTTTGTTTTTTAAGAGTTCAGTTTATCAACCTTTTCTTTCCTGGCTTACTGATTCTGAGTGAGTGAGAAAGGCCCACATGTTCTTCTTTATGGGAATTTATCCTCACAAATAGCGTTATCTTTTTCCAGGTGGTTACTTACTGGTACAGTTGTACCAACACAATTTATTAAAAGTCCATTCTTTTTTTTTTTTTTTTGGCTGCGTTGGGTGTTCATTGCAGGCTCTAGAGCACAGGCTCAGTAGTTGTGGTGCACGGGCTTAATTGCTCTGCGGCATGTGGGATCTTCCCGGACCAGGGCTCGAACCCGTGTCCCCTGCATTGGCAGGTAGATTCTTAACCACTGCGCCATCAGGGAAGTCCCCAAAAGTCCATTCTAATCTCCCTGATTCTGAATATCACTTTTATAATTATACTCTTATATATATTTAAATATACTTCCAAAAAAGGCATGGTTTAATTTTTATATATTCGGCTCAGTAGTCAGTGTGTGTCTTTAACCTGAAGATTTATGTCACTCAACAACCCTGGAAAATTCTCATTTGTTGTCTTTCATATATTACCTCTTCACAATTCTCTTTAAGCTCTATTTATTAGACATGCTGGACCTTCTCATTCTATCACTTTTATCTCTTAAACTCTTTCATATTTTCCATTTCTTTATCTCTCTGTACTGACTGTATACTAGGTAATTTGCTCCAAAATTCTCTTCCAGCTATGTTGCATTTATTATTTTTTAAAATATCTTTATTGGAGTATAATTGATTTACAATGTTGTGTTAATTTCTCCTGTACAACAAAGTGAATCAGCTATATATATACATATATCCTCATATCCCCCTCCCTCTTGAGCCTCCCTCCCACCCTCCCTATCCCACCCCTCTAGGTCATCACAAAGCAACGAGCTGATCTCCCTGTGCTACTTTATTATTAAAATACATTTTCTTTTACCTAGTATTTCTATGTTTCTTGGGGGTGGGAGGAGAGGTTGTATTACCTCAGTTCATCATATTGCTTGTACCAGGTCAGCATTTGTTTAATATTAATGGAAACAACATAGATATCATTTGATAAGGGAAATAGGTGCACATGTGTATAGGTAAATGACTGGGAGGCTATCTGCCAAATGTTAACCGAATTATCTTTAAGGGATGAAATAACTGAAAACTTTTTACTTTCTTTTTTAGATTTCTATGTTTTGAATAATTTAACAATTTTTATTTTTATGGTTGACAACATTATAAAGCTATTTCCATTTTTTTAAAAGAAAAATGAGTCTCAGAGAGCATCAGTGGGAACTTAGAACAAAAATATCACCTAATATTTATTAAACACTTTATATATACACCAGACATTGTTCTAAGTATCTTACATATATTACATCATTTAGTGTTCAAAAGGACAGAAGGTTGTTTTGTAAGGAAGGTAGGGTCTTAGGTAAAAGGACTAATAAAGAGGTTTTCTCTGAAAAATGGAAAAATGGCAAGGACATCCTTAGTAATGTTGAATAAAAAATCGTTTTCTATTTTTGGACTGTATAATTTTCAACTAGGTAACATGAAAATTTTGTATGGAAATATTCCTTTAATTACATAGGAATAAACATTTGTTACACAGAAAAATGTAACAGAGCTAAAGATAAAAATTAAGTTTGAAAGGAGATTGTTATACATTCATACATTCTTTTAACAGTATCAAAATATGGGAGTCATGTGTACAAAACTATGGCCTGTATGTAGTATGATTAATAACAGGCACTTAAAATGCCCGGGACATTATGTGCAAATCGTTAATGTGAATTAACTTCAGAATGTCATATTCTGCTTTTTTCTTTCTGCCTCTGGCACACACCATGAACAAAACACTTAACCCACACTCCCTATGAAACACTAAGTGACTAAGTGTAAAGTAGTATGAAAGGTACTTTATAAAGACTAAAGAATTCAGCAAACTATCTTCACTGTAACATCATAGTGGTGAATGTCTAACAATGAGGATCCAAACTAAATCCATCTAAATGAGATTCAAAACAAATGTCTACAGAAATTTTATAGCAATATTAAAGTATACTATATTTTCTGAGCCTCAATCTAAAAGAAGCTAGTATCATTAATTTTCAGGAGGGTTCTAAAAAATGTTACAGTGTAGTAAAAAGAGTTCTGCACTTTGAACCAAAGGACCTATGAATCAGGTATGGAATCTTAGGCAAATTAATTATTCACTTTGAACTCTGTTTTCCCTAATTATAATATGAAAATAATGTTATCTACCCTCGCTTTTAACTATTAAATGCAAAAATACCTCAAAACAATATGACAAAGTACTATTCAATAAGATGCTATTATTTTTATAAGAAAATCAAGTATGAAACAAAGCATATTTCAACAATATACAGGGTAAGAGAAAAGTGGGATTCCAAAACATGGCAATGTGGTCATTAAGCACAGCCTTCCTAATAATTCTCTATCAAATATACAAGCATATCTAACAAGTGGCCTGGTGGTAAACCTTGCATCTCATCGAAAAAGAAAGCAATCATCATTTCAAGGTGATACTTACCTAGTCATAAATTCCTCAAACTTTGAACTGGTAAGGTTAAGGCTGGACCAGTGTGTATCTGCCACAGGTTTGTGCTCTGGAGGACCCAGGTATGCAAGAAGTGTTGCCATCTTATCAAAAGGTCGTCTTCCAACAGCTTTGTGATCCCTAGGTATAGCAAACTACTTAGGAAAAAAGTAGCAGTTCACATTTAGCAGAACACATTTCTTTAGATTGTCACTGGCTGCTTTTCTTTTTACTGTCAGCTGGTGGTTCCTGCTAATTTGTAAACAGCATCCAAAAGAGCTCAGGGGTTTTAAGTTTACACTGAGACGTCTTAGAAATATGACCACTCCCCAAACTACAAAATTCACATAAAAATTCATTTTGTTCTAGTATTAATCCATTACCATTAAATGGGCAATCAGTAAGTAAATATAACATTCTGATCCACTTTTTAGGAAGTGGACATACTGTCCCTGATATCAGATTTCTGCTTAATCAGGGTAAATATGAATTTTCAACAACTATTAAACATTTAAAAGTAAAGATAACGACATTATCTCACAAACATCAAACTGGCAAAAAATTATGAAGTTTGCTAATGCCAATTTTGATGAGGATGTGTATAAAGAGGTACTCTCACACAGTGCTGTCAAAATGTAAATAAGCATGTACACTGTGAAAAGTAATGTGGCAATATCTAGTAAAGTTGAGGCTGTGTATACCCCAGAACTCGGCAATTACACATTTAGGTAATACACAAGGAGACAAACATGAAGAATATTTATTACATCACTATTTAAAATAATAAAAAACAGGAAACCCTAAATATCCATCATTTAGGAAGTGCAAAAATAAACTGATATAGTCATTCAATGAAATACTAAGTTAAATAAATGATAAATCTCAAATAGAATATTGTGTGACGAGACTATACTCAGTGTATCACTGCTGTAAAATTTTAAACCACACAAAACTATATTATATGTACCTATGTTATACCTGTTATTTCCTTTTTCTTGTCAGTTACACAAGAGAGAAGTAATACCTTTTCTTCCCCAAGAAATAAAATGTTATAAAGATCTGAAGTAACTACAGCAAAATAAATAATGTTAAAGATAGGTGGTAGACATGGGTCTCTGTTACATTATGGTCTATACTTCTTTGTACGTTTGGAATGTGTCTTTTTTTAAAAAACCAAATTGAAGAAAAACTCTCTAGTATTAAACTACATGAATATGATTGTAAGTTATATAAGAGTTTGCACTTTAAAAATGCATTTAAAAGAACGTTTGCATTTAGAAGTTCCACAGTTTAAGAGCCACACAGATACAGAAAGCATCTTCCTCTTTCTATCTTAGGCACATATTAGTCATACCCATGTCTACTTCAATCCATTAACAACTCTTAAAGGATTAAAATGCTCTCTCTTTTAAACTCCTAAGTAGTTGCTAGCCTTAGCTTTATGGTCTTCTATTTTTCCCATGAATGAACAAACCATTTTTATTGCCATTTAAAAGTAATCTGGACTCATTTTACCTTTGTAAGAGAACTCATACATAGGAATTTGGGCCCTTTATAAACATACATAACTAGAAAGGACAGCAAATGATTCAGGCTACAAGAGACTTTAACTAAAAACAGCGAATGAAACAATTCCTAAATTAATAATCTTCAATTATTAAGTATTGTCTATATAAAGCTATTTGCATATACTTAGAGTATCACAAATGGGATTACAGGATTGCAATAGAATAGCAATGTTTTAATTATTAAATTCCTAAGAATCAAGCTGCTCTTCAGATTCAGATGCCAATACTCACTTGAACTTCTAGTATATTTAAACTTCTCTATGTCTTGTTGTACATTACGTTTACAAACCAGAAAAAACCCAAAAGGCTAGTTTGTGAATTCTTAGCTTAATTTTTTTTTTCTTTTTTTATTTGGCTGTGCTGCACGGCTTGTAGGATTCTTAGTTCCCCCACCAAGGATCAAACCCAGTGAAAGCACCGAGTCCCAACCACTGGACCACCAGAGGATTAATTCCCTCTTAGCTTAATATTTTTATAAAAGTCTGTAGCACTGATGTAGGTTGGTTGATCATTTAATATGACTTAACCTGTTGCCTATATACTTTTAAAAAGAGTCTACATTTCTCTTTCCAAATCATAATTCTTATCTAAGGAGATGCAAAGTAAAAGGCATTATTCATGACCAATAATTTTATTGGTATAAATTTAAACTGGGCCTTCCCTGGTGGTCCAGTGGGTAAGACTCCACATGCCCAGTGCAGGGGGCCCGGATTTGATCCCTGGTCAGAGAACTAGAGCCCACATGCATGCCTCAACTAAGAAGTCCGCATGCCACAAATAAAGATCCCGCATGCCTCAACAAAGATCCCACATGCTGCAACTAAGACCCAGCACAGCCAAAAATAAGTTATAAATAAATAAATACTAAAAAAAAAAATTTAAGCTGAGACTTTTCAATATCCCCATGACAGGGAAATTTTACCTGTTGCTGGAAAGATACTGGCCAATTTTCTCTTGATTGTTCCAGAGTAGACGATGTAAAGCAAGCACATTGCCATCACTGATGAAGGAAAGACTATGATTTACTGCATCACTTGTAGGACAATCAGATGCTATATCAAGGAAAAACCTTCAAAAATGCAAAGTTATTAGAATTTCAAAAACCAGATATACTCATATCTATGTTTGAATTAAATCTATGTGAAGTAACGTTGTGAAATTACTGCTATTACAAATATGGAGGTTTTATTCACACACATGACTATCATTAAACGAAACAAGAAGAGACAAGGAGAAAGTTGGTCTTCCATTTCTGATACCTGGCTACAGCTTCAGAGTAGGCTCTGGGTCAGACAACGAAATTTAAACAGATGAGACTCTGTAGAGAAGCCAGTACTTTACAGATAAGGAAACGGAGGCCCAGACAAGACAAAAGACCTCCCCAAAGCTATACGGCCTCTTAGGTCAAAGCCAGTACTTTGCAGATAAGGAAACGGAGGCCCAGACAAGACAAAAGACCTCCCCAAAGCTATACGGCCTCTTAGGTCAAAGCCAGGATCAGAACCTTTGTTCTTTTAACTTTCTATGGGTAGTCAATCTGCCAGAATATAAATCCTATGCTGACATTCACTTTCTTTCCAATGTGATTTGCAGTCCAACAGTACACCTTTTAAACTCCAATTAGAGAGAAATTCGCAGGAACTATAATGAAAAATTGGAAGAGAGTGTTGTACAAGTATAGCTTAGACTGTGAGCCAAAACAATTAGATTCACACTGTATGAAAAGTAGAATTCTTTTTTTTTTTTTTTGCGGTACGTGGGGCCTCTCACTGCTGTGGCCTCTCCCGTTGCAGAGCACAGGCTCCGGATGCGCAGGCTCACCGGCCATGGCTCACGGGCCCAGCCGCTCCGCGGCATGTGGGATCTTCCCGGACTGGGGCACGAACCCGTGTCCCCTGCATCGGCAGGTGGACTCTCAACCACTGCGCCAGCAGGGAAGCCCCGAAAAGTAGAATTCTTGACGTCAACTTACATTTACAAAGCACTTTCTCATAAGTTATGTCATTTGCTTCTCTAAAATCAACTCACAGGCAAACATAGTGTTATACCTACTCTACAGATAAACCAACAACTCAGAGAGATAAAGAGAAGCAACTAGTTAGTTATGGGAACCTAGGAGAACTCAAGTTTTCTAAAATCATAAAACTTCAACAGTTATCCAGTTACTCATGAACAAAATCTTATGCATTTGCATCACGTGGTTTAAAGAGTAACTTTTTACTTTACATACATACCCAAATTAAAGTATCAAAAATATTCTAACATCAAAAAAACCTGTGATTATACACTATAATGCATTATCTGGACCAGTTTGGTTTTCATTTTTACTGAAAGAAATCTTTTTCCTTCTTCCTCTCCTCCATATTGTGTCAAACTCAAATCCTGTATTTTAGTATATATGTCAAAAATCCCTCCTGGTTTTTAAATATGGAAATTACTACCAGATTATAAAGAATATCATTTTATTTCATTACTGTCTTTTATAGTGAAATAAAATAAGATTATGTTCTTGACCAAGAGAGAAAAACGAAAAAAACCTACACAGGAGCTCCATGTAGATCAAGTACATAGACTTGAGTGAAACTGAAAATATTTGATCCAAACAGAGCAACTGGCTAAGTAGCAGGCTGCTCACCTTCGTGCTGCATCAAAGTTGCTTTTCACAAAATCATTAAAAGGCCGCATGTGCTCTTCTTTTGTGAAAAGGACATGATTGGCAATACTCTGAAGTACCTAAACAATAAAATAGGGTTATAAAGGATCTGATTATTTACTTATGAAAGCTACACATTCATATATTCTTTAAAAAATATTAATTTTCTCACTGA
Source organism: Mesoplodon bidens (assembly GCF_964165515.1). NCBI lineage: Eukaryota > Metazoa > Chordata > Mammalia > Artiodactyla > Ziphiidae > Mesoplodon > Mesoplodon bidens. The sequence continues at coordinate 13,424,270 of NC_138179.1, forward strand.
TACAATTTCTACTGGTAGCTAAAAATCAATTATTGCTCATTCAATAAATACTAGGTTTTGTTTCTATGCTTTCCCCAATATGAATATAATTATATAAACACGTATATATTTACATATATAAAATACAAATTAAAATTTTAATGTATTTTTTAATTTAAAAATCATATAGTATACATTTTGGTTTCCATTTCAGAATTTCCATAATGATTACATAGAAAACCATCTTCAGAAGACATTTGCTAAAATATTTTCAAATGATAATAAGGTCCATCGGTATCAGTCTAATGAATTTCTTTGTAATATAAACAAATAAAAATAAAAATAAAACAAAAGCATATAAATGAAAACCACAGGGCATTTCAAAAATTAAGAGAAAGTACAGTGAATACAAAAAACTGAAAATTTATGGAAGAGAAAGTCTGAATAGTTATATTATCAAAATGATTCTTCACCTTTGACATTAACTTCAAGCCTCTTTCGATTCTAGGTGGTGGCTTTTTATCTAAAATCCCTGCTTCATATGGTGAGACAATGGCAGGATTGATAAATCTGAGAAACATGGCACTTCCCACTGCACCAATGCTGTTCTGAGGGAAACGCTGGCTAACCACCTAAAAACAAGGAGTTGAGAATTCAGTATATGGTTTGAATTAAAACAAGGAAATGGGAAGAAAGGGCTCGAAAGTCAAACTTTGCACAAAAACGGTGAATAGACCAATCCTTGTGAACAACACATGCCTAATTTTTCCTACTCCCAAAACATGAGTAAACAAAAATTTATCCTCAATTCTTGCCCTCTATCATTTAAAAGCACAATAAAGGCATCTAAGAAAAAAAGAGAAGTCTCATAGATGAGTTGTGTAGAAGAGATCTGAAAAAAGATCTTAATTTTATCATCACTGTTTATACTGCAGGTTTCATGAGCAACAAAAGCAGAACAAATTTTCACACAAGGATTATCATATTTTACTAAGATTACAAGACATGAGAGTGTGGTCAACGCTTGTAAGGCAAAGCTACATAAGTTTTCAACAGCATACCCCTGAAACATCCAATACCTAATGGTAAATACTTACATTTTGCTGTATACCAGGTACAATTAAATTTCTTGAGCAAAATGCTTGCCATATACAAAACAAAACTTAGTTTTCTTTGATTCCTATCGAGAGAAAAAACTTACTTACAAGTAACATTATTGCCAGTTCTTTTTCTTCATCAGAATGCTTTATAAGGGCCTACTTATTATTTAAACCATGGAGGAATGGGAATTCTTGGGGACCTAAAAGAAAAAAGGATCCCACCAGCAAAAGAGAGAACCCCTATGTGTACCTCAATTTGTAATTCTGTCAAATAAAAAAAGTTAAAGATACAAGAAATCGTTGCCCACACTGAAAAACAAATGTGAGCCCAACATTTTAAATGGATTTATTTTCTCTTTTTCTCTTTATAAAACATTCCACTTTGAAGGTAAATTAGACTGGGAAAGTGTTATGAAGCTGGCTCGGCTCCCATCTTTTCCTTGCGTGTCCTGTTTTAAATTAACACATGAAAATTATAGTTTTCTGAAATTTACATTTGTTACAGATAACACACATATTTATTTTTAAAGAACACTCATATAACATTTAAATATCTACAACTATTCATGCTTAGCGTGGCTAACTGCTGCTTAAAGCAGTGTTGACTAACGGCAAGGCCGCAGTACTCCACTCAATATTCTGGGATTCCAAGGATAAACCTGCATTTCAAAGGCTATTGGGGGAAAATGAGAAAACAGGATTTATATGCAGAATCTCACATAGCTCTAGTTTTCTTCACAATGCCTCAAAAAAATAATACTTCTTGTCATGAATTCTCATAGCTGACTGACTCAAGATTAACTCTGGAAAGAATAAGAATCATTTCACTTCATTCTATTTCCTTCAGTGCTTCATGTGGTATACATTTTAAATGTGTTCTGCCTAAAATCTCAAAATAATTTTCAACTATATATGATAGGAAGTTAGTAAAAATAAGACTTTAGAGAATGACTTTTTTTTTTTTTTTTTTTTTTTTTTTTTTTTTTTTGCTGTACGCGGGCCTCTCACTGTCGTGGCCTCTCCCGTTGCGGAGCACAGGCTCCGGACACACAGGCTCCACGGCCATGGCTCGCGGGCCCAGCCGCTGCACGGCATGTGGGATCTTCCGGGATAGGGGCACGAACCCGTGTCCCCTGCATCGGCAGGCGGACTCTCAACCACTGCGCCACCAGGGAAGCCCGAGAATGACTTTTTAAGCTGAGAAAATCTTTGTGAGAGGTGATAACAGGGGTGAGTTATAACTAATATATTCTCACCTTCATGTATACTACATAGCTCAGGAAGCTTTCTTGGTGTTATAGTACTTGGAGTGCTGCTGCATGAAGGACAACCTTACACCTCAGTAAGAGGAAACTGGTGAAGGTGGCTAAACACAGCAGTCTTCGAAGAATAGCTTTAAAACCTAAATATTGTTTTAGTTATTTTTAGCTGAAATACAGTTTTGGAAACAGAATTAAGAAGAAAACACAAGTGCTTTTACTACTCTAGTACAGTGTTTAACCTTTCGGGGAGTAGGAACAGAAAAATGAACGTTTACTTTCGCACAGACAAAACTCTTCATAAATTTTAGAATGTTCACAGACCACCATTGCTACTGACTGTTTCTTTTAGAACTCACAAATTTTAATCTTAAAAGATAAGAAACACGTCAACAAACCTACAAATTTTTAAAGCCTTTAAGGAGTGAGTTAGCAAGAAGGAACGGGATTAAAAACTGCTTTATATTTATAATTGCAAATAGGTTGTTTTAAAAGAATCACATATATTCAGTTTAATCCATTAAAATCCTGAAATGGTTTTTAAAGAAGTAAACGTTAAGAGTTTGGTTTCCAAAGAACTGCTTAATTGTAAAATACTAACCTGCTGGGAAAGTGTCTCAAAAAAATCAATTACTTATATGCACACAGAGAACTCTTTTAAAATGCATTTTTAGAGTAGCTATTTCCTGGTTTTCTCCAGGACAGAAAAGCTTTTAAAGTGTGACGCACACTTATACCTGATTTAAACTCAGTATTACTCAGTCTCAGAATTTAATGAATATCTGAGTGAATTACTTCCCTAACGGAATATTGTAAAAATTATAAAAGGTACTACACCTTCACTTCCACATCTTCCACATCTTCAAAAATAATTCATGTCAAAACTCAAAAGCATCCACACTACAAGAACACATATTGTTTCATGTATCATATAATTATGTATCTCACCAATGACAGTATATTTTTGGAACTAAAACCTGATAAAACAATCAATATCCATAAAAATGCTCAACAACAAATTTTATGAGTTAATTTATTAAAATACTTCTTTTCCTTTCACCACAAATTAACATCAGTATAATTTTACCTCATAATATACACATACTCAAGTTGTTTTTATTTTTAATCTGCAAAAAATCTAATTTGTATCCAAAAGACATTCTGCATAAAAGGTCAAAGTAGGGCCAGTCTGAATGCTGAAACCAATTATCAGTCAAATGTCCCCTTTACTTACCTCCCCGCCCACCCCCCCATAAAAGCTGAACTACAGGTTACAAATAAAGGCAGTCATACACTGAACATCATCAAGAGAATCACAACCCATCTATCCTTAATTACCTGAGTTAGGTTGACAACTTCTCAAAGGAAATCTAATTTACAGTATATGTTTGAGTATGATAAAGAGAATTATCTATAATATGATTACACAGCTATATACCAGAAGCCAGAACCTTCTCTCCATATTTTACACATTACAATCCATGGTACATACACCCCCAAAGAAAGTTAACTTGCTTTTTAGATCATTAGATTCTGTTAAGCCAACAACTCTATAAACAACATTTTAAATTTATAATAACTATACTGTCTTCATACTTTGGAACGTGTTCTAAAATATCTCAAATTGCCAATTAGATTTCCTTTGTTTCCACAAGGACCTCATATCACTTATGCTGAGAAATACATTCCAAAACTTAGTGTTACCCAGAAACATTTATTTTTAAATCTGAAAATAACACTAGTAGAAAAAAACATTTCAAAGAACAATTTTAGACAAAATCTTAATAAATAAAGCAATGTTAGGAAGGCTAAAAAACATGCTCTAGAGAAAGGGAGAAAGCCTGAATTTTAATTTATGTGATATACTACATAATGGTATTAGTAAAACACCAAACAAGAGTGTTAGAAATAGTAAATTAATTTCAACAGTGATGGTGTATATTATGTTAAATCCACATACGCTGAGAATTAGAAGGCTGAAGCATTAGAAAGAAATGTTTTTATTAAATAAGATGGCCATCCAATCCAATCCATTTACTCACAGCTGACCAAATTTACTTAACATATCCAAAAAAGAATCTCCTGAATGGACATAAAAGCATGTCTCTAAATTTTAATTTAGTTCTGAATTTAAAATAGAAATTTATTATATGTAAAGCTCAGACGAGAAATGAAAGATGAAACCAGATGAATACTCTACACTAAATTTTACCTTTTAAAGTAAACTAACTACATGACTCCTAAAGGTTTTCTTTACATCTTTCTCTAAATTCATTTGGATTGTAGGAACAAAGGTAGCACTGAGCCTGATAAAGATCGGTCATACTGACAGATAATGGCAAATTTAAAATGAATGCATGTTAATATTTTGGACGTCACTCACAGGAAGAAAATAATTATGACTACCATAATTTTCTTCCTTTTAAATTAGGGCAAGTTCATAGAAGCAGGTAAGTATATGCATATCATGTTTGCAAATAAGGTGTTTCTCTATAAATATGGACTCACTGTTTTCCTTTATTTCAAAAGTACTATAATTCTCAGTCCCAATAGTTTAATAATGATTTTCTCTAAGGTAAAAGTGGTTTTGTTTTACCATTAGAATTTTTATAATCTAAGCACAATTATCTAAATCCTGGCTGAGACTGTCTAGATAAAAATATAAGAAGTAAAAAATAAACTTTAGCTACTTTTAGGTAAGATTTATTAGAAAGTGACACTTTCCTTCCATGTACTTCTAACAATTAAGAAAAACTTTTATCTCTAGGAAAAGAAATCACTCACATTACCTGCAAACAAGAAGCAAGAATGAAGAGAGTCAGCATTTCCTAAGGCCTTGAAATTAAGTTTCTTTTGCATTCATTTATAATTTAAAAAATAAATAATAAAATTAGACCAGGGATATCCAATGCAACAAATGCCCCCAAAATGCCTTTGGGATAAATCAAACCAAAGGAACACAGAGAATGTTTCAATGTAACTTAATTCCAGGGTTAATTGAAATGAAAGCTACTTTGTGCCAGAATTAGTAGAATGATTTTACAGTGAAGGTCAAATAGGCTGAAGTGAAGATGTTCTTAACAAACAGCAAAAGATTTTTGTTTTGCTTTGAAAGAAACAGCTAAAAAAAAGTTCTCCAAACTTACTGATTTTTTGTTTTCCTTTTTTTCTTTTACTGTAGCTTTATTCAGTAGGGAGTGGCAAGTTGCCTACAGAACAGAGATGAGCACAAACAAGTCACAGCACCAACTACATACAGCAACAAAAACAATGTTGGCTTGTACATAAAATTACATGATCAAAATGTAACATAAATGGAATCAACAAAAAATTAGGAATCAACTTAATTTTGAGGGATGAATTTTATCTCTGGATTTTAATTTTTATTACATTTTTAAGCCAAAGCACTAAATAAACAGCAAGAAATGTTGAGACAATCATATCTACTATTTCTGGCTATAAATCACAGAAAAGCTCTCCTCAAGTGAATGTGAGGATATTTAATATTTACATTTCAGTTAAATCCTAGCTTTTGATAAATTTTATATAAAATGTTCATTACAAATAGATTATAATCTAAAAACACTTCTATGCGTCTACATAATTTTTTCTTGATACATATATTTATATATACTTCTCTGTGTATCCTTCAATTGACTTAAAAAGTTCTTTTTTCAATAGCTGGCATTGAATTCCTATCCTACTGATTAAAAAAATAAACATTAAATGGCTAAATATAATAGAAAAAATACACTTTAGAGATTCTGAGCTAAAAGTCTCTCTCTCCTTAAGAAAGATTACTCTTACAATTTCACTTATTTTTGTTTGCAGGCTACTTCCTGAAAAAGTTCTAATCAGAGGAGGTTAAAAGCTCTGCAACATTTGGGAAAAGAATGTTATCAGCTCAACTAGAAATAAGCATTAATATTAAAGTGAAGAAACTGCAGAGAAAATTACAGAATAAAACTGTAAGCCTGCTTAAAATTTTTCACAGATTTGACCATTTATCAGAATGTCTCCAAAAAAAAAAAAAAAACCACACACACACACAAAAAAACCCAAAACCCACAGAGACATATTGGCTTCATCTCTCAGAGCTCCTCCTAGGCCAAAGAGCTCTGTTAAAATTAAAAGACTCCTGATTGGACTAGACTAGGCACAATAATTATTTTTAAAATATCTTGAAAACAAATTAGAATTCTTTAATCCATCATACATGGCATTTTATTCTAGGAATTCTGTGCATTCAACACCATAACCCATAATAACTTGGCATTAGTTTGATATTTGTTCATCCATCCGTCCATCCATTCATCCAAGTAGTTATTGTGCACCTACTTGCTAGATACCATTCTAAGCACTGGAAGAAAGCAATAAAACAAGAAGACACAGTCTTTTTCTCAAGGAGCTTTGATTCAAACTTTAGACTATATACTAGTCTATATAAGAGCGCTAGTAACACAATTTATCCCCAAAATGCAGTTTTATACACTTTTTATTTTCAATTACGGTATATAACCATCAATTATAGCCTTAAAATTTTTGTGTAAACTACTTCTGTTTGGAGAAGCACATTTGCTAGGAAAAGACGACATTTATTTAGAATCATATTTAGCTCTTTCTCAGAACTCTCTCACCACAACTTAGGAGAATATCCACTCTGGGAATTATTTTCTCATTATTCCAAAACTATCAGGAGGAAAAGTGGAAATAAATACATGAGAAAATGTCTCAGTTATAGATCTAACACATGTTCACAGTTGGCTATTCCTATATAATCTTAACCTAGTCCACTAAGTAAGGAGGCATATAAAATGAAAGACATGGTTAAACCATGATTTTAAAAAGGTTTAACAGTCAAAAATACTAACTCAAGTAAAAAGATCTAAAGCTCAGAGAAATTTATTAGCTAGCAATATACTCAGCTTTCAAATCTTCCCCAGTAGGTCCCAAAGCAGGAGACATATTTACTAGAGGGAAAAAAACAATCGACTACTATCCCTCCCAGCAGAACATAAAAGTACAAATGGACCATTATGTTATTGTCAAAGTCAAAAGGGCAAGGAAAAGCCAGAAGAGGGAAGGTGAATAAAAATAAAAGAGCAAACTAAGGGAAAAACTACATTTGGAAGGAGACTCAATGAAAGAATATCTTGAGATCAAAGTTTATTTTTTTTTGTTTTTAATTAGTAAATGTAAAATTTCCTGTTATCAGTCACTTATTAAAAAACAAACTCTTATTTATAAATAATATAGCATATATTTCCTCTATAGTATTGTACATTCCAACAATAAGTTTATCCAATACGTCCCCCAAATGCACTAACATTTAAATAATATTATTAAAGGGAATAATTGTATGTGAAATTTTAATACAATTCAGGTCTGTTGTAATATGGGATATTGTATTATGGCATGTTTTAAAAAGCACAACACATAGTGGTTAATAAGCCACCAATTATCAACTAGCATTATTTTCTGCATTATTTTCACTACCTCCCTCCCTTCCTAACTATGAAAGCTGGCAAGAATCTTGTTTACTTGGGTAGGAGAAATGGGGTTATTTATTCCTTCATTAAATATTTTCTAAGTACTTACTAAATGCCAAGCACTTAGTTCCTTTTTCCTTATCAAATGGGACTCCAAGTTTGCTGATGATACAAAAACTGTTTTCTTTTAGGGAGACAACCACATGAAGAATTTCTACTAAGATCTACTAGACCATATATGTAACCAGGTAGTTAGTACCCGTTCACTTCTAACCAGCTAAAGTCAAAGCCACTGCCACTTGAGAAATTCATTTGCTCTCTGAAAACAGTTCCTATTAGGCCAACCAAGAAGTTGGTCCAGACTATTTTTAATATGTGCTCACCATTTCTTATCTGCCTAGTTTTATAAACAGAAGATGGACTGAATTGGATTTAAAGAGAAACCTGAATAATGCCCAAACTTATGCTATTACTTACTGTATGAGATTTCATATTATAACTAAACCACCCTCTGGTCTCAGATTTAACTAGCTGAAAAAATTATGTGGGGCTCTCCTAAGCTTCCTTGAGCTATTTTGAAAAGGCAGGAAAAGTCATGATAAATTAAATTAAGAGAGTTTTAATGCTAAGTATGCTTCATCATCTACAAACATGATGAAACATTTTTTTATAGATACAGCAGATACATCTTTATAAATAGCAATGGGGGAAAAATTCACAAAGAGCAGCCTGAAACAGCTTTTTTAAATGACAATTTCACTGATCTTGCTAATGTCTCTAAGCAACCGAAGCCCTGTGCTAAAAAACAAATGTCTGGGGATAACTCTGCAAGGAAAAAGACACAAAAGGCATGGGTTTTGATAAATGCATACTTTTTTCCCCCTATACCTGCCCCTGTCCCAAACTCCAGACCCACTAATGTTTCTTCCAGAATCACAGTTTTAACAGGCTAATGTGGATTTGCACTAATCTCCCTTGGAGTGATTAAATCATTTCTGAAACTGCATATGCCGATCAAAAACACAGTGGAAGCCATAAAAGAACACAGATGCAATTTCCTTAGCAAGTAGGGGATGACTGTGGACATCTGAACTCAGAAGCATTACTTGCAGCTCTAGTGTTGGAAAGTCTAATAATTTGACGTGAATGATGATGCAATATATTTTATAAGCAGCATTCTACATAAAATAAACATCAGCCTGTCCTGGGAAAACCTGACACAACACAATAGAGCTTAATGAAAAAATCAAAATTATGGATCAAGCATTTCACAACACAGAAAGCAAGGAGTAGACCAGCCTCATATGTGAAAGACCCTATGAGTAATTCAGGTACAAGATAAAAACAACAACAAAAATTTCATAATATATCTCATTTCAATCACATCTATTATACCCAGTAGATTTGGTGCATTTTAAGCTTCTCAAACGCAAGGAAAATGTATTATTTTTAAAGTACCCCCTTAAACTACTTTATATTTTTAAAGCCAATTTAAACAATTCTTAATGTATTATTCATCCAAATTGATTCAGTATTATCAACCACGCACTATTAGCAGCTAAATCCCTCTTTGGTAAAGCATTCTTTTAAATTTAGTTGTGGATTAATAATGGTAATCTCTAACCTTAAGCATACCTGGTACAAACAGTGGCACACACTTCGTAGCTGAGGGGGAAATTCGGAGGAGGAACTGATGATGGCATGGAAGAACTTTTCGGTCATCTGAAGGAGGTTCCGCTGGTTTTCCTCAAGGCTCTCTGACTGTTCTAACCTATCGAGAGGAAAAAGAAAAAAAGCAAAACCAATTAAAAACAAACAAACAGACATACCCCTTAAAAGAGACTCCTTAAGAGACATTCAGCCAAATGCAACATTTGGACTTTGCTGGGAACCTGATTTAAACAAACCAACTATAAAAAAGGCAATTTTGAGAATTGTGTATAAAAATTCTTCTCCCTCTATATTTTCACAAATTTAGTATATGATTTTTATTTTTTTGTCCATCTAGTAGGTAGGAGAGTGCATCTCACAGTTTTAACTTTTATTTCCATGACTTCAGTAAAGTTAGACATGCTTTCAATATTTTGTGGCCATTCAGGCCCTATTTTCAACGGCCCTTCGTATCCAGTTTAATATCTCTAACTGCTAGGGGTCCCTCTTGCCAGTACCTAAAACTCAGTTTGTTCAAAATCAGCTGATTTTTTTTCCTCCTACTTGTATGTCTCATCCTGTGTTCCCCATGTTGTCAATGGCACCATCACTGTTTCAATCACGTCATTCAGGTGACCTCTGAAGTCGCCTTTGTCCTCAGTACTCCATTATTCCCCACATTTAAATTACTGTTGCTAATTCTTCTGTATGATTCTTTTTTTTTTTAAGGTATTTATTTATTTATTTGGCCGTGCTGCACAGCATTCAGGATCTTAGTTCCCTGACCAGGGATTGAACCCGTGCCCCCTGAAGTAGAAGCACGGAGTCTTAACCACTGGACTGCCAGGGAAGCACCTCTTCTGTATGATGCTAAAGTCTTGGTGCTGTGATTAAAGGCAGATATTCAGGGGCTTCCCTGGTGGCGCAGTGGTTGAGAGTCTGCCTGCCGAGGCAGGGGACACGGGTTCGTGCCCCGGTCTGGGAGGATCCCACATGCCGCGGAGCGGCTGGGCCCGTGAGCCATGGCCGCTGAGCCTGCGTGTCCGGAGCCTGTGCTCCGCAACGGGAGAGGCCACAACAGCGAGAGGCCCGCGTACAGCAAAAAAAAAAAAAGGCAGATATTCAGAAGGCAGACTCACTAGGTTAAAATTTCAGCTTTACCACTTATTGACCATTATGACCTTGGTCAAGATACTTAACTTCTCTGAGCCTCATTTTTTCCATCAATAAGACAGGAATAATTACAATGCCTACTTTATGGGGTTTAAATTTTACCCAGTGGCTCTCAAATCCACAAACCTTTACTTGAGCTGCCCAACCGAACTCTCAAAACACATTCCCTATGAAAGTCACTACTTAGCTACTTGTTATATGTCGTATCTCCCCTACTAAATTGTAAGATCCTTGAAGGATGTATTCATCTTTGACCCCTTAAAAACTATCATAGTACCTTACCAGAACAATTATTGAATAAATACTTGTTTTCAGGGCTTCCCTGGTGGCGCAGGGGTTGAGAGTCCGCCTGCCGATGCAGGGGATGTGGGTTCGTGCCCCGGTCCGGGAAGATCCCACATGCCATGGAGCGGCTGGGCCCGTGAGCCATGGCCACTGAGCCTGCCCGTCTGGAGCCTGTGCTCCGCCAATGGGAGAGGCCACAACAGTGAGAGGCCCGTGTACCGAAAAAAACAAAACAAAACAAACAAACAAAAAAAACTTGTCTTCAATCTCTTAACTAGTAATTTTCTTTCTATACTAATTTACATATTACATAAAAGTTTGGGACACTCCAGATTCCTTGCAGCTCACCATGTGGTGCAGCATATGGATACAGTAAGAGTTTGGAAATTAACGTAGACGACAGGCAGGAAAGATTTCATGGACTAGGTGAGTTCTAAAGGAGGGAAAGAATCTGCACAGGCAAAAAGAAGTAAGGGCATTTCAGAAAGAAGGCAGGACAAGCACACAATTCAATCTGATAAACGTTTATCAGGTGTCTACTATTTGCCATCTTAATGCCAGGTGCTGAGGATTCAACAATAATTGGCCTTTGAACTTCTCAAAGAGGGGAGACAAGTACACACTAAGTAATGAGTACAATCATTCAAGGATATAAAAGACAAAATAGCAAACCAGAGATAGACATGATTAATTCACATGGCAACTGGTTGCCGGGAAGTCAGAGGCAGAAAATGAACTTGGGATATATGGGGAACTAAAAAGAGACTGGTCTAAATATGGGGCTTTATGCAGGGAGATCACTTAAGAAGCTACAATAGTAACTCAAATCTGAGATATGGAGGGCACAGAAGCTTTGCATATGAAAGAAAAGATTAACAATATATTTAACAGGGCCAGAAGAGATTCCTAGAAACCTTGACAGTTCTTGTCTACTTTGTGGGAACTTTTTCTTAATGAGTCAACACAGCAGCAGGTGTGCTGCTGGTCTGTTTCAGATGTCCCTCTAATACATCTATCCCTCCTGCCTCCCACATGCCAATGATAACTTATTGGCTATTCCATTAATTCTGATCTATAATGAAGCTTTGTGTTCAATTATTTAAGTGTTTGTGTGTATAAAAATTTTTCCCTCTGATTTTCAATCAGCTTTTGTTTTTGTTTTTTTATCCTATTGTTTTCCTGTTTTTAATTTCATTGATTTCTAATTTTTATTTCTTTCCTTCTGCTTGCTTTAGGTTTATACTGAACTTTCTCTAATTTTCTAAGGTGAAAGTTTAGGCCATTCATTTTAGATCTTTCTTCTTTTCTAATATATGCATTTAATGCTGTAAATACTACATTTCACTACATTCCACACATTCTGATAAGATGTACTTTCATTTTCATTGAGTTTTTCTTTTTCTTTGCATTTCAGTTTTGGAAATCTCTGTTGACATATCTTCAAGTTCACTAATTCTTTTCTCATTTGTGTCCAGTCTACTGATAAGCCCATCCAAAGGCATTTTTCCTTTCTGTTACAATGTTTTTGATTTCTAGCATTTCCTTTTGATTCTTTCTTAGAGTTTCCATCTCTGTTTAAGTCACGCACTGGTTGTATTTTTTCCATAGACCCCTTAACATATTAATTGTAGTTATTTTAATCCTTGTCTGATAATTCCAAAATCTGTCACACCTGAGTCTAGTTCAGATGCTTGCTTTGTCTCTTGAGACTGTGATTTTTATTGCTTTTTAGCATGCTTTGTAATTCTTTTGTTGAAAGACCCAAGACATAATGGGTAGCAGGAACAGAAACAAAGACGTCTTTAATGTAAGGTTTAATGTTAATCTGGCTAGGACTTAGGTTGTGTTTAATGTTTGCTGTAGCTATAGGTGTCAATTTCTTCCAGTGTCCTTGTTTTTGTCTACCTAGTTGTCTGGGATTCCCTAGTTTTCCCTAGGAATTTCTTCTTAGAGTCTCTGTGTTGAAGCTCTCTGTTGTAACCCACTTTTAATACACTGGAGTCCTGTTGATGTAGTAGTGAGGTACTGGGGAGGGGAAGCAGTCTATAATCTTATGCTTATATCTCCATTGTTTTACTGGGCCAGAGTGGCTGGGCTATGACCTTCAGAAGAATTTCTTAGCCTTTTTTCTCCCCTTATGTGAGTCAGGAAGGCTAGAGGAGGCTGAAGTTGGGTAACTGCCCATCCTCCAGGTCAGATAAGGCTCTGGTAGTTATCCTTAAAGGCAGGCCTTCGTAAGGGGGAACAGAACACTATGGGCATATTACAAAATGGTTACTTTCCCCCTTCCCCTGCCCAGAGCACAAGGGGACTTTTCTTCCATCTTCACCATGAGAACCTGGTAGGGTTTCTAGAGGTCAAACTCACAGAAGTGTGGGGGTCCCCCTGACACAGGGCCCCCAGGAGCTTTCATTCTCAAGCTAATCCACACTCAACCTCCAGCAAGTTGTCAACTACAGCCTAAGTGTTCCTACCAGTTACTGACTCCAGCAGCTGTTTCTCCCTGTAAGCTGGGATTCTCTGAATTTGGCTGTCACGCCAGTCTTTTCCCTTTTTTTTTGGCGGGGGGGGTGCCCTTCAATTCTCCGATGAATTTAAGAAGAGTTGCTGATTTTCTGTTTTCAGCTTTTTCTTGTTATGAACATAGCATTGTCAACTTCCAAGCCCTCTACATGTCAGAAAAGATGTCAACTTGATTTTAAGTAACCTGAATATAGGAAGTTTGTCATCTAGTTCCCTTCTCTGTACCAAAGTACTTAGTACAGTAGATTTCTTTCAGGCAGTAGTTCACTCTCTAAGCAATTTTTACCCTTTAGAAAGTGAAATTGCTAAATGGTAACAAAATACAAGATAACATTAAAAGAATGTTGCTTTTAAGTTTTAAACTACAACTTTTTAACCATTTTAACAATAACTGGTTAATTTAGGTGCCAGAGTTCTGATTAGATATTACTGTTGATACTTCAGCAAAGGCAGAGCCAAAAATATCAACTGATACGAAGTTGCCAAATAAAATTATTTAGGAAGAGAAACCATCAAGAAACTCTGAACTTGAAAATAAAAAATAAAATAATGTTAAGGTCCTAACTGAAAGACAAGAGATGTGGTATAGAAAAAGCAAGCATAAGTGTTTAAAATTTCATTCAACAAATATTTATGAAATGCCAACTATAAGCCAGATACCATGGGGACAGGTAGAAAGCTTCATGGAGATGGTGGTTTTTAAACTGCACCTTACATTACCCCTTGGCCTCTTTCCCTTCTCCTAAGTCAATCCTCATTATAGGAGGAAGAGCGAGATAGATTAAAAAAAAAAACAGAGTCAAGCACGCTGAGTTCAGTGCCATCCTCTCCATTCTAGATATGTCTGCCTGCAGAAAAGATATAATCTGGTCTTCTCTCCACTTGTGATAAAAAGCTTGCCAGCCCCTGTGATGGAAGCCTGTAGTTTACCCAGCTGTGCAAGGGATGGGGAAGATGATTCTAATTCAAGGTGATGTATTAGCAAGCTTATGTTATATGCCCACAGGATCTAAAGCCCCACTCTTTAATCATTTTTATCAGAAATAGAGGAGATAGCTGATTCCTAGGTGCTTCACTCCCATCCCTCCCCTCCCTCTACCCTTTTGGTTCTGAATTTGGTGGGGGGAAAATGGGTATTACTTATTAGGCAACTCTAATCCCAATGAACCGCATGTTGTCAAGCCACTTTAAAAATGTACAACATGTGCATATTTCACTGCAGTTAAAGTACCGAGATGACATGAAAGAATGACAAGTAGTGATGTGGATTATAGTCAGATGAGTTTTTTTCTTGCAGTCAATGGGGAACAACTGATGGTTTCTAAGAAAAAAAGTGACAAAAAATTTTAGGTTTCAGAATAATTCCTGCAGTAAATGATCTGCAAATAAAAATATAATGCTAGGACAATAATTAGAAAGTTACTACAAAAGTCAATGGGATTGGGACTTCCCAGGTGGCACGGTGATTAAGAATCCGCCTGCCAATGCAGGGGACACGGGTTCAAGCCCTGGTCCGGAAGATGCCACATGCCGCACAGCAACTAAGCCCACGTGCCGCAACCACTGAAGCTTGCACGCGTAGAGCCCGCGCGCCGCAACGAAGAGTAGCCCCTGCTCGCCACAGCTAGAGAAAGCCCGCACGGAGCAAAAAAGACCCAATGCAGCCAAATATTAATTAATTAATTAATTAATTTAAAAGTCAATGGGATCGATATGGCATTGGCTAAGTAAATTATGATATTGCCAAACCACAAACTATTATGCAGCAGTTAAAAAGAATCAGATTATCTTTCTATACTGACAAAGAATGATCTAAGACACAGGGTTATGTTAAAAAAAAAAAGTTGCAAAACCATGTATATATTGATAATATCTTACCATTTACATTAAGTGCTCACATTATAACATAGTTTCTACCACTAGAGATATGTATATGCAAATGGACTGAAAAAAGGACAGAAGAACGGCCTAACTAGTAACAGTGCTATGTCTCTAGAGGTGACAGTCAAAGACACCTTTAACGTTATTTGTAATTTTCTTTAAGAAAAATGTATTTGAGGGACTTTCCTGATTGTGCAGTGGTTGGGACTCCGTGCTCCCAGTGCCGGGGGCCCGGGTTTGATCCCTGGTCATGGAACTAGATCCCACATGCATGCCGCAACTAAGGAGCCTGCGAGCCGCAACTAGGGAGCCTGCCTGCTGTAACTAAGACCCAGCGCAACCAAATAAATAAATATTAAAAAAGAAAAGAAAAGAAAAATGTATTTGTGTGTAACTTTTATAATTAAAGACTAATCTTAAGAATCAAGGGAAGAAATTATGAGGGCCTTGCCTCATGTAGTGGAAATGAAAAAATGGAGAGCTGTTGCAGATGAGAGGATGACACACCTGGTAGGATCTACTTCAAAGCTAACATGCTGCCAATCAGAGGATGTGATCACAATCCGTAATAAAGGATCCAGGAGTTTCTGTAGGTAGGTAGCACCATATACCTAAAGAAATACACAAGTAGGAATTTATTATGCCTGCTCCAAATATCTTGCATTAAAGAAGACATTCTGCTCTGTACATAATCACTGTTTGGCATACCTCCGCACCAAAAAAAAAAAAAAAGATAAATGGATACAAACCTTGAAACAGAAGGTCATTATTTTACTGGCTAAGCTGTTGCCTCGGAAAAGAGTCTGCATGGAGTCTGCCAATTCTACTTCCTTAGAAAACATGTTCCAGAGCAGTTGGTAGAGTAAATGCCGAGAGTCAAACAGAGTCACTAGAACTCGAGCTAGTTCATCCTGAGAACAAAATAAAATAGTGTCAGTGTGAACAGTTCCATTTTTCCTTAAGCAGGAAACTGAAAGGCAAATCGAAAGCTGACAACCACCTGCTGAACTGAGGTATATGGTGACTGATTAAGTTTTCCCCTGGGGTTTTTATCTGTGTATATCTGTCTATAACAGATGACTATTTCTATACACCTACAGTAGCTGCTAACTCTAAGGATTAAATGATAAAAGGTAAGAGAGGCCAAGGCTTTACCAGAAGACAAAAAAAAATCCAGGATTCAGTTCAAATTCTATGACAAAATGAAAGAAAACAGAAATAGAAGATGATGGCAAAGAATTTGATGTGCACAGATCATTTTCTTAGAAAATCAATGAGGGCAAATAAACCTCCAGTGACCACAGGGCTCTACTCTCTTCTCACATGGTCAGGGAGACTCAGTGAATGCTGAACACGGCTAGGCAGGAAACAACGAAAATGGCAAAACTACAGGATTTGCAGCAAGTCAGGAAAAAGACCTAGGCTGTGCATTCAGAACCAAAAGATTAGTCAGATTTACATACAAAGTGGGGATGGTGGCTAATTCCCATCTAGTTCTTAAATGATAAGCCTCATAATTCCCCACAGTAAAGTATCTTTTGGTACACTCAAGAAAAATGAACGTGATAGTAAATCACTGTTTAACCATACATGTTGGGAAGAGATTTAGAGAGAACAGGGGTAGCCATAATAAGATGGCCCAAACTTCAATCAGTGACAACAAAGCCAGGATCACGGCATATAGCTCCTCTAATTCTTGTCTGGTTCCAGGATTATTATAATCTGTTATTCCAGTAAAGGAAAAAATTTAACAATCCTAACCACAGATAACTGAAGCCAAATAAGACCCAATACTCTGCTATACGTCCTACAGTTACATAATACGTAATTGACTAGATATAAAAATTCTATCCTCCATTTTAAAGCCAAGTATAATTACAAGAGACAATTCAGTTACAAAATAAAACTATTTTTAGACTGCTGTGCTACTTTTTTCCACTCTAATCCCTCCCCTGCAAAATTCTGAAAACTTTAAGCACCAGAATTTATTTATTTATTTATAGTATTTTAATTTATTTAAGAATAACATAATAAAAATAACATCATAAATCCATAATATGTTAGCATAAACAACATTTTTTGGAAAAATAATTATATTTTCCAAAACAACAACAACAAAAATCTGTGAAGAGTAGTGTTGTTTTGTATTTTTGCATTTTTAAAAAGCATCTGGCTTTATAAATGATAGCTGAATTTTCATATAAGCACCAGAATTTAAATTTACAAAATAGAACTAAAATTTTTAAAGTTATCTTTTATTTTGTTTAGATACAGTTCGAATAGATCTGGCCTAATATAAAAGTCCCTCTCTAAAAAAAAGTCATTTAGTATAAAACACATAAGAAATGATTTACTGAAAGAAAACAAAATGTTTAAAGCCTCTTGGACTTAACTAATTCTATTTTATTGAAAAAATTACTGATAATTTTTAGCGTGAATTATAGGTAGGTGCTAAAAGGTAATTCAGAATTCCATTTTCAAAATATATGAAGATTTGTGAACTAATGTTAGGCTTCAAGAGGATTTCAACAATTTCCTTTTTCTAGCTCCCTAGCTACAAGCAGGATTCCATCTTCATTCATTAAACAATTACTTACTGAGTCATTGTTATATGCCAGATTGTACTTCAAGACCTGGAACTACAGCAGTAAACAACATAGACACAGTCTGCTCTCATGTAGCTCACATTGTGGTGGAATGAGACCAAGCAATCAAATAAACAAGATAATTTCACATAGTAAATAACTGCTGCAAAGAAAATATAACAAGGAATGGAATAAAATGACTGTGGGTGTGGTTTTGATTGGATGGCCAGAAAAGACCTCACTAGGAAAGTGATATCTGACTTGAAACTTGAATAACAAGAGACCAGGGAATAAGTATTCTAGGCAGCAGCAGCAGCAAGGGTGCTCAAGGGTAGAAATAAGCCTAACATGTTTGATGGCCAGTGTGGTTTCAGTCTGGTGAACAAGAAGGAAAATGGCATGAGATGATGTCAGAGATGAGGCAGGGCCCAGGCTGGGCAGAGCCTTGTAGACCAGGGTAAAGAGTTTGAGTTTCACTGTAAGTGTGAAGAATAAGATCCTACAGCTTTTAAGCAGAAACACATCTACAGGCAACAACAGATTAGATATAATTAGATACAATTATAGATATAATTATAAATTAGATACAATTTACTAAAATGAAATGAAATCATTTTCGGTACAGTATAAACTAAACAGCTTTTTACCATGGAAAGGGACAAGCTTTCTCAAATGTTTAGCATATGTTACCAAAAACGATATGGTTCTAGGAAATTTTTTATTAAGAGATGCCAAATAGCCATATTATGTCTTCTGTATTTAAAACAAGCAATGTCACAATTTCAAATGCAAATTAGAGTGGTTAAATTTTTTAAAAATTGTATAATGCATTACAGAAAAAAAGAGTTGTGAACTAGAGGTATATCAATAGTAAACAGGCATAAGCCTTGAATTTTAGTTCTAGCATTACTAACAACTAAATATGAGATTTAACCCTAATTATCTCATTTAATATATGAAGACACCAGACCAGATCAGGGGTTTTAATTTTCTTTTGATGAGTGTTCAAATGGAATTTTTCAGTGGGTCAGGTAAGGAGTTTGAGTTTTACTTTAAATATGTGAAATAAGATCCTCATATTTAAGAAATCTAGCAAGGGCTAGAAGAGCCAACCACTTTCCACAGCTGAAAATCACTCAAATAATATCTGAAGTTTCTTCCAGCTCTAAAAGTTTTAGCAATTGATTCAATTCATTGATACACACTACTATATAGAAAATAAACAAGCAACTACTGTAGAGCACAGGGAACTATATCCAGTATCTTGTAATAACCTAGAATGGAAAAGAATGTGAAAAATTATATATTTATGTGTGTGTGTATATATAAAACTGAATCACTTTGCTGTACACCTGAAACACTGTAAATCAACTATCCTTCAATTTTTAAAAAATTCATTGAATGAATGAATTTCGAAGCATCTGCTATGTGCCAGGCACTGTTCTTCTGCTCTTACTCAATGCACTTACCCACTGAGAACAAGGGACCACATTGGCCAGAGCCATAGCTATTGGGAGCTCTCCTTGATCACCCATCATTGTGACCAACTCCACCAGTCTCTCAAAACGATCTGCCAACACCGTTTCTGCAAGTGTGTCAAATTCTGTGCCTTGTTGAAGGATTTTTGTCAGAACTTCCATAAACGTAGCTCTCGTCTGGAGATCTTTGTGATAACCTAAACCTGATATGGACAGACAGATGCAAATTTACTAACATGGTCTTCCTGAAGTAATTCCACTTGTCTTACATGCCAGTTCTCTAGGTTTTAAATTTCTAAATGAAGCTTTCATTTTATCTCACCTATGGAGTGCATGAGGCCACTGTCCACGTTAGCATTGAGTAAGTTTGACATTGCCAGGACTGTACAGTGCCTCAGTGATGCCAGCCTCCGAGACATGCCACGTTTCCTGCCACCTGTTTGTGCATTTTCATCTTCAACTTCACTACAGTCGTTCAAAAGGTTCATGAACAATGTGAAATACCTGTGAAATAAAAAGACTGACCCTTACCCAGGGAAGGCCACATCAACCAGACAGCAAATCAGACATTCTGAAACCATCACATGTGCATCACACGAGCGGCTCTGGGTATCTGCTTCTCTCCAGTCTTGGAGTAATCAGCCAGCATGGCTCATTATGAAATGTTTTGTGCTGAATATGATTTTATCCTGACAAAGCTCAGTATTTCATAATATAAACACCAAATACATGCAGTGTTTCCTGGTAAATGCATCACTTTTAATGTTTAGAATATAAAAATTAGTGGTCCAAACAGTTTAGACAATGACATTTTAAATGACTGAAGGAGGTGATCTGGGTTTTACTGCCAATAAAATTCACCAATCAGACTTCCCTGGTGGTGCTGTGGTTAAGAATCCGCCTGCCAATGCAGGGGACACAGGTTCGAGCCCTGGTCCGGGAAGATCCCACATACCGCAGAGCAACTAAGCCTGTGCGCCACAACTACTGAGCCTGCACTCTAGAGCCTGCGTGCCACAACTACTGAAGCCCGCACGCCTAGAGCCCGTGCTCCGCAAAGAGAAGCCACCGCAACGAGAAGCCCGCACACTGCAACGAAGAGTAGCCCTCGCTCACCGCAACTAGAAAAAGTCCATGCTCAGCAACGAAGACCCAATGCAACCAAAAATAAATAAATAAATTTAAAAAAATTCACCAATCAAATTATTTTCTTTAAAAACCACAAAACACTGGATTACTGGACTGAATGTTAATATTATGACATAGTATGAGTGTGTTTCATGTTTGGTAATTGCAATCATTGTTGCTTTTGCTGTGGTCATCCATTTACAATGCTTGGTGTCAGTTTATTTATCTCTTGTAAAAATAAAATACAGTGTGCGTGTGTGAAAAAAAAAATACAGGGTGTTCAGTAGAAAAGAAAACAAACAAACAAACACAAAACACATGTGCATCACATGAGCGGCTCTGGTATAGGGCTTCCTACTATACAAGCCCTAACATGGATAATACTGCTTCAAGCACATGTTATATTTTGTGAGACAGCGGCTGATGGCCATAATAACAAAGCATTTGAGGTCCATTTTCTAAATATAATCATTTGCTACTTTGGTTACACTTTGTTTTGTTGTGTGTGGGGCTTTGTTTTTTGCTTTGTATTTTTGGTGACTGAAATTTACTTAAGAAATAACTGTGATTTGGCTTCCATCAATTCCACACCATCTCCTTCCTCAGGCTGCAGCGGAAGACCAGCCAGGAG
This sequence comes from Mesoplodon bidens, assembly GCF_964165515.1. Lineage (NCBI taxonomy): Eukaryota > Metazoa > Chordata > Mammalia > Artiodactyla > Ziphiidae > Mesoplodon > Mesoplodon bidens. The sequence continues at coordinate 13,445,431 of NC_138179.1, forward strand.
TGAAACTACTGCTTCCATGCTTGCCTGGTCCAAATCTCTGAAGAAAAAAAAGTTTAAAGACCACAAATCTTTCAGGTTCTTCCACTCCACCTTCCCCTCAAATAAACTTCTTCTTAACAGACACAAACTTTAATAACTACCTATTTCATTAAACAAATTACTATGAAAACCTAAATAATTTGAGTTAATATGCAGAGCCCAGAATGCCAAGACATTTCAAGTTGGGGAGAGGGTGATAATAACTTTCTACAAAGTAATCTTGGCAAAATGACTACCTTAAATTAAAAGCACATACTATGGAAACAAGGCTGGCCAAAGAAATATATGTGAATGGTTTTTGTGTAATACATAATGTTTAAATATTTCTGATACATTGCAGTAAGTGTTTATCATTAGAGCAAACTTAAGCAATTACATTTTAGAAAGACTCAAAATGGCTAAGTTCCTCAAATAATATCTTTATCCAATCAAAAATTTAAAACCATCTAAGGCTTTATTTTCCAACTGTAGACTATCCTCCCTAAACAGACAACACAAGCTTTCCAAACATAACACTCTCACACATTTTTTTTTTACTGAAAGTCTTTTAGTTAAAAAAAAAAAGAAATAATAAAGATTATATCTTATATAATTCAAATGCAAAAGCTTGATATCCCAAAAAACAATTTTAATACACATAAAATATATGTATACAAACTATAATGAAGTAGTAGTAACACCTAGAGTAAACCTGCTGATACTTAGTTAAAGGTCTTTTTTTTTTTTTTTTTTTTACCTTGTAAGACATTTTACATCATCATCTGCTGCTTGGTTTGATGTTCCCATAACCCAATCTGTCAGGTATTCTACCATCTTATTCCTATAGAATGGCAGAGAAAAAGAAAAGAGGACTTTTTTAAAGTCACACATACACTTTTAGTCATATAAGAATTTTTAATAGTTCAAGTAATTTCCCAAATCACCCAAGCAACATGACAACTTCATAAAAGAGATACTGCTATTACAAATCTAACAGTGAGAAGGGCACAAACCTGAGTAACCTGGGTACTGATCCACCACATCAGCCCTTAGCTATGGTATCCATTTGGATACAGAATCAAATTCTTGTCTCAAGTGTAGTAAAATTTTAGAAAAAGGGAGCACTGTCATGGGCATAAAGGTTTGGGAAATTTGAAAAGATATGAAGAGAAAAAAAAACACACACACACACATAAAATGCTCCTTTTTCACCTTCCCCGCTTCCCACGATAACCAGGTGCACACTACTTTTCTGTACTTCACTTAACATAATAAGATTTACAAAATTTAACTTTGCTCTTTTGAGAACTCACCTAAATTTCATCTCTTGACAAAATGAGAGGTCGTCTCTCCTTGCCATCATTACCTCCACTAACTGACACAGTTTCGTTTTTATTTGAATTGCATGGACCATATTCCCAAGCACACGAACATATCTAGACACAGAAGCATTAAAAAAATAATAATCCGATACAAACAAAAGAGAAGATTTTCTAAATTCTTTCATCTCTAAGTAAAATGATTAAATGTAACCATAAGAACTGTAAGATTTTCGTTTTGTTTATATGAGAACATATATAACTTCTAATTACCTTATTATTACACCCTAATCTGGGTGCAACAGAGAAAAGGATGGCAAATTATTTCACTACTAACTACCGATACCAATGTGTGTCTGCTACACTTCAGTAGAATGCTTACCTGACCAGATTTAACATCATTGTTTCAATGCTAGCTTGCCCCAGATGTTCAGAGCTGCCTTCAGTATGATTATCTAGTAAGTTCTTCATTATAGCTATGGTTTGCTCCACGAACTGAGTATTGGTGTCAGTCAATAAAACCTATACGAAGAACAAAACATTGGGAATTGATTTGGGAATCAATGCACAGCAGACAGACCACAGAGAGATGAAGCTGCCTGATCTAAATGTCATACACATGCAGAAATTCAACCATGGGCACATATCCAAACGTGCACATAGATACACACAGGCACTCATATCCATACCCAAGACATTGTTAACCCCAGGCACGCCCATGCACTAGAGTCCCTAAAAAGCAAATTGGTTCCTACATTAGACGATTCTTCTTTTTGCAATGTTTTCACCTATTTTTTTAAAATTATAAGTGAAAGTTCATGCCAGTATCGAAATTGAATAATCTAAAAGGAAAAGGCTTCATTATTTCAAATGAGTCACTCTATTCACAGGGAAGGGTGAAAAATAAAACAGAGAACACTTTACCTGCCCTTGGGAGTCAAAAAACTTGCTGATGGTATTCTTCAGTTTGTTAAAGAGCATTGGATAAAGAGCAGGACTCAATTCTAGACCCACCAGATCCTTAACATTGGTCCGTATTTGAAGTCCCACTTTCTCATGGTTACAGACCATTAAGGATAGCAGCCGATCCATAAATTTGCTGACAGGTGTATCTGCGTTTCCCTCTGAGGACATCACTGAAATCATGGAACCCTTGCGTTCACTGACTGGGCCCATGGGTGGGCTATAGGTTGCCAGGCCAGAATTGCTTCTCTGCTGCAGGCATACTCCCCCAAGGGCACAAAGGAAGCCAGTCATGTTGATCCATTCTTGTAGGGAGTCTGTGTCAGACAAATCTATGGATCCTCCTCCACTCACATGAGACATTCGCCTCTTAACGATGGTCTTGTGAAGGCTTTCAGCAGCCTAAACACAAAATTTTTATGGAAAGCATGAATTCAACCTAAATTGGTTGAGAGATTTGACAAATTACTTTTTATCCAACATTTCTTCCATGACAAAAGAACATTTTTTACATTTAAAAACTCCAAGTCTTCACTCTGTAATTTCTAGTCACATCAAGGTATCTTACTGCTTGAGGATGGATGAGTCTTAAGTTACAGAACTGAAGGTAGTGATACACATATATCCAGTATCAGATACAGAAGGTGGTGATGGACTGCAGTTCAGGAAGGAACATACTTTCAAAACATTTGCTTATATCAATTCCTGGACACAGAGGCCACATCTGTGCTGCTTCAAGGAATATAAGCATTTGGAGATTTTTAACCAAGTAGTGTGTGCACTTAGTAACTTAGTGATTGCTGAAGTTCAAGTGCTCTGGGATCAGCTCTGTAAACATTGTACTACTATTAATATATTGGGTTGGCCAGAAAGTTCATTCGGATTTTCCCATAAGCTCTTACAGAAGATCTTATAGATTCCCACATGGCAAGATGAGAGTAACCAAGTGGAAGAACCACTGAAAACAGAAAAGAGTGTAATGAAGGAGTACAGAAAGATAAAAAATCAATAGAAAAAAATAATACTCCACAAGAATTTGTAACCTGACAGAGGAGGAATCTTCCAGGAGTTCTGGTCCTTTAGTTTATGGAATAGAGATGAGAAAGAAAAACTTACTATGTGTAGCAAAAATTTTTCAGATTCAATTTCCCAACTGCTTGCAAGCATAATACTCACCTTACTATAGAGGATATATCAACCTAAGAAAGCAACATATTAGGGACAATCTGTGACATGGTTGATGTAGAAGTGCCACTGCATTTGTTTCATTAGGTATGTCTGTTTTATGGGGAAAATGACCTCTCATGAATGACTGCTTTGAATATGGGACTCTTAAAACTTTGCCATTTCTTATAGCACATGGATTTACTACAGTTGTATCTAGTATTAGAATATGGCTACATATCTCTGCTGTCATGTAGCACATTATCTCTTTTAGGACCTAAATTATCAGGTATTTATGCAAGTTCCCTGATCAGGAGTTAAGACAGAGCGGGGCTCACATATGGATGACTTAATGTGTAGCACAGTGAAAGAACCATTGGATACAGCGCTATGCTTTGATAAAGTAAGCCTAGATCTTGCATTTAAGTACTTTACGTGATCTTTTTTTTTTTTTTTTTTTTTTTGCGGTATGTGGGCCTCTCACTGTTGTGGCCTCTCCCGTTGTGGAGCACAGGCTCCGGACACGCAGGCTCAGCAGCCATGGCTCACGGTCCCAGCTGCTCCACGGCATGTGGGATCTTCCCAGACCGGGGCACGAACCCGTGTCCCCTGCATCGGCAGGCAGACTCTCAACCACTGTGCCACCAGGGAAGCCCTTTACGTGATCTATTTTGACTAAGAGGTTGACTGGGCTCAGTCAGATAACGAATCAACTTCACACCTTCAATGATATATGCAATAATGAGTCACTAGCATCAGACACAGAAAGTCCATCGCAAAAGAACTTGCAGACTGGCTTATAAGCAACAGTGTGGTAGAGCATATATATGGACTGAATTTCATAATTTCATACTGAGATTATCAAACACTGTCAAGTGACTGAATTTTTTTTAGCAGCAGCAGGACGACTGAGTACTTAGCATATTGACTACATTTGGGCTGCAGCACAGCTGAAAACACTGTAGTTGGTATATGCATGATTTATTTCCTTTATTCATCAAGAATTTGGATCCAGTACCACTTAGACATCTTCTTAATCTGGTTTCAGCTCTTCAGCCAAGTGTTCGTACTGAACAGACATTATACTTGGCATTGATGTTAATTAACGCATTATGGAATAATGTATTAGCAGCTAAGGCTCAGCTACCTAAACAGTTATTTGGCATCTTTATTAATCTTCCCATTGAAAATAAGAAAGAGGAAGAAAAGCTCAGAAGACCAGCTCCATCACCTTGGTCACCTGCAGTTAGTCCTCAAAGCAGCAGTAACAGTGAAACTCATCAGAATGGAGGCACTGATATTGAAATGGATGAGCAACTTACACATAGAACGAAACAGATGCAACAGCAACTTTCAGACACAAAGAAATCCAAGCAAGGAAGATCTGACAAAACTGCCAACAGTGGTGAAGATGGAAGTAGTGGTCCTGGAAGCAACAGTAATGGATCTAGCAATGAGGTGAATTCTAGTAATGCAAGCCAGTCAGCTGAGCGCTCTGGTAATGAGGGACAGTCAGAGGACACTGCAGATTTGAAGACCTTCAAGAAGATGAAGATCATGGTCATAATTCTCTTAAAAGTAGTTGTGGTACGGATCTTTGGAACAGAAAGTTAGAAAGTCAAGCAGGCATTTGCTTAGGGGATTCCCAAGGCCCATCAGCAAGCAATGGAACAGGAAAGGACCTGTTTTCTAACACTGAGCCCATGCCATCAGTAGATAATCAAATACAAATGCTGGATGCCTGTTCACACGCTGAAGACCCAGAACATATTTCAGAGGAAATGAATGCTGCTCATATAGCACAAGCATCTCAGGAATCTTGCAGTATTACACGCACTGGGGACTTCCTTGGGAGACGATCGGAAATGAATTATTTGCTTGTTGGCAATTTAGCATCACTAAATTCAGCATCACTACCACCACCACCACATCATCATCGCTACCATGATGGGCATATGGCTGATGATAAGCTAAGTTCAGATGATGTCAGTTGCAGGAGCTCCCAGGTCAGTGCAAAATCAGAGAAAAATATGGCTGATTTTAACAGTGAAGAATCTGGGTGTGAAGAGGAGCTAGTTCAGATTCATTTCACAGGCAGAGCTACCATCTCATCTCTAACAACATCTTGCCAATGTAGCATCTATTTACCATGAACATCTTAATCAAGGACATAAACAAGGACATAATCAATTCATAAACATCAATTCAACAGTAATTCTGTGAAAGACATTAATTTGGATATTGTTTGCAAGAAAGGAAACACCTTGTTGTGGGATACAGTCCAAGATGATGATACAGTTAATCTTTCTGAAGGATTAATAAATGAAGCAGAGAAACTTCTCAGTTCCTTAGTATGTTGGTTTACAGATAGATCTGAATGAGATTCATTGAAGGTTGCCTTGAAAATTTAGGAAACAACAGGTAAATAGGAATTTAAAAATTTTTTATTCAGTAGTCAAAGTTCACTTTGTGTATTCTTATCAACTAGGTGTGGTGAATTCATAGCATTTAACGTACCATTATCAACCTATTTTTTAGTAACTGTGGTTTTCATATTAGGTTTAAAGACTTCCCTTATAGGGTTCATATTGGGTTGGTCAAAAAGTTCGTTCGGTTAATGAATATGTTGTTCAATAAAGTTCTTGGTGAAAATGAAAAATGTCCTTAAAACCCAACGAACTTTTTGGCCAACCCAATATTTTATCATTGTCTTGCTTTTATCGTACTTTTCGGCACTTTTCTTGATTAGATCATCTCCAACAGAAACAAAGGAGTAATAGTAATACTTATTCTCTTCTTGACTCTGGGAACATAGTGGTGATTACTCTGGTTTCAAATTACAGTTAAATGTTCTTAAACTGTGTCACAGTGTATATAAAAGAAGTTAAATAAGTGATGTTAAACTGAAGCTGAAATATAAACATTTTGATTATGACACTGTTCTTTCATCTGGGGAATCTTTTGTGTCTTGACTTTTATAGTGCATAAAGAATTAGATTGGTGTTTCTTCTCTAGTTTGAATTCTGCTATATATTTATATACTTCTTATCGGGGCTCAAATATTTTTTTTTTTTTTGGGGCTCAAATATTACCACAAGTTTCTTGATTTTCAATTCTGTTCCACTGGTACAATTTCAGGTTTCCCTTGTCTTATACTGTTTTGATAATGTTGTCTCATTCTCTGACATAGAGAATTCAGTTATTAACTGAATATATTATATTACATCATATCATATCATATATTTTCAGCTTAGCTCTGCCCAGGCCTGATATAAATGTCTAATTTTATTGAATATTTAAGTGCTTCAAAAGATTTATCTAGTTGAATTAGAAAAAGTATGTACAATATTTTATTTCCTACTTTTGGTCTTTAAAGGGTTATAATTTGAACAATCCCAAAAGAAAAATTGCTTGTTCGTGCAGGTATAAGAAACCACCAATAATAGACCCCTGTTAGTGGATCAATTGCCTCATTTTGTATATACTCTTTAAAAGGAATGCTTTTCATGGCTGGATGATATTTGATCATTTACACAGATATTATGGCAGTTCACTTCAAAATGTTATCTTTTAAAAGTTTTTTTGAAACTGTCAAACAGTTTTTTAATGTGATTATATCCATTTATATTCCCCATATGTGCATCTGCATACCCTGTGACCGAGCAATTCCACTGTTAAGTGTGTGCCTTACAGAAATACATCTATAAGGTCAGCAAAAGGCACATTCAAGAATGTTCATAGCAGCACTATTCAAAATAACTAGTCATTGTATAACTATCCAATGCCAAAAAAGAAAAGAAAAATTAAATTGAGGATTGTTAAGCAAAATAATATATTGCAATAATAATAAATGAACTACAACTGCACGAAATAGTGTGGCTGAATCTCACAAACATTATGTTAAGTGAAAGAAGCCAGATATTAGAGTATACTTCTATTGCTCTGTTTATATAAGTTTAACAACAGGAAAATGATTGTATTCAATCAGGATAATGGTTACTCTTGGTCATTAGTGACTGGAGGGGGCACAATGAAAGCTTCTGGGATGCTGGTAATGATTTCGTTCTTGATGTGGGTGCTGGTTGCACAGGTATGTTCACCTCCTAATATTTTACACTGTCACTTTGATTTACACATATTTTTGAATGTATACTTCACTTTAAAAAACTATGCAAAGATGCAAAAAAAAATTTTTTAAGTAAAAAAACCCCAAACTTAAGATTATCATATACATTTTTAAAGAGCCACTAAAATATTTTTATCATAGACTAATATAATCAACACAGGATATCAAATTTCTTTTAAAAAGCTTTGATTTACATGAATGAAGCTTGCAAACATTATGCCAAGTGAAAGAAACCAGTCACTGAAGACCACATGTTGCATGATTCCATTTATACGAAATGTGCAGAACTGGCAAGTCTACTCAGACAGAAAGTAGCTTAGTGGTTGCCGAGGGCTGAGGGCTGGCGGCAGAGGTGCGGGGGAAGGTTAGGGAATGATAGCTAACGGGTGTGGGTTTTTATTAAATTGTGGTGGTGGCTGCACAACTCTGCATATACTAAAAACCACTGAATCATACATTTTAAACAGGTGAATTTTATGGTATGTGAATTATATCTCAACAAAACAGCTACCAAAAAAAAAAAGCTTTCATTTTAAAGCCACGTGTCCCTCTCCCAATAATGATATTAGGCACAGATTTTTGCTTCACAAAAACATAACTTTTGGGCTTCCCTGGTGGTGCAGTGGTTGGGAATCCGCCTGCCAATGCAGGGGACACGGGTTCAAGCCCTTGTCCGGGAAGATCCCACATGCCACGGAGCAGCTGAGCCTGTGCCCCACAACTACTGAGCCTGCGCTCTGTCCAGGGTAACAGATGATAACAGCTGATGAATGAAATGCCCAAATTTTAAAACTTCATTTAACCTATGGTTCAGTCTTCTGGCCACCAGATCCCTTAATTAGAATACCTAATAAAATAGTAAAATGTATTGTTTCCATTTTAATTTATTTTTCTCTACCTTTGTCGCTCCTTTCCTGAAAATTCTGTGAAATACTCTGATGGAGAAAGAGAAAGAAAAGAGGGGAAAGAAATGGTCCTACCATAAACCATCTCTAGCTCAGAGCTGTCCAATATTTCTGCAATGACGGAAACATTTAATATCTATGCTGTCCAGTAGAGTGGTCAACTTCCACATGTGGCTATTGTATGACAGAGAAACTGAATTTTAATTGTTTTTAATTTTAAATTAAGCTTTAATTTGACTAGCGGCTACCATATTAGTGCAGGTTTAGATGAACCACAATTAAGTATCAGTCTTAAGACATCTACATACTTATTATACTAAGAGGTCACTCACAAAAGATGAAGTAAAGTACATATGTTTAGGAGATCAATCAATAGACAAAATCAACTTCACAAACTCACCTGGCCATCTTCCATTTTGGCTTTTGGGTAGTTGAGGATTAGTTTTGTAGCTTGTTCCCACTTTGCATGTGTATCTTCCCAAGCCTGAAATGAAGGCAATTACCACTTGAAAGCAACTTTAAACCTAGAGCTAAAAATCAATCAGTAATAGGCAGGTCTCAAACCTGGTGCATATTATAATATCCTACTTGTAATATGCACATATCTTAGATTTGCTTCAAAAGCTATTCCTGATCTAAAATTGAGGGTGGGGGCCCGAGAGGGATATTTCTGTTGCCGAGGGCATACCTCAGTGTTTCCCGCAGTGGGATGCTCAATTCGCCGCAGTAAGGCCATCACTCTTTTCTGAAGTGCTGCTCTTCCTAAGCAAAGACAACAACAAATCAACCTACTGCACTTAGAGCCCTGCTTGCCAACGGAGAACCTGGCAAGCCCAACCCAAAAGGCAGAATAGGAGGAGTGGAATGAATACTTCAAATGATAAAGCTGAACACTTCCTTTCACCAGCCTCACAGGACAGGGGCACTTCACTGGGACTCCACAATGTCCACAGCCTAAAATAGCTACTCCCACCAAAACTTACTCATAACATGTGCCAATGTTTTTAGAACTTCACTACATACAGTTCAGGCAGAGTAAATTATATAATCTACAACTGAAAGCAATTTATACTGCCAGTTTTTAAACAAATGTATATGGCATATTAAAAACTCAGTGAGAAATTAACAACTTATTTCAAATACTATTTACTTTCACCTTACCTTGTGCAGAAAAGGATTTCAGGTAAGCTATCTGAATTAGCCCTGTAAACTTACAAAGTAGTAATCTTAAATACATTCTTATGTTCCTAGAGCAATCAGACGTCACGTGATTCAAGGCAGACTGAGTGAAAAAAACATTACCCATGATTTTACCTGTTGACATCATATTGCTGACAGAGGCAAACTCCATGAATGTGTTATAGTTGGGCAAGAAGTTGTGCACCGACACTTCATCCACCCCACACCGGATATCCGCTTCCTCACAGAGGTGACGAAAACAGGACATGGCAACCAGGACAGCTTCAGTGTCAGGGCTCCACAGAAACATGTACAGGGCCACTTCTAGTTTCGTCTGGGCTTGTCGGCATATTGGCGGGGTTCCGCTGTACCCTGCTGCACTATCCTGGGAGTCAGGAGTGGGAGGCAAATATTTGCAACTTATGTAATTTTACTTACAAAACCCAATAATACAACAAGCTGTGTACCAGATATGTCTGCATACACTAACCCACAAGAACTTTTCCCCTTTAACCATGATAGGATTTTCAGACCTCAAAATATCTCACCTGAATGAGAACTCAGATTATTTGGACCAACATAATACTACTATCTGTTCAATTTCAACTAGAATAGGTATCCTTTCCAGATCCAAGAAATGTAGATTAAGTCTAATATGAACACAAATAAAACACACACAACACAAATCTACTCAATGAAAAATATAATACACTTCTCAGTCAATCATAAATGACTAAGGAAGAGGAAGTAACATGAAATTCTATCCACCCTGAGGGAAGAAATAAAATAATCATGCTGCAAAACTGACTTAACTAAGGACATGAATAAGAACTAAACATTAGTGTAGAAGATACATTGGGCTCTGGATAACATATTCCGAAAACACGAAATAGAGAAATCCTCATTTACAAAATGAATGCAAATTCTGCAGGTAAGACAAGAGAGTAAATACCACACTGCTTAGTAGTTGTTTTTTCTTCCTTCAACTGAAGATTATATTGTAAATTATGGATTAAAAAAAAGCTTTGGTCTGAAAAAGAAACTCTAATCATTTGATATTTTCACTTGTATTATGATTTATTTTTAAAGGGAATTACAGACACAGAAGTCATGAAAAAAAACACGTACGCATAACATCAAGCAACATGCTTTTGTTCCCAGTAAATCTGTACTCTTTTTAGTTGACAGAACTTTTAAACTTCTGGGCTATGAATGGTCTTTCTTATGGGATAGAGAGTTATAATAATTATAGTTATCAGTTAAAGCTTTTAAGTGTCAAAAAATCAAGTGCTGTTTACACATAATCTCATTTAATCCTCACAACAATTCTGGGGCAGAAATTATTATTATCCCCATTTTAAAGTCAAGGAACTGAATCACAGAGATGTTAGAAACTTGCCTGAGGGTCCACAAAGAACAGTAATAGAACTACAAGCTAAGCAGTTCTTCACTGTGCTATATTACCTAGTTGAAATTTACCCAAGTTCATTCAGAAAAAAATACAGAGCACAGATGATGATACAAGAAAACTACAAAAGAAACTCCTTACCATGGATGAATTTCCTTTTCCCTTTCGGAGAGAGGTTCCAGGAGTACAAGTACGTAGTAATTCTTCATGATCCATGGACACCTGACTGGTATTTCCACTTGAAGGAACATCACATCCTACTCCATAAAGGAAGAGAAAGTGACAGGAACTTCTATCTGCCTGCTAGAAAGAAAAGAGAAGCCTTTTCAAAGTACTGATAACCAAGAGAAATAAATATTTAATATAAGTTGTCTTTCTGTTTGAGACTATCCTGGAAAACCTCTCCCTCCAACTCTTGTTCCCCTCACATCGAAGAACATTCACTAGAAACCCAATAGTACAAATAATGTTTCCTCAGTATCTCTGAAACTCCTCTCAGTTTTCCACTCTTCAAATCATCAGAATCAAGAGATTCTAGAAATGTAAATTAACGTTTCTAGGTTTAACAGAGACACAAGTAAAACATCAACAACATAAAGCTACCACATGAAAAATATAATGTACTTCTCGGTCAATTAAAAACGACTAAGATTGCCTCCCATAAGATTTATATCCTGTGCTATGGTCAGGATAACTGGAAGTTGACTCTTTTTTTTTTTTTTTTTTTTTTGCGGTACGCGGGCCTCTCACTGTTGTGGCCTCCTCCATTGCAGAGCACAAGCTCCAGACGCGCAGGCTCAGCGGCCATGGCTCATGGGCCCAGCCGCTCCACGGCATGTGGGATCCTCCCGGACCGGGGCACGAACCCGTGTCCCCTGCATCGGCAGGCGGACTCTCAACCACTGTGCCACCAGGGAAGCCCCGAGTTGACTCTTTTGAGATTAAGTTCCTCTGGACCAGTATTAACACCGGTATATAAGCCATATATAAGAGTGACTTCACTGACCAGAAGACTACAGATTCATTACTGGATTACTAACGCTTGTACTCTGGAGAATTATACCATAGGCAAGGGCATGAAACATGAAACATCTTGTTCCTTATCTTTGGAATAATGCCAAATTCCACTATATTAACACACTAAGATAAGCCAGATATAAATAAATCCAACTTACCATTAGCCCATTTCTAAACAAAGAAAATTTAACAAGCTGCATGGTACACTGAAAAGCATACGCGTTTGACGCCTTTAAGATTTCTCATAGGGCTTCCCTGGAGGCGCAGTGGTTGAGAGTCCACCTGCCGATGCAGGGGACACGGGTTCGTGCCCCGGTCTGGGAGGATCCCACATGCTGCGGAGCGGCTGGGCCCGTGAGCCATGGCCGCTGGGACTGCGCATCTGGAGCCTCCGCGGCGGGAGAGGCCACAACAGTGAGAGGCCCGCATACCGCGAAAGAAAAAAAAAAAAAAGATTTCTCATAGATTTTATCCATTCTAGAAATGGATAAAAATTCACTGAATCAAGTACTCCTAAAATTATTCTGTAATAGAAGAACTTTTTAATTGACTAATTATAGAAATTTTATGTTAAAAAAAAATTAAGGCTCTTCTCTAGCCCCCAAAACCTTCTCACCATACTTCAATAGTTCAGGATCAAAACTTTTCACTCAACTCCAAGGAAGAAGACTCCTGATATTTTCAAGAGGTAAAAGCTTTCTCGCAGAAATATAAATAAACCTAGATTGAGGGCCCTCAATCTCTTCCCTTCAGCTTCTTTACATATACAGATAGATAACATTCTCTGGGCTAGCCTAGCCATAGGATTCAAGTCTTATGTATGAACTTGAGAGGAGAGACAGACTATGTTTTTACTCAATCTTCTTTGGTTATAGCAGCCCCCACTCCTCCTAGGACTGCCCCACAGAGTCCTGATTAACTCAGCTAGACTTGATCGGGATTGTGGCTTTAAGGCTACTAAAGGCTCAGAATAATTTTTAAAGAGTTGATTTGTCAGCCATTGTCTTCTGCACAAAATTTCCCTTGAAGACTGTAGGAGAGAGGAGCTGAATTAGGACTTAATTTGGCTAATACTCACTTCCTTAATCTCTTCTCATTACCATTCCAAATATTCTTCCATTTTGAAAGATGTCACTTTGCTTACCTTATTTTTAAGAAGAAATTTATTCCTGCAGATCAAAATTTCCCGCAACCATTTGAGAATTTCTGTGCTACTAAGCATTTGATGGCTAGTTAATTTCTTGCAGATGTAAAAAAGCATTTGTGAGCTGCAGAAACAAAGTTCACTGTTACCAGCATTGTCAACAAACAACATAATGCAGATAAAATCAGTCCATAAGAATGGCATTCTCTAATAATGGACAAAGTCTAGAGAAGTTTACTTTCCTTTCCAGGATTTGTTTTAGAGAAATGGTTATCAAAATGTTAATAGCATGATCATCAAAGGATGTAAGTATACGGATTACGTTAAAAAAAAAAAAAAAAAAAAGCAAGTACTTCTAAGCCCCCTACTCTCCCAACTCCCAGCTGTTTCATCCATGCATCTCATTCTTGCAGAGGACTCAAGAAAAAATTATAGACCAGGTGCACAGCACAGACTGTATGTGAGCCTAATGCTCTAGAGCAGGGGTCTGCAAACGACTGCCTGCAGGCCAAATCCAGTCCATCATTTGCCTTCGTAAATAAAGTTTTAGTGGAACACGGTCACACCCCACTCATTCATTTACATATTGTCTATAGCTGCTTTCATGTCCCAACAGCCGAACTGAATAGTTATAAAAGACACTACCTGGCTCACAAAGCCTAAAATATTGACTACCTGGCCCTTTAGAGAAAAAGTTTCCTTATTCCTACTCTAGAGCTGCACTGTCCAACACAATAGCCACTAGCCAGCCACATGTGGCTACTGAGCACTTGAAATATGCCTTGTCTAAATTAAGATGTCCTGTAAGTATGAAACAAAAAATTTTGAAGACTTTATTAAAAAAAGAATGTAAAATATCTTATTAATAACTTTTATATTAATTACATGTTGAAAAATATTATATATATACTGGGTTAAAAAACACACTATTAAAATTAATTTTACCTGCTTCTTTTTACTTTTGAACGTGGCAACTAGAAAATTTTAAGTTACATATGTGGTTCACATTACATTACTATCAAAAAGCATTGCTTCAGAGTCTAGGATTTAACTCAGCTGCCAAGTGACTTGGTGTACCCACTTCTATGATAAGAAAATGACAAAACCTGAGGCTTGCACACTTACATTTTCCTCAGTGTGTTACCTCTGTGCTCAGTGAAAAGTAATAATTTATATAACCAAGGAAATAAATTATAAAATTTATATATATTTTGCCTTCTAAGCAGATATTCAGTATTAATTCATCCACCAAAAACACTGGTATTATCGAAAATGTATGAAAGATCATAGTTTAGAAAACTGAAATAAACTATTAACATTACAAAATTTTAATACTCTAAGCTTATAACTGTAAAAATCAATTTAAAACACAGTTGTAACCACGTAAAAATCCGAAATAGAAGAGAACATACCAAATAACAGTACTTATGTTTGGCTAATGAAATTTAGCACAATTTTTAAAAATTTATTTTCTAAACTGCTGTGACAAAATGTTCTTACAGTTAAAACAAGAAATAATCTAATAATTTCAAGTCAAATAAAATACAAACTCATAAAACCTCTGGAGGTATAAATGAATAGTTTTACAATAAACTAAGTACTACAGAGTTAATACTCAAAGACAAAAAATACAAAATAGAATGTTAAATTGAATTAAAAAATAACAGTGCATATACCTGATTTCCCAAAATGTTTCTACAGGAGCATCAGGATTCCACAAATCAATGCTATCTAACTGATGAAGAACCAACAGAGCCTGAATTTTTAAAAAAGAGAAAGAGAAGACTTATTCAAAAGAGTTATGGGAAACATAACACTGGAGTATTTATTTTACAAATGCTAACAAATTGTGCTACTTAATTGTAGCCTCAACACACAGTATAGGGCACAACAGAAAAACTCTGAAGAACCAAAATCTCTAGGGGATTATATGTATTATATATATATATAATATATATATACAAAAAATGAAGTTACTTTATTCCTATCAGTCTTACTTTAAATGGTATATACACATAAGTTATATACTGATGAATTCAGAATAGCAATATACATGTGTAAAAAGTGCTTTAAGACACAAACAAAATAATTTCAATAAGTCTCAAAGAACTCTATGGAAAATAAAAATAATCCCAAAGTAAGGAGATCTCTCCAAAACTAATACACACAAAAATATTTTACCTCAAGACAATATGGTACTGGCACAAAAACAGAAACATAGATCAATGGAACAGGATAGAAAGCCCAGAGATAAACCCACGCACCTATGGTCAACTTATCTATGACAAAGGAGGCAAGGATATACAATGGAGAAAAGACAGTCTCTTTAATAAGTGGTGCTGGGAAAACTGGACAGCTACATGTAAAAGAATGGAATTAGAACACTCCCTAACACCATACACAAAAATAAACTCAAAATGGATTAGAGACCTAAATGTAAGACCGGACACTATAAAACTCTTAGAGGAAAACATAGGAAGAACACTCTTTGACATAAATCACAGCAAGATCTTTTTTGATCCACCTCCTAGAGTAATGGACATAAAAACAAAAATAAACAAATGGGACCTAATGAAACTTAAAAGCTTTTGCAAAGCAAAGGAAACCACAAACAAGACAAAACGACAACCCTCAGAATGGGAGAAAATAGTTGCAAACAAATCAACGGACAAAGGATTAATCTCTAAAATATATAAACAGCTCATGCACCTCAATATTAAAAAAAAACAACCAACCCAATCCAAATATGGGCAGAAGACCTAAATAGACATTTCTCCAAAGAAGACATACAGATGCCCAAGAGGCACGTGAAAAGCTGCTCAACATCACTAATTATTAGAGAAATGGAAATCAAAAGTACAATGAAGTACCACCTCACACCAGTTAGAATGGGCATCCAGAAAATCTACAAACAACAAATGCTGGAGAGGGTGTGGAGAAAAGGAAACCCTCTTGCACTCACTAATTATTAGAGAAATGCAAATCAAAAGTACAATGAAGTACCACCTCACACCAGTTAGAATGGGCATCCAGAAAATCTACAAACAACAAATGCTGGAGAGGGTGTGGAGAAAAGGAAACCCTCTTGCACTGTTGGTGGGAATGTAAATTGATACAGCCACTATGGAGAACAGTATGGAGGTTCCTTAAAAACTAAAAATAGAATTACCATACGACCCAGCAATCCCACTACTGGGCATATACCCAGAGAAAAGCATAATTCAAAAAGACACATGCACCCCAATGTTCATTGCAGCACTATTTACAATAGCCAGGTCATGGAAGCAACCTAAATGCCCATCGACAGACAAATGGATAAAGAAGATGTGGTACATATATACAATGGAATATCACTCAGCCATTAGAAGGAACGAAATTGGGTCATTTGTAGAGATGTGGATACATCTAGAGACTGTCATACAGAGTGAAGTAAGTCAGAAAGAGAAAAACAAATATCGTGTATTAACGCATATATGTGGAACCTAGAAAATGGTACAGATGAACCGGTTTGCAGAGCAGAAATAGAGACACGGAAGTAGAGAACAAACGTATGGACACCAAGGGGGGAAAGCGGAGTGGGGTGCGGGTTGTGGTGTGATGAATTGGCAGACTGGGATTGACATGTATACACTGATGTGTGTAAAATGGTTGACTAATAAGAAAAAAAATAATTAAAATAAATTAAAATAAAAAATAAAGTCAGTCCATGAAGTCTGAAAAAAAAAATTTTACTTCTAGGCCATAAGATAAAGTAGGAGCTATCTTATTTGCCACAAATTCTTTTGGAACAGACAGGACAAATTATTTTTCAAAAAGGAGAGAAGGGGAGGAAAATAGATTTTGTATTTCATAGCAGATTATTTATCCTAAAATACCTCAATTGACCACAGAATTGAAATTGGATTTGGCTCACAGAACATTAACAGGAATATACAACTAATATACAAAAACACTACTATTAAATAAATTAATGCCATCAAGGTATAAAGAGTAAAACTAGACTCTTCCTTCAAACCAGCCCTATCCTAACTCCAGCTCCACGATGTTTCCCCCAGACGCACACTGTTCAGCTCTGCACATTCTTCTCAGTCCTTGGTCAGCACATTGGGAGATTCTTTACTCCTCCTTAAAGCCTTTTATTAAAATTCCAATGAAACACTGTTTGGAACACATAATGAGATCTGATTTCTTCTCTTAAAAACCAAATTAAATGCATAAACTGCAAATACAGCTGCAATGATAACCTGCCTCACATTAGGAAAAATAAGTAAATTTCTAATCTTGTTCAACTTTGTAACTCCAAAAGTTATAAATTACATAAACACCAGACCTATATTTCCTTATTTCAAATACTTTCACTGTAATTATTTTGAGATGTTTAGTGAAAACTGCAATTCGTTGTGAGAATCGTCAAAAATTATATAGGTTATATAGGTTATACCTCTCATATCAAGGAAAAACAGCACAAATTAACATTCAATTTTGTTACTATTGTGCAAAAATTTAGTACAATTTACTGACACTTTAAAGTGGCAAATTCTGTAACATTTTTGTTTGACAAAACGTTTTTTTGAAATATTCAAAGAAAATGTGTTAGCCTTTTCTCTGCCTTAACATGAATGTTTTCCTTTTCATGTTCCTTTCCATTTTTAAGTTTTCTACATATATTTTAACAAAACTGTAAACACATTATACTCATTTCACATTTCATAAATATTTTTCCATATTGCTATGTGATCTGCATGGTTTAATGGATTTTTTTTGAATTTTTGAATTTTATTTTTTTATATAGCAGGTTCTTATTAGTTATCCATTTTATACATATTAGTGTATATATGTCAATCAGTTCACCAAATTGAAATATCATTCTCTTGTTATTGAATATTAACACATTCTCTTACTAGTGAATATTTAAAATTCTCCTAATGTTCTATTACAAATAAGAGAAATAAGCATATATGTGTACAGCTTTTTCCTTTTAACTTATATTCACAGGATTAAAAAATTACAGGAATGGAATTATTTGGACAGAAAAATGGACATCTGTATAGCTCCTGCTAAATACTGTCAAATAGCCTTCCAAAAAGAATGCAAAGTATATACTGTTTTATAGAACCAACAACAATGTACACAAATACAAGCAATGAGTGTAACAATGAGTGCTGAAACACTTTTGGTAAAATAAAGCATGATAAATAATGAAGTAGCAAATCTTAAATATATAGTTCAATGAATTTTCACAAATGAATATACCTCATATAACCATTACCCAGATCAACATTATTAACACCCAGAAGCCTTTTTCACATTCCCTTCCGGTCATCAGCTCTTGACAAAGGTAGCCACTGTTCTGACTTCTATCACCATAGGTATTTTTGCCTGTTTCTGAACTTTATGTAAATAAAGGGAATCATACAGCATGTTCTCTTTTGTGTTTGGCTGTTTTCACTCAATATTACGTCTGTGAGATTCAACCATGCTTTGTACTTAGTGGTAGCTTGTTCTTTTTGCATTGCTTTAATAAGTGGAATGATAATGTTGATACACTTGAGTTGTTTCCAGCGTTTTTGCCTACTACAAATTATGCTGCTATTAATATTTTTGTATGTGTCTTCTGGTAAACATACATATACATTTCTGTTGGATACATACCTAGGAGGAGAATTGCTAAGTCATATGTTTAGCTTTTGTAGATATATTGCAAAACAATTTTTAATGATGGTTGTACTAATTTACTTTCTTACGAGCAGGATATGAGTAAAAACAAAGCACAGTTTGATCCTTGAACAATGAGGTTAGGGGTGCTGACCCTCCATGCAGTAAAAAATGCACATATAACTTGTGACTCTCTAAAAACTTAACTACTAATAGCCTACTGTTGACTGGAAGCCTTACCAATACCATAGTCGATTAATACAAATTTTGGATGTCATGTATATTATATACTATATTCTTACAATAAAGCTAGTAAAAAGAAAATGTTGTTAAAACATCATCAAGAAAAACATCTATAGTACTGTACTGTATTTATCAATACTGTAAGTTTACGTCATGTTTACAAGATGAATCAGCTTTTTCTATTACAATGATGGCATCTTCGATAGTGTAATCCTTCCAGACTTTCATGATGTTCTCTCTATTTGGGTTCTCTTCCATAGCGTTGATAATCCTTTTCACAGGGTACCGAGTGTAATGAGCCTTAAAGGTCCTTATGAACCCCTGATCTAGAGGCTGAATTAGAGACATGTTTGGGGCAATCAGGCCACTTTGACACCTTCAGTGTTAAACTCATGGAGTTCCGGGTGGCCAGGGGCATAGTCCAGTATCAAAAGAACTTTAAAAGGTAGCCCCTTACTGGCAAGGTACTTCCTCATTTCAGTGACAAAGCATTGATGGAACTAATCCAGAAAAAGCGTTCTCACTGTGCAGGCTTTCTAGATGTACAACCAAAAGACTAGCAACTGGTATCTATATTTTCCTTTCAAGGCTTGGAAGTTAGAAGCTTTATAAATAAGGGCAGTTCTGATCATAAACCCAACTGCATTTGCACAAATCCTGGTGCTTGCTTCTCTTCCTTACTAATAAATGTCCTTTGTGGCATTCTTTTCTAGAGTAGCGCACTTTCATCTGCATTATAAACGTGTTCAGGCTTACATCCCTTCCCCTCAATGATTTTCTTAATGGCGTCTGGGAACTCATCTGCTGCCTCTTGGTCAGCAGAAGCTGCTTCTCCTTTACCTTGACATTTTTAAAGCCAAACCTCTTTCTAAAATTATCAAATGATCCTTTGCTGGCATTAAATTCTCCAGCTTTTAGATCCTTCACTTTCCTTTTGCTTCAAATTGTCAGATAAAGACTTTACTTTTTCTCGAATCATACTGAAGTCAATAGGTATACCTTTCTTATAGCAATCCTGCACCCACATAAAAGCTGCCTTTTCAGTACAAGATAAAAAGATATTTCACAAAAAGTGCAAGGTTTCATGCCACCTGGAGTATCTGCAGCAACAGCTTCATGAATTTCCATTCCCCCCGCCACAACCAATAGCCCTTACGTTGGATTCATTTATCTTGAAATGGCAGACAACCACAGCTGTCTACAACCTACAGCACACATCAAACAATTCAACTTCTTGTAATGTCATGACTTCTTTCTGCGTTCATCACTAGTGGCACTTCATATGGGTCACATGGTGTTATTCAAGGTATGTTACTGCACTAAAAATGATGAAAAATACACGAGAACCACAAGAGATCACTTTTTACTGATACACAATTTACTGGTGAGATAAACTGCTCATGCAGAGACTATGAGCCTCACATAGCATTTTAAGTGGATACTCATGACACTTGAGCTCACCAAAATAGTAACAAAATGCAGTTATGAAATTATTACAGTAGTACAGTATGTACTACAGTTGATTTTATGCAGTTATGATTTAATACTGCATCTGTACATTTGTTTATCTTTCTTTTGACTGTGAAAGATGCCTTGTACAATCTGTAAGTGTGTGTGTAAGTTTTGATAAATTTTAACTTTTTATAATAGATTTATAAATGATAATATATGGATAAACAAGGTCTTACTGTATAGCACAGGGAGCTACATTCAATATTCTGTGATTAAAACATAACGGAAAAGAATATTAAAAAAAAGAATGTATGTATAACTGAATCACCTTGCTGTACAGTAGAAATTAACACAACATTGTAAATCAACTATATTTCAATTTAAAAAAGTGAAAAAGTAAAAAAGTGTAATAAAATAAATGACCCAAAAAATGATAATATAGACTGGTATCCATATATATTTTATGTCATGACATACCTTTTTCTTAATTTTTTTGGTATTTCTAGGTTAGCAATTCATTGGCAAGTTTTTTCAAATTGTCGCAAATCTTCAAAAAGTTTTCCAACATATTTTTTGAAAAAATCTGCATACAACTGGACCTGCACAGTTCAAACCCATGTTGTTCAAGCGTCAACTGTTTAGTCATTTGATCTTTCATAAACCTTTTTGTTATCTGCTATCTAGCTTAATTTCAATGTAGTCATTAAAAAAATTTTTGGATAATTTCAATCCTTCAGAATTTGTTGAGACTTGCATTATACTCAAGATATACTAAGTGTTCCATGTGTACTGGAAAAGAAAATTCATTTATTGAATGCAGTGCTCTGTAAGTTTCAAATAGGTCAAATCTGATAACCAGGTTGTTCAGACCTTCTACCCTTACTATTTGTTTGCTCGCTTATTCTATCAGACACTGAGAAAGGTATGCTCAAGTATCCCACTATAACTGTATTTGTCTATCTCTCCTTTTACTTTACATGTTTTTATATATTTAGAAATTTTATATTTTTGCTTTATATATTTTAAATCTTTGTTATTAGACTCATATAAAGTTTTATTTTCTGGATGGATTAGAACCCTTTGCAATAATGAGATGTCTCGTGACTGATTCACTTTGTTATAAAGCAGAAACTAATAAAAAAATAATAATAATAATGAGATGTCTCTTTTTATCATCCAACATAGGACCACCTAAATACATAAAGCAAATATTAACAGACATAAAGGGAGAAACTGACAGTAACATAATAATAGTAGGTGATTTTAACACACCATTTACATCAATGGACAGATCCTGACGGAAAACCAATAACGAAACACTGGGCTTAAACAACACATTAGTCTATATCAACTAACAGATATGTAGAAAACATTCCATCCCAAAGCGGCAGAATACACACTCTTTTCCAAGTGTACATGGAACATTCTCCAGGATAGATCACACGTTAGGCCACAAAACAAGTCTCAGTAAATTTAAGAAAACTGAAATCATATCAAGCATCTTTTCCAACCACAACACTATGAGACTAGACACCAACTACAAGAAACAAACTACAAAAAACACAAACGTATGGAGGCTAAATAATATGCTACTAAACAACCAATGGGTTACTGAAGAAATCAAAGAGGAAATAAAGATACCTGCAGACAAATGAAAATGAAAACACGACGATCCACGAAAATCTATGAGATGCAGCAAAAGCAGTTCTAAGAGAGAAGATTACCTCAGTTCTAAGAGGAAGCCTAGCTCAGGAAACAAGAAAAATCTGAAATAAACAAGTTAAATTTACACCTAAAGGGACGAGAAAAAGAAGAACAAACAAAACCCAAAGTTAGTAGAAGAAAAATCATAAAGATCAGAGCAGAAATAAGAAAAACAGAGACTAAAAAAGCAACAGAAAAGATCAATGAAACTAAGAGCAGTTCTTTGAAAAGATAAACAAAATTGATAAACCTTTAGCCAGCCTCATCAAGAAAAGAAGGGAGAGGGCCTAAAAGAATAAAATCCGAAATGAAAAAGGAAAAATTACAACTGATACCACAGAAATACAAATGATCATAAGAGATTACTGTGAACAATTATATGCCCATAAAATGGACAACTGAGAAAAAAACAAATTCCTAGAAATGTACAGTCTCCAAGGCTAAATCAAGAAGATATAGAAAATATGAGCAGACCAATCACCAGTAATGAAACTGAATCAATAATAAAAAAAATTCTCAACAAACAAAAGTTCAGGACCAGATGGCTTCACAGGTGAATTTTACCATTTAGTGAAGAGTTAACACCTATCCTTCTCAAACTACTGCAAAACACTGCACAGGAAGGAATGCTTCCTCACTCATTCTACGAGGTCACCATCACCCTGATACCAAAATGAGACAAAGCTATGACAAAAAAGAAAATGACAGGCCAATATCATTGATGAACACAGATGTAAAAATTCTCAACCAAATATTAGCAAAATGAATTCAACAATACATTAAAAGATCACACACCATGATCAAGTGGGATTTATCCCAAGGACGCGAGGATTTTTTTTTATATCCACAAATCAATCAATGTAATACACCACATTAACAAACTGAAGAATAAAAATCATATGATCATCTCAATAGATGCAGAAAAGGCTTTTGATAAAATTCAACATCCATTTATGATAATAACTCTCCAGAAAGTGGGCACAGAAGGAACATACCTTGACATAATAAAGGCCATATGCGACAAACCCACAGCTAACATCATACTCAATGGTGAAAAGCTGAAAGCATTTCCTTCTAAGATCAGGAACAAGACAAGGATGTCCACTCTTGCCACTTTTATTTGACATAGTTTTGGAAATCCTAGCCACAGCAATCAGAGAAGAAAAAGAACTAAAAGAAATCCAAATTGGAAAACCAAAAGAAATCCAAATTGGAAAGGAAGAAGTAAAACTGTCACTGTTTGCAGATGACATGACGTTATACATAGAAAATCCTAAAGACACTACCAAAAAACTATTAGAGCTCATCAATGAATTCAGTAAAGTTGCAGGATGCAAAATTAATACACAGAAATCTGCTGCATGTCTATACACTAACTACGAACTATCAGAATGAGAAATTAAGGAAACAATTCCCATTTACCATCACATCAAAAAAATAAAATAAAATACCCTGGAATAAACCTACTTAAGGAGGCAAAAGACCTATACTCCGAAAACTATAAGACACTGATCAAAGAAACTGAAGACAACACACAGATGGAAAGATACACCGTGTTCTTGGATTGGAAGAATCAATACTGTTAAAATGACCATACTGGCCTTCCCTGGTGGTGCAGTGGTTAAGAATCCGCCTGCCAATGCAGGGGACATGGGTTTGAGCCCTGGTCCAGGAAGACCCCACATACCAGGGAGCAATTAAGCCTGTGAGCCACAACTACTGAGCCAGCACTCTAGAGCCCGTGAGCCACAACTACTGAGCCCATGTGCCACAACTACCGAAGCCCATGTGCCTAGAGCCTGTGCTCCGCAACAAGAGAAGCCACCACAGTGAGAAGCCCACGCACCGCAATGAAGAGTAGCCCCGGCTCGCTGCAACTAGAGAAAAGCTCCCGCGCAACAACGAAGACCCAATGTAGCCAAAAATAAGTTAATTAATTAATTTAAAAAACAACAATGGAAGAAAATAAGTGGTGCTGGGAAAACTGGACAGCTACATGTCAAAGAATGAAATTAGAACATTCTCTAACACCATATACAAAAATAAACTCAAAATGGATTAAAGACCTAAATATAAGGCCAGAAACCATAAATCTTCTAGAGGAAAACATAAGCAGAACACTCTTTGATATAAATGGTAGCAGTATTTTTTTAGATCTGTCTCCTAAAGCAAAGGAAATAAAAGCAAAAATAAACAAATGGGACCTAATTAAACTTAAAAGCTTTTGCACAACAAAGGAAACCATTGACAAAATGCAAAAACAGCCTACTGAATGGGAGAAAATATTTGCAAACTATATGACTGATAAGAGATTAATATTCAACATATATAAACAGCTCATACAACTCAACATCAAAAAAACAACAACCTGATTTTTAAAATGGGCAAAAGAACTGAATACACATTTTTCCAAAGAAACATACAGATGGCCAACAGGCATATGAAAAGATACTCAATATCAGTAATCATCTGGGAAATGCAAATCAAAACCACAATGAGATATCACCTCACATCTGTCAGAATGAACCAAAAGAACACAAATAACAAATGTTGATGAGGATATGGAGAAAAGGGATCCCTTGTACATTGTTGGTGGGGATGTAAACTGGTGCAGTCACTGTGGAAAACAGTTTTTTTCTCAAAAAACTAAAAATAGAACTACAATACGACCAGCAATTCCACTCCTGGGTACATATCAGAAAAAACAAAAATATTAATTAGAAAAGATACATACACCCCAATGTTTATAGTAGCATTATTTACAACTGCCAAGATATGGAAACAACCTAAGTGTCCATTCATCCAACAGGTGAATGGATAAAGAAGATGAGGTAATGAATACGTATATATACAACAGAATACTACTCAGCCATAAAAAAGAAAGAAATTTTGCCATTTGCAGCAACATGGATGGACTTGGCAGGCATTATGCTAAGTGAAAATAAGTCAGACAGAGAAAGACAACTACTATATGATATCCCTTATATGTGGAATCTAAAAAATCCAACAAACTAGTCAATATAACAAAAAAGAAGCAGACTCACAGATTCAGAGCCCAAACTAGTGGTTCCCAGTGGGAGGGAGTTTGGGGGGCAGGCAGGAGTTTGGGGGGCTGGGGAGTGGAAGGTACAAACTATTGGGTATAAGATGGGCTCAAGAATATATTGCATAACATGGGGAATATAGGTAATATTTTGTAGTAACTGTAAATGGAAAATAACCTTTAAAAATTGGATTAAAATTTTTTTAAATAAAATAAAAATTAAAGAAAAAATTTTAAAGGAATAGATTAAAAAAAGGAATGTACATAGTTACAACTTTACTTTCAAGAGCCTAGAATTCATTTTCCCCTTACCTCCATTGCTTCCTGAGCAATCTCTGGCATGTGTGACTGAGGAACCAGTTGCACGAGCCCTGTAATTAATTCTGCGGTACTGCCTTGAGTTTCAGGCCCCTGTTTTCTTGGATTCTGCAAAGAAAAAAGCAAATTTCAATTAAAAAAAAAATCAATGGACAGAGGCTGAAGGGTGGAGGGAATGGAGACTGACTGCTAATGGGTTCTAGGTTTATTTTTGAGGTGATGAAAATGTTCTAGATGTTCTAGACCTAGATGGTGGTGATGGCTACACAACCTTGTAAATATACCAAAACCAGTGAATTGTACACTTTAAACAGGTAAAAACTTCATGGTATGTGAATTTTACCTCAAAAATAATAATAATTGTGGGATTTAAAAAAAAAATCAAAACTGCTTTTGTTAAGAATTCTCTTAATCTACATCTATACTTGTTCATTAATGTGAATAATATCCAGAGAAAATCCTAATTAAAAGAAAACAAAAACTAGGTATTAGTTTTTCAGTTAAGAAATTACGTCAATAATAGAAGTAAATAATTTTTTTTCGGCAACACTACATTGGCTAAATAATATACCTCTGATTTGGAACTTCTGGTTTGGGATCTTAAAATTGTTGTGATGAAAGGCAAAGAATGTGCATGCTTGATGAGGACTACATGATTATCCTGCATAGCCCTCTTTTCCAGTATAAGGACCTACCCAAATCCACACAGGGCTAGAATCCACACCTCCAGATACCCATACTTCAGGATTTTTCATTGTGGAAAGACATTGTATACAAAACAAAGCAGTAGATAAATGTGAATGTCTACCTACTTAAAGAGACTAAAATGCTTCCTATAACTTGGAAGAATCTATTTACACTTCAAGCATATATGGTTCATTTAAGTGAGGCCAATTCAATTAGTGCCTTTCCCATGACAACAATTAAGGTAAGCCCTCACCCCAGTGTTTCTATAATTCAAAAACTGTTTGCCTATTTTTCTGACATTTGTATTCATTCATTAATAGCCCAATAACATTTACTGAACACCAAAGACACAACAAGTGAAAAAGACATGTTTCCTACCCTCTTGGAGCATGTAGTCTGGTGGGAAAGACAAACATCAATAAAATAATTAGATCAACAAGTTTAAATTGCACATGAGAAAGAACTATGAAGTTACATGCTGCTATGAGCATTTGTAACAGGGAAATGTGGTATAGGCAGGGATGCTTCCTTAGGGCAGTGATAACAGCTCAGAATTAGGAATTACTATGTGAAGAGGACAGGGAAGGATACTGTAGGCAGAGGAACTGCAAGTGCATGGATAGGCATGAAGGAATGTAGTAAGAGGGAGTGAAAGGCCATCATGACTAGAGTAAAGACGACAAATATAATGCTATAGATGTTGCAGAGGTGGTAGGTGGGAGTCAAACGCTGCAAAACCATGTAGGTCTATTTGGAGTTTGCTTTATTCCCAAAGCAACCTCAACTAAAAGGTTTTAAGCTGGGCAGGAAGCGTAAGATTTGCTTTTTGAAGATATCACTGTAACTTTAGTGCAGAGAAATGATGAAAAGGAAGCAAGAGATGATGCCAGCTGAGCAATTAGGAGGCTTGAAAAATTGAGAGTAGTATGAATTAGGATAGAGAGGTAGAGATAGAAGACAATAAAATCACATTACTTTAAAAAACCATGACTGAAATCACTTAATGGTTATTCTTATATTTATCCTATTTACTAAGATTTAGATTTTTATAGGTAAAATATAAAATAATCAAATATTTACAATGAATCTTTCACTACTTTAACTTACCTTTGATTACTCTGAGAAAAGTTATTTAACCACTAGATGGCAGCAAAGAAAATAACTTCTATTTTAAATGATCCTTTTCTGCTTGCTAAATTTTAAACGTGGAAAACAGCACTTTTTGCTTAAATTCTTGTTTCTTGACAATAAAATATTTAACACAGAAGGCACTGGTATTCTCTGATTCTGAATTATAGCTATGCAAACAGAGTGGTGCTAATATATGACATGCATGATGAAACACCACCACAAGTAACCTGGGCTACATAACAAAGAAATGAGGGGAAAAAGTTATTTCATTCCTTTTATAAAGTCTTAATGATAGATTTTAGGACTTTTTCCACACCAAAGTTCTAACAATTTTTTCTATTAGACTCCCAAGTTTGGACGGGCTTTTCAAAGAGTTCAAAACAATATAGGCCTTTTTTGGGGGATCACTAATCTTTTGGGGAATTCTCTCTCTCTCATCTCTTTTCTCTCCAGAAAAAATATTTACATAAATACTTTTTTTAATTCAGAGGACTCAAAGAACTCTTGAAACTATGGACATCAAGTTATGAACTCCTAAAGTACAGTAATTTGAAAAATATACCATCAAAATTAAAAGTACCCTTACCACTTAAAAACCCTGTTGCTGAACAAAGCAATAGGAAATCGTTCTGTATGTTGCTCTCCAAGGACTGAAGAAATTCCACAGGGGTTAAATATGTTATCCTATGAGCTTCACAATATATTTCTGTTATGTTTGGGGCATTAATAATATTAGTGTTAATGTTAACTGTATTTTATTAATAGTAATAATACATAACATTTATTTAGTGCTCATTATGCATTTATTTTGCATTGTTCCTAAAAGCATGACACGTATTATCTCAGTCTGCTTAACAAGCTAAGGTAGGAACTATTATTATCATCACAATATTTCAGATAAGAAAACTAAACACAGAGAGGTTAAGTCACCCAAATCACATAGCTAATATGTCTCCAGAACCCATGTTTTTCATCCTTTCATATAACTGTCACTCATTTTCACTTGTTAGTTCCTAATTATCTTGTGTGTACTACAGTGATGCTTTCAGGAATCTAATACCATCTGAGGTTGCTAAGAGCAGAGTTACCACAATAATTGAGCGCTAACCATACCCATTTGTAACTCCTTTTCCTCCCAATACAGTATACATAGGCAAAGCCAGTGATATTAAAAGGCTGATGACAGGAAGAAAGGGGGATGGAAAAACTCAATTTTTTGGCAATAGCAATTGGAGACTTAAAAAACCAACTGTGTATATATAGGAAGCACTCAATTTATGGTTGCTTCATTACATCTAAACCCCATCCCAGGATCATGCCTGAATAATATATAATCTGGTAGCCGGGTATGCACAGAAGATCTTACCAAAGTATGTTAGTTTAATGATAAGAAAAATTAAGACAAAAGGTTAAGAAATCTGGTCTAATTATATTAGTATTCTCTGTAAGTTTATTTTCTTAGGGATCTCTTAGGTTTCATGTATGATCAGGAAGGTCAGTAAGTGATCTCGAGCTAACAATCACCTTCAAGGTTTTGGCTTTTCAGCTAAACCAAACTAAGTTAGTATAATAATTTCAAGGCATTTTATAAAAAATACTTACACAAAGCAAGAGCTTTGGATCTGCATGAATTAGTTTCACCATGGACAAGAGAAGATACTTATAGCTTCTTGTCTCCATGTCTGTAGGTTTTTCTTTAAATTTAAGGCTTGTTACTTTTTCTTTAAATGTAAGACTCTAAAAACAAAAACATGACATTCACCTTGTAAGAATCAGACATCAGAATCAGGATAACGGCTATTCAACTTTTTCAAGTAAATCTATTTTTAAAAAGCTTTGAAAAATAAAGGGACATATTTTACACCACCAAATGTGTAGTATTAGTAGAAACGTTCAATAGAAAGTATGAGATTAATATAATTAAGCTTGAAAAGCAAATAAAAATTATTTTTGCAACATTGTTCTTATATAATCTAATAAAGTTTAAGTGAAAATCTGCTAAAATACTAAAAGCTTTTTTTTTTTTTTTTTTTGCGGTACACGGGCCTCTCACTGTCGTGGCCTCTCCCGTTGTGGAGCACAGGCTCCGGACGCGCAGGCTCAGCAGCCATGGCTCACGGGCCCAGACGCTCCGCGGCATGTGGGATCTTCCCGGACCGGGGCGCGAACCCGTGTCCCCTGCATCGGCAGGCGGACTCTCAACCACTGCGCCACCAGGGAAGCCCTAAAAGCTTTAATATAAGGTTGACTCCTAAGTTAAAAACAATTTTCCAAATGTGAAAATATGAGAGATAAAATATTTATTCTATAGCTCTCACAGATACAAACAGTGAGCAACTCATTTAACAAAACATCTCACACAGGTATACACAAATATTTCATAGAATCAATGATGTTATCAACTGTAAGATGCATCATCATTTTATGTACCACAAGGAATGAAAACTCACTGTCAACTGTAAGACATCATACAAATAAGATGAACCCCAATTTCAGAAATGTTAAATAGGTACTTCTTAGAATTGATGAGATATGCTATACAGGCAAGCTCTGTATTTAACAGTTTAACTGTAAGATTTTCTTTTTCCTTTAATGGTATTCCATCTCTCTCAAGTTACAGAATGCATGTATTTTGCCTGAAGAACACTGATAAAACAGAGAAAGAATTCTTTGAGAAAAATTAAATCAGGGAAAATGTGTCTCACTTACAGAGATACTACGGCAGATGCTGTGTTAATACTATAATTATGGATGTTATTCAACCGGAAATCCAACAATTATATTCTGGATCCAATACCACCTTTCTATCTATTCTTACAAAACATTTCCCCTTTTCCTTTATTTATTTATTTATTTATTTATGCTGTGTTGGGTCTTCGTTTCTGTGCGAGGGCTTTCTCTAGTTGTGGCAAGCGGGGGCCACTCTTCATCGCAGTGCATGGGCCTCTCACTATAGCGGCCTCTCTTGTTGCGGAGCACAGGCTCCAGATGCGCAGGCTCAGTAGTTGTGGCTCACGGGCCTAGTGCTCCGCGGCACGTGGGATCTTCCCAGACCAGGGCTCGAACCCGTGTCCCCTGCATTAGCAGGCAGATTCTCAACCACTGCGCCACCAGGGAAGCCCCCCCTTTTCCTTTAAAAGGAAATAAAAATGTATGCTTTTGACATGTATGTTTTTATATGCAAATACAAAGACAGGAGAATATCCAGCATCTATGGACTCATAATAAAAATGTCCTTGTAAAAGGCTGAACTTCAAAGGTAAAAAGTAGAGATGCATATCTATAACATACAGCAATTATTGTCAATGTTTACGTGTGAGAAATGCATTTGTTATTATGCCCGAGAACACTGGAGGTTTTTGTCCTCAGTGTGGAAGAAAAACTATCTAATGTACTACAGGAATGTCACTACAGAAAATAAATAGCAAAACTTACAAATACAAGTTGCTTTTATATTTATAATCCCACAACAAACGTCTTACCAGATATATTTAATAAATGCTGTTTTTACTGTTTGCTCCCATTAAACTTCTTTTCATTCTAAGTCGAAGTAACACCGTAGATCAAGGTAAAACTTTCATTAAACAAATTTATTTATTAAAATGTCACTAAGTGTAACTGTTCTTCCATGATGCAGCCATTGCACAGGAAAACGGAGCAGAGAACAATTAGCAGATATAAAAATTATCTATTTATTTAACCATTTCCAAAAAGTAAATAATAGTTTGATTATATCATATCAATCTCAGATAGCAGCATACAAATTTTGTTCCAGCATGGCTGCCTAATAGAAAATGTAAAACTTGAAAAATTCTACACCACTCACAATTATTAACTTGAAATAGACTAAAGACTTAAATGTAAGACTTAAACTAAAGACATAAAACTTCCAGAAGAAAACAGAAAAGAAAAACTCCTTGACATGAGTCTTGGCAATGATTTTTTTTGTATATGACACCTAAAGCACAAACAACAAAATACCAAGTGGGGTGTTGTTTTTCAAACTAAAAAGCTTCTGCACAGGAAAAGAAATGATTAACAAAATGAAAAGACAACCTAGGGAATGGAAAAAAATTTGCAAATCATAAATTGATAAGTGGTTAATATCCAAGATATGTAAAGAATTCACGTATCTCAACAGCAAAAACCAAATAATCCAATTTTAAAAGGGGCAAAGGACACGAATAAACATTTTTCCAAAGAAGACATACAAACAGACACATGAAAAGGTACTCCAATCACTAACCATAAAAAAGAAAAAATCACTAACCATCAGGGAAATGAAAATAAGGTCACAATGAGCTATCACCTCACACCTGTGACAATGACTATCACCAAAAAGACAAAAGATAACAAATGCTGGTGAAGATGTGGAGAAAAGGGAACCCTTGTGCACTACTGGTGGGATTTAACTGGTACAGCCACTAGGGAAAACAGTATGGTGGTTCCTCAAAAAATTAACAATAGAATTACCATAAGATCCAGCAATTCTACTTTTGGGTATTTGTCCAAAGAAAATGAAAACACTATGTCAAAGATATATCTGCATCCCTATGTTCACTGCAGCATTAATTACTTACAATAGCCAAGACATGGAAACAAGTGCCATGAAACTGTGGTACACACACACACACACACACACACACACATAATGGATGATTATTCAACCATAAAAAAGAAGGAAATCCTGCCATTTGGACAACATGAGTGGACCTGGAGGGCATTATGCTAAGTGAAATGAGTCAGACAGAGAAAGACAAATACTGTATGATCTCACTTATATGTGGTATCTTAAAAACAAAACAAAACAAAAAACAAACTCATAGAAAAAGAGCTCAGATTTCTGGTTACCAGACACAGGGAGTAGAGGTTGGGAGAACTGGATGAAAATGGTCAAAAGATACAAACTTTCAGTTATAAGGTAAATAAGTACTGGGGATGTACAACATGATGACTATAGTTAACACTGCTGTATGGAAAGTTGTTAAGAAAGTAGATCCTGAGTTCCCATCACAAGGAAAAAACCTTTTTTTCTTTTTTTTCGTATGTATATGAAATGATGGATGTTAACCTAACATATTTTGGTAATCATTTCACAGTATATGAAACTTAAGTTATTATGCAGTACATCTTAAACTCATATAGTGCTGTGGGTCAATTATATCTCAATAAAACCGGGGGAAAACTCATATAGTGCTGTGGGTCAATTATATCTCAATAAAACCAGGGGAAAAAGACTTGAAAAATTTAAATAAATTTTTCAATTCAAATACCTTTTAATTAGTAACCATTAGTGGGTTACCTAAAGTCAAAACTAACATGCTAAAGAAGAAAGATATTTCTTGGCTAGAAATGTAAGAAAAATAAACCATCCATTAGTTTATTAATTAATCTTCCACATTGCAAATAATAGCAGGAATCCAACCTGGTATACGCACATTGGCCAAAGAGAAGAGGCAGTCATGCCCAGGAAAAAGTTCATGAATTAGAGTACTCAGGTGTTTATGAAGGGCCGAAACCATCTGTTAAGTTAATTAAGGCCATTACTGAATTATAGGCATGTAAGAAGCATGTGCTGAGCCAGGATCCCCTTTAAGAAGGAAAATTTTCGTGCAGAATTTACACATATTAACAGGGTATCTTATTTTTAAAACATAAATGATTAGTGCTGAGATAAATATCTCAAATTTTAAAAAATACTACAAAAGTACAAAATGGAGAAGCTACGGATCAATGTTCATATGAAAAAGGCTAAAGAGTTTAAATGATTAAAAGCTTAATCTAAAATAATGCAATCTTTGACTGTTTTAGTAGAAACATCATATGCAGACACAGCAGGTTAACAGTTTTCATCAATTATTATACCACATGTAGAACACTAAACTCAGACCTTAATATGTCATTTTCATTGAAGAAAAGCAATGAAGATTCTTTCCAGAAGAGAAGCATACCAGATGGAGGAGGGTTTTGAAAGCAGATCAAGTAAGAAATTCAACAATGTACTAGATGCCTACGACATGCCAGACACTGTTCTAGGGACCAGGAACTGGGTGCTGGACAAGCCAGACAAGGCTCCTGCTTTCATCAAGCTAAAACAAGGGTAGGGGAAGACAGCTGAAGAACTGGAAAGACACTGGACTGAATATTGACTATTTACTAACCATGTGATGATATGTCATTCATTTAACAGTACTTGTGCCTCAGTTTCCTTAGCTGTAAAAACAGAGGAAACAAAGCACATACCTACACACACTTTTAAAGAACCCTTAGCAGTACAGTATAACTTTATTCAAATATCTGCAGCTGTCTTTGTGTGCGTGTGTGTGTGTGTGTGTATGGATCTTGTTTTTTTTTTATTTGATCTCCTGTGCCACTTCTTTTTTTTTTAATTGGAGTATAGTTGCTTTACAATACTGTGTTAGTTTATACTGTACAGCAAAGTGAATCAGCTATACATATACATATATCCCCTCTTTTCTGGAGTTCCTTCTCATTTAGGTCACCACAGAGCACTGAGTAGAGTTCCCTGTGCTATACAGTAGGTTCTCATTAGTTATCTATTTTATACATAGTATCGATAGTGTACATCTGTCAATCCCAACCTCCCAATTAATCCCACCCTCCCTTCAGTGCTGTCTTATGGAAGAATCAGAAGGGTTCTATAGGGCTCCAAAAAAAGAGAGAGGATCATGATAGCTGGGAGTGATAGGGACATGAGTTGATCTTGGTTGGAGAAAAATTTTTAAATACTTGGCTCTTCACAGAAAGAAATTTATCCATATCCAAAATACAGAGTAGTTGTAAAGCCTAGAAACACATATTATTTTAACTTGACACAATGAAATCCTTGATTACTTCTGCTGCAAACGGAAAGCTAAGGTTTATCAGAGCCACAGATTATCTGAGGCAATGAAAATAAGGACAACCCACTGAACATATCATGTCATACAGTGGTTCTCAACTTGGGGCAATTTTGTCCCCCAGGGAATATCTGAAAAATGTCTGTAGACATTTTTGTTTTTCATGACTGGCTGGGGGGCAAGAGATGCTACTGGTGTCTAGTCGGTAGACGCTAAAAATGCTGTTAAACATCCCACAATGCACAGGACAGTCCCCTACAACAAAGAATTAACCATGCCAAAATGTCAGTAGTGCCAAAGATGGGAAACCCTGATGTAAAGTATCTCTAAACCATTTATTATGTATATTTGACTGTTTCCAGACTTTATGGGCACTGTAGTTGGCTCTTCATTAGAAGTTTTCAAACAAAACCTACAAGACTGGCATCTCTGTGACTGTTTAGCTCATCATGCTTCCCTGGCATTAACAATGTGCTTGGCAGCTAGCGGAAATTTGATACTTCCTATGTTTGTTGTCAGACTGTTCACTCACCAGGCTTAAGAGAGGTAAGATTCACCTTAAGGATCATCCAAATTGAAGCATTTTCTTATCCTAAAAAATTATTTCATAGTAGATTTGATGATTATTTTCCCTGATAAGAGTATCAGCCAGAGCTTGGATGGGAGGGGAGTTTGGGGGAGAATGGATACATGTATATGTATGGCTGAGTTGCTTTGTTGTACACCTGAAACTATCACAACATTGTCAATCAGCTATACTCCCATATAAAATAAAAAGTTAAAAAAAAAAAAGAGTATCAGTGAGGAAGCCGTCCCTTGGCCATTATGTACAAATACAAAAACATATAAAATTTCACGGACTTCCCTGGTGGCACAGTGGTTAAGAATCCGCCTGCTGGGCTTCCCTGGTGGCACAGTGGTTAAGAATCTGCCTGCCAATGCAGGGGATATAGGTTCGAGCCCTGGCCCGGGAAGATCCCACATGCCCTGGAGCAACTAAGCCCATGCGCCACAACTACTGAGCCTGAGTTCTAGAGCCCGCAAGCCACAACTACTGAACTCACGAGCCACAACTACTGAAGGCTGCGCACCTAGAGCCCGTGCTCTGCAACAAGAGAAGCCACCACAACGAGAAGCACGTCCATTGCAACGAAGAGGAGCCCCCGCTCACCGCAACTAGAGAAAGCCCGCGCACAGCAACGAAGACCCAACACAGCCAAAAATTAATTAATTAATTAATTAATTATTTTAAAAAAAGAATCCGCCTGCCAATGCAGGGGACACGGGTTCAATCCCTGGTCCAGGAAGATCCCACATGCGACGGAGCAACTAAGCCCGTGAGCCACAACTACTGAGCCCACATGCCTAGAGCCCGTGCTCCACAACAGGAGAAGCCACCACAAAGAGAAGCCCGCACACCACAACAAAGAGTAGCTTCCACTCGCCACAACTAGAGAAAGCCTGCGCGCAGCAACGAAGACCCGATGCAGACATAAATAAATACGTTTATTTAAAAAAATATATGCCTTAAAAAAATTTCACACACATGTATACATATAAATACATGGATATAAACAGCTTAAGAAAGATTTTTGAAAACTATATATATATACTGATACTTTCAGAGAATAATTAGAAATAAAAACTAAATTCTTATCACAGGTGTCCTGGGACCAAAAGTAAGTCTAGTTATGGCTTTTATGAAATACTTATCATAAATAGTGTGTATAGTATATAGCTCCTAGGATCAGCTAATAACTAGGGCTAAGAAGTAAAATAACTTCTAAATGCGGGGAACATTTTCAGACTACCAATAAAGTTTTGTTTTTGTTCAAAAAAATAATTTAGTTTCATTTTCTTTCATTTTTCTTATAGACAGCTGGTAAACTAGATACTGAAGTCAAATTGGAAATGAATACCAACTTTCCACCAATTCCTGTTACTGGTGGCCATTAATTTTCTACTGAAAGAGGCAGAAAACTTAAAAGTCAAAGCTCTGGGACTTCCCTGGTGGCGCAGTGGTTAAGAACCCACATGCCAATGCAGGGGACACGGGTTCGAGCCCTGGTACGGGAGGATCCCACATGCTGCAGAGCAACTAAGCCTATGTGCCACAACTACTCTGAGCCTGCACTCTAGAGCCCGCAAGCCACAACTACTGGCCCACCTGCCACAACTACTGAAGCCCACACACCTAGAGCCCATGCTCCGCAACAAGAGAAGCCACCGTAATGAGAAGCCCACACACCGCAACGAAGAGTAGCCTCCACTCTCCACAACTAGAGAAAGCCCGTGCGCAGCAACGAAGACCCAACACAGCCAATAAATAAATTAATTAATTTAATTAAAATTAAAAAGTCAAAGTTCTAACTTCCCAGAGGATATCTGGAATGAATAAATAGGTCAGTAAATAATTTTTAAACAGTTTATTTTAAGTCATTTTCTAAAACTTTTAAAAAATGCATGTCAAGTTAATAACATTTAAGTAGCTATTATTTATGTTTATCTCCAATTAATTTATACTTGGATTGAAATTTTCATTTTTTTAAAAAATTAAGTACTTGGCATTACAAAAACTAAAGATAACTTTGCATTTTATTTAATAAAACATGACTGCCATGCTCTTTTGGCTATAATTTTTTGGGCTAAATAATCCCAAAATATATGGTATAGCAAACTTCTCTATTTGAACATCTAAGATAAACAATCCTCAGAAACAATGGCTGACAACTGGATCAGAGTGAACTAGAACTGTATAAAACCAAAATATTTTACTGACTGAGGGAACTTGGAAAAAGAGATGTATGCCAGGAAGAAAGCTGTTTAAATTATCTTTTAAGTGTGAAGTGGCTAATTTACTATTAAAACCAATAGGTGAAAACATGCCACATTTTCATGTGAAATGACGTGATGTGACTAAATGGTAACTATACACAGAAAAGTCAAAGAAACCAAGGACTTTTCTGAGGTAGTTACAATGGTCATACATACAGCCACAGAAGCCCACTGCCATGCAAAACAGTGACCGGTTGGCATCTGATCATGTGAGAGACAGTAGCCAAAAAGAATAGAAAATAAGCAGCAGAAGACACAGCACTACCAATCAATGTCAAGAGTTGCCATGTATAATACGCCGGCTATATGTGAATACCAAGAAATGGCTTCTACCATCTTCTAATTGTCTTTTTAAATTGGTTCTATATGAGTTTCCAAATTAAGAGTATTAATCTGTGAAAATGCTTATTGGAAAATATCTACTTTTATTAAGTTTAAACAGAGTCAAACTTTAATATCAAAGTGCCTATCATTTTAAATGTTCAAAGCATGTTTAATGAAATATGAAATATTTTTATTTTAAATATAAACTTTAAATTTTATTTGTAATTTCCTGTGTGCAATATTCAGCATCCAATGGGCAAAACTGTGCATTAGTAGGAACATTCACTCTAACCCAGGAGTCAGCTTCCCTTACTCACCCCCAAAAGATGAGGAGCTAATCAAAATATTTTGATTCATAAGGAAAGATTAAAGGAAAAAGAAACTAAAAAAAGAAAGAAAAAGTGACATTCATTAAGATTTTAACAACATTTTGTTAGAAAATATCTCTAAGAAAAGTAAAGTTAAACCCACTGAAATACTGGAAAACATACATCATTAACTAGTATTGCAACAATATTGCAGTATTCAACATACCACAATACTTACTGAAAAGAAAGGTCTCATTTGATTTTCTAAAAAAATCAAAACAGCAAGAATGGGATAAAGACACTGAAAGTGCAATTGCAAGAAGGTGGAATTCAAAATTCATGATTAATCTTACCGGTGCCATTCGTATCGCTGGGTGTGCTCCACAACCCTGGACTGCTTTATGAAGTGTTTCACCAAACATATTTCGAAGTTCAACTGAGTGACAATATACGGCATCAATCTTAGGCCACCAATCCAATGCAGACTGGAGAAAAACAGAGACCATAAGAAAGGAAAAGTCCAAATTTGCATGAGTTATATGCTCTGGTAATCACTGTAGTTTTATGGTTTATCACTTTGTGAGAAATTTCCTGAGACCATGCAAACACACACTATGATTTCCAAAGTCTTCAAGTAATGTCTTTAATTCAAACACCAAACCATACATCTATTTTAAAATATCATAATGAACATGAAACAAATCACTCACTACATAAGTGTGAGCATTTGAGACTGTCTTTTCTCACTGATAATCTAGTGAATCTGAAAAACAAAGTTTTTAGAGGGCTAATTCTGTAGGCAATCTTTTTCTTTTTTATAAGTTTAATGTTTTATACATTTCAGAAACATATGCATATACAGTATATATTTTCCCAAGGCAAGAATGCTATTATCAGTTTTAAAAGAGATTAGTGGTTCAACACAGTGTTGAAGGAATAT
Source organism: Mesoplodon bidens (assembly GCF_964165515.1). Classification (NCBI taxonomy): domain Eukaryota; kingdom Metazoa; phylum Chordata; class Mammalia; order Artiodactyla; family Ziphiidae; genus Mesoplodon; species Mesoplodon bidens. The sequence continues at coordinate 13,484,174 of NC_138179.1, forward strand.
GTGATAAACCATTACTTATATGCCTACAGACAAACAACAATGATAATTACAACATGAAATTAGTAAATGAGATAAAGCTATTAGTAAACCTATAATCTTATATTGATATGCAATGATGGCACAATACATAAGAAGACTAATGATCACCACAAAGACAAAATGATCATAGCTAAATATTTTTTTAAAGTAATTATTTTATGTAAATATTTTTCTACAGTTTAACCTGTTTATTTAGCTTTGATTCTAGTTTGTAGTGCCTATTTGATTTGAAAGTGTATCTTTTACTTTTACTTTTAATGAATTAATTACTATATTATGAAAAATGACAATTATGAAAATCACTAAAACTATTAAGTTTGTCTATCAGTGAATACAAAAATGACTGGATGAATTTTCACTACATACAGAGAGTATGCAAGGAATAGGATGACTTAAAATACAGGTTTCCAATTTATAATACTCCTGCTATAAGAAATACCTGAAGGAACAATTTGAAACACTAGATAAGGGGGTGTGATAGCTTCACATCCTATTCCCAAATTCCTTCTAATTTGAAACTAAGCTAATTAAATTCTCAGCATTTAATTTTTTTAGCCATAACTCTCAGAATATTTAGAGTAGCATCAGGTTATATTACCTAAACCCCAAATTTTGGATTACAAACTCTATATAGTGGATAGTATACTATAAAACCAACTTATAAAATACAATCAATACTGAACTCCATTTATGAAAAAACTCCTAAGTTATGAGGGAAGAAATACTTTTATTTGGATAGTATGATTGTTTCTATTTTTCTCTCAAACTCTTACTTTATTTACTTCCTAACAAATGATCAAGTTTTATTAGTTTCATTATATAATGAATTCCGTAATGTTAGTCAATTTGGTCACCTGACTTGCACAGAGCAATCAATACACCTTGATTTCCATATATCTACTAATTTATACAGCTTGTGTTAATCAGCTTAAAGTAACAAAGACTGAATAATCACAAAATGCTTTGAGATAAGAGTCCTCCTCTCTCTACTGACCCTATAGTATCTTGTCAGAAACTGCTGAACTAAAGACATATGCATCCCATGTAACATCCTATCCAAACTACTATGTCATTTTGATAGCTGTTGAAATTGTATCATGGTACCAGGTATACCCTATTAAATAACTTGATTTTAACTTAAGATTTAGTTATTTTCAAAATTTATATTTTTCATAATCTATAAATCATTCATTTTAAAGTAAAATTTAAAGATACACTTTCAAATAAAATAGGCACTAAAACCTAGACATTATGTAGCTGGTAAAAATTTTAGTTTTCCAAGCAGTTATTAAATGTGTCCTTTCTGAAACTAGTCAACTAAGGTAGACTTATTCTTTTTTGTCCCTGAAAATTCTAAGTTCATTGCCAAACAAATGGCAATATTTTCATAATATAAGCAAACCATGTGGCAATTCTTCAAGATTAGTTCAATAAATTTCACATGCCTTGGAAATAATTTCTTCAACCAAACCCTCTCAATAGAATGAGATCATCTCATTCTCAATATGTGAACTATCCATAAGTAAACTACACTAAACTGCCATAAGGAAAAAACAATACTAAGTACTATACCAGCTATAGCATGTTCCACTGATGGGAGCATGTTCCACATTTGGTTCATATGTGTACATATTATTTCTTTAATTGCCCAATTATAACAACATATCTAATCTAACCTAAAGGAAGCGTATAAAGATTAAGCACATAACACAGATCTTTTAACAACAATTCATCTCTTATGGCATTCCGTAATAAAAAAGTTGACTGTACTACATGTACCATTTTAGAAACTGATAAAAGCTTAAATTATAATCAAATTCAAATAGTGACTGGATTTTCAGATTTCTTAAGAAGAAACAGTGGACTCTTTTAGACCTAAACACAGTACTTATGAACTGAATATGAGTATGTTTCACGAAAGCAAAACAAAACTGCCAACATCATTACTGCTTCTACATACACTCCCAAAACCACATCAGTAAAACATTTATCTAATTTGAGAATGTGGTAATTTAAAAAAATCTGTGAGCTGGCTGAAAAAGCAAGGAAGAAGAAAACTTATGAGGTGTATTGAACCAAGAATCATTTAAAAGGAAATCTTTTTTTTTTTTTTTTTTTTTTTTGTGGTACGCGGGCCTCTCACCGCTGTGGCCTCTCCCATCGCAGAGCGCAGGCTCCGGACGCGCAGGCTCAGCGGCCATGGCCCACGGGCCCAGCCGCTCCGTGGCATATGGGATCCTCCCGGACCGGGGCACAAACCCACGTCCCCTGCATCGGCAGGTGGACTCTCAACCACTGCGTCACCAGGGAAGCCCAAACAGAAATCTTATACTACAAATAAATTTAAGATTAGGAGTCCAAATATCTAAGAAAAATTTTATGTGATTTCAAGACAGAATATATCCATAATATCTGCATTAAGTGAGATTCTATAATAGTCAATTCCATAAATTAGCATATTTACTTTATACATAGTCCTTTTCAATCAGAAATTACTTCAGATTCAATATCTCTTAAGCCTCAAACCAAAGGAAAGAAAAACCCTAACAAGAAACAATTTATCCAACAATCTATTATAATAGAGTATCATTATCTAAGGTCCAACTATAAAAGATATTTTATAGACTCAAATTTATGTTTCTTTTCAAGCTAGTCATTAAAAGGTTACTAACACTTAATATTTTGAAAGTTAGTCAATATAGGTTTTTCTTTATAAAAATAGATGTCGTATTTATGTGGCCTCTGATACAGACACACTCCACCTTCACACATGCAGTACTCATCAGAGTACAGGAGGATGCACAACCACTTCACCATGTACATTGAGGCATGCATGAAGTACCACTCCAGGCATGCTTTAAACCCACAAAGGAGCAGCTCAGCCACTTACAGCAGTGCCAAGTCCATGCTTGAAAGTGCTCTATATGTTCAATTGTAGACAAAAATAGTTCACAATTAAAGTAACTAGCCACAGAGTATCAAAGAAGTATACACTTGGGTTTATTAAGTACAAGCTTTAAGCATTTATGTAAACGATCCACTCTAGTAAATAGAATGTTTTTAGTATTATACACCAAAGGAGAAAAAAGTAGTAATATTTTATTTCTGAATTACACATAAACATGAAGGGTAAAAATCATTGCTTTTTAAAATTAATGGCCTTGAAAGTAAACCTTAAGGGTACAATGTCTTAGCTCATTACACTGGCAAAAGCAAAATAAAAATGTTTCTAAGTTTTTAATACAAACATACCTTATCTGCAATATCACATTCATTAAACTTTCCCTTTTGCAAAAAACTGTAGTTAATGTTACTTCTACCTATAACTGATCCTCGACTGAGAGAGGAATCATTCCCTTAGGCATTTTTAGTTATTCATAGTGTCTGGGGGCAGAGATGGGAGAGGAGGGAAGTGGCAAAAAAGGTATTTAATGAAATGAGGACCAGGGATGCTGAATGTCTTACGATGCACAAGGCAGCCCTGCATTGTAAAGACTGTCCTGACCAAAAATGCTACTAGCACCCCACTGAGAAAAACCAAATGTGTCACTACATGGCTTTATTAATAGTTATTATTCCTCTGCAGGAATGGATAAAAGAAAATGTGGCAGAATTTGATATAGTTCAATATATCCAAGGCAAATGAAGGTGAGATGGGTATTTTCAACTCACTAGAGACACTCTTTCAAAATGAAATTTGATTATAAAGAGGACAAATATACCTAAGTTATCAATGATTAAAGTCCTTTTTAAGGGAGGAAAACAGGAACAATTTACACTTACGTGTGAATATCTAAAAATGGATAAAAGTGGAGCTATGGTAAATAACACTTGAAAACCTTCAAAATATGATCAGAAGAACAGAATTTTTTAAATCCATCGTCCAAATCTAATACGGTTACTATCTTTCTACTTGATGTACTTGCATCAGAGTCGAAGGTTGCACAAGTACCTTTTAATGAGTTTGCTTATTTTGTCTGATATGCTTTTGTATCATGTGAACACCTCTAAGTGTTAATGTTTCATTTGTTTAAGGAAGACTAAAAAGTGCAATCAAATATGGTCTCACCATTTTTTTAATATACATAATGGGCTACAACATAAATACTTCTACTTTTAACTTAAACAGTAAGGTGACAAGTAAGAATGTATCAAATGCTGGGAAAGGGCTAAGAGTATTAAAATAATATGTGAAGAGCTTTGGGATGAAAATGTTAAATTATATGTTCAGTGGCATTGTTCTCAAGGGCTTCTGATCCAAATATCTTTTAAGTTTAATCTTTCCAAAGGATCCTATTAACTCCACCTTCCTCAATAAGGGCCCTAAGGTCAAGATTAAATATGAAAAATACAATTGTATATCAGTTATTAGATAGAATCATGTGTGAGAAATCTTCCTATATCATACATCTAAATTCAAAATCTTTTGTAAACCAAAAACATCTTTCTTAAAAAGAAATAAAAAAGGAGTAAAGAAAAAAAATTTAAGTAATTTAGCAATACCTTTTGGACTTACATTGGTGATGATTCGATGGAGTGAATTTACCAGCACATAGTGAAATGTAGAAGGGGAATTCTGAGCCAGGCAGATCTACAGAGGAAAGAAAAAAAGTGATTATTACTTCTATGAGAAAAATATATAGTAATATATATGAGGACAAAAGGAACAACAAAAAGAAAGTTTTTTTAAAAATAGAATAAATTTTTAAGGTCTTGAAATTAACTTTAACATATAATAATAAGCAATACTGATAAAGGTGTAATCTATTCATTTTTCTACTCTTTTCACATTTAAAAAGATCAACAGCATCAGTAAACACAACTGGATCAAAACCAATGCTCTCACCTTAAAGTGTTGGTTGTTGTGAGGGCTTATACGAAAGCAAGAAACAAGGCAGTCAATCATTAGATCCACATCTGCAGGCTGACTGCCTCTTGAGAATGGTTTACTTGGATTAAAAAGCAGGTTCTATGAAAATCCCAATAGAAAACAAAAGCCTTTAAACAGTCATGCAGTATTTTTTCTACTAGTTTTTAATAATAACATATCATCCACACAGATGGCAGTAACATTTAGTTCCCAGACAAAACAAAAAGCACTAATATTGTGCTTCATCAGTCTGACAAAATTCAAAATTCTTACTATACCATATATGGTTCCTTTCAGGCTCAAATTTCTACATTATTTTAAACCCAAGTCTGAATATTTATGCTAATTTAAGAAAACGGGTTCATTCTGTGTTTTCTTCATATTCTAAGCCACCTTATGTAGCCGGAGGAACAGTAACAAAAGCAGGTCCTAAGAATTTAATAAAAGAAGACTCAGAGCTTCTTTGTTGCAATGATCTTTGACAGTGATCTAGTATACTATTTATACTACAAGTTTATTCTTCATTTAACGTTTTTTAAGTTTGTATAAGAGAAACAATAAGCATGTTACCTTAAGATCAACCACCATGGACTGAACTAGTAAGAAGATGACAGAGTTATCTTCCCAATTGATGTAAGTACTTGCTTTACACAGTTTGACACAGGCGATTGCAGCGCTTTCAGTCAGCTGCCTGCTTCCTCCATGGCCGGCAAGTGCTTTTCGTAGACTGTCCAGAAACAACTTCTACAAAATTCAAATACAGCAATTAGATAATATGTGAAGTTTTTTAGATTTCAGACTTACTTAATAAAGTAGCAAATTAGCCTCTAAAAATTATACTCTAGAAATATATAATTGATATATTGATATTTGTGGTTTTAAATTTCATAATTTAAGTAGCTGTCATCATTTAAATGTTTCTTGAATCCAAAAACAGGAACCTGTTCTTCCCTTTCTTTGTTGAATTATTAAAGGAACATGAGAAAACATCCTTCCCAAACAATGTAGTTGACTTCCCAACCCTGAATTTAGCTGATCAAATTCTCTTTTTTATATTATCTTTAATTTCTAAATATTATACTTTCTTGGTTACTGTCTATCTCAAATTGTTCCATCTTTATCTAAAACTCCAGGCTACATTAAAGCTTCAGCCTTCTAACTAAGGATATATCTAAGGCTGTTCTAGTGCTCTAAATTCCACTCCTCATAGAAAGTTATGCATTCTTGTGATCTCAAGCCCTCTCTACAGCTCATTAACAAATTTCTCCCTTTGGCCTTACTCCTAACTGAAAATAATACATCTATACTTACACACATTCTCAATATAACATGCCAAAAGCTAAACTCATGCAACAACAGCAGAATATACATTCTTCTCAAACACATAAGCAACAATTTCCAGGATGGACTATATGTTAGGCCACAAGCCTTAATAAATTTAAAGAGATTAAAAATATATATATAATCTTTCTGATCACAATGAAATGAAACTAGAAATCAACAGCAGAAGGAAAACTGGAAAATTCACAAATGTGTAAAAATTAAACAATACCCTTGGTCAAAGAAAAAAACCACAAAGAAAATTAGAAAATATCTTCAGACAAATCAAAGTAAAAAAACAACATACCAAAATTTAAAGAAAACAGTGCTAAGTGGAAAATTTAGAGCTGGAAACTCTTGCATTAAAAAAGGAGAAAGTTCTCAAATCAATATGAAATAGAGAATAGAAAAACAGGGGAAAAATCAACAAAATCAAAAGTTGGCTCTTTGCAAAGGTCAAGAAATTTACAAACCTTTAGCTAGATTAAGAAAACTCAAATTACTAAAGATCAGAATTGAAAATGAGGACATTACTGTTTTTACAGAAATAAAGATTATTACACTATGAAAAATTATACACCAACAAACAGGATAATCCAGACAAACGGGCAAATTCCTAGAAACACACAATCTACCAAAACGGACTCATTAAGAAACAGAAAATCTAAATAGAACTATAACTAGCAAGGAGGTGAAATCAGTAATAAAAAACCTCCCTACAAAGAAAAAGCCCAGGATCAGACGGCTTCACTGGTGAATACTCTATCAAGTATTTAAAGAAGAATTAACACCAATCCTTCTCAAATACTTCCAGAAAATTAAAGGAGAAGGAACACTTCCTAACTCATCCCACGAGGCTAGCAATACTCTAATATGAAGGCCAGACAAAAACACTGCAAGAAAACTATGGACGAATTTCCCTTAAGAATATCTATGAAAGAATCCTCAACATGAATTAGCAAACCAAATCCAGTAGTATAGTAAGAGGATTATATACCATGACCAAGTGGGATTTATTCCTAGAGGACATGAATGGTTCAACAACAAAATCAATCAATGTAATACATCACATAAATAAAATGAAGGGAAAAAAATCATCACCATTGATGCAGAAAAAGCATTTGGCAAAATTCAACACCCTCCCATGACAGAAACACTGAATAAGCTTCCTTAACATGATAAAAGCTATATATGAACAACCCATAGCTAACATCATACTTAATGGTGAACAACTGAAAGCTATTGGTCTAATATTAGGAACAAGATATGGACGCCTGCTTTTGCCACTTCTATTAAACATACTAGTGGAAGTTCTACGCAGAACAATTAGAAAAAGAAAAGGAAATGAGAAAAGAAAAAGAAATAAAAGTCATCCAAACTGGAAAGGAAGAAGTTATCTCTGTTCTCAGATGACATGATCTATATGTAGAAAACCTTGAAGATAACACACAAACACACAAAAAGCATGTTAGAGCTAATAAACAAATTCAGCAAAGTTGTAGGATACAAAATCAACACACAAAAGTCAACTGCATTTCTATACACAAGCAATTAACAATTTAAAAAGGAAATTAAGAAAACAATTCCTCTTATGAAAGCATCAAAAAGAATAAAATACTTAGGAATTAACTTAACCAACGAGATGAAAGACTTGCACAATGAAAGCTATGAAACAGTGCTGAAAGAAATCAAAGAAGATATAAACGGAAGCACATCCCATGTTCATGGATTGGAAACTTAACACTGTTAAGATGGCAATACTATCCAAAGCACTCTACAGATTCAGTGTAGTCCTTATCAAAACCCCAATAGTGTTTTTTGCAGAAATAGAAAAACCCATCCAAAAATTCATATGGTATTTCAAAGGAAGCCAAAAAGCCAGAACAATCTTGAAAAAAGAAGAACAAAGTTGGAAGACTCAAACTTCCTGATTTCAAAACTTACTACAAAGTTACAGTAACCAAAACTCTGTGATACTGGTATAAAGACAGACATATAGACCACTGGAATAGAACAGAAAGTGCAGAAAGATATCCTCGAATATATGATCAAATTCAGTGGAGAAAGTAGTTTTTTTCAACAAAGAGAGCTGGAAAAACTGGATGTCCACATGCAAAAGAATGAAGTCAGATCCTTCCCTTACTCTGTATACAAAAATGAACTCAAAATGGATCAAAGACCTAAACAACTAAAACTATAAAATCCTATAAGAGAACATACAAGACAATCTTAACAACACCGAATTTGGCAATGATTTCTTGATATGATACCAGTAAAAGCACAAGCAACAAAAAATAAACTGGACTTCATCAAAATCAAAAAACTTTTGTGTATCAAAGGACATTACTGAGAAGGTGAAATGACAATCCACAGAATGAAAGAAAATATTTGCAAATCATATATCTGAAAAGGAATTAATATCCACAATATTTAAAGAACTCCTACAACTCAACAACACAAAAACACTGTGAGTGTACTCAACACCACCGAACTGTATACTTAAAAACAGTTAAAAGGGTAAATTTTTTGCTACTTCACCACAACATAAATAAGTAAATAAAATTTTAAAAGCTAAACTCATATTTCCTCTGAACCAACTCCCACTTTGGACTTCCCTTTGATCAGTCTCAAACACTATTCTGCATATCTCACCTCTAACTCTAATCTTTAGACTTTTCCTAATTGCCTAAGAATAAAGTTTAAACGCAAACTGGCTCACAATGTCTTCCAGATTATTCACATCTGCTCTTCATCTTCACTTCTTGTAACTGCCTGTGTGAACCTTCCACTCTCTAGCTAACTTTTCTGAACATACCTTCAACATTTTTATATCCATTTTCTTGATTACCCTGGCTTGAACAACACTCACTTTCTTTCTCTAATCTAAATTCCTTTCTTATTTCAAGTTCAACTAAGGTTCCACACCTCTTCCATAAAACTTTCCTAACTATCCAAGCTTCATCTGAATTCTTACAGCACATATAGCCTGTATTATTATCCTAGTAAACAGGTACTCTTGATAAATAACTTTTTATCCATAAAGGAATAACGGGGACTTCCCTGGTGGTGCAGTGGTTAAGAATCCGCCTGCCAATGCAGGGGACATGGGTTCGATCCCTGGTCTGGGAAGATCTCACGTGCCGTGGAGCAACTAAGCCTGTAAGCCACAACTACCGAGCCCACGTGCGCCTAGAGCCAGTGCTCCGCAACAAGAGAAGCCACCGCAATGAGAACCCCGCGTGCCGCAATGAAGAGCAGCCCCCACTCGCTGCAACTAGAGAAAGCCCACATGCAGCAACAAAGACCCAACACAGCCAAATATATATATTAATTTATTTATTTATTATTTATTTTTTTAAAGAAATAACTGGGAATTCTAGGGAGACAGCAGTCTTACGCTATCCTTGACTGCTGATCTCTCCTCGAGCTCCTTTATTCCTTGGTTCCCATGTTCACCTCTTCTTCCTGGAGATATAGCCATATTTCTCAGCCTCTCTTGCAGTTAAATGTGGCTATATGACTGAGTTCAACTAATGAAATGTGAATGAAAGAGATGCATGCTATTTAAGGGCCTGACCCATAAAAATCCTCAGCATGCTTTTTTTCTATGTTATCTTTTTCCCTCTGGCTCACAGGATGGAAACAACTCCCACAGAAGCCATGTATGGAAAGTGGCAGTTGTTGCTGACCAAGGTCCTAAGAAACCACAAAAAGGAGGACTGTCCTACAAAGCTACTCAGTTCGGCTGCTCAATACTATTTCATTAAGTATAATAAAGTTCTATTTGGTTGAGCCATTATACTACCTACCCTAATACAGTAAGACAGTAATACAACTAAAAATAATAAAAAAATTTAGAAACTGAAAAATAGAACTGCTTTCCATACATAGTCTGCAGTCTAGGATTGGTGTAAATGAAAGCCTGATCCAATCTGTTTAGGGTTCTATTTGTTTGTTGTTTGTTGCCTTGCTTGCTTTATAATAAAGCACTACGCATGACTACCAAAGCCTGGAAGGAGTTCTGCCACATTGCCAAAGTCAACTGGCTACCTGTGGGAGCCCAGCCAGCTAAACCAAGCATTTCTCACAGCATACTATCTCAAGCCACCTACACGGTAGTTCTAAGAGTGGTATTAAAGATTTGCATTAAATTCTGTGTCCTACTAAAATTAAACACATTCTACTCTGATGACCATGAAACACCTTTTTAAACAAATATGTATCACAATTAATTTTTTTTAAATCACAAAAAACTAACAATTTGGAAACTATAAAACATTCCTCTAAGTCAAACATGGCAATTAAGTAAGAGAAATTAGAAATTGGAAATTACTAAAATTGAGGAAACTTCATCTGAAAACCAAGACTGCTGCTAAAAAGTAAAATCCAAAGCCTTACAGATACTTGTACAATTTTTTTAAAAATTGCAAATAGATGAACTAAACCATTACCTCAAAAAAATCAATGTTAGAAAATATAAAGTCAAAATGCCAGGTTTTGGGCTTCCCTGGTGGCGCAGTGGTTAAGAATCTGCCTGCCAATGCAGGGGACATGGATTTGAGCCCTGGTCCAGGAAGATCCCACATGCCATGGAGCAACAAAGTCCATGTGCCACAACTACTGAAGCCCGCGCACCTAGAGCCCATGCTCCACAGGAGAAGCCACTGCAATGAGAAGCTCACACATCACAACGAAGAGTAGCACCCGCTCACCGCAACTAGAGAAGGCCCACGCACAGCAACGAATACCCAATGCAGCCAAAAAAAAAAAAAAAAAAGCCAGGTTTTAAAGACGAATAGAATAGATAAACCCTAGTAAACATGAATGAGGAAATATGAGACATATTAGAAATGAGGAAAGAGTTATAAACATGGATATTGAGGAAAATAATTAGAAGAGAATATATAAATATTATAAACAAACATTGTGTCTATATATTTCTATATTACAAATAAAATATGTAGATATAGATATACATAACTCCTTGCTGATAAAATTGAAAAATATATTTCCTAGCAAAGAATAAACTGTCAAAAGTAACCTTAAAAGAGACAAAACTTTCTCAAAAAATTAAAAATAGAATTTACATACAATCCAACCATACCACTTCTGTGTATATATGAAAAAGAACTGAAAGCAGGGTCTCAAAGAGATATCCATATACCCATGTTCACAGCAGTATTATTTGTAATAGCTAAAAGGTGGAAGCAACCCAAAAGTCCAGGAACAAATGAAATTGGATAAACAAAATATAGTATATAGAGTCAATGGAATATTACTCAGCCTTAAAGAAAGGAAATTCTGACACATGTTACAAGGTAGATGAACCTTGAGGACATTATGCTAAGTGAAATAAGACAGCCACAAAAAGACAAACACTCTATATTTCCACTTATATGAGGTATCTAGAGTAGTCAAATTCACTGAGACAGAAAGTAGAATGGTGGCTGTTAGGGGCTAGCAGGAGGGGACTATGGGGAGTTATTGTTTCATAACAAAATGAACAATGGTTCTTAAACTTCAGTGTGCACAACAATCACTTAGAGGGTTTGCTAAAAACAGGTTGCTAGCTGTACCCAACCCCTAGAGCTTCTGTTTCAGCAGACCTAGAGTGGGGATCTAACAATTTGCATTTCTAACAGGTTTCCAGGTGATGCTGATGCTGCTGCTCTTAAGACCACACTCTGAGAAGCACTGAACTAGATCTTGATCTCAATCTCTCTGTCTCATAAAAATTTTAAAAAGTAGACTAGAAGGATATATACCAACCCTTGACAGTAGCTGTTCCCAGGGAAAAAGGAAAGAAAATGGAATTAGTGGAATCAAAGGGGACTTGAGTTTTATCTGGAATTAAAGAAGAATTTATGCAACTATTATTTGTTCAATTTTTAAAATCATATGTAAATAGAAAAAAGATAAGCAATATATCATAATGTTAATATGAGTATGGGTCATTGTTATATTTGCTGTACACTTCAAATATTTATGCTAAAAAAGATAACATGGTCAAAAGAAATGATGGTCTGGAAAAAATATTTACAACCAACTGAAAATAATGGATTACTGCTCCTAATAAACAAAAAGTCCCATTAAGCTCTACCCACCACCAGTCCCTCCCATCAGGAAACTTACACAAGCCTCTTAGATAGCCTCATCCACCAGAGGGCAGACAGCAAAAGGAAGAACTACAGTCCTGCAGCCTGTGGAACAAAAACCACATTCACAGAAAGATAGACAAGATGAAAAGGCAGAGGGCTATGTACCGGATGAAGGAACAAGATAAAACCCCAGGACAAAACTAAATGAAGTGGAGATAGGCAAACTTCCATAAAAAGAATTCAGAATAATGATAGTAAAGATGATCCAGGACCTCGGAAAAAGAATGGAGGCAAAGTTCGAGAAGATGCAAGAAATGTTTAACAAAGACCTAGAAGAATTAAAGAACAAACAAACAGAGATGAACAATACAATAACTGAAATGAAAACTACACTAGAAGGAATCAATAGCAGAATAACTGAGGCAGAAGAACGGATAAGTGACCTGGAAGACAGAATGGTGGAATTCACTGCTGCAGAACAGAATAAAGAAAAAAGAATGAGAAGAAATGAAGACAGCCTAAGAGACCTCTGGGACAACATAAAATGCAACTACATTCACATTATAGGGGTCCCAGAAGGAGAAGAGAGACAGAAAGGACAAGAGAAAATATTTGAAGAGATTATAGTCGAAAACTTCTCTAACATGGGAAAGGAAATAGCCACCCAAGTCCAGGAAGCACAGCGAGTCCCATACAGGATAAACCCAAGGAGAAACACACCAAGACACATAGTAATCAAATTGGCAAAAATTAAAGACAAAGAAAAATTATTGAAAGCAGCAAGGGAAAAACGACAAATAACATACAAGGGAACTCCCATAAGGTTAACAGCTGATTTCTCAGCAAAAACTCTACAAGCCAGAAGGGAGTGGCATGATATACTTAAAGTGATGAAAGAGAAGAACCTACAACCAAGATCACTCTACCCAGCAAGGATCTCATGCAGATTCGACGGAGAAATCAAAAGCTTTACAGACAAGCAAAAGCTAAGAGAATTCAGCACCACCAAACCAGCTCTACAACAAATGCTAAAGGAACTTCTCTAAGTGGGAAACAGAAGAAAAGGACCTACAAAAACAAACCCAAAACAATTAAGAAAATGGTAATAGGAACATACATATCGATAATTACCTTACACATGAATGGATTAAAGGCTCCAACAAAAAGACACAGGCTCACTGAATGGATACAAAAACAAGACCCATATATACGCTGTCTATAAGACACCCACTTCAGACCTAGGGACACATACAGACTGAAAGTGAGGGGATGGAAAAAGATATTCCATGCAAATGGAAATCAAAAGAAAGCTGGAGTAGCAATACTCATATCAGACAAAACAGACTTTAAAATAAAGAATGTTACAATAGACAAGGAAGGATACGACATAATGATCAAGGGATCAATCCAAGAAGAAGATATAACAATTATAAATATATATGCCCCCAACACAGGAGGACCTCAATACATAAGGCAACTGCTAACAGCTATAAAAGAGGAAATCAACAATAACACAGTAATAGTGGGAGACTTTAACACCTCACTTACACCAATGGACAGATCATCCAAAATGAAAATAAATAAGGAAACAGAAGCTTTAAATGACACAATAGACCATAGATTTAATTGATATTTATAGGACATTCCATCCCAAAACAGTAGATTACACTTTCTTCTCAAGTGCGCATGGAACATTCTCCAGGATAGATCACATCTTGGGTCACAGATCAAGCCTCAGTAAATTTAAGAAAATTGAAATCATATCAAGCATCTTTTCTGACAGCAACACTATGAGATTAGAAATGAATTACAGGGAGAAAAATGTAAAGAACACAAATACATGGAGGCTAAACAATACATAACCAAGAGATCACTGAAGAAATCAAAGAGGAAATCAAAAAATACCTAGAGAAAAATGACAATGAATACATGACGATCCAAAACCTATGGGATGCAGCAAAAGCAGTTCTAAGAGGGAAGTTTATAGCCATACAAGCCTACCTCAAGAAACAAGAAAAAACTCAAATAAAGAATCTAAACTTACACCTAAAGGAACTAGAGAAAGAAGAACAAACAAAACCCAAAGTTAGCAGAAGGAAAGAAATCATAAAGATCAGAGCAGGAATAAATGAAATAGAAACAAAGAAAACAATTGCAAAGATCAATAAAACTAAAATAAATAAAACTGGTTCTTTGAGAAGATAAACAAAATTGATAAACCATTGGTCAGACTCATCAAGAAAAAGAGGGAGAGGACTCAAATCAATAAAATTAGAAATGAAAAAGGAGAAGTTACAACAGACACCATAGAAATACAAAGCATCTTAAGAGATTACTACAAGCAACTCTATGCCAATAAAATGGACAACCTGGAAGAAATGGACAAATTCATAGAAAGGTATAACCTTCCAAGACTGAACCAGGAAGAAATAGAAAATATGAACACACCAGTCACAAGTAATAATATTGAAACTGTGATTAAAAATCTTCCAACAAACAAAAGTGCAGGACCAGATGGCTTCAGAGGTGAATTCTATCAAACATTTAGAGAAGAGCTAACACCCATCCTTCTCAAACTCTTCCAAAAAACTGCAGTGGAAGGAACACTCCCAAACTCATTCTATGAGGCCACCATCACCCTGATACCAAAACCAGACAAAGATACCACAAAAAAAGAAAATTACAGACCAATATCACTGATGAATATAGATGCAAAACTCTGCAACAAAATACTAGCAAACAGAATCCAACAACACATTAAAAGGATCATACACCATGATCAAGTGGGATTTATCCCAGGGATGCAAAGATTCTTCAATATACGCAAGGAGAAAAAGGAGAAAAACCATATGATCATCTCAAGAGATGCAGAGAAAGCTTTCAACAAAATTCAATACCATTTATGATAAAAACCCTCCAGAAAGTAGGCATATAGGGAACTTAACTCAACATAATAAAGGCCATATATGACAAACCCACAGCCAACATTGTCCTCAATGGTGAAAAACTGAAACCTTTCCACTAGGATCAGGAACAAGACAAGGTTGCCCACTCTCACCACTATTATTCGACACAGTTTTGCAAGTTTTAGCCACAGCAATCAGAGAAGAAAAAGAAATAAAAGGAATCCAAATAGGAAAAGAAGAAGTAAAGCTGTCACTGTTTGCAGATGACATGATACTATACATAGAGAATCCTAAAGATGCTACCAGAAAACTACTAGAGCTAATCAATGAATTTGGTAAAGTTGCAGGATACAAAATTAATGCACAGTAATCTCTTGCATTCCTATACACTAATGATGAAAAATCTGAAAGAGAAATTAAGGAAACACTCCCATTTACCACTGCAACAAAAAGAATAAAATATCTAGGAATAAACCTACCTAAGGAACAAAAGATCTGTATGCAGAAAATTATAAGACACTGATGAAAGAAATTAAAGATGATACAAACAGATGGAGAGATATACCATGTTCTTGGATTGGAAGAATCAACACTGTGAAAATGACTATATTACCCAAAGCAATCTACAGACTCATTGCAATCCCTATCAAACTACCACTGGCATTTTTCACAGAACTAGAAAAAAATTTCACAATTTGTACGGAAATACAAAAGACCGCAAATAGCCAAAGCAATCTTGAGGACAAAAATGGAGCTGGAGGAATCAGGCTCCCTGACTTCAGACTATACTACAAAGTTACAGTAATCAAGACAGTATGGTGCTGGCACAAAAACAGAAATACAGATCAATGGAATAGGATAGAAAGCCCAGAGATAAACCCGCACACATAAGGTCACCTTATCTTTGATAAAGGAGGCAAGAATATACAGTGGAGAAAAGACAGCCTCTTCAATAAGTGGTGCTGGGAAAAGTGGACAGCTACATGTAAAAGAATGAAATTAGAACACTCCCTAACACCATACACAAAAATAAGCTCAAAATGGATTAAAGAGCTAAATGTAAGGCCAGACACTATCAAACTCTTAGAGGAAAACATAGGCAGAACCCTCTATGACATAAATCACAGCAAGATCCTTTTTAACCCACCTCTTAGAGAAATGGAAATAAAACAAAAATAAACAAATGGGACCTAATGAAACTTAAAAGCTTTTGCCCAGCAAAGGAAACCATAAACAAGACAAAAAGACAACCCACAGAATGGGAGAAAATATTTGCAAATGAAGCAACTGACAAAGGATTAATTGCCAAAATTTACAAGCAGCTCATGCAGCTCAATATCAAAAAAACAAACAACCCAATCCAAAAAAGGGCAGAAGACCTAAATAGACATTTCTCCGAAGAAGATATACAGATTGCCAACAGACACGTGAAAGAATGCTCAACATCATTAATCATTAGAGAAATGCAAATCAAAACTACAATGAGATATAACCTCACACCGGTCAGAATGGCCATCATCAAAAAATCTACAAACAGTAAATGCTGGAGAGGGTGTGGAGAAACAGGAACCCTCATACACTCTTGGTGGGAATGTAAATTGATACAGCCACTATGGAGAACAGTATGGAGGTTCCTTAAAAAACTACAAATAGAACTACCATACGACCCTGCAATCCCACTACTAGGCATATACCCTGAGAGAACCATAATTCAAAAAGAGTCATGTACCCCAATGTTCATTGCAGCTCTATTTACAATCGCCAGGACATGGAAGCAACCAAAGTGTCCATCAACCGATGAATGGATAAAGAGTAGTGGCACATATATACAATGGAATATTACTCAGCCATAAAAAAAACCAAAATTGAGTTATTTGTAGTGAGGTGGATGGACCTAGAGTCTGACATACAGAGTCAACTAAGTCAGAAAGAGAAAAACAAATACCGTATGCTAACACATATATATGGAGTGTAAAAAACAAAAAAAAAGGTCATGAAGAACCTAGGGGCAAGACGGGAATAAAGACACAGACCTACTAGAGAATGGACTTGAGGATATGGGGAGGGGGAAGGGTAAGCTGGCACAAAGTGAGAGAGTGGCATGGACATATATACACTACCAAATGTAAAATAGATAGCTAGTGGGAAGCAGCCGCATAGCACAGGGAGATCCGCTCAGTGCTTTGTGACCACCTAGAGGGGTGGGATAGGGAGGGTGGGAGGGAGGGAGACACAAAAGGGAAGAGATGTGAGGATACATGTATATGTATAACTGACTTACTTTGTTATAAAGCAGAAATTAACACACCACTGTAAAGCAATTATACTCCAATAAAGATGTTAAAAAACAAACAAACAAACAAACAAAAAACCCTATGCTTAGGGTCGGGTCTTCCCTGGTGGCGCAGTGGCTAGGAATCCGCCTGACAATGCAGGTGACACAGGTTCGAGCCCTGGTTTGGGAAGTTCCCACATGCCGCAGAGCAACTAAGCCCATGCACCACAACTAATGAGCCTGTGCTCTAGAGCCCACAAACCACAACTACTGAGCCTGCGTGCCACAACTACTGAAGCCCGTGTTCCACAACAAGAGAAGCCATCGCAATGAGAAGCCCACACACCATAACGAAGAGTAGCCCCCCGCTCACAGCAACTAGAGAAAGCCCGCGTGCAGGAACAAAGACCCAACGCAACCAAATAAATAAATTAAATAAATAAATAAATTTATTAAAAAACTATGTTTAATACTGTCCTTTCTGGTAAAAGAATGCAACTACGGGATTATTTTAAGTCTTTAATCAATGAGTGTTATCACTGATATCATATTTTTCCTCCAACTAAATCTATGTCCAAGTATGTCTCTGCTAAGGACAGGAAACAAAAAAACCTACAATGATGCAACTAGAAATGGTCACCTGGAATATCATGCTTACAGAATGCTAAGCTTAAAGTAATATACACCTTGAGTAAAATAAATTGCTTCATGGGAATTCCCTGGCGGTCCAGTGGTTAGGACTCGGTGCTTTCACTGCTGGGCCTGGATTCGATCCCTGGTCGGGGAACTAAGATCCTGCAAGCCGCACGGTGTGGCCAAATTAAAAAAAAACAAAAACAACTGCTTCACATCTGGACATGATGGAAACAACTTTGCCCTCCTCACCTTATTCATGTTGTTTTCATCAACCACATCCTTGGAAATATCCTGGATTATTTCTGGACACAAGATAAGGAGAATGATTTGTAGTGGCCAAACTGCTGCTTTACGTTTGGTGCTTTCAGCAAAACCATCCACTAGGTCAAAGAGTTTTTCTGCACACTCTATGTGAAAAATATAAATATTAAATGATATAATTAGATGAGAAGAAAATCTCTGGCATTAAATTAAAAGCTGGTGCTATCCAAAAACCCAAAGGCCACATTTTTAAAAGATAAACTTGGAAGTTCACTTAACTCAGCAAATTCATTCAATTCAAGCAATGTTATATGGTCTGTGTATTAGAAGAGGTTATATTGTCTATGTATTAGAACAGCTATCTTGATCCATCCTAGAGAAGTCCAAATTTTAGAATGGCCAGACTTGTATTTAGTCTCAATGTGCAGGGCCTTATGCAAAGTGTGATGTATCCAAGAAACGAAGACTGAATAGCTTCTCAAAGGGAATTACCAAAGCTCTCCAGGGGTCTATTCTCCTTCTTGCAGTTGTGTCTTGAGAATTCCAAGTGGGGATATTCCTACTTTACACACATCTCTCTAAATACAAACTAAAGCCTCAGAGCACACACAGAAAAAAGGTGCTTCACTACACCAAAGAGCCACCAGTATCCAATCTACAACTCTAATTAAAGATCAGAGCTTCATTTCAAACTTCCTTATCCATTTGCTCAAAGGAAAAAGGTTGAGGCTAATTTAGAAATATAAGAAAAAAATAATACTTCCTATTTGACATAAGTTGAAAAGATTAAAAGCACCATAATAACAAAATAACTTTGAAAATGATAGGTTTTTACCTCATAAGTAAGAGTTTAAAAGACAAAAACAAACAAACAAACAAAAACCAATCTTATCCTTACCAGCCATATCAGTCTGTGGAATCTGGTATAACTTTGTAAATTCATCTGGATAATTTTCTACCCAGTTCCAAAATGCCTACAAATAACAAAACATATGTTTTTATGTCATATTTTCTTAATATAGTAAATAAAATAACATATGCCTCCAATTATATCACAAAATTCTAATTTCCTTCGGAAGAATATTGCAGTGCAGTCTTCCTAAAAATTAATGTGAAATTATCACTCAAGTCATAACTCCTTGATTCAAAATCCTGAAGACAGCAACACTTATAACCAAAAATTAACAAAACTTTAATATCAAAGAGGTTATTACTTACTTTTTCCAGGCTATTTATAACCGCTAATTGTGCAACTTTCTTTAGGGCTTTAAATTTAAATGCTGTTTCTGGAGAAAAAAAAAAAAGTTTTACAATTAACTCTAGTTTAATTAGTTAACACAAATACAATTCAGAGCTACTGGTAAAAATAACTTTCCTTTTATATACAAACTTTTGTTCCAGTATTATTTAAGCAATGTAAAGGTAAAGATAATTAGTATAAGCCAAAACTTCACTGGTTATGTCCACTAAAGACCAAACTGAACCTTGAACTTCAAAGGTTGTTGTGAATTTTTTCCTTTGTTTTGTTTCTAATAATAACTACATTTTAAAAAAATGGATAAAATATACGGTCATTGTAGAAAATTCAAAAAATACACAGCAATCTAAGGGAAATTTAAAACATTATCTATGATTCTACCATTTGGAGACGATCACAGTTAACAGTTCAGTGAATTTTCTCCCTTCCCTTTTCCTATGCATGTATAAGACAAATACATTTACCATAACTGAACAAAACCTGTTCATATCAAACCTATTCTTAACATTTCACATCATATCCCCAACTTTTTCCATATCATTAAAAATTCCTCACACATATATTTGATGGCTCTATTACAATAATAATATTACTTGAACAATTACAACATGCCAGGTATTTTCAATCTAATATATTTAATTCTTTCAAAATCTTAATGCTTTCAGGTATTACAGATGAGCCAACTGTGTTTCTGAGGTTACAGATCTAATAAATGATTGAATTGGGCTTCAAAGCCATAGTCTTTTCAGTATGCTTTGATGTCTTTCGGGATATTTAAGTCACTGTATTAAGTCACTGGTTATTGAAATATTTTCCAATTGTTGCATATTTATTTCTAATACTGCACTATTATAAGTAACATTAATACTTTTATATCCAAGTCTTTTCCACATTCCGATTATTTCTTTAAGGCACATAAATACCTAGAAAAAGAACTGTCCAAAGAGATGAATATTTTTAAGGCTCTTGATAAATATTGCCAACCTGATTTTCAGAAGGGTTAGGCCAAAGGCCACTCCCACCAAGAAGAATATGAAAGTGCCCTTATCACATCCTTGCCATCATTAAATGTGTTCATTTCTTTTATTCTACTAATTTGATTGTTCAAAGCAGTAGAATGCATTTTTAAAATAAGACTAAACATTTTGCCATATAAATATATTAGATATTTTAATTTCCTCTTCTATAAATGTATTGTCCACATTTATAAAAAGATTTATATCTGGAAAAGATGACTCTTCTATAAACTATATTACTGGTAACAGTCTCTTGGCAGAGAACTCCCCATATGGACTTTTAATGAAGGGATGCAGGTACTTATTACAATTACACAAATATCTTTATAAGATAGAGATGAGTCTACAAGTTATAAAATTGTCTAAATAATCCTTTAAAAGTCACTTATTTCCCTGGACTTGGAAGTGAGCAACTTGCTCTCCAAGTTAGTTTTAAAACATACCCTTCCAACCTTCTTTGCTCTTGCTCTCCTTTGACTTCCAAACAATAGCATTACACTTTACAGTGCACTTGAGTCTTTTTGCCTTCCTATATTCATCAACTTTACCTTTATGACACTTTAAATGTGTTATACACAGTAGTCTATTCTCAATTCCAATGTATAAATATTTTATATATACTTGTAGAACTCCAGTTCTACAAGTTTCTGACTGGATACCCTACCAATACCTCAAACTCAATAGATCTAAAACTGAATTTATCGTTTCCCTGGCCACCTTCTTCTCTGCTTTAACCAGCTTGCTCTGTAACATTTGGTGATACTTCCCTTTAACATCACATACCTAAATTAATCACCAAAAGCTATGCAATGTATTCTACTTCCTAAATACCATAACAAATTGGTCTCCGCCCTACCCCATTCCATCCAGATCTCCACTATCCTTATTTCTACCTCACGTTACTATACAACCAAGTCCCAGAAGTTCATGTAACTTTTTATCAAATCATCCTGAAAATTTCAAGCAAAGTGGCATATCTAAAATAAAATACTGATCAAGGTAATTTCCACCCAAAAGCCTCTGCATCACTTCCCATGGCCACTAAAATAAAGCCTAATAACCCATAAGCAAAACAGTACAGCAGTTAGGTACTTTGGTTCTAGAGACAGACAGATGTGACCCTGCCACTCAATAGCTGTATGACCTTGTAAGTGTTACTTAAGCCTCAGTTTCCTCATCAATATAGGGGATGATAATATTATTATTGATGATATTATTATTGATGATAATATTATCATCAACCCTGTTTCACAGGGTTACTGTATTGATGAGAAAAAGCATGTGAAGAGCATAGCGTGACATCTGGCACATACTGAAAATGCAACAAATGCTACTATGTTTTTATTAATATGATCTGACCTACTCTTGTACCTCTCTATATCTTGCTCTTTTCCTCTTAACATCTCCCACCCCCAAACCCATAGATACTTATTCTCTCACTTTATGCTCACTCTATTTAGCTTTGCCACACTGCTTTGCAAATAATCTGATAATATATTTGTCTCATAAACCAGGCCAGGAGCTCCAAAGGGAGAGATTCAATACTTTATTAATCTTTGTAAGCCCGGCACTTAGCATGGTTCCTTACATACAGTTTCCCAACAAAAGCTGCTGAATCGAATTTAAAACACATCACTACTTTTACTATTCCATATTACAGGAAGTTTCCATTCCTTTCACCATTATCATGTAGAACCATCTTTTGCTGGTCTATTTAATATTAGCTTTATATTTCACATTTATCAGCATAAACTCTAAATTTATGATCATAAGGAAGCTTCATTCAATGGTGATAACTTACCACAATAAAAAGAAAGTAATTTATCCACACACTTAGTTTCTCTCATTCATGCATGGAGAACCATCTCAATTAATTATTATTGATTAAACATTTCTAAGAAAACTGATCTTTAAACAAACAAACAAAATCCATAGGCACCCTGGACTAGATTTCCCAAATGTCACTGAACAGTTATAAAAAAAAATTACAAAACTCCACTTACATTTCTTAAACATTATACAAAGATTAAATCTCTAAATATTACCATTCAGTTTATTAATAATACTGAATGATATTTGATTTATATTAACACATTCCTGCTTACCACAAAAATTCTCTCATTTCCTTCTGATAGTTTATTTCAATCAACATAATCAAAGAAAGCACTTTCCAAAGCTTTAAAAACACACATTTTAGGCATTATAACATTCCCATGTGTGACTACTATTGACATGTTCTACAAGGAAGCAAAACTAAGCACTGAAAGAGTAAAAGACTTTGTAATGCTATAAAGTCAGTAAGTCAATAACAGAAATGAAAACAGAATGTCAGAAATGAGATTCCTGACTCAATTTCTCCTCTCATAGTAAGAGCACAATCTTCTGGTTCCATCTGCAATGAAACTTTTATATCCTGCTAAGCTATCTGCTTTTAGCACTACCAATAGCTACACAAATAACTTCTATAACCTACTAGCTACCCTCAAGAGGTGAAAGTCTAGAAAAATTAAATAACAGCATCCTCACATTCTCTTTATTAAAAGCAAAAATTGTAGTTGAACAAAACTTTCCATTGCCAAGACTTAAGATACTTATTTTCGCTACTGAACCATAATGTATTACTGTCCATTTCTCAAGGACATTTGCACTATAAAATCCACTTTGATGTTCTAGCTCAACACAATTTGTATAATTAGTACATTCAACACACTGGTTTTTCACCCACAGTGATTAATTTCAGATATATCATATATTTAAACTTACCCTTCAGGAGTCGTTTTAATTTTGCACAATCCACATTGATATACTGTAACAATTCTATATCATGAACATCAACATTGTCTTCTGAACAAACAGTCAATTCCTGTAACCTGAAAAGTAAAAACCAAAAATAATTTATCAACTGAAGTCTTAGGATAGTCCAAAATTCTGAATTCAACAGACTCTTCTCACCCTAATGATGAGTTTATAAGAGAAAATACACATATAAAAATAAGAGAATAAATTTTTTAATGAAAATCTAAAGAACATAACTAATTCAGGGGCTGTGACAAAAGAAACTGTGATAATCCAGTAAACTTCACAATGTACATCAAATTACCATGTTGTACAATATACAGAATTTAATATACAGAATTTTTATTAAAAAAAAAAGATCAGAGCATGCCGATAACTGCTGAAGCACAGTAAGAGATACTTGGATATTTGAAATACTTTCTCTCTGCTGTGTGTATTTTAAAATTTTTTCTATAATATAAAATTCAAATTTCAAATTATAAGTTAAAAAAAGATAAATTTTATTAACCTCTATTCACATCAACTAGACTTCAGAGACATGAATGACATTTTATCTACATTCACAGGATACATTTACTTTGTATTAAAAAAAATAAGTAAGCCTTTATTCACTGCGCTTTTCAGTCTGTACGTGTGCTTACGTGATTATTTAATTAGTGTCCCTCTCTCACAGAACTTAAGCTTGTAATGACAAAAATCTTTCCAAACCCCAAATTTCCCTCTTATTAAATATGAAGTTACCAAAAACGTAGAAAAATTTAGCACTTAACAAAAATATAGATGTTTAAACTGCTAAGAAATTCACTTAAGCCTAATAAATAAAAGAGGTTAAAGTTTTCTTCCTTTTTTTCACTAACAACCACAGAGGTCAGCTTTTCAAAAGTTGGTACTGCTAATCTATTGTTGTGTGCTTCCTAATGAAGCTTGCTTATTTCAATTAACAGATATCAAAAATGTAAGCAATAGAATGAAATTACTAATTTTCATAAATGCAGAAAGAGATGTGTGAAAAAGCACAAATAGTACATGACCTTATTCAAAATATTAGCTCAAAGTATAACCATTTCAGTATAATTTAAAATTGACATTAATCATCACACTAAACCTTCAGTTGCTAAAAATGAAATCAATGCTATTTCTTCCTTCTCAAATTCCTCTTTCACTCACTTTAGCCCATAGATGTATAGCTAACATTAAAATTATTCTAAGCACTTACACTAATGTTCTTCTTATCATCAGGGTGAGAAAAGCTTAGCAGTTCACACTGGGAATGAGAAGGTCCTCAAAACTGATTTACATGCTACAAACTCCACAGCTGCTGCAAAGAGCCTAAAAATATGGAATATGACTCCTTAGGAAACACAACTTAATAAATCAGCAACACCAACTTTTGAAAAGCTAACTCTTGTGGTTGTTTGTGAGAAATGGAAGAAAAGTTTAATTCCTTTTTTTTTTTTTTTTTTTTTTTTTTGCGGTATGCGGGCCTCTCACTGTTGTGGCCTCTCCCGTTGCGGAGCACAGGCTCCGGATGCGCAGGCCCAGCGGCCATGGCTCACGGGCCCAGCCGCTCCGCGGCATATGGGATCCTCCCAGACCGGGGCACGAACCCGTATCCCCTGCATCGGCAGGCGGACTCTCAACCACTGCGCCACCAGGGAGGCCCTAATTCCTTTTATAGTCCAGTTTTTACCACAAGGAAGGAACATTTTGTGAATTTATAAGGCAGAGAAATCAAATAAAGGGTAGTCTGGGCAAAAGAAATGAAGTGGAAAACCTATCACTAAAACATCTAGAAAAACTAGGTAAACTGAACAACAACAAAAAGATATTTTAAATGTATAGAAATAAAGCAAAACAAACACTAAGTACCCACCCAAGTCCAGAAATGGAAAGGAAACTGAAAACCAGAGATGGTTCTGAAGGCATGATCTAGCCAACAAAAGAAGGGTGAGAGTCAGTTAGATTTTTTTTCTCTCCTTAACCTAGGGGTCTGGGGCTAAAAACATCCACACGGGACTGGATACAAAGTCCTGTACCCTCATAATGCAGAGAGTAGAGCCAGAGGCCTGCATAAAACACGGCTAGAAAGAGCTATGCACTTCCTTAAAAAAAGAAAGAGACACTGAAAGAGAGACAGAGACATAGAGAAAAGAGAGGGAAGGGAGAAAAATCTATTACCAGCACAAGAAGCCTGTCTGCTCTGCCTAAGCTTTGGGTAGGGGAAAAAAATCACCCAGGGCTGTCACCTTACAAGGGTTGGAGGCCCACATTTGTACAACCCATACAATCTGGGGCTGAGAAATTAACAAAAATATAGGTCCAGAACTGGGCACTTGGCAAAAGCAAATGCAAAACCATCACTAGGATACTCCCACAGTCCCAGGCTACAAGAGATTCCCAAAGAAAATAACTGCACTAAAGATAAATTTGCAATCAAAGCTTACAAAACAGAGAGAAAAAATTCACTGTGAATGACAGTTGGCACACACAAACAAATGAGATTATTTAACAATCTTAAAGAGAATATATAATAAGTATGTTTTAAATAATTAGACAGAATTAGAAGAAGAAATTTTAAACTATTAAAAACAACAAGAAACCATTTTTAAAAAACAGCAGATTTGTAAAAGAATCAAATAGAACTTTCAAAGTCATTGAGTCTTCTGCTTCTGGTATATGTCAAATTAGATATTTTTCAGGACCCTCCAACTACAAAACAATTAGATCCAGTGCATTGTATAATAATTCTGTGGAAAAAGCAGCTAATGCTTTACATAAAAGAGTACTATGAGCCACAGAACATGGTATACTTCAGCAGAATAAAAAAGTTATCTTATGATCTGTAACTCATATTATTCCCTTAAAGAAAAGCAAAGGACAGAAATATCAAAAGCTAATGTTAATCCTAAAAGAGAAACATCCACAGACAGGTAAAACGGCCAAGCACAACAAATTTTCATGATACTGATTCATCTAGTACATACGAAGTATAAAATCAATCTTCAGAAAGCACTGCCACTCCAGTTCCTTGCATATTTTGTCACCTAATGCTACGACAGCAGTGTCGCAGGATAACCCCATCTAAATTAAATCATCATAATGGTCTTTTAGGTAAGTGACCCTCTAATAAGATCAGCTCCTATTTCTGGCACCAGCTAAATGAAACAGCACATGTAGTTGTCTGAAACATGAATTTCATAGATCCCATTTCTGAGCAGTCTTCCCCTGAAAGCTAAAGAAACTGGCTTATTCTGGAGACATTTAACTTCTACTCTGCAAACAGTGAACTAGATTCAGGAAATACCCAAAAGTTGTCTATTTTTACACGTGCCAATGCTGCAAAATAAAACCTTTGGTGACTAGAAGATTTTTAAGAGTTTTCAGAGGTGGCATATTTGCTGTGTTTTATTAAAGCAATTCATGTTTGGATAGACTAAAAAACATTTTACCCTTTTGATCATTTTCTACCTTCAGTGTAAGGTTATTTCAAACAGTAAGACTGGTCTAGTAGTCACCTAAACAAAGAAGGGGTTTGGTTTGGTTTTTTATCATTTTAACGCATCCTATTACCTAGGTGTTTGCTACCTCACTGCTTCAACCAGTGTACTATTTACTCAGAGTATGAGATGCTAACACACTCAAGGGATTTCATGAAGACATTGTTCTATTGTATAACCATTACCCTACACTATCAGTCGTATTATAACATTAGATAAAATTTTAATTTTCTTTGCACCACAATTCTGATGAGAGGTTGGAAGAATACTGTTGCCCAGCATCACGATCAAAGAAATGCCATTTTTTATTAAAAAGACTGCAGGATTTTGAAGCTAGCCAGTTCCGCCTAAAAACCACAGCACAAATTCTCAAACTATGATGTATGTTCTCATTCACATCTGTTGGAAAACAACATAAGAATGAACTAAGCTGATGGACATCCACTGCTCACACAACACAGACAAATCAAAGATGCAGGTGCCATTAAGCAAAGGACTGCGCTAGTCTTTGATCCACTGAATCACTAGGTGATTTACGTTATACTTCCTACTTGGTCTTAATTAGGGACCCATTTGACTCTACTTGCATGAGAAAGGCAAATCGCCTGCATGAAATTAAGATCCAGAGTTACCTGCTACCATCAGCTACAGTTCTATACCCATTTCTCCATCTCTAGCATTATCACAATGAATGATCACACGATGATTTCTAAGCATCAATAAAAGCTTAAATTATACTTATCATACAATTTTAAAGCACAGCAGTGGATATTATAAAAAGGATTTCATCAAAATGCGGCTAACGGGCTTCCCTGGTGGTGCAGTAGTTGAGAGTCCGCCTGCCGATGCAGGGGAGACGGGTTCGTGCCCCGGTCTGGGAAGATCCCACATGCCGCAGAGCAGCTGGGCCCATGAGCCATGGCCGCTGGGCCTGCGCGTCCGGGGCCTGCGCGTCCGGAGCCTGTGCTCCACAACGGGAGAGGCCACAACAGTGAGAGGCCTGCATACCACAAAAAAAAAAAAAAATGTGGCTAACATAGCGGTACCAGGAAGCAGCCAGGCACAATAAAATGGACAGACTCTGAAGCCAGCCGGACTTCATAGTTTTGGGTCCTCTGTTACTTGGCACAGCACCTTGATAACTTCTTTAGTATTAGTTTGCTTACCTATAAAATGGGGTGTCACCTACATTTCAGGGATACTGTGAAGATCCAACAGCATAGCACATGCTGTAAATGCTCAACAAATGGGAGATTTCACAGTTCATATACTTAAAATACAGTTCACTTTCTAAAATTACTCATTTCCTTTTGCTTCCACACTGCTGGTTTGGTGTTTTGTTTTGTTTTGTTTTTTGATAACTTAGGAGCTTGTGATAAGGATCAGAGCGTTAAGATCATTAGAATTCTGACTACTCATCAATTATTCTGATTGACTAATTTCATTACAAGGAATAATATGTTAAAAAGCCAAACCCAAAATTTATACCTATCAATAGTATTTAAAAAAAAAAAAAAAAAAAAAGCCCAGTCATGGGTGACATTTTTTCCTAAAACTTAGACTTTCAAGTTTATCATAGTACTCACATTTAACTGTACCCACCAATAACACATTACAAAATAAAAATTTCTAAGAAATCAATGTATAAAATTTCAACAGAAGCCCACAGGTTAAACTCATTTCTGTCAACTTTTTACTTTTCTGTAGACAAATTTTATATTACTTACAATATTCCTATGTAAATTTACACACTAACCTGGTAGAAATTCGACTAAAGACTGCATTGAAGTTGTTGCAGCTGAGAGAAAATAAAACCCCAGAGGCAGAATTCCGAAGTTCAGCTGCATGTTGGTTTCCCTCACGACAAGTGTGAAGAAAATGGCAGATTTCTGGCAGCAACTGTTTGACCAGCATTGTTTCATCTAACCTCATCGTGTCCTTTGGTTGCTAAAATAGAAATAATCACATAATTCTAAAACTTTCTTAAACTTACCTGTAAATATTTTCTATTATGGAAAATTTCAAATATACATAAGAGAAGAAACAGAATAACGAACACCCATATACTCATCACCTAGATTCAACAATTGTTAATATTTCACCATGTTTGCTTTATCTATCTACAATTAGTTTAATAAAGAGGGTGGTTCCATCTTTCACTTCTTAATCACAAGAAAAGTCCAGGTACCCCCATCCATCCTCCTCAGCACCCCAATTTCTGCTTGTTCCCCTGTTCATCAAATCCCCACATAAGCCCTTCCCTTCCTGGGAATCCCTAGCTTATTGTGAGTCCTAAATAAACTTTATTCATATTCACTGGGGAGTGCACTGTATCATCTGTCTCAACATCCAAATTAATTCCTGGGTGAGCAATCACATCTACCTTTGTGCAGACTGACCAAAACAGATAGATATTACTTATTACAAATAATTTTGTTTTGGTTTAACCATTTCAAAGTAAATTACAAACGTCATTACTTCACTACTAACTTACTTCGGCATCTCTAAAGTATAAGAAAATTCTCCAATATAACTTCAATGCAATCATCACACCAAGGAGAAATAAAAAATTCCCTTAGATCAGCTAATACCCAAACCGTATCCAAATTTCCCCAACTGCCCCGTAAATGTCTTTCATAGCTGTTCTTGTTTTATTCAACCAGGATCCAAAAAAGGTTCACAGATAGCAGCATGATTGTAACATTCCTTTAGTCTCTTTATCCTAAAACTATTTCCCCCTCACACACCATATAGATCATTTTTATTTTCCATAACATTGACTTTTTTTAAGAAACTAGACCAGTTGCCTTACAAAATGTTGTATATTATTGATCTGATTATGTCTTAGTGGTGAAACTTGTTCTTCTAGTTGTTATATTTTCTGTTAAGCTGGAATCTAAATATAACAGTCTGATTAGATTCAAGTTAAACACTAGGTAGAATTCACTACAGTTTGTATTACATCACATCAGAAGTACATAATGCCAGGTGGTCTCTCTGTTAATGACACCAACTTTGATAACTTTGGTGTTAACACTGAGGTTTCTACTTTGTAAAATAAATCTCTACAATTAACAAAAACAGCCAATGGATAAGCTACCCTTAGTTGAAAATAGACTGTCCCACATCAGTATTTTACCTAACGGCTTTAGTATCCTTATATGAATGACAATTTTGATAATACCAAGCATGATGACAAAGAACAAATTTTTGTAAGTGTGCTATGATCAAATCTGTAATTGCATTCCAAAAGCTTTCAGATGCAAATACATTGAAATATTTGGACAGTAAATAAACAGATATCACAAAAACCTGCAAAATTTGAGTTACAATGCTCTTTCTTATTTATAGGCTAACCAGACAATACAGGTGTTGAAACCAACTCCAATTAATATACAAATAAAAATTACAGAAGTGTTCAATCTTTTGAATAATGGTCATATACACAGGATCAAAAATACTTAAGATTCCTCAAATTCTACAAAATTTTACTCATAAAATTTTGGTTTTTAATCATGATATTGATAAGTATTTGTTCACTTTCATTTAGCTAGTTCAACTACTAATATGATAAATATGTACTATAGGGCTCAGTTCTTAAACTGTCTCAACTTACTTTGATCTAAAAAGGAAAACCAATAACCAACAAGGACCTACTGTAAAAAAATTTTTTTTGGGCTTCCCTGGTGGCACAGTGGTTGAGAGTCCGCCTGCCGATGCAGGGGACACGGGTTCGTGCCCCGGTCTGGGAAGATCCCACATGCCGCAGAGCGGCTAGGCCCGTGAGCCATGGCTGCTGAGCCTGCGCATCCGGAGCCTGTGCTCTGCAAGGGGAGAGGCCACAACAGTGAGAGGCCCGCCTACCGCAAAAAAAAAAAAAAAAAAAAAAAAAAAAAAAAAAAAAAATTAATAAAAAATAAAATAAATAAATAAGTAAAAAGGAAAATCAGGACACAACCATAAAGTCATTGAAGGCAATCCAGAAAAACACAGCTGTTCAATAATATGAATAGTATTATTTTTAATTATAAATTTAATTTAAAACTTTATACATTTTCAATTGAGCAGAGCAAGCTAATATATATTTTATGTATTATAAAAGCTGTACCATGCCCACTTAGTAGGGCTTCAATTAAGCTATCTCCAAAGAGTATCAAATTAAACAGGGGTCAATGATATCAGTGATCATTATCTAAAATACCTTTACCACTACCTCTCAATTATAAATGTTAATGGAGAAAAGATGTAGAACTGAAGAGGCAATAAACCAGCCTACCCCCATTCAAACATGGGTGTCACTGATATATTGGCATCTACAATCAAAGTAATAAGACCACTACAAAGAATTGATTCAAGAGAAGTTGAAACATTGTCCACCTTCAAAATTCCATCATCCTATTTAACAGCTTTTTTGCTCTTTCACTCTATTTTACAAATGAACAGCCCATCACAAATTAATACATAGCACAAAGCTAAAGCAGAACTAGCTCGTCCTCAATTTAAGAAGAAAATTTATAAGCACTGTCGCACAATTTTGGAATGTGGACAAGGGTCAATAAAAGAATTTAAAACATTATGCTTAGGTTTTGTGGCCTATAGTCTTAAATAGTACACTTCTCTTCCCTAAGGATACATCATTGTGTGAATGTAATTATTTTTTCCAATTCCCTACCCTACCCCTTTTCCAACTCCCGACGCTACCCCTTCTTTAAACACTTTGACTGTTCTCTCTGTTCTCAACTGATCAGTCCTCATATGTCAAAGTCGCTTCCCATCTAGTTTTACTATAAAGAACAATTACAACATACGTGGAAGAGAGAAGCAATTCTGAATAAAGGGGCTTCCCTGGTGGTGCAGTGGTTGAGAGTCCGCCTGCCGATGCAGGGGACACGGGTTAGTGCCCTGGTCCGGGAGGGTCCCGCATGCCGCGGAGCGGCTGGGCCCATCGGCCATGGCCGCTGGGCCTGCACGTCCGGAGCCTGTGCTCCACGACGGGAGAGGCCGCAGCAGTGAGAGGCCCGTGTACCGCAAAAAAAAGAAAAAAAAAAGAAAGAAAAAGATGGGTCAAAGGAAGAGAGATTATAATCTCAGAAGAAATAAGTTACCCCAATACATATTGAATAGACATCTTTAAAATGGAGGTATTAAATTTATATATTTATGTAAACTCCTACCATTTTCCAGGAAAAATTAAAGCTACTGAAGTATAGAAGCATTATGCTTTATACAACAGAAACATTCTTGGGGACTTCCCTGGTGGTCCAGTGGTTAAGAATCCACCTTCCAAGGCAGGAGACGCAGGTTCAATCCCTGGTCGGGGAACTAAGATCCCACATGCTGAGGGGCAACTAAGCCCGTGCACCGCGAAGTATTGAGCCTGCACGCCGCAACTACTGAGACCGCGCACACTGGAGCCCACGCACCACAACTAGAGAGAAGCCTGTGTGCAACAACTAGAGAAGGCCGCACGCCGCAATGAAGAGCCCGCGCACCGCAACGAAAGATCCTGCATACCGCAACGAAGATCCCGCATGCTGCAACTAAGACCCGACGCAGCCAAATAAATAAATAACCAGAAATATTCTTGAAAAATTTCTAAGTAAGGCATGGTTGAAAACTCTGAGATAACTATTTAGAGGAAACATGAGAAACAGTTGTTTTGTACTCAACTACTCCTCCACATATCTATTTTATATGTTCATATTTACATAACAAGTGTTCTTAAGGTAGAATCTATCACAGTAACAGTAATAGTTTTAATTTTTTTTTTTTTTTTTTTTTTTTGCGGTATGTGGGCCTCTCACTGCCGTGGCCTCTCCCGTTGTGGAGCACAGGCTCCGGACGCACAGGCCCAGCGGCCATGGCTCACGGGCCCAGCCGCTCCGCGGCATGTGGGATCCTCCCGGACCGGGGCACGAACCCGCGTCCCCTGCATCGGCAGGCGGACTCTCAACC
The DNA here is from genome assembly GCF_964165515.1 of Mesoplodon bidens. Classification (NCBI taxonomy): domain Eukaryota; kingdom Metazoa; phylum Chordata; class Mammalia; order Artiodactyla; family Ziphiidae; genus Mesoplodon; species Mesoplodon bidens. The sequence goes on from NC_138179.1 coordinate 13,517,101, forward strand.
ACCGCGCCACCAGGGAAGCCCCTAGTTTTAATTTTTTAAGTTCTCTTTACATAGATTTGAAAAGTAAAATATAAAATCAGATTCACACAGGCGGAAACAAGATTCTCTTGGTCTTTAACATCACATTCTTTGACAGCTAAGCAATGCCACAGGCCTAACCAACTGGAGAAATCAGTTAAATGAAATAGTGACTTTTCCACAAAATTTTTTCTAGAAAACCTGAGAGAGAGAGAAATGTGACTCAAGCTTAACACTTTATAAGTAATCTTAATATCTATTTGATTTACAAAAGATGAGAATATAATTTTTTCTTGAAAACTTCTCTATGCTACCCAGTCAGCTCTGTTAACAAAATTCATTTTCATGTCTTAGACAAAAAGTCCATGACTCTTCTCCTTGTCCACAACTATGCTTCAGTACATCAGATCATTCTCAAAACTGAATGCACAAAACCTGCCTATTCAAGAATAGATTTACTCACCCCAGCAAGACATTTTTCCAGTGTATCCAATATAATCAACTGAGAGAGATATAAATTTTTTTCAGCAGCTTCTCCAAATATTCTCTAAAAGAAAAGATATTCAGAACACTAAAAGTTGGTTATTACTCTCCACTACAAATGAGCACACATCTGAAAAGTGAGGGACTAAGGATCAAGAAAATCAATAGATAAATCATTATATCTCCCAGATTATACTATATTTAAATCTATTATTTCTGATTTTATCCTAATGCTCACACAAAATAAATTCTCAGGCAAACAGTCTGCCATCAGCCTGCCACAGTAAAAGATACTCTGGGTTATACTTTAAAAATATGTAGTAAGGGCTTCCCTGGTGGCGCAGTGGTTGAGAGTCCGCCTGCTGATGCAGGGGACACGGGTTCATGCCCCGGTCCGGGAGGATCCCACATGCCGCGGAGCAGCTGGGCCCGTGAGCCGTGGCTGCTGAGCCTGTGCGTCCGGAGCCTGTGCTCCACAACGGGAGAGGCCACAACAGTGAGAGGCCCGCGTACCGCAAAAAAAAAAAAAAAAAAAAAAAAGTACTAAATGTACTTTGAAACAAACAGCATTAAAGAGATGGTAACATTAGGAAAATCCCATGTTCTGTTATTTTTTAAGTAAAATTTAGATTTGAACAATATAGAAAAAAATATGTAGGATTTAGATACACATATAGATCTTTACCAGAATCTTGAACTGAACATTTAACCACACTTTGATGCCACAAAATAATCAAAGCCTAACTCTTACAGCAACAAAATGCTGTAACACCAATTAAAGTGAGTTTTAAGCATTCACTATCTTTAAATCAAATACTACACTATTAACAGCAGACTATGGTTTCCACAATTCAATTTACTCAATAAGCACTAAATGAATGCCAATATCTCAATACTGTTTTTGTTTTTAAAGGAAGAGTCCAAATACTAAAACATTTTCAATCTGAGAACATGGCCACTTATCTATAAAAGCAAAATCCTATCTGTATGACCCACACACTATGCAACAGAAGAGTTCCATAAAATCTTAAATGTATTTCTGTAAGTCACTTTACATATTTATAAAAGGTCCTTTTTTCAGAAAATCTTAATTTTTTTCCATAAAGAGAAAATATGATTGCCCACTTCTCCAGTTTACCAATTTTGTAAGCCCGGGGTATCTTCCAATCAACTTTTTAAAAAGAAAACACACCAAAGATGATGTGACTATGAAAATGGTACTGATTTTCACAATCTAAAACCAGAAATCAGTTTCACTGCTCAATGCAAACAGTATAAATTGTGGTTATAAGTGCTCAAAACAAGCAGAGCAGTTTGGAGTTAATCAAGGAATATCCAGATGGGTTGTTCTCAACTGAGTATGAAAGAAATTTTAGATAGAAATTGACACAGAGGAAAGAATCACCGGACAGCAAGAGGAGAAATAATATGTTCAAAGGTACAGACAGAAAATAGTTGGAGTACCTTGAAGTCTAGGGAATGTAAACAGATTTTATAAAACAGGAAAAAAAGAAGCAATTATGAGCTTTTGAAAGTGGAAATGATGAAATAGGTATTTGAGGAAAACTGTTTCAACACAGGTTCTCTACCATGGAATCTGTCACAGGTTACAGGACGAAGGAAATAAAACAACATCTTCACAAAAGCAAAATCTCACATTTTAGGACTACAAAGTCATATTTTATTTACCATCTACTTAGGACTGGGACAGTCTGATATGTAAATATTCAAATGAGAAGCTAAGGAAAAGATTTTAATAGATTACTATCGTCAATTTAAATATGACAAAATCTGTATGAAATCCTAATTCCAGAAAAATGGAACAGTAGATAGGGTCACAAATAAGACAAGTATCTAAGAAAAAGAATTAAAATCTACAAAGAAAGTTAAAAGGTTACCTGTCTCATCCATAAATTAAGATGAATGTTTATATCCAGAGTCCACAGAAAATGACTTTACATACTTCAAAATATGCTGTTCCAAAGTTTAAAATCAAAAACAAACCGAATTCTCCCATAAAACAGTAATGCAAACACTCACCATATTGTTAACATTCTTTAAGATAGTGGTGAGGCCGCTTATAACCAAAGAAAACTTGTATTTGGAAATATTGATAAGACATTCCTTGTTGTGTTCGGTACTGACTTTGGTATGTGTGTTCTGCTGTCCTGTTTTTATTGGAAGCTGAGGAAAAAAAAAAAAAAAAGTTAGCTTACATTTTAAAATGACTACCGAGAACTCTATTTCTCTTTGAAAATCATGAGATATTAGGAAAATTTTATCAACCACAATTACCTATATTTGTATCTCAAGCTCCAATTTTCAATATATAAAGGAATTTATAGCAAATCTAAAATTCTTCAGAAATTTCAATTTTTGCAGCTTTCTAGAAGTCATGAATCTCTATCTACAAAATTAAATCTTTAGCCAGCACTATGTAAGACAGAATGATGACTCACAGAAATAGAGCTACTTCCTTGTAGCTAAAAATTATTTCAGAGAAAAATGTCTGCAATAAAATGCAATCTTTTCTTTTATATATTGAACTCAAGCATTAAAAGAACAATAGACCAAGAAAATCTATGCCTTAGACCTCTAGTCAGTAATGGCAAATAACGGCAGACTGCAGAAAAGAAAACAAACTGTATAGCCTGGAATATACATAGTAAGACTGCTTCAGGTAAGATAATCACCCTCAGGTACACAGCTGAGGGAGTAACAGAACAACAAAGAGATAAATCTCATGCAAAAAAATATCTTTTAAGGGAGATATTACATTTATATTTAGCTGAGAATGAACTAAGTCGCACTACCAGGAAGTTCATCTCTACCCTGTTTAAGAGCAGCATTCTGTACTGAAAGCATCACGAATACATTTACTGTTTAAATAATAGATCCTGCTAACACTAACAGAGAACACTGATGAGGTTCCTCCGTGAAGAAACAAACCTGAGTCCAGCTTCCTCATTTTTAAAATGGTGCAACAAAAGGTGGAAAGAGACCAAGCAGCATGCCCAAGTTTGCTTAGTCAGTTAATAATGTAATTTGATGGTAAAGAAATACTAAAGAAAAGAGGGGAAGCACGTTTAGGGTTTAGAAGATAAGGCAGAACAGAAGCTACAGAATTACATAATATTACAAGATTATGGAGAGAAAAAAATCTGAAAGACCAAAAAAGAGGATTGTAGAAGATGGCAGTGGCTGCACCAAGAGGAAACTATAATGTAAACTGTGGACTTTGGGTGATTATGACATGTCAATGTGGGTTCATCAATTGCAACCAGTGTACCACTCTAGTGGGGGATGCTGATAATAAAGGAGTCTGTGCATGTGTGGAGGCACAGGGCATATGGGAAAACTCTTTACCTTCCACTCAATTTTTCTGTGACCCTAAAACTGCTCTAAAAACTAAACTGTTAAAAAATGCAAATAGGTCTTCCCTGGTGGCGCAGTGGTTGAGAGTCCGCTTGCCGATGCAGGGGACACGGGTTCGTGCCCCGGTCTGGGAAGATCTCACATGCCTCGGAGCGGCTGGGCCCGTGAGCCAGGGCCGCTGAGCCTGCGCGTTGTGCTCCGCAACGGGAGAGGCCACAACAGTGAGAGGCCCACGTACCGCAAAAAAAAAAAAAAAAAAAAAAGAAAGAAAGAAAATTAAGAATTGTTAATATCCTTAAAAAGAGAGAGAGAATGGCAGTGGCTGCAATGTAGCTTGTGAATCTCCCCAAATCCCTCTGTGAGGGTTCATTTTACATGTCAACTTGATTGGATCATAGAGCACACAGATATTTGGCTAAACACTATTTCTGGGTGTGTCTCTGAGGGTGTTTCCAGATGAAATTAGCATTTGAATAGGTGGACTCTGTAAAGCAGTTTGCACCCCCTCCAATGTGGGTGGGCATCAGCCAATCCACTGAGGGCCTGAATAGAATAAAAAAGGCAGGAGGAGGAAGAATTGGTCCCTTTTGCTTAACTACTTAAACTGAGACATTGATCTCCTGCCCTTAGTGTTCCTGGTTCTCAGGCCCTCAGACCCTTCTATCTCCCCTGTATTGGTTCTGTTTCTTTAGAGAACCCTGACTAATACACCCCCTCATAAAACAGCAAAGAAGCTAGAATCGCAAAACCCATGGACCATATCTACATCAAAATTAGGGGACAAGGCACCCCACAATAACCAAAATACAAGCAGCAAATAAGAACAAACCACTTACAGCTGCAAAACTGGTGTGGTATAAGCATCTGTGCAAGAGAGAGCAGAGGGAAGCAGAATGTTTGATGGACCTGACAAGGAAAATCCCCAAACTGCATTACATCCTCAATGAAAAGTACAGCAGGACAAGTTTAGAAGCTTAGCTAAAATACAGGGGTTTTTGTACACATAGCAATTGGCACGGGTGTGCAAAAGGTCTATAATAAAGTCTGAAAAGAAGAAAGCACACTTTAAACCATCACTGTCTAATAGAACTTTCTGTGGTTAGGATATTATACTGTATCAACAATGCTCATTACAGTAGCCACTAGCCATATATGGCTATTAAGCACTTGTTATGTGGGTAATGCAAATGATGAATCAAATGTTTAATTTTATTTTAATTTATTTTACTTAAATTTAAGTAGCCATTGTACCCACTGGACAGCACAGTTCTAAACTAACGAGCTAAAGAAACACTTCCTTCAAGGATGAAGCCCATGCTGAGAAGAAATTGCCGAGATTCACTCCAGACTGAAATAAGAACAACAGGGCAAAAGAAAAAGATGCAGATAAAGGTGGAAGAGAGGAAGGAAGCCAAGAGAGCTCACAAAGAATGAGATGACATATTCGTTTAATTTCATGAAAGCAACAGAAGAGCTCCAGAGCCATGAAGATAGAAATTATCCTGGCCCACATTTCTCTCCTACCAATTGAGGAAAACTAATTTCACATAAAAATGAGCAACAGAAAACACTGTAGTCAAATCATATGTGAAGTTATTTTGAGAAAAAAGAATAAGAGATAGAATAACATTGCAACAGAAAATGAAAACACGCCAAAAAGATATGCTCACCAACAGATGAAACTGTAAATTATTAATTCAAAATGAGCCAAGAGAAATTTTTTAAATGACTGAAGATATGAAATAACAAATTAGAATTACAAATAGAAATAAGTTGACAAAACTCAGGAAAGAATTAGAAAAAAAAGAAAAATCATTTCAGAAGTGAAGACTAACCAGAAGATATTAAAGAGTGAATAAAACAAAATATAGGGCTTCCCTGGTGGCACAGTGGTTAAGAATCCGCCTGCCAATGCAGGGGACACGGGTTCAAGCCCTGGTCCGGGAAGATCCCACATGCCGCGGAGCAACTAAGCCCGTGCGCCACAACTACTGAGCCTGTGCTCTAGAGCCCGCAAGCCACAACTACTGAGCCCACGTGCCACAACTACTGAAGCCTGCACGCCTAGAACCCATGCTCTGCAAAAAGAGAAGCCACCACAATGAGAAGCCCGTGCACCGCAGCAAAGAATAGCCCCCGCCTGCCTGCAACTAGAGAAAGCCCACGCACAGAAATGAAGACCCAATGCAGCCAGAAATAAATAAATTAAATAAATTTATTAATATATATATAATGCTTTAAGAGAAGAAGAAGGTAAATAGGAGGAAAATTCTAATATCAAAAAAAAAGAAAAGAAAAATGAGATGGGATTTGCAATAAAGGGACAGAGAAGACATGCAAACAAGATCCAACGTATGTATAACAGGAGTCCTCAAAGAAGGAAATCAAATCAATGGAGTAGAATGAATATGAGAAACTAGACTTCAAGAAAACGTTGCTGAAATTTTTCAAAAACACTTGAAACTATATATTTAAAGGGCATACCGCATACCTGGAAAAACTGACCCAGAATGACCAATACCAGGGCATATTTTAGTACAACAATTGACCTTCTGTGAACAAGAAAAAAAAAAATCCTTTAAACATTCAGGCAGAAAGAGAAAGCCACTTACACAAAAAACAAAAATTAGACTGTCATCAGACTTTGACAATACTATCTGCTAATAGAAAATGAAATAACATTTTAATATTCTCAAGAGAAGATAAAATAAACCAAGGATTTTATATGCAGGCAAACTGACTCGCAAGTACAATGGTGACAATCAAACTGTTCTGAACTGTAAGAACCCAGGAAATATTGCTCCCTTAAGCCTTTCGTGAGGAATCTACTAGAGAATATACTTCAGTCAACCAAAATAACAGGAGACACATCCACATTACGAAGGACCATTAATACACATTTATTAAAAGAACTGAGAATAAATGACGAGAGTAAGAGAAGAAACATACTATGTAATTGCTATGTGTAATGACAGTATAGATACAGTACAATTATCAAAAATGGGGAGAGGGTAGTGAGAGTATACAAAAAGTAGGATGTTTCCTGATTACCTTATGGTACTAAGAGTAAAAGGGTATTATTTTAAACCAAATGCTGGCTGAGGAGATGAGAATAAGTTACTAGCTGTTTCAATATTGCTTACAGAAGAAAATCACTATAAAACAACATCCCCTCCCAAGAAAGGGAGGAAACTGAAGTACTATACAAAGGCATCAATATAAAAGTAACCAACAGAACAAAAATACAAACTGCTGGTTTGTGCTGGGTGAGCAGTGGCACAAGCCCACCACCAGATGCTTAGGTGAAAACCTACAGAGGGGGTAACTAAACACAGCAAGAGTTTCCCATGTGGCTCTCTTCAAGCTTCTCCTTCACAGTCGCACTCCAGTGGCTGGACATAGTTGGCTTCTCAGATTTCCCTAAAAGCTCCAACTTGTCTACCCGTTGCCACTGATTTAGAGGATCTGACTAGTGACTCCTTCTCTGATCCTCCAATTCCCCCTTCTAGATCTTCACCCCACGAGTCCTCTCAAAACTGTATATGGTCTTATTTCCATAATAAGTCCCTTCCCACATTACACAGTCAGCTTCCCTGACTGAACCCTAATACACAAACCTTCTGAAATACCAAAAAATACACTGGGAGAGCAAATAACATAGACCATACAATTAAAAATGACTTAAAATAAAAGATTTGTATAAATATAAATGTAACATAAAAAATATGACAGAAATGAGTCCAAATTCATCAAACTATGGAACAGTCTCCAGGATATATCTTTAAGTTAAAAAAACAGGGTGAAGAAAAGAGTATACAGTATGCTACCATTCATCTAAGAAGTAGGAGGGGAAATAAATACATACACACACACGCACACACACACACACACACACCTCTTCGTGCATACAAAACAGAAGGATGAAACTTAAAAACTTTTAAGTGGTTACCTTTAGGAAGTTAAAGAAAATAAAGGAGAGGTGTTGAGGATAGAATCTATACTCCCTGGTTTTTGTAGATTTTATTTTGAAATTATGTAATTTATGTAAATATAAAATTAAATTAAAATTCTAAAAAATAAAATAGAAATCAAAAATAAACAAATGAACTGAAATTTGTATCCAAATTTTTAATGGCATAGTCACAAAGAGAAGAAATCATATTAGGTTGACTTCCTAATGGAATATACTCTAGGGACAAAAAAATGAAGATAAATCTTGATCCTGTATGTACTGTGGGATCATGGAAATGAGTGATTTGGTGATATTTTAATTCTGTCACTACTGGTGTCATTAAAAACTGCGACTCTCAGTACAGGAGAGGAACAGTAAAGTAAAAACCCTGTAGTCTTGAATTGGAACTGGAAGTATCTATATCAATTCTTAATGTAGTTTTATCTTGTATGAAGAAAATAAAATATATTTTTCTCCCTTTGTTTGCTGAAAATGCCTAGAAACAACGACCAACCCTGCAGTAATGATCTTGAGATTCCATTTCCTGGTAAAAGGAATTGGGACTCCTTCAGAATGGCTGATTCCACATCTGAGGCAAAAAGGTACATAATGAACCTGGAACACTTTGTCATACCAGATAGCAAGAAAGCTGCCAAAGAAAGCTATCAAAGGGTCGAGTCAAAAAGACTCAGGAATAAATTTTGAGGAGGCTCCCGCTGACCAAAAATGGAATAATTTGAACACTGTTAAGGACAACAATTTTAATTTATTGAAACATCAAATATGTTTTAATCCATACTTCTGCTTCCAAGGTAGAGTAATTCACAGCAAAACAACACCTCCCTCCCCCAAACTCACACACACACACAAAAAAGAAAAAATACAAAAATCAACTGTTTAAAGATTTTAGAGAGCTACTGAAGGAATGAGGCCTAGAGAGGCTAAGTTTCCAAAAAAGGGTGAACTATGGAGAAGCAAGGTGATCTTCTGCAGCTGTTTCCTCCTGCCCTGGGGCATTTGCAGAATCTGCCCCCCCCCAAAAAAAAGACTCAGAAATATGTCTTTCCCAAGCAAAGTACCTCTGTTGAGGGAAAAGAGGAACCATCAGAGCTTCTGGTTGTCACTGAGAGCTGGAGTGACACAACTGAAGACATGAGGGAGTCTCAAATGCATAATTGGGTGGAAAATGGTAAAAAAGCTAAGCCAAAAACTTCTGAAAAGCAGAACAGAATTTCAAAATCTCATAGCCTCAGAAAACAAAGATTAGAGTACAGAACCTGCTAAAGAGAGAGGGACCCTAGTAAATACACCCAGTTCTTAATTGTACAACCTGGAGGGTAACATCCTAAATAAACAGGGGCAAATCACAGCAAATGGAATTTCTGTACATTACAAGTAGGAGTGTAAATCAGTAATTACTTTGGAAGACTGACATTATCTGCTAAAATGGAACATATACATACAGTCATCGCTCCAAATCTGCAGGACATTGGTTCCAGGAGCCCAGAGGATACCAAAATTTGTGATACTCAAGTCCCTTATATAAAATGGCATAATATTTGCACATAACCTACGCACATACTTACATATACTTTAAATTATCTCTAGATTACTTATAATACCTAATATGATACAAATGCCATGAATAGTTTTAAATACAATGCAAATGCTACTTAAATAGTTGCCAGTTGCTTAGCAAATTCAAATTTTGCTTTCTGGAACTTTCTGGATTTTTTTTCCCTGACTATTTTTTATATGCATTGGTTGAATCCACAGGTGTGGAACCCACGGATACAGAGGGCCAACTGTACTTAGCAACTTCACTAGGTATATACCCAAGAGAAATGTGTACATATGTTCACCAAAAGATATGTTCAGCTATGTTTATAGCAGTGCTTCCAAAACTTCCAAAAACTGGAAACACTCCAAATGCCTATCAACAGCAGAAATGGTTTTTTAAAATGGTATATTCAAACAAAGAAAAACTCTACAGCAATGGGAATAAATGACTTACAGCTATAAACTTAATTTCATAAATATAATACTGAGTGAAAGAAGTCAGAACAAAAGATCCCTTACTGTATGACTGTTACACAAATTTCAAAAACATGTTAAATTCAAGTCAGGATAGCAGAGACCCTTGGAAAGAGCAAGTAATGACCAGAAGGAAAAGGAAGGGGAAAGAGGAACTCCTGGATTGCTAGCATTGTTTTATTTCCTGATCTCTGTACTGGTTACACTGCTGTGTTTACTTGGCAAACATTTATTGAGCTGTATATTTACATACATTTGTGCATCTTTCCATACTTATAAGTCAATGGCAAGTTTTCTAAATATATACATATTTAAATCCATGAGTTAATGATACTAAAAAACCAAAAACGAACTGGTCACTCCTAGTGGATACAGGGGAATTTTGGTAGACACTGAGGCACTGCTCAGCTCCCCATTCAGGGAAGGACTTAACTGCTAGAGTGCTGTCAGTCAGCCCCTCAGGGATCGCCTCACCTGCAGAGAATGATCCTGCCCAGGTGAAACCCTTCCTGGGCAGCCCACATCCAATGACCAATTGATATGGCAATATAAAGGCTGGAATACCTCAGCCCAATTCTGGGAAACTCAAAAGGGCCATTCTAGCTCCAGAGCTCCCCAAAGGGGTTGGCCAAACCTGATTCTGGGCCGGCACTGTACCATGAATTCGGCATCTGCAATCCTCCCTTCTCTCAGGTGTGCATCCCAAGGGAACACCTTAATGAACATCCTGCACTAGGCTCTCAGAGCAGACGGAGCAGGTGCTAAGATGTGAATTTAAAGCTCGCAATGAAGGAGAAATGGTAACCTCAAAAACAGTTGAATTTGAAGAATATTACTAAACTATATGAGCTCTGCGAAAAAAGATAACAAAAAGCTGACTGCCAATTAGAAGCTAAGTATGAAAGCCAGAAGGCCTCTCTGGAAGCACACAAAGATGCTCTCCTCTCCTCCAGCAGGAAGGCAAAGAAACCTAAGGACAAGAACCAGAATTATCAGAGTTGCTAGGTTCCAAAAGTTAAACTCCCAAACAAGGCAGGTCTGCTACGCCAAGATCAGAGAGCTGTGGTTGGCAAAGAATAATAAGACTCTGACACATGTAATGGAAACATCTGGGTTGGTGCTCCCCAAAATCTTTTATCTCCAAATTGCCCTGAACCCTCAAAGTCTACAGAAGTGGCCCATTACTGTTACTAAGAGCAAGCATTCCCCACGCCTGTCTGAAGACAATTCAGAGGCCTCTCCCCTGCAAGACAACAGATGTCCCCTCAGGATTTGCCACCACCTCCCCTCCTGGCCAAAGAGGTACGAGGGAATTTGGGGGGTAATGAAACTTCCTATATCTTGACCATGGTGAGGATTACATGAATGTGTGTATTTGTCAAAACTCAGAGTTAAGTAGTATAAATTCAAGTGAGAGTGTTATAACATTAGGGCATTCAATGTAATCCCTCTGGTAACCACAAAGAAAATAGCTGTAGAATATACAAAAAGGAAATGAGAAAGGAATTTAAACATTCCACTACAAAAAGTAAACACAAAAGAAGACAGTAATGTTGGAAATGAGGGACCAAACAAAGCTATAGGGCATATAGAAAACAAATAGCATGATGACAGCATAAGTCCCCTCTTAGTAATTACTTAAAATGTAATTAGATTAAACCCTCCAATCAAAAGACAGATTTGGCAGAATCGATAAAAACACATGACCCAACTATAAGTTGCCTACAGGAGACTCACTCGATATCCAAAGACACAAACAGGTTAAAGAAGAAGGAATGGAAAAAAATATTCCATGCAAACAGTAATCAAAAGAGAGTAGGCTATACTAATACAAGACAAAATAGACTTTATTTTTATTTTTATATTTTTTTAAAGAAGATGTTGGGGGTAGGAGTTTATTAATTAATTTATTTTTTTGCTGTGTTGGGTCTTCGTTTCTGTGCGAGGGCTTTCTCTAGCTGTGGCAAGCAGGGGCCACTCTTCATCGCAGTGCGCGGGCCTCTCATTATCGCGGCCTCTCGTTGCGGAGCACAGGCTCCAGACGCGCAGGCTCAGTAGTTGTGGCTCACGGGCCTAGTTGCTCCGCGGCATGTGGGATCCTCCCAGCCCAGGGCTCGAACCCGTGTCCCCTGCATTAGCAGGCAGATTCTCAACCACTGCGCCACCAGGGAAGCCCCCAAAATAGACTTTAAATCAAAAAAAGTTATGAGACAAAGGAGGACATCATAAATTAATACAAGGTTCAATACAGCAAGAAGATAGATTATAAACGTTTACACAGCTAATTACAGACCATCAAAATACATGAAGCAGGGACTTCCCTGGTAGCACAGTCGTTAAGAATCTGCTTGCTAATGCAGGGGACACAGGTTTGAGCCCTGGTCTAGGAGGATCCCACATGCCACGGAGCAAATAAGCCCGTGTGCCACAACTACTGAGACTGCACTCTAGCGCCTGCGAGCCACTACTACTGAAGCCCACATGCCACAACTACTGAAGCCCATGTGCATAGAGCCTGTGCTGCGCAACGAGAAGCCACCGCAATGAGAAGCCCACACACCACAACGAAGAGTAGCCCCTGCTCACCACAACTAGAAAAAGCCTGTGCGCAGCAACAAAGACCCAACACAGCCAAAAATTAATTAATTAATTATTTTTTTAAAAAAACTTCATATGTGACATGGTCACAATTAAAAAAAAAACACACATGAAGCAAAAACTGACAGAATTGAAGGGAGAAACAGAGAGTTCTACAATAATAGTTGGAGACTTCAACATTTCACTCACAATAACAGAGAAAACAACCAGACAGAAGATAAGTCAGGAAATAGAGGACTCAAACACCACAATAAAACAATTAGACCTAATATACATGTACAAAACACTGTACCCAACAATAGAATATACAATCTGCTTAAGTGTACATGGGACATTTTACAGGTTAAACCATAGGTAAGGACACAAATAACATCTCAATAGATTTTAAAAGATAGATATGCAAAGTATCTTCTCTGACCACAGTGGAATGAAGTTGGAAATCAGTAACAAAAGTAAAACTGGGGCTTCCCTGGTGGCGCAGTGGTTGAGAGTCCGCCTGCCGATGCAGGGGACACGGGTTCGTGCCCCGGTCTGGGAAGATCCCACATGCCGCGGAGCAGCTGGGCCCGTGAGCCATGGCTGTTGAGCCTGTGCGTCCGGAGCCTGTGCTCCGCAACGGGAGAGGCCACAACAGTGAGAGGCCCATGTAACGCAAAAAAAAAAAAAAAAAAAAAAAAAAAAAAAAGTAAAACTGGAAAATTCTGTGGAAATTAAACATTATACTTTTAAACAACCAGTGTTTCAAAGAAGAACTCACAAGGGACATTAGAAAATACTTAGAGATGAATGAAAATGAAAACACAACAAACCAAAGCTTATGGGATGCAGTGAAAGCAGTGTTAAGGGGGAAATTTATAGCTATAAATGCTTACATTAAAAACAAGGAAACTAAAAAAAAAAAAAAAAAAAGAAAAAACAAGGAAACTTTCAACTCAACAACCTAACTTTACAACTTAAGGAACTAGAGAAAAGAACAAAGGAAACCAAAATCTAGGAGAAGGAAAGAAATAAAGATGAGAGCAGAGATAAACAAAATAGTAATAGAAAAACAATAGAGGAAAATGTATGAAATCAAGAGTTGGTTCCTCAAAAAGATCAACAAAATTGACAAACCTTTAGCTCAATGGACCAAGAAAAAGGAGAACACTCAAAGCACTAAAATCAGAAATGGAAGTGGGGACATTACTATCAATTCTACAGAACTAAAAAGGATTTAAAGAGCGTACTATGAACAACTGTAGGCCAAAAAGATTGGAAAACCTAGATAAAATGGAAAAATTCCTAGAAACACAAAACTTACCAAGACTAAATCACAAAAAAATAGAAAACCTGAATAGACCTATAACTACTAAGGAAATTGAATCAGTAATCAAAAAATCTCCCAAAAAAGAAAAGTCCTGTACTTGATCACTTCACTAGTGAATTCAACCAAACATTTAAAGAAAAACTAATACCAACCCTTTTAAAGCTTTCCCCCCAAATTAAAAGAACACTTCTAACTCACTCTATAAGGCCAGCATAACCCTGACACCAAAGCCAAAGACACTACAAGAAAATTATAGACCAATATCCCTGATAAACATTGATGCAAAAATTCTCAACAAAATACTAATAGATTTCTGCATCACATTAAAAGGATTGATTGTGCTTCCCTGGTGGCGCAGTGGTTGGGAGTCCGCCTACCGATGCAGGGGACACGGGTTCATGCCCCGGTCCGGGAGGATCCCACATGCCGCGGAGCAGCTGGACCCGTGGGGCATGGCCACTGAGCCTGTGCGTCCAGAGCCTGTGCTCCTCAGCGGGAGAGGCCACAGCGGTGAGAGGTCCGCGTACCACACACACACACACACACAAAAAAAAGGATTGATTATACACCACGACCAAGTGGGATTTGTTCCTGGAATACAAGAATGGTTCAACATATGAAAACTGATCAATGTGACACACCACATCAACAAAATGAAGGGGAAATAAACCCACATGATTATCTCAGTTGTCAATACTACACAAAATGATCTACAGAGTCAATGCACTCTCTATCAAAAATCCTAAAGACATATTTGCAAAAATAGAAAAACCCATTCTAAAATTCATATGTACCTCAAGGGACCCTGAATAGCCAAAACAATCTTGAAAAAGGTGAAAAACCTTGGAAGATTCACACTTCTTGATTTCAAAACTTATTAGAAGTTACAGTCATCAAAACAGCATGGTAGGGCCTCCCTGGTGGCGCAGTGGTTGAGAGTCCGCCTGCCGATGCAGGGGATACGGGTTCGTGCCCCGGTCTGGGAGGATCCCATATGCCGCGGAGCGGCTGGGCCCGTGAGCCATGGCCGCTGGGCCTGCGCGTCCGGAGCCTGTGCTCCGCAACGGGAGAGGCCACAACAGTGAGAGGCCCGCATACCGCAAAAAGAAAAAAAAAAAAAAAAAAAAAAACAGCATGGTATTGGCATGAAGACAGACATGTAGACCAATGGAACAGAACAGACAGCCCAGAAATAAACCCTCTTGTATATTGTCAAATGATTTTTGACAAGGGTGCCAAGACCAGTTAAAGGAGAAAGGACAGTCTTTTCAACAAATGGTACTGGGAAAACTGGGTATCCAGTGGATGCTAAGGAATGAAGTAAGACCCTTACCTAACACCATACACAAAAAGTAACTCAAAGTGGGTCAAGGACCTAAATGTTAGTCCTAAAACAATTAAACTCTTAAAAGAAAACATAGGACACTTCGTGACACTGAATTTGTTAATGATATCTTGGATATGGCAACAAAGGTACAGGTTACAAAGGAAAAAATAAACAAACTGGACTTCAAGAAAACTTTAAAATTTCGTGCATCAAAAGACACTATCCAGGGACTTCCCTGGCAGTCCAGTGGTTAAGACTCCATGCTTCCACTGCAGGGAGCATGGGGTTCAATACCTGGTTGGGGAACTAAAGATCTCGCATGCCACACAGTGAGGCCGAAAAAAAAAAAAAGACACTATCCACAGAGCAAAAAGGTAAACCACAGAATGCGAGAAAATATTTGCAAATCATGTATCTGGTAAGAGGCGGTGAGAGGCCCGCGTACCGCAAAAAAAAAAAAAAAAAAGATTAAGGTGGTAAATTTTATGTGTATTTTATGACACACAAAAAAAGAAAAAAAGACTATATACATAAAAGGAAAGGACACATAATATAAATTTATACATTGATTTTTCAAAATCTGAGATCAAGGAAGAATTCTAACAAACATTTATTGAATATCCGCTATGTACCAGATAGCAATGTAGGTGATATAAACACAAAGATGAATAAATGTACCCTCAAGGTACCAATAATTCTGAAATTATCCCCTAATCTCTATTCTGTTCTCCCTTTCTCTTGGGCAATCTTGTGTATTCACTGACTATCCTACTGATTACTACTATGATGACTGCTAATGACTAAGCCCCAAGAGTCTCATTCCTTGGTGGACACACCCTGTATAATTCTCTTCCTTAAGAGTGAGAAGGACTTGCAACTATGAAGGGATATCCCTTTCATGACTGTTACATTACATGGCAAAAGGGACTCTGAGGACGCAATTAAGGTCCCTAATCAGTTGACTTAAAAGGGAGATTATCTCAGATGAGACTGTCCTAACCAGGGAAGCCATAAAAGTGATATGAAGCACCAAAAATACTTTGTTGGCCTTGAAGAAGCAAACTACCATGCTGTGGGGAAGGCCACGTGGCAGGGAACAGCAAGAGGCCTCTCGGAGCTGAAGGCCTCAGTCCTACAACTATAAGGACCTAAATTCTATCAACAACCAGTGAGCTTGGAAGAGGACCCCAAGCCTCAGATGAGATCATAGCCCTGACCAATACCTTGATTTCATCCTGGTGAGAACCTGAGCAGAGAACCCAGCTAACCAGTGCCCAGATTCCTGACCCACAGAAACTGTGAGATAATAATTTTGTATTGTTTTAAGCCACTGTGTTTCTGGTAGTTTGTTACACAGCAATAGAAAACTAATACAGCTACCAAATCTCTATGTTCAAATGTGTCATCCAAATGCCTATTTGGTATTTCCACATGGGTATCTTAAGACACTTCAAAGTCAGTGTTTCTAAAATTTAATTTATAATTTTCCTACCATGTTTCCTATCTTAGTAAATAGTACCACAATCCACCAAGTTTCTCAGATCTGAGAGTCATCTCTGACACTTCCTTTATTCCCCTCCTTTCATCCTCCTTTAGTCAGTCAGATTGATAAAAATGAGAATAATAAATGGGTACACACAACTCAGCTCTACCCTTCTTTACTTGGGAACAGGCTTGTTACAGAGTATAAGAATTTTCCTCTATATCAATATTCCAAGAGTTGATCAGGGGACTCACCCTGCAGAAGGGAGTAACCAACACTGCCTGAGACTAGGTGGGTAAGTCTGCCTAATTCTGAGGTTTAGATAGCAGGCCCACTGGGTCTCCAACTTCACAACTTCACACTGAACATACACATACATATACACACAAATATTTATATATTTCATACATATTTTGGTCTTTACCTTTGGTCTTCTATTTCTCAACTTGTTCAGAAAACAAAGAGGGAAGAAAAGTATATGCAGGCCCCCCAGGCTCTCATACCACCCCTAAAATCTATGTAGAAGAAAAAGCAAGATTAGGGGTACTAAGCGATCAAGATTCTATCAGATAAGGTGGTCAGGAAGAGCTGACATTTGAGGAGAGACCTAAATGAAGAGAATGGGAAGACCCATGCAAAGGTCTAAAGAAGAACATTCAAGGCAGCAGAGGCAGGTAAAATACATCTGACGCTGGAATGAGTGTGGCACATTCAAAGCCTAGCAAAGAGGCCATTGTGGCTAAACTAAAGGGAACAAAGGAAGAAAATACAGGGGATGAGGTCAGAGAGAGAAGCAAGGATGGGTCAGATCATGAAAAGCCTTGTGGGTCATTTTAAAAGCTTTGAATTTATTTTGAGTTTGATGGTGTGGCACATTATATTTTTCAAATACAGTCATGGTATCTCTCAACCCACATGCTCTCCTGTAATAAGATCTTGCCATTCCCACATCAAAAAGTGGAGTCTATTTTTCCATCTTCTTGCAACTAGGCAGGTTCTGTGACTGTTCTGACCAATAAAATATGGTAGAAGGGACACTGTGCCAGTTCTAGGCACAGGCCTTAATTGGTCTGACAGTTTTTCTTTCCCTCCTCCTTGGAAGCCAGCTGCACGTAAAAAGTGTGATTATTCGGAGACCACCATACTGTGAAAACTCCACGCCACACGGAGAGATTGTGAAGAATGAGATGCCATGTGGAGACAGAGGCCAGGAAGCACTGAGGTGCCAGACATGTGACTGAAGAAGTTGTACTGGGAGGGATTCTCCAGCCCCAGCCACCCCAGCCAACACCTTGTGGAACACTGTTGAACCCGTCATGAATTCCTGACTCCCAAAATTGTGAGCAAAATAAACAGGCCATTTTAAGCTATAAAGCTTTGTAGTACTTTGTTATGCAGCAATAGGTAATGAAAAAGAGAGGGGAAGAAGGTATTGAAGGGATGTAAACAAGGGAGCAACAGGATCAGATTTATGTTT
The DNA here is from genome assembly GCF_964165515.1 of Mesoplodon bidens. NCBI lineage: Eukaryota > Metazoa > Chordata > Mammalia > Artiodactyla > Ziphiidae > Mesoplodon > Mesoplodon bidens. The sequence goes on from NC_138179.1 coordinate 13,535,154, forward strand.
TTTAAGAGTCTTCTTGGGACTTCCCTGGCAGTCCAGTGGTTAAGACTTCGCCTTCCAATGCACAGGGTGTGGGTTCGATCCCTGGTTGGGGAGCTAAGATCCCACATGCCTCGCGGCCAAAAACCCAAAACATAAAACAGAAGCAATATTGTAACAGAATTCAATAAAGGCTTTAAAAATGGTCCACATCAAAAAAAAAAATCTTAAAAAAAAGTTGTTAAAAGAGTCTTCTTGGGCTTCCCTAGTGGCGCAGTGGTTGAGAGTCCGCCTGCTGATGCAGGGGACGCGGGTTCGTGTCCCAGTCTGGGAAGATCCCATATGCCGCAGATCGGCTGGGCCCGTGAGCCGTGGCCGCTGAGCCTGCGCGTCCAGAGCCTGTGCCCCGCAGCAGGAAGGGCCACGGAAGTGAGAGGCCTGCGTACCTCAAAAAAAAAAAAAGAGTCTTCTTGCTGCCGTATGTTAGAAGATAGCCTAGGCAAGAGAAAAATGGTAGCTTAAATTACCCTAATAAAAGTAGAGGAGGGACTTCCCTGCTGTCGCAGTGGTTAAGAATCTGCCTGCCAATGCAGAGGACACGGGTCCAGGAAGATACCACATGCCATGGAGCAACTAAGCCCGTGCACCACAACTACTGAGCCTACACTGTAGAGCCCGCGAGCCACAACTACGGAGCCCACGTGCCACAACTACTGAAGTCCATGTGCCTAGAGCCCATGCTCTGCAACGAGAAGCCACTGCCATGAGAAGCCCGCACACCGCAACGAAGAGCAGCCCCTGCTTGCTGCAACTAGAGAAAGCCCACGTGCAGCAACGAAGACCCAACGCAGCCAAAAACAAATTTAATTAATTTTTTTAAAAGTATGTCCTTCAAAAAAAAAAAGTAGAGAGGTAGTGAGAAGATATTATAATGGATTTGGAAGATGTGGGGCTTATTTAAAATGGTAAATTGATTCTGAAGTTCACTTGAAAGGACAAATTTGTGAGAATACCAAATAACTTTCTGAAAAACAAGAACCAGAGGAGAATTGCATTATCAAGTACTTAAACATTCTATTCAATATTAAGCTTTTATAACAAAACCAATATATTATAAGGATAAACTAATTATAGTCATAGAGCAGATATTAGTAGGTACATAGAAAGTTAACAAGATAAAGTTAATATTTCAAATCAGAGGTAAAAGAATGATTTGTCAACAGAACATTTTAAAATACATGCGTGTGTGTATGTGTGTGTGTGAGCGCGTGTGTGAGAGAGAGAGAGATTAAGAACCTAATGTAAAAAAAGAAAAACAGTCATAAAATTATTAGGAAAAATACTGAAGAATAATCTCATAATATTTGGGTAGGACAGATTTTCCTAAACAAGACAAAATCCAGAAGCCATTAACAAAAAAACACCAATATATTTACCTACATAAAAAAGTTTTAATCCTGCTTTAAAAAAACAAGACACTACTGACAAAGAAAAAGACAAGTAACAGGAAGTAAAAGAATGTGCAACAACTAGCAGCCAAAAGGTTTACATACTAATATAGTATAAGGTTATACTATATTTATTTATCTGTTTATTTATTTATTTATGGCTGTGTTGGGTCTTTGTTACCGCACGTGGGCTCCCTCTAGTTGCAGTGAGCAGGGGCCACTCTTCACTGAGATGCGCAGGCTTCTCATTTTGGTGGCTTCTCCTGTTGAGGAGCATGGGCTCTAGTCGCATGGGCTTCAGTAGTTGTGGCACATGGGCTCCGTAGTTGTGGCTCACGGGCTCTAGAGCACAGGCTCAGTAGTTGTGGTGCATGGGCCCAGTTGATCCGCAGCACGTGGGATCCTCCAGGACCAGGGCTCAAACCCGTGTCCCCGGCATTGGCAGGCAGATTCTCAACCACTGTGCCACCAGGGAAGTCCCAGGTTATTTTATATATTAATAAGACTATTTAATGCAAAAACTGAAGAAATACAAAGCAATTCACAGAAGATGAGTAGTCAATAAATATATGAAAATGTGCTCATTTCACTAAAAATTTTAAAAGTGAAAAATAAAATGAAACCATTTTTGTGACTCTACAGTTTTCCAAAATAAAGTTAAATCCTATTGGAACTCATAATAAAGAAATGACTATGCCTGGAGTGGGTATATTTTTAAAAAAAATTTTTTTTAAGATAAATTGTATTTGAGAGGTAAAAATGAGTTAATTTTTTTCCTCTCTTTTACTCTTATGAGTTTCTCTTACTGTCAACTGGCATGTATTACTTTCCCAGTTGGGAAAAAAACTCCTGTTTGAACACTTCATGCTACCTTATATAAAACTTTGGATATTACTGCAGAAATGTAAAGGGCCTAAACTACAGGAAGAAAAATAACCTTTTAATATGATCTGTATTAAACTGTTAGCTACTTAAGATAGAAGATTTCAACAAGTAAAGAGGATTTAGCAAGAGAAGGCATAACATTGAGCAAAGCACTGTGAACAATGGATAATTTGTTCCTAGTTGCACTCAGAAAATTCTTGAAAAGGTCATAGGCTAAAATCTTTGCCTCTGTGTACATTTTAACCAATTTCTAAAAGGCCCTCAGACCACGTTGGGGTTGGGAATGACATTAAAATTCACTTAATATAAGTCTTCATATAAATGAGAAAAAAAGCAAAGAAAAAAATCATACTGGGGGAAAAGACACCTAGAAAAAAATCATGCTACCAAAAAAAAAAAAATACAAATAGGCTCTAGATACCAAGTAACAAACACAAATCAGGAAAATGTATCAAATATTTATACTGGTTATATTAACACATTTCCCAAAGTGGACTCTGCACCAGTGGGTTGTAATATGACTTTATATGGCACCTAATGAACTTTAAAAATTTTAAGTTTTACAATCATTTTAACATGTGATACAAAAAAATATAATTAGCACTATGATTACAAAGATACTATTCCTTTGACAAGGCTAAGTGAAAAAGGTAAGCCAACTTAAAGTTAAGCTAAGTAAAGGACACAGGATATGGCTAAACTAATAGTACATAAATGATTAAAGGTAGGAAATAACATTCTGAAATTTAACACCGAGCTCATAAAACAGGTTATTAAATAATTAACTGTTGTTGTTTTTTAATGGACACTGTAAGACTATATGGACACTTGTAGGCAAGGAGATTAACACAGAGCCAAACCAATTTTATCAAGAAGTGAATTCAAACATCATCCTTCCCTAAACACTTCTTGCTTTTAGTTTATTCCCTTCCTACTATTCTGAACTTACCAACTACCCAAGTTTTTCCATACACAGAAGTCTCTGATTCACAAATAAAGAACCTATTTATACCAGTAGTCCCCAATACTAATGAAGTTCCAAAAGCAGATTCCCAAATGCCCTTTCCATTGTCTCCAGATATGTACCACGGCAGGGGAAGATTTGTTTCTGTCAAACATAAACTTGGATCACATTGTCCCCATAAAATATGCTGGCTCTTCCTTCCCCTTCCTCTCCCTTCCCTTCAGTAAATAATTCAGTACAAAAGCCATTAAGAGGGGTAGAGCAAGGTAGGCATCTGTGTGTGCTTCGCGGAGGAGATGCAGGAGTCGGAGCAGGATGAGTAAGGCATTTGTGTAGAAGAAATGGAGCATGAACAGGGCGAAGAGGGTGTCCACATGTGGAAGGCAGCCCAGCAAAGGGTGTCAGAGCATGAATGGAGTAAGGAAAGACTCCCACTGAGAGGGGAGCCAGGCACGGGGTATTAGAATCTAAGCAGGGTGAGAAGGGTATCTACATGGGAGAGAAGGCCACATAGGGTGTCAGAGCTGAAATGGGATAAGGAGGGTGTCCATAAGGAGGATAGCCCAAAGCTGGGTTTCAAAGCCTGAGTGAGACTAAGAGACAAGAGGGTGGGGCCCAGCCAGGGGAGTTGGACTGTGTTGGGCATTTGCATGACGAGGGAGAGGGTGTTCTGGCACAGAACAGGGTGAGAGGGATGTCCACATAGGGAAGCAGCACAGGGTGAGGAACACGAGCTTGAGCAAGGCAAGGAGGGCACCCACATAAGGTGGGAGTGGCGGTTCAAAAATCAGGGGCGTTGGAGCCCAAGCAGAGTGAGGAGGGCATCTGCACTTGGGAGCAAGTGGTGACAGGGAATGACAGTGATGGGAGTTGGTTACATGAAGGGAGAATAATCAAAGAAGTAAATATGTTAAGAATAATGACAGCCAGGTTTCTTACTGTCAGAGAAAGAAGTTACAAATAAAGAAAGGGAGAAAACTACAAAGGACCCTCGTGTTGAAATAAAATTAGAGGCAGTGTAAACACAGAGCTTTCAATATATACATATGGAAATTAATATTGATATAAATATGTATACACACACACATGCCTGGAATGTGTGGATAGGACTACGTCTATTCCCTCTGTTCACTAAGAAGACTTAGAAACAAGGACAACTCAGTAGTAATGAGTCTACCTGGCCCCTATATCTTGGTTTTTAAAAACCATTCTCCTCTAAAAGGAACCAGGGCTCCTTAGAGAAACAGCTGATGATTCCAGCTCTGAAACACAAGGAAGATCCAGAGAAGTCTGGAACACTTTGTTATGTCAGAAAAAAAGGAAATCCTCAAAGAATGATGGAGACATGTCAAAAGGACACAGAAGCCAGACAAAGGGGGCTCTCACTGGCCATATCTGGAATAATTTGAGCATAAAAATAAATAATGATACAACATATCATCCACTGAATAACAGAAACAATTAGTCTGTACTCTTAGGAATCCCTGAATAAACTAAAAGCTTGATGAAGACTTAGATATTGGGATTCCCTAGTGGCGCAGTGGTTGAGAATCCACCTGCCAATGCAGGGGACACGGGTTCAAGCCCTGGTCTGGGAAGATCCCACATACCATGGAGCAACTAAGCCCGTGTGCCACAACTACTGAGTCTGCACTCTAGAGCCCACGAGCCACAACTACTGAGCCCGCATGCCGCAATTACTGAAGCCCGTGCACCTAGAGCCCATGCTCTGCAACAAGAGAAGCCACCAAAATGAGAAGCCCGCGCACCGCAACGAAGAGTAGCCCCCGCTCGCCTCAACTACAGGAAGCCCATGCGCAGCAACGAAGACCCAACACAGCCAAAAATAAATAAATAAATTTTTTTAAAAAAGAAAAAAGACTGAGATATTTACACAGTTTCTAAGCATGCCCATACAATGTAAAGAGTAATTCTATAATGAAGAAGTTTGGCTCATCATCTTAATTGAGTTTTCAAAGTTAGCATCATCAATCGCTGGACAGCCTAAATTGTGTCACCCGATAGGATATAATAAGGACACAGCATTGCATCTGAGATATTCCTATCAAATATGTATAACATAAACCTAACCATGAGGAAATGTTAACAAATCCAAACTGAGGAACAGTCTACAAAATAACCAGATGATACAGTCTTCCAAAGTGTCCAAGTCATTAAAGTCAAAGAAATACCGTTCCAGAATGAAAGAGACAAAAAAGACATAAGAACTAAATATAACATGATTCTGGACTTCATCCTTCTGATATAAAGGACATTACTGGACAAATATAAAACCTGAATGGGGCCTGAGAATTAGGTAGTAGTAATAAGGCATCAATGTTAAACTTCCTGATTTTAATAGGTGTGTTATGGGTAATACAGTAACATTTTAATTTGTAGAAAAGGCAGTGAAGTATTCAGGGGTGATAGGGCATCATATCATCAACTTACGACTAAAATGGTTCGGGATTAAAATTCTTTGTGCTTTACTCGTAGCTTTTCTGTAAGTTTATGATTGCTTTAAGATTTTTAAAAAAGATTTAAAAATTCTGATTGAGCTCTGATTCAATACAGGCTAATCTTCAGGTTTTAGAGGGGGAGGAGTTTAGAGGGTAGGAAGAGAACCTAATACTATTTAAAACAGCATTTCCACAGGGACCAAGTATCTGAGTTCCACACAGACTTAACAAGTGAAGTGTCAGCATATGACCTATTCACAGGCTGAGGGCTGTAGTGCCCTCAGTAATAATTCAGCTTTCCAAAATCTGATGCTCAAGCTCATGATTTAGGAAGGACCTCTGAAAGCTACAAAATAATTTTGTTCCTAAACTCAAACAAACATCTCCTGGCTCTTAATTTATAGAGAAGGCCCATGTTCTCTATCCATAAGTGCTAAAGCCCAGCAATCATTTATTTTTTACTAAAACATATAATAACCAAATACAAGTAAAATCAAATATGCCTACAAATAATACCTTTTATTTACTTTATTCACTTTTCCTTGAAGGCTTAAAACCACAAAATTAGCATTATTATTATACACATAAGGAAAATCATAAATTTCTCTACAGCAGGACAACCAAACTAAGTCAGAATTGAATCACACATGAACATGCCCCAACCCACCCCCATTTGTGATGGGCCTTTCCCAATGTGCAATGTGTATCTGCATTACACATTAACCAGACCTCCTCTAGGCAGGAGGATATAATCAACCTTTGAGAAAAATGGTCCCTTCCTTCTGATACCAACATTGTAATTTTAAGATTAATATTTCTTTCTCATCCTATATAGGGGGTCACACTGACCTAAAGGCTTGCTCTGAACATGCATACCTGACCAAAACATCTCTGATGAACTTTATGTATAATATGATCCATAATTGTCTCAAGAACGCATAACACGGCATCTCTAGCTCCTAACTCGCAGAACCTCAGAAAGCTTGAGAGTTTGTCTCCTGGGTTATAATCCTCAGTTTGGCTTGAATAAAATTCTCTTTTTTTTTTCTTCTTAGCTTGATTGTTAATTGAATTTTTATCTACATGCATTATTGTAAGAGACTGAAATTTATAATCTAACAGGATCTACAAGCTATAAGTATCTAACCCAATTTTCTCTAGTACCCCCCAACGTTAAGTTGAAAGTAGAAAACAATGAACAATTTTCTGAATAAATCTGAGAAATATAAAAAGGACAAGGAAGGGAGAGTGGGAAAAGTGAAAAAAAGAGAGAGTAGCAAAAATGCCAAGCCAACAAGCTCAGAAATGTGGGAACTCTCAATTTACAACAGAAACAATGTACTCAAGTTCTAGTTTAATTAACCTATACTTCTAAATATATTTGATACACTGGGCTGGAAGAAGTTGATCCCACTGATTGAGTGTGGGGCAGTCAGCCTCTGAGATGGCTCCCAATGAGCACACCTCCTGATATTCACACCTCCCACACTGTACCAGGGTTGGTCATTCTAATCACTAGACTACAACAGACGTGATGATGTCTGTCTTCCGATATTAGGTTATCAAAGATGGAGGATTTCATCTCCAACTGGCTTGTTTTCTCCGCCCCTCCACCCCCCAATCCCTGCCTCTTCCTCATCACTTGCTCTAGAGAAAGCCAAGAGCCATGTCATGAGGACACTCAGGCAGCCTATGGAGAGGTCCACATGGCAAAGAACTAAGGCTTCCTGCCAACGATCAGAGAAGTGAACTTAGAAGCACATCCTCCCACCAATCTTTCAGATACCTGCAACCCCAGCCAACAGCTTGACTGCAACCTTAAGTGAGACACTGAACCAGAGGCACCCAGCTAAGCCACTCTCATATTCCTGACCCACAGAAAACTGTGAGATAATAAATGTTGTTTGTTGTTGTTGTTGTTTTTTTTTTTTTTTTTTTTTTTTGTGGTACGCGGGCTTCTCACTGTTGTGGCCTCTCCCGTTGCGGAGCACAGGCTCCGGATGCGCAGGCTCAGCGGCCATGGCTCACGGGCCTAGCCGCTCTGCGGCATGTGGGATCTTCCCAGACCGGGGCATGAACCCATGTCCCCTGCATCGGCAGGCGGATTCTCAACCACTGCACCACCAGGGAAGCCCTTGTTTGTTGTTTTTTGAGGTAATTTGTTTTGCAGCAAGAGATAACTAATACATCGTAAGTCTGAGTGCTGGAGGGCTAAAGAGCACCAATTACACTCCCCCAAGAGAAGAAAAGTACTTTGTCCTAACAGATCCTTGCTGGCTACAGAAAAGGTATTGAATATATATGAAAAGGATAATATTTAAATTCTAATCAAAAGGCCACTTGCAATTCCCTTGAAGGAACACGACCAAACAAATGCCTTAGTAAAGAAAAAAGTAAACTATTTCTTGTATCTGAAATCACATATCCTTCCCAGCTTCTAGGTTACCCGGAATTTCTAGTACTCATTTCAGTTCTTTTTCTCTCACAAATTTATTTATTTATTTATATTTAACTGCATTGGGTGTTCATTGCTGCGCGCGGGCTTTCTCTAGTTGCAGCGAGCAGGGGTTCCTCTTCATTGCAGTGCCTGGGCTTCTCATTGCAGTGGCTTCTCTTGTTGCAAGGCATGGGCTCTAGAGCGCAGGCTCAGTAGTTGTGGTGCACGGGCTTAGTTGCTCCACGGCATGTGGGATCTTCCCGAACCAGGGCTCGAACCCGTGTCCCGTGCATTGGAAGGCAGATTCTTAACCACTGCGCCACCAGGGAAGTCCCCCAAAGTGCTTAGTCTTAAAAAAAAGAATCTGAGGGACTTCCCTGGTGGCGCAGTCATTAAGAATCCGCCTGCCAGGCTTCCCTGGTGGAGCAGTGGTTGAGAATCTGCCTGCTAATGCAGGGGACATGGGTTCGAGCCCTGGTCTGGGAGGATCCCACATGCCGCGGAGCAACTAGGCCCGTGAGCCACAACTACTGAGCCTGCGCATCTGGAGCCTGTGCTCCGCAACAAGAGAGGCCGCGATAGTGAGAGGCCCACGCACCGTGATGAAGAGTGGCCCCTGCTTGCCACAATTAGAGAAAGCCGTCGCACAGAAACGAAGACCCAACACAGCAAAAATAAATTAATTAATAAACTCCTACCCCCAACATCTTCTTTAAAAAAAAAAAGAATCCTCCTGCCAATGCACGGGACACAGGTTCAAGCCCTGGTTCAGGAAGATCCCACATGCCATGGAGCAACTAAGCCCGTGCGCCACAACTACTGAGCCTGTGCTCTAGAGCCTGTGAGCCACAACTACTGAACCCTGCACACACAGAGCCCATGCTCCGCAACAAGAGAAGCCACAGCAATGAGAAGCCCATGAATTGCAACGAAGAGTAGCCCCCACTTGCCCACGTGCAGCAATGAAGACACAACGCAGCCAAAAATAAATCTAAAAAAAAAAGACTAAGCACTTTGTTATGTGTCAGACACTATGCTGGGTGCTGGAGATATAACTGTTAAGAAGTTAAGCACAACCTCTGCTCTAGCAATACTCTGAAATACCAAAATTTCTATACAACAAAGGATTTTTTTTAGTAATAAATGATTCTATGAATATACTGTTTTATTGTACTGTTAACACAAAACTTTTATTTTTATAAATTAAATGCTAAAAATCAAATGTCTTCTATTTGATCAGCCAATATAATAATATTCCTACAAATAATATAATTACTAGTTAACACTTATTGAGCACAAGTACCAGGCACTAAACACATTCTATACCTCATTTAATCTCACAATTATTATTATCCTGAATAAGATCTTTAGTCTCATTCTTTGCCACTCTCTTCTCATTTTCCCACCACTTTCCTGATTCATACTTTCAGAGATGCCATCCCTGAACCCCAGAGCAGGTCTCCTATATATGAATGCTCTGTGAGCCTCCAACAACTGTAATTAAATAACCAGATGATAAATTGTTTAATGTCCATCCTTATGCAAAAATGCAAGTCCCACAGGAGCAGGGAAGTATCTTTCTTGTAACCTACTTTATTCCCTGAGGTCAGGGGTTTTAAAAGGCAATTAATAAATGCTTGCTGAATAAAAGAATGAGCTAGTGTGTCACACCGACTCTTATTTCCCTAACAACAGCCTCTTTATTACCTAATGCAGTGTTCTTCAAACTACATCCAGGAACAGCAGATGGTCCCTACTAGTCTATCACCCAGTCTACAGATAGTTAGGGGACTTCAGAGGAAGAAACCCAATTAACCATTTCCTTCATCTATATTTTACAAATGTGAGCCATATAATAATATTTCCACAATAATCCTATTACTTCCTAGTTGAATGAAAACCTCCACACCATAAACCACCAGCCCCCGTTCATGTGGCTCTCAGAATCCTGGAACTAGACATATATCTTCCCAGGTAAGCAACTGGGTAGTATTTTCCTGGAGAAACTGAATGTCCAAAGAAAATATCTGCATTCGGAGGGCTTCCAACAGTGAAGCTAGCTCACCACCAACTTACCCTATAGTCAAGCTGATGTGCGTAAGCTTCCAATTGTCTCACATTTAAGAATAAATATTTAAAGTGAGAACAGACAGCCTAGAATCACCAGGCACAAAGAAGGCTTGTTAGCATGAAAGAAAGGGAACCAAGTAAACACACAAATTAATTTTTAGAAAAAAAAAATTGCAGGAATGAGAAGGAAATTTCACACATAAAAAAAGTTAATTACTAACATCCTAAAAGACATTAGGAAAGATTTTAAAGGATGCTATTTTTAAGAGAGAGCAAGTGAGAATAAAAAATAAAGAACATTGGGAAAGTTAAACATGACAGTGTGTCATGAGCCCCCAAGACCATCCTCAAGTTCGGTAGTATGCTAGAAGGACTCACAGGACTTGACATACAGTCACATTCACAGCTATGATTCATTAGAACAAAAGGATACAAAGCAAAATCAGCAAAATGAAAAGGTACAAAGTCCAGAGGAAACTAGACACAAGCTTCCAAGGGTCTTCTGCTTCCAAGGGAGTCAGATGGGGGATGCTAAATTCCTCCAACAATGGGTTGTGACAACATATGTGAAATACTGTCTACCAGGTAAGTTCATTAGAGACCCAGTGCTCAGGTTTTGGGTTTTTTTTAAAGATTTATTTATTTATTTATTTTATTTATTTTTGGCTGTGTCGGGTCTTAGTTGCGGCACACAGGATCTTTCATTGGGGCTCTTCACTGTGGTGCGCGGGCTTCTCTCTAGTTGTGGCGTGCAGGTTTTCTCTTCTTCTTTAGTTGTGGCACGCAGGCTCCAGGGCGCAAGCGCTCTGTAGTTGTGGCATGTGGGCTCTAGCTGTGGGCTCTGTAGTCTGCAGCACTCAAGCTCTCTAGTTGAGGCACAAGAGCTCAGTAGTTGTGGTGTGCGAGCTTAGTTGCCCTGCGGCTTGTGGGATCTTAGTTCCCTGACCAGGGATCCCCTGCACGGTAAGGCGGATTCTTTACCACTGGACCACCAGGGAAGTCCCTGCTCAGGGTTTTTATTGGAGGTACCTTCTGCCTAGCCATACCAAAGTTACAGACACCCAGATGGAAAGCAGGTGTTCAGCATAAATCATGTTTGAACAGTTTAAGCACAGTGAACCACTCTTATTGAGGAATGGTGGGAACCCTTCCAAAATCCAAGGTCCCAGACACCAGCCAAGGGTCAACCTTGCAAACAGACCTTTCTAAGAGTAACAGTCTCAGGCCTGCTATGTTAACTCTGCACAAATGGAAAAAATAAAAAATTAAAGAGTTGGAAGATAAAGTCAAGACCCTCTCCCGGAAAAAGAACAAAAGAAAACACTATGAGAGGAAAACGGTTTTAAAAATCACAAGATGAATCAATTCCAAAATGTGAAAAAAAAAAAAAAAAAGGCAGAGAAAAAAAGAACATGGAAGGAAGAAATTACCAAAGAAATAATATAAGAAATATCTCAGATCTGAAGAATATGAGTCTCCAAACTGAAAAAGACCCATTAAGTACCCAAGTATGTTATTACTCAGGGGTCCCCAACCCCCAAGCCACAGACTGGTACCGGTCCAAGGCCTGTTAGGAACCGGGCCTCACAGCAGGAGGTGAGCGGCAGGCAAGAAAGAGAAGCTTCATCTGCTGCTCCCCATCGCTCACATTACCGCCTGAACCACCCCCCCCCCACCATCCGAGGAAAAATTGTCATCCACGAAACTGGTCCCTGGGGCCAAAAAGGCTGGGGACCACTGTTATTACTGAACTGCACAATAGCAAGGACAAAGGAAAAAGTCCCAAGGGCTTCTACAAAAGAAAAAATTTAAAAAGAAGCTGCTCACGGGCTTCCCTGGTGGCGCAGTGGTTGAGAGTCTGCCTGCCGATGCAGGGGACATGGGCTCGTGCCCCGGTCTGGGAGGATCCCACGTGCCGCGGAGCGGCTGGACCCGTGAGCCATGGGCGCTGAGCCTGCGCGTCCGGAGCCTGTGCTCCACAACGGGAGAGGCCACAGCAGTGGGAGGCACACATACAGCAAAAAAAAAAAAAAAAAAAAAGAAGAAGCTGCTCACAACATTATAGGAACCAGAATGTCATTAGATTTAGCAATAATTTCAGTGATAAACTAGAAGACAATGAAGAAATGCTTTAAAAATTCTAGGAAAAATTTTCTTTCTAGAGCTTAATACCCAGACAAATGATCAAATAACAAAAAGGTAGAATAAAAATATTCTCAAACATTCAGAGTCTCAAAATTTATCCCTTCTGCACCTTTTTGTTCAGCAAGCTGTGGAGGATGTGCTACAAACAAATGGGATCCAAAAAACAGGGAAATCAACACAGGACACAAGCAATGGGAATTCCAAAATGACAATGAAGGGAGAACCTCAGGCTGATAGCTACACACCTGGCCTAACAAGGAGCCATCTTTAAACAGGAGAACAGGAAGAAGTCCTCTGGGAAAACAACTTCAATGGATAAATTAATAGGCTTGACCCTGTGTGAAAAAGAGTACTGAAACCATGTTAATAATATGAACAATTAACAACAAGTAAACCAAAAACAAAGCAAATGGAAAAAAAAAATGAGGCAGTTACCAACTTGAAGAGGCACAAAACATTGTACAAGAAATTAAACTTAATCACAGTACACTAGCTGGCTCAGCCTCAAACAACATTATAAACATCTAATGGTAGTCCCAGAAGGAGATTAATAGAGATAATAGGCAAGAGGCAATATTTGAAAAGGTAATGACTTTCCATATGATCCAGCAATCACGCTCTTTGGTATTTACCCAAAGGAATTGAAAACATATGTCCACACAAAAATCTGCCATGGAGGTTCACAGCAGCTATGTTCATTACTGCTAAACTTGGAAGCAACCAATATGTCCTTCAGTAGGTGAATGGATTAATAAACTATGGTTACCTCAAGACCATGGAATGTTAATCAGCACTAAGAAGAAATGAACTATCAAGCCATGAAAAGACAAGGAAACTTAAAAGTATGATGTTAAGTGAAAGAAGCATCTATGAAAAGGCTACATACTGTATGAGTCCAACTCGAGGACATTCTGAAAAAAGCAAAACTATGAGACAATAAAAAGATCAGCGGTTGCCAGGGTGGAGTTGGGGAGATGAATAGGCAGAGCAGGGGATTTCTGGGACAGGGAAAATACTCTGTGTGATATTATAATAATGGAGATGTCATTATAGATTTGTCTAAACCCATAGAACATACAAAACCAAGAGCAAACCCTAAGGTAAAGTTTGGACTTTAGATGATTATGATGTATCGACGCAGGTTCATCGTTGGTAAAAAATGTACTATCCTGGGTCTTCCCTGGTGGCGAAGTGGTTAAGAATCCAACTGCCAATGCAGGGGACACGGGTTCGAGCCCTGGTCCAGGAAGATCTCACATGCCACAGAGCAACAAAGGCCATGCGCTGCAACTACTGAGCCTGCATGCCACAACTACTGAAGCCAGCATGCCTAGAGCCCATGCTCCGCAACGAGAAGCCACCGCAACGAGAAGCCCATGCGCCACAACTAGAGAAAGCCTGCATGCAGCAACGAAGACCCAACGCAGCCAAAAATTAATTAATTAATTAATTAATTAATTAATTAAAAAAGATGTGCCATTCTAGTGAGTGATGTTGATAATGGGGGAGATTATGCGTGTACAGGGAAAGGAGGTATATGGGAAATCTCTGTATCTTTCTCTCAACTTTGCTGTAAACCTAACACTACTCTAAAAAAATAAAGAAGGCCAAGGTCAACTGCGGGGGTGGGGAAAGGTAATGGCTTAAATTTTTTAGAACTTTATACAATGACAATCCTCAGCTCCAGGAAATCCAAAAATCCAAACCATATTAAATAAAAAGAAATCCATACATCTACAAACATTTCAGTGAAACTGCAGAGCAACAAAGAACAAACTAAAAAACAGCCACAGAGAAAATATCACCCATAAGGTAATGACAATTATGCCTAAATTCTCACCAGCAATGGTAGAGCTCAAAAAGATACTTAAGTGGTATCTTTAACACACTGAGAGAAAAACAAATCCCTAGAATTCTATCTTCCCAGTAAAACTTCCATTCATGAATAAGGAGGAATAAAGACACTGACACTGAAAGACATTGAATAAAAGGAAAACAGCAATTACCACAACAGATTCCCATCAAAGGAAATTCTAAAAAATACGCTTCAAGCGGAAGAGAAATGAACCCAGAAAGAAAGTCTGAGATTCAGGAAGAAAAAAAAAAAAGAAAACGTTGGACAAATAAAAGCCATATAATAAAATGTCAGAAGTGAATCCAAATATATAGGTAACCACAATGAATATCAACAGGCCAAACTCCCCACTTACAAGGAAAAAAATTCAGACTGGTTACGTATGTGCTGCTTATAAGAGATGGACTAACATAAGGGCACAGAAAGATTACTGGTCAAAGAATGGAAAAAGATCTGAGAACCAAATATAAAACAAAAGAAAACTAGAGCAAATGAGAGCAAAAAGCACTGGAAATAAAGAAAATCACTACATAATGACACAAGATTCAAACCATCTGGAAGATACCATTTTTAAATCTCTACTTTAAAATAATAATTAACACACACACACACACACACACACAAACCTGAGGCATCTACAAGTAAGTTACAAAGAGACACTCTGCAAAAGAATCACCTAGCAGAGAAGCAAGAAGAACTACAATCCTGCAGCCTGTGGAACAAAAACCACATTCACAGAAAGATAGACAAGATGAAAAGGCAGAGGGCTACTTACCAGATGAAGGAACAAGATAAAACCCCAGAAAAACAGCTAAATGAAGTGGAGATAGGCAACCTTCTGGAAAAAGCATTCAGAATAATGATAGTGAAGATGATCCAGGACCTCGGAAAAAGAATGGAGGCAAAGATCGAAAACATGCAAGAAACGTTTAACAAAGACCTAGAAGAATTAAAGAACAAACAAACAGAGATGAACAATACAATAACTGAAATAAAAAATACACTAGAAGGAATCAATAGCAGAATAACTGAGGCAAAAGAACGGATAAGTGACCTGGAAGACAGAATGGTGGAATTCACTGCTGCAGAACAGAATACAGAAAAAAGAATGAAAAGAAATGAAGATAGCCTAAGACACGTCTGGGACAACATTAAACGCAACAACATTCACATTATAGGGGTCCCAGAAGGAGAAGAGAGACAGAAAGGACAAGAGAAAATATTTGAAGAGATTATAGTCAAAAACTTCTCTAACATGGGAAAGGAAATAGCCACCCAAGTCCAGGAAGCACAGCGAGTCCCATACAGGATAAACCCAAGGAGAAACACACCAAGACACACAGTAATCAAATTGGCAAAAATTCAAGACAAAGAAAAATTATTGAAAGCAGCAAGGGAAAAACGACAAATAACATACAAGGGAACTCCCATAAGGTTAACAGCTGATTTCTCAGCAAAAACTCTACAAGCCAGAAGGGAGTGGCATGATATACTTAAAGTGATGAAAGGGAAGAACCTACAACCAGGATCACTCTACCCAGCAAGGATCTCATGCAGATTCGATGGAGAAATCAAAAGCTTTACAGACAAGCAAAAGCTAAGAGAATTCAGCACCACCAAACCAGCTCTACAACAAATGCTAAAGGAACTTCTCTAAGTGGGAAACAGAAGAAAAGGACCTACAAAAACAAACCCAAAACAATTAAGAAAATGGTAATAGGAACATACATATCGATAATTACCTTACACATGAATGGATTAAAGGCTCCAACAAAAAGACACAGGCTCACTGAATGGATACAAAAACAAGACCCATATATATGCTGTCTATAGGACACCCACTTCAGGGCTTCCCTGGTGGCGCAGTGGTTGAGAGTCCGCCTGCCGATGTGGGGGACACGGGTTCGTGCCCCGGTCCGGGAAGATCCCACGTGCCGTGGAGCGGCTGGGCCGGTGAGCCATGGCCGCTGAGCCTGCGCGTCCGGAGCCTGTGCTCCACAACGGGAGAGGCCACAGTAGTGAGAAGCCCGCGTACTGCACAAAAAAAAAAAAAAAAAAGACACCCACTTCAGACCTAGGGACACATACAGACTGAAAGTGAGGGGATGGAAAAAGATATTCCATGCAAATGGAAATCAAAAGAAAGCTGGAGTAGCAATACTCATATCAGATAAAATAGACTTTAAAATAAAGAATGTTACAGAGACAAGGACACTACATAATGAACAAGGGATCAATCCAGGAAGAAGATATGACAATTATATATGCCCCCAACACAGGAGCACCTCAATACATAAGGCAACTGCTAACAGCTATAAAAGAGGAAATGGACAGTAACACAATAATAGTGGGGGACTTTAACACCTTACATACACCAATGGACAGATCATCCAAAATGAAAATAAATAAGGAAACAGAAGCTTTAAATGACACAATAGACCAGATACATTTAATTGATACTTACAGGACATTCCATCCAAAAACAGTAGATTACACTTTCTTCTCAAGTGCGCATGGAACATTCTCCAGGATAGATCACATTTTGGGTCACAAATCAAGTCTCAGTAAATTTAAGAAAACTGAAATCATATCAAGCATCTTTTCTGACCACAACACTATGAGATTAGAAATGAATTACAGGGAGAAAAACATAAAAAACACATGGAGGCTAAACAATACGTTACTAAATAACCAAGAGATCACTGAAGAAATCAAAGAGGAAATCAAAAAATACCTAGAGAAAAATGACAATGAATACACAATGATCCAAAACCTATGGGATGCAGCAAAAGCAGTTCTAAGAGGGAAGTTTATAGCTATACAAGCCTACCTCAAGAAACAAGAAAAACCTCAAATAAACAATCTAACCTTACACCTAAAGGAACTAGAGAAAAAAGAACAAACAAAACCCCAAGTTAGCAGAAGGAAAGAAATCATAAAGATCAGAGCTGGAATAAATGAAATAGAAACAAAGAAAACAATTGCAAAGATCAATAAAACTAAAATAAATAAAACTGGTTCTTTGAGAAGATAAACAAAATTGATAAACCATTGGTCAGACTCATCAAGAAAAAGAGGGAGAAGACTCAAATCAATAAAATTAGAAATGAAAAAGGAGAAGTTACAACAGACACCATAGAATACAAAGCATCTTAAGAGATTACTACAAGCAACTCTATGCCAATAAAATGGACAACCTGGAAGAAATGGACAAATTCATAGAAAGGTATAACCTTCCAAGACTGAGCCAGGAAGAAATAGAAAATATGAACACACCAGTCACAAGTAATAATATTGAAACTGTGATTAAAAATCTTCCAACAAACAAAAGTGCAGGACCAGATGGCTTCAGAGGTGAATTCTATCAAACATTTAGAGAAGAGCTAACACCCATCCTTCTCAAACTCTTCCAAAAAACTGCAGTGGAAGGAACACTCCCAAACTCATTCTATGAGGCCACCATCACCCTGATACCAAAACCAGACAAAGATACCACAAAAAAAGAAAATTACAGACCAATATCACTGATGAATATAGATGCAAAAGTCTGCAACAAAATACTAGCAAACAGAATCCAACAACACATTAAAAGGATCACACACCATGATCAACTGGGATTTATCCCAGGGATGCAAGGATTCTTCAATATACGCAAATCAATCAGTGTGATACACCATATTAACAAATTGAAGAATAAAAACCATATGATCATCTCAATAGATGCAGAAAAAGCTTTTGAGAAAATTCAACACCCATTTATGACAAATACTCTCCAGAAAGTGGCCATAGAGGGAACCTACCTCAACATAATAAAGGCCATATATGACAAACCCACAGCAAACATCATTCTCAATGGTGAAAAACTAAAAGCATTTCCTCTAAGATCAGGAACAAGACAAGGATGTCCACTCTCACCACTATTATTCAACATAGTTTTGGAAGTCCTAGCCACAGCAATCAGAGAAGATAAAGAAATAAAAGGAATACGAATTTGAGAAGAAAAAGTAAAACTGTCACTGTTTGCAGATGACATGATACTATACATAGAGAATCCTAAAAATGCCACCAGAAAACTACTAGAGCTAATCAACAAATTTGGTAAAGTTGCAGGATACAAAATTAATGCACAGAAATCTCTTGCATTCCTATACACTAATGATGAAAAATCTGAGAGAAATTAAGGAAACACTCCCATTTACCACTGCAACAAAAAGAATTAAATACCTAGGAATAAACCTACCTAGGGAAACCAAAGACCTTGTATGCAGAAAACTATAAGACACTGATGAAAGAAATTAAAGATGATACCAACAGATGGAGAGATATACCATGTTCTTGGATTGGAAGAATCAATATTGTGAACATGACTATACTACCCAAAGCAATCTACAGATTCAATGCAATCCCTATCAAATTACCAATGTCATTTTTTACAGAAGTAGAACAAAAAATCTTAAAATTTGTATGGAGCCACAAAAGACCCTGAATAGCCAAAGCAGTCTTGAGGGAAAAAAACGGAGCTGGAGGAATCAGACTCCCTGACTTCAGACTATACTACAAAACTACAGTAATCAAGACAATATGGTACTGGCACAAAACAGAAACACAGATCAATGGAACAAGATAGAAAACCCAGAGATAAACCCACACACCTATGGTCAACTAATCTATGACAAAGGAGGCAAGGATATACAATGGAGAAAAAAAGACATTCTCTTCAGTAAGTGGTGCTGGGAAAACTGGACAGCTGCATGTAAAAGAATGAAATTAGAACACTCCCTAACACCATACACAAAAATAAACTCAAAATGGATTAGAGACCTAAATGTAAGACCGGACACTATAAAACTCTTAGAGGAAAACATAGGAAGAACATTCTTTGACATAAATCACAGCAAGATCTTTTTTGATCCACCTCCTAGAGAAATGGAAATAAAAACAAAAATAAACAAATGGGACCTAATGAAACTTAAAAGCTTTTGCACAGCAAAGGAAACCATAAACAAGACGAAAAGACAACCCTCAGAATGGGAGGAAAGGGCCTCCCTGGTGGCGCAGTGGTTGAGAGTCCGCCTGCCGATGCAGGGGATACGGGTTCGTGCCCCGGTCTGGGAGGATCCCATATGCCGCGGAGCGGCTGGGCCCGTGAGCCATGGCCGCTGGGCCTGCGCATCCGGAGCCTGTGCTCCGCAACGGGAGAGGCCACAACAGTGAGAGGCCCGCATACCGCAAAAAGAAAAAAAAAAAAAAAAAAAAAAAAAAAAAAAAGAATGGGAGGAAATATTTACAAACGAATCAACGGACAAAGGATTAATCTCCAAAATATATAAACAGCTCGTGCAGCTCAATATTAAAGAAATAAACAACCCAATCCAAAAATGGGCAGAAGACCTAAACAGACATTTCTCCAAAGAAGACATACAGATGGCCAAGAAGCACATGAAAAGCTGCTCAACATCACTAATTATTAGAGAAATGCAAATCAAAACTACAATGAAGTATCACCTCACAACAGTTAGAATGGGCATCATCAGAAAATCTACAAACAACGAATGATGGAGAGGGTGTGGAGAAAAGGGAACCCTCTCGCACTGTTGGTGGGAATGTAAATTGATACGGCCACTACGAAGAACAGTATGGAGGTTCCTTAAAAATCTAAAAATAGAATTACCATATGATCCAGCAATCCCACTACTGGGTATATACCCTGAGAAAACCATAATTCAAAAAGACACATGCACCCCAATGTTCACTGCAGCACTATTTACAATAGCCAGCTCATGGAAGGAACCTAAATGCCCATCGACAGATGAATGGATAAAGAAGTTGTGATACATATATACAATGGAATATTACTCAGCCATAAAAAGGAACGAAATTGGGTCATTTGTTGAGACGTGGATGGATCTAGAGACTGTCATACAGAGTGAAGTAAGTCAGAAAGAGAAAAACAAATACTGTATATTAATGCATATATGTGGAACCTAGAAAAATGGTACAGATGAACTGGTTTGCAGGGCCGAAGTTGAGACAAAGATGTAGAGAACAAACGTATGGACACCAAGGGGGGAAAGCCGCAGGGGGTTGGGGATGGTGGTGTGCTGAATTGGGTGATTGGGATTGACAGGTGTACACTGATGTGTATAAAATTGATGACTAATAATAACCTGCTGTATAAAAAAATAAATAAAATTCAAAAATTCAAAAAAAAACTAATACTAAACTTTCTTTGGGTTATTTGTATGGAAATATCTTAATATAAATGTTTCAGACATTACATGAAATTCCTAAAAACCTTATATGTTCTTGTATAAGAAGTCATAATTCTAGTTATTGCTTTAAAATGTATATCTAAGAAATAACTAAATTTCCTTGTCAATTGCATTATTATGAACTTTCATCAAATCTTTAACCGTGGTCATTTTTAATTCTTTTGTCATTTACAGACAGTTCTGGGTGTACTCTGACGCTTTTGCAAAAATGTTCCTATAAAAGGGTTTCATCTTCAAGGAATTCATGGAAAAGACTCTGACAAGTACAGGTTTCTGGTAACTGACTATACTGCTGAACTGAATGATTAAGCATTTTCAGAACTCTAATGGAAAACTGCTGAATTCATAAAAGTGCTAACAAAAGATCAAGATTAAAAATAATTAATTACATGGGACTGAGTGAACTGATGAGGGTGATTATAATTTTTGTGACTTTGTTTGAATTTTTTTTAAAAAGTCAAAAAATAAAAAATAAAAAAGAACCAGTTAGCAAAAAACTGAGGCCTCCAGCCAACAGTTGTGTAAATGATCAGGTTGGAATTAAATCTTCCAGGCACAGTCAAGCCTTCAGATGACTGCAGCCCAGCCAAGAGCTTGACTGGAACCTCATGAAAGACTGTAGGCCAGAAACACCTAGCTAAGCTGCTGCTGGATTTCTAACACGCAGAAATGTTATGAGATAATAAATGTTTCTGGTCCAATATTGCTACATTTGGGGGAATTTGTTACACAGCAATAAATAACTAATACAATGCTCAAGCTCATAAAGCTAACTTCAAATTTGAAAGTACTGGTATCATACAAACCGTATTCACTGGCCACAGAACACTTAAGATAGAAATTACCAACCAGCAGAAAACCAGGAAAATGTCTGGAAATCAAGAAACACTCTGGATGAGTGAGCTGTAACTAAAACAGCATTTAATAAATAATTACTATGCTTTATTTTTATTTTTAAATTGTGATTTTCTTCCTCAAATTATTGCTCAAGGACCTTCAAACATTAATTTTTTTGTTTTACATAGCCAAGTGCCTAGGCTTCAGTAGCCTAATCTTAACGGGAGATACTTCCTCTACCTCAAGCAAATTTGATTCTTATTCTCAATTATTGGGAAGTAAATTACTTCTTTGATGTCTCATGCTTTATCTTAAAAAAAGATGCAAATTCTGCATTCTATTCCATAATAGCCATATTTGTTTATATTTTCAAAATTTTTCAAAAAAATTTAAATAAAATCATCTTCCAAAAAGACTACCCAAAATATGCTTATGAGTTGGAGCCTAGCATACCTACTTGGACTTACGTTACATATGCCTAAGAATGAAAAACACAGTATGCAATTTCTGTAGAGTCTACAGTACTGAATATTGATTAATCTCACATCTGAAACCCAAAGGTGAAAGAAGAAAAAAAAAATACCACTTCAAAAATCAGGAAACTGGTAAAAACAAAATAGATTTTTAAAGCATGTGAATTATTTGGGAATTTGTTATTGACAAACTTTGAGTATGGACCGTGTTATTAAAGAGAACAGTAGTGTTATCAAAGTTAAATTTCCTGACTTCAGTAATTGTACTGTAGTTAAGTAAGAGAAGTCCTTAATTATTAAGACATACTGAAGTATTTAGGAATAAAGGAACATGATGCCTACAACTTACTGTCAAATGCCTCCTCCACATGCAACAAATGAATATATGTGTGTGTGTGTTTATATTATATACACACCCATGCACAGACACATGGACAGAGAAAGAGAGAATAAATAATAAAACGTAAAACAAAGAGCAAAATATAAACAGCTAGTAAATCTAGGTAAAGAATATATGGGACGTTTTATACTACTGTTGCAACTTTTCTGTAAGTTTTAAATTATTCAAAATTCTAAAAGTACATAGGTAGTGCTGGCAGCCCCAGAATTCCAATGTAGTGTTTACCTACCAAAACAATCTGCCTCCAGGTCATCATTTTATCTAGTATTTAAATTATGTTCAATTGTGAAAATTACTTTTCTAACACAGTTTTTTTAAAGCCAGCAACCAAACTTCTGAATCATCCTGTTTTTCTAGTTATGTGAAAGAAATAATGCAATTGATGTTAAAAATGAAAACGGACATCCAAATAGTAGAGTTCAAATACGCACACTCAATGGTTACGGTGTTTACCTCTGGCATTCAAATTTTTAAGAACATATTAACAAAATATTCTCATACAATTCACAAATTGTAAATTTTAATACATTTTAAATTGCAGAAGAAAAGTCAGAACAGTCAGTGAAGAGTCCAAAGCAGGCTTCACCTCTTTCCTGAGGCTGAGAAAAGATGTTTTGAATGGCAAAAATTCTGTTTGCTGGTTGTAACACGACATTTAAAACGATCCTAAGGACTTCCCTGGTGGCGCAGTGGTTAAGAATCCACCTGCCAATGCAGGGGACACGGGTTTGAGCCCTGGTCCAGAAAGATCCCACATGCCACGGAGCAACTAAGCCCATGCACCACAACTACTGAGCCTACACTCTAGAGCCTGCGAGCCACAACTACTGAGCCTGCGTGCCACAACTACTGAAGCCCGCATGCCTAGAGCCCATGTTCCACAGCAAGAGAAGCCACTGCAATGAGAAGCCCGTGCACCGCCATGAAGAGTGGCCCCTACTCGCTGCAACTAGAGAAAGCCCGCACAGCAACAAAGACCCAACACAGCTATAAATGAATGAATGAATGAATGAATAAACAAATAAATAAGATCCTAAACTCATTCCAGGAAAGGAGAGGCTTTTCAAATAACAGAGCTCAAGAACCTGCCACTGTGCTTAGCTTACTACTTAGTTCACGCCAGAAGCCCAAGCTTCTGTACTAATAATGGCCATTTGTTACTATCAGGCTGAATGAAAGAGAGTTTCATTCATAAAAAAAGAAAGCTAACGATCAAAATAAATTTGGAATCATCATGAAGAGGCAAAGAAGAGGGTCATTCTACTAGCTGTTGTAATTCATCTGGGTTACCTAGGAGATAAAGGACTACTGCTGCATAAGGACAGGGGAGGACTCTGCCTGGAACCCTAAGGATTCTCTGAAATATCTCTTATATGTGTGTAATAGTAAAAGTTAATGGAAAATACACACACACAAAGCAATGTGAAGAATACATGAGGATGCTGTGAAGAATATGTGAGGACACATATTCTTCACTAATGAAGGTTTGGGTTACCCCACCAGCTGAGGCCCTGAATGAGGGCAAAAGAAACATGGAATGAGCAGAAGAGAGTAGTTATAAGGATGAATTTACAATCACTCAACTAGTTAACAAAAGCAAAGACTACAGCAGTTACACATATAGTCTTCTTTGCTTACTACAGAAGATTTTGCGTGAATGTACAAACCAATTTCTTCTCTCTTCTCCTCAATATGTTATACAAACTTTATTAGTAAAGGTTAACTTTACAACTTAGTCTTTAAGTAGCATGATATTCAGATGGGACTATGAATTTGAGACATAATTAACAGCCTAAAAATGGATAGTGTGAATGTCACCCAAATATGGATACAATGAGTATTGGGTCTTGCTTCCCATTTGGCGAAGAAGGTAAGGATATCTCCCTTTTTTTTTTTAATTAATTTATTTTATTTTATTTATTTTTGGCTGTGTAGGGTCTTCGTTGCTGCACACGGGCTTTCTCTCGCAGCGAGTGGGGGCTACTCTTCATTGTAGTGCACGGGCCTCTCATTGCGGTGGCTTCTCTTATTGCTGAGCATGGGCTCTAGGCGTGTGGGCTTCAGTAGTTGTGGCTCATGGGCTCAAGAGCACAGGCTCAGTAGTTGTGGCGCACGGGCTTAGTTGCTCCACGGCATGTGGGATCTTCCCAGACCAGGGATCAAACCTGTGTCCCCTGAATTGGCAGGCAGACCCTTAACCACTGGGCCACCAGGGAAGTCCCAGGACATCTTCATTTTTATAAAGAAGACTTCCATCTTCTTAGGCAAAAGCATAGTGTTTGTCTTCTGTACACAAGATCAAATATCTGTATAAAGGCACGGATGGCTGCTGAGTAGCCAAAGGAGTGCATTGTGCCAACTGCTAAGTTGCTGCCTCTCATCTTCACACCTATCCTTCTCTACCTTGTTTTCTGATGGCGGGGCTACTGTGCAAACTACATTTCCCTTTGCTAGCTGGCTCCTTGTTAAGCCTCTGCCAAGGGGACACTAAAGAAATCCTGTCAAGACTGGAGGAGGTGGGACTTCCCTGGTGGTCCAGGGGTTAAGACTCCGAGCTCCCAAGGCAGAGGGCCTGGATTCGATCCCTGGTCAGGGAACTAGATCCCGCATGCCACAACTCAGAGCCCACATGCCACAACTAAAAGATCCTGCATGCCGCAACTAAGACCCAGTGCTGCCAAATAAATAAATAAATAAATAAATAAATACTTAAAAAAAAAAAGACTGTAGGAAGGACAAAGGCCTTGATTCTTCCTCTTTGCAAAATATCTACACTACCTTAATCTTGAGAAAGAACAACAAACTTGAAATATTTACAATACCTGATTTCAAATGACTATAAAGCTACAATAATCAAGACTGTCAACTGGCACGAGAAAATAGGCATATAGAAGCACACTAAGTACAAAAATTAACTAAAAATGAGTCATAGACCTAAGTGTAGAATCTAAAACAAGATTTCTAGAAGAAAACATAGGAGAAAAATCTTTGTGACCTTGCGTTAGGCAAAGGTTTCTTAGATATACCATCAATAACATGATCCTCTTTTTTTTTTTTTTTAGAAAAACCGATAATTTGGACTTCAGCAAAATTAAGAACATCTGCTTTCAAGACTTTGAGAAGAAAACAAAAGCAAAAAAACAAAACAAGCCAGAAACTGGGAGAAAATATTTGCAAATCACATTATCTTGTAAAGGACTTGTATTCAGCATATATTACAAGCTCTCAAAAATTCAATAATAAAAAATCCCAATTTAAAAAAAATGGGCAAAAGATTCAAATATACACTTCAACAAAGAAAATATTCAGGGGGCTTCCCTGGTGGCGTAGTGGTTGGGAGTCCGCCTGCCGATGCTGGGGACACAGGTTCGTGCCCCGGTCTGGGAAGATTCCACATGCCGCGGAGCGGCTGGGCCCGTGAGCCATGGCCGCTTAGCCTGCGCGTCTGGAGCCTGTGCTCCGCATCGGGAGAGGCCACAGCAGTGAGAGGCCTGCGTACCGCAAAAAAAAAAAAAAAAAAAGAAAATATTCAGATGGTAAATTAAGTACATGAAAAGATGCTCATTGGTCATTAGGGAAATGCAAATCAAAACCAGAATGATATACCATTTCCCACCCACTGGATGGCTATAATTTTAAAAATTTTTAGTCAAAAAAAATTTTTTTAAGTAAATAAATGTTGGCAAGGATGTGGAACAACTGGAATCCTCATATACTCCTGTAAAAATGACATAATCACTTTGGAAAACAATGATTGGCAGCTTCTTAAAAAGTTAAATATACACCCACCATATGACCCAGCCATTCGACTCCTTTGTATTTACTCAAGAGAAATGAATGTATACGTCCACACAAAGTCATATACATGAATCTTCAGGACAACGTCATTTGCAGTAGCTAAAAACTGGAGCAATCCAAGTGTCTACCAACAGGTGAATGAATAAATATTGAGAAAAACAGCTCAGCAGGTGCCCAGAAATGGGATGGAGGTACAGAATGGATTATGGGGGCTGGAGGAAACTTTTGCAGGTGATATATATATTCATTATCTTGATTGTGGTGTTAACACAGGCTTAAAAATATAGGAAAAGTCATCAAATTGTACATTTTAAATATATGCAGTTTATTTATTTACTGTATGGCAAGTTTGCTTTAATAAAACTGTAGAATTTCTATCATTCTAGAAACTGTAGAAATCCTATTCTAGAATTTCTATAATAATAAAAAACTGAAATTCCTAAAATAAAGTTCCTAAGAACATGGGGGGAGGGAGAAGGCACTGTTTTTGTATATTTATTCATATTGGGTGTATATTTACTAATTTTACACCCAATTGGGTGCTCTTCATTATTTCCTATAGTTTTGTCCTTCCACTTGACATGTTTCCCCTCTGCCTAAAGAACTTCCTTTAGTAAGTCTTACAGAGCAGGTCTGCTGGTGATTAATTCTCTCAGCTTTTGTTTGTCTAAAAATGTCTTTATTTTACCCTTATTCCTGAAGGATACTTCTGCTGGGAACAGAATTCTAACTTGACAGGTTTTTTTTGTTCAACACTTAAAAAATGTCATTCCATTATTTCCCAGTTTCCACTGCTGTGTTCAAAATTCAGCCATCAGTTATATTAGTTTCTTTGAAAGTAACATCTTATTTTTTTTCCATCTGGTTGCTTTTAAGAGTTTGTCTCTAGTTTTCAACAGATCAATTAAGATATGTCTGAGTGTATTTAGAAAGTGTATTTTTCTTTGTATTTATCTTGCTTGGGGTTTGCTAAACTACTTGCATCTATGGGTTGATATCCTTCATCAGTTTTGGAAAATGTCTTACCATTATCTCTTCAAATATTTGCTCCCACACTAAGTTCCCTTCTCTACTTCTGGGTTTCCAATTACACGTTACTCGACTTTTTTTTCTTTTTGGGGGGGGCCACGCTGAGTGGCATGTGGGATCTTAGTTCCCCGACTAGGGATCCAACCCGGCACACCCTGCATTGGGAGCATGGTGTCTTAACCACTGGACCACCAGGGAAGTCCCACACACTATTCAACTTTTTACTAGAGTTACACCTATCTCTTTTGTTCTGTCCTACTTCTTCCATTGTTTTTTCCTTCCTGTGCTTCAAACTGGATTATTTTCTATTGACTTGTCTACAAGTTCTGTACTCTTGTCTTTTATTGGTATAGTCTATTAAATCCACCCAACGAATAATTAATGTCAGATACTGTGGGCTTCTTGTTGTTGCATGTTTTTTGTTTTATTTTTAATGTGTCAGGCACTAAGCCCTGGGAACACAGCAGTGAAAAGACAGACACAGTCCCTGCTCTCATACAACTTAAATGATATATATTCGATTGACCTGTTTTCCCATTTTTTTAGATAAATGAAGAGTAAGGCAAGGGGTGGAGTGAGATCCTAGAGTCCTGCACCAAAGTTTTCTCAGTAGCATATAAATGACAGACCTTAAGCTACTGACGTGTTTTTGATTCTTAGAATATCCATTTAATTCCTTTTCATGAATTCCAATTCTCTATAGAAATTCTCCACCTTTCCATTTTGTCCACGTTTTCCTGTATTTTCTTTATCATATCATAGTTATTTTAAAGTCCCTGTCTGATCATTTCAATTACCTGTAGGTCTACTTCTACCATTTATTTTTCTTCTTGATTAAGGATCAGTTTTCCACCTTTTCAAATTTTTAGAAATTGTTCATTGTACACTGGATACTGGAAATGAAAGAGCCTCAGAGACCCCAGAATATATCTTCCTAGTGAGCACTCTCTATCTACTCTATTAGGCAAAAGGGATGAGAGAGGCTCATCATTTCAATCCATTCACGAATTGAAATGTGTCAGTGCTATGCTGCAGTTTTAAGTAAGACTCAGTTCAGCTCTGGTTCATTCTTTTTCTTCAGTCTGTGTCCAGA
Organism: Mesoplodon bidens; assembly: GCF_964165515.1. NCBI lineage: Eukaryota > Metazoa > Chordata > Mammalia > Artiodactyla > Ziphiidae > Mesoplodon > Mesoplodon bidens. The sequence continues at coordinate 13,563,295 of NC_138179.1, forward strand.
ATCAGCAAATGTCAGCAATCCTCTTCTAACCTACAAAGGGTTCTTCTGTATCTGGAATTTTAATTAATCTAGTCGTGATTACTTCTACGGGTCTCCAATATTTTTTAAAATATGATTTTAAAAGTTCATTCAGTTTTTTACTGCTCATTGCAGTGATATAGATGACTGCACTATGTACTACATAGATGACTATACTACCCAGAAGCTTAAGTCTCCCTGCATATCATACAGTGATTCCCAAACCCAGCTTTACATCAAAGTAACCTGGGGAGAGTTTTTAAACTACAACTCATTGTCCATACCTCTAGAACTCATAGATGTTCAGTGGGGCCAGGAAATCTGTACTTTTAACAAGAGTCTTAAGTGATCTGGTAAAGCTGACATTTCTAAAGAAACTGATGTGGGAGTTCCCTGGTGGCCTAGTGGTTAGGATTCCGGGCTGTCACTGCCATGGCCCAGGTTCAATCCCTGGTCCGGTAACTGAGATCCCGCAAGCTGCCCGGTGCAGCCAAAAAAGAAAAAGAAAGAAAGAAACTAACGTGCCTGTTCCTCCTGTCCCCCATCCCCAGCTCGGTATTGATAAGGCCATTAGAGAAAGAACACGCACTACGTACAACAGATAAACTGATACATGAATATAAAAAGTTAAAAGTTCAGAATCACTAAAGACTTTAACGATAAGATGTTAAAATAAATATGTAAAGCCTTCAAAAAATATATTACGATCAAGAAGAGGAGGAAGGAAAGGCAAGAATCATTAGTTAGAGTACATGGTATAATACCTATAGGAGACTGAAAGTAGAACTATTCAATTCAATTTTATTTCTAATTGTTTTAGCAGAAAACAAAATTATCTTCAAATGTGAAAAAGAGCATTGTTGACAGCCATCAGAACACTTAGATAATGCATAAAGACCCCACTTACCTGCTTATCTGAATTCAAGTCTATATGAATTAATCCAAGGGGACAAATGAAAATTTTGAAATGTGACAAGGGGAATGCTGTCTGTGAACTCTGAGAATTCAAACAGAAAGGTGCCAGACTGGGAACAAGAAAACAACAGTGCCTCAAAATGCAGGTGCAGCTAAAGGTGAAAAGGTCATTTTAGGACTATGGACTTAATTTAATGTCAACACCCAAATAATTCTAGGACTGATTATTATGCAGATGACTTTTAAGCACTTACAGAAGGAAGAATTATTTACTAACAATAATGAAATCTTACCTGTGTAAAGCAAGTTTACAAACTACCTTCACATACATTCCCTCGTATCTTTGATTTGTGAAAAAGGGCAGGTAGCATATGTCTCCTCCCCAACCTTCACACACACTCTTCAAAATACTCAGATAGCTTGACTTGCCCAGGTTAACTCATTCCTCAGTAGACAATTAGGACTCAAGCTCAAGTCTTCCCCACTGAGTACTGTATTTATATCGCACAGCTCTGAAGGTGAGCATGAGTTAAGAATAAGTCACACGGAAATGATAACTGGGATTGCTTCAAAATAATGAAAACGCACAGAGCAGGAAAGGGGTAGGACTATGGATGAAACAAAACTAAGCAGAAGCTGGGTAATGGGTACATGGGGGTTCATTTATAATCATCTCTCTATTTTTGTATATGTTAAAATTTTTCATAATAAAACTTTAAAAAAAAATACACATGCACACACATGCTCTTTGATAGGTTAACTGTACTGGTAATCAGATGAATACCAAAAATACAGAGTACCTGAAGCTCAGCATTTTGTAAGCCTTTTTTTTAAGTCTCACATAACACCCTCATATACAAAAATACTTAGAAAAGGGATGACAAATGATATGCCTGAATACTGACCACCACTGCACCAAGAGAAAAAACAACCATGATAGTGAAATATCTTAACAATTTATACTATAAATAATTGAATGAACAATATATTTCGGGGTGGAGGAGACAACCCTGAGGAATACTTAAGATCTGTCTTCCAACATTTTTAAAGTAAAAAGACAAACATTCTTAAGAGTTATAGAGAATAGAATTAGGAACAATGAATAGAAGACTCCAGGAGGCCAAATTCCAAACTTTTCTACTCTTCCCACTCTTCCTTGAGGCTCATGACTCATGTGCTACTCACTAACAAACTTTGTCACAGTCACCTACAAATTTTCTAGATATTTTCCGCATCATCAAAACAATTTGACTCCCGGCTCAGTTTTTCCTCTACCTCACATCCATTACCATCTAGGTGAGTGTTGCCTGATGAACTACAGGACTCCCAATTAAATTTGAATTTCAGATAAACATAAGTAATATTTTTAGTGTAACTATATCCCATGCAATAATTGGGAAATACTTATACTAAACATTTACTGTTTATCTGAAATTCACATTTAACTGGGCATCCTATATTTCCATTTGCTAAATCTGGCAACCCTAATCTAGGTGACTTCAATGTCAAGGTGGACCACCTATCCAACAACTGGTCCCCAACGCTCCTTGATCCCTTCAATTCTAGTGACTATGACCATAACAAAGACGTTGTCTCCAAACTCAGCTGAGTCCTTAATACTGCCCAATATTGCTAAGTGCCCTTAAGCTGCACTCTCTCTCTCTCTCTCATTTACCCCAACAGTCATTAGAGACCAAACCCATTCTTTCCTTCTCTACCATCTCAGTCTCTAAATCCACCACCTGAATTTAGATCCCTATCTTCTTCTACCTCCTATGGTACTTCATTCCACATTTCCCTTTATTATATTTTTCAACCTCTCCCACCGAAGCATAAGCCATTAGATGAAATTACATTCACCCAAAATCTTCAAGTGAGAGCTTAAACATTTTAGTATGGCATATAAGAACCTACCAGATTCACAACTTAGTTCAGGCTTCACTTTCTGTCAAGCTCTCCCTGGCTGCCCAGTCTAAATTAAGTGCTCCTCTCATACACTCCCATTGTATCCTATGCATCCATCATAACATTCACCATAATTTTCTTTTCATCCTTCTCTCTTACTAGACTTTAGGTTCCTTGAGACCAAGAGCATGTCTTGTCTTTATTTCCGCAGCATTTACCACAGCGCTCAGCATCTACCACAAATAATAGGAACGTGAATGTTTAGTGATCAAATAAGACAGAGGAGGCTCAATTTAAGGGACAGTTTCTAACAATTACAATTCTACTAATGGAATGTGTTACCTTGAGATGTAGTACCCCTGGCTGCCCAAAGGGCAAAATAAGATTGCATATCATAGTACTATTTATAACAGACAGGAAAAAAAAAGGATTTATCCTATTGTCTGTAGAGGAACTGGTCAAATTTTGTGAGGTACAACCATACAACCATCCTTGAAAACTCTGAAATCAACAGACCTGTCAAGAAGGCTTCTCTTGTGGGCAGGTCATGATCCCCTCTCACCTGGACAGCTGAAGGCACTGTAACAAGTTCTTGTACTTTAATAATTTTATTATAGTCACCTCATTCTGATCCTACTCTTATGTTAACCTTACTCTGCTAAAAATTGAGATTTTTTTTACATTAATACATTCCAGTTACATTTTATAAAGTAACATTTATTTGCTTTGTTACCAATTGTTTTTCTGATTATAAAAATACATATTCAGTGTAGGAAATTCAAAATTTATTTTTAAAATATTAAGAAAAAATAACAATTACATATAATACCTTAAATTTTTAAATAATGCAAAAGAAAGTATAATCATATGGGCAAATGCTCACGTTATATTATGTTAAAAGAGCAGATTATAAGACAGTGTATCTCATCCAATCCCAACAACCTAATAAAAGCAACAGTATCTAACATTAATTGCCAGAAACTATGCCATGTGCTCTACATGTATTTCCTAATATAAATCTCACATCGATCTCTGTGAAGTAAGTACTATTATTGACCCCTTTTTACAAGTGAAGAAACTGAAGCCTGAAGCTAAATAACCTGGCCAAGGACTAGTAAGCAATGGCAGAGCCCAAGCTCAAGAATTCAAACCCAAGGGGTCTAATTTCAGAATTTTAACTGTGGTTCTCCTCTGAGTTGTGCTATTATAAATGACTTTTATTTATTTATTGTGATTTTGTTACATTTCATATTCCTACAATGAATATGAATTACCACTCTATTTTTTTTTTTAATAAATGTCCAAGTAGAGGTTGAACAATTTTCTGTCAGGGCTATTGCAGAAGTGGATTTAAGTAAGCTCAGATTCCTTCTAACTAAGGATCTGTCACTAATCAATTAGTGACTGGAATTATTTTCTTAGTCAAAAGGACTGGCTCTAAAAAAATGAAACACACATCAACCCATTTTAAGAATTATAAAAGCTTTGGACTGTCAGATTATATTTTTCCTGTTTAACATTCAGTAAATGAAATAGCTCAGAATTGAGGAGATTTACATAATATAGCAAAGGTAGTTCGTGTTAGGGCAGAAACCAGAGCACAGGTCTTTACTGATCTTTGTTACCAACATTTAACCAAAACAATGCTTTCTATCTCTCGCATTCCCTACTGTAAATTCAGTTATCAGAGACCAAAAACTGAAACATAACAGGAAATACAAATGCTTCTTTTCTTTCCCCCTTAGTCCATTACCCAAAAGGAAGAAGACCTGCCTGGAGCATAAAGTTAAAACATCTTCCCAGCCCTGAGCTGGGACAGAAGTGAAAGGCACTGATAAAGACAGGAGATTTGGAAAGATACTCTAAAAGACAAGATGAATGATTTGAAAGTTGTTATTGGGGATGGGGGCGGGAAGGAGCTGAGAAGTAGACAAAGGAAGGAAACAAGGAAGGAAAGCAGACGGGCACAGACAAAAAGAAAGACCCAGAAATCCAACAGAACAAGGCACTCAAACACTACAAAATTTAAAAGGTTGTCTCAAATTTAATCAAATCCTAAATGTAATGTTCTTAGAGTATGAAAAGCAACTTTACAAAACTTGACTGTGAAATGCCAGATAAAAGAATGAAATAAAAACATAATCTCATATTTATAATTATACATTCCTGTTGGTACTCTCACAAATTCTACTCTCTCACCTTCAGAATTCAACTCTCCTCGCCTAAAAATCTGCAGTGAGTTATAAAATGTTATAAAACTAAATAAAAGGGGAACAATGTTACAACTTCTAACAGCCAAGAGAAGCTTTGATAAGGTGAAAAGAAGAATGATAAACAATGAAATCAGTATATAATGCTTAAAACTTATGTCTAACACATAACCAATCGAAAAAGATTTCCAGATACTCTCTTATGAACATAAAAGGTAAAACGTAACATGTCATTTTTGAGTGAAGAAGCAATAATACTTTCCTCACTCTACATATTTGTGCTATCTGTTCACAAAATTTAGGCCCTTTTTTTTTTTTTTTTTTTTCTTTTTTTTCTTTTTGCGGTATGTGGGCCTCTCACTGTTGTGGCCTCTCCCGTTGCGGAGCACAGGCTCCGGATGCGCAGGCCCAGCGGCCATGGCTCACGGGCCCAGCCGCTCCGCGGCATATGGGATCCTCCCAGACCGGGGCACGAACCCGTATCCCCTGCATCGGCAGGCGGACTCTCAACCACTGCGCCACCAGGGAGGCCCTAGGCCCTTTTTATAAAGCTCTATTTATTGAAAGTTACTGCTCTAAGGATTAAGACACCCACACTCTAGTTTAAACTCAATTAATTACATGTCATAGGATTGTGAACAAGTTGCTTTGCCTCTCTAGTTTTTTCTTATGCATTATAGAAATAATAATAATCACCAAACTATCGATACAAAGAATAGATAGAAAAAATACTGCACAGGATAATAATCATGGCAATACACTTTTATGATTATTTACAGCTTCCTTTCACATAAAAGAGTCACACCTAAGACACTAAACAAGCCCATGACATAAGTAAGGCAGATATTATCCCCATTTTACAGATGAAAACAGAAAACTGAAGTTCAGAGAGGTTGACTTACCCAAGGTCACTCTGAAAACTGCACAGTCAAAAGCTCTTTCTCTTACTACATAGTATACTCTGCCATCACAAATTTGAGGCAGGAAGAGTGGTTTTCTCATGCCCAAATGACTATGAGGACTATCCAAGGAAAGCTGTCAATGATTAAACAGAAAAGGGTCGCTTGAGATTGTTATAGCCATAATTACCCACAAGGCCATTATCTGGATATAAAACTATGATTTAAAATAAGTTAAATAAAAGTCCTTTAAAGTAAATTTCTAAAAGTTCTGCTATTTACTAACTTAACTTCATGCCTCTTGCACTAGACACAACACCCTGCTTTGGGGGATGTGAAACGGAGAGGGTAAGGATTTCACCAGAAAAAGTTAAGTAAGTTCTCTGAAATCCAACAGGATAAGACACTCCAAACTATAAAATATGAATAGGGGCAGGCAACAGCGTGTAGACCGTAGTGGCAACCCTAAGCCAAATCAGAAGACTGCCAGGCTGTGGTTTAAAGAAAATATGCAATCTGTAAGTCTGTACCTCAAATTATTGCTACAACAAAGTGATTAGTACCATTTATAGCAAAAATACGTCAAGTTTAGAGAATAATTCCAATTTTTCATTACAACAGGATGGGATTCCATATGAGCTTGGGGCTTTCTTGTCTTAACAGAAGCCCTTCTGATGACATAATCAATGGCTCAAAAGCCACTCAGAGAACCAAAGAAGGTAACTACATATCTCAGGCATATAACATATGAAGTGGTCAAATATGCCATCGACAGCAGGCACCTGGAGAGAGTTTATTGGAGGCACTATCAAGTCCAGTTATTTATATTCTACAACATTAAAATGTTCTTCAGCACAACCTCTGAGTGTGCTGTTTTCCTGAAGGCTCTACCACACAGTATGAAACAGAAATTTACCAATTGCTGAAACCTTAAACTTAATTCACAGTCACCACAATGTAAAAACACCTTAACTTTTCTATTCTTCAAGGTCAAAACACACTTTGTCTCATCCTTCCCTCTCCACACCCAAGAAAATGGGATATTCTAAAAGATGTCAGTCGGAATAAGCCAATGCTATTCATAAATCCAAGTCAATCCTCAGCAAAGAAAGGGCTTAAGATGCCCATATTCTACTTCAGTATTGATTCTAAGCCTTTTAACAGTTTAAGCTGACCACAAATCTCCCCTTCTACTTCTTCTATAGAACATTCTCCTTAAACTTCCTTTAAAAAATGAGCCTTCCTATAAGTCCCGTCCCTTGTCTTATATACATACAGACACACACAAAACCCCCAAGGAAGAGCAGACTGAGGCCCAGTGAACACATGTGCAAAACACATTTTTAATACACTGCTCACCCTGAAAAGTATGTTGTTTTAATGCAACAACAGAGAGTCTATATGGAACACCATAACAACAAATATGAAAATAAAACAAAAATGCCCCACAGCAGTCTGAGTAATTTAGAGAACAAAGATGCAAAAATAAGGCATGCTTACTATTATAGTATATCTCTAACCTTCTCTTTAAGGACAAAATTCTCCATGCTAAATACATCCAAGAAAAAAAAGGGGGCTTCCCTGGTGGCGCAGTGGTTGAGAGTCCGCCTGCCAATGCAGGGGACACGGGTTCGTGCCCCAGTCCGGGAAGATCCCACATGCCGCGGAGCGGCTGGGCCCATGAGCCATGGCCGCTGAGCCTGCGCGTCCGGAGTCTGTGCTCCGAAATGGGAGAGGCCACAACAGTGAGAGGTCCGCGTACCGCAAAAAAAAAAAAAAAAAAAAAAAGATTTAAGATTCTAATTTCCTATTGGTCAAAAATGTCAAAAACTGTAGCAATGTTTAAAATCTAATATAACAATATTGCTGGCCCAAGTCACACCCACCTTATGACATTTTTCTATTACACTTCCCAAACTTGAAGAGCTGGATATTATGTATGCCACAAATTAGATGATAAACAAGAAAACAGATCGATTATAGTCATCCTAAGGACCCTCTCAGTACCTTAAGTATTCGTCAGTGAATGCTAAAGTAAGGTATATATTGGCCAAGGTACATACAGGGGCATGTCCAGAGACTAGTCAATCTCCTTTATTTAGTGAAAACATAATAATCAGTCAGCAGTGAAGAAAATGTATAAATTTTACATCTGAATAATTTGAGTCTTTTCAAAGTGTTTCACATTCATTATCCTATCAGACCACTGCAAAAAATTTCCTTATGTAGAGACTTGCCACTAAAAGTAAATGACAAATTCAAGATCACAAAGATAGTTAATTGGATCTGAAACTTGATTTTAAAATGTTAGCTCTGTTGGAGGAAATATAAATATATACAAGTTCCTCCTTAAAGCTCTCTTTTCTTAAAAACCTATTCCTAGTTAAAATATCACTTAACTTAATAAGACCAAGGCTACCATAAACACTAAATTAAAATTCAGTTATTTACATTTAAAACAAAGCCAAAATTACCACTCTTTTTAGCCAGTCTACCTTTGAACCAGGAATCATATGAAGAACTTTCCATCAATGACTCACTGTGTGCTTCTAACTGTGCTGGGCCCTGGGGTGACTATTAGGGGAATTCTAACCGTGGCTTCTTGCTTTTAAGAAAGTTTATACTCTATCTGATAAAAAGATAAAAGAAAACAATGCTAAACTATGTTCAACCTACCCTCCCAAAGGGAGACATGTTAAAGGGGGGTTCTGCAGAACCCCAGCTGACAAGCACACCAAGAAGTGAGGCTGCAGTGAGTTTAGTCTAAAAAGACTTCGTGGGAAAATTGAAGCTTGAGCTGCCCATTTCAGTGTGGACAGGAATTAAAAAAAGATAAAGGAGGAATTAAAGCATTTAGGCAGGGGCTGGTGTAAACAAAGGCTGAGAAGCAGGAATAAGCTTGACATACACAGAAGAGACTAAGCCAGCTTGCCCGGAACACAGGTGCACACTGAGGCATAATGAGAAAACATTAGGTAAATTAAGTGGGGTCACCTCCCGATATACTGTTGTGGCATAGGTAGATGCTGTTAAAGTATTAAAATCATCAAATATTTAAATTAGAAAGAAATCTTACAGATTTTCTACTCAATTCCAACAGATGAGGAAATCTAGGATCCACAGAGATCTAATGGCTAGCATAAGGACTGAGGCTGTAAATAGCAGAACAAAACTCAGACCCTCATTTAGGAACCGCAGTTCAACAATGGGCAGCATGGTATGATAGAGAAAGCCCAAGGACTGATGAGAACATCAACATGTGAGGGTCTGCAAGCGTACATACAAGACAGTATTATGTCTTGGGAATTCGAGGAGACTGATTTCCAGGGGTAATGGAACACCACAGAGGCATTACAGTTGATCAGAAAACCACTGTTTTGCCAGAAGGAATCACTTTCTGGAAAGAAGCAATCCAGAAGGAAAGCAGAGGCAAAAGCTAGTTTTCAGAGAGTTATGAAGGACATACGTGGATAAACAGTAGAGGCAGCAGGTATCTGGCAACAAAGGAAGAAAAAGACTGATCTACACACAGAAAGCTACAGGACCAAGTAAATGTTTAAAAGAAAAAAAAATCTAAGTAAGTTTGAAGGTGAAAAGGAAGGCGCTCACATAAAGAAAGACTGAATGAGATGCTAGATAAGGTGGGGGGAGTGAGGGAACACAGAGAACTAATTGAGGACCAGTTGGAAATTGTTTTTAAAGGATGAGTTCCAGAATAAGGAATAAGCATTTTTTTCTCACTCACCATAACATAGCCTTTGTCAAAAGAATATTCATTTTCAACTACTTATAAGGCCTTACAAACGCAGACCAAGCTTTAAGAACAAAGCTAAGGAGATTTTTTTTTTTTAATCCAAAATGACTTCAAAGTTTTACAAATGTATCTGGCCAATTAACATGTAGCTTGTAACTTCAAAGACACTTGCCAATCATTTTATAACGTGAGTTTTCTACCACATATTCGAAGGACATTTCGATTAGCATTCAATTTACAACAACAAATATGCTATTATTAAAAATAAAAAATCAGGGTTTACTCTCTAATATGTTCTTTAAAATGTTGTTTTTTGGCTTTTTATATACCATTTTTACTTGACCAGATATGGAAAATGTAAGTGCTTAAGTGAACATATTTACAACAAATCATTTGGTGATATCTTCTCTCAATTTCTTAAAACAAAAACCTTCATATGACCAGTTTTCCTACAGTCCTTTCTAGGAACAGACCTACAGAGACAGGTGGGGCATATGGAGCTAGGTGAGGCATGTAAGAAGGTTCTCCCTCTCATTTAAGTAACCTGGATAATGAGCCACAAATTAAAGCTGCACACCTAAAATTTGCCAATTTCAATTTAGAAACTTACCACTCAGCACCATAAAGGCAGGTTAAGAAGAAGCAGAAGATATAACTTATCCATTCAGCTTTCTAGCTGTCCACCTTCACAACTCCCATCCTTAATCAAGGAAGTACTTACTTTTTGTTTGTTTGTTTTTATTTTAGCCGAGCTGTGCATGCGGGATCTTCCCTGACCAGGGATCAAACCCGCATGCCCTGCAGTGGAAGCACGGAGTCTTAACCACTGGACTGCCAGGGAAGTCCAGTACTTACTTTTCAAATTGTTAAGAATTGTTCAACTTAGGCCATAAATATTAGGTTTAGTTGCAATACCAGCAGGTTACAGGAATTTTATTTTACCCACTTGGAAACAAGGACTTGAGCTCAAAATGTCAAGATGGAACACTACTACCACTTGCTTCAACTGGGTCTACTGCACCAAGTTGCTGAGCAATACCCATCAGAGTACAATACATAATCAACAGCGGCTAGTAATGCATTTCTACTTTAATCACCACAAATATTAGAAGTCCAACCAAAACATCAATTCAATCATAAATAGAGCTGCCATCTTTAGACATGCACATGCTCTCTGCCTCACACATGTCTTAGCTATAATAAAAGGATGCAGCCCACCTCCCCCTGGACCCAGTGAAACAAATTACAGTCAATATATCCAAAATTTAAAACTTTTAGACATAGTTGAAATGCTTAAGACTCTCATACAAATATCTCTCACTACATGCAGGTTGTCTTCCCCCCTAAATAAAAAGGTAAATTCTTCTCTCCTAATTATACTTTTGGATTATTAAAACAAATCCTATGGGATACTTATCAAAAAAAATATTCCTGACTGTCCAGCATTCAATGCTTTTCATACTGAGGCTCTTATTATTAGGTCTGCTATGTGACCTTGGAAAGTCATTTAACCACTCTGAGCTTTAGTTTTCTTTGCTTTCCAACCTCAAGGTAAACTCTAATTTGAATTAAACATTTATTACTTCTATAATAAGTTATTGTATATAAATGCCTTATGTTAAACACCGAAACTCTTATACTTTTACATCTCAAAGTCACTGGGCTTTAACCTTGTAAGAGAAAAATGTGAGGAATAATTTGTCCTATGGATCCTTCTCTTAATTACAACCTAAGGAACATATTTTTTTAATGCTTCTGTTTAAAATTCTTACATCCTTACTTTTTAAGAGATGGTGGTGAGTTTGATTCCACAATATTCATAACAAAGCAAACAACAAAGCCTAAGGTCTTTTAAGTCTGGGGACAAAAAGAAGGAAAAATTTACTTGCATTACTGGGCATATAATCAAAATCATTCCTCTTTCAAAAAACAGAAAACTATGTTTGTCATATGTGGCAGATAAGCCTAAAGATCAACAGGTAAGAAGTGAAGAAATAAAGTTTAAAAACTGGAAAAAATTTTTAACTAAAAAAAACCTGGAAACTACAGTCGTGATATGAATCCATCAAATTCCCGCACCCAGATTAAACTGTCCACACAGATCAGCTTTGGGGCTCTTCTGTGTGTCTTTTAAATCCTTTTTTTAAATTACACAGAGAAAGTCTTTTCTTTCAAGTTTTAAATCTAAGGCTCTATCAATAATACAATCCAATATATGCAGTAACATTTCACTTCCTCAAACAGATTAGTAGCACAGTCGTTTAGATACTTTTTGGTCTGGAAGCATAAGGATGTGTGAAAGAACTTCAAGTCTCTGACAGCTTCATAATTCTATTTTACCTAAGTAGTTTCTTCTCAAATGTCTTCTCAATTCCTCTGCCTAGTCCCAAATATCTTTCAGATAGGTCGGAAACACCATGAGTCCCATAAGAAAATGTTTATGGATCAAATAAAAGTGGAGCCCTCCCCCCATTCAGCTCCCATAATCAGTTTTATGATTATATCCAGTAAACAAAATAGATTGACTCAATCTCAAACAGTTCCCTCATCACAGGAAGCCCATGGTAGAACTGCAGCTGCAAAAAGCATCCCTTTAAACGATCCCCAACTACCTACAGCAACACAAAGTTAAACTAAATCCTACTGACAAAAGGCTCCGGGTGCATTCATTCAGATCAGCCCCAGGATTTAGAGTCTGAAGCTCAGGGAATAAAAAGGCACCTCTCCAAGCTATGAAACTTTTTTTTTTCCATCTCAAATATTCTCAATGAAAGTTCTCTTGTCAGCTAAGAGGTGAGAGTTTAAAAAAACAACAAAACACTAGCAGAATTAACGGCTTCAGGACCACTTCCCAGCTGTCTTTGCTCTCTGTTGTCAGTGGCTCAGATGCAGTTTCCTACTTTCCTTTCACTCTTCTCCCCTTAATCCCCAAGATTCCCACTACAGAAAGCAACACTCACATTCTCAGATCCCTGACAAAAAATAAAGGGGGAAACTGCAACTACCAAGGAAGGGGAAAAAAAAGAAAAAAGGAAAAATATTTCAGAAGCAGGAGGGAATCAGAACCATGGTTTCCACTGCAAACGGCAATGTAAAAAGCCAGTCTTGTCTTATCAGGGTATGGGGGGACGCCCGTGTGGGGCATCAAAAAGACGTGCAGTGTGTGTGCACTTGGAGCTCTCGGGGCGGGCTGAGACGACGGAGCAGAAAGTAACAAAACCTGTGCTTTCCCTGCTTTCTTCTACTCTTCCCCCTCCAAGAGAGGAAGCTGAAGAAACTGGGGGAGGGGCGGGATGTTATCGTTCTCCCATTGGGGGTACGCAAGACGGGCCTTGGGGGTTCCTTCAGTTACTCACCCCCAGTTAGGAGATCCACTGAGGGAAAAGGAAACCCCTAAATGTAACCCACCTCCGTTCACAAAAAAATAGTAAGGCGGGGGGATGATTAAATCCACATGGAGAGCCCCTGAAAGCGTCCCCAGGTCACTCATCCCTATTAGCAAGCGGAAGGGCTGGGATAAAGGGGATGGAGGGTCGGAGGGGTGGTCAGGGAAAAGGCCCCACCCCCGACTTAGGAGGGAAGGGGAGCTCGAGCCACCAGCTGTCCCCTCCTTGCCGCACCTCCCCCCTAGGCCACCCCCAATTATCCCCCCAGTCTTTCCTCTAGAGCCCGAGGCGGCCGCGGGGGAGGCGGCCGCTCCCTCCTCCCCTCACCCACTCCGTCCCCACCCCCGCTCCGCTCCCACCTCCCGCCGGCCAAGGGCCCGTTACCTGCTCGTCGAAGCGGCTGACCACGGCCTGGACCCATTCCACCGGCCTGTGCGCGGCCATGTCCTCCCCGCGGCCGGGGGGCGGCGGAGGGACCGGGCGGCCGGCGCCCAGGGCCGGGAAGAGGGCGGGGAGCGGGGGCTGAGGTGAGGGGAGAGGCGAAGAGAGGGTCTGAGGAGTGCAGGCGCCGAACGTTCCCACGGGGGTGGGGATGGGTGGCCGGCGCCCGGCCGGGAGGGGGAGAGGGGAAGGGGGCGTTGGCGAGGAGGCTGGGGGGAGGGGGACGGGGGAGGGGGACTCGGGGAGGGGAGGGGGCCTCTTGGTCGCTCTCCCCACTAGCGCCGTCTCCCCACAGCCATCACAGTCCGAGACGCCGCCATGACACCCCACCGGAAGTGGGATCCTTTCCACGGCCCGGGGAGAGGGAGAGCGAGCGAGCTCGAGATTGAGAGCGCGGCTGGGAAAGGGGAGGGGGAAGCGAGAGGAAAGGGGGCCTGCCGCGCATGCGCCCGCTCCGGCCGGTTTCATTAATGAAAAAGCGAGTCCTCCTGGAGGTGACGTCACCTAACTCCTCCGGGCCCCGAGGCGCGCGTCCCTCAACGCCGCCGGGCTCACCTCGACTCGGCCTCTGGTTGTAGCCGGAGAGAGTCCGAGCCGACCCGGGAGCATCCGCTCCCATCCCACCAACACCTCAGACTCCCGGTCCCCCGCCAGCCTCCGAGTTTGGATTGCTCCCCGGGTTGGAAGTTAGGGCGCCCTGAGGCTAGCATTTCTCCCTGCACACAGATCTCTGCCGCTGATTTCTGGGGAGCTATGCTCTGCCTTAAGCTCTCTCAAAAAATAAGGCACACAACCTCAGGTTTCCAGGTTCTTCGTAGCTACTATAGCCTGCTGAGTAACAGGAAAAAGTAAGGCCAAGGGAGATTCGGTGATTTTTTCTTTTTAAACGTTCTCTTAAATCCCAATGCTAGACCCAATGGCAAAGTACTCAGACTCCGGAATCCCAGTCGACTTGCTCTGCTGAACTGATAGGCACCCGAGTTAATAAAACTTTTGCGCAGTTGATAATAGAAAGATTTAAGTTTCACCATCCTCAAAAAGCCTTTAAGGGCTTGGCATACATTATTAATTCAACACATTCATCTTCTCATTTAACTCTTTCAACGAGGCTTCCAATAGGTATCATTACCCTCATGTAACGAGCCTGGGTCACAAGAGGTTCTGCGACTTGGCTGAAGTCATAGAGTTGGTTGGTAGGTGTCAGAGTCAGGATGCAAACCCAGGTGGTTCGACCCCAAAGACAACAGAGACAGATTGTGGCTCTTCTGAAACAATGGCGTTCCCTGTGCCCCCAATACCAGACTTGAAATGATTTCGTGTGGAATTGGGTCATGATGGTTTTCCAGGTTTACATCCAAAACAATGGATGATCTATCTATATCTAACGTGAACTTTGCAATGTGTTATTTTTAATTTCATCTTCCTCAATACACTTTACTTAGGCTAATGTTAAAGTGAGTTTACACATTCTGAGCACATACTAATTAAGAGCCAGTGAGGCCACATAGCAGGTTACTAACTGGGTGACAAGGTAGAGCAAAACCAGAATTTTAATTTTACCACAGAAAACCCACAAAGCCAATAGCACTTATACAGAGAGATATATCTGTGAGAGAAGTTTCCAGTCTCTGCCGGCTGGTGATTGTCCAAAATACATATTAAGTTAATTAATGTTTCATTCCAATAGAACAAGAGGACAGAGTCTGGATGGTTCTTTTGTCCATTCTTTAAGGATGCAACATGAATACTGACTAATTTCTTTTAGATGATGTCAGAAATTATGCTGACAGTATTGAAGAAAAGGATGAATATTAAACCAATGTCCATCTATGCCTTCCCCAATTAGGACCCCCCAAAAAGCTCTCATTCATATGCCCACGAAGGATCCCAGGGCCTCTACTTCGGGGCCAAACTTCCAGACCCACAATCTATCTTTCCTTTTCTCATACTTCCTCTGAAAGTCCCTTATTACTTTCCTGCTGGCATGGCTTTTTGCCTGTCCATTCCTCTCATCTTTGCTAGACTGGATGTAACTGCCCAAACTCTTGGCTCCCTTGCCTCCAGTGACATTTCATTGCCAAGGTCCCTCTGTGCTTCCCTTTTCTCTCCTTCTCTGGTTCCCCTAATTCCCCATTCCTCTCTAACTCTATGGTAAGACACCCAAACTTCAGGCCTTTGCCCTCTGCTCATCTTGCTTTACGCAGGCTCCAGCCAGCATGTCATTAATTTATCCTAATCAGCACTTGTTGTCCCCGGGGCCTCCCCTGCGTGCCAAGCCACTCATTACAGTTGGAGGTCTAGACGTCACTCCAAACCTCCTCTCCAATCAAGTTCATTCAATTCCACTGAACCAATATTAAGTACCCAAACACCTATTATATATATCACGCACAGTATAGCAGGAATTCTAAACAAAAATGCCAAAGAAGTTCAGAAATTCACACATAGAGACTGGTGAACTATGGAGCACATCCCCTCATGTAAAGGAGCAGCTGTCACTCAACTCCAGTCAATTCCATTACTCAAGACAAGCAGGAGCTCTGAACTTACATATAAACTCTTCCAAGTTTTACACAGTGGCAGCCAATTCACATTTTTTTAAACACTGTGCAGCCAAACAAAATACGTCTGCTATCTGAATTTAGCCCATGGAGCACCAGTCTGACTAGCTCTGGTCTAGTAGGAAGACATGGCCTTCAGAGTAAAACAGAATTAGATTTGTGTCCTAACATCCCCCATTCTGCACCGTCCCACACAAGAGGGTTTAGGGGAACTACTAGTGTTTGGTATAGTTTTAAATGCATCTCTTTCATTCATCTTCTGTTTCTTGGTCAGGCAACAATCTGCCAATTTTTTTCTTCAAGCTCTTCAAGAGGAGCATTCCCTCTATTCTCTTTCCCACCTCCAGCATGCCAAGGAGCAAGCAACTTCTTAGCACCGAGGCGTGCATTTCCCCAGCCCTGGAAGTGTTGGTGGCCAACAGCGCTCAACAGAATCCCTTTCTGGGAATTGCCCTCATTAAAACAATTACCTGGAGCAGGTCACACCGTTGCCCAGGGGAGCCCGCACAAATGACCAGGAGATGCAGCCTCAGGGTGAGACCACCCTGGAGGGCCCTTCCCACTCCAGAGTCCCCTTAAGGGATCAGCTCCCAAGGGGTCAGCTGAGGCCTCAGCTGTGACTGCATTTAGTCCAGCTTCTCTTTCCACTAAATCCTACCCCTATATGGGGGAAATAGCAATTTAAGAACTATAGGATTGGATAGCTATCGATGGAGTAAATCTAAGCTTCACGAAAAGACAATGCAAAGCTGAGGGTGATTAGTCACCAACTAAAGGCTTAGGATGAAAGCTAGAGTGCCTCCTTAGCAGCATATAAATGAGGTGGGGGAGGGGGAGGAGGCAGAAAAAGCGGGGGATCAGGCCCAGGACTGAATTAGCAGCGTAGTAGAACTCCCAAAAGGTTGACTTCTCAGCTCTGGGAAGTCTGCTATGCCAAGATCAGGGCTGTAGCCAGGAAGCAGAGGGGCCCTGACACTTCGGATGGGGTATCTGGGTAAAGGCACTGAGACACCTTAAAATCCCACATCACCCTGAGCGCTGGGTTTGTAGAAGTGCCCTGCCCCCGCTTGAAAATGAAGTCTCTACCCTGCAAGGCTCTCAGGATCTACCTGTACATTTCCTACCAGACCAATAACTAAAGCCAAGTCACAAAATAACCCCACTGAGGAAATGCTGGACCTGCCAATGGAAGAGAGGTACTATGCAACCGGAAAGAGCTAAAGGACCTAGCTAACATATATACACTTGCAGAAGCTGGGAGTATATGTGTGGGATCAAGTCCCCAGGGTGCTGAATTGGGGAGGGAAGAGGACAGCATAACACCAGACAAAGCAGAGTTTACTGACATGAGCATATTCCTGTTCTACAGTATTTACATCCTGGCAAGGACTCCAGGAGACAGTGCCAACAGGTTGCTAGGATGGTTCTAGGAAGCTTGGAGAAAGCAGTGGTCCACCTTAGGTGAAACAGAAAGGCTGGAGCTGTCATGGCAGACGATAGAAGAAGGGAGCAAAAGACGCAGGGAAGTGGGCAGTCTAGAGGGATATACTGTGTACACCCCACCGACTGACTACGTTCCGCCACTTAGCACAAGCCAACAAGGAATGCACTAGGGGAAGGGACATCAGCCTCACTGCTACACTCCTCTCTGCAGGCCTGGTCTGATGATAGAAGCTACTGTTACAGAGCTAGCCTTCCTGATAACAACAGGCCTGATAGGATCTTGAAGAAATAGAGACCAAGTGGCAGCGCTTAACCAACAGAATTAAGTGGCATTGTTAAGAGTGGTAACCAAGGGGACATGACCCACAGAGAGCTATGGAGATAGTTAATAGAACACTGTGTACCTAAAGGAAACTGAGATGGCAGCCAACCAAGGTTCATCGTGTACACTTTTTTTTTTTTGAAGTATAGTTGATTTACAATATTGTGTTAGTTTCAGGTATACAGCAAAGGTGATACAGTTACATATATCTTTTTTCAAATTACTTTCCATTATAAGTTATTACAAGATATTGAATATTGTTTCCTGTGTTATTCAGTAAATGCCTGTTGTTTATTTTATACATAATGGTGTATATCTGTTAATCCCATACTCCTAATTTATCCTTCCCCCAGCCCTTTCCCCTTTGGTAACCATAAGTTTGTTTTCTTTTTTCTTTTGTGTGTGTGTGGTTGCGTTGGGTCTTCATTGCTGCGCGTGGGCTTACTCTAGTTGAGGCGAGCGGGGGCTACTCTTCGTTGCAGTGCGCGGGCTTCTCACTGCGGTGGCTTCTCTTGTTGCAGAGCACGGGCTCTAGGTGTGCAGCCTTAGTAGTTGTGGCACACAGGCTTAGTTGCTCCACGGCATGTAGGATCTTCCTGGACCAGGGATTGAACCTGTGTCCCCTGCAATGGCAGGCAGATTCTTAGCCACTGCGCCACCAGGGAAGTCCCTAAATTTGTTTTCTATGTCTGTGAGTCTGTTTCTGCTTTGTAAATAGATTCATTTGTATTATTTTTTAGATTCCACATATAACTGGTTATAATATTTGTCTTTGTCTGACTTACTTCACTTAGTATGATATTCTCTAGGTCCATCCATGTTGCTGCAAATGGCAATATTTCATTCTTTTTTATGGCTTAGTTGTATTCTGTGTGTGTGTGTGTGTTTATTTATTTATATATACCACATCTTCTTTATCCATTCATCTGTCAATGGACATTTAGGTTGCTTCCATATCTTGGCTATTGTAAATAGTGCTGCTATGAACACTCAAATTAGAGTTTTCAACTTTTCCAGATATATGCCCAGGAGTGGGATTGCTGGATCACATGGTAGCTCTATTTTTAGCTTTTTAAGGAACGTACATACTGTTTTGCCTAGTGGCTGCCCCAATTTTGTGTACACCTTTTAAAACTCAAGGATGAATGAGGAGGAGGCTGAGGGAAGCTGCCGCAATAAAAAGTCACAATCCTCTGCCTGGTTTCTGGACCTCAGCCAATGTTCAGACCCAGAACTTAATGGCTAAAGAAGACTGGATTTCCAGTAAGTGCATATAGTAATGAGTCCTCTGGTCCTCCCTGAATGTATAATTAGAATAGACATACTTGGTAGTTAGCAGAAGCCCCACATTAGTTCCTTGGCCTGTGGGATGAGTAGTTATAGTGGGGAAAGCCAAGTGGAAGCTTCTGAAACTGCCCCACACCAACCTAGCCAAGATTCTCAATTTAAAAAAAAAAAAAAAAAAAAAAACCAAACCCTGCATCCCCTGGGGGAATGGCAGAGATTAGAGTGCACTTAGAGGGTAGCCACAATGGTAGAGATGGAGACTATGCATGGGTCCAACAGCATGGGCTCTTGCTCACCAAGGCTGATTGAGCTACTGATGCCTCCAAGTGCCCAACCTGCCAGCAACAGAGAGCAAAACTGAGTCCCCACTATGGCACCATCCCTCAAAGGAAACCAACCAGCCAGTTGATGGCAAATTGACTTCCTGCATCCTAGAAGGAACAGTAATTTATCTTGACTAGAATAGATACACATTCTGGGTATGGGTTTGCTTTTCCTGCCCTCAGGTTGGTTGGTTGGTTTCTTTGTTTTTAGCCAGCACCACTGTCTAAGGGTCTACAGAATATTTGATCCACTCACACAGGATCCTACACAACATAGCAGTGGACCAAAGAAACCTTCCTACAATAAAAGAGGTGTGTAAAGCAGTGGATACATGACCATATATCTATTGGTCCTATAACATACCCCACTGAACAGAAACTGCCAGTCCAACAGAGTAATTGAATGGCCATTTGAAGGCACAACTGAGGTCCAGATTAGAGATGATACACCATCCTCCAGGACAAATAATGCACCCTAATCAAAGACCATTATGTACTGCTATGTCCTCAATAGGTAGGATTCGTGGCTTTGAGAGCTGAGGGGTAGAAGGAGTGGCCCTGCTTCACATCAACTCCAGTGATCCATTTGGGGAGTTTGTGTTTCCCATCCCCACAACCCTGGGCTCTGCAGGACTAGAGATCCTTGTTCCCAAAGGGAGAACACTTCCACCAGGGGACACAGCAATAGTCCCATTAAACTGCAAGCTATGACTGCCTCCCAGTCACTTTGGGCTGTTCGTACTAAGACACTAGCAGGCAAGGAAAGATGTCACCATCTTCAGGGATAATTGACCCTGATCATCAGGAAGAGGTAGAGCTGCTATTACACGACAGGGGGCAGAGTAGAGTATGTCTGGCAATCTACAGGGACATCTCTTGGTATTCCCTTGTTCAGTTATGATGGTAAATAGACACCTACAGCAGCCACATCTGAAAAGGATGTGGTGACTAGGGGCTCAGACCCTCTCAGGGATGTGTGTTTGGGTCATCCTACCATGAAAGCCACTGACAGTAGCACAGATGCTACCTTAGGGTCAGGGGGCTCCAGAAAGGCAAGGGAAGGGAGATGATCAGTGTGGTCTTAAGACCAGTGACAGTGGTGAGGGCTATAATTCATCCTACTAACGATACTCTTGTAAATTGCACCCAGAAAAGAGACCAACCAGAATCTGTAGGAACTATTCCCAGAATTCATATGAAGAAAGTGGATTTGAATAGTGCAAGGGTTTGACAATAGTGGACGCCATGGTATCCACTTCAGGACTGAAGCCCTCATCCCTCACCCCTACCCCTGCTGCTGGGAGGGTTAGTAGCTGATGGCTGTGTGAGACCCTATAGAGAAATTACCATCAGTTGAAGAGAACTACCTTGCCCAAGGTCAAACCCCCTCCCTATGAGAACCCACTTCCAGTTTAGGGGACCCCCACTTCTAAAGGCCTGGCCCTTGAGACCTTTGCCTCCAGGTGGGATTACACTGATGGGCCTTCTCAACTCCAAAGCTCCTCATGGGACTGGCCAAACCCTTTGCTGCAACTATGTCTTAGCTTCACTTCTTCTGGCCAATCCTGCTTTCTTGCTCCCCGACAGGTATTAATCCTGAAGGCATTTCACAATGAACTTCCTGTCTACAAATCTCCATCTCAAAGTCAGTTTCTACCTGAGACATCAGAGTTCAAATGACAGCACTACCTCTTACTCTCTTACTACGTGACCTTGGCAAGTTAATTCATCACTCTAAGCGTCACTTTCCACATCTATAAATGGGATGATAATAAAAGTACCTGCTTTGTAGACTGTAATGAGAGTTAAATAAAATAATACTTATAAAGGGCTTGGCACAGTGCCTGTCATCCAGTAGGTATTTCCCAGTTGAGGAGAGGAGCCCCCAAAAAGCTGGAATAAAAAAGATCCAGTTTGACTCCTGAAAGAAAGAAGAGAATAGTAGTGGAAAGAGAGGGAGAGATGAGAGGGGAGTTTATATGTGTACCTGTGTGTTAGAGGAGGCTCAGGGAGCATTTCGGTGGAGAGAAATACAGCACACACCACCAGCTGCCTAACCACCATTCTTTCATTTCTCTCCCTTTTTTTTTTTTTTTTTTTTTTTTTGCGATACGTGGGCCTCTCACTGTTGTGGCCTCTCCCGTTGCGGAGCACAGGCTCCAGATGCGCAGGCTCAGCAGCCATGGCTGACGGGCCCAGCTGCTCCGCGGCGTGTGGGATCCTCCCAGACCGGGGCACGAACCTGTGTCCCCTGCATCGGCAGGAGGACTCTCAACCACTGCGCCACCAGGGAAGCCCCTCTCCCCCATTTTTGTTCTTAAAAAAACAAACAAAAATCCTTACCTTTAAAAAAACAAACAAAAATCCTTACCTTTCCAGACTCTCTTTCTGCTAAGGATGGCCAATTGACCCAATACTCCCAATGAGATATAAGCAGAACTCCAAGGGGTAGAGTTTCTAAAAAACTATTATTTTCCTGAATTTAAAGAAAAAAGAAAAACAAGAAGACAGACTCAGCTGGCATGCATGAAGCTTTTATCATTTGCTTTTCATTCCTCTCCTTCTTCCTGCTGAGAACACAGATTCAAAGCCTTGAGGTGAAGCAACCATTTTGCAAAAGATGAAAACTAAAGGGAACTGTGGTCCCGGACATTTCCTCAAGCAGTGATACCAGCCCTGAACTGCCTACCCCTGGAATTCTGGTTACATACGGAAAATAAAACCTCCATTTAGTTACACAGGTGTGTACAGGTGTCATTACATGCAGCTGAATGCAACCCCAACTGACACCAGTGGGTATTAAGAAGTGGAAAGAGGGGCTTCCCTGGTGGCGCAGTGGTTAAGAATCCACCTGCCAGTGCAGGGGACACGGTTTTGAGCCCTGGTCCGGGAAGATCCCACATGCTGCGGAGCAACTAAGTCCGTGCGCCACGACTACTGAGCCCCCGCACCTAAAGCCCATGCTCCGCAACAAGAGAAGCCACCGCAATGAGAAGCCCGTGTGCTGAAACGAAGAGCAGCCCCGGCTCGCAGCAACTAGGGAAAGCCCACGCGCAGCAACGAAGACCCAACGCAGCCAAATATAAATTAATTAATTAATTTACAAAAAAAAAAAAAAAGGAAAGAAATGGAAAGGGCTTAGCGGCTGCTGATTGGAGACCAGGGGAATTGACCGAGAGTGACTTTCTCAAGTGTTACTTTGAGTTGTAAATTGAAGAAAGTACTTAGGAATTACCTTTCACTTTTGGTTTCTGGATTCTTTTTCTGAATACAATACCACTCCAAAACTGGGCCATGTGAAGCCTAGGACTTATTTGAGTTATTTATTGATCAATAAATATGACATCAGGAGTAGCAGTAGTATCATTAGAACTATTTAAACACTGTAATAGGAACAGCAGGGGCTGGGGGAGAGCCCACAAAGGGAAACGAGAGATAGAAATTGACTCTATTATGCCTTCACTTGCTGAAATAATTTTTCTTCTGTTTACCCTTTAAAACCCACCTGAGCCAGACAGAGAAAGACAAATACTGTATGGTATCACTTACATGTGGAATCTAAAAAAAAATGTCAAGCTCACAGAAACAGAGAGTAAACTGATGGTTGCCAGGGGCTGGGGAGTGGGGGAAGAGGGGAGATGGTGGTCAAAGGGCACAAACTTTCAGTTATAAGATGAATATGTTCTGAGGATCTAATGTACAGCATGGTGACTGTCATTAATAATACTGTATTGTGTATTTGAAATTACTAAGAGAGTAGATCTTAAGCATTCTCAACAAAAACAAAAACAAAAAAGTCAAAAAATGGTAAGTTGATGGATGAGTTAACTTGATTGTGGTAATCATTTCACAACGTTTAAGTATTGCAAATGATCACATTGTATACTTTAAATATATTGCAATTTTATTTGTCAATTATACCTCAATAAAGCTGGAGGGGGAGGGGGAAGCCTATCTTATGCCCCCATGGCTGAACGTTCCCTGGCCACCCCAGTCCTTACTCCCCTGACCTTCAAAGCACTTGTAGTCATCTTGTCTTCATCTCAGGTTGTGCTAGACTTCTAGCTCCTAGCAATACCAAACCACAGGAGAACCATAATAAATTTGTTTTGAATGATGAATTAAAGGGGAGCAGATGGAAACAATTAATTACTGGCTAATTGTTATCAACTGTCTAGGTAACAAAAGCTACTATGAATACTCATCCTATATGAGTGTTCTGGTCTAGTCATTAAAAGGTGAGTTACAGACAACCAAGAAAGAAGTGATTTTCCTTCAGTCTTTGGTGCTGTAGTTAGTCTCCCAAACTTGCATTTCAGAGAATTCTGCTTCTATCATTCATTTCTTCATTCATTCATGAATGTCTATGGCAGCTAAGTGTTAATAGGACTTGTAATAGATGACTCAACCCTTGCCCTGAGGAAGTGTAGTTGTGAAAGATGACAGCTCTCTAAACAATTATCCTAACTTTCTAGTATCATGTAATAATAGAAGCTTCCTTTCAAGAAGTGATTACAAGGTGTCAGGTACTATGCACTTATATATACTAGGCACTTATATACAGTATCATTTTAAAAGTTTATACAAGCATATGAGGTGCTATTCCTAGCCCCATTTTACAGGTAAGGAAACAGAAGGTCAAAAAGATTTAGTAACATGTTCAGGGCACCCAGCTAGTGTGTGATGAGGCTGGTAGTTAAATCCAGCTCTGACCACCATGCAGGGCCACTCTCTTAACCATCATACAGCATTGTCCACAGAAGGCTTCTTGGAATCCTCATCTCTCCGTACGTTCCATGACTAGAGGAGTTTGAGAAATGCTATGCACTATGGCCCCTGAAGGTCAATTCACAGGGTCATTTTGCTTTATAATGTAATAGTTTAGGCCCATGGTACTCAAACTTTTTTGAAGGCATATTTCTATCACTAAAAAAATTTAAGCACTCATGCCCAGTAGAGGTTTATTTATTTACTTAAACATTCTACACATATTCTAAACTATTCTGTGTTTTATTTAATAATATATTACTTTTTGTTCTAAAATGTCTAATAGTAGCAATATTATTAATGATATTTAATATATTGTTATAATATATTGTAAAACATAAAATATTATGAACGTTGTTTATCATAATATTTTTACTGAGAGCATTGTGATGGGACTTTTTTCATTATTTTTCAGCATCTTGATTTATTGATCTTTTCAAAGTTCTGGCTCTAAAGGTCAGTTTATTTTGTTACTTCTTTAATGGCTACCCTAACTTACAAGTTTCCTCTAATGATATTAGTTTTCCAGCCCTAGTCACTAACTCTGCAAGGGTGCTGCTACTCTTGTAATGCAGTTAGTGTATTTCCATTTTCCCTGAGGTCAGTCAGTTGTTTTTCTAAACTAACAAATGGATTCAAAATCCCCTGAAACATGAACTTCTTACCTTAAATTAGAAATTTTGACTTCCAAATTTAAAAGTGTACAGCTATGAGCATTTTTGTGAGTGCACACTGATGTTTTTTAGGAACAAACCACATAACTACAAATATTTAAAGATCTGTTTTCAAAAGGCCCTCTCCATAGCATGTTTCTTTAGGAAAGGAGTTAGTCTCTCTCTCCATCATTGTCAGATAACACCTTTATCTTGTGTGAGTGCATGTGTGTGTTGGATGTGTGTGTGTGTGTGTCTGTTTTTTAATACTTAGAGTGCTACTGACAGCCTCTGGCCTTCACAGGAAAGCTCCTTATAGCCCCAATGTACAAAAGATTGTTGTTACCCAAGTACAAAGACGTACTTATGTCCCTAGCCTTGGATCTCAGAAAAGAGTACATTCTTTATCATCTGTGGAAGTCTAAGATAAGGGTTTATCTTCGCCTCTACCTATGTAATTCCAAATGCAGGAATAATTTCGTACTCATCCGGTTCTTGGTTGCACACATCAGAAGCAACCTGCAGTTTACCTGAACAGAAAGAGAGAGTACTGGAAAGATATTTGTGGGTCATAGAATGGGTGGGGAGGCTGAGTGACAGGCCCCAGGAAACAGGCAGGAACCAATGGAAGTGAGTCAGCAGGAAACCCAGCCAAAGACGTGACACAGGAATATTACTCACAGCCACAGGCACTGCTGTGAGTGCTCTCTAAGGGCTCCTGTGTCTTTGCATCACCATCCCTCCATAGCCATCTTTCTCTGCTGGAGCATCCCGTTGGCTGAGCCAGGAAGCAGGACAGGGACTATCTGACCTCTCTGAGCTTCCACTGCAGGCAGGGACCCTCCCTTCAAGACCTTTAAAAATGGAATTCCAACTAAAAGGGAATGAGATTTAGGTGTTGCATAGGCAAAAAAAAAAAAAAAAAAAAAAAAATCACAATTTGGAAATATCTGAAAAAAGGACTATTTTTTGATCTTTTTCCAGTTTTAATTGAGAGACCTGGTAGGTTTTTAAGGATGTATTTGAGACCCAGACTCTTCAATTTGTCTTATGCTTAGTACTTTGGAGGGCAGTATAGGAGAGGGGGTTAAGTATGTAGCTTGAACTCAGACCAGATCTGGGTTTGAAGGCCAGGTCTGCTGTTTCTGAGCTGTGTGGCCATGGGCAAACCAGCCTCTCTGAGCCTATGTTCATCTGTAAAACAAGGTCACTATACTACCTGCCTCACAGCTTTGGACTTTGAGATTTAAGTGAGATAATGCTTGTGAAGATCTTACCAGTGCTTGGCACCTGGGAAACACTCGTAAGTATCAGCTATGATCATTGAGTGACCTGTCCTAAGGTATAAGAAATTCACATGGTCCCTCTGGGCCACATACCTTGGAGGCTCTGGCCTGACTTTAAGTCTAGGCAGGCAGAGCCACACAAGGGTAGAGGGGTATCCAGGTGTTCACTTACATATACGCGTATTTCCCCCTCATTCTTTTATTGTTTAAGGCCACGGACTTTGGTGCTAGAGTTTTGGGGTTTTTTTGGGGTTTTTTTTGCGGTACGCGGGCCTCTCACTGTTGTGGCCTCTTCCGTTGCGGAGCACAGGCTCCGGACGCGCAGGCTCAGCGGCCATGGCCCACGGACCCAGCCACTCCGCGGCATGTGGGATCCTCCCGGACCGGGGCACGAACCCGTGTCCCCTGCATCGGCAGGTGGACTCTCAACCACTGCGCCACCAGGGAAGCCCGGTGCTAGAGATTTTGATTTGAATCCAGACCTGCCAGATAATTGCTGGTCGTCTCAAGTGAGCTACTTAACTTTCTGTAACCCTCCGTTTTTTCACTGAATAATGCTATCTCCCACATAGCAGTGCTGTGAGAAGTAATTGAGATAACTCACGTAGGGTGCTTAGCACAGTACCTCATAGATGAGGAGTCCTCATTGTTGGTTCTTATGGGCTAGGAGAGAAGCAACACCTCCCAAGAGGATTCAGTTCCTTCTGTAACACTCATCACATGTAAATTCCCCTCTTCGATGTGAAAGTCACCTGGCAGGGATTCTTTTAGCTTCTACAGAAAATATTTTTGAATAGTCCTTCCCCCCAACCCCCAGTTTTATTGAGGTAAAAATTGACTTACACACAACATAGCAACAAATACAGCTCTGTTCAGAATCTACTGTATTATAAACTTGACCTAACAGTAATATGTAAGCTGTAGTAAACATTCAATTAAGGGTAATTTTGTATGCCCCCTTAGACTTTTTTTTTTTTCCTTTTTGCGGTACGCGGGCCTCTCACTGTTGTGGCCTCTCCCGTTGCGGAGCACAGGCTCCGGACGCGCAGGCCCAGCGGCCATGGCTCACGGGCCCAGCCGCTCCGCGGCATATGGGATCCTCCCAGACCGGGGCACGAACCCGTGTCCCCCACATCGGCAGGCGGACTCTCAACCACTGCGCCACCAGGGAGGCCCCCCCTTAGACTTTAAAAAAAACTTTTAGGGCCTCCCTGGTGGCGCAGTGGTTGAGAGTCCGCCTGCCGATGCGGGGGATACGGGTTCGTGCCCCGGTCTGGGAGGATCCCATATGCCGCGGAGCGGCTGGGCCCGTGAGCCATGGCCGCTGGGCCTGCGCATCCGGAGCCTGTGCTCCGCAACGGGAGAGGCCACAACAGTGAGAGGCCCGCGTACCGCAAAAAGAAAAAAAAAAAACTTTTAGGATGATTGAACAGGCCAGCTGTCTTTTAAAAGCTGCCCAAAGAAATTTTATAATTTGCCTTCTTTTTTTTCCTCAGTACCTTCTATTTTTCTCATTACATTTAAAATTATATCATTTTGGGCTTCCCTGGTGGCGCAGTGGTTGAGAATCTGCCTGCCAATGCAGGGGACATGAGTTTGAGCCCTGGTCTGGGAAGATCCCACATGCCGCGGAGCAACTAGCCCCGTGAGCCACAAATACTGAGCCTGCGCGTCTGGAGCCTGTGCTCCGCAACGAGAGGCCGCGATAGTGACAGGCCTGCGCACCGCGATGAGGAGTGGCCCCTACTTGCCGCAACTAGAGAAAGCCCTCACACAGAAATGAAGAGCCAACACAGTCATGAATAAATAATTAATTAATTAATTAATTAAAAAAAAATCTATATTTAAATAAATAAATAAATAAATAAATAAATAAAATAAAATTATATCATTTGGTTCAGAGCCACACTTGACACTCTGTTGACACTCAGAGTCCTTCATACTCCTCTGGGAAGCTATACAAGTAAAAAGAAGCCTCAGGAGATTCCTCAGAGAACTGCTTAGGCAGACAGATGGGCAGAAATCTGTATCCTAACTATGGCACATATATGTGTATGTTTGTATGCGTGCATGCATGTGCGTGCATGGTTTGTGTGTGCATATATATGAGTATTGTGTGAATGCATGTGTTTTTCTATGTGCATGTACAGGTACATGCATGTAAGCACATGGTTTGTGCATATATATGTGAGTATATCTGCATGTATGTGCGTGTGTGTGCTTATTCATGTGTGCATGTCCTGGGGGACAAAGACTGACTCGAGATACTGCTTCCTGAGAGGTGGTAGGGGTTTGGGGTAACACAAATTTTTAACCCCTGTTTAAGTCAATCCTTTCCAGTGAGTCCCTAGAGAGAGGAAGAATTGCAGAAACCTTTCAAAGAATTAAAAGAGCAACATAAAGATTGGGCACTATTAACTCTTACAAAGATGAATGAAAATGTAAATAAAATACTCAATTGAGCATTAAATCCATCAGGATGCTAAGAAGGAACAGGCCTGGCTCTATTAAATTATCCTGAAATCAGGGAACGCTATTTCTTTTAACATTTAAGGTGTTTTTCCTTTCTTAAAGTTTTTTCTAGGTTGGGTGTCCCAGAACAAAAGCTTGAGGTGAGGAACTGTGTGCACATGATTTATTAAGGAAGGGCTCCCAGGAGAAATCAGTAAAGGAGTGGACAAAGGGAAAAGGGAAGAAACCAGCAAGGCTGCCATTCGGCCTGATGCTGCAGGGGACTATGGAAGGCAAGTCACACCTGTGTCTCTTCCAAACGAAGGCAAGGCATTCCTACTCCCCACCAGTGGTCATCTGTTAAGGACCACCCCAGGAGGATGAAAACTTCTCAGCACTTCCAAAACCTTGCCCTTGAGGGAAGAGGGGCTCCTGAAGAGTCACAGGTTAGGCTGTTGTAAACAAAAGCACACCTGAAGCTGGGGAGAAATGACCAAAATGATAAAAAAAGATCTGGGAGGATTTCAGCAGAGACCCAGTATCCTGCCCTCTCTAATGGTCGTCTACTGAGACCCGGGCCTTGGGGGATATGCAGAGGGCGCTATGATGAAGAGGGAAACAACAGCCCAGAAGCACAAACCATGAAGGAATGTTGTAAGAGGCATTTGAAAGTCTTGGAGGACCATAAAGAATTAAGATGTACCTGCTAATTGCAAACTGCAAACTGTAATACTATGTATAAAACAGATAAACAACAAGGCCCTACTGCATAGCACACGGAACTATATTCAATATCTTGTAATAAACTATAATGGAAAAGAATCTGAAAAGGAATATGTATGTAAAACTGAATCACTTTGCTGTATACCAGACACTAACACAAGACTGTAAATCAACTATATTTCAGTGAAAAAAAAAAAAGAATTAAGATGACTTCCAACTTCCGACCTTCTCTTTTTACTTTTTGTTAACGTTTTTCTTTTGGGAAGCATCAGCACGTGGTGGCTAACAGGCGCCCACCAACTGGAGCTACACAATCTTGGTTTTGAACATAAAATCTGTCATTTATTTGTTAAGAGACCCTTTGGCAAGTTTTCTAATCTCTCCGTGCCTCAGTTTCCTCATCTACAAAACAAGGATAATGATAGTACCTACTTCACAGGGTCATTATAAGGAATCAACGAATTACTCATTGTAAAGCACTTAGAGTGGTGTTTGGTAATAAGGTAAGCACTCTATTAGTGATTGTTAAATAAAAATGATTATCATGTCCCCTCCATTGTTACTAGCAAAAAAAAAAAAACAAACTTTTGGAAATCTCAAAGGGGTTCTCTGCTTTTTCCCCAGGAGCAGCAGAACGGGGGTTGGGTGGAGAGAGAGGAAAAAATTGTGTTCAAGTCAGTCATGGGTCTGGGAAAAGGGAAACTAGGTGAGGGCAGGAGCAGGAATGTAATTGTGGATCAGACAGTAGGTAGGCCCAGCACTGGGGTACAGAAGGAAAATGAATATGAACAGGGCTTCCCTGGTGGCGCAGTGGTTGAGAGTCCGCCTGCCGATGCGGGGGACACGGGTTCGTGCCCCGGTCCGGGAGGAACCCACATGCCGCGGAGTGGCTGGGCCCGTGAGCCATGGCCCCTGAGCCTGCGCGTCCGGAGCCTGTGCTCCACGACGGGAGAGGCCACAACAGTGAGAGGCCCGCGTACCGCAAAAAAAAAAAAAAAAGAATATGAACAAGGGACCTAGCCTGAGAACCCAGAGTGCTTTCAGAACATGAGGAACTCCACTGCAAGTGGCTGGTGAGCCCACACACAGGTGAACCCTCACACCAAAGACTGTACAGTGACATAGAAATCACCCATGATTTAGCCAAAAGCAGCATGCTTAGACCACGGCTGCCAAACAACTAGATGAATGGATAGAGTCTTTGAGAATTGGCTCATGGATGCTGGGTAACTGGAAGTGTGCAGGGCAGCTGCATGTGAAGTTGAGATAAGTGGGATTACCTGGATGGTTATATTGCTGGAGATCTCCAACCCCCAGGATACTGGCCTTCAGACTACGGCACCTCACTCTCTCCTCCCAGGGGCAAAAACAGCAATACAGGTGAAGGGTTTGGATTCACACTGCCTGGGTTATATCCTGACCAGAAACAAACTGGGTGACCTAAGCCAAGTGCATAACCTCTCTGAGCCTCAGTGTTCTCATCTATAAAATGGAGTTAATTACCTCATGGTGGTGGTTTGGTTTTGTTTTCAATTTTGTTTCGTCGAAACAAAACAAAATCTATAGCACAGTGCCTGGTATATACTATAAGGCCTATAGCACAGTGCCTGGTAAATACTATGTGATCAAAACATGTTATCTGTTATTATTTGGCCAAAATTCCTGAAACAAGCCTCACTCTTGTTGAGCTTATTTAAATATCATTAGCTTTTTGGTTAGGTATGGTTTATAAAAGCAAAATATAAAAATGTTATATTTTCAGGCTGAGAAGAACATTTTCAGACTTTTTAAAAATCAGTGAAACCCTGTTTTCAAACCAATTTCTATTAGAAGCCTGATATGTAAAACCAATGAAAGCTGCTCTGGGGCTGGAGCCTAGACAGCTGGCCTCTTCCTCAGCCAGCCCCTCAGACACCTTGGGGAGCCCTGGGCTCCTGGAACAAGAACAGCCCCACTTTCCAACATTTCCCCTAATATTCCTCTTATTTTACAATCTGAAGTTTACCGGAGGAAGTGACTTGTTCACGATCTCCCCAGCTGGGTGGGGGAGTGGGAGGTACAAACTACCGGGTGTAAGATAGGCTACGAGGATGTGGTGTACAACAAAGCGAATATAGCCAATATCTTGTAATAACTGTAAATGGAGTATATTTTTAAATTGTGTTAAAAAATAAAAATTAAAACAAGATCTCCCCAGCTGGACATAACAGAGTAGGTGCCAGAATCCGTTCACCTTCCCCTTTGACAGTTTCCCACACTTCTATCACCTGAGCAATTTGCAGTTTTGCTGACTAAAGTAGCATTTGATTGGTTTATTTAACAACTACTTGGTTAATGTATGAGTCTTGCAGTGATTCCTCCTTTTTAAATTATTTATTTATTTATTTACTTATTCATTTTCGGCTGTGTTGGGTCTTTGTTGCTGCGAGCGGGGGCTGCTCTTTGTTGCAGTGCACAGGCTTCTCATTGCGGTGGCTTCTCTTGTTGTGTAGCATGGGCTCTAGGTGCCCGGGCTCAGTAGCTGTGGCTCGCGGGCTCTAGAGCGCAGGCTCAGTAGTCGTGGCGCATGGGCTTAGTTGCTCTGCGGCATGTGGGATCTTCCTGGACCAGGGCTCAAACCCGTGTCCCCTGCATTGGCAGGCGGATTCTCAACCACTGCACCACCAGGGAAGTCCCTCCTTTTTTTAAACTCTTAGCCGTGTTATAAGCAATCATATCCATGGATCTCATATTTGATGTTATATATTTTTCTCAATATACATTTAAACTAAAAAATGTGAAAATTAAAAAATACTTGTTCATAGGGCTTCCCTGGTGGCGCAGTGGTTGTGAGTCCGCCTGCCGATGCAGGGGACACGGGTTCGTGCCCCGGTCCGGGAAGATCCCACATGCCGCGGAGTGGTTAGGCCTGTGAGCCATGACCGCTGAGCCTGCGCGTCCGGAGCCTGTGCTCCGCAACGGGAGAGGCCGCAACGGTGGGAGGCCCGCATACCGCAAAAAAAAAAAAAAAAAATACTTGTTCATAAACCACTTAAAGTCATGTATGTACACACCCCCTGACCCCTCCAGTGATTTCCACAGTACATTTTGGAAAATACTGCTCTGTGTGCAAAACAGAAAATACCTTAGCTTTAAGGAAGCCAGTTCGGAGGAACCGTGTCTTTACCAGAGACCAGGAGGTCCAGGGATTTGCTGGGCCCTGTTCCCTGTGGGCCTCTATTCAACAGAATGACACAAGTTTAGAATGAGATTAAAGGATGATTCCAGTGGAGTTGGTTTGAGTCTTGGTTTTTTGTTTTGTTTTGTTTTAACTTAGAAACAAGAGGTGGGAAGGCACTGAACCGCAAGCTCTTTAGAAACTGTCTCCTGTTCCGTGATTAAACGGGTTCTAAGCACTATGCAATGTTTGGGTTTATAACTTTTAAGAACTTTTCTGTATATCTTTACTGTGTACACTTTACGTTAAGAAAGCTGCAGTTAGTCCAGCCTTTGTAATCACAATAAGATGCTTCAGGGCTTCACATGGTGAGGAAATAATTCACACCTTGGAATGTTAATTGCATTTGCTCCTCAGCCTAGAGGCTCAAAATACAGCAGGATTTTGTGCAACAGTATACGCCCTGTCTTGTCTGGCTGGCTCTGGCTTTCAAAATGAAGAAAGAAGAAAATCATTTAAGTTTTGCCTAGAGTTAAGGTTAGTCTTTTTAAGGGTTCCCCCCACTTTAAATAAAGCAACCTCTATAGGTGGTACAGGATATAGAATTGTCATGCTTTTTCCATCCTCTTCAAAGGTCAATTTGTTTCGCTGACTTTTTCCATTTAGTGAATCTCTTATCATTGGCTGGTCACCTTAGATCTGACACAAAGGTGATATAATCCAGGACTGGTCAGATGTACCCCTTCTTTGGATTTCACATTCAGAAGATCTAATATTTTTTTCCAGTTACACAAGTATCAGAGTCCCAGTGTTTGCAAAAGTCTTCTAGAAACTTGGGAAACACAGATTAGCTAGTCAAGCTGGCCCTCACAGATGGACTAAAAAAAATGGTAAAAAATAAAGCATCAGGGCTTCCCTGGTGGCGCAGTGGTTGAGAGTCCGCCTGCCAATGCAGGGGACGCGGGTTCGTGCCCCGGTCCGGGAGGATCCCACATGCCGCGGAGCGGCTGGGCCCGTGAGCCATGGCCGTTGAGCCTGCGCGTCCGGACCCTGTGCTCCGCAATGGGAGAGGCCACAACAGTGAGAGGCCCGCGTATCGCAAAAAAAAAAAATTAAAAAATAAATAAATAAATAAAAATAAAGCATCATCACTACACTAGCTGAAAGCACAGACTTTCGTTTTAGGCAGACCTGAGTTTGAATATTGACTCTCCTGACTGCGAGACTTGGGGCAAGTTCATTAACTCTCTGTGCTTCAATGTCTTAACTTCTAATGTGAGGGTACAAATAGTACCAACCTCATAGCTTTTCTCTGAGGATTAAATGAGAAAATGTACATAAAATATTTAGCACAGCGCTGGACACACAGAAAGCACTCCAAAAAATGCTAGCTATTATTTTTTATTGTGACCCTCATGATTACGACCATTCTGTCACACAAGTTACCTGAAGTAGATATGGTCATTGTGACAGATTCTGTGGATTGGCTTGTACAACATCCACTCTGACCCTTTCTAAAACTCCCAGCACCTGAACTCTTTTGTAACTAGGGTTCTGCATATGACCCAGGTTCTGCTAAGCAGATGCACGTGTGCCCCCGGAAGGTGAACGTGAATCAAACGGAGTGGCAGTTGTACACGGGTGGATCCACCTTTTTGCAAGCATGATGGTGGAGAAGCTTTGGTAAAAATTCCAGTGTCCAGGACTTCCCTGGTGGTCCAGTGGTTATGATTCCGCGCTTCCACTGCAGGGGCTTGGGCTGGATCCCTGGTTCAGGGAACTAAGATACTGCATGCCGCGCGGCCAAAAAAAAAAAAAGTTCCAGTGTCCAGCCCCTAGTATGATAGGTATTGAGTGGTGAGCAGCCACAATGCAGTTTCCATGAGAACAGTCCTGTTTATGGTTGGGCATTTCTCCTGGGACTGTTCTGGCTCTGTGGTATCCTAGCCTGCTTCCCTGGCACTGCTGGAAATCCTCTAATCTACCTAGTACTCCGTTCCAATCCTGTTCTGTTAAAACAAGCTAGAGTGGATTCTGTTGCCTGCAACTAAGGACACAGTAGTTATCAAATGATCAGTACAGTAATTATCAGAATCATCCTAATTACCACTGTTAAAAAGTTTTCTTTATTCAGTATATTGTCTCCTAAAGGGATCAAGAACGGCATGTATAAAAAGCCTTGTCCTTGCCTTCAAAATGCATTCATCCTAAAAGATACCACATGTATGGAAACTTGTTTTGTTGTTGTTGTTTTTAAGGCTTAATTTTCTTCAGCAGCAGAAAGCCTTTTGTGAACAACTAGCAGAAGGAACTGATTAAACTTGAAGCTTTCCAGAAGAGAATTCTCATTTGGGTCTTTATGGAGGATGACAGGTGAACCTAACTGGCTGAGTGTTCTCTATAAATTATAATGGGAGAGCAAAAAGGAGTCCTGGAAAGCTAGTTAATGTGCATTCGTACTTGGCTCAGTGTGTTGTATATGGTCATTAACGTCCTCCCCTCTAGGATGGCACCCAATTACAATGATGAGAATGCCTTGAAAGACATTAACAAGGGCACTGAGATCTATCTCCAGACAGATTCTGAATTAATGAAAAATGACAGTGTGATGGGTATAGTCCTGGGTGAAGTGTGGTTTCAGTTTTACTGGGCTTCTCATCTGTTTTTGATCTTGTTGTCTTAAAAGCGTAATGTAAAATTCTTTCCCCCTACAAATACTGCTCTTAAGGGCATCTTCTCTGAGTGACTGTGGCCATGCTGACAATTCTCTTGTCATTTAATACCTAATTTCCCATTTTTTCCCTTTATATCCTCCTGGCAAAATGAAATGACCTCTTCAGAGTAGATCAGGGAACGCCCCACAATACTGAACTAATAGGCAGAACTGTCAAGTGCTTAAGTTACTTGTTTTATGTCTTTCTCAAAAAAAGCACAAAAATGCTGGATCCCTGGCTTAGTCAGTCAGGTGGTGTATTTGTTTCCTATTGCTGCTGTAATAAATTGTCACAAACCTGGTGACTTAAAACAACACAGGTTTATTGATATTATCTTATAGTTTTGGACATCAGAAGTCTGAAGTTAGCAGTTTCACTGGGATTTAACCAAATGTCCTAAGGACTGGTTCCTTCTGGAAGTTTCAGGAGAGAATATGTTTCCTTGCTTTTTTCAGCTTTTCCAGGCTGCCTGCATTCTTTGCCTCCTGGCCCCTTCCTCACATCACTTCAACTTCTTGTTTCCATGGTCACAACGCCTACTACTGACTCTGACCCTCCTGCTTCCTTCTTATGTGGACACTTGGGATTACACTGAGCCCAACCGGAAAATCCAGGACAGTTTGTTCATCTCAAAATCTTTCATCGCATCTTCAAAGTCCCTTTTGCCCTATAAAGTAACATTCACAGGTTCTGGGGGTTAGGATATGGACATATGGGGTGGGGGCCAGAAACAGAGTTCTAATCATGTTTCCTCAGTCTGGGGGCTTACTATAAAGTTACACGGAGAAGTGAGAAAATAGGAGATAAGAAAATCAACTGGCATTTGGGATACAACACAGATACCTGGTTATCATGCTGGCCTCTCAACAACAGGTGTGTTTTGCTTGCGACTCTAGACTTCCACCGATATCATGACTGTCTCTCCTTCCTCTTTTTTCTTACTAATTACCTCAGCATCTCTCACAGTCCGAGTCAGCCAGACACCAACCTGCAGAATGTCCTCCTTTTCTGCCAAGCTCTTGTATCAGGACATCTCATTGGCTGCTGTCTAGCCTATAAAGGACAACTTTTGAATCACGTGCCAATCCTTGGTCCAATCAGCTTTGGCCAAGGAAGCGTGGCCACAGGACCCAAAACATAGCCCCCAGTGCATAGGAACCACAAACATTTTTCTCTGAAAGGGGCTGAGAGGTGGCAGACTCTCAGAGATTGTCATAGACTTCTCTCCAAAAACAATCAATGACCTCAGAGCCTGGGCAATAATTTTTGACCTCCTGATTTTAAAAGCCGGTACGTTTATAGGTGCTTGTTACAAATGGGTTTTAGTTACTATTTACAAAGCCTTAAGAGAAAAAAAAATAAATAAAATGTCCAAAAATAAATAAAGAAGGAGTTCTCCAGGAAGTTACAGGCCTGTCATGATGGCCTGTAGTCTAATCATTGGCAAGGATATGCAAATCACTAAAAGGAAGTCTTCAAGGTCAAAGGCATTTATGGTACTTCAAATTATATAAATCAACATACTGGAGTTCCCAGACCTTGAGCCATCCAAGAAAAATAGCCCTTATAGCTTCCAGGACACTGAGTTTAATTCAGAAACCATTTCATAAACATTTACTCTTTCATAGACAGAAGAGATCTAGGAAAGGAGAGAAGTCATCTGGAATGTAGCACTAACTGACTTCTCTTTAATGGGAGGAAAAGAGTGTGTTACACTTATATTCTTGGATTATGTCAGATAATCATAGGTTCAGCCACTGGATTAGTCATATCATGAATTTCATAATCACTGTGTAATTGACGCAGACCTTTAAACAGTCCTTTCTCCCTGGAGCCAGTTTATTGCTGGAATTAAATGAACTGTTACTCTCTGGGGAAAATGGAACCAACTTTTCACTTGGCTCTCCTTGGCTGTGAGAACGAGCTTTCCAGGAGTTCGTTCTCTTCCTAATCAAGCTGTCCAAGTGGAAACAAGTAGATTGTCCTTAAGGATGCAAAGATTCTCTAAGTGAGAGCCTGGAGGAAAGGTAAAGGAGAAAGTATTTAATGCCCAGACTGTTAGAAGTAATTAACTGACTGTGCTGTGTGTGTTTCCACTGTATAAACACCAGCATTTAATTAAGCCTCCATGCAACCCAGGCACATCCACTCTAGCCTGGACTCTGGAGCCAGAAGGACAGTTCCAATCCCAGCTTGGCCACTTGCCAGCCATGTGACCTTTGGCAGATGGGACCAACAAGGGTGCATGTTCCACAGGACTCTTGTGATGATTAAAAGCAGGTAAAATAAAATAAAAGTAAAGTAAAATAAAATAGTAAAGTAAAAGCAGGTAAACTGCGTGTCACAGTCTGTGTGAGTAGCAGCCCTCAATGTACCTTATTTACTTGTGTTATTCATCAGTCACTCTCACCACCTCAGGTCTTGAAGTCCTGTCTAGAGTAACATCACACTCCTCAAATCACCAAGCTATTTCTCCCTTCTTTGATAATCAGTCCTTTGGGCTCTCCAGCCACCCAGGAACACTTTCTAACACCTAAACGTAGTCTGGGTACCGTTTTTAAGTACTCCATTTGGCTTTTGACGGCTTCTTCTCCTTCCCTATGTTCTTAAGCAACTTTCTGTTATGTAAGAGCCTCCTCTCTTTCTTTCCCTCCAATTCTTCATTCCTGGTCTTCTCTTTCCCTAATCTTGTCCCTCCAGAGGCCAAAGTCTAGACTGGATAGGAAATTTTCATCAGTTTAGAACATGTAAAATGGGGTCAGCTTGGGAGAAGAAGGAAGGGAGGGAATCGTGCCCGTTCCTTTATTTCTTTCCCACATAAATTCAGCCCCTTGTAAATCACTCCTATCCTTAGTCAGCTTCTCAACCTTCTTTTAATCCCTTTAGAACAATATAAATATCTTCTTCCACACCCCACCCCAATTGTATTCAAAATTTCAAAATAAATGGATCATAACTAAAAAACATTAAAACAATGGTCATCTTAGAATATTCTTATTCAAAGTACACAAGCATCCACAGAGATTTGAAACCTCTTCCCTGGTCCCATCTCCCTTCCCCAGCAATTGACAATCTCTGCCTGGGTTTAACAGTTTTCTTCAATAGAATGTTCCATATTTGTGAGTCTCCGGGCCAGAGCTGGCTTTTTGAGTGTAAACTCCCAAATCTGGCAACCATCTCTATCTAATTCTGTTAGTGCTTCATCCAGAATAGTACAGTGTACAAACAAGCACTTCAGTCTGCCTCTTGATAAAGATTTATCGGCAAATATTATGTATGGTCAAGAGAGCAGGTTTTGCAGTCACACTGCACACAGGCAACTGCATTTCCTTCCCCACCACAGAGTAAGCACCAAGAGAACAGGGGCCATCCTCTTTGATTTGCTGTTGCATT
The DNA here is from genome assembly GCF_964165515.1 of Mesoplodon bidens. Lineage (NCBI taxonomy): Eukaryota > Metazoa > Chordata > Mammalia > Artiodactyla > Ziphiidae > Mesoplodon > Mesoplodon bidens. The sequence continues at coordinate 13,601,903 of NC_138179.1, forward strand.
TCCTGTGTGCCTCACCCAGTGGCTGGCATACAGGACATGCTCAAAAAATATCTGGGTTGTGCATGTCTCTGCACAGAGTAGGTCTCACAGGCTGTCTGCTTCTTAGTGGGGTCAAATGTCAGTGGTGGATCGGGGCTTTCATCTTTGCAAGTTTAGAAACTTAATTTTTCATGGAAGCCCAGAATCTGGGAAATGATTCACAATAACCAGACTTACAGGATATCTATTTCCTGGCCTTAAAGTCCCTGGAAAAGTAAACTAGTTAATATTCAGAAGTGCATTTGAAAGAGGATGGTTTTGAGAGGAATTTACTTCTTCTAGGCTGGAGAATTAACCTGGCTCTCTTAAAGAATGTGTGTTTTTTTCCAAATATAGCTTTATTCCTCCATTGAAGCCATGCTTAGTGAAGGCCATGGCACATAATAAGAGCTCAGTAAAGACCTGAATAACTCTCTCTGAATCTTATTGGTTAAATGACTGATTAATGTACTTACGCCTCTCTATTTTCTAGACCCCATGCAGATAATTACGTTTTGTCGTGGTAGTATCTGTCCCTGTATCTCTACCATGGAAGTTTGGGAAGAACTAGTGACTATGAGCCAGACTCAAGACTACAAATTCCTTGAAGTTAAGAATCATCATCGTTACCCCCACTCCATGCCAAAAAAAATAAAAGATCATCATCAGAGCCAACATTTATCATGTACTTTTCCATACCAGGCACTCTGCTGAGCCCGTTACCACTCTTATTTTATTTAACCCTCATAACAACCTTGTGAGCAGCAGCCTCATTTTATAGATGAAGAAATGATGCCAGGAGAAGATAAGGAACATGTGGAAGATGACCCAACTAGTGAGCAACAGAGCCAAGATTGGAACTCAAGCCTGTGTCACCGCAGGGCCTGTGTTCTCATTCACCGCTTGCAGCACGTTCCAGCCTGTAGTCATCTCAGTATCCCTACAACACCTGGAAATGGACTTGGGACTGTGCATTCAAAACATGTGTGTATAGTCAATTCTTGGTTGTGAGCAGCAGAAAACAACTCTGGTTATTGTTAACAGAAAAGAGATTGTAGGGCTACAAAGAACTTACAAGAAGCTGGAGACCAGACAAAAGTTGAGGTAGGGCCAGGGCCTAAGGAGCAGAATACAGGATAGTCATCTTTTAGCAGGAACAATCCAACCAGAATACCTCAGACCAGTCCTTCCAACGCACATGTATCCTAACTTTCCATTCATCTTTGCTTCGTTTATTCACAATTTAAAGTTTAGGGGGAGAGCTTCTGATTGGCTATCCTAGGTCATTTGCCCTTATTCGAAGAACACGTGGGGGAAGAGATTAGTCCCTAGACCTTTCTGCTTCCCTGGGGGGCATGAGGCTTACTTTGACTCACGCAGTGGGAAGTTCCCCCAACAGAGGGAGGGCTTGGATGATAGACAGTCACAAACATTGGCAAATGCCCTCCACACCATGGGTGAATTAACTCAGGCCCATTGCAAAGATTGAATCACAATTTATGTTTTATTTTAGTCCCCTTGCTGATTTTTTTTTTTTTCCTTTTTTCTGGCCATGCTGTGCAGCATGCGGGATCTTAGTCTCCCAACCAGGGATTGAACCCATGCCTCCTGCAGTGGAAGCACGGAACCTTAACCACTGGACCGCCAGGTAAGTCCCCCCCTTGCTGATATTAGAGAAATGTCAGAAACACATTGACATGGCACCATTAGCATACTTTATATACATGGTTCAAAAGTCACTTTGGCTTTAGAAGGTGATATTCTCTCACTGCCATGGGGATGCTGCCTAATCAGGAGCCTGCAGCCTTTTGCACCCGATTAAAGGAGCCCATTCATGAAGCTGCCCAGGCTTTAAGCTGAAGAGGACCATTCCCACCTGGGTGGGGCTTCAGGGTGGGGTGTCCAGAGCCAGTGGTGAGAATTGCCTTTTGACTGTTGTTAGGTAAACTATCATCATAATATCGCACAGCAGGGACACTTCCTGTCTCTATGAAATCTCAGTGCACCTGGCCTTCCTGCTGCTCACCTGCCACATCTGTGTTTACTTTATGCCTAAATCATGGGAAGGCCCAAAGGGGTGATGTCAGTGCAGCTGGGCCAGCTGTGTCTGGGAACAGTGGTAGCTCCATGTTTTGAGGCCAAATGGAGGCTGTAGTGGTCTGGGGGTCGGGGAGGAAGAGAGGACCCTGGCTGTCATAGGCTCCCCGGCATGGATCTGGATGTAGAAGTAGGGGCCGACTAGCAGCCCTACGTGATGAAAAAGTAGATCACCCCCTCCCCAGAGCCTGCTCCCAACATCCTCATCAGACTGACTGTCTTAGTTTCTTTTTTGAATAAAATCGTTTGAGGCCTCAGAAAAACTTGAAAATGGCTGTAATAAGACACCTACATTATAGCTGTCCCAACTCTCTGAAATATATGACCAAGCTTAAAAAGACACTCAAGGTCCAAAGACACCACAGACTTGGCAACACTGTCTTGGGTTCACGTGCCCTGAGACTGGCTCCTGAAAGTGACACGGGCACTTTTCTAAAACACTTGCTACGGCTTCCCTGGTGGCGCAGTGGTTGAGGGTCCGCCTGCTGATGCAGGGGACATGGGTTCGTGCCCCGGTCTGGGAAGATTCCACATGCCGCGGAGTGGCTGGTCCCGTGAGCCATGGCCGCTGAGCCTGTGCGTCCGGAGCCTGTGCTCTGCAATGGGAGAGGCCACAACAGTGAGAGGCCCGTGTACCACAAAAAATAAAAAATAAAAAAAATAAAGATAAAACACTTGCTACAGGTTCTGAGCACACTGTAATGGAACCTCCTCATCAGAATTATACACAGGTGAATGTCACTCTAGACCTGTTTATAATGGATATCCATCACCGTGGAACAGAACAGAGCTATGTATGGGGAATTCCCTGGTGGTCCAGTGGTTGGGACTCCGTGCTTTTACTGCCGAGGGTGCGGGTTCAGTCCCTGGTCGGGGAACTGGGATCCCGCAGGCCACATGGAGTGGCCAAAAACAAAACGAAACAAAACAAAACACCAAAAATCAAAAACCAAACAAACAAAAAATCTATTAAGTCTACTGAGAACCAAATTTAAGAAGTCTATTCATAAGCATTTTTGCATGTCTTTGTATTAGTAGTTTTCAAACTTGAGAATGTATCAGAATTACCTGGAGGACTTCTTAAAACAGATTGCCAGGCCGCAGCGCAGTTTCAACTTTGGCAGGTCTGAGGTAGGAAGCCAGGAGTTGTGACAAGGTCCCAGCTGACGCTAATGCTGCTGGTCAGAGGCCCACTTGTGACAACCTCTGCCTTATGTAATAAAATGGATCATGTTTTCCTTTCTTTCCTGGGTCTGAGGTGGGGCCCACCTGTTTCACACTGCACACTCCTGGGAAATACCACGAGAAAGAAGACAACACAGAAGTGGGTGAAATGATATTAATTAATTAGGAATTTCTTCATTTGAAATTCTGTATTTCAGCCTAAGTTGAAAATTTATTGTGCCATTACCCCCCCATTCCTCATGGGTCTGGAGCAAGGACAGGCAGCAGGTAAGGTGGGTGTGGAGGTGCTGAAAGGAGTAGGGTTGGGTTAGTTTCAGAGCAAGTGAGGTGTCTCTGTCCCCCTCCCCAGCATGGTGCAATCCTCCTCCTCCAGGCAGTCTTCAGTCTATTATATTATTGTAAAAGTTTGGCTTATATAAGATTTTGTAAAAGCCACTTATCATGAAAGGTGTCAAACATATTGAAAAATCGGAAGAAGAGTACGATGAACATCCATATACCTACCACCAAAATCCAATTGTTATTTTATTTTATATATATATATATATACATATGTATGTATATATATATGTGTGTGTATATACATATATATGTATATATGGTGTACTTTTTGCCAAAGCCATCTCCAAAATATAAGGACATCTTCTACATAACTACAAAACTGTTATCACCTAAAGAGTAACAATATTCCCCAATATCATCTTATACCTTTTTTTTTTTTTTGGTTTATTCCCCAAAAGTTTTATAGATGCTGGTTTTTCTGAACTAGGATCCAGTCAAGGGACACATGCGCTCTTAAGCAGGGCAGGGGCTAGGATGAGGTGAGTGAAAGGGATACTGGAAAACTCAATACTCAAGGGAAGTGATATTTCAATGCAATATTTTAAAAAATCAAATTGGTGAATTACAGACTGCAGGCCAGCTGCCCGTTTTTGTAAATAAAGCTTTTGTTGTTGTTGTCATTATGGTTGTCCAAGGTTTACTGAAAATATTACAGCACAGCAGAAAGATTCAAACGCCTCCATCTGGTGTTTTGAAATTCATGAACCTGGGACCACGTGCAGCCTATGAACTGGAAAGTGTGTGTGGCCAACAGCTCAGAAGGGAACCAGGCGCATCCATGTCACCTCTGGCAGAGAGTCCCACTGCTCTGTGAGAAGGAAGAAGTGGGTGCCTCACCATATACAAGGCTCCAGGAGCTCTCCCAAGATGCTAATAGCTAGTTCCAATAGCAATCACAGGAGGTGCAAAGGAGCTGCCCATCTTCAAGGAGTTCCTTAGCCCCTGACACGGCTACATTGCAGAGCCAGTTTCCCAAATCTAGGTTGCTTTCTCGTATTTCTGTAAAGGAAGATTCTTCTGCCTGGATATCCTTGCCATGCATAATGCATCATTAAGAGCAGGGCCATCCCTGGAGTTGTGCAGTGTACAACATGCACAGCTATACTCAGCATCCCTGGGTTAAAGAATGATCTCCAGAGTCAGAGAAATCTGAGTCTAAGTCTCACTTCTGCTATTTATTCTTTGTAAAACCGTGAGCAAATTGACCTTTCTAAACCTCACTTTCCTCATTCATAAAGCTGGAATAATTACAGTAGCAACCTCTTAGTGGTGTTGCAAGGATTAACATAAAATAATATATAGGTAAAGATTTTAACACAGTGCCTGGCACAGAGGAGATGTTTAACAGAAGCTATGATAATAATGATTATTCTCCATGGTTAACTTTAATTCTACCTTTAAGATCAGTCTATGTCAGCCTGGATGGGAGGGGAGTCTGGGGGAGAATGGATACATGTACATGTATGGCCGAGTCCCTTTGCTGTGCACCTGAAACTATCACAACGTTGTTAGTTGGCTATACTCCAATATACAATAAAAAGTTCGGAAAAAAACAAAGATCAGCTAATGTGTCTCCTCTCCTGGAAGACTTTTCTAATTCCTCCCAAGCTGGCTCAAATGCTTCTACCATGTGCTCTCACCCCCTCCGGTTTGCCTCTAACACTACTGAGATTCCTCCCAGAACTGTGACCTTTTGATGCCAGGGGCTGTGTCTTTCACGTTAGGATTGCCAGCACCCAGAACAATGCCTGGCACATAGTAGGTACTCAATAAACACTAGTTGAATGAGTGAATGATTAAATGTTGCCTTGATGGGACAAAAGGGGAAGCTTGCTCTTCTTATTTTCTCTTAGAAGCCGGTGATAGAGGAAAGAGGCAGAGAAATGGAGAAGGAGAACATGGATTGGACACTTGCCAAAGGCAGGTCAGCCCCTTCCTGTGGTTGTTTTTTGGGTAGAAGAAAAACTGAGTGAAAACCTCGTACCAAACTGGGCCTAAGAAGATAAACAAGCCAAGCGTTCCACCTAGACAATGGCCCGATTCTCCCTGACTGGGGAAGGTGGGAACCGTGGGGAACCAGACAAACATCCCCTTCCAATTCCCTTCCATCTGTAAAGCATCACAGCCCATACCCCACCCCACCATGGCCTTTCCCTCATCGAAGGCATCTCCAAATCCAAGACAGCCCCTTATCCGGTGAGATCTTTGAAGCTGGTTGGAGTTGCAGTCAGTCTGAATCACCCCTAACCACAATGGCCTTAGAATGACAGAAGGTTTCTGTTTGCAGGGCGTGTTCTAAAGTGAGTTTTTGTGGTCCCGTTTGCTTCCATGGGGCCCCTGCCAACCAGGAGCTGAGATTAGCAGTTTGCATAGATCAAATTATCAAACTTCAAAATACCCAGGAAAAATTGTAAAAACAAGACGACAGCAGAAGCACAAAGCAGAGTGAGATGTGATTTAATAGGCGCACGTGTGAAAAGGGACTTAGCAGTCCAGACGCCTGTAGGCCCATCGTGAGTCAGCAGGAGGATGTGGGTGCCAGGAAAACCTCAGGCAGCTCTGGACCCAGTGGAACTTCCAGAAAAAGAAAGGGAATGGCTGAATTTACTCCACACTGGTCAGACCACCCTGGACGAGGTTTGGCTCTGTCTGGATGCCCCATCATGTGAGAGGAAAGGGTGTGTCCTGAGTGGAATTACTCAGATTGGGGGTGGGGATGGAGCAGTGAAGGGACTCACAACTGTGTCAAAAGTAGGACAAGAGGAGGAGATGAGTGCCCTGGAGGAGAAAGGGCTTAGGTGGAGGGGTGAAGGTGCGGGGTCTGCTGCCTGTAACTTCTGCTTGGAAAGCCTTCACCTTCATCTGCCTGGAGAACTCCTATTCATCCCTTAGGCCTCAGCTCCTGCCACTTCTTCTGAGAAGCCTTCCCTCACTTCTCTAAGTAGAACCAGCCATGCCTCCATCGGGACTTCCTCCTCCTGCACCTGGGAGCCAAGTCCCTTCATTCACAAGGAGGGATGTTGGCTGAGCAGAGTCCCTGTCCTACTCTTCTTTGCAACCCTAGTGCCTGGCACAATGACTGTTCTTCAGCTAAGGTCTGATTAATTAAACTGTGGGCATGAAGACAGTCACTGAACATTTTGACCATGAGGAAGAAAGATGATATTCTTTCTATGTGGCTTGAAAAAAAAAAAAAAAAAAACGGAACTGGAAGAGAGGGTGGAGATTATGAGAAGATGGATTTCAGCTCAAAATTAGGAAGTGCCTTATAATAATAATGACGATAGATTAGTTGGGTGTTTTGCTCATCTATTGCTGCGTAACAAGTTACTCCAAAACACAGTGGCCTAAAAGGATAAACATTTGTTAATTCATGCATGTTATGTGAGTCAGGAATTTAGGAGTGGCTTAGAGGAGTGGTTCTGGCGTGGGATCTCTCCCGAGGTTGCAAAGACCCCAGCGGGGGCTGCGGTCATCTGAAGGCTTAATTGGGGCTGGCGGATGTGCTTCGAGATGGTTCCCTGAGCTGGCTGCTGGCAGGAGGCCTCAGTTCCCCCACTGAGGGCCTCTCCATGGAGTACCTGAGTTTCGACCTCATAATATAGTAACTGGCTTTCACCACAGCAAGTGATTTGAGAAAGAGAGCAAGGAGGAAGGGGCAATGTCTTTTCCAACCTAGCCTCAGACATCCCACTCTGTTATTTCTGTAATTGTCACTGTGGGAAGAGACTACACATAGGGATGAATACTAGGTGGTGAGAATCTTTGGTGTCATCTTGAAGGTTGGCTACCACTAGCAATGTACCAGCATTATGCTAAGTGTTTTATACTGGTTCTCTCCTGTAACCCTCACAACCACCTTAAGAGGATGGCGTGTTTTATTATCTCCATTTTATTTTATTTATTTAAAAAAAATTGGCTTTCAAACTACTTTAATCTTTTTTTTTCAAGAATACATTTTATTTATTTGTTTGTTTATTTATTTATTTATTTTTTGGCTGCATCGTGTCTTTGTTGCAGCACGCAGGATCTTTCGTTGTGGCATGGGCTTCTCTTTAGTTGTGGAGTGCGGGTTTCCTCTCTCTAGTTGTGGCCCGCAGGCTCAAGAGCACCTGGGTTCTGTAGTTTGTGGCACGTGGGCTCTCTCATTGAGGCATGCGAGCTCAGTAGTTGTGGCACACACGCTTAGCTGCCCCTCGGCATGTGGGATCTTAATTCCCCCACCAGGGATAGAACCCTGTGTCCCCTGCACTGTAAGGTGGATTCTTTACCACTGGACCACCAGGGAAGTCCCGTAAATTACTTTAATCTTGATCACAGAAAGAATATATGTACAGGGCTTCCCTGGTGGCGCAATGGTTGAGAATCTGCCTGCTAATGCAGGGGACACACGGGTTCGAGCCCTGGTCTGGGAAGATCCCACATGCCGCGGAGCAACTAAGCCCGTGAGCCACAACTACTGAGCCTGCGTGTCTGGAGCCTATGCTCCACAACAAGAGAGGCCGCGATAGTGAGAGGTCCACGCACCGCGATGAAGAGTGGCCCCCGCTTGCCACAACTAGAGAAAGCCCTCGCACAGAAACGAAGACCCAACACAGCCAAAAATTAATTAATTAATTAATTAATTTAGAAAAAAGTAAGTGTTTAAAAAAAAAAGAATATATGTACAGATTGTAAAGATGATAGATAGATAGATAGGTGGATAGATAGATAAGAAATTGTATAAGCAATTTCCTATGCATTTTCAAATTTACTTAATGGAAGTGTGGATGTCCACGTAGATTCTGCAGTTAGATCTGATGGTGTATTTTCAAATTCCCATTTTATAGATATGGAAACTGAAGCACAGAAATATTAATTTGTCCATGATCATATACCTAGAAAATCTCTGAGCTTTGGTTTGAACCTAAAAACCCAAAGTCATTACATTTTGTGCTGTATTCCAGTGCACGATGGTGCCTCTTGGATATCCACTAGTCAGGATGCTGGAGCAGTGATGCTCAATTCTGGCTGCACATACACTCAGCTGGGAAGCTTTTACAAATTCCTGATGCCTGAGCCCAACCTGCAGGTATTCTGATCTAATTGGTCTAGGGTTTGATTCTACTATGCAGGGCTGAGAAACTGCCAGCACTGGTTGGCGGTCAGATCATACCTTCCCTGAAGTCCCTTCCAAATATTACATGTTATCACCTGGGTGAAATGAAACATATTTTTATTACCAAGCAGGTAGGGACTCAAATATAACGTGTAGATGAGTTCCTAATTGTTATCTCAGGCCCCATGGAGGTAACATCTGAGCTGTAGGCAAGTAGATGTTGAATAGACTGAGAAGGAAGTGTTCCAGCTAGAAGGAAATACTCAGGAGACACCTAATGCCAGGGTAGACTTTCAGGAATATAAATTATGAACAAGAGGGTTCTTACAGAAGTCCTCCCTCCGATTCTCTAACTGCCAGCCTAACTTCTTGCCTCCTTTGTCCATGTCCCCTGCTCCTACTCACTGTCCACTTTGGTCAGAGACAACTTTCTTGAAGAAGATACAGAGAATAAATAGAAAAGGAACATAGGGGAAGGAATTGCTGGAATAATAAATCCCTGTGGAGGAGGGAGAGAGGGGGAGAAAATTTCTTTTAAATTAATTCTTGTCCTCTGCTTCTTGAATGTGACATTGACTTTGAACCAGGGGGCCATAATTTCAATTGGTCATTATAAACATTGGGAGAATAGTTAAGGCTTCTATGTGGCTTTCTTGTCAAATCACACCACACCTGCCTACCCTGCTCACCAGTGTAAGCACACAACTGCCAATAACACTAATCCTGGAGGCAGAATGGTATAACATTCATTCATCTAGCAAATGCTGACTGAAGGACTGGGATGGGGACTGATCTAGGCATTAAACATGAAGCCGTGAACAAAGCAGAGGTCTCGTTTTCATGGAGCTATCCAGAGAGAAAAGTAGATAATCTCTAATGGGACAAGAAGTAGGCTGATGTCAGAATCCTCAATAGGATGCAAGAGGACACTAGAGAGATGTTTCTGAAATGTTGAAAGAAAGGAATTTGACCCTAGAATTTTATATCAAGCTAAGCTATCTTTTAAGTGAAGGAATGAATTGAAGATAGTGTCAGGTGCTCTAGGAGACCCTCAGAAGATTTCCCACACAAAGACCTCATTTGAAGACATTGTTGGAGGGAGTTCTCCAGCAAGGAGAAAAATAAAGCCAGAGAATGTTTTGAAATATATGGCATGGAAATAAATTAGTCAAGTTCTTTGCTAGCTGAATAAATGATGACAAAAAAAAGGAAAAAGAATATAATAAGCCATAACCCAATCTCCAGACAATACCAAGAGTAGAAATAAAAAAGACCAGAGCTAGTGAAAAGTACCTGGTACACGTCTCTTTGGGAGAAAACAAATAGTTATTGATAAGATTAAGAAGTTAAATGGAGGTGAGTATACATATTAATGTGTGAGAAGTAAACCCCAGAAGAATAAAAATAGAATGTACAACTTTTTCAAACAGAAGCTAGGAAATTTTTGCCTACTGCAAGATCACAAATCTTTTCTCCTATGGTTTCTTCTAGAAATGTTAGTGTTTTAGGTTTTACATTAGGTCTGTGATACGTTTGAGTTAATTTTTGTATATGTTGTGAGATAGGAATCAAAATTCTTTTTTTTTGCATATGGATATCTAAATTGTCCTAGAACCATTTCTTGAAAAGACTATCTTTTTTTTTCCCACTGAGTTGTCTTTTCACTTTTATTAAAAATCAGTTGTTCATGTATGTGCAGGTCTGTTTCTGGACTCCATTCTATTCCATTGATCTATTGGTCTCATATCAATGTTCTTGGCTCCACATTAAGGGTATAGAAAAAGAAGAGCAAATTAAACCCAAAGTAATCAGAAAAAAAGGAAACAATAAAGACTAGAGTGAAAATCAGTAAACCAGAAAAAAGAAACACAATAGAAAAAAATCAATGAAACCAAAAGCTGGTTCTCTGAAAAGATCAATAAAATTGAAAAACCTTTAGTCACACTAATCAGCAAAAAAAGAGAAGACAGAAGTGAGAAAACAGGGATGAGAGAGCTGACATCCCTACAGATTCTATAGATATTAAGGAGATAATAGGGTAATTCAACTTTATGCCAATGAATTTGACAACTTAGATGAAATGGACACATTTCTTTTTCTTTTTCTTTTTCTTTTTTTTTTGGCCATGCTGCACAGCTTCCAGGGATCTCAGTTCTCCTACCAGGGACTGAATCCAGGCCCCGGTGGTGAAAGCCAGAGATCCTAACAACTAGGCTACCAGGGAACTCCCTGGACAAATTTCTTGAAAGACACAAACCACCAAAGCTCACTCAAGAAGAAATAGATAACCTGAATAGCCCTATATCTGTTAAAGAAATAGAATCTGAAGTTAAAAATCATCCCACAGAGAAAACTTCAGGCCCAGGTAGCTTCACTGGTGAATTCTCACGTGTTTAAGAAAGATATAATACCAATTCTTGATAAACTCTTCCAGAAAAATGAAAAGGAGTGAATACTCCCCAACCCATTCCATGAGGCCAGCATTACCCTGATGCTAAATTCAGACACTGCAAGAAAAACAGCAACAACAACAACAACAAAAAAAACTACAGACTTTAATCCCTCGTGACAAATAGCCCTCTTAATAAAATTTTAGCAACATGGTCATGGATAAGATGACTTAGCAATTCTAAGTTGTCAGTTCTCTCCCAAATTAATCTACACATTTATGTAATTCCATTAAAAATGCCAGCAGGATTTTTTAAAGTAAAATTTTATTGAAGTGTAACATATATATAGAACACCACACCAATCACAAGTATATAACACAATGAATTTTTGCAAAGTGAGTAACTCTATATAACCATGACACAGATAAAAAACTAAAGCATTACCACCACCTCAGGAACACCAGTGGTCCCCCCAACCCTGGTAACTAGAGAATAGCTTTGCCTGTTTTGAACTTTATATAAAAGGAGTGGGGATGGGGCATAAAAGGAAAACTATAATTGAACGAAATAAGAGCAATTCCTTGAAGAAGAAGATGAAGGTGATGTGCCATGAATTAAGGGGTATGATTAACACAACTCTCTCTACCTGAGGTCTCCAAAAACCTACAAAACAAGCTTCCAGAAAACTAAGACTCTGGTGAGCCTAATTTACCAAGTCCAGACATGTGCGAATTCCAGTGGTAGACACAATTCAGGGTAAAACTGCTTCCAGCCCCACCAGCTCCAAACAGAACCAAGTCCCTGTTAGGACTAAAAATACCTTTGGCTAGGTGTTAGACTCCCAGTTCTTATTAGCTGGACTTTTCTCCTCACCTCTCAAGTTTCTTCATCTGCTAAATAGGTTTATTTGTCCCATCTAACTCACAAGGATTTGAGGAGGAAGCTCAAAATATGGTGAGGTATATGAAAACAACTTGTAAAGTATTATTAAAATAAAAGCCATCATAATGATTAGTTTAAAAGAAAAATTTTCCAAGTGATTCCAGCCTAGATTTTTTTTAATCTTTATTATTTTTAACGTGAAATATTTAGTAAGATGTAAGAAGTATTTTGATTTGTGGGAAAAAGAGGAGCCCCAAATTGTATCTTTAAATGCCATGGTTTGTGTATATTATTTATTTATGTGTTAAACTTGAGATTATGTGTAATAAACTATCTGTGGTGTGGAGCTATTGATTTTCCTGCATTAGCAGCTGAATTAAATGTGCATTATTCTGGGGTTGGTCACCATGGGGGAAGCTTAAAAAGTTTTGAGGGAGAGTAAGTGAAGCCCATTAAGGCTCTCGAGGCCCCATCTCCCGTTGATCCCTGTCACCCTAGGGAAGTTTTACTGCAATTTGGTCGCATGTACATCCTTGTCTTAATGCTTCCTCTAATGGTGCCTAATAGCAGCGTGGCTACATCACTTGTTTTATAAAGAAACAGCTGCCCTCCCCAACCGTGTCTCAGATGTGTTCTAAAAAAGAGTGGTGCCTTTGAGTACATCCCGTGTAAAATACAAAATTCCTTGGTGAGCCTTTTTTTATTTCATGTTTTTATTAGCTCATTCACTCATTTATTGAACCAACTAACATTTATTGAATATTTACATGGTTCTGGACATTTAGCCAGTTGTAGTCTTTATCCTCAAGTTTAATACTTATCTCTGTGATCAAGTGCCTGGAAATGAATCACTACCCCCTTGCTGTCCATGGAGAATATTAAGATATTAGAAGAAGCAAAGAGGTGGAGCTCTGGATTGAATACCCACCTCCCTCACCTTCCAGCTGGGCGACCTTGGTCAAGTTATTTGTCAGAAACAACTGAGCTTTTCCTTGTAGTCCAATAGATGATCAATTTATATAAATGTAATATATGTGTTTGAAGCAAAGGATATTTAGTGTGTATAGGGTAAAAAGTTTGGTGTAGAGTCATTAAATCAATGCAATAAATTATTTATTAGAATTTTCTATATTCTTATAGTTTTTCTTTATCTTTCAAATTAAAAATATGACCAGAGTGCATTTAGGTCTTGTTTAAATTAATTTTACCTCACACTCTTTGACCTTTTGAACTTGTGTCACTATTTTCAGCTCTTGAATGTCCCCCCCCACCTTGATTCTTTGAATGTTTCTCCTATTTTATCAGTTCTGTGCTCTTTTTTTTGAGATTCCTATTACAGTTGCCTTTAGCCAGAATTCCAAAATCTTAAAATTCTCTGAAAACCAAACATTTTCTCAGGAGCTGGCAACACTTATTTGGCAGTAAATCCTGACCAGGCATGATATGAGACTATTTATTGTCTTTATTTATTTCCCTCAGTGTTTTACTGCAGAAATGTAATATTTTTGATTGCAGAGTGCTGACCTAGGCCCCATGAGGGATGGATGTATTATCCGTGGATATACTACCTCACCTCTCTAAGACCCCCCAGCTGCCGCCTCCAGAAGCACATCTGACTCCAGGGGTTTTGAATAAAGAACTGTTAGCCTGTAGGTCTACCTTGGATCTCCTGAATAAGCCCGCCGCATCACTTTTGGTTCTGTGATTTTCATATGTATCCTGAGTTCTAGGTGAATTTCTTGTTTATCTTCTTCACTAAATTAATTTTTGGCAGCTCTGCCGCCAAGAAGTTTTCCATTTGGCATGTGTTGTTTCCTTCTCCGTGAAAATGTTTCCGGATCTCAGAGGGATCCCTCCTTATGACTTCTTGCTCTGTATTGGCCAATGTTCCCTTCAATTTGGCTGGATAAGGACATGAAGCAGAAGCTCTGTGAGCCAGGGCCCTTTCACATGCAAGAAACAGAAACCCAGCTGGAAGTGGCTTGAGGGAAATGGGGACTTTATTGGAAAGACGCTGGGGAAGCTGACAGAATGAAGGCAGAGTCTCAGAAACCAGGATGTCTCCAGGGACCTCAGAGAGGGATTGAAACCAGGGTCTTCACGCTGCCTCTCCCTCTCTCTCTCTCTCCCCTTCCTTAGCCTTACTGTCTTCAGTTTCTCCTACTGCAATTGGATTTTTGCCCTCTGGTTAGAAACAAGAACACTAGTAACACCAAATTCATACCCTTTCAGCTCTGTAACCCACGAGGCGATAGAATTCCTCTCTTCTGGCTTCATGAAATATTTCGGGGATAGGCTTATTGGTCTAGCCTGGGTCTCATTCCCAGACCTGTGTCCATTGGATGAAGCCAATTGTCAAAAGAGGTGGGGGAGGGATGCTGAGCAGATTAAACAATAACATCCACTTCATACATTTTCTAAAATGTTGCGTAAACTTACTTCAAATTGGAGAATTCCTCCTTATTCTCCAGGGTGGTCCTCTTCTTTGGATTTGCAGCATCTTTTCATAGATACAGTGATGTCTCCCCGTTTGTTTGTTTTGGGGGAAAGCCCTATTGGATGCAGGTACTGCCTGGTGCAGCTGTTTGCTTGGAGAGAAAGCCCTGGTGTGCAGGCTTCCGTCCTGCTGTGTTTGCCTGTTCTCACCCTTCACTGTCAGAATTAGCCTAGCACCAAGTCCAGAAGCATTTCAATGGCATCCTTTATAGTGTTGTGTCTGTTGGGGTTCTGTTTGTTACAAGTAACCCAAACCCCACTCAAACTGGCTTAAAAAAAAAGAGGATTTATTGGGTCCCATAACTGGAAAAGTTCATCACTAGGGGTGGTTGGATATGATACAACCAGGGCTTCAGCTTTGGTTCTTGGGATTCTCCTGAGTTGGATTCGTCTTGCACTAGTAGCAGGATGGCTGCCACAATTCTGAGCCTCACCTGACCACATCCAGAGGAAGACAAATGGCCTCTTCTGGTAGGTATCTCTCAAGCAGGAGGATGTAACTTTTTCAGAAGCTTACAGCAAACTTCTCTTTACACCTTATTGGCTGCATCTGGTTACCAACCCCATTGTGAACTTGTTACCATGTCCAGAGAATCGTTGTGTGTTAATTGACTGGGTTCTTGAACCAATAAATGGCAGGGGGATAAAAGTTCTCTCAGGGCAAGCAGGCCAACTCTTGGTGCTAGGCATGAGGTCAGTTCTTCTGGAAGCACACAGCTATGTGAGGGAAGATGGGAACCTGAAGAAAAGCTGGGGTGCTGCTGTGAAGGAGGGAATGGGGGCTGGGTAGGAAACCCATAAATAGCACTCTACCTGGTTTCCACGTCTGAAGCAAGTTCTCACCATTTCAAACTCTGTTGGAAATTCCCCAAGAGAATCTGGGAGGGGATAAATTCAGTGTTTATGCTCACCTTCCTATTTTACCCCCAAGCCGTTAGAGACCACCCAACTCAAGCCCCTCACCTTACAAATAAGGACACTGAAACCCAAAGAGGAAAGTGGCTGCCCAAGGTCAACTGTGGCTACAGCTGGCTGTAAAGTCCTTTAAACCTTCCCAGCTCTTTTTCTGAGACGTGTGATGGTCAATTTCATGTGTCAACTTGGTTAGGTCATGGTACCCAGATATTGGTCAAACACTCTAGATGTTTCTGTGAAGGTATTTTTAGGAAGAGATTAACATTTAAAGTAGTAGACTTCGGGGCTTCCCTGATGGCGCAGTGGTTGAGAGTCTGCCTCCTAATGCAGGGGACATGGGTTCGAGCCCTGGTCTGGGAGGATCCCACGTGCCGCGGAGCGACTGGGCCCGTGAGCCACAACTACTGAGCCAGCGCGTCTGGAGCCTGTGCTCTGCAACAAGAGAGGCCACGATAGTGAGAGGCCCGCGCACCGCGATGAAGAGTGGCCCCCGCTTGCCACAACTAGAGAAAGCCCTCGCACAGAAACGAAGACCCAACACAGGAAAAATAAATAAATTAATTAATAAACTCCTACCCCCAACATCTTAAAAAAAAAAAAAAGTAGTAGACTTCGAATAAAACAGATGACCGTGATGTGGGTGGGCCTCATCCAACCAGCTGAAGCCCTTGATAGAAAAAAGACCAACTCGGGCTTCCCCTGTGGCACACTGGTTAAGAATCCACCTGCCAATGCAGGGGACACGGGTTCGAGCACTGGTCCAGGAAGATCCCATGTGCTGCAGAGCAACAAAGCCTGTGCACCACAACTACTGAGCCTGCACTCTAGAGCCCGCGAGCCACAACTACTGAAGCCCGCGCACCTAGAGACCATGCTCCGCAACAAGAGAAGCCACCAGAATGAGAAGCCTGTGCTCCGCAACGAAGAGTAGCCCCCGCTCGCCACAACTAGAGAACGCCCGCACGCAGTAACGATGACCCAACACATCCAAAAATAAATAAAAATAAAATTAATTAATTTAAAAGAAAAAGAAAGAACAAAGACCAACTTCTCCAGAAGAAGAGGAAATTCTGCCAGCAGACCACATTGGGCTCAAGCTGCAATGCTTCCCTGGGTCTCCAGCCTCCCGCCTACCCTGCAGATTTTGAACTCACCAGCCTCCACAATCAAGTGAGCCAATTCCTGAAAATACATCCCTCTCTCCATACACAGCATACCTTGTTTTATTGTACTTCACTTTATGGCGCCTCACAGATATTGCCACTTTTTACAAATTGAAAGTTTGTAGCAACACATTCCACAAGGAATAATGAGTATGCTGCTCTGCATCTGAGTGTAAGGAAACTGATTTCTTGAGATGGAATCTACTCCTGGTGAAGATGCTGTGAAGATTGTTGAAATGACAACAAAGGATTTCGAATACTACATAAAATTTGTAAGCAGCAGCAGGGTTTGAGAGGACTGACTCCAATTCTGAAAGAAGTTCTATGGTGGGTAAAATGCTATCAAATTGCATTTCATGTTACAAAGAAATCATTCATGAAAGGAAGAGTCAATCCATACAGCAAACTTCATTGTTGTCTTATTTTAAGAAATTGCTACAGCCACCAATATCAAGGCAAGACCCTCCACCAGGAAAAAGATTACAATTCGCTGGAATATATACATATACACATGTATGTATGTTTGTGTATACATATAAATGAATCACTTTGCTATACATTGTAAATCAACTATACTTCAATAAAAAAGCAGAACAAAACAAAGGACTACGACTTGCTGAAGGCTCAGATGATGGTTCGCATGTTTTAGCAATAAAGTATTTTTATTTTTTAAAAAATATTTATTTGGGGCTTCCCTGGTGGCGCAGTGGTTGGGAACCTGCCTGCCAATGCAGGGGACACAGGTTCTAGCCCTGGTCCGGGAAGATCCCACATGCTGTGGAGCAACTAAGCCCATGCCACAACTACTGAGCCCGCACACCTAGAGCCCGTGCTCTGCAAAAAGAGAAGCCCCAGCAATGAGAAGCGTCTGCACCTACAGCAAAGAGTAGCTCCCACTCGCCGCAACTAGAGAAAGCCCACACACAACAACGAAGACCCAACGCAGCCAAAAGTAAATAAGTAAAAATAAATAAATTTATTAAAAAAAATATTTATTTGTTTATTTGGCTGTGCCAGGTCTTAGTTGTGGCATGTGGGATTTTTAGTTGCAGCACGCATGCGGGCTCTAGTTGCCTGACCAGGGATCGAACCAGGGTCCCCCGCATTGGGAGCACGGAGTCTTAACCACTGGACCACCAGGGAAATCCCAATAAAGTATTTTTTAATAAGATTTTTTAAATTAATTAATTAATTATTTAAAAAAATTTTTGACTGTGTTGGGTCTTCATTGCTGCGTGCGAGCTTTCTCTAGTTGAAGCGCACGGCGGCTACTCTTCATGTGGTGCCCAGGCTTCTCATTGCGGTGGCTTCTCTTGTTGCAGAGCACGGGCTCTAGGCACATGAGCTTCAGTAGTTGCAGCGCATGGGCTCAGTAGTTGTGGCGCACAGGCTTAGTTGCTCTGCAGTATGTGGGATCTTCCCTGGCCAGGGCTCTAACCCGTATCCCCTGCATCGGCAGGTGGATTCTTGACCACTGCGCCACCAGGGAAGCCCCTAATAAAGTATAAGTTAAGGTCTCTACATTGCTTTTTTTAAGACATAATGCTATAGCACACTTAATAGACTACAGTACAGTGTAAACATAACTTTTATATGCACTGGGAAACAAAAAAATTCATGTGACTCACTTTATTGCAATATTTGCTTTATTTTGGTGGTCTAGAACAGAACTCTCAATATCTCTGAGGTCTGCCTGTATATACGCAACCTATTGGTTTTGTTTCTCTGGACTGATAGACCATCATTACTTCCCTAAAGACCTGACCAGCTCTTTATCCTAACCTTGGATGTAGACCTACATTTTAAGAAATAATTTTCGAAAAGAGCCATTGTTCAGCAATGGGTACAGGATTATTAAATAACTAGTTTCATGTCAGTGATAAGCTGGTGGAGTTTTCCCAACTGTACCAAGGATGTAACAGCAGGAAAGAGGCTCACCCTGGGAAAGGTCAGAGTCAGGTTAAACATCAACAAGGATCCTTTCCTCCCTGCTGTGTCACTTTCTGTTTGGCGCAATCTATCCATGTGGTCAGAATCTGCTGTATGCCACCAGGCTCCCTGTGGTTGCCCCATGGGCTGCCCACATCCATTCCCACTAAACCGTATCCAAAATTTCCTTCTGGGGCATTATCCCTCCCTGATTGTGTGTGGGTCATTGTGGTGCTGCTCTCCTGTGGGAACTCAAGGGGCCAGATCTGCCTCTCCTGGCTCAAGTTCAGCTGCAGCAAGAGTGCATGGCTTCAGCTCAGTCAACCAAGTACTTTCTCTGAGGACTTTGAATCTTGAGCAAATAACATGATACTGGGCTTCCCTGGTGGCACAGTGGTTAAGAATCCACCTGCCAATGCAGGGGACACGGGTTCGAGCCCTGGTCTGGGAAGATCCCACATGCCACGGAGCAACTAAGCCCGTGCGCCACAACTACTGAGCCTATGCTCTAGAGCCCGTGAGCCACAACTACTGAGCCCCCGAGCTGCAACTACTGAAGCCCACACGTCTAGAGCCTGTGCTCCTCAACAAGAGAAGCCACCACAAGGAGAAGCCCACTCACCTCAACGAAGAGTAGCCCCTGCACCGCAGGTAGAGAAAGCCCGCACGGAGCAACAAAGACCCAACACAGCCAAAAAATAAGAATAATAATAAAATAAAATAAATTTTTTAAAAAAGACATGATACTAAGAAAGAAAGGTTGGTGCCATCCATTGCAGTCGAGGAGGAAGAGGCATCAATATTTTGAACAGGCTCCTCTGGTTATGAAACAATTTCTGGACTTTCTGTGAACACTGTCCAGCTTCTTGGCCCTCCAGAGGGCTCTTGGTTGCTGATGTTTCCAAGTCTGACTCTCAGATTCCCATGAATTCTGACAGCCCCTGTGAGCCTTTGCTTGAGTTATCCAGAATTGGATTCTATAATGGACAGCCACAACCTCTGACCAATATACATCCTGGGCACTATTTTTGGCTCTACTTCTAACTTAGTGGTAAGTCATTTCACTTCCACGAGCCTCAGTTTCCTCATATGTAAAATTAGGAAATGGGACTAGATCTGTGTTCTATTGTCCAAATATTTTTCAGCCACAAAAAGAAAAAAAAATTGTGCATAAACAAAATCTTCCTGAGGGGAGCAGATAAATCACAAAACTGATCAATGCAGCACTGCTCTGGCTAAAGAATTTCAAAACTCCAGAATCCTGTCCCCTTAGCTCTTTCTCAGTAGCACCCCACTGTGACTTCTGCTCTAATATAATGGGAAAGGATTACACTTCCCGTCTCTCATTGCAACAAAAGACAGGTTGGGTTGACTTCATTTACTCAGGGAGGCATCATGCCTTCAGTTTCTCATTGACAAAGATTTGTTTCCTCTTGAAGAAATGTGTTAAGCACATGCTTATGAAACGTTTAAACACACACACACACACACACACACATACACAGTCAGTCAATTTAACTGCCAAGTTTTAAGAGCACTCTTTATTGTGGAGAAGACACAACAAAATCACAAAAAGCAAACAACAAAAAAGTATTGGAGTGGGGATGTCGTACTGCTCTTTTGAAAGCTTTTGTGAACATATGTCTCGTCCACTTTAGATGATTTTATTAGGTCTTTGAGAGATAGAATTGAAACTTCCTTCATGATAAATACATAAATTAGTAGTTTTGTGGGTAAAACAAAACGAGTATAACTTTCACCATTAAGATCTTCTGTATTTACAATGGGAAAAAGACAGTCTCTTCAGCAAGTGGTGCTGGGAAAGCTTAACTGCCGTATGTAAATCAATGAAGTTAGAACACACCCTCACACCATACACAAAAATAAATGCAAAATGGCTTAAAGACTTAAAGACATGACACCATAAATCTCCTAGAAGAGAACTTAGGCAAAATATTCTCTGACATAAATTGTACCAATGTTTTCTTAGGTCAGTCTCCTAAGGCAATAGAAATAAAAGCAAAAATAAACAAACGAGACCTGATCAAATGTACAAGCTTTTGTACAGCAAAGGATATCATAAACAAAATGAAAAGACAACCTAGGGACTGGGAGAAAAATATTTGCAAATGATGCAACTGACAAGGGCTTAATTTCCAAAATATACAAACAGCTCATACAGCTCAACAACAAAAAAACAAACAACCCAATCGGAAAAAATGGGCAGAATGGGAATGCCCTGGCAGTCCAGTGGTTAGGACTGCACACTTCCACTGCAGAAGGCACAGGTTCAATCCCTGGTCAGGGAACTAAGATCCCGCATGCCACGTGGTGCTGGAAAAAAAAAAGAAAGAAAAGAAAACTGGGCAAAAGACCTAAACAGACATTTATCTAAAGAAAACATACAGATGGACAACGGGGACATGAAAAAATGCTCAACATCACTAATTAATTATTAGAGAAATGCAAATCAAAACTGCAATGAGGTACCACGTCACACTAGTCAGAAGGGCCATGATTAAAAAGTCTACAATACTGGAGAGGGTGTGGAGAAAAGGGAACCCTTCTACCCTGTTGATGGGAATGTAAGTTGGTGCAGTCACTATGGAGAACAGTATGGAGGTTCCTCAAAAAGCTAAAAATAGAATGATCCAGCAGTCCCACCCCTGGGCATATATCCCAACAAAACTATAATTTGAAAAGATACATGCACCCCAGTGTTCACAGCAGCACTATTTACAACAGCCAAGACATGGAAACAACCTAAATGCCTATTGACAGATGAATGGATAAAGAAGATGTGGTACAGGGACTTCCCTGGTGGTCCAGTGGGTAAGACTCTGAGCTCCCAATGCAGGGGGCCCGGGTTTGATCCCTGGTCGGGGAACTAGAGCCCCTAAGTTGCATGCCACAACTAAGAGTCTGCAAGCTGCAGCTAAGACCCAGAGCAGCCTAACTAACTAAATAAATACTTAAATAAAAAAAGATGTGGTACATGTATACAATGGAATACTACTCAGCCATAAAATATAATGAAATAATGCCATTTACGGCAACATTGATGGACCTAGAGAATATCATACTAAATGAAGTCAGTCAGAAAAAGACAAATACCATATGAAATCACTTATATGTGGAACCTAAAATATGACACATGAGACTTCCTGGTGGTCCAGTGGGTGAGACTCTGTGCTCGCAATACAGGGGGCCTGGGTTCTATCCCAGGTTGGGGAACTAGATCCTGCATGCATGGCACAACTAAGAGTTCACATGGTGCAACTGAGACCTGGTGCAGCCAAAATAAATAAATAAATAAATAAATAAATAAATAAATATTTTAAATATGACACAAATGAACTTATCTACGAAACAGAGACAGACTCGCAGATACAGAGAACAGACTTATGGTTGCCAAGGGTGGGGGAGGGATAGATTGGGAGTTTGGGATTAGCAGATGCAAACTATTACATATAGAATGGATAAACAATAAGATCCTACTGTATAGCGCAGGGAACTATATTCAGTATCCTGTGATAAACCATAATGGAAAAGAATATGAAAAAGAATGTATGTATATGTATAACTGATTCACTTTGCTGTACAGCAGAAATTAACACAACATTGTAAATCTTCAATAAAATAAAATTTAAAAAATATTTGGTGTATTTAGGATCATGTGAGAAACTCAACACTATCCCTCCCCTTGGCCTGTTGTACCAGGTTGTGTGCTAAGAATTTGCACATACAGTCCGGTTTACTCTCAAACAACTCTCTGGGGAGGTACCATTTCTGAGTCTTATTTTATAGCTGAGGACACTGAGGCTCAGAGAGGTTAAGTAATCTACCTAAGCTCACACAGCTAGTAAGTAGCCACTAACTGCATGGCTCCAAAGCTTTTGTTCTTTCAAATATGATATTCTACTCATCTAGATAATGCTATGCATCTGGATCTTTCAAAATGTGGAATAAGTTGACTTTATATTTGTGGTCATCCAGCTTTCTAATCCAGATATGCCTCAAAGGGAAGACCTGGAACTCATGGCTGAAGAAGCACCAGAAACCTCTGGACACCTCTTTTGGGTCCCAAATGCCTTTGCAGGGACACTAGCAGAGTCATTTCTTAAAAAGAGCAATCCTTTTAACCCTGGGCAGTTTTCTTGCCCTATAGTCAGTTAAAATTTCCTCTGGGAAAGCAAACTAATTTTAATAAATCATAATCAAGAAGAGGAATTTGCAACTAAAAAGAGCTTTTTGTGAAAATGAATTCTCTGAATCCTTCTCTGTTACTCTACATATATCATCAAATAGTAACTGAAGATAATTGTGGGATTATAGGATATGGGACATGACCTTCCTCAAACAATTATGACCTTCCTCAAACAATCCTAATTTAAAAAAATATTTATTTATCTATTTATTATTTTGGCTGCACCGGGTCTTAGTTGCAGCATGCAGGATCTCTGCTGTGGCATGCGGACTTCTTAGTTGTGGCATGCATGTGGGATCTAGTTCCCCAACCTGGAATCAAGCCCAGGCCCCCTGCACTGGGAGTGCAGAGTCTTACCCACTGGTTCACCAGGGAAGTCCCAAAAATCCTAATTTTTAATTCTTGGTTATCAACCACTTTGTCTATGCCCTTTGTTCCCATTTCTAATAATGATGGTTCTCTGTAGATAATCCAAGGAGTATTCATCCCAATGGAGTTCACCACTATTTGCACATCAGTGTTTTATCATTAAATGGGAAAATACATATCTAGGTACTGGTCCTGCATATGCCACCCTGTAACTGAATGACCTTGGATAAGTCACATAAACCTATTGGGCCTTACCTTTTTTTAAAATTAATTAATTTATTTATTTTGGCTGCGTTGGGCCTTCATTGTTGCACGCAGGCTTTCTCTAGTTGTGGGGAGTGGGGGCTACTCTTCATTGTGGTGCACGGGCTTCTCATTGTGGTGGCCTCTCTTGTTGCAGAGCACGGGCTCTAGGCGCATGGGCTTCAGTAGTTGTGGTGCACGGGCTCAGTAGTTGCGGCTTGCAGGCTCTAGAGCACAGGCTCAATAGTTGTAGCACATGGGCTTTGTTGTTCCGTGGCATGTAGGATCTTCCCAGACCAGGGCTCAAACCCGTGTCCCCTGCATTGGCAGATGGATTCTTAACCACTGCACCAACAGGGAAGTCCCTCCTTACTTTCTTTATCTCAAAAAATGAGGGATTTAGATGAAACACTTTATACTTCAACTCTTTAATTCTAATTTTGCTGGTTGCTTTAAAGGACCTGAGAGCCATGCAATCCCAATTGTGTCCAGGAGAGGTCAGAAGAAGTCACTAAAAGCTCTGAGGTCTACATTAATCCCAGTTACCAGTGTAAATACAGTTTTACAGAGTCCCTACTCTCGGTTATTTACCTGATTTTTAAGGTTGGGCCAGACATAAAGGCAGGTATTTTTCTTAAAGGATTAAAGCAGAGATGCATTGTCTGTTTTGGGCCTCTTTATCAAATGTAAAACCATTTCCCAAAGGGTGAGCAAAGGTAAATTGCCTGACAGAGGTGATACAAAGGTGTACTTAGAGTTAATGTAAGTCGTAAGCTTGCTACAGAAAATTCCATTCATCAAAAGTCTTTCTTGGGCTTCCCTGGTGGCGCAGTGGTTGAGAGTCCGCCTGCCGATGCAGGGGACACGGGTTCGTGCCCCGGTCCGGGAAGATCCCACATGCCGCGGAGCGGCTGGGCCCGTGAGCCATGGCCGCTGAGCCTGCGCGTCCGGAGCCTGTGCTCCGCAACGGGAGAGGCCACAACAGTGAGAGGCCCGCGTACCGCAAAAAAAAAAAAAAAAAAAAAACTTTCTTTATAACAAAGGATTCATAACCCTACTTAATGACCTATTTACTTTAAAAAATATTTACCTCAGCAAAACTCTTCCTTTTTTTGTTTTGTTTTGTTTTGTTTTGTTTTGTTTTTTGGCCACGCAGATTGTGGGATATTAGTTCCCCCACCAGGGATCCAACCCGCGACCTCAGCAGTGAAAGTGCTGCGTCCTAACTACTGGACCGCCAGGGAATTCCCCCAAATACTTTCTTTTTTCCCCCAGCTTTATTGAGATATACTTGACAGATAACACTGTGTAAGTTTGATCTATGTATATTGTGAGAAATGATTACCACGAGGTTAGTTAAGGCAGCTATATCACCTCTCACAGTTAAAATCTGAAAAATTCTCACAATGGGGTTGGACCCCATCAGAAAAATTATTCGGGAAATACACCATTACAGAGATGGAGACTTCCAATAAATATTTAAATATGATAAGCATTGCTTTTTTAGGCAGAAACTGGAGGACTGGTTTAAATGTGAATTGAGGCGAAGGAATTAAAGACAGCCCTGCGGCCAGGTCAAACCCATCCCAGCTGTTTAAAGAAAATGCCTATACTTAGGCAGAATTAGGTGGTTAAAGATTTGAGCTCTGGGTAAAACAGATCTACGTTTGAACCTTGTTAAAGTTACTTAACCTCCCTAGAGAGAAACTCCTCAGTAGACTTATCTATAAAGTGAAGATAGTGATAAAGCCTCCTAAGATTGTTCCGAGGATTAAATGAGATAATACATGTTAAGAATTTAGTAAAGCATCTGCCACCTACCACGTGATCACTAGGAGAGAGCTATTGCCATCATATGTTATTGGTGAGGAGTTGCTGTTTTTAGTAAAAAACAAACAAGGAAGAAAATCACAGGCCTTTTTCTTTTCTTGTTTTGGTTTTTAAATGTTTTTTCATTTTTATTTTTCTCTTTTTTAACCTCCTTTTTTTTAACCTTCTAATTCTTATTTTTCTTTTTTTTTTTCTAAACCTTTTATCTTGACTATCCCGGACTAGGTTCAATGTCTGCTGTGTGATGCAGCCATTGCAGCTGACAGACCCTGACCTGGCCACCTGGCCCATCGACTGGCACCACCACCCCCGTCTTGGGCACCTCTGAAGTCCAGCAGAGGCAACTGGATGCCCAATGCCCATCACACCTCCTGCCAGCCCATCAGCAACAGTCGGAGACCTTCTCCCTATGGACAGAGACCTTTGCCCCTCCCAAGCCTCACCTGCAAGGGCGACGTTTGCAATGGGCCTCCAGCTCCCGGCTCAGCGGCAAGCTCTTCTTCCCGATTCTCCACTTTTGGCCTCTGGGCCTTTATTTTTATCTAATGCAGCACTTAGTTTTTCCTTAATGCAGCACTCAATTTGCTGATTGTCATTACTATTTTTCTCCTGCTATGCCAGGCTTCTCCAGGGTGAGGCTTGTGCCCGTCTCTCCCACCGTCATAGACCCGTGGGCCAGCCACAGAGGAGGCACTGCCTTATGAGGACAGCTAAGAGCAGGGGGCCAAGAAGAGCAGGGAGCCCGCGGTATGTCCCAAGGAGAGAGAAGCTGTGTTGTGACGTGCTTCTAGGATGAAGTGTACGAACAGTGCAGTGAGCAGGGCCAGGGCAGGGTGTGGGTTCCTGAGAAGTTCAGAGGGGGTGAGCAGGGGGCGTGATTACACAGAACCCTCCAGACCAGATATGGTGTGCAACGCCTGGCAGAGACAGGGGTCAAACAGGGATGGGCAGAGACAGGACCTGCTACCATCTGCCCACATTCCAGAGACCATTCCAAGGACCAGTAGCCGAGGGACCTCCCAATGACTCAGGTTCAAAACTGAAGATTAAAAGCAAGGCAGTTGCTTCCTTATGCTGACCGTAGCTCAGAACTCCTTGGAAAGGGTTTCAAATCTTAGGGTTTCTGTTTGCTCAAAATGAAAAGAAAGTGGGAGGAAGTACTGATTCAAAGAGAAATGTTCTGCTTCCGTCTGAAGATAACTGAATCCTGACCCTGACTCTGGCAACTGTCTTGCTGAGACCCAGCCAAGCTCTGTACTCCTCTGGCCTTGCTTCTGGTGCCTGTACCAGAGCTCCAGGGTAACGACGGCAAGCCCCCGCCTTGAGGAATGGGGGAAGCAGTGAGAGTAATTTGTGATTGCTGGTACCTGATGCCCACGTACCTCAAACACAGCATGGGAGACACGCAGTTGTCATATGATTTAAGATGTTTTTATAAACCTAAAAAAAGATACTTCACACCCAGTAGGATGTGAACTATCCAAAAAATCCCAGAAAATAACGTGTTGGTGAGGATGCAGAGAAATTGGACCCCTTGTGCACTTTTGGTGGGACTGTAAAAGGGTGCAGATCTTGCAGAAAACAGTAGGGAGGTTCCTCAAAAAATTAAAAATAGAACTACCATATGATCTGGCAATTCCTCTTGGGGGTATATACTTGAAAGAATTAAAAACAGGGGTATATACTTGAAAGAATTGAAAACAGGGTCTTGGAGAGATATTTGTACACCCACATTCACAGCAGCATGCTTCACAATAGCCAAAGTGTGTTCATCTACAGATGAATAGATAAACAAAATGTGGTATAGACATACAACGGAATATTATTCAGCCTTGAAAAGGAGGAAAATTCTGACACGTGCTACAACATGGATGAAATTGGAGGACATTATGCTAAGTGAAATAAGCCAGGGACTTCCTTGGTGGTCCAGTGGTTAAGACACTGTGCTTCCATTGCTGGGAGGAGCGGGTTCCATCCCTGGTTGGGGAACTAAGATCCCACATGCCTTGTGGCTTGGGCAAAAAAAAAAAAGTGTAATAAGCCAGTCATGAAAGGACAAATACCATATAATTCCATTTATATGAGATACTTAGGGTAGTTAAATTCATAGAGATCGAAAGTAGAATGGTAGTAGCCAGGGGCTGGGAGGAGGGGGGTATGTAGAGTTACAGTTTAATGGATGGAGAGTTTCAGTTTTACAAGATGACAGTAGCTGTGGGGGGGGGATGGTGGTGATGGCTGCCCAATATGTGAATGTACTCCTGAACTGCAAATTTAAAAGTGGTTAAGATGGTCAATTTTATGTTATGTATATTTTTCTACAAAAAAAAAATTGGATAATAGATAACTAATAAGAACATGCTGGGACTTCCCCGGTGGTGCAGTGGTTAAGAATCCGCCTGCCAATGCAGGGGACACGGGTTCGAGCCCTGGTCCAGGAAGATCCCACATGCCGCAGAGCAACTAAGCCCGTGTGCCACAACTACTGAGCCTGCGCTCTAGAGCCCACGAGCCACAACTACTGAGCCCACGTGCCACAACTACTGAAGTCCACACACCTAGAGCCCGTGCTCCTCAACAAGAGAAGCCACTGCAATGAGAAGCCCGCGCACTGCAATGAAGAGTATCCCCCGCTCGCCACAACCAGAGAAAGCCTGCACGCAGCAATGAAGACCCAACGCAGCCAAAAATAAAATTAAATCTTTAAAAAAAAATACATTGGAGTAAATGAAAATAAAACATACCAAATTTTTTTTAAAAACCTGCCTGCTGTATAAAATAAATAAATAAAATAAAATTCATATTTAAAAAATTGGAAAAAAAGAGAAAAATTTAGCATGTGTTGTTGGAAAAATCTCTTTGGGAAAATGTTAAAGTAAATAATGAACATGTACACATTGTACTTATAATAAAAGTATGTGGAATGAAACTGAGCAGGACCCTGTGGGGCCTTCCCGGGGATAGACCTCCCCCCCCACCCCTGTCCCACGCCTCTTGCTGATGGAAAAGATTTAGCCTAATAGGCCTTCCCCAAGTTCTAAAGAGCAAATTTAATCAGAGAAGTCAGAACATGCAGAATCAAAGGAAAACAGTCAAGCAAGACAAAATAATAATAATTTAGCCATAAAAACAAAGTCAAGGACATTTGCTTCCTCCTCAAAGGCTATAGATAATAATCTGAGCCATGTCCTTGAGTTGTCTTAAAGATACTGAACCCCCCATCAGGTGGAGGACGTTAACTGCATGCTGGCCACCAGAATGTATACCCCAGACCAGAAGGTTGACAACTGAGATTCCTCAAACATTACCCTGTTACCTCACCATCAACCAACCAGAGAACTGTCCACAAGCTGATCACACATCCTGTGACGCATTCCATCACACTGTCTTTAAAATCCCTTCCCTGAAAGCCACTGGGGAGTTCGGGTCTTTTGAACATCGTTCTCTGCTTGGCGCCATGCAATAAACACTGTCCTTTCCTTCACCACAGCCCAGTGTCAGTGGATTGGCTTTGCTGCACTTCGGGCAAGCAGACCCAAGTGTGGTTCAGTAACAGGAACCCCATAAGGGCAATAACACTGTTCCTTCCATTTTATAGACAAGGAGGACGAGCCGTAGGGAGAATTAGGCAATTTGCCTAAGTGTGGACAGCTACTAAATGGCAGGTCCCAGGCATGCATGACTGCAAAGGTGGTGCTCTTAAACTCCTTCTGGGTCTCTTCTCTTACAAGGAATTCCCTGCTTTGCTCATCCTGTTTCAGCAGCACTGGCAACCTTGGGGTTCCCCCCGCGGTCCTGCTTCAGGACCTTTGCAGGTGCTGCTCTCTCCACCTGGAATGTGATTCCCCCAGATATCTATCTACACGGCTCCTTCCTCCATCACTCCTTCAGGTCTCTGCCCACCTGTCCCCTTATTACAGAGGAGGCCTTCTCCCAACACAGTAAACTAGTATACCTCCTCTCCCCCTCCCTTTCCCCCTCCCTTTCCCCCTCTCTTTCTTGCTGCTCTTTATCCCTTACTGGTTTGATTGTTCTTTGCCTGGCTCCCCACTGGGACAGAAGTCCATAAGGTCAGAGGTTTTCTTTTGCCCATGGCTGTATCTTCTGTCTCAATGAATGAGTGAATGAATGGGTGGCTGCTGCGATTAGCGTGGCTGATGGGCAGGGCAGAGCCGTAGGGCTCTAGATGCCAAGATTTGAGGGAAAGCCGCCTCCAAGCCCACTGATTTAACTGTACAGCAGGGCCCGGTTCCAGAAGCAGTTCAACAGCCAGGAGTGACACCCGCCTCCCTCCCTCTTCCCCATTCCACTCTTTATCAGAAGATTCACTCTCCCCCCCACCCCACCCTCAGTAAACACTTTCCCCCTTGGGCCTTTTCTGCTCATTGTCTGGATCACAAAGTACTAAAAGTTAGTCTAACTGGGCATGGAAGTCAAGTTTCTGGGGTTGGGTAGGGGGTGAAGGTGAAGGTGAAGGTGGAAGAAGAAAAGTCTGTAAACACCACCTGTTTTATCCCTGAAATCCCCATGAAATCTCTGGGGGAAGAGAAAACTTCCTTCTGGCTGGTCAACTAGAGCTGACTTTTCAAGACTGGCTCAGACTTCCTTGCCTGCACCCCACCCCCTGCCCCTAGTCTATTCCAGGTTAATGCCCCTCCTTGACGGCCCCAGTGTTGTGTTGTCACAGCTCTTTGCTTACTTATTTTTTATTTTTTATTTTTTTAGGCTGCGTTGGGCTTTCTCTTGTTGCGGAGGGTGGGGGCTACTCTTCCTTGCGGTGCGCGGACTTCTCATTGCGGTGGCTTCTCTTGTTGCAGAGCACGGGCTCTAGGCGCGCGGGCTTCAGTAGCTGCAGCACACAGGCTCAGTAGTTGCAGCACGTGGGCTCAGTTGCTCCGTGGCATGTGGAATCTTCCTGGACCAGGGCTCGAACCCATCCCCTGCATTGGCAGGCGGATTCTTAACCACTGCGCCACCAGGGAAGTCTCCTTTGCTTATTTACTTATCACACCTTTATTGTCTCTTCTGCTCCGAACTGAAGGGCTTGCCTTTCTTCCTGGGGCCTCAGGGCCATCACAGCCTCTTGCCGATGGCAAGTTCTCAAAGGATTGTTTGTTGATGAAATAAAAGGGGAGAGGGAAGGTGACCGACCTCACATTTTAAGGGCCAGCACTACACATTATAAATCAGTGCTGTGGTTTTCTCCTATGTCTTCTCTAGCTACCAATACCAATGCCAGCCCAGAGTCCCAGAGGTCACTGAGATTTATTGGGGATATACATCTGACTCAAGACGAATGGTGCTTTACCTGCAAAACTAGTGTTGCTGATAGCAGGTTAATTCCGAATTAGCCCAGGAGGTAAAGCACCAGCATCTGGGTCCTCTCCCTCCTTCCTTCCCTCCCTCCAGCCCAGTAGTTATTGTTGAAGCATCTTCTCCAGGCTAACTCCGCAGTGGGGGAGGTGTGGAGTTAGAGTTTAAAGAGGGAGGGGTGGTGGGGGAGCCCTGAGGGTGGGGGAGCCCCACTGGAAACCCCAGCCAGAGACTGATGACTCATCTTTCTCCCAGTTCCCTCTGGCTCCCTGGGAAGCAGGGCCCCTGGCTGGGACGGTTCAGGAATGGTCTCAGTCACATTCAGAAAGAACCTGGATAACTCTCTGTCGCTGTTTTCCAGGTTTTGTTTTCACCCCACCTGCAGAACTGGTCCACCTTCATTCCTGGCCCAGCCAAACTGACAGGAGAGCAGTGACCCAGTGACCATCCCCTCATCAAGCAGCTCCCTCACCAGATGGACTGCCATTCTGATGCCTGGTGTGTGTGTAGGGCGGGGTGGGAGCGGGGTGGTGGTGCTGTGGGTGGCTTTAGGCAGCACCTACACTTTGAGAACCCCTGGTCGAGACTGGAGCCAGCTTTCCCAAACTTGCCGGGCATCCCCTGGAGGTTCTGATTAGGTAGATCTGGGGATGCCCTGAAATCTACATTGGAAGCCCTCAGGTGATTTCATAACCAATGAAAATCAAACTCATTAGCATCTGGCCCCTTCCTACCTGCTGGGCCTAACTTCCTGAGCCTGGCCCTGTGCTATTTGTGGTTAGCTCTGCCTACGACACCCTTTCTCACCCTCAGCATCCATGTGGGGAGCTCTCCACCCATCGAGTCAACCGAGGCTGGGTTTCCAGCCTCGGAAGCCTTTTTCCATCACCCTCATCACCTTTGCAGAATTAGGTGTGCTCTCTTCTGCTCCCACAGCTCTGTGTGTTTTTCCCACTTGGAGCCTATGGCGGACACTCTGTAGGTTGGACCCAAAGCCCTTCCAACTTGCTCTTTCCTTGGTTTACTCCTTCATTGAAAACACACCTTCTCACTTCCCTTGCACTTGGAAGCTACAAGACAGCTCTGGCCAGTGTTGAATAAGCACAAGTCCACTAGGGTTTCTGGAAAGCCTCAGCGTTCATGGTCCCAGGACTGCACCTTTTCTTCTTCCGACGTGGTTGCAGTGGCTGGATCTGTCACCTTGGCACTTGGAGGGAAAGGCCAGGGGAAACGGAGCCTTCCACCCTTGCACTCTGGGGCCGATGGGCCACCAGCAACACCCCACTTCCAGACTGCTTATGGGGGTGGGGCATGGTCAGCCCTTATTTATGAATAAACCAACCTTTATTTATGAATAAACTAATAGTTGGCCTTTCTTTGGTTCTAAGTAGAATTGTTACCAAGGCTGTAGCCCCAGAATCCTACCCCTGCCCTGTCCTCAAATGGAAACCAACAGCTCTTATCTAAGTTTCAGGAGGAAGCTGCAAAGAGAAAAAAACAAGAACTAGTTATAACCATCTAGACCCAAGGTGGCGGAAGATTTGACTTCCAGTAGACCTTGAGTCTCATTATAAGCTCATTGTAATACATTAACTAAATGACACACCCACCAGCGCCATGACAGTTGACAATTGCCATGACAACAATCAGAAAAGCCCAAACAAGGACTGAAGAGGAGTGTTGCATCAATTCCAGGTCCAAACCACACCACTGTTCTCGGATGTCATGAATAATCCTCCCACTCTTTCCAATTCCCTCCCT
Source organism: Mesoplodon bidens (assembly GCF_964165515.1). Lineage (NCBI taxonomy): Eukaryota > Metazoa > Chordata > Mammalia > Artiodactyla > Ziphiidae > Mesoplodon > Mesoplodon bidens. The sequence goes on from NC_138179.1 coordinate 13,634,141, forward strand.
TTTACCTCAACCCTCCTATATATTTGGTGTCTCTGCCTGAATTGGGTTGGGAAGTTTTGATTTGCAAACAAGGCTCCCTCTTCTCCGTTCTTTGACCTTTGAATAAAGCTTGTGCTGTTCCAGTCTCAGCACGGGTTTCGTTACTGGCTACGCGAATCCGCTTGGAAAGAGAACCTCCCTGGTCAAGACAAGGAGTCTCGGCCCAGGCTAGGACCCCGGGGCAGGTCCAGTCAAACAATTTGGTAACAGAATGAGTTCGCTAAGTGATACACAGCAACGGTGCCTGCTTTCCCTGGGACAGCCTCAGTTCATACCTGTTTTCAGGATGAAATTACTAAATTGCAGCCCTTTCACTCTCGACAGTGTTCTGGTTTGAATTGTAAATTACCCTTTGCATTTTTCTTTTTGCATTAGATGTAATTCATTCCAACTTTTACTAAACTAAATGCGAAACTTCGGAAGTATTAATTAATCTATCCAGCCTCCCTCAAATGAAAATAAGGGCCGTGGTCATGGTGTTGCAGCTAAAGCCTGGGAAAATGATATGCAACTTATAGCTCAGGAAATGTCGGCCATCACTGGTGAGACCCATGTTAGCCCCAGAGAAAACAGGTAAAATCCTTAACGTATAAAAAAATCTTGGCTTGAACTTGAAGATATACAAATGTTGTCTTCTCTGTTCTCACTTTAATATCAGAGTTCAACAGTAAAACTTCCTGTTTTAAATTATCCCATTTATCTCATATCCTCTTGTATTTTGCTAGACTGACCTCACAGAGGGCAGGGATATTTGCTTGTCAGGTTTCATGCTGCCATAGACTCAGTGCTCAGAGAACATTTGTAGGAAGAACTGGATCCCTCTGACAATGTCTCAGAATCTGAGCTTCTAAGATTACACAGGTGGTCTTTAACTTATTTCAAGGCATTTAGGATCAGAAAAAGGTTTTCATGTTAAACATGTCTGCAGAAGCCCAAGAACTCCTCAAAAATACTTGGATTTGTAACTGAATTGGATTCCTAAGCTTTCCCCATCACTAAAAATCTGATTCCATGAAATCCCCCATGAACATCACCCCAGCTATCATCTAGGACAGTAACACTGACCTTTTAAAGACCCTCTGCCTCTAAATAGCAGAGACACTGACAGTCCCGCAAAAAGTAGTATAACCTGATGTTCTGGTGAGGGTCCCATGATCACACCATTAGTCTGAGGGTCCTAGGAGATGAGAATCCAGCTGTCTTACCAACGAGCCATGGGAACTGCTCATAATCTGAGTTGCTGATTTATACAGTTGATCAGTATCACTCACCAATCTAAAATCCTTTCAGTGGCTTCTCACTGTGTCAGGGATAAAGTCCAGGGATTCAAGTTGCCAGGATGCTTCAGGAGCCCTAAATGACCTATCCCATCCCTTCAGGCTGATGTCCACCAATTCCACCTTCCTTGCATTTTCTCACAAGCCCCACACCTTATTAATGGTCCTACTGATTGGAATGCCTTCCCTCACCTGACTAGCTCCTACTCATACGTCAGAAGCCACCTCCTCTGGGAGGCCTTCCCAGGTTGAAGAGAGGTGAGCGACAACCCCTAACCAGACAGAGAAATCAGAATGCCCCCAAATGGGGGGTTGAACAAATACACTATTGTGTAAAATGAAATAAAAATGGAGATATGAGTTTTCTTATTTCTCTATTAAGCAGTTTAAAAATACTGTAATTAGGGCTTCCCTGGTGGCGTAGTGGTTGAGAGTCCGCCTGCCGATGCAGGGGTCATGGGTTCGTGCCCTGGTCCGGGAAGATCCCACATGCCGCGGAGCGGCTGGGCCCGTGAGCCATGGCCGCTGAGCCTGCACGTCCGAAGCCTGTGCTTCGCAACAGGAGAGGTCACAGCAGTGACGAGGCCACAGCAGTGAGAGGCCTGTGTGCCGCAAAAAAAAAAAAAAAAAAAAATACTGTAATTACATTATGTTCATGGTCAAATACTCGAGTGTACAGTGAAGGGTTAATCTCTCACTTCCTCCTGGCTCCAGTCTTCCCTGAGGCCCCCACTGCTGTCAGTTTCTTGGGTGGTCTTCCAGAGATGTTCCACATATACATAGGTATATAAAAGTCGAAGTGAGAGAGGTAAGAGGGGACATGAAATACATTTAAGACATGGTTCCTGCTCCTGAGAAACACAGCCTTCTTGGGACGGTAAGTCAGTCCCAACCCATTAGCTGGCAGCATGGAGCAGTATGTGGGAACCTGTATGGTCCTCACTCAAGGCCACTCAGAGCCAGGATTCAAGGCCCAAGCCCGGGCTGATTTCATAAACCATCACAATCTGTAAGTAAAGACGATGCCACCCATAAGTAGAATGAAAACACGCTTCCCAGACCCAGTCCCTATAAATAGCTTGAATACACATTTTAATCCTTGTTTTGTAGAGTTCCAGCTCTTGGGCTTTTTTTTTTTTTTTTTTTTTTTTTTTTTGCGGTACACGGGCCTCTCACTGTTGTGGCCTCTCCCGTTGCTGGAGCACAGGCTCTGGACACGCAGGCTCAGCGGCCATAGCTCACGGGCCCAGCCGCTCCGCGGCATGTGGGATCTTCCTGGGCCGGGGCACGAACCCGTGTCCCCTGCATCGGCAGACAGACTCTCAACCACTGCGCCACCAGGGAAGCCCAGCTCTTGGGCTTTTAAAGCTGGGATACAGCTGAGTCTGGGGTTGGAAACCAGGACTGGCACGGGGCAATAAAACTAACCATGCATCAAGCTTTTTTGCTTGAACTCTAGTTACAAGTTATTACAGGAAAAACAAAAATACTCTATGAAGTGGAGCCACTGTGATGAAACTTAGGCTCCAAGAACAGGACCCACGTGGAAATGTGGCATCTTTTGATCTGCATCTTCACTTAGACCATCTGATAAATGAGGAAACCCATGGAGGCAAAATGACTTGCCTAAGGTCACCGGGTTAGTTTTGACAAAATGAAGACTAAAGCATGTGGTTCCAACTCTGGGTTGAGTGCAGTTTCCACAGCACGGCCTCCCCCAACACAAAAAAACAATGTGAGTATGTTAATATCCTTCCCTGACACCCAACCTGGGTCCCTTCTCTTACTTCAAGTGGGAACTGATGAGAAAGTCAGGCTTGGAAGATCAGGTCAGGGACTCAACTACTACTGACTGTCATGGTTCCCAGCTGGAATCCATAGAAATGGAATGACTGAATTAAGCAGAAAATGTCTCAAAAGGTCAATGGGCAGTTCACAGAACCATCCAGATGCTTGAGAACTAGGCTCAAAGCTACACAGTCAGAAACATCACCCCAGATAGAAGCTTCATGTGTGCCATGCCCCCGCAACACCAGGAATCCAGGTCTGCTACACTCTCCCCCACTGAAACATAGGAAGTGCTGGGGCCCCCCCAAAAAAAAAGAGAGAGAGAGAGAGAGAGAGAGAGAGGGAGGGAGAGAGAAATGTCCTCCAGCTACTTGAGCTGGTGCACAGGTCCTGGAGCTGGCGGCTGGGGAGAGGAGAGCCCTCGGCAGGGACAGGGGACAGGTGGGTCTAGCCAAAAAGTGTAATTTGAGTTCGTGGTACAGAAACGTGGTGTGAGAGGCATAACTCCACCGTCCCCAACACCCCAGGACAAGAGCTGCCAAATGCAAGTCACATGCTGGGGGAAACTGCAAACACAGGAAGGGAAATTGAGCAATCCCAAGGAGAAATGAAGTCCTTAATATGTTCCGGGAGGAAGGGAAGGTTCATTTCTCCCAGCCTTGGTTGAGAGATCATTTGACGGGGGAGGAGGAGGAAGAGGCTAATGCATGACAAACACTCGCTTTCTTTGAATGCCAGGCAGGAGCTGGACTGTAGTTTACATATCTCCTGTAATATGAAGAAGAGTATCAACCTCGAGGAAGAAAGGGAAATGGTACAATCTGGATAAGTTGGGAGGGGTCGGGGAAAGACTCCTTTCCACTTGTCGCACCCTCCTGGCTTCTCTCCCTCTCACAAACCTCTCTTAGAAGGAGGAGGGGGCAGGCCGTGGAGGGCTGCCTAAGCCCCACCTCCTGCTTTCCTTCCAGTGGGGTCTCCGGCCAGCTGGCCAGCTGCAAGCACAGCTGTAAAGGAGCCAGCCCTGGAGCAAGGCTCAGGGCTTTCAGCATTTCTGACCAGGTGCGGGGAGCGGGGCGGGATGCAGTGGGGTGGGTGGTGGTCTAATTCTGGGGATGGTATTAGGAAGTTGGTCATTGCCTAGTTCACCTAAATCTACATCACTAAATCAAGATACCTCGATTTTAGACTTGGTCAGTTCTCTGGAATTCAATTTATACAGAGTCACAGAAATTCACTGATAGCATTGAAAGAAGTCTTTAAATTTGTTTCTCATTCTGGACCACACTGCCAGCAAGGCACTTCATACGAAATATTTAAAATATAAATTTCTAATTGCCTTCCAAGCGTGGCACAATTATAGCTCATTTCCTATATACCTGTATCAGTATAGAGAGCTAAAATAATTTGGTAAATGGCAACATTAAAAATAGGCTGCAGGGCTTCTCTGGTGGCACAGTGGTTAGGAATCCTCCTGCCAGTTCAGGGGACAGGGGTTCAATCCCTGGTGCAGGAAGATCCCATACGCCACGGAGCGACTAAGCCCGTGTGCCGCAACTACTGAGCCCGCATGCCACAACTACTGAAGCCTGCGTGCCTACAGCCCATGCTCTGCAGCAAGAGAAGCCACCGAAATAAGAAGCCCGCGCACCGCAACAAAGAGTAGCCCCCGCTCACCTCAACTGGAGACAGCCCACGTGCAGCAACGAAGACCCAACACAGCCAAAAATAAATGAAATTAAAAAAAAAATAGGCTGCAATTTTTGTAAGCCAAGGCATCAGACCCTGCAGGTTGACTAATCTAATACCAATTCCCAATTCCCTTCTCCTTGGCCTCTTCCATCATATAGTCTGGGTGGGGAAATACTCTCTTTCCCAGAATTTCTTGCAGCTGAGAGTGCTATGTGACATAGTTCTGGCCAATAAAGTAGAAGCTGAAGAACCCTGAGAGCTTCTGGGAAAAGTTTTGCTTCCTTGACAAATGGGACCAAAGCTGCTGGTGCTACCCCCATTCACCCTCATTCTTATCTTGAATGAGGCCATGATGCTTGGAACTATAGTGACCATCTTAGGGGTAGGAGGTGGTACATAGGTCCCAAAGCTAGCTTGTTAGAGACGATGAATGAGAAAGATAGAAATTGCTTGGGGTCCAGTGGAACCAATACCAACATCATCTCCGGACTTCTTACTATGCTAGGAAACAAACTCATTTCTTGAACAATAAATCAGGTTTTAGGTAATTGGTAGCCTAAAGCTTTTCTGCCTGACACTCTCTATTTTGGCACTTCTTCATTTTTGAATGTAGAAGAGCTGTCAAAAAGTGGAAATGGCTGGACTTCCCTGGTGGCGCAGTGGTTAAGAATCCGCCTGCCAATGCAGTTCGAGCCCTGGTCCGGGAAGATCCCACATGCCGCGGAGCAACAAAGCCCATGTGCCACAACTACTGAATCTGCGCTCTACAGCCCGTGAGCCACAACTGCTGAGCTCTCATGCCACAACTACTGAAGCCTGTGCACCTACAGCCTGTGCACCTAGAGCCCGTGCTCTGCAACAAGAGAAGCCACCGCAATGAGAAGCCTGCGCACTGCAACGAAGAGTAGCCCCTGCTCACAGCAACTAGAGGAAAACCCGCATGCAGCAACAAAGACCCAACACAGCTAAAAATAAATAAATTAATTAAAAATAAAAATAAATTAAAAAAATAATAATAAAAAATAAGTTTAACTAATGTCCAATCAGTATGCCTTATGAATGCTGTAGTTTCCTTGGTATTCTCATCTTCCTGTGCTTAATATAAAGGAAACTGCTTATCTACATAGAAATCATATCACCATACTTATCAGTTATTTTCCCAATCAAGAAATATTCTTAATGACAAAAGAAAGGACATTTACATACCCAGTTAAATATCTGTCTAATTAGACAAGAAGCCAAAAAACCTGACACTCCAGGTCAATACCAGACACCAGATAAACCCAATCAGATGGCAGTTGCCATATAAGCATAGTTGAATTTAATGTTCAGTTGTTAATCCTTTTAGGGTGTTATCGCTCTACCTCAGCGTTTCCCCAAATCCCTAGGCTCTGCATCCCCATCCAGGTAAGATCTTTATCTGGCTGGCAGCTAGCTTTGACCCACTTATTGGAGCCCACACTGGCAATATCTTGCTTGAAACTGGTGATGAGCTGAATCCTGCACACAGGTGTGTTTTGTTGGGTCTGTACCGCATTTTAGGAAAATGTGAGCTATGTCCAGTTAAACAGAGCAGATGGATTATAGGAGATTTTCTTATCTTCTTACAGAGACACAATGTAAACATTAGTAAAGGAATTAAAAAAAAAAAAAAAGGACTTCCCTGGTGGTCCAGTGGGTAAGACTCCGAGCTCCCGAAGCAGGGGGCCCGGGTTCGATCCCTGGTCAGGTAACTAGATCCCGCATGCCACAGCGAAGTCCTGGAGCAGCCTAAATAAATATGTAAATAAGTTTTTTTTTTTTTAAAAAAAGCCTTAGGACAAAGAGAATAGGAGAGAAGACATAAGAAATTTCAAGATGTTTTGGGGAAGGTAGGAGAGTGATAAAAGATCTAGCAGAGCAGAAGAAAATAGAAACTAAAATGCTTGCAGAGGGGAGATTGGTGAGAATAGGGGGATTTCCCCCTAAACCCCTAAGAGGTCAAGGCTACAAGTACAAGGGAAGGTCTCGCTGAGAGTGAACACAGGGGAATTAATGCAAAATCTGTAAGACCACCCCCATCCCCAAAATGTAGACTAAGTTAATTTAAAGGGCTCCAGGAAGAGGAGAGGGCAAGGATGGAAGCATAGGACTGAACACAAGGGGATCAAATACTTGACAAACGGTTGGACCCTCAGCTTCCCCTTCTTCCCCATTCTTGTCTGCTCCCAGAACGCCTGTAACCAGGTTGTTACATCTTAGGTAGTATATTAGGGATTTTCCTCTGGGAAACCAAAAATCCCCAGAGAAAAACCCTTTATATGAGGACATTAGGGAGCTTGGTAAGAAAAAAATCATCTCCTTCCCCATCAGGCTAAGGAGCCACCTTCAGTGAACAAAGCCTGTTCCCACATGTAGTTTCCAGTGAGACTTTTAAAGCCTCATTTTTAAATATAAGCAGGCAACCAGTGCATACCAGATGTTTTTAGACACCTCAAGCTGTAAAGGAGAAAAGGCAAACAAAATGAAGGGGAAAAAAGAGAAAAAAGGATCTCTGAGGAACAGAGACAACACAGAAAAGAGACCAATAATTAAAAGTTTTAATTAATATCTCAGCTAGGTAAGGGAAGATCTTATAATCATACAATGAGATTAGGAAGCTCCAAAAAAGGAACAGAGAACAGGTAAAAGTCCTTGAAAATTGACCATATGATGGAGAAATAAAACAGTCCAAAGAATAATTGGAAGTGAAATCAAGAAAATCTTCCAGAAAGTAGAACAACAACAAAAAAGAGATGAAAAAGAGGAAAGAAAAGACATTTAAGGAACAAATCCAAATATCCCAAAGCTCCCTCCATCCCCTGAAGTACACTGGGAGAACACTGACCATGGCCTTTGGGGACAGGGACACTTGGACCTTTCTAGTCCTCCTGAAAATGGGACCATTCAGAGCTGTGGTGGCCTGTGAATCATAGTAGGGAAAGGGGCAGCAGTGACCAGAGATCCTAGAAGTCACCTTGAATTATGGAGATCACATTCTAAGCCTCATTTTAAAAATTATTATTTAAATATTATCAGTTTATTTTTTATATAGGTACTACATTAAATATTCAAAAGGTTCAAAGTGAAAAGTCTCTTTCCCACTCCCATCCCCTAGCCCTCCAGTCCCCTAACTGGATTTCATATCCCCCAGTTTCCAGTAACATTTTCCTATAAGTCCACATTTTCTCCAAATACCACTGGGTTTGTATAAATAGTCTTGTTCAAGGTACCTTGAGCTTTCACAAACTCTCCCCTCGAAGTCCTTCCAGCTTCTGCCCACTGCCCTGTTCCAAAGCACTTCCACATTTTTAGATATTTGTTATAGCAGCCCCCAAATCTATATTAGTTACCTAATGCTGCATTACAAATTAACCCAAAACTTAGCAGCTTAAAAAAAACCCAGCAAATATTTATTAGTTCATGTACTTTCAGTGGGTCAGGAATTTGGGCACATCTTAGCTGCTGTTTCTGTCTCTGGGTCTCTCATGAAGCCATAGTCAAATGTCAGCTGGGGCTGCAGTCATCTGAAAGCCTGACTGGAGCTGGAGGATCCTCTTCCAAGATGGGTCACTCCCATGGTTGTTGGCAGGAGGCCTCAGTTCTTCTCTACCTGGACCTCTCCATAGGGCAGCTTGAGTATCCTTATGACATGTCAATGAATTATCCAAGAGAGAAGAAGACAGAATCCACAATGTCTTATGCCCTAGTCTTGGAAGTCACACACCATCATTTCTGTGATGTCCTATTGGTGTGACTAACAAGTCAGCCCAAAATAGCCCATACAGGATGTGACTATCAGAAGGCTAGAATCTGGGGGGGTGGGATCTTGGAGCCTGACAATCATACCTTCCCCAGAAGCAAACAATATCACTAGCCTCTTATATGTCCTTTCAGAGTTATTTTATTCAGAAACAAGCAATTATAAATATATGTATCTTTGCTTCCCTCCTTTAGACAAATGGTAGAATACTACATATACCATTCTGTACCTTGCCTTTCTCACTTAAAAATACATCATGGTGATCATTCCACATTATTATTTAATGCATGCCTACTTCTTTTTTTTTTTATAAATGTATTTGTTTTTATTTTTATTTATTTTTGGCTACATTGAATCTTTGTTGCTGAGTGCGGGCTTTCTCTAGTTGTGGCGAGGGGGGGCTACTCTTCGTTGCGGTGCGCGGGCTTCTCACTGCGGTGGCTACTCTTGTTGCGGAGCATGGGCTCTAGGTGCGCGGGCTTTGGTAGTTGCGGCACTTGGGCTCAGTAGTTGTGGCTTGCGGGCTCTAGAGCATAGGCTCAGTAGTTGTGGTGCACGGCCTTAGTTGCTCCGCGGCATGTGGGATCCTCCCGGATCAGGGTTCGAACCTGTGTCCCCTGCATTGGCAGGCAGATTCTTAACCACTACGCCACAAGGGAAGCCTGAAAGTCTACTTCTTTTTCACATCTGTATAGTGTCCCACTGTATAAATGAAGGATAATTAATTAAACCAGTCCACTATTGTGGGATGTATAAGCTAGTCGGAATCTTTTTTTTTTTTTAAGAGCAGAACCTGGCTCACATACTTCTAGTCATACAACTTTAGTCAAGTTACTTAACCTCTTTGAACTTGAGTTCCGTCATTTGTAAAGCAGGAATTTAAAAAGTCCCTCCTTCACACCTCACAGGGTCATTGGAAGAATTAAGTGAGATCAGTATGTAAAGCAAATAGCACAGAGTCCTAGCTGGGCAGTGCTTGGTCATGTGTGTTGTCTTCCTTTTCACTGTAATGAGCCCCCAGAGCCTGTCCCTGCCCTGGGGAAGTGCTTTCCTATTTCCAGTCCCACACACTGGTATCTGGCTTTACCTCCTGGCTCAGCAACAGGAGGTTCAACTGGAAGAAAGGACTCCAGCACGCTCTCCAAGGGAGCCTGTAGGGGGCTCTCTGACTGCTTCTCACGCCCTTGTATTGTCACACATTTGCCACAGGGCCAGCCCCGGCTGTTTGCCTCCCCGACACTGACCTAGCTGGCAAGGACTGCAGAGAAAAGTCGAGCACATCCTAGGGATGTTACCGCAGAGCAAACATGAGTTTGCTGGCTGGGTGGATCCCAGTCAACAGGGAGATAAACGGATTAAAGACAAACAGGTCAGAACTCCCTGCCATGGAAACAGGAAGAAGGCAGGCTGCTACCTCTATTTGGGGTTGGTTTATCACCTATCTATCTATCTATCATCTATCTATCTATCTATCTATCTATCTATCTAATAAATAAAACAGCTTTAATGACATATTCATATGCCATGCAATTCACCCATTTGAGGTGTACAACTCAGTGGTTTTTACTATATTCAAGAATTGTGGGGAATTCCCTGGCGGTCCAGTGGTTAGGACTACGTGCTTTCACTGCTGAGGGCCTGGTTTCAATCCCTGGTCAGGGAACTAAGATCCTGCAAGCTTCCAAGCATGGCCAAAAAAAAAAAAAAAAAAAAATTGTGCAACCATTGTAACAATGTCATCATCCAAAAAAGAAACACCATGCCCACCAGCAGTCACTCTCCCCTTCCCATCCCCACCCCTCTAGTCCCAGGCAACTGCGAATGTACTTCCTGTCTCTATGAATTTGCCTATTCTGAAAAATTTCATATAAATAGAATCCTATAATATGCAGTTTCATGATGTTTTCAAGGTTCATCCATATTGTAGCATGAATCACTGCTTTATTGCCAAATCATATTCCTTTCTATGCATGTATTGCACTTTGTTTATCCGTTCATCAGTTGATGGGCTTTGGGGCTGTTTCTACTTTTTGGTTATTATGAATAATGCTGCTATGAACATTCATGTACAAGTTTTTGTGTGGACATATGTCTTCCTTTCTCTTGGGTATATACTTAGGAGTGGAATTGCTGGTTCATATGGTAACTCTATGTTTAACTTTTGGAGGAATTCCAAACTATTTTCCAAAGTGGCTGTACCATTTTACATTCCCACCAATAGTATATGAGTGCTCCAATTTCTCCACATCCTCACCAACACTTGTTATTATCTGTTTTTTCTATTATAGCCCTCCTAGTGAGTATGAAATAGTATCTCATTGTAGTTTTGATTTGCATTTCCTTGATGAATAATAATGTTGAGCAGCTTTTCATAAGCTTATTAGCCATTTGTATATCTTTTTTGGAGAAATGTCTATTCAGAGCCTTTATCCACTTTTAATTGGGTATTTTTTTTTATTGTAGATTGTAAGAGTTCTTTACATATTCTAGTGGGGGGGTCTTATTTTAATCTTTTTGAAAGTACTGTTTTCTCAGTCATATGCATTCTTACACTAGAGTAGTAACATGTTTGAATAAAGAATACAAATAGATGGGTTTATCAGGCTGTTAAAGTGTTTGCAATCTGGTGCAACATTATGGGAGCCCTAGAGACCCCTGGAATCCAGGAGATACAAATAGCAACTTTAAAAGAATCTGTTCAATCTCAGTAAAGATATTTCCTTTGTGTGTTTCTGTGCCTTCCTTGAATGGAAGGAAACAGAAATGTTCTACTACCTCAAGTTCACATCCCCAAGGGGAAATGACTCTGCAGGCAACAGCAGAATAGAGGCTATGGGACATTCCACCGTGCAACGGACATCATGATCTAGAAAAGCTTTCATTATTTCAGGCCTTCTCATTTCATTTCAATAAACATTTAATGAGGATTTCTTATATGTCACAAATAGAGAAACAAAGATGAATAAGTCATGGAGGGAGAAATGGACACAAACAAAAGATTTTTCAATGCTGAGTGAACAGACATTGTCCAAAGCATGCTGGGAGTGTGGAGGAAGGGGCAATTCCCTTTGTCAAGAAGGGGTACTGGTGAGAAGGGAGATTGGGAATTACGGTAGCTTCACGGAGGAGATGATGTTCAAGCTGGTCTTGAAGAGTGAGTATGAGCTTGTCAGGTGAACAAGGAGAGTTAATAGCATGTGCAAGATCATAGAGGCATAACAGAGCATGGTGAACTCCTGTGCCTTTATAATGAATGGCTTTTGGATGAATCCATGAATTCCTATAGGGGAGTTTGATTCCAGCCCACCTTTAGGTTCAGAGTGGACGTGTTGAACAGAAGGATAGGGCTAGGGAAGAGAGTTCACCCCAATGCAGGATGGGGCTGTCTGAGAGTTCAGCCTGATTCCTTAGCTTTTAAGGTCCACGCTGGGTTGGATCTAGCCCATACACAAACTCTCAGATGGAGCATCATTCTATCTCCTGTGAAAAAGTCAGGGAGAGGCGCCTCTAACCGCAGAGAGGGGTGGGTATGGCACCATAAAGGCGATTGGTGAGTGTGGAAGGGAGGGGACTCAGAAGACACACTGTGTTTGTTCTACACCTCTGTTTGTCCTTACATCTAACCTAGTGTCTACAGACTTATAATGAGTAACTAAATCAATGACGTCAAAGCTAGACTCTTGGTGTAAAACAGGTACTTTTCTTCAGTCTTAAGTGCCAAAACACATTCCATTGCCCCTGGACCCTTGTGCTCAGGAAGCTGGTAGGAGGCCAATCACAGTTTTCCAAGAAGCTCCAGGTGAGCAGCCAGCTGGCTGTGAATTTAGTCCCTGCTGCCCTTGTCTGGATTTGACCTGCTGCCCTAGGTGTGTGTTGCAGTGTGAGCGCCTGGTGGGTCGGTCAGGAAGCTTCCTGATCTCACTGAAAGCTCAACTCAAAATGGCTTCAACAATAATGAAAAGTATATTCACAGAACAAGAATTCTGGAAGTCAGGTGGCTTCAGAGTTGGTGAACTTACCAGTCAAATTGGGTCATCAAGGACTTAAGTTCTTGCCATTTCATCTTCAGTGTACTGGCCTGTCCCCTTCAATGTCATAGGTCAGCTCCCCTCATGGTCCTAAGACGGCTGCTGCAGCTCTGTGCTTCACACTGCAGATATCAATGCCTAGCATTAGAAAACGTCTAATTCACCTCTCTTTAGGAGTAAAGTCCTCTTTTTTAGGACTTTCCCAAAAGTCCCCAGCAGACTTTCTCTCACATCTTAATGCCTATAATGACTTCACATACCCTTGCCTATCAATGACAGGCAAAGGGAGCAGACAACTGTGATTTGCTTAGAATCTGACCAATCAGGATTCAGCCCCTGGGGCTTGAGAGGAGGCCAACCTCCCTTGAAGCTACCACCACCTGATATACCCAATTAAAGCTGAGGTCTGTTGGGTAAGCAATTAACAATGCTTGCCACACACAGGTCTCTGGTGGGCATTGCACATGCTTTATGGGCTTTTTGAGGACAAACTCTTCCATTGGAGATTTTATCTGCATAAAGTAAATCTATTTTACTTCTACGAGTTCTGTTTTGTTCATTTTCAACAGCCCTTGCTCATTACTCAGACTTTTAAGTGTCCCATTTTGAATGTCCCAGCTCTGATAATGTCAATATCAGGTGTTTTTACAAGTCTGATTCTGCATTTGTGTCCTGTAGGCTACCATTTGTGATGCCTTGTTTCCTTATGTGTTTATTGATTTTTCTCAATTTTCTTCTAATTTATCTACAGAAATTCTTTGAGCCCAAACCTAAAAGTGGTTTTTTTTCAGAAAGAATCTGTGCTTGTTTCTGTCGGGCACTGGAGAACACTGTCTGCCAAAGACCACTGTACATCCTCAGTTTGGGGTTTTAAAGTTCAGGCTGCATCCCTGGGTGAGAACCAGCTTGGGTTTCAGATTTCTTGGGGGTGGGCTTAGGGAAGGAGTTCCCCACTGTTCTCAGTGCCAAGATTTAAGACAGGCTATTTTCCTTGTAGACTGCTGGGGGCAGGGTGGCATTTTTAATTCATCTTTACCATGAGGGTGTGGACATTTGGGACCCCGTATTTGTGAGGGGCTCCCTTACTAAAATCCTCACATTCTGCAGGCCCCAGAGCCTCGCTAGGTCAAGAAGTCAGTCAAGTTCACCAGATCTGGCAAAGCCCTCAAGGTCAAAGCTGCCTTCAGTGCTTTTCTCTGCTCCTAGCCTGAGGATTTCTAGCTCTCTGGACAGTTCACAGATACTTTCCAGATGATACGGTTACTATTTCATTGTGGTAATTGACTGCTCAGTGGGAGAGTCAGTTGTTAGCTAGTCTGCCATGTTACCAGACACACAAGCTATTTTTCTAATTCTAAACTCATATTCATCGGTTAACAAAAACTGTGAAAGAAAGATTTAAGGTGAAGGAGCCCTTTGGAAAACTCAATTTTCTCTTTTTAAAAATATGTATTTTTGACAGGCAATTGGTCCACATAGTACAACACTCAAAAGGTACCATAGGACATTTAGTCTATTTGGACATTAAAGTTTCCTTCCCACCATCCCCTTCCCCAGCAGCCCCTTATTTCCCTTATCTTCCAGAGACAGTCTATACACATATAGAAATTACACATATCCTTCCCCTACTCCACCCCCTTTTTTAAAAAAAAAAGCAAATGATGGCAGGTTATTTTTCACCTAACAATATATCTTGGAAATTGTTCGCAACTACTACATAAAGAGCTTTTTCATCCTTTTGTATGGCTTCATAATATTCTGTTATATGGATAGTATAACCTACTTAAGCAGTCCTCTATTTTTGGACATTTAGGTTGTTCCCAGGCTTCTAAACAGTATGACAATGAATAACCTGGGGCATATATCATTTTATGCCTCATGAATATATCTGTAGGATAAATTCATGAAGGGGAATTGCTGAGTCAAAGGGCAGGTGCATTGGTAATTTATTTATTTTTTATTTTTTTTGCGATACGCGGGCCTCTCACTGTTGTGGCCTCTCCCGTTGCGGGGCACAGGCTCCGGACGTGCAGGCTCAGCGGCCACGGCTCACGGGCCTAGCTGCTCCGCGGCATGTGGGATCTTCCTGCACCGGAGCACGAACCCGTGTCCCCTGCATCGGCAGGCAGACTCTCAACCACTGCGCCACCAGGGAAGCCCATTGGTAATTTTGATAGAGATTACCATATCACTCTCTATAATGGTTGTAACAAATTGTACTTAATTCCAACATCAACATATAACGTGTGCTATTGATCTTTGTCAAGCTGATAGGTTAAACACAGTATCTAATAAACAAGAAACAAGCTTCTTGGCATCCTAGAGAAGTAACTAGTAGGCAGGAGGCCTGAGAAAATACTGTGACCCCTGTTGACCCAGAAAACAACTCCATCAAATCAATTCCTAGGATCTCCAAATAGACAATAGACTGGATTAAAAATTGGAAGTATTGGGGACTTCCCTGGCAGTCCAGTGGTTAAGACTCTGCGCTTCCACTGCAGTGGGTGTGCGTACAACCCCCGGTCAGGGGAACTAAGATCCTGCATGCCTCACAACGCAGCACGTCCAAAAAAAAAAAAAAAAAAAAAGAAAGAAAGAAAAGGAAGTAGCAAAGAATTTTGGCAAAGAATTCTCTCTGACTTAGTCAGATAGAAGATTAAAAAAAAAAAATTCTAGTCTTCCTTCCT
This sequence comes from Mesoplodon bidens, assembly GCF_964165515.1. Classification (NCBI taxonomy): domain Eukaryota; kingdom Metazoa; phylum Chordata; class Mammalia; order Artiodactyla; family Ziphiidae; genus Mesoplodon; species Mesoplodon bidens. The sequence continues at coordinate 13,649,430 of NC_138179.1, forward strand.
AAAACAAGTTCTGATAAAAACCCCTAAACATCCAAAGTCAACTAAGTACAGAAAGTTTAAGGCAAAGGAATTTCCCTGTGTCCCACCAGGAAGAGGAATGTTTATAATCTCTGCACCGGTTAACATAGTTACTCAAAGAATTAGCTTCCTTTGTTTTAATTTCTATCAGGTGGGAGAGCATAAGGGATTTTCTAGACCATGGCTATCCCAGCAGAATTTTCTGTGATGCTGGAAATGTTTCATATCTAAGCCATCGATATGGAAGCCACTAGCCATGTCTGGCTATTGAGTCCTTGAAATGTGGCTGGTGTGACTGAGGCATTGAATTTTTAATTTTATTAAATTTTACTTAATTTAAATGTAAATAGCCACGTGTGGTTAGCGGCTACCATCTTGGACTACACAGTTCTGGGGAGTCAAGTTTAAAGTTTTCTTCTGCTAAGAGAGATGCCCATTTCTTACTGGGTCAGGATGCTCCAGACTGCAACATTGGGACATAAATGGGGTTGTCTTCTCAACTTTACTCCAGATTTCTCTTCTCTGCTCAGGGCCTACTTTCCCCTCAGCTTGTTGAACTTCTAGCCCTTCTCCTCAGACTCTCCCCACATCATGCCCCTTCTGATCTGCTCCAACCCCTCCCAATTCAGGTTCATTTTCTTATCTCTCCATCTTCTTGTTCACCAGCCATCTTGGCTATACCTAGAAGACTTCCTCTTCAAAGCCAGTCATGCTCTGCGAGATATGTTCTTGAACAAAGACATTTCACCCCCTGTGAGAAATTATGTATTCAGCGCATAAAGGAATATTTCGTTCTCCTCAGAACACTACGCTTCACCTTACTCAACAGCATGGTTTTCCTCATGAGTGCTATGTTCCCTTCCCTTTATGATACAAGAGGTTTTCATGGTTCCCATGTTGGTTTTTTTCTACCTTTTGAGCTTTGAAAATTGAGAGATTTATCTAAATGTCCTATAAGGACCTGAAATGAGTAAAGTGATTCTCTTGGGATCCCATCACTATCTCCCCCCTCCTCCCCACCTCTCCCAGATGCAGCTTTGAGGATCTTCTTAATTTGAAAGCCTCTTTGATCCTCAGCCTAAGGGTAGAAGGAAGGGCTCCAGGGCTATAAACTGATGGGCAGAGATTTTGATTCTAGGTGTTTGATGGTGCACCTCTGCCAGCTTTCTCTGATGGGTGTGTGACAAACCTGGGGGCCCCAGGTCCCAGGTAGAATCTAGCCTATTGTTGTGGCCACCAACTCAGGAAGGCACTCCCTCCACCTTCTTTATGAGGTAGTCACTTGTAACCTTGGGCCTCACACACAACTGTTTTTTAAAGGTAAAAGAGATTGCAAGTGGAGTGATGACTTAGGGCCCATTTTTACCTTTCATTTTCTGTTCCTTCTAATTAGGAGAGTCAGTGGGATCCAGGATCGCCATTTATTGCAGGATTCTGCTTCCTGAAGGGAGAAAGAGTCAAGGTCAAGGTGTTTCTCCTTCAATGCAGACTATCTGCTGTAGTCCAGTAGAAATTCTCCAATGATATCCTTTTCTAGCTCTGTTACTGATGCTCTTTTACTTGTGTTTTATTCCTTTCTTTCAGGAACTGGGGTTGCAAGGTGGTATGGAATTAGATGTTAGCCTTCAAAGTCACCATCTTATCCAAAAGTACCAATAATTTCTTTCTTTTTTTCCCTAATTCATAGAAAAGCTCTTTAAGTTTAAATCAGATACTCATAACATTTTGAGTCTTGACCATGTCTGGAGAAAGGGCCTACTCACATAAATATACTATCAAAACCCAACTGCTGGGCCTCCCTGGTGGCGCAGTGGTTGAGAGTCCGCCTGCCGATGCAGGGGATACGGGTTCGTGCCCCGGTCTGGGAGGATCCCATATGCCGCGGAGCGGCTGGGCCCGTGAGCCATGGCCACTGGGCCTGCGCATCCGGAGCCTGTGCTCCGCAACGGGAAAGGCCACAACAGTGAGAGGCCCGCATACCGCAAAAAGAAAAAAAAAAACAAAAAACAAAAAACCCAACTGCTATAGCACACAGGGAGACAGGGTAGCATTGCCTCTATTTTCAAGATAATCTTTGGATTTCTTTACTCCTGTTCTGTTAGGGGGGGAAAAATGGGTTTAGAGAAATCTGAACAGTTCCCAAAAATAATAACCTGTTGAAAATTCCTTTTGCTACAGTTTTCTCAGGAAGCCGAGCAAGCCTTTCCATTTCCTAGCGGGTCCCTCGAAGGTCAAAAGAACAGGGAATGTTTGCAAAGGCATCTTGTTTGCTTTTGTTCCCACCAGCACTTAGATCCCCTGGGAACACCAGACTTTAATAAGCAAAATAATCTCAGGAGAGGAAGAAATAGCAGGCACCCTTTAGATGGAATGCACTGCAGCCAGAACATCGACCTGGGGATGGCTTTGCACCACATTGGTATTTTGAACTTGGAAAAGTTCCATCTGTTTGGTAAATGCATAGATTTTTTTTCATTTTACCTATTGACCCCCTTCATTTAAAAAATAAAAATAGTTAACAAGATTTAACTAAATTTTCAAAACCCAATACACATTTTGGCTTTATGTAAGTAATTTCCCTTTAAAATTTTGATACTTATTAAATATAATTGTATTGCCTTTTAATTCTAATAGCTAACATTAAGTATTTTAGAAGTAAAATAACGGACTTCCCTGGTGGTGCAGTGGTTAAGAATCCACCTGCCAGTGTCCGGGACATGGGTTCGAGCCCTGGTCCAGGAAGATTCCCACATGCCGTGGAGCAACTGAGCCCATATGCCACGACTACTGAGCCCACGTGCCACAACTACTGAAGCCCGTGTGCCTAGAGCCCACCCTCTGCAACAAGAGAAGCCACCGCAATGAGAAGCCCAAACACCACAACGAAGACCCAACGCAGCCAAAAATAAATAAATAAGAAATAAAATAAGTTCTTTGAAAGTTTATGAAAAGTAATTATTTTGATTTTATACTTTATCTATTTATTTTATTTTTATTTTTGGCCAGGCTACACAGCATGTGAGATCTTAATTCCCTGACCAGGGATCAAACCAGTGCTCCCTGCAGTGGAAGCACACAGAGCCCTAACCACTGGACTGCCAGGGATTTCCCCTTAATTTATATTTTGATAAACTATATTCAAATTTTTTACACTTTGGATACAATAAGAACATTTTTTTTAATCCTTTAGGTCATTACTGTCAACAGAACACAACTATGTGAAAAATGTTGATTATCACAATTTTGTTATAATTTTGCTGAAATGAAGGTACAAAGTACAAAAAATAAATTTCATGAAACAAATATAGAATAACTTACAAAGTACACTTGCTTTATTTTATTACTCTCCCAAACATCCCTGACCCATCAACTGAACAGCAAGACAAGAGTTCCAACAGTTATTCTTGGTAGCCTTTGATAATTTACTGATTTGGGCATATAAAACTATAGCTTTACATGTATTTTTAAATATTGTCATTTCAAAGATACAGTTGTCAAGACTGGAGAGTGGAGCACATTTTATTTAGCAGTGTGTTCACCTGATCTATGATTTTTAACATTTAGGCATAGGGTGTGTGGGCCTCTGTGAGTGCATTAGTCCCAGGGCCTGCAAATGTCAGGGGCGACTCTAATCAGAGCTTCCCCAGGGATCATGGTGCGATCTTCTGCACTCAGCTTATCTCTTGAGGAGGAGTTCTTCTAGAATTCTAAGAAATATCATTTCTTCCACCTTACACCTAAAAGATGATTTATTTCAAGTCTCTTGACCATCAGGTTCTAGCTGTCACATAATTTGCCTTTTCAGTGTGATGCTCTCCTACTGAACCAGGGCTGGGGCTTTCCAAACAAAAAATTAAGAACAAAACCCAGTAAGAACTAAAGAGCTGGAAACAGGCTGAGTTCTATGACACCTTGCTATTTCAAGTGAGGTCCTGGGAGCAGAAGCATTGGTGCTCCCTGGAAGCTTGGTTGAAATGCAAAATCTCAGGTCCCACCCCAGACTGACTGAATAAGAATATGCATGTTAATCCCCAGTTCATGGGTGTGCCCATTAGGGTGTGAGAAGAACTTCTCTAACTCTGGACTGAGACAATTAGAGGAAAGGTGAGGAAGAGGGGGAGGACGGTGATGCCGGATCAGCTAGATGCTTGGGGAGGGACACCCATGGGAGTACTTTATCCTGGGTTTCACTGACAGCAAGGGCACTCGGGTAGCAGCATAGGAACCCAATGTGATGACTGGGCCACTGGGCCCCAGAGTGGGGAGGATGTACCAAAAGACATTTTAGGATGTGTGCCCACGCACTCTCTCTTCTGGGGGACTGCTGTCCCTAGATCCAGTTGCACTGGAGTGATCATGTCATAAACCGTGTGATCCTGAGCCCCCTGGTTATAACCCATATAATCAGAGATATATCTCAGGTCCAAAGGCAGTTAATTCATGGTCTGGTCAGTGACCTGACTTGTGGCCTAGCTGGAATATATAAGCTGGGCCATCAGATTCCTCTCTGGGGGGTTTAGGTTGGTTAAGGGTGGGGAGGTAGGCGTTCTGGCAAGTTATAAAGAATTAAGGTTGGGTGGCCCTAACAGGTGATGCGCAGGCCTAAAGTATGAGGCAATGGAGACACTGACTAAGCAGAGGAAGTTGGCCAGAAAAGAAAGTGGGAGAGGAATGGAGGAGATATGCACACACGCAAGGGGGCGGGGGCAGCTGAGAAAGAGAAGGGGGTGAGAGAGCAGCCTCAGTTGCTGCTCTTCCTCTAACCCATGTTTAGTTTTTCCAGGTATAAGTCTTTGATTCTAGCAACCAACAGACCCTTGACTAGAAGAGTAGGTGAATTAATTCCCAATAGTCTAAACCTGAGTAAGCTGAGGCTATTGAACTATAATCCATCTATTAGAGTTGGCTCAGAAATTGGAAAGAGTGAGAAGAGTGAACTTTGGTGGGAAGAGACTGGCCTCTGAGGACTGACATCTGGGTGTCTGAGCACTCAGTTTAGTACTCATGTGTAGCCTAGAGATTACAACAGCGTGTCTTATTTGCCGTTACTTGGTTTGTCTCTCTGTTTTTCAAAATTGGAGGAAAATGTTCAAAAGTCCAACAGAAAGCTCAGATTAGGGATATTGTGGGTTAAGTACTTATTTCGAGCTTGGATTATCCAAATCATTTTTGTTAATAAGGTCTTAATATTTGAACACGTTAGAGGAGATTAATTAGGGAGAATTAAAATAATACTTCTGTAGCAGTCTTGGCTTGAACCTGACTGTGTCCACCACTGGGCTATTTAGACATATGTGGCCATGGGGGTGGGATAGTGCAAGTAGGGGCTCCGAAGGAGTCTGTTCCTGGGGCTCCATTTGTACAGAGTTGTTGAAGAAGGAGCATGACCTTTGCCCATGCCAGCAGAGGGGGTCTTGGGAGGGGAGTCAACACTGCCCTCTGAGCGCTAGGGAGAGCAGAGCTTCCAAAGATGCTGAAAGAGCTGTTGTCCCTAAGAAGTCTGAAACATCAGGGCACAAACCTCATTGTTTTGATGTCTGGGTGACATTGACAAAAAATGGAGGAGGGGTTCCCCCACCTCAGCAGCAGAGCCTCACGTGGGCCTCTGGGCACTGAGGGCAGCAGTATGACTCAGACACCCCAAGCCTGCTGGGCGAGCTACGTTCTGTTTTAAGTTGGCTCTTACATGTCACATGACTTTGCTTTGTTCATAGTCTACACCCGGGGTCCCAAACCCCCAGGCCTCGGACCAGTACCGGTCCGGGTCCGTGGCCTGTTAGGAACTGAGTCGCACAGCAGGAGGTGAGCGGCAGGTAAGCAAGCGAAGCTTCCTCTGCCGCTCCCCATCGCTCGCATTGTCGCCTGAACCATCCCCCCTCGCCCTCCATCCAGAGAAAAATTGTCTTCCACGGAACTGGTCCCTGGTGCCAAAAAGGTTGGGGACCACTGGTCTACACATTTAAACTCTTGTCCAACACCTGTTTTTTTTTGTTTTTTGTTTTCGTGGTACGCGGGCCTCTCACTGTTGTGGCCTCTCCCATTGCGGAGCACAGGCTCCGGACACGCAGGCTCAGCGGCCATGGCTCACAGGCCCAGCTGCTCCGCAGCATGTGGGATCCTCCCGGACCGGGGCACGAACCCGTGTCCCCTGCATTGGCAGGAGGACTCTCAACCACTGCGCCGCCAGGGAAGCCCCAACACCTGTTTGCTGTTGTTGTTGTTGCTGTTTTCAACTCCTGATGTCATGCATATCCCAAATCTTTACTTGTCTACTTGTGTCCAACAGGACTTACTATTGTGATCTCTTATCTGGTCTCCCTACTGCCATTTTTGCTCTCCTACATTCCATGTTCAGCAGAATAGCCAGCAGGAAATTTTACAAATGGAAACTTTCTCTTAATATTCCCTTGTCTTCCCGTCATCCTTAGCATAAACCAAACCCCTCACCCGTGTAGTCTGGTCCCTCCCCATCAGACATCACCTGCTTCTGCTCTCCTTGCTGGTTTCACTCCACCCCTGTGGACTTTCTCAAACACCTTTGAGCTCCTCAGAGCATTTGTGGAAACTGGTCCTGCTGCTTGGGGCTCCTCCTTCCATCAACTCAAATGCTACCTCTATTGCTAAGCCTTTCTTGACCCCCTGTCTAAGATGGCTAGCTCTCTGCTGAAGCCACTTTCTATTATCTCCTTGTGTTTATGTTTTCATTGAATGTGTCACTATCTAGAATTTCCATGTGTCTGTTTCTTGTTTGTTTATTGCCTTACTCCCTCCAGTACAATGAAAGCTTCAGGATAGCAGAGCCCTCATCTGCCTCACCCGCTGCTATATTGCCAGCACCTAGAACAGTTTCGGGGACACAGCCAGTGCTCAGTAAATAGGCATGAAAAGCACAATTTAACTCCCTCCTATGTCTGATCTCCCACTGGGTGCTTAGATCACATGACTGCATTTGCTCCTCTGGCTGTGGAGGTTCCCCTTTTATACCTGCTTACACCACTTATACCTGCTTCTGGCAATTCTGATAAACTACTCAAGTCAAGCCTCATCCCTGGAATTTTCTCTAGTCCCGGAAGAGGAAAGCTAATGGGTGGTTGACTCTGTGCGTTTAGAGTTTTGGTGTTTGAAATTATTCCTATTCCACACCCACTTGACTGCAGAGAAATCCTTTCTACCAGTACTTTGCTCTGTCTTGCACTTCTCTGCATGTTGACTCTTTTCTAAGATAGCAGACCTGCTTACTGGCAGCACCTGGGCCTCACATCCGAAGAGGTCCCCACCAGCCAGATGCTGGTTCTCTCTCCTAAGTTCCCATTTGAAAACTCCTGGGGGAGGACTAGCCTGACTTGTGTCACGTGCCCACCCTGCATCAGCCAGCTGTGACAGGTGGACTGAGTCCCACAGCCCAGGCATGACCACTGGGGTCCACTCCTGAGTCTCAGGGCTATTTTTTTTTTTTTTTTTTTTTTTTTTTTGCGATACGCGGGCCTCTCACTGTTGTGGCCTCTCCCGTTGTGGAGCACAGGCTCCAGACGCTCAGGCTCAGCGGCCATGGCTCACGGGCCCAGCCGCTCCGCGGCATGTGGGATCTTCCTGGACTGGGGCACGAATCCGTGTCCCCTGCATGGGCAGGCGGACTCTCAACCACCGCGCCACCAGGGAAGCCCTCAGGGCTATTTTTGGAGAAGGGAGGCTTGTTGTGAGCTGGGAATCTACCCCAGTCTCTGTCTCTTACAGTGGCCCTCCAGCCTTGGCTGATAGGACTCACAGTGGATATCTGACACAAACTGAGCCAGTAAGAATCCCTCTCTTAGAATTTTGAATAATAAATTAGTGTAGGGTAAATCAACTTTGTTGAGGCATAATTTACGTACAATAAAACACACCCAACTTAAATTCAAAGAGTTGTGACAAATGTACACGCCCATGAAATTACCACCATAATCAAGATATAGAATATTTAAATTATCCCTCAAAGTTCCCTCATGCCCCTGTGTAATCAACTCCTTCAAACCATACCTAGGCAAACACTCATCTATTTTCTGCCGCTACAGATGAGTTGGGCCTTTCCTAGAATTTGGTACAAATGGGATCACACAGCATGTATTCCTCTGAGCCTGGGTTCTATCATTTGGCACAATGCCTGTGAGATTTTTGCATGTTGCCCCATCTATCAGTAATTTGTAGAACACCCAGTTTTGGTCACAAAGTAACCGATCAACAGACAGAGAGGAAAGAAGCCAACATAAGGAGGGAAGTAGAGATGGAAGGCCACAGGGTCTAGAAGGGCTAGAGAGTAAACTCAGAGCCTGGTTCTAAAACAAAAACTTTAAAAACCACCACCACTACCCAGGTAAGTACAATACTATCACATTTATCAAAACAAAGGGGAGGAAAAACAAGCCCATATATGAGTGTATTTGTCTAGGCCAAGGCTGGAAAGATACATACAAAGGGGTTAATTGTGGTTATCTCTGGGTGGTGGGATTATGGGTCTTTAAAAATATTATTTTTGCTTATCTAAATTTTAAAGTTTCTACAATCAACAAGGGTTATTTTTACTTTAAGGGGAAACAGTAGCTTTATTTTCAAACGTGCAGCTTTTAAAATCAGGCCGGGAAACTTCTCAAATGCTTGACATTTTTTAATGATGCAAAATGTTCCTAGCTGCATTTCAAACTTCTGATGTGGCAGTTACAGCTCTGCTGCAGTTGTTTAAAAGCAAAACTTCTGAAATAGGATCATTTCTGACGAATTACTCACTAAGCTCGGTTATGTTGAGGGCCCTCTTAAGTCCTCTCAAATTCTAACTGTTCTATTTGTGGGCTAAAACGTTAACCCAGCTGTCCTTGTGATCCTTGAGCCTGCGGTCAAGTGGAAAGGATTGTACTTCCATCATTCTCAGAATGTGGGCCAGCAGAGTCACTTGGGGTGGTTATAAAAATGCAGATTCCTGAACTGCACCCCAACATATTGACCCACAGCCTTTGGGAGTGGAGTTCAAAGGGTGACTTTTAACAACCCAGTTAGGCTCTTCTCAGACACACTCAACTTCGAGAGTCAGTGTGTTCATTTCTGACCAAATAAGCTTAGTTCCTCCCCTCAAACAGGCTTCCTAGGACTCCCACATCTAACCAGCGGATCTTCACCTCAGCTCTGCCTTTGCTCCCAGGACTAGTCATAACCTCAGGCAGAAGAGAACAGAACTGGCATTGATTCTGTTTTGTTTCAAAGAACTGTGTCCTTTGCTTTCGTGTGTTTACTCTCTCTTGAGAATACAAGCACCACCACCCCTACTCCTGAATCTTGGGCCTTTGTGGCGTTCTTTCTGTCCGGGGACCCCTTAGTGTCTAACTGGTTTGTTGCCTGCCTTCACGGACATCCTGTTATGTCCCAGCCAAGGGTTCTATTGTTTTGCATTACCTGTCTCCTGGGAGACACTGATAATTTTTTTTTTTTTTTTTTTTTTTGCGGTACACGGGCCTCTCACTGTTGTGGCCTCTCCCGTTGCAGAGCACAGGCTCCGGACACGCAGGCTCAGTGGCCATGGCTCACGGGCCCAGCCGCTCTGCGGCATGTGGGATCTTCCCGGACCGGGGCACAAACCCGTGTCCCCTGCATCGGCAGGCGGACTCTCAACCACTGTGCCACCAGGGAAGCCCGACCCTGATAATTTGATGACTGCCCTCCAGACTGACCCTTCTCTATTTGTGCTCATATAGAGAAGGTTCAGTCCTCCTCCCCACCCATCCACTCCTACTCCTGGTCTTTGTTCTGTACTGGTGACTGTGCTTATTTCTAGATGCAAGTCCCATTCTGCTGATTGGATCCTAAAAGATGACAAGAAGGAGATTGGCTATAATAACTTAGATTTCTCTTGGGCTCATCCTTCCAAGTTCAACAATGGATGTTGAGCGTATTGAGTCTTATTGGATCTTAGTCAAGTTGTCTCTAATTATTCTTAGAAGATCTTCTTGGTGCTGCTTTATCTGTACTTACCTTGTCCTCATTTCTTTCTTTAAGTTTTAATGATGGCATACATTTAATTTGTCCTCAAGAATAGAAATAGTTGGACTTCCCTGGTGGTGCAGTGGTCGAGAATCCACCTGCCAATGCAGGGGACACAGGTTTGATCCCTGCTCTGGGAAGATCCCACTTGCTGTGGAGCAGCTAAGCCCGCGAGCCACAACTACTGAGGCTGTGTGCCACAACTACCAAAGCCCACGCACCTAGAGCCTGTGCTCCGCAACAAGAGAAGCCACCGCAATGAGAAGCCCGCGCACTGCAACAAAGAGTAGCCCCCACTCGACACAACTAGAGAAAGCCGGTGCACAGCAATGAAGACCCAATGCAGCCAAAAAAAAAAAAAAAAAAAGAATAGAAATAGTCAGTAGAACACCAATGCTCTATTACTATAATGTCTATATCACAGTTAAAATCCAAATAGTGTTGTTTTTTGTTTTTTAAGTCAACTCGATCAAAGTCCACTACTTCAGAATCAATAGCCTCTTTGAAATCAGAGTAACACTTACATATGGTTAAAACTCAAATCCAGAAGTTTGGTTACTTGATAAGCTTAATAAATTTCCAACTTGTCCAAATAGAATTATCAAGAGCAAAATTTAGGGTTTTTCTTACAGAAATACAGTGCACTAGAATTACTAATACTAGACAGTTGTTAGAAAATTTGGAGTCCTGAGATGCAGAAGACTGTGTTTTTCAAAGATGGCTACACAATACCTCCCACCTCACATGCTCCTCTCCCCTCAAGAGGCATTCTTGAATTCCTCTCCCCTTAAATCTGGGCTGGTCTTCATGACTTCTTAAACAATAGAATTTGGCAGAAATGAAGTTCTGGGATTTTCAAGGACAGGTTGTAAGAAGCTTCGCACTTCTCTTGAGATGCTTGCTCTGGGGCAAGCCAGCCACCATGTAAGAAATCCAACTCTCCTGAAACAGCTATGTTGTGAGCAAGCCCAAGCGAGGCATGTGGAGAGAGACAGCCATGTTGCCCAGAGCCTAGCTGCTCCAGCCATGCCAGCCCAGGTACCACATGTGTGAGCCAAGTTGCCATCTTAAGCATGAGGTAACAAGGAATCCAGGCCTATTTCAGACAGTTTTCCTGTTGTTCTTCTGCCTAGTTAGAGGTTTGTGTCAAATTATACCACCATTGGCCATTGTGGCCTTAACGAGAGTCCTAAGTCTCCACGCATGGTAAGTGTTTCCACTTAAGTGTTTTGATATGCTTTTTGCCCCTTCAAGAGCTTCTGTGCTGAGGGATTCCTGGTTGCTGGGCAGCAGCCATTCCCACATATCCATGGCTGGCTGTCAGGGATTTTCAGATGTTGATGAACATAATGGGCTGGAAACTGCTAGGCAGCTTTTTGCAACAGGAATCCACCTTTTCTTGGCCCTCCTGGGATTCTTCTCTGCTTTACCATCAGCCATATGGAATTCTGCTGAAGCTCAAACCACAAAGGGCCAATTGCACACAGAAGAGATCACCTTGCACTAAGAAGATTTCTGATACTCTCACTGAGGTCATGGGGAAGCTGTCCTACAAAATGTAGCTGATCTAGGGCCGCCTCCTGAAGGACAGCTTTTAAAAGCATTTCTTTCAGCTCTATCTGACTTTAACCCTTGAGGCTACAGCTTGAGGATTCACTATGGCCACAAAATAAACACAAATGCTTATTTCCTAAATCAGAAATAACTACAGAGGGATTACCTGTTGGTCTAACACAGACTACTTTGCAAAGTAACAGCCAACTTTGCGGTTGGTTGAGGAGGTTGGACTGTTAAATTTGCCGGGGGGAGAGGGTGTTGTGACTCCTGTTAGTATCTTCATCCTTTTGTTTCTTTTGTTATATTCTTTAGTAACTTTCTGAGGCAGTGGATGGGGTTAGCTAGTAGTAGAAGGGGTTAGCTCAGGGTTACTTTTTGCTTCAGTGTGGCAGCAGAGAACATACAAGAAAGCTTTTATTAAGCTTTGTTCCTAGCTCTCACCAGTATTTACTGGGAAGACTGTGGCAACAGAGGCAATCTCTAGCCAATAGTTTCTTAGCTTGGGAATTCAGATGCTTTGAAAATAATGCAATATGGAGGAGAAAAAGGGGGGTCTCGTTTTACAACTACCTAAACAATTTACTTAAAATTGACACCCAAATTTGCTCACCTTTGTATCTATGCCTCGTTCTATACATTGAAACTTTTGTTCATCATAACAAGGGAATACTAGTGAATGAGAACCACAGTGGTGTTGTCTTTGTTTTCCAAGCCTTCATCCACAAAGGCCCTAAAGACAGCACCACATTTTAAAGGTGCCAGTGCATATATTTAAACATGATTACACAGCATGTTCCCCTTGAGAAGTACATCTTGCATTAGAAAAGTCAGCTCAGGAAGTCTAAAGCTTCAGAGCAGAGAAAGATATTGCTTGTATCATGGCGAAATATGGTCAGTGTATAAGGCACTGCTTATGTCAAAGCAACTGAGTAATACCACAAATTAAAAAGAAACCAATTTGCTGATTCACTGCATCCTGGATCAGAATTGCAAACAGAGTTGGTTTTAGTGAGCACAATGAACCAATGGAGAAACATATGGAGAAAGTGTTTGCTACTCTTTTGTCTTTTTTTTTTTTTCCAAGTAGGGATAAATGGACATTCTGGCTATGGTAGAATTTGTAGGTTTTCCCTGAGTGCTTCCCTACTCTCCCTCCCTCCCCTGAAGCCCAACTAAATGAGACTATCATTTTGGCTTTTATTGCCTGAACAAAGCAGGGGCAGGCCAGCTAGCCCAGGAGTCCAGCTCTGGGTGTTAATCCCCTAGGTGACCTTGACATCTTGCTACTGAGACCCCACCTGCAAACTACTCTGATCTTTGAGAGCCTGGATGTCATGGAGAGATGTGCTAAGCTTCTGTAGGATATTTGTAAGAGTATATGTCAATATTTCTGGGATATTCAGAAATTTTATTGGTGGTATGTTTTCTAGTTCACAGTGAAATTATAGCATCCTTTGCTATTTAATAATATAACCAATTTGCTTATTAAATTTGGCTTTTAGGGCTTCCCTGGTGGTGCAGTGGTTGCGAATCCGCCTGCTAACGCAGGGGAAATGGGTTCGAGCCCTGGCCCGGGAAGATCCCACATGCCGCGGAGCAACTAAGCCCGTGCGCCACACTACTGAGCCTGCGCTCTAGAGTCCGTGAGCCACAACTACTGAGCCCGTGTGCCACAACTACTGAAGCCCACGCGCCTAGAGCCCATGCTCTGCAACAAGAGAAGCCACCGCAATGAGAAGCCTGCTCACCGCAACAAAGAGTAGCTCCCGCTCGCCGCAACTAGAGAAAAGCCCATGTGCAGCAGCGAAGACCCAACACAGCCAAAGATAAATAAATAAAATAAATAAATTTATTTTAAAAAATGGCTTTTAAAAACTCATGTGCACTCTTTGAGGCATTGTGAAATAAAAAAAATCACAGAAACCCTTCTAATTTTCAACCACTTTTAACAAATAGGGGCACATACAGTGCCTTTGGAAGGTGAGCTCATTAAATCTATGCATCTATAGAAATCTTTGCAGTTAATGGGCCTCATACTCCATAAGGTGTACAGTACATGGATAAATGAAGACATTGGTTCTTATGACAATCTTGCTGAATATAGAAAACCCATATAGTAAAGAAATGCTGGAGGAAATCTCCACCACCACCACCCTACCACCCCCCAACCAAAGATGAATGCCCTATGGTATTCATTGTAAAAAGTAGAAACACTCTCAGAAATGTGAGGTCTGCAGAATGACTGAGGCATAGAATGATTGAGGCAATACCCATAACACAGAAAGATGAGCTCACTGAGAAACTGAGCCATGCGGCTGAGCTCTGCCAGAACCCCCCAAAAAATCAGGAAGGCAAGAAAAATGGGGCATACCTTAGGATCCAGAGAAAAGAAGTCTGTGAAAGGGGTTTGAAAACTCCTATTTGTCCGAAGCAGAAACACTTAAAAATTATTTTTAAAACTTCCTGTAATTTAAACATCTTACCTCTACCTTTGTGACACAATCACTGTAATTCTTCAAGTTATCCAATTTTTATACAAAGTATTGGACTGGTTGAATGCCATTTTATAAATTAGATTGATTTCCTTTATATGGTTTACAATTTTGCTTGCTTTTTGTGTTTGATATGATCAACTTCTACTAAGTTCATTTTTATAAAGACATAATTTATGGGGCTTCCCTGGTGGCTCAGTGGTTAAGAATCCACTTGCCAACGCAGGGGACACAGGTTCGAGTCCTGGTCCGGGAAGATCCCATATGCCACGGAACAACTAAGCCCTTGTGCCACAACTACTGAGCCTGCGCTCTAGAGCCCGCGAGCCACAACTACTGAAGCTTGCGAGCCACAACTACTGAAAGCCTGCCGCCTAGAGCCCGTGCTCCGCAACAAGAGAAGCCACTGCAATGAGAAGCCCGTGCACCGCAAAGAGTAGCCCCTGCTCGCTGCAACTAGAGAAAGCCTGAGCACAGCAACGAAGACCCAACGCAGCCAAAAATAATAAATAATAAATAAATAATAAATAAATTTATTAAAAAAAGACAATTTATTTTGGAGGAGTTTTCCTGCAGTGGAGATTTTTATGACTATCTTTTGTTTCCTAACTTTTGTTGACATGGAGAAAGCTGGGGAGAAACAGATACAATGGTTTTTGTTTTGGGGGGCTTTTTCTGTTCTGTTGCTTATATCCTGTGTCGTACAGTGGAAAGAATGATGAACTTCATCTATGAATAGCTTAGGAGAAAAACGGGAGACCTAAACTTAATTTATAATTAAAATTTTAAATTTAGGTATAGTCCTTCCTTTTATATGATTTTCCCTGAAAAAAAAAAAAAGAGAGAGAGAGAGTTATACTAAATGGGAACAGTTTGTTCATCTAAAAACATTAACTTCTTGGCTCCACCATAGCACTTTTCTTAATACTCAAAATTTAATACGTGTCCAGCTTCACCTACCCTCTACTGAACAGTATGCATTGTTCTTGCTTGTTAAACAGTGTAAACAGCAATTCTTAAATTCCACTGTGATAACAGAGAAACTTAAGCTTACCTACTTTAAAAAAAAGTAAAACCACAATTCACCTAAATGCCAAGAGGTAAGAAAATAAATCAGATTACTACAGAGATGATTCATTTGGAGGCCTTTTATTTTCTTTTAAATAAGGTGGTGATTGAAAATGAAAAGGCTCTGAAGTAAAAGCCTAGCCCTGCTATCTTTTATTAAAAATTTAGGGAATACAATTTTAGAAACCTCGGTTTATCCAGCAGTTATCTTAATTTGGGCAGTAGAAAAGGAGCTGGGCAAATATCCCTGATGATGGACTTCTAGGTAATTTCCAGGAATGAAATACCACTATTCTTTTTTTCCTCTTACAAGTCATTTTTCCCAAAGTACACATGGTCCCAGGATTGTTAGATGACTTTCCCATTGTTCTCTTGGTAAGGGGGCAGGATGCATACTTGAATCCTGAACTATTTATTTATTATGATAATAATTACTCAAAATTCCCTCCCTGTATGTTTCTGGCTAGGGTGAACTACAAGAGACATTTTTACACAGATCTGGGGTTTGGAAGCAAAGAAGCAACCACTTTTTTTCTTTATAAATTTTATTTATGTATTTATTATTGGCTGTGTTGGGTCTTCGTTGCTGCATGCGGGCTTTCTCTAGCTGTGGTGAGCAGGAACAACTCTTCCTTGCGGTGCGCAGGCTTCTCATTGGAGTGGCTTCTCTTGTTGCGGAGCACAGGCTCTAAGGCACATGGGCTTCAGTAGTTGTGGCGCATGGGCTTAGTTGCTCTGCAGCATGTGGGATCTTCCCAGACCAGGGCTCGAACCCTGCATTGGAGGTGGATTCCTAACCACTGTGCCACAAGGGAAGCCCCAAGAAGCAATCACTTTGTAGCTCACATTATTGCTTATCTGCTGGCTTACCTTGATGGCATGGGACAGTGGCTGGACCTACAACTGCTCCACCTTCGTTTGAATCATTCTCCAGCTTTTTCAGCTCCTGGGCTAGATATATAATGAAGGGGACAGCTTCTCCCACAGGCTATCTACACCATCAAGGTTAGAGGCAGTGAGAAGTGACATGGTTTCAGTCTGTCCTCCTGGGGTTTTAGCTCATGCTTGTAGGTTCCAGGTTGTACTTGCTTTTCCCTACTTTATACCTATCTTCCCTTCCAGGCTGTCTTTGCTGAAGTCTTCAAGCTCCAGGATTAGGTGTGATCACAACAGCTTTACAGAGACTGCTTGAAGAGGCCCCACAATTGCGTAAGATTAGATATAATTTACATGATACACACACACACACACACCACACACCACACACACCACACACACACACCACACACACACACACACCACACACACCACACACACACCACACACACACCACAGACACACACACACCACACACCACACACACACACACTACACACCACACACACCACACACACACACACCACACACACCGCACACCCCACACACACTACACACCACACACCACACACACACACCACACACCACACAGACACACACACACACTACACACCACACAGACACACACCACACACACCACACACACACCACACACACACCACAGACACAACACACACACCATACAGCACACACATACCACACACCACAAACACACACCACAACACCACACACACACAACACACACAACACGCACACACCACACACACGACACAAACACACCACACACACACTGCACACCACCACACACACCACACACCACACATACCACACACACCATACATACCACACCACACACACACACCACACACACCACACACACACACCCCATACAGACCACACACACCACACACACCACACTCACACACCACACACACCACACACACCACACACACAAACAGCACACACACCACACACACACCACACCACACACCACACACACATACACCACACACATACCACACACATACCACACACCACACACACACACCACACACCACACACACCGCACACCACACACACACACCACACACACCACACACACCACACACACCGCACACCACACACACACACACCACACACACCACACACCCCACACACACCACACACCCCCCCCACACACACACACACAGCTCCTAGTGCATTCTGCTCCTTCTGCTCCTTCTGCTCCTGTGGATTCTGAGGCTCCAACTGAATCCTGGCTGATTGTATTCATTGATTTTATTATAGTTGGGTAAATGCATTATCTTCTTTGGGTTTGCACTTCCAAAAACATTATCATTCAAAATAGTGTACTGCAGGTTGGTTATGTACGTTTTGTACTTTGAAGACGAATTAAACTCAATGCCTGAATTTTGAAAAGAACAATAAACTTGATCAAAACAGCTTGTTCCCATCTTTAAGCTTTTCACAATTGCCTAACATAAAAATTGCTCTGGGACAAAATAAAAAGAGATAATATACACATTCTTCTTAAAAATATGGAGGTAGACATCAGAAGAGAACAATATAACCAGTTGACCAGTTGCCTCTGGGTGGCAGGAAGTGATGATGAGCGGGAGCCAAGGGCATCCAGAGATGCTGCTTTTGGTAGAAGACTTTTTAAGCATCATTTGACTCCCTAAACTAGTTAAATGGAATATTTTGATAAAAATAAGCATTGTTACAAGAAAGTTTTAATAAAAAGCCAAGTTCTGTGCCACCTATTTGTAATAGGGCAGGCAAAAAGAAAGGAAATAGTGGACTTCCCTGGTGGTCCAGTGGTTAAGCCTCTGTGCTCCCAAAGCAGGGAGACTGGGTTCAATCCCTGGTTAGGGAAATAGATCCTGCATGCCACAACTAAGAGTTCACATGCCACAACTAAAGATCCCACACATGGCAACAAATATCCTGCATGCCACAACTAAGACCCGGCACAGCCAAATTAATTAATTAATTAAAAAAAAAGAAGACGAAGAAGAAAGGAAATAGGAAAGGTTATCGTTTGAATTGGACAGTAGAATTTAGTTCTGGAGAAGTTCCAATACAAGTTGAGAGGAAGGTCAAGTTTGGGGAGGAATATGAAACAGTAAGATTTCAAGGGATAAGAGAATGAGCTCTTCCTTCTTTAAGACTCATTTGCTACAAAAAGAAAATCTTGGCAACAAGTGTCTCTCCTCCCCAGCTCTCTGCCTTCTCTTATCTGTATCTTGTGAGCTAAATGAATGAAAATTTAAGAAGTATTGAAACAAGATAATACATTGAAGCAGCTCCTTTCAGAGCCATGTTTCATGGACTTGAGGAGCCTTGAGTTCTGGGACTGGTATAGTGATGGCCATAAACAATAATTTTCACTTAAGAAAAAACTTTAATTGCTCTCACGGCTTAATTATATTTTAGCCTCATTTATTTCCTTTTCATGACTCAAGCCCTTGGATTTCAACTTCTTGCCAATTCTTCCACATCCTCAATTTGACCTTTCCCTTAGCATTTATTATTTTCCACCCAAGTTCACACATAGAAACATAATTTGGGAATATTAGGACTAATTTAAGTCAAGGCATTGGTAAAAAAAGTTAGGTAGTTAACCCCTTAACAATACCCTCCCCCAAAGGAGTAAATGCATGAGAGGTTTTTTTAAAAGAGAAAAAAGATAAAGTTGGGAGGAAAACAACAAGAAAGACATAAAGAAAAGTTCATGGAAAATGGTTCTACTCTGGCAGAAGAAAAACAAATTGTATATTCAGCAGCTTCACTAGTCCTATTTCAAAGCAATAAAATAGTTAGGTTTTATCTTACTAATTCACCTGTATCCATTTTAGAACTGCCTGCTCCTCCATCGTTCAGAGCTTATTCCTTAAATCATTTGGTAATTCCAGCTACATAAATTTCTAATGAGTCCAATGAAGCCTGAGAGCTGAATGAAAAGTATTACATTACTATCCTGCCTTTATACATAGTTTTTCCTTCTAGAGACATAAAGCATTTCACACATACTTTCTCTTTTATTCAGCAGGCATTTCTAAGAGTGGAACAGCAGGCTGCATACCCTAAGTCATGTGAATTGTCAGCAAGAGAGACTCAAATTCCAGACTTCAAGTTCCGGACTTTTTCCACTGAACTCTGGCACCACTCTAGATCCAAATGATGTACTTTCCAGACTATGGTTCCTTCTGATTGATGACTGTTCATCTTCCTGATTCCTAATTCCCCAAGGGATCCCTCCTAGAGACCTTTCTCTAGGTCAATTTCATTCTGTTATTAACCCCTCTGGGTAAAAATCCTCCATTAGTTACAAATTCAGTTAATGTCTGTTCTTCTTGACTTCTCATCAAAGAGTTTCTGCCCTGGCGTCACGGTCACATTTGCAGATTCTTTCCTGGGATGGGAATTGTCTGGGCCTGAAGACAAGCTCTTTTATGAGACTACCTACACTCTTAATTCCTTCTCACCTACCTCAAGTTTTAATTCCCTTTAAGAGATGTTTGTTTGAAATCACTTTTGGTTTGAAATCACTTTTTCCAAGAGAAGAAATCAAGAGCTTGGCAAACAATGAGAGATTTTGTCTGCTGGCTTATTCACTGACTCAAGGACTTTCACTATTCCCTGCTCTGCGACTCTGAAAATAATTTCTTTGTGCTTTCAAATTGCCTATCAATAAAATTGGAATCTCTCCGGTGGTAATGACTAGTTTAAAAATATTTTAAAGCATTGATATCAGAGGGGGTCCCAACTTCTAAAATGCCATTTACTACCCACAATCCTTACATTTATTGACAAAGAAAATGATTAGAATTTGTGTGTGTGTGTGTGTGTGTGTGTGTGTAATAGGCTGGGTTGGGGGTGAAATGGTAAATGAATTATCCAAAATTAGTGATGTTATCAGACAAGCCATTTAGAAGGAGGATATGTCACTCGCTAGCTCCTCATGTGATATGGGTCCATTAACCTTTGGCTATATTTCAATAAATAAAACTGGAAGACAGAACACTTATTTCCCCATTTGAAGGTGTTCCCCAGATACTTTACAAAACTTATGCATTAAAATATATGATACAATGGACCATGGAGATGGCAGTGCCATGGCTAAGGCAGTGTGAGAACTGTTGGGTGGGGCGTCCATGGAAGTTGAAGGATGAAGTGTTTAGGAATGACCTGCTGAAATGTGAAAAGAAGATGATATTCTCCAAGGCATCAGGCTGCTGGAGGACCTGCTGCCCAAAGGGAGCAAAAAGGAGCAATAGGTCTATATCTTCTACTTGGCTGAGGGCACTGCCAGCTCAAGGAATGGGAAAAGACACTAAGATATATACAGGGGCTGCTGCAGGCAGAGCAGTCAGGCTAAGGAGCTGAAGAAAGGAGAAAACCGTCTGTCTCTCCTCCCTCATCGTCTCCTGTCCACCCCACTCCCCGCCATCCCTCTCTCTAACCCCACCTCACTTTGCTCCTCATCCCAAGTCCCTCTGAATTCCTGCTTATTAAGATTTCTCCCCCTCCCCTCACTTTAGGCCCTTTCAATCTCCCTGTTAATGGTCTACCTCCAAGCAGGCCCCCCTCAGCCCCCGCTCACCTCCCCACCCCCTCACCAAAGGCCTTCCTGGTAAGATTTAGGAGCTAGCCAAGTCGATTTATAAATTATCTCTCAGCATGTCTAGTTTATGTTGATTCTTAGCAGCATTAATTCGGGAATTTCAATTTTTTAAACCAATTTCTCAAACTTTGCCACTGCTCTAATCATGTCACAGTATGATGCAAAATAAAATAAGGGCCAAATGGTACTTATGCAGGGAAGAGAGACGGAACGAGGGGCCTACAACGCGAATCCACTTGTGTCCCTTTGTGAGGCGATGAGAAAACTAAGGAGACCCATGACTGGGCAAAGCAGGCAGACATAGTAATGGCTCAGGATCCTTTGATTTTTTGAACGGTGGCAAAATCAAACTAGAACCCAGGTCTCCAAATGTATAATTTCATGGTGTCAGTGAAGCACATGAGCTTAAGGAGGAGGAAGGGGAGTTCACAGTCCGGCTCTGCCTCTGAGGGGTGTGAGGAGTGAGGAAAGTTACTTAGCCTCTTTGAAACTGTTTCTCCTTCTGTGAAATGGGATACATTTGCTGCAGGATTAAATGAGCTAACCTGGCAAGGGCCAAACTGAGTTTAAAAGTCAGCCTTTGCCCCAGCCTCCTCAGCCCTTTGCTTGACAGCCGGAGCAAGCCACAAGGATTGCACAACTCCTAGATTCCCAAGTCACATCAAGGGAAGGAAGGTGGCCAAATCCTTATCAGGAATTTAAACCTGGCTTTTTTGCCCCTGGCTCAAACTTATCACTGTGCTGGGGTAATTCTCCAACCCTCTCTGGAACTCAGTTCATTCCTCTGTGGGATGAAGAAATAACAATCTATGCCTTTAAGACACGGGTTAGATAAGAACCAATTAATGTTTATAAAATACAGTGTTACCCAAGGATGAGAGTACAGGGTCAAAATGCATTTTCAATACTTGCTATTATAGGTCAGGGCAGTGTTTTCTAAATTGTGGAGTTTGAATTGCTGGTGGTATACAAAACATTTTTTGGCTGCCGCATAAAATGACAAAAAATATGTAGAGAGAAAGTGACTCCCTTTCAATTGTCTTTAATTACATCAAGAAGTAATTCTCATTTGGAGTCTCTAATACTTGTTGTTTCTCTATTTAAAAAGAGAGTAGGGCTTCCCTGGTGGCGCAGTGGTTGAGAGTCCGCCTGCCGATGCAGGGGACACGGGTTCGTGCCCTAGTCTGGGAAGATCCCACATGCCGCGGAGCGGCTGGGCCCGTGAGCCATGACCACTGAACCTACGCGTCCAGAGCCTGTGCTCCGCAACGGGAGAGGCCACAACAGTGAGAGGCCCGCATACCGCAAAAAAAAAAAAAAAAAAAAAGAGAGTAAACCTTGGGAGCCATGCCTTCAGCAAGAGGAGGAATTAAGCAGAATTTAGAAATATTTCCAAAGTTTTAATTTTTATGTTTGTCTTCTAGTTATAGCAAATAACACTGGTTTCCCATTTATGATAATGGCAACCTTTTTTCGTAACAGTAAATGGAAGTGTTCTTTTTTTTTTTTTTTTTTTGTGGTACGCGGGCCTCTCACTGCTGTGGCCTCTCCCGTTGCGGAGCACAGGCTCTGGACGCGCAGGCTCAGCGGCCATGGCTCACGGGCCCAGCCGCTCCGCGGCATGTGGGATCCTCCCAGACCGGGGCACGAACCTGTGTCCCCTGCATTGGCAGGCGGACTCCCAACCACTGCGCCACCAGGGAAGCCCTGGAAGTGTTTTTTAAAAAATAAATTTATTTATTTTTGGCTGTGTTAGGTCTTCGTTGCTGCATGTGGGCTTTCTCTAGTTGTGGCAAGCGGGGGTTACTCTTGGTTGCAGTGTGCAGGCTCCTTATTGCGGTGGCTTCTCTTGTTGTAGAGCACAGGCTCTAGGCGCACAGGTTCAGTAGTTGTAGCACACGGGCTTAGTTGCTCCGCGGCATGTGGGATCTTCCCGGACCAGAGCTCGAACCCATGTCCCCTGCATTGGCAGGTGGTTTCTTAACCACTGCGCCATCCAGGGAAGCCCGGAAGTTTTAAAATACATTACATATTAGAAATTTTTTAATTTTAAAAATAGGGAATTCCCTGGTGGCCCAGAGGTTAGGACTTTGCGCTCTCACTGCTGAGGGCCCGGGTTCAATCCTGGGTTGGGGGACTAAGATCCCACAAGTGGCAAGGCACGGCCCAAAAAACAAAACAAAAAAACTTGATTCAAATAAAAATATTAAGTAAATACTAATATAAATGATATGTGGATTTGGACAAATTGAAAAGGTAGTTTTCAAATGACTGAAGTTTGGGAAACACTGGCCTCATGGATGAGGAGTCCAGGGGCCTGTATTCTAGCCCTGCCTCTGGTAGAAATCTACCATGTGACTTTGGTGAAGCTGAGCCTCAGCATCTTCATCTGGAACTAACAGGGCCTGCTCAGTTGGTCCCTAAGGAAACTTCCGGCTCTAATATCCTATCATTTGAAGCAGATGATTAGGACATTTTCTGTTTTCTGGTTAAGAATCAGTTGTCCTGTTTTCTCTCCATAACCCCCTTCGGGCATTTGATACCTAATCGAAAAGAAATATGGATCTCCATTTTATTAACACTCATAAGTTTAACTAATGCATATGTTGTTCCAAAAATGCAAAAGAAAGGAAGGAATTCTTTGTAATGGAAAGAATACTGGATTTTGAGGGAGATGACATTCATTCTGGTCCTCAAATTTGCCATTTACTGAAAATGTGATCTTAGGTAACCTTAAGTTCTCTTTAGCACTAAAATTCTATGAAATGCAAACAAGTCTATAAAAAGAAAATAGATCAGCTGAGAATTCACTGCCTTTCCTTTCTAATTGAGATATTTAATACCCCATAGTGAGATTTTAATATAGACTCAGAGCTGAAAGGAGATCTTCATTTTTTTTTTCCCACTCCCCAAGGAGATCTTCATTTTAACTCTCATTTTGATACTAGCATTTTACTTGGTACACAGTAGGTAATCAATAAATATATAATGAATAAATAAAAAGTGGCTTCTCATGAACATGAGGCCAAGAAGAAACACATTTCATCAGGTAAGAATTTAATTAATTCAAAGGGAGTTAATTGAGCACCTACCATTTGGTGGCCATATTTGCCAAGCATTATACCTTTTATCTTCCATAAATAGCAAGATGAAAAAGACATGGCTTCTGTCGTCTATTAACCAATGACACTTTGAGGGGAGATGGCATGTATACAAATAACCACAGTATGGTAAAAGAACTACAGTGCAATGTGAAAAGTGCCAGGCTCCTCAGGAGCAGAACTGTGCCCCATCTTCATTCTTTTACTAACTAGTTGTATGAATGTGAGAAACTTATTTGTAGAGTCAAATATCAGTTTCATCACCTGTAAAATAAGGTTACACTATATGACCTCTAAGGTCCCTTTCAGCTATGAATCTGAAAATGATTCTATGCCTCTGAGAAATTAGTTTAAATGCTAGTCTCGAAGACTCCTAACTATACATTGGAGATTATTTCTTCAATACACTTATTTTTCCAGGTAAAAATAATAAGCAAAATCACACAACTTTTTTTTAATTGGCTTCAATCACAATTGCCTTAATCTTTGAACTCTCCCACTAGCAAACTTTCGAATTTGATTTCTCTTGATTTTTGTAAAGACAGTAATAGGAACACTTGCTTTCTCAATTTACCTCAAATACCCTAGTGGGAAGTTAGATGAAAGATTCAATTCCATCCAACAAACATCTATTGAATATCAATTATGTGCAAAATCCTAAAAATGACTCCAAGATAAAGGAAAGTCATGGCCCTCAAGGAACCTAAAACCAAGTAGAGAAAATGAAACATATTCATTATAACAAGAGAATTCATTTCATAGAAAGTAAAAACCAAATTCAGAAAGTAAAACAACATGGAAGATTAAAAAAGAACTTAGAAAGAAATGATATGGAGGAGGGTTGGAAATCAGTCAGAAATTCCTCAGCCTAAAAGAAACGATGACCCATATGTTAGCAAGTAAAGGTATCAGTTGGAAGATCTTGCATTCAAATCCATTCCACCAGGGCAAGACTGGCTGGGGCCAGCAGCTCGAGTAGAGATAGCTTGTGAGCTGTCCGCAGGACTCTCTGGGTTCCCGGAGAAGGACTCAAATTCCAGCCAATGCTGGCACCCTCCAACAGAAGGGAGAAAGAAACAGCTGACTTAAAAAGTTGCCCCCAAAGTCAGGCAACTGAAGTTGAGAAGAGTACAGAAGCATTTCCCAAACAAACAATAGAGGGGAGGACAAGTAAGAGAAACTCTTGCCTTTCATGCAGTCGGTGAAAGATAATTTTCTTCTCCCTCATAATCTCTACAGATGGTCATAGGCAGGAACATTCAGGAAAATGAAAATGCAAAGCTCTGTCAGAGGAAGAGAAAAATGATTGATATGAGGAAAATCTCCATCACTGCATGGAATATTCCATTTTATACAGATTTCTCCTGAAGGTCCAGGACTGAGCTAAAGGACTGGGCCTGCGTGCATGTGCCCTGAGTTTGGGGGTAAGGAGAGGAGAAGGGGATGGAGCTGAGTCAGCTCAGCAACAAGCTCTGGGAATCCTACAGAACACTGGAGACAGGGTCTCCACTTACCCTTTTAGATATAATACAGTAATTTCCTATAGGCTGCCAGGAGCATTCTGGCTCAGACAGATGTAGAAACATCTAGACTGGCTCCATCATTTTCCACACTTTGGGCCATTCTGGGTATAGCTGTAAACTAAGATCAAATTATACATCTTTGAAAACCTGATACTAACGTTCTGCTCATACCACACTGTCAAATACCCCACAAAAAATGTGAAATCAGGAAGAAAAGTGAAAAATAAGACAGCAGGGTAAAAGTAGGGGCATTTCTAGACACTTCATCCCCAGCAAGACTACCACAGCCAAAAGGAGTTGCCTCTAGAATTTTCCTCTGGGCTCTATTATTTTTCCTGTATGTTCTGCAACTATCAAGGTATCTACTACAGTTTATTAATGCACATGTTTGTGTGTATAAATCATGCTTGTCCAGCTAAATTCTGAGCAAATTCCACACTCTTCAATCCAGGATCCCAGACTTAACTCCACAAATCCCAAGATCCGAAACTCCTGCTCTAGGACCCAAGCACTGAATAACTTTGGGTGAATTCCTAGGCTTAGCCTGGGGGAGCTGTAGCAACAATAGCAAAAAGGTCTAAAAAGCAAAACAAACAGGCACACAAGCAACTTTCCTATTGCTTAAACAACAAGGCTGTTCTTAACTTTTTTTTGTTTGGTCTCAGTCAATAGTGAGTCAAAAGACTATGGCAATCCTTTTCATCTTTGAGATTTAACCACACTAGGGGACAATAAAATATTTGGGATTTTGGATGTTGGTTTGTTGTTCTGTTTTGCTTTTCTTTTGTTTTTCTGGTGGTGGTAGGCTTCAAACTCCTGTTGTACAATTGTTAGTGGGTTTCTTTTTTTAAAATCATGTTTGATTGTTATTTTAAGTAAACGTTGCTTCCCTTTAGTTATAGGACGGGAACACTTACTTTCTACTCTCACCAGGATATACATTCAGAAACAAGATCCTGCAAGAATCCTTCCCAATTTAAAGCTAATTTAGAGGTTTGTCTGTAACTTCAGAGACAACCCACTTGAATTGTTCTAACTTTTGGTGAATATGGAGTCTCCCAAAACGGGCCACAATTTTGAACTGGATACATTCATAACATCAAGGGGAATATACCTACACTGTCCATATGAGTAATGAGAGTTTAATTACAGGAGAAGCCCACCTTTTGCACTATTAAATTTTATGTATTCTGAAGAAGGAAAGGAAAAAACTCACCTCCAAATGAAGTTAAAATTACCTACAATGATGTGGTGAAAAGTTTATCTACATAGGAAAATATTATTTTATCGTGAGAAAGAAAAAAAGCAAGACACAAAATTTTATATTGTATTCTACTCCAAAATTCTATTTACATTTAAAATGGTTATATTTATTGTCCTTGAACAAAAGAATGTAATAATTTTTGCTTACTCTCTCTAATGCTTATGTACTTCTCTGTTAGTATAAGAGAACAGTGTAGAAAAATACATCCTTAAGAGATATAACTACATGAAAACGCCAAATTGTGTTTTTGTTGTTGTTGCTTGTTTCTTTTTGGCCAAGCTGCGTGGCTTGCTGGATCTTAGTTCCCTGACCAGGGGTTGAATCCACACCCCCAGCAGTGAGAGCATGGAATCCTAACCACTGGACCCCCAGGGAATTCCCAATGCCAAACTGTTAACACAACATTTTGCTGAGATGTGAGAAAATGGAATAAGACAGGATGTAAATTTTTTAAAAATTATATTTCAAGATAGTAAATGTTGGTTCAAAAATTTAAAAAGGGGCTTCCCTGGTGGCGCAGTGGTTGGGAGTCCACCTGCCGATGCAGGGGACACGGGTTCGTGCCCAGGTCCGGGAAGATCCCACATGCCGCGGAGCGGCTGGGCCCGTGAGCCATGGCCGCTGAGCCTGCGTGTCCGGAGCCTGTGCTCCGCAACAGGGGAGGCCACAACAGTGAGAGGCCTGTGTACCGGAAAAAAAAAAAAAAAATCGAAAGACATGATATCCACATAAAAAAATCATGACTAAATCACCCTTAGTAGATAACCACACAGCAGCAATGTTTTCTGAATAACTCAAGAATGAGATTCAAGAGAACGGGTTTTTAGTGGTTGGATCAGCTTTGTTTTGGAAGTGAATGCTTTCCAGAACTTTTACTTATGATTTTGATTATACATATACTTGATGTTATTTTTATGGCTCTTTGCCAATCCCTTATATTTTATGAGATTTTGATCTTTCACTTTTGCAGTTAGCTGGGATTATTATGTAGAAAAATAGTATCTAACACTTATATCTTACTCTTAGTATCTGACACTCTGTTGCCAGACCCTGTTCTAAATGTTTTTCTCATATTAACTCGCTTAATTCTCAAAACTGTGAAGTAGGTAATATTACCATCTCCATTTTACAGATGAGAAGATTGAGGCATAGGGAGGTTAACAAATTTGCCCAAGGACACACAGCTAGTAAAATTCTAAAAGCCTAGGAGGAAATGCACCAAGGTATTGATGGCGGTTTCTTAGGGTGTGGGGTTATAAAGGAGTGTTAAGAGAAATGACATGACAAGCTCTTGAATTAAGACAGTGGCAGCTGTTTTGGAACAGAGAAGACAGACTCCAGAACGTTTAAGAGAAAATACTGGCAGGGCTTGTGGACTGATTCATGCCACATGGGGTTGGGGGAGAGTGGCCTGAGTCTAAAAACACTCCAGCTTCTGGCTTGGGTGACTGGATGGACGTGCTCACTAGGGTAGGGAATATAACAGATGGAGCAGCTTTGGGAGAGAAGACTATGTTCTCAGTTGTGACATGTCAGGCTTTATTGTAAGTATCTGAATATGTAAATCTGAAGCTCAAGAGAGAAGGCAGGTCTGGACTTGAGAGTCTTCACATAGAGCTGGTAATTAAACCCCAAAGAGAGGTTGTCATAATGCAGGGAGAGTGTGGAAGAAGAAAAACAGCTGTGGAGCAAGAATAAAACTCTGGGGAATCTCAGCTTTATGGGATATGCAGGCGATAAGAGAGCCATTCGGATTTGACATTAACATAGCAAATATAAATATGAAATGCCACGTACATATTTACTTCTTATGGTAGGGTTCATTTATGAGAGATAAGGTAGCATGGAAGTAGGGCAGGGCAGTAGACAAGTTTGGGTTCAAATCTAGCACTTTATCACTTCGGAGCTCTGTAACTATCGTCAAGTTACTAACTGTTGGTAAAATATAAAAGATTAATACACTGCTCATACTGCTGTGGGTATTAAATGGGTTAATCCACAAAGCACTTATATGGCACGGTGCCTGACATGTAGCATGGACCCAACAAATAGTACATATTATCACTAATGAGTACGCAAATCATACAATTATTTTTCATTCCATTGTCATACTTTGCCAGTTGAGGAAATGGTCTGGAAGTCTGTTGACTAGCAGTAATAAACTAGAGTGGAATTAAATAATTGTATGAAAAAGTCACCAAAACAATTCACAGACACTCAAGAACTGGTATTTTCCATGAATTTGTTTGGTACAGTACTTGTAAACAGAGGTAGTAGCAGTTCGTTAGAAGGATTAGCAGGGACTGATAGAAATATTGGTATCTGAGCTACACGACTGCATTAAAATTTTTCTTTTGTTCTACTATAAATATTCAACAACTAGCCCCAGTATCTGGCACAGAGTAAGCCATCAATAAATACGTTGACTGAATGTAACAAAATGATTTTTTTTAAAAAAAGGAGGGAATGATTTCTTGTACCTGGTATTAAACATCTCACCATTGGAAGAATTATCCTTATGCAAAGAAAAAGATGAAGTAGCCATGCCTAGGTGCTGTCGCTTGAGATCTCTCAAAAGAATTTGGCTATGCAACTCCTCTCCCATCAGCATCTGCTGCATATTTGAAATTCCCAGCCTTAGTTGTCCTCCTTTGGAACCAGCTTTAGAGTCCACAGAAGAGCCAATTAAAATGCAAATATGTCATCTGTATACGGGAACCAACTTGGCTTCTGGCAGACACTGACACGTTTATCAGCTCTGCTGTGTGAATGGTTAGCTGCCTCGCAGAGGCCTAGACCTTGGGCGCAGGAAGGGCTGCTTCTCAGCAGACACGGTGGGGTCTGCCTTGGCCAGTGGCAGGGACACTGCTGACCGCCAGCCTCGCTGCAGCCTCGAGGCAGGCCCAGCTGCAGGAAGTAGCCAGGACAAAGACAGCCCCGGGAGGTCTCATGGTGGGGCGGGACGCCATCATGCCCGGGTCTCCCTGTTCCTGAATTCGGGTCACCTCGGCCCTCCCAAAAACCGGCTGGCTCTCGTCAGAACGTTCGCGGCCGGACGTGTGGGTGCATAGCGATGTTCATTACCTTCTCACTGTTTTTATCACTGCAACCTCCAGTTCCCCAGCACATGAGGGCCGGGAAGGTGGCCAAACCGAGTAAAAACCTGAAATGTCTTTTTTGTTCTTTACAGTTCAGTCAGTTTAAATTCCATGCAATCTTTACGCTGTGAGCTAATACGTATTACACAATTCTGTGTTTGCCTTTTCAAAGGCTCTTCAACTTACAAATACCATGCTGGCCTCCCGGCCGGGAAAATCAGACAAAATTAAAACGCACAGTTGATAAGTTCCAACCCAGCTTTTAGGGCTGGGCTGGGGCTGCAGCCCCCCCTTCCTCCTCCGCCCCGGCGCTCTTCCGGCTCCCCCTTCGCGTCCCCAGGACAACGCCCGCGCGCACCCGGAGATGAGGCGGGGCGCCGAGCCGAGGCCGTCACGTCCCGAACGTCGGGAGGCTGGCCATCGCTCTGTGACGTCACGAGGCCCCGCCCCCGTTACCCTGCTATCCCCCGCGGCACGCGCCATTTTGTCTGCAGTGTCTCGTTTGCAGTCGGTTGTGTGGAGGGAAGCGTCTTGGTCCGTAGGCGTGAGGAAGGGAACAGCCTCTATTGTCTGTGTTTGACTCCGTAGTTTGGTCCGAGGCCTCCCTGAGCTTTCCCGGGGCAGTCGGCAGAAGCCGCCGCGACCGCCCCGCCCCTCCCCTCCGTCCCCGGGACCGGGAGGGACCCAGCCCGTGTCACGCCCCTCGGCGCTCGCCTTTCCCTTCTCTGTCGTTGCGTCCGCATCGCGCCCCCGGAATCAGACGGTGCCCCATAGATGGCCAGCTTTCCCCCGAGGGTCAACGAGAAAGAGATCGGTGAGGAATGGGACGATGGGTGAGGGTTGCTGGTGAGCGCGCGGGGGCTGCGGAGAGGTAGAGGTTCGGGAGGAAGCGTCTCTGAGTCTGAGGAAGAACAGTGAGCCGGGGCCAAGCCCTGGAGCGAAGAGAAAGGAAGCGGCCCTGCGAGTGGGTGTCGCCGAGGGTAAATGGGATCTGCATTGATGCGGCGCCTGCTGTGCGCCTGGCACGGAGGGAGGCGGTGCGCGGATATTAGAGGCAAAGAGAACCTGGGCGCCGAGTGGCGAGGGTTGCAATGATTGTGTGGCCGGAGATGGACACGCTTCCCCGGGGACCCCCCCCCCCCCGTTTTCTCATCGGAGGTCCGCGCAGGGCCATTTTTCTGGATTTTTTCTGGCTAAGGGGCTGGGGCGTCGAGTGGGCAGGGGAGGGCTGGGCAGGTCTCCAGGACTCTTAAAAAAGTTTCCGGTGGGGAAAAGTAAACTTGTGTGATCTGAGCTGTTATGAAAGGATGGGTCTTCGTGTATACCAACAATTATAAGGAGAAATGCAGCCGAAGAGGTGCCATCAGCCTGGAAAAAAAGCAGTATTTTAAAAAATGCCATGGCGTTAAGAAAGGCAGCGGCTCTGGGGAGGAGACTCAGTTATCTCTCCCACTTAGAGGAGCAGGGAAGAGCAGGGTGGTTGGGTGGAGTGACCGGAGGAGAAAAGCTGATCTACGGAAGAGCAGAATCTTGAAAAGGCTGTCTAGAAACTGGCTTAGTGGCCAGCCCTGCCAAGCAGAAGACAGGCCAATAGATGTTGAAGGTCCTGCGTCAGGACCTACCCACTGACTCAGTAGAAAGCACCTCACATTATTTAAATCCTCTCTCAAGGTAATATAACTGGAACAACTTTGGG
Organism: Mesoplodon bidens; assembly: GCF_964165515.1. Lineage (NCBI taxonomy): Eukaryota > Metazoa > Chordata > Mammalia > Artiodactyla > Ziphiidae > Mesoplodon > Mesoplodon bidens. The sequence continues at coordinate 13,680,755 of NC_138179.1, forward strand.
GCGAGTTGCGGGTGCTGTGCATTGATTGCTATGCTTGTAAAACCCTGAACTTATCAAGTGATGTTATACACCTTATTTAAATACATACAGTTTTGGGGACTTCCCTGGCGGTGCAGTGGTGAGGACTGGGCGCTTTCACTGCGGGTGCCCGGGTTGGATCCCTGGTCGGGGAACCTAAGGTCCCGCAAGCCGCGCGGCATGGACAAAAAGATATAGATAGGTAGACAGTTTTTATTTAAAAAAAATAAAATAGATTTAGCATCTCCTCATCCCTCCCCAGAGCCCAATACTGTGTGTTAATTAAATGAAAATTGGAGGTAGCTACTGAGCAGAGAGCCTTTGGATTTTCTTGTTCTTCAACTAAACGTGTGCCTTTATTGAATCCTTGGAGGAGGTTTTCTAGAGAAAGGGAGAAGCTGAAGTATCCAAAAGGCCCTGTATCCTGTATGTGGGTGAATTTTTATACCTAGAGACAGCTATCTTAGAGTTCTGGACTTTTGTTCTCTTAGAGATAAGGTTGAGTGGCAGGTTAGGAGGGGACTTTAACCCCCTGGTTTTAATGACTATTTTAAACATACAGAGAAAACAAAATTCATGTTCAATTTTTATTTTAACTGTTGAACATGGAACTCAAAAGTTCTTATTCTCAATTCAGTGCTGTTTTTTTTTTCCTACTCACAGCAGTATTGCAGAGGAGTGATCTGCCTTTCATTTATCTATATTTTATTTCATCTTGATGAATCACTTTGAAAACTTTCCAGTCCTCTCTTCTAAGGGATGGATAGAGGTTCTTAGCATACCTGCATAAGGTAGAACCATGCACTAAATAGCTTTTTTAATTAAAAAAAATTTTTTTTTGCATATTTGTCTCAGTGTTATTTCCTGGATATAATATAAAGTTACTATATAACTATATAAAGTTACTGTATAGTATAAAGTTGCTATATTTAAAAGAACTTTGGCCTTTTGTAAGTTTTTTTTTTTAACCGCAGGTTTTTGTTTCTTTGTTTCTTTTTTTTAAACATAATTTGAATACAAAGTTAAACACTAATACCTCTGCGTTGCTTTGTATCTATCAGTAAGGGCTAACATTTTTTCTTGGGTATTAATTATAGCTGTTTGGTTTCTCAAGTAAGTACTGAAAGAAGAGGCAAGATTCCATGAATGATTCAAGAAGTCTCTGACAGGGAGTTACTGCCTAGAGCTACTGCCCTCTTTCACAAGGTTCTGCCACAGATCCTCCCTTTCTAGGTATGAAATTGCAGGGAGGAATGTGAAGAAGGAGCTGAATGTGGTTTGCTTGGTTGAGCAGTGACTCAGATGATGTGTTAGTACTGCGCGGATATTAATAATGTGGCGTTGTATCTAATGGCCAAGTTGCCATGGCAGGCAGCTTTTCCCTTATACAAGGTCATTAAATTATAGTATCTTAGGATACTAACATTCAGCAGTTGCAGGTAGTATATAAAGGTTTAATTAAAATTTTTTCTTCATTATAGACCTCGTGCCAGTTTATAATAGTATACCAGTAAGTATTTAAATGAGTGTTTAGATTATTTCATTAAAATGCAGTGATCATTTTATATGCCTGTTAACAAGCAAGGAAACACGAGGTAATTATTAATTCAGTACTTGTTTGTATTTATTTGGAAGTATTTTTTTAGGGTGGCCCTATTTCTTGAAAAAAATATATATATATTCAAGAGTAGATTAGCTTATTATTTCATGGTCTTTGTTATCTGAACCAGTTTTTTAGTTAATTTATTACCACCCTTTACACAAGAGGAGTTTTGTGATTGTGGTCAAGGTGAAAGAAGAAAAATACAGAGTGATCCTAAAATACAGATTTAAAAAAATGAGTCTTCTGTAGGAAAGTTAGTCTTGCTTATGCTTGCTAAAGGAGAAATGAGTTCTAGTCTAATTTACCAGATGTTTTTGAAGTTGAATGCAAGGGCCAGTCCTCTGTTTTTTGAGATGGAAGTTATATAAGTATACTCATCTAGTTTAATCAGGGGCTTTCTCTTTTTAAGATAATGCTTGCATTTTTCAGTTGAATTTTAAAACTTGCTTCCCTTATTTGTGAACTTTGATTTTCTTTTTCTCCTAAAATTTGTGGATTTTAAAAGATAGATGTGGTTATAGAAACCCATGTTTAAAAAAAAAAAAAAGATTTAGGCAGGGGTTGCAAATTCAGGGACCAGGCACATAAATGAAAGACTGTGGGCTTGGAGGAATATAGGGGACATGGAGCAGCAAGCCCTTTCAAAAATCATTTGTGTGTGAGTGTTTTGTTTTTTTTGGCCGCGCTGTGGCGGCTTGTGGGATCCTAGTTCCCCAACCAGGGATTGAACCCGGGCCCTCAGTAGTGAAAGCCCAGAATCCTAACCACTAGGCCACCAGGGAACTCCTTCATTTGTATATTTTAAAAAAATCATTCTACAGGCATAAGAGTGTCACCGGTTTGTGAATTTTGTATTAAAGTCATGTGATACAAGTGGGGCAGGGGTAGGTGGGGGGTTCTGCTTTGATTAAACCACACTTGAAGTGTTGTGTTTGGTTGAAAAAGTTCCACTTTTTTGAGGGCCATTACTAACTGGAGTTTATCCAGAAAAGTATGAAGGTGTAGGTGGAGAATGGACTTGAAACCATGTAATCTAAGGGACGATTGAAAACTCATCAGATTTTATCCTGGTGAACAGATTTAGCTGCTGATGTCATGGCCATCTTCAATATATGAATGTCATGTGAGAGCAGGATCAGGCTTATTCTTTTAGATCAGACCCAGTACTGAGTGGGTGGAGTGTCACAGAGGAATATTTTGAGTTATCAAAAGGAAATTTTCTGATAATTTCAGCTGTGCCAAAATAGGTGCATATTTATATTTATGAATATCATAGGAAAACAGATATCAGTTTTGCTTTGTTTTACTTTTTAAACCATAATCTCATTGTTAATGTATCAAAGAATTGGGCAAGGAAATATTTATTTATTTATTTATTATTGTTTTAAATATTTATTTTTATTTTATTTATTTGATTGAACCAGGTCTTAGTTGCAGTAGGCAGGCTCCTTAGTTGCGGCTCGCCAGCTCCTTAGTTGTGGCATGCGAACTCTTAGTTGCAGCATGCATGTGGGATCTAGTTCCCTGACCAAGGATCGAACCCAGGTCCCCTGCATTGGGAGCACAGAGTCTTATCCACTGCGCCACCAGGGAAGTCCCAAGGAAATACTTAAATCGCTTAAGAATGGGAGCTTATACGCATGCTTTCATATTCATTCAATAAATATTTTCTGAGCCCCTGTCACATGCCAGGTGCTACACTCCCTGTTGGTGGAGCACACGTGGAGACTGGAAGTGTCACTGAATGAATACATTTTTAGGGTTTGTATATATATATATATCTGCTCTTGCAATAGGAGTATCTGTGGTTCTCATTTGAACTGCAGTACGTAGAATATATTGAAGTTCAGTTGTTGGAAACTTTAAGCCCAAAACATAAAAATAGACCATAGAGTTGAACACGCAACAGATCACAAAATAGATAATAGGGAAACTAAACCGAAGGTGACTTATAACTAAAAAGGAAGAGTAGCAGAATTTGAAATCAAGACAGACCCAAGACAGCAGTGGTAATAGACTGATTAAGATCCTTTCCCTGGTGGCGCAGTGGTTAAGAATTCGCCTGCCAATGCAGGGGACACGGGTTTGAGCCCTGGTCCTGGAAGATCCCACATGCCGCGGAGAAACTAAGCCCGTGAGCCACAACTACCGAGTCTGCGCTCTAGGGCCCGTGAGCCACAACTACTGAAGCGCGTGCGCCTAGAGCCTGTGTTCTGCAAGAGAAGCCACCACAAGGAGAAGCCCGCGCACCGCATCAAAGAGTAGACCCCGCTCAACGCAACTAGAGAAAGCCCATGCGCAGCAACGAAGACCCAACGCAACCCCCAAAAAAAAAATCCTTTTCCGGAATTGAGGAAATAGCAGCCACGTTTGCATGTGCACATGTACAATAGGAACTTGTTGATTATCCTTCTTGTTAAAGGCAGAAAAAAAATTCTCTGTACACTCTAATATGCCAGTTTTATTTAAAAAGTATATTTATTTATTTATTTATTTATTTGTGGCTGCTACTCTTCGTTGCGGTGCACGGGCTTCTCATTGCGGTGGCTTCTGTTGTTGCGGAACACAGGCCGGCTCTAGGTGCGCGGGCTTCAGTAGCTGTGGCTCGCAGGCTCTAGAGCACAGGCTCAGTAGTTGTGGCACACGGGCTTAGTTGCTCCGCTGCATGTGGGAATTTTCCCGGACCAGGGATCGAACCCCTGTCCCCCCCCATTGGCAGTCTGATTCTTAACCACTGTGCCACCAGGGAAGTCCCTATAGTGCTTCCTTTGAGTAATGATATAAAACTTTATTTTATAGTGGTTTATGGTTTTGAAAGCTACAAAACTTTTTGGAAGATACTTTTCCTGCAGAGCAAGTTCAGTTTCTTGCATTTTAAATGTTAGTAATTTGAGGAAAACATAAGGCAGTGCAAAAGTCAGGACTTCAGTAATTGCTAGCCCTGATTGATCATTACATTATTGTTATTTGACCAGTTCTTTTTTTTTTTTTTTTTTTGAAACTTTCTTAAAAAGCTCTTGATTTGGGAAATTTTAGGAAAATCACTTTATCAAAACTTAAAGATGTTTATTCTCATTACGGGGTCTTCACACCACATATCTCCCCTCAAAGGGTAGAATGCAGAACTCACTGTACCTTGTCTACATAGAAAAAGGAAAAACTCAGTGGAGCTGATTGGATCCCAAAGTAATATGGATGCAGTCTCAAATTCATTGTTGGTTATATATGATATCCTGTATTTTTTTATTTCTCCTTTTAGTGAGATCACGTACTATAGGTGAACTTTTAGCTCCTGCGGCTCCTTTTGACAAGAAATGTGGTCGTGAAAATTGGACTGTTGCTTTTGCTCCAGATGGTTCGTACTTTGCTTGGTCACAAGGACATCGTGCAGTAAAGCTTGTTCCGTGGTCCCAGTGCCTTAAGAACTTGTAAGACTGTTTGCTTTTTTGTATTTTGTATCTATCTGTTTGTAGAATTTATTTTTTTCTCTGTGTGGAATATTAAGATTATTTTGATATTTAAGTTTTTTCCTTTGGAGACTGTTGTAAATGAATTTTACTCATAAGCTGAATATATTTGTTGGAAAATTTGTGGGAAGAATTGTCTGGCCTTATATATTATAGAATACTTTCTCAGATACTTTGGTGTCTTTAAATTTTTCTTTTCCATATATCAAAAGGCAGGTTAATTGTGCCTTGGTAGTGCAATTTCTATAATGTATCTACTAAATTTAATCTTTCCCTGCTTTTTGTGTTTAGTTCACCTTTATGGTTTTCGTCATTAATGTCCTTAATACATATTAGTTTAGGTCTAGAATGTATGGGAAACTACTGATAATTATGGGGTTTAAGATAGTTTTCTGGTGTCAGCTTCACAATATCTTAATGTTCTCAGAATTTTTTGTATTTTGCTTGTTTATACTTTTGGGTTAATTAAAGGAGTCCTAATTGAGATAGGATTTCTATATCAATAAGGATATATTAAAACAAATTTGAAAATTTGAAATGAATAAATTATAAATTGCTTTATTGTTGAACTTTTTCTCATACACTGAGGATTTCTTTTAGTCTGAATTTATTTGGTCATGCCCATGTAGCTTGTAGCAACTTTTCCTCTTCCCATCTATAAGAATTCTGTTGTTATTCAGTATCACTATAATAATACTGAAGTTATTTTAACAAACATTTATCATTATTTAGTATTCACATGAGTACAGAGTAAATAATAACTAGATTTCAATCTGACCTTTTTTTCTACCCAGTCTCTTGCATGGGACCAAGAATATCACCAATTCAAGCAGTTTAAGATTGTCAAGACAAAACAGTGATGGTGGTCAAAAACATAAGCCTCGTGAACATATTATAGACTGTGGTGATATAGTCTGGAGTCTTGCTTTTGGATCTTCAGTTCCAGAAAAACAGAGCCGCTGTGTAAACATAGAATGGCATCGATTCAGATTTGGACAAGATCAGCTACTCCTTGCCACAGGGTTAAACAACGGGCGTATCAAAATATGGGATGTATATACAGGTATGGAGTCATAGTTTTGAAAGCAAACCTGATTATCTTATGATGCAAGCATAGCTCATAGGCACTGGAAGAATACATAATTTGAGGATTTTAACTCACAGAGAAGCAAGAATTGATGCTATGAATGTATCTTTATATTTGGCCTAAATAGCATCTTCAGCTCATAGTTGTTTTTTTTTTTTTTTTTTTTTTTTTTTGAGGTACGCGGGCCTCTCTTCAGCTCATAGTTTTAATTTAGGAAAACAGAGTTCATATTGCTTAATCACTCTTCAGAGAATATTACAGTAGGGAGGCCACGTCTAAGGAATGTTTAGTTAATTATCACTTATAAACTGGTAATTTATGACTCAAATTGCAAGGTGTTTTCTTATATACTTTTTCAATGACTGATAGCTTAGAGGCTTTCAAGGTAAATCTGGTTTTCAACAATCATTATCTAACCTCTGAAGTTTTAATGACATTTTATCTAAAGTTTAACCAGATAGGTTGAGAAGTTAAATTCTTTGGGCAATTAAACGTAAATGTGTTGTGGGAATTCGCTGCGGTCCAGTGGTTAGGACTGCAGGGGACATGGGTTCGATCCCCGGTCAGAAACTAAGATCCCACAAGCCATGCAGCACGGCCAAAATAAAGTAAAATAAAATAAATTTTAAAAAAGTAAATGTGTTGTTCACTACCTAAAATAGTTTCTGGCTGATAGTATGTACTCCAAAATTTAAAGGATTTTTAAAAATGAGCATTAAAACTATGTACATTAGAATACAGCAAGTGATACTAACACTGAGTGGGGATAATGAGTCAGTAAATTTGATTGAATTCTGGGAAAACATTTAAGGTAAGCACATTGCTTTTCATAGAAGAACAAAACTCTATAATATTAGATGAATAAAGTACCTTTTTTTCATCGAGATTATATTTAAAAATTTAGGCCGTTATAGGATAACATGTATCTTTGGGGGAGTTTGACAGTCCATTCGTAGTCTAGGCCAAGTAAAAGAAAAGGAAAATTTTGATTTTGTATTTTAAAATCATACTATACAAAGATTTTTAAATGATGTAGATCTTCTTGGTATTAAATTGACTTGATCCAGGAGTTTGTTCACATTTCAGGAATTCCCTTTTAATTTTTCTAATTTAGGCTTTGGTATCTTGGAAATAATCTATTTTGTAACAGTGTAAATACCGAATCTTTAAAGATAATAGTAAAGGCACTGGTAAATAAGTCATTTTACACTTGGTAAACTAAGGAGGTACCCAGATATTTCTATTCTTTTTTTTTTAAATGGTGATCTCAACCCTATTTTTTTAATATGGAAGCTGATTAAAATTATTAACATTGTCTCTTTCCCACCTTCCATTGCATTTAGGAAAACTCCTCCTTAACTTGGTAGATCATACTGAAGTGGTCAGAGATTTAACTTTTGCTCCAGATGGGAGCTTAATCCTGGTGTCAGCTTCAAGAGACAAAACTCTGAGAGTGTGGGACCTGAAAGATGATGGTATGTCTTTCTAGGCTGTGGAAAAGAATTAGTTTCTGGATATTACTACTGAGAGGTGTTACGAACACTTGGGGCATTTGACATTAAAAGTGACATGATCAAAGTTTCCTTTTCTCTGCTTAGTCCTTTGGTCCCTTTCCCTGTACAGATCAAACAAAACCATAAATGTGACCCAGAATAGGAGCCAGCAGTTACTCTAAGTAAACAATCTGATATTACTCAGAAACTAACTACACAGATCTGTACCAACTATTTGAGGACAAAATCTGGATCAGTCTTAGGGTTTTATTTGAACTGGTCTGTGTTTTATTTCCTTTATATTGGGGAGGATTATTAACTTCCTTCATTTGCTTAGTGAAAATTTAAGTAGATCTTGACCTAACAAAAGACATAACTTAGTAATTAATAAAATGTAAATTCAAACATGATTTATATACCAGAATTTGTAGGATGTAAATACTAATCATAATAATAAGTTGGATAGTTTAAGTAAGAATTATAAAAAGTAAGAGATTTGCCCTCCAATATAGTAAAAGGAATATCAGTGTCAAGTTTTAGCTTTTTCGGAAACATTGATAATTGTGATCCTTTTACAAAGTTTGGGAGGGTCTACCTTGTTTGAGAAGACCTGAGATGAGCATCCCTTCCCCCTTCTTAAGCTCTGATGAAAGAGTTTACAGTTTTAACTAAAACCATGTATTTAATTCAGATCTACTAGTGCTCCACCAGCCTCAAGCTAGAAGTTGACAGGCTTGTTTGGGGAAATGTAGCTTAAATTGAATGTAGTAGAAAACACACCCCTCAGATTTGGAGACTTGTTTCAGCTTATGGGTAATAACAACCATTGCCTGATAGAATAATACACTAATACTGTTACCAAATTATGTGGCACCTCTTCTGCATTTATCAGTTCTCTGATTGCTCAGCTATTGAGGGGTGAAGGGATCCCAATAGTTAAAACATTCGAAAATTAAATTTTATTTTCTTTCGCATATCATATGGAGCTTGCTCTCAACATACTTTCAGTTGTAAGTCAGCTGACCTTTTCTTAAAGGGCCAGACGGTGAATAGTTTAGGCTTATGGACCATGCTATCTCTTCAGTAGTTACTCCACTCTCCTGTCACAACAGCGGGCATGCTTGTGCTCCAATAAAACTTAGGTACAAAAGTAAGCAACTGTTGTATATTGCCAACCCCTGTAATAGATTAATCACTGCCTCTGTAGAAGTCTGTGATTCTGCCATTTTTGAAATGCTACTTATTTGAAGTAGATTCTAGGGTTAACCCAGGTATTCTCCTTTTGTTCAGGAAACATGATGAAAGTATTGAGGGGCCATCAGAACTGGGTGTACAGCTGTGCATTCTCTCCCGACTCTTCTATGCTGTGTTCAGTGGGAGCCAGTAAAGCAGTATGTGTCGAAGTTCTTGTATACTTACTGTGAATTGGATTATAATAATGTGTGCACAATCATTTTAAATCTAAGTAACCTATTAAGTCTGTGCTCGGTGTCTTGAATATCTTAAATGTGTTATTTCATGATGGGGGAGAATTTGCATGAGGGAAATTAAATAAGTATAGTTATTGATTGTAAAGTGAGAAATTGGATTGTTTTAGTTAGAGATGATATTCATAAAATGAGGGGTATGTCAATTTTATTTTTTCTCAGATCTAGGAGAGTTTATGTGCTATAGAAGAGATCTAGTCCAAACGTTAAGACACTCCCGTGCTAATTATTTTCTTCTCTGTTGTTCTATTTTTTTTTTTTTTTTTTTTTGGTCCAGTTTGCTGTTTAAAGTTTTAAGTCCCAGCTGGTCCTGGACATTTGACTGAAAAAACGTAACTTAAAAATCTAATAAGAATAAAAATAACAGTCATGTATGTCCTGGAGTGAATTTCATCTAAATTTGATATGATATGTCTTGCATAGCATACCTGTAGACAGATTAAGTATAAAGTGACTCTTAAGAGGGTTATGCTTATTGATGAACCCTCCTTTAGTTAGTTGTCTACCAGCTCTGAGTTAGTATAATTAAAGAGATCTTATTAGCTTCAGGTATTTATGAAAATGGTTGAAGTCCAAATACATGTGATGATCACAATACACTTTGAGTTAATGGGGGGGTGGGAGGCTGGTTAAAATGCATTTTATTTAGCCAAGAAGTGTGTTAAAATGATAGTTGCAAATGTTGGCAGTTTAGAAAAAAATATTCAGTTCTTTAAAAATCATAAGAAGAGCAAAGCTAGATGTTGACATTGCTATTTTAGGCTGTGTGTTTTCCATATGCTTCTTGCTTTCCCTGTCACAGGTGGTGGCAGCAATATTGGTGTGATTGAGGTTATGCTGGCACCACTCGCACACAGGCGCACAATGGTGTTAGCTGGGCAGAAAGAGTGGCATCTCTGGCTACCGGGCTGGGGGCGACCTTTACCATAGGATGAAGTAACCTTGCATTCGGCTGCAAGGTGTACTGTACGTACACAGGTGCTGGTCGATGTCCACTTTCTGCTTTTCTTTCTTTCTTTTTTTCTTTTTAAAAATAATTTTCCCCACAGTGAAACCAACTGACTCCTCCGATGTAATTGATCTTCCAGTCTGGTGGAATTGGGAGTCTAACATGTGAAACCAATTTAATGTAATGTAGTTGGCTTTCAAATGGTTTCTCTGTGCTATTTTTTGGAATTCTTTGAGATACTAGAGATACCTTAAGTCTTTGATCCAATTGAAAATTTGTATTTATTTTTCTTTGGAAATACTATATTGTGTCTGTGCAGAAAACCGTAGCAAAAAGGATTGCTTTACTCCAAGAGGAGGAGAGTTTGTCTTATTAGGATTGTAATAAACCTCCAAGCTCACGTTTAATATAACAGATTGAAGTAAACATTAGAATCCTGTTTAGAGCTATTCTGCACAGTATTACTACTGATCTTTAGAAACTAAAACTATGTGTGAACTTGTACTAAAGTAATTTAAATGTTTTATACTTAAAATGACTAATGATTGTGGTTGGTTTGGGAAAAATAAGATTGGCAAATCTTGATTCACAGAAATGTTGTTAATTGTATTATTTTCGTAAATTAGCATTTTCATTTTGTAATGTGGTTTAACATCCTTGTTGTTTGCCAAAAAAATTTCATTTGGCTGTGAAAAATTCTCTTTGCTTGCAGTATCTGTTTCTCTTCCTAGGCTCACGTTGGTGACCCAAGCCTATTGTAAACAAGTGATTATCTCAAAGGGAGATGCCAATGGAGTAACAATTTGTTAACCTTATATTTTCTGTCTGTATATTTTTTTAAAATTTGGTAGTTTCTGGAAAAGAAAAAGAAGGGGGTTTGTAGTACTTAACCCTATTTATTTCTGTATATTTTAGTTAATTAGTTTTTGGAATAAATGGATGTCAGTATAACTTTGTGGTTAAATTGCATTGCCTTTTTTGTGTTTAGGCTTATTTTTAAATTAACATTTAACAGAAACATTTGAAATAGAATTTGCATGTTTACTTTAATTAACTTAAAAACTGATTTTAATCTTTGACTATGACACTGAGCATATTCTTTCATAATTATTCATAATTTATAATGTTTAATTTAATGTAATCTTAATTAAATTTAGCAGTTTTAGTTTAAGATGTGCGATTTTATCCTCTGCGTGTCTGAATGAAGCTATAACATTTGCCTTTTTTGCAGGTTTTCCTTTGGAATATGGATAAATATACCATGATACGAAAACTAGAAGGACATCACCATGATGTTGTAGCTTGTGACTTTTCTCCTGATGGAGCATTACTGGCTACGGCATCTTATGATACTCGAGTTTATATCTGGGATCCACACACTGGAGACATTCTGATGGAATTTGGGTAGGTACAGCATGAATTATTCTAGTCTGTAATTCATCTCTACTATCAGTATAGCTTTTAAGAAGTCATGGGGATGATTAGAATCATTAACATGTGAAATCTAAAATTGCAGTCTGTCATAATTTAAAATTTCGGTATCATTTAGGCCCTTTAATAATGCATCTAAATTCTACAAATAAATTTGACTTTCTTGATACAGATCTTGTTATTGTTACTTAACAGTACATAACTCTGTAGAAGTGGTAATTATATTTAGAGTTTCGTGTTGGGAAACATAGTTAAAACTAAAGTTGGACTTAGTCTTAAACCACTCTATAAGACGGAGATTAGTAATTAGGTTTAGTCGCTTCGTTTAAAGCTCTGCTCAGTCTTCTCAGTTGTGTTTGTTAAGGCCACTTTAAACATTCAAAGACTGATGTACTTTGTACCTGGGTAGTTTTGTTTCTTGAAGTGACTCTCATTTCCACTGAAAACATGTCTTTGACCTCAGGCACCTGTTTCCCCCACCCACTCCAATATTTGCTGGAGGAGCAAATGACCGATGGGTACGATCTGTCTCGTTTAGTCACGATGGACTGCATGTTGCAAGCCTTGCTGATGATAAGTAAGTGTGTGAATTACAGCTTGACCTATTTATTATTGTAAAGATTTCCTTTCATTCTTCTACTTAATAAAAAACATTGTTAAGGATGAAAAATATGGCCTTTCTGCAGTTTGGGTTTTAATGGCCCTTTTTCTAGACAAGACCTTGGGAGATGTTGTTGTGTCTTAAAGAATATTGGCCTGAACAGTATTTATGTAAACTAAAGATAATGCGTGCCTTTCCCTGTGTTCTTTGTTTGTTAACTGGTTCAGGCAAACTGGGTGCATTTTTAATTAGCTTTTTAGCTCAGCTGACAGATTTTCTTAGTAATATCTTATAAAGGTTGAAACAGAAGGACATTTTCAAAGTGAAATAAATGATTAAAACAGAGTCGTTTGTATCCACTGAAACTGAGACTATAAAGATGAAATGTCACATGAGTGAGACGTGCTGCTTATTGGTAAGCAAAAACTAGATGTAGACATTTCATTTTCTCATACTCTTATCAATGTGCATGGATATAGCATTAAGCAATTTGGTCACATCAGTTCAGAAAGTGACTCATTACCATCTTTCTAGAATGTTAGCAAACGTATGGGGAGAGTTCTTTATTTGCCAGCAGTCACTGTTTTTCTGTTTGTTCAGCTAGTTTCTGACTATCAGTTGTCTGCTATTCCTAGACACACTCTACCTAGGTGAAAAGTTTCATAAACTTCCTGAAAAGAGTCAAACAGATCAGATACCGATTATATTTTAAGTGTAAGGAAGTAAGGAGAAAGTTTCCGGTTGTGGGCATTACAGATCAGGACACTGGGAAGTGAAGGCAGCCATGCTTTATAGTCTCTCAGTGTGAATTAATCCAAATTACCAATTGGTATAAACTATAAAATCTTTAATAAAGCAAGTTCCAGTCATTGCTGCAGTGATTTGTGTGTGTGTGTGTGTGTGTTTGTGTGTATATTTTGTGGCTCAGCACAGAGTGGCATTTCTTTCTGAATTTTTTTTTTTTTTTTTTTTGGGTTTGCGGGCTTCTCACTGCTGTGGGCTCTCCCGTTGCGGAGCACAGGCTCCGGACGCGCAGGCTCAGCGGCCATGGCTCACGGGCCCAGCCGCTCCGCGGCATGTGGGATCTTCCCGGACCGGGGCACGAACCCGTGTCCCCTGCATCGGCAGGCGGACTCTCAACCACTGCGCCACCAGGGAAGCCCTCTTTCTGAATTTTAAAAGTTGCTTTTACCTTAAATTTCCTACTAGATAATTACTGGACGGTTTATTTCCTTTCCAGAATGGTGAGGTTCTGGAGAATTGATGAGGATTATCCAGTGCAAGTTGCACCTTTGAGCAATGGTCTTTGCTGTGCCTTTTCTACTGATGGCAGTGTTTTAGCTGCTGGGTAAGTGATTTTTCTGTTTTCTTTTTTTTTTTTTTTTTCTGCGATACGCGGGCCCCTCACCGTTGTGGCCCCTCCCGTTGCGGAGCACAGGCTCCGGACGCGCAGGCTCAGCGGCCATGGCTCACAGGCCCAGCCGCTCCGCGGCATGTGGGATCCTCCCAGACCGGGGCACGAACCCGTGTCCCCCGCATCGGCAGGCGGACTCCCAACCACTGCGCCACCAGGGAAGCCCCTTTCTGTTTTCTTTTAAGAGGCAATTTAAAGTGGCTTTTAGTCAAAGCAGCCTGTATTTTATTGTCAGTAAATCTTCCATAAGGGCTGTTTATAATATTATTAATTTGTCATAGAGGGAGATCACTGGGCAGGTCTCCTTAATTAGGTTTTAATGTGCAGTTTGTGGCTCTAATTCACAGCCTCGGTGGTAGTTGTTTGAGCTGTGGGGTGACGAAATACATGGATTTGTGAGACTGAGCTTGTGATTTGTTTATTTCTGTTTAGGACACATGATGGAAGTGTGTATTTTTGGGCCACTCCAAGGCAAGTCCCTAGCCTTCAACATTTATGTCGCATGTCAATCCGGAGAGTGATGCCCACCCAAGAAGTCCAGGAGCTGCCGATTCCTTCCAAAGTTTTAGAGTTCCTCTCCTACCGTGTTTAGAGGATGCTGTCTTCCCTAGTATTAGGGACTGACAACACACTTTACACAAACCTCAAGCTTTACTGACTTCAAGATTTAGGAGATTTATTTAATTTGATACATTCTTGTATTGCATTTTGATCAGTTGAGCTTTTAAAATATTATTTATAGACCTTAGGAGAAATATTTCTGAACATATCAAATGTAAATTTTTTTTTAAATGTAACTGTGAAAACATATACATACATGTATATATTTCGATATAAGCTGCTGTGTGTTGAGTGGACCCCTTTGCTTTTCTAATTTTTAGTTCCAACATGTATATATTGCTTCAGTAGAGCCACAATATGTATCTTTGCTGTAAAGTGGAAGGAATTTTTTTATTCTGGGACACTGAGTTAGATGGTAAATACTGACTTAAGAAAGCTGAATGCCTCATAACAAAATGTGTATTTGGTTGGCGGTGGTCAGACAACTGACCTTCAAGTAAAAACAGCTTTTGTCTAGGGAAGGATTCTGTTTTCCTTAGGAGTGGCATCTGAGAGGTAGAATTTGAATGTGACATTATTAAATTAAAAATAGCCAAGATATAACCAGGAAAAAAGGGTGTTTTGTTTTTTTTTTTCCTAACTACTGCTGTGGGCCTTAATTTTGGAAAGCAGCTTGCTACTTTAACCCCTGTGGTATAAGTAAAGTATTATAATAAATTTTAGTCAATTTGAAAAATCCATCTGCTGCATTATTGCTAAATATTTTGTTGTACTAAGGGACAATTTTTTAAGACCGTGGTGGGTTTTTTTGCTTTTTGTTTATTTTTTACACATTTTATCCTATGTTTCTGCAGGGGATAATATTGGTGACTTGCCAAAGAGAAGCAATACAATTAGTATATCTGCTTTTGCCTTCTGTTATTTATCTTACCTGCAGATATTAAGAATGTATGCATTATGTAAAATGCTTGATTATATATTTTTGTTGAGTTTTTTAATTAAAGACTTGTAAAAAAAAAAACCACTATCGCAGATGTTTCTTAAATATGTTGGAAGCACCACAAGCAAATTAAATAAGAAGGGTAATGAAGAAATAGCACAACTGTAGGGCACTGATTGAGAGTTAATGCTTCATGAATGCAACCACTTTTACTTGGTTTGTTCTTGGAGAACTGTTGCAGAAATGCTTACTTTAAAATAACTACTGAGCAAAAGAAAATTATGATCTTTTAGGGGACCTGATAGGCTTATAGTAAACCTTTCTGGCTAAAGTAACCATAAGAAAAAAATCTAGTGGTGTGGGACTTTTGAGGAGGCAAAATGAGGAAGACTTTTATTAGCCATGCGTACCCTTGAAGACTTGTCTCCACTGAGAAACTGTTCTGAAGTTCTTACAAGTTGCTCTTTTCAGGGTGTATATAGTTGTAGCTTATGAATTTAAAAGCCAGTGGAAAATCTACCCAAGTTACTTCTTGAGAATCACCTGTATTTTACAAAAGCATCTTATCTTTAAAACTGTTGTGATTTTTTTTTCATTTTATTTTAATACATCTACTTTATAAAGCAGTAAGATACCAATACCCTTCACACCATTAAATTATTTACTCTCCAACCAACATATCCAATTAGGTAAAAATAGCATTTTGGGAAGATACGTTCTCTGAGAAAGCCAGAATTGCTTGCCATCTCCCCATGAAAACCATAGTGCAAGATGAAAGGAAGATTGCAGAATATAAGTAGAAACACGCTTACATTTTCCGTATGTCTATCAGGAAGGAGTAATAGCAGGATGGTAATGCTTTAGACTGAGTGACCAAGGAAGGTAGGGAAGACATGATTGGGATACTAACATGGGTCAGATTCTAGCTACATGATTTTAAAATGGTACTGCTGCTTTCTCTCATGTCATTTGGAGAACTGACAAGAGAGCCTTTACGTTCAGATTTCATTTCCTGTTTTAGGACCCCATGGGGTGCCTGTGAACATAGGAAAATGCCTTTCACCCTCAGTAGCCAAGCAATGTTTTCAGAACTTCAAATGACTTTTATGACCTGTACCTTGATCTGAGGTTGGCAAATCTTAAATTTATGGTCCTTGAAATTCCCTGCCTGCTTGCAATTGAGGTAAGTTTGGATTCGATTGGTTTGCCCTGCCTTCAGGGCAGCAAGACCAAAAAAGGCTGGACGGCAGCTGTAGTATGATGCAGAGGACTGGTGCAGAGGTCTTGGCTGTTGGCCAGCCAATGCGAGGCTAAGAAGATACAAAGAATGAGAAGTAAAACATTGTCTCATAAGCCAGAAATCATAGAGATGGTGAATCCAATCTCCAGATAAACCGGAATGGTTTGTGGGTGACAAACATTTTGTCCAAGTAATTCTGACAAAGTTCTGGCTTAAGAATGCATTTTAACTATAGAATGTTTAGATAAAACATAAGTAATATCGACTGTAGAGGGACTTACCTGGTTTCGCAGTGGTTAAGAATCCACCTGCCAATGCAGGGGACACGAGTTCGAGCCCTGGTCCGGGAAGATCCCACATGCCACAGAGCAACTAAGCCCATGCGCCACAACTACTGAGCTTGCGCTCCAGAGCCTGCAAGCCACAACTACTGAAGTCCGTGCGCCTAGAGCCCGTGCTCCACAAGAGAAGGCACTGCAGTGAGAAGCCTGCACACCGCAGTGAAGAGGAAAAAAAAATACAACCCTAGACTTCAAAAAAAAAATCTACAGTAGAGTGATATTTGGGTTTACTATTGTATGTTGATTTCAAAATCATAGATAAAGCATCAGTTGGAGTACTGTTTTTTTTTTGGTGGTCCAGTGGTGAAGAATCCGCCTTCCAATGCAGGGCACGTGGGTTCGATCCCTGGTGGGGGAACTAAGACCCCACCTGCCGCCAGGGCCCGGCGTGCTCTGGAGCCTGTGCACCACAACTAGAGAGAAACCCGCGCGCCACAACGAAAGATCCTGAGTGCCGCAACTAAGACCTGACTAAGCCAAAAATAAATATTTAAAACATTATAAATCCTTTGCCCTGAGAAATGAGAGCTATT
Source organism: Mesoplodon bidens (assembly GCF_964165515.1). Classification (NCBI taxonomy): domain Eukaryota; kingdom Metazoa; phylum Chordata; class Mammalia; order Artiodactyla; family Ziphiidae; genus Mesoplodon; species Mesoplodon bidens. The sequence continues at coordinate 13,697,920 of NC_138179.1, forward strand.
GGTAGTGACAGTAAAGTGCAGCCAGGAGAAAGGTCATCATTACCATGGCTTATGTTTATGGTAAAATGTTTGGGAGGAATGAAGATCAGTTAGCAATCTCAACGTGCTCTTTCCTCTGTAAAGCTTGCCTTTAGCCCAAAGCAAAATGTCTCGTCTGAATCAAGTATAAAATGACCTATTTATATTACAGATGTTTGGGTAGCTTTGTGTGGTTGTGATATGGCATTCTTAAAGGTTTATTTTAACAGTTGAGAAATTAGAAAATAAAAAAAAGATTGAATGAGGCTAGGATTCGGGAAGGAAAGATGATTTAATTCAGTTTTGATGAACTCCAGGATTATTTTCCTTTTTAGAGACTGCAACTATGATTATCCTTGTGGTTTCTCTTTTAGAGATACGATAGAAACCTAGGAGCTTTCTCTACCTGTAATACCACAGAGAAGTTGCTCTTCTGGTCTCAAAATAAACCCTAAACTTTGTTTAGGAAAATCTATAATACAGTGATGATGGTGATTTTTGTTGTTGTTTTGTTTTAAATGAGGCTGAAGGACTAATGGCTCTTTTTTTTTTTTTTGCGGTACGCAGGCCTCTCACTGTTGTGGCCCCTCCTGTTGCGGAGCACAGGCTCCGGATGCACAGGCTCAGCGGCCATGACTCACGGGCCCAGCCGCTCCGCGGCATGTGGGATCTTCCTGGAGTGGGGCATGAACCCGTGTCCCCTGCATCGGCAGGCGGACTCTCAACCACTGCGCCACCAGGGAAGCCCTAATGGCTCTTTTTAAAAATTGTTCTCCAAAAACAAAGTGTGGACCGTAGAAATCATCAAGTGTGGGTCAGGAATAAGATGAATGACTTGCAACGAAGACAGATGAAGTGGCAACTCCAATAAGTTTTGTGTATAAGTTTCGCAATTTTTGATTAATAATGAAATGTTCTTACAGGAAAAAAAAAAAATAAGGATGATGAATATTCAAAGGTACCCGAGAAAGATAATGATACAAAATAGAGCCAGGAATGAGGCTAGTACAAAATGGAAACCATAAAGACACATTTGCACTAGGTGAACATACAGATACCCATTTCTTTGTATTCCTCAACCATCTCCTTGCCTCTAAGACCCCCCTGCTAAAATGATGGCAGGAATTCTGTAGGTTTCGAGCTCCCTCTTCAGTGATACCAGTTGAGCTTAGAAATGGGAACTGTGGGCCAACTGTGTTGCAAGAGTCAGCAGCCACCAATTCAAAGGTGTCCCCACCACCCCCTATTTTATGACACGAGCCTATTTCACTCCATTTCACGACATGCCCAAATCTTGTAGGTATGTGAGTTTATGACCTAGACAGTCTCTCTTTGGTGGTCACAGACAAGCTACCCCAGCCCAGAGTGGTCTTGCCTCTTTCTTTCTTGAATTCCATCCATCTTAATTTCCACACCATTTGCTTGACCTTTCAGACATGCCCTGTTGCTGGTTACTTCTTCTTAGGGGTTGGTGCCCCATTTAGAAATGCCTCACACTTAGCGGGGGCTCTCAGCATTCTCCCACAGGGCCCTGCCCCTGGCTGGCATTTGGGTCACAGTGGCAGGTTGTTTGGGCCTCGGAGAGACTGGCCCCTGATCAGCAGGCATGGAAGTACCCCTGGTTGGGGAGTTGGAATGGGAGGCAGAGTGCCAGCCCATCCAGCCCGTGCTGCGTGGAGAAAGCAGTTCTCTCAGACTGGGGCATGATGTTCAACACGTGGCGAAGACCCAGCCCTTCTAGGCTTGGCTGCATCCAGCCTCAGATCAGGAGGATGTTCATATGGTAGGTTGGCCCAGTTTCTCACCCCAGGGCCAGCTGCCCAGAGGACTTTGCAGAAGTGCGGGCTAAGGCGGCATCTCAAGAAACACTTGGGTGATTGCTGGCTTGACTGCTTAATAGTATGTAGCTTCTGGAGTTTTGATATTTGAAAAATGCTGTAATAGTGCCTCTCCTCCATGAGTGGTGTTTAGCTTTATTTTCTGCACAGTGTCAGGTATGCGGTAGGCATTCAGCATGTGTTAGTACCATTTGTTGAGCGTTGGCTGTGTGCTCATTGCTATTCTTGGTGCTTCCCAATGACTCTGAAGTATTATTATCCCCGTTTTATAGCTATGGAGGTTCAGAGAGACCAACTCACTCCCCAAGGTCATACAGCTAAGAAATGAGATCCAGGATTTATTTATTTTAATCAATTTATTTATTTTTGGCTGGGTTGGGTCTTCGTTGCTGCGCACAGGCTTTCTCTAGTTGTGGAGAGCAGGGGCTACTCTTCGTTGCGGTGCGCGGGCTTCTCATTGCTGTGGCTTCTCTTGTTGCGGAGCACAGGCCCTAGGCACGCAGGCTTCAGTAGTTGCAGCACGCAGGCTCAGTAGTTGTGGCTCACGGGCTCTAGAGCACAGGCTCAGTAGTTGTGGTGCACGGGCTTAGTTGCTCCGCGGCATGTGGGATCTTCCCGCACCAGGGCTCGAACCCGGGTCCCCTGCATTGGCAGCGGATTCTTAACCACTACGCCACCAGGGAAGCCCAACATCCAGGATTTAAATTCCAGTTACTCTGCCTCCACAGCCCTGTCTCTCTCCAAACTGGCCATGAACAGATGCTAGACTTTAGGGAAGGCACTCACTCCGTCAACCTCAGACTCCTAAGTTAGTCCCTGCCTGTGCTGCCAACCCCCTGGGGCTAGCACGGAGGTCAGACTTAACCTCTCCCAACACACTCCTCCTTTCCCTGGATCATGGAAAAAATGAACTAGAAGGAATGACTCCAAATGTAATTTGGTGATTGAAACCCACGCAGACGAGAAAAATGATTGCTGAGCCCTGTGCTTTGCCCACTGCCTGGGGAAATTACACTGGACATTGGTTAATTTTTCTCCCGATACTGTTCTCCTTATGAACTTACCTCAAACAAATCATTTTTTAAAATTAATTAATTTATTTATTTATGGCTGCGTTGGGTCTTCGTTTCTGTGCGGGGCTTTCTCTAGTTGCGGCAAGCGGGGGCCACTCTTCATCGCGGTGCACGGGCCTCTCACTATCGCGGCCTCTCTTGTTGTGGAGCACAGGCTCCAGATGCACAGGCTCAGCAACTGTGGCCCACGGGCCCAGTTGCTCTGCGGCATGCGGGATCCTCCCAGACCAGGGCTCGAACCCACGTCCCCTGCATTGGCAGGCAGACTCTCAACCACTGTGCCACCAGGGAAGCCCTGAAAGCTATACTTTTATCCCTCCACGTTTGAACATCTCTGAAATTGGGATGTATTTTAAAATCGATCTTGTCTTTAAATTTTTTTCTTTCTTAAGTGGTACGCACTGATGGTACAGATTATAATCAGTGGCATCTAGGATTTGATGAAATACAAGTCAGTGGTATTTACATACAAGTAAAGCATCCGTGAGATGTTATAGATAATGTCAGCAGTAGAAGACCCCAGAAGCAGATGGTAAATGAAGTGTGAGACTCTATGAGGCAAGTTAAGGGGGATCCATTAGCCCTTCCTGAAAAATGGCTTGACAATGAAATCCAGCTAACAAAAATCTATTAAAATCGCAAAATAGCTAACATTTATAGACATTTACTATGATCTAGGCATTGTCCTAAGTGCTTAACCTGCATAATTTGATCCTTGCAACAAACCCAATGAAGCAGATTTTCTTACCCCCATTTTATAAATGAAGAAACAGAGGCATAGAGGGGTTAACTAACTTACCAAAAAGCTACCTGATAGTAAATGGTGGAGCCGGGATTCAAACTCAGGCTTTCTGACTCCAGGTCCTGGAAAAAAGAAGGTAAAACACTCAATGTGCAAATTGAGCACAAAGTTCAACTTCGAGCTTCCTGGCAGGCAGAGCAAAATAGGATCTAAAAGTAAATATATGCTCAATAGAAATAAATCTCCACATGTACTTTTAAAGTAATGTCTTCATAACTTCACTGTTTTGAAAGACAAATGCTCATGATTTCTTCACATCAAGCTACATGGAAAACTACAAAGTCGACAAAAACTGCATACAATTTCTTCTCCTAGAAATGCCATAGAAGAAGATCCCATGCCTGGTATCTCATTTTGTATTGGATTGGCCAGAAAGTTCGTTCGGGTTTTTCCATAAGATCGAACGAACTTTTTGGCCAGTCCAATAATGAGAGGGAGGGGTGTGGGGGTCAGAGAGAGAGAGATGTGGAGATCCATCTGGAACTTTTCTGTAGAAAGTGGGTCACTTTGGCCTGTTTTCTAGGCACTAAATAATTACTGAATGGCCATTGACACATCCTCAGACAAGGCCAAGGCAGAGTCTGGTTATACACCTATGAGATCATAAGCTTCAGGGTCAAGAAATAACTTGGTTTAAAATCTTTGCTCTAGGGCTTCCCTGGTGGTGCAGTGGTTGGGAGTCCCCCTGCCGATGCAGGGGACGCGGGTTCGTGCCCCGGTCCGGGAGGATCCCACGTGCCGCGAGGCGGCTGGGCCCGTGAGCCATGGCCGCTGAGCCTGCGCGTCCGGAGCCTGTGCTCCGCAACGGGAGAGGCCACAACAGCGAGAGGCCCGCATACCGGAAAAAAAAAAAAAATCTTTGCTCTAACTATTGATACTTCGTAATTGTGTGGCCTTAGGCAAGTCCCTTGACCTCTCTGAACTTCCTCTTCCTCACCTGTGAAATCATCCTAGTACCTTAAACCCAGGGTTGTCAGGATTATACCAGAGCAAGCCCCAAAAGCCCCAAAAGCATTTAGCATGGGGCCTAGCCTAAGATAGGGAACTGTTATGATGCCTAAAAGAGTCCACAGAAGCAGGGGCCTTGGGTGTTTTTGATTATCCCCTTCCCCCAGGCAAATTTGAGGCAAATCAATTTTTTTTTAGCGTGTTGAGCCATTGTTTTTAGTTTTTTTAGTTGGTTTTTTTTTTTTCCTGAAAGAAATGCCAAAGGCCTTAAAAGCAGCCACACCCCACTCCAGGCCTCATGTGACCAGTCAGATGACCAGGGAGGGCTGGGAGGCAGAGAAGTGGAGCTTGGCTGCCTGCCCCCAATACACAAGCCCTGGAACCCAGGGAGGAGCCTCCTTCCCCTGGGGGGAAAGGCAGAGCCTGGGCGTGGGGGTGGAGGGGGTGGGGAGGCTGCCGCCCCAAGAGGCGGAGGGTTTTGCTGGAACCAGTACTTGGGCTGTGGGCAGAGACTGTCAGAGGACGTTGTTTAGCTGCCTTGGGTATGGACTGATCAGGGCACAGAACCACCCTCTTGGGCCTGATTCCAGCCTCCGCCCAGGCAGTGGCTGTCCTGCCCTGGCTTCCTCCACATCCTGGGCCTCCTTCTATCCCCACACCTGTCATTCCCAAACTCATTCGTTCATTCTTGTCTTCCTTCCTTCCTTCATTTATTCACTCAGCATATCTTGAGCACTTGCCATATGCCTGACCATGCTGGTGCCGGGGATACCAAGACAGTTCCTGCCCTCCAAGAATCCCAGTCTCGAAAGCAGATGAAAACAAATCTGCAAAACTAAACAGCTAAGGAAAAAAACCTCATAATTGCTTTAATGGGCCATAGGCAGGATCACTATTCACAGCCTTATTCAGTGGGTTTATCACTGGAAGCAACAGAAAGAGTCGGTTGACAGCAGAGTCTGCAGCCAAACTGCCAGGGTAGGCACCCCAGCTCTCTACTAACTAGCTGTGGGACCTTGGGCAGGAACTGAGGTTCTCTGTGCCTCTGTTTGGCTATCAAATGGGGATAATAGTAGTTATGAAACCATGTATCTCAGACTGGGACTTGAACCAGCCAAAACCCAGGTTGGGACTTGAACCCACGGTCTTTTAACTGAGATCACACACCTGGTCTCAGGACTTAATGAAGCTCAGGTTCTTGACGTCTCATGGCAGAAAGAATTCAGTGAGAGACAAAGGGACAGGTAAGAAGTGGATTTATTTAGAGAGAAACACACTCCACAGAGTGTGGGCCATCTCAGAGGCAAGAGCGGCCCGTGGTATGGGGTTGTCAGTTTTTATAGGAGTGGGTACTTTCATAGGCTAATGAATGGGAGGAATATTCCAGGTACTTTGGGGAAGGGGTGGGGATTTCCAGGAACTGGGCCACTGCCCACTTTTTGACCTTTATGGTCAGCCTTGGAACTGTCATGTTGCCTGTGGGTGTGTCATTTAGCTTGCTGATGTGTTATGATGAGCATATACTGAAGCTCAAGGTCTAGTGGAAGCCGACTAGTACACCATCTTGGACCTATTTTGTTCTAATCAGTTTATGTCGTGTCCTCGGGTTATGTCATTCTTTTAAAGCCTGTCCCCTGCCCCCTTCCCTCCTGTTTCAGTTACATCCTCATAGGGTTGTCATGAGGATTAAAGGATTTAAGACTGGAATAGGGGCTGCTCCCTCCTTCTGAGATAGCCCACACTCTACCTGTGAAGTGTGTTTCTCTCTAAATAAATCCACTTCTTACCTTAAAAAAAAAAAACCCTCAGAATGGGAGAAAATATTTGCAAATGAAGCAACTGACAAAGGATTAATCTCCAAAATTTACAAGCAGCTCATGCAGCTCAATAACAAAAAAATAAACAACCCAATCCAAAAATGGGCAGAAGACCTAAATAGACATTTCTCCAAAGAAGATATACAGACTGCCAACAAACACATGAAAGAATGCTCAACATCATTAATCATTAGAGAAATGCAAATCAAAACTACAATGAGATATCATCTCACACCAGTCAGAATGGCCATCATCAAGAAATCTAGAAACAATAAATGCTGGAGAGGGTGTGGAGAAAAGGGAACACTCTTGCACTGCTGGTGGGAATGTGAATTGGTACAGCCACTATGGAGAACGGTATGGAGGTTCCTTAAAAAACTACAAATAGAACTACCATATGACCCAGCAATCCCACTACTGGGCATATACCCTGAGAAAACCATAATTCAAAAAGTGACATGTACCAAAATGTTCATTGCAGCTCTATTCACAATAGCCCGGAGCTGGAAACAACCTAAGTGTCCATCATCGGATGAATGGATAAAGAAGATGTGGCACATATATACAATGGAATATTACTCAGCCATAAAAAGAAACGAAACTGAGCTATTTGTAATGAGGTGGATAGACCTAGAGTCTGTCATACAGAGTGAAGTTAGTCAGAAAGAGAAAGACAAATACCGTATGCTAACACATATATACGGAATTAAAAAAAAAAAATGTCATGAAGAACCTAGGGGCAAAACGGGAATAAAGACACAGACCTACTTGAGAATGGACTTGAGGATATGGGGAGGGGGAAGGGTAAGCTGTGACAAAGCGAAAGAGAGGCATGGACATATATACACTACCAAACGTAAGGTAGATAGATAGTGGGAAGCAGCCGCAGAGCACAGGGAGATCAGCTCGGTGCTTTGTGACCGCCTGGAGGGGCGGGATGGGGAGGGTGCGAGGGAGGGAGATGCATGAGGGAAGGGATGTGGGAACAGATGTATATGTATGACTGATTCACTTTGTTATAAAGCAGAAACTAATTTAAAAAAATAAATAAATAAACTTTAAAAAAAAAAAAAGAAAAAAAAACTACAATGAGATATCATCTCACACCAGTCAGAATGGCCATCATCAAAAAATCTAGAAAGAATAAATGCTGGAGAGGGTGTGGAGAAAAGGGAACACTCTTGCACTGTTGGTGGGAATGTGAATTGGTACAGCCACTATGGAGATATGGAGGTTCCTTAAAAAACTACAAATAGAACGACCATATGACCCAGCAATCCCACTACTGGGCATATACCCTGAGAAAACCATAATTCAAAAAGAGTCATGTACCAAAATGTTCATTGCAGCTCTATTTACAATAGCCCGGAGATGGAAACAACCTAAGTGTCCATCATCGGATGAATGGATAAAGAAGATGTGGCACATATATACAATGGAATATAACTCAGCCATAAAAAGAAACGAAATTGAGCTATTTGTAATGAGGTGGATGGACCTAGAGTCTGTCATACAGAGTGAAGTAAGTCAGAAAGAGAAAGACAAATACCGTATGCTGACACATATATATGGGATTTAAGAAAAAAAATGTCATGAAGAACCTACAGGTAAGACAGGAATAAAGACACAGACCTACTTGAGAATGGACTTGAGGATATGGCGAGGGGGAAGGGTAAGCTGTGACAAAGCGAGAGACTGGCATGGACATATATGCACTACCAAACATAAAATAGATAGCTAGTGGGAAGCAGCCGCATAGCACAGGGAGATCAGCTCGGTGCTTTGTGACCACCTAGAGGGGTGGGATAGGGAGGGTGGGAGGGAGGGAGACGCAAGAGGGAAGAGATATGGGAACATATGTATATGTATAACTGACTTACTTTGTTATAAAGCAGAAACTAACACACCATTGTAAAGCAATTATACTCCAATAAAGATGTAAAAAAAAAAAAAAAAAAAAGACTGGAATAGGGCCTGACATATAGCAGTGTGTTTCAGTCAGTTTTCTTTACGACGCTGCAAGTTTTTCATATAGCAATGGGGTTCTACACCCACTCCACCCAAGCTCACAGCGAGTGTGCCCCATGCCCCTCCCCGGAAAATGAATGAGCTATGCTGACCATAAGAGTTACTTGTGGAATTTTGGGAAAAGTACCTGCCAGGCCCCTTCCCTGGACATTCTGAGTTGGAACCACAACCCAGGTGTCAATGAAAAAATGTTGCCTGCCATATCAGTAAACAAAGGATGCTGCAGCTACCAAGCTATCACATTACAGCCGCTCGGATGGTGAGCCCTGAAGTAACTCAGAATAGAAACAGGATGCCCGCCAATCTAGCAGTCAGACACTGCAGCACACACAGCCCCACCCACCCACGGTGCACTCTGAGGAGACTCAGGATGAGAAGGCACAGACTACTGGCCCTAGAGAGCGAAGGTGCAGATCAAAGAATGATTTCAGTGAGCCCAGACTCTCGCCTCTCCCCATACATAGAAAAGTGCTAAATTCCTTAACTTGAGATATCTGGTTTTCTTTAATTAACAGTCATTTTTTAAAGTGCTGACTACCTGGTCTTTGTTGCAAAAACTCCTATAAATCCTAGCTTCCCCGTTGCCTCTTCGGAGCGTGATCTGAGAGTCCTGTCTCCCGGGCTTAAAGTCCACGGTATGTCTGCCGAATAAGACACAACTGTCAACTTTTAGGTTGTGCCTTTTTTTTTTTTTTTTTTTTTGCGGTACGCGGGCCTCTCCCTGCTGCGGCCTCTCCCGTTGCGGAGCGCAGGCTCCGGACGCGCAGGCTCAGCGGCCATGGCTCACGGGCCCAGCCGCTCCGCGGCATGTGGGATTGTGCCCTGGGTTGTGCCTTTTTTTTTCAGTCAACACGGGCCACATAGAAGTATGTTCCCAGTTGAAAACCACTGATCCGGTTCAAACCCCTTAATTTTACTGAAGCCAATCAACTCCATCAAGACAAGGTAAAGTCAGCGGCAGAGCCCAGACGGGGAAAGTGAGGGGTTGTTTCCTTTCACTCCTATTGTTGGAACCATGGCCCCAGCGGTCCTCACAGAAAATGGGACCCTCAAAAGGCGGGGCCATGGTGGGGAGTGCCAGAAACCAGAGAGGATGCTGGGAAGCCACAGAGGATGCTGGGAAGCCACAGAGGATGCTGGGAAACCAGAGAGGATGCTGGGAAACCAAGAGGACGCTGCGAAACCACTGGGGTGGTGCTGCTATCCTTTCCATGGCCTCCTTACCTGGCTGCCTCTTCTAGTTCAAAGCACAGTCTCTGGCCCCCTTCCTCAGGGCTCCTGCCTTAGGCAGCAGTAGTGCCTGCTCGTGGGCAGAGCAAGGCCTTGGGACAGCAGCCTTTCAATGGCTGAAGGATGGAAGGGAGAGATCGAGGGGCCGGAAAGGCTGTGAAGGCACAGATCTTCTTCGACTTACGATGGGGTTACCTCCCAATAAACACATCATACATTGAAAATATCCTAAGTAAAAAATGCGTTTAATACACCTAAACTATCGATATCACAGCTGAACCGAGCCCACCTTAAACGTACTCAAAACACATATTAGCCTACAGTTGGGCAAAATCATCTAACACAGCCTGTTTTATAATAAAGTGTTGAATATCTCAGGTAATTTATTGAGAACTGTACTTAAAGTGAAAAACAGAATGGTTGTCTGGATCCAGAATGATTGTAAGTGCATCTTCGTGATCGCGTGGCTGACCGGGAGCTGTGTGGCTGCCCCGCCCAGCATCATGAGAGAGCATCAGACCACATACTGCTAGCCTGGGAAAAGGTCAAAATTCAAAATTCCAAGTATGGTTTCTACTGAATTTGTATTGTTTTCATACCATCGTAAAGTCGAACCGTGTAAGTCAGAGACCATCTGTATTTGTGTGCATGGCTGGAGACCAGACCAGGAGGGCAGGCAGGTCCAGTTAGTTGCCTGTTCATCTCTCCACCCAATTGTTATGATTCAGAAAGTGTCAGGCGTTTCAAAGAGGGAAGGCTCTAGATGCAGTGCAAAGTTTGGAGGATGAGTCAGCATTCACCAGGTTGGGTGAGGGGGGTAGTAAAGATACAGAGGTGTGAAGCAGCTTCTAGGCATTTTAGGAGAAGTGAAGCAGTAAAAGCCCAGCAGTGCAGTTACAGGGTTATTCTGCTTGTCAGCTATGTGACAGCTGAGGAAGAAGGTACCAGAGAGGCAAGGCAAGAGGCAGGGAGAATGGAGAGGAGCTGATGACATCATTAACATTTTTTCCACTTTGCTACATAGAATTAGTTATTATCATTTATAATCACTACATGATATTTCAGAATGTTTTGGCTTATTCAGTGATAATAATAATAGAATATCTACGCTCACTTATACTTCACATATTTTACTTTCTTTAATTCTTTTGTTGTTGTTGTTTTATTTTTATTTTTTTAATTCTTTGCACCACACGGCTTGCAGAATCTTATTTCCCCAACCAGGGATTGAACCCGGGCCCTGGCAGTGGAAGTGCAGAATCCTAACCACTGGACCACCAGGGAATTCCCTTGGTTTTTTAATTTTTAGATTTTTCTTTATTTTTATTTTTTCTTATTTTAAAAATTATTTTCTTAAAATTTTTTTAACTTTCTTTAATTCTTACAATAATCTTGTGGGAACGGCCCAACTCTAATCATCAGCCTCATTTTACAGAAGAGGAAACTGAGGCATGGAGAGGGGACATAACTTTCTCTAGGTCACACTGTTAGTTAGTGGCAGAGCTGGGACTTGAATCGGGTAGGCTGGCTCTTGAAGCTGTACCTCTAACCACTATGCTGCATCTCTTGGCTCCACTGGCCCTCAAACTTTTCCGGAGGGTCCTCTTTGAGCCTGGGCTTCACGCATAGGAGGAAGTCCCTGTATCAAAGGAGCTTTCAGTCTAACGAACAATTTCCCTCTGGTTATACATTTAAGCTTGCTCCCTCTTTTCTCCTATTAAAAATAGCTCTCAGAAAAACAAAGCTTTGATAATCCCGAAAATGGACTAGTGGGTCAAAAGTTTTACTTTGCAGCTCTTTTGCATGCTGCCAGCTTGCTTTCCAAAAGTGTAGATTCCATTTAAACCACAGCAACAGCATGTGTGTGGGTATGATGACTTCACTGCAACCTCACCAGCAATGGGCGTTATCTTGTCCAAAAAATGTTTGGTACCCAGCATGTTCAACAGGCAACTGCCTCCTCCTGCGGTCCGCATTCCCAACGCATCCCTGAATGAAAGGAAAAACTCATGAAAGATTATTAGCCTATGGAGAAGACAGAGGACCCGTGCAGACCTGTGAAGAGAGCCAGACTCATGGGGGGTTTTGCCTTTAGGCTGCGAATGTTACTATCTTTTCCTTTGTCTAATATAAAAATGTATCCTTGAGGCAGTAATGGGATTTCAAGAGCAAGAGGTACAGGCAGAGAACATATAACCTCGAGCAAAAACATGTAAGTGAAAAAGGAAAGAAGGTGGATGGACAGATATCACATTCCCCACAAAACATTTCACCAAGAGTAAATATTCCCCTTCATTTAATGGCACCAACCTCCCTCCTACCCACGCCTCCTCTTGCATCTATCTCATTGTATTGTGATTATTTCTGCTCCCGTCTCGTGACCAGACTGTGAGGCTAGACCTAAGGGCAGGGACATTTTCCCACCTAGTTTCCGGGAGTAGACAGTGATACCCAGTGAGTGGCTCAAGGGACCCCAAAAGAAGGTTCTCTGAGAATGTCCTGTAAACTGTTCTGAACACCCTGCTTCCACTCCCCACCACCATAGATGATACTGATTGCTAACACTCATGGTATAGTCTTTTTTTTTTTTTTTTTTTTGGCTGCATTGGGTCTTCGTTGCTGCGCGTGGGCTTTCTCTAGTTGCAGCGAGCAGGGGCTACTCTTCCTTGTGGTGCGCGGGCTTCTCATTGCAGTGGCTTCTCTTGTTGCGGAGCACGGGCTCCAGGCATGCGGGCTTCAGTAGTTGTGGTGCATGGGCTCAGTAGTTGCGGCTCGCTGGCTCTAGAGCACAGGCTCAGTAGTTGTGGCGCGTGGGCTTAGCTGCTCCGCGGCATGTGGGATCCTCCCGGACTAGGGATCGAACCCCTGTCCCCTGCATTGGCAGGCGGACTCTTAAGCACTGTGCCACCAGGGAAGCCCCAGTATAGTCATTGTGAGAAAGAAGAATCACCTGCACTCATTTTTGTTGGGGAGGGGGATGGGCAGGAGGGAGACAAAGTTCTTTAAAGCCATGATGTGCTATGACAGGATCTGGGGAACACACAGTACTGGGGAGAAAGTGGACCCAGGTTCATGCTCTCTATTTTTCTTTTCTCACCCCAGTGCTTGGCCCAGAGCTGAGTGGGCTCCATGAAGCCCTGCGCTTGACTAGCTCACATCAGTCGCTCAAAGCCACCTGAGTGGGCTGCGGATGGTGCATTAAGACAATAAGCAGACACACTTCCAGCAGAGCCCTGTGGCAGTGGGGAGGGTTTGATTTGCATTTGGAGGCAAACTGTTTCTCTATCTTTGTCTCTTCCTTAAAAGGAGGGAAATGGAAATGTGTTACCAAAGCTAGTAGGCAGGGCCACTGGGCTGCAAAAGGGAGGCTTTGTGAGCCCCTGGTGGCCCCCCACGGTGGGACAGTTGTCCGTTCTGATGGCCAGAGGGAGGTGTTTGATGGCAAATAAGAAATTTGGGGGAGGAGGTCAGGTGTGCCAGAAGGACCCCAGGGTCTGTGCACAAAGGCAGAAACTTTAGACCGGGCTGCTTCCTGGCTGGAGGGTGAGGGGCAGGCCAGGGAGCAGGGGAGGCTGACATCTGGAACTGCTCCGTGAGTTGGCTCAGTGCAGCCTGCCCTGCGCCTGTCAGCCCTTTGCCATCACAAGCTTTTAGAGAGAGTAGCAGAAGCATGCACTTCCTTTGCTATCACAGTTCCACGTTTAGAAAGTTATTCCCTGCAGATGTGCCTACAGTAAACCACAGATGTGTACTGTAAAGGTAAAACCAGGAAACTCCCTAACTGTCCATCTGAGAAGGCCGGGTTAACCATCTGTGGGATGTTAGGAGCCTGTACAAAAGGAGATAAAACTATAGGAAGAGAACAGAGCAAGTTCTAGAATGGTATGCTCAATTTATAGTTGAAAAATCTTGGAGGCATTTACACCAAGCTGTTAATAGTGAGATGTCAGTTGGGGGAGAATTGGACTTTCATTCAGATTCTATTTTATACACTTCTGTCTTGTTTGGACATTTTACAGCAAACATTTTTAAAAAGTCAACTTAGGACTTCCCTGGTGGCGCAGTGGTTGAGAATCCGCCTGCCAGTGCAGGGGACACGTGTTCGAGCCCTGGTCCGGGAAGATCCCACATGCTGCGGGGCAACTAAGCCCGTGCGCCACGACTACTGAGCCTGTGCTCCAGAGTCCGTGAGCCACAACTACTGAGCCAGCATGCCACAACTACTGAAGCCCACATGCCTAGAGCCTGTGCTCCACAAGAGAAGCCACCACAATGAGAAGCCCACGCACTACAGTGAAGAGTAGCCCCTGCTCAATGCAACTAGAGAAAGCCCACGCGCAGCAATGAAGACCCAACGCAGCCAAAAAAAAAAAAAAAGAAAGAAAGAATAAAAAAGTCAATTTAGGGAATTCCCTGGTGGTCTAGTGGTTAGGACTCCACGCTTTCACTGCAGAGGGCCTGGATTCGATCCCTGGTCCGGGAACTAAGATCCCACAAGCCGCACAGCATGGCCTAAATTAAGAAGTACATAAATAGTCCATTTAAAAAATGCTAAAGACACATTTCTGCCCTTAATTCTGAGAACAGGTCATCCCAGCAAGGGCACGGAGCACCAACCTGCTTTCCCCTTTATTCTGGCCACATTCTCTACGGGGGGGAGCATGGGGGGCTTGGGAGCTAAGCCCTTCTGCCTCTCTGCCGTGTTTCCTGGCACAAAATGTAGCCCTTCTGTGCCTCACTGTGTCCACACGTAATGCACGCAGAGGTGACACTGTGTTAGCAAAACTCAGTGTAAGAGAGGCCTTGCAGCAGCCCGACTTCACGGCCAGGGCAATGTGGGTTCAGAGTCAGACTCAAGCTCAAGGTGGGGAAGGAGGCAGGAAAGAGAGAAGGAGAGAGAGGAGAGGAAGAGCTCGTTTCTTCTGGACTCAGACCCTCCTCCACCTGACTCTCTCGCTGACCTCCCTGCTGGCATGGGAGGTCTTCGTGTCACTTGGGCCCAGAGCTTCCTTCCCTGACGCTGCCCCCAATTTCTCCAAGGTCCCATCTTCCTGGGTCTCTCCAGCCATCTCCAGCAAAACAGACCTGGGCTGTACAGGCTGCTTCTAGCTTCCCTAAGACTGTGTAGCTCACACCTTTGGACCAAGCGACAAAGTGTCCTCTTTATCAGCAAAATGAGAACTTTGGACAGACAAAGAAATGTAGACTGCAGACATCCCAGGGCAGTTTCAGAAGCAGAGGGGAAGACTGGATGAGCTTGAGTGGGCATGAGAGACCGGTGGCCACTGAAGCCTGGGATGCAAACAGACCCCAATGAGTACGATGCGGGGTGTGTGTGGGATGGTGGGAGGGGGGTGACAGAGTGAGAGGGGGTGTCAGAGCCAGTCAGAGAGGTGGATCCCAAGGGAATCCAATGCCAGGATGAGGTGTCCCAAATCCGGCAGCTGAACTTGAGATGCAAAGAGGAGACCAGTGATTTGGGGACCCACCCAGGCAAGCCCAGCCTCCAGGGTCTGAGATCACACATTCTGAGCTCCTGTGGCTGTGGCCTTAGAAGTTCCCTAGAAGCTGCCAGTCAGAGTGTCTCCTGACCTGCCTTGCACTTTAGGGACTCCTCAGATATCTGTCACATGAGTGCACCAGGAAGGAAATGGAGATGCCCTTCCCACTCACATCCTGCCACTGGGCCACTGATGCTCAACAGCAAACAAGGCCACCGGCCTGACCCAGTTTCCCCGCTGTGCCAGCCAAGCCCGAGGAGCCGCAGATGAGGCCAGAGCAGGAGTCCAGGGTGACTCCGAGGCGCCGCCCTGCGGCCCCGCTGCCCTCCTCTCCCATCCCCTTGGACGGGAGGCGTTTCTGACTTTGGCCCCGGCCGTGACTCCTGTGACTCATGTCCGGGAGGAGAAAGGGGCCTTTGTGGTCCCCGAGCTGGCCCGAGGCTGGCGCGTCCCTTGGGCAGCACCGCCCCCCGGTGGCCGCGGCGCCCCGGGGGCGTAGCCCAGCTCCTGCCCTGCTGGCCCTGCGATCGGGAGCCCGGTCCGCCCCCGTGAAAAGGGAGGGGGATCACCATCTTCCTGAGGGTGTGGGCTGCGTTCTGGGTGAAGCCTCAACAAAGGATGGAATTGTTCGTCCAGCGCTCGGGGAAAGGGCAAGCTCCGGCATCCCGGACCCCCGCGCCTGGGGAGCCCTTTTACAGAGCGGGGCGGGGCCCCTGGCCTTTTCTGGTGAAAGCCTGGCTTGATTCCTGCTTTCCGCATCCCCGAAATCACGTGTCTGCTGCATTTTAAAAATAGATGCGAACATCTGCAGTTCCCCTTTTGTGAGTGGCCTATTCATATCTCTTGTCCATTTTTTCTATTTTTTATTTTTTTCTCGTATTGATTTTTAGAAGTTCTCCTGACATGTTGAGTCTGTCACGTGCTGCAAATATTTTTCTAAGCTTAGAGTTTACCTCGATTTTGTTTTTAGCGATTATTGACACATACACGTTACATTTTTATGAGGACTTTTTGATGTTTTGCTTTATTTTTTCCCCCTTTGCTTTCTGCTTATAGGACTGTTTCCATCTGAGTATCAGACAAAAGATTTCCCTAATTTTCTTCTAGAGCTCGATTTTTGTTTCTTTTCTCCCCCTCCCCGCCTTCCTCCTTTTTTTCCTGCTCCTCCTTCTTCATTAGCTTTTTTTTTTTTTTTTTTTTTTAGTATTTATTTATTTGGCTGCGCCGGGTCTTAGTCGCAGCATGCGGGATCTAGTTCCCTGACCAGGGATTAAACCTGGGCCCGCTGCATTGGAAGTGCGGAGTCTTAACCACTGGACCACCAGAGAAGTCCCTTCATTCGCTTTTAAATCCTGGAATTAATTTTGCTATAAGGGTGAAGTAAAGATCTAAGCTTATTTTTTTCCAAATAGTTAGCTAACTTCCTAAATACCATTATTCAGCCTTTCTCCTTTAGTAGAATATTTCCTTACTGATTTGAAATACCACCTCGATTATAGAATAAATGCTTGGGCCTGTTTCTGGCCAGGACCCCGACCCTTATACACAAGTCAAAGGGTATAGACTTCTTAAAAAAAAAAAAAAGTATTAGACCACTTCTCATGGATTTAGGACATATTCACATTCTTTAAGATCCAGATTAAAATGCAGTCCTGAGTGAGACATCTGCACATGAAAACTGGATGGGAAATATTTCATTTAAAAGGACAAGAACATTTTGGGGAATTCCTTGGCAGGCCAGTGGTTAGGACTCCGTGCTTTCTCTGCCGAGTGTGTGCCCAAATTAAACAAATGAACAACAACAACAACAAAAGTACAAGAACATTTTAAATTCTTATAATACAAAATGCCAAGCCTTCCTCCAGAATGGCTAGACTAATTTATATTCCACCAGAAGAGTATGAGAATGCCCTTTCCCTATACGCATGCCAAGGTTGAGTATTATTTGTAAAAAACGGGTCCCAATTTGAAAGACAAAAAATACCACTCCATTGTTCTGTCTTAATTTACGGTTCTTTGCTGCTGGGGAAACCCCTTCAGCAGGACCACCTGGGCAGGGATGGCAACTGACCTGTTTCCTCACCTGTGGTTCACCTGAGACCTGCCTTTGCCTCCTCTCTCTACTCCTTATGGATAGGTGACTGTGATATTTTTTTAAATTGAAGTGAAATCCACCTAACATTAAATTAACCATTTAAGCGAACAGTTCATTGGCATTTAGTACATTCACAGTGTTGTGCAACCCTCACCTCCATCTAGTTCCAAAATATTTTCATCACCCCCAAAGCAGACCCATATCCATTAAGCAATCACTGTCCATTCCTCTCTCCCCACAGCCTGGTAACCATGAATCTGCTTTCTGTCTCTGTGGATTTAACTATTGTGGATATTTTATATAAATGGAATCATACATTATGTGACCTTTTGTGTCTGGCTTCTTTCTTTTAGTGAAATGTTTTTGAGGCTCATCCATGTTGTAGCATGTATCAGTACTTTGCCCCTTTTTATGGCTGAATAATATTCCATTGTATGGCTATACCATAATTTGCTTATCCATTCCTCCATTGATGGACTTTTGGGTTGCCTCCATTTTTTGACTGTTGCAAATAGTGCTATGAGCATTCATAGAGACGATGATTTTTATGAAGTAATAATTGGGGAGCGATCTGACAAAGCAAGTTTTCTAATCTGTGACTTTTTTAATACGAAAATTTCATGGTGTTGTAAACGTAAATCACATTTTGACATACATTTAATGATATCAATTTTATTGATTTCCAGGAATGCCTGGGTAAAAAAGAAAAAAAAAATCCGAAACCTGTAGAGAGTAGGGAAGTGAATGAGCATTTGTTGAGCACGGATGTGCCGGGTCTAATACTGCGCAGGTAGCAGAAGCTGCCCCTGGACCACCCGGAGTCACCTGCAGATAGTAGCTTTAGGAAGGTAGCTTTGGCATCTCTGCCTCAGGACATACCCCGGATATGGAGCCCACACAGGGGCAGCTCAGAAGTACCAAGGAATTGCCAGTACCCCAGTTGTGACCCTCAACCAACGAGGAGCATCTTTACACCCCTCTGCCATATCCTGATGTGTGTTCTATGCAACCCCTCAGAGGGCCCCGGTGGGAGTGACCCCAGTTGCCCACAGTGGTCACTTCCTCATGAGTGCAGACTTCAGGGGCCTTCCTCCCTTCCCTGTCTCACCTCCCCTCCTTCATCGCATGTTGGATTTCCGACTCCTCCCCTTGTTTTTTGTGTGTTTGTTTTTTGTTTTGTCTTTTACCTGGAGCAAATTACTCAAACCCTGTGCCTTAGGGACCTTTATAACATAGAGCTAGTCCTAGTACCTGCCAGGATGAGGACATAATGAACTAACATGTGTGAAGTGTGTAGATAGTGCCTGGCACAGGGTATGTGCTCAAAATGTCAATCATGATAATATAAATAGGACCAGCATGGGCTGTGGGAAATAAAACACACCTGGCTTCAGTTTCCTCATCTGAAATGTGGATTAAAATGCCTCTTTTGGAAGATGAGGGTGAGCAGTACATGGAACAACATAACCTATGTGAAAAAGCACAGGGCCCGGCCCTAGGTGAGGACCGATGCTGGGCAGTCCAACCACGCTCTCTTTATCTACTGGCTGTGCCATCATGAGAGAGTGACCTCCACCATGCTGGAGGAGCCAGTGCTGGGGCACAGGCGAGATGGTTTCAGAGTCCCTGGCCGCTTCCTCCTTTATCTCTGGAGAATGGTGTGACCTCAGGCGGGTTATGTCCCTGAGGCCCTGGTTTCCACATGCCCTAAAAGAAGTGAATTTAGGGGATGGCTAAATGCCCTACTGGCTCTAAAGGCCTAGAGAGTGTCCTGACCTGGGATGGACACACACACACACACTCGGCAGAGAGGAAGCATCTGCACATCTGCTGGGCCACTTGAGTCACCTCCTGGAGCTGTAGGCCCCAGGCTCTGTTGGCCTTGAAAATCACCCCAGAGAAGAATAATGAGTCTGGAAAACTTTTCCAGGCATTTTCATGTGTGAAAGCTGTTTTCTTCTTAGGCCCCTCCTCCCCTTTTGTCACTTTGCAAATGTCTGTGGTTGTCTTGCCAAGTCTTGGAATCGGGCCACATCTCCCCATTGACAGCTGTGTTGAGGGGTTGGGGGGGAGCCTCGAAAGATCAGCCTGCCCCTTTCTTTCTCACTGCCCTCTCCCCAGCTCCCGCAAGAATCTAAGTAACCCAGAGGAAGAAGTAAACAGCTCACAGTGTTTTACAGGGGTCATAAAACATGGCTCCGCCCTCCAGAGAAAGTCAAGATTGGGAAGTAACCACAGAACAGATGGGGCCTGGGGAGGGGCCAGCACCAAGTGCAGAGACTTAGAGGAAAGTGGCGGGAGGGACTGAGAGAGCATGCGCAGTCCATTATCTGGGCTCCAGGCCTCAGATCCACAGGCTGGGTTTTCTCTCAGGGGCCAGGCATCTCAAGGGGTGGGGAGGAGACATAGAAGTTTCTTTATTTTCTACAACCGTGCCTCACTTCTGAGTCCCTTTTCCATCAGGCTGGCAGGGGAAAATATGTCACTTCTTCCAGGAGCTATATCCTAGTTCTGAGATCTTAATGCAATAACGTGTGGTAGGAGGATGGTGTTTTGGTTCTCGTGAAACAATTCCCAAGTCACTTCTGAGGTTCTCCTGCCCCGTCCACAGGCCCCCGTCTGCAGGCCCCCATCCTTCAGGTCCGATGTTTTCCTGTTACTTCCTCAGGATCACTGTCACAGCCCAAGGGCATCCCCAAACCATTCCCCCCAGGCTCCCACTGCCTCCTGGGGCCTCTGTCATTCTCCTTCAGGCCACGGGACCCTCCTTCTGGTTCTGGACCAGGGCCCTCCCCTCACTTCTCTGGCCAAGGTGTCCTGAACACTTGCATGAGCCACATACATTAATATATACATCCTGTTTAATCTCACCACAATCTCCTGATACTATCCTCATTTTATGGATGAGGAAACTAAGGCTTAATAAGGTCACGTAAGTAATAAGTGTCCTTTCTACCTGTATACCCAAACCGCTTTGTGAAAAGGGGTGCACGAGTTGAGCGAACAAAAGCCTAAACTTTGTTGTTGTTACACGGACGAACTCTTTATGCAAACAGAACTTCCATGGGAAACCTGAAAGTGTGTTTCTGCTCTGGTTGAAGGTGACGGGTCCGAGGCTCCATGTACAGCCTCCTCCTCCCCCTCCCCCCTGAGGGGGCACCTGGGGCATTTTAGTGATGTCCCAGGCCCAGGAGCCATCTGGTCTGTATGGCCTCCAGGCCGGCTCTACAGTCAGCTCCCCAGACCTGGATGGGGACATTTCTTGGTGCCCAGCCCAGTGGATTTCCTTGGAAGACATCAACTTCATGGCACACGCAATCGTAACTCCCTGCTTTGTTCTTCCTTTGAGATTGCCGGGCCCCAAGCCTGGACACCGTGTCCAGGCCAGATCTATGGGCGTCTGAGAGGGTTTGGAGGCTGGCCCACCCCTGCTGCCCAGTCTCTCCACTGCATCCACTGCAGTCAGCCAAGGCTGCATGGGGCCAATTGCTTTATATAAACGTTAATCCTGCTCAGAGCTGGATTGACAGGGTCTTTGGGAAGGGCCAGAAGGAACGGGGCTGTAGTTTATCTCCCGAGACTGTTTCTGTTTTTGTTTTTTCTTTTTGGCAAATCTCTTCTTTGAGGCTGCTGCTATCTCATTCCATTTTATTCATAAAATGGATGTTTCAAGAAACACTAATAGCCCTTGGGCTTCCATAGCTGGTCACTTCATCCATTCCCTCACTGGATAAACATTAGGTGAGCACCTACTGAGTACCAGGTGCTGTGCTAAGCACCGGGGATGCAAAGGCAAGGAAGATGCATCTCCTTCACCATCCACAGGTCACAGGTCACAGGTCACATTTCATGCCTCTGTGCTTTTCTAGCCCTGGGAAATTGTAGTGTACATTTGCTGGCCCTTGGCCACTCAGCATTCATTTCCCCTAACAGCTCTCTGGTTTCCTTTCCCATGACCTGCCCCCCACAAGCACAGCCTTACTGAGACAATGAATCAGGGGAAACTTGCCCTCCCCTCGTGGAAATCAAAGGGGTGTCTGGAGGTTTTCTCAGCCACAGCTGTTCCTCTCTCTGCCCCAATGAGACCAAAGCCTGGAGACACGGCCCAAGGCCTGCTAGTCAGACTCCTTTCCAGGACTTTGAAACAAGGTTGGGAGAGACAGTTGGCATATTCACCCCAGCAGCATAACCTAACTGCCAAGGAACTTCTCTTCTGCTTCCTATACTTCTTCCAAGCCTAGTTCTCCAGCCTTCTTATGGATTTTGGGGACCTCCCAAGTTTTCTTTTCTTTTCTTTAAGACAGCCAGAGTTGGTTTCTGTTGCTTGCAATCGAAGAATCCTGACCAGTATCCTAGGTTCCAGCTGTTATCTCAATTGCATCTAACTTGCTTGCCACATCTGTTGCTGAGCACCTGTTCTGGGCCAGGGATTGTGTATACATAGATCTGGAGGAAGATTGATAAGCAAACAGCTAGTGTTTAAACTAGGAGAAGTGTCCTGGAAGCTCAGGGAACAAGGGAGGAAGAGGTCAGCTCCACCTGAGGGCAGGAGGAAGCCAAGAAAGCAGGTCATCCAAACGGAGTTCCCCACTCTTGCCCTCTCTCTCCTCCCCTTCTTCAACCTTCCCAACACAGCAGCTGGAGGAATCGTTTACAAATCAGATCAAGTCACTGTGAGCTCAAAACCCTCACTCAGAGTACAAGCCAAGTCCTACGAAGGCCTACAGACCCTATGTAACCTGGCTCTTCAGCAAAGGACTGTGTCTCCTAATCCTGTGCAGTGGGGCAGGGCCACAGGGTCAAGCTCTCTCCAACCAGAAGGAGAGAGGCTGCCACAGAGACTGTTTATTTTTTAATTTTAATTATGGTAAAATACACATATCCTAAAATTTATGAATTTAACCATTTTCAAGTGTACAGTTCAGTGGCACTAAGTACACTCACATTGTTGTGCAACTATCACCACCATCCATCCACAGAACTCTTCAGCTTGTAAAACTGAAACTCTATACCCATTAAACAATAACTCCATTCCCCCCACCCCACTCTGTCCCTGGCAATTCTTCTAACTCTGAGAATTTGACTGCTCTAGGTACCTCATATAAGTGGAATCTTATAGTATTTGTCCTTTGGTGACTGGCTTATTTCACTTAGCAGAATGTCTTCAGGGTTCATCCATGTTGTAGTGTGTGTCAGAATTTCCTTCCTTTTTAAGGCTGAATAATATTCCACTGTATGTATATATCACATTTTGTTATTCATTCACCTGTAGACGGACACTTGGATTGCTTCCACCTTTTAGCTATTATGAATAATGCTGCTATGGGACTTCCCTTGTGGTGCAGTGGTTAAGAATCCTCCTGCCAATGCAGGGGATACGGGTTCGAACCCTGGTCCGGGAAGATCTCACATGCCGCAGATCAACTAAGCCCGTGCACCACAACTACTAAGCCTGTGCTCTAGAGCCCGCGAGCCACAGCTACCGAAGCCCAGCACCTAGAGCCCGTGCTCCACAACAAGAGAAGCCACCGCAGTGAGAAGCCCGTGCACGGCAACAAAGAGTAGCCCATGCTTGCTGCAACTAGAGAAAGCCCATGCACAGCAACGAAGACCCAACACAGCCAAAAATAAATAAATAAATTTATATATATAAAAAAAATGCCGCTATGAACATGGGGTTACAAATATCTCTGAGTATCTACAGTTCTTTCTGGCGGACACCCAGATCAAATGAGGAAGCACCATACTGTTTTTGTTTGTTTTGTTTTGTTTTTGGCTGCACCACACAGCTTGCAGGATCTCAGTTCCCTGACCAGAGATTGAACCCGGGCCCGGTGAGTGAAAGTGCCCAGTCCTAACCACTGGAGCGCCAGGGAAGTCCCGACCACCATACTGTTTTTGACAGCAGCCACAGCATTTTGCATCCCCACCAACAGTGCACAAACGTTCCAGTTTCTCCACAACCTTTTCAACGCTTCTTGTTTTTTGTTTTTTGATAATAGCCAACCTAATGGGTGAAGTGGTATCCCATTGTGGTTTTGATTTGCATTTCTTTTATGATTAGTGATATTGAGTATGTTTTTTTGTGCTTATTGACCAGTCCTATATCTTCTTTGGAGAAATGTCTATTTTAAGTCCTTTGCCCATTTAAAAATCATATTGTGTGTTGTCTGGTTCTTGATTCATAGGAGTTCTTTACAGAGTCTGGATATCAACCCCTTATCATGTATAGAGTTTGCAGATATTTTCTCCGGTTCTGTGGGCTACCTTTCCACTGTGTTACTTGTGCCCTTTGACGTACACCATGGAGATTTTAAAGGGTTGGTGGAAGTCAGCCAGTTTGGGCAGCAGCGGAGCGAGAGGAAGTTGTTTCCGTCAAAGGAAACAGCCTGTGTAAACACAAAGAGGAAAGAAACAGCAAAAAGTAAGTAGTGGCCAGCTAAGTGGCTTGGAGTCTATTCTAAGGTGGAGCTACTCAAGGAGTGGTCCCAGGGCCCCTGCCTCAGCATCACCTACTAGGAGTTTGTGAAAAACGCACTCTTGTTGCTTCAGCTCTGACCTGCACTGGGCTGGGGCCCCGGGATCTGGGCTTTAACAAGCCCCTGGGATTATTCGCACGTTCGGTCAAATTTGAGCGCTGTTCCAAGGGTGCTGAGGAGCCACCGAGGGGTCCGGCTAGGCTGATGGAAAGATGACTTGGGCTGTGCTTCAGGTTGGGGCACCCCGGGCCCCCTACGTCCTCCAGCCACCCCACGTCCACCCCCGCCCCCGGCCACCTCCATCCGTCCAGCCACACCCCCCACCCCCGGAATCGTATCACCCCCTCTCCCCCTAGTCGCCTGACCCTCTGCAGGGTCCAGCGTCAGAGGCGGAGGGGGCACCGCTGCTGCCGAAGCCAGGCCCACATTCCTCTCACTTCCTGCCATTGTCCCGGGTTCCTGTGGCCGCGACTCTGCACTCGCCCGGGGCCTCCTCACGGCCCCGGGGAGCGATGACTCATTTCCCTTCTCCCCAGTGACATAGTCCTGCGCCCAGTTTAGCCGGCCCGGGCGGCGGCCCGGCACCCTCCCCGCCGGCCTCGCCTGCGAGGCGCTTCTCGGCCCGCAGGGGGTGCCCGAGCCCGCAGCGCCTTCCCCGGGCGCCGGAGCCGAGCCGGCTTCCCTGGGCTGCCAGGACTCAGCTCCCCCGGCCGGCGAGGAGCGGGAGAAGCCGAGCAAGGCCTCTGACACTGCTCTTCCCCGCCCTCTGCCCGGAATCAGATCCCTGACGGTCACGGATGGGGAAACTGGGACCTGGGGGAGGGGGTGTTCCTTGATTAAGGGAGCGCAGCCCATCCTGGGAAGCGGGGGGGCTGGAATTCAGCACTCTCGCCCCACACACCCGCGGGCATTAATTTTACCCTTCTCGCCCCTCCCCCCCACCCCATGGTGTTTCCCGTGCAAGTTTGCAGACAATAATATTTCCCAGATTCTGATCATTTGTGGGCCCTGAAACAAGGCCACCCCTGGAAGCAGCAGGAGCGGAGGGCAGCTGGGGCTTCACTTGGGAAGCAAGTTGATCAGTGGTGGCTTTATGACAGTGTGGTGGCTTCATATCTCCTGTGGACACTGAAGATTGATTTTTTTTTTTTTTTTTTTTTTGTGGTACGCGGGCCTCTCACTGTTGTGGCCTCTCCCATTGCGGAGCACAGGTTCGGGACGCACAGGCCCAACGGCCATGGCTCACGGGCCCAGCTGCTCCGCGGCATGTGGGATCCTCCCGAACCGGGGCACGAACCCGCGTCCCCTGCATCGGCAGACGGACTCTCAACCACTGCGCCACCAGGGAAGCCCTGAAGATCGTTGTTTTAAAAAGTCAGCTTTTTTGGGGGGGGTGTGCTGCACCGAGGACATTCGGGATCTTAGTTCCCCAAGGAGGGATGGAACCCGCGCCCCCTGCACTGGAAGGGCGGATTCTTAACCACTGGGCCGCCGGGGAAGTCCCCCAAAGTCAGCATTTTTGAAGTGCGTGGTTGAGTTCTGGGAAGCGTACCTCCAAAGGCGGAGCACCTGTGAGACACCCGCAGGGCACTCCCAGAAGGTGCACAGGAGCTGCTGGGGACAGAGTCAGAGAAAGCCGATTCCTGTTATGTGTGACCCTATTTCTATCAGTGGACTGATGGGGGCTCGGGGGGCTTGCGCTAACACAGCTAGTGGGGAGTGGGCTTGCTGTCCCTGGAAGTGTTCAAGCAGGTGCTGGACTGGCACCCTGGGCGGGTGGCATAATGGGGGTTTACCTCAGGACGGGAACCTGGGCGAGGTGGACCTCATGTTGTTGCTCGGAGGCACGAACAGCAACGCAGAGGGCATCTCTGAGGCCGCCCATTCCTGGCCCTGCAGCCATGATGCCTTGAGAGCAGAGGCTCAGGGGAATGGAGTAAAAGCTCCCGAGCCTTCTGGGGAGTTGTTCCTGGCTGGCCTGCATGTCCTCCTGAGGGGCGGGATAGCGCTGACCTAACCCTGCCATCCTGCCTGGTGGCCTGGCTGCCCTCTGATGAGACAGTGAGTGGCAGTGGAAGGAGCCTCCCAGGCTCTGGAGTCAACCAGATCTGAGTTCAGATCCCACCTCCACCACTTCCTCAGCAAATCCTCTTACTTCTCTGAACCTCAAGTTCTTCAGCTATAAAAGGAGAGTGAAAATATTTACTTAGAGTTGTTGCGAGGTGATGTGTATACAATGCCTGGTGCAGAGTAAGAGCTGAAAGAACATCCGTTCTCTCTGACTCGCTTCAGTTCAGGGGCCAGGCTGAGCCCTCTTGGGAAGCGATGAGAACATTCCTGAAAAGAATGCTGAGTGTTGAAAGGGTCTACAGGTGACTTTAATAAAAAGCCTTTCACTTTTCCCCTGCCCATCTGAAAACTCTTTTTAACAGTGTATGTGGATGGAACACAACTGTCCTTGGGCAACTCCCTTGACTTCTCCAGTCCCAGTTTATTCCTTTTTAATATGAAGACAGTGGGAAAGGGATTCTCAAACACCTGCTAGCGGGTCCTGTCAACGTTCTTCGATGTGGAAGAACTTTGTAAACCATTTCAGCTTTAGTTCTCCAAACTAGCTGAATCTTTCCACCTGGGCAGCTTCCACTCTGCCTGGATTTCTAACATGTCAGGAGTGGTGGGAGGATGTAGGTTTTGGCATCTCACAAAACTCAGAATCCTAGCTTCCCCATTTGCTTGCCTTGTTTGCTGACCTCAGAATGAGGACAATAGCAGCTCCTTTGCAGGGTTGCTGGGAGAGTTGAATGGGAACACATGTGCCAGGTGCTCACACTTATATACTAGGTGCTTAATAAATGGTAATTAATATTTGCATAAAGTGCTTAGAGTGCTGTCTGGCACATAGTTAAGTGCTGTCTAAATGTTTACTAAATAACTAGAAATGTAGATAGATTAAAACAGACATATATAAATAGATATGTGCATAAATAGATATAGAGATAGCAGCTAGATCAAGCTCTTCCCTTCTATACCTCCCAGACTTGTTCTGAAAATTTGTCCACCAACCTCCTTCCCTCCCAGTTCTGACCCCAAATTCCTCTCACCGTGCCAGTGAAATTCAAGGTTTGAGGACTGTAAAAGATGGTTCTTACTCACAAAGAAGTTGCAGATACTGAAAGAGAGGTCCTTCCGGCTCAAACCACTCATCCAACTGCCATCATTGGAGACCCCTCCTTTGTGATAGCATCTTTTAAGACATTTACTCACATAAACTCTTATTTGTGTTCCCCCAACAGCCCCAGGAGGGGTGGTAAGGATAAAGATTAGGCACTTGATATCACCAAAAGGAGCTGGAGGGACACGAAAAGTGCTGGGTTTTCCCCGTCCAAGCCCCAAATAGCTGGCCTTGAGCCATGAGGTCAAATCATAATAATCACCACTATTTAATGGATGGTCAACACGGCTTATCTAATGTCGATAATCCCATTAAGTCAGCATTAAATACCCATTTTACAGCTGAGGAAACTGAGGTTAGATGGGTAAAGTGACTCAAAGTCATTTAGCCAGGAACTGTCAAGTAGGGATTCTAGACCCAGGTCTGAGGACTCCAAACCCATTGCCACTGGACTCTGGCATCCTGACACTCTGCTGGGGGATGGGGGAGAGAGGTCTGGTACTTCTTCCGGGTGGAGCTCAGACCAGATACCAGGACAAGAATATGAACAAGGCCCACTTGGGCCCATGCACTCACCTTCCCCAAATCTGAGTTCTGCCTCTGTGCCCTAGGAGGCTTGAAGGGCTGTGTCAGAGCAGCAGAACCACCTTTAGCTCTGTAAAGGGATTTGTCATGGCCTTTGATATTACATAACTAATTGCGTCAACAGCCTCTGTAAAGCTGCTCTCTTCGTGTCTGATGATGGAGCTTTATGTCCATAGGGCAGGCATTTGGGAAGAGAAGACAGATGAAAAGTGGGGGAGGGTGAGGATAAGCTGGAACCTGAGAGGATGGACTGAGACCCGTGCTAGCTCTTCTTGCCTCTGACCTTGATGATGGAGGTTTCCTACAGGAGAAGCTGACACTCTTTGTGGAGATGCTAAGCACAAACCTGACCCAGGAGTCTCAGAAGCCGCAGGATGGTCTCGGGACAGCTGGGCAGTGGCAGGCTGGGCAGCTGCCTCGCTCATCAGGGTCAGCCAGCAGATAACTAATAACTTGGGTAAGGTACAAAAGTGCCTGCCTTGCCCTTCTGGGCATTAAAAAAAAAATTTTTTTTTTGTATTAGTTATCTATTGCTATGTCACAAATGACCCCCAAACCTAGCAGGTTAAAACAATCTAAGGTCATTATCTTACACAGTCTCTGTGGGTCAGGAATCTGGCAGCACCTTATCTGGGTGGTTCTGTCTCAGGATCCCTCATGAGGTTAGAGTCAAGCTATCAGCCAGGCCTGCAGTCAACTGAAGTCAACTGAAGTGGGACTGGAGGACCCACTTCTAAGATGGGTCATTCTCATGGCTGTTGGCAGGAGGCCTCAGTTCCTTGCCATATGGACTTCTCCATAGGCATGCTTGAGTGTCCTCCTGACATGTCAGCTTACTTCCCCAGAGCAAGGGACCCAAGAGAAAGCAAAGCAGAAGCCATGATTTCTTTTATGACCTGGTCTTGGTCATCACAAACCATCATTTCTGCCATCTCTTATTTGTTACAGTTCAGCCCTATTCTGTGTGGGAGGAGAATGTGTAAGAGAGCGAATACCAGGAAGTGGGGACCACTGGGGCCATCTTGGAGGCCATCATGAGGGACACCAGAGTGTCCTGATGTCAGGGTGTTGCTGAAATCAAGAGGCCCCGGGGAGGTTCACCAGAGTGTCGGGCCTTCCCAACTATCTGGAGAGCGCTTTAAGTTCATGGACATCCTCCCGTGTCCTGACTCCTCCCCACAGTCCCCAGCACCATGCTGCCTCAGCATCTCCACTCGGAAATCCAGGAGGTATCTCAAACTAACATGCCCAACACTGAACTTCTGACTTTCCCCCAAACCATCTCCCCTCATACTTTTTCTAGCTGCGGTGAGCGGGAGCTACTCTTCATTGCGGCACGCAGGCTTCTCACTGCGGTGGCTTCTCTTGTTGCAGAGCACGGGCTCTAGGCACGCGGGCTTCAGTAGTTGCAGCACACAGGCCCTAGAGCGTGCGGGCTTCAGTAGTTGTGGCTTGTGGGCTCTAGAGCGCAGGCTCAGTAGTTGTGGCGCACGGGCTTAGTTGCTCCGTGGCATGTGGGAGCCTCCCAGATCAGGGATCGGACCCGTGTCCCCTGGATTGGCAGGCGGATTCTTAACCACTGCGCCACCAGGGAAGCCCCTCGCCCAAAACTTTGATATCATCATTTCTCTGTCTCATTTGCCATGTGCAGTCCATCAGCAAATCCTGTTAGCTCTACTTTCAAAACATGTCTGGGATCCGCCTACTTCTCTGCACCTCTGTTGCTGCCACCCTGACTGAGCCCCTGGCTGCGCTGAGTCTTCGTTGCTGCGTGTGGGCTTTCTCTAGTTGTGGTAAGTGGGTGAGTCCGGTCTTCTCTTGCCTGGGTCAGTGTGATGGCCTCCTGACTGGCCCCCCTGCCCCTGCTCTGTAGCGTCTGCCTCCACACACCAGGTGAGATGAAAAGCAGGTGAGGGAAGGCCCCACTGAGAAGGTGACCTTTGAGATAAAACCCAAGGAAGTGAGGACGTAAGCCCTGGCTTCATAAGTGAGTCCTGTTAAACCCAGCAACCCTCACGCCTCCTACACACCCTGCCTGTCTTCCCTGATTTACTTTCTTCCACTGTATTCCCCATCTCTCACCCGACTTACTTCAGGATTTGTTCACTGTTTCCCCTCCGGAATGTAAGCTCAGCCAGGGCTGGGATTATTGTCTGTTGTGTTCCCTGTTGTGCCCCCAGAGCCTAGAGCAGTGTCAGGCAGGTGCTCAGAAAGTACTTGTTGAATAAATAGCAGATCCTCAAGAAAAATTTTTGAAAGGATAAATGGAGCATGATAATAATGTACTCACTTGCCAGCTGTGTGGCATTAAATGAGTCACCTCCCCTCTCTGAGCCTTGGACTAGACACAGGCTCATCCTCACGGATGTGGTTGTCTTAGAGTGGGCTCGGGGCTGTATGGAGTTCTAGCTGCAGTGGCTCTGCTGCTTGCCATGGTGAGACCTTGGGCAGGTCACTGAACCTCTCTGCCCCTTTGTTAAATGAGTATAATCATAATAAACAGCCTAAGACATTGTTATAAAGATGACATGGGCTTAGGGACCAGCCCAATAATTGGCACAAAATAGGTCTTCCCAGAGAGGAAGATGACTTGTCCCACTAATTCCAAAATTCTTCCTGCCTTGGTCATGGGACAACTGTGCATCCAAGGCTCTTGGCCTCTGGGATTTTCCAGAACCTGGATCAAGATCTGTTATGAATGCCAGTATTTTTCCACAGTTAAAAACCAGCCCCTCGGGGGACTTCCCTGGTGGCACAGTGGATAAGACGCCGCACTCCCAATGCAGGGGGCCCGGGTTCGATCCTTGGTCAGGAAGCTAGATCCCACGTGCACAGAGTTCGCATGCCACAACTAAGGAGCTGGCGAGCTGCAACTAAGGAGCTGGCGAGCTGCAACTAAGGAGCCCACCTGCTGCAACTAAGACCCGGTGCACCAAATACATAAATAAATATTAAAAACAAACCAACCAACCTATCCCTCTGAGTTCTGCCCCTGACAGTCAGGGAAAGATGCACAAAGGCTCCCAAAGTGGCCCTGTCTACTGAGAGACTCTGTCAGGAGATGAAGGAATTCAGAGGACGCTTTACCTTGTGTGACTGCATCACCCACACACGAAACTACTGAAATCACTCTTTAAATCCGGAGGCACCTTGGAAATAAGTTTGTCCAGAGGCTGCAAATTGGCAGCCACACGCTGGATGGGACTCAGGGACCTGATTGTTCCGTTTGTCCTATACCTCATTTTGAAAACAACAGAATCTGAATGCTTGTGGATAGTTCAGAAGAGTCAAGGTCTGCAGACCCCACCACACCCTAGGGCCTCACACCCAGCCAGATGAGCATCTTTGCTTTGTTTTCGTGGACCCCTGAGTAGGCCATCTATGTGCTTCCCAGGTGCAAATGCAAGATGACTTCTTGGAAAATCATCTCAGACTCTTGCTACCAGGATCATTTTGGGCTCCTATCCAGCCAGCGGTTAAGAACACAGTAGCCTGTATCATCTACTACCATGGAGTTATCCCCAGGCCCCTTCTCTACGGTTCTTGACCTGCCCCCCCAATTTTTCATACCCACCTCCTACTCATGTTCACTTCGGTGTAACAGGAGGGGAGCCAGGCTGGCTCTTTCCTCTGCCAGGAGCATCCTCTCTGTAGCCTGCTTAAGGCCCCTGGTTCTGTATCACCTCCTTTGAGAAGCCTTCCCTAACTTCCCTTCCCTGGTCCCCAGTCAGCCTGATCTGGCCATGCTGTTGCCTGGACAGAGGCCTATCAGGACCGCTTTCCCTCTAGATTGTACTGATTTCTTTATGGATCTGCTTCCCGCGTCAGACTGGGAGCTTCGTGATGACAAGGGCTGTATATTACTTAGCTTGTGTACCTAGGGTGTAGCTGATGTGGTTACTCAATAAATGGGTCCTGAGATTGTAATAAAAGAGTGAATTAATAAATGAAGGAAGGAAGGAGGGAGAGAAGGAAAAAAAGAAGAGGACTATTAGTTAATTTGCCCTTTTCCTACCACACATTTGCCTGGCAGGGTCCCACCACTGTCAGCATCCACCCCCTCTGCTGGGAGTGTGTCAGTCCTCACATATGAGGATCTGGGCCTGGGCCGGCTGTAATTGACATTCATCTCACCGCATCCCTGAACATAGCATTATACCCAGTTTCTGCTTGTTCTAGTTTTTCATTGTTTTTGTTGTAAATTTCATGATATAACCTACATGCCCCCAAATGCAAATAATCAGCGTACAGTTAGGCAAATTTTCAAAGTGAACACACCCATGTCAGTAGTACCCAGATCAAGAAAGAGAAGGTAAACAGCCCTCCTTGTGCCCTCTTCCAGGCACTGCTCCCCCCCAAGGGTCACCATTATTCTGGCTTTTTTCACCATTAATTTTCCTGCCTTGTATTTTATATAAATATGATAATATATTATATAGTTTTCTGAGTCTGGTTTCTTTTACTTAGTACTGTATTTATGAGATTTATTCATGTTGTGGTTTAGTTATCCTTATTGCTATATAATATTTTGTGGCACAAATATGCCATAATTTATTCATTCTGCTGTTGATGGACATTTGGGTTGTTTCCAGTTGGGGGCTATTCAGACTAGTGCTTTCGTGAGCATTCTTGTACATGTCTTGGGGAGCATGTGTGCACATTCATGTTGGGTATCTACCTAGGTGTTGAGTAGCTCGGTCATAGGCAAGGTGTAGGCTCTATCGTGGTAGAGACTTGCCATTTTCCAAAGTGGTGGTGACAATAGTCACTACCACCAGCAAGGTTTGAGAGTCTCAGTTGCTCCACATTCTCACCAATGCTTGGCATTACTTGTCTTTCTTTGTCCAGATATTCTGGTGGGTGGATTATTTCATTTTGACCACAGGCTCAATCTCACTGGCAGTCTGCTCCAGCTCTCTCAGTTTGGGATGGATTCTGGAGAACGAGCTTCTCCGGTCCTCCACTCTCGTCCTGCAGTTTTGATCTAAAGCTCATGTCTACCACTGCAGATCTATACCAGGCTTCTCAGCTGTGTTCCAGGACTCTCTTCCATGAGGAGGACTCCATCCTCAGATGACATCACCCCATAGAGTGTGGACCACCAGGGATGAGGATGGGAAGGCGGAGGAAAGGCACAAGGAAACTTTTCTTCAAATCCTGCATGGGCCCTTCCCAAGTAAGCATGGCCGCAGCTTACTTGGTTGGCCACCTGTGGATCCTTCTTAGGTGTTCTATTCAAAACACTGAGTAGGCATAAAAATAATTAAATATAAGAGCCAAAACTATAACACTCTTAGAAGAAAACATGGGGTAAATCATGACCTTGGATTTGGCAATGGTTAGACATGACACCCAAAGCACAAGAGACCAAAGGAAAAAAATAGATAAACTGGACTTCATTAAGGTTAAAAGCTTTTGTGTTTCGATGGATACTATCGAGAGAGTGAAAGACAACCCATAGAATGGGAGGAAAATATTTGCAAATCATTTATCTGATAAGGGGCTTGTATCTAGAATACATGAAGAACATTTAGAACTCAATAATAAAAAGATAAGTAACCCAGTTAAAAAATGGGAAATGGACCTAAAGAAACATTTTTCCAAGGACACTATACAAATGGCCAAGAAGAACATAAAAAGATGCTCAACTGCATTAGTCATCAGGGAAATGCAAATCAAAACTACAATGAGGTACCACTTCACAGCCACTAGGATGACTGTAATGGAAAAGACAGATAATAATAAGTGTTAGTGAGGACATGGAGAAATCGGAACCCTCATATACTTCTAGTGGGAATGTAAAATGGTGCAGCCATTTTGGGAATCAATGTGGCAGTTCATCGAAAAGTTGAACACAGCATTCCCATTTGATCCAGCAATTCCACTCCTAAGTGTATACCCAAGAGAAATGTAAACATATGTCCATACAGCAACTTGTACATGACTATTCATTGCAGCATTATTCATAATAGCCAAAAGGTAGAAACAACTCAAATGTCTATCATTGAATGGATGAGCAATGTCCATCGTTGCAAGGATGTCCATGATGAATGGATAAGCAAAATATGGTCTATCCATACAATGGAACATTATTTGCCTATATGATATACTGAAACATGCCACTACATGGATGAATCTTGCAAACATTATGCTTAAGTGAAAGTAACCAGTCACAAAAGAACACATATGATTCCATTTATATGAAATGTCCAGAATAGGCAAATCCTAGAGACAGAAAATAGAATAGTGGTTTCCTAGGGCTGTGGGAGATGGGGAGATGGAGGGTGACAACTAAAGGGAAATAAACCATTTGGGGGATGGTGAAAATGTTCTTAAATTGTGGTGACCGTTGAACAATTATGTGAATGTACTAAAAACCATTGAATTGTACACTTTAAATGTGTTGAATTGTATGTTATGTGAATTATATCTCAATAAAGCTGATACAAAAAATAATAAAAAAGTGATTTGAAGCCTTCATTGTTGTTCCTTGAGAAAAGACTAGAAGGGAAAGTAGTGAGTTAAATGGTGGCCCTCCCATATGATCTGTCCACATCCTAACCCCTGGAACCTGTGAATGTGAGCTGATTTGGAAAAAGGGTCTTTGCAGATGTAATTAAGCATCTAAAGATGAGATCATCCTGGATTATCCAGGTGGGCCCTAAATCCAAGACAAGTATCCTAATAAGAGACACACAGAGGAGAGATAGGTAGAGAGAAGAGAAGGCCATGAAGATGGAGGCAGAGATTGGAATGATGCAGCCCAGGAACATCTGGAGCCACCAGAAACTGGAAGGAGCAAGGAAGGGTTCTCCCCTAGAGACTTTGGAGGGAACATAACCCCAGCAACACATTGATTTGTCTTCTTGCCTCTAACACTATGAGAGGATAAATTTCCGTTGTTTTGAGCCATCAGACTTGTGGCAATTTGTTATGGCAGCCCCTAGGAAACCAATACAGGGAATTACTGTGATAATGCAGCAGAACTTTTAAAAGCTTATTTCCCCAGCTGTCTCTCTCTTTCTCTGTCCTTCTGAACGTGCTTCTCTACGCCTCTCTCTTTTTGTTCCTGCATGTGTGGCAGCGGCTGCCAGTCCCCCCCCTCCCAACCTCAGCTCTTTCCATGGAAACCTAGCTGGGGCCACAGCAGTTCCCCTGCTTATCCCTAAAGCCCAGGATGGATATGGGCTGAGCCAGAGCTCTCCTTGGCAGTGGAAGGAATCAGCAATCGTGAATGGCCATCCTTGTTTCTCCTGTCCAGATCTCTCTCAGGAAACAGCCACGTGGTTCTACCAACTGCCTTTGGAGTCTTCCCTTTCCCTCTTTCCCAACATCCTCTCCATCACTTCCAAACAACTGTGGAATCAGCCCAATTCTCTCCACCCTTTGCTTCTCCCTGGGTTCAGGCCACCAGCATCTCCCTTGGACCACTGCACCACCTTGGGTGTACTGCCCAGACAACCCATCTGTCTCAGTCCATTCCGGCTGCTGTAACAAAATACCAGAGACTGGGTGTCTTGTAAACAACAGAAATTCATTTCTCACCGTTCTGGAGTCTGGGAAGTCCAGAATCAAGGCGTTGGCAGATTCAGTGCCTGGTAAGGGTCTTCTTCCTGGTTCATGGATGACCATATTCTGTGTCCTCACATGGTAGAAGGGGCGAGGGAACTCTCTGGGATCTGTTCTATAAGGGCACTAATCCCTTTGATGAGGGCTCTGCCCTCGTGAACTAATCACCTGCCAAAGACCCCACCTCCTGATACCATCACAGTGGGGGTTAGGATTTCAATATATGAATTGGGGGGAGGGGGGATACAAATATTTGGTCGTTTTTTTTTTTTGACCACACCATGCACAGCATGAGGGACCTTAGTTCCCCAACCAGGGATGGAACCCGTGCCCCTGTGGTGGAAGTGTGGAGTCCTAACCACTGGACAGACAGGGAATTCCCAGCATTTGGTCTTTAACACCATCCTTTACACTTCAGCCAAGCAGAGTGTTCCAACACTGCAAGTCTGAGCATGCTCCACCCCACCTCTTACCCCTTCAGTGCCTTTCTTCTGCTCTGACTATATCCAAAGTCTTTAGTATGGTTTGTGGGAGCTCCTCCTCCATCCTTCCAGCCTCATCAATGCCATACAGCCCAGGCTCATCCCTCTCAAACCAGGCTGACCCGAGTTCCTCTAATACCTCCTCGCTTCTGCACTGGCTGGTTCCTCTCCCCTGAGCACTCTCCTACCCCACCCCAGTTACCATAGTAACCCCTCCTCAGCCTGCAGCCCCCAGCAACACTTCCTCTGAGAAGCTTTGTCTAATCCGCCAAGTCAGGGTTAGCTGCCCCTGCTGTGTCCCCTGGGCACTTAAATTTATCTCTATGGTAACCTTGTCATACACAATTTATAGTTGCTGGGACATCACAAGACCAGTTTCTATGTGTCATTTTTGTTCATCACTGGACTTTTACTGGCCAACCCTGGAACATACTAGGCCATCAACAGGTATTGCTAACTTAATTATTTAATTATTTGGAGGAGCCAATTAATTCTTGGCGGAGAATATGGCCGCTCTTCATATTGCCATAGACATAGGGCAATAGGAACAAGAAAAGATGATGAGATTAACTTTGCTGGGATAATAATATTAACTAACATTTATTAAGAATCTTATAAGCTTTTAGGGACGTTTAAGCACATTTATTCATTCCACAAACATCTGAGCATCTGCTATGGGTCAGTTACTAGGAACACACATATGGATATGACAGAGCTTGTCCTCAAAAAGCTCATAATCTGAGGATCTAATTCTGTTGAATCCTACAGTAACCTGCTGAAATGAATATTATTAATCTAAGTTGATTAGGATGTTTTTGTTCCAAGTGACACGGGACCCAACTCGAGGCCTGAGAAAAAGAGGGAACGTACTGGGTTACGTGACTGAAAGCTTAAGGGGGCATATCTGGCTTCAGGCATGGCTGGATCTAGATTCAACAATGCCTCCTGGACCACACTGCCCTGGCTCTTGTTTCTTCTCACCTTGAGGTTGGCACCATGTTGTCACCCCAGCATCCCTGTGGGTCCTCTCGCAGTCACCATCTGGCTGCAGGTTCAGATCCCTAGAGCTCTAAGGCCAGTGGGAGAGCAGAAACCTCTTTTGGAGAGCTCCTGCAAAAGCCCAGCCACTCACCCCAAAAACCAGCTCAGGTCACTGGTATGTCCTTGAGCCTGTCACTCCAACCAGAGGAGGGTGACGTCCCAATGGTTGAGGCTCTTACCAAAAGCTCCAAGCCCATCCAAATGTACCACTGAAATGAGGTGTGGTGCCCTCCCTAACCTCATGGATGAGAGCAGGGGAGGGGTGGACCTTCTAAGTGAAAATCAAGGGGTGTTGCTCTAAGATGGGGGCACAGAAGCCAGAGAGGCAGACAAAAAAGGTTTTCAGGCCACTCTGTTTCAGATGTAGGCGCATAAGGTACATAGAGAGGTAACTGACATGCCAGGTCACACTGCTGGTACCTGGCAGAGTTAAGGCTTGAATCCTGGTCTGCCTGGCTTCAAGTGGCTCCTTGCACAAAGCCACCTGGCCCCAGGGATAGCCTTACACACAGGAAGGACTGTGCAGTCCCTACTCAGACGCCCTTCTTTTTTTTTTTTTTTTTTAAAGTATTTATTTATTTATCTATTTTTGGCTGTGTCAGGTCTTAGTTACGGTGCACAGGCTCTCTAGTTGTGGTGTTTGGGCTTAGTTGCCCTGCAACATGTGGGATCTTAGTTCCCTGACCAGGGCTCAAACCTGAGTCCCCTGCATTGGAAGGTGGATTCTTAACCACTGGGCCAACAAGGAAGTCCCCAGAGGCCCTTCTTTTAAATCATAAGGCATAGGTCTGCCCTTCTTATGAACTGGGATTTGGTCGGTGACTCTGTAAAAGGAAAACACTGCATTCTTTGCCCTGGGAGTCTTCCTCTATCTCTTTTCTTTTAAGAAAATTTCCTCAGGAGGGATAAATTAGGAATTTGGGATTCACATATACACACTACTATATATAAAATAGATAATCAACAACAAAGACCTACTGTATAGCACAGGGATCTCTATTCAATATTCTGTAATAACCTATATGGGAAAAGAATCTGAAAAAGAATAGAGATATATATATGTATAACTGAACCACTTTGCTGTATACCTGAAACTAACACAACATTGTAAATCAACTATACCCCAAAATAAAAATTAAATTAAAAAAATAAAATCTGATACCAAAAAAGAAAAAAAAAGAAAGAAAAAGAAAAATTCCCCTCCCTCCCAGTCCTCCCAGCCCTTGCCAAGGATCCTTTGGCTCTAGACTGAGCTGCT
Source organism: Mesoplodon bidens (assembly GCF_964165515.1). NCBI lineage: Eukaryota > Metazoa > Chordata > Mammalia > Artiodactyla > Ziphiidae > Mesoplodon > Mesoplodon bidens. The sequence goes on from NC_138179.1 coordinate 13,735,856, forward strand.
GCTTTACCGATGAGGTCAATTCGGCAGCAGCTACACCCTAGACTGTCTTGCAGAGCAACGCTGTGACCTGCACAGGATTCCTTGCAAATGATCAGGACAGGCCCAGGAGCTGCTGGCCTCCCCTCCTGGGCTTCCTCTTCTGCCTGCATCGCCATCCCTCCTACCAGCTGGAGGACAGACAGACGGAGCAGCCAGGAAAAGCACAAGACAGTCTGGTGACCGAGCACAAACCAGGCTCCTGTCTCTGAGCCCGGGGCTGTTGGGCCTTCTCCATGGGGCCCTGTCCAGCCCTCCATCACCCCCTGAGCATGGACAGCCTACTCCCCAGGCACGGCAATTTCTGTTCAGCTTCCTCTGCTGAATTGCTTTCTACCACATTTGGTGGTAGAGGGGTTGAATGGTGTCCCCCCAAAAGAAATGTCCAAGTCCTAACCCCTGGTACCTGTGAATGTGACTTTATTTGGAAGTAAGATCTTTGCTGATATAATCAAATTAAGAGGTTACACTGGATTAGATTGGATCTTAAATCCAGTGACTGGTATCCTTATGAGAAGAAGGGATTGGAGTGCAGAGACATACACAGAGGCAGGAACAATGTGAAAACACAGACACATAGGGAGGAGGCCACGTGAAGACGGAGGCAGGGATTGGCGTGATGCATCTACAAGCCAAGGAATGCCGAGGGTTGCTGACCACCACCAGAAGCTAGGAAGAGGCCAGAAGGACCCTCTACCAGGGACTTCAGAGAGAGAGCAGGGCCCTGCCAACACCTTGAGTTTGGACCGTCTAGCCTCTGGAGCTGTGAGAGAATAAATTTCTGTGGTTTTAAGCCACTCAGTTTGTGGTAATTTGTTATGGCAGCCACAGGAAACTAATATGGGGTAGAAAGAGAGAGTTAACAAAAAGGTACTGGTAGCTTAGAACCACACAGAGACCTAGACAATCATGGGTTCAGAGAAATGGTTGTTTACGTCCTAGCTGTGTGAACTTGGGAAGGTTACTTCACCTCTCTGAGCCTGGATTTCTACATAGTGATTGTCAGTAAAGTTTAGGAGCTTGCTAGAGCTCTTGGCTGAGAGAAGAGAAGACAGGGGTGGGGAGGGGAGGGTGAATACAGTCTTTAAACATTTGAAGGCTGTCATGAGGACAAGGCACTCATCTGTTCTGTGTGACAGGGGGGAAGTGAAACTGAGGAAGAGCAGGACTAAGTCAGGGAAGAACCTTCTATCAAGGAGATTGGCCCCATAGTGGCAGGGGCTGCTGGGAGAGGTAATGAGCTCCCCATGACTAGAAGAGATGACGAAGAGGCCAAAGGACCGACCATCAGTGAGAAAGCCGCCCATCACCCAGCGTGACCCTCTGCTACGACACAGCCAGGCTTTAACCCTGAGCTGCCTGACTTCAAAGCCCATTTTCTTTAGCTATTAACCTCAGCTTTCTTACCTATTGAATGGTGGAGACATCATGAAAAGTCACTGTTTGAGGCCCTTCCTAGCCCTGAAGTTTTCTTTTTCTTGTAAAACGCTTCATGGTTTATTTATTTATTTAATTTACAGGGGAATTTTATTTGATTTTATTTTTTCTTGAAGTATAGTTGATTTACAGTCTTATATTAGTTTCAGGTGTACAACGGAGTGATTCAGTATTTTTATAGATTATACTCCATTTAAAGTTATTACAAAATAATGGTTATACTTCCCTGGGCTGTATAATACATCCTTCTTGCTTGTTTATTTTATACCCAGTCGTTTGTAGCTCCTAATCCCCTTCCCTCTCTTGCCGCTTGCCCCACCCCTCCCCCCACTGGTAACTCCTAGCTTGTTCTCCATGTCAATGAGTTTGCTTCTGTTTTGTTATATCCATTTGTTTGTTTTGTTTTTTATTTTATTTATTTATTTTTGGCCACACTGCAGTGGCTTGTGGCATCTTAGTTCCTCCACCAGGGATTGAACCTGGGACCCCAGCAGTGAGAGCGCAAAGTGCTAACCACTGGACCACCAGGGAATTCCCTGTTTTGTTTTTTAGATTCTACATATAAGTGATAACGTGGAATATTTGCCTTTCTCTGTCTGACATTTCACAAAGCATTATACGTTTAGGTCCATCCACATCATTGCAAATGGCAGAATTTCACTCTTTCTTATGGCTGAGTAATATCCCATTTTATATATATGTATATATATATAACTTAATAGGGATTGCATTAAATCTGTAGATTGCTTTAGGTAGTATGGACATTTTAACAATAGTAATTCTTCCAATCCAAGAGCCCAGGATATCTTTCCATTTTTTTGAATCATCTTCAATTTCCTTCATTAATGTTTTATAGTTTTCAGAGTATAGGTCTTTCACCTCTTTGGTTAACTTTATTCCTATGTATTTTATTCTTTTTGATGCAATTTTAAATAGAATAGTTTTCTTGTTTAAACTCTTCATGTTTTAACATCTTCTAGTTTCTTCCACAGGTCATGGGAAGGTTTCTTTTTTTTTTTTTTTTTTGTGGTACGCGGGCCTCTCACTGTTGTGGCCTCTCCCGTTGCAGAGCACAGGCTCCGGACGCACAGGCTCAGAGGCCATGGCTCACGGGCCCAGCCGCTCGGCGGCATGCGGGATCTTCCCGGACCGGGGCACGAACCTGTGACCCCTGCATTGGCAGGCGGACTCTCAACCACTGCGCCACCAGGGAAGCCCATGGGAAGGTTTCTTATAGTAGAAACTTAGATTATTGATTTTAGACCTTTTCTTTTTGTACTACATGTATTCAATGCTATAAATTTCCCTTAAAGCACTGCTTTTGCTGTGTCCAATAAATTTTGGTATTTTGTACTTTCATTTTCATATAGTTCAAAATATTTTAAAATTTCTCCTAAGGTTTCCTCTTTGACCTGTGTGTTGTTTAGAAGTATGTTGTTTAATCTCCAAATACTTTGGGATTTTCCAGCTATCTTCCTGTTACTGATTTCTAGTTTAATTCCACTGTGGTCTGAGAACATAACTATAAAGGAACAGGATTGTATCTTGGGCATTGTGCATGTTTCATTGTAGGGGCTCTGGATTCTGTTATATTCTCAAAATGTGTTGATATTTTGTTTTATTAGGCAATTAACTTCAAGCTCTGCTCTTTGGATGGCAGCCCAAATCTCGATTCAGTTTTTTTTCCCCCCTCAGCTGAAGTCACTTCCATGCATGTGTGGTTCAGGGATCAACTAGAGGTTCGAACCAAGTTTATGCACAGGACCTAAGGCTCTCCCTCTTTGGCTAAGGCTGCCGCCTTCACTTTCTAGTACCTGTGGTTGATATGAAATTGTCCTTTGGTTCTTCAAGCCAGAAAGACTGCAGATTTTCTATCTGTGCTATGCTGGCTATGGTCTGCTCTCAAGTTCAAAGCCATAAAAAATGGTTAACTTCTCCCTTGTTGTTCCCTTTTTCCAGAGTCTACTTGCTTTTATTCACTCTCCAGTGCCTTGTGTATGTGTGTGTGTGTGTGTGTGTGTGTGTTTTGTCAACAGTTGTTATCTGTGGGAGGGTGAATTCAGTAAGGTCTCATTTGGTTACACTGGAAGAGAAAACCCCAAAACCAAATGTAGAGAGGTATCATCCCCACCTCATGGCCACCCAGCCAGCAAATTGAAGAATCAGCATTCAGACCCTGGGCTAACCTGCTCCAGTCCCTGTATGCACTTTTTATTATACGATCTGTTTTCCACCCCTTATTTGCCAACCGAGTCCCAGAACTTCTTAATGTTCAGGTGACAATGGTGGGGCTTTCCAGAGTCTCTGACTTTTCCTTTGCATAAAATCGATTCCAGTTAACAAGGGGATTTTTATTTATATGGGTTTGGGGTTTTTTGTTTTTGTTTCTGGGTTTGTACATTTCCTGTCCAGAGAAAGAATTGTGATCAAAGTGTGTCAGCTTTGAGGTTAGAGCTGTCTTCCAATCCCACCACTGACTTCCATGCGACCTTGGGCAATCCCTTCAGTGTCTTCAGCTGTAAAATGGGGGAAACAATAATATTGACCTCAAAAGGTTGTGGTGAGGGTTAAATGAGATACTTCATATAAAGGTCAAAGCTCAGTGCCTGAGAGACAGTGAACACTGACCTGTGAGACTCGCTAGAGTTTTCTCCTACCCTGAGGTAGTGGTGGCCACAGTGGGATGCTGCAGGAGATGTTTTCCCAGGAGATGGTGCAGTAAGGGCCCGGGCCCCTGAGAGGATGATGCTGACCTCCCTGGTCGGGCACGGCTTCTATCACCTCAGCCTCGGTGGCACAGGAGCCTGGAGTGGGGTGATTGGGTCCACATTTGTGGGAAAAGACACCCAAACCCAGGAAGATTTCACCACCACCTGAGATCGTAGCAGAGCTGGGAGGTCAGGCCAGCTCCCTGAGCTCTGTTCCCTAAATCAGTGATGTGTCCACTCTGGTGAGGTGCCCACTCCCCTCTCAGGCTGAGTCTCATGAGCAGGGGGTGGGTGCATGGGTGGGAAGCCTTCTTGGAGTCCAGGGGCCCAAGGGGAGGGGGCTGAGAGCGCTGTCACAAGAGGAGAATTGAGGAAGAAGTTTCCGTTGTAGTCTTTTCCAGCGAGGGGGCTGGAGCCATGTCTAGAAGGGACACAAAGAGAGGCGGGGAAATTGCTGCAGGAAGAAGGAAAGGCACAGATGGGGGAGTGGGGGCTGGTGAGTGGGAAGGGAAGAGGGGCAGGAAGAAAGCAAGCAGCTGTACCTGGGGCTGGTTTGGGCCTGGACACAGGCCAGCAGGCAGAAGCCGGAGCAGCGGTTGCCAGTCCCTCCTGGGGAGCTGGCACTGCATTGCAACAGGAAGAGAGAGCAGGGAAGGGTGCTGGGTGGTGGGGGGAGGCTCTGCCCACCCATCCCTGCTTTGCCAGGGCAATGCCCGAGCACGGAGACCTGAACATGCTATGTTGTTTTATCCATCAAACTTACTTAATTTTTTAAAAACCTCTGCCCAGACAGCTACTTGGGGTCTCTTTTTTGTAGATGTGGATCACGAGGCTCAGAGAGGTTAAAGGAGGAGCCTGAGGCGCCACCCAGCGTGTCGGTATAGAGCTGGGATGCTCCTTGCCTCCACCAGCTGCCTCTACCATCCTGAGCTGTGGCTCGGCTGGGTGTGGGGAGGGATGGGGACCACAGACCAAGGCCTTCTTGGTCTTGTTCCTCTGCCCACACCTGGCAGGCTCTTCCTTTTTTTTTTTAAATACATTTATTTATTTATTTTTGGCTGTGTTGGGTCTTTGTTGCTGCGTGCGGGTTTTGTCTAGTTGTGGCGAAGGGGGGCCACTCTTCATTGCGGTGCGTGGGTTTCTCATTGTGGTGGCTTCTCTTGTTGCGGAGCACGGGCTCTAGGCGCACGGCTTCAGTAGTTGTGGCTCACGGGCTTAGTTGCTCTGCGGCATGTGTGATCTTCCCGGACCAGGGCTCGAACCCATGTCCTCTGCATTGGCAGGCGGATTCTTAACCACTGCGCCACCAGGGAAGTCCCACTTCCTTTTTTTTAAATTAAAAAAAGTTTTCTGGCCGCGTTGGGTCTTCGTTACTGTGCGCAGGCTCTCTCTAGTTGCGGCGAGCGGGGGCTACTCTTCATTGCGGTGCGTGGGCTTCTCATTGTGGTGGCTTCTCTTGTTGCAGAGCACGGGCTCTACTTGCACAGGCTTCAGTAGTTGTGGCACGCGGGCGCAGTAGTTGTGTCTCGCGGGCTCTAGCGCACAGGCTCAGTAGTTGTGGCGCACAGGTTTAGTTGCTTTGCGGCATGTGGAATCTTCCCAGACCAGGGCTCGAACCTGTGTCCCTTGCACTGGCAGGCGGATTCTTTGCCACCAGGGAAGTCCTGGCAGCTTTTCCTGAAAACCACTCTCTCACATCATTTACTCATCCACTCATCATTCTTGAGTTCTACGCTGTGCACTGGACCCTGGGGAGACCACACTGAGCAAGCTAGAGGTGGTCCTTCCCTCCCAGAGCTTGCAGGCTTGTGCGGTCCCTGAGGAGACTCAGAGTGATCTGGAGTAAATTTTAAATCGAGTCTCCCCAGTGCCAACTTACACACACGCGCGCACACACACACACGTGCACGCACGCACACACAAAGTCCATCTGTTCTTTGAGTGGCATGGGATATTAACCTGCTTTAGCTCTCAGCCTGGGCCAAGCATCTCTCCCCAGCCACCAGGGGGCGCTATAAGGGCCGTGAGCAGGATTCCGGGGACGGAGCCTAGGGTGATGGCAGGCCCTCCAGCTCTGTGCGCCCTGTCCCTCAGGGATTTTGGGGATTTCTTCCCATGTGAGCCTCTTGGGCCACCATGTCTCTCCCCTCCTGCTTCAGCCCTGTAGGGAGAACCTATCCGCCTTCACGATGCCGGGTTTTGATGTTGTCACAAAGCCACCCAGAGGCTCTTCGGTCAGGCCTGAGCCCCAACGCTCAGCTGAGGTCGCGTTTTTCTCCCACGAGCCTCCAGAGTTCCTCATGCAGACACCCTCTCCCCTTTCCATCCCTCCTCCCTCCCAGGCCTGAGTGTCTGTGGTCACTCAGGCTCAAGCTAAAACGGCTGCTGCCCTCAACCAACAGGCCAGCTTCAAATCAGGCAGTTTAGGTGGGGAGACCCCAGTCAGCGGAAGCTGAGGCCAAGGCTCTCTTCCTCAAGCTGATGCCTTTTTCAGTTGGAAACCTTAGAAACAATGAGGTGCAATGGATTCAGCTCTTCTAGCCTTCAGTGGTCCAGGGAATCTGTGTTTGAGGGGAGGTAAAAGGAAGACAGACCTGGCAACTGCATGCCAGACGCTGTGCTGTGGGAGCTCCTCAAAGATATTCTCAGTCCTGATAGTGACTCTGTCGTGGGACTATCGTTATATTTTACAGGGTAAGAAATGGAGACTCAGAGAGGTTGAGTAACTTGTCCAAGGGCACACAGCTAGGAAGTAGCAGATCTGGGATGCCAGCACCTGTGCTCCTGCCCCTTCACCACATTGCAGGGGCTTCTGGTGCCCCCACCCTGCTCCCTGGCACTGCAGACAGCACGGTGCCCTCCTCCTATCCCAACCCCCCAAGCTATTAGACGTTGCTTCTCATCTTCTCCTGCACTTCCCAGCAGGCAGTCAGGGCCACCTTCCTCCCTGGTGCTAGGGAGGCTTTGAAAGGGAAGCACAGCGCCTTCAGGCCACAAACAGGCCAGGACCCCGTGGCCCAGGTGATTCCAAAGCAGAGTTACAGGGAGGGCTGAAATGACCTCTTCTTGAACCAAATCACCCAAGTTACAGAGATGCTGGACCAGAGCCAGGGAAGGAGAAAGAAAGCTAAAGAGATGGCTTGGAAAATGAAATGCTCTGATGGGTGCCAGGGGCCTCTGGGGCTGCGCACGTGATGGGAAGCCAGATTTCTCACTACCCATTCAGCCCCAGCCATGGCTGCTCTAAGCCTGGGTTATAAATAGCTGGGAATGTAAATGCTGGGCAGGGAGAGCAGAGTCCAGCTCACTCCTGGGCTGAGAAACATGGAGTGGGGGTGGGGGACAGCGGCTGCTCTGGAACCAGACTTGAGGTTTGCTGGAAAGATCTGTGCCCTCCAGCAACAGCTGTGAGCGAGATCTGGGTCCTGAGGCCTCCACAGGACCCCGGGATCCACGTGCACCCTGCTCTGGGTACCCAAAGGTGCTTAACTCCATCCTAGATGACCACGGACGCTTCACCAGGGTGAGGATGCCCCAAAGTCCCTGCTGATGAGAAGGGAGCTCACACACATTGAGTACCTGCTAGGTGCTGGGCACTGGCATATCATGATGCCATCGCCGAAATGAATGCATTAATAACAACCACTTCTGGAGTAGCTGCCGCATCGGGAAGTATGGCTAAGCCCTGTACATACAATGATATTATTGTGTTATGATTGTTAATGTCAACAGTAACACAATAACAGAAACTAAAACCTCTTGAACGTCTTTTATGCTTCAGGATCTGGCTTAGGCTTCACAGAGTATTTACACTACCGCAGCCAGCAGCATCACCAGGCTGCCACTGTTGTCTAAGTACAGCTGCTGTGTTCAGCATTCATTAAAGACTGTTGTCTGTCTAGTTTAACTTCATTCTTACAACTACCTTATGAGGTAGGTAGTCTTACCCTCATTTTGCAAATGAGGAAACTGAGGTACACAGAGATTAAATGACTTGCCCAAAGTCACGTGGCTACTAAGTGGCAGGTGGAGATTTGAATTTGGGTCTCTGACTCCAAATCCTTAGCTCTCCCCATGACACATCCCTTTCCAAGGGAACAGATGCTGAGAAATGCTTTTTGGATGAATGAATGAATGAATGAATGAGCAAAGGAACACGTATCTGCCAGAGGTGATGGGTGGCATTTCCAAGCCCTGAGAGGCTAAGCAGATTCAAGGTCCCAGAGCCAGACAGCAGCAGAGTGGGTAATGGGGTCTGGCTCTGGGCTCTTTGTGTCAGTTTCCCTCACACACCTTCTTGCTACTGCAGGCAGAAGCAGCCTCTTTTAGGCAATCCCTGTGTCCCTACTCATGCCTAGGGTAACGGGGGATTCTGATTTCCAGACTCCATTCCCACCCTTCAGGGAGCCTGGCAGAAGGCCCAGGGCTGGGCCCGCCCCTCCCCACTCAAGCAATCAAGGGCAACCGGCCAACCAGTCACGGGAGAGTTGTTTTATTATCTCTCCCTTTTCTCGAGGCGCTTTCAGCTGGAGGCATCAGCGTTCCTGCTGAGTGGGGAGGTGTTCCCTGGGGCCTCCAGCCTGGCTGGGCACCCCCTTCCCACCCAAGCCTTCCGGGACATCTGCCACTGAGGGTCTGTGCAGTGGTGTGGGGACAGCTTTGTGGCTTTGGGCAAACCACAGACCCTTCTCCGGGTCTTAGCTTTGACATCCCCCCAGAAGGGGGGATCGGGGGGGACCTTGATGGACGGTCAACAGCTCCCCTAGCCTCACTCTTGCTTGGAAGTAGAGGGGCAGGGAAAGAGTCGGGGCCTCCTGCCAGGCTCCCTGAAGGGTGGGAAATGAGTCGGCCAGGAAATTAGAATTTGCTGTTAATCCAAGCATGAGTAAGGGCAAAACAGTTGCCAAAAAGAGGCTGCTTCTGCTCCAAGGAGCAAGAAGGTTTGAGAGGGAAGCTTGTGCTGAGAGGCTGAAGCCAGGCCGCCTTACCTGCTCTGCTGCCCGACACCCGCTCTGGCTCCTGTTTCCTAGGGAACGGACCCCTCCTTCTCCCCTCTCTCAGTCATGCTTTTCCAAAGGGTGTCTACACACCCTGGCTTCACATCCTCATCATTTGCCCTTTCACCTCTTGCCATAGAGTTCTTGACCCTTCTCTCCTGTCCCCTGTCTCTGGTTTCATCCCCTGTGATCTCTGTGGCGGTTGGCCTTTCTGACCACGTCATCACTATTGTAATGCCCCACGCTCCTGTCTTCCTCAGATCTTGGATCTCACTGGCTGCATTCTCTCCATCCCTTCCCAAGTACTCACTCTTTTTTTTTTTTCTTTTTGCCATACCTCGGGGCTTGCGGGATCTTAATTCCCCGACTAGGGATTGAAGTTGGGCCCTGGCAGTGAAAGCTCTGAGTCCTAACCACTGGACCACCAGGGAATTCCCCCCAAGTACTCACTCTTAAATACTTAAATACTTTGTGACCACCTAGAGGGGTGGGATAGGGAGGGTGGGAGGGAGACGCAAGAGGAAGGGGATATGGGGATATATATATATATATATATATATATATATATATATATATATATATATATGTATAGCTGATTCACTTTGTTATAAAGCAGAAACTAACACACCACTGTAAAGCAATTATACTCCAATAAAGATGCTAGAAAAAAAAAATACTAGTGTTCTCCAAGACTGTGTTCTCACCTTTCTTTCCCAGCACTTCCCACCCTCCCCAAGTCTCTCATTCACTCCCAAGCCTTAGCAAGACCCCTAAGACTCAGCATTCAGCCCAACGTCTCTCTTCCGAGCCCTGGACCAAGGAAAACTCCAATCTCCCCACATTTTCTGAGGATGGCCCACAGCCCCTCAGATTCAAGATGTCACAGCTTGAACTCATCCTCATCCTCCCCAATCCTGACTGCTTTCTGAAGGCGCCGTTGTCCACCTGGTTGCTAAGGCAGAAACGTGAGATGCTCTAGGTCCTTTCTCTGCCCCCCACTGCTTCCCAGACCCCTCACCCATAGTCAGAAATGCTTGAATACCTCTGCTCTAGCCCCATAGTTGCTCAAACTGTGTATGTTTAATGACCAAAGGAGCAAATGAATGGACTGGCCTGGCACGGTCTCCCAGTTTGCTGGATATCTCAGGATTCATGGCATTTCAGCTCAGAGAACGGTCCTTCCAGTGGCAGTAGCAGGAGGAGCTGGAAGGCTTTCTATTGCCCACTTCCTTTCAGTTGAGATCCCAGGTTGGCAGCTTCTCTTCAGTCTCGTCTCTGTCTTCCCAAGTATATACCTTGACACATCAATCCCTGGGATTTCTCTGTGTGAAGGACTGTGAAGAAAGTCTGGTTACACCAGGTCAAGTAAAGATGAACAGTTGCCTTTATTGCAGGACTTCTCAGAGCCTTTAATATGCTAAGGGACACTGTGCATCTCGAAGAGGGACATAGAGCTGGCATCACTCTCTAATTTGTTTGAACACCAGACCCTTCCTCAATCACATTGGCCAAAAGGTGGGAATAACTCAAATGTCCTCCAGCTGATGAATACATCATCAAAATGTGGGATACCCATACAATGGAATATTATTCAGGCATAAAATGGGATGAAGTACCAACACATGCTACAATATGCTGGACTCTGCAAATATTATGCCAGGTTAGAGAAGCCAGACACAAAATACCACATATTATATGACTGTTTATGTAAAATGTCCAGAATAGGAAAACCTATAGGAACAGAAAGTAGAATAGTGGATGCCTGGGGCTTGGGAACATGGGGCATTAGAGGGTGATAGTTGCAGGGCAGAGTTTCTTTTAGAAGTGATGAAAATGTCCGAAAATTGATGGTGGCAATGGTTGCACAACTTTGGATATACTAAAAATCATTGAATTGTACAGGTTAAATGTGTGAATTGTATGGTATATGAATTAAATCTTAATAAAGCTGTTCCAAAACACAAAAAACAAAAAAGCCTTTCCTCAAGGAGCTTTTTGAAGGACTGGGATTCTAAGGAACTTATTTGGGAAACAAAGATCTAAGTCAGGCCAGCTGGGTCCCCCTGGGGGCCTGGAGGACAAGCAAGGTTCACCTGTGGATCTTTTTTTTTGGCTGTGTTGGGTCTTTGTTGCTGCGCGCGGGCTTTTTCTAGTTGTGGCGAGCGGGGGCTACTCTTCGTTGCGGTGCGCGGGCTTCTCATTGCGGTGGCTTCTCTTGTTGCAGAGCACGGGCTCTAGGCACGTGGGCTCAGTAGTTGTGGCTCGTGGGCTCTGGAGCGCAGGCTCAGTCGTTGTGGCTCGGGGCTTAGTTGCTCCACAGCAAGTGGGATCTTCTCAGAGCAGGGATGGAACCTGTGTCCCCTGCATTGGCAGGCGGATTCTTAACCACTGCGCCAGCAGGGGAGTCCTCACCTGCGGATCTTGGATCTTGGAACTTCCCCAAAGGAAGTCCACATGGTTTTCTTTGTGAAGAGAGCCGGAGTCTGAATAAGTGCCCTGCATCCTTTCATTCCCTCTGGAGGGCGCAGGGACAGGGCCGAGGTTGAGCTCCCTTTGGCACCTGGGCAGAGAGGACTGGCCCTTCCGTGCTCGTTTACCAGCCTCACCTGGGAGCCGGCAGGCAGGGCCACGCTGTTCCATAGGCGACCTCTGTCCCGGTGGGGAAGCCAGCCCAAAATAGCGCAGGCTGGGACACCATTTGGGAAACCAGATGGGAAAGTCTGGGGCTTGGGAAGAAGCAGATGTGGGTTTTGTTCCCAGTTCGGCTGCCATTCTGGGTGACCTTGGGTGCAGTGTTCAGTCTGGGTCTGAGCTTTCCCACTTTGGAAAAGAAGAAATGAATTTCTGCTCTTCTCTCTCAACAAGTCTTCTGTCGGAAGCCAAGCCGAAGACTGTTAAGGTTGGAAGGGACTCTGATGCTTGAATCTACACTCTCCTCTCTCCACCAAGCGGACCTGCTTGAAGCCTTCCAGTGCTAGGGAGCTCACTACCTCCCATTTCATTGTTCAGTAGCTGTGAAAGGTCATGGGGCCCTCAGACCTCCCTTGGTGCCACGAGGCCACTCCCCACTCAGGGCAAACTTGCCCATTCCTGCTTCAGGACAAATGTCCTGCTCCATTCCAGCCCCTAGCCTGTCACTTACCTCCCTGGTCTGGGCCACCTGTCCCAGCCTCCTATCACCTCTCAGGTGATGCTGTATGATGCCTTGGCGGCTCCCTTTCCCATCCAGTGGCGAGCCCCAAGTTCACCCACCCCCTCCTAACTGCCCACCCTCCCCAGGAGTGCGGCACTTTGAGCTGAGCACAAGCCTCCAGCACAGCCTAACCAGGGCAGCCTGGCCGCAGCAGGGCCAGGCAGGGCAGAGGAGCATTACCTGTCTACCTTCTAGAATCCACCTTCTAGTGATGTGCAAGGTCACAGGGAGCAGAATACCCTTGGCATCTAGGAATGCCATCCTCCTTAGAGGTACCCATGTGGCACCACTGTCTCCCTTGTTCAGTGCCCTGATGGGTGTGAAGTCCTATCAGATGACGCCCCCAGGATGGCTCCCTCTCTCACTGTGTGACCTCACCAGGTCCTCCCCTTCACTCCCTAGACCCCCAGGCCTTCATTTGCTCTTCTGTGCATTGGTAAGTTGGGTTCTGCCACTGGCAAGCCTCCTTGGCTCTTCAGGGCAGCCCGGTGCCCAGGCTGTCCTCCCCCCTGCATTGGACATCCTCGCTGTGTTGGGGGTCTAGCCCATCATGCCCCTTGTCTGGCTGGCTAGAAGCAGCCGAATCCCGCACCCGGCTGCTATCTCGTGAGTCACTGCACCATAGCGTGTTTATTAGGACGGTGGGAGCTCATTTTGCCAACTTGGAACCACAGGAGCTGGCTAAGTTTAGAACAAGGCTTGAGAGTGAGGACGACCTGTTCCTTTTCCTTCTGGCAAAACACGAGACTTGAGCTATTCTTTTCATCTTCATTCTCCCAGACAAGTCCTAAGCTTCATTTACCACTAGATCTGCCTTCTCCCAACACAAACTCCTCTGTAATTAAGTGGGGGGAAACACCCCTGATCATCCTAAGGTTGAAAAGCAGCAGATCATTGGAATGTTTCAAGGAATATAACACAGGCTCTGAAAAAGAGATGCCTTTATACTTCAAGCAGATGTACCTAACCCAGTTCCTGTGGATGGGCTTCGCGGAACACAGGGCTCCCTGAATTCTTGGGTGAATGTGCTTTTCCCTGGGGAAATGGCTCACAGGTTTTTATCAGATTCCCAAAGGGGTTCGTGACTCTTGCTAAAAATTACACATCTCACATTTAGGAAAAGATGACCATCCCATGCTTGCATTGCAGAGTCTTCCCTAGCTTTGGGGTTTCTGTTATTAAATATTAGATGCCCTCTCGAGATCAGCACTGGGAGTGAAATCTCCAGAACCTGGGTCAGGCTTGGTTTGAAGAAACCGCACTGTTGGAGGAGAGAGGTCTGGAGCATTCGATCTGGTGGGTAGTGAAGTCACCAGTGAACTTGGGGAGTAGGTCAGATGGGCCAAGGCGAGTGATTCCGAATTAAGAGGGTAATAAAAGGAAGGGAGAGGCTAGGTGGGATGTTCTACCAAATCAGACACTGAGATGGGTCCAATATTAGCACTTACAGGGCCAAGTAATGTTGGTCTGTTAACTTTCATTTATTCCATTCACAGTGATTTGCTGTTTTCCATTCTGGAGAGCACGTACTTTAGACTTGATGGCACACACTTATTCTCCTGTTGGCTGCCTGAAATCAACTGAGTTCTTTCACGTCCCTTAATCCCACTGCCCTAAACTCAAATGTTCTGCAAACATGGAGTACATGGCCTTGACCTGAAAATTCATGTGAATGTAACTGACATCCTATGTAATTGGGAAGGTAAGCCTGCTGTCAAAAGAAAATAAGTGATTAAGTGATATATTCAGGTGTCAAATGCCTGTGACCTTTCACTTATCTACAGCACCACCAGGCCTCCCTCCTCCCTCCTCCAAGAAGTTAATAGAGAGTTTCATGTAACCTGCCAGAGTCTCCAGGGTGTGAAACTGGAGGAGTAGGAGAGTTACCTAGCTAGTATCCATTAGTGGGCAGCAAATTAGTCCATGTGCTAATACCTCTGCCTTCCATTGTGTAATCTGGCCCTTTAACTGATGGCTGCTGTCTGCATTAAGGCCTAGACTCCAAACTGAGAGCTGCCATTTGAAGTGACCTCGGGAAGTCACTAAACCATTCAGAACTTGGTTTTCCTAACTTAAAAAATGGGGAAGGGGCTTCCCTGGTGGCGCAGTGGTCAATAATCCACCTGCCAGTGCAGGAGACACAGGTTCGAGCCCTGGTCCAAGAAGATCCCACATGCCACGGAGCAACTAAGCCCATGCACCACAACTACTGAGCCTGCGCTCTAGAGCCTGTGCTCCACAACAAGAGAAGCCACCGCAACGAGAAGCCCGCACACTGCAATGAAGAGTAGCCCCCGCTCTCCGCAACTAGAGAAAGCCTGTGCACAGCAACGAAGTCCCAATGCAGCCAAAAATAAATAAATATTTTTTTTTAAAAAAATAGGGAAGGGGCTTCCCTGGTGGCTCAGTGGTTGAGAGTCCGCCTGCCGATGCAGGGGACACGGGTTCGTGCCCCGGTCCGGGAAGATCCCACATGCTGCGGAGCGGCTAGGCCCGTGAGCCATGGCCGCTGAGCCTGTGCGTCTGGAGCCTGTGCTCCGCAATGGGAGAGGCCACAGCAGTGAGAGGCCCGCGTACCGCAAAAAAAAAAAAAAAAAAAAAAAAATAGGGAAGATGATGAATCCTTGCCTATACACCCTAGAGAAGCATTTGAGAGGTAAAAGAACTCACACGTATTGACAATCTACTGTGTGTCAGGCCTTCTGCTTACAACGATTATCCTTTTTTAAACTTTACAATCTTTAAAAAAATCTCCCAGGATTGCTATAAGTGCCCACTAAGACCAAATACTCAACAGATGTGAAGTGAGCACTTTATTCCAGGTCCCGAGGATACAGCCGTGAGCAAGACAAAGCCCCCCGCCTCGTGGAGCTGATATTCTAGCAGAGGAGATAGACAATAAGCAAGTAAATGTGTACAACGTCAGGGAGTGATAAGGGTAATGAAGAAAAATGAAGCAGAGGGGAAAGAGAGGAAGGAGGATGTGTGTGCTGTTCCCTGACAGGGGACTATTTGCGCAGAGAACTGAGGAAGTGAAGGAGCAAGCTGGACTCTGGGAGGAGAGAATTCCAGACAGAGAGACCAGCAAGTGAGAAGGCCCTGAGATGGGGATGTGCCTGGCTTCTCTGAGGAACTAGTGGTCACTGGGGCTGGAGCAGAGTGATCTGGGGGTGAACGTTATGGGGGAAAATTGGTGAGAAAATGGAGACCCCAGTCAGGACTTCGAATACTAGGACCATGGATACGAAAATGCACAGGTGACCCTTGAACCACGCAGGGGTTAGGGGTGCCAATACCCCTCTCCCCGCTGCCACACGCACTTGAATATCCTCGGGCTGCTTTCTCTGTCTCAAAAACAAAGGGATTGATAAATGACTCACTCAAAGGCGAGAAGCTGAAACAGTTGGGATATTTTCAGGTCTCAAACTCTAGTTCTTTTGATTCCACATATTGTGATCTCTAATCAAACGCAAACTTTTCCCTACCTTTAGTTAACTTAAAGATCTGTAAAATGGGGACTTCCCTGGTGGCACAGTGGTTAAGAATCCACCTGCCAATGCAGGGGTCATGGGTTCGATCCCTGGTCCAGGAAGATCCCACATGCTGCAGAGCAACTAAGCCCGTGAGCCACAACTACTGAGCTTGCACGCCACAACTACTGAAGCCCGCAAGCCTAGAGTCTGTGCCCTACAACAAGAGAAGCCACCGCAATGAGAAGCCCCTGCTCGCCACAACTAGAGGAAGCCAGCCTGCAGCAACGAAGACCCAACGCAGCCATAAATAAATAAATAAATAAATAAATTTATTAAAAAATAATAATAAAAGAAAAATGGCTTTAAAAAAAAGATCCGTAAAATGGAAATACAGGTACTATATTTATTGGAAAAAAATCCTCATGTAAGTGGACCCATGCAGTTCAAACCTGTGTTGTTCAAGGGTCAATTGTACTGCAAATAGTTAAACACTGTGCATAACAGATGCATCGCTCCATTTATCTGTCTTAGGAGTCTTTCAAACTTTTGTATATTTTTGAAGAGGTATATATTTCATACAGTAAAAAACTAGATTTTTAAAGTACCATCCAATGTAACCATCATGCAAATCAAGGTAAGAACATTTCCATCACCCCAGAAAGTTCCCTGGTGCCCTTTTTTCAGTGAATATCCTACTCCCCAGAGGCAACCATTGTTCTGACTTCTATCACTAAGAGATTAATTTTCCCAGTTCTTGAACTTCATATAAATGGAGTGGATTCATACAGAGTGTGCTCTTGCGTGAGGCTTCTTTTACTCAGCATAAAATGTTTGGGAGATTCATCCATGTTGTCACATGTATCTGTAATTCATTCCTTTTTATGGTTGAGTAGTAGTCCATTTCCCAACACCTGGAATTGTTGGTCTTTTTACTTTGAGTCATTCTCAAGGATATGAAGTGGTAACTCATCATGGTTTTAATTTCAGTTCCCTAATTATGAAAGATGCCAGCACCCTTTTTATTTGCTTACTGGACATTCATATGTTTTCTTTTGAGAAATATCTGTTTAACTCTTGTATTTATCTTTTTAAAAAAATTGATTTAGTAAGAGTTCTTTATATGTTCTAAATATGAGTCCTGTGTCAGATTTATCTGTTGTGAATATTTTCCCCCAGTCTGTGGTGTGGTTTTTTACTTCCCTAAGTGTGTCTTTTGGTGTTTCTAATTTTGATCATGACAAGTTTACCAATTTTTTAAAATACTTAATCCTTTAGTGTCCTGCCTAAAGAAATCCCAAGGTCAAGAAGATATTCTCCTATGTTTTCTTCCAGAAGCTTTATAGTTTTATCTTTTACATGTCAGTATGTGATCCGTCTTGAATTAATTTCTGTATGTGATGTGAGGTAGGGGGAAAGCTTTTTTCCCCCTATGGATATTAATTTGTAGAACATGGAAATCTATTTGATGGAGTCTCACACATAAATTGTCTTGGGTAAGTTATGCTTGTCATACACTCTGTCTCCCAAAGTTGATTATCCAGCTTCCTGTAGAGCCCCGGCTTGGAAGATAAAATGATGACAGTGAAAGAAACAAATCCCTAGTTGGAGAACAGACGTATCAGAAAAAATACCAATTGCCCATCTGTAATTTTGTCCAGCCTTTAGCTTCCCTCATTGTCCAAGCTGTGTTTGCCTTCCCATGGCCAGAGCCAATGAGGGCAGAGGTGAAGGGGAAGACAAACTTGGAGCTGGATGATAGGAAACACCGGAGCAGTGGCTGAGAAAGCCCCACAGAGCTGAGCCAGGCTTGCTTGGAAGCTGGCTGGTCCTTTGGGGCCCTTAGCAGGAAGGCTAACTGCCCATCCTCCCTATGTCTCTCTCCTGTGATTTGTGGAGGCCGGCAATATGAAATCTCAGAGGTGCAATGCAGATGACTGGGTCTGTGGGCCAACCCCTCCTCCTACAAGGCTAGAATATCCTCTGCAGCATTGCAACCTGTGATCTGGAAGCAAGGTGGGTGGGAGGACCCAGTGCTAGTTGAGCATTGACTATGCAGCAGTTATCTTCATCCTAGGGGCTTGTGTATGTTATTCACTCATTCATCCCTTTGTTCCATTTGCCCTACCACCTTACGAGAAAGATTCCTCCTCATTTTACAGATGAGGAAGCTGAGGTTCCAAGAGGTTAAGTGTTTTTCCCAGAATTTCTCCACTCATAAGTGGGGGAGTTAAGATTCTCTTTTCCACTGTCCCCTCCACTGCAGCACACTTCCACTGTGCTCCAGCCCTTCCCAACCACTTGCTGCAAAGAAATCAGACCACTGCATGGCCACAGTCTTTCACCCTGAGGAACTTGCAAACAAGCAAAAAGAAATACATATGGTGTATTCCCCATTGACGTTTACCCCCAAATAACCCCAGTTTCTTATGGCACCAAGAGCCTTTCAGGTCCAACGCAGGGATTTTGTTGTATCAAATGAAATCTAATATAAAATTATTTTGGACATTCCTTTGGACTTAATTGACTCAGCCAACCCTCTTGAGATGGTACTGAAGAATCAGCAAGCTCTTTGCACACTGCCATACGTCTTAGTCCATCTGGGCTGCTATAACAAAAAGACCATGGACTGGGTGGCTTAAACAACAAACATTTAGGGAAGCCCCCATCTGTGCACATTCGCTCCAGAATAAGATCTGGTGTAACCCCTGGTCAGCCAAGGCCCATAGATCTGGTGTAACCCCTGGTCAGCCAAGGCCCATAGATCTGGTGTAACCCCTGGTCAGCCAAGGCCCATTTGTTTCTTCCAAAAACAAGAGGGGCTGGTGCCCCAAAGTCTAACTTAAGACATTTCCTTCCCCAACACAGAGAACAAGGAAACTTTGAAGTTTATATTTCTTTTCCCCTAAGAAAAAGTTTCAAAAGCCTCAGATAAATGTTTTAGACAAGGCTTAAGGGTAAAGCACTGGGCTTCGGGCTCCCTTCCCCTCCTGTCCCCTCTAGGGATCTCTGCACGTGGAAAGGTGTCCACAAGCCCAGCCCCCTTGGGGGGAAGGCAGAGGAGTAGGAGAGACTGCCCCCTCTCGGGGCAAACCCCAGGGTGTAAGGTTTAAGTTCTTCTCTTTGTCATTTTCCTGTTATACCCACTTCTGTGCCAGGCTTGGTAAAGGATTGTACTGCTTCTCAGATGCCAATGGAGCCTCAGAAGGAAGTAACGCAGGGTCACACAGTTAGTGACAGGCGGAGCTGGGATTCCAACCCAGGCTGCCTGGCCCCAGAGCTTCGAGCTTTTATGTTGAACCAGCAGCCTTTCCTGTCTTAAGTCTTTTCATCCAGCCAGCCCAGGGCTCCCTCACTCTTGCCCTGATGGAAGCTTCCTCTTGTCTACCCTGAGTCTCTCTTGCTGTCCCTCTTGCTTTGCTTCCTCTGCCTTCGGCGGAGACGCTCACTCCTCTGGCAGTCTCGGGCCCTCCTGACCACAGCCATCTCTCAGCTTCTCTCTCCTTCCCCGAGCAAGAACTCCATCCTCAAGGCCAGGGTTTCAGACAAACCCTTCATTCCAAGCCTCTCCCTGCTGTCACTTTGTGTTTCAACACTGGCTTCTCTCCACCTCCTCCCAGAGTCCTCCTTGGCCCTGACTGGGTGCGGCCGTGCCCCCTACACCCCGCGTGGCTTTTTCCTCCATCTTTGCAATTACACAGGCTTCATGATCTAATGCTTTCAATCCTACGTACGGAAGTCATATAATTCAACCTGTTCTTCCCAACTGCTCTGTTCTAGTTCCTGGAGGCCCTGCATGGGCATGTCCTATAGAGGTGATATTTTCTCTCTGGCTAGGGTAAGGGCATGAATGAAAGTTCTCAGGCTTGAAAGATGGGCATTGAATTCTGCTTTGGCCACTTACCAACTCTGTGGCTTTGAGGGAGTCTCTGACCCTCTTGGAGGGTCCGTTTCCTTGTCTCTAGCTCCCTTCTCCTTGGACTCTTATGAGGAGTAATTGGTATAAGTGTTTCATCATTCCAAAAATATTTCCCTTTTGAGCGAGTGACATGCATTGAGTATCAAGCACAGTGTCCCCACCTTCAGTTTAGTAGCTTACAAGTAAGCAGATAAGGTACCTCCTGGCTGTGTCTGATACGCACTAGGGACTTAGAAAATGTGTGGTCCCTCCTCCCTCTCCGGACTGGGAAAGATCTCTTTACATTTATTTCACTGGAAAATTTCCCATTTCTCTGCAGTTTCCCAGGAACAAGCCATCTCTGGTGTGGTTTTGCAAATTAGTACATCCCTCTGCAGATGGCAGGCCTGAGATCAGAGAAGTACACCCCGGCTAAAAAGTCACAAGGCAGGCTGCTGGGTGGGTGTCAGGGATGGCACCAAATTGAGTTGGAAGACTCAGTTCCCCCTCCCCTCCCCCTGCCCCTCTCCGTCCTGCTTGGACAGTTCCAGGCCTTGATGAGTTCCTGGTCTACCCTCTCATCTTCTCCATCCTGGTGTGCCTGCTTTTCTCCAGCTTTAGTGAAAAAGAGAATTGATTAATTTGTGTATCTGGGAAGCCCAAGGGCAGGGCAGGCAAGGCTCAAACAAGGTCTTAGGGCACTCTCTGTCTTTTCTGCTGCCCTTTTACAGTCCCCAGCTGACCTTCTTGTAGCAAGAAAGATGTTCCATGGCAGCCCCAATTCTGTTTCCTACTCACTTAACACCTCTGTGGGAAAGACCACCTTTCCCAGTAGATTCAGCACAAAACTCCAGGGACGGCCTCTGACTGGCCCTGCCTAATCACATGCCTGGTTCGGAAGCATTAGCTGTGCAGGTAGGGTTGGGTATTCTAATGGGGTGTATGTCTACCTTTGGGAGCCGGGGTGAGCAAAGGGCAGGGTCAGCTCCCCAGAACCTCACAGACTGAATTTCCTCCCAGAAAGAGTGGCGTGTCGCCAGAAAGGAGGAAGGCTGTCAGACGGGCAAAACCAGCAGATACGGCCCATTGATGCCTTGACTTTCAAAGCCTCAGTTCTGTACCCACAGCTGCTGGTGGTGCCTCTGCCTCTTTTCAGAGAAGCTACAGGGAGAAAAGAGTGTGGTTGTTGAGGTCAGGTGGATCTGGGTACAAACTGTATTTGTGAGAAATTCCCTGGTGGTTCAGCGGTTAAGACTCGGCGCTTTCACTGCCGGGGCCTGGGTTCCATCCCTGCTCAGGGAACTAATATTCCGTAAGCCGCAGAGTGCGGCCCAAAACCAAACCAAACCAAGAACGAACAAACGAAAAACAAACTGTAGTTGTGTACCTCAAACTGTGGGTATGGAACTGTGTGACATGAATCAAATTCCTCAATTTCCTCATCTATAAAATGGGGATAACAGTTCCTACTTCACAGACTTACCATGAGTATTAAACAAGCCAACCACCAAGTCCTGCACTTGTTGTAGACGAGCTAGTTAATCTACGTCTGATCTCCTTGCCTTTGGTTCCTGACCTCCAGCTTGGCTCCTGGGTCCCAATTCCTGAACTCAGACCAGGTCTGTCTGTACTTAGGGACCCACCCTCTCCTCCCGCCTGGACTGAATTCACAGAGGGGCTCACTGTGATCAAGTGGCAGAAGTTCTTACCAGGACATGATGCACGTGGTTTTGTGTTTGTTTGTTGTTTCCATCTTGATGAAAAATGTGCCGGTTTTACGCTGTCACAGAACAAATAGAACCTTGACGTATGTGAACCTATGAACATACATAGACCCTCTATTTATGTGCCTGATTTAATTAACTGAGTTTCATGTTTTATCATCTTAAGAATGCTGCATTTCTTAGGGATGGAACTTTCCACTTCCTTCCTTCCTTTCTCTCTCTCTCTCTCTTTCTCTTTCAACCAATACTGCCTTAGTGCATGCTGTGCCCCCGGCTTTGGGCTAGATGCTGGGGGTCTGCTGGTGAACAAGATGGACACAACCCCACCTTCACAGAGCTGAATGGCTAGCAGGGGAGATATATATATATATGTCTTTTAAGTGTAGCTGACAGGACTGCACTGGATGTGGGGAAAAGAAAGAGAGGAATCAGGAACGAGTCCAATGATTTTGGCTGTGCACATGGCAGGGTGATGTTGCCATGGTCTGATATGGGGGAGTAGCGTGGTCTAATATGAGCTTGGGGGATCAGGAGCTCTGTTTTGGACACACTGAGTTTGAATGTGTCTGGTAGAAATCCACATGGATATGCAGAGAGGCAGGTGGAACTTGGAGGTCAGGGCAAGGTCAGCTCCTGGATGAGCCCAGAGAGGAGGGTAGGACCAAGGCCTGCCTCAGGCCTCCGCAGTTGGAGATTGGACCATGAGGGAAGCCCAGCAAAGAGACCCAAAAGGAGTAGCCAGGGAGGCTCAGTCATCACCCTCAACTTCAGTTTCCTTGTGTCACTAGGCATTAGTGGTTAATGACCCTTCCTTCCTAGGGTGGGTGAGGCTCTAGGATGATGCAGTAAAAGTGCTCAAGACGGTGCAAGTATATCTTAGCTAAAAATAAGCACCTTTTCTCTGACCCTTCTCAAAAATTGCTAACCCCACCTTCTGGTCTTAGCTGTGAGGAGAGAGCATCTCGGGGAGGGCTGGAGCCCTACTAGACCTGGCGGTCCAGGCACCTGGCACCTAGGACTAGCCGAGGCCCATCGCCAAGCTAGCAGGCTTGTGCAATAGGCTTGGCCCCCAAAGGGGAGGCCTGGACACCCCCAGGGACAGGGCCTGGCTGAAGCCTGCGATTAAGGAGGGTGAGCATTTCAAGTCTTTGTAACTGTGCTATTCAATAGAAATGTGACCTCATTTTATGCTCCTGAGCGCTGAAGCCCTCTCAGAGGTCCAGGGCAAAGGGAAGAGAGGCAAGTGTGCTCCATTTCAGCCTCCATAAAATGGGACTAATAGCTGCAGATCTGTAAATAAGTGTAAGGACTAGTATCTTTCAGTAGCCCCCTCCCCTCTTAGGCACTCACACCCTCACCTGCCTCACTCTAGTACCATCTAGGGGAATAAGAATTTCAGTAGAGGACTTCCCTAGTGGTGCAGTGGTTAAGAATCTGCCTGCCAATGCAGGGGACACGAGTTCGAGCCCTGGTCCAGGAAGATCCCACATGCCGCGGAGCAGCTAAGCCCGTGCGCCACAACTACTAAGTCTGTGTTCTAGAGCCTGCGAGCCACAACTACTGAGCCCACGTGCCACGTCTACTGAAGCCTGAGCGCCTAGAGCCGGTGCTCTGCAACAAAGAGAAGTCACCAGAATGAGAAGCCCGTGCACCACGACCAAGAGTAGCTGCAACTAGAGAAAGCCCACGCACAGCAACGAAGACCCAACGCAGCCAAAAATAAAGAAATAATTAGTTAAAAAGAAAAAAAACCTTAAGAAAATATAAAGAAAGGGACTTCCCTGGTGGTGCAGTGGTTAAGAATCCGCCTGCCAATGCAGGGGACACGAGTTCGAGCCCTGGTCCGGGAAGATCCCACATGCCACAGAACAACTAAGCCCCTGTGCCACAACTACTGAAGCCCACGCACCTAGAGCCCATGCTCTACAACAAGAGAAGCCACTGCAATGAGAAGCCCGCACACCACAACAAAGAACAGCCCCCGCTCGCCGCAACTAGAGAAAGCCCACGCACAGCAACGAATACACAATGCAACCATAAAATAAATAAATAAATACATAAATACATAAATAAATTTATATTAAAAAAAAGAATGTCAGTAGAAAAAGACAATAAACTCTTCTCAAATGGTGGCATTTCAGGGCCCACAGTTATCAGGGTGTGGGTTGTGCTTACGGGATGGAGGTGGCACAAGGGAACATTTTCATGTCTTTGCCTTCTGCCTGGGACTAGGTCAGTGCTGTCTCTACTTCCGGTAAAGCAAGTCCTCCCGGGATATTAAATCCAGCTTGAGAAAGGTCTATCTATTAATTAAATTGGCTCATTTAATTCAACAATGAATCACACACCTTGGGAGCACTGGGCTGTGAGGCCAGTCCAGTGCAGGAGGCAGATGAGGAAATGAAGAGCTTCAAGGCAGGGATGTCTTAAGATGCCAGGGGCAAGTTCTGAGAACTTTAGCAGCTTGGAGGAAGTGAGCTGGGCCAGTCAGGAGGTGAGGGAGGGCTTCCAGGAGGAGGTGGCACCCGAGTCCTGAGTGGTGAGTTGGATCGCATGAATAAAGGTGAGTTGGTTGGCCTCTGGGCAAAGGGTAATTTGAAGGTCGTTTGGCTTGTGATTTGATAGGTCCAGGGACTGAGGCTACATTTCTGGTTATTCTGTGAATGTGTGGGTGACCCCTGACAGTCACCTAATTTCTCTGGTTTTAAACCCATGGAGCTACTAACCACATCTGGGAAATGTGCAGTTCAAGCAAACTAACATAGGTCAAAGAACTCTGAAGAGTTCAAGAATGATGGGACAATAGAGACGCAATGCATTCTCATTACCATTAATTACATTAGAGGTGGGGGAAGTGGCTCTTGGCCCTCAGATCCTACGAATTTTTGAACCTGAATCAGATGTGTGCTTGGTTACCTGGAAGCAGGCAACACAGCAGGGGCGCTGGAAAAAGAAAGAGTTTGGCTTCAATGAATTTATCTAGAATTATGCAATCAGAAAATCTAGAAAGAAGCTGTTTTCATTTTAGCATACATCCAGATTTTGTTTTATGGTTTTGATTTTTTTTTTTTTTCTTCTTGCTGTACGCGGGCCTCTCACTGTTGTGGCCTCTCCCGTTGCGGAGCACAGGCTCCGGATGCGCAGGCTCAGCGGCCATGGCTCACGGGCCCAGCCGCTCTGCGGCATGTGGGATCCTCCCAGACCGGGGCACGAACCCGTGTCCCCTCCATCGGCAGGTGGACTCTCAACCACTGCGCCACCAGGGAAGCCCCTATGGTTTTGATTTGATTTTGATTCATGTTTGTGGGAATGGGCACCATCACCTTTTTCAATGCTTTGACCCTGGAAAGGATAGTACAATATCTTAAATTTCTAGTCAGTTCCCACCCCTTTCCAAACAACCTTCCAGAAACAGCTCAACCTCAACTCAACTCCCTAACTATGTTCATCACTCCCTTTTGCAGGCTGTGATCATTTGGAAGCTTCTGGAATCAAAAAATCATATCATAGCTCTGGAAATTATTGATACTAAACAGTGTCCTGTGCCAGGCTCAGAGGTTAAAGGCTTTCTATGCATTGTCCCCTTAATCCCTTTGACAGCCCTACCCGGGCAGTTTACTCAGGAAAACCTTGAGCCTCAGAGAGACAAAGCGACTTGATTGAGGTCACATTGTGAATGAGGGTTAGAAACGGAATTAAAACCCAGTCTGCCTCACTCTGCAGCACTGGCCCTTGACCATTCCTTGTGCTAGCCTCCTGGAGGCTAGAACCAGAGGGGGCAGAGAGATGATCTCATTCTGAGTCTTCACTTAACAAAATTACCTGACATTAACATGGTACCTCATTTACTTCCAAATCCCTATGGCCAGGTTCTCTGCTCAGGTTACTTTTACACCTATATGTGATATATGTGAGTATAAATTTAATAGGAAAGGAGGTTTCTTTCAAATGACCCAGTAGGATATTTAAGTGCCTATCAAGAAATTCAGTCTTGCAAAAGCAAAACAGTGTTCTTAAATTACTGACTTTATCTTGCTCTGTGACATTTGCAAGGTTCCTGACCATTCATTCAATAACGATTTATTTAGCGCCTGCTGAAACTGTGCAACTCAGACTGGGATTTGAACCCACGGGCTGGGACTTGAACCCGGCCAGAACCCAGATTGGGACTTGAACCCATGGCCTTTTAACTGAGACCACACACCTGATCTCAGGACTTAATGAAGCTCAGATTCTTGATGTTTCATCACAGAAAGAATTCAGTGAGAGACAAAGAGATAGGTAAGAAGTGGATTTATTTAGACAGAAACACACTCCATAGACAGAATGTGGGCCATATCAGAAGGTGAGAGGCTCTGAAATATGGGGTGGTTAATTTTTATGGGTAATTTCATAGGCTAATGAGTGGGAGGATTCTTCCAACTATTTCAGGGAAGGGGCAGGGATTTCCAGGAATGGGGCCACTGCCCGCTTTTGGCCTTTTATGGCTAGCCTCAGAACTCTCATGGCACTGGTAGGTGTGTCATTTAGTATGTTAGTGTATTACAATGAGCATAAAATGAGGCTCAAGGTCTACTGGAAGTTGAATCTTCCGCCATCTCGGATCTAGTTAGTTCTAACCAGTTTTTTTCATGTCCTATGGCTATGTCATTCTTTTAAATGTCGTGCCCTGCCCCCTTCCCTCCTGTTTTACTACTATATACCATGCAGTAAGTCCTAGGGATATAGGAACGGGCAAGGCTTCTGGATAACAAGTGCCTATATAAACAAGGAGACAAATCCCTAAGCCAACCAGGTTGACAAATGGTGATAAAGTTGATGAAAGAAGCAAACAGGGCAGCATGACACAGTGACAGGGCAGGGAGTGGCTGCTCTGGAGAGTTTGGTCAAGGAAAGCCTCTCTGGGGAGGCGGCATCTGAGCTGAGAGCTGAGGGATGAGAAGGCCCTGTGCATCTGGTCAACCAGAGAGCAGACACAAAGGTGACGGTCCACATGAGAAGAGGGAAAGGCCCAGGGCTGGGCTCTGGATTGAGCCAGTGTAGAGGATGAGGGGACCGCAAGCAAGACCAAGCAAGAGCAGCCTGAGGGGAGGAGGAAAACCAGAAGCAGCAGGGGCCAGGAAGCCAAGAGAACTGTTTCAACAAGGAGGGTGTGGCAACTGTGCTGGAGAGGCTGTCTCTCAGATTTGGGAACGTGGAGGCCACTGGTGACCTTGAGAAGAGGAATTTCAGTGGAAAGTTTGTCAGGCTGAACAGTGGAGACAAAAGCTGGACTAGGGAGTTGGAGAAAGCATGTGAAGTGAAGACAACTCTTTTGTTTTGCTGTGAAGGTCGGCAGAGAAATGGGGCAGAAGCTGGAAGGGCGTTTGGGGTCAAGGGAGGGTGTGCTGGCCAAGCTCCATTCCAAGATCCCTTCTCTGCCTTATGTTCTGCTCTGGGTTCTGGGAGGGTGACCCTTCTCTACTGCATCACCTGGGCTCTCCTGTTAGAATGTGCCCAGGTGGGGTCAGCCCAGGGGAGGCAAAGGCAGGAGAGCCGAAGTCTGGAAGAAAGGGAGGTCTGTGTTCTACCCCTCGCCCCCAAACCCCTCCCTGCTTCCGCACCTGGTCTCCGGGCAGGAGTTGTGTCCCCTGGGCCTGCAGGTCCTCTGGGCTGCCCCTCCCCCATGGCTCTCAGAACACTATTTCTTCCCTTGGTCCTTTCTGAGCTAGGAGTTATCACCCCTACTGAGCTTGGCTTATCTCTGGGTACCCAATATCCTCGTTTCTTCCCTTAACTTTGTAAGTAGCCCTTTCTCTGAGGTCGGTTGAATCATCTACGTGAATTCTGTTTCCCTGCTAGAACCCTAACTGAAGCAGTGGTGAGCTTTCCCTCCCTCCCTCCCTCTCTTCCTCCCTCCCCCTACCTTCCTCCCTCCCTCCCTCCCCCACCTCCCTCCCTCCCTCTCTTCCTCCCTCCCCCCACCTCCCTCCCTTCCTTCCTTCCCTCCTTTCTTCCCTCCCTCTCTCTCCCTCCCTCTCCCACTCTCTCTGTCTTTCATGAAGTAAGTTACTAGAACATGTCTGTGTACAAAAGAGAATAACAGGGCAGAAAGGGAGAAGATGCTAATGCAGAGAAAAGCAGGATACTTCCTGGAATGGAGGCCACAGGCCTGCTGGAGGGGATGGATCCAGAGTCCAAGCAGAAGGTGGTTGGCCTTAGACTGGTTACAGGAGGAGAGGCAGGGAGCATAGGCACAGGGCAGAAGGGCTGGTAGATTTGGTCTGATGGCTTCTAGCTTCTCAAGGAAGGATGAACCAAGTACATCCACTGAGGAGTGCAGGGTGGTTTGTGGAGACAGAGGAAAGCATGGAACAGCCACCTCTGAGAACAGGAAAACGAACTTTCTAGGAAAGGTTGGTAGGCTTGCCAGGCATGAAGAGTGCCAATTTGAGGTTTGTGGTCATGAATTTAAAGCGCAGCCGTCAGCAAGGCTGCGTGCTTTTCCCCAGCACCCGTCAGCTGCTCTGGCACAGGCCTCGAGAAAGTGGAGGGTGGGGTTTTACGAGGGCTGGGACTTGGCCAGGTGCACATGGGGGGAAGGGAAGGGCAGTCTATGGAGGGGGTTCGCTGGGGAGCAATAGTCGTGGTAGAGTGTGGAATCTGCATGGGGTAAGGAGGGAAGGAAGGCCGTGAGCAGGTGATAGTGGAAAAGGTGATCCTGGAAGTGGATGGGGGTTATGCTGAAGCACAGGGGTGGAGAGGAAGCGGGGGCCCACACAGAAGACCTGAAGTGATGGGGAGATTTTGGTACAAGAAACCACAAGGTGGGGGCACACGCAGTGGACCCTGATGGCTTCAGAAGGACAAGGATTGGAAGCGGAGGAGGATAAGTGGCTTGGACAAGGTAAGTGGGGGCCAGGAGGGCACCCACATCACCTCAGGGCCTTCCCTGGACTGGTTTCTCCCTGCATCTCCCGGAACAGCCCTCTCCTGCCAGGTGGCCTGAAAAGCCCATGACAACTTGGGTGTCTTCAGTTTCAGGGCTGAGACGGCCATTTGTCAACTTGGTTCCTTCCTGTGACCTGACCCAGAGCTGGTTCTGACCACACGGTGCAGGTGGTGGTGATGTATCCTAGAATGAGCACCTAAGGCCACAGGGTTCAGTATCCCTCAACAGAGGCCCTGGTTTCTTCACCTGTAAAATGTAATCCATCCTTTGTTTATTCAAACACATATTAAGCACCGCTGTGTGCCAGGCCTATCTGCTTTATTTCACCTACCCCTCTCAGCCACCCTGGAGGGACATATTATTATCCTCATTTTTGCAGAAGAGGAAGTAAAAGCTCAGGGAGGTTAAAAAACTTGCCCAAGGTCATATAGAGTCTATTTGAGCCCAAGAAGGCTCACTATCTAGTCAGGGAAACAGGCAGAGAAAGAACCAAAGATATGTGAAGTTGCAAAGTTCCCTGGGAATACGGAAGTTAGAAAGATTGTTCCTATTGTGGGAGAGGGGTGGTGGGGCATGTGAGCTAGATCTACACGATGAACAGAAGTGTATCTGGGGAGATGGAGAGAAAGGACTGTGGGCACTAGTGCCAGCCTGAGCAAAGGTACGGTGACATGACTCTCCATGGTGTGACCCAAGATTTTTGAGTAAAGGCAGCAAGTATCAGCAGTTGAGCAGGGTTCCTAACCTCGTCTGCACCCCAGGGGTTCAAGGATACGCTTAGGGGGACCCACAAACCTCCTGAAGTTGTATCACAATTGTGAGTAGACGTGTGTTACTCTTTAAAAAATTTTGTTTATTTATTTATTTTTACTTTTGGCTGCTTCAGGTCTTAGTTGCAAGGGATCTTTGTTGTGGCATGCTGGATCTTTCGTTGCGGCACGCTGGCTTCTCTCTAGTTGTGGTGCATGGGCTCTGTAGTTGTGGCGCGCAGGCTTAGTTGCCCCGCGGCATGTGGGATCTTAGTTCCCTGACCAGGGATCGAACCCACGTCCCCTGCATTGGAAGGTGGATTCTTTACCACTGGACAGCCAGGGAAGTCCCCTTGCATTACTCTTTTCTGGAGAGACAATTTTATTTTCCTCAGATTCTTAAGTTGGGGGACATTGACTCAAAAAAGCCTTGGGTAGCAGATGGGCTTGGAGAGGTCTGTAGGGCCTGGGAATAAAGGACCTCATAGGCCTTCTTTCAGGAATTCATACTTTGCTCTGAGGTCATCAGCAGCCCATGGGGACCAACATGGGACGGGCCTCAGGAAGACAACACAGGCTACTATGAGCTCAAATCAAAGTCCTTTTATAAACGATAAAGGGATGTACTGTTTATTGCTCTATTCCCAGAGTCTGGCACAGTGCTGAACACATATTGGGGGCTCAGTAAATATTTGCTGAATGAATGAATGAATGAATAAGAGCACAGGAGTATGTAATAACAGAGTTCATCTCTCCAGGGCACCTCCACAAATTTCCTGGACAATTTGACTGAAGGTGAAATCCAGGAATCCAAAGTTCCCCTGCACTGTTCTAGGTTCTAAGACAATACTGCCTGAGTCCAGAATTGTGGGTAGAGGTGGGAAGGGGGAGTGGCCGTGGCACGTGAGGGTGTGGCCGCACCTGACTGAAGGGTAGGGCTCCTCCCACCCTTCAGTGCCCTGGAGTATCTCTGGAGGAGCGGAGGATGGCCAGGTCGGCCGAAATGATTTCTTTCCTCCTTCCACATTCAGCCCATTGGCTTGTGCTGTTGACTCTGTCTCCAAAACATGTCCTCCAACCCCCCTCCTCCCCCTGCGCCTCACCTGGGCCACTGCAGCAGTCTCAAATCTAGTATCTCTGCTTCTGACCCTGCCTCTTTACCACATCCACTCTCCTTGTGGTGGCCAGAGGAATCTTTTATTTCTTTTGGCTGAGCCGCGGGCTTGCGGGATCTTAGTTCCCCAACCAGGGATTAAACGCGGGCCACGGCAGGGAAATCCCGGAATCCCAATCACTAGGCCACCAGGGAACTCCCCAGAGGACTCTTTTAAAACACTTTGCAAGGAATGTGGTTTTCTTTCCATGTACTTAGAGAGCTATGCTTCCAAAAATTTAAAATACATTCAAGTTACGTGGAGATCTTGCTAAAATCCAGGTTGAGATTCAGTTGATATGGGCTGGGGCTTGAGACTGCATTTCTAACAAGTTCCCGGGAGATGCAGTAATCTTGGACCACATTAGGACTAACAAAGACTTAGAGAAAAATCCAAACTTCCTGTCCACGTCCTAATTTATCTGGCCTCTGCCCAGCGTTCCCACGTCATCTCCAACCCCTGTTTTTCTCTTGCATCATGCTGTAGCAACACCGGCAGGCCTTTATTCTGTTCCCGGAGCGTGCCAACTTGCTCCTGCCTCAGGGCCTTTGCACGTGGTGTTCCCATTGCCTAGAATGCCCCTTTCCGAGAGCTCCAGATGGCTGGCTCCTTTTCTTTATTTAGATCTTAGTTCAATGATCAGTTAGACAGTACTTCTTTGACCACTTCATCTAATGAAGCACCTCATCCCCTGGGAATTTGCTATCACTATTTGCTTTTTTCTCCCTTCATAGCACTTATCATTCTGTGAATTTATCTTGGCAATATATTTGTATTGTTAGTTACCTGTCTTCATTCTCACATTCGTTTCACGCGAATAAAAACTTGGTTTTTCATGTTTGTGGGTCTATTCAGGAATGTGCTTGTATGGCTGCTGGGGTGTTGAGATGCAGGTAGGGGAGTCCAAGCTGGGGAAACTTAGAGTGGTGCTAACAGAGGTGCCTGAAGCAGAGGGGAGGGAGGAAGGAAGAGGCGAACTTTCTGTACTGAGGGTGTCACAGAAAAAGTCTCAAGAGCTGAAGCCAAACCTGAGAATCATCACCTGATAGATGAATTCATCTCACTAGAGGAGACTCACTCTGGAAGGTGGGGAAGGAATTTATTATGAATTTATTTATTGAATAAATAAAAATAAGTATGTGGAGCCCTTACTTTGTGACCATCATTTGCATAACTATCTCTGTTCATCCTCACAACATATGATCTCCATCTTGCAAATGAGGACCAGGGCTATGAGTTAGGAGACTTGCCCAAGGTCATACAGTGATTCAGAGTCCACGCTGAGAACCCCAGTCTCTAAAACAGCTCTGAAACGTCACACTCCCGGTCCCCTTCCAGGCTTTATGCTGTGCACAGCACCTGTTACCACCTAACCCACCGTACATTCTCTTTATTTATTTTCTGTCTTCTCACACCAGAATATAAATTCCCGGAGGGTAAGGATCTTTGTTTTGTTCACTACTGTTTCCCAGAGCCCAAAACAGGGCCTGCCACATAAGTAGACACTTAATGAATACTTACGGAATGTTAAAAGGATGAACGAAGGGATTATTTTAAAAGCCTTGCTTTCTGTATCTCTAAGAGTCAGTTCTGTGAACGGGTGGCCAACAGGACACCCAAACCCAGTTGAGAAGGCTGGAGTGCATCTGAGATGAAGTGGGAAGGCAAGCTGTGGCTTACTGAATGCTCTCCACCAACCAGAAGGAAGAATGTGTCCACAGGAGAGGGACCGGCTGCATGCCCTGGCGGGAGAGTAGCCAGGGATCTGGGGCTTGTCCAGTCTCCAGCCCTGACACCATTGCCATTAACGGCATGGGTAGGTGTGGATGCCACAGGCTGGCAGCGGCCCTTCGCAGGATATGGCTTCCACGTAAAGTGGCCCTGCAGAAAAATGTGTTGACCAGGCCCCAGTTACAAGCTTGCTGTAACTGCATAGTAGGCATTTATCAGGAAATCTCTTGTGAATTGAGTAGAGTGAGCCAGTCACTCAAGCCTGGCAGCTCTGGCTGCTGAACAAACAGAGGTTCTGAACCAAGCAAGCTGCAGTCTGGTTATGGATTGTCCCTCGAGATAGTTCTCCTGTTCTGTGACCTCTCTCTGTGCCAAAGATTCTCAAAGTTCAGCCCCCAGACCAGCAGCATCAGCATCACCTGAGAACCTGTTAGAATGCAATTCTCCAGCCTCATCCTCAACCTACTGAGTGGGAACCTCTGTGAGTGGGGTTCATCATTCTGTGGATTAACAAGCCCTCCAGGAGATTTTGATCCACTCTCAAGTCTGAGAGCCACTGTTACAGTTTCTCTTTCAGGGCATAGGACCTGTCTTAAGAACTCATGAATTGGATTGCACAGCTTTATGGAGCCCCTGCTGTGTGTCAAGCTCTGTATTTGGCTCTGTGAAGAGGATACCGAGATAAATTAGCCAGCCGCTTCTGCAGCCAAGGAGCTTAGGGGAGAGATTTCTTCTGGTTGGCAGATGTTGGAGGTATGGATGTGTGGGACCTTTGCTCAGAGTCTTGTCTATTCAGTTTAGGCAGATAATAGAGCTCAGGGGAAGTGGCAGGAGGTGGGAGGGGAGGGTGAGGGATGGGGTGGGGATGGAATGCTGAGTTAGGAGGCACAGAAAGGCACAGACAACTACCAGTCCAGGAGCAGTATTTCGCCCATGCCCACTGCTCAGGTGTGGAGGCATGCTTAGGAGGTCTGAGGTTGAACAATAACAATTGCTAACGTTTTACCTAGTGCCTACACGTGGCAGTGATCAATTTTGGTTGCTGTACACACATTAACTCATTCTTCACATGAACCCTATCAGATAGGTACTATTATCACCCCAT
Organism: Mesoplodon bidens; assembly: GCF_964165515.1. NCBI lineage: Eukaryota > Metazoa > Chordata > Mammalia > Artiodactyla > Ziphiidae > Mesoplodon > Mesoplodon bidens. The sequence continues at coordinate 13,768,989 of NC_138179.1, forward strand.
TTTGACTGATGGGGAAGCTCAGACACTCAGAGGTGAGCCAACTTTGCCTAAAGTCACAGCTAGGCAGTGGTAGAGACTGTTTGAACCCGGACCGTCGGTTTGCTCTAGAGCGCTCCCAAACGCACGACAAATCAACGGGTCACCCCAAGCGTCTGGGCTGGCCTGCTGGGTTGAGGTGGCGGAGGGATGGGACCCTTATATTGGTGGGTAAATAGCATCTAGAAGAAAGCCCTACGTCTTTCCAAGCCTGAGCCTTTCCTCTGGCGTAGACAATCGGGAGTCTAGTACTTTGCGAACCACCTACAGGACAAGTACCTTAGGCCCCTTCCCACTAGATGGCGGCCCCTAAACCCACACAGAAATTCTGAAAGCTCCACTGACCCCGTCTTCCAGTGTTCCGCTGCGGTCGAGGAATTGCAGGATGCGAACCTTCTTCTCGTCCAAAGGGCCGCCGGCTCCTACCTCACCCCATCTGGGGGGTCGCGGGAAGTCCCCAGCCCGGAGGAGGGATGGGGAGGAGGCAGGGGTGGGCGGGGAGATGAGGCCCCCCAGGCTTCGGGCGCCGGGGGAGGAGCTGGCGCGGAGCACCCACTCCCGGGGCGCAGAGGCGGGGCGCTCCCGCACGGCCTGTGCCCACAGCGGAAGGGAAGGCCGGGACCTAGGGGCGCTGGAGCCGGCGGGGACCCCGAGGGCGCGGGCGGCGGCAGGTGCGCGGCGCGGACTACAAGTCCCAGCATGCCCAGCTGCGCTGACCCGGCCCCCGCTGCCACTTAAAGGCTCCGGGAGCCTCAGCCGTCGGGTCGCCGCGGCTTTCGCTTTGCCGCCGCGGCTGGGCGGGAGGGAGCGGCGGGCTCGGCGGCCGGCGGGCTCGCGTCCTGGCTCCGGCAGCGTCGAGGGGCGCTCCTCAGCCAGCCCTCCCGGCTCAGGGATTCCCTTCCGAGGCGCCCGCGCCCCCGGGCTCCCCGCCTCGGCCACCCCGCGGCCCCGATGCCGAGGCATGGATAGAGCGGCGCTGCGCGCGGCGGCGATGGGGGAGAAGAAGGAGGGCGGCGGCGGGGGGGCCGCGGCGGCCGCGGATGGGGGCGCCGGGGCCGCGGCCAGCCGGGCGCTGCAGCAGTGCGGGCAGCTCCAGAAGCTCATCGACATCTCCATCGGTAGCCTGCGCGGGCTGCGCACGAAGTGCGCCGTGTCCAACGACCTCACCCAGCAGGAGATCCGGACCCTGGAGGTAAGGGGCCGCGGCGCCGGAGAAACGAGGGCCCGCACTGGGTCTGAGGAGGCAGGGGTCGGCAGCCCGGGAAGCGCCCCAGCGCCTCCCTCTCTGCTCCAGGTCACTCCTTCCCCAGTTGCATCCTTGAGCCCGGTCACCTCCTTTGCGTCGGCCGGAGGACCCGGGACCAGTCCCTCACCTTGGGCGGGATTTGGGGGGAGGGGCGTAGTGGGACCTGGGAGGGAGGCTGGAGGAGCCCGAGGGCGGGATGGGCGGCGCACGGACTTCCCTGCCGCCCCCACCTCCGCCCCCACCCCATTTCCAGCTCGCTCGGCCTCAGGACTCATTCTCCCACTGAGTCACGTGCTGGACTTTTCCCTGGGTGACTGAGCCCAGCAGCTGTGGGCCGGGGTGACTGGGCGGGAGGAGGTCCCCCTGAAGTGTGAGCGCAGGCCCGTCGTTCTCTGCCTTCCCCTCACGCCCCAGACTTTGTCTTGTCTCTTCCTCTGCTCTTCTCCAGGTTCTTGTCTGCCGCTTATCAGTGTTTGATGAAACTGCATTTTTGCCTTTCAGACGTTGGATGCTTCTTTTTCGCACTGCCACAGCATTTCACTGCTTTACCCACCGACACCCCCCGCCCCACCCCCCCCCACCCCCCCGCCATTGGACTTTGGTTTAGGAACGATTATGCTGAGGACCAAAGGCTTTGATGGGAAGATGACACTATTTAAGGGGTTTTCTGGTGGAAAACCCAGTGTAAAGAAGAAATAAGATATGCAGGCCCTACTGTTTCAAATTATAGCTGAGAAGTACAGTATTAAAAGGATTTGAAAGGATCAGCCAAAAGGGTTGTTGGGTTCTCAGAAGGGGGAGTCTCCCCCTCCCCCATACATAATAGAGGGAAACTCGTGCATTCCCAACTTGCTTTTGTCCAGAGGCTGGGAGGACTGTGAACTTCCAGGCACCACTTAGTAGCTGCCCTGCCTCTTTCCACCTTGCACTGTCACATCTGGCCTGCTGCACATCTGGAGATGTTTTGTTTTGTTAGAACCTTAACTCCTCATCCTACCCCCTCCACACCCTTTTATTGCTGATTGCCTCTTATGGCAATCATAGGGCCAGCGGATGATCTGTGGCAGTTATTACAAGACCCGGTCCTCTGTGCACGCCACAAGCCTGAATCCCTGTTTGATGCCAAATGCTCGGGAGTGACTTCTTTTTTATTAATTTATTTATTTTGGGCTGTGTTGGGTCCTCGTTGCTGCGCGCGGGCTTTCTCTAGTTGTGGCGAGCGGGGGCTACTCTTCGGGCTTCGCACTGCAGTCGTTTCTCTTGTTGGGGAGCACGGGCTCTAGGCGCACGGGCTTCAGTAGTTGTGACTCGTGGGCTCTAGAGCGCAGGCTCAGTAGTTATGACACACGGGCTTAGTTACTCTGCGGGAGGTGGGATGTGGGATCTTCCTGGACCAGGTCTCGAACCCATGTCCCCTGCATTGGCAGGTGGATTCTTAGCCACTGCGTCGTCAGGGAAGTCCCCTTGGGAGTGACTTCTGTCCTTCAGTTTTCTTTTCTTAAAAGCTACAAAACCAGGGACATGGGAAGCATCTAATCAGTGCTGGCTATTATTATTTTTGTTACAGTCGCTATAGCAGTTTTGACCAGGGTTTTACTTAAAAAACAAACCAACCAGCAACCCCCCGTCCCCCCCTCCCCAGTCCCTCCTGCATGCATGCTGCTCTTTTCCAAGTGGCGAGAGAAACTGGTTTCTTGAACATAGCCGGGTGTGTTTGCCCAGCTAAGTTCAGGTTTTAAACTGACACAATAGGGGGCCTGTGTGGCTTCGTTCTGGGAGGAGGGGTCGTTGTCCGGCAGCATGTGTCTTGTTGGACCGCTATGTTGTTGGGATGAGAGAACGTTCTCTGTTGGCCTCTCTTGGATTGTCCCCATGTCGCTCTGAAGTGCTCTTGGTTTGCAGATTGGACCCGGGAGAAAAAGTGCAGCTCTTTCTCTGGAAATGGCGCCTTGCCTTCTCTGTACCCTGCCTTCCAAAGTCTCTCATTTTTACCAAGGTGTGGCATCAGGACACTCCAGAGCATCCCCTTATTTAGGTCTCTGACCTGGTTTATTTGGTAGCCTCTCTTCTGGGTGTTTATTGGATGATCGGCTCTGGCAGCCAGAAACCCATCCAAAGGTCCAAAGGGGATTTGCAGTGGGAACGGGAACAAGTACCCAGCTAGCTCCCTGTCCTCTCCACTATGCTGTAGGTTCAGGTCCACCCTACTCCCTGAAAAGGCAGGACCTGGGCTGTTTGGGGGAATGGGACTTTATACCCCAGGATCTAGTTCTCTAGGCCTCAGCCTCCTTACTTGAACAGGGGGGTTAGAGTGGGTCTCTGCGGGCTCTCGTGGCTCTAAATTCTGTGGTTTAGTGAAGGGGCCTCAGTTGGGTTGAATCAGATGTTTGTTATACACACCCCTATGTAAGAATATCCATGATTAAGAATTGTTCTAAAATCCGGATTTACCAGACTGATAAAATAGAGGGAAAGTTTATCACTCAAAGAATCCTGACCTTTGGGGCAGTGTGGCAGGCAGAAAGCCCATGGCTTGGAAATCTGGTCCTGGTTCTATCTGTCTGACCTTGGTCAAGCCCCATGACTTCTGAATCTCAGGCTTCCCCATCTGTAAAATGGGCACGAGACTACTTAAACCCGCAACCTTGTCGTGAGTCTGTAAGTCCGCATGCTTTCTACCAAGAGATTCTGCCCGTGAACTTTCCTCGTGAGGGTCCAATGCATTCATGCCACAGGCCACATTTAGGGGAAGGCCCTTTGACAACTTGCTCTTATTTCCTAGAGGTGGGCGAGACAGACCAGGAACCAGTCCCAGCAGCCTGTGCTGAGGTCAGGCAGGGTAGTGGTGATGTCCATTCTGGCTTTCTTTCCTGTTCTGCAGGCTCCTCTCACATTCCAGGCCAGGGCCCCCAGAGACAGGACTTGCAACATTGGATTCCTGGCTTTTGAAGAAGGGGCTGACCAGAGGGCTTGGCTTACGCAAGCACGCCAGACTTACAGAGTCTGAGGAGCCCCAGCCCACCCTGGTCCTCACTGAGTAAGCGCTCAGTGAGGTGCCTCGGGAAGTCCCTGACCTCCGGCCCCACTGCTGGCGCCTGATTGTAGGTCGGGTGATGGCTGGGGGTCCGCGTGTCCAGCTGTCCTTCCCTCCTCCACGCAGGGGTCCAGCTTGGATCCAAAAGAGTGGAAGGAGCCAGGGTGTAATGTCTGCCTCCTACCTGCCGGTCAGTGAGCTGGACCCTTGTCAGTCTCTGAAGATTTCCTGGAAATCCACCAACCTTCATCACACGTGTATTTTTTTCTCTCGACATGAGAAGCGGAGGGGGATAAAATCTGAACCCAGAGTCTGAATCTGTAAACAGAAGTTGGGAGGCCACTCCATCCCAGCAGAACCTGCTGCTCTATCTCCATCAGGCCCTGAGAACTCCACCGAGGCAAGGTGGAATGTTCTCGTTCCCCAGCTGTGCTCACACAGGGATACCCGGCTGGCCTCACAGCTGGGCCTGGAGCCCCAGGCCAGTTCATTCCCTCATTTGTGCATCCTCTTTGGGCCGAGTCTGTGCCGGGCAGTGGGGAGATAGTGGTGTCTCACGAAGATGCACGTTTTGTGGGCACTGTAACTTTGCCTTATCCTGCCAGCCTCCTGGTACTTTCCAGAGATAGGCCTTGCCACACTGAGTCTTCCCATCTGGCGCTTTTATGGAGAAAAGTCCCTCCTAAGCAAGCTGACCTAGAGAAAGGGGTCCCCGAAGGGCCTCGACCTTCGCCCAGCTCTGCTGTGGCAGAGGTCAGAACCCTGTGGTGTGGAGGGCCTGAGCTCTCCCTGTGGTCCTCTCCCCTGCCCCTCGGAGCACCTGGATGGTGGAAGTGCTGGGAAAGGAGAGGGGTGCCATGGGTCCTCACAGAGCAAGGACTTGGGGCGTGCATGGACGTACATTCACTCAACAAACCCGCAGTTATTACCGATTTGCCTGATGAGCTGCTCACTGCCACCACCCTGGCAAGGATTCTGAGGTAGGCAGGATGCTTTCCTGGTGTTTGGGGATGCTTTCAGTCTAATGGGGGAGGCAGGCAGGTGAACGGTAATGACTCCAGTACCATGGCCTGCTGAGAGCGGTTTGGAATCGGGAATATGACCGGACGGTTGTCCAGTCCAACGCCTGCTTTTCTGGGAAATATTCCCAGAGTCTTGCTGGCGACTTGTCCCACGTCACACGCCCCTGGCAGAAATGAGAGTGAAGCCTGGGTTCCCTCTCCCCACCCAGCCCCTGCCTCGGAGTGGGGCTTTTCTCTGCTTTTGCTCTACCCTGTAGTTTTAACCTCCTGCTGAAGGCTTTCACTCCAGCTGTCCCCGGAGGGAGCCAGAGCTGGGGCACTGTTTCCCTTGGTGTCTGCTTTCGCCTTGGCAATTTTTTTCCTGGTGAAACTTGCCACCGGCGATCCTCGCAGGCAGTCTGGAGAGGGACCTGTAGTTCCCAAGACTGGGGAGGCCTGCAGGGCGCTGGAGGGAGGCCTTATCAGATCTGCAGCCCAGGTTAGCCTGAGTGCCAGGAGGCCTCTGGTTTGCTGCCTGGGGACAGTGATGGGAATGCCTCCTTCCCTGCCAGGTTAGCTCAAAATCCAGGAAAGCTGCATTCCCCACTGCAAGTATTCTGGACCTGCCTGGCCACTGTGGTCCCGAGAGGGACTGCAAAGGCCCTGGTCCTTGGTGGCAGTGTCTGCAGTGGTTGTGCTGGTGGTGGGAAGTAACAATGCCTGTGGCCAAGTCTCTCTCAGCTATGCTTTTTAAAAAGGACATCCTTTCAGAATAGGCTGATTGGAATCTTTCTCTACATTCAGTTCAAAGGGAAAGCTGCGTAGAGGTGCATTCGGGGTCATGGGAAGGCCCTTCGAGCATAGCGAGGGCAGACGTGGAACAAGGAACCCTCTCGGTCACCTGTTCTGTGCTAGGCTTTTGGCATATGTTCCCCATTTAACCCTCACATGGACCCTGTGAGGTTTTCTCCCCGTTCTGTGGTTAAGGGCATTGCGGCTCAGAGGGATTGAGAGACTGAGTTAGAGGATGGTGCAACCTGGGTTGACTGGTCTTCGGTACTCGTGTTCTGAACTTCGCAACAGCTTCTAGAAACCATAGTGGAGGGGACGGTTTCTGGTCAGGGTTGTGACGGCTGAGCCCAAGGAAGTGGCCGGTAACAAAAAGGGCTGGCCCAGGGCCACTTGGTGGCTCAGCTCCAGATGACCGGGCCTTCTGGTGGCCACGCCAGGCTGTGCAGCCTCTGAGCTCGGGCTGGGGGCCGCTTCCCTAAAGTGCAGGCCAGCACATCCTCAAAGATGGGTCCCTGTCGGCGAACTGTGATGCAATCGCTCTGTGTTGGTCTCATTCTGAGAAATGAGAAGCTGCCTAGAGATCATCTTACTCATAATTGTTTTAATGGATACCTGCCTTATCGTCTATGCGTAATTCCTCTGGTAAGCACTACATTCTTTAACTTTCCAGTTGTATGAAAATATTTTAAAATACACACAATGATATGTGCCCACTATTAAAAAGAAAATTCAGTTGAATAGAAGAATAAAAACCACCCATAATGCCACGTCTCAGAGTTAATTCTTGTTAACATTTGGCTATATAAATTCTTCTAGTGTTTTTATCCCCTGCATTTGCATACAAATGTAGACAGATGGGGACTTCCCTGGTGGTCTAGTGGATAAGACTCCATGCTCCCAGTGCAGGGGAACCAGGTTCCATCCCTGGTCAGGGAACTAGATCCCACATGCATGCTGCAGCTAAAGAGCCTGCATGCTGCAGCTAAAGAGCCTGCATGCTGCAGCTAAGACCCGGCACAGCCAAATTAAAAAAAAAAAAAAAAAAAAAAGTACACGTATGTATTCGTGGAGCTCACCGTGCTCATTGCCTTGTAAATGTCTTCTGTCTGCACCAGTGCCCACAGATATGCACCATCACTGGTTGTGGCTGCATCGTGTGGTCATATCATAAATTCATTGAACCTGTCCCCACTTGTCAGCCATTCAGGATGTTTCCATGTCTTGCTGTTATAAACCTTGCTGCAGTGAGTGCATGAGTGCATTCCTAGAAGTGGAATTGGCTGGGTCAAAGTGTATTAACACATTTAACAGCAGCCCTATTCTTTGAAATCTTTAGGGCCTGATATGTTTCCCCCACCCCGCTCCCCAGCAGGAGTGCCAGGATTTACAAAATGGCAGCCTTCATGCGTTTACCCCTTTGCCATTGGATCTGTGTCCACCTTGAGGGCGAAGAGTGTGAACAGGTGACAGGATGTGGGCCCCGTGGCTGAGGTTCTGGGTTCTGGGTCAAGGATTATGGATTCTAGTTTTGTGGTTACCCGTAGCAAGGGGGGTGCCTGGACTGACCATTTAGAAAAGAGATCTTTTCTTGCTCCCATGCAGCAAAGCAGGGGCTGGACGTCAGGGCTCTGTGTCCAGGGACTGGTCACCTCTGGGCAGTGCACAGCCATATGGTGAAGTTTTCATCACTTGAGGCTCATGAAAGGCATCTCAGTGAACTATAATCTCGGCTTCATCACCAATCACAGAGCGCTATTTGGGGTGCCTTGGCTTTGGGGTTGATTTAATAGAGTCATGGATTCCTAAGGTAAGTGGGCTACTAAGGTCTTGGAATTCTCATCTGGTCCAGCCCTCTCATCTGCAGGTGAGGAAACAGCGCCTAAAGGGGAAGTGACTTGCCAGGAACACGTATTAGGTTTTTAACCTGAACAAAACAAAGAGTGGAAGAGAGACAGGTGCTCATAAAGGAACACTGAGTGGGGAGTCAGACCTGAGAGCTCACGCCCTGGAGTGAGACATTATACCACCTTGACCAAGGGCAAAGCAGCAGCCTGCTATCCCACTCTCCTATGTTGGGGGCAGGGGGAGGGGGGTCCTCAGCCTCAAGGCATTTCCTGCAGGAGGAAGCAAATGGGTTTGTTTTCCCAGCCCCATCTCAGTGTCTTAGGGACCCTGGGGACTGGAGAGATTCTTGGGGAGCAGTCTGGGGTGTCCAGTGGGTGGGGCCTTTTTTGAAAGCCAGCTTGCCCAGTGGGCTGGCTCAGCCCAGGTGGCCTGTCCAAGTCTTTGAACCTGACCTGACTGTACTTACAAGGGCTCCTCATCCTTCCAGCAAAAGATCCTCTGGGACTTGGGTGGGTGAACATTTTCTCCTATAAGGGTTGGGTTTATGTCCTAAATTTGTGCAGATTTTACATTCAATACCATGATACATTATACAATGTTTACCATTTTGCTTCCAGAAGATACAGCCTTTTAATCCAATGTCTTTGTGTCCATATGACATTCTCCCCTGTTCCAGACCCCAGGTGGGGATGCAGAGCCATACCCTGGGGACAGATGTTGGGATCAGAAATGCTTTGTCATTTATTCCCAGTTAACGATTGTTTCTCACCTGCATTGAAGAAGTTTTAATTCAAACTGCCGCCACATACAAAACCTATATATATATATCTGTATTTCTCTGTCATCCTGGCCTTGGTGGGCAACTGTGTGTTTTAACTGGGCGGATTGCCTTTGAAAATAATGGAGCTGAAGTCATCCTATTTGCTTGCCGTTGTTCTCCCCCCTTTCATTTTTCCACCTTCAGAATAATTGCAAGAATGAATTAAGAGTTGTGCTTAAGGGCTTCCCTGGTGGCACAGTGGTTGAGAGTCCGCCTGCCGATGCAGGGGACACGGGTTCGTGCCCCGGTCCGGGAAGATCCCACACGCTGTGGAGCAGCTGGGACCGTGAGCCATGGCCGCTGAGCCTGCGCGTCTGGAGCCTGTGCTCCGCGACGGGAGAGGCCACAACAGTGAGAGGCCTGCGTACTGCCAAAAAAAAAAAAAAGAGTAGTGCTTAAAATTTAAAACAGGGCCAAGGGAGAAAGCATAATGCATTATGTGGAATAGACCAGCCATGGTTAGGAAAAATAACTTTTCATACAGCATAAACTGTAGACATGAATCTGCCATATATTGATCATGAGGGTTTTGCTTTCTGCAAAGCTGATGAGATAAGCTGCTTATGGAGTGGTGGAGCTTTTCTTTGACAAGGCACCTGGAGGTATTGAGTCCCAACTGAGCCAGTTCATTTGGGTTGGGTTTTGTTATGGATTAGCAGAACCAGCTTCATTCATGGTATGCAGAGTTTTGCTGGCCAGAAAAAGAAAGTTACAGGTCGTATTTAAAAAGTGACCTGAGTGTTCTCATGCATGGGGCATGATCCCCTCCTCCCAGTCTGGGACCCTTGAAAGGGCTTGCAGCCTTTCTTATACTGTATTCTGCAAGATGCTCTTGTGAAAGAAAGCTTCAAGTAGCTGCATCAGCTATTCTCCTCCTGGTGATTCCTGAAGATGAAGATTAGTGTTTTAAAGGCTCTGAGAAGTCCTGCAGCAAGGATTCCCAAACTTACTTGTCCAGGGCATCTTCTCTCCTCTGAACATAGTTGGGAAAACATGAACGGGGAAGAGACAAGAAATGGTAGGTGTAGTTTCAACTACTGTTGTTTTTATGATACTGAGGTTCCATTTGAGGTTCCAGTTAAAATCGGGTAGGTTGAGGAGAGGCTAGTGACCCCATACACTTACCTAGCTGTGCAAAGTTGCCTTTTGTCAAGGGAGGTACTTTCCAAAGGGAGACAGATTGTGTTCTGGGTACTACACTACCCACTTAGAGATAGATTTCACTTAATCCTCCCAAAAAGATGAGGAAGACGTACCCAGAGAGGTTTATATGTCTGGAGTCCTCGAGTCCTACCTTTTCCTGGCCCCACTGGCCAGTTAGCCCAGTGCCAAGGGCACACTCACTCAGGGTCTTCCAGGAACCTCCTGACCCCAGTGGTGGGCAGCAAACAATGCAGGAGAAATGCAAATGTCTGTGGGTGTGTTTGAGCCTGGGGCTGTGGAGGGCAGGGGAAGGGCTGGGCTGCAGACGAGGAATGCTTTTTGAAACAAAAAAGGAAATACTGGCTCAGAATGGAAAGGAAAGGAAGCAGCTTCCTGTTTCTGGTGCTGGCTTTTGAAAGGAGGAGCTCTCTCTAGCTTCTTGGCCAGTGGAGGCCTGGGCTGGCTGGGACCACTCCGGGTACACTAGACAGACACACGGCTCCCCACACTGCTGCCCGAGGGCTCAGAAATAGGGGCTGGGTCCACCCCTCTTCATTTTCCCCAGGTAACTGATCAAATGGATGTGTGGTTTTCAAAATGAATATCTATACATGTTATTAAATAGATGTGTCGCAATACCTGACGTTTCCCGAGAGCTTACTCCATGGCTGGCCCCCTTCTTAGGAGTTTTATGTGACATTTACTCCTTGCAACGACCTTGTGAGGAAGGTTCTACTGTTATTCCCATTTTACAGATGAAGAAACTGAGGGTGCAGAGAGGTTGAGCGACTTGCCCAGAGTCATACAGCCAAGGAGAGACTAAGCTGTGACTTGAGCCCAGACCGTTTTAATTACCCGCTGGCACAGCCTGACTTGCATTTACAAACTCCTCATCCACCTAGAAAATCTTGTTTGCACAGAATAATTTTTTTTAAAGACCCGTGGCTTTTGTCTGGCTCCAGAGGGCAAGCCCCAAAGCCTGGGTCAGACCCTTGGTGATTCTTGGGTGAAATGCCTGTGTCTGAGTTTTCATCTTTAAAAAAAACTTTATTATGGAAATGTTCAAACATGTACATTGTTGAGCCACAACTACTAAGCCTGTGCTCTAGAACCCACGAGCCACAACTACAGAAGCCCGTGCACCTAGAGCCCGTGCTCTGCAACAAGAGAAGCCACCGCAGTTAGAAGCCTGTGCACTGCAACGAAGAGTAGCCCCCGCTCGCCACAACTAGAGAGAAAGCCCGTGCACAGCAATGAAGACCCAACACAGACAAAAGTAAATAAAAATAAATTTAAAAAATTAAAAACTAAAAAAAATAAAATTTCCCCTGAAGCTTACTGTGGCTTCTGGCAGCCCACACATTACAGGAAGGTCATCTGGTTCTGTAAGCTGACACTCCTGCTGCACCGAAAGCTGTTCTCACGTGGCAGAGTCAGGGAATGTCCACGCCTTGCTTATTCCCACAGCCCCGCCTGAGACTGACCCTACAGAGTCACACTGCGACAGTCCCGACTTCCAGGCCACTCTTCTCCATATTCTAGTATCTCCTCTAATACTTTTGTTTCTTTTTTTTAATATAAATTTATTTATAATATTTGTTTACTTTTGGCTGCGTTGGGTCTTCGTTGCTGCGAGCAGGCCTTCTCTAGTTGTGGCGAGCAGGAGCTACTCTTTGCTGCGGAGCACGGACTCTAGGCACGTGGGCTTCAGTAGTTGTGGCTCATGGGCTCTAGAGCGCAGGCTCAATAGTTGTGGCGCACTGGCTTAGTTGCTCCACGGCATGTGGGATTTTCCTGGACCAGGGCTCGAACCCGTGTCCGCTGCATTGGCAGGCGGATCCTTAACCACTGCACCACCAGGGAAGCGCCTCCTCTTCTACTTTTCCTCGTTGCTTTATCCACACGTCATGAGATGAGTGTATTTTGACTAACGTTTACTGAGCGCCATGGTGTGTGCGCCCTGGGAGGAGAGTCGGCGAGCGCAGGCAGACCCTGTCTGCAAGGAGTGCCTGGCAAACCCTCATCTCTGGGATTCTGGCCTAAAAATGAGGTCCAGTACCCACGAAGGGGCTTCCTTGCCCTTCATGGCTCTTCTCATGGTTCTGCTCAGTCCTCCTGAAGCCTGGTCTTGCCCGCCACTCTTAACATTTCTTTCTTCTGTGGTCTCTTGCCCCCAGCAGACGTGGTTTTCTTTGTTGCTTTCTGTTTGTTTCATTTTGTTTTGTTTGGGCTGTATTCTCCCAAGTGTTTCTCAGTGGGTTGCTTTTGGCCAGCTGCTTCAGATCTTTGAGTTTGGCCTCTCAAACACAGTCATGATGTCATTATGGGAGAGGATGGTCTTGGGCGCTTAGTAGGACATTGAGGGCTGCATCAGGACTTCAGGGTGTGCCTGGGTTCTGGGGGAGAAGGTCACAGTCACCTCCTGACTCTGTTCCTTGCCAGCTCTGTGACCTGGGGCAAGTTCCGTAGCTCTCTGAACCTCAGTTTTCTTGTTCGTTAAAGGGATAAGAATAGGTTTATTTTAGACTCTTGTAGGAGTTAATGAGATATGGAAAGTGTGCTGGATGGTACTTAGAAGGGATTCAGTATTTTTTTTAACCTCCTCTCACTTAGTATTATTCTAGAACACTTGTCCATGTTTCTCTGTTTTCTTCCTTTTGGCCCTTTTAATCGCTGCATGATATCTCATCCAGTGGGTACGCTGTAATTTGCCAAAACATTTCCCCTGTTATTGGACATTTTGGTTGTTTCCAGATTTCTGCTGTTATAAACAATGTGACTGGAATCATCTTTGTACAGGCACCTCTTTATTTTTGTTCCTATTCTGAATTCATTTCCTTGGGATAATTCCCAGGAATGGAATTACTGAGTCAAAGAGCATGGATATTTTTTGTGATGGGAGTTGCAAAACTGTCCTCCATTTTCTGTTTTTTGAATGATAGCTCTCTTAAAATTTGTACTCCTGGTTGACTAGCTCATTTTTTTCTTTGTAATCCTTCTTGGTCTCTGTGCCTTTCCTCTCCTACCTGGCCATTTTTGGGGGGCCTTGTTAAATCATTTCCCATCTTCCTTTTTTAAAAAACATCTTTATTGAGTTATAATTGCCAAATAAAATTGTAAGACATTTAAAGGGTGCAAATCATTCCCCATCTTGAATTTGCTATTTATTTCTATCTTCTGCCCATTCACTTATTGACTGTTTATTAAGCATGTACTGTGTGCCTGGTTTTAAGTACTGGGAAAAGAGCAGTGAAGAAGACCGAGCGGTTCCTTTAATGGAAAGAGAAGATAAAAAACCAGCCAATAGATAGAGAAAAGTGGCCTGAGCAAAAGAACACTGCAAGTGGGTTAGTGATGGGGTGGGGAGAAGGCTGCTGCTTTAGATTGGGTCGTCAGGAAAGCTTTCTTCCGAGAGTAGGTTTGAGCTGAGTGTTAAAAGACGAGAGGGTAGTAGTAGCCTTGTGAAAAGCCGGGTGAAGAGTATTCCAGGCAGAGGGACCAGCATGTACAAGGGCCCTGAGGCAGAAGTGAACTTGTTGTGTTCAAGGACCAGAAAGGAGGCCGCTATGCCTGGAACACAGTGGGAAGTGGTGGTCCATGAGGGCTGTGGTCCACCATGGCCTCAAGGAGGTTGCCTGGGGCTATGTCCCTCATGTTGGGCCTCAAGAATTAATGCACTAATTCAACAAATAGTTGTTGCACCCCCCAGTTATGTGCCAGGCACTGTTGTGGGATATGAGAGTGAATGAGAAAGTCAGCTCAGCGGGGGCGTTTGTAGATGAGTGAACTCGTGGAAGGCGCCGGTGAGGTGTGAATGGAGGCCCACCGTGCCACCCGGCCGGCTCATCTCTGCATCCTGAGATGTGCGGGGACTCGGGAAATTTTTCTTGATTTGAACCAAGCTGTGCTCTGCGCTGCCAGCCTTCACCGTGGCAACTGAAACTCAGTCGTCTGCTGTTAGGTCTGGCAGTCTCAGCCTGCCAGGGAAGGGGCCCCAAGAACCGAGGTTGCCAGCTCAGAAGTGGGGCTGCCCATATCAGGTATGAGTATCTAGGCAGCCCTTATGGGAAACGAGCCTGCGAAATAGACGTGGGAAAGCCCCTGTTTACCGTGTGCTCCGCCCTGCCTCCGTCTTCCCTGAAGGGGGACTCTGAGTTGTGACTCTTGTTGGAAATGTAGACTTGGGGACTTTGTGCTCGTCATCATTTTCTTCTCTTAGGGTGGGGCAAAGAGAGGGGGTTCCCAGACTTTGGGACAGCCTATACACCTAGTGAGCTGTGACCATGTGGCAGTTCCAGGAAATGGACTTGGTGGAAGACGTTGGCTGCCATTTTGTTTGGAGGTGATTCATGAGGACAGGTGCTCTGATGCCATTGAATTGGGGCCAACTTTAACCAGGCTCAACCTGCTCCTTGGGCTCCTTGCATGTGAACTTGTGGCCAGATGGGGAGGGAAGGCTGGATCCTAGGAATATAATAACTCGGACTCCCCACGCCCTCCTCTCCCAGTCACGGCGAATCTGAGATAGACTCAACCAATTTTTATAGGAGATTTCTCAGTTGGCTGCTCGGTAACGGCAACCTTATTGGCCCACTCCGGCTGGGGAAGTAAGGCCCAAGGTCACAGTAATCTGTGGAGCTGGGGTTCAGATCTAGAATCGTCTGATTTGACACTTGGCGTTCATTTCATTGCATCCCCTCAGAAACCCACTTGACCTTGGGTCTTGTCTGGAGCAGAGAGAGGTCAGCTTTGGTAACACTCAGCATTTTGGAAGAAATAATGCTATGTGGAAAAGCGTCTGAAAATCTCTCCATTTGCATGCCACTTGGACGGGATTACCTCAAAGTTGTAAAGAGGGCGAGATGACCACAGCATCAGAGTCCAGGTTAGCAGGTGACCATTTGCAGAGGTGGACGCTCCTGGTTGAGGAGGAAGATGGAGAGAAAAGCATCCTGGGTGGGGAGGAGGGGAAGCAGGTTCAGAGCGAAGGCTCTTCCCCGATTCCATCTCAGAGAACTCGGCTTCTGTTTTGAAGCGCTCTGGTTAGAAAGGATAACGTAGTTGTTAGCACTGGGCAGCACTGGGGCCTGAGGGACAGGACATGCAGGCACGGTTGTCTTTTAAATGTTGGTGAATCTTAGGAGAAAGAAGGTGACGAGTCCCTGGGGAGATTCCCCCTGGTGGCCGTGACTCATCCTGGCCAAGGGGACTGAACAGAGCAAGGAAGAATCCATCAGTGAATGGAAACTTGACTTTTTAGGGGACTGGAAACCTCTTCTGTTGTGGTTGGCCTGGTGGTTTATGAGGAGAGGTGAGCATTTGAGACAGAGTGCTGGGCCACTCTTGCAGCCGCATCTTTGACAATTCTGAGAGTTTTAGGAAGTAGTTCTAAAAAAGAAAAGAAAAGAAAAGAAACCAAAAGCTAAAGACATCGTTACTTGCAATACCCCGTGTGCAGACTGCCATGTGGGCTGTGAGTTGCCATGTGATTAATGGAAACTGGCTCATTGGCACCAGTTCATTTGTAGCCTCCCCCACCTTTTGTGGCCCCTGAGCTGGAGGGGGCTTCTGACTATTCTCAGAAAAAGACTTAGGTGGCCTCAAATGACCAGACCTTGTCTTGGGCATCTAACAGCTAAAACTAAACTTCCTCTATGGCTCTGTTTGGTTTAAGCAGTTTCCTGGCCTGGCAGGATTTGTTTTCTTAACACCCGTCTCGTCAAAGTCCCAATCCCACTTGTCACAGCAAACTGGCCCCAGCCACCTTGTGGCTGCCAGAGGAGGCAGTCAGACACGCTGTTCCCCTGGGGAAATGGAGCCGAAGCGGCCTACTGGGGTCCACTGTCTGGGTTTGCCGCTCCTGTCTTCTCTTCCCCATTTTGATCACAGGATGGGTGCTTGGCCTTATTCTAGAAAGCTCTGCTGGTTCATGGGCTGCTTCTATTTGGAGGAAAGGCCAGGTGGGTGAGCAGCAGCCAGTAGTAGTAGGTAAGGGGATAGGTTCTGGTGCTTGATGACCTGGGTTCACACTCTGCTCCCTTCCTGGCTAAGCTGTGTGTCTTTGGGCAAATTGCTTAACCTGTCTGAGCAACAGTGTTCTCATCTGTAAAATGGAGATTATAATAGAATTGTTCATAGTAAGTGAGATGAGCCATGGAAAGCACAATACCTGGCACAGGGTAAAAATCTTTTTATATATTGTATTACTGTTTTTTTTTTTAACAAGTATTTAATTAGCATCCACTCTGAGTTGGACACCCACTGTGGGGTGGCCACTCTTCTAAATGGGGAAGTAACTGAACAAAATTGACAAAAATGTCAGCTCTGTGGAACTTGGGTTTTGGTGTTAGGAGGAGACGTTCAGACAATAAGTCAATGAGTGAAATATATTGTTTGTTAAGTGGTGAATGTGCTATGGAAAAAAATGAAAGCAGGAAGAGGACCGAGGCGAGGAGTGGTTTAATTCTAAATGAGGGGTCAGGATGGCTTTGCAGAAAAGGTAATGTTTAAGTAAAGATCTCAGCAGGGTGAGAGGGACTCCCTGGGGATGTATTTGGGGAAGAGTTTTGGAAACTGAGGTCCAAAAAGTACAGAGGTGGAGGGAGTTGCCTGCGGTGCTGGGGCCGGGTGAGGCCGAGAGGTGCCCCGGGTGAAACACCTAAGCGGTGCAGCCCTCAGGTGACCGTGAGCCAGGCATCTAGGAGCAACGGGGAAAGGGTGATGAGAACAGAAGGTTGTGAAAGGTACCTGGGCTACAAGTGGGCTCCTCAACGGGCCCAGCCTCCATCCAGTAGAATCCAAAGGGATTTTGAAACTCAACCCTCATTTCTTATTAAAAAATGGCATTGGGGGTTGCTACTCACTCACCTGCTACCAGAAGCCCTGTCGCCGACTTACTGAAGGTGCACTGCTTCTGACCACATGGGCGGGTGGCAGGGCCCTGGCTGGGGCCCCCTGTGGCCCTGCCACCCATTAAGGACATCATCACGCAGGCGAGCTGCTCTCATTCATTTCACAGCATTTGCTGAGCAGCCATGGTGGTGGATCACGCCTGTACCTCCTGGTATTACCTTGCTCATTTGTAACCCCAGGAACACAGCCACTCCTGGAGTCAGTCCATCCTTCAAGGGAGCTTTCTTAAGGCAATCATTCAGTAGAAGAGAACAGCAACATTTATGAGGGTATTTGCATTATCTGTAATACAGAAAAAAAAAAAAAAGAAAACAAGGTGTATTTGCATTATCTCTAATACAGAAAAAAATGAAAATAAGATAGATGTCCGATGGTAAGGGGATGGTTAAACATACCGTGGTATGCAGCACACGATGGGTTGTGATACACACAGCCATTAATTATGAAGACTGGGTAGAAACATGACCATATTTATATTACGTTAAGTGAAAACATAAAGAGTGCAGAACTACAAATGCAGCCTTTGTAGTTATGTAAATATGTAAAACTATGTCTGCAGATGGAAAAAACTAGAAGAGAAAAGAGTTATGTGTGTGTGGAACGGTTTTGGAAAAATTCCATTATGATCGTTATTATTTTCTTTCTTTCTTTTTTAAAATATTTATTTATTTAATTTTATTTTTGGCCACGTTGGGTCTTCGTTGCTGTGCGCAGGCTTCTTATTGTGGTGGCTTCTCTTGTTGCGGAGCACGGGCTCTAGGCGCGCAGGCTTCGGTAATTGTGGCACGCGGGCTTCAGTAGTTGTGGCTCGCGGGCTCTAGAGCGCAGGCTCAGTAGTTGTGGCTCACGGGCTTAGTTGCTCCGCGGCATGTGGGATCTTCCCGGACCAGGGCTCGAACCCATGTCCCCTGCATTGGCAGGCAGATTCTCAACCACGAGTGCCTGCCACACTGGAGGCACTGAGCTGGTGCTCAGATACTGGTGGACTTGACCAGAGACCCCTGTCCCCGAGGTCACAGTCTGATGGCTCGGCCCCCTCCCTTCTCAGTGGTCAGGATCAAAAGCTAGCCACATGCTGTGATGCAAAACTCACAGCTTCTGGAATAAAAATGAGACTCGGTCCTGCAGCTTCTCCCCCAGGGCCTTTGTGCAGCTAGTGTTAGAGTTGGCTGAGAAGTAGAGAAGTCTCCAGAGCTGCCATGCCTCCTGAGGGAAGTGCTATTTCTAGCAAGCAGACGTTGTGGGAGCAGAGCCTTCCTGGTACCCACAGAAGGGTGGAGGGCTCCCCACAACTTGGCTGCCTGTGTGGAGGGCTCCCCACATCTTGGCTGCCTGTGTGGAGGGCTCCCCACATCTTGGCTGCCTGTATGGAGGGCTCCCCACATCTTGGCTGCCTGACTTGATCCCAAGTCGAGATCCAGCCTTCGAGGGAGCACCCAGTCCTGGCTGCGAGGCCCTCTGGGTGAGGGGCCATCCCAGAAAGGAGAACCCCTGCTGTGGGCTTTATCTTCCGGGTGCCACACATTCACAGCACAAACACAGCCCGTGGTGCTGCCCAGGAAGCCCGTGGTTGGCTCAGAGAGACCCGGGTGGCAATGTTGACAACGCCTGACGACCTCACTGCCCGCACGCTGAGAAGAGTCCTCTGGGTGTCTGGAGGATCGTGGTGGTGGTGAGGAGGACGTCTGTGACCGGAGCGAGCATTTAGTGAGTGCTGTGTGTTCTGGGCTCTCGGACAGCACCGAGAATGCCGTATCCACCAGTCCTTGCAGGGCCCCCAGGGTTGGTGTAGGTCTCACCTCCGCTGCATGGAGGGGGGAGGAACTGAGGCTCAGAGAGGTGGGTAGAGGCGGGTGAGCCTCCTGAGGTCACACCCAAGGGTTCAGAGGTCTCGCTGGTTACAGAGCCCAGGCCTTGGCGTTTTCTGTGTCACCGCACACTCATCCGGGGAGAAGTGCCAAATCTGACTACGCGGTGAAAAATGCCACCAGCGCAGTGGTTAAGAATCCGCCTGCCAGTGCAGAGGACACGGGTTCAGTCCCTGGTCCGGGAAGATCCCACATACCGCGGATCAGCTAAGCCTGTGCGCCACAACTACTGAAGCCCGCGTGCCTTGAGCCCGTGCTCTGCAACTAGAGAAGCCACCGCAATGAGAAGCCTGAGCACCGCAACAAAGAGTAGCCCCCGCTCGCCGCAACTAGAGAAAGCCCACGAGCAGCAATGAAGACCAACACAGCTAAACATAAATAAATAAATAAATAAATTTATATATAAAAAGAAATGCCGCCAGGACACCCCTCTGCCTCCCTCTCCCCCTCCCCGCCCATCCCTCCCGGAATGCCCTCGCCTCTCTGCTAGGCAGCCCCTCCGCTTGCCACACCAGATGCTCTGGGACAGCCTCCGGTACTGCAAGAAGGGTGACGAGCGCGCTTTTGCTTTAAAGGAAGGATTTCCTGTCTCTTTAAGGACAAAGACTGCGTGACCTCTTTTCCCAGAAGCTTCGGGGCCTCATACAGTGCTTGGCACAGAGTAAGTGCTGAGGAATTAATGAGGGTGTATTGTGATGGGCTCTAAATTAACCTCACAACATTCCTAGAGAAATAATGTGAATCAGTGGAAAAGGCCGTCTAGTGCAGGAGATGGGAATATGGCCTCTGGGGTCAGACAGCCTGGGTTTGCATCATGCCTGTGCCATGGACTGTTTCTAACTGTGGGCAAGTTATTTTGCTTTTCTGGGTGTCAGTGTCCCTACCCGTTCCGTGGGGACAATCAGAAGACCCTGTGAGGGCTGCTGTCAGTAAAGTGCATGGAACGGAGCTTTGCCCACAGTAAGCGCTTGATAAAAGCGAGCTGTCGTTGTTGCCTGCTCTTATGCTATTGTCATGCGTGGGAGTAAGGAGAGCCCCCCCGCTGGGGGTTGGGTTCTTACCCTTCTCTGTGGCTTCAGGGTCCAGACTGAAGGCCACCAACCTCCCGGCCCTTCTCCGCCCCGTCATGGGGCTCTGCTGGTAGCGTGGATGGGGGTTATCTCTCCAGGGAGATTAGGTGCACGGGAGGGCGGGAGAGTCTTGGGAGAGCCAGACCCGAGTCCCGGCTGTGTTGTCACTCTGTGACCCTGGACGGGTCCCCTCGCCTTCAGGGAGCCATTTCCTAACGTGGGAGATGAGAACGTTATGGAGTCATTCCCAGGGTGAGGAGAGTGAGTGAGATCAATGCCGTAAGACGCGGGGCACCGCAGGCGCTCAGCACACGTCCCTCGCCCATCCTGGAGGGCAAGGGCCCCTCTCACACTGGCCTGAGTTCCCCAGAGCCTGGGTCCGTGGGCACAGGATGAGTGGATGGCTGGTTTCTCTCTGCCCGACGCGGAGCCGACCTCCACCCACCTCTCTGTGCCCTGTCTCCGCCCCTCCTGAGGCAGGTGTGGCGAGGTCGAATGGGTCGCGCTGAGTGCAGGTGACAGAGATGGCTGCTCTGAGCCGCGCGGGTCCTCACCCGGCTTTCCCTGTTCAGACCCCCTCCTTTCCCTCACAAACGCGCTGTCCTCAGGCTTCCCCTCAAAGGGGGACGCCCCAGGCCTCTGCTGGGGCTTCTCCTCCTGGGTTCCGCTCCGAAGGAGGAAGGGCTTCAGGGGGATGTGAGCTGCAAGCCCAGAAGAGAATGGCAACCCTGGTTTCCGAGGCCTCTGCAAGCACAGGTGCGGTGAGAGCCCCGCGCAGTCGGGGTGTGAGGATCGCTGTCTGATGCAGGGGCAGCCGCACGGCGCAGCCAGCCGCCTGATGTGTGGGGTAACTGCCGGCGTTTGGGGTGAGCTGTGCCGCTGGGAGCATCAGGGTCCAGCGACATTCTCTATGGACACTGGCCGTGCAGGCAGGCTTGCAGGGTGTTGTGGAGAGGCATCCAGAGACTGGGAGCCTCTTTGCCTTCCTTGGGTGTGTGTGTGTGTGTGTGTGTGTGTGTGTCCGTGCGTGCACACGTGTGCACCTGTGTGTGGGTAGGTCTCAACATAAATAAGACCTTGGTTGGAAGTTCAGGGAAAGATTTAATGATAAAAGATTCCTTTAAAAGATGTTTAAGTCAGCTCTTGTCAGCCCTCTGCTGAGAACCCTCCAGAGACTGTCTCATTCTACTTGGTGTAAAAACCAAAGTCAAGGTCCTGGTTTCTATCCTTCTTCCCATCGCTCTCTCCGCCCCAGCCCTATCGGCCTCCTTTGTGTTCCTTGAACACGCCAGGCACATCCAGCGTTGCCCTGCAGCCTTTGTCCCTCTGGGAATGCTCTTCCTCAGTTGCCCATAGGGCATGCTTCCCCACCCCGCACACACACCTCCGCCGCCCGGGTGAGGTCTTCTCTGACCACCCTCCCATCTGGCTGTCCCCTGCCCAATTTCATTTTCCCCATCCACACACACTGTGTGGTTTTACCTGTTGATTGCCGTATCCCCTGTCTAGAACGAAAGTTCCAGAAGAGTAGGGATTTTTATCTGCTTTATTCACTGATGTATCCTAATACCTAAATAAAGTAGACTGGAATCATAATATTCAAATGAATGAAAGAAAGAACAAACTAAGTTATAAAGAAAACTGCCAAGGCCTAGTGCAGTTTGGCCGTCACAGCCCAGTAGGATCCCTTGAGTAATTTTCCAGTTTTGGAAAATTGGAGTCGTTGTACCACCAGTCAAGGACTCGAATCATCTCACGCGCGCGCGCGCGCGCGCGTGTGTGTGTGTGTGTGTGTGTGTGTGTTTGTGTGTGTGTGTTATTCTTTTGTGTCTACCAGGTTAATGCTGGGTGTGCCCCAGGCTTCTGTGATTACATTTGTATTAATCCTCTGATGTTGGTTTACAAAACAAAACAAGCTTTGAAACAGTTTTCATCACCTCTTTAGCTATTGTTGTGGACATTATATCTCTTGGCTTTTCTGTTTTGTTTTATTTTGGTCAAATATACCAGAGATACTGGACTGAATCCTTGACCAAAGTCCTGTAGATTAGACACTCAGTTTTGTTTAAAATCCAAGTAGGTTTTTTCTTAAACTAGATATTTTCTTTTGAGGTCTTTAATGGAATTCTCACACATTTTGTGTTCAGTGCGCTGCTGTGAGTTACTTCTTGGACCACTGAGCTGGGAGGGTGGAGACCTGGGTCTGCCATTACTGGCTTTGTGATCTAGCATCCTTGAGACTCAAGTTTCTTCATGTGTGTGACTGAGGGACTTGGACTGGCTGATTTCCTCTGAGATCCCTTTCAACTCTAATGCTGTGTCTCATGGACCAAACTAATAGAGATCATAATGTAAGTTCATAGCACATATGCAGCTTATGTTAGCCAATGAAAGCACTTTGCACTTGGTGTACATGATACTACTTATGTCCTGGGGCCCCTCAATCTTGGATCAGCCTCATGCTTTGCTGTCCACGTGGTTGGGGCCTGTGGAGCCACCGTCCTCCTGCCTGGCTCCCTGGTAACCGGCAGCATGATGTACTGAGGCCATGAACATTTGCAAGGCTGGTGTACCCCGTCCCACCCTAACTCACCCACGTGAGGGTTTACCTTCAGCCTCCCGCTTCATCCAAACTGTAGATTTTATCGCCAAAGCTGATTTGGTTTGGATCTTGAGTGCTACCTGTGTGCATTGATTGAATTCCTTATGTTGAACCTCAGTTTTCTCATCTGTCAAATGGGGTCCGTAATTTCTCTCAGAATGCTTTTGAGGGTTCAATGTGACAATACAGGTCAACTGCGTAGTTGAAAGTGTAAATACTACTGATGCTGATGATGATAAAGAAGAACTACTCTGATGTGGGGGTAAAGACTATCTCCAAAGGCTGAAAAGATAACAGAAGCTTGGGAAATCTGTAATCTACAAAACTAATTTTTTGAGTCAGAACTGTGTTAATGCTACTTGGCTATAAAGCAGGTCAAAAGTCAGATGGGATGCCAAGGAAACCTGGGAAAAGCCAGGATTCATTTGTGTACTCAGGTGCCTCAGGGTACATGTGGGTAGCAGGCGAGGAGACACTGGCCTGGGGTGGTGTGGCCCCTCAGCCCCTCCTGGGTTTGCAGGAGCAGGCCCTGCTGCCATACACCAGCAAAGAGAAGGCTCATCTGTCTCTGGGTTGCTGAGGCCGAGAGGGGGCCGGGCACTTCCTTCTGGGCTGGTTGCTCTAGGCTACAGGCACAAGGAACCTGTTATTTAGGTTCCTCAGATGCAAGTTCAATAAAGTTCTGTGGGTGTAAGCACAGGGATTTGGGATTAAGGACCAATGAAGACTTTAAAAGAATTTGGCCCCAAGGATGTTAATTGCAACATTATATATACTGATGAAGAATTGCCAATAACTTAAACATCCATCATCCTAAACATACAACCTCGGGATGTTGTGCAAGTGAAACCAGAGTACATTTAGTTAGATCTGTTGGTCTTTAATAACACCGAAAACTTGCTGTGAGGAATTACTGCTTGAAAAGGCGTTCACAATATACCATTAACAGAAAAAAACAGGTTACTAAACAATATGACTCAAATTAATTATTAAGAATGAAATACGTGAAGGAAAGAGAAGGCTGTGCACATGCTTGTTAATGGTGGGTGGCTTCTCTCTGAATCGTGGAATAATAATTAATCTAATTTCTCCCTGGTGCTTTTCTTTTCTTTCCCATTTGTTTTTTTCCAGTAAACATGCATTTCTCATGTAAAGAACCCTGACGGGTTCTTTGAAGTGAAATGATGGGTTCTTAAAAATAATATAAAACCAGGAAACAGAACGTTAGATCCTATCAGCTCAGTTATGAGTGACATAAAAATAACAGACAAGTGCTTTTCCCCTGGGAGTTTATGTGTCATTTCATTCTGAAATCATTGGAATGATCTGGTTTAGGCGAAATTTTCTTAAGGGAACCATTTTTGAAGGTTGAGATGCATC
The DNA here is from genome assembly GCF_964165515.1 of Mesoplodon bidens. Taxonomy (NCBI): domain Eukaryota; kingdom Metazoa; phylum Chordata; class Mammalia; order Artiodactyla; family Ziphiidae; genus Mesoplodon; species Mesoplodon bidens. The sequence continues at coordinate 13,792,738 of NC_138179.1, forward strand.
AAAAAGGCTGTGTTGGGCTGCCCTGGTGACGCAGTGGTTGAGAGTCCACCTGCTGATGCAGGGGACACGGGTTCGTGCCCCGGTCAGGGAAGATCCCACATGCCGCAGAGCGGCTGGACCCATGAGCCATGGCCGCTGAGCCTGCGCGTCCAGAGCCTGTGCTCAGCAACAGGAGAGGCCACAAGAGTGAGAGGCCCACGTACCACAACAAATAAATAAATAAATAAATAAATAAATAAATAAATAACAGAATGTTTAAAAAAAAAAGTCTGTGTTGCCCAACCCCCCCGCAGAGCTCACTCCCGCACCCCAGTGGTCATGAGTGATGGTGCTGATGGCGTTTAGTTCAGTTCCTCCCCAGGAGTTGCCTTCAGCCGAAGGGAGCTTCCTCTCTCAAGGCACCGCCGCCCATCCAAAGGTGGGCTACAGAGGCTGGCCCCTTGCCTCCATCTGGGACAATTCCGATGGTTCAGCTCCAGAGTTCCCGAGTTCCCCACGGGTCTGGCTGAGGCCTCTGTTGCAGCTGAGCCATACAGAGCCCAACTGCCCCGGCCTGCTTCCCTGCAGGCAGACCTCCATTTCAGAGTCTGCTTCTCAAGAAACCCTACCTCAGAGCCCCGATTTTACAGTGAGTAGGTCGTGGAGAAGGAAGTAGGATGCTCCTCCCAAGCACTCCTGGCCGGCATTGCCTCTCAGGATTGTAGTCTGGTATCTCCTTGCCCTCTTGCCCCGTTTAGAGCAAGTGGCTTAGATTCTCGGGGTCCCCAGTGAAAACTGAAGGCTGCAGACATGGGTGGGGACCGGGGAACCTGCTCACCTCTCCCTGTGCGCCTCCCCTGACATCTACCTCCTGGGCCTGTTGACAGTGGCTGCTCCCAGAGTCTGGGACAAGCTGCCTGGCTCCCCCTCCAAGGGCTTGTGGGTCTGGACCTGAAGGGCGTCCACCTGTGCCCAGAGCAGATCTGTGCTTCTGCTCAGGCCAGAATCTTTGGCAGCTCCTTGCCTGGGGCTGTCCAAGCACCAACCTTTACTGCTGCATAGATCTCAAAAATGTTACCAAATCAAGTGGCCTTCTCTGGATAACCAGACAGACAAAAGGAGGACTGTTGCTTCCTTAGCATTTGGTTGGGGGCCACTCCTCCTTCCTGCAGGACCCAGTTCTACTTCTTCAGCATGGCATTGCCTGCCTCTTGAGCCTCCTGTGTGCTCCCTGTCCCCACCCCGGAATCGTAGTGCACATAGACCTGGGATCTCCCTGAGTGCCTTACTGTTTCATGCCTTTCAGCCTCTTCTCCCTGGAATGCCCGGAATTCCCCTTGTCTCTGACGGCCCCTCTCATCTGTTTCCTCTTTCCTGTCCTATCTTCCCCAACAGGGAATGTGCTGGGCCCTGAGCAGCTCCTTTTCGAGACTTCCCCTGTCTTTGTTGCTTCGTGGCCCCCTGCCCTAGGTACGCTGGAAACTTCTCTCCTGCCCTTTCCTTGCTGTATTGGCATGGCCCATTTCCTGGCTGGATCTCTGGTCTCCAGACTTGCTCTGGCTTACGGACCAGGAAAAAAATGTTGATCATGGGTTCCCAACATAGGTATTTTCACGTACAAAGTATATACACATACTCTGTGCTGTTATAGCATGTCTTTTACAATAATACATCTACAAAAATAGACAATTGAAAGGATGAGATACAGAAAGTTCTATTTCCTTCATGCAGCCCCCTCTGGGGGCCTCTGGCCTGGAATTCTAGATGGAGAACTGCTTGGTTGGCAGAGGGAGGGTCAGGGATTGTGTCTCCCCTGCACCCTCAGTGCCTGGTACAGATGGGGCGGACTCTACCTCACGGAGAGAAGGTAGTCTCTGGGTATGGGAAGCAGACAGTGCAGGGAGGTTTGGATCTTCTGATTGTCCTGGTCAGTCCCAGTGTTGGAGGCCTTTGTGGGGAGCCACCGCCCCTTCCCCGCCCCTGAGGGTTCTATCCTGTTCACAGATTCCAGAGGGTGATAATAACAATACTGATACTTCTCATTGATTTGGTAAACATTTATTGAGCACCTAATGTATGCCAGACGGCGTAGTTGATTCTCCTGCTCTACGGGGAGTGGTTCCTCGCATGTGTAAACTATGTCTCGTGTTCTCAAGATTTTCAAGAAGTTTATGTGACAAAGTCCCTTTAATAATACTCCCCTCCCTGTGGGATTTAGGGGTTTACCCCACTTTGACAGATGTGGAGACATCCCAGAGAGGATAGAGAGTTTCCCAAGGAGGGCTAGTGGCGGAGCCTAGATTAGAACCTGCTTTCCATGGCCAGCCCACTTTCCTAGCCCCATAGCACCGCCCCTGCCTGCTGGAAGGGCTGGCTTGGCCTCCACAGCAAGGTGAGTGGGAGGAGGGTCCACTGCTCCTCTGGGCCCTTGAGGAGCTGGCTCTGCATCAGTGGGGGTGAGTGTGCCGAGTCCCTTCTTACGTGAATCCTCCTGGCCCAGGCTGTCACCCTGGCTTGGTGTCAGCATGTGGGTCACCGGGGCCCTTGGTCTGGGGCTGAAGCAGAGAGGGAAACGTCTTGGGTGGATCCTGGGCTCTTGATGTATTTGGAGCTCCTGGGGAGATTCTCCCCCTTCTGAGGTGGGGAGGGAGCAGGAAGTAACAGGCCTGATTGCCCCCTTACAGGAAGAGGAGATTTAGAGGAAAAACCCAGATACCCCCATCCCTACCCGACCCCCACTTGCTCTAGGGGTCGCTCCTGTGGACAGGGCTGTGTCTCACTCAGTGCGTGGTGAATGGGCTTTGGAGCCTCCAGACCTCAGTTTGCCACTTGCTAGCTCTGAGACCTTGGACAAGTTACTCCCCCCAAAGCCTTGACTAGGAAGTAAAATGGGCTAACAACAGACTCTCCCACAGAACCTCTGCGAGGGCTAAATGAGGTCCTGTGTGCAAAGAGTTTAGCAGCATGCCGGGTATGTACATTAAGCTATAGAGTAAACGTTCTCGGGTTGTTAGCTGTTCTAATTACCTTCCGTGCTCCCAGCGTGCCTGGCTCGCAGTGGGGTACTATTTGTAGAACAGAATATGTGAACTCAGGTTTGTTAGCATTTGTTAAATAAGGAAGTATTAAAATTTGGTTGGAGTTGTTTCTGGCCTTCAATAAGTGAAGGAGGCATGGTGGATTTTAGGATCCAGTTTTCCTAACTCCCCCTGGCTCTGAGGTTTTATGACTCTTCTGCACAGCCCTTAAGATTTCCTTCAATGTAAACACACTGACAAGGGTGGTATTTTTACAACCGGCGTCTGGTTTGGCTCCTGGGGTCCACCGCTAGCTTGGGTCTGGGATCTAAGGCTGTTGAGCTGGTCGGTCTGGTGCCTGGTTGCTGGCGTGAAGACATCAGTGTAAGTGCTTTTTCCCCCCAGATGTGTTTATGACTGCAAAGTGGCCAGAATGTGGAACTCCCCCAGCGGGTTTGCTGGGGGCTGGTTTTCCAGGAGGTTGACTGCTGAAGACACAGGAGAGGCCATGCAGCTGACAGTGCCTGGAGTGTCAGGACGGGAGATGGGAGCCTTGAAGCCTGCCCGTCTGTGTGCCCACAGGCCGTAGGCAGCGGCCTAGGGGACACAGGGTCGGGAGGCTCCAGAGCTGGAGGCTCCAACCTTGACTGTGTCCATCACTCCCATCCCAGGCCCCTCCCCTGATTCTCCCTGCCCTGTCTGTGACTGAGGTGGGGAAGGGGCTGCAGGAGGGTGTGACCAGGCCAGGCAGGTGGTCTTTGGGTTGGAGCAGCCTGGGAGCCCCTGGCTGAGAGAGCAGGGGTGGAGAACACTGACCTGCACCTGGAGACTTGGCTTGGCTTCCTGAGTCTGCCACTCCCATGCTGTGTGACCATGGACCGGAGCTCTGAGCTTCTGAGTTGCAGCTTCTTCAGCTGTAAAATGGGGAAACTGGCCCCTTGGGTACTTTCCCGATCTGTGATGCTGAAACACCCTGGAGAATTGCCAGTGACTGGTATGGTTTTTTTTTTTTTTTTTGATAGACAATTCATGCCTGTGGTAAAAGATACTGAAAAGTTATAAAAGGATAGAGAGTCAAAGTAAACCTCCCTTGTGCCCCACCCCCACTGGCTCCCTCACCCCCAGTTTCCCTTCTCAGAGGCATTCACTTTGAAGTTTTTAGAGATTTTCTGTGCCTATGCACCCATAAGTGTACACACATGTTCCCACCTTTAAAATTTTTAGTTTTGAAACAGCATACATCCAAAAACATGTACACGATGCATGTATGGTCTCAAGAATGAACACCTGTGTACCCACCACTCAGGTTGAGAAATAGAGCATTCCCAGTGCCTTAGGTGGGAATCATTCCATTTACTGTGTTCCTCACCCCATTTACTCAAATGAGCATGCTATTTATGTTCTCCTGTACCTTTTTTTTTTTTTTTTTTACTTATTTTATCTGGGGTATTGCTGGACCACCAGGGAAGTCCCTATCTTCTTTTTAATGGCTGTATAACATTCCTTCTATATGGATGTGCCATTATTTTATTTTATTTGTTTAACAATCCCTCTTGATGGGTATTCAGGGTGTTTCCAATCTTTTGCCATTACCAACAATGCTGCAATAATTCTTCCGGCTTCCAGGAACTGACATTAATCAAAATATGCTGTAAGAGGTCCAGTTGCATCAGGCTCCCTGACCTGTCACTCGTTTACAAAACAACATGGAAATACTCAAACCAGGGAAACTCGGCATGGATGGCTCTGGTCCCCTCACACCTGGATGGCCTGTGCCCCTCTCCCTGCGCCTTCCAGGAGCCAGCGTTGCCTGTCGGCTGCCACGCTTTCCCGGAAGCCCCTCGGGGCCGGGTCTCTGGGAGAGCACGGGATCCCCCGTTGGCGGCTGCCACGGGCGCTGGAGAAGTGTGCTGATGAGAACTCATGTGCAGGCTTCTCTCCAAGCAGAGAAGTTCCTTTTCTCTTGATTAGGCAAAGTCGCTGTGAGGGGCCAGGGTCTGCGCTTCTGCTTTTCTCCATCTTTCTGCAGATGGGAATGAAGCAGGGGAGCTGGTTTGCGGGTACAAGGCCAGGCCACTTGTGTTTTTGAGGCGATCCTTTTCCCTTTCCCTTTCCTGCTCCATCTTTTTGCTCTTTTTCCTTTTTCTGCACCCCCACTTTGGACCAAAAGTCCAAATTTTGGTCCCCCTTTGGACCAAAATTCCTGGTAAGTGAGCTCGTGCTGCCATCCACGCGTGCAAACTTTCTGGCTCTTCTTTCCTTTCTCTCCCAGTTCTGAGTGTAGACGGGCCACAGCGTAGAAACTGAGGGGTAGTAGATGCTAAGGTCAGAGGTCACTGAATTGGTAGCAGGCCTTGGCTCCGTTCTGCTGCTTCTCTCTCCTGTTGAGCGGATCTTCTGCCCCTCGTCTCTTGACTTCCTCCTTCTTCAGGGTGTGTGGCCGTGAAACGGGGAGGGCAGACCTGCCCAGGAGGAGGCCCCAAAGAGTCAGGAGTATGGATGATGATGGCGTTTGGGTTTGGGGGGCGAGGGGCTGGGAGGTGGCAGTGTCCTCAGGGAGAAGAGGAAGTGCAGGCACCTTCTCGGTGACACTGTTCCCTGGGCTCACCAGCCTGGGCAGAAAGGTGACGACCCAGAAGCTTCTCAAATAAAGTTGGTTCACAGAGGCCAATAGGCCTAGTTCTGGAAGCACATTTGTATTTGTGGGTCCGTGTGCACCTGTGTGTTCAGTCCCCTCTCTGGAAGGTAGTAAAAGTGCTGATCAGGTGTGTGGATTCTAGAATCTGGTCTCCTAGGTCTGTCCAGGCTCCACCTCTTGTCAGCACACTGGAGGGACCTTATAAAAATCTTTTCTACGCCTCAGTTTCCGCATCCATAAAATGAGGCTGTTGAAGCATTAAATGAGATTTTCCTTGTAAAGCATTCAGCACGTAGTAAATGCTGCATCAGTGTTAGCAATTATGAATATCTTTTAGGTGGTTTTCAAACATTTCAGGCAAAGCAATCCTTTCTTTCCCTATGAAATCTTCTGTGGAAAGCCAATTTATAAAGAAAATGGAATGGAGTGGTAGTGGGTGGGATGGGGGGGGTGGAAGGTGGGCAGCAGAGGCCCCAGGGTCTTTCTTCTGGGCCCCTGAGCCTCTTTCCTGTGATCCAGGAAGTGGCTTGCAACTCTTGGACATAATCAAGTTGTGCAAATTGGTACTACCTTTTTGGATGGTACTTTGACAGTACTTATTAAAACGGAAAATTCCTCAGGATTCAGCAATCCAAGTCCTGGGAATCTGACACCTATAGAAACCATGGCCTGTACACATACAGGTATATGCACAAGGCTGTTGAAAGTAGCACTGTGATTACAAGTAAAAGTTTAGAGACGCCTAAGTCTAGTAGTAAGGGAAGGAGTGAATCAATTATGAAATCCTATATAACTGTAAAATAGACTGTCTCGGAAAGAGTTTCATGACATATTAAGTGTAAAAAACATCCGATGCAGAACGATACATCTGGTGTATTCCTATTTTTTAAAAGCATGTGTGTATGTATTTATACCTCTAGCTGTAGATACACACAGGTGCACGAGAACCCCATCATTCACTGGTATAGGAACCAGCTGGGAAGGGTACCCACCGAACTGTGAACCTGACATTCAGGGGATGAAGGGGAGGCTGGTATTTCTTACTTTATGGAGCTCTTCCTGGTCCCCCAGAAGACCAGTACTTTGGGTACGTTTGCTTTGTAGTCGGTGTCTGCCTCAGAATTAAAAAGAGGTCACCTTGGAGGTAAGAACACAGCTCCATGCTAGGTGGTGGGTTTGCCCAGCATCACACAGGTCTTTGCAGGAGGAGCTGGGCTGCAGGTGCGGGCTCTGATGCTACGAAAGCTGGCCTGCTGAACGGGGGCCCCTGGCTCCCGCCTTGTTTTTCCCCTCGGCAGGCGGGCTCTGTGGGCTGCGTTCCTGATACACTCTGCTCGCCATCTGTTGGAGAAGCAGTTGTGAAGCTGCTGGCAGTGCCTCCCCACCATGTCTAATTTAACAAGCCACCCTTCTCTCAGTAGGCCTCGCCCAGGCTAGGGGATCACCTTCAATTATTCACAGGGGTCAGCCACCTGATGAAACTCCTTTACTGGAGACAGATGGTACAGACAAGCAGATGCATGGTAGTTGGGAGGAGAGGAGAGACTCCTTGCGTGCAATAGCCAGGAGGGGGTGGCCTCAAAAGAGAATTTCATGAAGCATCTAGGAAGGTAATTTTAAATGCTGATAATCTTGAGGCCATGGTTCAGAGGTGAACCAAGCTGAAGACGGCCGGCCCAGCACACGGCAGGCACGCTTTGCTTTCCTGTTAGTCTGAGGAGGGAGGGGTCAGTTTAGCTCACCTTTGCATTGCTCTGAGATCTGTTCAGAGCTACGCCTGCTTGTTCCTGGTGCCGGCTTACTCCCCTAGGAACCATCTGGCATCCATTGGCCAGCTCCTTCTCCAGAGTCACTGGACCTGAAGCCAACACTGGCCCTTCCTCTGACCCATCATGTAACCTTGGACAAGCCACTTCTCCCTTGGGCTGAATTTCTAACACTCCTATGATCTCTCATAGCTCTAGAACATTCAGTGAGTAATGTGCTGTACATGTTGTTTGCAGGGAGAGTGTCATGAGCTGGACAAAAGGCCCTGAAGTTGAGGCACCGTGCTTTAGTGGATCTGCCAAGGCGGATCCTGAGCGGCCACATCTGCACTGAGACTGGCCTGGAATCGGGAGGAGGTGGGACATGTTTTGAGCCTGAGTTCCCCACCTGAAAAATAGAACTAACAGTACTTGCCTTGCAGGATGATGAGGATTTGTGAAAATATGGTTAAATTCCTGACACGTGGTGGGTGCTCATTAAATGGTATTATACACTTAGTACTTGGCATTCTCAGCCCTGCTTTTTCTCATAGCTGGAAAATATATTCCGTTGGGGGGGGTGGTGGGCATTGTCTTGCTTTATAGATGCCACTTCATAGAAAGCATTGGCCTCACTAACCTTTCCCAAAGCAATGTGTGTTCCTCCATCACTCTGATTATGGCTCACATTGGGCATCTACTGTGTGCAATGCACATGACGACTCTGATTGCCTTTAATCTTCGTGAAACCCTATGAAGTAATAGGGAATATTATCCCCATTTTATAAGTAAACAAATCGGCGCTCTGGGAAGTTAACTGATGCACCCAAGGTCACACAGTCAGTAAAATGGTGAGGCTGGGAATGCAGCCATATATCTTTCAGATCTTAGAGTCCTCGTCCTTAACCATTATGTGTGCTTTTCAGAACAGGGGGTGCATTAGGGGATCAAGAAAAAGCTCTTGGACTGTCAGATGGGAAGTCATGCCCTTGAATCCCTTAAGGTGGTAGATTTTCTAATCACAGACATTAACGATCAGCCCCATACAGTGCTCCTGGCTTGTCAGACCCTGAGGTGGTGGATCCCGTGTCCCACATGGGCCAGATGATTCAGTTTTGTCTTGTTTATTTGCAAGTGACCTTGAATTCCCTAAACCCCAGAGAAATGTGTTCTTAATTTGCCCTGTTCACAATGCTGATCTTTTCCCCCCTCTAACTCAGATTTAAATAACCCTTCCTTCTGTGTTGTCAGACACTTAAAAAGCAGCATCATAAAAAATCCCAACCCTCAGGCTTCCCTGGTGGCGCAGTGGTTGAGAGTCCGCCTGCCGATGCAGGGGACGTGGGTTTGTGCCCCGGTCCGGGAAGATCCCACATGCCGCGGAGCGGCAGGGCCCGTGAGCCATGGCTGCTGAGCCTGCGTGTCCGGAGCCTGTGCTCCGCAACGGGAGAGGCCACAACAGTGAGAGGCCCGCGTACTGCAAAAAAAAGAAAACAAACAAACAAAAACCCAACCCTCAACTCTCTGTAATTATGGGGTACAGTGGTGAGGGAGGGACACTGAAGAGGAAATAATGCGATCTCCAGAGCATTGTAAGTTGCACTGGGTATATTCAGTAGCAGGGTTGAAGACTTTTGCCTGCTGCTGGGACAGTTAAAAAGCAAAGCAGCCCCTGCTTCAGCCAAGATTGTTGCCTGTTGAATTTTCGCCCTTTAATTTGGGGCACCTGAGGGTCCCATTCTGGGTACCATGGACGGGGGCTCTCATCGCCTCTTCCGCTGCCTGGCCGAGGCGAAACTTGGGGTTCTTGGGGAGGTTTGGTTTTGTCCCCACTATTCGAGGCGGCTGCCATCAGTCTCAGCCTTTGATGTCTGCCAGGGTTTGGAGCAGCGGCCCGGAAGCGCTCATGGGTCTCTGTGGAGTGGAAGCCACACTCCTTCTCCCCCTCCTCTGTCTGACTGTGAGGTGGGGTACAAAGAGCTACCCCGAACAAGTAGGGATTTTTTTTTAAGGCCCCCAAACAAAGACCTAAATTTTATTTATTTATTTATTTTTTGTGGTACCAGGGCCTCTCACTGCTATGGCCTCTCCCGTTGCGGAGCACAGGCTCCGGACACGCAGGCTCAGCGGCCATGGCTCACGGGCCCAGCCGCTCCGCGGCATGTGGGATCTTCCCAGACTGGGGCATGAACCCACGTCCCCTGAATCGGCAGGCGGACTCCCAACCACTGCGCCACCAGGGAAGCCCCAAACACCTAAATTTTGAGAGTGAAATTGCCACGGGGGTTATGTGGGGAGTATAGAGAATCATTCCTGGGGAGGTGGGCTGGTGGGGATGAGGGATTTAGGAAGCACATTTGCCTGGCTGTCCAGGTACATGGGCCTGTGGGAAGGGAGGAAGGGAAGGCACAGGCAGGTGGCAGTAATTTGGACGCCGCCTCTGAGTGAGGTTAACAGAATGCATCTATCCCAGGTGTTAAAAAAACGAGTGAAAGGGATGGGTTTCACTTGCCTGGGGTCGCTGTGCCTGGTCAGCGGCCTTAGCTGGACCTGGGATTGCCAGGTGTCCAGCCGGCCTCGACTCTACAGGGTTAATGTTTTCTTAGAGACCTGTTCAGGGATCAATAGATTAGATTCCGGAGTGCTTTTGATTTACATTTAAAAGCAATCAAGAGGGGAAGGAGATTTCTGGCATTTGCGTGCTGTTTAAAAGCTGAATGGATAACAAATCCTGATGGAGCTGTTCCCTCTCGGAGTCAATGGCCTCATTATGGAGACTGCTCTGTGAGCACCAATGGGCGGTGTCCCTTCCAGGTCGTCCAGGAAGCCAATTTTGGACCCTGGCTGCTGACTCAGTGTGGCCTGCTGGGTGGCTCCCTGCTCCCGGGAGGCGGCCCTGGCAGTGTCCCTGGGCCCAGCCCATGAGCAGGTGCCCCAGGTGATCCTGCCCAGACACGGCAGCAGGAGGGACAGAGGGAAGGAGCTCCGGGCAGAGCGGGACCGAGGAGGGCGCCGCAGGTAAGTGGGTGGCCGGCGGGGAGTGAGTGGCGCAGTTGTGAGTTGTCTCTAAGTGGGAGAGGCCTGGTTGTTTCCTTTATCTGTGGGGCAGGGAAAGAAGCTGGAAAAGCTGAGCTTGGTTTTGGAGAAGGTGTCTGCTGGGAGCTTGGTCTCAGCAGAGCAGAAGCTTCTGGCCTTTTGAAAAGAATGCGCAGCTTAGAGGCGGAGGGGATGGGGTGTAATCAGGGGCTGATCTCTTACTTACCCCCGCCCAGGTCTCTTACTCCCCTGGCCTTATCCAGTGTCTCGTTGGTAGAAAAACAGTCTGTATGTGTCTGTGTATCTAACTCAGGAGGCCAGGGAGCCCCTCACACAGAGTGGGTGAGGTGCAGCGGTCAGCCTGGACCAGGAGTTCGAGGACGCGGGCTTCGTGTCTAGCCGGATGATGACTTAGGCCTGGTCCCTTGGTCTCCCTGGGACACAGCCCCCTTCTCTGCCCTCAAGGGTAGAGATGGGCAATGAGAGGGCGGCTTGGTGATTCTTTCTTTTTTGTTTTTTTATTAATAAATTTATTTAATGTTTGGCTGCGTTGGGTCTTTGTTGCTGCGCACGGGCCTTCTATAGTTGCGGAGGGTGGGGGCTACTCTACGTTGCGGTGCACGGGCTTCTCATTGTGCTGGCTTCTCTTGTTACAGAGCACGGGCTCTTGGTGCGCAGGCTTCAGTAGTTGTGGCTCGTGGGCTCTAGAGCGCAGGCTCAGTAGTTGTGGCTCACAGGCTCTAGAGCGCAGGCTCAGCAGTTGTGGCGCATGGGCTTAGTTGCTCCGCGGCATGTGGGATCTTCCTGGACCAGGGCTCGAACCTGTGTCCCCTGCATTGGCAGGCGGATTCTTAACCACTGCACCAGCAGGGAAGTCCCTTGGTGATTATTTCTAACGACCCTTCTAGGTCTGAAATCCTATGAACAATGCTGTCTAGTAAGACTGCCTCCACCAGATAACACATGACTGCCAAGTGGGTATTTTAATCAGTGTTACTTCAGAATAACAGGGCCAGTTCTCAGAGAGGGTTCATTGCTTTGTCGATCATGCAGTCCCCGTGGAACCTGAGTTGATGGTGGGGCTACAGTCGGTTCGGTTTTCTTGGAGCTGCCTGACACTGATCAGGCACAGACATTCTCTTCAAAGCCTAGAATCATCTTATTAATTAATTAATTATTTAATTAATTAATTATACTTTTTTTGGCCGCACCGCACGGCATGTGGGATCTTAGTTCCCCTACCAGGGATTGAATCGGCGCCCCTTGCATTGGAAACGTGGAGTCTTAACCACTGGACCGCCAGGGAAGTCCCTAGAATCATCTTATTTTTTCAGGTGGGCTCATATTTGCCCATTATGGTTGGTGAAATTTTGTTTCCCTGTGTTGCCCCTGGAAGCCCAGAGGGAAGAGTTAGGAAAAAATGTGTCCTTTTTGGAATGGGATACCGTTGCCTGTAAGGCTAATTTATGGCTGGGTCTTATGTGGGCAGATAGTAAATGTTTCTGGAACCTTCTGGGCTCTGCCCACTGTCCTGTGAGGAGCCCCAGGCTCTGGCTTATTGGGACCTCATGGGCCCGTGGTCAGGCTTTGCATTTTGCTCTCAGGATGGGCCTGTCTCTCCTTTAGGAACTGCAGCATGAACAAGTCTTATTCTGAGCAAGAGACTGAGGCCCAAGGGTGGTGTTTTAGGTTTGTCCAAGGGGATGCCTCATCTCTAACCACCCAGATATGACTGGAAAGAGACAGCCATGATGCTTTTGTTTGTCTCCAATTCTGTTTAATAAGATGTGGGGGGAGAAGGATACATATAAGAGATACTTCTGGTTAATGAAACCCCAATTTCTCCCAAAATAAGAAAACCTGATGCCTTCTTTCTCTGTTTTGTCGAGGCTTGTGGCTGATTCTGCTGGATTTAAATCTGTCACAGCCACATTTCCTGGTCCTCCTTCCTTGTCCCCCTGGATGGAGGGGAGGGCCCGGCATGGTTTGGGTGCTGCCCAGCTGGGCCTCTGGCTAACAGGGCCCGAGAGCAAGAATTCAGGTTGAGACCTTGTGGGTGCCGTGGTAACCAGCACGCGAGGCTTGGGGGACCTGAGATTAATGATTAAGCCCTTCATGCTCTTTCAGATGAGTCAGTGGCCCTCAGCATTCCCAGCCCCAAGCCAAACTTGTGTACCTTTTACTTTGGTAGCCTTTCCCACTGAATGAAGATGAAAAATGTCTTAGAGGAATACTGAGGGGCTAGCAGGGTGGAGGTCGGGAGCGTGGCTGTCAATGGGGCAGGTGAGTGCGCTGGTGGCCACAGGCACGCCGGGTCATCTTCTAAAGGCTGAGAACTCTGGACGCGGCCAACCAGGCCTGCCCTGAATTTCAGCTTCTGTTTAGAAAGTTGTTTTTTTGCTTTTTGTTTGTTTGTTTGTTTGTTTTGCAGTATGCAGGCCTCTCACTGTTGTGGCCTCTCCCATTGCGGAGCACAGGCTCCGGACGTGCAGGCTCAGCGGCCATGGCTCACAGGCCCAGCCGCTCTGCGGCATGTGGGATCCTCCCAGACCGGGGCACGAACCCGTGTCCCCTGCATTGGCAGGTGGATTCTTAACCACTGCACCACCAGGGAAGTCCCGCCATCTCCGTTTTTAAAAAGCAAAGGGCCAGATCATGAGGAAACGGGCCTCTGGATCCCAGGCTTCCGCAGGCAACAGGGTCTGCTAGATTTAATAATATTGTTTTGTTTCAATGAGACTTCTTTTGTGGAAATCTTCTCTGTCTGGCACAGATAATGGTGTCCCTTAATGGCAATGATAATAATTTTTTAAAAAGTGAATAGAGGGCTTCCTTGGTGGCGCGGTGGTTGAGAATCTGCCTGCCAATGCAGGGGACACGGGTTCAAGCCCTGGTCTGGGAAGATCCCACATGCCGCAGAGCAACTGGGCCCGTGAGCCACAACTACTGAGCCTGCGCATCTGGAGCCTGTGCTCCGCAACAAGAGAGGCCATGACAGTGAGAGGCCCGCGCACTGCGATGAAGAGTGGCCCCCACTTGCCACAACTAGAGAAAGCCCTCGCACAGAAACGAAGACCCAACACAGCCAAAAATAAATAAATAAATTAATTAAAAAAATAAATAAATAAATAAATAAATAAATAAATAAATAAAAATAAAATGAGATTAAAAAAAAAAAGTGAATAGATTTAATAAAAGAAAATCAAATAAATAATAGCACTGGTGGTATATGCCAGAAGTGAACAACATTTGAGAAACCCTGCTTGACTATAGCAGCATTTATGCCAGGAGGAGACTCAGTGACTGAGAGGGAAGTGCACCTTTCTGGAAAGTCAGGCACAGTCAACGCACGCATACACACAAGACTGTCAGGGTGGCAGTTTCTTTCAGGGATGGGCAGACAAGTTTGTACAGGTTTTGCTGCAAGAAAAGGGGAGTGTGCGTGCATCTGTGTATGTGCTGTTTTTTCCTTCAGCAGCAGTATTACTTTGCCCTCAAAGATGCCTCCTGGCCGGCAGGCTCTACTGACACGCAGCCTGCTGCGGCAGTTCTGTCTGGGTGATTTTTAACCACAGGGAAGCAGCCCGGGAGTTTCCAAGGAAAAAGCCCAGTTGGCCAAACCCCATTTTTAAACTGTGTCTGATGTCCAGTTTTCCAGACAGTCTGGTGGTTCTGAAATTTTAGTCATTACCAGTGTCACTTGGGGACCTTGGTGGGAGACAAAGACTCCGGACCTGCACTGCCCACCCAGCGGGCCCTCTGTGTGCCCCAGGTAATCCCGATACACACCAGTGTCAGAGCTCGTGGTCTGGTCACAGGCTGCGGGTCCCAGCTCTGGCTGCCCGTGAGAGTCACCTGGAGAGCTCTTGAAGATTTGAGGCCTGGACCCCACCCCAGAGAAGCCCAACCAGAATCTGTGGGGCTGGGGCCTGGCATTAGGATGTTTTAAGTGCTTCCCAGGTGCTTCTGCTACGTGGACCGGTGGAGACCCACTGGCCTCAGTAGAGACTTTGGGGGGCAACTTTTTTTTTGTTTTTTACAATTAATTAATTTATTTTTGGCTGCGTTGGGTCTTCGTTGCGGTGCGTGGGCTCCTCACCGCAGTGGCTTCTCTTGCTGCGGAGCACGGGCTCTAGGTGCGCGGGCTTCAGTAGCTGTCGTGCATGGGCTTCAGTAGTTGTGGCTCGCGGGCTTAGTTGCTCCACGGCATGTGGGATCTTCCTGGACCAGGGCTCGAACCCGTGTCCCCTGCATTGGCAGGCAGATTCTTAACTAGTGCACCACCGGGGAAGTCCTGGGGGCTACTTTTTAACCACACCTGGGAATGCTCATGATGAGGAAGCAAAGGGCTGCATGAGGCCTTTACAGAAATTAGTGTGTCTGCAGAGAAAACCCACAGGTCTGAGTTCAGGTTTTGGAGGACTTCTGCGAAAAAATGGAGATAGGAGGCCAGTAACCCAGGGTGAGAGGGAGTGCACATCAACCTGTTAGAACCGGGTCAGGGGGGCTAACAGCTTCAAAAAATGGGAAAGGCATCGAAAGGGCTCTTGAGAATTTGTTCAGAGCGAGAAGAGCAAGGGCACGGTAAGCTGCAGCTCGGCCAAGGCAATGCAGCGGGGAGCCCCGGGGGTGGAGGGGAGCAGGGCGGCAGCTCACGTGGCCTCTCTGTTCTGTTAGGTCCCTGGACAGCAAGGGTGACCCAACCAGGAATAAGAGAACTGAGGCAGAGATTGGAGTGGAGACGGCCAGAGAGCACCGGCTGCTTTCTTTTTTTTTTCTTTTGGCCACACCTTGTGGCCCGAGGGATCTTAATTCCTGGACCAGGGATCGAACTGTGAACCCGTGCCCCCTGCAGTGGAAGCCCAGAGTCCTAGCCGCTGGACAGCCAGGGGAGACACCCCTCTTTTTTTTTTTTTTTCCCGGCTGCTTTCAATGAGGCTACCCCGTCTCATCCTGGGCACTTGGGAACCTGGTCATCCATCATTGTTGGCCAATTTAAGGCGCTTTAAAGGGAGAGCCAGGCTCCTGAAGACCGGTTGGGAGTTGGGGAGATTGTCCCTGCTTTTAAGAAGTTAGGAAAAAGTGAATTCTAGAAACCATAGTCCAGTGAGCTTGGGCTCCATTTCCAAGAAACTTCCCCAAAGCATGACTAAGCAGCTGTTTTGTGAGCAGGTATAGAGCCCAGTCTGGGTCAAGGTGGTAGCCACTTTTTTTTTTTCAGAACAAGGCATGCCAGGCTGGCCTTTCCTGTTCTGGTAGGTAGCTGGCTGCCAGGTTGGGGAGCACCCGAGGCCTCTCGACAAAGCATTTGGCCAAGCACTGGTGATGTCTTCTTCGTGGGCTGCCGGAGTCTAATGCATCAGTGAAAATCCTCGTGGAGAGATACGGAAATAGGAACTGGAGGGGATACAGCTGTATGTATGGCTTCAGAGTCAATTCATCAGCCGCCCCTCAAAGCAGAGGGGGCCCCTGAAATTCGATGTAGAAGGGGTCTGGTGAGGCTTTCTCCTTGGAAGGGGGGGCAAGGGGGATTTGAGAGTGTGACAGGCATCCAGTTCATTTAAGTTACCTGTCCTTTGAGGGTAGTCTGGGGGGGTTGGTGGAGATGGAAGAGGCTGAAGTCATCTGTTGTGTCTGTACCACCTCTGCCCTCATCTTGCTGGTGGATCTGGGTCAGTCTGGAAGAAGGCACATTCTGCATCTTTGCGGCACTTGGATAAAGGCATGATTCCTAAAGACCCAAGGCGGGGAGCAATGAGCCAGCATGGGTGACCATCCAGCTTATAAGGAGTACAGTGGGCCTTCCATAGATGTGGGTTCCATGTCGATGGATTCAACCAGCCACAGATGATGTACTGTGTTTTCCATCCCTGGTTGGTTGAATCCATGGATGGGGAGCCTGCAGATTCGGAGGGCTGAGTCTGGGACTTGAGCATCCATGGATTTTGGTACCCACAGTGGGCTCTGGAGCCAATCCCCCGTGGATACTGAGGGACGACTGTATAGGGTCGGTAGGCTGACCTGCCTGAAGGAGGTTTCCTGTAGTGCTGTGGGTGTAAAGCTTTGCACTGTGTCAGAAGGCTCCTAGAAATGGTACCCTTGAAGCCTGCCCTTTAGCATGAGAGTCAGAAGTGGCCCTGGTGATCTTGGAGATGATGAAAGTTGAGGCTGGAGAGGTTAAGTGACATCCCCAAGGCCACCCAGCCAGTAAGTGATGGCTGTGCAAGTGCACATGGAACAGTCTAGGTTTGACAGTGTGAACAAGACAGATTTCAGTTGCCGTTGTGCTCCAGAGGCGAGGAGTGCCTGCCGGCCAGCAAAGCAAAGGTGGGGGCTTGGGCCACGCCAATCAAGGTTTGATGTTCAGACATCATCGAAGCTCCATCCACCTGGACCAGCCAGGCCTCATCTGACATTCATGTTCTGTTTTGGGTACCACACTTTAATTTATTTGCTTCCAAGTTAGAAATTGTTTTTAAAAGAATATTGTAAAGTTCTAGTAGTAACAGTGTAACGACTGAAAAGTTAGGAAAAATTGGGGGCTACATTTTGGAAGGATGTTGACAGACCAGATGATTAGGGTTATGGAGGTATGAGAAACGGGAAGAAAAGGCCTAGATTGTCCTTCTGCAAGGAGGAGGGGAAAGGGGGCTGCTGGGTCATGGTTCTGACCCTGCCAGGTCTTGGCACCAGCCTCTTCACGTGGCTTAACTCTGAATCCCTGACACAACCTTACTGAGAGATCACTTAATGAACCTCCAGGATGCAGAATGCAAACCAGAGGGTATACATGTTATGTAGTAAGAGTTGCTGGCCTTTTTTTGAGTCCTTCCTACGTGCCAAGCATTGTGCTAAGATTACAACTTGTGTGAGCTCCAAACTGCAGAATTCAGACCAAAGGCTGTGCAAGTCTGTAATAATCATTGCTGATGTTTGCAGAGCCATTCCTACTATGCTAAGCAACTCTTGTACATTATCTCATTTAATCCTCGTCGCAGTCCCACAAGGCAGCATTTAGGTTTGTTCTGGTTGCTTTGGAGGCAGGGCATGGACCAAGGCTATAAAGTACATCATCATCATCATTGTGAGTTATTGTAATTTTCATGCAATGATCACTGAGCACTTTCTATATGCCAGGCACCGCAAAACACTTTGCATCATTGTCATTAATCCACATAATAACTCTATGGAGATTAGGGGATTATTATCCCCATCTCGAAGTGGAGGAACTGAGTATCAGGTTGGCCCCTATGGCATATCCATGCTAATTTCATGCAGATTACTAAAAGGTGTCCCTCAGCTGGACCAGGCCAGGGCGCCTGGTTTGGTGAGGATATGTGGTCTGGTTTCCTCCCACCAGCTTGCCTCCTGGTCTGGTGACTTTAGCGCAGGGCTCAGACTGCACAGCTGTCGGCAAGGGCCCTGAGGAGGACCAAGGCTGAGGAGCTGGTTAAAGCCACCTAGGAGGAAATGGCAGAGCTGGAATCCCAAGCCAGGTCTGCTGATTCTGGAGCTCATGCCCCTAACCGGTGCCGAGGAGAGAGAACCTTATGCTCGTCAGAGACTTCCAGGTGGATGGGACCGTCCTTGGGCTGGTCCTTGGAAGTGATCCCAAGAGACAGGTGGCCATCTGTCAGGATGGAGGATGGTGGCCTCAGTGACTACGAAGGGCCCCTCTGCCAATGCTGAGAGCCTGTGATCCAAGTAAGGCATTCGTGTAAGCTTAACGTCTTCAGATCTGCCATTTCTCCGCCATGTTCCCTTCTTTTCCTTTTGCTTAAAATCAACTCCATCCTCTCCTCCCCTCCCCCTCCCTCACCCCACCCTCCAGCCTGGGGTGAAAAGGCTACCTGAGTCTCGTGGAGGCCGGGTTGGGGATGCTGGCGGGGTAGGGGGGGAGGTGGGGGTTGGCTTGAGCTGTGTGCAGCCTCACAGTCGGTCACTGTAGCCCGCAGGTGACCGCGTCGCTGGCCGTAGCCCTTCTCCAGGAAGACCCTCATTTATCATCTCTCAGTGCGTGCCCACACTTGAGCATCAGCACATTCTACCTACACCGTCTGGCATAGTCATGACACAGATGTTGTTTGACTTCAGGCGTTGGGGGCTGGAGTGCAAATGGCAGGAATTCTGCAGCAGCCTCCCAGCCTAGTCTTGGACTCCTGCCACTGGGGAGGCAGGAATGACCTTGGGCCCAGTGACTGAGTGACTCTCTGCTTTCTTGGGAAGAAATCTATGCCTGGCTGTTCCCGTGTCTTCTCTTGGGCAGCGACGCTAGCAGCAGCGCTGGTCGTGATGGTAATACAGCGAGTCTCTTCTACTCACAGGCAACATTGCTGCCGGCTTACCCTTCCCATGTGCCAGGCCCCGTGCTGAGGGCTTTACGAGCACTTGCTGGTTTAGTCCTCACAATGACCCTTTGAGGTGAGTACAGTGATTATTCCTAGCAATCAAGAAACCTGTCTCTTAAGTTAGTTCCAAGTAGTATATCTTATGGGAAGAGGATGTTATTTTCTCTTGAAGAGAGAGTATGCTTCTTGTAAGTCTGAAGCAGAGGTTTTCAGCTGGGGGCCATTTGCCTTCTAGGGGCCATTTGACAATATCTGGAGACATTTTTGGCTGTCAGTTTGGGAAAGGGTTTGGTATTGGCATCTCATGGGTAGAGGTCAAGGGTGCTGCTAAGCATCCTATAATGCACAGGGCAGCCTCCCACAACAAAGAATTATTCATCTCCAGTGTCATTAGTGGGAGGTTAAGAAATTCTGATCTAAAGAGAATAAGAAGGACTTCCCTGGTGGTCTAGTGGTTAAGACTCCACGCTTCCACTGCAGGAGGTGGGGTTCCATCCCTGGTTGGGGAACTAAGATCCCACGTGCCCTATGGCGCGGCCAAAAAAACAAAGAAAAAAGAGAATAAGAAACAGTATTCATTCTTTCACCCAGTTTGAGATCATTAACTCCTGCTCAAACCCCAAACCCTGCTTGTGGTCATTGGTGCAGTTCACCGCCTCTTTCTGGTTCTCCCACTGATCATGTGGGAGGGTTTCACTTTCCTACCTTCTCTTAGGTGGAGATGTGACTTGCATTGGCCAAAGAACTGTCGGCAGGAAATACGATGGTTCTTTGATGTTGAAACCTTCAAGAGCTCAGGTGCAGTTTGCCACATTTCTTTCCCCTTACGATGGCAACCATCAATGCTCCCAGCTTGTAGAGGCTCCATCAGCCTGTGTCCTGGAGTCAGGAGGCCCAGGGGAGAGCTCCTGGTCGACTCGCATGGACATGCAGGATGAATGAGAAATGATCTTTGTTATTTAAACCACTGAGATTTGGGGGTTGTTTTATGACCATGGCACAGCCTATCTGATCCTGACTGATATATTCTAAATAGAACAAAAATAAGGATAAGTTAGGATTTGAATCAGGCAGGTGGCATGTGTTTTTGTTTCTATCTGGATACTGATGCTGGCTACTCAAGCATCAGGTGTTTATGGATTGCTTACTCTAGTGAAGATGTTGTGTTCAGCCCTGTGGGAGACTTAGAGATGCTGGCAGATTGATTGCTTCATAGAAGGAATGGAAGGGAGTTTAGAAGATCTGTCCGGCCCATCTAGAGCTCTTTGATGTCTAAAGAGGTTAAGTGACTTACCCAATCATCTGAGTCTCCTACTGGGATCAACAAACCCTACCCAGACTGTGGCTCTACGAAGCTGTGCTCACCCAACTCAGTGAGTGGTTTTCAATCAGTTACTGGTCTCTGAATGCTTGGAGGACAAAGTCCATCTATACTTGCCTAGGGCCTCGTGAAGCATCTGGCACAGCCAGATGTGTGATGTTTTTGAGTGAGTTGGGTTGGGTGGGGGGGGTGGGTAGGGTAGGACGTGAGCAGTGCCATGATGGGGCACAACTTGGAGGGCTCTGAGAGCTCTGGGGGAAGAGATGACCTGAAGTGGCCAGCAGGGACACAGAGCCTGCTTTCTGGGGCGGGTACCAAGTAGGATGGGGCCTGAGTAGAGAGGAGGGAAGAGCTGGGCGTTTCTCATTTTTCTCTGGGTTTCAGATATGCAGGAAACACCCCAATCCTGGGGTCACCATGAAGAAGGAATACTTTAGGGTGGGGTGTCCTCCTTTAGCTGGTCCCGGAGGAGGCTTCTGGTCTCCCCGGCATTGCCTGGGCAGCTGCCGCCTTACCTGCGCAGCACGTGCCTGGGGAGGGGGTGTCACCTCCAGGAATTGCTCTGAAGACTCAGGAGTTGTGCTCGTCTCTCCCTCAGAGGCTTGGGGAATGATGATTTAGTGCCAGGAGCCGGCTTACCCTGGCGCAGAGCCAGAGCCCTTCCCAGCAGCGCAAAACAAAGTCAGCTTGACTCCTGCTTCCAGGCACCTCAGCGTTCCCGTCCACAAAAGGGGCATCGTCGGGAGAGCTCACCCGATCTGCCTTTTGCGGAGGTTGTCATATTGGAGGGTTCTGCCCTGTCAAGCCAGTGAAATGCCCTCACAGTGAGAAAGGGGGGAATGACAGATTAGTCTCTTGCCACTCAATTCAGATCTTCCAGGCACTCGAGCCTGGAGCCTGGAGGGGGATGGGACAGGAGCCTTGGGACAGCTCTGACAGCCCCTGCGGGCTGCGCTGACACTTGTGGGTGGGAGTGACCGTTCGTGGTTGCTCTGGGTGCTGGCCGGAGGGGTCTGGCGGCAGACCTAGCCTCTCCACTCTGGGTGCTCCCGGCCTCACAGGTCGATCCTAACTCGTGTGGCTTCCACGGTGCAGCCCCCTTGCCTGGCAAGACTGCCTTTCTCACAGCACCTGCAGGCGCACGGGTGTGTTTCCTGTACGTGTGTCCCCTCCCCCTTCCACTGCCCTCATTAATCCAGGAGGGATTGGATCTTAATCTGCGAAGGTGCCAGCAGTCTCCACCTCAGCTGTGTGATTCACGCAGATTCAGGCAGCCAGGGGCTTATTATTATTGTTATAAGAGTACAGCATAGAGGCTAAGAGTCCTGCTTGGAGCCAGGCTGCCTGGGCTTGAATCCCAGCCTCGCCACTCCCTAGCTGTGCGGTCTTGAGCAAGTTATTAATTTCCCTAGGACTCAGTTGCCTTATCAGTATAACTGGGTGAGCGCTGCACCTAGCTCAGCTGGGTTGTTGCGGGGTTTGGATGAGCAAGTCTATTTAGTATACGTGCAAAAGGCTCCCAACAGGGCCAGGACACCATAAACGTGCTAGCTGTTAATATTTTTTGTGCCAGGTACTGGTGTCACCAAAGGGTTGCCATCAACCATGCCTCCGCCCAGTTCTTTGATGTAAACAATTGTGTTTGCAGTCTTACTTGAAGCACCATGCAAATGTAGTTCAAGCCTCAGCCCCACCTACCGCGGGGGTGTGGGACTCCAGAGCTGGGGGTGACCAGGACAGCCACCTGCATGGTTTTCTTGGTACTTCTCTCCTTTTTTTCCTCTTTCCCAGAAGATAGCTGCCTTTAAAAGAAAAAATGATGCATTGCACAAACAGCGTAATAATGTTAAAACAAATCATTGCCTTACTGCCCCTGACCTAATTTGAACTGTTTTCGTATCTCCAGGTCTCCTCCTGTCCTTGTCTGTAGCAGATATGCATCGAGTAATAATACTTAATGGACTTAAAGAGCAAAGACCCTTTTTGATGATGTTACACCCCGCGCCCCCCAAAATAAAACACACCGGGAGGCAGTAGAATAGTCATACATTTGGGACCTGGGGTCTGGTGGGCTTTGGCTAGTGTGGCCTTGGCCCTTGCTGACTGGGCTGTCTCGGGCAAGTTAATTTGACTCTGGGGCGCCGTGCTCTCTCTGTCCTGTAGCAGGGGAGTAATACTAACCCAATGGACTTTGCCACAGTCATGGAAAGAAGCAGTATAGGATAGGTAAAAGTTCTAGCTTTGTGTGGTGGTTTTGTTTTTTGTTTTTTGTTTGCAGTACGCAGGCCTCTCACTGTCGTGGCCTCTCCCGTTGCGGAGCACAGGCTCCGGACGCGCAGGCTCAGCGGCCATGGCTCACGGGCCCAGCCGCTCCGCGGCATGTGGGATCTTCCTGGACCGGGGCATGAACCCATGTTCCCTGCATCAGCAGGCGGACGCCCAACCACTGCGCCACCAGGGAAGCCCTGTGTGGTGGTTTAACAAAGCATCCTTTTTGTTAGAAAAGCTGTGCATGTTTAGAGTTTTAATGGCTGCCTGACGTTTGGTTGTCTAGTTAGAGCCGAATTTGTCCCCTCTGGAGGCAGCGGTGTTGGGGGCTGGCAGCTGGGAGCCCCTGGAGTCAGACCTCCCCCTTTGTAGTCGGTAACTTGGTGTTTGTTCAGCTAAGACACGGCCCGGAGCCCTGCTGAGGGTCAGCCTTTATCTGCTGTCTCCCCTCCACGCCCCCCCAACCTCTAGGCTGGATCTTTCTCTTCTGTGGGTCTGGGTGTCGGTTCAGCTCCCTGGGGGATGGTGTTTTGGCTTCTGCAGGTGTCATGGAAACCCCCAAGCTCGGGGAAGAGGGAGGGGAAAACTTTTTCATAGGCAGACAAACAGGTATTTCCTGTCAGCCCCCAGCTGTCTGAGAAATCAGCCCCCTCCGTAATTCAGAAAAAGGAGCCCCACCCAGGCCACTCCCCAGCCGTGAGGGCCTGCAACTCCCAGGATATAATGAAGGAGGACAGCTGCGCTGTCCAGTAGAACTTTCTGTGATAATGGAAATGTTCATTCTGCTCTTTCCAATATGGCAGCCGTTAGCCACACGTGACTGTTGAGCCCTAAAAATGGGGCTTAGTCCAAATTGGCATGTGTTCTAACTAAACATACGTGGCAGACTTAGAAGACAGCACAAAAGAAGCAACAGCAGCTCATTCATTTTTAATATCGGTTTTGTGTGTTTTATATTTTATGTGTTGAAGTGATGTGTTGGGTATGTTTGGTTAAATAAAATACTGTATCGTTAAAACTGATGCCATCTTTTGCTTTCTTCATGTGGCTGCTAGAAAGTATACAATTCCGTAGGGACTCGTGTTGTACTTTGGTTGGACAGTACTGTTCTAGAGTGTAGACTGGCAGCTGCCGTCCTGCCCGACGAAAGGCTGACTTGGCTTAGAGAGGGCAGAAGTGAAACCCACCTGGGCACCCACCTAGTCCCCCATGTACCCAGTGCCTCCTGTCCCTGGACCTGCCAGGTGGGTGAGAAGGGGCAAGTGCCCTGGGGCAGAGAGTCTACTGTGGCAGCCACCCTGGTAACACCTCTGGGGTCTTGGGTGCAGGAAGTCAGGTCACTGAGGGAACTTCTCAGTGGGGCTGAGTAGCTGGCTTAGGGTGGACCTTGGGAGGTGTGAACATGGGCTCCAGGGTGTCATACTGGACACGACTTCATGAGCCCTGGTTGGAACCCTGGTTCTGGGCAGTTAGAATAACGGCTACCATTGACTGGTTGCCTGTGATGTGCCAAGCCCTGTGCTGGGCACTCTACCATCCCACTGAATCCTCCCACCTGCTGGGAGGTGCCATGGTGCCCATTTTGCAGATGAGGATCACTGAGGACCTAAGTAGTAACACTGGTCCAGAGCCCTGCTGTTTGCTAAGTGCCAGAGCTTATAGTGAAACCCCCACCTGACTCAGTGTCTTGCTCTCTGCCCCACACCACTGCTCTCTGGACTCGGTCCCCCTGTCTCCTCTGACCCTCCGTTTCATGACGAAGACAAAGGGGCAGACGCTTCCTCACAGGAGGTGCAGGATGGGCAGGGGTAGACTTTCAATTCAGGGCGCCCATCCCGGGAGAGGACACGTGTGCTTGTGTCCACTGGGCCCATCTTTCCTGTGTTAACTGAGTTCGGGCCTGAACTTTGAACAGACCCATCAGACAACCCAGGCTCCCAGAGGCTGGGCAGCCAGACCTGAGGCCCCCAACACATCTTCTGCAGAGCGAAGGGGGAAGGCCCAGGTTTCTGTGTTCCAGGCCCTTGGGTACAGGCCTGCTTCCTAGTCAAGTACCTTTTAAACACTGAATAAATATTGGTTTAAGAGGCCAGAGCCCTCTGTTAGGTGTGTGTTGGGGAGAACGGGCAAACCCCAGCCTTGGCCTCCACCCCCTGGTCCAGGGGCAGGGAGTAGGAGTCATCATGTAATCTGAGCTTGGGGGCCTGAGGAGGCCAGCACCTCCCCCGTCTTCCTCCTGGCAGCCAGGGAAGTGGGCAGTCGGTCTCCACAAAAGTCCACCTGGGCCACTTCCTCACTGCCTGCTCCACCCTGACCAGAGATAACCTTTGTGATAACCTTTGTGGTTTTTCCTCTTTCCATGGACTTGCTGTCCTTCCATCTGAGGACCATGAGTCGTGGCAGAACCAAAGGTCTGGGAAGACCACCCCTGAGTACCCTGTGAAGGTGGCAGAGGCTGCCCTCCTTGACCTCAGTGACCTTGTACAAGTCACTTCACCTCCCTGAGCCTCACTTTCCTCACCTGTAAAATGGGAATGTTGGTGGTGATGAAACACAACCCAGAGAGTTGTAAGGATTAAGTGAGAACATGTAAGAGGGCGTGGTGAAGAATGCAAGAGCCATGTGAGGGGTCATTTTGTATAGTTTCATGGACATCTGCCAGACAAAATGGAATTGGAAAGAAAGAACATGGGCGCCTAGAGTGAATCTGAGCCCTAACACTGAATAGCTGAGTGGCCTTAGCTTAACATGACCTCCCCTCAGGCCTCAATGTTCCGGTCTGTAATATGGGGTTGTTGAAGAGGGTTTGAATGTGACTCTGTGTGCCTGGCGTGTGCACGGTGGATGCTCTGTAGCCTCTCCATTTTCCCAAATGCTTGAACGGTGCTGTGATCTGCTTAGCTGAAGGCTGTCCAGAGAATGCTGGCTTAGCTTCTTTTTGTTTATTTATTTGTTTGTTTGTTTATTTATTTATTTATTTATTTATGGCTGTGTTGGGTCTTCGTTTCTGTGCGAGGGCTTTCTCTAGTTGCAGCGAGCGGGGGCCACTCTTAATCGCGGTGCGCGGGCCCCTCACTGTCGTGGCCTCTCTTGTTGCGGAGCACAGGCTCCAGACGCACAGGCTTAGTAGTTGTGGCACACGGGCCCAGTTGCTCCACGGCATGTGGGATCCTCCCAGACCAGGGCTCGAACCCGTGTCCCCTGCACTGGCAGGCAGACTGTCAACCACTGCGCCACCAGGGAAGCCCCTTAGCTTCTTTTTAAAGTGTACAAATACTGTTTTCTGCCTGGCTCATTTCTTTGCAGCAGATGAGTTTTAATCCTTTGAGCATCCCGCAGAGCCTCCCCGGCACTCTCCTGGACCAGTGTTATCTCTGTATTGACAGCTGTTCTGTCCCAGTAACCACATGGCGTCTTAATAAATGACAGAGCGCCCTCACGTCCCTGATCTTCACAGCTGTCCTGACAGTGGGCAGGACTGCCATTGTCCCATCTTAGAAGACAGGGTCTCAGAAGGTGGAGGCGATCATACCTGTGTACACTCAGCCCTTGGAAGAATAATCTAGAAGCTCTTAAAAGAAACCAAAAACCTTGGGGCTTCCCTGGTGGCGCAGTGGTTGAGAGTCCGCCTGCCAATGCAGGGGACACGGGTTCGTGCCCCGGTCCGGGAAGATGCCACATGCCGCGGAGCGGCTGGGCCCGTGAGCCATGGCCGCTGAGCCTGCGCGTCCGGAACCTGTGCTCCACAACGGGAGAGGCCACAACAGTGAGAGGCCCGTGTACCACAAAAAACAACAACAACAACAACAAAAAAAAAACCTTGCCATCAGCTTCTTTGCTGTTGGTTTCTTTCTTAGACAAAGAGTGAGAAAGGAGGGATAGAGATTTTAGTACATCTCACCAGTGCAGGATGGTTGGCTGTGAAGAGGTGGACAAGAAGCATGGTGCGGGGACGGCTGGCTGGGGCTGGAAACTTGTCATCAATAGACCACCTTTAGGGCAGATATACTTTAGGGTAGGTACTGTTGAGGGTACATGCCATCATGACGGCTCAGCCCCAGGAAGGGTCTCTGCTTTTTTTTCCCTCCCAGTCTGAGTGCTTTGAGGACTCTGGGGTGCTGGCAGGTAAGCATGTGGGAGTGGCTTTGCTGCGGGAAGGGGGTGGGGTGGGGAGTGTGGGGCAGTGGAGGGTGTGCGGGGGACTGCAGGCTGCCTGTACTCTGCTGGGAAGAAGCTTAACGCCCATCAACGGGTGGAGGTGTCAGGACGCACTTGGAGACTAGAACTCAGGAAGGAAAGTCAACAGCCTGCCCCCTGGAGCTCTCAGAGTCCACTCATCAGGGGCCTGTGGGAGAGCTGGGCAAAGTTTCCAGCAGGACCCCACGGTGGGCTGGGGAGTAGTCCCTGGGCCAGCAGGGCTTGGCTGTGGCTCGGTTGAGGTATCTCAGTAGAGAGAATGTATGATTTAAAGATGGCCTGGTCATCCATGGAAGCTTAAGAAAGGGAGGGGTCCTGAGTCAACCTTGGCAGTGCCCAACAAAGTTGCCCAGGGGAGAGGGCACCCTGGCCTTTAGACTTCTGTGCGTTCCATCGCTGTGCTGCTTAGCTGCAAGCATCCTTCCCCCCACCCCACCCTTTTTTTCCCCTTGATGCCACTAAATATGGCAGTTCTCAAACTAGGTGCTAGGTAAGGACAATTCACCTAGGAGACCTTCGCTTAAGTGTGTAAGACTGCTCACCCAAGGGGAGAATACACTGATTTATGCAGACTTTCTAGGATAGTAGAACCCGAGGTGGCAATTTCTTACTATAAAACAATAAAGTGGCTTTATGCAGGGTATAACAATCTTGTGTGTATTCAGTTAGCTTGGGCCCCCTCTCAGGGCTGGGAGTGAGCCAGACCCAGGACCCCAGTCTCCTTGTTGAGCTGCTGACTATGGACTTGGCTCTAGACTTTGCTCTGATGACCCAGCCAAATGTCTATCCCCTCCTCCCATAGTGACTTTTCTAGTACTTCCTTGTTTAGATAGCCATCGCTAATCTGTGGAGTAAATATGTGTCCCTAACTGCTTCCTTCCTCCAAGGAGCTTACAGTTCTGGTTTGGGGAGTTAGAGATGAATATGCTGGAGACATCCAGGGAAAGATGAAATGCTGTATCTTTGTCACAGCACTGATGTGAGCACCCCTCCGTCTCTGAAGAGAAGACTGGGTTTGTTATCTAGACATCATTCCTTTTCACTTTTTTTTTTTTTTTTTTTTTATGCAGTACGCAGGCCTCTCACTGTTGTGGCCTCTCCCGTTGTGGAGCACAGGCTCCGAACGCGCAGGCTCAGCGGCCATGGCTCACGGGCCCAGCCGCTCCGTGGCATGTGGGATCTTCCCGGACCGGGGCATGAACCCGTGTCCCCCGCATCGGCAGGCGGACTCTCAACCACTGAGCCACCAGAGAAGCCCCCTTTTCACTTTTTAAACTGTTTCTATTGCACAGTATAACACAGATTCAGAAAAGTACACAAAACATAAATGCACAGCTCGATGAATTATCACGAGGTGAACACCCTTGTAACCACTGTCCAAATCAAGAAAGGAAACCCTGCCAGTGTCCCAGAAGTCTCCTGACCCTAACCCCTTCCTTTACTACCAACTGTCACACTGGCCTGACTTTTTTTTTTTCTTCAAAACAAACAACATTTTATTGAAGTATGGTTGATTTACAATGTTGCATTAATTTTTACTGTACAGCAAAGTGATCCAGTTATACATATATGTTCTTTTTCAGTTTCTTTTCCATTGTAGATTATTACAAGATATTGAGTAGAGTTCCCTGTGCTATACAGTAGGTCCTTGTTGTTAATCTATTCTATATATAGTAGTGTGTAACTGTTAACCCCAAACTCCTAATTTATCCCCCACCTTCCCCGTTGGTAACCGTAAGTTTGTTTTCTATGGCTGTGAGTCTATTTCTGTTTTTTTGTTTGTTTGTTTGTTTGTTTGCGGTACGCGGGCCTCTCACTGTTGTGGCCTCTCCCGTTGCGGAGCACAGGCTCCGGACACGCAGGCTCAGCGGCCATGGCTCACGGGCCCAGCCGCTCCGCAGCATGTGGGATCTTCCCCGACCGGGGCACGAACCCACGTACTCTGCATCGGCAGGCAGACTCTCAACCACTGCACCACCAGGGAAGCCCTATTTCTGTTTTGTAAATAACAATTTGTATCATATTTTAGATTCCACATGTAAGTGTGATCATATGATATTGGTCTTTCTCTGATTTACTTCACTTAGTATGATAACCTCTAGGTCCATCCATGTGGCTGCAAATGGCATTTTTATTCTTTTTTATGGCTGAATAATATTCATATATATATATATATATATATATATATATGCCACATCTTCTTTATCCATTTATCTGTCGATGGACATTTAGGTTGCTTCTGTGTCTTGCCTAATGTAAATAGTGCTGCTATGAACATAGGGCTACATGTATATTTTCTTTTTTTGTTGTTAAAAATTTATTTATTTGGCTGTGTTGGGTCTTAGTTTCAGCACGCAGGATCTTCTTTGCGGCACACGGGCTTCTTCCTAGTTGTGGTGCGCAGGCTCCAGAGTGCGGGCTCAGTAGTTGCAGTACGTGAGCTTAGTTGCCTTGTGGCATGTGGGATCTTACTTCCCCGACTAGGGATAGAACCCGCATCCCCTACATTGGAAGGCAGATTCTTAACCACTGGACCACCAGGGAAGTCCCCTGCATGTATATTTTCGAATTAGAGTTTTCATCTTTTCTGGATATATGCCCAGGGGTGGGATTGCTGGATCATATGGTAGCTCTATTTTTAGTTTTTTAAGGAACCTCCATACTGTTTTCCATAGTGGCTGCATCAATTTACACTCCCACCAACAGTGTAGGGGGGTTCCCTTTTCTCCACACCCTCTCCAACATTTGTTATTTGTAGACTTTCAGATGATGGCCATTCTGACTGGTGTGAGTGGTACCTCATTGTAGTTTTGATTTGCATTTCTCTAATGATTAGCGATGTTGAGCATCTTTTCGTGTGCCTGTTGGGCCTGACTTTTATAGTAGTCACTTTCTTGCTTCTTAACATAATGACCTCAGCACTAAAACATACCCCTAAGCACTGTGATTTAGTTTTGCCTGTTTTTTGAACTTTCAATAAGGAGAATCATTATGCAGTCTTTGGTTCCTGGCTTCTTTTGCACAGCACTATGTTTGTGAAATTCATGTATTTTTTGCATGTAGCTGTCATTTATTCATGTCCATTGCTATGTATCACTCCATTGAATGATTTGCACAATTTTTGTATCCATTTTATTGATGCACATTTGGATTGTTTACCGTTTGGGAATGTTACCCAGAAATGCTTCTGTGGTCACTGTTGGACATGTCTCTTGGTAAGCCTGTGTGTGCGCACGTGTGCGCGTCTACATGCTTTCTGGTGGTGGAATCACAGCATCCGGTTCTGTCCGCACATCGGCCTTGTCAGTGTATGGGGAGGGTTGGCTGAGCTCAGCAGTATGGGAAGCTTTGTTCACTGTCCTGCCTCTGTACCCCTTGGATTGCTTCTGGGCTTCTACTGGGGCCACATCACCTTTCCAGGCGTTGTAGGATCAGGGCACTAAAGCTCGTGTATGCTGCACATGGGTAACTCCACAGGTGGCCTGTGTGAGTGATGTGTAGCACCCTGGTCAGGGGGGCATGCAGGCAGTGTTGTGGGCACAGCCTGTCCATCACAGTCCTCCCGGTGGACCTGAATGCCCAGCCCTGTATGCTTTGGTGTCTGCAGGCCACGTTTCCTCCTGAGTGGCTTGGGCGCCCTTCCAGCGTATTGAGTGGAGAACGGTCAGGGAGGCTGAGGCCTCAGCCGAGTCTCCTGGCTGCTGCTTGCAGTGCAGCTAAGCTCTTAATGTTTTTTCATAATCAAAGCAGAAAGGTCCCATTGTGGCACTAACCCCTTTGCCATAAAGCGCTTTTTGTTTCCTAACAAAATTCCAAGTTGCAAAAGCAAGTCAGCTTAGCAAAGACACAATACCAATTAATGGCCCTTTGCCACTTGCAGCAGCTAGGCAAGCTCCTAGTAAGTAATGGTCAGCCAGCCTGTGTTTTATTGGGGCACCCCAATGACACAAAAATACTTTTTGGGCTTCTTGGAGGAACACAGTAAGGTATTAGGAGTCATATTATCAACCTGGGATTATAATCTGATATTAATGTGGCACTTAGGGTTCACTTGGCTCCATGTTTAGAAAATCTAAATAACACTGGGTTGAACAAGGAAGGGAATTATTTTTCTCATGACATAAGAAATCCAGAGGCAGCCAGTCCTAGGGCTCCATGTTGACTCCTTACATCTTTTTGCTCTATCATCCTCAGCACATGACATTTTCCCTCATGGTCTCAAAATGGCTGTTGTATCTCTAGGCGTCACATGCATTCCGGGCAGGAAGAAAGGGAGAGGGAAGCTGACTCTTACCCATTTTAATGAGGGAAACTAACTTCCTGGAAGTACCAAGCAATACGCTTCTCCTTACATTTCATTGGCTAGAACTGGGTCTTGTGGCAACCGCTGGTTGCAGGGGTGTCTGGGAGCTGAGCACGTTGTTACTCTGAACAAAATCAGGGATCCCCACAGTTCAGGAAGAACGGGGAGAATGGACATGGGAAGGCAGCTAACAGCAGGTGCCACAATCTCATAGATGCTGTAGGAAACAAGTGTCAAATAAAGTAAAACTTTCCTTGGTCACAAACTTCTTCCTGTGAGCACCAAAGTGTATTTCCATCATTTTAAATGGTTCAAGAAGGCACACATATTTTCTTCAAAACAATCTAATGACATTTTTTCCCTGTGTGGCTGGGAGTCTAAGCACCTCTGTTGAGGTGTGGTTCGACAGGCTGCTTTGCCCCTCATATAATGGTCCCAGAAAATTATGCTTTTTAAATCTCGGGTCTGCTTTGTAGATTTTTTCCATTTCTTCTATTATTGCTATCATGTCTTGTGGTCTCTGTGCATTTACCTCTGGATACCGTGGTTCTCACCTCTACATTTTCTGCTTTCTATATTCTGTGAATACACACCTGGTTACACCAGGTAACCAAACATGATAGAAGTACCCAGGGATGGAGGGAGGCAGCTCTGGGTGAGAGCATGAAGGACTCTAGGTTAGGTAGGCTATGGAGTCTATTTTATCAGCTCAGAGGCATTTGATCTCTTCTGGCCTACCAGATAAGATAATTAATTTTTATTTATTTATTTATTTTCTTTTTTAACTTTTTTTTGGGTTGCATCGGGGCTTAGTTGAAGCATGCGGGGTCTTCGTTGAGGCATGCGGGATCTTTCATTGCAGCGCGGGCTCTTTGTTGTGGCGCTCGGGCTTCTCTCTAGTTGTGGCGCGCGGGCTCCAGGGTAGGTGGGCTCTGTAGTTTGCAGCACGTGGGCTCTAGTTGAGGCGTGCGAGCTCAGTAGTTGTGGTGCATGGGCTTAGTTGTCCCGCAGCATGTGGGATCTTAGTTCCCCGACCAGGGCTCGAACCCAAGTCCTCTGCATTGGAAGGCAGGTTCTTTACCATTGGACCACCAGGGAAGTCCTGAGAATTAATTCTTATACCTAAAAAAACAACAACAACAAAGGGGCATTTCCAATCATATCCTCCAATCAAGGTGATATTGGACAGTTGGTTTTATGTGGCTGACTTAATGCTAATTTTCCCATCACTACTCAGAGTAACTCCCTCCTTGCCTCACCTGTCCCTGGGAATGTAAAGCCCCATTTTATAAGCACAGCATCTATAAAACCTGGTTTTATCTAACTAAGAGACCTGTCACATCCAGGCAGAAACCAAAGGAGAAAAATCAAGGAAAGGTGGCTGTGTGACTTTGGGTAAGTTACCTAACCTCTCTGTGTCTATTTCCTCATCTGTAAAAGGAGGATAATAATAACTGCCTTGGAGTCATTGTACGAGTCAATTAGAATGAGTGAAAAAATGGACTAGTGCCTAACATACAGTAAATGCTCAATAAAAAGTAGTATTGTTAATATTGTTATCATCATAGCTGGGTTATGTTCAGTATGGGGTTGGGCCACCTGGGAAAGTGTTTGGAAGGACACCAGTCTGAGCCATCTTTACCTGATGACAGAGATAAGTCTATTGTTTGGACAACACAGGGAACCAAGAACAGACATCTTTTTTTTTTTTTTTTTTAAAGGTCATGAAGAACCTAGGGTAGGAGTTTATTAATTAATTAATTTATTTTTGCTGTGTTGGGTCTTCGTTTCTGTGCGAAGGCTTTCTCTAGTTGTGGTGAGCAGGGGCCACTCTTCATCGCGGTGCACAGGCCTCTCACTATCGCGGCCTCTCTCGTTGCAGAGCACAGGCTCCAGATGCGCAGGCTCCGTAGTTGTGGCTCACGGGCCTAGTTACTCCGCGGCATGTGGGATCCTCCCACACCAGGGCTTGAACCCGTGTCCCCTGCATTAGAGGCAGATTCTCAACCACTGCGCCACCACGGAAGCCCAAGAACAGACATCTTGATGTGTCTTTCTGTTGTTCCCTTTCCACGACAGTGCAGAGTGGAGTTTCTTTCTTTTTCTTCCTTCCTTCCTTCCAATAATTATTTTTTATATCTGATTATAAAACTACTATGTGTTCATTGTGGAAAATTTGAGAAACATAAAAGAAAAATTTTAAATCACTCTTACACATTTATGTGTGTGTGTGTGTGTGTGTGTGTGCCCATGTGTGTGTGTAGACAGAGAGAGAGGGACATTTTTAAAAGGTGGGGGGGCTTCCCTGGTGGTGCAGTGATTAAGAATCCGCCTGCCAATGCAGGGGACACAGGTTCGAGCCCTGGTCCGAGAAGATCCCACATGCCGCACAGCAACTAAGCCCGTGTGCCACAACTACTGAGCCTGCGCTCTAGAGCCCGCGAGCCGCAACTACTGAGCCCGCGCGCCACAGCTACTGAAGTCCGCACGCCTAGAGCCCGTGCTTTGCAACAAGAGAAGCCACCGCAGCGAGAAACCTGTGCACCGCAACGAAGAGTAGCCCCCCCTCGCCACAACTAGAGAAAGCCCATACACAGCAATGAAAACCCAACACAGCCAAAAATAAATAAATAAATTTATTAAAAAGAAAAGAAGTAAACAAGACAGGGCCTGGGGCCCTCGAGGAACTTCCAGTCTCAGAGTCAGACTAGTCTCTGGGGAAGACTTAGAAAATCAGTTGTTAGGGGTGCTCTCAAGGATGGGGAGGGGAGGAGGTTAGTCTGGCTTAGGGGTGGGAAGGTGGGCTTGATATGGAGCCACAGAGGCTATGTAGGGGGAGGGGCATCCAGGTGAGGGAGCCTTGGGAGCCAGGCCCTGGTGGTGTGAAACAGCTTGGCTGGATTACGTTAGCAGCAAGATGAAGCAATAGCTACACCTTTTCGTTTCTCAAGCCATTTAATGCTGGGTGGGGAAGTTCCACTTGTGAAATTTGGCGTGAACTTTAATATTCTTCAAGTGAAAAGACAAGGCCGAAGGTACTTGTTTTGAAAGCACCTGAAGGTTTTCTTTCTGTACTCTCTCTGGGAAGCACAGATGTTCCCCCAGAACATCAGAGAAGCCGTGTCTAGCAATTCTGGTGTTTGCAGTCCACCCGCGCACCCATCCATCCATCACCCAAGCGCCTAGTCTCTACTAGGCCTTGTGCTGGGCACCCAGAGCCTGCCCTCGTTGGGCCCCTACAGTGTGTGGAGAGAGGTGGACGTCTAGGTGAATAGTTGACGTTCTGGGCTAAGTTCTGTGGGAGAGTGGAGGTGGGGCAAGAATTCTGTCATCAGGAGTGGGGCAAGCTTAAAGTTGTGATGCTCAAGGGGGAGAAAAAGTGTATTGGGACCTCCTTTTCCCCCAAAAAGCATAGTCTTCGCAGTGCCGGGGAGTTTCCACATCCCTCAGCTGTGCAGCCCTTTGAGGGAACCAGCCCTGGCTGGGGACTGTGGTGGGACACATGTATCATTCACCCTGCATAGCATTTTAGAGCCAGGACGTCGGGGCTCAGGTGTGGGTGGTTTGTTCAGGGTCACGTTGCCTAGAAGTGGTGGGACTGGCATTTGCCCCAGGCTTACTTGACCCTGAAGCCTTGGGCTGCAGATCTCGCTTCTGGGACCTGCAAGCTGCTGCTGGGGGTGGGGACGGGGGTGATGAGAGTAATGGCCGGCTAGAGGCCTCCCCGCAGTAGTAGCCTGTGATGGTCAGCAAGTGGAAACCGGCTGGGGTTCCGCTGCAGAGGGCAGTCCTGATGACTTGGACATGAGGTTTTTGTTTAATCAAAATCATAGGGCTTCCCTGGTGGCGCAGTGGTTGAGAGTCCGCCTGCCGATGCAGGGGACGCGGGTTCGTGCCCCGGTCCGGGAGGATCCCACATGCCGCGGAGCGGCTGGGCCCGTGAGCCATGGCCGCTGAGCCTGCGCGTCCGGAGCCTGTGCTCCGCAACGGGAGAGGCCGCAGCAGTGAGAGGCCCACGTACCGCCAAAAAAAAAAAAAAAATCATAACTTACCTGGACAGCCCTCCCACCCCTTAACAATCCCCAGTATCCCCCCACCCTTCAGTCGTGGGAATCCGGAGCCTCTGCCCTCCTCTGTGCCCTGGTTTCCCACTCTCTAAACGCGGGTCCAGGCCTGCCCTGTGGCTCAAGCGTGAGGCAGTGCTCGGGTTGAATCAACCACTCCCTTAGGGCTCCCAGAAGCAGGAAGACAGGAAATCCCTTCAAGGTTGTTTCGTTCAGCCTCCGACCTCCCCACGCCCAGCCGAGGAAACTGAGGCTCTTTTAACCCCAAGCGTTCGGCGCCTCTGTGGTGTCAGCATGATTTCCTCTCTGACTTCCTGGCCCAGGCAGGTGTGATGCCAAGAATGAGTAACTGGGATGGTGATAGTCTGGGCCACACGGAAAGTCACAAGACTCCAGCTGTCCCCAGAGTGAGACCTCCCTTCTCCGCACAGCCCTGCTTTGGACACCTGACCCTGGCAGGGACTGAGGTTCCTGCCCTGTGGGTCCCGCGGTGGGAGCGGCCAGGTTGTGGGGGAATTTTTGACATGGTTCAAACCAAACCAAACTGAACAAAAAAGCAGGAGTGCTACTGAGCTTTAGGATTATTTAAACCCTAGGCCTGGGTTGGGGATGAGGACAGAGGGGAGGGACTCAGCGCAAGGGCCACAGGAACCTCCGTGGTACAGGCTTTGAATCTGGGCTCCACTGCCTCGGGAGAAGTTCTTTCTCCAGGGCAGCCTCAGTTTCCCCATCTGGAAATGGGGATAGCAACTCAGCTTCACAGGGCTGCTGTGAGATAAAGGGAATGAGGTCCAGTGATGAGGGCGATGGTGCTTTGCAGGCGGGAGAAGGGAAGAACCCTCAGCTGATGTTAGGCCCTTTGCTGAGCTTGTCATGCAGTTAATCCATTTCACCCTCACACCTCCTCTGAGGTCGGCGACACTGTTCCCACCGTACAGACACGGAAGCGAGGTTCTGAGAAGTTACGATACTTGCCCGAGTTCACACAGCAAGTGGAGTTTGACTCCCCAGTCCTTTCCACCTTGCCACGACACAATTTCCATTCCTATGGAAGATGGCCCTGCATTATGGCAGCAGAGGAATTTAGGTCACACCGTTGGGACACAGTCCGGGATCCAAGTGCTATCTGTATCTCGTCGCAGGCCAGGCAGTGGCAGAATGCAGGAGGTAAATATTATCCTTGGATGGTTCGTGTACCTGTGGAGGAGGGAGAATTAGATTTTTCCCCCTCCCCTGGACATGGCGTTTGGAAAGCTTGAACCTCTGAATCTGTGGCCAACAGTGTGATCAGAAACTAAATAGGTGAGTATTTGGAAGGGCTTTGGGCTGTGCCTGGCACATACTAAGTGTTTGTTAGATACAATTAAGGTAAATAAATAAATAAGTAAAATGCTAATGCCACCTCCGTTGGCCCCAAAGTCTCCCTGTCTCGGCTGGCTTTTCCATCAGAACGTGCACAGTGAAGCTTTGTTCTTTTGCCCCTTTGTCTGAAAGCAGCCTCTCTGTGGCTGGCTCGCAGGCAGGAGGCTGTGCTGTGCTGGCGCAAGTTTCCCAGGCTCTGGGCTGTCTCCAGCTCCTGCTCTGTTCCACCAGGGGCTCCCTGAGGGGAGAGGTGACCCCCTGTTCAGTGGACGGGAGGGGATGCCGCCCGCGCCCTGTGAAGGCGACCTGTTTCTCCTCACCCGCCCCCGGGAGGGGGCATCCTTAGCTGGCTGAGAGCAGGTAGAGAGAGGGAGAGCTTTGGAGATAGTGGATTCCCCATTTGCCTGTCTTCCTAACTGGACTCTTAGAGAATTCTGCCTTAATAAGTCATTACATCCCTGTGAGAAGAGAACAGTCACTTAGGGGCTATGTGGCCTCTGTCTGCTCCCTGACTTGGGCAAGTTCTGGGTCATACTGTGAAATGGGATACCCAGCCCCCAAGCACCACCACCAGAACAGCGTTGACCACAGTGGTTCTTAATCCTGTCTGCACATTTGAATCACCTAGGATGATTTTAAAACTTTGGATGGATGTTGGGGGCACGACCCCAGACCAGTTGACTTAATATCTCTGGGGTGGGTCCTGGGCATCTATTCCTATTTTTCCTTCTGGTGAGGGAACCCACAGACAGGGTTGAGAGCTTTGGCTTAGAACATGAGAAATGAGCAGACTGTTCCAAATCACTCATTACGCACAAGAAGAATGATGAGTTGGCAAAGACAGCTCCGGTTGAGGCAGATTGGGTCAGAACCAGGTCTTCTGTTGTGGAACTCAGGGCTTTCCTCAAACACTGACTGCTCTGTGGTTACTCCTCATGTTCATGGTTATGGGAAAGGAAGGCAGTGGTTGGGATTATGAAAACTGATAATAAAATATCTGCTCATCACCCAAGCTGGTTGGGAGACCAAGCTTAACGTCACCCCTTCCAGGAAGACTTGCCAGAGTTTCCCAACTTGCGTTTTATCTTCCCCTTCTCCGTACTTCTTTTATCTCGCACGCTGCAGTCAGCCCTCCGTGTCCACGGGTTCAGCATCCGACTGAACCACATCCTTTTATTTAAGGGACTTGAGCATCCTCGGATTTTGGTATCTGGAGGTGGAGGGTGTCCTGGAACCAATCATCCACAGGTACCGAGGGATGACTGTATTTACTATCGCCATCTTTTCACATAACATCACAATTATTTATTTGCTGGGCTGTGAGCTTCCTGGGGGCGGGCTCTGCGTGATTGCCATCATTCTAAACCAGTGACTGGACAGAGCAGGTGCTCAGTAGGCATTTGTGGAGCGGGAGGGTGGATTCTCACCTAGGAGCCTTCCGTCACCCTTTGTGAGCCCCTGGGTTAAGTGAGTCGAGGCAACTGCTTTCTGTGTTTGAGACAAGTCCGGATAAAAAATGCACGGCCAGGCAGAGTTGGGAAAAACAAGACTGCGAGGGGGCAGGGGCTGTGTACTTGATCCCGACTTACCTAAAAATAAACAGCCACGGCTCATCCTGTGCAGCCCCAGCTCTCCCTCCCCACTGGCCCGCCCGCCCAGGTCCCTTTCGCAGTGGGCAGATCCAGTGTGTTTGTCACAGCTGGAATCTGGCTTGTGTTTGGAAATAAACAAGTTGGCCCCTCTCTCTGCCTGGAACTTTCCTTTATCAGGAGATACAAGCCGCCACCCCAGAGATGAGAGGTTTCCTTCCAGCAGCTGGAGAACTCTGGGGAAAAGAGGGAGGGCTCAGAGTGGGCCAGGCACCTCTAAGTTGTTCTCTTCTGTCTTCATGTTGGTATTTGGGGAAGGCTTGAGCGAGTGGGCTTGGTATGAAATGGTTTTAGCAGGGAGGTGGATGCGGAGGACTCCCCCCTACCCCAAATGCTGCAGGAGGGAAGAGTCTGATTTCATCTTGCAGGGAGATGTGATACAGGGAGAGTCATGTATGCACCCACTCTTGAATGTTGGCTGCCCAGCTAGATCCTTTTTGCAGGGTGACCCATCCTCACATAGCAGCCAGGCAGCCTTTTGGGAAGAGGAGCTCAGGCTGAGGGTCTTCCTGTGTTTCTGCTGTAACTCACTGAGAGTAGTAGGACGCAGGCAGGTGAGGGCGAGGGGGTGGGCTGGGGGGATCATTATGAATGAGAATGGGAATGAAAGTGTTTCCTGCCACTGTCGTGGAAGGTAGGAATCAGTGGTTCAGGAATAAATATGGCATGGCTGGGAGGAAAGACCCCACTCTCACACAGGGCCAGGGGGAGCATGAATTGGTACAGCTACTCTCAAAAGAAAGTTGACTATATGGTAAAGTTAAGGATGCCCACGTCCTACAACCAGAAATTTTACTTCTAGTGTCTGTATTAGAAAAACGACCACACAGATGCTCAAGAAGAAAAAGATAGGGATGTATACTTCAGCATTTTTTATTATGAAAAGCTGGGAGCCTCCTCAAGGTCTATCAGGAGGGAAATATATCAACGAATGATGGTGTATTTACATAATGTATAGCAATTCAGAGGTTAAATCTAACATGAGTCAGCCTGGTTACATTTAAGAGAAGGATTGGTGGAAAGTCCAGTTACAGAATATGTGTAGTCATTGTAACCATTTCTGTAAGTTTAAACAATCAAAACGATGTGCCAAAACTATAAAATCCTAAACAGCAAGACTACCCACCAGCTTCACCATAGTGGCTGCCTGTAAGGGCAGGAGAGGAAGTTAAAAGGCTCTAGGAGGGAGTGTAAGGGGAATTTTAACCTCATTTATGTTTCGTTTCTGACTAAAAATGTCTGAAGCAAATGAGGTAAAATGTTCACATTTGTTAAATCTGGTGGTGAATGTATATTATTTTGCACTCTAGTTTTTTGGGTGTTTGAAATATTTTATTTAAAAAGTGAGAGACACGTTCCTGTCATTTAGTTGCTTATAATCTAGTGGGGAAAATTGACAAATAAGCAGATATGAATGTTGATATTATTGACCGAGACTGCTTTGGAGGGCATATTAGTTAAAATTAAGTTCAGCTTCATTCACAACAACATCAGCAAAGTAAAATAATCATGACTCAAGCAAGTTTTTCTTATACACAAAAGAAGTCTGGAGGTAGGTAGCCCAGGGTTGGTGTTGTGGATCCATAAAGTCATAAGGAAGTCAGACTCCTTCCAGCCTACCCCTCTGCCACTCCTTGTCCTCATGTTCCAAGAGAGCTGCTGGAACTCCAGCTGTCATGTCAACTTTCCAGACAGTAGTTTGGACTGAAGGGCTGGAGGAGGGATGTGTTCTTTAAATATTCTTTTTGAAATTACCACATGACTCTTTCATTTACATGTCATTGGCCAGACATTAGTCACACACCTACGCCTGGCTGTGAAGGAGGATGCACATGGGCCAACTAAACCTCAGCATTCTGTTAGGAAGCATGGAGGATGGGACGTGAGAGGCAACTAGATGATGAAAGGCAAGAGGGAATGAGGTTGGCTCAGACCTGCTGAGTTGGAGGTGCCTATGGGCCATGCAGTCAGGCCGTCCATTTGGGAGTTGGATAGATGGGTCTGGAGCTTGTGAGAGGGGCACGGTTCAGAGTTTCTGGTTTGGGAGGCATCAGTATGTAGGTGGCGGTGGGAGTCCTGGGAAGGAGGCTGTTGAGCCATCAAAGGTAGTAGGACACCTGGGAAGCCAGAAGCAGGTGTCTGGGAAGAGGAAGGCCGCCCTGTGCCAGATGCCCTCGTGAGGTCAAGCAGGGTGAGCATGAAAATAAGAAGGCTGAGTCTGAGGGCTTCTGCAAGAGCGGTTTCAGTGCAGTGGGGACACCGAGCTGGATGGAGGGGTGAGAGAATGTTTCAAGGCCTTTGGGCCTGAAGGGAAGTGTTTTCTTTTCTTTTTTTTTTTTTTTTTTTTCGGTACGCGGGCCTCTCACTGTTGTGGCCTCTCCCGTTGCAGAGCACAGGCTCCGGACGCGCAGGCTCAGCGGCCATGGCTCACGGGCCCAGCCGCTCCGCGGCATGTGGGATCCTCCCGGACCGGGGCACGAACCCGTGTCCCCTGCATCGGCAGGCGGACTCTCAACCACTGCGCCACCAGGGAAGCCCCGGAACTGTTTTCTTAAGACCAGAAAGACTTGAATGAAGTTTGGGGGCTGAAGGACAGCAAGAGCCCCATCCCCAAACCCGCAACTGCCTTCTTCAGGGGGAAGGAGGTGACTGTGGGAGGTGATAAGTTCCAAGGGGGAGGAGAAGCAGGTTGAGGGAGTTCAGGCCGGGGCCCTCCACTGTCTCTGCGTAGCGGCTTGTAGCACATGAAACAAGTGAGACCCAAAGAGCAAGCAATTAGGCAGGAGCAAGAACAGGAATTCTAAGCCATAGGAAGGAGGTTAAAACCCCAAACTTTAGGGAGCTTCCCTGGTGGCGCAGCGGTTGAGAGTCCGCCTGCCGATGCAGGGGACGTGGATTCGTGCCCCGGTCCGGGAAGATCCCACATGCCGAGGAGTGGCTGGGCCCGTGAGCCATGGCCGCTGAGCCCGCGCGTCCGGAGCCTGTGCTCTGCAACGGGAGAGGCCACAACAGTGAGAGGCCCGCGTACCGCAAAAAAAAAAAACAAACCCAAACTTTGAATGGCCTCAACTCCCTTGCATGTTCAGTTTTCTTCAGTAGTAGCTATAGAAGCAGAGGAAGATGAGTTACCCAGGATTGGGAGGCAAAGGCTGGGTCTCAGGAAAAGGGAGGAGGCTGGAGGGTCCCTGGGCAGGGAGTAGGGGTGATAGTGTGGAGTTCACTCCAGGTTAAATTATATTTTGGGCACTCCGTCCTAAACAGCAGAGAAGCATGGGACACATTGTAGGAATATTCCCATTAGCAAAGGTGAACACGCTAAAAAGCCTTGGCCTGTAAAGTTGTAAGTGTCGTAGCATTTTCCCACCATTGCTGACGAGCTGATCATCCAAGACACACAGAATTGGGTGCTCTCAGTCACCCGAATCTGTGCTTCTGAATATCTCATTTTGCATTGATTGGAAGGCCCTTTATTTAATATCAAACAATACCCACTTGTTACTTGGGAGCCAGGGGAGCTGGGTTCTGCCTCTCACTAGCTGCATGGCTTTTGATGGGGCAACATAGAGTCACGCAGGTCGTGCACTGCACAAGAAGATGAGAGGATGCTGAGATCCAGACTGTCCCCATCTGTCGGGCATGTACCCGGTGCAGGGCTGTGCTGTATCTCTCCAGAGGATGGGGCACCCTCTTCCAACTTGCACAAAGGCCCCATATGGGCTAGTTCTGGCCCTGACCTTGGGCGAGTTATTTAACCTCTGTTTCTTCTTCCGTTGTGAGGATAAATGAGTTACTGCATGTAAGGTGCTTGGAACTGTGCCTGGCACGTGGTAACCACTGTGTAAGCATTAGCTGCTGTGGTTATACATGATTGGGAAGTGAGCTTGAGCCTC
Source organism: Mesoplodon bidens (assembly GCF_964165515.1). Taxonomy (NCBI): domain Eukaryota; kingdom Metazoa; phylum Chordata; class Mammalia; order Artiodactyla; family Ziphiidae; genus Mesoplodon; species Mesoplodon bidens. The sequence continues at coordinate 13,834,555 of NC_138179.1, forward strand.
CTGGGTCTCTTCCTCTGAAGGCGTATCTTGTTGAGTTTGCCAAAGCCTGGCATTTGGGAGGGGTTGGGGCTCTGGATTGTTTATAGTTTGGTCACTGAGCTTACATTTCTTTCCAAAGGATTCTTTCCTAATCTTAAGCTTTTCCAGGCAGCTGACCTTGGCATTCTGGTGGCTTCTTCATCTGAAAGAATTTGGGGTATTTGGGGCCAGGGATACCCCAAGTAGGCTGACAAGAGAATTTTGCCTAAATTCTCTCCTTCATTGTTGAACTGGAGAAATATAGACGGGTTCCAGAGAGCATGAGTGCGGTGCTCTCCAATCCAGAACTGTTTCTGTGGAAGGTGGGGTCCTTACACCTGCTGCACACAGGTCTGCTTTGGAACTAGAATCGGACTTTCTTGTCCATTTCCTCATTTTGGACACAAATCAGACCATTTAAGCAGCATTAATGCTTTAGCTGTGACCAAAGTCTTCATCCTGGTCATCACCATCTTTAGAAGAGAGAAATTTTCATATTTTCTTGATTTTAGGACAGATATTTTTTCATAGTTTACTATTTCTGAAATTGGGATGCATTATACACTGGCTTTAATATAACACTTGTTTGTATTCCCTAAATGCTTTTATTACATAGGTGGTGTATCTTATAAATGAGCATTCCTATCTCACCTGTGTGCATCCAAAATGGATTTTGTTTCCTAGTTGGTAGAAAGGGCTGTAAATTTATAAACTTCTGAGAGAGAGTTGATGGGGGCCCCTGGCCAGGGTATTAAGTAGGTGCTTTGTATAAGTTAACTCAGTTCATCTTGGGGCTTCCCTGGCTGTCCTGTGGTTAAGACTCCGTGCTCCCAATGCAGGGGGTACTGGGTTCAATCCCTGGTTGGGGAACTAAGATTCTGCATGCCGCACAGCATGGCCCAAAAGAAAAACAAACAAACAACAACAAAAACAGTTAACTCAGTTCATCTTTGAAGGAGACTGAAGCTCAGAGGGGGTTCAGAACTTTGTTGAAAGTCACACAACTGGAAAATAATGGATCCAGGATTTAAACCGAGCTCTATCTCTAAAGTTCAGCTATTTTTCCTCCACAGACAGACCTGTATTTCTTTACTTTTGACTTCTGCTATTTTCTAAGTCTGTGATGCCCGCTTCTCCTCCCACTGAAACCCCACCTAACATATAATGTTATTCTTTCATTTGGAATAACATTATAAAAGTGTCACATGTTCTTTGTAGCAAATACAAAAAAGTAAAAACATCAGAGTAAGAGCCTATGTTTCAAGTGTTAAAGTTTTGATATACTTACTTTGCTACAAAATATAAATTGACCTCAGTAAAGCTGAAAAAGCGACTTCCTTGGTGGTCCAGTGGTTAGGACTCTGTGCTTCCAATGTAGGGGGCACGTGTTTGATCCCTGGTTGGGGAAGTTCCACGTGCTGCGAGGGTACAGCCAAACCACCCCCCCCCCCGCCCCACAAAAAAAGAAAAACAGTAAAGCTGAAAAAAGAAAAATAATGCTTTAAAATTTAAAAAAAGATAAATTGGGATATTATACTGAAAATAGGTTTTCTTGAGTTGTTAACTTGCTATATCATGGACATTGCCCATGTCATTAAATGTTCTTTGAAAATGGGATTTTTTTTTTTAGCTGCTGCATAGTTTTTTTGCTATATAAACATATCAGAATTTAGTTACCCACTTCCCCATGGTTGGCTATTTTAAGTTACACTTCCCTGAATAGCCTTCTCCTCACGCTTAATTGTTTCTTTAGGATAAATTCCTAGAAGTGGCCTTGCTGGCTCAAAGCATGTATGCCTGTTTGCAAAGCTGCTGCTGCAGTGTCGTATTTCTCCGCTGCCCTCCAGGAAGGCTGTACCGCTCAGAGCTCCCACTGCAGCCCAGCCAGGGACCTTTTGGAGTCACTCTGCCAGCATCGCCAAAACCCTGTTTGTTTTCATTTTGTACTTCCTTGCTTATTAGTAAGGTGGAGAGGTTTGTTATGATTGCCTGCATCTGTAACTTTCTTTTGAGATAAGCGTATATATTTCCTTGGCTTATCTTCCTGACCCTTTTCTGGACTCCCACTCATTCTCCAAGATCCAATTCAAAGCCCACTTTGGCCATGAACCCTTGCCTGCTACCTGTCATTTCTCTGAAGCTCGGAATTATTTTTATTTTCTCACCCCCAAATTCTCACAGCAGCTCGTATCCTAGAACAACTTGTCAAATACCCCTTCGCGTTGTAACTTGGTATCTTTGGCCCCTATTAGAATCTAGTCTTTAGGGTGGGAAATGGGTCTTACTCATTTCTGCATTACCTGTAGGGCTTGGCATAGTGCTGGGTAACCAGTGGGTACTCAATATTCTTAAATGGATGGGTGGACACACACTGTTGTTGTTTTTTTAAATTCTTATTGGAGTATAGTTGATTTACAGTGTTGTGTTAGTTTCAGGTATACAGCAAAGTGAATCAGTTAGACTGTACATATACATATATCCACTCTTTTTTTTTAGATTCTTTTCCCATATAGACCATTACAGAGTATTGAGTAGAGTTCCCCGTGCTATACAGCAGGTTCTTATTAGTTATCTATTTTATATAGAGTAGTGTGTATATGTCAATCCCAGTCTCCCAGTTTATCCCTCCCCCCGCCATGCCTTGGTGACCGTAAGTCTGTTTTCTACGTTTGTGACTCTACTTCTGTTTTGTAAATAAGTTCATTTGTACCCTTTTTTTTTAGATTCTACATATAAGTGATATTATATGATATTTGTCTTTCTGTGTCTGACTGACTTCACTCAATATGACAATCTCTAGGTCCATCCATGTTGCTGCATATGGCATTATTTTGTTCTTTTTTATGGTTGAGTAATATTCCATTGTATGTATGTACACATCGTCTTTATCCATTCCTCTGTTGATGGACATTTCGGGTGCTTCCATGTCCTGCACACACTGTTCTTAAAAATTAAATTAAAAATTTCGGTGAAATGAATTTAATGCCATCTCATCAAATTGTTTTCTTCCCTTCCTCCTCTTTCCCTTTGGAATCAGTGAGGTTTTGCTCCATCTGAGACCCATCAGGGAAGGTGGAGTAACCAGCCATGCCAGCCTTTGTGGGAAGGCTGGGTGTGGCAGCCCTGAGCAGGGTTCTGTTTCAGGTAGGGCATCAACGTTGGCTACCTACCCAGACCTTTTCCTTTCGCTGGAAGAGAATCACCACCCGCCCCCTCCATTTTCCTCTTTTGACAATTTAAAATGTATTATTCTTATCAATCGTCTTATAAAATCAGCACCTGGTCATTATAAAGAACATTTGGAAAACAGAAAAGTAGGAGAAAATGATTCCCTGTAGCCTCCCCACTCACACTCAACTCATTTGGCGGTTGACATTTCTTTTAGAAACCTTCCCAGGCAAAAATGTTTTGTTTGTGTTTTTTCCCCCTACATCTGTCATGCAGTTCTTTTTGTCCTGCCTTTGTCACTCAATAGAATAACACAGAAAACTTCCCGTGTTTCTTGTAAACTTGTTCGATGGTTTTGTAATACTTTAAGTGGTTTTACCATAACCTACTCAGCCATGCTTCTGCTGTTAGGTCTTTGCGTTGTTCCCCTCGTGTCACTCTTGTGAACAGGGATGGACAAGATCAGCCACAGTGTCTCCTCGTGTTTCTTAGGGTGCCCCCAGGCTCGCTGACCTATACCAGCCCCTCCCCCTTAGTCTCCTCCCTTTGGGGCTAGTGCCCCGTTCGCCTCTTGGTTTGTGTTTCTCAGTATCCGTGTGTAGCAACCTAATTGAGAAATGGCTTCCTTTTTCAGGAAGAAAACTCAAGTGCTTGAGCCTCGGGGAGACCGCACAAGAGTGCCGAGTCATGCCCAGTGGGGGTCAGGGCCTGGGCGCTGCACGGCAGCCCTTCCTCTCTTCCTAGGCCCCGGGGTTGCAGAGGGTGCAGGGGAGGGGGCGCTGAACCTTTCGAGGAGCCACTGGCCTCAGACCTGGCCAAGCTGCTCTCCCTGACTGTAGGTTCTGGTCCCCGCGCTCCAGGCCCCCTAGGAGTTAATAGGAAACAACTGGGTCCGTTCTCGGGCTGGTCCCAGACTTGCATCCTGCGTGGCAGATCTGCTCCCTACATTCCCTGGGCCAGTCCAGGGGGGCTGCCGGGATGGGAACAGTCCTGGAGTCATCTTCGGGGCCCTGCTCCTCTGACGAGCAACTGTCCTAAAGCCAACTGTCCCTGCAAGGGGCTGCAGTCACAAAGGTGGCATGGGCCAACGGCCCAGGGCCTGGACGTGGAGTAACACTGCCCGGGTTCACATTCTGCCCCTGACAGTTACTTTATCTCTGTGTATTACTTTCATCCCCACGTGGGATAGTAATAACATCTCCCTCCTCCCATGAGATGAGTTAGCATGTATAAATTTCTTTAAATAGTCCCTGATTTGCTAAATAAAGATAGAGAACTGGAGGCCCAGCCAGGCTTGCTCATACAGCAGGTTGAACCCAGGCCTTCTATTGTCCAGGAAGCGGGAAGGAGCCCTGGACGGGAGCCCGGGGGCCTGGGTTCTGGGTTCTGTCCTGGCACTGCCTTCTAACCTTCTGTGTGACTTTCACTGAGTCACTGCCCCTACCTAGACCTCAGGTTTTTTTGTCAGGTATCCACCTGTGTGTGTGAGATGATCTTGAAGGCCCTCCTCATCGTGGAACATTCTTGGATTTTGTGGTTTAAAAGGATTTGCGGTATCTCAAGAAGGGTCCCGTCCTGCCAGTAGCCCCTCCTGCTTGCTTCTCAGCCGGGGCTGGCTGCGAGGACTGGTGGGCAGAAGATCCAGAACCCTTTAGGATTTTCCCAGATTTTTCTCTGTGCAGGTGAGCTCGGCTCCATCTGGACGGGCAATGAGAATATCTGGGTCACCTGGAAACGGGCCATGGGAGAACCAGCCTCCTCGGGAGCGTGAGCCGTGTTCTGTCCTGCCTGGCGTTGTGGCTGCCGCTGCCTCTGCTCTGTCGGGCTCCAGCACACCCTGGCCCTCAGGGCTCACCCCTTGCCCCCCAGCTCTGTGTGTGAACAAAATCGGGCCTT